>NC_140588.1:501006921-503406921 GCF_964204655.1 Triturus cristatus | reverse complement strand
TCTAAGTTCTAGTCCGCTCCATACCTTAGAATGAGAGAGGTTGGAATCTCTTTACTGGACTCGATAGTCTAACCCCCCCGCAAGGGAAGTCAGAGAGCACTGGAGCTGGATTCTCTGCGAGGAGGATGGCAGCGTCAGGTCAGTGCATCAGGCTGGAACTCGATCTCCTTCCGAACTTGCCGTGGCAAACCGCTTAGTCTGGGTTGGATCGAATCCTCCGGGAACCGCAATTTGCCAGGGCAAGTGCTGGTATATTTATACCTTGAAGGTGTCTAGGAATGCCAGTATTGATGTAAAAGTCGGGCAGAGGAACATCATGAATGAACCCCTAAGGAATAGATGTTCATGCATACTTAATGAGTTCTTGGAGAAATCAATATTCAAGCTGAGGGACATTCCTAAAGGCTTAAGGGTCTGGTTTTCCAAGAATTCGTTGTGACGTGGATGGACGGATGTAGGTGGCCATGCCTGTATTTGGTTTGTACGGACAATGTCTAAATAAGAGCCGGATTTCTATGTCCAAATAAGAGCAATGTGAATTGTACCTATATAAGGGCATAAATAGGGAAACCTATATACAGTATCTAAGTCTGCACACAACAATGTCTTTCTGGCCCAAAACTGGTACTACCAATATAATGTATATTATAGTAGGCTCAATCGCCTCATCTCGCCCTGCTGGGCCCAGGGTGTCAATTTCATTGTCAGACAGATACGGATTGTCACATATTGCTGATGAAGTCCTGAACCTGAATGAGCCGTCGCGTCTCACCGCACGCAAAGCCATCATATTGCCTGCACACGATATACCGCTCATCCAGCCGCTGGATGAGAACAAAAGGAAGCGTTTGCAGGCGTCCGTACATCACTGGGCGTCCTTGAATTTGAATAACTCACTGCCTTCATTGGTCGAAGGAGAGCTTCCTTTAGTGGTGGTTCAGCGATATGATAATGAATTTGTTTGAAAGTCCCACCTTACATCACTGAACTCAGGGTGGGTAAATCCGTATTAGTGAGGGTAGGGATCTCACTTGTTACACAACAACTAAAAAAAATTCAGAGCACTCATGAGGTTAAAATCCATTTAATAGCAGCAGCAGATGCATTTCGGCATAACTCCCTTCCTCAAAGCTTAGCCTGCTATACGGTACAGGGGACTTCAATGAAAACAAGCATTTGCAATGCAACAGGTCTCGCACTTGCGATATTTTGAGCTATTGCCATTTTAAATGACAATGCCTTTTATTTATGTGTTTAAAAAACCTGCAATATTAAAAGCCATGTCAGTTACAATACCAATAGGTCAAAGTTTTTTAAAATGCTAGACCTATTGCATTGCAAATGCTTGTTCTCTTAGTTTTTGTTTATAAATGCACAGTTTATTTGGAAAATGTGGAATATTAATCCCTTTGATGTATTGTCATTTGGACGACTGTGAGCAATTTACAGTTTACGGAGTGTCTCTCTCCCATCTGTGTGAATTGCATGCATTGGAGACCTTTTTCATACTGTTTATGCTGGGATCGGTCACTGAAACAACATGCATGCAGTCTTGTCCACGAGCGAGAACCCAGGGGCCCGCAGTGGTAAAAAACTTTCCAGAAGTCCCTTTTGGAGCCATCCGAATGTGCACGGTCACACACTAATTCAAATCAGATTTTCAACCTACTAGACCCCGCTACGCTTTAGGTTTGCAGTGTTCACCCCATCCGTTGTCTAACATTAGTGAGTCTAAAGACCAGAACACTAGTGTGAATGCATAAAAACTGCTTAAAATGACAGATACTGCTCATCCCTTTAGAGCACAACAGCTGCAACATCATACTGAATCACTGAAACAGGTGGTCCTGAAACCAGCATCAGTCCTCCGGCCAACCGGCGGTCTATAGCGATTCATCAAAATACGGCACAAATAACCACATTAAAGCTGCAATGGATGCTTTCAAAGAGACAATAAAAACACCATGCAGTGAGTAGGCCCAATGGAAAACTAAACACAGTGTGCAGCTAATATACTGGGCATTGTGCTAGCGGAGTAGTTGTCTGGGCATCCGCAAATATTCTGACTCACTGAGCACCGACTCTTCTCAGACACCCAAATCAAACATAGCACCGTTGACTATGGCCCCATGTGGACACATCGGTAGACACATGAAAGACGTGGGCTCGATCCAGAAATGCACTTTCTCTGCTACATATTACTAAATACATGCATGCTACTGCATGGAATGCCTCTGTCAATTTTTCCTGAATTACTGCTTACAAACTCAAATCTGTGTGCTCGTCTCAAGACAAGAAAGAACCTTGTACGTGTGCACGCGCACTTCAGGAAAGTGTTCTGTATTTATTCGCTCTGGAGGGAGTGTCAAATGATCATATTAGTACCTGACTGTGCAAAAGGTACTTTATTTTCTGAGCTTACGTTGCCATGTCTGCAAGGAGCACACCAAGGCATGCTTGAATGTATGTTTGTATGAGAAAATTGCAGGGCCCACATATACGAAGCAAAAGGACTCCTGGCGCTAGACCAGGGCATGAGACTCTGAAGGTGCATTCTTAGTCATGGAAGAAAAATGTTGCAGCCTTGGGTCCCTTTCTGGAACTAGGGTTAATGACCAGAAAAGAACACAAGAGCATGAGAAGAACCTTCAAGAAAGAAGGCGCCCACGCTATGAAAGCAGCGCTAGAATAAACCTTTTGGGTTCTTCTGTCAAAGGGCTATTACCGCCACACTATAAATTATTTCACGTTCATGGTCCTAGACAATTTGATAAAAAAACAAGCCCTGCTTATGTCTCTCACCTTGTCAGTTAAGAACTTTGGCGCTACTATTAAAAGTAATGTGTAGACATTTACAACGTCTGCTGAGAGCATGGAGTCGCAGGCTTTCAGATATTCCAAATTTAGAGCAAGGGTAGAGAAAACTGCTGGATTTATGCAGATAGGGCGACTGCGTCATGGTAACTAGAACATACTGTACAAACCTCAGCACAACACCCAGATGTTTATATCTGATTATATCGACGCCCACGGACACAAATAGTGTAATGTGTGCTTCCGGGATGGTGGAAGTTAGCAACATTGAAATTATTTTTAATACCTTGTGCCTACGTGTTACCAGGTTACATGATTTCAGCTCTACACCAGCAATGACTAACTGCCAAACGTCTCGTGAAGCCGTGAGCACCTTGACGGTGGAGAAGTCACATGCTGGGCTATAACAAGCTGTCGCCATGAGAGTGAAAGCGTTCTGCTCAAACGCCGCGAGCGCAGACAGGAGATGTGCGTACGTGTGCACAACTCCTGTACAAGCTGTCACTGTGAGAGTGAAAGCGCGCCATGCGCGCGTTCTGCTCAAATGCCGCAAGCGCGGACAGGAGATGTGCGTACGCGTGCACAACTCCTGTCCTCTGCACACGTGCACATGTCCTGTCCCCCTTCCGCCGACAAACCGACAACAATAGATCTACCCAAGGCGAGCAACGCATGCGCTGCGTCGCTAGGCGAGACCTAAAAACAAAGGTTACAGGGACGTCATAGTAAGGCTCAGATTTTACTCATACAAAAGCAGTGAAATTCAGCAGTTGTCGTTAGCTAAGCAGGAAAGCGCCTCACCACAGTAAGGTAGGCAAGTAGTAATGGAGGGCAGTCTCCCAATTTAGCTGTGCTTTTTTGTGTTTTCCCTGGTTCTTGGCTCAGAGACTTTGCCTGCTTGTAGAAGGTGTTTTCTGCTATTAGGTGGTGCACCTTTGCGATTTATTCTGTTTGTTATAATCCTGTTTTGAATTGCACCGTGGCAGTGGGTGCTTTAACAGTGTGCACACACAATTGATGGAGAAATCCCATTATATATATATAACTTAGGGATAGGTGGTCAGGTGCTAGGTTCTTTATGGGGTACATTGCTAATTTTGTTTGTTTGTTCACATATATACCAAGGTGTATTGGTGAATCAGTGGGTGTATGAGTGCCTGTATGGATGAATCAGTGGGTGTGTGACTGCCTGTATAAGTGAGTGATTAGGTGTCTCAGTGAATTAAGCATTAAGCATCCATTTTTAGGCATAGGACTAGCACAATGCTATCCATGCTGAGCTGTAAAATGACAAAAGCCTTTTACCACTCCAGGCACAGTATTACAGCTTTGAATTGGTAAAATACCAACCAAGCCAACCTGAAATGAGTAAAAGCTACCCCTGACACGTGTTTCACTCTCATTAGAGGTCTTCAGAGAGGTATAGCTTTGACCAGACACAAGGGAGCACCCAGTATAAGTCAAATCAATACCCTTTCAGGCTTAGAGTGACCCATAAAAACACCAGCAACACTCTAAATGTGCTCACCTCAAATGTCTGCTTTTATATCAAAGTCCTATGCTTAAAAACTTTGCTGCAGGAATTGCAAAAGGCTTTCTCCCTTACTATCCCCGTGTGGATGGCACTGTGCTAATCCTAAACTTAAAGACTTTGCTAGAAAAGCACACATTTGAGGTGAGCAAATTTAGAGAGTCGCTGGTGTTGAGTGCTCTATACAGGAGCTGCTCTCCACCTAAACTTGAGAACTAACCAGAGTTCTCTGCTTCTTTTTAGCATAATTTATGCGTCACTCTAAGCCTAAACGGGTATTGTTTTAATATATATATATATATAATTATAAATGCACACTTTCCAGAGAGCATTATTATGCACTATCGGATACATGCTGCATTTAGTAGTAACAAGATGCAACATGGAGTTGGTGACTGTATTAAATACGTTTCAAAAGACTACAAATACACGACCAGCTCAGGGAGAACGAGCTCGCGACCTTGTCATAGCTCAACAGGAACCTTTATCAGAATGGTAATTTTCCGTAATTCCCCTTTCCTTACCCACGAGCATTACACAGATCATGAATCATGAATTCTTCGAAAAGACAAACATAGTAATTTTTGGAAGCCAATGAGGGAACCAGACCAAAAACAGCTTCCAAGTCACACCATGCCATGTGTGATGTAGGCCCACAACTGTAAAGGAAACAGTGAAACAATTTCCAAAATACACACTGCTGATGGAAGAAACGCCAAGAATAGCTGAAGGTGTTGCAAACGACAGCCACCTGGCAGCTGAAAACTAGAGCAAAGTATGTTTTAATCTTTTCGTTTCTTTCACTGTCAGAAAAAGAACGAACCGTTTGTGCTGACAAGTTGCTTTACATAAAGCACCGCTTGAAAAACCATTACTGACATTATACGTTTTTTGTTGAAGGCGTAAAACGGCATACCACAACATAGCTGCCAGGCGGTCCATGTCAAGTTTGAAACAATTAGCCACACTCCCCTTAAAGCCAAGTGCACTTCACCCTCTGGGACTTGTTTACTTTCTCTGCGTTTGGGTGTGAATATCTCAGTATGCTAAGTTGCATTAGTTAAAAAAGCCAAGCGTGAGCGATTATGCTAGACATGAAATGGGCCATTAGCCAGAAGAAAGATTTTGTTTCACATTTAGATCCATCATTGACACTTGAAAAACAGATCAGAAGGAATTTGCTCTGTGTATTAAGCAGACAGTAGTGCAAAATGTGTTCTTTCAGATCTCTGCACGTGAAAAACTTCAAGCAACATAACATAGGGCCGCAAAATTCACTATTCTGAAGGTAGTAAAACTGATGCAAAATGAATGTCATATTTCTTTGTTCTGGTGCATACGTTTGTGGAAGGCAACCGTTGTGTAGCAGCGATAGTTTGCGCAGCTGACAACGTTCCACACCAATCCATGTATGCTGAATCCAGTCCCTTGGGGTGAATACAACATGACTAGGACATTCTTCCGAAGCAGTCACAATCCATTGCAAAGAAGGGTGCAGATAGTCTGTATCACAATGTCTAACCTAAAGCTGTGCTTTCATTCAACACAACGGTGCATTCTGGGAGTGGCAGTCTTTGGTTTCTACAGATGGCGAGAAACACACGAAGTCTGGTGGCAGCAGTCTGCAGCGGAGCTATCACTCACAAATGTCATTGGACAATTAAGGGAACTGTTATTGTTACTGTCAGAGAGCGATATGTTGTTTTTTAATATAGACTCGATATGTGTGGCTGTGCCTGCAATGTGATCTGGGGCATGCCCTGTTACGTCATTGAGAGGTCGAAAGTTCCCATGATATAGTTCCCTATGATCGGATTCTTATACTAATTGGCACTTGTGAAACCTTACGAATATTCCCTCTTTTTGATAAATTATAACGCTGGTAGGGGCGCGCACCTGTTAATGTGTTTCATCCCTTACCTCTCACCGAGGACGATAACATTTATTTTGCGTCATTCGAGGGAGAGAGTCGTGATCTAATGTCTAAGTATAACGAAAAGACGAATTTCCAGGAATAGGGGTCATCCCACAAGTAAGAATGTATGTTGCAACTCGTGTCCCACACAGGGACAAAGAAGCAGAACTTTCCAGTGGTTTGAAGGCCAGGCAGTCTCCTAAGGGATGAAACGCC
Source organism: Triturus cristatus (assembly GCF_964204655.1). NCBI lineage: Eukaryota > Metazoa > Chordata > Amphibia > Caudata > Salamandridae > Triturus > Triturus cristatus. The sequence goes on along the minus strand of NC_140588.1, from coordinate 503,400,445 downwards.
GGAAAATAAGAACCAGTAAACAAACCACCTCAGAGAATGACCTGCGTCCCCAGCAGCCACTGCAAACAAACAACACCTTGTGTGACTAAGGGAGGAATCGGAGGATGCACAGAAATAGTCCGAGGCTGTGCCCGAGACTAGGAGCCAAACCATTCCGCGTTCCCTGAAAGCAGAACCAGAGGGGTGTTAAACAACCCAGACGGCGTTTTAACTTGTATATTGTCAGAGCCTTAATTGTTCCACTCTCAGAATATTAGACGGGCGCCCCCATCGACCTGATCTTTGCAGCGAGCACAACGTTTGAGATGAACAATTGAAGCTGAAGCTATGCCCAGACGACAGCTGACGTCCCCCTGAGAAATGCCAAAGCACACGTGTTCGGCCAATATGCGCCACACGGGAGGCTGCATTCACTTGTAAAGTGCCTGTGGTGGTGGGACGTGTGTGCACTCTGTGCAACGTTTGTACTCACTTAATTTGAGCTAGTGATCTCCGGTGCACTTAATTGTCAACACCGGCAATTGACACAGGGTGGCGCTGTCTGGGTAATTTAGAGATCACCACAACAATACTAATAATTCAATCTACATTAACTATAACTGCCGCCCAAGCCATTCTTATAGCTTTGGGGCCCTGAAATAGTCCGAATTGTAACGCTTGAAGGAGTGAGATGATTAGTTTTTTATATAGCGCGAACTTGATCCGAATCGGGTATCAGAGCGCTTTACATAGCACCAATTGCATTACATGAGGACACATTAATTTTTGTTAGGCAGGGGAAGATTAAGTGATTTGCCCAGAATCACAGGATGTTCAGCATCATTGCCGAGACTCGAACCCAGTTCCCCAGATTCAAGGTCGACCGCCCTAGCCCTTAGGCCAACTCCTCTCCCCAAGGGTAGTTACTGTCATTGGCAGTGCTGGGAGGGGCAATAGGTGGTGCAAGCTGCAGTGGCCTCCTGACAAGAGCCCAACACTTATTATTTTTTTTTACAAATTATGCATGTTTTATACAGGCAGACTATGAATTCGATCTGATAAGTTAATCTTGTGGCGTGATCAGAAATGCAATATACATCAAGTTACCATTATAAAACTTGGTACTTTGGGTAAAAAAATAAAATAATGTGACACCCCTTTATGGTGCAGCAGATAGCTCACCGAGGTCACAAGGTTCAATGGTTTTAAGGCTAGGTACCAGTGGCGCTGGAACTTGGTGTGTGATAGGTGCTTCAGCCCCCCATATAACTTGAAACAATTTAGATGGAGAACTGACAATAAATGAATTTCTTCTGGCAGCATTTATTGTGTTTTCAAGGTCAGCCTGCCGCACATCTCAAATGACTTTAGTGAGGTGACGTCACTGGCCAGCACCACCACTCTAAACTTTGCTCCAGCCCCACCGCCTAGGACTTGATAGGGATATCCAAGTTAGAAGATGTCTCGCTTCGAATTACATCAAAACGTTTGACCAACTGGTCGAGGACTTTATCCTCCATAAATCCCAAATCTTTAGATACCTGCAGCTTCGTCAAACCAGGGGCTCTTACAGCAGGAAGAGGGACAGCGGTACCCAAGTTCAGTCCATCAGAAGCCAGGGTGATAATCAAAGAATTGGGAACCAAGGGTATCTCTAGGACCCTATAGGTTCTTAATAGCTAATATACCAGATCTGTATGTAAAATTGAGAGAAAAATGGAACAACTGAACTGTTGGTGGAGGACTTGACAGGAGCCAAGACGGCCTCACGCCTGACATTGATTCAAGTACTTCCACAAAGTATATGATCCTCCGGCCAGGTGGTGGGAGATAGGTAGAGCTTCCAACCCCAGTTATACACGAAGCCAACGCACATTAGGTTTGTGTCTTCACATAGTTTGGGATTACCCTGTGGTAGCACATTAACAGCAGCAAATCCATCATGAGTTAGAGCAGATGGTGGGGAAACCAGTCATATATGATCTTGGGAATAATGGAGACATGGGAGGAGTGAGAAGTTTCCCGGATATTCCGAGGAGTTGGACTGATAGTTTCTAAGTGAGATATATCACAGAGATGGAGGAACGCTGAGCCCCCCATGGGGGTGACTAGTGCAGGTGTATGAACACTTGCTCCAAAGTGGGAAAAAAATGAATACAAAACACAGGGAGTCCAAGAATGCAACATAAGATCCGAGGACCCTGGCAGAATACTGCAAATGTAACACAGTAGATACTCAGGGTGTGGTCCAAGTTATTGGTGGTTACAAAGCTATGTGATTATTTATTTATTTGAAAAGTTTTATAAAGCGCGGACATGACCCGTATGGGTATCAGAGTACAACACCAAGGAAGTTATTATATATGAAATATATGGGCGGATCAGCTGTCAGTGGTGCAGAAAGTGTACAGTCTATCTGGAGTTTACAGAGTGTGTGTGTAGGAAGGTGTGTCATGCATAGAAAAATAAGTATACAATAAAGAGAAAAGGAAGTTAGTAGTTTCAAAAATTCCCAATTAGAAAGAAGTGTCAGGTCTGGGGTAAACAACAGTTCAAAGACACCTGAAATAACTTGCTTGATTGGTTGGAAATATGAATGGGAGAATGCTAAAACATAGTGCAGAAAACGAACATCTTCTAAGGAAGATTAATTCAGTTTGCGCTCGCCGTAAAGAAAATTGAATTTCAAGATGTCCGACATGTTTGACAATCCCGCACCAAATGTTCTGCTGGGCAACTCTTGCAGTATCTGAACACAGTTGTACACAAAAACCTTGCACAAGTCTAAAACGTCACATTTCACTGAGGTCGTCGAGTGGTATTCGTTCGTTCCATGTGCACTTTTCTCTCACAAGAAACGCTACTCCAGTACACCTCATCCTCTTATTGGTAGATGTTATTCCGGAGTGCATCTTCCTATGACGTGCTGCGTTATTCCTCTTTTGGCTTTTCTGGTCAGCAACCTGCTGAGATATGCTTCTCTCTGTTTCGATGAATAGAAGCCAAGGGTAACAATGAATACTACATCGGTAACAATGAATACTACATCTCCCATGAGGCTAAACAAGAAGCTGTTAAATGAGAAAACATCCATAGTTCACCAATAGTCAGACAGCATACGCTATGCTGTTATTGGCTGCAAACATCAAGTCCTCTTTTCTTGATGCTTACAGTCAAGGATAAATACCTTATATCTCAAAATTTTGTATTTTGTAGTAGTTATGTAAAAAGAAAAAACGAGTTAAAACCTTACTATTTAGCCTTTAACCATTTTGTGATGGTTTATCTGGTTCTTTCATCACTCAAGCGGTACCTCAGTGCTCAAAATGTGTTTACGAGCAGTGGCAAAAGGGTCTCTATTAAAAGGTAACCAGGTATAAATATGGTTTAAGTTGGACACAGATACGGTTTCGGTATACCACAAGTGTAAAATGTCAGATTGGCCAACAAAGAACTGTGGCTGTACATACAATGCACAGTTACATATGGATTAACTGTTATACAGTTATTGATTTGTGATTTTTATTGTATGGATTGGCCATACGCATTTAATAAACAATGGAGGTGCCGCTCGAGTAGGATAAAGTACCAGGTTAGGGACAGTTCTTGGACTATATGTGTATGAAAGAGTGAGGTGAAAGGAAGTCAACCCTTCTATGTGCTAGAGTGAATTCTGAATGCTTCTAAGGGAATGTTCAGCAGCCTTCAATGCAAAAAGGTTCAGCACTATACAATATGATATAAGCGTGCCACATCAAAGTTCAAGAACAGTTAGCACACAGAAAAACATTCGAAGTCAAGATGTGTGTTTCTTGAGGTAGTTTCTCTTTATTTTTCTTAAAAGGATTTTTCTTTATTTTCCCATGAACAAATGATCATAGCCATAGCCAACGCGTTTCGTCTCCCAAAGAGACTTCTTCAGGGCTTCACAGTATGGCATAAAGAATGTTCATTAGATGGTCGTACAATTCAACAGTTTAAAAATCCAATATTCGTAAAGCTTCTATAAAGTGCAAAGACTCAGCACTGGCATGATATCCCGCTGCATATGTGGTCCTCGTTTTCTGAAAAAACGAGGACCACATATGCTGCGGGTTATTATGCCATTGCTGAGTCTTTGCACTTTATAGAAGCTTTACGAATATTGGATTTTTAAACTGTTGAATTGTACGACCATCTAATGAACATTCTTTATGCCATACTGTGAAGCCCTGAAGAAGTCTCTTTGGGAGACGAAACACATTGGCTATGGCTATGATCATTTGTTCATGGGAAAATAAAGAAAAATCCTTTTAAGAAAAATAAAGAGAAACTACCTCAAGAAACACACATCTTGGATTCGAATGTCTTTCTGTGTGCTAACTGTTCTTGAACTTTGATGTGGCACGCTTATATCATATAGTATAGTGCTGAACCTTTTTGCATTGAATGTTATGGTAGGACTGGTTCCTATTTGGGGAGCATAGAGGGGAGTGCTCCTTGGTTTCGTGCACTATTTGACACTGACACATTATTCATTTGTTGGCTGCGGTCTCAAATAGCCTCTACCCTCATTCTTTTGGTTTTCAATGTTCAGCAGCCGCACCGAGGGTGACAACGTTCATACCTTGAAAGCAAGGGCTGGCCATTTCCTGAACTCCACAATCCTTCTTTCCAACCTGTTTTCTGTTGTTCTGTCTCATCTTTTTTGGTGGCAATGATGTGGGTTCCCCCTTTGTGATCACACACCTTTAGGACCTTCCTTTTCTGAATCTGGGAATTTCGAAAGGCAAGACACCTCTAGCACCTGTTCTTTACATCTATACTTCCTACTTGTGAAGAACAAGTGTATGCCTCCTGGTGAACTAGCAGCATGTGCCATTGTTCAGAAATGTCATACTGTTTTCTTTTCTCTGGGTGTTTTACCTGGCTATTAACACTGCACAGCGTTTCTTTGTCCCGCTAATTGTATTATGCTTAGTTTGTATCCTTCCTCTCTTTGTTAATCTTTTTGATCATTGGGTATGAGCCACGGAAACTGGTTCCAAGGACTGTCTAGTATCTTGACGTGGTATCAGTGGTTAGTTGCTGGTTGAGTAAAGTGGTCTCTCAAAACAGTAATAGACTGAACGAGAGCAGAGCAGACCAGACTGCCCAAGAGTTCACCAGTCTACCAAATGAATATAACAAATGGCTTAATGCTTGCTTGTGAACGTCAAAATGGCTCTCCATCATGACAAGGTTAGATCTACAGTTTCCTTTGCGTCTTATTGTTGCGTTATCACTAGTAGTTTATCTCAAACAGATGTTCTTATGGCGGGGTAAGAACATTTACCCAGCAGAATGGGAGGCAATTTGTGGGACATGGTTGTTAGAGATTTGCGCATGACTAGCAGTATTAAGGATAAAGTGCATACTTAACTTAAACAAGTCTGCAACAGGGTGACTGTGAGCAGAAAAAGGAGGAGAATTGGTGTCAGGAATTAATGGATTTGGCGGGGTATTTATCCATCTCTCCCGGTTCCCTGTGCAGAGGCATCAGAAGACAAGAATGAGTCTGACTCCTTGTTAGCGGACCTTCTCCTCTGACAGGTTTCAGATTCCCCACTCTACCCCCCTTTCCCCCACCCAAAGCCTTATTGGAAACCCTGCCCCCCTCAGTCATACACTCTCCACCTATTGCCAAGTCCAACCCACAACCAGTGACAGAAGAAATGTGCTCGGGGCTAATTCAAAAATTAAGAATGGGAGATTTGTTAGAGGCAGATGTTCCCCCTATTTATGATGAGGGCTGACTCAATGCCCTGTTAGAATATGCCACTGAATTTGCTAACACCGCTCATGAGGAATTGCAAGCTAAGTTGACACAATGTTGGACTAAACAGATAACAATTACCCCTGAAAAGATTTAGGGATTATCCCGTTCATCAGTGTATCCCTCAAACAAAAGAGTTGATTTTGGAGATGCAGGGTTTTGCTAATTCATGCAATGACAACATTAACTATTATGTTCCTTTATTGTACAGCTCCACTTCTTTCGGACTCCCCTTACTTTGCCACCATTATCTTCACCTTCAGCAACAAGCCTTTCTTGAGAAGTGAAACTAACAAATGTCTAGAAATATTCCAGCAGTTGTTGTCTAGCCAACTTCTGATATTTTAACTACCTGATATGTATTCCCTGAATCACTGGCAACAGTCATTATTGCTTGCTAAAAATAATCTTGATGATACAGCCTTCAAGTTGTGCAGGGCTCATATAAATTACACATCCTCAGGTGGGAGAGGCATCTCCTTGCCTATGTCCTATCTCTGTTACAATAAATGTAGACAAGGGAGACGGCCTATTCATGTCAATGCAAGCATCAGCAGTAAGACGTGTAGAAATGTACGTGGTTTAAGTAAAACATAAACCCAAGCTCTTTACAATAGTAGAATAGAGCACAAGAATAGAGTGGGAGCCTGAGAGGGAAGCAGACACAAGTTTTAGTAGAATAGAGAAATATAATTTGTAAACAGTAGAAATGGAAAGTCACAGGCACATGTTGCAAGGACACGTCTCTGAGAAAACATTCAGTTAAAAGTGGACACAGAGGAACAAGATAAGTGGGAGGGTAGGCCTTGCATAGCAGTGGACGCATAGGGAGGAAAGGCACTGCTAGGCTTCAAAGCATGAGACAGACAAGGAACAACCGGTAGTGCAGGGAGCACAACAATGAATCAGTAACGTGTGGTTAGATGTTTGTGCAGGATCACTAACCTTTGCTGAAATGTGGAACGATAGCGATGGGTTTGAGCAAGCACTTGATTTGATATGCTAATGTAGGACATTTTTGTGATTTTAACAGTATATAAGAAACTGACAGTAACATTATGAGTTTGAGTTCAGCTTCCAGTTCCATGAAGCAGAATGACCTCCCTCAGCTATTTTATATACTGTATTGCCAACAGGAGTCATGTCGCCACTTTTTTGCACCAGACACCATCTCAAGTTTCAAGTTTCAAAAGACCTTTATTCGAATTTGTTAAAATTCATAAAAGTACCGACACATCAAAGAACATATACATACACAAAATACAAAACAGTTAAATAATTTACATTTCATAGTAACAAAGCAATTCATACAGAGGATAGACAGTAAATTCCATTAACTTATAAGGTTTTAGCAGTAGTATTTTTTGACTGAATCTGATTACAAGGACTTTCCATAGTCTTGCGTGCACGTATGGCTAGTCTTAGAAAAGTGCTAGTGCGAAATGTCAGTTCATCATTGTCCAGGGTGAGCAGCAGCATGTAGGATTCCTGAAGTGTAAGAGGTCTGAGCTTTCTAAAATATGGGGTTAAAAGCCATTTGGTATATCTCACATAATATTTACAGAAAAACAGAAAGTGCAAATCATCTTGAGTGCTTGTACCGTCACAGGGGCAGGGGGTAAGGACAGTATGGTGTTGATACCCCAGAGGAAAAGAGAGCAGAAATTTAACAGTTCCTGCCCTTAGACGAAACAGTAGAGATCGTTCCCAATTTGACATAGGCAGTGATAGGTAGGGTGGCATGATTTGCATACAGAGACCATTACCAATGTATTTTTTGACCCCTGATTTCTGTAGTTCAATTCCAAGCCGTTCATTACGATAAAGTGCATAGAGTGCCTTTTGAACCTCATGTTTGTCCTTTGGTTCAATAGCCGTTGGCTCAGTAAACAAAATACCTCTTCCAATTTCATTAAATATTTTAAAAACTTCTTTAAACCAGGGGATCTGTATGCCATTATCACTATTGAGGCAGTCCCTAATGATGTTTTGCGTAAGGGCAGCAGCCTCATTCTTCCAGATTCTGATCCAGAAGAGTGCTGGTCTTGCTTTAATAAAGTCGTTTATGAATGGGAGGTTAAGTTCGTTATGACAGATGAAATTGGAAGAGGAAATTGGTGCTCCCAGCAGTTTCCTGCAAAAACGGTTTTCCTCTCTTTGAATACCAATGCTGCTGGCCGATCCCCAAACTTCGGCTCCATACGTAGCAACAGGGGAACACTGTAATTTAAAAATTTGAACAATAGCTTTAGTGGCGCCGATTTTCTTAGGGCGTGGGAGACTCAGGACGGAGTTGTTGGCTTTCGAGAACTTGCTCGTGGCGTGGGCCACATGCCCACTCCAGGAGCCGTTCGCAGCGAAAACCAACCCCAGATAAGGGAACTTATGGACAGATTCAAGTTTATCTGTTCCAATTTGAATAGTGCCGAGTTTCCTTTTGCCCGGCCCACAAGGCATAATAAAAGACTTTTTAAAATTAACTTTTAAATCCAGTCCCTCCATAAAATTTACAAAACTATGTACAAGCAGACGTAAGGCGTTTGGTGTACGTGCCAAAAGGACAGCGTCGTCTGCATATAAAAGTACGGGCAAGGGATTTCCTAAAATGATTGGGACATCGGGGGTAGCTTTCTTTAAACAGTTGGACAGGCCATTAATATAAATGATAAACAGCAGGGGTGCTAAAACGCACCCCTGTCTCACCCCCCTCCCTATCTTAATGGCTCCCGATACCTCTCCGCCCATACCAATACGTACCCGAGCTTTCAAGTCAGTATGGAGATAGGCTAAGAATCTAACAAGAGTGGCATCGAGACCATTTGACAGGAGAGTTAACCATAGCTTGGATCTATTCACAAGATCGAATGCGGATGAAAGATCCATAAAAGCTAGGTAAACGGGGGATGAGCGAGCAATGCAGTATTTATCTATTATCAATTTTAAGTTTAGGCATTGCTCGACTGTTCCTACCCCACTCCTAAACCCCATCTGGCAGGGGTCTAAAAAGTCAGAATCAGACGCCCATACCAGTACCCTATTATAAATTATTCGTCCTAGTATTTTTAAAGTATTGTCCAGGAGGGAGATGGGACGATAATTTACTGGGTCAGATCTGTCTCCCTTTTTGTAAATGGGGACAATAATACTAGTAGCCCAGGTGGCAGGCATGGCTACATGTGGAAGACTATTAAAAATATTTAAAAGTATTGGTGTCCAAAGATCAACGTTAAATTTAAGGATATCTATAGGGAGGCCGTCTGGCCCGGGCGCCTTGTTGCCTAGGCTCTCTTTGATAGCTTTCCTGACTTCTAAGTCCGAAATCTCTAAGCCTGCTGTTTGGTTCAGGTTAGGGAGAGGTTGCTCATCAGAGGGGGCAGCATAAATATTAGAAAAATGGGTCTCCCAGGCTGTACTGGTTATGTTGCAACTAATTTTAGTAAGCTCTTTGCCCATTTCCCTCGTTCTCCTAACTGCCGTCCAAAATGGGCCGCTGCCACCCAGATTGGCGCTGATAACCAGCTTATCCCAGTGATCGGAGAGCAAATTTGCCTTCCTTTTCGATGTTTTATCTTTATAGTTTTTCCTGGCGGCTCGAACAGCGTCCTTACACCTGGGATTGGCAGAGAGGGCCTTTCTTAACTCTCTATTGGCCACGGAGCAAGATGTATCAAACCACCGTGGCTCTTTATGGTCAGTAGAGAGTGGGACTGACAGGAGAGTTTTTATATTGGTGCATAAAGCTTCAAAATCAGTAATCAGTTCTTCATTATTTGTACTGGGGGAGGAGAGACATTTCAATAGATCCGGATATGCCTCCTGAATCGTATCTGTAATGGCCCCACAATCAATTCCTCTCCATTTAAGGCGAAGGCCATCAATTGAGGGTGTGATATCCCTAGCTCCATTTAAATTCATAAAAATCGGACTGGGTGCGAGGTTAAAAATAGCAAACAAAGGATTATGATCGCTGAAGGACGTTTGCACCACAGAAGATTTGATTAAACAGTCCGCTAACACAGGTGATGTAAAAATGTAATCGATAATTGAACCGTTATCCCTGCCCTTAAACGTAGGGGCATAGGGAAAATTCATATCATACCCTACACTCATTACATCAACAAGATTAAAATCAGAGAGTATGCTAATCAGTTCCAAACCCCTGCGGTCATTACAGTGATCAAAGTTAGTGGATCCATAGTTATCTATAAGTTTCACATTAAAATCTCCCCCGATCAGAATACTAGTCTTAATATCTACTGACATGGAACAATCAATTATATTTAAAACCTTAGATAAAGCAACAAAATTTTTGTTCGGTACACCATTAAAATCATTATTGTAAAAATTGATTAAATAAATTGTGGTCTTTGATTTCAATTTATATTCCAGAATTTGAATGTTGGAATTAGCAAGGTTATCTGACTTCAAAACATTAATTGTACCGCCTGCCAAAATTCTAATCCCCGTAAAGAGTCCACCCACCGCTCGGCCAAAACTAGGTTTTAGAGATGTCAGGCTGAAACAGTGGTAGCCTTCGATATACAGGTTATCAACAGCCCAAGTCTCTTGGAACATGAGTATGTCTATGTCCTTAATTAGTTCGGTCCAGGCAGGGTCAGAGAGCTTGGATTCTAAACCTGCGACATTCCAGCTTAGGATTGATAGGCCGTGTTTGAACCCCTGGTTAATAAATGTGCACCTAGTATTCCCATTATCATAGATAGTTGATTCGTTTGAAATGGCCGGAGTGCTATCCGACAATATGATTTCTGGAACTACTGTTTTAGCATGGAGTGATGCAAGTGAATTTATGATTGTGGCATCCTCTTGGTTACAGGCTTTTGCATTCTTGCATGATTCATTATTAAGGGGTATGCTCAGTCAATCCTGTTCGTCTAATGATGATAGATAGTCGAACCGATTGAAAGTTGGGATATTGTACATTGGCCTGACTTGTGTCGTCTGTGCAAACTGGAATGGGTTAGGGATTGGGTAAGACCTATCCCTGTGATTGCTCTGACGCATAGTTGGGGCTTGAAAATGTTGTGGATGGTTGGGGGTAAGAATTGGCATTAGAGGTTGTGGATGCCAATTGGGGTTGTTGGAAAAGGCGGCATTTAGGTTCTGGTTTTGGGCAAAAAAGGGTGATTTGACCCTTGCACCAAAATTCATCTCTTGGTATGAGTTAATGGGGAAATTGTTGGGAGGGTTAACCGTGGCTTGTTCTGGAGGTATCAGGTGTCGATGAAAATATCCTAAGGGAAGGAGCGTGGTGTTAAATTCCCATGGCGATGGTAAAGGGGCGTTGGCTAGTGTTTTCTCTGCCCAATGTGGTTTTCTAAAACTAATAATGACACAGTCGCCCTCAAATTTTTTCCTAAGGGGTCCAATCCAACCCACCCGCTGTGTGTTAATAATCTCCCTTGCACCATCAATCGGGTAATTGCAGTTAGTAATTAGCCAGTGCAGGGTTTTATTTTTGAGTGATATGGGATTTTCATCCTGATCCTCTCTTAGTTTAGTAACGTTTACTAACACTAATACATATGCACCGCATTCCGGAGGAAGATTGATGCGGGCCGGAACTTGTCTGGGCGGTTTTGGGATGGGTTGGGTCAAGATAGGATTGCTTGTAGAAATTGAAGGGTGACCTGTGGTGCTCGCAGTTGAGAGTGTGGTATTCGCGGTGGTATTGATGCCAGGATCCTTTCTTTTATCTGTGGATTTGCTATTAGTGTGTGGTGTTGCTGTTTTTTGTTTAGTAATTGGGCCATTGGCCAGCGCAACAGGTACAACTTTATCTGCATTATTTGGGGCGACTGGGGGTACTTGTAAGATAGTTGTTTTGGGGCCTACTATATTGGTAGGGTTACTATTTTTTGTACTGGTTGCAGGACCTCCCTTTAGGAAAATCTTAAGAGGGTTGCTCAATTCATCTAGCTGTTTTTCTAATCGAGCAAGCCTATTTTCGATTGGGGATAGATAAATGCTTAATAAATCCCCCAGTCTTTCCAACAGGGGGTCATATGCCTTGTCTATATTTCCGTTAGTGTTCGTTGTTCTGCCCTGCTGAACAGTTTCACTATCATCCCTCTGGGGTATTACCGTAACCTTAGTCGCGTTATGATTATTGTCAGGGACAAAGTTGGTATTTTTCCCAGGTTTCCTTTGTGCCCGGCCATATTTCCTGATCGTAGTTACCCGGGGCTTGGGTACGTGTAACTTCAGTTTTTGAACTGCCCCCTCACGCCTACCTCTAGCATGCCTGGTGTTATCAGCAGATTGTACTTTGGGAGAGGGGTTAATTAGTAAGTCAGGCGTTTTTTCCAGGTCTGTGCTAGTGTCGGTATCTGTGTCTAACAGGGGAATTGAGGCTGAGAGGTTAACCTCGCTAGGAATGGTGTGTATGTCAGCACAAACATCAAGTAGGGGTCTGATGTTATTAGGCATAATTTGTGCAGGTGTAGTGGCGGTAGCAATGAGGCCAAGCGAAGAACGTTTGGCATGCGCCAAGTCTTGTGATACCCTGCGTTCTAGTAGGTTTATGCCCTGGTTGATAGCATCATTGGCCTTAGAAATAAAAAGGTCAATGGGGCCAGTCACAGCGGCAGCAGTTTTGCTGCGGGTGCCTCTTGGGGCCATGCTGACAAATAATAACCCCTGTTCTGCGGTTTGGGTTGTTACGCAGGACTACAGATACAAGTATCAATGACACATAGCAAACATTATAGTTATAAGGCAGATAGTCCCGGAAATGATAGCAGTACCCACAGTTCCCAAATGAGGAATGGCCAGTGAACCAATGAACAGTACCTTCAAGTTGTAACGAATAGGTGAATAAAAGGAGGTGGCCCCGTCCCGTCCTCCTCGTGCCTCTGAGGGCCTCAGAGGGCCCGCCCTTGTCCCGGGCTTCTCCCGGCGCTGCCCGCGCGCGTCCCGCGTCGCGCACAGTGTTGGGAGTTTATTATTAGGAGGAGGAGGGGCTAACTGGCCACAGGTGCTCCTGGCTCACCGATTAGCGCTGGGCTGCTGGGAGTGGTAGTCCGTGTTCTTCCAGGTACACGGAGGGTGGCGGGGAACAGGTTGGCTTTTCTTCCCGTTTTCAACCCCCAGAAGTACGCCCTCAGTCCACGGGCAGCACAGGTTCCCCACTGCAGGCAGGACAGGAAAGGAAAAGCGCCGGCAAGAAAGCCTCACGCAGCGGCACCCGCGCCAGCGGGTGCGGCAAGTTGTGATGTACTGCGAGGCTAACTGGCCACAGGTGCTCCTGGCTCACCGATTAGCGCTGGGCTGCTGGGAGTGGTAGTCCGTGTTCTTCCAGGTACACGGAGGGTGGCGGGGAACAGGTTGGCTTTTCTTCCCGTTTTTAACCCCCAGAAGTACGCCCTCAGTCCACGGGCAGCACAGGTTCCCCACTGCAGGCAGGACAGGAAAGGAAAAGCGCCGGCAAGAAAGCCTCACGCAGCGACACCATCTCTAGTGTGACCCATCTGAATATTGTGTCACTGCCAATGACATTGAAGCATGGGACTCCACTAAAATATTGTCTGTCCTTGGAAAATCTAATAGTTTATTAAGGGAAAGGAAGAAGAGTTGGCCAGCTTCGCAGGAAAATGTACTGGTTCTCAAAGGACAGGGACACGGGGTCTATAGAAACAGGATACACAGCCCTTTTGTTACACTTGCATAAGGTTCCCTCCATGGACACCAAAAGCTCAATCTATGTCCACGTTCCATGGTCATGAGATGATTTGTTATCTTTCACTAAGGAACTTCCTAAATTGCGTGAAGGGCCCCATTAATGGTATACAAAATTGCACTTTTTAACTGCAATGGGAGGGCTGCTTAGGAATGACTTAGACATACTGTCCAATTTCATAATACCAAAGGATCTGTGGTAAGATTGCAAGAAGGAGGTTATCCGGCCAACAACAAAGCCACAGAGAGCTCCTGGCCAGGACCAAGGTGGAAGATAAATTAATAGTGGTCCAAAAAGAAGGGTCCCGAGGATAGGGTGGATTGGTTGAAAATAATATAAATAATTAACACCACCCAAACTAAAGATGAAACAATACATGCTTATTATGAACGCTTATTACAGGTATAACAAAATAGCAGCATGCAGAAGCCTCCGACCGAGGGCCTGCATACCTTTGTCTCTACTTTTGTACAAGGCTATGTTAGACCTGCCACCCTTCGTGTGGTTTTCCCCCTAACTTTCTGCTTTCTACCCGCCTGCTTTGCTGACTTCGTTTTGCTGGAATCAGGATTATGCATACTTTACCACTGCTAACCAGTGCTAAACTGCTTGTGTTCTCACCTTAAAAAATGTAGATTTGGCTTATACCCAAGTAGCATATTTAATTTACTTGTAAGTCCCTAGTAAATTGGATCGCTGTGTGCCCAGGCTCTATAAATTAAATGCTACTGATGGGCCTGCAGCACTTCTTTTGCCACCAAGTAGCCCTTTAAACATGTCTCTAGCCTGCATTTGTATCCTGTGTGGGCAGTTTTAAACTGCCATTTTGACCTAGCAAAATGAACCTTTTTGCCATCCCAATCCTTACTTTTTAATACATATATGTCACCCCTAGGGTGTGCCCTGGAAACCCCAAAGGGCACGGTGCAGTGTATTTAAAAAGTTAGACAGCACTTTAAGTTTTACATATCCTGGTAGTGAAAAACTCAAACTCTTTCTTCACTACTTAAAGACCAGACTCCCCCATAGGATAACATTGGATTTAGCTTACTACAGTCAATAAGTGATCGTTTCCAAAAGGGAGCAGGTGACCAGTTCTTGTTTGGTGCCCATGTAACTGTAGTGACAAATCCGCTCTCATGTTATAGTGCGATTTAAAATTAAAATTTTGAAAATGACACTTTTAGAAAGCTGGCTTTAGCCATCTAGTCCCTGCAGCCTGTGACTGGGTCACATTATTGGGTGTAGTTGGCGGCTGGTCTGTGTATTCCTCTTAGACAGCCACACAGAACAGAGTTTAGGTGTGCCTGGATGGGCCATCACTGACAGGATGGGAGGGCAGAGCTGGGTATAGCTCTACTTACACTTGAATAGACTGCATCCTGCCTCCACAAAAAGGGGTCCATACCCCTTTGTAGCCAGAGACGTTTTAAGGCATGGGCAAAGTGGGCTCTGGCCCAGGGCCCCAGCCTTTCAAAGGGCCCCCCTGATAGAGACAAGTCTGTTCTTGCCCTGATGACCTTGAATAATTCTTAAACATACTGTTTTTAATACCGGTTTCTTTCATTTAAGTTTTATGTGATTGATGTGTGAAAGTCTATTACAGGCGTTTTGCAGAAAAATGTGTTTGTTTCATGCAACTTCCATAAAACAGTTCCTTTTAGATCAAAACAAGACCTCACATATGAGAAATGGGAGGATGTCACAGAAATTATCTGCAGTAAAATTAGTGAGATGCTGCTGTGTTACAACATCCACTATCCTTGAAAGTTAGATGTAAATGCATTTAGAATTTGGAGCAGAGGGCCTGAGCACCACCAGCAACCTGGCTAAAGAGGGTATGAAAGAGCTGAAATTGAATCATAAATTTAAAGCTGTTCTGAACAGGGGCCCCTAAAATTAGTTTGGCCCAGGGCCCCCAAAATCCTTAAGATGTCCCTGTTTGTAGCCAGGGCAGGGAAGGTGTGGAACATGTGCACTTCAAATGGAAACCTCTAGAAGCTTCTACAACTCCAAAGGAAGACCCAGGTCTAAATATTGGACCGCAGACACAAACTCTTGAGTACACTCCTGAACCTGTGAAGACTGCCAGGAAGGATGACTGCTGTGCTGTTGAAAGCCCTGCCACTCTGCTGGATGGCTACCCTGCAGGACTACTGCCTTGCTGGACTACTGCTCTTCTGCCAAAGTCAGAGGGATTTGGGCCTGAGCCCAGAACTCCCAGAGTGACTCCAAGGGCTAGACTGCTGGCCTCCTGTTCAGAGCCACAGAGAAATAATAGGCTCACAACCACCTGCACCCAGACCCAGCTGGAGCAATGCCATTACCCCTCCCCCCAGTGGTGCCCCTCAGGTCCTGGACTCTTGATATGGCCTCAGGGAGGCTGAATTGAAGTTTTTGGGCTGCTTTTTGGTGGCAACTGGCTTGTTCGTGATTAGCCCACCAACGTAAAGTCCCGCCAGTCCGACCGTTCACACTACAGCATCGATCGCTTGTGGGGAGCGCCACCATGAAGCTCCAGCCTGCCCGCTCACTACGACCACGGGATCTTCACGCCATAGTGATGACTGTCTGCGACACCAGGCCTACTCCTTGCAGCACATCAAAGACTATCCGCGATGAGTCTCTGCTCCTCGCGACCCCCTCCACCGCGCACGGGACTCTTTGCACTGAACTGAGAAGGTAACTTTTCAGCCAGACTATCACGCTCTATCACGGTCTGACTGAACTTGTGACTTTCTGCCAGTCTCGCCAGACCAGATAACCGGAAGCAGGGCTTCGGGCTTTTTGGATCTATTTTCACTAATATCTTTAAAATTGCATATCTCCGTTTCTACGGAGTGTATTTCTGTCATTTTGGTCATGATTTGTTTGTTAAATGTTGCTCTATTTCACTAAATTGGTGTGGTACTCTTCCTGTGGTGTTTTTCCTTTATTACAGTTTGAGGTGCTGCATAAATACTTTACAAATTCACACAAGTTAAGCATGACTGCTTTGTAGCAAGTTACCGGAGGGTTGAGCACAGGTTAATTTCAGGTTTGTTTGTGCCTCACCCTGACAAGAATTGGGGTTGTTGCTTGAGTAGGGTTTCACCCCCCCCACAACCAGTAACCCAATTTCTCATAGGACTAGACCCTACTATTAGAATGCATCTGCAGACGTCTGTTGTATGTTAGCAAAAAGAACCCATAAAAAAAATATAATCTGCAGATAAATATTGTGCTGATTATCAAGACAAACTGATAGAGGAACAAGAGGGGAAGCTTAAAAAGGAGAAGGAGTTGCTGATGGTGGCAAGCATTTGATATTTCCAAGGGCACGGCCCCGGATATTGGGCAGGTAATGCACAATAAGGAGTACCTGGTAGAGGTAGAGAATGGGGTCGAGGCAGAGGAGGACGAATGGGTCCTGAAGGTGAGCAAGGTAATAACTGTCACTACTGTAATCAGCCTGGTTATTTGTGCAATGCCTGCCCGTTGTTACAAAATACAAACCAAGGAAGCAGACAAAACCATTGTTTTTGATGCTTATGTGCCATCTACCCTGCCCCTCCGCAAGTCAGGGCTCCCCTTCCAGCCAACAGTTAATCAGTCATAAACATACCAAATGAATCAGTGGTCTTCAGACCCAGATACCACCGGTGGATACTAATCCCTGTATCCCCCATCACATTAAACATTTTAGGGTTGCACAAAAGGTAACAGCCTCCTAGTTCCTGTAATTAAAATAGATCAGAAGAGCCCTAACGTGACTGGAAAAATCCTGGGTCAAGAAATGTCATTATTTAAATATTTAGGATCTGGGTTACTAACTGTCCGGACTCGTAGTATGCTGCTAATCTGCTCAAATGAATGGAGCAGGAGGTGAAACACTGGCAGTCGCTGCCGCTCGCTCTACTCAGCAAGGCAGTAATGTTTAAAATGGTGGCACTTGCTAGGTTTCTGTACGTACTCCAGAAGAGCCCCTATAAGATCCCAGATGGATACTTCACTAAAGTGGACGCATTAGTGTGGCCACTACTCTGGGCGGGTGGACAGCCTCGTATAGCCCTGAAAGTTCTTCAGAGATCTAAATATGAGGGCGGCATTGCCCTACCAAATGTGCGGAAGTACTATTAGGCAACACAAGTGAGTGTTGTGAATGATCAAGCATATGAAGATGGGGCAGATACAGCATTTTGACAAGACAGGATAGGTATGGGGGACAGGAGCTACTTACACTTGCTGCATGGGTGTAGGTTGTTGCCTGAGGCAATTCCAGCGACGAGGACGGTGGTAGATACTTGGAAGAGACTGACCAGGGAGATAGGATGGGACTGCAGGCTGACCCCGAGGACACCATTGTGGGAGGGCTCCAGGCTGCAAACCGTCACGGCTTTGAGAAGATTTCAGGAATGGGATACTGTTGGAATCTGCACACTGGTAGACATGTAGGATGCGTTATATCAAAAAGCCTCCCACTTGACCTCTATTTCTTTGATTTTTTGGGCTAGACCTGCTCCAATGGGCTGTCAATATATGTATGGAACAGATCCGTAAACAAAGGGAAACCTTTTGGATTTTCACTTTGAACACAGTGAAGGAAGGACTTAATGAAGAAATTGTCTGAAATATTACCAAGAAATAAGACTGCTCTGTTGTGCGATCAGGCATCATATTTGGGTTCTTATTTATGATTGAGACCCAATGTTAAAAACTGGTTTGTTGGCATCTGATTGGGTAATATATAACCACTCCAACATAGGTACTTCTAGCCAGTATGTTAAATGCAGCACAAATTTAGGATTGTGCACCATGTTGCACTAGAGATTATGTTGTACTTGCTACTCTGTTTCCCTTCACTAGGCTTACCTTGCTTTATAGAACATTGTTGTAATGACCAACAGAGTTCCGGTTCATAAACATGATAACATACCCATCGTTTCTGCCTAATAATATATGTTGGATTCAAGACACCTATGCATTGGGTGTCGGATGTATAAACTCAAGCATACAATTCCCACTCCAAGATGGCACTCATGTTACATGGCCCATATGTCCCTTGCAATTGTATTGCACCCATAGACAGAGTATGATTTGCCCTTACTGGGTTTACCGTTTGCCAACTGAAAAAATCACTACCTTATATGAACCATTATTATAATATTATATTGGGCCCAATTGCTGCAGTCTGTATTGTTACCTACAGCATATTAACAGTAGGTTTCCCCGTGGTGAAACATAGATATATATCTTATGTATATCTTATGTCTAAATATCGGGTATTTAATTGCACCGCATTAAATAGCAGTATGTATAAAATAAGATATGCGTGAATTATTGCTATTAATAGCCTTTCAAAGAACATCAAAGTGAAAATCCACACTCCAATATGGCACCTTCGGTTGCATTGAAGATTGAGGCAAAAAACACTAATACGTAATGTCACTGACACAACGTAGATTACGTCCCATACTCAGGAAATATAACACGGTGTGATTTAGGGAGCACTTAATGTACGGCGTACTGGTTGCATCGAACTGCGGGGGTGTGACTGAAAAGTAAACTGAGAACCAATGCACGTGTCTGTGATTCACACGAGGACGAGCCAGTTTATGCATGTTATTATATTATGGCTCTTGCTTTACTTCTAGCCTAAAAATGTATATTCATGGGGGTTCCATGCTTAGATCCTTCAGCTATGGGCCATTGTCATTATGTGTTTTAGCCGTTGGAATGCTTTCGTACTCGGCTAACGTGGCTACATATTTGGTTGTAATCTAAATGAGAAGTAATGTCAAACGTGAGTTCTTGCAGACATACTATTTGATACTATGTTCTTAGTGCAACGTATTTTGGTAGTCTTGGGTGACATTGTCTACTTGACATCTATTCCATGAGTCAAACACTGCTTATAATTATAACTACTCACAACCAGGCTGAGGGAGCTTGAGATTTTTGCAATATAACAAAACAGTTAAACAATGCTGGTCATTATAGTCTATGCTTACTTTAGCTGCCTATATATGTTTAGAATTCTTGTAGTTTATGATAAATGAATGCACTAAACTTTTGAGTGCTTTAGCCAACATAGGCTTTGAAATTAGAAGTACGCATGTAGTATGACGGCTTTATGCCCATGTCACTGCATATTCTTTTTCTCTCCTTTCTATGGACCAGCTATGAACTGAGTGAAGACTGGAGCCTTAGGATACTCTTGTGAGAGTCCCCACGTGCAGTAACATTGTAAAAATCTATGTCACCTTACAATCGGTGTCCCATGGAGAAAGACGTATAAATGTGTGTATGCATGTTCATACATGTTTGTAGGTACCTCAACATCCTCCTATTAGTGAGGTTTGCGAGTACTTGGAGATGCACCATCCCCAAAATATTCTACAAGTGGAGCACGCTGCACTTTACTTCTGGGTAATCGCATCCTGCAATCTGCAATTGCTGGAGCGAGGTTTTCCCTAAGAATCGTATACCTCCTCCATTTTATCATTTTGAATTAAAACAAATAACGATTAATATTAATAGTATTAATGTTTAGTCGGTAACTATGTGGTATTGGCGATAGGTATACTGGCGCCTCATCTAATTGGCACTTGTGTTTCGTGCGCTATTCTATGACGGTGCTACTGGGTGTAGAGGAACCACAAACTCTACAAGGAAAACCAACAATAATTCTTTTGAATCCCTAGCACACGTAAGTAAGTATTCATAACATTCTTTTGAAATTCGGAAGTGTAAACATCTAGCAAGTAATTGCAGAGGACATGAGTCAGATCTTCATTCTTTCTTTATTATAGACGTGTTCTTTAGAAACTCCACAGCCAACACGTGTTTCGTCGTTACGGGAAGAATGGTCCCACGACTTTCTCAAGGCTGTACAAGCAAAGAAACAGCAATGAAGAACAATATAGTCTTTCATATATTCCCAATAAAAGGGTCAATTGATAAAAAAGCAATATTACAGAAATCCAACAGGAAAACAGACCCAGAAATGAGACCACAATGAATTAGGTAGAGCTATGATCCCAAAGGAAGGAGAGAGAAGAGGAAATGAAAAAGTGAGTGAGACGATCCTATAGTATGGGTTCGAAGTCGTGGTCCGCGCCATACGGGTGAAGGAGTCATGTGAGTTATGTGATAACCGAGCAAAAAGCAGAACACGACAAGATAGAAAGCCCATGACTAGCGTACTTCCAAAGTGCCATAAAAATCAAACACAACCGTGAAAACTCGTGTGAAAGCACCCTTCGTGACAGATTGTGTTCAAATACCTATTTTTTCTCGTTTCTTGTTTCTAAAATAATCAGAAATATAAAAAAACCACATCAGAGGGAGTTCTCATGTGGTATGTCCGTGCCCAAACCACATTAAATTCTCATCATATGTACATACTCGAAGCGTGGTACAAATTCCGGACCACACGGGGTTCTGTTCGTGGACGGTGTAAAGATTTAATTTCATGCAGATCCCTCCTTCGTTACGAGGTCTATTGATCGTGCTGTAGACAAAATAAATGAATACCCGCGTCGGTCTATGTGACAACAACCAGTGGCAGCATAAACAGCGTTATTAGACTAGCCGTTAATCAGATGTCCTTCCAAGGTGGGATGAAATGGATCAAGTTCTCTGTCAGTATATATTCAAATAGCTATCCTCTACTAAGTTTCCTTCACACGCCAAACTCCCTACGTCACTTTTAATTACAGTAACAATCCTTTCCTACGCGCCCTCTACACGTAAAATTCATGTCTCATAGTAGGAGTGCGTGTCTCCACGTTCTATCAGTTCTTACCTTTTAGTACAAATACATTCTCGTTTTCCCAATTACACCGTCCCTTCTACAAATTCCGTAACACGAACGAGCTGAGTGCAGCTACCTCTTCCCGAGTGTTGACGGCAAGTGATTGTGTTCCCGCCAGCCGCAAAAGCCACTCCCTTAAAATTACGTCATGTCCCAGCAGACATAAGCATAAAAGACAGACTACCAGTAATCTCCTCCGACCTGTTAAACGATCTTAGTCTGTCTCGATTTGAGATTTAAGCCGGTTAATAAAACCACGTATTGAATAAAAAACCAGTCATCGTCGAGCACGCGGTGGAAAAGTGCACGTCTGCCGCGATCTCATAGTGGGTGCTATCCGTTGGTGAAATAATTTCATTTTATCGATGTGCTCAGTGCGTTTTCGGTGTCACGTCCTTATTTCTCTCCAACAAATGCGGTCATTACAATAGATACGTTTAAAACAGCAGTGCATCTCGTATCGGCCTGTGAATCATTGGAAACATTGTGCATACTATTCAAGAACATAAACAACAGACATTAGTTCGCAACAGGGTCATTTTGCATAGCACAGATACAAATCTTGGCTGTACTCTACACTTTAAATATTCAATGTCATTACTCCTTGTAGGTAACAGATCTGATAGGCGCTTGATAGATCTATCTATAAAGGGTCAGCGACTCCAGCACAGTTATGATCCTATCTGATCGCAGACATCTCACCAGGGTCCCATGTTTCTTAAATAAAGACCTGTGAATTTATCTGCCCAAGAAATAGTGTAGCTCCTGGTCAATATTCAGGCCGCACTCTGTACTTCTCATTTTCAAAATCCAGAGTGCTTCTCTCTTTCTCAGTGTCAGCTCTCTATTTCCGCCCCTGGGGTGTCTAGATATATGGTCTATTCCGTAAAATGTGAAGCTCCTTGTTGCCATTTGGTCAGTGCAAATGGACATATGTGCCGCTAGAGGGTATCTCATATCTCCATTCTTTACTGCTCGTATGTGTTCCCCAATTCTGTCCCGTAGTTGTCTGATAGTACTTCCAACATATTTCTTGCCACATTTACAAACAATGATATATACCACAAACTTAGTAAGACAAGTAATGTTTGCCCTAATTGTGTACGTTTTGCCACCAGGTCCCTGGAAATCCTTAATCTTGGCAAAGGACCACTTGCAAGCTGTACAGCGACCACAACCATAAAATCCCCATGAATGTTGACTAAGCCAATTGGTATTGGTTCTAGTCGTTGGATAACTGGGGCTCAAAATATTCCTCAGAGAGAGCCCCCGTCTGTAGGTAATATTTGGTTTCTCTGTGATTGCCTCTCTCAGGGATCTATCTGCTTCGAGTAAGTGCCAATGTTTATTTAGACTCCTTCTTAGTGTCCCCGACCAGTTGGTATAACCTGTTACTAGTCTAATTTTGTCATCACCCCTCGCCTCTACCACTCGATCTCTCAATGTCTCTTCTCTCTTTATCTGGTCTATCCTCTGTTCAGCTCTTTTCAAGGTCCCCTGGTTGTATCCCCTATTCCTGAACCTAGCCAGTGTGGCCCTCTTGTGTACCTCAAAATCTGTGTCCAAGCTGCAATTGCGTCTCACTCTCACCAATTCCCCAAAAGGGATAGCATGTATCTGGTGTCGTGGGTGTGAGCTGGAAGCATGGAGTACAGAGTTGCAGGCTGTCTTTTTCCTAAAAAGTCTACTCTGAATACTTCCATCTTCTATGTACAATTCTACATCTAAAAACGATATTCTGTCATTGCTCTGTTCAGACGTGAAGCGTATGTTGTGTTCATTTGAGTTGAGGTGTTCAATAAAGGTGTCCAACTTAGTCTGTGATCCTGTCCAAATCATGAAGCAATCATCTATATATCTTCCCCAGTATAGTATGGAGTCATTCCACTCAGTTCCCAATGGGCCCCAGATCCTCGTCGCCTCCAGCCAACCCATAAACAAATTGGCATAGGAGGGAGAAAATCTGGAACCCATAGCCACGCCCTGTTTTTGTCTATACCATCTTTCTTGAAAAAGGAAAACATTGTTGTCTAGTATTAACGCCACCATTTCCATTAACATCTCTGTGTGAGCCCATGTGTTTGCTGCTCTGTTGTTAAGCATTCTCCTGATGGCCATCATTCCTATGTCCCTCCTTATGCTAGTGTCACGGCATTGTACACTAGCATAAGGAGGGACATAGATTGCTTCATGATTTGGACAGGATCACAGACTAAGTTGGACACCTTTATTGAACACCTCAACTGTTCCAGCTCACACCCACGACACCAGATACATGCTATCCCTTTTGGGGAATTGGTGAGAGTGAGACGCAATTGCAGCTTGGACACAGATTTTGAGGTACACAAGAGGGGCACACTGGCTAGGTTCAGGAATAGGGGATACAACCAGGGGACCTTGAAAAGAGCTGAACAGAGGATAGACCAGATAAAGAGAGAAGAGACATTGAGAGATCGAGTGGTAGAGGCGAGGGGTGATGACAAAATTAGACTAGTAACAGGTTATACCAACTGGTCGGGGACACTAAGAAGGAGTCTAAATAAACATTGGCACTTACTCGAAGCAGATAGATCCCTGAGAGAGGCAATCACAGAGAAACCAAATATTACCTACAGACGGGGGCTCTCTCTGAGGAATATTTTGAGCCCCAGTTATCCAACGACTAGAACCAATACCAATTGGCTTAGTCAACATTCATGGGGATTTTATGGTTGTGGTCGCTGTACAGCTTGCAAGTGGTCCTTTGCCAAGATTAAGGATTTCCAGGGACCTGGTGGCAAAACGTACACAATTAGGGCAAACATTACTTGTCTTACTAAGTTTGTGGTATATATCATTGTTTGTAAATGTGGCAAGAAATATGTTGGAAGTACTATCAGACAACTACGGGACAGAATTGGGGAACACATACGAGCAGTAAAGAATGGAGATATGAGATACCCTCTAGCGGCACATATGTCCATTTGCACTGACCAAATCGCAACAAGGAGCTTCACATTTTACGGAATAGACCATATACCTAGACACCCCAGGGGCGGAAATAGAGAGCTGACACTGAGAAAGAGAGAAGCACTCTGGATTTTGAAAATGAGAAGTACAGAGTGCGGCCTGAATATTGACCAGGAGCTACACTATTTCTTGGGCAGATAAATTCACAGGTCTTTATTTAAGAAACATGGGACCCTGGTGAGATGTCTGCGATCAGATAGGATCATAACTGTGCTGGAGTCGCTGACCCTTTATAGATAGATCTATCAAGCGCCTATCAGATCTGTTACCTACAAGGAGTAATGACATTGAATATTTAAAGTGTAGAGTACAGCCAAGATTTGTATCTGTGCTATGCAAAATGACCCTGTTGCGAACTAATGTCTGTTGTTTATGTTCTTGAATAGTATGCACAATGTTTCCAATGATTCACAGGCCGATACGAGATGCACTGCTGTTTTAAACGTATCTATTGTAATGACCGCATTTGTTGGAGAGAAATAAGGACGTGACACCGAAAACGCACTGAGCACATCGATAAAATGAAATTATTTCACCAACGGATAGCACCCACTATGAGATCGCGGCAGACGTGCACTTTTCCACCGCGTGCTCGACGATGACTGGTTTTTTATTCAATACGTGGTTTTATTAACCGGCTTAAATCTCAAATCGAGACAGACTAAGATCGTTTAACAGGTCGGAGGAGATTACTGGTAGTCTGTCTTTTATGCTTATGTCTGCTGGGACATGACGTAATTTTAAGGGAGTGGCTTTTGCGGCTGGCGGGAACACAATCACTTGCCGTCAACACTCGGGAAGAGGTAGCTGCACTCAGCTCGTTCGTGTTACGGAATTTGTAGAAGGGACGGTGTAATTGGGAAAACGAGAATGTATTTGTACTAAAAGGTAAGAACTGATAGAACGTGGAGACACGCACTCCTACTATGAGACATGAATTTTACGTGTAGAGGGCGCGTAGGAAAGGATTGTTACTGTAATTAAAAGTGACGTAGGGAGTTTGGCGTGTGAAGGAAACTTAGTAGAGGATAGCTATTTGAATATATACTGACAGAGAACTTGATCCATTTCATCCCACCTTGGAAGGACATCTGATTAACGGCTAGTCTAATAACGCTGTTTATGCTGCCACTGGTTGTTGTCACATAGACCGACGCGGGTATTCATTTATTTTGTCTACAGCACGATCAATAGACCTCGTAACGAAGGAGGGATCTGCATGAAATTAAATCTTTACACCGTCCACGAACAGAACCCCGTGTGGTCCGGAATTTGTACCACGCTTCGAGTATGTACATATGATGAGAATTTAATGTGGTTTGGGCACGGACATACCACATGAGAACTCCCTCTGATGTGGTTTTTTTATATTTCTGATTATTTTAGAAACAAGAAACGAGAAAAAATAGGTATTTGAACACAATCTGTCACGAAGGGTGCTTTCACACGAGTTTTCACGGTTGTGTTTGATTTTTATGGCACTTTGGAAGTACGCTAGTCATGGGCTTTCTATCTTGTCGTGTTCTGCTTTTTGCTCGGTTATCACATAACTCACATGACTCCTTCACCCGTATGGCGCGGACCACGACTTCGAACCCATACTATAGGATCGTCTCACTCACTTTTTCATTTCCTCTTCTCTCTCCTTCCTTTGGGATCATAGCTCTACCTAATTCATTGTGGTCTCATTTCTGGGTCTGTTTTCCTGTTGGATTTCTGTAATTTTGCTTTTTTATCAATTGACCCTTTTATTGGGAATATATGAAAGACTATATTGTTCTTCATTGCTGTTTCTTTGCTTGTACAGCCTTGAGAAAGTCGTGGGACCATTCTTCCCGTAACGACGAAACACGTGTTGGCTGTGGAGTTTCTAAAGAACACGTCTATAATAAAGAAAGAATGAAGATCTGACTCATGTCCTCTGCAATTACTTGCTAGATGTTTACACTTCCGAATTTCAAAAGAATGTTATGAATACTTACTTACGTGTGCTAGGGATTCAAAAGAATTATTAATAGTATTAATGGTTTGCTGCATTTGATTAATCAACATTACTAATTAGCAAATACACGTGGGAATTGCATTTGCATGGCCTGATTGATACGTAAACTAATTTCGTACACATACTGTCAGATATTCAGAATTTGTATATTATATGTTGCTTTTGTGATGTGATTTGTGAATCGTGCTTTAAATTGTGAGTATAAACCGCAATGCATGTTGCTTTTGCTAGATAAATACACACACAAAGGGTTTAGTGAGGGAATAACATTTTAATAGTCATTTCCATGTATTAATTACGTTTTGTGTCTCTTTGCTTAAGTTGACCTTTCTGGAGTGGCCACAAAATGGCTGCCATCCCTATTTTGACGGACAGACGAGATACAGAAGTCACTGAGTGAAGTGCGCCTGCGCTAAAAGATGAGCAACAATAACCTCGTCCTGACCCCAGGCAGACTGTACTCGTGAAGGTCGAACCGGGAGGAGTGCCAATCCTCAAACAATGAACTTCTTTAAACTAAGAACTGTTATAATTGATGACACCATGGACACAAACCCGTATGGGAATGAACATGCCCTGAATGGACTAGAAACTGTTGCAATTTAATAATAAATTGAGAACTACATCTAATGAAACAGTGGATGTATGAGAATCAGGAAGAATGATCCTGGTTCAACCAATCGGATTTGTTCTAAAACATGTATTGTAACTTTTTTTGTTGATTTTACTATAAAAGAAGTAGACTAGAGAGGGTCGGTAGGTTCACTTTACCAGATTTCCTGACGTTATGCTGACGGAGAGGACGGTAACACTGCTGGACAGCTGCTTGCCAGAGACTCTGATGGACTGATCAGATGCCCAATTAATTTACAAACTGATTGATCGATTTATGGGTATAGAGACGAAAGATCTGAATTTGACATAGAGGACGCCATTTAGCCAGATTAGGTAAATATGCGAACCAAAATATTGAATGCTTTATGATTTTCTTATGCTTTAATTAGATAAACATTATAATTCATTTAAGAACTGTGTCGGGTTATTATTTGAAGTGTTTTAATGTATATTGTTTAGAAGAATAAGGTGTCACTTTTCCCAGCTACTAAGCTGATCCATGGCCTATAGTATGGGAGGAACTGCTAGGTTATAAAGGTATTGAGACCCTGGTGAGGTAGGGATGAATAGGTGAACTTATTGTTTCTCATCAGGTGATTGGTGCATTCTTCCTCCCATAGTTTCCAGCGCATGGAATAAGAAGAGAAAATAATTTCCCCTCTCTCTCTCTCTCGAGGACCATCATTCATTGTAGAATGAATGATTGGTGTTATGGGCCCCACCAGTGAATGAGTGAATGAATGTGGTTGGTGAAGGAGGTCTGTGACGTAGCGAGGGGATTTCTGGTATTTAGCGCTGCTGCAGTTTTTCTGGTAGCAGAATGATGGTTAGCTATTGTTTTGGGTTTAGTGACGATTGCTTGTAAATAGCTTATTGATTATTGATTGGTATTGGTTTATGTACTAACACTTTATGTTGAGTCGCGTTGAGTTATATGTTGTTTGCACGGCTTCTGGGATGTAGGAAGTCGGAAGTTTGTAACAGTTCCGTAGTAGAGCAGAGCTAGGTGCTGCTCTCGGGAAAAGATGGAATTGTTGTAGTCCTGTAGGTACACAGGGGAAACGTGTGACAAGTGAAGTTGCACGGCGCATTGTCTGGGTTCGATTCGGCGGCATCGTCGTATGTTGCCATTAGAAATATTCTTGGTGTGAGAGAAGTGTGTATGATAGCGAAGGTTACCTGTGAAATTTTGGTCCTTAAGTACCAGGAAACCAATTGGCATACCGATAACGCTTATCACTGAAAAGGTAGCAGGTGTTCTCTGAGCTTGTTAGAAGGACAAAGTAGAGGGAAGCGCTGCTTTGTTAACGAGTGTCATAATTCTGTAGTAGGACAGACTGTTCACTGTTCTCGGGAAAGACAGGATTCTGTGCGTATGTACTACATTTTCTTTTATGAACGAGTGTGAATTTAAAGGCATTCGGGTTGATTGCGAAACTCTAGGTTTATTTCTAAAATACCAGAGAAACAATTAGCTAATGCTTGCTAGAAGGGTGAAGTAGAGGGATGTGCTACTTTATCAACGAAAGTAACGATTCCGTAGTAGAACAGAGGTAAGCGCAGTTCTCGAGAAAGACGGAATTCTTGTGAGAAAGGTCCTTTGCTGTTCTTTGGTTAGCGAATCAGACAATGGAGATGTTTTAGTGTTGTTACTAACAGAATCGTAAAAGTTACAGTAAGAGTTCATGGAGCGGTCTTGTAAAGGAGGTGTAGACGAGAGCAGAGCAGAGCTGCCGCAGCGGCTGCTGACGTCAGAACGACCGCGCTGGGATTCGACAGTAGATTGGAGGCGTAAAACGCTCCGGAATTGGTGCGTTAGTGTAAAGCCGCGCTAGGAGTGGAGGAATACAGAGTGACGTAAACGCTCCCTAATTGGAGTGTTAGTGTGAGTCACGCTGAGATTGGAGGATTGTGATAGTGACGTAGAAGCTCCTGATTGGTGCAATAGTAAGAGTCGCGCTGTCAGTGGACAAAATAGCGGTACCATTGTAAGACGACTAAACGGTACACGGAAATCGAGAAAAGGTATTACCAACCACCAGAAAAGAAGAAATCATGGTTTGGAAAAATTAAAAGATGGTTCAAGAAAGATAAAGTAGTTACTTCCTCCGCCGAAAACACCTGCATCTACAATGATTGCGAAATATGGGTATCATACTTGTATTTGGTTAGATAATTGGGTAAAATACACCAAGGACGATGGAGTCCTGGCGTTTCCAGAACATGGTTCCTTTAATTTGGCTGTTTCGAGACAAAATGATGGACTTAGAACCAAGACATAGACCGACGCAGTTTGAGACATTGACGGAATGGGGAGACGAAATGCATGAACGAGAAAAACAGAGAAGTGGTAGGGGTTATCGATACATGTTCGGTAGATCATACGGACATGAGACACATGAAGACAGGATGAAAAGGTGGCGGAATGCAAGTATGACTGAGGGTATGTATCCTGTGAGAATGGTAGAAGAGAATGAAGGGAGAAAATGCACTGAGAAAAGGCGTAATGTGGATTTGAGTGGGTATGAAGTGAATGAATCAGAGGATGATGTTCTTGATGAGGTGTTTTACAAAAACCCACCACCGTATCGACCAGAACCAGAAGCATTGTCACCAAGTGCCCCAATGAGAGAAACATTACGAATAATTAAAACAGAGACTAGGTCACCAGAATTAGGGAAAAGTAACCCCGCAAGAGAGATAGAAAAACAGACAGAAAGTAGGGTAAATGATGAGAATTCAGTAGAACTGGCCAAAATTACCCTAGAATTAACTGAGAAAATAAGAGAATTGACCACAAATCTAGAAGCTGTGACAGTTCCAGTAACGATAGGTCCCGTAATGCCCATATTTGAGAAACAAAAAGATACTGAACATTGTTTGACAGTGCCGTACAGAAGCCAAAATCTAATTGAAAATGCTGAACGGAGTCAAATTGAGAATCCGTGGGGTCCGACAATAAATATGTTTGAACCGAACGTTTCAAATAATCCATTTGTAAATCAAATTTATGCTGAGAAGAGCAGAATGACAATGGAAACATTATTAGAACCACAAAAGTCCCCAGAACAAAATAATGTAGACAACCCAGCAGGACCTTCCGTAGAAGAATTAAGCGAATGGCTCAGAGAGTTACAGAAAAAAGGATCAAGAATCCCAGTCAAAAGATGTGGCCAAATTACGAATGGTATTAGAAGAATTAATAGTAGGAACTATCCCTACTGAAAAATTGAAAAACTACCAGGATGAGGAATAGTTGTTTCTCTGCAAGAGTGCAACCTGGAGAGCGAAAAACTTGCATGAAAGATTAGAGGAAATTGCAAACGAAATGGGTATAGATTTTGACCAAGTAAAAGCACTGCAAAAATCCTATCGAGTGGATTTCACTGAGAAGGATATAGAGAACATGAATACCACAGGAAGGATAGGTCAAATTAAGGACATAATCGGTTTGTTGAGAAAATGGGGAGATGTGGACAGATGGAGAAGTAAGTGGTGTAGAAGACGCGACAATATCACAGAAAAGACAGTTTTAGCATTTCCCATTAGAGAGAAAGAAAAGGTAACGACAGAAAACCCCATGAGAGAGATTCCAGGAGGAGGGTCTGTACATGTTCCATGGACAAGACAGGACATTTTGTCTTTCACAAATGATTTCCCTCAACTACGCGAAAAGCCCATCGAGTGGTACCGGCAGATAGACAGATTTGTAAAATGGGCAAAGGTATTATGGATAGATTTGAATAGTCTATTCGATATAATAGTACCAGAAGATTTGTGGACAGAGTGCAAGCTGATGATAAATTGGCCCACTCAGGAGTATCCTAGGGACCCTAAGACGGGAGCTCCCGACCCAGAAGTAATGAAGAAATATGAGCAGGTTATGGCATTTCTGAAAAATAAGGTACCCCCTTAAGAGACTGATTGGGTACAAATTGACAGAACCCAGCAGGAGAGCAAGGAGTCAGTACATACATATTATGAGAGACTAATTCAGGCTTTTAAACAGTTCAGTGGAGATGAGAACCTGAGTGATAAAGAGTTGTCATTTCGTATCCAGGTTTGTATATGGTTTACACCCCGAAATTGGTGATATGATAAAGCAGCATACAGTTGATTGGCAAAATAAGAAAATAGATGAAGTTTTGAGACATGCAAAATATTTCAGCGATGAAATGGAGGCAAAACAGCGAAAACTGAAAGAAAAGGCAATGTGGGCACAGGTAAAGGTAGCCGAACGACAGGAAGCTCAGTTGGTAGAACAAGCGTACAATCCAGGAGTAAGACCAAGATTTGGTACAGGGAAAGGGAAAGGTAATATAGAAGAAGCCAAAAAGAAATTCCCATGTCACAATTGCGGCGACATAGGGCATTGGAAATCCGAGTGTAAGAACCCTCCAAATACTAATAATGAAAATCGATCCTTGAATCCACAGGTGCAGAAAGAGGTGGGGGGTCAACTGCAGCAACAGCAGCAGGTGGTTACTTCCCAGAATCAGGTGCCAAAACCACCTTTTCCACAGAACAGAAACTCACAGAAGTATAGTAAGGAATCGGGATTCTACAATGAAGAACAGGTAAATAAACCATCACACGCTCGCACTGTTTCACAGTATTGGCAGCAACATGATGAGAGTGATTCAGAAATGGATTATTGACGGTGCCGAAGGGAGGAAGAAGAGTGCACACTTGGCGCAACTCTAGAAGTAGACCAGACAGGACCATTTGTAGATAGGAAGATTAATGATAACATTATTTTCCTAGTGGACACTGGCGCTACTCGATCTACTGTTAGATCAGCTGATGTTAAGAATCTTCCTCTTTCGAATGAAACAATCCAAGTAGTTGGTGTATCTAACCAACAGTTAAAAACATACCTTACAGAACCCGTAAAGGTTAGTATAGGGAAATATTCTGAAATGCACCGATTTGTGGTGTGTGACACCAGTCCTGTGAACTTGCTAGGTAGGGACCTGTTGTGCAAGATGAATTGCACTATATTTTGTACTCCAGATGGAATAGCTTTTGAAACACCAGATGAGGATGTATTGTACAAAATGACCATAGCTAACAAAGAATGTGAGACTATTGGAACATATGCAGTATTTAATCCAGATGAACTGCCCAGAGAATTGAAACTGTCTGTAAAAGCAGAGGTTTGGGATTTCACCGGAGAAGATGTAGGGCTAATGAGAAATGTAGACCCAGTAAAAATTACTGTCAAAGATGGAGTTAGTTATCCAAACATTCCTCAGTATAGATTGACACCTGAGATAAATGAAGGAGTAAATCCAATAATTGAGAAAATGATCAAGCAAGGAATTCTGAGAGAGATAATGAGTAGTCCATGTAACTCACCAATAATGGGCCTGAAAAAGCCAAAAGGAAAATTTAGAATAGTGCAAGACCTGAGAAAGGTAAACAAAATCGTTGTACCATGTTGTCCCATTGTACCAAATCCATCGGTGATTTTGTATCAGATTCCCCATGATGCAGAATGGTATACAGTAATTGATTTGTGCCATGCGTTCTTTTCCATTCCATTGCATCACGACAGTCAGCAAATTTTTGCATTTCGGTTTGGAGACCGTATTTTGGCATGGTGCCGAATCCCACAGGGGTATACAGAAAGCCCCTCAATATTTAATCAATTGTTGAAAAAGTCATTGGAAAGTCTGCAAATGCCCGAGAGTTCAGTATTAGTACAGTATATCGACGACCTCCTTGTGGCGTCTAAAACTCGTGAAGTAGACACTATAGCTTTACTAAATCACCTGGCAGATGGAGGATTAAAAGTGTCCCCAGCCAAACTGCAGTATTGTAAGAAAGAAGTACAGTATTTGGGACATAACATTGAAAAAGGATTGAGGAAAATAACAATAGACAGAATCATAATCATAAAAGGAATGAGAGCCCCCATGACTCAAAGAGAAGTGAGAATGTTTCTGGGAATGGTAGGGTACTGCCGCCAGTGGATCAGCAACTTTTCGCTGATAGCAAAACCTCTGGTACGTCTAACAAGGAGTGATGTAAAAGATCCCCTTGAACTGAACAAGGAAGAATTGGCAGCATTCAAACGATTGAAAGATGGATTGTGTGAAGCCCCAGCATTGGGTATGC
This sequence comes from Triturus cristatus, assembly GCF_964204655.1. NCBI lineage: Eukaryota > Metazoa > Chordata > Amphibia > Caudata > Salamandridae > Triturus > Triturus cristatus. The sequence continues at coordinate 503,367,432 of NC_140588.1, read as the reverse complement.
CTGATTATGAAAAAGAATTTCAGTTATATTGCAGTGAAAGAAATGGATGTGCACTTTTTGTGTTAATCCAGAAGCATGGAAGATTGAGGAGACCAATTGCATATTATTCATCGATGCTTGATCCAGTAGCCGTAGGCTTACCTGGTTGTCTGAAAGCAGTAGCTGCAACATGTCGAAGTTTGGAGCAGAGTGAAGGAATCGTGATGGGATATCCTTTGAAAGTGTTTGTACCTCATGATGTGGCGATTCTTTTAACAAGGAGTCGTACTCAGTATATGACACATAGTCGGCTGACTAAGTATGAGAAAGTCATATTAGGTGCAACGAGTGTGAGCCTTGCAAGATGTGTGAATGTGAATCCAGCAACGTTGTTACCAGATGGTGAGAATGTGGAGGTGAGAGATGAAGCAGATTATGATTGCTTGGATGTGCTTGAGTATTGTACGAAACCGCGACCAGACATAAAAGATGTACCTTTGGCAGAAAATGATTATGTAATGTTTGTTGATGGGTCATGTTTGAGAACAGAAGAAGGAGTGTTGAGTGCGGCATATGCAGTGTGCACGGTTTCAGCAGTGATGGAAGCATCCTATTTAAAAGGAGTTAAATCTGCCCAAGTAGCAGAATTAGTGGCTCTGACTCAAGCATGCAAAATTGGGAAACGTGTGAGAGTGACTGTGATAACTGACAGCCAGTATGGCTTCTGAGTTGTCCACGATTTTGGCCAGTTGTGGCTACAAAGAGGTTTCCTAACCTCAAGTGGAACTCCTATAAAGAATGCTGAAGTGGTTGGAAAGTTGATTGAGGCGATACAGCTGCCTAAACAATTGGCTGTGGTGAAATGTGCTGCCCATAATCAAGGGGAGGATTATGTTACTGTCGGCAACCGTTATGCCAATGACATGGCACAGTACTGTGCCAGAAATCAGTATTCAGTTAATCGGGCAAAGGAGAAAGAAATGACTTCCTATTCCTTAATGTTTACTAACGTTGTAGGGACATGGGAAGAAGTGAGACAATTGCAGGAGGAAGCAGGAGAGGAGGAAACAAGGCAGTGGGTAAAAGCAGGATGTGAACCAAGGGAAAAGGATCATGTGTGGGTCTATCGAGATGGAAGACCAGTCATGGCTGATAGCATGTTGTCTACCATGGCACAGATGTATCATGGCCAGGGACACATAGGGAGAGATGCTATGATCAGGTCATTTAAGCAGACCTGGTACAACCCAAAATTCAGAATTATATCAAAAAGTCTATGTCAGAGATGCTTAATTTGTCAGCAGTACAATCCTGGGAGTAAGACAGTGGTGAGCCTAGGAACTATAGGCGGAGAAGCAGGGCCTTTTACCAGAATGCAAATAGATTTCATTGAGATGCCAACATGTAACAGATTGAGATACGTTCTGGTCATAGTCTGCCTATTCTCCAGGTGGGTAGAAGCATACCCGACAAGGAGAAATGATGGATTGACAGTAGCAAAGCTGCTTTTGAGGGAATTCATCCCCAGGTTCGGGTTCCCAGTGACCCTTGAATCAGAGAGAGGAGGGCATTTCTATAATAAGATTGTGAAATTGGTCAGTGAAGCATTAAATGTACAACAGAAACTGCACTGTGCCTACCGACCAGAGGCTTCTGGTGTGGTTGAGCAGATGAATGGTACAATCAAAAACAGAATTGGGAAAATGTGTTTAGCCACAGGAATGAAATGGCCTGATGTCTTGCCTCTAGTTTTGATGACCATACGTGCAACCCCAGATAGAACTACAGGGTTAAGTCCGCATGAAATAATCATGGGACGTGGGATGTGGCATGCTTACATACTAGTCAACAAACTGATGACGATTTCTGATGACATGGTGTTGGAGTACTGTAAAGGCCTGGCTGACGCAGTTCATTCTGTGTTTCATCAGATTGGAGCGGATGCCACCACCCTTGAAAAGAAGCCAGCCCATGATCTAAGCCCAGGAGATTGGGTGAGGATAAACGTCCACACAAGAAGAAACTGTTTGGTTCCCAGGTGGGGAAAACCAAGACAAGTCATTCTGACCACGACAACAGCTGTGAAGTGTGCTGGACTGAAAAACTGGATCCATGCCAGCCATACCCTGAGAATACCAAATCCAGTGGATTGCAAGGAGAAAGAGTACTATGACGAATCAGAGTCAAGTACTGAATCAGACCACGAAGAACCAAAAACACGAGAAAATCCTGAAAGGGGGGAAAACGAACCAAAACAGATTCTAGTCCCCAGAAGTGTCTCTCTGAGAAGAAGACTGCAGATTTCTGACAGCTCAGATTCTGAAGACGAGCAGAGAAAGAAAGGTCCTAGAAAAGAACCTAAAAAGAAGGAGGGAAAAGACAAAGAAGAAGCAGTAAAAGAAAGTCAAAGAAAACAAATCCCAGATGAAAAATTGAGAGAAATTCCACCTGAACTAATAGATTTGAATGAAGAAGGGACAGTTACAGAGAGAGGGACAAATTGCGGAAGACCCCCGAGGAGGTGTAGGGAACTGCAACATCCAGTTAGGTGAAGGGACAAGTAGTCAGCAGGAAGATTGCGTGCCGGAGATCCGAGGAGGGAAAGAAGTAGGGAAACCAGAACAAGTGGTGGATAAAGAGACTGGTGAAAAGGAAAAGCAAGTTGGGACAGAATCAGAAGAGAGTGAGAACGAAATACCTGAAGGTCGAGTTCTGAGAAAGAGAGCTTGGAGAGAAGAAAAGAATGAGAAGAATGTCAAAGAAAGTAAATTGAAAAGAACTGTAAAACCAGAAGTTTGGCCGAACTAAATAAAGAGACTAAGATATCGATTGTCTCGAGTGAAATCACCAAGAGCTGAACAGCTGAATGAAGTCACGAGTCAGGAAAAATCAAAGGAGGAAGAAACAGTTGTAGCCAAAGGGTCCGGGAGGACAAGAAAACCTAACCAGAAGTATAAGTCACCGGAATGGACGTATGTGGCCCTGCCTGAAGAATCCCAAGAGGCAGACAGTCAAGGAAATCCAGAGGAGGCTTTACTGAAAGTGGTTAAAGAAGAAGAAGAATCAGAAATCCTGAGAGTTCTCTTGTCCGATATTGGAGAAGAAGAAGCGGAGATTCAGGAAATTCTGTATCCTGATGGGGAGAAGGAGGCAAAGGACGATGAGATGCCAAACTGAATAATCAAAGAAGCTGTTGATGTGGAGAATGATAATAAAAGAGAAGAAGTAGAAAACTAGTGGAACCAAGTAGAAGCTTAGAAGCTTTGGGGTAGAAACTGGTCACAAAGTAGAAGAGGCTAAGTCAAAAGACACGGTCTATTTAGTAAAAATGGCTAACACAGATGGTAGTAAAAGTAGATGTACATTCATGAAAAGATGGTATAAAACATGTTGCTGCTGTACAGGATTATTAATGCTTTTATGGAGCATCCTAGCTCTTGTAATATCATTTAAAGTCACAATAGATACAATAGAAGGACATGGTCAAAACAAAACTAACATAGGTAAAATTTCAAAGGTAGTACCGACAGTAGAAACAAACATTCATTTGCATAAAGATAGGTCTATTAACAATTTTTCTAATAATGTATTTTCAAAATTATTGTATGAATATGTAAAAACTATGGATGTAAGGGACTGCTACGTCTGCATGCAGTTACCTGCTTCTGTGGCAGAGGGATTGACTTATCATCACCCTCCAGCTACTTATGGAATAACATTTAGTGTAATAGCTAACTTATTTTATGAGATAGGGAAATTATAGTATTTTTCAGATGTAGATAACATTTTTGCATTAGTGCCTGCTAATAATAAGCTAAATAAGGTAAGACCTGCTAAAGTTTTAGGTGAATTTTTTCTAGAGACTAGTGAACTAACATTAGTAGCTGTGTTTAAATATAATTTGACATACAGTTTGCAGAAAGAAGAGAAGACATTTCTTAATATGGTTGAGGAAAGAAGGCATTAGATGCACAAAAAGGCATCAGAAGGAAAGGTTGAGAAAACGGCTTGGGACATAGAAATGGAGAAACATCTGACAAAAGGAGAGTCCACACCAACAATAGCTTTAGATAGGCCTCAGACAGGAACATTTTGTATAAGAAGGAATCAAACTGCATATGATAATCTTTTTGTAGGTAATAGTGAGTGCCATGATACATACCGAATCATGGGTGGATGGGGATTCAAAGGTGGCAGAGATCCAGTATTTCCTGGAATATATTTTATCTGTGGGGATAGGGCATATTATCGTTTGCCAGACCATTGGTATGGCACATGTTATGTAGGCCTGGTATTTCCAAAAATCTTTCACATGGACAGAGAAGAGGGTGTAAATAGTTTAATTAGTCATTTAGTGCGTAGAAAGAGAGAATCTTGGGCAGAAATTGTGGGTGACATCTTTTGTGCATTGATACCGGCAGTGGGAATAACTCTGAATGCAAATAAAATTAGAAAAGTGTCTACAGTAGTGGATCGCTTGTCAACAAGCACTGCTCATGGATTCTTATTGGTTAATACTGAAATGGTTGCCATGCGTGCTATGGTAAAGCAAAATCGACTTGCCCTTGACATTCTATTGGCAAAGGAGGGTGGAGTCTGTGGAATGCTGAACGTTCAACATTGTTGTACTTACATTCCAGATGAAAGTAAAGATCTAAAGGTTTACATTAAAAATATTACTGAATTGCACGATGAACTTGTACCACTGGAGGCTGAAAATGTATGGACAAGAATGGGAAAGAAAATAGCTGCTATTAAAAATTTCTTAGTTAAAATAGGTAGTACTGTTATAGGTAAAATTCTGTTTCCATTAACATGTGTGATAGTTGTAGTATTAGTGATAAGATTAGGGTGTATGTGTTGCAGGAAAAAGAAAACAACTAATAAAATATAAAGAGATAAACTTAAGAGAAAAAGAAAAGATCCAGAAAAGGATTTAGAAGAAATCGCCTTAGATGAGTGGAAAGACAATATGTATAAGAAAGTAAAAAGAGATGAATATGAAGAAACTGAATTTTGAGCTATGAGTAAGAAGTCATTTCAAATTTCCGTAAAAAGGTACTAAATTTGGGTGTTTTGTTGTGATAAAATCACCAAAGGGGGGATTGCTGGAGCGAGGTTTTCCCTAAGAATCGTATACCTCCTCCATTTTATCATTTTGAATTAAAACTAATAACGATTAATATTAATAGTATTAATGGTTTGCTGTGTTTGATTAATCAACATTACTAATTAGCCAATACACGTGGGAATTGCATTTGCATGGCCTGATTGATACGTAAACTAATTTCGTACGCATACTGTCAGATATTCAGAATTTGTATATTATATGTTGCTTTTGTGATGTGATTTGTGAATCGTGCTTTAAATTGTGAGTATAAACCGCAATGCATGTTGCTTTTGCTAGAAAAATACACACACATAAAGGGTTTAGTGAGGGAATAACATTTTAATAGTCATTTTCATGTATTAATTACGTTTTGTGTCTCTTTGCTTAAGTTGACCTTTCTGGAGTGGCCACAAAATGGCTGCCATCCCTATTTTGACGGACAGACGAGATACAGAAGTCACTGAGTGAAGTGCGCCTGCGCTAAAAGATGAGCAACAATAACCTCGTCCTGACCCCAGGCAGACTGTACTCGTGAAGGTCGCACCGGGAGGAGTGCCAATCCTCAAACAATGAACTTCCTTAAACTAAGAACTGTTATTATTGAGGACACCATGGACACAAACCCGTATGGGAATGAACATGCCCTGAATGGACTAGAAACTGTTGCAATTTAACAATAAATTGAGAACTACATCTAATGAAACAGTGGATGTGTGAGAATCAGGAAGAATGATCCTGGTTCAACCAATCGGATTTGTTCTAAAACATGTATTGTAACATTTTGTTGTGGATTTTACTATAAAAGAAGTAGACTAGAGAGGGTCGGTAGGTTCACTTTACCAGATTTCCTGACGTTATGCTGACAGAGAGGACGGTGACACTGCTGGACAGCTGCTTGCCAGAGACTCTGATGGACTGATCAGATGCCCAATTAATTTACAAACTGATTGATCGATTTACGGGTATAGAGACGAAAGATCTGAATTTGACATAGAGGACGCCATTTAGCCAGATTAGGTAAATATGCAAACCAAAATATTGAATGCTTTATGATTTTCTTATGCTTTAATTAGATAAACATTATGATTCATTTAAGAACTGTGTCGGGTTATTATTTGAAGTGTTTTAATGTATATTGTTTAGAAGAATAAGGTGTCGCTTTTCCCAGCAAATAAGCTGATCCATGGCCTATAGTATGGGAGGTATCGAGACCCTGGTGAGGTAGGGACGAATAGGTGAGAATGTGGTTGTTGAAGGAGATCTGTGGTCTGTGACGTAGCGAGGGGATTTTTGGTATTTAGCGCTGCTGCACAATCAGCCCATAGAGGACTTCAAAGCCCAGGAAGCCGAGCACACAGCGGCAGGAGCCGCATGCATCATGACAACAGCGCCAGCACACCCTTAAAGTGGGGTCAGGCCACCGCTCAGCAGGAACCGCTGCTCAAACTCACCGTACTTTGTTTTCTGCCCGTGGTCACAGTACGCTTCACTTTACTTCTGGGTAATCGCATTCTGCAATCTGCAATCAGCCCATAGAGGACTTCAAAGCCCAGGAAGCCGAGCGCGCAGCGGCAGGCGCTGCACGCGTCACGGACACAGCGCCAGCACGCCCTTAAAGTGAGCTCCACCCACTGCTACGCGGGAGGCGTGCAGGCACGCCAGGCGAAGCACGGGTCAAGGGCGGGTCCGTCGGATCCCGTCAGAGCCCGGAGGAGACAGGGCTGTGCCACGGTATTGGCATTTTGTATTGTTTAATATTTTATTTTGGACTTTGGGTTTCATTGTTGTATTGTGGACTTTAAGCTACGTGTAGAAGTGAAGAACATACTAACTTTGAAAATAGTTCTCTAGGGGGTTGAAATTATGAGTAAACGCAAGTCGTTAACTGGGCAGGGCGTAGTTGGGACCCTAGACACCTTCTTAACTAGGGCGGAATCAGCTTTGATACATGAAATCGCCCTGGCAGAACGTAGACTGTCACTTGAGCCCCTAACCATCTTGCCCCAGACGCAAAATGTCATGCTCGCCCCTACAAGTAAAACTATGGGTACAGCCAAAACCCCTCCATCTGACATGGCCCATTCCCTAACTATGGACCCTGAGGCTGATGTTCTCCCAGTTCTACAGACTCCGCAAGAATCACGAGTCACAACTACGTAATCGAATGTAGTCACTCGGGACCAAAAAGTTAAGATCAGTCAGTCAGGGGAAAGGGTCTGCTCCCCCACCCAAAAAGAGGAGGGGGCAGGGAAACAATAATAATAAGCTAGTACTCCCCCGGAATAAACACCCAGGGCCTGTGACTGAGACCGGAGCAAGTGTGCTAAATCAGGAGCACCCACTGATTTTAGCCGATATTTCATCAAGCGAGGGAAGCTTGAGAATGGACAACGCGGATTTCTGGGATAAGCTGGAATACACCATATCAGTGCTTTTAAGGCAGCTGATAACTACACTATCCTCTATAGAGGAGAGGCTGGCTAGCTTGGAAGGGATTGTTAAATGCCACCCAGCTCCTTCGCAGGTTTTAGTACAAAATAGACGTGAGGCTGGACCTTCAGGTAGTAGCGGAGTATCCATTCCAATTAATCCACAGGTGAATCTTGCAGTGGGGGTGCTGCAGCATATGCAAGTGCATGACTCTTCGAACTCGGCTAACCACACGTCAAGACCTGGGTTGTCAGGTGATACTTTATTTGCTCTACCAAGTCACTGCCTGGGGACTGTGTAGTGATCTCATTTAGGACCCCAAGTTTGGTTAAAAATATACTGGATATGATGGGCCACTGCCCGGTTAGAAGCAGGAGGATAAGTGTAGTCCCCCTTGGCTTCTTTTATCAACCCCCCAGGGTACCACAGTACTACCCAAAGGAAGAAAACACCTTGGGTTCATTACAGCGAAGATATAACGTCCCGGTACACAACTTCTTTGACCCTCTCTATTCCTTGGAAGAGGTTGACTGACTGTCATTCCCGGTTGTTAAGGATGGAGGGTGGAGAGAGGGTAGAGCTATGAGCTCTCTAGATTTGTCTTTGAATATTGGTAAACACACATTGGAAGAGTTAGTAGGAGCTATACCTTCAGTGTGTATAAAGGAATATGTAGGGAGGGAAGGTGGTACTACGAGTTCAACTCCTCTGTTGGAACAACTTGAGCATTCTACTGGACCTTGTGCCATCTAGTACGGACCCTCCCACCACCGCCACCCTGACTCCAGCCAGCTTTTTGCCTATGTCGGCTACCCCTACTTGTTCTGTCATTTCATGGAACCTATCAGGGCTACGTACTAAGTTACAGAACCCAGTCTGGGTTGAAGCAATTAGGAATATCGATATCTTATGTATGCAGGACACTTGGGCAATTGACCCTCTTCATATAAATGGCTTCAAGACCTTTCACACCCAGGCAGTGAAGTGTGTGGGGGGGAAGACCAAAGGGTGGTATCTGCACCTATATTTCTAATAGGTTGACTAAATAAAATTGATTTTTATAAGGGGGAATGCTATTACTATCTAATTGAATTAGCGCTTAATGTAACCCACCGTATTATACTGACAAAATTTTACAACAATGTTCCCCTCGATGGACTTGGTTTAGTGGTAAAGAACTTGAATGAGGCCCTGAAGGCTATATGTAATAGGAATGCTAAAAATACAACGGTAATGTTGGTGGGGGATTTTAATTGTGCTTTGTGCAGTTATGTTGATAACAGAATGTGTGGTCTGGCCAACAAAGAAGAATACAGTGCCCATTTTTCCCATACGAGGGTGGGGGATTTGTTTAATGAGTTTATTTTTACAACAGATCTTAGTTATGTTAATGAATTGTTAGCTACCCCATTTTGTATGCCACATACTTTCAATGGGAGAGGGTTTGCAACAACCATTGATTTTAGATTAGCCTCACACACTCATGCAGACATGGTCCTCTCATTCAGGGTAGGGGACATTAGTCTAAGTGATCACTTCCCCCTCTGTTTATCGCTCAGGTTACCTACTTGAAGACCCAAGAAGTGCAATCTGCCTACTCATGTATTGGGGAATATTGTACTGAATAAAACAAATGGCTATACTTTAAGGTGGGCAAACATAGACCCTGATATAGTGACCAAAAAAGTGATATCAAAGTGTAAGTCCGCATTAGACATATTTGTCTGAGTGACTCTGCGACTGACACTGGTATTGTGCATTCCTTTAACGATATCTCTAAGGAGGTTAAGATTTTGTTGACGGCTCAGCACCGTAAACAAATGAAAACATCTGGGCGAGTTAAGAAATGTACAAGCGCCTATTCCAATTTAAAAAAAGAACAGCATAGGCAGCCCAGATCCCCAACCAAAATCGGACAGGCTAGAGCGGAATATAGAGGGGTTATTAAAGAGAGGAAGTATACTTTACCAAATGAAGCTTGGGAGGCCCTTCACTGTGCAGCCCAGCTGAAAGATAACACTGCGTTCTGGAAAGTTCTGAGGACTCCCTTTCTATCTTCCAGTGATGGCCCCTCCGTAGAAATAGCAATTCCCGAAGAAACGTAGATTAGTCACTTCTCTAAGGTATATAGTGACCAAGGAAACCCAGGGTGGCAAATGGCTGATACCATTACAAATAATAATGATCAGTTTCTCCATCCCTCCCAATCAGGTTTCAGAGCTGGTTTCTCTACAGAGACCACCCTGTTGGGGGTAACAGAAAGACTGCGCCACCATCTGAACGCTGGGGACACTGTGGCCCTTATTTTTCTGATTTCAGTGCAGCATTTGACACAGTGTCTCACACCGTGTTAATTTAAACCTTAAGATTACTGGGCATAGTCAGCTCTGCAATGGCTCATCTCCTTTCTAACTGATTGCACCTTCCAAGTTTTTTCCCCTACAGCCAGCTCCGAAATCTACTCTTTTGCCCATGGGGTACCCCAGGGCTCCATCCTAAGTCCTCTACTTTTTAACCTATACGCAAGACCCTAAGCGGATGTCGCAGAAGAGGCTGGGCTGACCCCGTTTTCTTATGCTGAGGACTCCCAAATAATTTTTTCTCTTTCCATGAGGGGCACGACCGGGTTTTCTCCCCTCCAGTTGGGTCTGAGCAAAATCGCATAATGGATGCAATCAAATTTCCTCAAACTCAATGGTGAGAAAACAGAGGTCCTCATAATTGGGAAGAACAAGGAACTCTGGGGCCCTCAACACTGGCCCGGTGAGATAGGTGCTCTTCCTCTACCCTCCCGCCAAGTTCGCAACTTGGACATTACAATTGATGATTCACTCACTAGGCACTCCCAAGCTGTCAAGGTAACAGCCACATGCTTTACAATCCTGAAGTGACTAAAAAAAGTCATCTGGATGCTACCAAAGCCCACTCAGAAAACCGTTGTCCATGCATTGATCACTTCAAGGCTGGACTACGGCAATGCTCTCTATTTGGGCACAAACAAGGAGGTGACTCGCAGGCTGCAGATGGTCCAAAGATCCGCTGCAAATGCTTTTGGTCCCTAGAAACACCTCTATTTCCGGCCATCTAAGAGACCTGCACTGGCTCAGGGTAGAGAACCGCATCAAGTTCAAAGCCCTGAGCTACATGTTCAAAATCAAAACAGGAATTGCCCCTCAATATCTCCAATCACTGGTCCGTCCTTATGTCCCGCCTCGCAACCTCCATTCAGCCACTCGGGGGAAGTTTCTTCCGAGCATTAAATTATCTCAGGTAGGTGGAAGGTCATTCTCGCACCTAGGCCCCTCACTCTGGAATGCCCTGCCCATAGCTCTCCACAACGAGACAGAATACATCCAATTTCGCAAATCATTGACGACGTGGCTTTTTAACCAATAGCCTGTTGCCTGTTATACACTTTCTCTGATCTGCTTTTGCGCCGGGAAACGCTTTTTGGGTAGCTGTCGCGCATTATATATTTAATCAATAAATCGGGTTGATTTGCAAATTACTTTAGAAGAGGTAAACAGAGCATTGGCACTCAGTTTGGGTGGTAAAGCTTCTGGACCCGATGGGGTTCCAGTCGATATGTTTAAATTCAATGTTCCTCTATGGGGGCTCATTTTAACCCAAGTCATTAATGCTAGCATCAAGTCAACTTTTCCTAAGACTTGTGCGCAATCAATTATTATACCAATTTTTAAAAAGGGAGATCGTAATGATCCAGGTGCTACAGACCGATCTCCTTTTTAGACTCCATGGTCAAAGTGGTCGGGCGGGTTATCCTGGAGCGCCTACAAGATTGGGTAGAAGACACCCAGATTTTATCCGACTTACAGTACGGCTTTCGCGCCGGGCTTGGCACAATAGAACAGAGTCTGAATTTGGCTATCTTGGTAGACAAGTACACTAGAGCAAAAAAATGAAGTCTGTTTTTGGCCTTCGTGGACCTCACCGCGGCCTTTGATTCTGTAAGACACAATAGGCTATGGGAGGTCCTTGAGGCAGTAGGGGGGGGTCGATACTCATATTATCACTTTTTTAAGACGGTTGTACAGTGGAGCCACCACAAGTGTGCAGTATTGTTTGGGGGGGGAATGTACCCTGGCCTTTCCCATTAGGAGAGGGGTCAGACAAGGCTGTGTGCTGACCCCTTTTCTTTTTAACCTTTACATTAACAGACTAGGAGAAGCGTAGCTTTTGAAAGGCGAAGATTTTCCCCAAGCTGGAGGCCGGCCTATACCCGCACTTCTGGACGCAGACGACGCCGTGCTAATGTCACACACTCAAAACGGACTTCAGAGGGTTTTGGATAATTTCAGCGACTTTATGAAGGATTTAGGTCTTAACACGAATATTTCCAAGACCTATGTCATGAGATGTAGACAAGGGACACAGAGGACTCAAGAAATGTTTGTAGATGGGAAGAAGTTAGCCTCAACCAGAAACTTTTCCTACCTAGGTATTTTATTCGATCAGCATGACTCATGGGTTCAAGTGATCTCCTCTAAAAAACTGGCGTTCACTAGATCAACATCAGCCCTAGTAACTTTTGCCCAAAAATTAGGCAGGCAACCACCCCTACAACTTCTGCAAATATATAAGACTAAATGTATTACGATGGCAACCTATGGGGCAGGGGTTTTGTAAACACCTTTCCGATATAAACTGTTGAAAACTCATTCCTAAGGTATATTCTCTCAGTACCCCCAAGTACCTCTTCGTACATTTGCCATGAGGAGCTGGGTCTCCCTTATATAGCTGATCATATAAAATTAGAGCCAAAACTCTTATGGCACAGAGTTTGGTGCAAAGATCAGACCAAGTTAAATAGGGCGATCCTGCAAGATGCCTTGAGGTTGGAGGGGGCCTTAACGATTCCCTGGATTAGATTGGTCCATAATTTCATGAATGATCTGGGTCACCCAGAATATTTCTCAAACCCAACGTCTATGTTGGTGATTCCTAGAAAGACCTTAAAAAAAAGAGGGACTCCAACTATTGGATTCCATCAGAATGGCAGGGGAAACTTCTAAAATTAGTTCCCGGGACGTTCGACAGATTCCTTTTGACTAGATTCAGATAGGGCAACGTAAATAGATTGGTGACACTACTGAAAATGAATGATTGGTCCCATGATCGGTCACCTTGTCCCTGTGACAAAATCTCTGAACAATCAACCATGCACTTAGTCTTTTTTTGTAAATTATATATCAAGCCAAGGAAAGTTTGGATTATTCCATTTAAAAAAAATCAAGGGTTTAGGCAGTGTGGCCCAGCCATGTTTTTACTCCAGCTACTGGAAAACGAGCATATAGCGTGGAAATTAGCTAAATTTTTAAAGAAGGTGCTTCAATACAGGAAATGCTGTATAATCACTGAGCTGTAATCCGGGCACCTTTGTCTCTGTGTGTACATGTGTTTTTGTTAAATACAATTTAACTGAAATTTCTACTTAGTTTGATTGTCATACTGTTGTAAATATATAATGAAATGATATTGATTTTTATGTGCTTTTATGTGTTTAAAAAGCAGCCGAATAAAGCTTTCCTTGACTTGACAACTCACTCCATTAATTGAACCTAAGTATAATTGCATCTCCACAGGTATTGATGCCATTTCATGAGTGGTGCTGAAGGTCCTTGAAAATAATCTGATAAATACTTATCTCGTGATGAAAACGATCAGAGGATTTTAATCAACAGAAGGTAAATTCATAAAGGATAATACATGTAGGTGACAGCAACACACTGTTTTTAGGAGAGAGATGTTCCTAACCTCCTTTTTTCTTACCATTTATAGTACAATATAGAAGTATTCGCGCTTTGCGTGAAAGGAGAGATTTTTGTCTGATCCTGATGGCATGTCAACATCTGCGTACCAGCTAGTAGCGGTGCCTCTATGAATTTCTCCACACTGCACTCACTTGTAAGTTAGAAGAGTGTACTTCTCAACACATTAGCAGGTCACTTGGAGCACTATTATTGGCATGTTTACGTTTTTACGTTGGGTTCCTTATGGCATGCTACAGTGGCTGGGGTATCTTTGGGCATATTTATGCCCTTCTCCTCTCATCTTTGTGGTTGGTCATGGACTCTTTAAGAGTGATACAGCTTTGGAATAAGGTCCTCACACCCTATTTCTCCTTTTTCAGATGTTTAACCCTTTTTTGGATTTTAGCTTGGTTCAATCAATTCATGGCAAATTATTATTGAATGGGTTTTCGGAGACATGTTATTTAAATATTTTAGGCACCCCTACCACTCGTTGAAATATAATTTTGGAAGGTTCTGAGGAAGGTGGTCAACACAAGGCTAATACCACCGAAACGCACGTCGAGCCATTTGTATGTGCTTCCAGCCCACAACACGGTCATGGAGACCGAACAAATCTCTGTCCCCTTCTGACCAGGAAGTGTATGTGCTCTTGGGTTGGTTGTCAGTATGGATGGTTTGGTAGAGTTTGAATGTGGATATGATAGGTCAGTATGATTGTGTGGTGAATTAATAGGGGGTCTTCTGAAGAGAATTGTATCTCATGTGTAACTAGGTACAGGACGTTTTGTCTATTTATGAAATGTACAAAAAGGGAAACAAATGGAGGAGAAAACAATTAATATGTATGTCTTTTAATACTACGAACGAAAAGTATAAATATTAAAAAAAAATCAATAAAAATATTTTTTATTTAAATGATGATGTTGTATATATCATGTCTCAGAGTACATATTGACAGTCCATTGGAGCAAATTTAGCGCCAAAAAAAAAAAAATCAAAAAAAAAATCTAAGAAATCGAGGTCAAGTGGGAGGCTTTTTGATATAATGTTTGGTGTGCTTGTCCTCCTTTTCTCCCTGATCTAATTGAACCATTAGAGGGGGTTCCATTTTCTTGGAGCGACGTGTAGGATGCGAACAGAATGGTTCCTTTTGCCTTCCTGAAGCAAGAATATCAAATTTCAGAATCGCAATGGTTGCACTATGGTCAGTTGAGACATGGTCTCTGAGCATGTGTGTTGTTAGAGGAGACGGCGCAAGAAGATTCCCTACTGGAAGGTACATTCCTAGATGGGAGGGTTGACACCAAGTTGACCTCGCTCACCTATGGGACAGTGATGAGAAACATGCAATACCCTCTTGAGACTACAGGATACATAGGAACGTGACCTAGGGTGCAGATACGTTGAATCAGACGGAACGTTTTACATAGAGTCTACTACACACACAACTTGCTATATAAGATAGGAAGGGTGGGTGATGCGGTGTGCCTTAAGGGTTGTGAGCTGGAAGGCACCATTCTACATACACTTGGGAGAGGTTTCCATATATGAGCTTTCTGGGATTCGGTTGGGAGGTCAGTGGTGGAGGCAACAGTGCTGCCCATGGATGCAGCTGCAACGGAAATTTCTAGGAATATGGGGGCCAGACATATCACTCCCGTTATCAGAAACTGTTGGTGAATTTGGGTTGTATGGTGGCAAAAAGGGACATTGCACAGAAATGGGGCTCTGCGGTTCCCCTCTAGACATAGGGACTGTGAGCTTGGAATGGAATGTTGTAGACTGATGGTAAAGGAAATCCACAAAGGATGAGGATGCCAAAGAAAATTTGATAAGATGGGTCGGGGGGATGGGATGCGAATGTAGGTTAAGAGACAAGGTGGCTTCATAGCCCAGCACCGAACCGGGGGTAGGGGCACTACTTATTGGTCTTAGAAGCACTTGCATGAAAAGATTGGAAATAAGGGCAGGTCAAGGAGACAGAGTAGACTGGAGGTGAAAGCATGGAATTCATTTTGGTAAATCTGCTGTGGCCGAACTCCGGACCAATGGGGACGCTCAGGATGTTGTGTTGATGTACTTGTAAGAATGCATAAAACAATAAAACTACTGTTGGAGGGAAGATTTATTACGTGTCAAGGAAGCTAGGGGCGGTACTCAGAGCCCCGGGAGCCACCACAGAACTGAGCAGGAGAGTTAGTCAGGGACAAAAGGGGCACCTTAATTTGAACCGGGGTGCCTAGGAATGCTTGCTCTAAAATTGAAGAAAATAGACATGTGAGACATGGAATTGGAGGCAGAATACAATGGCAGTTTAATGAGAAGATGCAACTTCAAAGAAACTGCAAGACAAAGGCATAAAATACAGAATTCAGATAATCACATGGAGCTCATCATGATACCCTCCGTATCTGCACTATTGTACTGTCAGAGAGAAAGAACACATTTATAAGTGCAATTGAAGAAACAGGTTACATCAAGGAGAAACATTTCAGAGTATAAGAACTCTGTTACCTAGGAACTCTCACGTTTACTCTAGAGCAAGCATTCCTGCAATTACAATGAATACATTATGTGAATACAAAAAAGGAAAAACAAATAAAGAGAACAATAATTAAACATAACAGGACATTCATATGGGTAAAATACAACATAATGCTAAGCAGACGCAAGAGCTTCTTTTGCTCTTGGGGAAAACTCTACGCAGTCCGTAACCCACATACAGACCGCGAGGTAGTCCGCTTGATGTTTGTGAGTGCTCCCTATTTATACTGTTTTTTTGGGGTTCTTTGCACGCAACTTCTACCTACGTAAGTTACCCAAATAGCTTCGTCTGCAGTATTTACCAGACATGTCGTCATTTACCCACTTAATGCTGACAATGAACTAGGTGAAAAGGTCAGTGTCTCAGGCCAATCGCTTGTCGTAAATTTCGCAGAGCAAGCAGAAACTATAAGCAGACATTGTACGCGACTCAGAAAATATAAACAGATATTGTGCGCGAATTGAATATAGACACATATAAATCTCTTCAGTTCTCCTAACTTGACACTCTGCGGTTGCCACTTCCCTTAAAAGCGGGACCCCTGCTCAGGAAACAAGTGCCATGCCAGGATGCAGCTTACTGTATGTCGAAGTCTCAAGGGGATGCTGAACTTTGATTCCGATCACAGAGCACGGCAGGGTGGGGGCTACTAGTTTGGAGCGGGAAACCTCGCAGACAGAGGAACTGAATATGAGTTGGGTCAGACCTGCCATCAGCCTGCAATACACTAAAACGGCAGAGCTATGGTCAATGTAACAAAGGCCTATATTTCGAACAGAAGGGCCTACACAGCAGTTTCATGCTGGCTAAGTGGGAGGGATGTCCCAGGGTGATTATATAGCAACACAGGACCCACTGGTCAATTTAATACGGCCTACAAATTAGGCTGGCAGGGCAAGGACAAGGGTCTCATAATTCAGGTGTGGCCAGAACGGGCCCGGGGCCCCCTTTGATACAAAATCTACCCTCTCTCATTCCCCCCTCTTGTTCATAATATGAACAAACTCCTGACAGCATACCTATCAGGTCTTTGAGGTATTTGGTAATGGTAGACGCATTTAGGGTGGTCCCATTGTTACTTCTACAACTTCTATAAGTGCCAAGATATTCATATTCCCTGTTCTATGCTTGTTCTCCCTTTGCTAATTATGCAGTTCTCAGGAGGTGCAACTGCTACGTACTCGGTATGTCTACAGAAGAGGATATTGCACATTAGGACAAACAGGTATGACATTGTAACACATGCTCCCCCTGTCCCGTCCTTATCAATGGCAACTTATTCAATGTGGTACAAAAGTCATTATAATAGCAACAATGGGGGGTCAATGCTGCTAGTAGCATCCATGATAATTTTCTCTAATTGTTCTGAAAGGCTTGAGCAAGTCTTGAGGCATTCGTTGGTACGTGTGGCTAGTTGGAAGAATGTCTTATCTTCTGCTGCGTCTGTACTACGTTCCAAAAAGGTCTGCTGCATAATGATGTAGTGCCGCAGAGATGATACCTTTTAACAGAAAAAGTAACCGTTGGTGCCCGTCTTCAAGTAATTTGAGAGGTTTGCAAGCACTTCTTATTACTTGGGCACATTCGATATGAAGAAACAAAGTGAAGAAAAGGTAAAGATGTCTCGTTGTCACATCTTGTAGACTGAAGAGTTGGGGCGTCGATGTTTCCAGACGTTCTTTAGGTGATGTATCCTAGGGGCCCGCTTACACACTCGTCCTTTCTCCTCTGTGTAGCACGTGCAGCCCTTCAGGATGAACTTGGGATACCATTCCCACTCGGTAGTTTCTGTGGAACACATGTAGTATCTGTGTGGCTCCTTGCCCCTTGCACAACCCCTCAATCACATGTGAGATGAACGCCGGTCCATTTTCAGATCCCAAAAGCATAGGTTCTCAAAAGCGCGGTATGAACTCTTTCAGGAGGCATTTGGCAATAGTTTGTGCACTGCTGTTCTCGAATTGGCATGCCTTAGTCCATTTGCTGATCATGCACACAATAACCAACACGTACTTGAAGTTTTAGTAGGGGATATGTTGATGAAGTCCATTTCATGTGGGGAAATGAAGTGTCCTGAGGCAGTGGAAATACAGCTTTAGGAAAACAGTCTGGTCCTCCTATCACATCGTACAAGTGTTGAACCATGAAAGAAGACAGGCCAAGGGGGCAAGCATTATGGTTGGTAAACATCCCTTTCCATTTGGGCCATATTCATATTTAAACATTGTACTACAGCTTGACCCAACAGAAAACCCAGATGAAAACCTCTGTCACAGTAACACCTTTAGTAATCAAAACACTCATAGTTGTCAAATTGTGCCCAGGGATGTGTAATTCCTATAGCCCCACGCCCAGGACACATCCGTTTGAGGTCCTTTGGCTGTCAGTTTACAGTACCAAACTAAGGATCTGTGAAAGGCACAGTTTGCAAAAAGGACAATATCTGTGTCCATGTGCTAATGCTGAATGTTCATTGATGCAAAGGCTTCATTATCAGGGTATGCGCTCTAAGCAAATGTTGTAAGCTCATACTGCACTACTGACAGTCGTTCGAGTATGAAAATGTGTACACACTTCTATGTATGACTATGAGACTATGTATACTGCTCTCAGAATGCTCTTCAATTAGATGCAAATATTTGCAGACGCTTGAAAGCAAGACTGATAATTCTTTGCTTCACAAAAAAGAATGCAAAACAGTTAGCTAAACTACTGGAATGAGGTAGGTACCATTTCTTTGCAACATAAAAATAAACAAGCATTGGCAAAGCCAATGAAATTGTTGTTCAGCCTTTTGGCTTTGTCAATGCACAACTTGTCTTGGCAATATTTTCATGAAACCTCATTGGTGTGGGTGTTGCTGGGCCCTCATCTTTATAACAAACATTGGCAAAAGCAGAAACTGTTTTGGCCTCAAAAATCACACATTGCACAGTAGTTCCTGGCACTGGATAAAACAACTGTGTGTGATTGTGCTCCTGGTGAAAGAACAGAATGAAGTCACTCACAGTGAAGCTAGCCAAGAGAGGGAGGGAGAGACAACATTTTACTAAACATGAAAGGTCATTGTTAACGCCAGACCTACTTAGGGGCAAAATCATGAAATAAAGTGCACCCATGTCCTTGAATTAATTGCAGATATACACCTGTTGTAAATTCATAAGACTACAGAAACCTATTGTCAAACACCCCGAAACATCGCACCTATATATTAAAACACACATCAAATCTGCACACATTGTTTCCTTGAAACATTATAATACGAAGCACATAATTACAAATGATCAATACCTAAACATAATATAAACACAACATTACTACTTTTCTTTACTCCTATCCTCTGTGTCCCTGGCAAATGTACTGCATCTGAGAATGCATTATAGCACATTCACCTTACACGGTAATCTATTCTTCCCATATTCTTGTGAAGATGGCGATGTTCCTGTTGTGGCTGATCACCTGTCCTCTTCTTCTTTGGACTCAGGGATGATGGGGCGGACCCTTCTCCTTCTGCCTGAATACCTTAGTAGAAAGTAACTTCGCAGCGGGTGTTGATTTATACAAAAACATGCTTCTTACATAATTTCAATGCCACTTTGATGCTCAGTTGATGTGACCTATACATATATTAATTGATCAGGGAGAAGTATATGGGGCGTTAAGTTGTTGTCAGAACGTTGTAATATTTGTGAGTGAAAACAGAGCGATCCAAGGGCAATAAACTATTTGTGCTTTCTCTCAATTCTCAATTCATTACCCTTAAACAGTCTGTTCAGGCATTGCTGAAAGTTGTTGCTGCTTTTATATCGTAATGGACACATGGTCTAGCTGTCATCCAAACGTGTGGGAAAATGTGGTAGGCCTGAGCCTGTGGAATGATAAATTTTCCTATTTGTATTATATTTTGAACCAGACACGAGGTGATGAAAATAATAACATTGAGTCCATGTAAGCAAACATCCCGAAGACGGAAAATCCAATATACTCTTCTTGTAGACGCAGGGAGGAATCTAGTGATAATAACCTCTAGTCATTCATTAACTAAGAAAGCGAAAGAAGAACCCAAACAGAAAATAGAAACTCTCAAGAAAGATAAAAACTTGTAGTGGTTGAACTGCTAAATATATTCAACCATCTCTAAAATCTGCAACTTTAATTTCAGAAAGCCTCTCTAAACTCACACCCTTTATTCTGACAATATTGCAATACTGAGCATTGCTTACTCTATGCATCCAGTCTTTTAACATTGAGATCTACTTTATATCTGCACATATTAATTATTCTTTTGTATTTTCCTAGTACTGGAGCATCCTACGAATCTCTGGTTGTCTCATATTTTGAAGGCTGCACACAGCTGTGCATATCCGAAAACTTATTCCTCACTTCCTCTCACCCATCTGTATATAAACACATACATATTCCTTCACTGAACTGCTCCACGTGAAACCTGAAAACACTATTTTCAATCTCGGCTTCACCCGTTACCAAATTGTGTGATTCTAGGCAACTCTTCCTCTTCACTTCCACAAACAAATATATTTCTACACATACATTTTCCTTTCTACAAAATCCTATGTTCACTTCCAAACACAGGAAGCACCTTTCCTGCCTGGCTCAACGCCCAGAATCTGTAGTCAGCCAGTACTGCTACTTCTGAAGGCAGCCTCAAAAATCTGTCAACCCTTCAACACCATGTAACATCCAGACACGTGTTGTCTTTAATTGTACGTAAAATATAGCTTATTTTAAAATAATATGGCTTTTTTTGTAAAGCGCACGTTTACTCAGAATGGTATTGTGGCGCAAAATAGCAAATCTTTACTGTTCCCCTAACTCAATGGTACTAATTTTATCCAACTTGGAAAGATGAAAGGCTGAGGAGATCTGGCAGCACTTGACGTGTGCTCATGAAGTCAAACCATGGGTATGTCTAGCATGCATTCCACTCCATCATTTTATCTCTAAAGTGTCACTAACTTTCTTGGCCATGAGACACAATTTCAGGATTTTTCCCTGTTAACTAATCCCAACTGTGTGCTCTTTGTGGCAGCACTTACTGGATCTGCCCTAGCATGATGGGCTACTGCTTGTGCCTGCTTCACTTGCTGCTGAATTTGGAACGCAGGTAGGAGTAAATTATTCTGTACTTGGTTGCTCAGTACTACAGCACTCAGTGCAACCTTCAGTGTGAATTATAATTGGCCACCCAAAGAGAGATATTAATATGCATTTGAAACTGAAAGTATCTCCTTTTCTGCCAGGAAACTATATTACTTATATTGATGGCTTTTTGTTAGTCTTTTAATATTGCAGTCCATGACCCATAAATATCATAAGTAACAGCTCCATTTTACCTGGTATCACAACTTCTATCATTGTGCTCTGGGTGGTAAGGGACGGCAGTCCTTAACCTCATCTTATTATGTCCGTCTTTCTTTTGTGTGACTGTTCTATCATTTGATGCTGGGCCTAGTCTAGGGTGTAACAGCAACCAGAAAACGCAAAAAGTTGCTGTGTCTTGTGGTGAGAAATGCATGCAAAAAGCATTCCTCTCCCTCTTACTAGCACCTTACTGAATATTCAAGTGGAAGGAACCTTTACTATGGGTGCAAGCACGCCAGAAAGGTGAGATGAGAAGCGTGAGGTGTCACTGTCAAGGAACAGAATATACTTAATTTAGTGTGTAATGAGTCAAAATAGGGGAGTCTTTTCAAAACTGTGCACAAAAAGACGAAATTAAGAATCGTGAAGGCAGCTACTTGGAAGCTAGACACAGTATTCACTGGTAGCACCGCGCACCAGTTGCGTGGTCTCCAGTTGAACCTGTCTCAGTTAAAGTGGGTGTGCTTGGCACGAACCCAGATGTTCCTGCTTATCACTTCTTACTGTAGTGCACAAGAGAAGTACACCTACATATAACATCTCCTGTGGCACCACTGTGAGAGAAAGAGATGAGGAGGGCCCATAAGAAAAATAAGAGAAAGTGTTTCCCTTCTAAAAACAAAGGTCTTACGTTGAAGTGCCACCTTTATTTATCAAATCATTAACCAAGCAGAGAATATATTCATCAGTTTGTTAACTCCTGAAAGGCTATTCAAAACTACAACTGTAATTCACCAAAAATAGTGACACAAAAATAGATGTTTATGACGCTCAATTATCCAGAAGACACACCCTTAAATGAGAAAAGTAATCGTGCAAGGATTTAAAATTTCAAAATACATTTAAATGCAATGAAAGGGTGAAATTACATGGTCCTGGGGCACTGCACCAAGGCAGTTTAACTTGAGGGGGTGCTTCTGCAAAAATATGCCAAAATAGACGTGTAAACGACAGGGAAGAATAGCTGTCTTATCTGTATGAAAGAAGAACCCCTTTGTTTAAGGAAAATTCAATATATAGCCTGGAAGTCTTAACAAAGTCTTGGCATTTAAAGACACATATCTGAAGCGAAGAACGAACTCATATAGTGCAAATACTTACAAAATGCAACATACACTTTACTGCAATGCCAGGAATGCACATGTTAAGTTAGGAGGGACAACCACTAGTGCTTTGCAATAATGATTTAGAATAATGACAATGCAGAGGAGAGAGAAAAAGACCATTTCAAAGCACAATAAGAAATTAGAATTTCAGCCAAAGATGCTCAGATAGAGGGCTGAAGGAGACCACACAGGCGTCAGTGACCCAAGAGGTCACTGCAGCAGGGTAGTCCGTTGAATGCATTAAGGAGCAGATCTTTATACTCTTTTAATGATGAACTATTGACCACAAAAGGACAACATTATCAGGTGCCTCTGACCTACAGGACATGACGCATTTGTAGTCACTTCTGGGAAAAAGGCTTATAAGCCAGGTACGCGAGGGGAGAGACACTAAATTGCAAATCGAGAGAAGGTGACAGACATTATATCTATTCAAGTACACCGCACGTAGCTGAAAAAGGAGAAGAACAGAGGACACCCATTACAAATATGGAGAGAGAAGTCAAAAAGGCGTTGGCTAGTGCCAGGCCTAAGGTAGAAAACCACAATGCAACGTGAGGAAGGAAGAAAAGTAGCTCCGCTTTTGGAAACTCGCAGTTGCAAAAAGAAGACACTGTTAAACGTTCAAACAATACAATTTACTCCAAATAAGTTAATCAAAATTCAAAACGAATGTGAGCTGCCAGATGCAGTCCCATAAACAAATATTTGTGGCACAAAGTGAGAGACGCCAGACACAACCTCCTGTTGCCGAGGACATGCATAAAAATATAAATGTGAGGAAATAGTTAAACAATTCGAGATATATTGTTGTGCACTACGTGGTCAGTCATCTGAAAATGACCTGTGCTAATTAAATGTGGTGCTGAGCCACATGGATCAGACAGGGGCTAGGGGGCAAGGAAAATGATATAATACTATTTATTCACAAAAAAAAGGCAACAGCTCTAATACATAAAAACAGTTACAATCCTAGTTATTATTGGTCTTACTAAATACACGAAAGGTCGGTGCGCCAGGATTGTGTACCGCTATTATTCTGTCATCTAGTATGTGCAGAACTACCCCAACTGACTCTTGTTCACTATAGCTCATCTGTATCTCTTAGTACTATATATATATATATATTCTGCTCTCCTTATGTGTCAATAGTTAGGGAGGAGGCAGGGTGGTCAAATATAAGCTTGTCCCCGAATGCCTCTTTGATGGTTAAATAAAATGCCTCTTTAATCTCCCGTTTATCTGGGCCGTTATAAACTCCTTCTGGTGAGAAGTCAGATCACTTCAGTTATCAGTGGCAGATCAATGCATGTGGGAGTACAAAAAGCATTTACATTCCTCCCTAGTTATTGAATCTCACTAACAAACCAATCTTCTGCATTTGGCAGTGATCTTCTGTTACAATGGTAACCCTACCTAGCAGGTCTTATCCTAATAAAACGATACAGACCAGTCAACATCAATTTAACATCATGTCCTTATACATTCAATATACATCTGCATATCATAAAACATATCATCAAATCTGCATATCATAAAATATATCATCAAAAAATACAAATAACAAAATAACTGTGCACGTAAATAATATGGCCTTACTAAAAACAGCTTCTGTGTCAGTCAGTGACCCTTACTGCAGTGCCCATATAAGCACCAACCACAATAAAGTGCAATTGCTTCACTTTAATGAGCCTCTGTATGCATTATCAGACGGTAACCTGAAGTCATGCAGTCATGAAATTCTACATGTGTTTCACGAAAGAAATAAGTCAGGCACGTTCAGAGTGTCTATTCTCGGACAATGACTGCATACCTTGCCCTCTGAAGGACAAAAATAGGACACGTGCTTCCTATTTACAAATGGCGCACGCACAAAAGGGAAACTGTCACAGAACTGCCAAAAACTCATAACATCCAATAAACCAACCCGGGGAACCTCTTAAAATCCTCATAATCCAGGCGATATCCGTTATCCAGTAGCTAAGTGGACCGACAATATCCAACCTCTTTCCTACCTTGTATTGATGTAGGAGAGCCTCCACTGTATCCACACAGCACTCGGTGGAGCACTTTTTTATTGCTGAAAGAATACGATAGTAAATCGTATCTCTCCTTCTCTTCTACCAGGCCTACCCTCTCTCACTACAAATATACCTTAGACCCTGATAGCCAATACCGGTTTTCGTTCCAATTTCGAAATAAAAAGTTACACATGCACTTGTTTGGCACAGGGGTATGAAGATAGTCCCTCAATTTTCTCACAGGCTTAAAAAGGATTCTCTCACACTGCATGTGTTCCCTAAAACAATATATAGACTATTGGCTCCAAGCATCCCCCTCCAGGTAGGCATGTAAGACTGACAGCATAGCCCTTCTCTGTCATTTGGCTGCCATGGGATACATGGCACCACCAAAGAAGTTACAATACTGTTCCCTTACTGTGATTTTCTTGGGCCACACATTATCCGAAGGGAAAGGACAACTGATGCCTAATCAGGTATCTCCTATCATGAACATTCCCCATTCGAAAACCCAAAAAGATGTCAGGGCTTTCCTTGGCATGACAGGCTATTGTCATCACTGGATTTCCCACCTTTATTTGATAGCCCGTCCAATTCAAGCTGTGACCCACAAGAATGTGGCTGACCAAGTTCCTTGGGCCCCAGAATATGAATGTGCTTTTATCACCGTAAATAAATAATTATGTAGGGCAAAAGCCTTAGGTTTACCTAAATATACTAAGGACCTTCACTTATTTTGCCACAGAAGACAAGGTTGTCCTTTGGTTGTTTTAACACAGAAACATGCTTTTCACTATCACCCAGCTGCATATTACTCTGCAACACTAGACCTTGTTACCGCTGGGATCCCCCCACGGCTTCGATCAGTGGCTTCAGCAGCTGTCGTCGTTGAACAATCAGAGAATATTGCGCTGGCGTATGATCTAGTTTTGCATGTTCCATATGCATTAAAGGTTTTATTAACAACTACTAAAGCACAGCATTTGGTGAGCGCTTGCCTTGTAAAGTACAAATTGATATTAGCACCACATATACAGATAAAGCTATACACCACCCTTAATCCAGCCACACCAATGCCTACAGATTCTGAGTTATTGAATAATGATGCTTTCCATGATTGTTAACTGGCTATTGATCGTCACACACAAATAAGGCCTGATTTGAAGAACACCCCACTCCTAAATGCTGATGGAGACCGCTTTGTGGATGGGTCGTGCTCAAGGAATCGTTGGGGCAACGTGTAAGCCTCCTATGCCAATTGCATTGCACAAAACTTAATAGAAGGCCAACAGCTGGTAGGCGTAAGAAGTGCCCAGCAGCGGAAGAGCTTGTCGCATCGCTGGTTCAATGAAGGTTAATATTTACACTGATAGCCAGTACGCATTCGGGATGCCCACGATTTGGGTCAGCCATGAGGCTGGTCAACAAATCTAACATGTCCAACTAATATGTAACCTTCTGCAGGCTCTGTTATTGCGATTTAAATTAATAAAACGTTCAGCACACACTGCTAGAAAAGAGGTCTCCATTGGTAATGACATTGTCGAACAGCAAAGCCAAAGAAACAACATTGACAAGCTGTACCCAGAACATGCTACTTAGAACATCTAGACTACACCAACTGAAGTTTATTTTGACCCACAGGCCATTCATAACCAAGTTACATGAGAAGAAATTCAGGCATGGCTTCTTGCTGGGTGTGTGCAAACAGAGGAGGGGGTATGGGTAGGCCCCAATGGAAAAATATGCCTGCCTATGTCTCTCCTTATATCAATGGCATGTTTATTCCATAGCCCTTCCCATGTAGGACGAGATAGAATTATCAGGTTATTTTCACAATGTTGGTATAGTCCAAAATTTACCCAGGAAGCTGTAAAGTCTGTGTAAAAGCTGTAAAGTTTGTGCACAATATAAGTTAGTAAAAGTACGTCAGAAAAATCAGGATATTTTTTGCCACTATTAATGGAATAAAATCGGGATCTCCCCGCGATCCAGCACGACCTAAGAGAATATTGGTGGGGCTCAACATGAACTTACCGTACATCTCTGAACTTATCCAACGTTCTTTTAGGACTGGGATAGTTCCTTTAAGTTGGAAACAGGCCATTGTTAAACCTCCGAGGAAGAAACCTTCTCTGGATTTCTCCGTACTGGAGAACTTGTGTCCTATTTCACTACTACCTCTGATGGCAAAGATTGCAGAAAAAATAACTAATAAACAACTAGTGGATCACATCAATGCAAATGCTATCCTTCACCCCTCTCAATCAGGTTTTAGAAAGGCGCACTCCACGGAATCAGCCTTACTAATGGCAACAGAGACCCTAAGAAAATATGCGGATGAAGGGAAGACAGCTGCGCTCATCCTTATGGATCTGAGCGCAGCTTTTGACACCGTCTCACATCCCCTACTACTACAAAGGTTAGAGGCTTGTGGCATCAGGAGATATGCCCTTCAGTGGCTGACCTCTTTCCTATCACAACGGAGCTTTCAAGTAGCACAACTCTCACATATATCAGACAGTCATCCATTAAGGCAGGGAGTCCCTCAGGGATCTACTCTAAGCCCGACTCTGTTTAATATTTATGTGGGTCCACTGGCTGAGTGTGTTCAAAAGCATGAGGTATCGATCGTATCCTATGCGGACGATACCCAATTAATTGTGTTATTATCCTAAAATAGAGAACAGGCAGCTATCCGCTTTACAAAATGCCTTGAAGAAGTGGCAGGCTGGATGACTGACCACTGCCTCAAACTGAATGGAAATAAGACAGAGGTATTGGTAGTAGGAAAAACACCTACCATCTGGTCTTCTGCTTGGTGGCCTGAAACACTAGGACAAGTCCCCCTCCCTAAAACAGAAGTTAAGAATCTGGGTAGATTCCAAATTGTCGTTCGACAGCCAGATACGGAAGGTTGCAGGAAAATGTTACGGAGCAATGAAAACCTTGAGGAAAGTCATAGACCTGCTCCCATTAAAGGCCAGGAGAACCATAGTCCACGCTATAATTACATCTCAACTGGACTATGGCAATGTATTGTATCTGGGTGCCTCCAAGAGAGGACTCATTAAATTACAGAGAGTGCAAAATGCTGCTGCCCGCCTGGTCCTCAGCCTCCCTAGGAGAACGAATACTAGAAGGGCCCTGGCCACCCTTCACTGGCTACCCATATGTGAGAAGTTGGCCTGGTATATGCTGCTCACTAGTTAAAGTGATCACCTTGTACCATGCCAAGCAACCCTTATGGTGTGGTTGTAAGTCAACCTTTTCGGACTAGCTGCCCTAGTGGTAGCGTAGGCTAAGCAGTCTTTGAGGCTAAACTCGTGAAGCGTGTTAAGCCAGCTGTTTTACCAAATGCAACCCCCTTTTATACCAATGAAAGGACACCACACAGATATATATTCAAAATATATGTGTATTTATTTCTCAAAGTAACCCCTAGTCTCTTTATGAGCACAGGAGCACAAATCGTCAAACAAGATTATCACAGAATACACAGAAGTTGCACGTTATATGGATAGGCCCTGGTGGCCACTCAAACCATATACTAAATAGTGGTATAAGTACCACGAACGGAAAAGGGAAAAGGCCTAGGGCCTCTAGAATCGCTGGGCCTACAAGGAGCTAACGTCAGTTAGTGACCAGGAGGTCCACGGGGGGCGTGTGCAGAGCAAATAGTCACACGCGTGCTCCCATAGGTTTCAATGGGTGCGTAAAAAGTACAAAGTTACTGCAAAGAGGATCTTCCGGATGGACTAGGAACTCAAGATTTGGAACACAGGCACTAGAGATGTAATACTACACTTGGGCACAGGTGTGCCAGCTTTACCTCACCCACAGGAAGCGGGTGCATAGGCCTCGAAGTGCGTCGGGTTTCTTCTATCTGTTCCGTGGAGCCTGAAGACAAAGATGCTGCAGGCGGTCGGTCCGGGAGAGATGCAGTGGATCCAAGAGTGGATCGGAGATGTTGAAGACCTGTAAGCAGAGGGGACAGTGTTCACAGTCACTAGCCAGTGACCAGCGTGGCAACAGGTGGGTACCAGGCAATGTCGGGTGCAAACAGGAAGAAAGGTGTAGCTTGTCTCTGCAGCCACGTGGTCCCTGGAGGTCGACGACGTCCAGGAGTCGAGTCACGAGCTGTCCCACGCAGGCTCTCGCTGTCGGCGGTGTCGGCGACTTGATCGAAGCAAACAAGCCTTGGCAAAAGCAATTGTTGTAGGAAAAGGAAATAAGCTGATGGTTCTGACCAGCAAGGTCAGAAGGACTGCTCCTTTGGAGGGGAGCAAGGGCCAGTCTGGAGCAACCAGACCAGCGGTGTATTTCTTGAAGTTCGTCGCCAAGATGGCTACTAGCCAGCGGGCCAGCAACCGGTTAGGCGCGTCGAGTGGCAAAATGCAGAAGGGCCCCACGCAGATCGTGGAGATGCTGGAGGGCTCACCTTTGGTGCAGATGCTGCTCGGGTGTTGGGCTTCTCAGATCCCAAAGCACAACTTGGAGGGAGCCTCGGTTGTTGCACTTGTCAGCTTGTCGTAGTCGTTCCAAGATGGCTGGCTCCACATGTCTCGGTGCCTCCACGGGTCTCCTCTTTTCAGGGACTGTGGATCGGGCGGTGAGAGGTCTGGAGGTCCAGGTCTTGTCAGTCTCTGGGCTCGGGCTCCGGCGGGAGGCGGCGGCAAAGCAGACGTTGATGCGCTGGATGGTGCTTGCGTTAGCAAGGTGGTCACTCCCTGACCACAGGGGAGATTTGCTTCAGTCCTCTGTGCGGCAGAGCGTCGAAGTTCCCGTCTTCTTCTTAGTGTTAAGTTGATTCCAGGATGTCTGAAGTCTTAGGACACAGCTCCTACCTTTAAGCGGATTCTAGGGGCCGGACTACCTGCTAGGTCCCTCCCTATGGGTGGGACCAGGAAGGGGGGTGGTTACACCCCCAATCCTTTGTCCAGCTCGCCCCAGGCCCGGGACTGGTGTGCCCCAGGACCGGTTTGAACTGGCATATGCACCGAGGCTCCTTGTGAGCCACAGGCATGTCTGGTTTCTTTCAAGCCCTACCTGACCAATACACAAAATCCTGTCTGGGGTGGTGCACGCACCTCCCCTGGCAGGAAACCCTTTGTCCACACCTCCCAAGCTGGAAGGACTCCCAGCAGCAGGAGGGCAGACTTGTGTCTGTGGTGGCAGCATCCATTTTGTGGAGCTGAGGCTATGTCTGATTTTACCCGGGTTTCAGGTACTGTACATGTCGTGTCCCTCTAGAAGGGTGGAATGCTAACCCCGTCGCCAGAATTGGCGAGGGGTTAGTATTCCAATTCGTATGACACCTTACTCGACATGTTTTGATAAAGCCAAACCAAAGATAGCATTTAACCGCGAGGTTCATAATGCACTTAAGAGTATATGGTATGACGATATCTGGAAACAGTAGAAGGAAGTCGTTCCGACCACTGCAGACAGGCTCAGCTCGTGCCAGAGCACCCTCTCACATGGAACCAAGCACTCTGCCTTCAGGATTGTTAAGGCCTGCCATAGGAGTGACTTATAGGTTACCAGGTGTCCCATTTAAGGTTAGGTATAGGTATACTACACCTAAGTAAGAGGTGATTACACCAACTTACCCCAGCTGAGTGATCAGCCAGTTGTGTCAAATTGTTAGGCCAAGCCTGGGGTGGCATAATACATGCTGCAGCCCTTGGCACGCCTTGGGTACACCAATGCCCTGGGTACCTAGTGTACACTGGTACAGGGGCTGACAGGGTGATCCACTTCCAATTGGTTATGCACCTAGGGTGCATAGTTGTAATTTAGTAGAGAGAACAGCAGGCTGGGGGTCTGATTGGCAGGCCCACAGCCTCAATATGTCAAAAACCAGTGAAGCAAAAAGCAAAAATTTGGGGTGACCATAGGATAGCAGACCCTACTCTCCTACACAACCCCCCCCCCAAACGCTGGGACATTAAACTAGCCTTGACCAGTCTCGTCTTCATGTCCTAAGTGGAAGTACCTGGAGAGACCATCTGCATTCCCATGGTCAGTACCTGGCCGGTGCTCCACTGTAAAGTCCATCCCCTGTAGGGAAATGGACCACCTAAGCAGTTTGGGGTTTTCACCCTTCATCTGATTTAGCCACAAGAGGGGCTTATGGTCGGTCTGAATCTTGAAGTGAGTGCCAAACAAGTATGGCCTCAGCTTCTTCAGGGCCCACACCACAGCAAAGGCCTCCCTCTCAATAGCTGACCAATTCTTCTCTCTGGGGGTCAACCTTCTGCTAATAAAAGCAATGGGTTGGTCTTGACCATCTACATTAAGTTGTGACAGCACAGCTCCCACACCCAACTCAGAAGCATCTGTTTGGACAATAAACTCTTTGGAGTAGTCAGGACTTTTCAGGATAGGTGCAGAGCACATGGCCTCCTTCAGGTCATCAAATGCCTTTTGACAGCTTACTGTCCACTGAACCTTTTTGGGCATCTTCTTGGATGTCAGATCATTAAGAGGAGTCACAATGGACCCATAGTTCTTAACAAACTTCCTGTAGTACCCAGTCAAGCCCAAGAAAGCTCGAACTTGAGTCTGGGTGGTTGGAGGGGACCAGTCCTTGATGGATTGTATCTTACTCTCCAGTGGTTGAACTTGGCCTCCACCTACAAGGTGGCCCAAATACACAACCTTACTCTGCCCTATCTGGCACTTAGTAGCCTTGATAGTGAGGCCTGCCCTCTGCAGGGCCTCAAGAGCCTTCTTCAGGTGGATCAGGTGATCCTCCCAGGTGGAGCTAAAGACAGCAATGTCATCAAGATATGCTGCACAAAAGTCATCCAACCCAGTAAGGACTTGGTTCACCAGCCTTTGGAAGGTGGCAGGTGCATTCTTCAGACCAAAGGGCATCACCACAAACTGATAATGCCCACCGGGGGTTGAGAATGCTGTTTTGGCCTTAGACTCCTCAGCTAATCTGATTTGCCAATAGCCAGCTGTTAAGTCAAATGTGCTCAAAAACTTTGCAGAAGCTAGTTTGTCTATGAGCTCATCTGCCCTTGGAATAGGGTGTGCATCTGTCCTGGTGACAGCATTGAGTCCTCTGTAATCCACACAGAACCTCATCTCTCTCTTGCCATCTTTGGTGTGAGGTTTGGGGACCAGAACCACTGGGCTAGCCCAGGGGCTCTCTGAGGGTTCAATGACACCTAATTCCAGCATTTTATGTACCTCAGCCTTTATACAGTCCCTGACGTGGTCAGGTTGTCTGTAAAGTTTGTTCTTTACAGGCAGACTGTCACCAGTGTCCACAACATGGGTACACCAGTCAGTTTGACTAGGTATCAAGGAAAACATATGTGAAAATGATTGTAGAACCTGTCTACATTCAGTCTGCTGATGGGCAGTGAGGTTGCCTCCAAGGGTCACTCCTTCAACTGAGCCATCTTCAGGGTTCTGAGACAACAGGTCTGGGAGAGGGTCACTCTCTTCCTCCTGTCCCTCATCTGTAGCCATGAGCAAGCCCATGTCTGCCCTGTCAACATATGCTTTAAGCCTGTTAACATGGAGTACCCTGTGGGGACTCCTGGGAGTTCCTAGGTCTACCAAGTAGGTGACCTCTCCCTTCTTTTCCAGGATTGTATGGGGTCCAGACCATTTGTCTTGGAGTGCTGCTGGGGCCACTGGCTCCAACACCCATACCTTCTGTCCTGGCTGAAACTCAACCAAGACAGCCTTTTGGTCATGCCAAGCTTTCTGTAAGGCCTGGCTTGCCTCAAGGTTTTTGGATGCCTTCTCCATATACTCAGCCATCCTGGAGCGGAGACCAAGTACATAGTCCACTATGTCTAGCTTAGGCTTTTTGAGAGGTAACTCCCATCCTTCCTTCACCAAACACAGTGGGCCTCTCACAGGGTGCCCAAACAACAATTCAAAGGGGCTGTAGCCAACTCCTTTTTGTGGGACCTCTCTGTAAGCAAACAGAAGGCAGGGTAGAAGGATGTCCCATCTTCGCCTGAGCTTTTCAGGTAATCCTTTGATCATACCCTTTAGGGTCTTGTTGAATCTCTCAACAAGCCCATTGCATTGTGGGTGATAAGGGGTGGTGAACTTGTAGTTGACACCACATTCCTTCCACATAGCTGTCAAGTATCCTGACATAAAGTTGGTACCTCTGTCAGATACTACCTCCTTAGGAAACCCCACTCTGGAGAATACTCCCAGCAGGGCCCTGGCCACAACAGGTGCTGTAGTGGTCCTAAGGGGAATTGCCTCTGGATACCTGGTGGCATGATCCACTACCACCAGTATAAATCTGTGCCCAGATGCAGTGGGAGGATCCATGGGACCCACTATGTCTATTCCCACTCTTTCAAAGGGGACCCCCACCACAGGTAGTGGTATTAGGGGGGCCTTTGTTGTGCCACCTGATTTGCCACTGGCTTGGCAGGTCACACAGGAGCGACAAAACTCCTTGGTATCTTCATTCATATGAGGCCAGTGAAAGTGAGGGACAAGCCTGTCCCAAGTCTTGTTCTGGCCTAAGTGTCCTGCTAAAGGAATATCATGGGCTAAGGTAAGAAGGAAGCCCCTAAATTGCAGAGGTATGACCAACCTCCTGGTAGCACCAGGCTTGGGGTCTCTAGCCTCTGAATAAAGGAGCCCTTCATCCCAATACACTTTATGGGTACCTTGAGCATTCCCAGCAGCCTCAGCAGCAGCCAGCTGTCTGAGGGGTTCAAGAGAGGGACAGGATAACTGAGCCTGCCTCAAGTCAGCCCTTGAAGGTCCCCCTGTCCCCAGAAACTCAACCTGATCAGGTTCAAGCTCTTCAGGGACAGTTCCTTCAGGGTCCTCTAGATCAGCTTCCTGGGAAGGCTGATCATCACTCTGAGGCAGGGGGGAAGGCACAGCCTTGACCCTCCTGTTCTTCTTCTTGGTAGGTGCTTGGTCCATTGTTCCAGGATCCAAGACCTGAGGTTCAGTGAGGCACTTTTTGGCCTGTGACCTGGTCACAGCAAGGACATGTGATGATATACCTAACATCTCTGCATGAGTCCTGTACTCCAAGTCTGACCATAGAGAACTCTCTAGGTCATTGCCCAACAAACATTCTACTGGGAGGTCTGCACTAACCACAACCCTTTTGAGGCCAGTTACCCCTCCCCATGAGAAGTTAACAACTGCCACCCTATGTGAAGTAGTGGTATTGCTGGCATTGGTCACCAGGTAGTTCTCACCTGGTATGTACTGTCCAGGGTCCACAAAGCCTGGTGTCACCATAGTGACACTGGCACATGTGTCCCTGTAGGCTTGAGCCACTTTGTCATTAATTAAAGGAGTCTGTCTGTACTTGCCCAGGTTACTGGGGCTCACAGTCAGGGACAAATCAATGTCCCCATCACAGATCAAGACTGCCTGTGTAAGGGTTCTGTCTAAGTCAGAATCTCCTTCAGTTCCCATAGTGATTCCCACTACACCCTTTGTCTGGGGACCAACACTGCTAACAGTAGTACTGGGAGCAGGTGCCTTAGGGGCAACAGTGTTGGGGGCTCCACCCTTTTTGCAATCACTAGTCCAGTGAGTAGTATTTTTACAATGATTGCACCAGGGTTTCTTCTGACCTACCTTCTTTCTTCTTCTTGGACTGTTGGGACCCACCCTCCTTAGCAGTAGTTTGGGGCCCTGTTGAAGACTTCTGGTCTTTAGGTTTCTGATCTCCACCCTTTTGGTCTGTTTTCTTCTGATCACCCCCTTGGCCCTGGTTCTGGTTCTTTTGCTTAACCCTGGTTCTGACCCATTTGTCTGCCTTCTTTCCCAATTCTTGGGGAGAGGTCAGATCAGAGTCAACCAAGTGTTGATGCAGTTGCTGGTTTTGACAGTTATTTAAAATCTGTTCTCTCATCATCAAATTATACAATCCTGTAAAATCAGATACCTTACTTCCCAGCAACCAACCCTCCAAAGCCTTAGTGGCACATTCAACATATTCAGACCAGTCCTGAGTCTGTGTCTTTTGGGTGTCTCTGAACATTAACCTGTACTGTTCAGTGGTTAAGCCTAACCCATCTACCAGAACACTCTTCAGGACTCTGTAGTTTCTGACATCCTCTTCTCTAACAGTGAGGAGTCTGTCTCTGCCTCTTCCTTCAAAGGAGAGCCAGAGGATTGCTGCCCACTGGTCTTCAGGAACCTGCTGTACTTTGCAGGCTCTCTCAAGAGCAGTTATCCATTTGTGGATGTCATCCCCACTTTTGTAGGGGGGCACAACCTTAGACAGGTTCCTATTATCAAAGACCCTATCTTTGTCCTTAGGGACAATGCTGCCACCAGTGGGTATAGACCCACTCTCTCTAGGTTGCCTAGCCTTGTTCAGTTTTTCTTCCATCAGGGCTACTTCTAGCTCCTGCTTCCTGATCCTCAGCTGGGCTTCCTGCATTCTGGCCTCATGTTCCCTCCTCTGAGGGGTGGTCAGTCTCCTTCTGGAGTGACCTTGAGAGCCTCTAGAGCCATGGGAAGCATTGGAGTCACCTGAGCGATTCCTTTGCCTTCCAAGCCCTGTGTTAAGTCCACTGGGGAGATCCAATGGGGTGAACCCACTGTCAGTCCCCAATAGCCTTAGTTTAGCTGGGCCAAGTATAACACTTGGCACTGGGCTAGTTCTCCCTTCATCCCCACTCACATCTGTATCCCCATCACTTTCTTCCTCTGTGGTAGGCATCCCATCTAAGGGGTGACTATTGGAAGGGGGTACCTCTGTGGCATCTTCAGAAGGGGGGCCTCCTGTTCCTGTCCCTAAGGGGGCTAACTGGGAAGCTTTCTTGAGCTCTCTTTGATTTTCATCGTCTTGCAAGAGTTCTCTGAGCACAGCAGAGGTAGGGTTCTTGGGCTGTTTAAGGCATCTAAGAGTTGCCAAATGCCTGAGCTCCTTCTGATTAAGGGTAGCAAAGATGGATGGTGCCCTCTGGGGGTCACTCTCGACAGAGATGGGTACAGTGGACCCCTCTGCCCCAGCCATTGCTCTTAAGTGTGGGTGGATGTGTTGCAATCTACCTACACTTGGGTTTACCTACTAAACCTATCTAGTAGTTGTAGTCAGGGTGTGCTACTCCCTTTGCTCTACAACAACTAAGTTCAGTAGAACTTATGTATATCTAATCTTGTTTTATATGTACCTACATGTACCTATGTGATCTTTCAATTGGTAACCAAGAGATTACAATGGTAAAACACAGCAAGCTCAAATCCAACCGCTGCTCACCAATGTGAGAAGTTGGCCTGGTATATGCTGCTCACTAGTTAAAGTGATCACCTTGTACCATGCCAAGCAACCCTTATGGTGTGGTTGTAAGTCAACCTTTTCGGACTAGCAGCCCTAGTGGTAGCGTAGGCTAAGCAGTCTTTGAGGCTAAACTCGTGAAGCGTGTTAAGCCAGCTGTTTTACCAAATGCAACCCCCTTTTATACCAATGAAAGGACACCACACAGATATATATTCAAAATATATGTGTATTTATTTCTCAAAGTAACCCCTAGTCTCTTTATGAGCACAGGAGCACAAATCGTCAAACAAGATTATCACAGAATACACAGAAGTTGCACGTTATATGGATAGGCCCTGGTGGCCACTCAAACCATATACTAAAATAGTGGTATAAGTACCACGAACGGAAAAGGGAAAAGGCCTAGGGCCTCTAGAATCGCTGGGCCTACAAGGAGCTAACGTCAGTTAGTGACCAGGAGGTCCACGGGGGGCGTGTGCAGAGCAAATAGTCACACGCGTGCTCCCATAGGTTTCAATGGGTGCGTAAAAAGTACAAAGTTACTGCAAAGAGGATCTTCCGGATGGACTAGGAACTCAAGATTTGGAACACAGGCACTAGAGATGTAATACTACACTTGGGCACAGGTGTGCCAGCTTTACCTCACCCACAGGAAGCGGGTGCATAGGCCTCGAAGTGCGTCGGGTTTCTTCTATCTGTTCCGTGGAGCCTGAAGACAAAGATGCTGCAGGCGGTCGGTCCGGGAGAGATGCAGTGGATCCAAGAGTGGATCGGAGATGTTGAAGACCTGTAAGCAGAGGGGACAGTGTTCACAGTCACTAGCCAGTGACCAGCGTGGCACCAGGTGGGTACCAGGCAATGTCGGGTGCAAACAGGAAGAAAGGTGTAGCTTGTCTCTGCAGCCACGTGGTCCCTGGAGGTCGACGACGTCCAGGAGTCGAGTCACGAGCTGTCCCACGCAGGCTCTCGCTGTCGGCGGTGTCGGCGACTTGATCGAAGCAAACAAGCCTTGGCAAAAGCAATTGTTGTAGGAAAAGGAAATAAGCTGATGGTTCTGACCAGCAAGGTCAGAAGGACTGCTCCTTTGGAGGGGAGCAAGGGCCAGTCTGGAGCAACCAGACCAGCGGTGTATTTCTTGAAGTTCGTCGCCAAGATGGCTACTAGCCAGCGGGCCAGCAACCGGTTAGGCGCGTCGAGTGGCAAAATGCAGAAGGGCCCCACGCAGATCGTGGAGATGCTGGAGGGCTCACCTTTGGTGCAGATGCTGCTCGGGTGTTGGGCTTCTCAGATCCCAAAGCACAACTTGGAGGGAGCCTCGGTTGTTGCACTTGTCAGCTTGTCGTAGTCGTTCCAAGATGGCTGGCTCCACGTGTCTCGGTGCCTCCACGGGTCTCCTCTTTTCAGGGACTGTGGATCGGGCGGTGAGAGGTCTGGAGGTCCAGGTCTTGTCAGTCTCTGGGCTCGGGCTCCGGCGGGAGGCGGCGGCAAAGCAGACGTTGATGCGCTGGATGGTGCTTGCGTTAGCAAGGTGGTCACTCCCTGACCACAGGGGAGATTTGCTTCAGTCCTCTGTGCGGCAGAGCGTCGAAGTTCCCGTCTTCTTCTTAGTTTCAAGTTGATTCCAGGATGTCTGAAGTCTTAGGACACAGCTCCTACCTTTAAGCGGATTCTAGGGGCCGGACTACCTGCTAGGTCCCTCCCTATGGGTGGGACCAGGAAGGGGGGTGGTTACACCCCCAATCCTTTGTCCAGCTCGCCCCAGGCCCGGGACTGGTGTGCCCCAGGACCGGTTTGAACTGGCATATGCACCGAGGCTCCTTGTGAGCCACAGGCATGTCTGGTTTCTTTCAAGCCCTACCTGACCAATACACAAAATCCTGTCTGGGGTGGTGCACGCACCTCCCCTGGCAGGAAACCCTTTGTCCACACCTCCCAAGCTGGAAGGACTCCCAGCAGCAGGAGGGCAGACTTGTGTCTGTGGTGGCAGCATCCATTTTGTGGAGCTGAGGCTATGTCTGATTTTACCCGGGTTTCAGGTACTGTACATGTCGTGTCCCTCTAGAAGGGTGGAATGCTAACCCCGTCGCCAGAATTGGCGAGGGGTTAGTATTCCAATTCGTATGACACCTTACTCGACATGTTTTGATAAAGCCAAACCAAAGATAGCATTTAACCGCGAGGTTCATAATGCACTTAAGAGTATATGGTATGACGATATCTGGAAACAGTAGAAGGAAGTCGTTCCGACCACTGCAGACAGGCTCAGCTCGTGCCAGAGCACCCTCTCACATGGAACCAAGCACTCTGCCTTCAGGATTGTTAAGGCCTGCCATAGGAGTGACTTATAGGTTACCAGGTGTCCCATTTAAGGTTAGGTATAGGTATACTACACCTAAGTAAGAGGTGATTACACCAACT
Source organism: Triturus cristatus (assembly GCF_964204655.1). Lineage (NCBI taxonomy): Eukaryota > Metazoa > Chordata > Amphibia > Caudata > Salamandridae > Triturus > Triturus cristatus. The sequence continues at coordinate 503,329,413 of NC_140588.1, read as the reverse complement.
TACCCCAGCTGAGTGATCAGCCAGTTGTGTCAAATTGTTAGGCCAAGCCTGGGGTGGCATAATACATGCTGCAGCCCTTGGCACGCCTTGGGTACACCAATGCCCTGGGTACCTAGTGTACACTGGTACAGGGGCTGACAGGGCGATCCACTTCCAATTGGTTATGCACCTAGGGTGCATAGTTGTAATTTAGTAGAGAGAACAGCAGGCTGGGGGTCTGATTGGCAGGCCCACAGCCTCAATATGTCAAAAACCAGTGAAGCAAAAAGCAAAAATTTGGGGTGACCATAGGATAGCAGACCCTACTCTCCTACACCATAGAAAAGAGAATTCTATTCAAGGCTATGTGCTACGTTCATCGCATTCTGACAGGAAAAAGCCCCCTCTATCTTCAGTCACTGGTGTCATGATACACCCCAGGTCGTAATCTACGGTCCAGGGATCTGGCCTTACTGACTGTCCCTGGAATATTTAGAGCCAGAATGGGAGCCCGCTCCTTTAGGTACCTGGCGGCCAAATTATGGAATACACTGCCAAGGACCATGAGAACAGAACCTAGCGAATATATTTTTCGCAGATCACTGAAGACATGGCTATTTCTTAAAAAGGATATCTGATCGCTGCCCGGCTTGAGGTTCTGTAGCGATCCGAACCCGTGAATTCGGTATCGTAGTACCGACACGATTTTGGTACCAATGAACCGCAAATGATCCATTATATACATGACAGTGTTTTTGCTGCGCAACTAGCATGAATTCACTGGAAAATAGGGCATTCTGTCATAAAAGTCATGGCATCCATTTTAGTTACGGCATCCATTTTGTTTCTTGCCCTCACATAGTCAATGAACGGACGATGACCCCGGCAGAGTCACCTTGTTAAGGACACGTAAGCTCAAGCCCCGAGAAAGGTTGACGCTGCATGACTAAGCAGAATCAAGCTACCTTCCTTGCCTGAGGCCACTCCTGCTATACTGGTTCTCGTGTCCGTTGTCCTGACTGAAAGGCCGAAGACGGTAGCCATGCCCGTTTATGATCCATAAACACCTCTTATCCTACATTTCAATCCTTTGCACCTGGCTCTACTCCTTACCTTCTGGGCTTTTACAATGGGGAGGTTACGATTTTTATGATGGGGAGGATCTGGCAAAGAATGGAAAACTGTCGAGAGGACCTGATCGAATACCGAAAACCTACGACTAATTATTGTTTGATGTCAAATTTACTGTTTGTTTGGGATACCGGGTTAGGCATGAGAAATATTCGTGTAATGTAGCCTAAAGACATTTTTCGTGTATTTAAAGAGTAACCCACTTAATGCAATTTGAACAGTCTCGTAGATTCTGCCTCTGTGTGGTTCCTATGATTTCTGTGTCCCTGCAGTAAATAAACCTTGGTCTTTGACGCCGCCATCGAGAAGCCCGTGTCTCTGTTTATTTGTGCACCGGGACAGGAGGAACTCAGGGGTCTTCGGGTGTTGTTTCCCTGGCACCTCTGGACTCTTAAAAGTCCAGAACCTCAAATTGGCGCCCAACGTGGGGCTCGACGTCATCCGGTACCGGTCCAAAGCCTGAAAAGTTCGAGAAGTTTCGTGTGAAGATTCCGGAGGGAGGTACCCCGCTTCATCGATCCCTGCATGTCGTAAAAGTGGCCCGACGATCTCTTCCACGAGGGTTCCCGTTCCCAGACGGCTACAGAGGACTGCTGCCTTGACTGTCGCCCTGTCTTGGACCCGAGGTGCAGACCTTAGTACGGCGAGACGTAGACGGGTTCTCCTTGGTGACGTCTTCCACATTTCAGTTAAGTATTAAGTGGGCTACGCTCAGTTTGGTTGTTCCTTGTTGCTTTGGTTTAATTCGTAGATTATCATTGGTTGCTCTTGTTTAGATAATCTTTGTTTTGGTATTGGTTCATTTTGGTAGGCCTAAGTTCTCTGCGCATTTTGGTTGAAATTTTGTCTTTGTTGTCATGACTACCAGTAGTAACTGTTTTTTGTCCTGGTTACGTTGCAACGGGGATTCCCGGTTGGAGGATTCGTGTTTGGTCCCTCCGATTGGAACTCCTACATATGAGCTCTATTGTAAACATGGTGTTGGTCCTATTACGTTTAATGAAGTATGGGTCCGTTATACCAAAAATGATGGTGTCCTTAGTTGGCCGCCGCATGGTAGTTTCGAAACGGAAATACTAGACAATCTAGAAATGAAGTTGTTCAAGAAAAAAGCCCGGCCGGCAATGTTTGATTCTTTTCGCGTATGGCGCAAAGAAGCCAAACAGAGAGAAATTAGGAAAACGAAGAAAGAACAGAAAGAGAAAGGGTTGACTTTAATGGAGTCTGCTAGGCAGCTGCATGTCAACGAGACTGAGAAAGCAATGGAGATGGCGAATAGAAAACATAATTTGGCAATTGATAAATGTTACCCTGTATTGCCATCATGTCCTATTAAGCCGATGGAGGATCATGAAAAGGATCCTCTGTTGTCTTACCTGTTGAATTCACCCCCACCGTATGCACAGGGTATTATAGTACCACAGTTGCTACCTGTTGTACAGCCAGCTGCTGGTCAGCCTGGAGTAGTTGCTCCACTTCCTTTGATTCCAGCTCCTATCCTTCCCGTGGTTAATGTTCCTTCGGCACCCCCTCTTCCTGGGGCGCCCGTTTCGCCTTTGCCTGTCGTTTCGCAAACTGCTTTACCTGCTACTCCTACCCTTACTATTTCATCTGCTTCATCTGTTCTGTCCCCGAACCCTCTGAACATTCTGACTCCGCTTTCCGTTCGTCGGAAAATAACCGACTCTGTAACTAATATCTTAACTCCTCTCTACAGGTCTTTAATTAAGACCCCCTTTCTGACTCTATACAGAGACGTAGCCAGTTTCCTGGTCCCCAGGAACGAGACACGTTAGATTCGACAGCTCTTAGGTGGATGTCGAAAGCTGCGAAGTATGATGCACGAAGAGTGTTAGATACCTTTATGCAATGGAATGAACCAACCCAACGTTATGTTTTTGACGTGATGTGTTCTCTTGTGCGTGAAGAATGGGAAGATGATGATTTAGACTCCGTCCCCTCTGACCTGATAAATATTCAACAGAAATTTGCCGCAGGAATGGTGATAGGTCCAGAAGTAAGGGGAGCGATAGAACTGATTTTAGCTTATAGGGATGAGTCCCCTCTTCGAGCGACAAGAGACCCTGATGGTTCACCGATTGCTACTAGGAAACGACGAGGACAATATCCAATGAGGGAAGTTCCACCGATATGGCGTGATGCAGTTCAAGCTGATGGGAACTTGGGTATTTTAGCTGCTCCGGCACATTTCCAGAGAGTGTGGATACACATCCCTTGGAAACGGGCCGAAGTATTAGCCGTAAAACAAGCGTTACCGGACCCGCGTAAAAATCCTGCTGGTTATTACAAAGAGTTAACGCAAACAGTTCAAGCGTGTGTCATGAATTTAGCAGATATTGAAATGCTATTTGGTAATGTGGTGCCACAGCCTATATGGGCTAAAATTCGGCAAGAGAACCACCCAGTCGCCTTAGGAGGTGACTGGGCAGCTATTATAGCGGCAGATGCGCAACAAGTTGGCGGTGCCAAACGTAAACCTCTGATTGCTGCTTTACCTGGCAGAATAATTACTCTAATGAAAACGCTGATGCCAGCGTTACGAGTCAATTGGGATAAATTATCGGCATGCAAGCAAAAAAAGGACGAAAGCGTCTCTGACTTCTTTACTAGATTTGAAGAGACCTTCGTAGACCACAGTGGGCAAGATATGAGTACTGAGGGAGGCCAGAGATTGTTTGTCAACAAATTCGTGTTTAATTTATTACCTGAGCTTAGTAACAAGTTAAAGGATTCTGAAAGTGCATGGGCAGTGTCGACAACAGCACAGATACTTGCAACTGCTCAGTATTACGAGAACAGAGAGAAAGAAGAGAAGGAAAAGTCAGAAAAGAAAACAAAAGATTTAAAGACTAAAGTTCTTTTGCAACAGGCGTATCCGCCTCGTTCGAATCAGTCAGATTCACAGCAGCGACCCCAGTTTCAGCCACAACCACAATTCCAGCAAGGGACGGCCCAAGGATTTAATTATAGTTTTCCGCGACAACAGTTAGCATGGAATCAGTGTGCATATTGTAAAAAGGAGGGTCATTATAAGAATGAATGTCCAGTACTGCACCCACAAACTAGTGGTGTCCCAGCCCAGAGAGGTAATGTTGGGTTTATGCAAGCTCCTAGAGGTAGAGGACGTGGTACGATGACACCACAGGCTGATCGCCAATCGAATTATTTCGATCAGCGAAATGCACAATCTGCGCAAACAGGTAGATCTCCACAGTACCATGTTGAAGATTACTATGATCATAATGAGGAGATTCAAAGAAGCGAGCACTAGGACAGCCGCAGGCAAAGAGAGGGAGTAGTGTCAGTTCCAGTTGATCAGAGTGGACCTTATGTCGCAGTAGTTACCTCAGGCGTGGTCGAACCGTTTCTGTTGGATACTGGTGCGGCAAAAAGTTCAATTATGCATGCGAAACTCCCTGGCGCACCTTTGTCTTGCTTAACGAACACTTCGGTAGGATTCTCAGGCGCCCCTGTTCACAATCCTGTTTCTAGTCCTTTGTCAATATCTGTTGGGCCATGCGAACTAGAAGCACCCCTTATCTTAACAACCGGTTGTAATGAAAATCTGCTTGGTTTAGATCGGTTGAAACGCCTGCATGCGACACTGTACTGTTCTCCTTCAGGAGTACAGCTCACATTAGGCAAAAGAGTCATCTCTCCAATGTATATGTCGATGGATAAGCTCCCACCGGAGCTGCGTTCTCTTCCTGATACCCTTTGGGCAACTGGTCCTAACGATGTAGGCCTCTTGGAAATTCCCCCTTATGTGGTAAGTCTAAAAGCTAATGTTAAATTCCCACGAATCCCACAGTATCGGATTTCGAATGAAGGGGAACGAGCACTCTTATTGATTGTGAAAGACTTAATACAGAAAGATGTGATTGAGGAAACTAGAGGGAACGTCTGCAATAGTCCTGTTCTGCTGATTTTGAAACGTACTGACCCTTCCAAACCTCCAATTTACAGATTTGTGATTGACCTCAGAGAAGTTAACAAAATAGTGATTCCACAGTTTCCTGTAGTCCCAGATATCACCGCATTACTGACGTTGATTCCTGCCTCAGCTTCATGGTTTACAGTGATCGACTTGAAAAATGCCTTTTTCAGCATTCCCATAGCCGAGGAAAGTAGAGACATTTTTGGTTTCTCCTTAGGAGGTCGCAGCTTCAGGTTCAAACGCGCTCCACAAGGTTATTGTGAAAGCCCTTCAATTTACAGCCAAGCATTGAAGAGTCAATTAGATGCTCTTGTACTACCTCATGGTGTTGCTCTGATCCAATACGTAGACGATCTCTTACTGGCTGCTGATGACAAGGAAACTTGCAAAGCAGCTACAATTTCTTTATTACGTCATTTGTCAGACTTACATCACAAGGTGTCACCTTCTAAACTGCAATATTGTTGCCAAGAAGTGACCTACTTAGGTAATCTTTTGTCAAAGGAGGGAAGAAGGTTGACCCCAGAGAGAATCAAAGCAATTTCACAGATGACTGTACCAAGCACACAAAGAGAAGTGCGTGCGTTTTTGGGTATTACGTCATACTGTAGGCAATGGATCCCAAATTTTTCTCTCATGGCGAAACCATTGGTAGCCCTGACTGGAAAAGGTGTTCCAAGCCCTTTGCCATGGTCTGATGAATGTCAACAGAGCTTCTCTGACTTACGTGATGCGCTGTGTTCAGCTCCTGTGTTGGGTACTCCTGACTACAGTAAGCCATTTACTCTATATGTCCATGAAAGAGAAGGTTGTGCATTGAGTGTATTAACGCAACAATTTGGTGACAAACAGCGGCCTTGTGCATATTTCTCATCCACATTAGACCCAGTAGCCAGAGCATTGCCAAGTTGTTTGAGAGCTACAGCGGCAGCTGCAGTGTCTATTCGACAGTCTGCTGGACTAGTCATGAACAACATGTTAGTAGTCATGGTTCCACATGCTGTGGATACACTCATGAATCGAACGAAAACTCAGCACCTCACCAGTGCTAGACTATCAGGCTATGAGCTGACGCTTTTGGCAAGTCACATTCAGATCAAACGATGCAACATATTGAATCCAGCAACACTGTTGCCGACTACTCAGGAGTCGAGTGATTCAGAGCCCCATGATTGTTGTTTCAGAACTGAGGAAGAAACAAAAGGTAGGATTGATTTAAAAGACACTCCATTACTAGATCCAGACGGCACTTTATATGTCGATGGATCTTGTTATAAGCTACAGAATGGTGATGTGACGGCCGCGTATGCAGTTACGACTTTGAGTACGATTGTTGAGACTGCAAGAATAAGTCAGAATTCTGCCCAAGCTGCAGAATTAATTGCACTAACAAGAGCGTGTGTTTTAGCTGAGGGAAAGAGAGTGAATGTGTTTACTGATAGCCAATACGCCTTCGGCGTTGCCCACAATTTTGGGCGTCTCTGGAGAGAAAGAGGTTTTCTCACGTCCCATGGGACTAAGATCCAACATGGACAGTTAGTCAGCGATCTATTGGAATCCCTGACTCTACCGAATGAAGTTGCAATTGTGAAGTGCAGTGCACATCGGAAGATTACGGATGATGTTGGCCGTGGAAATGCGTTTGCTGATGAGGTCGCCAAAGAGACGGCCAAGAACATGACGAGCCGAATGTATGTTGCAATGTCTGCAAGATGGATTGCGGAATCAGGAATGTGTGAGAATACGATTGAAAGTGTGAAGGCAATCCAGAATGAAGCAACTGAAAATGAGAAGAATGAATGGAAGGAGAAAACGGGTAAAATGGATTCAAGTGGATGTTGGGTCGATTTGTCTAAGCAGCAGCGTTGGAGGTTACCTGATGCGTATGTACTTGCAGTAGTCACGATGGCGCATGGAGCGGCGCACATCAGTTCGAAAGGGATCTGTAAAATGTTAGCTCCAGTATGGAAGAACGATGGAATTACAAAATGTGCAGAAAGAGTGGTGAAAAATTGTATGGTATGCCTGATGCATAATCCTGGCAAGGGAACCCCAACCCCAACTGGCCATTTTGCTCCCCCTTCTTGTCCCTTTGAAGTGATTCAGTTGGATTATATCCACATGGATAGATGTAACAATCTCAAATACGTCCTAGTGGTAGTCTGTGCCTTCTCAAGATGGATTGAGGCATATCCGTTAAAGGACAACACTGCTATGTCCACTGCCAAAATCCTCCTAAAAGAATACTTCCCCAGGTATGGTATGCCACGGATTGTTTGGTCGGACAATGGAAGTGAGTTTGTAGGGAAAGTTATGAAGAGTGTGTGTGCGGGTCTGGGTATTAATCAAAAATACCACAGTGCGAATCACCCACAATCAGCGGGTTTGGTTAAAGAGTACAATGGCACCCTGAAGCTGAAACTTGCGAAAATTCAAGCTTCCACTGGTCTCTCTTGGCCAGACGCACTGCCTTTAGCTTTACTGTCCACCAGAGCGACCGTACACTCTCGAGTAGGGCTTAGCCCATATGAGATTGTGTTCGGCCACCCTGCTAATGTTTGGGGAGTCCCTAGGCCAAAGGAATTCAAACAGATTGAATACCCAATGTTGATTGATTACCTTCATGATCTGACTGCTAAATTGAGCCTTATTCATCAACAGGTATTCGAATCCTTGCCTAAACTGCCGGAGAGTCCAGGCCACACGTTGAAATCAGGCGACCAAGTGGTGGTTCGGAACTTTGAACGTACCCGGAACCTCCAGCCAAGATTCGTGGGTCCGTTACAGGTCCTCCTCACAACAAGAACTGCAGTACGCCTAGCTGGAAGGAAAAACTGGGTGCACGCCAGCCATACGAAGCGTGTCCCCCTTCCACTCCCCTATGATAACTGGGTTAGACAGGGAATTGGTATATCTGAGACAGAACCTGTTCCTAGGCACATCCCTTTCAGTGATGCAGAGTACATAACGGACCACCCACGAACGGAAACACAGAACTTTGACACCCCAGCAGGAACCACTCCTTTGAATCCCGAACCAAGTACTGTACAAAGTGAACATTTGTCACCTGTGGAGTCGAACATTTCTGCACCTGTAGACCAGCTATTTCAAGACCAGACAAGACCCGGAAAGTGCAGATATAATCTACGTTCTCATGTTATGAACTAATGACATTACATAATTACCATTCTGTTTGAAAACTGTTTTGATCTTACTGCATCCCATTCAGTCAGGAAGTTTGCTCAAAATTTTTATTTTTTTGTTTTTTATTATTTCTCTCACCTTGCCATCTGGGTTACCGTAGGGTCGTAACGTGTGCCTTGTTTTAATTTGCAGGGAATCAGACAATAGGTCGGTTTCTTCTGTTTGTCTTGGGAACTCCCAGGATAAACAGAGGCAAGTTTTTAACAGGTACAAACCATCCGTTGCGAACGGTTGTAGAAGATGGAGCTTCCTGAATTACGACGGGTTAATGTCATAAATGTGCACAAAACAAAGCTATATGACATATTGTATAGCAAATGTTTTCTAATGCAATGTACTCTGACACTTCTAATTGTTTTAATAACTTTGGCAGGCGGAATTATTTTTGGTATTCAGTTGATCTTTACACCTGTTGCATCTACAGTATCTCCCCATGCTCCTGTTTCTCCGACTGTTGTTTCTCTTCATTCTTTCCATCCTTTTCCTGCCCACGAACAAGCTCGACGCTCTGAGTTTATAAATAACACTTTCATTCAACTCTTGCACCAACATCAATTAGTGGTTAATACAACAAACTGCTGGGTGTGTGGTTTGATACCACATACCATGGACAAGGGCATCCCCTATTTGGTTCTGCCTTTTAGTTATAATGGATCATTCTGGGCATTTCAGACCATGTTCGCTTATGCCCTAGAGACCTATCCTCCACGACCTCCGCGTTCCACCCGGTATAACTCTGCTAACAGAGCCTTGGTAAAAGGAATCACCGACATGGTGAGAGATGTCAATAATACATGGGTTGGAATGTTACGGAATATGGCATTACTCTGGGTGAGAACAAACGTAAGAGCTCAACTCCGATCTGGGTCGTACCCCACCAAGGTCAAGTCTGTTTGCAAGGAAATGGGAGGAATCCGAAAGCTCGACTAGGGAAGAGTGACTGTATCGAAACATATGTTTTTCCGTCACAGTCTTCCCCGGCATTCTTAGCTGCTAAGGGTACCTATTTTGTTTGTCAAGACAGAGCATACACATGGCTGCCTGCTGACTTCTCAGGCTCATGTTACATCGCTCAACTGTTACCTCCGACATATACTGCTGCACCGGACTATCACAAAACTAGAGTTGTGAGAGGTGTTTTCAGTAAAGAGGATACTGCTGGCCAAGAACCAGGAGACTTTTTCAAGGGTTTCCTCCCATTCTGGGGGCCTATGGCCAACAGTAGAAACTTACGTCAACTAACACGGGTAGTTGAATCCACTATCACTGAAACGGCGGGTGCTCTTAGTAACCTGACAGCTGAGCTTCAAGCGATCGCCTCATGACGTTACAGAACCGTATGGTCCTTGACGTGTTACTTGCAGATCGAGGTGGAGTATGTAAGATGATCCAATCAAGTTGCTGCGTTTTTATTCCAGATAATGCGCCAACAGTATACCAGGCCATCTCTAAGTTACACAAGATTTCCGACTCTATTCATGTAGAGGAAGGTGACTGGTCATTAATGGGATGGTTCTGGAGCCTGTTGTCTGCGTGGGGATGGAAGGTTCTGATAGTCACTGGTGTTACATTAGTATTTTTATTTTCGTGCTGTCTCATTGTTCAGTGTGGTCCTGCCTTATGTAATATCTGCATTTCTACATGCGTAAGAAGACCACCTGTTTTTAGAGATACGCCACGGGATAAAGTAATGCTCCAACAACATATCAGTGACCTGAGGAACATAGAGATGGACTCTGACATAGAGTGAGTTATTGCCTATGTAAGGGCAAAAGGACGGTCTGAGGTTCTGTAGCGATCCGAACCCGTGAATTCGGTATCGTAGTACCGACACGATTTTGGTACCAATGAACCGCAAATGATCCATTATATACATGACAGTGTTTTCGCTGCGCAACTAGCATGAATTCACTGGAAAATAGGGCATTCTGTCATAAAAGTCATGGCATCCATTTTAGTTACGGCATCCATTTTGTTTCTTGCCCTCACATAGTCAATGAACGGACGATGACCCCGGCAGAGTCACCTTGTTAAGGACACGTAAGCTCAAGCCCCGAGAAAGGTTGACGCTGCATGACTAAGCAGAATCAAGCTACCTTCCTTGCCTGAGGCCACTCCTGCTATACTGGTTCTCGTGTCCGTTGTCCTGACTGAAAGGCCGAAGATGGTAGCCATGCCCGTTTATGATCCATAAACACCTCTTATCCTACATTTCAATCCTTTGCACCTGGCTCTACTCCTTACCTTCTGGGCTTTTACAATGGGGAGGTTACGATTTTTATGATGGGGAGGATCGGGCAAAGAATGGAAAACTGTCGAGAGGACCTGATCGAATACCGAAAACCTACGACTAATTATTGTTTGATGTCAAATTTACTGTTTGTTTGGGATACCGGGTTAGGCATGAGAAATATTCGTGTAATGTAGCCTAAAGACATTTTTCGTGTATTTAAAGAGTAACCCACTTAATGCAATTTGAACAGTCTCGTAGATTCTGCCTCTGTGTGGTTCCTATGATTTCTGTGTCCCTGCAGTAAATAAACCTTGGTCTTTAACGCCGCCATCGAGAAGCCCGTGTCTCTGTTTATTTGTGCACCGGGACAGGAGGAACTCAGGGGTCTTCGGGTGTTGTTTCCCTGGCACCTCTGGACTCTTAAAAGTCCAGAACCTCAGGCTCTATCAGGTCTACCCCTATGATGTCAAAGCGCGGGGACACACCGATAGGTGTAACCAAGCGCTCTATAAGTGAATAAATAAAATAAATATATAATGAGAAGCACCCCTGATCACCAGACAAAATAAAGTCCTTATGACATTCTGTGGGGACAGCATATGAATATACCGGGGCATGTCTCTACTGCCCCACTATCAATAAGTGATGACTTGCCACTGCAAACGCTTAATGAGACATTGAGTTGTCTTCTCCGGAAGGTGTTGCAAGCGCATCCAGACCCATGGATAACATTCTCTTTAACCTGGTGATTGGGTCTATGTCAAGGCCCAGACCAGAGGTCACTACCGACAACCTTGTTGGACAAGTCTTGATGACAACAAAGACAGCTTTAAAGTGTGCATGTTTGAAATCTTAGACTCATGCCTCCCACACCAAGAAAACACCACTAGAGGAGCCATCATCACAACAAATTGATCATGCTAAGCAAGAGGTATCTGCCCCGTTTTACTACAACAGGCAACAACATAACGTGTATTTGTAAAGCGCACGTTCACCACCAAGGGGCCTCTTGGCGCTGAATAACAGATGTTTATTGTTATCCAACTCAATGGTACTCATTTTATCAACCTCAGAAAGGATGAAAGGCTGAGTGGACCCACCAGGAATTGAACCGGTGACCATTAGATCGAACACAGGCCCCTGCAGTGGATGCATTAGTCCACTAAGCCACCAGACCCAGCATAATAATAACATGGTCTTTAAGGAACCCATAAGGATTCTAGAAACGGAAAGAAAGGAACTTTCAAAGATCCAACTCTAAAGACAACATAATGTGCCACTGTTGATCCAGCTGAGGATTGGTCTAAACCAAAGCCCATATATGAAGGAAATTATTGTGTCAATTTGATGGCAAGATATGTGCCAGTACTAAATGTTTCAGAATGTTATGTTTGCACACACCGCCCAACTAGTACTCAGGATGACATGACTTCTAGTGTAGTACCACGGTCTAAAGATGGAGAATGTGCCTTCTTATATGAAATGTTGCATAATACCAGGTAGTATCCCTCCATTATCAAGAAACTGGACATGATTAAGAAATCAGAAAAAATGACGATTGGTTATTTATACCATTTAGAATATCAAAACAGCTCATTGCTCACTAGGATAGGAATATCAGGGTTGGCTTTGGAAATAATACCTTAAAAATAAAGGATGGGAAACCAATATTGTGGTATTTAAGAATAGAAAAATACACGGGTTCAAGCATACTGGGCAAAGATACATGACTGTATAAGTTAGGTGTGGGGAATTCGGTTGCGGCCCGAAGCTAAACGATGCCTCTTAAATATTTGGGAGCCCACGGATCTGCCAGTAAGGGGCAAAAAGTGGGCAACACTGGGGCTTGCAGTGGCGAAACGTAACATTGCCCGCCTGTGGAGGGCGGAGGCACCACCACGGCTTGGAGAATGGAAAAAGGACATGCACTGGTGCATGCTGCAGGAAAAGACAGTATATGTCTCGAGAGGCTGCCCCAAGAGTTGGGTGACGATATGGTCGCCCTGGAATGCTTACCAAGGCAATATCTGTGAGCCCCCAATCTCCTCGCCCCTTGAAGACCTGTTGTCCCAATGAAGTGTGAACGTGGACTTGCTTACTCTTGCGCCTCTGTAAGATATTGCATTACAGATTTGTCAAATGATCTATGGTGTACCACTGTTATCCTAATGACCTACAAATGTGAACGTGACCATTCTGTTCAACGTTTGTTAATAAAAAGAATAAAAAAAAAAAAAAAAAAAAAAAAAAAAAGAATAGAAAAATAGGATATGGGCCTCTTATGTGCCCGAATTGCACCAATCATCAGATTGTCAACACAAAGAGGTGATAATTATATCAAAAATTATCTCTTTCTGGGTAAAAGCACCTGCCACGTGTACATAGATTTGCCACCTCCCAGCACAGAGTATGGGCGGACTGTAATGTTTTCCAACGGTAATAGCTTATAAGGGAATATTTTTCATTTGCGGATAATGGGCCTATCTTCATCTACCACAGGATTGGTATGGTAGCGGTTATCTGTCATTTGTCATGCCATGAATGTTTCACATAAAGCAATTACTAGAGACAAAATAATATTAAAAATAGTGGCTACCTGGGTTATTAAAGCACTGACCGTATTTGTGGTGATTGTACCACCTTTTGAATAGCACATAATAGCAATTAGATGAATGAATTAGTAAAATCAATAGAAGACATGTCAGAAAAGAATACTGTAGTATTTGGAAACATCACAGATGGGATGGTGGCTATAAAAAAGTGCTGCAAGTCAAAATAGAATGGCCCTAGATATCATCGCAGCCAAAGAAGGCGGGGTCTTTTAGTCAAGCAAAATATTTATACGTTCATTCATAACAATAGTGGAAACATCTGGAATGCCATAGATATATTATAATTAGGGCTCCCGGTTTTATGGTATTTATTTTTTTGCCATTTCAGTCTGTATTTATCCATATTTATTTTTGAGGGCTTTTTTCTGTATTTATCCGCATTTATTTTTGTCACAAGCAAAAGACGACGCTACAGCTAGAATTTTTCCACATTTATTTCAGTCCCAAAAAACACATGTGCAACTGCTTGTACACTGACACAAGAGCCGAGGGAACAACAAACTAAATGGCAACTCAACACACACACCGATCACAATGCAAAAGGGACACCAGAAGCCCCCCCCCTAAGGAACCATACGCAAGCTACACACCCATGCATCAAAATAGGCTTACAAACAACCCCACACGAGTAAAGGCACACAATCCAGCTGTTTAAAACAAAATAGATACCAACGGGGCTGTCTTTAATTTGATAGCACATGGAGGCAAAGGAAAGCACAAATGCAGTTTCCCTGAATCAGCACACTGAAGCCTAACCTGCTAATATGCCAGTGCTCTGTTCCAAGCCCAGCACTGTTGCTGTAAGGCCATTCTATCAGATGGCTCAGTAAGTTAAGTGGTGGTTTCTGACATATCGTAAGCTCAAATGTCGGCAGAGTCACCTCAGTCTTTCATCTTTCAAAGGATGGTAAAATTAAAGCCTTAACGCTGGTTTGGTTTGCATATGTTTTTCAGGGGGGTGCTCATTTTTACGAGTACAGTGTCCAACGTGTTGTCTCTTAATTGGAGATTTAGTATAGATATTTTAAGTATTTTGCCGTTTCTAAATATAAATACAGACAAAGGAAAAATAGTTTTCCGTCTGTATTTATATGTAAAAATCCGTTTAAACAGAAAACCAGGAGCCCTAATTATAATGTATGATGTAGCAAAAGAAACACATGACATCCAGGAAGAAGGGCTGTGGAATTACTTCACTTCTTGACCTGGTGGATGGGGTATATGGATACTGGAGGCAGTATTAGTTGGTCTGAGAATATTGGTTCTCCATTGCATAGTGGTTCCCCAACACTTTTCTGCTATTGCTGCCCAGCTAGGTTGCCTAAGACAAGCTATAGGTCTGTATGTAGAGATGAATGTTATTTACCAGGGCCCACGGAGGCGAGCACAAGGCCTAGTTGTGGGAGAATGAAGGCTGACAATTGTAAATGAAGAAGAAAAAATAATTATGGCAATAAAAACACAGTAAATTACACTATTAAGTGTCAGAGTAGGGAAATATGGTATCCAATTTAATTCAGATTCCATGTTGCTACACTCGATAGACAAACCTTGTGAATGTGCCAAGATCATAGACCTGTTTTTGAACTTCTGTACTTTTACTGTAACCACAAGGCCTTGAGAAACGACCAAGTCACGAATTTACGTGACAAGCTTTTTATAGGCTTTGCTTAAATAAATGCCCATATACAGGCCTTTGATTAATGATGGGATCAATGGTTGGAAATAACCTATGCCGGGGAATGCCCCATCGACTGTGCCTTGTATGTGGTTAATATAGGTTATGGCAATGTTGCACCAACAACTTCTGCAATTTGAGCAAGTCCATCCTCACAGCACATGGACAACATGTGTCTTTTATTAAATGTTGGACTGCCACACTTCACTATTTAGTATTTTGTAGTAGTTATGTAAAGAAATTGGTAAAACCGTATTATTTTGCATCTAACCTATATTGCGAGTTTCTCAGGTTATTTTATCGCTCAAGCAGTTCCGATACTTTCTTTCCTTTCAGCCGTTACCTCAAACGCCCATCCTTCACTATCTTCTATTGTTCTTCAGTATTGAAGACTGCTCCATAAACACCTCTTGCAGAGGAGCGAGTGGATTTCTCCTCAAACTAGTCTATGGTGCTTCAGCTATTTTGCCGTTAGCACTTGTGCCGTTAGACTTGTGGTTGCAGCTATAGTGGTATAATTTCTACTACACACATCTCTGGGAGAGCTCTGTCAGGTTTTTCCTTTCCTGTTAACTTTTTGGTTTCCAAAGTATTCGGGCTGGTCCTTGTGCCTCTCAACCTACCATACTTTAAATAGTTTAAATAAGTTTTTGAAAAAGTGTTTAGCATTTTTCCGGTTCTATATTGATTTATAGAATTCAAAAATAGATTAACTCATGCTTCAGCCTTCTAAGGTTCAGGGGAAGCAAGTTCTTTAGAGAGAAAATATTGAAATGTCTTTGCCCCATATGTTTTGCCAGTCCTGTTGTGGAAACCAAGTCTTATGACATTAAATTTACAAAGCATTCCTGAAAACACTGAATCCGGTGGTTTTAATCAAGGAATTGATAGTTTAGTAACAAATGTTTCGCTTGGCTGGGCAGACAAAATAAAAAGGTTTCCAAATAATCTGAGTGTAGCTGACCACAACTCCTCATTCAATATGGAAGGGTTCGTCCTTAAAGACCGCCAGTTTGTGCGGTACATTCCCCCAAACCCTTAATTAGCGTGGATAGGCTCAATGATACTTATGATAATTAGCATCACTGATGATGGCAAAAATTCTGACTGGTTTGCTCCCCTCCTCTTCAGGAAAGAAATGTAAATTGTCAAAAGCAGAGTCAGAAATGCTTCACATACTATAGTTCTGGATTCCTTGGTTGAACTCATGTTTGACCCCACAATAATTTTCCACCCGAATTCTTCCTAATGGTCCCATTCCAAACTTGTGGGGGAAACATTACAAGTAGACATAGCATGCACTTAGACAAACTACCTGCAGATTGAAATGGAGATGTCCTCGCCCAGTAATTTCCAATAACATTAAATCCATTCCTGTAATAGATCATGTCATGTTGGTCTTTTTCTCTAATTTTGGCTAAGTCCCTGAAAAAGGTAATCAATAAAGCCAGGTCAAATTATCAAGAAAAGTTACTTGACATTAATGATCATTTGGCAAGAATCTTAGATCTTGCAGAGGAGGCTAGGTTGGAAGGCACAGGTATTGACCCCGAGTGATCTGCCTTTTAGATAACGTAAATTCTTTAATGGCCTATGAACATTATAAAAGTCAATTCTAAAAGACTGATGCAAATTTTATTTGAGTTATGTAACTATGTCACCGCCTTCACATCACTGGACAAAGCTTAGCTTACGCTTAAGGACCTTTTTGAACAATGGGTTTGAGGGAGGCCAGGCAGAGGTAGCAACTGCTGTGCTGGACGGTTCTGATCTTACGCTTTCTCCAGAGTTTCCTATAGTTTAAAGTCGGAATTCAAGCCTCAGTTTTTTCCGCAAAGAGGAGTTAGAGGCTTCAGACAAAGGGGTACGAAAGAGCAAAAATGCCAACCTTGGTAAGTTCAGTTTCTTGCTCTGTTTTAATACAGGATGTTTAGCAGGGATCTGTGGTTATATTTTGTCAGCGTGACAAAATATAAGCACAGATCCCTGAATGTTTTCCATGATTCAGGGCTACAATATACCTTATTCAGAGCCTTTTACAAATTAAAGTCCCCATCCACTTCATTTTTCAGAAGAACTTTCCATTCTAGTTTCTGAAGTAGTAAATTTCCTTCTTTGGAAAGGTGCAACTTCATTCATCCAAAAGAAAATGCATCCAGTAATAAATCTCAAACCGTTCAATTGGTTTCTTGTGTATCGTCATTTTAAGATGGAGATCATTCTCGATCTCTGAGATTCCATTTTACAAGGGAACCGGATGCCTCATTTGGTTCTCAAAAGATGCCTATCGCGCAGCTACAATTTGTGTGGAGCACAACCATTTTTATCAGTTTACTTGTCTTCCCTTTGGCCTAGCAATGGAAGACCATTTTCACTTCTTCCCCTAATCTACTATTAGAATCAGATGCCAAGATGACTGGTTGGGGCATAAACTTCAATCCGTTCTCGACTGGAGGCACATGGTCTGCTCAGGAGTCATTTATGCACATACACTGTTTAGCGAGCTTGCAGGATAGTTTGTTCAGAATATCGCCTAAAACATAGCGAACTGTACAATATTACACAAATGAACAACTTGACAGCTGTCCTATATACATATAAATCATTTGGGCAGAGCCACATCCAGACCTTCAGAGGAACAAGCCAAAAGTTTGTAGGAATTTCACCTTCAACGCACACTTTCAGTCCAGATGGAATTTCCTTCCAGGCAATATCACTGTAGTAGCAGATTGGCACAGACTGGCATTCAAGGTTCCTACAAGATTAGAGAGTAGTACTTACACCCTTACATTTGTCAGAAAACTTTCTTTAAAATAGGGCCCTTCACAATAGACTTCTTTGCTTTATGTCAATGCTCATTTATCTTCCTTCTTCAACTGGAGATCAGATCCATACGCCACAGCGACAGGCACCTTTCTCAGAAATGGTCTCAGTTATGCGTTTCCACTTACATAAGTATTGCCAGAGTGTTGGCTTAAGTTTGCAGACAAGAGGCAATCCTAATTTGGGTGGAATTATATATTAAACATCTTTTTACTCCTTCCTGCCTCCCTTGGTCTTTTACAGAATCCTCAAGGTCTTTATCATGATTTAATTCTCAACCGGTCTTTTCTCTGATCTCCTGGAAGACAATGGGTCAGCTAGAGAACCTGAAGCATTTCGTTAGAAGGTGCACAGTAGAAAAACAAAAATCATGGGCTCCAGGTATCTCATAAGCCTATTAAACGTGGCTGTGGTGAAGTTTTCAATTTAAGCTTGTAGAACCCCTGCATATCAGCTGATCATCAGGTCTTCTGACTTTTCAATGATGTAGCCAAGGCCAGAGGATGATGGTTCAGACAAACAATATCATGAAAGCATGTATAAACTAGCCAGGGGAGAAAGCATGTGCTTTCAGAGGAGAGTTTGTCGCTGACAGACTTTCAAGTAGGTCTGAGGATTGGACATCTGCTCCTCTCCTTCTTAGTCATCCATATTGAATAGGCAGAAAAGGTAGTGGCAGGAAGCTTGAGTTAAGTCTTCACATACTTGCAATTCATTCTGCTGATCCAGAAGTGATCTTTAGCTTGTTCCGGGGATTCAGAGCTTCTGTCTCGGAGCTACTATGTTTTCAAGAGAACGCTTAGCAGATTGAGGGCAGTTTTATTATTTATGAAACCGGTTTCATGGCCTTCTCAATGAAATCCCTCTTTTTCACTTATTCCACATATACTAGTATTAGACCCCTGTGCCCCTGGTAACCCGTGCGCGTTCAAATGGCTGCAGCTCGGGAGCAGATCATTCTACTCTCCCCTCACCTTTACATCTCACTCCCAGGAAGATCTTACAGGATCCCCCGATGTCTAGGACACACTGCAATCAAAGACAAGTCTTTTTGTAGATTTTGTCCACTGCACAACTAGACTCAGATTCTTTCTCCCATATCTTCCTACAGCACAAACTAATGTCTACCAGTGAACAGTGCTGCTGTGGAAAGTCCAAGTTAAGCCCTGTGCTGGAAAACCATGGCACAAGTTATCTAAAACGTACAAGCTGTAAATTCCCTGAATTTAAGATTGAAGCAACCATTTCTTCAATATGTGTACCTGTGCTCATCACCTAAATGTCTCTTTATACATTGTGTAAAACACCAACAATGTGCTATCACCCTTTCACTAGAACACTTTTGTAAAACAAATTCCATCTGCTGTGATCATTAATTGTTTATTTTTTTAACACATTTGTAACATAAAAAAAAGAGTGCTTCTGCAATCTTTATCATGCACTTATTTCTTTTTAAGTAATGAATTGTCACATATATTGGGTTCTCTCACTGCATCTAATAACAGAGGTATTAATACCAAAGCAATAAACAATGTAGAAAAAAATCCTTCTAGAATTGTGTTATATTCCTGTTACAATTCACACCACAGCAAAGGCAGCACTCTGCATTATCAGAACTTTGACATAAGAAAATTTCCATGGACCATCGATATTTAGCTTGAACAGATGAGCAGTTATGTCATCTATCGTGCAGCGGTTGACAACAAACTAAATTCAATGTAGATCTGAATCAGTTGGTATGTGAATTTGGTGGTGGTGTTGCACCAAATGATCCAGATGAGAAAAGCGAGTTATAATACACGTTTAGGACTTTAAACTATGAAAGGCTCAAAGAAAGCTTAGAAGCGGATACTTTGTCCTGTCATTTAAACTACAGAGATCCGGGACAGTTTGAGGGACACAACTATAAACACCGTTTGAAAATTAACAAGCTAAAACAAAAGTCAATGTGCTTGGGAGGTATCATTTTTAATGTTACAAGAGTATGGTACAAATTGAGTTAAAGATTACACATGCCGGACTAAGTAACTGTGATCTTAGGTTACCTAAAAAACACTTTAAACATCATATACTTTGGAGTTAAATTCAATATCAGTTATGCTGGCTATTCTCTATTAGAAGCAGTCTAAGGTAGTTAAAATCTAGACAGAGAATCCCACAAGAAGATTTTCAGTTGTATATATGGAAGATTTGAACAGAAAAATCTTTTTTAAAAGGTAATGTTTTTCTTAAAGTTGGAAGAGGATAAACGATTTAAGATAGTACTGGGCTCCTGATAAATGTGTTCAAATCTTACCATTTGGCACCATCTTTGCCACCACAGCGATAGATTTGTTCCAATATTTAGGTTACAGATGTGTTACCCACACACTGACAGACCGTAACAATTCACATCGGCATCTCTTAAGAACCCCGTAGTGCTTTGAATACAACTTTTCCTATGGAGTTTGTCCGAAATAAAATGTTGTTAGAGGGCAATTTCTTCCTGGGTATTGAGAGATCTGTGAAACAAAGGTATTTTTGAACACCTCAGTAGGTTGTCAAGGCACTGGAATAAAGAGTGTAGCATTAGCGAAAATGAAAATTAAGTAAATGGGTCGTGGCTAGCAGACCTAGATTTTCGCTGTTGAATGGCACAGCATCAATATGCTTTGCCATAAGGTGCATAGCAGAAAAGCCTGGATAAAAGCTTAGTAGCTTACGAATTGCTGCTCTAACCAGAAATTTGAGATTTCCCCAAGTAGTAGCTGAAAACAGATCGACCTGGATCCAGATATTCAAAAGCTTGGTAAACATGCCCGCACAACAGAAACACGCTTTTGCCCTATCTGCAAAGGCAGAACAGCTTAATTACCTTCGGTAACTCTTCATGGTGGATGCTCTATCTCTTTCATCCAGAGGCACTGGCTATCTCAATAAATGGACCTTGTGTAAAGACCGTAATGCTAAACAGGCAAAAGAAAATACCCTCTTGCCCAAATGCTTTAACACATTTTTATCCCGTAACACAGCAGGGAAGTATGGAAAATATTTTGGGTTCACTCTCCAGTATGACGCCTTGGGAAATTCAATAGGTGAAGATTCTGTAGTTAGAAGTATTCATCAAAAAAAACATGCAAAATGGTCTCACATCACGGAAGAATTAAGTATACATTCTGGGCAATTCTTTAAGTAGGGAAAGGCTGATGGGTTCAGTTCTGGACAGCTAGTATCCAACACTAATAAACCTATGGAAACAAAACAATAATGGAACTGGGGATGGCTATGGAACTTACCACCTTCACTTAATTCCTCCCACCGTTACCTTTAACCTCCTTTGTTACTCCTCCCCACTTTCTTTCTACGTATTACTTCCAATACAATAATATATTGTACTCCGAGCACTGACACACAATGGGTGTCTTTTGGGTCACTGACCCTGGTAACAGGACTACAAATACTTCCCGACCTTCGTCCCTATAACATCAACATATTTATATTCCAGCGCGGATGAAGTCTGCTATTAACATCTTAGCAATAGCAGAAAAAACTGTGGCAGAAAAACTGATTATTTGGATGTTCTACCACGACCTCGACATCAGAAGGGATTGAGTGCCCGGAGAACTCCCTTACATTTCCACTAGCTGTTCATTTAATCAGTCTCAGTGACCTAACCACAGCTGGGGATCTCTTTATTGAATATGTTTGAGTGTCTCGGAGGGGAGACTTTCGATGTATGGCACTTAACATACGGCTCCCCAGACGTTAGGTCAGCAATGGCCCACTTTCAATTTCAGATTCATGCCTATATCTAGGAGTATGATCCTTTGCAAAAAGAACAATTGATGGACAGAATGCAGAACGATGTCATACATTCAGCCTAGTACAGAGATCTGGGCCTAAATCCATCGTTTTTTTGCTCACCATGCCATTCCAGTTTGATGAGTATGATCCTTTAGCATCCTACGCTCAGAGGTGAATCACTTTGAGGAAGCGGGGGACTTTGGGTCAATAGCTCAGAGACGACAACAACTATCCAGATTTGTAGTGTGGTGTTGAAAAGCAACACTGGTGAAGTACACGCATGAATGTAGGTACTAATACAAGGACTAGCTCAGTCCATGTACAAACATAAGATGTGTAGGCCAACAGGAAAACCTTTATTTTCCTTGTGACTTATCCAATACCTTGAAGTGACAGGTATGGAATATATTAGTATGGAATCCATCTACGCAAATCTATGGCTGAAATTTGTATCCAGAAAGCAAACCCCACTATATAAAATATTAAATGCAAAATGTAGCACACCAATGAACACACTAGAAAGCCATCCAGTCCAAAAGAACCAACGTCTACATCCATAAAGGGGAACTATGATGAAATGTAAAGGTCCCTAGAACAAGAATTAGTACATGAATACTATAGGGCACAGTTTAAGCTTACTATACAGTTTGAATCGTTGAATAATTTCGGAAGTATAGTAATCCAACTGTAAGGGAAACTATGACATCAGAATTTGCAATTTAATCAAGGAGAAAATTACTGCACAGGGCCAGAAAAGCACCAGAAATGTCGTTTTAGGAATCTATTAACAGGGTTACTGCACAATGGGCAGTATATTGTTAGGTATGAGACGCAACAGGAATGCAACTATCAGCACTGGAAGTGCACCAACACAAAATATCAAAAAATGTCAGTCCACACAAAACCCTGGTAAGGTGGCAACAAAAAACTCAGAGTGCAAAGTAGAAGCTGCAATAATGCAATTTCATGAAAGTCAGGATGGCATACTAATGGCAGACTGAGTGCTATAAAATAGTTTCCTAAAGCTTTTTGATGAAAAAAACAAGCACAATTAATCTATGTATCAGACGGAAGAAAGCCCTGAGCTTATTTTATGAAAACACGCAATAACTCAGAACAGATGATTTAAAATACTGGCTCAAGTAGCCCCCTGCTTTAGAGAGCCAACTAAGAGCACAGGTGGTCTCAGTCTAGAAGAGGTGCACCGCTGAGTCTGGAAGGGTGCTGCCTCAGGGTGGATCTGGAAGTCTTTGGAAATATAGATTCCCCAGTAGAATGGATCTTGTGAGCTTCAGCCTTCGGTTGTATGTTTACAGCTTCAGGAATGTTGAACAGTGTGGGTAACCGATATGTGGATAACAGAAGTTCTCTGCAATTAGACCTGGGAACTGTAGTTTGCCTGCATGGTCACATATGGAATGTTGAAAAGGCAGACTGTGGTTCAGGTCTTACAGCACACTTGCACAATGCATTGTGGGAGAAACAGACTGCACGTTTGTTTGTGGCACCCAGCATTAAGTACAGATTTCAGTTACGTCTTCCAAAACAAATGCAACTAAGTCAGATGATGTTTTTGTCTTGCCTTGAACATCACTGAAAACCACAAGTGCTTTTCAGATGCACATGGCTTAACTTTCAAGTCCAAAGCTGGCAACCTCGACCTTACCAGTGGGCAAACTCAAAGGACTGCAAAATAATCTCCTTGTACCCTGCCCTTCACTGCTGGCATACAGTTTATTTACCTCCTTTATCAGCCTCAGCTTAAACTACCTACAACATATTCTAGCTACTTAGTGTCAAATGCTCTGAAGAGATCGCCGTCTCCCAGCATGGCCAACAAGAAAGGTTCTGCTTATTTACTGCACGCCTTCTGGCAGGTAGACGTAGCCTTTTGTCTTAAACGAATATATGTGTTACACAGAAGCACTCCACACTTGCCATAACTATCCAGAGTGAAAATGAAAATAGTGGCGTCTACTCATAAATTAAGTATTTTTTATCTTAGCCCAAAAAATGGAAGCGCCCAGGTTAACATTTTAAAACGCAATAGAATCACTCGTCTTTGTTTGATCTCTCAATGTCTTTAGCTAGACTGGAAGAGTAATCATAAAATTGAATTAATATATGGATGTATACAAAATACAATAAAGTGACTTTTTTTGGCTTTTACCTAAACACAGTGCATTTTTTCTAATCTATTAACACGATGGAGTACGCCGCCTGGCACTCCGACACCTCGATTTTAAGAGTTGGATGTTTCTGCAATGGTTTAATCAAAGGGGAGTATTAAAAGTCATTGGAATTGCTACATTCTTCGCAAAACGGAGAATTCAAAAAGGTGTGAATGAGACTGAATTACGTTTTACGGAGAAGGATGCAAGTATTTGTTTGGTCTAACAGGAAGGAAAGTAGTAAATATGATAAATATATTTAAGTACCTTGGGTACACACTGAGAAGAGAAAGAAAGCATATTCCAAACGTGGTGAAGACAAGACATCACCAGGAAAGATGCATTACTTAGGAAGCTCAGAATTACCAGCACTGGCACAACCAAGGAGAACAAGGCGAAAACATGCAAACACTGGAATGCCAAATACTTTGGTGGCGGGGCCTGTGGTGACAACGTTTGTGGGGATAAAGGTTTCTGGCGATCAGGGCAGTGGTGGTAAATAAAACTGCATAGAAACGGACTGCATTGTCTTGACAATATAGGCACCAGAAATAATCGAATGAGTGACTGTGAAGTGTGTTTTTCAGGTGTAAAATAGTCCTTCCTGCATGGAACAATAAGTCCACAGCAGGTGAACTGATATACCAGTCAATAGCATATGGTGAAAGGGTAATCTCTCGAGCAGAGACAAAGCTCACTATGTATATCTTAAAGAACTGATAAAATGCCTTTCAGATAGCTGAAATGGCACAAGGGACCTAAAAATGAAGGTCTTCACAGAAAGTACACTAAACGCATAGTCAAAGTAGCGTGGCTGGTTTGCCTTTCTTTGTAACCTTGCTTTCGTTTTTTTTGTGTTTTTTTTTTTAATTACCAATAAAGGAATATACACTAAGAGAGAAGGTAAACAAATTAGCGCTGATCCAGTTTCCTGAAAGGAAAACCAGGTACAGCACGTTTTGTTCAGAACAAGAAAGCATCCCTACAGTTGACTGGAGCGTAGGAAGGACGAAGGAGGAAGGCGATTGGAGCCCTGAGCATAATGTCAGAGTTCAGAATTTGAGCAGAAGATTCGCCAAGGTACAATTGCCAGGCACAAAAACAAACTTGCTTTTCTTTTGCAGTGTCACAGCTTAGTTTTATGTGGAAATTCAAGCCTGGTCCAACAGTGAAAAAGAAGCTGAAAGGCAGTGTAGAGCACTTGGATCAAAATAGTTTTGTGCTCCCAGCTGTCTGTACTACACACATAGTTCTAGACACGTTTACGCCAGAAAGACATGAAATGGTGAAAAAGTCAAGAGCCAAAACAGAGAAAATAGTTTTGAGCGCTAAACCTGCAGGCAGCATATTATGTGGGATTCCACAGTTCAAGCACTCACTGGGAAGGGAAGCTTTGTAAAGACAGCAGCTGTTGGAAGTGCCAAAAGGTCCGATGCAAGGACAGTGAAGGATGCTACAGAGGCTGCTACTGAAAACAAGGAAATGCAAGTGGAGGCCACATTTGTGACCTCTGTCGCGAGCGGGGAAGTTGCTGTAAGGGCCAGATGCTGGAAGAAGGGAGTATTGTAGAAGCTGCTGTGGAGGTTTGCCCTTAAGAGTTACACCCACTGCAGTGCAGTTCTGGACATTCGTAAAATACATTATATGGCACACTCAAAATGCAAAGGTCCTCCCTATTCCAAGGCCATGTAATTCGCAATGTAGCCGGTAATATAATTACCAGCAAATACGCAATTAGCACGAATGCGAGACTACTTCATTCGCGGTGTTTCCTAAGCGGATCCCGGTGTTTCCTAAGCGGACATTTAACTGGTTAAAAGCTGGTGACATTTCGGTGTGTTGAAACAGCACAAAAATACAGAATTACGACAGGAACCTTAATGGCAGTTCAGATTCCCATGGGAATATCCTTTTTCTAGGAGCACCCTCACTGTCAAAGTCTGAATACCACAGTACTCCTGCTTCCCGAATACATAAGATACCTGTGGTATTGGTAAATTTGGGAGCAGAAACACTCTATATTCCCGATCTTCTTGCAATGGAATCTTTAGTAATAGTATGCAAATATGTTAACAGAAATTGTTCTCAGCACCCAATTACATTGAACTTGACAAACTTGGCCTCATTACGTTTTCTTGTTAGCAAGAGGCCTCCGGCATAATAAATATTTAAGCACATTAATGAAACAACCACAGCAAACACCGGCGTGTTGGTACATTGTTTTACTTTTTTGTTTAAGGTATGTGAAGAGGGAGAATATAAACACTCAAAAAGCAATTTTGTTCTCCACAAAGCAGAAAGTTGCTCTTAACAAAAAACAAACAAAAAAAATACTCGATTTAAACTTAAAAATCATTTACAATATGTTCGCTCAATATGAATCTGAGCATTTTTACAAAATATACATTTTCATAAAAAAAATGTTTTTGCAACTAGACACGTTCACACATCGGGTCCTTCTCCTCCAGGAACCAACTGCAAAAGAAGAAAAGGTAGAGATTTACAATGCGCCTTTAGTCTTCCCATCCCACCTCTCCTTAAACAAGTTTTAAGGTGGTTTGTTATTAAGAGAGGTTATTGCACAGGTTAGCACACTAATTCTAAAAAGAGCTTGCGAGTCTGACTTTGTGGGGGAAGCAGTGTTACTTAAAAAGACCAGATGGGTCAGCTAGAGTGGAGGTTTTTTTTGGTTGGAAGTAGGCCAGAACCACAAATGGACACAGTTATTTCTAAGAAATTTGCCCACAATTCCCATGCTTAAAGCAGTTGAGCTACGAACAACAGCCATGGCACGGGCAAAGAAACACAATCTGTACACTTAATGTTAACAATAAATGTAACATTTTTTAAAATAAAATTTTCCAAATCGCAAATTAAGCGTCATGGGAAATGAAGATAATCAAAAGTTGTGTGTAATAAAACAAAGGTTGACACCTGGAAGTTTGTATGATGAGCTAAGGCAGTGGTTCTTAACCTTTTGTCTTCTGTGGATCGCGCTTATGTATTACTGGGATCCGGGGACCCCCATTGAATCATTATTGGATTAGGGAACCCCCACTGAGTCATTACTGGAAGCTGGAGAGATCCGGCGTAAGAAATTTTGATGATTTGAAACTCAAAACAATACACAAAAATACAGAAACAAGCATTCAAACAAATTAAAATATTTTACTTGATCCACAGATACAATAAAATTACATTTCAATTTTAATGGGAAGGTTGGAACATTCCTAAATTCAACTGACAGCACACATCGTCCATACTATATTCTGTTTGAGCATTAACACAGCTCCCATGAATCAGAGGACACCAACTTAATTTTTAGACTCACATTTAAAATTCTTTCACATTTATAGAACGTTTTACAATTTTAAATGTTACATTTTGCTTCTTTATTTTTATACACTGTATTAATGTGCTAATATTATTATTAATCTTCTAAACAGTCACAGACCCTTTACTAGGCGTTGCGGACTCCCAAGGGTCCCCGGACCACAGGTTAAGAACTGCTGAGCCAAGGTAGTAAAGAAAAACATATCTGCACTTCTGTTAAGTTATAAAGTAACTGTACACTCCGAACCAGTTCCCGCCTACATCAGAATCTCCCCTTTTCTGCCTTTCAGATAGACTGCTTCATATGCTCCCTAAAAGAAGGAACCACTGCTGATCATCAACAGCAAGAAAGGCAACATCTTGGACCTCTTCCGCTCATTTATGCAATCTTTCACATGCCATGTATCTGGGCCTTTAGACTGCCAAGAGTAGTTATCTCCTTCGACATCCTACACATCAGACCCTATAACTGTACCCAGGCTAAAGCCATCAATAAGCAATAACACTCTTTCAAGAGCGTTCTCCATCAACGCCTTACACTATGACCTAAAGAACCTTAAAGTCATCTCTTAACCTAACTCAGCAAGCACACAATCAGAGGATAAGAAAAGAAATGATATTGAGAACACATCCAGGAAAACTTTGGCCCTTAAAACCCTGCACAATCTGTGGATGTCAATTAAGTGGAGGAATCCCGCTATGTAACCATCATCCACTCAGTCTCTAGCAAACACAGACCACCACTCAGGGTCATCAAGCGCTGTGCCATCCCTATACTGGCCCCTCCAACTGTGCAGTACTCAGATATCCCATTTAATTAACAACCTGAATGAGAAAATAGACCCCAAAAAAATCAATTAATACATCAACTATGCCCAGACTTTTCCAGCCATCCACCTCACACAATAAAGCAGCAAACCTAAATAAACACATCTGAATATCCAGGCCATCAATGACTTCTACAGATTCCAGACTCTCCAGAAGCAGCCATCACAGTAATACAATACCTTTCTTCCATAGTAGATCCATCAAAGGTGAATAACTCAGACCTCTGATCAGCTTCATCATTTCAAACCATCTGCCCTGAAACCTCTCCTACCCAGTTACTGAAGTAGGCCACCCTCGGCCAGATGATTTACCAACTACTGTGCACTCAATTATCTTCCCTTCATGGCAAAATAATTGATAAGTCGCCAAGCAGCTACACAAGAAATTCGAGGCCAGTGACCTCCTTCAGAACTACTAGTCTGGAATCATTCTATAAAGCACACTCTACTCTGTCCGTGATCCACAGGGCATAGTCACCCACCAATGCCATCATTCTAGACCTCTCAGTTGAGTCCAACACTGCCCGGAATATAAATATGTGCTCAAGACTGTCAGAATTAATGGGTTTCAATGACAGATGTGACGACTTTGTTACCTACCTCAGCAAAGGACCAACATATGCAAGCACATGTGCAAATAAAGCATATTCCTGAGACTGTGGTGCAGCATATCCCAAGGCTCTATTAAGTCACTCACCATCTTCAACCCCCACATGGACCTCCCAGGAGTACTCCTGGCAGGGGTGAATATCATGCAAGTCATTATCTGGACCACACCCAAGTCAATCTGAAGGTCTCTTCTGGCACGGATGTTCACCACCTAAGGTATGCCACTTCTCAATTCAATCATGAACGTCAAGGGCATACTTGTAGTGCAAACATCTAAAACAAGCATTGGCATAGCCAATACGTCTCGCCTTTGGGACCTTATAAGTGTTTAGTTATCCAGCACAATATCCTTGGTGCAACAACATCAACTGTTGCATGGCTAAGCACTTATAAGGTCCCAAAGGCGAGACCTATTGGCTATGACAATGCTTGTTATCGCATGGGGTAAATACCAATTCTGTCGAGATGCGGAAAAACATCATAATCTGTTTTAGTTAGTGCAGTTATTCATCTAACCCCAGTTAATCGGCATTTACGAATACGCATATGTAGTAGTTTTTACCACCAAACTCGTAAATTGAGCCCAGGTTACCTTTCCTTTCCTAACTGTGCCGTTTATGTTCACTCAATCCATGCACCCCACCTGAAAAATAGCCATCTTGGAAGAACAACCAAAGTAAAGCTTAAGAAGATAGATCACTAGCATGAAAAGAAAACCCTAAGGATTATCATAGTATTCTTACAAGTGATGTGATAGAAAACTAAGCGTCTCGTTTTTACTGGTACATTTAAGAATAATTAGATGCAAGACAAATGTAAGCAACCTGCTAAATCACCCTTCTTATCGTTATAGCGACCACGAAGGCCTCGAAATCTCCCGAGGCGGTGAACGGATAGGAACCATGCAGACGTCACAAACCAAAGCGAAATTTACATAATCTGTGCCTTACATCCTCGCATAAAGAGTGAGGGAAGGGAAAAGACAGCTATGACGTTTATAGCCAGGACATGACCCGGAAGCAGTTATGCGGCTGCTTCCTGAGAACATCATCTCAGCGTGCCCCTGCCTCCTTGCTGCCTTTTGCAGGATTTGTTGTTCTCTCCAAGTGACAGGAAAACGGCTTTTTGAGTGAAAGGGAGACCCTGTTACAAGGGCGTGTGCCCCCGAATCCCCGTTTTAAACTACCACTAGGCTAATCTGGATTAGGCTGGGAAAGGTGTACCGAACTGATTTTTGGTGAGTGCGAGCTAGTGGTGTCCTAAGAGTACTAGTCTGTCATGTCTGTTTCTTTACAGTTTGGGATGATGTCGGGAGTCGGATGTCTCCACTCTGTATTTTTGGATGAGCTGAAATGAGACGGTGAACGAGGTGCATTTTTAAGTAGAGTATCATAGGTAACTTGACTACCATACCCGTTACATGCCAGTGGACAATTTTTCAGATGCTGCTGGTTTTAAACATTGTCTTGTAAGCTCTGGCTCAGTTTAAAGGTCATTGCTATGAGCCTAGAGTATAGCAATGCTTTGTGTTTGGAATCGCATGTGGAAACTTACATGTTGGGTTATCCAAGTGATTACTCGTCGTCACGGTTTTTGTCATGTCACTGTTTTTGTCATTTAAGGCTTATATCAGCTTCTCTACAGGCCAGAGGTAATTATTGCTTTTAAAACACGGGAATCTCACGCACATGAGCTGAAGGAAACAATGCAATGCAAAGTATATAAATCGCTGTTAACAGCAAAGCGGCCGCGCAGCCGCAAAAGCGAAAGTGATTGCGATCAAGCGCGGCGAGCGATGCGCTTAATGAGCATGACGAGGAAAGCCATATGGCGTCTCTGCTCGTAAGCGCACGCCCGTACACATGCACGCAAGCTGTAGGCCGGCCATGGTAGCATTTTTTGAAGCCCTTACTAATAGTCTCACCAGACCAGCGCGTGCGCTGGGTCAGGCGAGACCTAAAAAGGAATGTACACTGATGCTAGCTTTCTGGAATGAACCTTTTACGATTCAACCTACAATGAAGACAGTGTCACGGGCCTCTGGTTCCTTAGCAAAAGCAGTCACACATTTAAGACACACCATTAGAAACACACAGACTCCAACTCTTCATGGTTAGCTGAATCAAGCCATATGTCTTTTAGTCTTTATAAGAGCAGTAAAAACATTAGACCAATTTCACCTGTATAGAGAGAATGCCCTCCTCGTAAGCAGCCCAGACTCTCCCCTGACCAGAGTGAACTGCATCCTCGTTGGAGAGACATCTCAAGGATCTAATATAGTTTGCCCAGATGGCTCTCCCCCACACACTTAAAGAACTTCACTGGCAACATCTGCATCGACCTGAAGGTCTGCGAAGTCACATTTAAGGCCGGCAACTCCAACACATCACCTTATCAGACAAGTAAAGTTCAGATCTGTAGCAGAAGTCACAGCACCCACAGTAGTGGCATCGCCAAGCTCTAAGCTAAGACGTGTAAAAAGGAGAAGGGCTGGCAACAAGCTGTATCCTGCTAAGGAGCCAGAATCTGGAACTCCATTCTGATACACAACAGACAAGACAGTGTTGACTTCACTTCCAAAAGGATCTGAAGAGACACATTTTCAAGGAACACCAGGTGTAAAAGTAATTTGACCTACAGCACCCACGACTGTTCTTCAACCCCGAATAAATATAATTTAATTGATTCAAACGGTGTTTTCAGCACCCAGTTTCTGCACCCCCTTTCCAGCTAGGTTTGCCCTTTAAAAGCATACGTACAAGTACAATGATAGAAAAACGAAGTCAAAGCTGAGATTTGGTGGGAAAAAGCAAGTCTTCTACAGAATCAAAGCACTTGGAAATAACGGCTCACACTAGAAGGAAGCTACAGCATGTAGAAATGAGAAATAGCTTTGATTTTCAAATTCTAATGGGAATTCTGATCAAATTAGTACCCGAAGATACGTCGAGTACTAAGACAAATTAACATGATAAATAATTCTCTTTTTCGAAAAGTATTGCTTAGATAAAGAATGCTTACTGCCTTAATGTGATTAAGATTGTGTATTTTTCGGGGGTGAAGTAGCTATATGCAATCGCTACTTCACAATCCGGCACCACTATTCCCAGTGCCAACCAGAGGTCGACCCTTTCTGAATATTCTTCTGGGAGACTGGCAAATGAAGGATCCGTGCTACACCTAGAACACTGAGGCTCTGACCAGAAAACAAAAGCAAGAGCGAGTTTTTACTGACCACTGTGAAGGTGCAATCTGTGCAAGGATTCTGTTTGGTGGAGCGAGAACACCTTTCAAAAATAGCTTGAAATAAAAAAAATATATATAAATAGGCAACTTCACAGTGGTTAGAATGCCGTCCGTACAATTCCAGTACAGCTTCTGCTGTCCCAATATGTGCCAGCCAGGCGCAACGAGTATGGTGTACCCAGTCCAGGGGTAAGGCATAGGCCTAGAGGGCAACTTACGTGGTGACTGTGGACACACGTTTCCTGCATGCTGTGGTCTCAAGAAGATTCTCTGCACCTGGTAGAGTTACATACCATGGGACTGTATAATATGAATTTGGATCCACTCAATCCTTAAGATACGTCTAGTTTCTGGCAGACACTTCGCTCGCCATAAACTCCCAATTAGTCACTGAGGGAGGAATAACTTCTAAAGCAGACCAAGTAGGTAGTAGAGAGGGGGAATGCTACCCTAGCAATGAGAACTCCTCTAATGTATTGCATCCTCTTCGGTCTGAGGGGCAAAAGGGCTCACTTGTTACAGGATCCAGTCTATGGAATGTCCTCTCAGGTCCCAAAGGTCGGTGGTTTCCTCAGATCTGCAAGCCAGCATGGGCTTAGGTGAGGTGCAGCTCTGTGGCCGATATATCTAAAGGAGTGGTGCAATGCTTCCTCTTTCTTAAAAACGGTTTTGCCTGTCCACAATATTGTTTTTGTGACCGAGTGTGCATGTGTAGTATAGGCATTTCAGCCAAAACTTATTATTATTATGTTTTAGCACTTCCTTGCAACTCTGCTTTTGGGCCATAAGAGTTTATAAAAAAAAAAAAAGAAGAAGAATAATGGCACCTCTGCAACGGCCATTTGGCTGCGTTCACCTAGACAAAAGGCATAATCTCTTTTCAGAACGTGGCTTTGTGTGGAACCTTTGTATCTGCTACAGTCTGGGGTGGTCTCTGACACGGAATGACGAGTTTGTTAGGCCCAATCGTAGGCTGCAGTGCCAGCATGCTTACTGAAAAGGCTTCAATATCAGTACAAACCACTTGCATGTACCGAAGTACATATTGCGTCCCAGTCCCAGAGACCTGCGAGGCCTAATAATCGTGGCGTACAGGGATTCACTATTTGACACTTTCATTCTGAGCTTGAAACTCTACACTTCTTATTCATTTGTTAAGGAAATGGGTCAAGATTTGTTTTGTTTTTTAAAAGAAAATCTTAATTACTTTTGAACAGATGAGGTTTTTTTAATCTGTCCTATTTTTAGCCAAATAGATTAAGCTACGATTCTCCTAATTTCGGTCTCATTTTTAATTCAAAAAAATTTGTAGGTTTTACTTACCTATTATCCAAAACATTTCCAGTTAGTTATCTCTTATGTTAAACTGCAGCCGTACCCGCCATTTCCAAGGGATTCGTTTTTGTACTTTGAAAAGCTTCCAAAATTGAGCCAGAGGGCTGTTGGGATACAAAAATCCCTTGCATGGCGAGGTGCATGTACCCATGCCCCGATTGCCCCAGCAGCAAGGATGCCTGGATCCCTGTTGCTCATTTTCATTGTTGTGGGCCAACATGGATCACGCACAAGCACCATGACATACGTCTGTCTCACTAATTGCAGTCGTTTTGGACCGGGAGGGGTGCCCAAAGCGCTACCCTCATAATGGTAAAAGGCTACTGCCTTTGACAGTAGCTAAGCAGCATGAGCACAGTGGCAGCAGCATACCGTGTAGTGATTAGCAGAAGTGGACAGGCCCTTTTTAGGTCTCGCCTACGCAACGCGCAAACGCTGCTATGGAGTGACCTCTTGGAAACACTCCGGACTTTCTCAGCAACTCATGCATGTACTGGGCGGTTTTCAATTAGCACGCGTGCATGTACGGCGTTTACCTTGCGGGAGCGGGCATCTGTTTGCAATTATCGCGCCCCAGATGGCGCCGCTGCTCGCTCCCGCAAGGTAAACGCTGTACAGGAGCATAAAAGGCAGCTGGACCCATGAATACGGCCATTAGCTGTATTAGCTGCACCTTTAGCTTTCCCCATCCAGAACTAGGGATGAGCTGCCACCTTGTGGCCGTTAACAGCAACATGCCAAAACCACAAGTGTCTGTGAAAACCAGCCCGAATGAACTAATTAGCTCTTCCTTGTTCCTCTTTCTGTCACTCATGCTCTCTTTCGTTGTCACCCCTCAATCTTTCAAAGTCAGTGTTCCTCTCTCTCTTCCCGCATCTTTCGCTCTCAACTCTCTCGCACACACACCATACTTATCACTGTTTTCCCTGTCACCCTAGTTTCTTCTCCTGTGCCCTTTCGGTCTGTGCCTCTCCCTGTATCTTACACTTTCTCTCTTCTGTTGTCACCCACACTGTCTCTTAACCTCTCTCTAACTCTCCCGCACCGCTCTAACTGACCTACTCACTCTAGTCTCTATTGCTTTCACACCACTAATGTGACTGCTGAGCATCAGCGAGACATGTCGGATTCCCTCCAACAATGTCAAGGTAACACACAAACTGCGTTTACGTCACATCATTATCAGACTTTTTCCTGGAATCATCCGAGGTGCGAGTGGGTGGTTGATCTCTGGTGATTGCAAGCTGAAACCTTTCTAGTCAATCGTACACAGAGCGCTCATGATTCCCAGGTCCATGCGCGAGTAGCCCTTTCAGTCCAAGTTTCTGCTTTGCACTCTGGAGCTTGTAATCCTGAATTTATAGAGTGCTAATCAGGAATACAAGTCCCAGAATGCAAAGCCATAAAAATAGACTTGATGGATTACTTATGCATTAACTTATGAAACGTGATATCTGGAGCTCCGCCGTCACTGTCTATTCCCGTTGCTTGCCATAGCGCCTAGGTTGGTTTGAAACGCTACACAAAAGGCGGTCACAAAATGAAAATACCAATTGTCTTAAATGTATCTCGGCGTCCATTTTACGATAGGCGCTCTCAAAACCCAGACGGACCCCAAGTGTTAGTAAGCCCCATTCTCTGGTGGAAAGGTTACGTTCTGAAGATAGGCAGAAACATGGCAAGTTTGAAAACTGAACTGTGTGGCATGCAATAATCTCCATTCATGCCCTGCTGTACCTGTCAGCAAACAAAGCGTCGTCTTCAGAGAGAGATCTGCGGCCTTCCACTTAGGGCAGTCAGCTAACAAGAGTATGATCTGAGCTAAAGAAAGATGGCAGGCTCAGAAATGAGCGGTCTATAGAGGTGTCAGCATCAAAGAGATGGAGAAAGAGCTGCTCATCAGAAGGTACTAGGACGGTTATTTGCAGTGCCACAATGACGGGGGCGGGGTTCCAATGCAGCTGGAATGCATCAGAGGACTGATGCGAGGGGGGAGAAGTGCTACAGGGAGCTCGCCACAGGCACTGCCATCAACAGTGCAGCAGGTGCAGTGGCACCGGGGCCACTACACAGTGGCGACTAGCTTCTATAACAAGCATTGGCATAGCCAATAGGTCTCGCCTTTGGGATCTTAGAAGTGTTTAGTTATCCAGCACAATATCCTTGGTGCAACAACATCAACTGTTGCATGGCTAAACACTTATAAGGTCCCAAAGGCGAGACCTATTGGCTATGCCAATGCTCATTTCCTGTGTCACTGGAGTAAGGCTTACAGGCTCACTGCTGCTATGTTATTAACTCATAGTTAACCTAGATCATGTTAGTATGCAGTGCTGTGCAGTGCATATGTGCTGGGTACCTGTGAATGGTACAATACATTGACTATTCTGGGTTCCATTTTCAGAGACCCCAGGGCTGACTGGAGGACAATGAGGAGGCATAGTAACCACCCCCCGTTCCCCCACAAAAAACAGATTTGTGGATAGCTGCATCTCCCAGCCCCTCGCTCGCCCTCCCTCCCTCCCCTCCCTCCCTCGTGATCTCTCAATCTCGAGGAGTCAGGCTCTTCAATACACTTCAATGGGTGCTCTTTGATTCAGGGAGAGGTCACTGGAAAAGGGCATGGGCACACCTCATTAAAGGTGGGGCTGATAACAGCATCAAAGAATAAGGCTGAGGCCTTGGGATAATATTTTGATACACATATCACTGTGGCTGACTTCTAGGTGTCAACCATTACCCACTCTCATGGCCTGTGTTATGAGCTATCAGATTTGGAGTTGCTCCTGCTGTGGCAGCCTGCTTTCTGGAGGAAGGGCAGAGGAGAGGGCACATCAAAAGGAAGCAGATGATCACAAATTTCAAAGACTTAGACCCTAAAACACATCTGATGTCTGGAAATGAACTACAGGCTCCTGGCCCCCAAAACGGTCACTGCCAAGCAGCCAATCGGGCTGTGTGAATAAGAGGAGTTCTGAAAGACTTTTTCCTGTGACCAGGTCTGGGTTTTGAGGCCTGCCAGTCTACCAGCTGAGTGAGGGGACATCACTCAAGGAGAATCTAAGACCATCTGCCCCTGGAACACCAGTGCCTGTCTGCTTGCCAAGTTCAGTGTGCCCTGTGAGGAAAAGGAAATCACTGGCGGAAGCCCATGTACGATGGCAAAGTTAGCGACCCTGTATGCCAGAGGCAGCTGTGGTGAAGTTAACCGTGCCGATCAAGCTCTCACCAGTGTGTATGCCTGAGAGGGCTACATGAAGAGGAACTTGCTGCAGTGCCAATGTTTGACTTTGGAGTAGGAGTGGTGATCCTGTATGCCAGAGGGTCAACCAAAATGGACAAGTCATAGTCTGGCTCATGATTCAGTCGTCAAGAGGAGAGGCTGCCGTGGTGACTCGTGCGGGCCAGAGTCCTGACTGAGGTCAAACCACCCAACCTCTGTGGGAAGGATCATAGAAAAATTACTGTTGCACCAGAGGAGCACCAAGGGCACCCAGCTACTACCGCTGCAGAGCTGCAAGTGGTACCCACTGAAGGCTGCCAAGGCAGCCTCCGCGAGTGAGACGATCTCGGAGACTTCGGTCATGCAATCCTGCTCGATCAAGTAAGACTGAGCAAAGGGCCAGAAGTACCTGGGGGAGATTGTCTACCAGACAGCGCTTCGGTGCTGGAACACTTTTGCTTTTCTAAAAAGAGTTGGGGTGGGACTCCTGAGACTAATGCTAGTGGGGCCTAACCTGCATGGCATCTATAGTGATGGGGAATAACCATTACAGATAGTGAGAGGAAATTGGGACTCAGAGGCTCGCCTAGTGACCTAACTGAGGAGGCGGAGTGCATTGTTTGTGTATGCCATATTTCACGGTGTGTTCGTATATAATTACTACTTTTGCCATAAAAGACCATATTTGATTAGACAATTTATTGTTGCTACTGAACGTACTTTGATTTGGGAGCCTGTGTTTGCCCCCGCCCCCCTCCAGATCTAACCCCTGCCTCCCACCAACCCCCACCATCACAGAAGCTTTGGACTCCTTGACCCGCACTTCTACTGAGAACCAAGTGTTGAAGGAGTACTTGGCCAGCTGCTCAGGATCCGTAGTAGGCTGGGCCCCAGGACATTGGGAGTAAGCGGCCTCATCCCCCATGGTTGGGCAGAGTAGCGCCTGCTTGCCCTGTGGCCCTCCTAAAGGGGTTCTGACAAGGACCTTTTGATTTTTGTGGTCTCCCTCAACAGGTTGGATAGGAGCTGGGCCACGGCAGATACCAAGCATGGTGTGTCCCTCCTTCCCTGAGCTCGCAAACTGATTTTATTATACTTGTGAACAGCTCCGAGACGGACTGGGAAAAGCCAGAAATTCCCAAACAGCATAACAGTAAATAAACAAAATCACTACCTAGTTCCTACATCACTAAATTGGTATTCTTCTTACATATGATGCTCGGTTAATTCCATTTCAAAATCGCCCAGCCCAAAAAAAGGCGAGAGAGCTAAAAGACAAGTAGTGAACAACAAATAAAAAAAACACAAACAACCCAGATACTGTTAATTAATTGCCACTGTAACTTACATGTTGAAAGTTATTCAGCAGGTTACTTAAGCTATCAAGAAGCCATCATATTGTACACATATTGAGGTCATCGAAATATTTTCAACACTAAAAGCATTAATAACAATGATATCTATAATCTAGGAATGCTCTTTTGAGTATACGTTATAATAATAAAATGTATAGCTTTACATTTATTTATCGGCACACTTCACCAGGGGTATCTGCTCTTTATGTTTAATCATTGATTCAACAGTATTATCTCAGCCCGGTTTGTCAGATCTAAGCTATTCTAATGTAAATCGTCAATCATCTCAGGCTTAGAGAGTCAAATAGGTGATTCTATAGCGCCATCTACTGGGTAATATATTTTTACCGTTTGATATTTCACATTATACACTAACAGTCTTCAAACGTTTTAACGGTGCAGTGCGACCCCAACCCCCAAATCAAGAAAACAGTTAATCGGGCCCCGAGAATGAGTAACACATTTTCTCCTAATGTAAAAGTTACTTACCTTCGGTAACGATGTATCTGGTAGAGACGATTCTAGCCGCAGATTCCTTAACCTAGAATTATCCCCAGGCGTGAGACTGGACCTGGAAAACTTTCTTGCCCAGCATCTCTGCGCGCCGGGAGGGGTGGGGGCGGGGGGCAGTACCACGCGACTCCGCCCGGACGTTTTCCGCAGGCGTGACTTCAGCGAGGTCACATAAGCCCCACCCCGGCGCGCTGACGTCAGTTTGCTTCGGACAACTTTTCCGCGCCACAACGCAGAGCCATCACAACAAAACTGAGGAGAACATGGGAACAGGGTGCGAAAAAAACAGAGAAACAAAACCGAGAGAAACAAAAGGCGAGGAACAGCACCAGTTGGCACCAAGGTACCAGAAGGCTACAACAGCAAAGCCAGAGCAGGGAAAGAGCAGAGCACCACTCTAAGGAACAACTGTGCAAGCCAAGGCAATAGCACCAGTTGGCACTGAAGTACCAGAAGTCCATAGCAGCGAAGCTATAGCAGGGAAAGTGCAAAGCACCACTCCGTGGAACCACTGTGCAAGCCAAGGCGATAGCCATCCTGGAGGCACAAGCATGTGAAAGCACCGTGACAGAAAGAGAGAGGGTCGGCAACCACACACCACACAGTGAAGGGCCACAAGCCCGGAACAGAGGAGCAACAGCAATCCACCCCCAGACTACACTGTCAAGGAGGGCCATATCCCCTGAAAGGAGCAGGAGGCCAAGGGACAGGCAAAAGAATCCCCAACGTAAAAGACCGCAAGGGGATCAGAAACTCCAACATCAGAGGGAAAAAGAGCAAAAGAAGACCCCTACACTGGAGAGAAACCAGCTGAAGGGATGCCTGACCAGAAGAAAACGAAGAGGACACCCACAGAAGACAAGCCACCCCGAGGGAGGAGAGTGCAGAAACCCAAGCAGAGGGCCCTCGCAGAACGGGGAGGAAGGGCGGGTCATGAAGGAATCTGCGGCTAGAATCGCCTCTACCAGATACATCGTTACCGAAGGTAAGTAACTTGTACATAAGATGGAGACTACTAGCCGCAGATTCCTTAACGTAGAATAGATACCCTAACCGTACGCAGAACGGAGGAGGGCCTGCGAGAGAGCCTCCCCACCCTGAGAGACACAGGGCCCCAGCAGGGGACATGTCACAGGGACAAGGGAAAGGCCAGGATAGCCTAGGCCCAACCAAGGGAGAACCGCCCAACACCCGAAAAGCCTCAAGGAACAAAATGACTATCTCAAACCCCAGGGAGAAGATGCAGAACCGGAGGCAGGGCCCACCGTAAGAAACACACACACAGCGATAGAAAATAGATGAACACACCTCGGATGCAGGCGGCGGACAAGGCAGGAACGGCTCCACCGCCAATAGCGCAAGCGTAAGAAGAAAGGCACATGTGCGCAAAGCCCCAGCGGAACCAGAGGCAGGGGCACAAGAGAACACATCAAAGGGTACAACGGTGGATCGAACAAACAGGCCTGCACGGGCATGCGCAGCAGGCAACACCATGGAACAGCGCACCCAGAACAAGCCAGACGCAAGCCGGAGGCAGAGGCCCGAGAGGGCCAGGACACACCCCAAAGGAGGGGCCGGTCCAGAAACACACACACACTGACCCATGAAAGAAGTGGAACCAGGGGCGTGGGGGTAGGAGAGAGAGAGCAAGAAAGAGAGCGAGAGAGAGCAAGAAAGAGAGCGAGAGAGAGCAAGAAAGAGAGCGAGAGAGAGAGCAAGAAAGAGAGCGAGAGAGAGAGCAAGAAAGAGAGCGAGAGAGAGAGCAAGAAAGAGCGAGAGGAGAGAGAGCAAGAAAGAGCGAGAGGAGAGAGAGCAAGAAAGAGAGCGAGAGGAGAGAGAGCAAGAAAGAGAGCGAGAGGAGAGAGAGCAAGAAAGAGAGCGAGAGGAGAGAGAGCAAGAAAGAGAGCGAGAGAGAGCGAGAGAGAGCGAGAGAGAGCGAGAGAGAGCGAGAGAGAGCGAGAGAGAGCGAGAGAGAGCGAGAGAGAGCGAGAGAGAGCGAGAGAGAGCGAGAGAGAGCGAGAGAGAGCGAGAGAGAGCGAGAGAGAGCGAGAGAGAGCGAGAGAGAGCGAGAGAGAGCGAGAGAGAGCGAGAGAGAGCGAGAGAGAGCGAGAGAGAGAGCGAGAGAGAGCGAGAGAGAGAGCGAGAGAGAGAGCGAGAGAGAGCGAGAGAGAGAGCGAGAGAGAGAGCGAGAGAGAGCGAGAGAGAGCGAGAGAGAGAGCGAGAGAGAGCGAGAGAGAGCGAGAGAGAGCGAGAGAGAGCGAGAGAGAGCGAGAGAGAGCGAGAGAGAGCGAGAGAGAGCGAGAGAGAGCGAGAGAGAGCGAGAGAGAGCGAGAGAGAGCGAGAGAGAGCGAGAGAGAGCGAGAGAGAGCAAGAGAGAGCAAGAGAGCAAGAGAGAGCAAGAGAGAGCAAGAGAGAGCAAGAGAGAGCAAGAGAGAGCAAGAGAGAGCAAGAGAGAGCAAGAGAGAGCAAGAGAGAGCAAGAGAGAGCAAGAGAGAGCCAGAGAGCCAGAGAGCCAGAGAGCCAGAGAGCCAGAGAGACAGAGAGACAGAGAGACAGAGAGACAGAGAGACAGAGAGACAGAGAGCCAGAGAGCCAGAGAGCCAGAGAGCCAGAGAGCCAGAGAGCCAGAGAGACAGAGAGACAGAGAGACAGAGAGACAGAGAGACAGAGAGACAGAGAGACAGAGAGACAGAGAGACAGAGAGCCAGAGAGACAGAGAGACAGAGAGACAGAGAGACAGAGAGACAGAGAGACAGAGAGACAGAGAGACAGAGAGACAGAGAGACAGAGAGACAGAGAGACAGAGAGACAGAGAGACAGAGAGACAGAGAGACAGAGAGACAGAGAGACAGAGAGACAGAGAGACAGAGAGAGACACTGGACAGAAGTGCAGAACCGCCACAACACGATGCCGCAGATTGCAGGACAGACTGGTCTAGCGACATAGCTAACATGGAGAAGGACGGACCTGGGCTCAACGCACGCTGCGTCAAGACAATCGGCAAGAAGATCGCACCTGCGACATTCCATGATGCCACGGAGAGCAAGGAGCCCAAAAAGGGCGACTACACCTCCCCAGCACATGACAGAGCTATGTAATAGCTACAATTACCCCACATAGGGTATGTTACGTCCCAAGAAAACATGGGAACTCTCTTAGGAGAAATTTCCACAGCAGAAGACAAACAGAAAGACCTTTGGGTAGAACCGCAGACAGCTTGCCAATTAGCCAATAAAGAAGATACAGAAGGCCTAATCTCAGGACCTACACGGGCTGACCAACAGCCAAAACCACAAGTCAAAAAAAGTACCGGACCAGCAGTCAACAGCACCGAAGGGCCAACTGAAGGACCCTGAAGGCACACCAACCAGACAGAACACGCAACCAGGGCTACCGAACACTAGACCCCAGAATAACAAGAGGAGAACACCTCCCAGAGCACAGCAGAGGACCGACATCCAGGATTACTGAGGG
Source organism: Triturus cristatus (assembly GCF_964204655.1). Taxonomy (NCBI): domain Eukaryota; kingdom Metazoa; phylum Chordata; class Amphibia; order Caudata; family Salamandridae; genus Triturus; species Triturus cristatus. The sequence goes on along the minus strand of NC_140588.1, from coordinate 503,287,925 downwards.
GGAGGAGGAGGACGAAGCCCCCAAGGAACCGCTGAATAGCAGAATCCACCGGGGCATGAAACAAAAGAGTGCCATCAAAAGGGAGGTCAACCAGACGCTCCCTAACATTCTCAGGAAAAACACTGTCCCTCAACCAAGCATGGCGACGGAGGGCCACCGAACAAGCCATAGGGCGACCAAGAGCCTCAGAGACATCCAGTGCCGAGCGAAGAATAAACGCGGCCAGCTCCTAGCCATCCAACACATGGTGCCGTAGATCAGCGCAGGCACCCTCCTGAGAATCACAAGACAGAAGGGACTCCGCGGAATCCCACAAGCTGGAAGTGGCTCTGGCCAACACACAAAGTGTGTTGAGTGCCTGCAAGGCAGCACTGGAGGAAGCGAAGAGGTTACGCCCCCACGAATCTAACCACCGGGCCTCCCGTGATGGAGGAGACAACACCGAGGGCAAAGAAGGAAAGATAGTCTGCAGAAGTGGGCCCCTGGTAGAAGGGTGGAAGGGAAGGCAGACAGCATCATGCGGAGCAGGACGGTGGCAGTGCAGGAGCGACTGGGGCACCGGGTCCCTCGGGGCAGGATGCCCCCAGGCTACCAAGAGAGAATTATGAAGCAAAGCTTCGAAAGGAAGAAGCAGCTCCCATCCACCAGAGCCCTGATGGAGAACTTCAAGCAAATGGTCCGCGGGGAAATGGGCAGCCGGGTCGCCCATGCGCAAAATCCCAGCGGCCGTGGAGACAGCCAGGGCGAAGGCAGCACTCGCAAGGCGGTGGGAAAGACTGCTGTAAGCTAAACCGGCGAATCCCCAAGCCCAACCGGAGGAAGAAACTGCCAAGCGTGGACAGGAGAATGCTGGACAGATGAGTGGGGAGCCTGAGGCACCTCTGGGGAAGACTGAGGGTGCGGGGACGGCGAAGAGGCCTCCTTGGAAGACGCGGCGTCCCGTCCCCGGGGAAGAAGAGACAAAAAGTTGCCGAACCTCTAGAGAAAAGAGGGGGCCTCCGAAGACGAATAGACGACCCGGCGACGTGGAGTCCGCAACAGGCGCCAGCTCGACTTCGACCGGTGCTGAATGGGATGCCGAGACAACCTCCACCACCACCGGCACAGTGGGGGAATGTGGCGGGACTGGGGCGGCTAAAGTACCACGCCGAAAAGGCGCCGACTAGACCTCCGATGAGGCCGCCTGCCCAGAGGACAGAGGAGGACTCTAGGACGAGCCACGAGTCCCGGCAACCTCCCGCTACACCACAGGGACCCCCTCGGTGGACAAGAAAGTTTTCCGGGTCCAGTCTCACGCCTGGGGATAATTCTATGTTAAGAAATCTGAGGGTAGTAGTCTCTATCAGATAACTATAAAATCATTGTATATGCCATCGCCTCCGAAACAGTAAAACTATCCACAGTATACTTTGATGGTTATTTGGACCCTCCTTTCTTCCCCTACTTTGACATCTCCAGGACAAAAGTGACTAAAACATTACGGATGTAGAAGTGACTGTCACTGTATTACTGAATATACGTTAGTTCAATCAGTCCAGTGCAGACTCCGAAGCCTGCTCAGCCTCGCAGCACTTGCAATGGAGTTTAAGAACAAAGTAAGTGGCATGACAAGAGCTACACATGGTTAACAGGGTGAATATACAGAAGTGCAGGTGTTCAGTAAGATGTCATGTATTTGATAAATGGCAACCCCCCCACCAAGAAATCAAAATAGCTGTGCTTTACACCCTCTCCGATAGTAAGCAAATCCATTTCACTTTGGGGGAAGAAGTTTAGCCCGTTCTCGCGAGAGGACACAGAGGCCGTGCCCATTCTCGCGAGAGGATGTGCCCGTTCTCGCGAGAGGACGCAGATGCCGTGCCCGTTTTCGCGGGAGGACACTGAGGCTGTGCCCTTTGAGAGAGGACGCGGAGGCCGTGTCCATTCTTGTAAGAGGACGCGGAGGCTGTGTCCTTTCTTGAGAGGGTGGTGTAATTTGATTAGAGAGTTTATGTGCAAAGATTACAAAGAATAATCCCTCAGAAGTTAAGGAATGTGGTGAGTCAAGGGGGGCGTGGCCTGCTGTGCAGCGAGATGGCCGCTCTTTGAGTGAGCTCCGCTGGCCGGATACCGATCCTACAATTATCCTGCACTCGGGGCGATGCTGAGCTGCCCGGACTGGCAGAAATCGCAGGGGAGACGGTGGGGCATCGGCAGGGGTGCGCTGTTTTCGCCCTCTCCCGGTCGGAGCTGAGCCGAAGCCTGCGAGGCCTGTGGACGGTGCTGGAGGCGGAGCCTGGAGGAGCGCGAATGCGGAGAGCAGGAAATTTAGCCCGTGGCTGCATCGAGGGGTGAGGCCCTGGCCGTGTGGAGGGGGAGAAGCTAACTGCCGCTGCCTGGGAGGCCCATAGCGCCGGTTTCCCCAGCCTGGCGCCTGGCGGGCTATCCGTGGAGGCGAAGATCCGCGGCTGATCGACCCGGTGGGCGCTGCCTGTTGCCCCGGGCGGCGTGGCTCGGCTGAGCAGCCCGGATCCGTGACCCACTGCCAGACGAGGAGAGCACGGTGGGTGCTGAGTGGATATCCACAGGAGGCTGGCAGGGGATCTGCTGTGCCCCTGTGATTGGAGACCGGAGGAGTGGGTGATTGCCATTTTGTGGTGAGCCGGGGCGGCTACGGTGGGGCGGAGCGGCTCCTTGTCAACGGCGTGGCCGCCTGAAGAGAGCCCGAGGCGCGGCTGCGGGGAGCGTGGTGTGCAAGGCGGCGGCGATACCAGCTGATTTGGAGACTCTGCGGATTACCGGTGTGGCTCAGCTTTGCTGCGGCGCTGCCCGCGAGTTGTGCTGGCTGGGACCCGGGCAAAGCAATAGAAGCGGCTGGAGGCCTGGGCGGAGGCCTCGTGGATCAGGTGGCGGTGAGTGGGCTGCATATTCAGAGGTGGCACATACGTCGCTGGGGTCGGCGGAGGCACTGCCTGGTGCTTCTCGGCTGGAGGAGGGAAATGAGATATTGCCCCCCCCCCCCCCCTTGCAAGCGGTGTGGTTAGGCGGCGCTTTACTGGGAGCTCGACTGCGACCTGGCTCTGGTGGATGGCGATGCTCTGTGCTTGTCTGATGGTGGAGTGAGCGCTGGCTGCAGAGACAGCTGTTGACGACCTGCTACCGAGAGTGCTGTGGGGTGGCTGCAGACTACGCCTCCCGACCCCATAGTTGGGAACAGAGAACGTGAGAGGCTCCTGCGAGGTGGCGGAGACCTGCCGTAGCGCGCCTGACGGGGAAATAGTGGATGACACTTGCTGGAGAGTCGCAGCAAGTTACGGAGGCGCTATACTAACAATGGGAAAGCACGACTAAGCAGCCGAAGCTGAACTTTGACCAGAAGCGAGCCACGAGGCAGTTGGAGTCGGAGGCGGAATCTCGACCGGAGGAGCGGCGCGACCAGGTGGCGGAGGACCATGGTGAAGATTTGCGCACACTTATGCTCGAAATGCGTTCTAGCTTACGTACTATTGACACTAAACTGGACAACCTCACCAGTCAGTTAGACTCTGTGAAGACGCAGGTAGCGACACATGAAACTCGGTTGGATGCATTGGAAACTAGCCAAATCGGAGTTTCATGACTTCCAGGTTGAAACTAAGGACCAGCTACTTCACATGGATAAATTGTTAAGTATAATCCGCGCTAAAAACGAAGATTTAGAAGCGCGGTCCCGGCGAAATAATCTCCGCGTCACGGGTATTCCGGAGACAACTGCAATATCTAAAATGGAAACTTACATCACTGATCTCTTGCACGAGCTGTTTGACCCTATCCTATCTGCGATATTTGTTGTGGAGAGGGCGCACAGGTCCTTGGGTCAAAAACCCCCGGTGGGGGCGCCGCCCCGGCCTATTATTGCGAGACTATTGAACTACCAAGATCGTGATTTGATCCTAAAACTGGCCAGGGAACAGGAAAGCATCACGCATAAAGGCAATAGTATTTCCTTCTACCCTGACTTCACCCCGGCGGTGCAAGCTGCCCGACGGGAATTTCTTCCGGCGAAACGTGTTCTCCTGCAGGCACAGATTCTGTACTCACTCCTCTATCCTGCTAAACTAAAGGTGTCTTTTGAGGGGACCGCCCACGTCTTCACGGACGCCAAAGCGGCGATGAAGTTCGCCAAACATGTGGGTGGTAAAGCCACAAAACGTCCCCGTGGTGGAGCGGAGGCGGCTGAGGGCAGGCTGAGTGACAATGATTGACCATAAGTCTCGTACGGTGCATTTATGGGGGTAGCTACTCCTGACTCTTGGTGGGCTCCTGTATGGCCGGGTGGGGTGTGGATTCGGGCACCCTGGAGCTTCAATCAATGCTGTCTGATATAATGTTTATTTCCACTCCTCCTGGTTTGGGCAGCTCGTATCCCCTGCAGATCTTCTGGGCACCATGTTATATACAGGGCTGAAGCCGGCATAGCTGCACCCCCTCGGGAATGTTCCCTTGTTTTCTTCATGTCTCTTTGGGGTTAATGTGGGGGATGGTTATTCTACAACCCGGTTGGGGGGTTGGAATGGGTGCGGGCGGGACGGTTGGGGACGTAAGTTTGTTGAATGCCAGAATTTCCATTGTATGCTCTAAGTCAGGTGTTCTCTAATTACGGGGTGGTCATCGTCGACATGTGTTTGACCTGGAATGTTCGGGGGTTAAACGATCATCGTAAGGCACGGTTAGTGCATGCTTACCTGGTGCGACACTGTGTGGATGTCTGCCTATTGCAGGAAACGCACTTAAATACCGCTCCGGCTCAGAGATTGCGACACACTAGGTGGGGGAATGTCTATTCAGCTATTTATTCTAACTATGCCCGCGGGGTTGCGGTACTGATCCGACGTGGGCAAGACTGGAGGGAGGGCTCTGTGCGGTGTGATCCGGAAGGCATATATGTTTAAGTGCAGGGCCTGCTATGTGGCGTCTCGGTGGTGTTTGTGGCGGTATATGGTCCCAACGTCGACTCCCCCTTGTTCTTTCATAAGCTTTGGGGCAGGAGAAGGCTACTGGCTGCAGTACAGTTGTATGGGGTGGTGACTTCAATGCGATACTCGATGACAAAGCAAATAGAAAAGGGGCGGCCCGTACACTCAACCCACTGGCTAGCTCTGCATTGAGGGAGAGGATAGCGGACGGTGCACTGGTCGATGTGTGGCGTAGCAGGCATGAGGCTCTAAGGGAGGGCACCTGTGTATCGGCGCATTGTGGCGCTTGGTCGCGCCTGGATTACTGGCTAGTGTCGCGGGACGTTGCCTTGTGGACTGTGCAGGTCGAGCATATGCCCCGTTCCCCATCTGATCACGCCCCTTGCATGTTGAAATTGCTGATCCCTGGGGGTTCGCGCCCGGCATACTCGTGGAGGCTCCCGCCTCACGCTCTATTGGATGATGCCTTTAGGGAGGAGATTAGGACGGATATCACTGATTACTTCGAACTCAATGCGGGATCAGTGGCCAATGAGGCTTCTCTGTGGGAAGCTTTTAAGGTCGTTATTAGGGGCAAATGTATAGCCAGACAGGCAGGGGTGCTGAAGGCAATACGGGGTACCCTGGCGGCACTGGAAACGGACATAAAACAGCTCGAACATGCATTCTTTGCTACTGGAGAGCCTGAGGGGGCGGGGCTGTTGAAAACTAAGCTCTTGGCATATGAAGAGGAGGCGATGAGGGAGGTGAAGTTCCTAGGGAAATATGCAGAAGCTAGGCGATATGGTGAGGGTGGGAGACCAGGGAAGGCCTTGGCCAGCATGATAAGACCGCGGCGTCCCGCGACTTACATTCACGAACTGCGCACTAAGGCTGGCGAGTCGATTCATGACAGAGGAGAAATTGTGGAGGCATTCTATGGGTTTTACTCCAGCTTATATACTAGCACCCAGGAGCAGTGTCCCGAGGGGCTGGAATCCTTTTTGGATTCGATTGCACTGGTGTGGTTTAATAATCGCCATATGGAGTATATGGACCTTCCGATAGATGCTAGTGACGTGGCGCAGGTCATTAAGAGTCAGCCGCCCGACAAGGCGCCGGAGCCTGATGGTCTGACCACGGCATTCTATAAGGCGTACGTGGATGAGCTGTCGCCCCGGTTACTGGCGGTATATGAGGAAGCCTTAGAGATGGGGGTATTGCCCGCGACCATGCGTGAGGCACTAATCATCACACTGCAGAAGCCGAACAAGCCGGCCGACGACCTGGATTCCTATCGGCCCCTCTCCCTGATTAATGTTGATGTAAAGATACTGGCTAAATTGCTCGCGAACCGGGTGCAGCCTCTGCTGCCAGTGATAGCACTCCCCGATCAATTGGGATTCATACCGGGTAGATCGACTTCACACAACCTGCGAACGATCTTCTCCGCTCTGCACTACCTGCACCCCGATGTCAGGGCTGCAGTGGTGTTTGTGGACGCCACCAAAGCCTTTGATACTCTCGAGTGGCCCTACTTATTTACTTATATTGGAGAGGATGGGCTTCAGCGCACTGCTCCTCAGGAAAATCCGTTTGCTCTACACTTTACCCAAAGCCAGGGTGCGAGTGAATGGCCTGGTGTCTGAACCGTTTTCCATCTCGCGGGGCACGCGGCAGGGTTGTCCTCTCTCCCCGCTGCTGTTCGCTATCGCTATGGAGCCACTGGCGGCCAGAATCCGCCAACATCATACAGCGAGGGGGATAGGTTTCAGTTCTAGGAATCTCCTTATATCGCTGTACGCAGATGATGTGACTCTGTACCTTATCAATCCCGCAGAAAACTTGGATCCCATATTGCGGAAGTTTGTCCGCTTTGAAGGTCTTGCGGGCATCTCCGTGAATTGGTCTAAGTCGGTGATATTCCCCCTGACAGATGGTACCACACCGGTGGCCTCCGAATATCCCCTACGTTGGGAGGCGGATGAGGTCAAATACTTGGGGATTTGGATTAGTCGAAGCCTCCAGGCACTCTGGAATCTTAATTTTGGCAGAGCGATGGTGTGGCTGGGTGAGAAAGGGAGGCTCTGGACTTCCCTGCCGCTGTCCCTCACGGGGAGGATTGCGCTGACTAAGATGATTATACTACCCAAGTTCCTCTATCTATTTGTCAATATACCCATTCCACTTACGTCGCATTTCTTTGCAACTCTGAGATCCAACCTGGTGTCGCTGGTGTGGGCGGGCGGACAGGCTAGAGTGGCTTGGGATGTACTGACACTGCCATTGAGACAGGGCGGCTTGGGAGCCCCAGAAATAAGGCTATATGCCCTTTGTGCTCAGGCTCAATTCCTACATTTTTGGACCCATCCTAATCCCTTTCAGCCCCACGTAGCGGTGGAGCGGGACGCTGTGGCGCCCCTCCCCTTGAATGTGGCAATATGCGATGCGGCAAAACGCGCTAAAGCGGATGTGGACACGGCTGGGGCCTTACAATGGGCGTGGGAGGGGCTGCGTAAAAGGGCTGGGGTTCCATTGATGTATGCCCCCTCGATCCCACTGTCGCATAACCCGATGCTGCCGTGTTTGGCGGATGGAGTGGAGGGGCGCCTTGTCGAGAAGCTACATCTTCGTACTTTTGCAGACCTCTTCCCTAAGGGCAAGTTCATGTCCCCCCCCGGTGCCTGCGGAGGGCGAAACGGTGCCCTTCTCCGAACTCTTTTTGTATCATAAATTGAGAGCAGCCTGCCGAGCATTGAGTGAGGACTTCCCTGATGCACCGCCAACCTTTACAGCTTTGGAGGTGGTGGTGAGTTCCCCGTCCCCCCGTAAGCTGGTCACTCGCATATATCGACAAATGCAAAGCATGGCGCCGGTGGTAACGCCCAAGTCCCTACAGTATTGGAACGAAGAGCTCCAACCCGTGATCTCTGACGAGCAGTGGGAGTTCTGCTGTGGGCAGCTTACTGAGCTCTCGCCCAACTATAAGTTACGTCTAATCCACTTTAAATACCTGCATAGGTTCTATAGAACCCCCGTTAGCCTGAGATAAATGGGGCTTCGTGAGACGGATGAGTGTTGGAGGTGTGGGCAGACATCGGCTTCTTTTCTACACATAGCATGGTCCTGCCCGGAGTTGGAAAGTTATTGGTCTCAAGTGTTTAATATGACAAACCAGATAGTGGGTCGCTCGGCCGTCCCGTCCCCTATGCTTGGGATACTGGGATATGTCAGAGATACCCCGCCGAAATCGCGTAAGCTGCATGCGTTGCTTCTATTGTTTGCTAAACGACAAGTGGCGATACATTGGGGTAGACGTAGGGTGCCCACAGTGAAAGGCTGGTTGGCTGATGTCACATATGGTTATACGCAGCTCAACACGTTCTGGGAGCTGATGCCTCCTGCATCGCGTCCTCGCGATATCTGGTATTTGTGAATTGGGCTCGGGAACGACAAAGCTTGGAATCAGAAGGGGGTGTCTTGACTGGCTGATCTATCTGGGGGGGGTTGGGCTGTGGGGGCGGCATATAGAGCGAGTGGATCCATTATTTCCTCCCATGAACTTGTGTAGCGCTTCTGCCACTAGAATAGTTCTGTGTAGTGCCTGTGTGGTCCTGTATAATTGCTTTTTGCAGGCGCGGGTGCTTCGTGTGGTGACCCCGGGATCTCCCACATCCAACGAAATTGTAAGCATTGCCTACTGTACAATTGCCATGTTGACTACTACAATTTTTCCTGTTTATATATGACACCTAGAAGCATACTGTATGTGATTGCATTATAATGAAAACTGGCAGGTTCTGTTGGGTGGTTTTTTGTTGTCGACATTGCAAAAATGTTCAATAAATAAAAACAAAAAACAAAACAAAAAGGAATGTGGTGAGTCAAGTCAAATACTTAAAATCCCAAGAATGAGGATTCTGTAGGAAGAAAACGATTCCGCTACTAGGAAAATGAATTTAGCTCTACAAGAAGTACATATTGAATTGGTAATCATCAGAATACACAATTGCAACACGGTCGCACCGAAACAATTCAGGGAAAAAAGTCTTAATCAACTTTTTCACCCCTTGATCTAGGATTGTATGGAAAAGGGGCTTTGCAACCAAGTTGAGACTAGGGAGGTTTGACAGATGGTGGGCCTAATAGTCTAATATTGAAACCGTATGAAATATAGATAATTATATACATTTTGCACAGCGGCATTCGCCTGCCCAGTGTTTTCATAGGAAAATCATTTTTGTTTTGCTAATAACTTTGGCGCCTAAAATTATAATATGTGCGTGCCTCTCACACCTCCTTCATGACACTGCTAGGTTCTGCACCCAAAGACCAAATAAGATGACCTCTATGGTCACTCTTGCTTCAACACTAAATTAGTACCAGTACAGAATCACAACAACTACAACAATCTACCAACCAGTCACTCCCCCACAGTATGGTATACTAAACATCCAAAATTTGCTTTGGCATCCCACAAAAGAATAAAGCGTGCTAAATAGACGTCACAATACAACATTTATTTTCAATAGATGAGATTCTGCAATCCCTGAATAAAAACCAGTTTCCAATTTATTTATAAATCAGGGACTTGTGATGCACCCAGTCACCGAGTAAAGACGTTCAGTTTTGACGTCGAAATGACTGCTGCCAGAGCCAGCAGCCGTGAGGAGAAGCAGGTCAGGTCACAGAGCATAATTAAGGCAGCTGTTTTATGACCGAAAGAATAAGTAACTTAACAGGGGTGTGGAATTTTGCAAACTATATACAGGTTGCTACATACATCTACTTGTCCAGTAGAAAAAAAACTCTTGTCCCTTTGGTGCCATGTAGTGCGGCTACCAATTATGGCAGCAATCTCTTAATAGAAGAGCTCTGATAATAGCCACTCTGATTATGCCACGTATAATACTATAGTAAATTTTAAATTCTATCAATTCCCATATTTTGCCACTTTTCCACAGATCTACATACTGTGACGGGAGGTATTGTTAAGCAACAGTTCCTCATTTTGAATGCGCTTTTGACTGTGCAAACCTACTACCGTGCATGTTTTAGGGATTTTCACCAGCTCTTCTCTAATCTTTCCCCATATTAAGAAAGGTTGAAAATTTACTCCTGACCCGGGCAGAAGTAAAACTACTTCCAGGTTGGGAAAGAAGTGGTTGGACAGAAAGTGAACGCTTAACAGATTTTCATAATAGGAAATCTACACATGCATATTTGCTCGGGCTCATATGCAGATCGCAAATATTTTTTAGGAGTAGGATTTCCGGGCCTACTTCTCTAAATTATTGTGAATTCATGACCGCTATAAATCTACACTACTGCAAGGACATATATACAATCTGTGAACGTTTGTGACAATTTAAGAATTGGGCCCATAATTAGGTCTTGAGTTAACAAAGATCTTTTGTTTTGATCAACATTCTGTCTCTCTATCTATAGGCTGGTTTCACTGTGAATAACACTCAGTTCTTTCACAAGGAGCATATCAGCACACACAGTAGTATGGTTCAGTGTCAGGGGCTACTGTGGCAATGTAAGGTTCCCTCCGAAATCTGGACATCTCTGAAAGACTCCCCTGATGCAGTGCCCACTGGAACTTCAGGTCCCAGTGCAGAGCCCGCATACGTCAGCAGTCATTTGTCACAAGGAGGATGCAGGAGGCCCAGCAGCCTCAGAGTCAGTCTCACCAACGACAAGGATATAGGCTGCAACAACAGAGGCGGTATCATAGCCTGAATATCCTGGACATGCTATTCGGGAGGATAGCCCCGGAACTGCACCTTTTCTAGAACAGCTCTGACGACAGGGAGTGTCTAAGAGGGAGTCAGGTGTGACTTCATTACGTTGACAGTGAACCCCAGAAAATGCAAGAGGTCTGCAGTAGTCTGGAGGTGGGAGACGACAGGCTAGGGCAAGCACGCCTTCAACAGCCAGTCGTCGAGATAGGGGGAAGACTGGCTCCCCTGATCTCCGCAGATGAACTGCAACCACAGCCATCACCTTGGTGAAAACCCGTGAAGGCGCTGGTGAGGCCAAAAGGAGTAAAGGGTACTGAACGTGCTTGTGAACCGCAGGTAATGCATGTGGGCAGGCAGGATTGGAATGTGGAAACATGCATCTTGCAAGTCCTACGCAAACACCTAGTCTCCGGGATCCAGGGCAGATGGAACCAGAGCAAGAGCGAGCATTTTTAATTTCTCCTTCCCAATAAAAAAACTGAGGGAGAGCAGGTCGAAGACAGGACGAAGGCCTCCGTTTTTCTTGGGCAACAGAAAGTAGCAGGAATAGCAACGACGACCTACTTCTGGCGTCGGCACTCTCTCTATGGCTCCCTTGGACAAAAAGAGCCTTCACTTCCTGGCAGAGAAGATACAGGCGATCTTCCATCTGCCTGTTGCAAGTAGCTGGTATGAAGGCAGGGGTAGTCTCGAAGGGGAGGATGTGGCCTCTTTGGACAATCTGCAAAACCCACCTGTCCGATGTTATGAACTGCCAGCGGAGCAGGCGATTGCGAATCCTGCTGCCCACTGGGTGTCCATGATGGTAAATGAGCAGAATAGGAGAGTTTGGTGGCTGCAGCTGTTGGTGGGGGTGGACTGACCCGCTGAGGGCGGAAACATTGTGCACCACCGTGGATTGGTGGGGGGGGGGGGGGGGGGGGGAGAGATAGGACATGTCTGTACGCCCCTTCTGTGGCCAAGAAAGGCAGATTGAGGGTGACAATGGACCATAGAAAGGGGCAAGGGCTGAACCGAAGCACTGCTGTTCTTAAAGCGCTCCAGTGCTGAATCCGCCTCATCTCCAAAGAGGACATGTCCAGGAGTGAGGACTGAAAATCACCAGAAATGCCAGTAGTTCTCAACCAAGTATGGTGAAGTAGGGCTACTGTCGACGAAACCGCTCTGCCAAGTAAGTCAGTGGTGTCTAGTGCACAGCAAATGGTGAATTTAGCTGCACCCCTCCCATCGGCAACAGCCTGAGAGAGCACGGTCCGGGTCTCCGCCAGGACCTTTGGCAGCACCTGTGCAACCGTACCACACAGGGCGTGGAAATAGCAGCCCAAAAGGCATGTGGTGTTCACCACCCGCAAAGCAGGCTGGTGGAAGAAAACATTTTTCTGCCTAAATTGTCTAGACTCTTGGATTCCCGATCCGGAAGGGCGGTTGGGAATGTACCAGGAGTTATATGAGAAATAGAGGCTTGGACAACCAAGCTCTCAGGGGTAGGGTGTCCCGTGAGGAATCTGTGGTCCCCAGGAGCGGGATGGTGGCGGCAGGCAATAGTTTAGTTCATGGTCCCCTGTGCTGGGCTTGGATCAGGTCCCAAGCAGGACATCAGTTAGTGCTAACTTAAATGGGAGAAGCAGTTCAGAAGGGGACACGCCCGGCTAGAGCACTTCCGTCTAAACATTAGTCTTGCCTGCCGCCGAGGGCAAATTAAGGTACAGGACCTCAGCCACTCTCCGCACCACCATTGCGAATGAAACTTTCTCATCCGTAGTCATGTTACGGGTAGAAAGCATGCCAGGGTCTGGAGAAGTGTCTAGTCCACTGGCTTAACCCATATCCTCACACCATTCAAAGGATTCAGTAGGCTGGTATTCCTCTGGGTACAGCAACCCCTCCCATTTTCCCCAGAGTGCTAGTCCCTAGGATTAGGGCTCAGGCTTCATCCTTGAAGGCATGGCTGCAGTGGGCGCGGGTGCCGGTGTAGGACGACGCACCTAGGGCTCTGTGTCAGAGTTGGGGTGGACAATGGGGATGAGGATGAGTATCTGCCTCGGGTCAAAAGCTAGGGAAGGTCAACATGGCACGATCAGTGCTGATCCGGATCCATGTATGGATATCTTGGGCCCAACTGAAGGCGTGGATCCAGTAGGGGCCCCTCCCGAACCCGTGGTGGGGCCTAAAGGCACCAAGGTGCACCCCTAGTGGGTGAGAGTTCTTTAAAGCAAAATGATTCGTTTCATCTTAGGTCAACTGAGGGTTTTTAGATTGATCAAATTGAGTTGGGCTCTATAGTTTGTGTAATGATGCAAGAACACCGTCCACTATACAGAAACGCACTAAGAAAGAGAAATGCTCTGAAAATGTTACAACATGTGAAGGTGCAACCAAAAACTATGTCAAGCTAAGACAAACCAATCAAGTCCCTGATGGAGGTGGCTATCACTCCACATTTCATTCAGGTGACAGAAGAATGGTAAGAAGATGTTTGCAAGTGGTATATTAGCCCCCAAAATCTAGAACGTATATACCCTTCTGCATCCTCAATGCACTGGCTAGATTGTGGGATGGACATCACCAGCTAACAATCTTTACTGACTGCAATATCTGTGAAAGCAATTTTCTAATTACTTTTTTTTAATAAACATTTCTACATGACCGGTACTTTAAGTTCCCATTCAATAAGCAGCCCATACACCTGACCATTTTTTTAACTTTAGACTTCACCTCCCCATTGCCCTTATGACACCTCTAGTAGAGTCTGCGATTAATTTGTAAAATAATAAGTGCCAGGCCCAACTTTGCCTCAAAAGCCTGCCAGTGCCCAACGTAGAGGTTGCCAAATACCAAGGCCGTCTACTCTCGATTCCACCTCAAGCTTATTCATTTGACCAAAACTAAAACTCTCACCAAAACTCTCACTGCCCCTTCACTCTTGCATGTTCTTTTTCTTGCCCTTCTTTCTCCCTTATTCACTTTTTTCCCCACCTTTCTTTCCCTGCTTTACCCCCCTTTTCTAATACATTTTCTCAAGCACTGATGACTAAAAATAAGTCCTGGTCCCCCCAAAGCAGTGCAGGCGGGCCCCAACTGTAACCACTGGCTCAGATTAAGCACTGAGCAGAGCACACTAAGTGATACTGAATTACCATCCTCAAATAATATATGTTAAACTACCAAGTTTGTCCACAACAGCTGCTCTTCAAATATTTCTCTCCACGTATTCCAAAATCACTTGAACCAACTACGGGCCCGATCATGTCATCGGGCGAAAAGCCTCCGACCAGCTGTACTTGTAAATCATACATGTACCCAAGGCATGCAAATTAAAAGCTACTAGTGGGCTTGCAACACTCATTGTGCCACTCACTAGAGTAGCACTTTAAAAACATGTTTGAGTCCACGCTGCGGACTGTGTTGATGCTCAGAGACTTCCATCCCACCTGTATGCGTCGCTTCTCGGACGTTTTTGGACAATCCTCTACCTTGGAACATCGGATATGGTGCTGGGTCGAGGGGTAGGCATGGGCAGAATTCCAAAGAGTGGTCAGGGATAAGGCTGATCCTTCAGGGGTGGTCATCTAGTGGACGGGCGGGCTCAGGGGTTGCGTGCTCTCCTGGCATAGCTAACAGCATAATAGGTGCATAATGCTCCCCATCTTTCTTTGAGAAGATCGATTTTGTGCTGTTTATTGTTCACCTTGGGGGAAACTTACCGTGCGGGAGGGAGAAGCCGGGGGTATGTTTTGAAGGCCCTCCTCCAGTTTATTAATACTCTCTCTACCCCCCCGTCTGGTGGGGTTCTTTTCCTACTTCTTTTTCCCTATTCTCCTATATTTCGGGTCTGGTTCCAGGGCGACAGGCACACTGCTGGGGGGGGGGGGGCCGTACTCATCTGCAGAGGTGCAGGGTGGGGGGTTGGGGGAGGGGATTCTTTAGTCTTTTCTCTCTTTTTCCATGGCCTCCTTTTTCTTCTCTGTTTCTTTTTGTTTTTCTTTTTCTGGGATCAGCGTGATACACTTCCTTTGCTATGACTCGCTGCCGCTCCATGTGTACCACAATTTCCGGGGTGCTCTCCGGGAGTTCTGGCGGGGGACTGCAGGCGCCACTGCTTACGATATTCTTCCCCATCCTGATGTTATTGTGTTTGCGCCATTGACCTAACAGATTGCTGTAAATCGTCTCTGTCTATTACTCTGCATATCTGTAATTGCTGTTTGAAAATTGTCTGGCACCTGATCCTTCTGCCTTGTTTTATTATAAAATGAAAACCTTTTTCTCCTGGTGCCCTACCTACGCTGTTCACAGTATTAGCATTACGATTCTCCTCCCCGAAGTGCTGCCTGTGTTTACATTTGCCTGTTTTTGCTCTGATTGCTTAGCGGCCGGCCCCGGGGGGTTGTAGGCCCATACCTGTTCTTGATTGAACTGTCAATAAAGGTTTTCAAAAAAAAAAAAAAAAAAGAAAAAAACATGTTTGAGGTGTGGCATTCCGTCCTGCAGGGCAATTTTAAATTAATATTTTGACCTAGCAAAATAAACCTTTTGCCAATCCCAAGCTTTCCTTTTTTAAAACAAGGGAGGCCTTAAAAGCTCACATGGAGGATGAAATGTACTGATAAGGAAGGGCATGTGTACTTAAGTTTTACATGACCAGCAGTAGAAAACTCCTAAAGACGTTTTTCACTGTTGTAAGGCCGGACTCTCCCTTTGACCAACACTGTGTTACATTATATTTAATAAGTGCCAACTTTGGATTGGGAGCAGAGCTATTCACTCAAATGAAGTAAAATTCAAAATCCTATTTAATAGTAAAGTCGGATTTTAAGTCACAATTCTGAAAGCGCAGCTTTTAGAAAATTGCATTTTCTTGTACCAGCCATCTGTGACTTCTACCAGTGACCTGGGTCACATGGCAGTGAATGGCTCTGCTGCTGGGGGTTGTGTATTCCTTCCAGATAGTGACACAAAGGGGTCGTAAGTGTGGAAAGGATAGGGCATCCTGGCAGGATGACCAGGGAGAACTGCACCCAAACCAACTTACACTTCAGAGGACTTTGTCTCCTGCATACACAAACACATCTAACACCTGGCCTGCCCTAATTTTTGTCTCCCCAAGACAGTTTGGTGCCTTGAAAGGGCAAGAACATTCCAGAACCTGATGTGGGGTAGGACAGGGAATGTGTGCGACACCCCCCACCTCCCCTCCATCCACCCCCTCCCGACCACCACCAAAAAGGCTGGTATCAGGTATAAATACTGAATCTCCAAAGCCATTCATCAGAACACTCATGGACCTGGGAAAGTTAAAGAAGAAGGACTGCCTTGCTGTCTGAGGAGGAAGACTGGAACTGCTTGCCTTCATCCCAGGCGAACCAGAGTGACTCCAAGGGTAAGTTGTCTGACCTATGTGAGCTACAGGGACACAACAAGCTACAAAGGCCTCCCAGCAACTGGCGAGCTGACATGCTGCAACTGGACCTGCATGAGCCCTGCTGGAGCGAGTTTTGATGCCTACGACGTGCCACTCCAGGTCCTGGACTCTTCGCTGGCATGGCATCAGAATGTACTCCTCCTGAAGAAAAGGTGAATATCCTAAAGTCTGGGCTCCTCGCAACTGTGCCAATTCGTGCAAAGACTCTGCTGTCTGCGACGACCTCTAACGCAAAGTTCCAGTAAGACCTGCTCTTCGCGTCGACAGTGATCACCAGCAACAGACGGCAATGAAAGACCTGCCCTTCGCGCTACAGCCACAACAGCCTGTGACAACCACCAAATCAAAGCTACAGCAACAACAACAACTGTAAGCAGCACCAGAATGGCTCCGGACTACAGCAATGAAAATCAGCAACACTCAGCCTCCTACACCACAACTGAAACTCTTTGCGCTGTGTGAGACCGGCCTCACGGCGTTGCCCTCCCAATCATCCAGCCAACCTGCAACCACCCTCAAGACACGACATCTCCGACTCCGGCCGCCCCAGCCACCCAGATCCGAGGGCCGGCCAGAGCCCTGACAGACTCGACACCCTACCACGCATGTCCGACCGAGGGAGCGGGAACCCTCGAGCCAGACCCAAAGGCGCCAGCCCAGTCACACCTCGGGTCGCCTTCCCCGGGAAGACTCGATCGGCCACCAGGCCCCTGGGGAGCAGGCGCCTCCCCTGCCGAGCGTCTGGGGTCCCTCCCAGACCCACCTGAAAAGACGAAAGAAGTGAGCGGCAGGAAATCCCGCCGAACCCCCTCCGTCACCCCAGTCCCCCCTCTGCGAGGACCCCGGACTTCAAAGAGCAAGCGGAGTATAACAAGGGGTGCCGGAGAAACGAAGGCAGAGAAGACCTGGAACCATCCGAGCCTGCTGACGCTGTCGCGGCTCCTGAACACTGAAGTCACCTGGGCCTGCTGAGTGACTCGCGGCCCCCAGCTATTGAACCATCTGAGCCTTGCTGACGGAATCGCGGCTCCCGAACTCCAACCACCTGTGCCTGCTGAGAGACTCGCGGCGCTCCCCCTTGAGGACGACTCGGTAAGAGATCGCCCAGAGACTCGACACCCTCCAGCTCGAGGATTGTGAGTTATCCGCAGGGTATTTCGCAGAGACACTATCTTGAAAGACTGTCCCGCTACCCCCATTCCCCACGACCGATTTGTGGTACTTTGTGCCACTGCTGTACTACTTGCATCTTGGATCATAAAGATCCCTTGAAAATCATCGATAAAAGAACCTATCGTCCTACAAAGAATACGTGTGGTGTCACTCTGTTCGTAGTGTATATCAGGGTGTGCGCGCCTAGTTCGGCCTACGTGGGAGAGGTGGGTCAAAGGGGTGGGCAAGACGGGCATCGAACCCCCCTCCGGCGAACGCCTTTCCAACACGCTGGAAATAGAAGATAACTTTTCAGCAGGACTAATCGGGTCCATGTATCCAATTCGCACTCCATTGCAGTCGGCCTGAACTTGTGACCTTCCCCCAGTCTACTGTGATCAGATGATGCCAGTGACACTTAGTGCTTTCAGGAGCTATTATCTCTGGTTCTACTTATTGGATTTTTGTCTTTCTAGTATAATTTATTCATTAAAATGTACTCTATTTTTAGGTCTCACGTGGTGTTGCAGGGCAGACCCCTGCTCTGCCTCCGCGAGAGATTTTGTAAGAGAGGACTTTCAGAAGAGGGCTTTAAGCCCCGCCCCTCATTTCTATTGGCTGGCATCACGTTTATGCTAAACAGTGGCCTGCCATTGGAAATGAGGGTTGTCTGTGGACGCCCTTTCGCCTCCGAGCCGGCTCGGTGGCCTTCTTTGCGTGTGTCGCAAATCACTTTCTTATCTTTATGGTGCCATGTGTTTAGAAACACATGGCCCCATAAAGACAAGAGATCGATGCTTGTTTTAACATCGTGCTTTCACTTGTTCTTTTTTGCGGATGCCTTCTTTGTGTCATTTTGCACTGTATTTTGTTTCAATCGGCCTGATTTTAGTTTCCTTACCTTTGCCCTTACTTCCTGCCCGCACTCCCTTTCCCTGTTCCAGGGAACACGGGTTTGTTCATCATCTGTAAGCCTTACTGACGGTGACTCACTGTCTGTACTGAAGGTTACCGTACTTGGGGAAAAAAAAACTCACGCAACTTGCCAAAATTGGCAGCCTCTGCAGTACACTTCCTGCTGCTTCAGAGGAGCGCGTCATTGCTTGCTTCACCCCGTGTGGATTAGCACCAATGTTTAAATTCTGCTTAACATTTGGTGCTTATGGAATGCAATGTAGTATAAACGGTTGCACATTCTGATGACGTGTTTTTCTAACTTTATCCTTCCTTTTCGGATGGACACTTTACTTCTCAACTTATCTCCTGCTGCCCTGGGGAAGAGAATGGTCAGCTCCTGCCACAATGCATAACACGCTTTTCCTTGTCCATTGATGCCTTTTTTTTTTGTATCTCAATTCTTTATTAATTCTTCAAAATAAGACAAATAATGATCAGTAGTCAAATATCATCACGGAGTGCGAGCATAAGTTAGCTTGTGTAAGTATCGGGTGTGTGCATGAGTGTCAGCGTGTGATTAAGCGGTGGGTGTGAGTGTAACCTGTGTGCAAGTTGTGTGTGTCAGCGTGCATGTAAGCACGAGTCAGTGTGCGCGTAAGTTATGGTGTGCGTGTGCGTGTACGCGTAAGTTATGGTGTGCGTGTGTCAGCATGTTGTGTATGGGAGAGTCTCAACGTGTGTTCAAGTTGTGTGTGTGTAAGCACGAGTCAGCGTGTGGGCAGTGTGTGTGTGTGTGTGTGTGTGTGTAAGCACGAGTCAGTGTGTGTGTGTGTGTAAGCACGAGTCAGCGTGTGTGTGTGTGTGTGTGTAAGCACGAGTCAGCGTGTGTGTGTGTGTGTCTGTGTGTGTGTGAGCACGAGTCAGCGTGTGTGTGTGTGTAAGCACGAGTCAGCATGTTTGTGTGTGTGTAAGCACGAGTCAGCATGTGTGTGTGTGTGTATGAGTGTGCACGTAAGTTATGGAGTGCGTGTGTCAGCATGTTGTGTATGGGAGAGTCTCAACGTGTGTTCAAGTTGTGTTTGTGTGTAAGCACGAGTCAGCTTGTGGGCTGTGTGTGTGTGTAAGCACGAGTCAGAGTGTGGGCAGTGTGTGTGTGTGTGTGTAAGCACGAGTCAGCGTGTGGGCAGTGTGTGTGTGTAAGCACGAGTCAGCGTGTGGGCAGTGTGTGTGTGTGTAAGCACGAGTCAGCATGTGGGCAGTGTGTGTGTAAGCACGAGTCAGCGTGTGGGCAGTGTGTGTGTGTAAGCACGAGTCAGCGTGTGGGCAGTGTGTGTGTGTAAGCACGAGTCAGCGTGTGGGCAGTGTGTGTGTGTAAGCACGAGTCAGCGTGTGGGCAGTGTGTGTGTGTGTAAGCACGAGTCAGCGTGTGGGCAGTGTGTGTGTGTGTAAGCACGAGTCAGCGTGTGGGCAGTGTGTGTGCAAGCACGAGTGTGTGTGTGTGAGTGTGTGCGCGTGCGTGTGTGTATGAGTGTGCGCGTAAGTTATGGTGTGCGTGTGTCAGTGTTGGACCCGGCCTCGTAGAATGGCCCTCCGTGCCCCCGCACCACCGAAACCTGGTGCCTGCAGCCCAAGCACGCGGCCCAGCCGACCTTTCCCACCAGGACACCTGCACCAACCCCGGACATCCCCGTCCATGGCCTCTCTCCTTTCGGCCACCCCGGGGCCGCGTGCCCACTCCCTGCAACAAGATGGCCGTCCGGCCCCAGCGCGACCCGGGCCTCGAGGCGCCACTCCGGCTGGAGGACATCACGCTTCCAGGGGATGAGAGAGGGAGGAGCAGTTTCTATCGCACCTCTGAACTCCCCTGGGACGATGGGTTTCGATCGGCCCTCCGGCCTCCCTGCGGGCTGGCTCCGTGCCTGCTGGGTGTCTGGGACTCCTCCCGACCCGGCCCTGAAAGGATCAAAAGACAATAGCAGGAAACCCCGAGAAGCGGCCCCCAGGTGACAAGACCCCTGCCTGCGCAGACTCCGGACATCAAAGCGGGGTCGACCTATAACAAGGGGTGCTCTGAGACTGTCCGGCAGATTCGACGCTGGAACAACGAGAGCCTGCTGACGTGGTCGCGGCTCCTGGAACTGGAACCCACCTGAGCCCTGCTGAGTGACTCGCGGCTCCCTGAAGATCGTAAGACCTCCGAACTTGTACCTGAGCCCTGCTGAGTGACTCGCGGCTCCCTGAAGATCGTAAGACCTCCGAACTTGTACCTGAGCCCTGCTGAGTGACTCGCGGCTCCCTGAAGATCGGAAGACCTCCGAACTTGTACCTGAGCCCTGCTGAGTGACTCGCGGCTCCCCCAGACTCTCACGGTCCCGCCGGACCCCGACTCCGACCACGTATCCCCCAGCTCGAGGATTGTGAGCTGTGCGCCGGATACGTCCCTGCTTTGAACCGTTACCAGAGACAGTCCCGCTACCCCCCTACCTTTCCGAGACTCTTGAGCCCGTGCTCACCTTGTACATATTTGCAGTGATACCTATTTGATAAAGCTTGTTTCTGAGAATACCCAGTGTGGTCTCTCTGTGTCGTGTGGTGCCAGAAGTACGATCCTAGTTGCGAGATTCCTCCCCCTGGGGAATCTCTCGCCAGTGCCCGGCTACAATACTACGCGGGTGGGACTCAGGGAAGTCAGGACCCCTTTCCGGGCTCCTCTGGGGTCGCCGTCTAACAGTCAGCATGTTGTGTATGGGAGAGTCTCAACGTGTGTTCAAGTTGTGTGTGTGTGTAAGCACGAGTCAGCGTGTGGGCAGTGTGTGTGTGTAAGCACGAGTCAGCGTGTGGGCAGTGTGTGTGTGTAAGCACGAGTCAGCGTGTGGGCAGTGTGTGTGTGTAAGCACGAGTCAGCGTGTGGGCAGTGTGTGTGTGTGTAAGCACGAGTCAGCGTGTGGGCAGTGTGTGTGTGTAAGCACGAGTCAGCGTGTGGGCAGTGTGTGTGTGTAAGCACGAGTCAGCGTGTGTGTGTGTGTAAGCACGAGTCAGCGTGTGTTTGTAAGCACGAGTCAGCGTGTGTGTGTAAGCACGAGTCAGCGTGTGTGTGTGTGTAAGCACGAGTCAGCGTGTGTGTGTGTGTAAGCACGAGTCAGCGTGTGTGTGTGTGTAAGCACGAGTCAGCGTGTGTGTGTAAGCACGAGTCAGCGTGTGTGTGTGTGTAAGCACGAGTCAGCGTGTGGGCAGTGTGTGTGTGTGTAAGCACGAGTCAGCGTGTGGGCAGTGTGTGTGTGTAAGCACGAGTCAGCGTGTGGGCAGTGTGTGTGTGTAAGCACGAGTCAGCGTGTGTGTGTGTGTAAGCACGAGTCAGCGTGTGTTTGTAAGCACGAGTCAGCGTGTGTGTGTAAGCACGAGTCAGCGTGTGTGTGTGTGTAAGCACGAGTCAGCGTGTGTGTGTGTGTAAGCACGAGTCAGCGTGTGTGTGTAAGCACGAGTCAGCGTGTGTGTGTGTGTGTGTGTAAGCACGAGTCAGCGTGTGGGCAGTGTGTGTGTGTAAGCACGAGTCAGCGTGTGGGCAGTGTGTGTGTGTAAGCACGAGTCAGCGTGTGGGCAGTGTGTGTGTAAGCACGAGTCAGCGTGTGGGCAGTGTGTGTGTGTGTAAGCACGAGTCAGCGTGTGGGCAGTGTGTGTGTGTAAGCACGAGTCAGCGTGTGGGCAGTGTGTGTGTGTAAGCACGAGTCAGCGTGTGTGTGTGTGTAAGCACGAGTCAGCGTGTGTTTGTAAGCACGAGTCAGCGTGTGTGTGTAAGCACGAGTCAGCGTGTGTGTGTGTGTAAGCACGAGTCAGCGTGTGTGTGTGTGTAAGCACGAGTCAGCGTGTGTGTGTAAGCACGAGTCAGCGTGTGTGTGTGTGTGTGTGTGTAAGCACGAGTCAGCGTGTGTGTGTGTGTAAGCACGAGTCAGCGTGTGTGTGTGTGTAAGCACGAGTCAGCGTGTGTGTGTGTGTAAGCACGAGTCAGCGTGTGTGTGTGTGTATATGAGTGTGCACGTAAGTTATGGAGTGCGTGTGTCAGCATGTTGTGTATCGGAGAGTCTCAACGTGTGTTCAAGTTGTGTTTGTGTGTAAGCACGAGTCAGCTTGTGGGCAGTGTGTGTGTGTGTGTGTGTGTGTGTGTGTGTGTGTAAGCACGAGTCAGCGTGTGTGTGTGTGTGTGTGTGTAAGCACGAGTCAGCGTGTGTGTGTGTGTGTAAGCACGAGTCAGCGTGTGTGTGTGTGTAAGCACGAGTCAGCGTGTGTGTGTGTATGAGTGTGCGCGTAAGTTATGGTGTGCGTGTGTCAGCATGTTGTGTATGGGAGAGTCTCAACGTGTGTTCAAGTTTTGTGTGTGTGTGTAAGCACGAGTCAGCGTGTGGGCAGTGTGTGTGTGTGTAAGCACGAGTCAGCGTGTGGGCAGTGTGTGTGTGTGTGTAAGCACGAGTCAGCGTGTGGGCAGTGTGTGTGTGTGTGTGTGTGTGTAAGCACGAGTCAGCGTGTGGGCAGTGTGTGTGTGTGTAAGCACGAGTCAGCGTGTGGGCAGTGTGTGTGTGTGTGTGTGTGTGTGTGTAAGCACGAGTCAGCGTGTGGGCAGTGTGTGTGTGTGTAAGCACGAGTCATCGTGTGGGCAGTGTGTGTGTGTGTAAGCACGAGTCAGTGTGTGGGCAGTGTGTGTGTAAGCACTGGGCAGTGTGTGTGTAAGCACGAGTCAGCGTGTGGGCAGTGTGTGTGTGTGTGTGTGTGTGTAAGCACGAGTCATCGTGTGGGCAGTGTGTGTGTGTAAGCACTGGGCAGTGTGTGTGTGTAAGCACGAGTCAGCGTGTGGGCAGTGTGTGTGTGTGTGTGTGTAAGCACGAGTCAGCGTGTGGGCAGTGTGTGTGTGCAAGCACGAGTCAGCGTGTGGGCAGTGTGTGTGTGTGTGTAAGCACGAGTCAGCGTGTGGGCAGTGTGTGTGTGTAAGCACGAGTCAGCGTGTGGGCAGTGTGTGTGTGTAAGCACGAGTCAGCGTGTGGGCAGTGTGTGTGTGTGTAAGCACGAGTCAGCGTGTGGGCAGTGTGTGTGTGTGTAAGCACGAGTCAGCGTGTGGGCAGTGTGTGTGTGTGTGTAAGCACGAGTCAGCGTGTGGGCAGTGTGTGTGTGTAAGCACGAGTCAGCGTGTGGGCAGTGTGTGCGTGTGTAAGCACGAGTCAGCGTGTGGGCAGTGTGTGTGTGTAAGCACGAGTCAGCGTGTGGGCAGTGTGTGTGTGTGTGTGTGTGTGTGTGTGTGTAAGCACGAGTCAGCGTGTGGGCAGTGTGTGTGTGTGTGTGTGTGTGTGTGTAAGCACGAGTCAGCGTGTGGGCAGTGTGTGTGTAAGCACGAGTCAGCATGTGGGCAGTGTGTGTGTGTGTGTGTGTAAGCACGAGTCAGCGTGTGGGCAGTGTGTGTGTGTAAGCACGAGTCAGCGTGTGGGCAGTGTGTGTGTGTAAGCACGAGTGTGTGTGTGCGTGTGCGTGTGCGTGTGTGTGTGTTGCGAGTCTGTTGGCCCCAGCAGAACCCCGGCTCTTCCCCGGTCTAGGCGAGGAATGCGCTCTCCTCCCACATCCTCAGCCAGCCTCCTCCGGCACTCCCTCCTCCTACAGCCTCTTCCTGCCCAGGGACAGCAGCCCACCCCTAGCCCATCCCCAGTCGCCCCACATCCTCAGCCAGGCTCCTCCGGCACTCCCTCCTCCTACAGCCTCTTCCTGCCCAGGGACAGCAGCCCACCCCTAGCCCATCCCCAGTCGCCCCACATCCTCAACCAGCATCCCCGTATGTGGACTTCAAGTAACGCATCTTACATTTGTCCTGTCCCTGGAGGATGGATTAACTACTTGGTTTTTCAATGTTCCCATTTTTTGGTGCTTTTTAAGTACTCATCTAGAGGACATGTATTTTTGTAATTCCAGCAGTCTCCTTTGTTTACTCCTTGCCCTGGGTGCGTGCTTCTATCCTTTCTCCTGCATGTTGCCTTCCCATCTGTGCATCTCCCTCCTTGGCCCACAGTTCAGGAGCGTCAACGCCCGCTCTTTATCAGCTACAGCGTGGATGGCGTCCTCGTGGGCCTCGGTAGACAAAAGCTCATAATTAATTCGAGGGGGTGTAAGGATGGATAGTGTGAGTGAAAGGATGGATGAGTGAAAGGGAAGAAGAGTGGATGTGTGAAATTATGAATGGAAGAGTGAAAGGGAGTGTAGATGGATGTATGGCTGGATGATGGGTAGACAGAAGGGTGAATGGATGGACAGATGAGTGAAAGGGGTATGTGCGGGTGAGTGAAAGGGGTATGGATGGGTGAGTGAAATGATGGCTGGGTGAGTGAAAGGGTAAATAGATGGATGTGTGAATAAAATAGTTGATGGGTGAGTGAAAGGTTGGATGGATAGATGCATGGTTTAATGAGTGACAGGATGGATGTAAGGATAAATGGGTGAAAGGGAAGAATTGTAGATGGATGAGTAGTGAAAGGGTGAATGGATCAGTGGTAGGATGGGTTGAAGAGTGGATGGGTGTACAAGAGCTTCCCTAAGCAAGCCCGCCTGCGCTAACCTATTTACCTCGTGCACTTATTATCACACTTGCTGCCTTCAAAGAGAACCAGGCGCCTCTTGTGAGCAGAGCACAAACTCGTCCTGGCTGCTACACTTACTTTACAATTGTATTTTATTTCACGTTTAATTGTCCAGCAATGCTGGTGCTGATTTATAATTGGCTATCGAGCTCTCCTTGTGCTTCCACCTATGGACAGTGCTGCTGTTTTATTGATCGCTGCTTTCATTATTTCAAAGTGTTAGCACGTAAAGCAGTAAGTAGTTAGAGTGCCCTCCAGGAGTCCGTGTGTAGGCAAAATGTGGGTGTGTCAGCGTATGTGTAAGCATGAGTCAGTGTGTGTGTGAAGTTGTGGGTGCATGCATGAGCGCGTCGGTGTGTGTGTGTATGTGCAAGCTTAAGTTAGCTTGTGTAAGTATGGGTGTGTGCATGAGTATCAGCGTGTGATTAAGTGGTGGGTGTGAGTGTCGCCTGTGTGAAAGTTGTGTGTGTCTGTGTGAAAGTTGTGTGTGTCAGCATGCGTGTAAGCACGAGTCAGTGTGTGCACAAGTTATGGTGGGTGTGTCAGCGTGTGTGTATGTGTGTGTGCGCAAGTTATGGTGTGCGTGTGTGTCAGCATGTTGTGTGTGGGAGAGCGTCAGCCTGTGTACAAGTTGTGTGTGTGTGTTAATGTGTGTAAGCACGAGTCAGCGTGTGTGCAAGGTATGGTGTGTGTGTGTGTGTGTGTGTGTGTGTGTGTGTCTCAGCCTGCTGCGTTGTGAGTCTGTCGGCCTTGGCAGGACCCCGGCTCGTCCCCGGTCTAGGCGAGGAATGCGCTCTCCTCTCACATCCTCAGCCAGCCTCCTCCGGCACTCCCTCCCACTCCCTCCTCCTGCAGCCTCTTCCTCCCCAGGGACAGCGACCCTCCCCTAGCCCATCCCCAGTCGCCCCACAACCTCAACCAGCCTCCCCAGTCACTGCTCCCCACCACAGCCTCTCTCTCCACAGGGACAGCGGCCATCCCCTGGCCCATCCCCAGCCTGCCCCACATCCTCACCCAGCCTCCCCCATCACTACTCCCCACCCCAGCCTCTCCCTGCCCAGGGACACCGGCCCTCCCCCAGCATGCCCCAATCCGTCCATCACTGCTCTGCAGCGCCTACCCTGGCACCCAAGGCGCAGGAGGCAGGGGTGCTGCACCTACCCTGGCACCCAAGGTGCTGCACCTACCTTGGCCCCCAAGGTGCTGCAGGCGGGGGTGCTGCGCCTACCGTGGCACCCAAGGCACTGGAGGTGGGGGTGCTGCGCCTACCCTGGCCCGCAAGGCGCTGGGGGTGCTGCGCTTGAGGAGGGGGTGCTGCGCCTACCCTGGCACTCAAGGGGGTGGGGGTTCTGCGCCTACCCTGGCGCCCAAGGCGCTGGGGGTGGTGGTGCTGCATGCTCACCATCTATACATTCCTTCTTGCATTTTAAGATCCTTTTTTCATATTTTTATTCATCCATTTACACCCCTTTACGTTAAAATAGCCTTAGCTTTACTGTACAGTTGCTATAGAAGCTTATAGTATGGTATAGTGTGCACTTTTTTCTTTAAATTATCACTCCACTAAAAAAACATACCTAAAAAACATTGCCATTTACAATGTCAATAGCTCCACCTACAACAAATGTGAGACCTATTGCATTGAAAATGCTTGTTCTAAATTGGTTTGGGATTCTTGTTGTGTTTTCACTTTATTACCTTTCAGTCTGCATAAATACCTTACAAATTGCCTCTAAGTTAAGCCTTACAACTTTATGCTAAGCTACCTGAGAGTTAAGCTCAGGTTAATTTAGTGACACTGATTCACCCTTACAAGGAATGTGGTTGTTGCCCGAGTACGGCTTCTACAACCCCTCAACCAATAACCCGATTTCTTAGGATATGCATATAAATATATACTATTTTTAAACAATGCGGATCTGTATTAACATTGAGTTTCTTGCTGTAATTGTTGCATCTTATTTTGCTAGAGTTTCAAATACACTAACAGCACTTGGGAGTAAACTTGGTCTGCTCTACCTAGTTACCCTTGGAGAATCGAGTGTAGAAAATGGAACAGATTTGCTATATGCCATCAGCCGTCTTCTAGGTGCAAACAAATACAAAAATGCTCAGACTCTGGTGATTTCAAAATGCTTTGACCTTCAACCGTGCCTAATCAAACAAGCATTGGCATAGCCAATAGGTCTCGCTTTTGGGACCTTATAAGTATTTAGTTATGCAGTACAATATCCTTGGTGCAATAACATCAACTGTTGCATGGCTAAAAACGTATAAGGTTCCAAAGGCGAGACCTATTGGCTATGCCAATGCTTGTTTTTAGAGGCCTGGCATGCAGTTTTAAATGTAGGCTGGTAAGAAAGGTGCCAACCCGAGGGGCAAGTTCTAGAGAGAAATAAAATGGGAAGATAGGCGAGTAATAATGAGAGAGCACAAATAGGACATAGATAACACAAATAGAAATAGGAAACCGCTTCAGTAGAACAAGTATGAGAGGAAAAAAGGAAGTGCGAGCAAAGAGCTAGAGAAAGAAAGAAAAAGAGAGAGACTGGAAGGTAGGCAGAGAAAAGGAAGTGAGAGAGACAGAGGCGGAGAGAACGACAAATAAGAGGAAAGAGACAGAGCGAAAGAGACAGGAAGAAGACATACGCAGAGACGAAAGAAATAGAGAGGGAAAGTGAAAGAAGAGGAGAGTGTGAGGAAAGCCAGATGGCACAGGGAGCAGCAGCAGCCAGAGGGAGGAGCGGGACGCGCCCTGTGGTGGGGGAGGGGGAGGAGCGTTGTGCTCATGGTAACAGGAATCCGTTTTTCAAAAAGTTACTATCATATTACACTTTTTCGATGCACTGCCCCCAAACTTCCATGCAGGCCGAGTGTCTCCCTACCACCTTTGCTAGGAAACCACGGAGTAGTTCTGGTGCGCGTGTGCACGTGTCCGAGAGGATCGATGTTAAAAATAAAACAAGCTGCTGCTGTCACGGAGAAGCGCTTCACTGTACAGTGCACAAGAACAGTACCAGCGAAGTGTTATCGTTTTCGCTGTGTCGCTTTCAGCTGTGAGTCTGAGGATTGATTGCACAGGCTTTAAAATGTATGCAATAACTGCAAAGATCCAAATGTTAATTTATCATAAACTGCCAGGGCACTTAATTAGAAAGAAGCAATTATCGCCACGTGGCTTGTGAATTGATTTTCAACACTTCCATAATTGTCAAGTAACCACAGCTAAAGACCTTAGCAACGGCATCAATTGCCTGTCTCTGAGCTAAACTCACACAGACAATGCCGTTCTTAGAGACCACGGAAAGGTGAGATTCCAAACTCAGCTGCCTAGTCCGGCTTTGAAGGCTTCTCAGGTGTCCAGGACGTTTTAACGCTGCTATTTCGAGGAATACATGTATTTATTGAAGGATATGAAGGTTGAGAAGAAGCACACTCCAACGACTGCTTGGCGTTAGCTTACTGCTGGCAGTAAAAGGCCCAGACAAGAAAGGGGGAGAGAGGGGAGAACGAGTTTGGACGAAAGGAGGGTGTACAAGCGAGGAAAAGGAGACAGATACAGAAAGAGGAGGCATAGGGAGAAAGAGTATATATATGCAGCAAAAGTGGGGCGACTGGAAGAGAAAAGATAGGAAAAAGTGACGCGGCCGCGGGAAGAAAATGAAAGTGAGCAGCCGGGAAAGTTATCGCTCGCTGTGAGTGGGCTTTAAAAAGCCTGACGACAGCTTTTTGGGTACCGCGAGCTATGCGATGTGCGCGCACCCTGACAAGAGAGGAAAACCAGATGGCACCTCCGCTCGTGCCTGTGCGCGCAACCGCACGCTCGATGCCACCGAAAAAGCTGTGGTTGGACTTTTAAAATCCAACTCACTAAAGGTCTCGCCAGAGCAGCACATGCGCTGGCTCAGGCGAGACCTAAAAATAAGTGTGTCCGGTTATTCCGATTGAGCGGAGAGGGTTGTCACTAGGATTCAGCTTGTTCGGGGCTCTCGCTGGGACAGCGCCATCTTGGTGGTGTTTGGCGGTCCAGCCGGGGAAAGCCTCTAACTTCCGGGTGGGGGTGGGGGTGGGGGGTGGGGGGGTGAAGCATAAAAACCATATGGAAGGGCGAGCGCGCAGCGGGCCAAAGGCAAGCCCGTCTACACCCGTCCGCGGCCGGTCGGAGCCTGGGGCCCCAGATTCTGCCCGCCCACTGGAATACTCTTCTTCTGACCTTAAAGCCCTTTGGGGAAACTGGGCTCTTGACTCTCACATTCAGAACAGGTTAGACTCCTTGGGGATCTTAAGCATTAAAAGCGCCGATTGTATATTTCCTATTATCCCCTCCGCCCTGAATACCCTTAGTACGCCCAACGCACCCCCTACTCCTCTATCCAGTCCTACATGTTTGGGACAGGAGCAGTTGTCCATCTGTTATCTTAATACCCGATCAATGGTGAAACACCAACTTGAGATCTTCTATTTTCTTGATTCCAATAAACATGATATTCTCCTTTTATCTGAAACCTGGTTGACGGAAGAATCTAGTCCTGACATTCTAGCTGCACTCCCAGATAACTACTATATCCTCCAGTCTAATAGGTCAGAAAACAGAATCGGAGGTGGTGTGGCAGCCATTATCTCCCACAAACACAAATTTAATTATTTTACTACTCGGCGTATCCCATTAGTTAATTATCTTTTGTTCAAACTTGAGTACGACTATTCTTCCTTCGTCTGTGCCGTATTTTATAGGCCTCCTGTACTTATGCCTACTTTCTCGCAGTTATTGAGTGAAGCCATTGCTGATCTGGCCATAAATCATGCGAGTGTACGGATTGTTGGCGACTTTAATTATTGGCCTAACAATGTACCGGAAAGCCCTCACTCGGTCGAGTTTACTGATTTATTGACAGGTATGAACTACACCCAGCATATTAAAGCCCCCACTCATGCCAAGGGAAATACCCTAGACCAGGTTTGGACTTCTAATTTAGAATTAGCCAACCTAGGTATCTCCCCCTGTTCATGGTCAGACCACCTGCTCATTACTTTTACCATCTTGAGTTCCCCTGCTCCTAAACTTTCTCCCCCTGCCTCTATCATGGCCAGGAACTTGAGCCGGGTCGATACCAAAGAATACAGTACTATGTTAGCGGCATCTCAACCCCTCGGTACAGTGGTCTCCCTTCATTCCCAGGCAGAAAACATTAACATTTGGCTAGAATCGGCTAGAGACAGTATTGCCCCGCTACGGACAATTAAAAATAAAAGATCCCATGATGCACAACGCTGGTTTTCAGACAATCTGAAGGCCATGAAACTGGCTCTGCGTTAAACTGAACGGAAGTGGAGACAGGACTATTGCCCCCATAAACAGCTCACTTTCATTGCAGCACTTAAAGATTATAAAAATGCCATTATCAGAACTAAATCTGAATACTTTTCTTTTAAAATCCTGGCATCCACCAACAAGACCAAAGATATTTTCTCAATAGTGGACAAACTCGTCAAACCCGATTGAGTTACTTTAAAACCCATTCCCTCACAATCTTTATGTGACTCACTTAATAACTACTTTATCGAGAAAATTGTTAACATCAAATCAAGAATTTCTCAGCCCCCTGCATCTGTGGCTTTTTGTAGTTCAAATATCAATCCTCATCGCCTGGACCACTTCCCTCTTATTACCCAAGAAGTTTTCCTTTCCTTACTCAAGAAGGTTAGGTCAGGATCCCCCCCTGACAGTTGTCCTCCTTCTATTCTTCGGGAAATCTTCCTTTCTTGTCCTGAACCCCCTATGTCTCTCCTTAATAATTCCCTCACCCTGGGCATTGTTCCCAACCTTTTTAAGCTTGCTGAAGTGGTACCTATTTTAAAAACAACTGGCTCTGATCCTTCCATTCTCAGCAAGTTTCGACCCATTTCATTGCTGCCCTTTTTGGGAAAAAATTTGGAAACTCATGTGGCTGATTGTCTCAGCACCTTTGGTGAGAAGTCACATTACTTGGACCCTCATCAAGCTGGGTTTAGACCCAAACATTCCACTGAGTGTTATTCTAGCAGTCCTTGATGATTTACGAAGGGGGGCCGACCAGAGCGCTAAGCAAGCTCTGGTACTCCTAGACCTCTCGGCTGCGTTCGATACGGTCGACCACCATCTTTTGGTCGAGAGCGCCGGGATTCGCGGCCCTCCCTTGGATTGGATCTCCTCGTTTCTTTGTGACCGCTTTCAAGCGGTCCGTCTCGCCAGCTTCTTGGCCCAAAAAAGGAGATTGACGTGTGGGGTTCCTCAGGGCTCCGCACTCTCTCCCCTTCTTTTTAATTTATACATTCTTCCTTTGATCTTGGCCCTTCAAAAGAGAGAGTTGGTTCCATTTAATTATGCTGATGACCTCCAATTAGTATTTAACATCGATTTGTCTCTCTCATCTATTGAAAGTTTCCAGTCCACCATGATATTCATCAGCAATTAGATGAGTGCCAACCACCTCAAGTTAAATCCAGATAAAACCGAGCTGATCCTTACGGGTGGCTCAGGGAATCCCTGGAATTCCAACTTTTGGCCTCATTCTCTGGGATGCCCTCAATCTCCTGTCAAATCAGTCAAAAGCTTGGGAATCGTAATCAGTAACAACCTTACGATGAAGGCACATATTAATACTGTGGTATCTGCTTGTTTTTTTCATCTTCGAAGAATTCGTAAAATAAGCAGATATTTGACTTTTGAGGCCCGGATTCAAGCTGTTCTTGCACTGGTGATGTTGCGTATTGATTACGCTAACTCTTTGTACGCCGGTATCCCGGCTTACCAACTACACCGACTCCAACTGGTGCAGAACCAAGCCGCGAGGCTTGTATATGGTCAACCCAAATCTCATCAAGTGAAACCGCTATTGAAAAATTTACATTGGCTTCCCGTGTGTCACGCAGTCTCTTCAAACTAGGCTGCACTGTCTATAAAGCTCTCTCGGACTACGGCCCGGCTTTCATTATGTCCAGACTACAAAGCTATGCCCCCTCTCGAGTTTTGCGCTCTGCAAACATGAATCTAACCCCTTGTCTGTTGAAGCGCAAAAACAGGGGGGCTTCGCTTCTCGATTCTGGCGCCACAGTTCTGGAATTCCCTTCCCCCTGAACTGCGCTTGTACGCTTCCTATGCTCAGTTTAGGACCTCTCTCAAGACCTGGCTGTTTGTCCAGGCATACAGCTGAACCTTCCTTTTTTCTTTCTTATGCAACTGACCGACTCCACTTAGCGCCAAGAAACCGGTGGTGAACGTGCGCTGTATAAATACTTTTTAACATAACATAAGACACCTAAACATTTCTTCCAGAAGAAACGCAGCGTCTTTCTAGCTTTTCTGAGAAGTGGTTTAAAGCCAATAAATTACAACTGCATACCCATGCTGAATAAACTGCAATGTTAGGTTTTACTTCTTTAAAAAAATCCCTGTAGGTGGTGTTATTTTTCAAATTGCTTGAGACGAGGAATGCAACAAAAGAATGTGGAGTTAAGCTGTATAATTCGACATGGCTTCTTGTAAATTCTCGAAACGGGTGTACTTCATTTCGATGTACCTACATGCATGCTGTCAAGCATACCGTAATATGATGTCTACGTGTTCATATGAGCAGAGTTAGTATTTCACATAAACGCTGGTCACTTCAAGAATTTGACTCCAACACATATTCTTAACACCATGGATAAAGAGAGTAGTTATGAGGGACCTAAGGGAATAATAGGCAGATGGAGGGAACAAGGCTAAACGAGCTAAGCATAAGAGTGCAAGTGCCTCTTATGGCCATCTTCTAATCAGACCCAAGATATCAAATCGTCCTTCACACAAAATATTGTTCAAGTGCAGCTTTAAAAATGAATATAAAACTCAGTCATCATTACTTACCATAGTGATGTTATTCCCATTTAGCAAAATCTGATCGAGTTTTGTGATTCTTCTTCCTTCAGGGGTGATCTCGCTGTTCAAAAAAGAAGGAACAGGTTTACGGTGACGAAAATAAAACCATACCGTTTCCAATCCAGACAACAGAAGAGTGTAGATAAAAGAATCAAAACGTTAACATAGACGTCCATAAAAAAGAAAGAAGAAAAAAATATGATAAACTTCCAAGAAAGTGAGTTACGTGGTTTTAGGTTTGTGGGGGGCATTTGAAATTAGGTAACATTGTCCGAATCAGAAATTGGCATATTTTGCACACAGGCAAAGGTGAAAGCACTAAATATTGAACAGGTAACATCTACATCAAAAGAATCATTAACTACTTTTCTGTCGAAAATACAACCAGGCATAACCGAGTTTGAAAAACTCCAAACAGTAAAACCGACATGACAAATAAAAATTAGAAAAAGAAGCTATTACATTTATCATCACTTATCCAACTAGCTTTCATGGACTGCATGTTTCTGAATTAGGTGCACTCTATCCCGACTAGCAATTCTCAGTAAGTTTTGATGAAGAAGCATTAAAGGCACACAGTGGATAGGAGAGTCCCGTTGCCTATCCAGCTCATTATTTGCATCTTCTATGGGGTTATCCCCCACCCGTTCTGTGCCATCATCAAATTTCCAAGCACAACAGTGCCATAAATAAATGTACTCACACGGGGGGGGGGGGGGGGGGGGGGGAGGGTTGAGTGGTCAAATATGACCTATAATTACACATAACTCATTTTCTCTTTTGTCACAAACTGACATGCTTTTTAATTAAAATACCAAGCAGATGATCATACCAGGGAAGGTGGTAAATTAGGTTCACCAACGCTGCCTGTAAAACTGTTGTTTCTGTTTTTCTATACACTGTAAATAAAACATGTTTGTAATTTATAATGTGTGCTCTTACCTCAATTTGTTTCTATTTTATATCAGTCCCCCTCATTTTCTATGTATTTTTTTTTGCAGCCATGAATTTGTGCTAATGTCCGAGTAAGCACAGCCTACGACCAAATGTAATCCTTCGGTCTGTAGACAGTGCGTACTTTGTTAACTGAAAGCAGAGCCACTGGAACGATGTGGGCGTGCAGCATCTTCCACATAATTATGGAGCTCTGTCTTGAGTGTCTTCTGTAACATAGCTAGGAGATCATGCTTTGTCAGGTAGCTCTTCCAAAACTTGTTCCAGGTTATTGTCTTTCTGGGGTAAAGAAACAATTTCAACCAGACTGGTTACTTTACCCTGGCATGTTTCGCCATCTGTACACCCCGTACAG
The DNA here is from genome assembly GCF_964204655.1 of Triturus cristatus. Lineage (NCBI taxonomy): Eukaryota > Metazoa > Chordata > Amphibia > Caudata > Salamandridae > Triturus > Triturus cristatus. The sequence continues at coordinate 503,253,980 of NC_140588.1, read as the reverse complement.
ACGACAATTGAACGATCTGTTGTCAATTTCCGTCTCACGTTTTTCTCCTGCCCTGTGTGCCCCGCGCCAGGGAGTCTGCCGGTCTTGATACTCGTGTGATGGTTGTTGCATAGTATTGTGAGCTGACTGTACAATTATACTCTCTTACTTTTCTGCAATAACGTCTCAATCCGACTCCCGTAATTAAGGTCCTGGACCTTTCAAGGCCATCGTTAATGGTCTCCTAACACCAGCTTGGCAGTTTTTTGGTACACATGCACCAGTCCTTGATTTGAAGCCAAGCATGCAACTCCCACCAAACTGCACCCCCAACATGCTAAACATACAGGTCTTGCTTTGTCGACCGAACACAGTTTTGGGCCTATGCCAATCCACAGGGGAATGCAGAATCCACAGGTCTGCTGCGGGGTGCACAGGCATCTTCAGTCATTGTCAGCTGTGTTCTTTGCACTGGGCTGTCCTTACACTATGGAGTCTGGTCCACTTGGACCACATGGGCGGTCTTATTTTAGCTACGGAAAATGATGAAAGGCAAGAGCACACACACAATTTAGGCAGCCATCCTCATTTGCGGTAATGCTATGCCCCCATTTAAGTTTTCACAGATTGCCTTAGCAAACCTGCATTTTATTGAACCTTTTTTTTCAGCCGTTCCCATACTATTTGACAAGTTATTGATTAGCCAAACACAAATATGCACATTTCTTAATATTACTGATATCAGGTAAAATTACCTCATGAACAGGTTGGGTCATCTAAATATCAGCCTATTCATCTAAATTAAAAAAGATGCACATGCAGAGTATCCTAAAGGAAATTGCTATTATCAGTCCAAACCTCATAGGTTCATTGACTGAGGCGGGGTGGGGGTTGATTTAAGAAAATATCAGCAACACCAAATATTTAATTACTACCTTATTTAAAATAGGAGTCAACATAGAGGCATTTTAAATATTTGGTCATTAGCAATATTGGTCTTTAATCATACACCCGAGAGTAGTCCCGAGACCAGATATCGTTGGTAAAAACGACATTTCAGTAAGATCCATTTCCTTTTGTATTTTTAATATGAGCAAATTCCTTGGCAGATAACGACATTAAGTCAATATGACGTTGCTATTAAGGAAGCCAATGGACAAATGGGTACATTTAAATTTTAGCACAGTCAAGACTTCGCCCAACTGTCGGGCAGAAGGAAATATTCTATCATCTTTTAGACCCTAATAAAATGTTAACAACTGTGATTAAATAAGGATTCCAAGAGAGATATATCGCCACTTCAGAAAATGTAAAATTAGTTAGAAGCGGCTGTAAAACCAGATCACCATTACAATGCTAATCTGGCAAAATTGCAACTACCAAGAGCTAATAGCTAGTCTCCTGTATTTAATATAGAGTGAATATAAAAAGCTTCAGTCATTCCAGCCATTCACTGGCAGAGGACCATCTCATTCATCATCTGAGGGGAAGCGAAGTTTTAGATCTGTGGTAACTTACTCTTGCAGGGTTAATCAGAGGTCAAATAAAGCCATAGGTGGCCGAAACTATTGTCAGAAGATCAGCATCTCTGGCATCAGAGTGGGTCAGTAGAAAAACTAAGAAAATAAATATCAGTCTCAGCACTTTTTTCCGCTCTTCGCTTTGGTGAGATCACCGATATTGAAGAGTAAAGTTGTTACTCTCACAAACGCGGAGCATCACAATGTAAAAAAAAAAAAACACAAACCCAGTGACAAGGAATGAATGGTGATAATATAAGAAAGCAAAAGAGGCACAATTGAGTTGTGACCCACCTTTAACGAAAATATATTAACACTTGCCTTAGTACAGTCAACAACAGCCTCATGGCATGCTATTTAGCGTAAACAAGTGTTCCACTATGCGCCCTTATTTTGCTTGGGAAAGTATTGACCATCTTGTTATTCCTCCTTAGCAGCTATCTTCTGGCATATGCAGTTAGACAAATAATCTTTGAGCCTTGCACACTCCTAGAACTAAGCACAAGTTCCAAGCTCAAGACCAGAATTGCTGAGAAGTTGTTCCTTCCTCACCCTTGCGAGAGTACTTGTGGACTTCTAATTTCTCTAAAGCATGATTTTGAATGCATCAGTTTCAAAGGGTACTTTGAATGCATTTTACTTCGTCTGTCACAGAGACTTACAAATCTTTGGCAAGTTGCAATTTTAAGATTCCAGCTATTTCTTTTATTATGTCGATTGAATTCAATCGATTAACTATCAGTTTACTGTTGCAACAGCATTCACAGAGCCATCTTTCTATGGTCATTGTTCACCTCAAATCCATCCTTTATGCTCGTACTGAAATGCTGATTTTCAGATGCAGGAATTCAAAATGTACTGCTGTGTACATCATCAAGCCATGAAGTGCTTTCCTACAATTTTCCTTTACCTTACTTGTTTTTCAGTAAGCTCACAGATTCAATCGTAAAACACCTGAAGTGCCCTGACAGCTTCTGGATATACTGGTAGACTAACTTGACTTGGTAAACCAGATTTCACTTTATAATTACAGAGAATAACTATGTGGTTCATGCTCGATATAGAAATGTGCAAATCTTATACTCGTCCTTGGGACAGTGCACTGATCGGACTCCAACAAACCACTTCTTACACAGCAAGACTTTGTTTATAATACTTATAATTGCTCACCTGTCATCTTCCATGCCTTAACCAATTAACCATAATCCAATCTTCACAATGTAAGACTATGGGTGATATTGCATAATAACTGTTGTTGTGAGGCTGGTCCTACTAGTTCACATGCACATACTCCAAAACAGACACATTCAAGACTATTCAATATGCATAGCTGTACACCTGTCCTGAGACAACAGTATTCTTACCATAAAGAATATAATTATTATAACACTGTATCACAATATATCTGTTCACACCTCCTTATATAACAAATAAAGGAATATAAACAGCACTGTTAAAGCCTTAAATTACTTTGCAATTGAATTTATGATTTTGTCCATACTATACTAATCCAATTATATGTGTAAGCTACTTTTGTAAATAAGTTAAATGAGCTAATAAAGGATTACCCTTTAGGATACCCACGAGTTGCAGAATAATTTCTGGGTTATGGTCATGCCTAAACCCTGCAGATCAAGTACTGGTTTTCTTCAATGAACCTTATTTTAACCATCATTAATTTCATATTTGTAAACGAAAACGTATTTTTTTTTTTTAAAGATTTAAAATTAAGCTATGAACTGGCATTTATTGTGCAAGATTACCTTCTTATTCTTTATCGTAATCTGAAACACACAATGAAAAGCTATTTACCTGTAATCCAAGTCGTCCACCACGACAATTTCCTTTATAACCAAAAGAACTGAATTGTGCCGCCCACACTAAGGAACCAGGGGCATTTATTTTTATAAATATATAATACGTTTTTCTTCTAAAAAGCCAATTAAAGTATTTTTAACAGCCTTACAAAGCCTATATTAGCCAATGTTCAGCTATTTTCTCTAAACAAAAAATCTATTTAAAATACAAAAAAGGAATATCTTACAAATAACAACGACAATAAAACTCTTTCACAAAACTGTTATAAAGGAAGGGTCACAAAAAACAGGGACAACGTAGCCGAATAAGCTGAAGCCTGAAAGACTGGGAAAACTGCATCTGCTCCTTTAAGGAATAGCATTTAAAAGGCCAGCAGATGGCTGAATAAAGAACATCATCAACAAGCTGGTCTATGAGGTAGGCCTAGACATACAAGCAGGGTCAGGCTCTGTCACTATTTAGATGCCAATGAGAAGGCGTTGATAAATGCATTTTGTTTAGCCTATGTGATTAATAATAAGAGGTGTGGGAGCAGTGTATGTGTGCAGGTAGAATAGTGTGAGTGCTCACTGTGCAGGGTGAGTGGTGCATGATTGAAGGTTGAGAAGTGTCTGAGTGCAGGGTGAAACTGCCTAAATAGGAAATTAATCATGTGCAAGGCAAGAGGCTTATTTAAATTGAAAATGAAAAAGTCAGTGGGCGTGGATCGAATTATCCAAGCATGCAAAGGAATGGATCACTTTGAAGATAAAGTATCAAGAAAGCAGGCAGGGATGGCACATTGAAGGAAACAAGGCAGGTACTTAACCTTTGCAATATGAATTGAAGATATCACAAACACTTTAGACAGTTTCTTTATAGGCAGCTGGGTTGAAGAATAAAAAAAGTGTGTGAAACAAGAAACCTTAAACCCATCAGCTACCGGGAGGCCGAGTCATTCCAAAGGAATTCAATAAAATAAAAGAGCAGCAGGATGTTTCCCTGTACGACGCTTGGGTAAGGATGGACCCTACAGTTTAAATAAAAGAGTGCTGCAATATAGCGGAAAGGTGTCAGGTTTACTGGTAAATGTCTGCGACTGTCAGACGATTAATGGATACATTATTTAGTGTGGTTTAAATAAGAAATCGAATTTATGAACATAATCCACTTATAATTAGAAAGCACATCATAGCCTAAAGGTGCAAAGCAAACAAAAACATATTGTAATAAAGCAACAGAACTGAAAGAAATAAGAATACTTGCGAATAAACGTTGGCTTCAGATAATTAATGAACAGTATAGTGCCGTTTGAGTACTTATAACACTTGCAGCTTAAAAAGTGCTTTGTATCCATAAAGCGTGTTTGGGAGTTAAAAACAACATATTGTACGTAAAGACAACAGAACAGGCAGATACATCGCTGCCTACAGCGTGCAAAAGTGTAAAACAATGAAAGTCACTGAACTCACCAAAGAACGTAACATGAGGCGAACCAAAATTAGAACCAGTATCTCGGTCTGTGCATCAAAGTAAAATCGAACAAAACCAGAAAGGCAGAAGGTTATTGAACATTTATAAGAAAGTACTTTGTGTTGGAGCTCAACAGAGCAATTGTAAGGCAGCTACAGTATCTGGAGCTCTCACTGTTTCTGAAGCATTACTGTCGAAGTGTGAAACAAAAGACTAGACCTGCGCTGAGACAGCTGTTTTATTGGTTTTCTTTTGGTGCCATTTTCGAAGCCATCTTGCTGGTAAGCGGCGATGTCTGCAAGTCATTAGCGGTGGTTTGCACACCAGGTTAATTACACCAAGGCGTTACATAGTGCTGTTTCTAGTGCACCAAGTCATCATGCGGACATTTGCTGGCTAGAGGCGATCCCTAAATCACATCTTTAACGGTAATTTGCGCTCCATTGCATCCAATTGTCACCATTGTGTACGCTTTGACATTTGACGTTCACAAATTACCAGCGTTAATACCAGTGGCTTTCAGCTCATGTTTACAGAGTGGTGCTTAGAGATGCAGCAGAGGGGGAAAGGAGGAGGGCCGGGTAGTGTGGAGTAAGACATGAGGCAATAGAGGAATACGTGAGAGCACCGGAAGATAACCAGCAACAATCCACATGGGACGGGGTATCAAGAAAAAAAGAGCGAAGTAACAACAAGAGCAAACGGACAACAGAGGAAGCAGCTGCGAGGGAGAAGAACCCAAAATAAACGCTGTGCATGCAAAATCTTTAAAAATAGTTCCACAAGAGCGGATGGAAATAGTACTTGGTCGACAGGAAACTGATAAGAGAAGCACTTGAAGAAAACACAAGGAACAACAGGAAACCGTATACTACAGCCAATAGAAACAGAGGAACCAAAGAAAAGCAAGGAAAGCAAGGGGCGGGATGTAAGCCCCTTTTGAGTTTTATATTAAATAAAATAGATCTCACAAGCACAGTGCAAGCGAAACATAAAAAGGGCCTCTCTAGATAGATTTGCCGACTCGGGTCAAACCTTTATCCTTCACCTGACCAGTTTCCTTTTAATACACATAAGAAGATTTGCTAACAAAGAGAAGTAACTATGGTATGCTCCCCATAAAAAGGGAAATAAGAGCATCATTTCTGTCTCACTCTGTGGATCTCAGGATGGGAGATCTTGCAGCAGTAGATATCTTCAAAAATGTGGTGAGGGACAGATAGACAGGCTTCTCATTAGAGCCACTATTAATAGGTTTCTTCAGCCCACAAGTTTTACAAGGGCTAAATAAGGCCTGTTGAGTCATCTCCACTTTTCCAGACGTGCTCAGAGCAAAATATTATTTACTGTTGAGATTAGTAGAGATCTGCACATCACAGTACAAATAAATGCAAGCTTCCCAACCTTCTGAAGTTGATAAATTGACTGCTATTAAACAGGGTAAATGTAGAGCTGTTATTTACAGTGCTCATAAAAAGCAGATGTTTAGTATGAAGCACTATATAAAAATGTATTAATGTCTGATTTCAAAGGGACAGCAAGGAGCAAGGGGGTGATTAGGTGGGGGTGTTACTGAAAGAAATTACCACAAATTCCCAGGCGGACGATGGAAAATAAATGAAAAGCATGTGAAGCTATATAGATGCAATACAGTAGAAAGAATGAATACCCAGTGATAAAAGCTAGGCATCATGAACAGCAGTCTCTGTCTACCCAAGCTCAACTTACTGAGAGCAAACGCAGACAAGGGAATCCCCCAAGCCCTTGTTCTTCTTGATCTGTCGGCCGCGTTCGACACGGTCGACCATAACATCTTGTTGGCCCACGTCGAGTAGGCTGGCCTTCAGGGCTCTACATACAATTGGATCAAGTCCTTCCTTGACGGCCGTACTCAAGCGGTCCGCCTCGGACCTTTTACTGCCCCCAGATCCGCCACCTCCTGCGGTGTTCCTCAGGGCTCCTCCCTCTCACCCCACCCATTTAACCTCTATCTAAAGTCCTTGGTTAACTCTTTAAAAAACAGGAAGATAACCACCTTCAACTACGCGGACGACCTCCAACTCCTCTTCACACTGGATTCCCCGGACTCTGCTCTAGAATTCCAAGCCACCATGCTCCACATCCAGCAATGGATGAACCTTAACCATCTTAAACTCAATCCCGGCAAGACAGAATTAGTCTTGCCGGGAAGGAGCGAGATCAAATGGGGCCCACACTTCTGGCCTAAGGACCTCGGACCACCCCCCACCCAATCGCCCTCAGTGAAAAGCCTGGGAGTCACCCTTAACTCTGACCTCTCTCTCAGAGGACAGGTGGGGTCGATGGTCTCATCCTGCGTTTTCCAACTGAGGAAAATAAGGAAAATCAGCCACTTACTGACTCAATCGGCTCTCATTCAGGCAGTGATTTCCTTTGTACTATCGCGTCTCGATTTCTCCAACTCCATCTATCTCGGTCTGCCTGTGTATCTACTCAAGCGTCTTCAAATGGTACAAAACCAGGCGGCGAGACGGATATTCAAACATCCCAAATGGCTTTCGGCCAGTCCCCTGCTAGCCAAATTGCACTGGCTACCACCCATCGCCCAACGTGCAGTCTTTAAGACCGGATGTCTGATATTCAAGGCCTTGCACTGCAGGAGCCCCAAATTCATCAGTCACCTGATTGTCAAACATGTCCCACGCCGCAACCTTCGATCCGCCCACCTAAGACATACCATCCCAGTCTTCAAACTCAAACGCCAAGGTGGATGCAGGTTTTCTTACCTAGCTCCAAGCCTCTGGAACTCCTTACCATTGGACATCAGGATGCAGGATAACTTGATGGGTTTTAGAAAGGCTCTCAAGACCTGGCTGTACTCGCAAATCCGCGCTTAGCCCGTCCCAACACATCACACAATTAGCACCAGGAAACCTATCGGTGACCGCGAACTTTATAAGCTCCTATTAACATAACATAACATAACTGCCCACCTATCCCCATCAATAGAGCTCTAAAGAATGGTGTACGCCTATATAACAAGCATTGGCATAGCCAATAGGTCTCGACTTTGGGCCCTTATAAGTGTTTAGCGATGCAACAGTTGATGTTGTTGCACCAAGGATATTGTGCTGGATAACTAAACACTTATAAGGTCCCAAATACGAGACTTATTGGCTATGCCAATGCTTTTCTTTTTTTTTTAATGAAAAGGCAACCGCCCGGGGCCATTAATTCCACGAGTTGAACTGCTTCAGCTGCAGTGTAAGGCATGGAAGGGGTCTCCTGTGGGAGGCGCAGACAGAGCCTTCTTGCCTGGGTGCCGCTGCCTGATCAAACTGTGAATGTGCCCAACTGGTTAATCTGCAAACGTAAAGGGTCCTCGGAAGCCCTATTGGCTTTAATTGATAGAATCCCTTGAAGCTTTCTGACGCATTTATTTTTTGAGCGGTATTATAAGGGAACCACCGGCTAAGCTGTGAAGTATGTGCTTTTAAAATACAATTATAAAAAAGATGCACTATGTAAAGTCTAGGTATTACTTAAATCTGCATTTTCAAAGCACTTTATCATAAACCTTTTTGCCCATTTTGTACTTGCCCATCTTATACTGTGTGTGATGCAAGTTTAAAATAATGATGTAAAACTTGAGAGTTCCTGAGTTTGAACCTGAGGGAGAGTTTCAAGTGCCAGCGGACATCAGTGGTACCATCCCCCCCTGTGCCAGCTTCACCAAGTCGAGATGTCTCACAGGAGACGGGGGGGGGGGGGGGTCAATGCTATAGGGAAGAGCAGTAGCAACAGTGTAGACGGCAGTGGTACCATTTCCACCTGTGCCAGTGCCACCTGGTCCAAACTTCACTCAGGAGTCAATGCTATTGAGGCGAGCAGTGGTTTGTCCCTCTTCCACAAGAACAATGTTGTGGGCCCGCAGACACCAACAGGAAGGTGGCTGGCCACGGACTGAGGTGACATCAGAATTGGTTGGAAGGGAGGAGAAATAGTGGCAGTGATACAGTTTAGTAAACCGAGAGGCGGAGTAAGGAACAAAAAAAAAAAAAAACAATGCTCATGTCCAATGACCTGAACTTCAAGACAAAGCCAAAACATCTGTTTTTATGCTGCCCGCATCTCTCCAGCATTATCCTCAAGATCACGCACCTGCCATCATGAACAGTATCTGAAGTGGAAGAATCACTGTGGACCCTTACTTCAGTAAGCTCGCATCCACAAAGAAAGGCACAGAAGCAAATCTTCGACTGTACACAGCATCTTCTTAAGCAAATGACCAAAAATGTGCAATTAAACCTCTCAATGGTGTTCCAGATCTACCTAGATTTGCTCCACTACTAGCCGATTTTATAAAGTAAAACATGGATACTCCAGACCAAACCCTGTGAATATGACCCACAATAACCATGAAAAAATACACAAGGAACAGTGTTATTGGGTAAGTATTGCATTTTGTATTTCATAATATATAAGTAAGCAAATACCGTTGAAAGAAATTGTCTTAAAGAAAGTCCACTTTTTATGTTCAGCATCAGCAAAAAAGCCTCAGTCCCAGTGAGGTGCAGTATGTATGTACTTCCATCACCACACATGCAAATATATGCATCTTGATGCTACAGTGGTCCCAGTGTAATGACGTCTACACAAGTATGTGTCACGAAGCGTTTAGGAGAAGGAGGCTGGTACCAAATTGCAGCTGCGGGGTCTTCCTTAAAAGTTTTTTTTTAAATGGATGTTGAGGGAGCAACAGAGGAACGTGTGGTAGGGTGAGCACATCAACAATACTGGCAGTAAGCACGGTGGGATAGCGGTGCAATGAAGGAGCATGGGACAAGAGGAAATAAAACAAAAGCACAGTGGGACGTGAGATGCTTGAGGAGTAGCAGAGAGAACAAAATGGAGAACGCAGGGGTAGGTGGTGGACGTGTGATGGGAGAGCAGACATAAATGAGAGAGAAAAAATAAAAACACACGCACATAAAAGGAAACAAGCGCACGCACCTCGCACTTACACGTGGGGGAGTGCGGCCAAGAGCAGGGAGGCGCAGTGTTTCCCTTGCGGGAGGAAGCGCGATAATTGCTACCAGATGGCGCCGCTCGCTCCCGCAAGTTAATCACCAAACATGCATGCGTTGCCATTCAAAGCAATGCAACGCGTGCACGTTTTTACCTGAAAAAGGGAATCAATGGCTAAAGGTCTTTTTCCTATGCAGCGCATGCGCGCTGCGTAGGCGAGACCTAAAAAGGCCATGTGATCTGCAATCAAGAATCAAAGTGCATAGGAGTACTGAAAGAAAGTATGATGGCGACGTAGACATTCTCTCCAAGGACTAAAGGTTCATATTCATATTTTGGTTTTCTGAACCAGCACAATTATTATCAAACCATGGGCCTGTTTGCCAAGGTACTAGTCTCAAAAGCAATATTCGAGATGAGGAGCTTGAATACTCCACTCGGGTAAAGAAACAACCCCACAAGACATTGTCTTTATCTGCTAAAATTCATACGGAATGTAAACCCCAATGAAATACTTACAATTCTGTGACATCTTCTAGAACCATATCTTAGGTTTGCAGTTAAGGAAAGAAGTACAAAAATAGAATGATATTCACACAAATATATGGAGACAAATTTCCAAAGAAATAGTAAATCTGCATCTGTAGTGGTGCTCCTATAAATGAGTACAGACGTATTACTTTTGGAAATTCACACACATGTAGTGCTTCTGGAAAGCTGCACCAGGTGCACATTTTCCAAAAGTACCACTGGGAGTGTTACATGACATGTCCATTGGGTTCCCATTTCCCAATGCATAATTGTGCATAGCACAAGATTAAGTACCTGGGAAACGCAGCCAGAAAAAAATACAATTACATTTTCTCTGCCATGGAAATCCCTTCCCCTACATTGCCTCCTCATTCAGAGTTCGGAGATGATCTGTTCCCCTTCGCAAGGGGGAATTACTCCAGCCCTATGCCACAGTCAAACTATTTCCTCAGAAGACAAGGATCACAGTTTGTGAATCACCATAAACTAGTTTAAAAAACTCAAATGTTTGTGGGTGTTTATAAATTTACATGAACACGTACAAAACATGTTGTTCCTACCACTCCCTACCCCTTGTGTGGAGTTTACTACTGTATAATTTCAAGCTCACATGGCAGAGATTTACGCAGTAGTAAAACAATTCACACCTGTCAAGTATCCTTCCGCTAAAATCAGTCAGGCTTAAAACAAGTAATTTTTCGCTATAATCTCAGGTTTATGGCTAAAAAGCTATTTGTGAATGAGGCCCATAATGTTCAAGCTAACACTCGTGTAGTATCTTCATGTAAGGTTATTACTGTATCTTGTAACTAGCTGCTCAGCCAGTGTGAAAGTTCCATGTGGAATGTTGACGTGACTGGAATGTTGGGTATTGGTGTGGTGTGAGACAGTTAGGAGGATGGGCTGAGCAGCTAGCAGGCTGCTCCTGGTGGGGCTATACTATGGACTTTACTATCTTAATAAATAACCTAAAGATATATACTGGCTACGTCTGCTGTGTCACATCATCCTATGGAACCAGGTCACTTCAATTGGCGACGAGTTGGACTAAAGAAACCATGCGTGAACTTGAATAGACTGGTGTGTAACTGATCTAGTGTGACTTGAAGATGTTGACTTAAAGAAAAGAAACTCCTCATCTGGCGGAACCTCCTGGCACCGTGAGCCCCACCAGTGACCACAACACCGGTCGCCCAAACCTCCATGTGCCAGTTGGAGTGAGGAGTGGAGCTGCTAGATGTTTTCTAGCGAAGCACAGAGGTTTGCCTCAATCCTGTGTCTACTACGAGGTGTTGGGTCCCTGAGCCGTCTTGTTGTTTTTTTCATGACCAAGATGGGTGTCTTATGATTGCTGCTGGCCCTGTGACACTCGTGAAGGATATGTACTTGCTGGTCTGTGGAGGGCCAGTACATCAACCAACTTTCAAGGCTCCAGTATTAAAGGACAATGTGCCTCTGCAAACTAGGTATAAGTGACTGCCTGTGCTGTTTTGTTGCTTGGGGAGAGTGTCTCCATCGTGAGAAGTTCCCCAGAGGACCCACTAGTGAAATGGCTAATCATTTAGCTTCAACAAATGGGTGATGTTGATTTGGTAAAATATGCTCGGGGGCAAAAATCGGGCCCCGGTGTTAAACTATTGTGTTTTGCAGTCATGACGTACACCATGTAAGGAGCACATCGGGTTGTTCAAGGGTGTGGATTGGGCCCTTGTGTTAACTGTGAGTGTTCGAAGATGCTGTGCACCTTTTGATGTGGTGATCGGGGCAAGGATCGGGTTCAATTCAGCTTTGGAAAAGCTTGACTGAGGACAAAGAGCGAGGAGCTGTGCGCCTGAGCGAAAGGCTTGAGTTTGGAGACAGCGTTACTGGGTTTGCGTGAATACTTCCAGAGGTGGTAAATTACACGTTATTTGTAGTCATCGGCATTGGCATTATACTGGTTACTGTTTGAATTTTGGACATTTCCTTCAGTGTGTGGAGTCAACCGTCACAGTTTTTAAAAGTGGCACGAGTCATGAGGATGCTTTGAAAATGGATGCACGTGACATTTCCAGCTTGCGCGCACCCTTGCCTGCTTCTTCGGTTTCCATGGATCGTTTGTGACTTTCCAGCTTGCGCGCACCCTTGCCTGCTTCTTCGGTTTCCATGGATCGTTTGTGACGTTCCACCTTGCTTCCTGTGCTTAGCTGCCTCTGGACGTTGTATGCACTGACGTGCTGTTAGCCATTCGGCTTATCGTCATAAGGCGTGCCGCCATCTTTTGATTGACATCTGCAGTTTGTTCTCTCGTAGTATTGCAGTCACGTAATCACCGTACTGCTCTTTGCCAACCACATTTTTTTTGGATGCAATAAAGTTTGAACAAGCTACATCGGAGGTTATGACCAGATTGAACTTTTAAGTCGGTTATACGTTTGTCTTCTGTACTCGGTTGCATAACTATATACATGCCGTTTTTTTATGTGATGCTGCACAACAGTCCCTTGTAATTTGTAGCTACATGATCCCATATTGTGGTATTTACATTTCGCAACTGGCTCACAGTTTAATGCATCGGAGTGTTTTTTTTCTTCTTTGATTTTATTTCAAGTTTGCAGTTTACATTCTGGAACAAATTATTGTATTTCTGATCTGTTTTCCCTTATTTAAGGTATTGTGGTATTGTCAAATTTGTGTTTTTGGCACCAATTCATTTTATGGGGATGGGATTTGTCTCTGTTTTTTTAAAAGCATTAGTCAGAGCTATATTATATGTGAAATTTTTCAAAGCTGTGAGTGCACGTGTTGAGAGTGTACCCTGTATCTCATTGTTTGGGTGAGAGGTCGCTCACCGGTGTTTGTTTCACAATAGCTATGTGTTAGAGCTTTTGAAGCACTAATATAATTTTTCCCGCTTGCGTTGTTGTTCTGTTTTGTGCTGCATATTGGTCCTCTAGTGTGTATGTTTTTGTCATGTTATGCTACACATTGGTCATTCTGGATGTTGTGCTCCACATTTAGTTATTTGGAATGGGTTTTAGTCCTATTTCCATGTCGCAAGTTACTGTTTAGTTACTTAGGTGTAGCTTTTGAGTTTGGTGTCAGTCCCATTTACCCAGTTATGGGGGGTGAGAGTCCCACTTATTAAATTAGTAATGGGTGTTAGTCCTATATACTTACTGTTTAGTGGGTGTTAGTTCCACCTAGGTCATTGTTAATGGGTGTTAGTCCCATTTACTCAGTTGTTAAGGGGTGGTAGTCCCACCTACGTTATTGGTAATGGGTGTTAGTCTCATCTACCTTGTGTACAGGGGGTGTTAGTCCCTCCTATGTTATTAGTAATGGGTATTAGTCCTTTTCACTAAATGTTAAGGGGGTGTGAGTCCCACCTTTGTCACGTTAGTGTTGGGTTTTAGTCCCTTCATTTAATTATTAGCGGTTGTGTGTGTGGGTATCTGTCTTTTGATGCCTCACTGTGCTGCATTTCTTTTATGCTTGCTTCATTAGTCTGTGGGTTTTAGTCCCATTTCTGTATTCTGTATATTTGGGTGTTAGTCCCTTATACTCAGAGTTTAGGGGGTGTTAGTCCCACCTACATTTTAGTGATGGGTGACGTCCACCCATTGTTTATTTGTTTGGGAGTGATTCTTCCTGTATGTTTCTACAATTTCTAGAGTATTTTTTGTCATTCTCTATCGTGATTCTCTGTGTTTTCTTTCATATGTATCTTATGTGGTGTCTTTCCAATCTCCGTTTGGTAGTTTAACGTTTTTTTTGTGTCTTATTAAAGAAGGAGGTTGGTGATAGTGTGTGAGTTTAATGTTCTCTTTAGTTTCTTATCATAAGAGGAGGATGGTGATAGTTCATTCTTATTGTTCATCCTTTTTCTTATCCTTTTTCTGCCGTTTTATAGTCTGGGTCCCTTTCGTGGTTTTGTTTATTCATCTTACCCTTGGGTCTTGGACTATTTATCTCTTGTTTATATTTTGTGTTTAGTTGCTTTGTACTTTTAGTATTGTTTGTTTTATCATCAATTGTAAAGAAGGGAGATATTGTAGTATCTTCATGTAAGGTTATTACTGTATCTTGTAACTAGCTGCTCAGCCAGTGTGAAAGTTCCATGTGGAATGTTGACGTGACTGGAATGTTGGGTATTGGTGTGGTGTGAGACAGTTAGGAGGATGGGCTGAGCAGCTAGCAGGCTGCTCCTGGTGGGGCTATACTATGGACTTTACTATCTTAATAAATAACCTAAAGATATATACTGGCTACGTCTGCTGTGTCACATCATCCTATGGAACCAGGTCACTTCAACTCGCTATACTGGTTTGCTCCATATATGACATTATTATTAACATTGCTTTAGCTTGATTAACAGCAAAACATGCATACATTATACGTAAAAACATTTTAGATTGCAGATGCCGATTAGGTACGTTAGAGCCCAGAATCTTGGCTTGTGGATATACATTTAAAGATTGCCTTTAAAGTTCAAATGACAGACAGATAACCACAACTTCCCCTGACCCCATGTGTCTGTATCTTCTGCAGGGTCGTTGATGTGGATATACCACGCGTCATCTTCTAGCCCCTGCACTTCCATGAAGGCAGGCCACGGGCCTAGCAGTGCAGCAAAAATTCTGAAAGAGAATGACAATAAGAACACTTGCCGAATTTGGGAAGATAAATGGTGCACACCTCAATTTCTTACTGAGCTGTAGAAGACAAGCTGGTGTGAAAAATGCAAGTGGAACAGATTGCCCTATTGTACGGTCCTTCTAATACATTAATCACATTTCTAGTTGTCCGAAAAAACGGATAAACCATTAGCTCTATCATGGTGCAATAGGTGTGAGACACTACCTAGTTTATAGAATGAGAGGCAATCCACTAAATCCTGTCATACGGGAGCATTACAAAAGGATGCGTTTCAATTAAAAAAAATGTGGATTTCATACAGATCAGATTTGTGATGGGAGGACAATCTGGAGGGGCTCTCTAGTGACAGCTACTGGTTGACTTTCTAGGATAGTCTGACTACAAGGAAGCATTCTTGGCCTGCAAAAGAGGCATTCTTCAACAAGACGTTCTGGTGTAATATATTCGAGGATGCGGAGAGGGGTAACCAATCAAGATTCACAATGAATACATTATCTTCTGTCTCATGAGTCGTTTTCAACATGGACTTCCTCTAAGCGTAAATAGGCCACCCCGAGCACTGGAATGCTCAGAGGCTGATACAGGAATTCTGAGAAACGACAGCAGAGGACCCATAGGTCTCATGTAACCGCTCTTCTAACACGCACTGGTAGGTTTGCTCCATCACCCAATCCATTAAGCAGAGGATGTGCAGCTGGACACAAACTATGAAAGATACAATAGTAGTGCCCCCGAGCAAAGGACTTTGCTGAGAATCAGTTGCCATGCCGTAAAGGAATAATGCATGTTGAGGCTACAGCAGCTGAAAGAACGGATGGACTGCCACAGCTGACCAAAAGTTAGTCAAGACTAAGATAGCACCTAGAACTCCAGGGACATGAAGACTTTCATTGCTGCCCCACTGTCACGAGGGACAGCTTCCTTCCTATCTGGCTGGGGCACTATGCTGGCACAGATGTGAAAGTCTCAGCTCCTGAGTGACCATCAGCCTTGATGGATTTTACTCGAGCATTTATTGAGTGACTGATTCTTAAGCTGGTGGTGGCAGTTTCTTCCTTCTATTGTTGGCACAAGAAATAATTAGAATTCCTCAAACTCTGGGTATTTACTCAGAGAAAGGGAGGCAGGAGATGACGCGATTTCTCTGATGAAGAAGACGGGGACTGTTGTTACGCTTAATTAACAACACACATTCACCTCTTGCAGAAAACGGCTAATGTTGAAGTCACTTTGAAAAGTGTGGAGAGATGGAAGTCTTTCAGCCCACTTGAAATGGCTAGAATGACAAACGGAGTCAGCTAGCAAGATACAAACTCTGGAACACAATGAACGTTGTGTAGCAGAAATATTGGAAGGAATCGATAAATGTAAAGACTGGGCCATTGGCAATGTCTTGAAACTTTATTCTAGGCTACAGATGTTTGATAATTTTCCGCTGAAGCCCAGCAAAAATTATACAAAAAGTGTATCACCATAGGCGTCTGCAATACCCCTGAAAGGACTCCCAGATATAGGAGAATACATTACACGCCAAAACCTGCACAGCTGGGAAGCAGTGGGTGCGACTACAGTGCTGCACCTAGTACGGAATAATACAATACTAGTCTTCCGAAACCAAAGTCATCGATTGGGACCACGCCCAAGGCCAGTTCTTGCTGTACTACAAGATACACTCACGAAACTGCCGCATGTAGATGCCGCAGAACCTGCATCACATGCATGGATTCAAATACTTTACAGAGTGAAAGCTAGCTGGAGCCATATAGGAACATACGGGCACATCCTGTGTAAACTCTGTAGGAAAAATGGGAGGACATGGCGGGTCAAGTCTTTCATGAGAAAGAGTGCCACTAGGTTTAAAAGTGCCCAAAGAAGATATCCTGAATGCCCGGTTTGTGTACCGTGTTTGAGCATATGGCACACATAGCAATTTCAGAATAATTTACTCAAGCGCCATGGCATCCTGCCCCAAACGTGCGAAGACACATCGTTCACGCATGCTCTGGGATTCACCGAAGCTGCAAGATTACTGAAAGGCTGTTATTGACACCAGTGAATAGAAAACGGGATGATAGGAGATGGAGGTTACCGAAGCTGCTCTACTTGGCATACGCAGCAGACCCAAAAAGATGAAAGTCCAGACGAAATACATGGACTTGCGATTGGTACTAGCCAAGAGAGCCATCACAATGAAGCGTAAGGGTCCACAATTCCCACGTTAGATAATTAGTGACAGGATGTTATGCTATGTGCAGACACGGAAGCTACAGTCCTCCGAATAGAAGAAAAGAAATTCTCCATAAGGAACCGATAGCAGAACATGGCATGAATTAACAAAGTTTAAAAGAGTGGAGAAAAAACAATGATAAAACACACTAAAACATTAATATTGAACCGCTCGAGATCAGACAATGCCGAAGTTGTCCCTAGGCCCCAACATATAACAACTTGAGAAGCAACAACAATCCAGAAGAAAAATCATCAGGGAACCACTGAACTCATAAAAGCAGGATCATATGGGGAATATTCACCGAATGCACACACTCGCCTTACAGGATGGGATAAGGGGATGAAAAAGCAAAAGAAGGAGTAACTGACACCCATCAGAAAGAAAAGCACCTTCGAAAGGCAGGAATGGGTAAAAGCACTTCCATAGGAGACGTTTAAGCTACAGTCCCCAAGGTGAAGGTAAAGCACGGGGTTAGGGTGGATATGGAGAAGACTGTGCATCAGAAGAACGACGTAAAATGTACCTTTAATTTAAATTTATTTCACTTTCATCAATTAAGTGACTAACAGAATGGGAAACCCCAGCAAATGAAAAACTGCTTTGGAGATTCTCCCATAGGACTGGCATCTAATACATTTCAGCAAAAACATACTGTCTCGACTTGCTCCCTGCGTTCTCGTGTCCACCACCAGGGGGCTGAACTGTGGGACTCACCAGTGTTCTAATAAGCTTCCAGAGCCCCCCCCTTCCCTTGATGTATATACTGACTTCCAGCCATCTGGACACTATTTGGGAATTCATATCCATTCCCAATCCATGCCAGGTTTTGTGGAAGCCATCCTGCTCATGCCTGAAACTCCATTACCTAGAATTCCCTGCTTACTGCTTCGTCTCTACCCCTGCAAGCCAAGGATGAGTGGAGGAATTCAGCTCACCTGTGGCTGGCTGCTGCTAGCCTGCTCACACCTGATGGATGCGATTACTGTGAGCTCTTTTAAGCCCCAGCTCCCTTCAGGCCAAGGTTGGTCATTGTAGCTGTATTCCAGTGAGACTGATCCTTGTTTCCTGATAAGGGGATGAAAAAGCAAAAGGAGGGACTGACACCCATCATTGTTTCCTGAGCTGTTTGATATTCCTCAATTCCTGAGCTATAGCTATTCCTTGTGCTTGAATTAGCACTGCCTGCAGTGCTACCTTGTTTCCTGAGCCTTAGCATTCCCTGTTCCTGACCTGCAGCAGTTTCCCTTCTGCCTGAATTAGCACTGCCTGCAGTGCTACCTTGACTCCTGAGCCTTCGTATTCCTTGTTCCTGAATTAGCACTGCCTGCAGCGCTAACTTGACTCCTGAGCTTTAGCTCAATTCTAATTCCTGCTCCTGAGCCTTAGCATTCCTTGTTCCTGAGCTACAGCAGTTTTAATTGTTCCTGAACTAGCACTGCCTGCAGTTCTACCTTGGCTTTTAAGATTTTGCTAAATTATTGTCTTGCTCCAGAACAGCCTTCAGTGCTACTTTTTCTTGACTCCTGATCCAGCACTATTCTAGTATACCCTTGTAGCCTCCCCCTTCTGTATATCCGTTTCCAGTCCCAGCCTTTCTTCCCATTACCTTGGTTCCAGTTCCTAATTTGCGGTCTTTCTATTCTGCTGTCTTGCTTCTGTTACCTTGTATGTTTGTTACTTGCTTTCTGCCAAGTGTGCCCTGTGATTTCCTTCTTTTCCTGCTAAGCACTCCTGCTTGCTAGCTCCTTGTCTATTGTGCTTGTGTTTAGTTCTACCCCTTTGCTGTTACTGCCTTGCGTGTTCCTGTTTGATCGCCAGGATCCGTGGGCACAGCTGACTACCTAGGTGGTGTTTCTTGTTCACTTTGAGTATTGTCTTTGAGTTACATTTATAACTTCACCATAGGTATAAGCTCCACAGACCCTGCCTTTGCATGCATATCCTTTATGTGGGTATTTGCAGTCAGTATCTGTAATAGCAATTGTGGGTGAGAAACTTACTGAGCTTCAGTCTTACCGTGTGGAGCTCCTGAGTGCTTTACCTCACACTCGTCTTTACTGTTAATGTTGTTTCATATATGTCTTGCACATTCTTCCTGGGTGTATTTTTTCTGAATGCTAAATCACCTCATGAGTGCCTGTCCTTTATCAGTCTTAGCCATCTTGTTACTTCGTGCAGGCTTACCCTTTGGATCCCTTTTCTCCTCCGACTCCCTGTATGATCCTGGGCAGCGCAGTAGCGCTCTTTCTGCATACTTTTACTACCCATTTTCCCAATCCTTGCCCAAGTCCCTGACTGTGTCCCAGACAGTCCCTGACACATATGCACTAAAAAAAGACCTGAAATACTTGAAAAGGATACTGACAAAATCATCGAAGCCAAGCAATGTGCCAACAATTTCTTTGTCGCTCTTCATTACAATGTGAATTCGCGATCCAATGCACTTGTCCACCAGTTCTATAGAGAAACACAAAAATATGAAATAAAGGTCAGTTAGTGAACATACATGCTCGCAATAACACTTGTTTTTATCAACATTTTGCCAACTTGTATTAGGTATTGTGGGAGGATCAAAATTAGTCTCGCCAAATTTGTAGAGACAAACAAGTAAGAAGAATTTAATGTTAAATTCACTTCAAACCATTAACAATATAATTAACCAGTATATACAATTCATAGTCAGAAGAAAGTATTAAATTGGCAAACCACCAAAGTTGATCAATATGCACAGTCATAAGCCAGTCAAAAAGAAACCGAAATTTTACAACAGGTAATCACTTCACGGCAGCGAAAATAGACTGCCTCAAAGATTTTATGAGAGCAGCATCACCATTTCCCCACAGCTAGGAATAGAAAGAAAAAGAAAATAGCCATGATAATGATTTTCCCTCAAAAGCCGAAGGCAAAACTGTATTTAGACCCCCACCATTGCAACGAGTAGAACAGCGTCCTCAGTGGTGTTAATCTGGATGTGTTTTATGTAGATGTTTTTTGTAAAAGAGAAGCATTGCTAAGCCAAATAATTTTACTACCCTGCAGCTATTATTACCTCCCTCAAGGATGAATTGCAGTGCATCACAAGCTGTAAATAAGTAGTGTTGTTCAATAAACAGTTCTCTTGAAGATAACAGAAGCAAGACTAGAGCATAAAATTACCCGATGGCAAATAAACCTTTCACCAAGTTGATAAAGTCTGCACTTTCTTTTGCTTTCTGGATTGTATGTCGATATGATTAAATTGTAATCTTAATACATTTTGGTGAACATGACTTTAGGTTAGAAAAAAGAAAATGCTGAGACTGGAGCAGCAAAAAAGTGAGAGGGCAGCAGCATGCTACTGTACAATTCAGAGAGATTTAATTGGTTATTCATGTAATCAATCAGTCATTTGTAAAGCGCACTACATACCCGCGAGGCTCTCAAGGCGCGGGGGGGGGGGCCCTACTGATCGAACAGCCAGGTCTTGAGCATCCTCCTGAAGGTCAGAAGGTCTTGGGTCTGTCGTAGGCTCAGTGGGAGGGTGTTCCATGTCTTGGCAGCGAGGTGGAAGAAGGATCTCCCGCTGGTGGTTGTTCTTCGGATGCGCGGGACGGTGGCGAGTGAGAGATCGGCGGAGCGTAGCTGGCGGTTGGGGATGTAGAAGGAGAGCCATCTGTAGAGGTAGGCTGGGCCGGTCTTGTGGAGTGCCTTGTGTGCGTGGGTGAGGAGCTTGAAGGATATCCTCTTGCTGACGGGGAGCCAGTGCAGGTCCCTCAGGTGGGGGGTGATGTGGCCGTGGCGTGGTACGTCGAGGATTAGTCGTGCCGAGGCATTTTTTGATGCGTTGTAGTAGTTTGATGAGGTTGGTCGGGGTTCCCGCGTAGAGGGCGTTTCCGTAGTCGAGTCTGCTGCTGACGAGGGCCTGAGTGACTTTCTTTCTTGTATCTGTCGGGATCCATCTGTAGATCTTGCGGAGCATGTGGAGGGTGTTGAAGCAGGAGGAGGAGACTGTGTTGACCTGCTTGGTCATTGAGAGAGTTGAGTCGAGGAGGATCCCCAGGTTGCGTGCGTGGTCGGTGGGTGTTTGGGCTGCTCCCAGTGCAGTCGGCCACCAGGAGTAGTCCCAGGCTGAAGGGTTGGGGCCGAGGATGAGGACCTCCGTCTTGTCCAAGTTCAGCTTCACACGGCTGGTCTTCATCCAGTCGGCGACGGCCTTCATTCCTTCATGGAGGTTGGCTTTGGCGGTGATGGGGTCCTTGGTGAGGGAGAGGATCAGTTGAGTGTCGTCGGCGTAGGAGATTATGTTGAGGTCGTGCTGTCGGGCGACGTGTGACAGCGGGGCCATGTAAATGTTGAACAGTGTCGGGCTGAGGGAGGATCCCTGGGGTACGCCACAGATGATCTCGGAGGCTTCGGACCAGAATGGGGTATGGCGGACGCTCTGGGTTCTGCCGGAGAGGAAGGAGGTGGTCTAGTCCAGAGCCATGTCTCGGATCCCTGCGGCGTGGAGGCATGCGCGTAGTGTGCGGTGGCAGACGGTGTCGAAGGCGGCAGAGAGGTCTAGGAGGATGAGTGCTGCGGTCTCGCCGTTGTCCAGCAGGGACCTGATGTAGTCGGTGGCGCCGATGAGGGCGGTCTCGGTTCTGTGGTTGCTGTGGAACCCTGACTGGGAAGGGTCCAGGATTCTGTTTTCTTCGAGGTATCGGGTTAGCTGTCTGTTGACGATTTTCTCAATGACCTTGGCCGGGAAGGGGAGCAGAGAGCTGGGCCGGCAGTTCTTGAGGTCTCTTGGGTCAGCCTTGGGTTTTTTCAGTAGGGCGTTGATCTCGGCGTGTTTCCAGCTCTCTGGGAAGGTTGCGGTCTCGATAGAGAGATTGATGACGTTGCGCAGGTGGGGTGCGATGGAGCTGCTTGCTTTGTTGAAGACGTGGTGCGGGAAGGGATCCGACGGAGAGCCGGAGTGGATTGTGCTCATGGTCTTGATGGTGTCATCGATGCTCACGCTGGCCCAGGCTTGCAGGGGGTAGTGGTCAATGGTGTGCGGAGGGTCTGTTGTGTTGCTGTCTGTTGGGTCTGTCTGGGTTTTGAAGCGGTCGTGGATGTCTGCTATCTTGCGGTGGAAGAAGGTGGCGAGGGAGTCACACAGGGCTTGTGATGGCAGGATGTCGTTGGTGTTGGAGCTGGGGTTGGAGAGTTCCTTCACGATGTTGAAGAGCTCCTTGCTATTGTGTGTGTTGTCGTCGAGGCGGTCTTTAAACGAGGTTCTCTTGGCGGCCTTGATGAGGTGGTGGTGGTCACGGATGGCGTCCTTGTGTGCTGCGCGGGGTTGTCTGGAGTTTGTTCGCTGTGCCATTTGTTCTCTAGTTTCCGGCAGGCTTGCTTGGAGGCTAGGAGTTCTGGGATGAACCAGCTGGCCCTCTTGCTGGTGTCTCTGTGGGGGGGTTCTTCAGCGGGGCGAGGGTATTGGCGCAGTCTTCGATCCAGCATCTGAGGCTGTGGGCAGTGTCGGTGTTGGAGGGTTCGGTGGGTGGGCTGAGAGCGAGGTTTGCATGTAGTTGGTCTTCGGTGATTTTGCTCCAGCAGCGGTGGGGATCTGTTGGGTGCGGTGGTGTGCGGTGGGTTTCTGGAAGGTGAAGTGGATGCAGCGGTGGTCAGTCCAGAGGAGTTCGGTGGTGTGGCTGACGGAGATGTGCGGGCTTGAGGAGAAGACAGGGTCGAGCGTTTGGCCAGCGGAGTGGGTGGGCGTTGTGACGAGTTGCTTTAGTCCGAGGTTGGCGAGGTTATCGATCAGCGTTGGGAAGTTGTTGTTGTTCTCAAGGTGAAAGTTCAGGTCTCCGAGGAGGATGTAGTCGGTGGAGGTCAGGGTGTGTGTGCTGATGAAGTCGGCGATGGAGTCGCTGAACTGGGGGCAGGGTCGGGGGGGGGTAGACAAGGGTGCCTCTGAGGGTGGAGTTGGGGTCTGTGTGGATCTGGAAGTGCATGTGTTCGGCGGTGCTGAGTGCGTCGTCTGTGCTAGTTGAGACCCTGATGCTGTTCTTGTGGACGATGGCGATTCATCCTCCGACTCCATAGGTGCGGTCTCTGCGGGTGATCTTGTAGCCGTCTGGGATGGATATGGCGATGTCGGGTGCGGAGGAGACGTTCAACCAGGTCTCCGTCAGGAAGGCGACGTCTGGGGATGTTGTGTTGAGCAAGTCCCATAACTTGACGGCGTGTTTGCGGAGCGGGTGTCCAGTATTATGCATCGCAGGTGGGTGCGGTCTTTCTTGGCGGGTGGTTCGTCAGTTCGGAGGCTGGTGACACAGCGGCGGGGCGGTGAGGGACGACGGAGGGAACAGAAGGAAAAGGGCACAAAAAACGAGGGAAAAACGAGTGGAACAGCATGCAAAAAGGGCACAGAAAAAGGGCAAAAAGGCACAAAAATCAATGGAAAACGAGTGGCACAGAAGGCAAAAAGGGCACGAAAACGAGGGGGAAACGAGTAGCACAGAAGGCAAAGGGCATGAAAACGAGGGGGAAACGAGTGGCACAGAGGGCAAAGGGCACAAAATCAATTAAAAACGAGTGGCACATAAGGCAAAAAGGGCACAGAAATACAGGGGCAGCTAGGAATCAGAAGGCAAAACCGGGCAGAGGGACACGGGGGCAGCGAGGGGTACAGAAGGAAAGAAAACGGGCAAGGACCACGTACAGGCAGCGGGGGAAGACAGACAACTGCAGTCACAGACACAATGAAAATACAGGCAATACAGTAAAACAATAAGGCGGAAGATGACCAAACTTACGGCCTACCACTAGCCACCAGGGATGAGGCGTAGGTGGTAGCCTGCGGGTGGAGGAGGGCCTCAAACTTCCTCAGGAGCGGGAGCTGGGGCAGGGACACACAGGCGGAGCTGTGCGGAGGGGGAGCGACCTACCTGGTGGGTCAACTGAATTCATCTTTCCCAAACAGTTTCTAAAAACTTCTAGACAGAGGGTAAAGTCATTACAGACATCCACTGCTTGAAATCGTTCAAGGACCTCCGTAGAGGCATTCCAGTAACGTTTTAAAGTTACATGGAATTCCAGCCAACCCGCTATAGACAAAGACTGTCTCATCAATACACGGAAGTGGAAAATGTGCAAAATTTAGGTTTGTAAAGCAGATTTTGAACGCACAGTTTTAATTAGTTCCAGTCATAGCAAACAGAGGAACATTAGCTGTAAATTACATAGGAATCTACATTCCAACATATCCAGTTTAATAAGGTTTTTCACAAATTATCAATGCACAACACTGATGAGAAATAGTAATATTACCCAAGAAGGCAGGCATGTATGGAAAAAATGATGCCCAGCATAAATGGCATTAAAGACTAGAGATCCACACATTTCCTGATTTCTAAAAGTCCTGCTCTGTCAAACGCACAGATCACTACAAAGAATTGGTTGCCTTCATTCTCTAGTAGGTCAAATCTATCACCACTTCAAGTTAAAAGTGTTTTACATACCAGGGGAGAGACAATGTGTCAGTTATAAACCTCAATTTAGTTTTTGAAGTGCTCACTGTGAATAGATTTGACTTGTTACATTCAACTAATGCTGTTAAGAGTCTTTGCAAGCCAACAGAGGGGTTGGTCAATTTATAAGAGATCACAAGGAAAGAGTGGAACAGGGTGGTACAGATTAAAAATAATGGGGCCAACATAAAGTACTGTTTTAATCATTAGGATGCTTGAAGTGCAAGAAAACAACAGCACTGAGGGGTCACCAAATGTTTCTGAACAAATGAGATTGAGAATGGGCCATATAAAATCATTATCTCCACAGTTAATGATCGTTGTTTGCAATTAATTAAAAGTAGATGGTGGGGAACATTGATTTGGCTACAATGTTACACAACCTTCCATCTACTTGTCGACACCCTGCTCATTACCAGTGTGCATGCTTTTTCAACTACTTCCACAACACTTCATTCAAATGCCTTGCACATTATCTGTTGAGATGGAGGATGTTTTCTCTTTGTCCATCGAGTTTTCTTTCCAGAGTTAGATGTTCCTCTAACATTTGTGGTTCTTCACAGATCTAAGCTGAAGATTCAATCCACAAGGTGTCTAGTTTACTCTCCAGTACACGCACATCCTTCTAAAGACCAGAATATTTGCATAAGTCACAGGCTGTGACAAGCCTTACTTTCTGGATTACTTGCAAGCTAATATTCAGAATTATTGAATATGGTTATCTTCTTGTTTTAGCTTGATATTCTCCAAGGTGACCATGAGGCTCAGGTTTGGTCAGAAACTAGGATCGGATGATTCAGATATTGATCTATCATTATTACCATAATCATCAGGCCTTCACTTCCTTTCTCTTTGTGTGATTAGGGAGCACAGCCAGTAGTATTGTAGAGTATCTTTTCCAAAAAGGTCCATTGGAAGGTCTAAGGACTGTGATATCCAAATCCCCAGAAAAAACTTGATTCTCAGTTATGCCTAGGGCGCAAACATGGCTGCGAATATTATTTTGTGTTACACCTGCTGGTCAGTCATCCAGTGAAAAAAAGAGCCTAGAGTCATGGTTTGGGGCCACTGAGAGGATGCCTCAACCTACATCTGACTCTCTCCCTTTTACAAATTAACTACGTTTCCTTGTCACATCAGTTAAACATAGTGACATTGCGCATAGACTTTTGAAACAAAATCATCAGTTTACACCCAGTCAAATAAAAAACTGCATTGCTGGTTTAAAACGGAAGCCACAGTTTCATTAGAATACAACCCAATGCCAGACCCCAAGATGACCCTTACTGTGACAAGGCCTCAATCAGGCAGATGGATAAGTGAGGTGCTGTGGGTGACAGGAGCAGTGCTACCATATAGTGCAAACATGAGTGGGTGGTGCCCATGGCGGTATAAAGAATCCCAGCCAGTACCACCATTGTGAGGCAGGAACTTGGGAGTCAAGACTTACGCCTACCCACTGGCAACCTGCAGCAGCTACAAGGGTTGCAGGCTGGATGAAGAGGGTGCTCTTGCAGCAGCAGGCTGCCCTAGCAGGAGGCAGGCCCAAAGGCAGAGTACACTATATTGACACAATGTAAATGCAGTACCCCGATCAGCAATGATGAAGTACTCCGGTAACCGACAGGTACCTTAAAAACACTCCCTTACCATTGGTGGGGGGCCAAGGCAGCAGAGGGTAAGGAGCAAAACGCTACTTTCTCTGATGAAGGAGATGAAGTCTTATTGTGGTGC
Source organism: Triturus cristatus (assembly GCF_964204655.1). Taxonomy (NCBI): domain Eukaryota; kingdom Metazoa; phylum Chordata; class Amphibia; order Caudata; family Salamandridae; genus Triturus; species Triturus cristatus. The sequence goes on along the minus strand of NC_140588.1, from coordinate 503,227,593 downwards.
CGTAAATATTCTCAAGTTATAGGACACTAAAGAAGATAATTTAAGAGTATGCTGAGGTTTCAAAGCAGGTCATCCATATTCTACCTAATTTATACATAGATACAATTAACAAAGGGCAACAACCACTCTTTTGAAAAAAGCTACATGGGTACATATTAAATTACCCAAATATTTTTCAAAAATGGCATAAATAGTGATTTATAAAAACTTCCTTTTTGCCTTTTCAGTTATGCACTCAAAAGTAACTGTTTGTACTTTTTCTGAAAAAAGGGTCCATTTTAGAGGCACCTGGCATCAAAGAAAGCACAGGGCATCCTGATTCACAGTGCTATGTTCTGGCAATGCAACCTCCATCTATGCACATCACTTGAGCCAAAGCGGTGTGACCAGGCCCCACAATGCAGAACTACCCGGGGCAGAAAATTGGTGTTAAACTGAAGTGCCTTAATTACCCAACCCTTATTTTCATTTTGCTTTGACATTCTATCATTCCTTTGAGTTGAGAACCAGTGTTCTCTCTCTGAAACAACCACTGAGAATGGTTGCTGTTATATGGAGCATTGATACCAAGGTTTCAAGTTAATGCAACCCTTCTCGTGTTTGTTCCAGAGTGCTGGAGATATGGCAGCAATAAGTTGGAGTAGGGTAAACTCAGACCTATTCAGAAGCTGCAAAAGGATTCTGGAGAATAGCTACATGAAAAACGTTGTTGGCACCATTAATCCTGGTTAACATCTCAGTCCATTATCATATAAAAGTGTTGACTCTGCATCGTAGGCTTGAGTAAAAAGCAGGTCCCCAACAAGAAAGAAAGCAAACACAAGGAGATGATGGACAGAGCACTGAAACTTTTCAGAAACTCACCCCTAGTCACTATTAGATCTGGGTTGAATCCATCATCGTTTTTTAACTCACTTTGCCACCCCAGTTCAGACCCAGCAATATGCAAATCAATCTTGACCCGGTTCCTCAAGGTACAAGTCCAACCCGAACTACCAAGCCAGGTCTTCCCTGGACCAGAAACAAGCATACTGGGACCGGTTTTGGGGTAACACCCCTCATCAGCCAGGCTAGCTTGAATCCAGTGGCAAAGTGAGCAAGGGATCCACGTCTAGGCATACCGTGCCAACTTAGGATGAAGAAAGAAAACACGGTGATAATGGATGGGGCGCTGAAAGAACGATGATTGATTCAAACAGATCTAATAGTGACTACAGTGAGTGTCTGAAAAGTTTCAGCGCTCCATTCATCAACTCCTTGTATTTGCTTTGTTCGCCCTAAGTTGGCAGGGTATGCCCAGATGTGGGTCCCTCGCTCACTTTGCCACTGGATTCAAGCTAGCCTGGCTTGTTTCTGGTCTGGGGAAGACCTGGCAAGGCAGTTCGGGCTGGACTGTTCCCACGAGGAACAGGGCAAGACTGATTTGCATATGGCTGGGTCTCAACTGGGGGGAGGCGTGAGCTAAAGAACGACGATGAGTTCAACCCAGATCAAATAGTGACTGGGGGTGAGTGTCTGAAAAATTTCAACGCTCCATTCATCACCTCCTTGTGTTCGCCCAACAAGAAAGAGGCAGAGAGAATGTAAAAAGAGAGGCCCATAAGCTCCATTGGGGCACTTTATTTGGTTGATGATACGGGGCATATTGGCTGAATTCCAAAGGTAACCAGGTCTTTTAAATAAGGATCTGTTTTCCATTCAGCCTAAACCCACCCCATTACATTGGACCATCTACTTTACTGTTCAAAGGCAGCATGGTACAAATAACATCACCAAGGTCGCCAAGTAATACACCTCCAAGTTGGATGGACTAGCCCGATCCCACTGGAATGTCCTACAGCACCTACAGTTCCCCTCACTTTGGCAGCCTCAGGGATAGTACCAACCTTCTGAGCACCATGCTCTGCTGCCCGTGGAAGTAGGTAATTACACCTCCCTCAAGCTATGTACACCATATACATGCTGACCTCACACGATATACAACCTCACTGGATGCTTGCTGATAATGTTACACTCCAACATGTCACTTAGATGCAGCAAGTGGAAAAAAAAACAAGCACGGGGAAATAAGCGCAGTAGGTTTTTGGCGCTGCCTTAGAAGTTTGGTGACTTTCACATAGGTGTATCTTTAAGGCTGGTGGCGAGTGACTAAATGTTGCGAGACATTGGATCTTTTGGTCTTAATTATTTTTTTTAATGTTCTGTGCCACTTCCCACTTTGGTGTGATAGATGGCTGGTGGTGCAGTTTGTAAGGCACAAACATGGCAGAATATTACACTCTGGGAAGAGCATTCAACATTGACCATGGGGAAAGGAACATCATCAGGGTAGAGGATTCTTGAGTTCTCGTCAGTGGCGTAGCTGGGTCTTCCATATGCATGAGGAAAAATGCAGAGACACATGGTTGATAGGTTGCTGCAATGCAACTCTGCTGGAGGAGGAGAGTGGAGCTCAGCGGCACGGGCATTCCGTCTTAGAGCATCAGAAGAAGGTGGTTCTTTCAGTGAGAGATGGCTTGTTATTAACTCACAAAGCAGGCTACTCCAGTAACAGTAGGCTTTTCAATCTTAGTCTTACAGTATGGTCCCTACTCCTTCAGGGAAGGAGAGGTCAACCAGAGTCCTTTCCTCAGTTCTTGTGTAGAGAGCTCTTTGCTGTATAAAAATCGACTCTTATACCTTGCACACAGGGCCAGCTACTATTTCGGAAAACAGTGGTGATTGTGCCCAAGCCAACTGGCAAGATAAATTCAATGGCATCTCTAAATACTTCTATGGAGAATCAATCAACACAAAGTTAATCTTTCAGGAGATGTTTTTCAAAAGGTGCAGCTTCATAGTGAGGGAAGGCATCCAATCTTGTTCATTGTTACGTGCATTAGGTCCAGTTGACCTCCACCAAAACAGGGACTGTTGCACGGCCTTCCGTTCAGATGCAGTTTTAAACACACTATGTGTGGGTGGGCAGAAAGCTCATCTTCTTTGTTAAGATGTGTTGCGGATGACATGCTTTTTTGCCTCAATTCTTTGTTCAAGTCTCTCAGCTTGATTCTAAGAAAATGCTCAAAAAAGGAACATTTTCCTAAGTGTTATTTCTGAAAATAGATTAAAGTAAGGACAGTGTGAACAGGGCTAACGGGTTGAAGACAAAGCAGTTAAGAGTAGGAGTTATGGGTAGAGGGTCTTGGGTACAAATTAAGGGTTTGAGGTAAAGGAATTATGCATCTAGATGTTAGGGTTCAGTGGTTAAGAGTTACAGATAAAAGGGTTTATGGTTAGAGTTAGGGCTTAAGGGAATAGGCGGATAATATAGGTTAAGGGTTTGGGGTTAGGCTTAAAAGGATACTAGATATGACGTAACAGGGTAAAATATATGGGTTTAGGGATTGGGGTTAAGGGTACAGGCTTATACATTTGGCATAATTAGAATTAAAGGTCTGGTGTATGGGGTTAAAAGTTTGGGGAACAATGTTATTGTTTTGGAGCACAGGGTTAAGGTTCTATGGTATGGGGCTAAGGTACATGGGTTAAAGGTAAGGGTACAGGTATAAGAGTGTAGCATTTTGGGGTATAGCGTTGGCAGTACGAGTTACAGGTTAAGGGTAGAAGATCAAATGTTTAGGGCAAATGGTTAAGGATATAGTGTTTGGGGTATAGGGTTACGATATACAGGGTTTTCAATATAGAGGTATGGAAGTATGGGGTTAGGGATGGGAGGTTAAGAGTACGGTATAGGGTTAAAGGTATAAGGCAATGAATTTTGAGTGTAGGGTTAAGGGCACAGGGAGGGTTAACCACTAGAACACGTTTAGCATCACAGTTTGAAAAGTATTTTTTTTTTTAAGGCTAGTATTAAAGTTATTTTTAGCCTATTTATATGAGAAAAAAAGTGTTGTTTTTCACAGTAAACACTACACTTAATTTCAATAAATCGCTTCAGTTTCAAAGTGACAATTAGAAGTGTTAAAAACAAACTAATGCTATTTCTCCGAGAAAAAAAAAAAATCGAAATCGAAATAACCAGTTTCCTAGCTTCATCTGGTATAACTAAGCAGCACACTAGTCGGCTGTAAGGATTATCTCTAATAGCCAGACAGACTTGCCATGCAGTCAGTACCCAACCACCCTCACAAGTCTAGCTATTTACACCTCAGTATGACTGCATTAGATTATGAAAATGAATTCTGCATCCTCTGCGCAGAGGCAAAAGTATATTAAACCAGCAGCAAAAGTATATCATAACTATATACATTGTAGCATGTTGTGCAACACAGAATGAGCCCTATGCGCAGAGACACAAAATGTAAAGTGCATTGTAAAACCCTACTAAAGACCACACTATTGAAAAAACAATAATATAGCTTTTCCCTACACCAAACAATAATAAATCTTAATTCTCATTTTTATCAACTCATACATATTGTTCAGTAAGTTTCTGAACTGGCACTGACATGGAAGGCCACTACAATTTACATTTGTCCTTCAGTACTGTATCCCTCTGCAGCAACAATCACCAACTGAATAGAATTAGAATAACAGTTGAGATCTGCCTCATATCGCAAGTGAACCCTATTGTAGGCTACCACTGCATATCCCAACTAACTGCATACTATGATCCCTTTTTGACATCTCACAATGACAATCACATACAGGATTATTGTAAAAAAAAACAATGCAGACAGATCTATGCCTGCCCAAAATCATAAATATCAACAAATCTCAGAATGGACAACCCTATGCAGTAACCAGCTTAGTTGAAGGCGACCATAAAATTACCTATTAAGATTAAAAAAAAAAAAATGCTTCCAAAATATAGAATTTAGCACTACTCAGACTGTACACAGTGCAATTTACTTTTAGAACTCTCCTTTAAAAGCACACAACAGGGCTAAGCTGGTAACTCCCTAGCAATACCACTCAAAAAGAGTAAATATGTGTCATCAGAAAGCTTCAAGTGATTCCATTAATTAAAGCAAATACCAGCTTTCAAGCATCCATTATGTTACAGATTGACCAGTTGTGCACATTTACATTTTTGTCAGGTAGCAGGCAGGCACGCTGGCAAGAACGCTTGTTTAGCTGCCTGCCCCGCCTTCAGTTTCACAGCACAGGATCCTACCTGCCTTACACTTTTAGCTGAGGCATTTCACTGTCGGAATTAACCGAACGGTGTGTTTTCACAAAAAGAAGGCGAACTGTCGTTCTTATATTTAGAAAGTATGGGCACCTCGTGCCCTTCAGATCCCAACCTATGTATACAATCATAACAAATACATCACCCTTCCAACCACACACCCGCCATAGCGAGTCTAACTTATGTAGGCAGGGAAGCACTTCAGCATCCCGCATATGGGTATTAAGTAGGGTGACCAGACGTCCCGGTTTTCCCCGGACGGTCCCCGTTTTTGGAGAAGTGTCCCCGTGTCCCGACACTTTTCTCCAATTCAATGAAACGTCCGGGTTTTTAAACAGTGTCCGGGTTAAACATACAAATGTCCCGGTTTTTCATTTGTTTCGGTTGTTTGGAGCATGCGCGTGCATGCTCTCTTTGCACTGATTAAAGCGTGACGTTTAGGTGAGCGTTGTAGCAGTAAGGGAAATCGGGCTTTGAATGGGATGGGGGGTGGGGAGAGGTGCTCCTTTCATTCCACAGCGCGAGGTTCAGCGCTTTGAATGTGACCTCTGTCTCCAGGCCGAGAAGTCAAAGGATGCAATCTGCATACATTCACACCTGAATACCGGTCACTTAGGGTGCTTCCAGAGATACCTTTGTTTTGTTAATGCAGCGCTCCTGCTCCAACAGCTACTGATGGCAGCGCGTCTTTGAATGTCTTTATTTTGTAAAAGCCTACTTGCAGGACCTGCTTATATCCTTGTTTAGAAACAGTAACCTGTTTGTACTTCGTGTCCAGGGCCAGCTTTAGGGCGGTGCGAGTGCCACCGCACCGGGTGCTGGCTTCCTGGGGGCGCCGTGTTTTAAAGTTTATTATGCTTTTGAAGCACCTGCTGCAGCGTTTCTTTACCCCCAGCAATTACCAGGCCTCACATAAATGTCAAGATAACTCGTGTGATTAATAATCTTCCTGGAGAGAGATCAGCATTTTGTATAGTTGAGGTTTTGACTTCGGTGAAGTTAGTGTAGAGGGTTAACATGCCTGCTGCAAAGAACCTGTACCAAGTAGATTACAGAGTGCGTATGATGTAAACAGATCAGCAGATAACTGCTTTCAAAAGAGATATCCTTTTGTTACTTGCAATTTATAACTTAAAGTCCTGATATAGAATAGTGAGCTATTAACTTTCATCCTAGAACTGCATACACACTGCAAAGTATACATTATTAGAGCATTGATTAATGTTGCAAAAAGGGATAATTTGGCTAGAAATCGATTCTTATTATTAAAGAAAACTCCCAACTATGCTGTTTCTTTTTCGACTCTGCGTTTGTGCTTCTCCACACAAAGCACTCTTAAACTATACTGCCTACCAGTATGGATGACATGTGACTCCCTACACTTTTAGTCCTTTGGCTTATGTAACATTTCCTATACACTGATTACACATGCATGATTGATTGTCTCTGTGTAATGTGTGTGTGATGCGAAGTGCTCGGACACCCTACACTGGTATGAGTGGCGCTATATAACTAATTCAATGCATCTGAGAGAGTGTGGTTATGGAGACTTGGTCACTGTTAAAGGGTGCTAGTGAGAGAATCCGTGGTGGAGGTGGTCTTGGGGGGGCGCCAACAAACACTGTCGCACAGGGCGCCACCTGCACTAAAGCCGTGGTCACCAACTATAGCAAATGTTGAGGCAAAGTCTGTTTAAATGGAATTAATGGTTACAGCCAATAAAAGACCTTTGATTTGTCGTCTGTAATGCTTCATCTCGGTCTGTGGAGGGAGCTGTCATTATAGTCCTTTTTCTATGTCCATGGCAGCTGTCAAATAGTCCTACCTTTATGTCGATGGTTACTGCAAACCGTAGTCCTACTTCTATGTCTATGACCTGTCCCCGTTTTTTGTTTTGAGAATCTGGTCACCCTAGTATTAAGTGCATATAATTGCTACAAATGAATACAGGCAAGATTCAGTAGTACAGTTTGTGGCACATGCAAAGGCTTTAGTGTACTACGATTAACTTTTTTGAGCATTCTAACATCAATATCTTAGTGAACAGGACTGTTAGTCTTTTAACGTGCGTTGTTTAGATGACCAGAGTGCACGATGAAGAGGAAGCATCTGTAACATGTTACTTAACTGGGTATGGTCTACCACACTTTTTTAGCAAGCTTAAAGGGGCAGTCTGCGGTACAAGAGAGAATAAATACCATGCATGGTTTACACATAAAAGGGGTGGCGCAAACAAACACTGCATCATTAGAAGGTTCCTAACCCTCACAAACAGAAAGGGCAATTTCTTACCAAGCGGCAACAGCTGTGAGGGATTGGTGGTTGCGTTCACCGCCATATCGCCTTCCCGCAAAAACCGGCAGAGAATACACTTACAAAGCCTGCAGCAGACCAGTATGCAAAAGAAAAGCGGAAGCTGTAGTGACAAGTTCCCATTAGAGGAATGATACTTAGTAACGAAGCACGTAACGTAAGAACATCGACGTGGTGCGTCTTTGGTCTTAAAGTTTTGCTCTATCTCCTCCTTGAAGTTAAACCAAAATGGTGGGATGTGGGTGGCATAAATTTGTTATAAACTACATAGGTTTCGTTTTATTCATTTTTTGGGTGCACTTTTTATACATAGCGCGAACTCGAACCGAGAGCGCTTTGCATGAGATCCAGTTGCATTACAGATAGACACATTCATTTTTTTGATTCAATAGGCAGGGGGAGACAATGGGTTTAATTACGAGTTTGGCGTACTCCGGATACCCCGTCTGCCGTTTTACAAGTTCCATTATATCCAATGGAACTCGTAATAGGGCCGACGTATCCGTCACATTTGTTATGGAGTAGCCCATCCGCCAAGTTCGTAATCAGGACCCAAGTGATTAGCCAGAATCATGGGATTTTTGAGCCTCCTGCCAGACTGATGCACAGTGTTGCTTAGAGCTTTGCCCATGCGATTATTGTGAGCTTTAGTACTTGGGTAGCCACAAGCAATACTTATTCTAGCAGACTAGCGGAGCATGTGAAAGGGAAAACATCTGTATGAGAATACAATTCTATGTCAGGACAGGAGGCTCCGATTATGCTTTCTCATTTCTTTATTAGAAATGCCCAGCAGCCAATCAAAACCGTTTATGAAACGAAAAAACTACAGTACCCATGAGTACCCGGGTACCACGTGACAACCATAGAGTCTCTCCTATAAAAGGCACAACAGTAGATAGTACGTCCTCTTTCTTTGCTGCTCCGCAGCCAGTTAAGTGCCTTTTTCGTTTTATTACTGTTACATTGTTGCATTATTATCTGTGCACTTCTGTTGGGACGCGCTCGCTTTCAAATTGTATTAGCTGTTGCTACATTGTTGCGCGCTGTCCCGGTTCACTTATTTCGTTTGCTCCGCTTCGCGCGGCGCGCATGCAGGGAGCGTGGGCTCACCTCCCTTGGCCGTGACGCTCGCTCGAGCGTCGGTGTCCGGAATTCAGTGGAGTGGGAGAATAGGGGCTGAGAAGCTCGCGCTAACGCGCGTGCTTCTCTATTTACATACGAACTGAGGCGGCCGTTCCGCGCATGCGCGGCGGCCATTTTCATTGTTTACAAACCGTGTTTTCACACGGAGCACAGGAATCGGTTGTTCTCCACACCGCTGCCCACTGCCTCAGCTTCTTTTCAGCCCCATCGACGCCCTTTGCTGGTTAAAGGCCTGGGGCTGTATAATTACGCATAGGCTCTGCCTAGAGTGACTCAGCAAGCCCTCCCTCCACAATTAATTTAATTATTTATTTTTGGTCAGCCTTTTTTCTGTCCATTAATTGGCTTGCTGTGGGGTTTTTTCACTCCCCCTGAATTGTGCCTTTGGCATTGTAATATTACTTGACATTAAATTGTCATTTGGTGGGCATTACTTTCACTTTTTCCAGTGAAATTAAGAATAATGGAGGAGTACTTTGATGAAGATGATTACTCTTACGAAGAGGAGAGCTCAGGTTTCCTTGAGCAAGATTTAGTCGAAGCATTGGACCAAGGAGTTCAGCACTCCGTTACCAAAGCCCTGGTCCACGCTATTAACCCATTGAAGCGTCATTTGACGCAATATGCAAAGCAGCAAGGTTGGTTGCCTTCTTCTCGCTCTTCCAAATCCCCCATAAATCCACACAGGGCGGATTTCAAACGTTTGGCTAAAACTCTAGCCTCAGAAAAGGCTTCCTCAAGTCCTTTGGTAGGCGCTTCTACCTCGGCAGCCTGTCACACTGATTCTGACGGTCCTCCTTCTTCCTCATCTGACCAGGATGTCCCTCCACCACGCAAGAAAGCTCGCAAGGAGCATTATGTGGACGCTCCTACTCACCCGCAAGTCCTAACCTTTGAGCCTTCGGAGATATATCACCCCCATTCATCTTCATGGCTTCCTTCTCCTGCAGTAGCTGAATATGTCCAGGCGCACATCCGACAACCTTTTGAAAAAGAGGTTAGAGCTCGCCTCCGCTCCGAGTGCCCTCGCCCGGATCTTGCAGATCACCTGGCAGACACTCCTGAAATTGACCCCACGATGCTTTCTTATCTCAAGAAATTTGCTAAGGACCCTAAAAAGGGTCTGGACAGATCTTGGCGGTCCTGCCAAGATAAAATGCTGGATTTAATGGGACCCCTCACCAAGATCCTTGATCTCGGATTTCAGGCCAAGGAAGCAGAATCTCTTGTGGATCCAGATGAACTCATAGAATGGGCTCAGAGGGCTATTTGCCAGTTGGGCAACGCAAATTGTGCCATTTCTAGTGAGCGTCGCCGCTCTATTCTTCTAAAGATTGACCCGAAATTGGCGGAACTCTCCACTTCCGAGTCTGGCCCGGTGGCACAGGGTCTTTTATTTGGCCAACCGTTCCTTAAGGAACTTACTAAATTTGTAGCAACCTTCAGTGGTTTGGACAAGGCGCAAGCTTCTATCAAGCGTGCACTTCGTCCGGTTTTTGCCAGGGCCGGACGACATAGGGGACGCTCGTTCGGCCGTGGCTCCAATAACTCCTCCCAGAGAGGTTATCAGTCCCAGAGAGGCGGGGGTCAGGACTCCGGCTACAACACCCGCTCAAACTTCTATCCTTCCCGAAAAGGAAGAGGTCAATTCCGGAAAGGCCGTTCCGGTGGCAACCAAGGTGCTTACCAAGACTCTAATACCTCAGGTGAGTTTGATTTGTTTTTCCGAGGTGGTTCTGGGGGGCAGAATACGTTCTTTTCTCCAGAACTGGCGTCAAATCTCCAACGATGCTTGGGTTCTGCAAACTGTTCAGGGTTTCAAAATAGAATTCTATCAGGCCCAACATCAATCCCTCCCCCCTCCTCCTCTCCATTTTTCTCTTCAGGACCAAAAGTTTATTTCGGCAGAGATAGACTCCCTTCTCGCCAAAGGGGCAATCAGGTCAACTGTCCCCCACCCTCACGGGTTTATCAGCAATGTTTTTCTGGTTCAGAAAAAAGGGGGTGGCAATCGTCTGGTCCTCAACTTGAAGGATTTCAACGGAGGTGTAGTTTACAGACACTTCAAGATGGAAGGGATCCATCTTTTGCGCGATCTTCTGCGCGAAGGGGACTGGATGGTTCGGCTCGACCTCAAGGATGCCTATCTTTCCATTCCCATTTACGAGCCTCATCGTCGTTTTCTTCAATTCAGTTGGCAAGGAATATGGTACGAATACACAGTTCTCCCATTCGGCCTCTCGTCAGCACCCTGGTGCTTCACGAAACTTCTGAGGCCGGTAGTGGAATGTCTGCGTGCTCGGGGTGTCCGCCTGATAATCTATCTCGACGACATTCTTCTCATGGCGGACAAACCCCTCACAGTATTAACCCATCTGGAATGGTCTATCGACCTTCTACAATCCCTGGGTTTCCTAGTCAATCCGCAAAAGTCTATCTTGAATCCTACTCAAGTAATCGAATTTCTGGGTTTTCAAGTGAACTCCCTATCCTGTCAACTCTTATTACCACACCAAAAGATTCGGTACATCAAGAGAGAATTGAGGTCTGTTCTTTCCAGACAAATTGTGTCCTTGAGGTCATTAGCTCGGGTAGTAGGTCTCCTGGCGTCCTCCATTCAGGCGATATTCCCAGGTCCGCTGCATTACAGAGCACTTCAGAGATTGAAGATTCGTCACCTCCAAAAAGGTCTTCGCTATTCAGATCTGATTCCTCTTTCCGAGGATGCGAAGAGCGAGATGCAATGGTGGTTGGACCACATGGAGGCCTGGAATGGACGAGCCCTGTTCGGCTCCGCTCCGGATCTGGTGATAGAATCGGATGCCAGCCTTTGGGGTTGGGGAGCCAGGTGCGGACCAATCTCCACCGGGGGTCGCTGGTCTCCCCAGGAACTGTCTCTTCACATCAATTGCCTAGAACTTCTAGCGGGGTCTTTTGCGATTCGGTGTTTCTCCCCTCATCAGACCAATTGTTGTATTCTTCTCCGCATGGACAACGTTTCAGCGGTCCGGTATGTCAACAAGTTGGGGGGAACACGATCCAAGATTTTGGCGGAGATCGCCAAGGATTTTTGGCACTTCTGTCTTCAACAGAAGATCACAGTTATTGCCGAATATCTTCCCGGTTGCCGCAATCAGATTGCGGACTGGAACTCTCGCCATCTTCGCGACTTCAGCGATTGGCGCCTTCACCCGCGCATTTTTCGCATTCTCCGTCGGACTTGGGGTCATTGTCACCTAGATCTGTTTGCGTCTCGCCTGAATACTCAACTCCCTCTATTCTTCAGCTGGAGGCCGGACCCGAAAGCCCTGGCCACAGATGCATTTCTTCAGACTTGGCCGTCCACTCTGTGCTACGCCTTTCCCCCGTTCATGTTGATTCCCAGGGTTCTGGCCTATTCGAAACGTTTTCAAACGGAGCTGATTCTCATTGTTCCGCTGTGGAGAGCTCAACCATGGTTCCCGGACCTTCTGGAGATGTGTTGTGCGGTTCCGTTCCTTCTTCCCCAGAAGTGGAATCTGTTGCTGGATCCCCTAGGCGATCCGCATCCCCTGGTTCTATCCGGCAATCTCCTACTGTTGGCGTGCCGAATTTCGGGGATCGCTGGTCGCTCCCAGGCCTTTCATGCGACGCTTCCAAATTCATCAGTGACGCCTGGTCTCCCAGTACTCACAAAAGATATAGAGCCTCATGGAAGCGTTGGTGTGACTGGTGTGTTCAGCGGGAAGTTGATCCCGCTTCAGCGGATGTGGCTCTGATTATTAATTTTCTAGCTTCTCTCGCTTCTTCTGGTCTGGCCTATCGTACGGTCAACAACTTCCGTTCCGCCATCTCTGCCGCCCATGTTCCCATTAACGGCAAACCGGCGGGTGAACATCCTTTAATTTCCAAGTTGCTTAAGGGCATTCGTCTAGCGAACCCTCCGTGCCCTAAATATGTCTCGCTTTGGGATGTCTCCATTGTTTTGAGATTTTTGGAGGCTTGGCCTCCTAATTCATTACTTTCTCGTAAACAGCTCTCTGCTAAATTGACTATGCTGTTATGTCTCGTTTCTTGTAAACGAGTGTCTGACGTGCGGGCGTTAGACTTGGCAGGTCGAAGATTTACACCTGAGGGTGTCACTTTTCTAATCTCTAAACGCACCAAGACTGCTACCTCTTCGGTTATTTATCCTTCCTTTCCTCATCATCCCAACCTTTGCGTTGTTCAATGTGTCAAGGATTACGAGGTATGTACTGCACCTTTACGTTCTGATACACAGGGTCAACTACTTATTGCCTTGCAAAAACCTTTTCGTCCTGTTACTCCTGCTACATTAGCTCGCTGGGTTAGATGGCTCTTATCTGAGGCTGGAATTGATGTTTCCATTTTTGGTGCTCACTCGGCTCGCGGGGCCATGGCCTCTAAAGCGTTCTCGATGGGTGTTTCATTACTGGACATCATGAAAACCGCAGATTGGTCTTCTGATTCTATGTTCAAAACGTTTTATTACAAGCCTATTGAACATATTGCTTCTGTTGTGGTGGATCAGCTTTGAACAAGCATAATCGGAGCCTCCTGTCCTGACATAGAATTAAAAATTTGCAAACATTCGTGACAAGAATTTTCAATTCTATTAAGGACAAGGAGGCGAGGATTATCCCACCCAAATTCATGTCTGATTATCATGTTTATCATTGTCACAGTGGCATTTGATTTATGACAATGCATTGTATTTCTCCATGTTTACCCTTCCCTTTTATTGCCTTCACTCTCTTTATTGGATGAGTATTACGGCTATACTTTTCTTTTCAGGTTCTGACCCGAAATAGTGATTTCTACTGTTTATCCTGTTTACTCCGCTTGGATCATCTGCTGCCTGCCTCTGTTCGGCGTTTGCTGTGTTTCTAACGTCAGGATGATCACCGACTGTGGCTGATGGACTTGGTTCCTGGCTTGCTTCTTTTTCCATTGGATTTTCATGTTTTCATTTGAACTGCTCCTCACCAAAGAAAGAGGACGTACTATCTACTGTTGTGCCTTTTATAGGAGAGACTCTATGGTTGTCACGTGGTACCCGGGTACTCATGGGTACTGTAGTTTTTTCGTTTCATAAACGGTTTTGATTGGCTGCTGGGCATTTCTAATAAAGAAATGAGAAAGCATAATCCTCGCCTCCTTGTCCTTAATAGAATTGAAAATTCTTGTCACGAATGTTTGCAAATTTTTAATTCAGTAATATTTTATTGACATGAGTATACATTTTGTTTAGTCTTGATTGTTAACATGATTTTGATTTTTTGGGGTAATTTGTGGTAGCTCTTGAAGCGTATTGGTTCTTTATTGTGTAGGTATACATGCCAATGTTTAGGTATAGCTAAATTTTGAGGGAAACAAATTTGAGGGAACATTTTTTAATAACCCTATTGAATATAGATTTTCCTAGTAGATTATGACAGAAAGTCTTAATTTTATTGAAGACACGGAGGCGAGTATTATGCTTTCTTATCTTGCATTTATTCCAATAGCAGCCAAGATAAGTACTAAAAAGTACAGTTCCCAGAGGTTCAAGCAAAGAACTGGCCAATGGGAACGCACAACATCAGAACATTATAACCAATCAGGTCGTAGTAACAGGTATAACATCCTAACATACTGTGAACCTTCCTCTTTTCGCTGGCGAGCAGCTCAGATAGAGTCCATAAATAAAGGAACAATTGATAACACAATACAAAAGGCCAAAGTCAAGGAACAAAAATCCTTGACCAAAATCCAACCAGGTCACGCGAGCGGCCGGAATCCCAGAAGAGGGCGTCGAACAGGAAGAAGAGGCGTCATGAAGGGGAGAAGAACACTCTTGTGGACTATGAACCCTCTCGGGAGGCAACACTGAAGCCGCTGTAGGGAGGGAGAAAAAACACAGATTAGAAGTGGTGAGGCGGGATAATACTCGCCTCCGTGTCTTTAATAAAATTAAGACTTTCCGTCATAATCTACTAGGAAAATCTACATTTTATGGCAAGACCGGAGGCTCCTATTATGCTTGTTCAAAGCATATTAATAACCAAAGACACAGCAGAAACAAGTGGTTTACATTAAAACATTCTAAATACATTGTCGTTAGACCAATCCGCAGATCTCAGAATGTCCTCCAAGCGAGAGCCTGCCCAAAAAGCTTTGAAGGCCATGGCTCCCCTGGTGGAATGGGCTCCAAACACAGACGTCGATGCCCGCAAGGGACATGACCCAACGGACCCAACGGGCCAGGGTAGCAGAGGAAACGGGAAGGTGGGGTTTACGGAAAGAAATGAGAAGTTGGGAATGAGGGGACGTTCTGAGATCGGAGGTTCTTTGCTCATAAACCTTGAGGCATTGACCTACACACAGCTTAGGATGGGAAGGGAAGTAGGGACAAAAAACAGAGTTTAAATTTGTCTTAGGTCGTTTGTTAACTTAGAACAATACACCAGTAGGAGAAAACTGGCGAAAGGAAAAATCTAGTGCTTTGACATCTGAAACATGTTTAATGGAAACAAGACACAGTAACATGGTAAGCTCAGCAGAGAGCATTTTCAGAGAAAGAGCGGCGTTGTCTGGCCAATCAGAAAATAACTTAAGGACCAAATTAACATCCCATAAATTAGAATACTTAGCCAGCAGAGGTTTGGAAAATCGTACTCGAAGAAGGCAACAAATGAGAGGATGAACTCCGACAGGCTTGCCATCAATAGGGCAATGATTGAGGGAAATGGCTGATCTATACAAGTTGACCATTCCATAGGACTTACCTGCACTGGCTTTGGAAGCCAGAAAATTAACTACAAAGTTTAGAGGGGCTGAAAAGGGATCGATATGTCTTTCGAGGCACCAGCTTGACCATAAAGTCCAAGCGGACTTGTAGGCTTTTGAGGTACCCGGAGCCCAGGCTTTACTGATGAAGAGAGAAGCTTCTTGTGAAATAAGGAGGTCAGGAGGGACAGGCTGGAGACTTTCCAAGCAGACAGAACCAAGGATTTGTCCAGGATGAGGCTGTGAGGATGACCCCAAGGATTCAGAAGCAGATCGTTGCAATGAGGGAGTAAGACCGGAAAGTCCACCGTCATCTCCAGAAGAGGCGGGAACCAAATCTGTGATTGCCAGAAGGGAACTACCATGACCAGGGAGGTCGATTGGTGACAAACCTGAGAAAGTACTCTGTTGATCATGAGGAAAGGAATAATTGAGATGAAGGGACCATTCCTGGAGAAAGGCGTCCGTCGCTAAAGCCAGGGTTCCGGCCTCCACCTGTAGAAACAAGGCAATTGGGCGTTGAGGCGAGAAGTAAACAGATCGATATGAAAAGGGCCCCACTTTAGAGAGAGATCGGAAGACGGATGGAAGAAGCTTCCAGTCGCTGGAATCTCGAAGATGGCGAGAATGCCAATCCACTATAGAGTTGAGATCTCCAGGAAGATACTCTGCTTTGAGCGATAGTTTGTTTGTCAGACAGTATTCCCAAAGACTCTTTGCTAGCTCTGCTAGAGGTTTGGACTTGGTGCCACCTAGATGGTTTATGTAGAGGATCGCAGAAACATTGTCCATACGAAGGAGAATGGAACAGCGCACTTTGTTTTTCGTGAGGCATTGGATTGCAAAGGAGCCTGCCAGCATCTCTAAACAATTGATGTGCAATTTCGACTCCTCGCGCGACCATGTACCGCCAGTCGATATTGGGCCACAACGGGCGCTCCAACCCGATAGGCTTGCATTGGATTCTAATACAAGATCTGGGGCCGAAGCGAAGATAGTTTGCCCGTTCCAAGCATCTAAATGGTCGATCCACCATTGGAGTTCGATGTGAGATTCCTGATCCAGAGCGATGAGTTTGCAGTAGGCCAAACCTTGGCGAAGATGCCGGATCTTTAGACGTTGAAGGGTGCGATAATGAAGAGGCCCTGGAAAAATGGCCTGGATGGAAGCAGAGAGTAGGCCGACGATCAGAGCAAGAGATCTGAGGGAGATCAGAGAGGTCTGAAGGACATGAGAAATTTCTGACTTTATGGTCGAGACCTTTGACTAGAAGAAGAAGAGACGCTGTGGAGGAATCCACGAGAAAGCCCAGGAATTCGATGCTCTGGAAAGGAATGAGCATAGACTTTTCGATATTGAGGAGAAAACCTAGCTCTAGAAGAAGAGACCGAGTGGTGTTCAAATCTGACAAAAGGTTCTGTTTGTCCGTGTTCATGAGAAGAATGTCGTCTAGGTAAATGATACGCCTGATCCCGAGGGATCGTAGATAAGACACCACCAACGGTTTCATGATTTTTGTAAAGCACCATGGTGCTGACGATAGGCCGAACGGAAGGGAGCAAAATCGGTAGGTGACGCCTAACCATTGGAATTGAAGAAACTTGGAGGGAGAAGCGTGAATAGGAATGGTAAGATATGCGTCTTGCAAATCTAACCTAACCATCCAGTCGTTTGGGCGAAGAGTGTCTCGCAAATGAATGATGGTTTCCATTTTGAAGTGGCGATACACCACAAATTGATTGAACCACCTTAAATATATAACAGGGTGCATTTTCTTGTTTTTCTTTCAGACAAGGAAAATGGAACTGAGAAAACCTGAAGGATCTAGAGGGGCGATCTGAATGGCCTTTTTTGGAGAAGGTTTTGGATTTACACAGAAATGAGGTGAGACATGGCTTCCAAAAAGACTAGAGGAGGAGGGAAAACTGTTTGGGAAGGTGGCGGGTTAAACTCTATAAGATAACCTTGGACAGTGTTTAGAACCCAGGGGTCTGCAGTGAGAGTGCGCCATTTGTGGATGAAGAGTTTCAAACGACCCCCCACCGGGGGAAGACCTACCTTGTTGGTTGTTGTTGTTGTGACGGAAATTCTTCTGTCCACGCCCTCTGTATCCACGACCTCGTTGTGGGTAGAACTGAGGCTTATACTCCTGGTAGCCTGTGTTGAAGGAGCCTCTGGAGCCTTGATTTGGATAGGAGCGGCCGGAAGAGCGACTCCTGCCTCTGCCGGCCCGCCCAATAACCCAAGGGGAAAAAACTCTTTTAATAGATTGTTGAGCCTTATCCAAAGAGGCGAAGGTAGTAACAAATTTACTGAGATCCTTAACCAAGGAATCCCCAAACAAAAGTCCATCTTCCTTGAGGCCGGGATCAAGAGGAGCCAGATTAGCCAGTTTTGGGTCAAGCTTGATAAGAAGCCCTTTGCGGCGCTCATGAGTGATAGCTGCGTTGGCGTTACCTAAGAGACAAAAGGCTCGTTGGACCCACAAAGAAACATCTTCAGCATTCAAGTCCTGTCCCTCCAAGCGAGCAGCTTCTGCCAGGTTAAAAATGTGAGCCAAAGGGCCCACTATATCCAAAAGCTTGTCCTGGCAGGTGGACCAAGCTTTATCCACCCCTTTGCGGGGGTCTTTGCCAAATTTTGAGAAAAAGATAAGAAGAGGTTGGTCAATGGAAGGAACAACGGTAATGTTGGAAGGTAAAGAAGGTTTAGGACATTCAGATTTTAACTTGGAATGGGCTGACTTGTCAAGGGGAAGCCGAAGCCTGGCTGAGATATAATCGCCAACATGCACAGTCGGAAACCACTCCGTGGAATTAGGGTGGCGGATAGAAGAAGGATCAAACATGGGGGCACCTTCCGAGTCTAACACCGTGGTAAAAGCAAAAGAGTCTGATTTAAATTTCTTAGAGGGAGGAGACGGAGGGTCTGAAACATCAAAGACATCAAACAAATTATCGTCTGCGTCACCCACATCATCGTCTGTGTCCATACTGGTGGATATCACCAACTTTTTAGGTACCTTAACGCGTTTGGATTTTGATTTTCTTTTACCATCAACGGATGTCAACCCCTCCTTAGAAGGAGGCCTGGGAGGAACAAAGTCCTCAGTCTGGAGCGAAGAAGATTCGCCAATCAACCGTGACGCACTTTTGGGGACATTAGAAGACACAGAGGGTACCAACTTCCTTTTTCTGCTATCCCCCGCAGAATGGGCCAAGGCTTTGGACAACAGACTGAGCATTGAATTTTCCATGCCTTTAGAAAAACGTTTCATGGATGCTTCCACAGCATTCTCTACGGAACTGTTGATAAACGCATTTAAATCACTTTTGAAGGCCTTGCCTTCCTCATTATTCATGTCTGAAGTAGGAGAGCTATCCAGCTCCATTACAAATAAATTTCTTTGTGTGAAACACGGGGAGAAAAGGGTTAAAATTGAAGACCGGGAGATAAAGGGCGTGGAAACCAGGCAGAAACCATCAGAAGTCACTCCCCCAGAGGCGGTGCTGAAGGGAATCAAGCACGCAGCTCCGTGAGGTAGTAGAAGCCTGAAGCGTCGTGTGAAGGAAGACGCTCGGCGAAAACGGGATAAATAACTTCAAAACAGCCGCCGCGCGCTGAAAACAGCTGCTGCGCGACGCGTTAGACACAGCAGTCAATGCGAGCGAGCGGGAAACAGCTGAGCGTGTAAACGGGAGAGAAAACGCTAACAGCATAAAAAATTTTAAAAGGTAAAGACACAATATTAAAAATACAGTAATACAACGCACAGCAAATGCTACGTTAAAACGATAACGATAAAACTGAAGCATATAACAATGGAGCAATGAAGAGAAGGCACTTATCTGACTGCGAGCAGCAAGAAAAGAGGAAGGTTCACAGTCTGTTATGACGTTATACCTGTTAAAACGACCTGATTGGTTATAATGTTCTGATGCTGTGCGTTCCCATTGGCCAGTTATTTGCTTGGCCCTCTGGGAACTGTAGTTTTTAGTACTTATCTTGGCTGCTATTGGAATAAATGCAAGATAAGAAAGCATAATAGGAGCCTCCGGTCTTACCATAAAATTTTCTTGCAGTGGCGGTGACTTCAATTAAAGTGAAGGAAGTTTCATGTTGGACAATGCCAAAAGAAGCATTTTTTGCACAAAAAAAATATAATTTCTCTCTCTGGGGTATATATATATATATATATATATATATATATATATATATATATATATATATATATATATATATATATATATGTGTGTAAGAATTTCATGCTCTGTAAATATGTAATATATAATTGTCCAACCCCAATCATTTTTTATAATGTAATCTTGAGTAAATTTGCAACTTGTATATATGAAACTCTAACCACTAATATCTGTAGTAGATGTATGCACTTACTATCATTCTTATGTGAATTTAGAGTTTTTCTGTTTCTATCTTTTCCTTCAGTGAATTTGCAACTTGTATATATGCAACTCTAACCGCTCGTATCTATAGTAGACCTATGTACTTACTACCATTCTTATGTGAAATTAGGGTTTCCTGTTTGTAACTGTTATGTAACTCATGTACTCCGAAGTCCTTATGTATGGTAACTGGTTCTTTTGAAAAGCACTCTGACACCTTTGGGTAAAGTTTGCACTATATAAAATTGCATTAAATAAATAAATATATAAAAACATCTACTGAGACATGTAGGTGTTTTCCTATCTTTCTGCGCTGGTTCACTTTAGGCTGCCATGCATTATATCTACTAAGATATTGTGCTGTTTTCCTCTCTGCCTGCGTTAGCGCACGTTCAGCTGCCATGCACCAATGTATACACCCCTGCACCAAGGAGCAAGGGTGTGTGTATTCTGTCAAGCATAGGTTTTGTACTGAAAGGTACAAAAACAATGCTTTAATACTTTTCCCACCCTGCAAATGTGCTGTACAGTGCAG
This sequence comes from Triturus cristatus, assembly GCF_964204655.1. Taxonomy (NCBI): domain Eukaryota; kingdom Metazoa; phylum Chordata; class Amphibia; order Caudata; family Salamandridae; genus Triturus; species Triturus cristatus. The sequence goes on along the minus strand of NC_140588.1, from coordinate 503,207,294 downwards.
CTCAAATGCAAATTGGAAAAAAGTAGGGACTTTTAAACAGTGCTCCACTATTATACCTGCCTCCAAGAGCCGTAATTTTGTTGCATAAATCCTGGTACACCTTTTTTAGTAGGCAGAGATTTGCATCAGAACCCTTGTGTAGCGTCCTCCCCAGCCCAGGAGCATGCAAATGAACATGGCACACACAGAGCTCTGTATTATACGTCTTTATTCCTCAGCACACAATCACACACTGCACAGTTATTATGTCATACCTATTAATAATCACACCTTAACACCTCCCAGCAAGCTACGTAATTCCTTGTTGAGTCCACCCAGAACCACAAAGGTCCTAGCGCACATAGTCTCACAATACTGCACCCCGTGTGGTTGCATGGAAACACCCATGGTACCACCCATGATACGCACCCTTGGTGCAAGGTAGTGCATAGTGCTGATTGGCGTTACTTTAGGCAACTTTTCAATGCTAATCATGGTTTGCATTGGAAATTAAATCCCACCACAACACTTTGCACCAGGTCTTTCAATTGATTTGTGATATATATATATATACAAATATATATATATATATATATATATATATATATATATATATATATATATATATATATTCAACTTTCTTTCCCTCGGTACAGCCGCCGCTCGCCAAACCAACGGGTGCGTCGTCATGAAGGACCACCAAGGCAAGGTCCGTAGTATTCTTTCTCTCTTTCTCACACCGACAAAGATTGACGACGCTGTGTTCTGACCAAAAATGTATTATTGGAACAGCTTAGAAGGACGCGTTTCGCCTGCCCAGCAGGCTTGTTCACCAATAGTTTAACCATTTTTGAAATCAGACATTTTAAATCACAATGCATGAGTCCATAGTCACGTGATACGACTACAATTGCAGTATGTTGGAAAAAAGACTCGTAGTTCTCAATAGTGAACAACTGTCGTCTTCACTGATCAATTGATACAAAAAATGTATAATCACATGTCACGATATATTAAAGTACAATATATTGACAATTATTAAAAAGCCAAATAGAACATAAAGTACAATTTTAAATTTCATCCGTAATCTTTCAATGTAACTTTATGTAAAAATTGAGGTTACAGGTGCTTTTATCATCCAATCACGCTTACATAGGTAATCAGCCCTCGCAGGAGTGATTAACTTCGAACAAGTATGGGCGTGTTTGCCCTAGTGGGTTTGACTTTTTTTTAATCCTTTCGCTTAGAATAAAACTTTATACAGACACTCCTGTCCTTTCAATATGTATTCACATTGACATATGAAGTTCAACTCTAGTGAGTATAACCTGCTCTAGAGAATACAAATGATGCAACCCATAGGCATTAGTGCCTAAGTTGCAATCAATTATGTCAGCGGCAGAACTGAAAGAGAGAGAGGAAGCTGCACTTGCTATCTTTGATGACACGAGTGTACCCACCAAACAAGCAGGAAGTCACAGAACTACTGAAGTAGTCTCTGATACCTTAACGCGACTAAAGCGCTTAGAAAAACTAAAGCGGAGCGAACTTTCGAAATGGTGGGAGGCAAAGTCCCTCCAGCGTTATCTGGAAGTGAAACGAATCCCACGGGGGTTGCGCATCTTGGTAACACCAACATACGAGGACCCAAATCCTAACATGTTATTGGAGTGGGCAGACAACAACCAAGAGGCATCGCGAAAAATGCTGGCAATTTTAATCAAGTATGCTGACATAGATAGACAGAAAATTTTGGAGGAAATAGCTCAGATTCTTGACATGCTGTCTAAAGAAGGAGATCAAGAACCAATCATCAAATTTACAAAGGAAATGTCTGAGCGTTTAAAGAAGTTGGAAACAACAATCAAGGAAAGAAAAGCGTTAACATTTATTAGAGATAAAAATGATTATGATCGAGGGCAGATTTATAACTTTGCCAAAAAATTTGACACCTTGAGAAAACAGAGAATGAACCCAAAGTCTCTGATACCTTAACGCGACTAAAGCGCTTAGAAAAACTAAAGCGGAGCGAACTTTCGAAATGGTGGGAGGCAAAGTCCCTCCAGCGTTATCTGGAAGTGAAACGAATCCCACGGGTGTTGCGCATCTTGGTAGCACCAGCATACGAGGACCCAAATCCTAACATGTTATTGGAGTGGGCGAAAGGATTAAAAAAAAGTCAAACCCACTAGGGCAAACACGCCCATACTCGTTCGAAGTTAATCACTCCTGCGAGGGCTGATTACCTATGTAAGCGTGATTGGATGATAACAGCACCTGTAACCTAAATTTTTACATAAAGTTACATTGAAAGATTACGGATGAAATTTAAAATTGTACTTTATGTTCTATTTGGCTTTTTAATAATTGTCAATATATTGTACTTAATATATCGTGACATGTGATTATACATTTTTTGTATCAATTGATCAGTGAAGACGACAGTTGTTCACTATTGAGAACTGCGAGTCTTTTTTCCAACATACTGCAATTGTAGTCGTATCACGTGACTATGGACTCATGCATTGTGATTTAAAATGTCTGATTTCAAAAATGGTTAAACTATTGGTGAACAAGCCTGCTGGGCAGGCGAAACGCGTCCTTCTAAGCTGTTCCAATAATACATTTTTGGTCAGAACACAGCGTCGTCAATCTTTGTCGGTGTGAGAAAGAGAGAAAGAATATATATATATATATACATATATATACATATATATATATCCACTTCCAAAGGTTGCCCCACTGGAAGAAGCCACAAGGTAAGTAAAAGTACTCCAATTTATTAAAATGCAGCTATCAAAGTTCGCTCCGCCAGACCGGTTTCGGGAATCCTTTCCCTTTCTCAATGGCGTTCTGTGTGTCAATGGCGGTTTTTCCACTCTCCGGCGCACGTCCAGGGGTTTTCACTGACTTGGAGTTGGAATAGAAAATCTGCCCCTGAGCCCACAGTCCAACGCCCACCCAGGAGTTTGCTCTGACTTAGAGTTGGAATAGTATATCTGCCCCATAACCCACTCTCCAGCTCCAGTTCAGGGGGTTGCACTGACCAGGTGTTGGAATAGAAATCTGACCCAGAGCCCACTGCCCTGCGCCTGCCCACGGGTTTGCACTGATTTGGAGTTGGAATAGTAAATCTGCCCAAGAGCCCACTGTCCTGCACCAGCTGATGGATGTCAACTGACTTAGAGTTGGAATTGTACATCTGCCCCAGAGCCCACTATCCTGCGCCTGCCCAGGGGTTTGCACAAGCTTACAGATTGATTCTAACCTAGGTCCCAGTGGGATTTCTTATTATTTGCAGCTTATTAATATTAAAAATACATTTTTTAGATATTTGCTTTATACAACATTATCTGTTTTAAAGTACTTATATAAGGAGGTGGCTTTCTTTCACAATGTTCAGCAGGCAGGCGACATTAGTGAACCTTATATACAAGCCTAAGTTGTCTCCAGATCTGAAATAAAAACAAAATGTTCAGGACTAAAAACTACTTGGTTGGCCTGCTTTCCAATTTTTGGAAAAAGTAAAATCATCATTAAACTTTGGCTGCTGCCCAATATTTTTAAACATAAATGAATTATTACTGAAGCTAATAACATTTTGGCATGCACATTTATCAGCAAATTACCCTCTATTACTTTATAACTCTGATTACATCGATTGCAGGACTATTATTAACTTCCACACGCTTCACTAATCTGAATAATTGTTCTGATTCAGTCCATCACAAGTAAGACCAATATACGTAATTTATATACTTACCCAGTAGACAAATGGGTTTCTCCATTTCTCAACCTTTTCATTATTTTTTTTGTGGTTGGAAAACAACAGAAATTTCCAATGACTAATTTTCTTTAAAATGTGACCTTGGTTTGAATTTGCACTGCTAACATAACAGATGCCTATCTGACGGATAGTTCCCTTTCGCAAAAAACTCAAATGTGACTGATCTCAAAATTAAAAGTTGACCTTTTTCAGTCTTTCTTTGTATATGCTGCTTTCCCTCCTTCAAGTACAGCACGGTAAAGCTTGGTTTAATGTGTAGATGCACTGTTGCTTTTTTATTGTTCTGGGGAAAAACAATTATGTGCCTTGGTACTGCTACTCTTCAGTCTTAAGTCACCTATACTGACATTTCCATACAACTCTCTTTGTAATAGCACACATCTGAATACCTAAACAAATTGTTGAACTATCTTTACTAATTATTTCTTTAAAACGCATTCAATTATATCATCACTTACAAAAGTGGAGTAACACGTAAATGTCGAAAAAAGTTCTTCAGTTTCTTCAGTTCTCAGACTGTATTTTTCCCCAGTAAAAACGTAACCTGAAAATGATAGGTTTCATTTTTATAAATCCAAAATATATATTTTCTAATTTACTAAAATAGAATTCACACTTTATTTATTAATGATTTCTTCTTTCCTCAGTGTGTTGCCTTGGAATGTACACAAAATGGCGGAGAGCCAACTTTATAGGTGTGCTCTCCATATTACCATTATTAAAAGTAAAATATGTCCTGAACATGTTTAATTTACGTTTTTAATACATGACTGAACCTTACTTTTAAAATATAATATTTTTCCTTTCTATTTAACTAGACTGTCCCTCTAACATTTTGGCGTCCGCCATCTTGGACACAGAATTTTTAAAAGCAGTCTAAAACACTACTAAATAAAGAAATTTTCCACTTCTATTTGCAGCGTTATCAAATGTTTTCCCATACTACTGAAGAACAATAGTAAATTACACACACAAAAAAACGATGTACTGGTATGTGTGTGGTAGATGTTTGCGTTCTAGTAGTTAGTGTGGTGGAGGCTTTTTTCATTACAGTGAATTCAATTGCGGACTAATGGCATGCGTGGTAAAAATAGCGAAGTAAAGCAAAGCGTGGTAAAACTACGCATTGTAATGACATACAGCCAGCTAGTGCATAAGTTAAATTACTATGTTTGTTCTACTACTAATAATTGATACTCTTTCTAATATATGTAATCTGAGTGGTTGTGTGACTGTACCAGTGTGGGAGTGGATGTCTGAGTGTTGTAGGTGTGTGTGAGTGGGTGTGTGAGTGGATGTTTAGATGAATAAGGGGATGTGGAAATAGGTGTATGGGTGAGTGGGTGTGTAAGTGGCTGTATGGGTGGGTGATTATGTTAGAGGCTGTATTAGTCAATGAGTGGGTGTGTGTGAGTCACGGAATGGGTTTATGAGTGGTTGTGTGAGTATGTGAGTGGACATATGAGAGGTTGTATGAGTGTCTGAGTGGGTGTGTGAGTGGTTCTTTGGATGATGTTATTAGTGATGTCACTGATCATGTCATGAGTGATGTAATATGTGATGACATAAGTGGTGCATTGCGGGGGCGTAAGTTATAGTTAGCTCAGGTAAGTATAACTGCTGAATTTCAATGGTTTTCTACAAGTGAAATCTGAGCCTAACTATAACACCCCTGTAACCTTTGTTTTTTTCAGTGAATTTCTAAGGTTTTTTAAAATTCTATTTCTGAACCATAACATCCCTGTAACCTTTGTTTTCGTCAGGGAATTTTTATGGTTTCTTAACTTTTGAATCCTAACTGTAACCTGTCACCTTTGAGAGTGGGTGTTTGAGTGTCTGTGAGTGGGTGTGTGAGTACCTGAGAGGGTAAGTGAGTGCCTGTGAGTGTCTGTGCATGCTTGTGTGGGTCCGTGAGTGTCGGTGTGAGTATCTGAGTGGGTGTGTGAGTGCCTATGTGTGTCTGTGAGTGCATGTTTGGGTCTGTGAGTGGGTGTGTGAGTGCCTGTGTATGTCTATGAGTGAGTGTCTGAGTGGTGCTGTGCATTTTGGGCTTTTGCATACTTAGGCTATTTAAAAGGGAGAACCATGGACTCTGCTTTCACGTGGAGATGACAAGAAAGAAACCACTCATCAAAGTCACTACACATCAAATTGTGCTCAAGTAGATCAACAATTAATTCACCTCTGTTAAGGATTTCATATCATTTTTCAACTTGGAATATGAGAGGAAACACACTTGCTTTGCCTTTACCAAGCCCAAGAAGTTAGGATTGTTTGTGCTTTACTGAAGTAGAGTTTCAGCTGGGGCAAGTGCTATGTTTATATTTCTAAGTGCTTCCCGTTGAGGTTTAATTTCTGTGAAATCAGCACCACAGCCAGAATCGAACCTCATTTTTCCCAAGAAGAGTCTCCAGGTTTGCCAAAAACGTCTACCCATCTGGAGTACTTTTATTTGGTTTATTAGTAAGTGCTACCTGCTTGGGTAAATGTCTGTGCATATTCTACACTACAGCTGCGTAAAGGACCATGAGGTGTGCATATAATTTTTGGCAATCTGATTGTTCCTCTAGTGTCTTCATCCACAACTCTGATAATTTGAATCCTCAGCAGGAGAAGACCACCAGACTACAAAGAGTTGAATCCCACCAAACAGGGGTACTTCCCCTAACTAAATGAAGTAAGTGCTTCTTTGTTTGGAGGAGATGTCCTTGTATTCCTCTGCATCAATAACGCGTCACCAAAATAGGCTAGAAATGCACTGAAGGGCTTTTTGTTAAACTGTCCATCAACGTGGGAAAAGGTGGGAAGACTTTTGCATTCTACTAAGGAAAACGGGGCATGGCCAAACGGGCAGAGCTTGGAGATAATTTAGAGCATTTATGTACTCAGGGTAATTAATAGGGAGAACCATGGTCTCTGCTCTCACCAGGAAACGACGAGAAAGAAATGACTCGTCACAGTTACCTCGGATCAGATTGCGCTCCAACAGATCAACGATGCAGTCACCTCCATTAAGGATTTCACATTGTTTTTCAACATGGAATATGGGAAGAAACACTTTCTTTGCCTTCCCCAAGCCCGAGAAGTTAGGATCCTTTTTTTATACAAGGAGAGGAGGGCCGTGTGCCCCCCCCTGTCGAATTTGGCACTGGGTGCCCCATCTCCCGGGGCTCAGTCAAAATTCAATGGGGAAGGGAGACAATGTGGCCCCCTCCACCAGGCCGATTTCAGCCCTAGGGACCTCATCACTTGGCAAACGGCCAAAATTCAATGGCCCCCGGGCCAGAGATGAAGACTCCATTTCTGGCAAGTGGGAGCATTTTGACAGCTCCCAGTTCCTGGAATGGGAGTGTTTGCTTTTGCTTGGCGGGAGCTATTAAAGCTCCCGCCAAGCAAAAGCAAACAGCTATCTCCTGAGGGTGGGCACCTCGGGAGATAGCAGGAGCCAGCCCAGGGGAAGGGTGGCAGTCTCCAGGGCCACATATGGCTCCATTACATCAGCAAGAGCCGGCCCTGGGGCCATATATGGCCCGGGAGGGGGGCCTCGGTGCCCCCCCTTCCTTATAAAAAAGAAATTGCCCCCCCCCCCACATTAATATTGGCATTTGTCTCTGGGAGGTGGTTGTCTCTGGGGCATTATTAAGCCCTTGGAGGGAGGCACCCCCCTCCATTTAAAAAAAACATAAACTCTGCATGCCCACAGGACCTGGTCCCCCTGGGGTCTACAGTTATTACAAGCAAGGGAGACTGCACTTGTTTTTTTTTTTTTATTCACAGCGATATTCTCGAATATTTGCGAAAATCGCAGTGAATTAAAAAAAAATGCTTTGTTGCCCAGGAGGGGTCCCAGGAGCACCCTAAAACCAAGGCTAGGGGGTAAGGGTATTCGTACCATGACCCCTTTTCTTTTTTTTTGTTGCAGTTTTTGGGGGGGACTCAGCTGAGGCCGAGTCTTACACGCCTACTCACCATTCCTGCTGCCGTGCGGTGGGTCCTCCCTTCTCCCTCCTTGCCGACCCTTCCAGCGGCGCTGCACAGAGCGTGGTGGAGCTGTCCGGTGCGAGGAGCGTGAGGTCGGATCGAATCAAAAGACTACAGTTCCCATGAGGCAAATCGGAAGTACCGCGATTGCCTCACGGGAAGGAAAAACGTGACCCGGAAGCGGAGGAGATTAAAAGAAGCCTCCGATGCCGGGATCAGTGCTGATTATTCATCGTGATAGCAGCGCTTTACGCTGCCTGCCCCAGGTTTCTGCTCTGGTACTGGTAAGGGTGCACTTGCACCAGTTAACTCGAGACTCTGGTAAATGAAGCGGATTAAGCTTCACAGGCATTTGTTTGCACTTTGTGCTCGAGACACTTCTTTGCTTGTTTGCCGGCTGTATGATCGGAGTGCTGTTAAACTCCCCCACCCCTACGGCCCATCTCTATTAACTTTATTCACGCTAATCTACAAACACCATTGGGGGCATTAAGTGTTTAAGAAATTGCATAGCCAAAAAACGGATGATAAGCGCAAGACACGTATGGCCTGACGTACTGATACATGAGTATTATACCAAAAGGAGTATTTTGGTGATTGTTTTTTGTGGCTCCCCTAACAGGGGGTTCAAGAGGCGGCCTACTGCTCTTTCCCTGTGATGTGGGCGTGGCCAGGCTTCATGGTGTGTACAGTATAAAAACAAGTGTTTTGTTATATGATATGCTAATGTAAGGAACATCCCCGCTCCTTACGAAATCTGGTTGTTAAGGCTCCATCTGTTTTAACCCCTTCCCCAGAGCAACCCCCTTCCGTGCGAAAGGAAGACAAGGCCTTTACACAGTCCTCACCTGGGAACGAGGAAGTTATTTACTTTACAGGTACGCAAGAATTAGTGGGTAACAAGAGAGATTCATGGTATAATGCTACATATAACCTATGTTGTCTTGCTTTACAGATCTCCCTCCCTGCAGTCCCCTTCCTTTCCTTCCCCCACTTGATCATCCCACTTGCCTGCACTGTTATAGCATTCAGAGTTGGGACTGTCGAGAGGTGGACCCCTTTTTGGCATCTGTTAGGCCTGGTACCATTGGCGTGAGTCTCCCTTCCATTTCTTTTACTTGTTAGACCTGGTACCATTGGCGTGAGTCTCCCTTCCATTTTTTCTGATTGCCTCCTCTGTTTTTAATATGTTTTGCTGGTTTAGATGCTTTGGGCACTGTGCCACTGCCATTCAGTGCCACAGTGCAAGTGCTCCCCATGTTAAATTGATGTATTGATTAGTGACTCCAGGATTGGGTTATTTGATTTACTTGTCAGACCCTAGTACAGTGCCCCATGTGTGCCCTGGGCTTGTAAATCAAATGCTGCTGGTGGGCTTGCAGCACTGGTTGTGCCACCCACAGAAGCAGCTTGTCAAGTGTGTCTCAGGTCTGCCATTGCAGAGCCTATGTGCAGTCTGGTACTGCCATGCTGACTGGCCAAGTGCACCCACTTGCCAGCCTCTAAACCTTCCCTTTTCTTCATATCAGACACCCCTATGGTAGGCCCAACGGCATGGTGTATTGTAGGTATAAGGTAGGACATACCCTGGTGTGTGTGGCATGTCCTAATAGTGAATTACAGCCATTTTCGTTCTTCACTATTGCAAGGCTACCTGTTCCCCATAGGCCAGAATGGGCAGTTTGATTATGACATCTTATAATCCTAACTGACTCAGGGAACATGGTAGAAATTCGAGTTTAGTATGCCTGAACTCAGAATGATAAAATACATCTTTTAGTAAAGTTGGTTTTAACATTCTGTGTTTGAAAATATCACTTTTAGCAAGTAGGTATTTTCTTGCTTAACTGTCCAAGCCTGCGTATGCTAGGTTGTGTATTGTGTGTCTGGTTCTGTGAGTGACAGGAGCTGGGAGATTCCAGAGGAGAGGGTGAGTCAGCACAGGGCTGAATAGGAAGATCTACATGTAGATGGGTGGGAGGAGTTGCAATTGGGAATCTGAATAGGGCTGTGCCTTCCCTACACAATGCTGGCTCCACCTCCTGTGGTGTGTCTGATGTCTCTGCCCTGCACTCTGAAAGGAAAGAAGGAGTCTTATCAACAAAGTGCTCCAGGACTGACCAGAACTCGTTTGGACTAGGCAAAGGCCTCTCTGCCTTCAGAGAACAAAGAGAAAATATGGGGACCGAGACCCCAAGACTTTAGATCACTTCTGGAACAACAAGACGAACCTCTGCCAAGGAGAAGAAAAAAAGGAAGCTGTAGGAGTGGACTGCCCCCCTGCCAGTATGCTGTGTTGCTGGGTTGGCCTACAGTGGTGTCTTCAGTGCCAAGGAGAGGAGAAGGAACTTTTGTGCGTACCATATCATCTTGCAGAATATTTCTCCAGGGGCTTGAACTTGTGCTTGCCTCCTGCTGAAGTCTCAGGGACAACAGACTTCACCATCAGCTCCCCTATGAATGTCCTTGCTGGGAATTCTATCTGCAGAAGCCTGCGTGTCGCTGGGAGCTGGAAGCGCGATGCAACAAGGAGAAGCATGTCGCCGCCGCAGCTGTAGTCGTCGCATCGCCGGACAAGCGTGCCGCTGCCGCATCTCCCAGAGGCCTGTCTTCGTCACATCTGTCTGCTGTTGCATCACCGCAGAAGCAGGTTGCAACCGTGAGGGTTGCCGTCGCATCACCGGAGAAGCGTGGCACAGAGCCTGTCGTGGCTCCAAAGTACAGAGTCGCCGCAAGGCTGCCAGGGCGTGTACGCATCGTCTTCACATCGTCGCATCAAGGACACCATTTTATCGCATCGCACCGGATTGTCACATCGCATTGAGGCGCCATCTTGCCGCATCGCAACCGGGCTGCAGCACGAGAATCTACGCATCACCTCCTCTCCGGTAAGGATCAAGACGCATCCCCTACTCTGCGCAAGCATTGAGCCGCGATGCATCGTCTCCCCCGAAGCAAGGAACCGACGCATCTCCAACACTGTGAGCCTTTTGTTTATTTTGCTTTGCGCATCCAGGTACTTTTGTGAGAACTGCGTCGCATTTACCAACAACTTGAACTAAGCTAATACTACCATCTTTAAGGCAATTTGGAGTACAGTATTGTGGATTTTTGTCGTTTGTGGTCTTGTGTTAAGTCTATATAAAGAATACTTATTTTGATAAAACCTGTATGGTGTCCATATGTAGTGCTTTCACTGTATTACTTTATGTGTTCACAAATGCTTAACACACTGCCTCTGAGACAAGCCTGTCTGCTCGTGCCAAGCTACCAAGGGGGTGAGCAGGGGTTATCCAGTAGTGTAGTAGATGGGGCTTTCAGGAACCCTACTTAAATGGCTGGAGTCATTCCTCATAGATAAGTCTTTTCAAGACAACTTTATCTCGGAAAGAATGCCGGTACGCTGTGGGGTTCCTCAGGGATCTTCCCTGAGCCCCACGCTTTTCAATGTGTATATGCGACCCTTGGCAGAAGTGGTCAAGCCTTTTGGGGTCAGGATCATTTCGTACGCAGATGATACGCAGTTAATTGTGTCCCTTAATCATATGAATGATAAGCAGTTTTGCCTGGCAAATTGTCTAGAGAAAGTTTCCGCTTGGATGGATACCTCCTTTTTCAAATTAAATGCTGCAAAAACGTAATTGATGTTTCTGGGGAAACCCATTAACATCAACCCTTGTGTTTTCTGGCCTAAATGTCTAGGAACTATGCCCACACTCAAAGAACATATAAAAAGTCTTGGGTATGGTTCGATCACAAACTAGAGTTTAAGGAGCAGGCACGTAAGGTAGCTGCTACCTGCTTTGGGATCCTTAAAATGAATAGGAAAATTCTACCCTTGCTCCCTTTTAGTGCAGGGAAATTGCTGGTGCAGGCCTTGATTCTGTCACGGCTCGACTACGCTGATATGCTCTATCTAGGTTCCTCGTGCGCTACCATTAAAAAGCTTAAAATGGTGCAGAATTGTGCTACACGCCTCCTCATGCAGGCCCCCTATCGGGCATCGGCAAAGCCCTTGCTTATCTCTCTGCACTGGCTGCCAGTGGCAGACAGAATTCAGCTTAAGGCCCTGTGCATTGCTCACAAGGTACTGTCCTCTATGGCACCTCCGATTCTCAGGACTATCATCACCCTCTACCTCCCAAATAGAACACTATGCTCGGGAAAGAAACGTCTTGCAACAGTCCCGAGAGTTAATCGAGCACGGAGTGTTGGGAGGATGTTTTCCATTGTATCATCAAAATCAACTTCCAGATCATGTTCGGCTTGAGACTACTCACCTTTCCTTTCGTAAATCTCTGAAGACTCTGCTGTTCCCCTGATGCTCCTTCTGTTCGTTAATTGGTTTTTGTCGTTAGCGCTTGGAGGCCTTTGGTAGCCATGCGCTTTATAAGTACTCATTCATTCATCCCATTTCCCTGACTTAGAAGCAAGGGTCCCTATTTGGTCAAAGGTACCTACCTCTGCCAACTAAAGACCCCAGTTCTAACAGCATCGAACCGTTCCCGAGGAATCATCAAGCTGACACCGAGTTCCAAAAGTGCTGCCAACACTTCCTGATTGAAGTGTTGGCAGCCAATCAGAGTTCTGCAGATCCCTGCACAAATTTGTCATTATTCACAAAGGCTTCGCAACCCTAGATATACAAATTTGTATTTCCTTTAATATCTCGCTAACTACTGAACAGATTTATATCAAAAAACAAAAAGCGTCCTTTCTGGACCAAAAGCTACTTTTTTGCCAATTTTGGTATAATTTCACCAAGCGGTTCAGGCTGTAGTCATGTCTAAATTCTCAATGGGAATTAACATGGGAAACACACTTTCCCCCCCCCTCCCCCCTTTTTCCCGGCCACCGCTTGACGGATCCCCCCAAAGCCTTCCATGCACAACAAGACCCAACTTGACACTTTGTTTTACAATTTTTATGAAGATTCGTCAGACAGTGCCAAAGATATAGCCAAGTCAAAAAACGCCTTTTCTATAGAAACTAGGTCCTAACTATAAGTACCTACTGGCAACTGCCAGTAGGTTATATATATATATAATTCACTGAAAAAACCATAGGTTTCACACATGTTATAGTTAGCGGAAATGTTACTGATAAAAAGCCAATGAAATTCCCCCGTTATAGTTAGTGCAGGCAACTATAACTCACGCGACCGCAATCCTCTGCTGATGCTAATACTGTATTTAGACACTTATTTGCCCATGTCTTCTTCCATACATTTTTAGCTATACATATATTACAAATATTTTTTTTTCATAAAGACACATATGTCATCAGCAGAAGATTGCGGTCGCGTGAGTTATAGTTGCCTGCACTAACTATAACGGGGGAATTTCATTGGCTTTTTATCAGTAACATTTCCGCTAACTATAACATGTGTGAAACCTATGGTTTTTTCAGTGAATTTGCAAGGTTTTTTAAATGCTAATTCCTAACTATAACGTGTGTGAAACCTATGGTTTTTTCAGTGAATTTGTACGGTTTTTTAAATGCTAAGTTACTTTACGCCATTCGTGGCGTGCGCGCCCACTTTACGCAGTTAGTGCCGTGCACGCACGGTGGGCACGCGGTGCGCTACGCGCACCGCGTGCCCACGTTACGCTAGATGGGCCATGTACGCACGATGCGCTTCGCGCACCGTGCGCACATGGAGGACATATGATGCACTTCGTTTTGAAAGGTAATATTTTAATTTTTCGTATTTGTTATAAGCCATGCACAAATGGTGCCCTTCGGGCACCATTTGCACACGGGGTGGAGAGAGTGTGGATAATTTTTTTTTTTAATATTATTTTTTTGTAAATTTTAGTTTATCTCATCTCTAATAAGCCATGCACAATTGGTGCCCTTCGGGCACCTATTGCACACGGGGTGGGGAGAGTGTGGATAATTTTTTTCTTTTTATAATTTTTTACCGTACGCGTACGGTAAGCGTAATCAGCGAAATTACCGAAAAAATAAAAATTCCGTTTTTGGCCTTGGGCGATCTTTGGGGACTCCCTCAACATGGCTATGTGTGTGGGAGCTGTCTAAACAGCCCCTTTACATGTTTTTGTGCTTTATATTTTAAACATCACTCTCAGTGCGAGAGAGAAAATGGCGGCCGCCGCTTCCTGGTTTCGGCCGATTCGAATGTTTACTAAGATCTAAGAGCCAATCAGAATCGCGCTCGCGCACGCCACCGTACGCGTACCGTAAGCGTACCGTAAGCGCACCGTAAGCTGGCTCAGATATATATATTGATTTAAAGGCTATTTTCTCAGAATCTACTGAACAGATTTACACCAAACCTACAAAAGGCACTTCCTTGACCTGAGGACTACCTCTCTGCCAAATTTCTAGTAATTCTGTTCAGCCGTTCGGGCTGTAGCCCTGTCTAAAGGTCCTACGGAAAAATGCATGGGAAAAACGCGTTTTGGGACCCCCCTTTTATCTCAGCCCCCGCTTGACGAATCCCCCCGAGACTTTCAGGGTAGGAGCGGAGCGTAGCGCCCCACCTATTATGAAAAATTCGCGAGGATTCGTCGACCGGCGCCAAAGTTATTCAAAATAGAATGTTGGGGATTTCCTATGGAAACGTGGTCCTAACTATAACTACCTACTGGCGACCGCCAGTAGGTAATATATATATATATATATATATATATATATATATATATATATATATATATATATATATATATATATATATATATATATATATATAAAATATATATTCAATGAAAAAAACAAAGCTTAAAGATAAGTTACAACTATGAAAATGGGGAGAGGATGTGATGCAGCGGCCAGACCTGCCGACTCTGGAGCTAGGGATCTGGGTTCACATCTCAGTGTCGCCTCAACATCCTGTGATTCTGGGCAAATCACTTAATCTCCCCATACCCATTTGACAGCACCTGGATACCCTCACAGGTGATAAGCTCTGCTAAATAAAGCTACTAATTAAAATTAATTACAACACTGTTTAAAAATTCTTTCCATAGAAACACAACTTAATCTACGCAAACATTAGAAATTCTAAAGTTATTGGGGGTCATTAGGATGTGGGGCGGACTTTAGTCCTCCCTCCACCCCAGCGGTAACAGGACCACCCGCCTGGCATGTAGCGGTCCCGCCACCCTAATTATGATGCAACCGCCACCGCGGCGGTCGCATTTGGGGATTTAACATTGCAGCGGGTGCTGCTGGCTGCTGCACCCGCCCCAATGGTGAAATGCCATGTTGTGCATTTCCATGCACAACGTGGCAGGCACCGCGCGGTGCCTGCCACCTTGTGCATGGACATGCAGGGGGGTACAAGTGCAACCCCCACCCCCATGGGGGCCCGCAACGGGCACCCTAAGCAAGTCCCCACAAGCCTTTCCATGGCGGCATCGCCGGCATGGAAAGGCCTTCAAATCCCAACATCATAATATGGATAGCGGTGCCTATTACTGGCCCAGCTCCACCCGGCTGGCAATTGCAGACCGGCGGAAAAAAGGCACACGGACTTTCCGTCCACCGCGATACCCACCGGCATCTTAATATGGCGGTGGGTAATTCACGTTACAATGGCGGGCATATCGCCACCGCCGGGCCAGCGGTGGCCATCTGCCTGCCATCGTAATCAGCCCCATAGTTACAACGTAATTCTATTGGGATGAATTACCAGTTATAACTCAAATTTATAATTAACGTACCACCTTCAATTTACTATAAGATGCGCACATTGGCACAAACTCTTGTCACCTTAATCGCCACACTACATTAACTATAACTTGCCACTTTACCATGCACTGTGTTCTCAGAAATCATGTCATTTCAGATGTGTTATGAATGCTGTGATTTCACATGCTATAAGTCATGTAATATGCAATGGTGTAACCTGTGCATGGAGAAAGGTTGAGTTAAAATGAATGTGGTGTGGCGATCGAGGTGACAAGAATGTGTACATAGAGTGAACTACAGTGTTCTATAAGGACATGGACTTGAGCATAGTGTTGTGCAGGAGAGTAGTATAGAGTGGAGTAGAGTTTGTTAGAGTGTAGTAGAGGTTCGTAGACTAGAGAAGACTTCAGTGGCATATACTGGAGTAGCATAAAGGGTAATGTTGGACAGTGTTGTGTAGTGGAGAGTTGTATTGTACAAAATAATGGCATACAATAGAATGGTGTAGAGTGGAGTACTATTGGATGGAGTGATGTACACTGGAAAAGCTAATAGTGGAGTGGAATAGAGTTGAGTGGCATACAGTGGAATAGTGTAGAGCGGAGTGGTTTAGAGTGGAGTAACGCACACTGGAGTAGAGTACTGTAAAGTGGAATTTTGAAGAGTGTAGTGGCATACAGTGGTTGTCATATAGTGGAATAGCATAAAGTTGATTGCAGTACAATAGAGTAGCGTACAGTGGAGTGGGGTATAGTGGAGTGTCCTAGGCTGGAGTGGTGTACAGTGCAGTGGGGTAGAGTGTAATAGCATACACTGGAGTGCCATACAGTGGAATAGGGCAGAGTGGACTGGCATACAGCAGAATAGCATAAAGTGGAGTGGGGTAGTGTGGAATAGCATAGAGGAGAGTGGTGTACAGTGGAGTGGCATACAGTAGAGTGGCGTACAGTGGAGTTGCATACAGTGGAATAGCATAGAGTGGACTGATGTACAGTGCATTACTTTACAGTGGAGTGGCGTACAGTGGAGTCACGTAGAGTGGAGAGGCATAGTGTCAATAATCTTTATTTGACATATGGCATAAAAGTAGAAACATGATAAATGCAATTCATAAATATAAACTTTAACCATTTAAAATTAATACTCAGATCGATCATAAAATATATTTCATAGGGTTCAGGGCAAAATGTCAACCCGGGATTAAATACATAAATCTTCATAGTGTTTCTTGATTGCGAGTGCCACTCTTACAAAATGTATGACTGCATAGCAAATATCTATTGTACATAATTGCTACGAAAACACTATGCCAACCATATGTTGTCTAATATTGGCAATTTGTAGGATAGGACCCAAAACGGAGTGATGCGGGGCTGAAACAGTGGACAAAACAGCATAAAATGAGTTGTACATTGTTTGGAAAATTTGTCACATTGGCTTGGGGAGAGCTCCTTTTGCCAGGTTCGTTGCACAGTGAGAGCTACCTTAAGTGCACTGTTCATAAAGTGGGATTCACTATCCATTCTAAATAGGGTTCCATTTCACTTGTAGTTGACAGAGAGGAGTACCTAACTACTGTTTCACTATACTGTGCTCTCTCCAACCGCAACTTCATCCAATAATCAAGGTATGATTGTTTAGCTGTTTCTTTACAGCTAAGAGTTATTGATTGAGAATTTTTATATAACTCGGAGATACCTATCAGCTGAATGGTTTTCCTAAGTAAACCAGAGGACTCGCTCCAATTTATCAAGTGTGAGGCAGCGTAAGAGGGATAGGCAGATATATGGACACAGAGGCTGGATTGATTTAATAATTGAGAGACTTTTATTTATGTATCAGCGCAAAATCAATATGAGTGACTGCTGTCGCACATTGTTCTTCCTGTATGGTCAATGGGTATCATCTGTCCTGATGCACTGTGTCATTATCTCTTCTTTTCACTCCTTCCAGGAGGGCTTCCTCGATGCTGCGAAGGTAGATCGAGAATGGATGAGGGGCTAGGAGAGAGGGATGATTCTCCACTTCTCTCCTCCCTTACTTTCTTATCAGGAAGAAACATATCTTGGGGATAGCATGAAAGAAAATCAGCATTTGTCTGTTCTGTTTCCTTCTGATGGTAGGTATGGAACCAAAAAGGCTGTAGGGCAAGAACCATCGCAGTATGCGATCATTGTTCCCTTTGTTGCAGGCCATCCACTCCAGAGGTGCATGATCCGTATAGAACAAAGATTCACATGCCTCCAAATAATATCTGAAAATATTAGATTTGCAATAATTCTTCCATGCAGCTGTTTAAAATAGTGAAGGAGCTGTCCAATCCTCCCTCAGTGTTCATTCAATCCATCCCAAGAATTCTGTGAGAAGGTAGCTTCTTACTTTTGGGATAACATCCTTAACATTTTTTCGAACTTCAATGCTCCTTTGGAGAATGATTCATCTTTTGCTAACTCTCTTATGTGCTCCAAAGAGAATCTTCTCTCAGCATTTCCCCCAATTTCAGGTTCAACAAACCAACAAATCTGGCTCTCCTGGTGACCCTTGAATGCCTAAAACTTTACAACTAGCTTTGAATACTATTGCTACTTTCCTGCTGAAGGTGTTTAGTTTAACACCTCAATCCTGTGTTTTTCCTACAGCCTGGAAAGAAGCGGTTGTCACTCTGCTTCTTAAGAAACCAAACGTGGACCCGGACGACATGAAAAATCTCCACCCCACCTCTTTATTGCCAGCCCCTGCTAACATTTAAGAAAAGTTAATGAACCAAGAGGTGGTCAAAATTATTGATAGGAATCACAAAATTCGAGTGTATGCCGTTCCTCTGTGTTAGAGTTGATGGAGTCAAAAAAGAAGAAGAGAACTGGATCCAACTGGTTTAGACAATATGTCTATAGTTGGGTATCCAAGTGTTGGATATTAATGCCCTCACACACCCTTTCAGGTGTCATGCTTCATCATATGGGCTGCTCCTCGTCGGGCCGGCGGTGCAATGCCCAACGGGCTCCCTAGAAAAGGGGCACTTTGTCGGAGATCTTCTATCCAACTGCCGTATGGTGAAGTGCGGGTGTGGGGCCAGAATAGTGTAGATGTGCAGAGGTGATTTAAAACAGGATGAGGAGTGCCTAATGTGAATTGACTTTTTATTCTGGAGGTCTCCTACCCTGATTAAAAGTGTGTGAGCAAGGCACTCGCCTGAGTGTAATGTCTCATATTTGAGTGTCCTATGCTAAAAGGTAAAGGTTAACATGTTTCTCGCATGGAATAAATGTACTCGCGATTCTTCAGGACCAACAAAGAAGGAAGGGAACTATCTACAACTAAAAGCTACTTGTAAATAAGGTGTGTAGCGAGTGTAGGTATTACTTCACTAAGAATACCTGTTGTAGTCTGAAGCTACCCTAATCAGTAATTACTCGGACTGCAACAGTACTCGGTGGTTTACGCATGAGTCTGAGTTCCTCAAGTAGTAGGAATGTGTAGTCCTCACGCTGCTTCTTGCGACCTACCCATGGTGGCATTGACCCTTTTTCAGCTGGTCACAGCACTGTGACTGCTCTCGTGTTTGCTGATAGCATTCGCCGCCAGGTCAATCAGGGTGGGGCTCCTATCTTGGTAATGCTTGATTTGTCAGCAGTATTCAATACCGTCTCACTTGTTTGGATGGTGCAAAGGCTGCAGAGGGCTGGGGTTGGCGGCACTGCCGTGCAACTTCTTCACTCTTTTTTGACCAACAGGGTACATATTATCTGTTGTGGTCACTTTAAGGCAGAGACATTCAGCTTTCCTTGTGGGGTGCCTCAGGGCTTGTCCTTGAGCCCCACATTATTCAATCAGTATGTGGCCACCCTGGCTAAATTGGTGCGATCATTCAGTTTTCAAGTACTGTCATACGCTGACAATACTCAAATTATCGTCTCCATCTCCAATAACCTGATATCACTGGCAGAGAGATGTCTAGCATTAGCTGCTGGATGAGAGACAACTCTTTGAAGCTGAATGCAGACAAGACTGATATTCTTCTGTTTGGATTCCGGGAACCTATGTGGCATAACATCTGGTGGCCGGAGACCTGTGGACCTCTCCCCACTCCAGTAAAGGCAGCAAAAAACCTTGGTGTCATATTTGACAATACTTTGAGCTTTGACACACAGGTCAATCTTACTACTAGTACTTGTTTTCACACCATAACGTTTTTTAAAAAGATCTTTCCTTATATCCTGGTGAAGTTGCACTGATCAGTAATTATCGCCTTTGTCACATTGCAACTTGATTATTGTAAGGCACTGTACCACAATACTAACAGGTCTTGCCTGAATAAACTTCAGGTTGTACAGAATGCGGATGCCTTCCTCGTTCTAAACATTCCCAAGAGGCTCTCGGTTAGAGACGATATCTGCTGTCTTCACTGGCTTCCATATGGGAAGCAAATTTCCTTCAAAGCTCTATGTAGTGTTTTTTGGCTTTGCTTAAGAGGGGCCCTTCTCATTTGAATGCTCTATTTCATTGGTATACACCTAGTAGGTGTTGCGGATCTGCTCACCTTAAACTTTTTATGATGCCCAGATTTAGAAAGGAGAAATGGGGAGGGCGTTAATTTTCAGTTGCCAGTGCTAAGTTGTGGACCACCCTGCCCACTTACATTTCTGAAGCAGATTTCCTTTATGTCTTTAAAAAAAATCTGAAAACGTGGCTTTTCTCGCTATAGTTACCTTACTTCTTGGTTGGTTTGGCTCTGCTGATTAGTATGTCTCGCAATAGCACTTTGGTACCTGAGAATTTTAGTGCATTCTATAAAACTATATCAGATCATATAATATGTGTCTTAGATGTGTCTCCCATGAGGGGCTGTAGATGACTATGTCATCTATATCAGTGGCTGCTTAGGTGTTATGGGGTCTTATGACTTCATTCATCACTCTTTGGAAAGTTGCTGGGGCACCATGAAGCCCAAAGGGCAGCACAGTACATTGGTATAATCTCCCTAGGGTGGAGAAGGTTGTCTCCGCTCTATCTTGAGGTCTAAAGGGTGCCTGCCAATACCCCTTACAGAGATCTAAGATACTTATATATTTGGCTTCTCCCAATCTTTCTATCATTTCATCTATGCGTTGAAGGGGGTAGGTATCGAATTTTGAAATGTTGTTGACTTCCTGATATTAGTGTGTATAGTGTGCTGGATTATAGAGGGTTTTCCTAGTAACAGGAGAAACACCTCTTGGAAGGGTCCCAAATGTTTGGTCAGCACTTGTTTCAAGGTTTGCAGAAGCACTGGGTCGATGCATTTGGGAAACAAAGCCTCTTTTTTGCCTGGGTCCCCAAACAGGACAGGTAGGGTGTAGTAGATCAAGAGATACACCTCTACCGCCTAATATGGCTGTCAAGCAGGTCCCAGGCACATCAACCAATCAAGTGCTAGCTGAGTGTGTTCACAGTGTTGTCACAGTATGGTATAAAAGATGGACAAAATACTTCGTGCAGTTCGAGGGAGAATCATCAACTGTGTTTCAGGCAGAGTCAAGTCAAGAGTGGAAATGCCTTAGGATGCGGACAGGGGAGAGGAGGCTTTTGTATCTGGAGACGGGGAGCTGGGGACTGACGGAGAGAGAGAGGACTGCAGCAGAGCAAACAGCAAGGGAGACAGCTCTGGGAGCGCTGTTTGCAAGTCCAGCAAGTCCTGTGCAGGAATGGACCCTGTGACCCAAGACAGCACCACCCAGGAGGATCGTGGTCACAGACAAGTCCAATCGCCCCACATGGGCATCTTTAATAGGTGGTGGGCTGGCTTACAAGGGCACAGAGGGGTAAGTGTGTTGAGTCCCATGCACAGTGAGAACACCAAACACTGAGCACTGTGGTGGTGGACACACTACATTGAGCACATAAAAGCGGCATTACCCTCAACCCATATTGATACCCTGTTGTACGCTTATATTTTCCCTGAGGGACACCATGCCACATCCTGAGAGGCAACCAATAGATCAAAAGCTCGAGCTCACAGCAAAGACACTTTCAATAAGTCCCCGAAGATCAGGGAAGAATACAATGGACAAACTCTTACCTAATTTGGACAAGTTTACCTACCCCTTAAGTGTTTTAAAGCGGAAATAAAGAACCAGTGGGTTTTTTTTTCAATAAAACTTTGAGTATGTTCTTCTGTCCCAGGTAAACAACTGCAGAGGGGTCCTTCCCACTTTTTAAGAAGGTTTATGTGATGAATTTCGGATTCTTTATTTGCTGCATTGGTATCAAGGCAGTACGTAACATGTCACCTTGCCAGTGACATAGCAATTTTATGATCAGAGGATGGCAACATTAATAAAACTGGCTTGCCAACCGACAACACCCTCAACTTCGCTTCTTCTTATCATACTGGGTTTTCTGTATGGTTTGGGTGTGTTCTAGGTTGTTCCTCACAATTTCTCTTTTCTGGCTAAGATGGGTTTTCAGATTGGTGACGTACTCCGAGAGAGGCTTGGTGTCATCTTTTTCTTGTTCCCACTCCTTGCGGGCCATGTGACGAAGGGGATGGGGCTGCCTGACAAAGAGCCACTCGATGGGAGGATACCCGGTACTTTTCTGAACTTTACATCTAAATGCCAAAATGGGAAAGGGATAACATCTCCTCCCACTTCCGGGCCTCGAGATCCAACCATTTTTTAAGACTACTCTTTAAAGTAGCGTTATAACTGTCTATGAGGCCATTGGTCTGGGGATTGTAGGCTGCCGTACATATTTGCTTAATGCCTAATGGTTGGCATGCCTGTTTCATCAGTCTAGAACCAAAAGGGGTCCCTTCATCAGTAAACATTTCTTTATTGAACCCTACCCTGGTGAACAATCCTAGCTTACCTTTTGCTATTTGCGTTGTGTTGGGTTGTCTAAGGGCCACTGCTGCAGGATAACGGGTGGCATAGTCCACCATAACGAGAACATAGTGACACCCACTACAGGAGGGAAGTAAGGGGACAATGATGTCCATACTAATCCTGGAGAAAGGTTCCTCTATCACCGGAAGAGGAAGCAAAGGGACCTTTAAGGGCCGATAGAGGCTGTGCTTTTTACACACCGGACACTCCCTGCAGTATTTTTTTACTTGGCTGTAGATACCTGGTAGTAGAAATGATCTAATATGATGTTCTCTGTTTTTTCAGTACTGAAATGCCCTCCTAACAAATGACTGTGGGCTAGAAATAACACCTTTTTTCTGAAGGGGGAGGTTAAGTGACTGGGCTTTCCCCCCCTTTCGATACAGTAACCCCTCTTTAACAAAGAATTGGGGACCTACTTTCAGAGGGTCTGCGTTTTCAATAGCTCTAATCCATGCCTCCCACAAAAAGGGTTCCTCTCTTTGAGTTGTTTGGAAACTACAAACGGAACCCCACACAAAGTCTTCTAAATATGCCGGTAAGACAACGTGCATAGCCTGTCATTCTCTCTTTTTCTGAGCTCGACACCATGAGTCCCCTTCTTTCCTTAACCAATGCTTCATTGGACCAACATGTCAGAGCGGTGAGGGTCAGAACTTGTGTGCACAGGTGAGTATTCTAAGTGATTATTTCTGGGGTAAATATTCAGAACAACTTTTAATGCTCACTCCTAATGATCCACCACCCAAAGGTCATCTGACAACAGATTCAATGTATACAGAAGGAGCATACAATTATTATAATTTTCTCCACAAATAGTTATCGAAGTCCATAAATAATCCAAGTTCCAATGCAAGCTTCCTTGTTCACTTATCTTTATTGACACTTATTCATCTCAGTTGACACTTGCTCCAATATCTTCACAATACAGATCAATCAGAAATTTCTATACAGCCAGCCTACGCATTCCGTCCCCCATGGGATATCAACAGGGCTAAATTATTATCTTTTATTATTCTTATTTGGAGTTCCAATGCTGTGTTCCAACTTTATGCGACCTCAATTCTTATTCTTGAATAAATCTCAGAAGAGTTCTTTATCATTTTTACTACCAGCCATGGATGGCAATTTTAACAATCTTTATTTTTGATCTGTTGGTGTCTGCTATTAGCATATGGAGCTCCTCTAGGAAGTTCTCTCCTCGCCAGCCTGGTCCGATAAATCCCGCTGTCAGCAGAATGCTTCATTAGGTAAACTTTTTTTATCTCCATGGACGCACTGGATCTGCACCATTCCCACAGGGTTGGCTGCGGACAAATGACACTTTGATGACATTAGGTATCCAATAAAGAGGGGACTGGCTTTCCAATCACCTTCATCAGACAATGATAAGCAGGGCAATTTCCCGGAAGAGGCACAGGGAAGAGATCTGGCCATGCTGATGTCTATGGGTCCTACTGTTGTGTAGTTCCTATAAAACCTATACAGGATCTGCACGTTTAGACAACATACACTGCGGGCTTGGTGTCCAGAATGATTCTAGGACCCTGTCGCAATTCCCCCCACACTGTGAGGGACATGAACTAACTGAATCATGGTGGACCGTACCTCATCTAAACAGTACTCTTCTCTCCCCACAGCAGGACGACTGGGCTGCCATGCCTGACACTACGCAAGTGGCGGACACCTTTTTCTTGGAACAGGGTCCCCTTAACTGGATGACGGGCTCCACGGACGCCACCTACAACACGGACGTCATCGCTCATGGCCCAATAAGGTCTTACGGATTTCCTATACGAGTGTGTGACGACCCCGGAAGACGAGAGAGCAGAGAGGAGGAGGATGCTGGAGAGAGAACGCCGGACACACCACCGGAGGAGAAGCCACTCTTGCAAAGAACTGCTGAGGAACCGAAGACGCTGGACACGCCAGGAGGCCAACGTTTCCTCGCTTCGCCCAGCCATGCTCCTAGAGGAGCGTGGCTTACAAAGGTACGGAATAATGTTGCGGGGTGGGTTGGAGGGAGTAAGAAATCCGACCGTTAGGACGGTTCTCCCCATTTCTGTTCCCCACTTACCCGCTTCCCGTACACGAGCACACTTTCCGGTTGTTTACGGCACTTGACGGGTGATCCCCCCACTCCCTTCCCTACCACAACTGATATATGAGGCAGTGACCCTGTTCTCCCTTTTCTTTATTTACCGGAGTGACGCAGCCAAGAGGGAGAGATTCGCATCCTGGAGACGGAAGGAGCGAGGCACAGAACAAAGCCGGGATAAGACATATTATCACTGACTGTTGACACTGTCTGTAGAAGAAGACGCTGCTGCAGAATAAAACCTTGTTTAACACGACGCAGTCTGGACCTTGATCCTTCCCCCCTTGAGGAAATATGAATTTTGTGATCAGTTATGTCCCCTATCGTAGACCCCAACGGCTCCATGTGCATGCTATAAGTACATGTATGTTCCCTCCAGTTCCAGTTTTGAAGACGCAAATATATGTGCGTCCACCGTCAACATGTCCTCTTTCAGATCCGCCATGAATGGGTCAGATATTCCATTCCTAAGTATGAAAGGCCACCGACTTTATGTGGTTCACTTTCCACATTTTACAGATTCAGGCGAGTAGGCCCTGAATTCTGTCATCAAGCCTTTTCCTGCCTTCTGCCTCTGAAAGCTCCAGTCTGAGCCTGCATCTGTATCCATGAACTTTGTCCTACTCCCTGCGCGGCTAACGGTGCCTGATCCAGCCTGTTGCCTGCCAAAAACTGTATTTCACCTTCAAGATTATCTACTCCGCTCCTCATCCGATGCATTCCTGTCTAGTAGTTTAGGTAAACATTCCTCCAGCTACCGTGCAAAGGGCCAGGCCTCGCTGTCCTCATGCAAGTAATTCATAGCCCCCGTTACCATGGAATATTCCTACCCCCTCGCATCTCATGTAGACACTTAGACGCTTGTACACGCACTAACAGTCAGTATAGAATAGATTCTATCCTAGAGACCTTTCCTTTTGGATAACACAGTTCTTTAAACATAGGATATTAGATATGATTTGGGATTAGGTTGACATGACCCCCAGACTTCTGTCTCCACATGTAGAGCTAAATGTCAAGTCCCCTTCACCCTCTAGTTACACGTCAATCACACGTCATGCGGCTGCGCGCGCATCTCTGCCAAATATTTCTGCTGACATTACAGGATTCTCTTATGGATCCACCCACTTGTGACATCATGTATGATGACGTTTATTAAATTACGCCCATATATCCGCCTCTATTAGTTACGTATGCACCTTTTATCTGTACTATCAGCTGTTACGCCTCTTGCATCTGTTTCACTGTAATGTATTTTCTATAAAACTGCTTATCTGTCAATAATGTATGCCCTTCCTTCCTGAACTTTCGTGGTGATGGAATAGAAAGCCTGCAATTCGAATTGTATTCCTTTGTATAGGAATAAAGCCTTTTAAACCCTCTAATACCACGGATTCTGCCTCTTATATTTACTGAGTTATTCTTAATAGACTTTACCGCATAAAAAATAGTACCGGTAATGAAATATTTACCACATAAATTGGCGCCCGAATAGGGACACTTTCTCATCTCACGCGCCGGCGGTGCGTTGCAGGCCCGGTCTCCTGCCACAGCTGAACGGACAAAAACGCGTACCTGCAGGATTTCCTGTATCTCCCTCCGGCCAAGCGGAGGCGACTGAGGCTGCGATCAACACCCAGACGAGGCGGTGAGAAGTGCGAAGTATCCCGACCAGAGCCTAGCTGAGAGAGCAAGATCCGAGGTATACAGAGGCCCGCCAGGTTCCGAAGTCCCGAATCCAGTCGAGTCGAGTCCAGTCCGGTCCAGTTTCAGTTCCGTTTCCGAGGCCTTCCGTTCCGAGCTACCCGGTGAGTACCATTACCGGGGAGGCATTTAACGTGCACATAGTCTGTGCCGGTCAAGACGGGTTTGGGTACACAAATCCGGTCTGCACTGTTTCAGCAGTGTATCTGTACTGTTTAGCAGTATATATAGTATGTCTTGGATATAAATAAGTATTATCTAATGTCAGTATTATGTCAGTAACTAGTTTTCTATTAGTTATCATCGTTCGTTAAAACTGTTAAGTGTTAAATGTTTTAATACGTTCTATATATTGTGGTGTGAATGACTGTACATTATTGTGTTTCTTGTATAAAGTGTGTTCTAGTAATAAGGTCTAAAAATGCCGCTCTTTTCGAAACTAAGACAGATCAAAACTAGAAAAGGTGTACTTGAAGAAGCTGTTCCCATCCCACCTAGGGACACTCCAGGGTACTTTATGTATCATAAGCATGGCCTAGATGCCATATTATTTCTTGATTTATGGGTAGACTACACCAAAGAGTTACCAGAGAGTCAGAGATGGCCCGCAGCGGGGACCTGGGATGCAGATTGCATCATGAGAGTAGAAGAAGAATTATGGAAAAAGAAAGCCAGACAGTCACAGAAAGATGCCATTGAATTATGGCGCAAAGAATCATATAGACGTACAGAAAAAGCACTCAGACAGGAAGAGAAAGGTAGAGAGAATTCAAATAAAACTCGAGAAAATCTATTACTTGAGGAAGGTACCCGAGTAAAAACAGAACAAGTAGATAGACAAAGAAACACTCTTATGAATGGTATGTATCCTCTTCTGGCCGAAGGGTTACCTAAGGCTACCCCGGAAATACCAAAAGACTTAACTCCTCCATTGCTCCCGATAAAAGCACATCCTAAAACACATCCCAAAACAGCAAAGGACGTTTTCCTTTCCTCCTATTTAGATGACGTAGCTCCCGAGTATGCTAATGCCATACCACACATACCGCTTGCCGATGGTGTTCAACACCAAGAGCATCCGTCTGTACCCCCGCAACCACAAACTCCTACGCAAGTCCCAACAGGTCCGTCCGTTTCTACAGTTTTTCCCGCATCTACAATCTCTATCCTACGCCCAACGAATCCTTTCGTGCCTAGCACCTCAGATGGTGCTACAGGAGGTACGACAGACATGTTTGCCACCCCGCCGCGAAATAAACAGACCCTTAGAGATCTAGCACTCCAACGTACACCCCAATTAGCGACATCCGACATGTTTAAAGAACAGCTTGTGGATTGTAGATACGACCCAGTACCAGGTAGACAGGACAAATTGCTCATATCATCACTACGTACACGACGAGCTACATTATATTTAATGACGATACCAGGAATGGGTGAACACCTAGACGAAATATATCGCTTTGTCCAAACAGGGCGAGGTCCAGAAAGTATTAACGAAGCTATGGAATACCAGAAAGTGGATGTCCAAAGACAACTACTACGTTTTTTCATAAATTGCGTAATTAGGAATCAAGACAGGCCTGGGGCAGATCACGATACCATGCAAAGACTTGCCAAATGGGGTCAGAACATATCAGAAGAGAAACATGATAGACAGGCGTGTATAATCGCCATGTGCCGAAAGATCCGCAAGGAAGTAGAACGAATACATAAAGAAAGACGAGAAACAGACAGAGTAGAATCAGAAGAAGAGGAGGAGCAAGAATCAGAGCAATTAGAAACAATAGCTTATGTAGGAAGAGGAAGACCCCATAATAATACCAGAGGCTTTAATGATCCGATACGTCCGATACGTCCAGAACATAATAGACATTTTCAAACCCCTATGTTAAATACAAGATCCCCTGAACACTTATTCCAAGCCGCTGATAAATTACTCCGAGATCGAAGGGGGTACCATATGCTCGATTCCATGGACGAACAAGAATTAGCCAGGTCAGCAGTACAATGGGCTGACAGTCCCAGCGAATACAATGATGATGTACTTGCACACACGTTTCTGAATCTTGATCCATACGAACAGCGTTTAGCTAGTATATACATGATTCAACACCTCCTTATATTATATAAAAGCCAACACTCCGATCCAGGACCCTTACCTGACATATTGACAGAACTACTCACGAATATATGGAGAGGGTCAGGTACTGATTTGATTAAAGAAATTCTAGAATTTCGAAACCAATATTTAACTTTCGTATGCCCAGAACACGTTCCAGTTCCCATCATGGGAAGAAAAATGTATCACATAGATAGACAGAACCCGTTACGCGAAGTACACCCAATCAGAGGTGACGGTAATAACTTTACACGTGTGTTTGTATACACGCCTATAACTAAATTGGAATTATTAGAAATGAAGAAAGTAGTACCCAGCCATGACAAGGATCCAGCAGGTTTCCACCGTGAAATAAAAGACATGTTACTCATGGGAGAGTATACCTACCCCGACATTATGAAAATATTAAAAGTCCTATTACCCGCCGGTGTTTATGAGAAACTCAAAGAAAAGGAATGGGAGGTGGGAGACCAAAAGATAGATTGGACAGAATAAGAAAACGAAGAAAGGGCCCGAGCCGCAGGAGCAGGGCTTGGGGAAAAGACTACAGCACTAGCAGGGCTACTAGTGCAGGTACTGCCACGTTTATTAACTACGAAAAAGGAAGACTGGGGTGCAATCTCAGCCTGTAAACAAAAGCCAGATGAAGATACTAGTGATTTCTATTCCCGATTTGAAAAATGTTTTGGTATAAATAGTGGCATAAAAGCCAGTAGCGAGTCATATCCACATCTGTTTGTGACAAAATTAGTTGAAAATTCTCTGCTGCAAATCAAGAATAGAGTATTGAAATTCGAAAGTACATGGCAAGGTAATACCCCCTCACAGATGTTACAGATGTTACAATATCACCACAATAGAATTAGAGAAGAACAAGAACACGAACAAAGACTTATGAAAGATACAAAAATGAAAATGCTTGTTGCACAGTCAGTTCCAGCCGATGGTCATCAAAGGGGTGATTCCGCAGGTCCTACGAAAGGGACATGCAACTATTGTAAACAACAAGGTCATTATATACACGATTGTCCAGTCCTGAAACATAATATTGCCACAGGTAGAACCCAGGAGAGACCACGTCCACCTAGACAGGATCAGAATCAACAACAAATCCTTCAGCATGCACAACCTAGGTTAGCTCCGCAACAATTAGCTCCGCAACAGGCAGCTCCACAACAGATCGTAGCACCACCACAAGCGCAGCCTATTTCTGCAACACAAGCAACGACACAACAGATGTATCAGTACGCACAAGCAGATTATCCCGATTATCAGCGATACACATGAAATAGCCTAGAGAGGGAAGTTGGCTTACCCCTTATAGAGGTTCCTGTAGACCAAGAGGGACCTTATGTACATAGTGAACTATTAGGGGAAGACAGAAAGTTTTTACTTGATACAGGGGCAAGCAGAACAACTATAAGACGCAGTGAAGTTCCAGGGGCACCCCTCTCAGGCTCACAGAATATTTCCCTTGGATTCTCAGGAAAACGTATAATAAATGACGTAACACAACCTCTTCCACTTACGGTCGGTCCATTGACACGTACTACAGATTTATTGCTTACTAAATCATGTCCAGAAAACTTGTTAGGTATAAAAACATTGAAAGCTCTAGGAGCCATAATATGTTGTTATCCGGAAGGGGTACGACTATTTTTACGTGACTTTAAAGGTCACTACGTGTCCAGAGACATGGATCACCGACTGCAGAATTTACCTACACATTTATGGGCACAAGGCCCCACTGATGTTGGTTGCATGAACATTACACCATATCGAGTTACACTGAAAACAGGAGTAGTACTACCACGAATGCGACAATACACGTTACCACCAGATGCTGTCGTGGCTTTACTGCAAATCATTGACGAGCTCATTTCACAAGGAGTGGTTGTCGAAACCGACTCCAATGTATGTAATTCCCCGATAATTCCGATTCTTAAAAGAACGGATCCAAAGGCACCACCAGTATATCGATTAGTTATTGATCTGCGCGAATTAAATAAATGTATTGTACCACAATACCCTGTGGTCCCAGATATCTCTTCATTACTCACCGGTATTGACTCAGAAGCAACGTTTTTCACTGTAATTGATCTCAAGAATGCTTTCTTTAGTGTCCCAATAGATCCGGAAAGTCAATATCTGTTCGGATTCAGTTTAAACGGACGAAGTTTTAAATTCACACGTGCACCTCAAGGATTTACAGAAAGCCCCAGCATCTATAGCCAAGCACTGAAACGAGAACTTGACAGTATCCACATGCCAGTTAACACTGCCTTGCTTCAATATGTCGATGATCTGCTGATCACCGCCCGAAGCGAACCTGAATGTGAAAAAGCGTCACTAACGGTTTTGAAATTTCTGGCCGACAAGGGGCACAAGGTGTCCCCTTCTAAGCTGCAATTCTGTGTCCAGCGAGTTGTTTACCTTTGGCACTCGCTGTCCAAGGAGGGAAGGCAGCTTACATCCGACCGCATCCAGTTAATTGCTAACATGTCACCACCCAAGACACAAAAGGAGGTGCGGGCTTTTATAGGTCTCACTTCATACTGTAGGCAGTGGATCCCTCAATATGCATTTCTAGCGAAACCACTCATCCAGTTGACAACACAGGAGGCAGCCACATCGACTGTCCTCCCTTGGACTCAAGAACATACACACACCTTTGAAAGCTTAAAGAAAGCTTTATGCCAAGCACCTGTTTTAGCAACACCATGTTACAGTAAACAGTTTACACTCTTTGTTACAGAACGCGAAGGTACTGCTTTGTCAGTACTCACTCAGGAACAAGCAGGATCACACAAACCATGTGCTTATTTCTCTAGTACATTAGATCCAGTAGCTCAGGCTCTTCCTGCGTGCCTGAAATCGGTGGCAGCAACAGCTTTAGCAATCAGACAAAGCGATGCCATAGTGTTAGGACACCAATTGACAGTACAAGTACCACACGCAGTAGAGGTTCTCTTGAACCGCACACAAACCCAACACTTGACTATAGCGAGACTCACCGGTTACGAACTGACATTGTTTCAGCCACACATAGAAATCAGACGTTGTAATACGTTAAATCCTGCCACACTGTTGCCAGTAAGCGGAACAGATCCATTGGCACATGATTGTGTCGAAGTCATTACTATCACGACGAAACCTAGACAAGACTTGACAGACATCCCTTTGTCAGATCCAGACTTGACATTGTATGTAGATGGGTCATGTATGAGAACAAGTACAGGAGAGTTAGTGGCCGCTTACGCAGTCACAACGGACACTGAAGTCATTGAAACAAATTGTATTAACACTTTGTCAGCTCAAGCAGCAGAGCTCATCGCTCTGACACAAGCCTGTACTCAAGCCAAAAATAAGAAAGTCAACATATACACAGATTCACGTTATGCATTCGGAGTCGTCCATGACTTCGGCGTACTGTGGCGAGAGAGAGGTTACTTAACTTCTCACGGTGCCCACATCCAACACGGACCCCTCATTCAAGCCCTATTAGACGCGATTCATCTACCTACTGCAATATCGATTATGAAATGCAAAGCCCACACAAAGGTTACCGATATCATTTCTCAGGGTAATGACCTAGCTGACAGAACAGCTAAACAGGTTGCTCAGAATCAGACTCACACAACTGACATGACAAAGACAATAGTTCCGACACCAACACATTGCATGACAGTTAAGGATCCCGCCCTTGATGTAATTGACATACAGACACATGCTACACCAGAAGAAATAAAGAAATGGACTGAATTAGGAGGGATCCAAACAGATCAAGGATGGATGACGGGAGAGGAGGAGCCTAGCGCGCATCCAAGATGGTCGCGTGAGCACAGGGCTCCCCGGACCCTTGCTGCTCCTCGGAATTTATCCTGAGAATATCCTGATGTGGTTTATGGAATCTGGCAGATGACGACCGGCTGAGCACGTATCTCTTTTCAGAACTCGAATCGGACCTGGGAATCCTGAGTTGTCGTTGTTCGAACTTTTGGGACCCACCCGACGGAGGTGCCCGGGGCGAAGGTGAACCGTGGAGCCGTGTCGTAATTGAACAACAGCGGCTGCAGTGCGGTGCCAGTGGCCGCTCTACCACTTTCGGTTTCACTTTCGGACTTCAGGGGGCTGGCCGGCGAACGCACTTGATGTGGCGGGGTGTTTCCTTGGCCTCTGCGCAAGGCTTTGTCTCCACCTGCCACTAGTGTGCCCATCGCCTTGGGTCCCCCCGCACCGCTATATTGTGGTCTCTGGTGAGGCGCTGGTCTGCGGTGCCGGTGCCCCTACGACTCTTGATCGGCGGTCCCCTTTGGTGTCAGTGACCACATGGGGGGCAAGGGGTCCCCGAGGGGCGTAAGACTAAGGCCTCCCTCCGCGGGGGACCGGTCCAGGCCAACAACATGGACCGCTACACTCTGGGCAGAGGGTCCCC
Organism: Triturus cristatus; assembly: GCF_964204655.1. Lineage (NCBI taxonomy): Eukaryota > Metazoa > Chordata > Amphibia > Caudata > Salamandridae > Triturus > Triturus cristatus. The sequence goes on along the minus strand of NC_140588.1, from coordinate 503,174,666 downwards.
TGGAGCGACCGGCCCCCCCCCGGACGCCGCCGGTGGCACGACCGTCTCTCCGGAGCTTTCCCTGCAGGACATCATGGGCGCCATTGATGGCATCAGGGAAACCATCGCCACGCAATACGAGGCCCTGGCCCGTAAAATCGACACGGTGGCAATCGATGTCACCTTAATTCGGGCAGATCTCTCCAAAACTAACGAGAGGGTTCAGGCTCTCGATGCGCGGACCTCAACCCTGGGTGCGGATGTGTCGGACCTGCGGGCCGCGCTTGGTGACATCAAGGTGGTCAACGATCAGATGGCCCGGCGGCTGGAGGACTTCGAGGGACGGGCCCGACGCAACAACATCCGTGTCATAGGCGTACCGGAGTCCTCCGACAACCGCCCGGTTGACCTCCTGGTCGAGGAACTCATCCTCCAACAGTTGACCCCTGCAGGCCTAAGTAAGTTCTTTGCCGTGGAGCGGGCCCATCGAGTTCCGGGCGGTCGGCCACGGCCGGGGGCCCCCCCGAGGCCTATCGTGGCCAAACTGTTCCACTATAGAGACCGAGATGCGATTCTGCAGGCCTCACGGGTCCACGGCCCGGTTCGTCATGAGAACTCATCCATTAACTTTTATCCGGACTTTACCCAACTTGTCCAGAAACAGCGGATGGGATTCCAGGGGGTGAAGCGTCGTCTCCGTGAACTGGGCCTAAAGTACTCTATGCTCTACCCTGCAAAACTCCGAGTGGAACATGAGGATCGGACTGCCTTTTTTGACTCTCCTGTGGCCGTGAGTGACTGGCTGGACTCGCTGCCGGACAGAGGTGGCCGTCCCGGGCCCTCTGCAGGCGCCGAAGGTGGCGGGTCCCATTTGGAGTGACTTTTGGTCCTTGATTTTGCCATTTTGCACTGTTCAGCTGGGTTTTACTTCTTTTGTTCATTTTGTCTCACTAGGACCTGTGTGGGGGGCGGGCGGGGACGGGTCCCTTTCCTCCTCCGGGGTCTTTTCGTAGAATGGGGTTAGTAGGGCGACAGGCACACTGCAAGTTGGGGGGGTTTTTTGGCCCGCAGGGGTGCAGGGTGGGGGGAGTTGGATTTGGGGGGGGGGGTTGGGGGGAAGGAGGGGTTGTTTTGCTGTGTGTTTTCTGTTTGCATGGCGAGGTATTGATTTTTGTCCAGATTCGGGAACTGTGCTACTGACTGGGGGGCCTTTGATCTATTGGAGGGGATGGGGGGGGACGGGTTGAGGCTGATGTCATGGAACGTCAATGGGTTGGGGGACCGTATTAAACGGGGTGTAGTACTGCAGTATTTGCGTCGTTTGACTCCTGATGTGGTGTTTATCCAGGAGACGCATCTGATTGGTAATGTTTGTCATGCAATGAACAGGGGGGGATACCGCCTCGTGGCCCATTCTGGTTTCACAACTGGTTCCAGGGGGGTGGGCATTCTCCTGCGATCCTCACTTCCGTTGGATATCACTAGGGTAGTCTCGGATGACAGAGGGCGCTATGTGTGTCTGACTGGGAGGTGGGAGGGGCAGCCCCTTTCCCTGGTCTCAGTTTACGTCCCCCCGGGCCTCCAGAACTCCACCTTCGCGGACTTGGGTCGAATGCTGCTTGAACTTCCGGATAGTCTTTTGCTTATGGGCGGGGACTTTAATTCGGTGGTTTCGGGTGACCTGGATCGTCACCCACCCAGGGCCCTCCCCGCTGCCCAGGCATGGCTGGGTGGACTGTTGGAGACCTTCGGCCTGGTAGATAGTTGGAGATTAATGCATCCGACCCAATGTCAGTACACCTTTCACTCTGGGGCGCATGGGAGTCTTTCTAGGTTAGACTATTTCCTTATGCCTGCGGCGCAGACTGGTCGGATTCGAGAGGTTAGGCACCTGGCGCGGGGTATCTCCGATCATTCCCCGCTGTGGCTGCTCTTTGACACCGAGTCGCGGTCTGCAGGGCGGATCGCTCCCATTAACCCGTGGTACCTGCGAGACCCTACGACTCGCGACAGCCTGGTTAAGGCTATGGACCAATACTTCCTTGAAAACGAGGGGTCGGTGTCGTCCGCAATGTCCCTGTGGGAAGCCTTTAAAACCGTAATCCGCGGACACGCCCTCTCCCAGATAGTGGTGGCTAAGAAGCTCAAGAGTGAGGCAGTGGTGAAGTTGGAGACTGACATCTCGGGGCTGGAGTCGGCCTTGGAGACGGGTGTCACTCCGGACGGGCTCCATGCCCTCAGCCTGAAACAGTTTGAATACAGGTCTCTTGTCACTGACGCTGCCAAAACGATGTATAGGGAGCAGCAGGGTCGATTGTATGATGCCGGGGACAAGGCGGGAAAGTTGATTGCGTGGCTGGATAAGAAGGAGAGAGTGAATCGTGTGGTCCCGGAGCTGCATGTCTCGGATGGAGTGTGTGTGACTGAGCCTGGTGAGATTGTGGAATGTTTCGCTGACCACCTCCGGGCCGTGTACTCCCCGGTGACTGATAGGGATGAAGAAGACTCTTGCCTTCTGCTGAGGGATATTGCTTTGCCCTGCCTGTCCGTCGAAGACCGTGAGCAGCTGGACGCCCCCTTGTCTGTAGATGAAATAACAACTGCGATTCGGTCCCTTCGTTCGGGCAAGGCGATGGGTCCCAACGGTCTGCCTATTGAGTTCTATAAGTTGCGCCCGGATAAACTCGCGCCCTTCCTCCGTCGTATGTTTCAGGAGTCCCTTGAGGCAGGTTCCCTTCCTGACGACCAGCGTCTGGCTACGATAGTCGTGATCCCCAAGGACGGTAAGCCACGAGACCGCTGTGCCTCCTACAGGCCTATTTCACTGCTAAACGCAGAGCCTAAAATCCTGGCTAAAGTCCTTGCCAATCGTTTGTTGAGCGTCATCTGCGATCTGATTCATCCTGATCAATGCGGCTTCATCCCTCATCGTAACACCGCTCTTAACTTGCGGCGTCTTCACGGCGCCCTCGCCAGGGCGGAGTACCTCTCCGAACCAGCCGTGCTGGTTTCTTTAGACGCCACGATGGCCTTTGACACCATCGAGTGGCCATTTCTCTGGGCTGTCTTGACCAAATTCGGCTTTGGGGAAGGATTTCTTGGCTGGGTGAAGCTTCTTTACACGGGACCCATGGCTCAGGTGGTGGTTAATGGGCGGGTCTCTCGGCCCTTCGCTCTCGGTAGGGGTACGAGGCAGGGGTGCCCGTTGTCCCCTCTGCTCTTTGCTCTTGCCCTGGAGCCGCTCGCTGCTTGGCTCCGCTGGGAGCCCTCGATCAGAGGGATCCGGTGGGCCCCGGGCTTCGAGGATCGGGTCTCGTTGTATGCGGACGACATTCTCCTGTATCTCACCTCGCCGCGGCAGTCGCTTAATGTTCTCTTTGATGTTCTGACTTCCTTTGGGAGAAATTCGGGTCTAACGATCAACTGGTCTAAATCCTGTGTCTATCCTATCTCCGGTGACCCTCCTCTCTTGCCGCCTCGGCTTCCGATCCAATTATCTCTGTCCGGCTTTAAATACCTGGGGATATACGTCTCGTTGGACCCGGTGGCTCGCTATGAGCAGAATCTCCTGCTTCCACTTCGGCGTTTGAGGGAGGACACGGCTCGGTGGTGTAGGCTGCCCTTGTCCCCGCTGGTTCGGGCAGCACTGTTTAAAATGATGTCCCTTCCCAGATTCCTCTATGCACTTCAGAACTCCTTCGATGTCATTCCTGTATCCTACTTTCGGGAGGTGGAGAGCCTGCAGAGGAGACTGGTGTGGGACGGACGGGCGCGTATCGCTCTGGCAAAGCTCACTCTCCCCTGGTACGACGGGGGCATCGCGCTTCCCGACATTCGCAGGTATTATTGGGCCTCACAGCTATCGGCCATTAACCATGCCACGTATGCGCCTGGCTTGAATCCGGCGTATGAGATGGATAAATTCCTGCTTCCCGGCGGGAACTATAACAGGGCACTTTACTCCAGCTCGGCTGGACGGACCCTTACAGGCCCTACTAAGATTGCGGTACGGATCTGGAAGGCGGCCAATGTAGCCATGGGCTGGAGTGAGCGATTAACATGTGCTACTCCTCTGTTTGCCTCCGACCGACTGGGAAGCCTCTGGACAACGAAGGGGTTTGAACGTTGGGACACGATTGGTATTAGTAGAGTGGGAGACTTATGGATTAAGGGTGCGGTTAAAACATTCGCGGCGCTCCAGAGCGAATACGAACTTACGGAAAGGGAGTTCTTCCGCTACGCCCAGGTTCGGCATGCCCTGCTCTCTGTTTTTGGGGAGGGGACCAAGATCCCGGCTTCTTCGCCCCTCGAGGACCGCATACTCGATGGTCATGTCCCCGACAGTACTATCTCTTTAATTTATAAAAAACTTATCAACAATCGGGCTGACCTCTTGGTGCGCCTTCGGGAGGCGTGGACGGGGGATGGGGTGGAACTGGACGACGAGGACTGGCAGTCCGCACTGTCGTCCCCCAAGGAAGTGGCCATTCCAGCCCGTCTCCGCCTGGTCCAGCTTAAGATTCTCCACCGGGTGTATGTGACGGGTCCCCGTTTGGTCTCGATGGGATTTTCTGAAGACGGGCTCTGTAAGCGGGGATGTGGGCTCAGTGCCACCTTTCTCCATATCCTTTGGGAGTGCCGCGAGGTGGCGGAATACTGGCGCCGGGTTCATGTGGTCATGGGACAAGTCACCGGGGTTGCGCTGCTGCCGGAGGTGCGTCGCTGTGTCCTGAATGTGTGGGAGCCCAATGATTATAACGCGGCTCAGACTCGGTGGGCGGCCCTGGGGAACATGATTGCCAAGAGAGATATAGCGCAGCTTTGGGGTTCCCAGCGGCCTCCCACCGTGTCCGTATGGAAGGAGAACATGGACTGGTGCATGTTCAGGGAGAAGACTGTGTATGTGGCTCGTGGTAAACCGGGGGCATGGGGTAGAATCTGGGGGCAATGGAACGCGTATCGTGGGGGTATCTGTACTCTCCCCCTAGTGGACACCGATATTGCTTTGTCCCCCTGACCCTTGATGGTTCCTTGCGACTTTTGGAATAACCGAATATAGACGTTCCTCTCCCGTGACCCCCCCCCCCGACCTATCAGTACTCCTTCCTCTTGATAGCTATTTGAAGGTCTGAATTAGAGTCCCCCGGATGTAGCCTGACCCACACTTTTTGCCCTTATGCCTCGCCTTTTGTTTTTAGTTGTTATTTATGTTAAACCTATGTATCCTGCTTCCCTAGGACTATCCGGAGCCATGTACGGGGCTGGGCCCCGGGAGTCGACTACTGCCTTAACAACTGTATGATCCTTTCTGAATCTAGCGGCCGGCCCTGGTGGTTGTAGGCCCATGCTTGTAATTGATTTATTGTTCAATAAAATTTTCAAAAAAAAAAAAAAGATGGATGACGAAGGAAAAATCTATATGGTTTCTTCCCGACTCCATGGTTCAAGTCATCATTAACACAATACATAGTCCAGCGCACTTAGGAGAAAAAGCTATGCTAGACAGCATTCAACACATTTGGTTCAACAAACACTTGCGAGCAGCAGCTAAACAAAAAGTTCGTACCTGTATGATATGTTGTCAGTTTAATCCAGGTAAAAGCATCCCCGTAGAGCAGGGTGGATTTCAAACTCCCGATCATGCTTTTGAAGTCCTCCAGATGGATTATATCCAGATGGAACGATGTCGAGGATTCAAATATGTTCTCGTAGTTGTCTGTGCTCTTTCCCGTTGGACAGAAGCATACCCGGTTTCAGATTACACTGCCCCGACTACTGCCAAACAGTTAGTTCGAGAATTCTTCCCACGGTACGGTTTACCACGTGTTGTCTACTCAGATAACGGCCAGCCGTTCTCATCCGAACTAATGAAACAAGTCTCCCTTTTGTTAGGCTACCAATGGAAATTCCACTGTGTCCGACATCCCGAGGCAGCAGGTCTCGTGGAACGCCATAATCAAACTCTGAAAATTAGATTGTCCAAAATATGTAGGGAAAAAGGTGTCGATTGGATAGTAGCCTTACCAGTTGCGCTCTTTTACATGAGAATGGTAGCACATTCTCGAACAGGGCTATCCCCGTACGAGGTGATCTTCGGTAGACCACCAAATATGTGGGGGACGCCTATACCTCGCAAAATCACTGATGTTGACTGTAATATGCTGACAGATTACCTGGCTTCCTTGATGTCTGCACTACAATCTTGTCGTTCACAGGTAGCCGCAGCTTTTCCCGACAATACTGAGGTGAAGCCCCATGACGTGGTTCCTGGCGACCTGGTTTTGGTCAGGAATTTTGACCGAAAGACCCAACTGGAGCCTAGATGGACATCGCCAAAATTGGTTCTACTAACTACAAGGACAGCCGTGAAGATTGAAGGACGCAAAGGGTAGTTGCACTCGAGTCATATCAAGAAATTTTATGGACTACCATCTAGTGTGAACGCCCAGCCCTGCATCCCCTCACAGACAGACTCAAAGCTCCCCTTGGCTGAGTTAACAAACTCTGAACTTTACAAACTAAAATTAAGGTCTAGTAAGTCAGACAATTTGATTGTTTAAGTCCTCTCCAAGGTGAATCGGTTGAATTTGTCTCTGACATGTATCCTCTAGACCGGAATAGAGAAAGAAATCAACAGATGCAGCTTAAGAAGCATGCGTATTGTAAATCACTTCGTAGTCACTGCACAGTAACATTATTAATTTTGTTTTTTTTAAGTCTTCTGATCATCATTGTCAGCATACTATTGCACATGTATTACCCTATTCTTAAGCGTGTTTACAATGTAACTGCAGAACATTCTTTTAGCGAATTACCTCCGCATGAATTGTCCTATAGATTTGCGCTGCGCAACAACACATTCATTAGTATGCTACATCATTCCCATCAGACCAGCAATGCCACAAATTGTTGGATATGTGGCCGACTCCCTCCCTATCAGAACTATAAGGGAGTTTTGCCCCTCTTTCCCTATCCGTTCACACACAATGGCTCCTGTGGAGCATGGTTTAGTTTGATAAATTCCCTAGATTCAAATTCCGCAGTTTATCAAGACAACTGGGTATGGGGAAACCTGAACCTAGTTTTGCTTAAAGTCTGCTACCCTAACAAGGAGGGACTTCCCAAAAGAACAGGAACCGATCTAGAAAATGAAGTATATGGATTAGGTAATTTTACACTTAACCTCATGATCCTGAACGTTGAATCTGAAGCTACACCAATCTTGCCCGCCATGTCAGTATTCCCAGTAAAAGGGGAATTATGTGTAAGAAAGAATGGTTCCATACACATGGGCCATAGTAAATGCACCACTGTAATAAAATTCAGTGATCAAGGCAAGTCTACATTTAGAGCTTCCCGTCATTCCTACTTTATATGTGGCCAGACCGCATATATACGTCTACCTCTAGATTGGGATGGTACCTGTTACATAGCATTCCTTCTGCCACCTGTTTTCCTAGCTCCTCCTGATTATCATAGAAATACCCATTTAGTACACAATAGACAGCAGAGAGATCTCCCAATTGTCGATTACACTGAAACAGCATGGGAAAAATACACAGATTTCAATAAAGGTTTCTTTCCCTATATAGGTACAGTCACTAATAGTAAGCTGATACGTAGATTAACCAGAACCCTTGAAGCAGTAGTGAACGAAACTATTTCCGCCTTAGGCAATTTAACAGAAGAGCAGTCTGCTATGCGGATTGTTGTGCTTCAAAATCGTCTTGTCCTTGACGTCATCCTGGCCGATAGGGGCGGAGCTTGTAGGGTCATCGGATCAAGTTGCTGCATTTTCATACCAGAAAATTCGCCGTCAGTATATAAAGCCATAACTCGCCTTCATAAGATTGTAAGCCAGATACACCAGAGTCCAGGCACCTGGACTTGGTCCGGTTGGTTCTGGGGCGTGTTGTCAGCCTGGGGATGGAGAATACTATCCTTCCTAGGTATTGGCTTTCTCATACTATTCAGTTGCTGCTTATGTCTACAATGTGGGCCAGCGATTTGTGGTCTGTGTGCCACATCGTGTATCCCACATCCAAGTTTTCATTCAAGATCCCGGAAGAAGAAAGAAGAACAAATGATGCTATATGAACAGATCGATGGATTGATGAAGATCGATATCTCCTGAGGGTCCGTAGGGGACAAGGAGGGAATGAGGAAATATGAATTTTGTGATCAGTTATGTCCCCTATCGTAGACCCCAACGGCTCCATGTGCATGCTATAAGTACATGTATGTTCCCTCCAGTTCCAGTTTTGAAGACGCAAATATATGTGCGTCCACCGTCAACATGTCCTCTTTCAGATCCGCCATGAATGGGTCAGATATTCCATTCCTAAGTATGAAAGGCCACCGACTTTATGTGGTTCACTTTCCACATTTTACAGATTCAGGCGAGTAGGCCCTGAATTCTGTCATCAAGCCTTTTCCTGCCTTCTGCCTCTGAAAGCTCCAGTCTGAGCCTGCATCTGTATCCATGAACTTTGTCCTACTCCCTGCGCGGCTAACGGTGCCTGATCCAGCCTGTTGCCTGCCAAAAACTGTATTTCACCTTCAAGATTATCTACTCCGCTCCTCATCCGATGCATTCCTGTCTAGTAGTTTAGGTAAACATTCCTCCAGCTACCGTGCAAAGGGCCAGGCCTCGCTGTCCTCATGCAAGTAATTCATAGCCCCCGTTACCATGGAATATTCCTACCCCCTCGCATCTCATGTAGACACTTAGACGCTTGTACACGCACTAACAGTCAGTATAGAATAGATTCTATCCTAGAGACCTTTCCTTTTGGATAACACAGTTCTTTAAACATAGGATATTAGATATGATTTGGGATTAGGTTGACATGACCCCCAGACTTCTGTCTCCACATGTAGAGCTAAATGTCAAGTCCCCTTCACCCTCTAGTTACACGTCAATCACACGTCATGCGGCTGCGCGCGCATCTCTGCCAAATATTTCTGCTGACATTACAGGATTCTCTTATGGATCCACCCACTTGTGACATCATGTATGATGACGTTTATTAAATTACGCCCATATATCCGCCTCTATTAGTTACGTATGCACCTTTTATCTGTACTATCAGCTGTTACGCCTCTTGCATCTGTTTCACTGTAATGTATTTTCTATAAAACTGCTTATCTGTCAATAATGTATGCCCTTCCTTCCTGAACTTTCGTGGTGATGGAATAGAAAGCCTGCAATTCGAATTGTATTCCTTTGTATAGGAATAAAGCCTTTTAAACCCTCTAATACCACGGATTCTGCCTCTTATATTTACTGAGTTATTCTTAATAGACTTTACCGCATAAAAAATAGTACCGGTAATGAAATATTTACCACACCCTTCACACACCCCCACTGAGTATGTTGGCTTGCATGCCAGCTAGCTCACAGTGTCACTAGAAACTCCTCTTACCAAGGAGAGAATAATTCTTGGCAACTATCGAACATGACAACCCTGATCCCTCAGGTCCGTGGAAACAGTATACTACTCTTCGCTCAGTCACTCGTGCTCACTTAGTCTTAGAGAAATACATAGAATAAACAGTATGGACGTTTTTCAATAAGCATTTATTGAACATTCATCATTCTAATGTAAAATAGGTGTGCTGAAACAACCATTAGACAGTAACAGATATAAATGATTAGAAGCACTGGGAAAGTAAAAGGATGGTAGATTTCTACCATGTTGCTATAACCATGAATACAGGCAAGTATATAAAATACATAACAATAAAATGCGTACTCCTACAATGCTATCCTAACTAGATGTACCTAACTGTCCCTAGCATGTATGTAGGTGTTAAGCCAAAAATCACTCTAGATTAAAGTCAACCACATTACCTGAAGTGAGAGACTGTGAAACCCCGTCTTGGTCTCGAGTTAGACACCCCGCAAGGGAGGTTTGAGTCATTAATTTCAGCAGACTTATGTGTAACCCATTGTTTAACAACTTTTCAGAATAGGGGGGAATCAGTGAATTGAATTAGGAAGAATGATGCATATGAACTTATATAATCTGTAGGGCTTCCTCAACTCGCTAGAAGTCCAAGAAGTAGACTTTAGCAATTCAAAGAGTATGGGAGGGAGAGCACCCAAGCCAGATGGTGTACTAGTTGATATTTTCGAAACAAATATTAAACTATGGGGACCATTGTCACCAAATGTTATAAGAACCACAGTGATAGGGCCCATACCTGACTCATGGAGGACACAATTATTGTGCCTATTTTTAAGAAGGGTGATAGATCTTCACCGTCCTGCTACAAACTAATTCCCTTGATCTATTCCAGTGGCAAGATCTTGGGTTGGGTACTTCTGTCCTGTCTGTAAACCCCAGGAAAATAACATTGTAACAGAGGTACAAAATGGTTTTAGACAAGGATTTGGCACTGTAGAACAGTGTCTCAATCTCTACCTTCTGGTGGGAAAAAAATATGTCATGGCCAAGACAGGTGCCTTACACCTAGCCTTTATGGACCTGTCTTGAGCTTTTGACCTAGTAAACCATTCCAAACTCTAGGTCTTAATGTAACAGATGGGGTGGAAAAGGAATTGCTTATCTTAATTAGATGCTTGCGTTATGATGCATCGGTTAAGGTCCGTTTTATTTTGCTAGGTGAGTGTACCTCCCAAATTAGAACTACTTGTGGTGTGAGACAGTGGTGTATATATTTTAAACAAATGTTATTGAGGTTTTATTGATGGTGCAGTATGGCTGGGGAGGCCCATACATCAACAACAAGATACAATACAGTTCTATGCATTACCAATATTTCAGAGTTATAACAAAAGAAGAACCAAAGAAAACCCAGGCAAAAACCAAGTACCCCCTCCCACGGTGAATGTCGAACTGTAGCACTGGGATGGCTTGAATTACGAGTTACAGGTGTGACCATGACTATATGACTGTATTTCCTTAACACAAAGCACCACCACGGCTGACCACCGGTTCTGCACCTCAGTCTTATTGTATACAAAAATATATAGGTCCTGTGCACAATTCTTCCAAAAGTCCGCCGCAGAAGGACTTTACTGATTTACAGATATAAAGACTTTAACGAAAGAGGAAGGTGCACCAGTAAGAAGTCCAAAACAATATGAAGAGTCCTTATTATGTTTCTTTAATCCTTGTATATTTTCTTAAAAACAGACATCAGCCAACGCGTTTCGTTCTACAAGACAAGAACTTCTTCAGGGTTCTACTTTAGCGAAGTTGGATTCACGCAAATATCAATCTGTTTCCACACGATCAATGGATCGGTATTGTGATAAAATTCAGTAAAGAATTCAAGGATGTATATAACAATGAGTCATACAGATGTCTTTCAAAAGATCTAAATAATGTTGGAAATTCACTTGAGAAATATAATAAAGGATGCCAGTATGTCCATTAAGTCATGACGCCAAGTGGCAGTAATCTGAATGTTATTTAAACATTTCAGAGCGCTCTTCCTGATACGAAAAGCAGCAAAACGAGTAACGCGATCAAATAGCACACCTATTACTGCCACTTGGCGTCATGACTTAATGGACATACTGGCATCCTTTATTATATTTCTCAAGTGAATTTCCAACATTATTTAGATCTTTTGAAAGACATCTGTATGACTCATTGTTATATACATCCTTGAATTCTTTACTGAATTTTATCACAATACCGATCCATTGATCGTGTGGAAACAGATTGATATTTGCGTGAATCCAACTTCGCTAAAGTAGAGCCCTGAAGAAGTTCTTGTCTTGTAGAACGAAACGCGTTGGCTGATGTCTGTTTTTAAGAAAATATACAAGGATTAAAGAAACATAATAAGGACTCTTCATATTGTTTTGGACTTCTTACTGGTGCACCTTCCTCTTTCGTTAATGACTGTATTTCCTGCTCAATGAGAAATTCCAGGGATTCTGCGGAGGCGAGGTCTATACCTCTGTATTCCGCCCACTGTTTCTATATTTTATTATGTTTTTGTGGGCAGCCCCGTGCCTGAAATACTGCCAGTTCCATTCCCATACATCTGTCTATAGCGCATTTCCACCCGCCCACCGATGGTGGAGAGGTCCCCTTCCAGTGTTGAGCTATCTCTCGCTTGGCCAGCGTGGGCACGGAGAGTGGAGAGGGTTTATTGGGAACCCAAACAAGCTACACCAACAGCCCTGAAGAGTGTTTTTACTGTGTTACTGTATGCATGCACAAATGCTTTACACACTGCCTCTGAGATAAGCCTGTCTGGTCGTGCCAAGCTACCAAGGGGGTGAGCAGGGGTTATTTTAGAAGTGTATCCCCATTACCCTGACTAGGAAGAAGGGTCCATACTTGAACAAAGGTGGAAACCATTGCCAACTAGAGATCCCAATTTCTAACAAGCGTATTCTGCTGGTGGGATTTGGCACAAGGTAGTTATGGGTCTGAATGGGAACTGAAAGGCGAACTAACGGGAAACGTCCCACTTGTGATAACTTTGGTATACGTGGTGATAATTAAGGCTGTCGTGTTTCTAAAAAATGAGGGGCTCAAGGAAGAGCCTCATTTAGTCAGATCTCCGTTTCACCTACTCTCAGTTATGCAGTGATATCATAGTTTATTTTAAGGTCACATGAATATAACACACAGGGAACACTAGTTGGGGGGTGGACGGACCCCCCACACCCATTATTTTTAAAAAGTGAGGGCTACGTTCCCATTAGACCGAGGCTAAGAGGGGTCACCTTGGCCCAAGTACTGCGGCTATTTGTATTTCCAAAACGTGTTTGTGTATAATCTGACCTCGGGATAGTAATAAACCTCTGTCTCACCGGCAAGAATGGCCCAGACCAGTAGTGAGTTCTGTTTCAATCTCTTACCTGAGAACCTGACACATTTCCAATTCTATTGCTTAACAAACTGCATATGTGAAGCAAATTATTTTCATATTTCACTATACTAATTCACCACTAATCCTTCATGGGTTCTTGAGTAGCGAGCCGAAAAAGCACTTCAACACCTCATATGGGGTAGCAAGTACTATATAAATGCAAACCTTTTTCCCTCTTCTATCCCCTCTCTATCACGCCACTATCCTTTTCAATCCAAATAACTGACTAACATATCCACCACTCAAATTGCTTTCATATTTCACTATACTAAATCACCACTAATCCTTTATGCGTTCTGGAGTAGCGTGCTACTCGCCGAAAAAGCAATTCAACGCCTTGTCAGGGGAAGTAAGCGCTATATAAATGCAATTACAATACAATACATAACAATACACTACATTATAAGATATTTTCCTGCCATTCCTGTGCTCAGTCTCCTGTAATGGTATCAACATCAACCTACCGCAATTGCAAGTCCCTTGTCCCTTACTAGACCCTGACGTGCAAACACCTTTAAAGCACCTTTGAACACATAGCCACAAGAAGAGGTTCAATAGGACTTTACTACAGTTAACTGTAATCAGGGTAGGTTTGACGTCTGTGGTCCTGAAAAACACTTCTCACACGGCTGTTGATTATAAGAACAGTCCAGAACTACCACAGAACATGCTTATACTATGAAAGAATCATGCCAGTCCACCTAAATCAAGCAAATAGGACAAGCACCAAATGCATGAAGAGGCCTGACATATATAGGATGTATGGGAGAACTTTAACATAGTTCATCTTTATAGCCATCCACATTCCTCACCATATTAAAATTGAAAACAGTCTATAAGACCATCAAGGTAGATCTCTGTTCCCTCTATACTATCACACTCTTCTCCCAGACTGAGAACATTTTTAATGTAGACAGTCATGTTGCAGTTCACAGCACCAAAGGTGGATCATAAATCTTTAGTAATTTCTGCAAAATCACAATGGGACCTTCATAGTAAATCATAACCATTGAATATAACCTGCATGTACTCCATCATAGTTCCTTCTTCCACCCCACCTTCAAGTGCTATGACTCAAGACACAGAGCGCCTCTCTGGCCACTTACGCATGAAACAAAAATGCTTCCCACATAGACTCATAACAACTGCAACACTCTTTCAACCAAGCACTTATCCTCGGTGTAATGTACTACCCATCTGATAATGGTCCGCAAACTCCAAAATGGTGAACTACGTTCTGTGTCAATTTATAGTCTTGATAAAATGTAAACAAAACCTTAACAGTGTAGTTGTGTACAGGGTCCACTGTTAGTTGCTTGCTCAGAGCGGTTTAAAAATTCTCACTTCTACAGACTAGGAGGCTGATTCCCAAAAAGCATTTAGGATTAATAGTAGTACTACAGAAGCACTTCTTTACATAGTTAAACATGCCTTTGTGAATCAGACCCGAAATATCCAACTCTCGAACATCTATGTTCCAACTGCACTTACAATTATGTCTTTTTTCGGTCTGCTCTTGTCAGACAATGAAAATAAGCCAGAGGTTAGGAACCAGATACAGCACCTTTGCATGAGATTTTTGATAATGACAAAGGTCCTTAAATTCCTACCTTAAGGAATAAAAAAATGAATAAATGGAAAATAGAAAGAATAGTCACCAGTAGCATAGTGGCATTTACGAGAGCTTTGCAGAAATGCTATTTTGAGAAACATGGATATGATCCTACTATGCGATACCAAATACTAATAAAAGTCAATTTATTTAAGGGTGAGGAGAATAGAAACTCCTATTACTTTTTAAGTTGGTAGGGATGGACCATTGAAAGAATTAGAATTATAAATGTGGTTGAAGATTATGGTATGTTAAGATACTAGGTCTCTAATATGTTCACTGCGGCCAAGTGTAACAATATATATATGTTGGAAAGTGGGTTATTACTAGTGGTAAGTATGCATCTAACACTGGCAATAAGGCCACTAACACGCTTTAGTGCTCAAAATAGGTTTCAATCAATTATTCCCATGCTCAACCCTTGGTAGCTTGGCTGTGAGCAGGTAGGCTTAACTTAAGAGACAGATATGTAAAGCATTTAAAAACACCAATTCAGTAAATAATTAAGACACAAAACACAATAAAAATCCAACACCATTTTATATAAATAGGAAATATATTTATCTGTAAAATGAGAACAAAAAGACAAACATTCAATGTAGGGTACCGGAGATATGAATTTTTAAAGATGTAGTACTATATAGCACTTATAAATCTATAGCACCACCCTAGGACATCTGGTCCTGCTTGACCGAGACAAAGTCAAAGTGTCAGGCCAACCGCAATGGAGTCCTCCTCAGATAACCCTCGCGGTAGGGCTCGGTTGAGATTTTACCTCTGACAAAACAAACCAAGAGTATGGAATCTCCAATATGGTCCTTGAAAGATTGGGACCACAATTCCCACAATGCACCTGGACACAACACTTACACATCCACTGGACGCACTCCAGGCAGGAGATTCTTGGTGGTGATGGTCCAGATGATGGTGCAGGGAGTTCACTATTTATTCCTCTTGAAGCAAGGTACATCCAAAGGACTGTAGATCCAGATAATGCAGCAGACGCAGTCAGTCAGAATGCAGGGCCTGATTGTGCAAGCCTTCTTCTTCTTTTAGTTTCAAGCAGCAGAACTGAGAGGCTCTGCACCTCTCACATATTTATTCAGTGTTCTTTGGGATCAAACAGAAAAGCACTCCTGTCCAAAGAGGTGCAGGGCAACACCCCAGAGCATGACCACTTCCTCCAAAGAAAGCACTATTCTTCCAAAATCCAGTATGGTTGAACTTGCAGCAGAGGAGCAAGAATTAGTTACACCAACTTCCAGTATGGCTCATTTCCATAGCTCTCCTCCCCCTACCATCTGCAAAAGCCTGCCTTAAGTCTGCCATCTGGCTGAGTCAGAGGGCTGGGGGTAGATGGACCCGGCCTACCCTGCCTGTCCTATTTCTCCTATGAAGCTCATGCTTTACGACCTCCCCCCCCGTCCCCTCTCTTGCTTTCCTGTGTAGCAGAGCTCTCTCGCCAACAAATAGCCTTCTCTCGGGTGAGACACTTATCACTTCATCAAAGCAGCCTGGCTAATCCTGTTAACTCTGACCATTCGGGGAAAACCACAGGAAGGCTGAATTTTGGCTTACAGAGAAGAAAGTCTTATAACTTCTTTTCTGTATATTTCAGGATAAATTCAACAATGGCATATTGTTGGATTTATCAATACCAATCTCCTAAGACCTCAAATTATATTTTCTTTGATTCCTAACAATAGTTATGCGTTCATAAACTATTGCAATGTTATCCTACGTGGCTGGGGATCTACAATGGGGAAAATGAAATGTGCAATTTCTCCAACATCAGGGCATATAAAACATGTTTTATAAGGGCCCTGCTTATAGCTACATGACCCCCTAGCCCTGGGACACCTAGGGGAGACTTTGAGGGTCCTGATAATGCACCAAAGTCGATTTTTGGAGGCACTTTACTACAATGGGGTAAGTGAAATGTGCAATTTCAAATATTTATTCACATATTTTGTACATGGAAGGGTTCATAGGTGTAGCCAACACATGTTTCTTCGATGTGGCAATTGCCACTGACTTCCTCAGGGCCTCACTCAACGTATTAATGAATTTAGTATCCCTCCCAAATAAATACAATGAAAGATTCTTATGTGTTTCTTCAGGTGTAACGGTGAGTACACCACGCCTCTGTATTTGCTGCCAATTGCCACATCAATGAAACATGTGTCGGCTACATCTATGAACCTTTCCATTTCTGAAATATGTGAATAAATATTTGGAACAGAATAAAGGAATTAACGAAAGGAAGAACAGTGTATTGTGGATAAATTACACTACTGGAAATCTTTTGAATTGAAGGAGCTCAGGAAAATTGTATATATTGTTCCTAGGACTTCCTGATGTAATTAAGGTGTGGTGGCCACCCTATTTTCCTTTGCAGCACCGAGTGTTGAAATGCTGAAACTTACATTGTGCACGCACATGAACTGCGCAAATATACAACCAGCCACATCCTTGTGTTTTGTATAACAAGATAGACAGAGAATCGCTTTGAGAAATCCCGTCTTCAGCGCTTCTCTCGTGTATTAGCTTTGTAACTAACATGAGCATATAGGAGACAGCCATAAACATAATGTTCTAGATAATCGGTGAAAGCCTTCAGGGCGTTTGTGTTCCATGTATAAGTGTGTCTGGTAAAGGGATAAATATTTGAACTATTTAACTGTCGACTGAAATTAAGGGCATTTGTGTTTTTGTAACTAAATGTGATAACCTTGGAACAATGTTTGTAGTATGCAGCTAGTGTCACTCCTCTCCCGTAGTAGCCTAAATGTGAATATTATGTGGAAGCATACAATACTTTCGAATAGCATATTAGAGAGTGCTCCGCAATTGAATGTGCTAAATACTTAAGTTAATTTGAACAAAATCCAACATTTTGCTTTATAATTCTGTACAGAGTCCTGTATAATGGGGGACATATGAGCAAGAAAGAGATTTTATAATCTATAAATCATTGGGACAACTCATTTGAAAAAAAACAAATAAAGGCAGGTTGGCAGCCGCGGTCCGTGCAGGTAAAATTGGTGGGCCGGTGGGACCGTGTAAGAGGAGATTCTGAGGGACGATGCCAAAGGAAAATTCATTATTTATTTAATTTTCTGTCGGCATCGTCCCTCGGAATACCCCTTTACACCGCTGTTACTTGTACGGTCCTTGGCTGCAGGTTAGTTCTCTTTACTTAAAATAGTTAATCACAGAGATAGGAAAAGTGAGAACTGATCTCAGGTACTCATGAGAGAATTCATGTGAATTTTTACAGATAATTTAATCACAAATGGAGAGGACATTGATAACCTTGAGTACACAGCGAAGAATTTAGATTACACAAAGAGTGATAGCAAATGATATATTAATCAGGTAAGTACACACATATTCAGCAAAATAATTAGTTACAGATTAAAATACATACAAGCATAGGATAGTTTTGCATAAATCTATTGATTACAGAGAAAAAATAATCCAGTTTCAGAAGACTCAAAATTATACATAAGGGGAAGGTGCATGAGAAGATAAAGTGATTGCATAATGTATTTGTTAATTAAGTAAAACGAAGGAATTAGTAGAAGTACTTTAATAATTGGATGGGGCATACAAAGATCACTGCTGCAGTAGAAGAATTGAAATAACTTCCCAGGCATAGTAGAGAACTTGTCTTTTGATAACTAATCAACCGGGTACTGCCTTTTGTCAATCAAATGTTTAGATTAAAACTGGTATTTGTAAAAACAACTGAATAGATTATTTTCTTTTTTTCTCATAATCTTGTTACTTATAATTTGTACCATAGGGTAAATGTACAATGAAAAGTTTGAAATGCCCGATTTGTATTATATAATTAGGGTACTGCTTGTTTGGTGAGCCAGTAGTGTTGTGGGCAAATAAAAAATGTGATATATAAGGCGCCTTGATGCCCACTGGGTGGAGTTTTGCGCGTTATAAATTTACTTTCATTTCATTTCATATACATTTAGCTTTCCTTTTGTGCTTTAAGTGTTTGCCATTTGTGTATTGTACAATTGAACAGGTGAACATTTATAAAGAAATGCTTAATTTGTCAAGTTGTAAAGTTTTTTTGATGACTTATATGTATATATTTTCTGTGCCTGTAAAAGCCTTGAAGAAGTGCAGTGTGTGTGAAACACGTGTTGGCTTGTATTAAGGAACTAATCAAGTGAACAAATAAAGAAATCATCACAAGAATTGTTGTTGTCCGATATTTTTATCATCTCAGTGCTGTTTTCCATGTATTAAAATGACTACACTGGTAGGGTGCCAGTGAACAGATAGTAGCACAGGGCAATATCCCTGTTACCCACAAATCTCTCGTAAGTAACTTCAATTTCCAACACGAAAAACGAGCGAGGACCCAAAGTTGGTGCAAAGTATTCTTTATTTGCCACCCAGCTAGTCCGCCATGAGGCATTTCGGCCGGTTAACGGCCTTGATCACATGACCCAAGATTTCTCCAAGACGAAGCTAGTTAGACAAGACAAGACAAGGCACCTCTGTGCGGTCATGCATCACTAGCAGCCCTATTCAGACTGACTGGATCACAGTACTGGCTCTAGGTATCCCAATATATAGGCGTGAATAGACTACCAGGCACTTTGTCCTGTATATACATTGGCACTAGTCTGATAGTACAGCATCATTATTCACCTTTTAAATGACTCATCATTTAAAAGACTCACTATTGCTAATAAGATTAGTCTTCATCTACCTTAACTTTAAGGTTATTGCTTTTTGTTAACCTTACTAGGCTTAACATTTGTAGCCCCTAAGACGTCATGCCACTTGGCGAATGCAGACCTGAGCACTTTCCTGTAGGTCCCCCGTCTTGGATTACACGTCCTTAAAACCATCCATGTTCCTAAATACTTGATACCGGATACTTGTCTGACTAGCTTCGTCTTGGTCTTTGGTCGTACTAGACATCTTTACTATATTACCAATGTGCTGCTTCTGTATATAAACATATGCATGAATTTGTACGTTATAAAATAGCCGCTACTTTTACCTACCATTGTGAATGACATGTATCTGAAGTCCTATGTTCATGTCTTTTGTTTATTTATGCACATACTTCCGTAAAACTCTTCGTGTGATCAAGACATTAATTTGTCGAAACACATAACGTTTGAGTAACAAAGAGCAATCTGCTTAATACACTAGGACCTTCGAGAGTGTGCTTCATTTCAAAACTTATTGGATTACTAAAAGTCTGGTTTGGATTTTACCGGCATCGCGCACCACCTGACCACAGGCTCGATCTCGAAAGGACCCGCTCTCTTGAATGAATGAAACGGAGGGATCGTGAGCTGGCCGCTGATTCCAGTTTGAGGATTCCGAAACTACAACATTACCAAGGATACTGGTCGCCCCTCCAAAGGTAAGATTGGCACCCAGGGACGCTCCTTGGGAGGGGGGGGCGTGCGTGCACTTGTGCTCGGGCGGACTCTCTCGTGGGTGTAAAGCTGGGGGGTCAAGTACTTACGTCTCTGGTTACTGGCTAATAAAAGGAGAAAACATCACTTTAACAAGTGTATGCGGTATTGACTGCAAATTTAACCTGCGATCTACGATTATGTACTTGCCTCATAAAAACTCTCACTGAACAACATGTACAGTACAGTGGCACCCTCGTAACGTACTAGTAATCTTCCCCGTATTCTTGCGACAATCTAAATTTACAGTGGCATCAGGAACTGCCTATTACAGGCGGGAAGGTATCTGTGCTCTTGCAGCAGCTCCTGAGGAACCGGTGGAACCGAAGGCAAAGTCGCCCAGCAGTCTCCAGTAACACATGCATTTCCAACTTCACAGAAATAACTACAACATCGTATTAGTGCAATAACCATGGAGGATGATAATGAAAGACGTATAGCGGCGCAAACACTACTTGCACGTGCACCTGGAAAAGGACTATCGGTAGGAGTATCTCATAACAGAGATAATTAATTGAATACCCAATTAAAAAGTTATGAAGAATTGAAAAAACAAGAAATATCTAAATGGTGGGAGGCTATCTCCCTCCAGGACTATGTGGACAAACAAATGGTACCGCGTGGACTCAGAATATACATTACTCCATCACCCAAATCCCCTAACCCATGCATGTTAGAAGAATGGGCGGAGAATTCGGCCAGAAGTTCCAAAAACATGCTTTGCATACTCATTAAATATGCACGGGTAAATAGGGAAAAAATGATTTAAGAAATAGTTGAGATTGAAAAGGAACTCCAAAAAAGCAATGAACAAGATAATATAAAAAAATTTAAAGATGAACTGAAGGGAAGACTAATGAAACATGAGGAAGACATCAAACGTCGTAAACAAAGAAAGTTACACAGAGACTGTATCTACTACGAGAATGGGCGAATTTTAACGCACAGCCATAAATACGATCATCTGTACAACCAAAAAACACCACAGGAGGAACAAGTAGTTTTAATCACCGCGAAAGAAGATCCACTGCATACTACTAACACCAGTGATTTAGATACAGATGTTTCAGTCAAAACAGCAAGCACCTCTTCCAAAATCGAAACATTAACAAGACCGGCTAATTTTTTAGCCGAGTTCCGGGTACTAAGAAAGGGTCGACAAACAGGGAAGATAACCCCCACACCAACACCACCACTCAGGGGACAAGGAAGAGGATGAGGAAGAGGAAAACACAACCATGATGGATAGCGCAATGGTAAATAAAACGACTGTGAATCTTACACCACGATCACTTTCCCAACTTGAGGAAACAACACTTTGTTTAGGACTAACTTTCTGTCCAACGGAATTGTTTAACTATGCTAACACTCGTGTTGACATTTTGAAATTTATAAGAAAGCTTAAGTTGAAAAAGTTGCATACTTTGAAAAACAATAGACCACCTGTTGACAGTGTGATAACCTCTGATGCAACAGCACAACCATTCCTTACAGTTGGCGACACTAATATGCTACAGATCTTGCACGATCTAGAACACTCACCATGGGAAGATAGTGAAGAAGTAGCCGTCTGTGATTTGAACAATATAATTACCGACAAAGCGTCATGTACTGCCTTCAAGCCACGTTCTGTATTTTACCCTAATCTTTCATATGACTCAATTGACACTTTTCATGATATAGTTACTAAAGAACTTGTAAAACAGAAACATAGCAATGCTATTAAAAATACCACAGGTTTCAATTTGCCAAGTAAACAAAGAAACATCATTGTATCTCTGTCCCAAGATAAGAATATTGTAATACGTCCATCTGACAAAGGTGGGAATATAGTACTATGGAGTAGAGAAATGTATATTGATGAGGCCCACAGACTACTAGATGATGATAGATTCTATTGTCCTTGTAATACCACCATGTATAATGCTAGCATCACTACCACTTGGGAAACACTTTCGGAGTGGCACAAATCTGGAATCATCATGTGGCATGAGTATTGCTTTATGAAAAAAGATTATCCAAAACTGCCTATCCTGTACCTCCTCCCTAAAATTCATAAACACCCCACGGTCTCTCCAAGGAGGCCTATTGTATCATCTGTGGGAAATGTATGCGAAAATATCTCAAAGAATGTTGACCCCTTTTTAAGAGAATATGTCATTTTGTTACCATCCTATGTTAGGGATCCAAAAGATTTCCTGAACAAAGTGGAGGGCATCATATGGGAGGAAGGGTACACCCTCATTACCCTGGACGTGAACTCACTATATACCATCATTGATACATCCAGGGAATCGATGCCTGCATCCATTTCCTGAATGAGAAAGATTAGCTACTTTGAACATACTCAAATGCTGGCTGATATGATGATACTATGTCTTACTAATAATATCTTTATGTTCAATGGGGAGCTTTACAGGCAGGTGCAATGGGTACGTGCTTCGCACCTAGCTTTGCAAAACTCTTCCTTGGCAAATGGGATGAGGAAATTCACAATGAGGCAGCACATCTTTCTGACTTTGAAAAGGTGGCAGTCTGACTTAGGTACATTTATGACTTATTTATTGTTTGGAAAGGGAGTGAACTGGAAGCCACCAACTTTATTGAGAAACTCAACAACAATAAATATAATATCGTCTTGACTCATAATATCAGTAAAGGCTGTATCGAGTTCCTGAACATCAGGATTGAAGTCAGGGAAGGCAAACTAGTTACCAGTCTGTACCGTAAAAAAAACTGCCGGTAACAGTCTCCTTCAGGCCCTCAGTGCCCACCCAGATGCCCTCAATTGGAGCATTCCTTATGGGGAGCTATTGAGAGCGAGAAGAACCTGCAGTCCTGAAGACACCTACATGAAAGAACAAGAAACCATGTTGAATAGATTCAGAGAACGTGGTTACCCAGAGTGGGTTCTCGAAAAATCAATCAGCAAAATAAGTGACACCAGCAGAGAGAAGTCTCTTGAACATGTAGATAGAAAGGAAATCAATGAGACCAACACTAGAGTTATTACCACCTACAATCACCAGTCCAAAAGAGTTCACAATTGGAACATTCTGAAAACCGACACCATCGTAGGTCCCAATTTGAGTGATAGACCATTGGTCACTTATAGAAAGAGGAGAAGTATGAGAAATATTCTAGTCAAAGGGGACATTACCGAATTCAGCAAAGGTAACATGCATAACCTCAAAGGTTTTTTCCCTTGCGGGCACTGCAAAGCATGCAAATTTAGCCACCTGGTCAGAGAATTTAATATTCCAGGATGCAACAAGAATAGGAACCTAGGAGGAGGAGCCTAGCGCGCAACCAAGATGGCCGCGTAGGTGCGAGGCTCCCGAGGACCTCTGCAACCTCCTACGTTTATCCTGTCTTCATCCTGCATCGGTTGAGGGGACTGTGTCGGTGAGCCTGAGCCGAGGTGGTACCCGTTTCCCGTTTTCGAATCGGACCTCGGGTGAGCACCGATTGAAGTTTGCGGCCTACTTCTCTCCTGACCCCGGATTCACGTTTGGGGGTGACCCAGTGGCAAAGTGAACAACAACGGCGGGCTGGGCCTGGCGAGTCGCGTACCCCACACTTTCACTTTTGCGCCCCATTGCCGTTTTCGCAGGTGGGATCACGGCGCTCTTTGTGTTGGGGTGGCCTCGCTGGGAGACCCTGCCTGCCTGCCTGCTGTGGCCCGCTCTGCCGTCCTGGGGTGGCCCCCCGGAGCTTGTGGCCTTGATTGCTTGCTCTTCACTGCGTGACTGGTGCGGGTGTGAGACCCGCGACGATGGCCACAAAGCAGGATGGGGATCGTTTGAAGGCCAAGTCAACCCGGCGTGGCGCCGCACATCAGGCCAACATCATGGACCGCTACACCCTCCCGAAGGGGTCTCCCGGCGGATCGCACAAGTCCTCTGAGTGCCCCCCGGATGCCCCGGACTTGCCCACGGATCTGTCTTTGCAAGACGTCATGAGCGCCATTGCTGAGATGAAGGCCTCGGTGGGCCAGCAGTTCGACACTTTAGCGCACAAAATCGACGCGGTCCTCATTGATGTCAACCTTGTGAGAGCTGATCTCTCTAAGACCAACGACCGGGTCGACTCTTTGGCCCACACCGCGTCGGGCCTCACGACTGAGGTGGCGGCCCTTCAAACGGAGGTGCACCGGCTCCGTCAAGCGAGTACGCTCATGGATCGGCGCCTGGAGGACTCCGAGAGCCGGGCCCGGAGGAATAATATCCGCATCATCGGAGTGCCCGAGGGACGGGAGGAGTCGGCGGCGGATCTCTTCGTGGAGGACCTGATCACTACCCATCTCCAGCCTCGAGGGCTGAGTAAATTCTTTGCCGTGGAGAGGGCCCATAGAGTTCCCGGGGGCAGACCGAAGGTTGGAGCCCCTCCGCGGCCTCTTATTGCCCGTATCTTTAACTTTCGGGACCGGGATGCGATTTTGCAAGCTTCCAGACTGCAAGGGCCGATTAAGCTGGAGAACATGGAGGTGAACTTTTATCCTGACTTCACCCAAGCGGTCCAGAAGCAGAGACTGAGTTTCCTGGGCGTCAAGCGGCGGCTTCGAGGCATGAACTTAAAATACGCCATGCTCTTCCCGGCCAGGCTGCGGGTGGAGGTGGATGGTCACACTCACTTTTTTGACCATCCTGAAATGGCCGGGGACTGGCTGGACACTTTGTCTGGGGGTCATGATCGGGATGGCGGGGGGGTGGCTGCGGGAGGAGATTGCCCACTGGACCGGGTCTGAGGTACTGATGCCGGGGCTCACTCCGGATGACGCGGCCACTTTCGGCCAAGCTTAGGGTCTTTTGTTTGTTGTACTCGTCTCCCCTCATTTGGAGGCTGTGCGGGGTCTTGAGGGGGTACTCTTTCCTCCTCTAGGGGGTCTAGCTAGTTCCACTTATATAGGGGCGACAGGCACACTGCAAGTTGGGGGGGCTGTCTGGGCTCATGCAGGGGTGCAGGGAGGGGGGAGTTTTGTTGGGGCGGTTGGGTTGGGGTGGGGTATTGTTCATTTGTACCACAAGGCAAAAGTATTGTTGTGCTGTTCCTAAAGTGCTCTCGGGGGGACGATTGATCGCTTTCGGCTATGATGGGGGTAGGGGACTGAGTCTTTTGTCCTGGAATGTCAATGGACTGGGGGACAGGATAAAACGGGGTGTGGTCCTGCAGTTTCTGAAACGAATTTCACCTGATATAGTTTTTCTGCAGGAGACGCACCTCATTGGCAACTCCTTTCGTGCTATGAATCGACGGGGCTACCGCCTTCTGGCCCATTCGGGCTTCACGTCTGGTTCCAGGGGTGTGGGCATCATGGCTAAAACCTCGCTCCCATTGGAAGTTGATGAGGTGCTCCATGATGACAGGGGACGTTATACGGTTCTGGTGGGTAGAATGGAGGGCAGAGTGATTGTTTTTGTTTCTGTCTATGTCCCGCCAGGGTTGCAGACGACTACTTTTGCGGATCTGGGGCGCCTCCTCCTTGGCCTTCCGGAGGGGATTCTAGTGGTTGGGGGGGATTTCAACGCGGTGGTTTCCGGAACTGAGGACCGTCACCCCCCTAGGGATCTCCCCCGTGCCCAAGCGTGGTTATCTGGCCTCTTGGATACTTTGGGGTTGGTGGATTGTTGGCGTTTGAAACACCCTACGCAGAAACAGTATTCCTTTCATTCCGGGGCCCATGGCAGTCTCTCAAGGCTAGATTATGTCCTGGTGCCAGCGGCGCATGCGGGGAGGATCGGGGAGGTGCGCCATTTGGCGCGGGGTATTTCAGACCACTCCCCGCTCCTGCTGCACTTCGACATTCTCCCGAGGGGGGAGGGTAGGGTGGTCCCGATTAATCCCTGGTACCTGCGTGACCCCACCATTCGCGCAGAATTGGTTAAGTCCCTTAAGCGATATTTTGACGATAATGTGGGGTCAGTGTCATCGGCGGTCTCCCTGTGGGAGGCTTTCAAGACGGTACTCCGGGGGGAGGCCCTGTCCCTTATTTCCCATTCCCGGAAGCGCGAGCGGGAGGAGGTGACCCGTGTTGAAACTGAGATAACCGAGTTGGAGGGTGACCTAGAATGTGGGGTGACGGATGACAAACTACATGTTCTCCGACTCAAGCAGGCGGCCTATAAGGCCCTCGTCACGGAGGCGGCCAGGGGCCTCAGTAGAGAGCAACAGGGGAGACTGTATGATGTGGGTGATAAGGCTGGGAAACTGATTGCGTGGCTGGATAAAAATGAGAGAGCGAGTCGAGTTGTCCCGTCGATTGAGAAACTGGATGGTGTGTGTGTCACTGAACCGGAAGAAATTGTTGATTGCTTTGCAGAATATTTCCGTGGGGTGTATTCCCCGGTGTCCTCCCGCTCGGAAGATGATTCCCATGCCCTGCTCAGGGATATCGCGCTGCCTTCCCTTTCGGAGGAGGACAGGGTGTCGTTGGACGCCGCCCCAACATCTGAGGAAATTGCCCTCGCCATACGTTCGGTCGCTTCCGGCAAGGCCATGGGTCCTAATGGTCTTCCTATCGAATTGTACAAGCTGCGACCGGATACGCTGGCGCCGCATCTCCGTGCTATGTTCCTCGCGGCCCGTTCGGCGGGTTCCCTCCCGCTAGACCAGCGTCTGGCTACTATCGTGGTTATTCACAAGGAGGGGAGGCCGCGGGACCGGGTCACGTCCTACAGGCCCATTTCGCTGCTGAATGCGGAACCCAAAATTCTCGCCAAGGTGTTGGCCAATCGGCTGGTTGGCGTGGTGTGCGATCTGATTCACCAGGATCAGTCCGGTTTTATCCCTCATCGCAACACTGCGCTCAACCTGCGGCGCTTGCATGGGGTGCTCGCGCGTGTCCCGTTCATACGGGAGCCGGCCATTTTGGCGTCCCTGGACGGCACTATGGCGTTTGACACACTTGAGTGGCCATATATTTGGGCGACGCTGGCGAAGTTTGGGTTTGGCCCGGGATTCATCGGTTGGGTGAAATTGTTGTATTCCGGACCGCTGGCGCAGGTGGCTGTAAACGGTAGAGTGTCGGCTCCGTTTGAGCTGGGCAGGGGCACGCGGCAGGGCTGCCCGTTATCGCCGCTCCTCTTCGCGCTTGCCTTGGAGCCCCTGGCGGAGTGGCTGCGGTGGCATCCTTCTATCCGTGGTCTCCGATGGACCCCCGAGTATGAGGACCGCATATCTCTTTACGCTGATGATATTCTTTTGTACCTGGCTTCCCCGCGTAAATCGCTGATAGTGCTGGTTGATGTATTGCACTCATTTGGCCTCAACTCCGGCCTAGTCATCAATTGGGCTAAATCTTGTGTGTATGTCCTCTCTGGGGAGGCTCCTATCCTTCCGCGGGGTTGTCCTATCCAGATTGCCCCGCGGGGATTTAGGTACCTGGGTATCTTCATTACCCTGGACGCGGAGGCCCGGTATAAACAGAACTTGCTTCCCCCCCTCCAGCGCCTGAAGGATGATGTCGCGCGTTGGAGGCGCTTGCCGCTCTCGCCGCTCGGCCGGGCGGCATTGTTTAAGATGATGTCACTGCCACGTTTCCTGTACGCCTTACAGAACACAATGGACGTTGTCCCGGCGCGCTACTTTCGCGAGGTAGAGAGTTTGCAGCGCTGCCTGTTCTGGGAGGGTAGACCGCGTATCGCCCTGGCGAAGCTGACGCTCCCGTGGTACGACGGGGGGGTTGCCCTCCCAGACATCAAGCGATATTACTGGGCCTCCCAGCTGGCTGCGATAAATCACGGCCTTTATGGGCCCGCTCTAAACCCGGCCTTTGAGATGGATAAAATGTTACTGCCGGGCGGCGACTATAATCGGGCGCTTTATTCTAGCTCGCTCGACGTACGTCTGTCGGGCCCCACGCGGGTCATGGTGCGAGTGTGGCACACGGCTAACTTGGCGATGGGGTGGAAGGATCGTTTGACCCGGGCGACGCCACTATACGCATCTGAGCTGCTGGGCTCCCTGTGGACCTCGAAGGGCTTTGAGAAGTGGGACATGATAGGCATCAGCAGGGTGGGCGATCTCTGGACGAGGTGGGGATTCAAAACGTTCGATGTGCTGCAGACGTAATTCCAGTTGCAGGACAGGGAGTACTTTCAATATATGCAGATCCGTCATGCGTTGTGCTCCGTATTCCCGGACGTTGCCTCCATCCCGGAGTACTCCCCTCTGGAGGATAGAGTGCTAGATGGGCATGTACCGGACGCCACGATTTCATTAATTTACAAAAAACTCATCAATGATCGCTCGGGACTGCTGACTGGCCTTCGTGAGGCGTGGGGGGCTGATGGATTGGAGCTGGATGACGAGGACTGGGTGTCTGCGGTGGCCTCCCCGAAAGAGGTGGCCATACCGGCTCGCCTTCGCTTCGTCCAGCTCAAGATACTCCATAGGGTCTATGTTACGGGGCCGAGTCTGATGCGTATGGGCTATGCTGTGGACGGGTTGTGTAAGCGTGGGTGTGGTTCTTTGGGGACCTTTCTCCATATATTGTGGGAATGCCCGGAGGTGGCGCGATTCTGGCGTGGTGTGCACGAGGTCTTGCAGGCAGTTACGCATGTGCCGCTGCTGCCCGAGGCGAGGAGATGTCTCCTGAATGTGTGGGAGCCAACCGACTACTCAGTGCCGCAGACGTGGTGGGTGACTCTGGGATATATGGTGGCCAAGCGTGATATTGCGCAATTGTGGGGTTCCCAGAGGTCACCGACTGTCTCGGCGTGGAAGGACAACATGGATTGGTGTATGTTTCGGGAAAAGGTGGTGTATGTTGCGAGAGGTAAGCCTGGGAAATGGGTGAAAGTGTGGGGCCCCTGGAACGCCTACCGTGGGGGAATCTGTACCCCGCCACTGACGCCGGATCCGTCACCGGCCCCGTCTCCTCTTAGCCTGCTTGTCTTCCTGGTTCTGGGCTTGAGTTCACTTTGTCTCCGTCCCGACCTATCCCCCCCCTTGATATTCCTGTGGACCGGTAGGGTCCCCCCCAGGGGAGCACATGCTATTGTTTCCGATTGTGGGTTGCCTTGTGGACTTGTTTTCTTCGTTATTTATATAAAAATGAAACCGTTGTGTGGGGTCCGGATGGTGTGGCTGCCAACGCTTCTTTCAACTCCTGTGATCTCTCTTCTGCCGCAGCGTGTGTTCTACTGTTTGTATTATATGCTCTTTCTGTCTGCTAGCGGCCGGCCTGAAGGTTGTAGGCCCATCTTTGCATATCTTTTGTATTCTGTAATAAACGGTTTCAAAAAAAAAAAAAAAAAAGAATAGGAACATAACACAGTTTCTAACATGTAGAAGCAATTTTGTCATCTACGTTTTAGAATGTCCCTGCAGGCTTAGATATGTAGGAAGTATGACCTTTATGGCAAAATAAAAAGGGTCCTGGAACACATTAGGGCCATCACTAACATTGACTTGCACTACCCTATCGCTAGACATTTCCAGGAACGTCACCAATCCAATAGTTCTCTTCTTCGCTTTTTGCCATTGAGCAGATAAACCTGGGCAACAGAGGGGGCAACAGGGAATTAGCGTTAAGGAAAAAAGAATCCAAATGGATACTGGAGCTAGAAACTAGATTCCCTGGGGGCCATAATCTGGATGAAGAATTAGCAACACATCTACATGAGGATTAATGGATGTGTGACATAAGTCTCTTTCCATGATATTGTCTCTTACTTTCTACTTCTAACTGATAACTGTTTGAACTGTTTGAACTTTTTTATTTACATATATCCATTATCTAGGAATTATTCTGTATGAGATGTTTATATCTACATTGAATTTACTGTTTTTCCTGTCTTGCTCTTTTTCACAGAAGGAAAGGAAGGGGCCCATCACCCAGCATGGTCACTTCACGGGCACCCTACTCTTTTCTTTCCCGGGCCCGGGTTTGCACGGAGTTCAAGATAAGAGACATTTTAACTTTAATTCACTGTAAGAAGTTCTATTGATTTTTGTAGTTTTGATTTTCACCTTTGTTTCACATAGTATCGACTAGGACTGAATCTATAGTAGCCACTTGGCGCGTGAAAATCTCACATGGTTCAGGCACCTCTATGCGGTCTTGCAACTCTAGCAGCCCTATTCAGACTGACTGGATCACAGTACTGGCTCTAGGTATCCCAATATATAGGCGTGAATAGACTACCAGGCACTCTTGTATTTATATTGGCACTAGTCCGATAGTACAACATCATTATTCTCCTTTTAAATGACTAATCATTTAAAAGACTCACTATTGCTAATTAGATTAGTCTTGATCTACCTTAACTTTAAGGTTATCGCTTTTTGTTAACCTTAGTAGGCTTAACATTTGTTGTCCCTAAGACGTCATGCCACTTGGCAAATGCAGACCTGAGCTCTTTCCTGTAGGTCCCCCGTCTTGGATTACACGTCCTCAAAACCATTCATGTTCGTAAATACTTGATACCGGACACTTGTCTAACTAGCTTCGTCTTGGAGAAATCTTTGGTCGTACTAGACATCTTTACTATATTACCAATGTGCAGCTTCTGTTTACAAACATATGCATGAATTTGTACGTTATAAAATGGCAGCTACTATTACCTACCATTGTGAATGACATGTATCTGAAGTCCTATGTTCATGTCTTTTGTTTATTTATGCACGTACTTCCGTAAAACTCTTCATGTGATCAAGACATTAATTTGTCGAAACACGTAACGTTTGACTAATATAGATCAATCTGCTTAACCCCTTCGCTGCGGCAGGAATTCCGCCGCGGCGCTGGGGGGGGGTTTGGGGGCAGCGCGGTGGCGCTGTGCTTGTGACGGAACCGCTCCGTCACGAGCCACGGTTGAGCTGTGCTCATGACGGAGTGGTTCCGTCACGTCTCCGCCCACTGCGCTAATCGCCCGCACAGGCGGGGAATTAGCGCCGCGTGGGCGGAGCGGCGGCCAACGGCCGCAGCATGACGGAACCACTCCGTAATGAGCACAGCGCAACCGTGGCTCATGACGGAGTGGTTCCGTCATGAGCAGGGAAGGGGTTAATGCACTAGGACCTTCGAGAGTTCCCTTCATTTCAAAACTTATTGGATTACTTAAAAGTCCAGTTTGGGTTTTACCAGCATCGCGCACCATGCATTATATATATATATAATACTTTCATGAAAACGAAGCTGAAAAGATCAAATGGCTGCTCGGTCTGACCTTGGCATACGATTAAGATTTTTAAGAAGTTGAAACGGGTTATGTTGCAGTCTTGCCTAAATTAAAGAATATTTCTATTGAAGCACATCTGTTGAGCCTGCATACATGTCACTGAGTCAGTGCATGTTTTTGCGTTCCATGGACCCCTGGCGATTCTATATCCGGTGTGGAAACCCAGCAGAGCCAAGCCGTCAATATTCCGTCAACAATTTCCTTCGCAGGAAATTAAATGGAACGCACTCACAGATTCTTCATTTTTTCCCATTCTTCTTTATTAAGCTATTAGCATCCAAAACTCAAGGGAATACCAATGCGTTTCGCTATCAGCCGATACCAAGCTATCGGCTGATAGCGAAACGCGTTGGTATTCCAAAATAACAGCTCACAAGTGCAATTAAGTTTTGTTTTTCCCTATGAATGTTATAACATCTACCTCGTAACAACATATGATGTGAGATCGAAGTATCTCTACTATGTTTATTTGGTGTTGGTCACGTGATTTATGATGCAATTGGTAAAAACAATGGCGGATGCAATACTCTGTGTGTGATCAAGGGCACTCAGTGCTCGAAACGCGTCGCAGAGGGAGAGTCAAATGAAATAAAAATCTTCCTGCCTGAGCCGTGAGGGTCCGTTTCTCCTTTTCTTTCGCGTTGGGATAGCTGTGAAAGCAGAAACTACGTGATGGTGTGGAGAGTGCACTATTTATATATATATATATATATACACTCTCGTACTTGAACAAGTTCAGTATCTTGTATATGCTTTATGCTGGCTGCCTATGACAATGGCTATCATTACATTTCCGTATTTTAAATTGCACAAATTACCAACTATACGTATTTTACATTTGTATTACGTTTTTCTAAAATTATCGTGCAATATGATTCCATTAATTTAAAATGTATCACACAAAGTCTGTTTTCCTGGTCTATGAGCACGTGATCAGGAAGTGGGTGTACACGTTGCAGCGCATATATATAAAAAATCTTTCAGTGCAACTTGTCTCCGCATGTGAACAAGGGCTTTCGAGCCCGAAACGCGTCATGGTTTGCTGAGCAATGGTCGAATAAATACTCTTGCCTGAAGTTTCCTGTGGTCCGTCTCTCCTTCTTCGCCGCCCGTTCGGAGGTTGTGGGAGTTTCCTGCTTTTCATATATATATACATATGCACCACAGCTGAATTTTTTATCGGGATACGAAAGTAACAGCAACCACAGACTCTTCAGGCTTTTCAAATGCACAAGTTTATTTTGCAAAAAACGGCCCACTCTACGCGTGTAGGGTGGCAGTACCACTCTTATGGCCAAAAAACGCATTTTAGAACACTACCGGGCAATCGTACACAAAGATGAAAAATATCCTGTTGCCCGACATTTTAGGGATAAACATTTCTCGAATCCTGCACTTCTTAAATTCTTCATTTTGGAACAAATTTTCAGCAACCCCAGGGGTGGCAATCGAGCTCTTAAACTTAGACAAAAGGAATCTAAGTACATTGTCAATTTCCAAACCAAGAATCCTGGGGGGCTCAACCAGGATGTGGAACTGGCAATTCATCTTAGAGAATAATCACTGACGTTATATACCTTTTACCCCCTATGATCAGGCTTAATTCTCTATCAGCCTCATGCATCAACCCAAAATCCAGTCGGTAAAATACCGAATCGCTAATAGCTCCCGGTATTAAGTTAAAAATACCCAATCCCAATGCATCAACCCAAAAGCAAAAATCGCTATTTAAGGAATCCCTAAATAGCGATTCTTTAAATAGGGATTCCTTAAATACCGATTCCTTAAATAGCGATTGCATTTAAGGAATCCCAAAGTGAGATTCCTTAAATGCAATGCATCAAAGTTAAAAAATTAGCGATTTCGCTAATAGGGGGAGCAAATTACCATGAAGATGAACTGCATGGTAATTTGCAAAAACTTTGAAAAATGCACTTTTGTGCATTTTTCTAAGTTTCATGTTGCGCACACACATGCCCTTAGAGCATGTGTGTGTGCAACATATGTGCACATATCATTTTCAGGGGTGCTATAGGGTGTCATTTTGACACCCTTGCACCCTTGAAATTGCATGAGCAATTTGCGAGAACCTACTGGTACTCGCTATTTGCTCATGCAATCTCCGATTCATTCCTATGGGCCTGGAGGCCCATAGGAATGATTGGGACGGCATTCCTTAATTGCTACTCGCTATTTGCTAGTAGCAATTAAGGAAAGTTAAGGAATCGCTATTTGAATAGCGATTCCTACATGCATAGCCTTTTGCTATTCCTTATTAGCGATTCCTTATTTTTCGCTAATAAGGAATCGCAAATGCTAATGTTGATGCATATGCCCCTATGTCTTTTGCTCTGCTGTCTCAGAAATGCATATTTTACTATTATGTTTCCTCTGTTCTCTCTCGCATCCTATTCGTCTTCAGTTGCAACTGTGCATTGAAAGGAGAATAATATTTATGCACTGTATCATTGCTAATTGGTAATGTGTTTTCATACTTTTTCCTAATTTTTTCCTTATTGTCTTATTTTCCACAGGAGGAAAGGAAGTGGCCCAGTCACCGGCACTCACGTATCACGGGCAACCTACCCTTTTCCCCTCATCATTACTTATAGTGGGCGTCTGAAGGATATAGTATGTGACTCCACAGGGACTTTTTGCAGATTGACGGTGTTGGTCGTTTCTACCATTGAGTAGTCTGGACACTGGTCCAACATGTACACTTTTAATGCATTTGCACTTCAGCCTCATAATATGGTCAAGCACAAACACGCTCTATATTCACATATAGATTTTCTTTGATATTGCCTTCCTACAACACGACATATTGTCTATCAGTTTGCACAGATGCACTAGCTCATGTCTGGCAGACAGGTGACACCTTTGCTCCTACACGTGGCAACAGCACTATTAGTGCATGCACTAGCTCACGAGCTGACCCGCGCTCATGATGTATTTTACATCATCTTGCCTCTATATATGTATACATGTTGGGAGCATATCATTTTGTGTCATTTTATGTCATTATGTCCATTATTTCAATATTCAATATTTGCTGTGGTTTTGGCCGTCAAACATGTTTTTTTTCGTGTGTTGTGACACCACGCCAATGGTCTTAAGGATTGTCCTGATCACCCCAGTCTTACGACATACTTAGTATAGTTACTATGTATATATAAGGACATTATGTTCCGAGGAACTTATGTATATAGGATACAACTTTGATGAGTTTCTATCTATATCATACCGTTCCAACATGTCTGCCATACACACGACAGTATGGTATTTGTTTATGTTGTCCCTTGTCGATCTCCATGATTAACTTTATCAGTCACCCTGTTTGTTTGCACAAGTCATTACGTGATCAAGGCTTTGCAAGGAGCTGAAACGTGTCGTATTAAAACACCTCTTTGAAGAGACTGGCTGTGGAGTTCTATGTTACTGAGAGCGCATCTATCGGCTACATATTTTGTGATATATATATATATATATATATATATATATAGAGAGAGAGAGAGAGAGAGAGAGAGAGAGATATTTTGTGATATATATATATATATATATATATATATATATATATATATATATATATATATATAGAGAGAGAGAGAGAGAGAGAGAGAGAGAGAGAGAGAGAGAAAATTTAATGAAGATTCATCAAACGACGCCAAAGTTATAAGCAAAACAAAAATGCTCTTCCTATGGAAACTTAGACCTAACTATAACTACCTAGGTAATATATGTATATATATATGTATATATTATCTACTGGCGGTCGCTAGTAGATAGTTATAGTTAGGACCTATTTTCCATAGGAAATCCGCAACATTCTATTCCCAATAAGTCTGGCGCCGGTTGACGAATCTTCGCGAAATTTTCCAAACTTTTGGCCAGCTCTGCTCCGCTCCTACCCTGAAAGTTTCGTGGTGATTCGTCAAGATGGGGCCGAGAAAAAAGGGGGGTCCCAAAACACCTTTTCCCCATGCAATTTCCCATAGGATCTGTTGTCGCAGCTACAGCCCGAACTGCTGAACGGAATTACACCAAATTTGGCAAAGAGGTAGTCCTCAGTTCAGACTCGTGCCTTTTGCATAAATGGTGTGAATCTGTTCAGTAGTTCCTGAGAAAATTAGGGTAAAAAAGTTAGTGATATCTATGGCCGGGGAGGATCCGCGCACCCTACCCGCACCGTAAGCGCACCCTCCCCGAACCAAGCGCGCACCCTGACGATCACGCGCTGAATGCTAATTGGCTGTCTACATTCGAAACCGGGAACTGTTGGCGGCCATTTTCTGCCTCGGTAGAAGCGAGGCTGAAGAAGCAAGGGGAGTAAGTGTGTAAAACATATAAAGGGGGCAGAGTAGAAATACTCTGACCCTCTAGATCTGCTAGGGGGTCCCAGAAGGACCCCTGGGGCCCCCTTTAAAAAAGAAAAACGGCGAAATGCGCACAGGGTGCGTGCATCCTATCGCGTTGGGTGCACGGATTCTCTTGCGGTGGGTGAGCGGTTCCTAACGTGTTGGGTGCGCGGATCCAAGGGGAAAAAAAATGACATTTTTGGGAGATAAACATCAAGCTTAAGTGTTTTGTTCTTGAGTGGCTCTAAAAAGAGCCGTTGTGTTCATTGAGAGTTTTTGGTACTTATAAGTAAGTACCTATACTGAGTCTAAAGTTGTTGAGGAAGACTCTGTTTCCTTCATCAGTAAAGTGTACTCCATCTCTCCTATACATCTCTTGCATATGAAAGCGCAGATTGTTATTGAAAATGGACCCCATTCTATAGTCTCGGAGAAAAGCAGAAACAGATTTATTCACATGTTTCCTAGCTTTCTCAATCTGTGAACAAAAATGGTCGGACCAGTTCCATTTCTGCCTTTGACATATGTTAGAATACACAAAGGCAGTTTTGGGAAAAAGTGAAATCAGTTCTGCAAAGGTGTCCTTCATGAGCATTTCCAGACCTACCCCAGTCAAAATGCCTAGGTCATTGCCACCACAGTGCACTATTATGAGGTCAGGGTGTTGGATATGCATGAAGGATTTCACCAATGGCATCAATTGGTGCCACTTTAACCCTCTCTGTCCAATCCATTTAATGTCTACATTTGGCAAACCTAGGTCTTTGTGAATGCCTTTGTTTTCTGCATACCTTTGGCTCGAGAAAATATAGCTGTGTCCCACAATCCACACTCTAAGCATCTTGAAAGGAGGTCTGGATGCACTCAGATGGTCTCTGTAAATGAAATGGCAGTTTGGAAAGTAAGATTTTTTCTAAAATGGTGGCTAAGATGCAGTTTTGAAAAAAGACAAGAAATCATTGGTTGTTTGACAACCTTCTACACTGAAAGGTAGGGTGTATGTTTCTGTTTTTTAAACGCATGATTCTTATTGGTTAACAAAAAGTGCGTGAAAGGAACATTATATATGATAAGCTGATATGTTGAAAAGTCAAGCACCCTTGCTGTTTTGATTAGCAACATTGTGTGCTGAACTTGTGACCTGTGTGCTCAGTTAAGTGTTCCATGACCTGTTTCTATGGTAACAGGCAGAAGGCAGATTGGGGGAAGGGTTCAAATTAATGTCATTTGGAAAGGGTTGAAATGTTTAACCAATAGAAATGTGTGTTTGCTTTTGAATTTATGTGGGAAGGAATGTCACTTGATGTTTACATGTATATGTGTGGAAAATCAGAGGGAAACTTTGCCATTCTTTGGTTTTGCTGAGAGGTGCACAGTGCAGAGATTCTGTATAAGAAAATCTGGTGTGTGACTGATATCTGGTGTGTGACTGGTATACTTCTTAATCTACAAAACAATTTGAAAGGTGAGTTATTTAATTGTGAGGGGATGTATCTGGTCTATTTTGATTTTAATCTGACTAATGTATTTCTCCTGCTAAAGTGTAGGGAGTACTTTTTTTGTCTACAATCTTATTGACAGTGCGTATGCATGTAGAAACCATTCTGTGATAAGCATTTGTGTTTTTCATGTGTTTGCAGACAGATAACTGTGCTGTTTTTATATTTTGGTAGAATTAGAAACCAGTCATTGTTTATGAATTTGTGAAATGAGTTATGTTTCTACACTAAAATGTAGTACTCCTTCTAGATAAAGAAATGTGTTTTGGTATAGTGCAAGGGACAGTGTTGTTTGTCTAGAATCACACAGTGAGTCTGTGTGCATTTGGGAACCACTGTGAGAGAAGCATTTGGTAACATTGTGTATTTGCTGACAGATAACTGTTTTAAAACTTGTCTTGTTGTCAAGTTTTAGTAGCATTAGAAGCCAGTCTTTGCATATGCATTGATAAAATGAGTCATGCTTTGACACTAATGTGCTGTACTTTAATATGTAGATTGTGTATAGTCACCTTACCCCTTGCACAGTAGTGAATGAGTTTTGGTAAGCTGCTAGGGATAGTGTTGCTTGTCTAGAATCACACTGTGAGTCTGTGTGCATTTGGGTAAGGATTGTGAGAGAACCATTTGGTAACATTGTGTATTTGCTGACAGATTACTGTTTTAAAATCTGTCTTGTTGTGAAGTTTTAGTAGCATTAGAAGGCAGTTTTTGCTTATGCATTGATTAAATGAGTCAGGCTTTGATACTAAAGTGCAGTTCTGAAATATGTAGATTGTGTGCAGTTCCCTTACCACTTCCACAGTAGTGAATGAGTTTTGGTAAAATCCTAGGGATAGTGGTTGTTGTCTAGAATCACACTGTGAGTCTGTGTGCATTTGGGAACCACTGTGAGAGAAGCATTTGGTAACATTATGTATTTGCTGACAGATAACTGTTTTTAAACCTGTCTTGTTGTCAAGTTTCAGTAGCATTAGAAGGCAGTTTTTGCTTATGCTTTGATTAAATGAGTCAGGCTTTGACACTAAAGTGCAGTTCTGAAATATGTAGTTTGTGTGCAGTCCCCTTACCTCTTCCACTGTAGTGAATGAGTTTTGGTAAACTCCTTGGGATAGTGGTGCTTGTCTAGAATCACACTGTGAGTGTGTGTGATTTTGTAAACCACTGTGAGAGAAGCATGTGGTAACATCATGTATTTGCTGACAGATAACTCTTTTAAAACCTGTCATGTTGTCAAGTTTTAGTAGCATTAGAAACCAGTCTTTGATTATGCATTGATAAAATGAGTCATGTCTTGACACTAATGTGCTGTACTTTAATATGTAGATTGTGTGCAGTCCTCTTACGCCTTCCACAGTAGTGAATGAGTTTTGTTAAGCTGCTAGGGATAGTGTTGCTTGTCTAGAATCACACTGTGAGTCTGTGTGCATTTGGGAACCACTGTGAGAGAAGCATTTTGTAACATTGTGTATTTGCTGACAGATAACTGTTTTAAAACCTGTCTTGTTGTCAAGTTTTAGAAGCATTAGAAGGCAGTTTTTGCTTATGCTTTTTAAATGAGTCAGGCTTTGACACTAAAGTGCAGTTCTGAAATATGTAGTTTGTGTGCAGTCCCCATACCTCTTCCACTGTAGTGAATGAGTTTTGGTAAACTCCTAGGGATAGTGGTGCTTGTCTAGAATCACACTGTGAGTCTGTGTGCTTTTGGGAAGCACTGTGAGAGAAGCATTTGGTAACATCATGTATTTTCTGACAGATAACTCTTTTAAAACCTGTCATGTTGTGGAGTTTTAATAGCATTAGAAGCCAGTCTTTGCTTATGCTTTGATTAAATGAGTCAGGCTTTGATAATAAAGTGCAGTTCTAAAATTTGTAGATTGTGTGCAGTTCCCTTACCACTTCCACAGTAGTGAATGTGTTTTGGTAAACTCCTGGGGATAGTGGTTGTTGTCTAGAATCACACTGTAAGTCTGTGTGCATTTGGGAACCACTGTGAGAGAAGCATTTGGTAACATCGTTTATTTGCTGACAGATAACTGTTTTAAAACCTGTCTTGTTGTCAAGTTTTAGTAACATTAGAAGCCAGTTTTTGCTTATGCTTTGATTAAATGAATCAGGCTTTGACACAAAAGTGCAGTCCTGAAATATGTAGATTGTGTGCAGTTCCCGTACCACTTCCACAGTAGTGAATGAGTTTTGGTAAACTCCTAGGGATAGTGGTTGTTGTCTAGAATAACACTGTGAGTCTGTGTGCATTTGTGTAACCACTGTGAGAGAAGCATTTGAGTAGTTAATTTCTTTGAATATGCATAACTACTTAAAAAATGTCCTGTTCTCAAGTTTAGGTAGAATTAAAAGGTAGTCATTCCTTATGTATTCACCGAGGAATTGTCCTTGCAATACTGTAAACATTCAGTTAATGTTCAAGTAGTAATGGAGTGAGGCAGGCTTTTGCACATGCATTGATTCAAATGCTAATCTACTATGCATGCAGTTCTCTAACCATCTACATAGTTCTCTTTCATACCTTTAATTCCACAGTCAGTATCCATACACTTCAAGCAAACACCCTGTCACTCCCCATGTACTCCTCTAGCGACCCGTTCAGCACCATGTACTAATCCATTCACTGCGCAAAAACCCAAACACTTATAAATTCTCCCAGGGACTCTCTTTGCAGTACTTTAATTATTCAGTCAGTGTCTAAGTACTCATGGTGTGAGCCAGGCCTTTCAACATGGACTGCTTTAAACCCTATACAGTATGCATACAGGCTTCTAGTCACCTACACACTTGTCTTTCACTTCTTTAATTAAGTAGTCAGCATCTATATATTTCAATAAACATCTTGTCAGTCATCTTGCACTCATCCAGTGACTGATTCAGAACCATGTACTATTCTCTTCACTGCACCAGAACTGAAAATTTAAAAGTTTTACTCAGGCACTGTCCTAGCAGTAGTCTGATGATTTAGTTAGTTTCCACGTACTCATGTTGTGAACCATGCATTACCACATAGACTGCTTCAAATGTCTGTGCAGTATGCATGCAGTCTTGTAACATACTATACACTTGTCTTTAACAGCTTCAATTCCCCAGTCAGTATCCATGTACTTCCAGCAAACATTCTGTCACTCCCCTTGCACTGTTCCAGTGACCCATTCAGCACCATGTAGTAATGCATTCAGTGCGCCAAAACTGAAATACTTATAAATTCACCAAGGCACTCTTCTAGCAATAGTATAATCATTCAGTCAGTACCCAAGTATTAATGGAGTGAGACAGGCCTTTGCACATAGATTGATTCAAACGTGTTTCCACTATGCATGGAGGCCTCTAACTACCAAAACAATTGTCTTTCACACCTTCAATTCCCCAGTCAGTATATATACACTCCAGCAAACACCCTGTCACTCCACTTGCACTTCTCTAGTGACCCATTCAGTACCATGTACTAATCCATTCACTGCGCCAAAACCCAAACACTTATAAATTCACCCAGGCACTCTCCTTGCTGTATTCTAATCATTCAGTCAGTATCCAAGTAGTCATACAGCGACACAGGCCTTAGCACATAGACTCCTTCAAACGCCTATTCACTATGCATGCAGTCCTTTAACCACCTACACAGTTGTTTTTCACACCTTCAATTCCCCAGTCAGTATTCATTCACTTCCAGCCATCACCCTGTCACTCCTTTTGTACTCCTCTAGTGACCCATTCAGCACCATGTACTAATCCATTCACTGTGCCAAAACCCAAACACTTATAAATTCACCAAGGCACTCTCCTTGCAGTACTCTAATCATTCAGTCAGTGCCCAAGTATTCATGCACTGAGCCAGGTCTTAGCACATGGACTGCTTCAAATGCCTATCCAGTATGCATGCAGTCTTCTAACCACCTACATACTTGTCTTTCACACCTTCAATTCCCCAGTCAGTATATATACACTCCAGCAAACACCCTGTCACTCCCCTTGCACTTCTCTAGTGACCCATTCAGTATCATGTACTAATCCATTCACTGCGCCAAAACCCAAACACTTATAAATTCACCCATGCACTCTCCTTGCAGTACTGTAATCATTCAGTCAGTACCCAAGTACTCATTCAGCGACCCAGGCCTTAGCACATGGACTGCTTCAAACCCCTATCCACTATGCATGCAGTCCTCTAACCACCTACACACTTGTCTTTCACACCTTCAATTCCCTAGACAGTATCCATACAGTCCAGCAAATAGCCTGTCACTCCCTTTCCACTCCTCTAGTGACCCATTGAGTACCAAGTGCTAATCCATTCACTGCGCCAAAAGCCAACCACTTATAAATTCACCCAGGCACTCTCCTTGCTGTACTCTAATCATTCAGTCAGTACCCAAGTACTCATGCAGTGAGCCAGGCCTTAGCACATGGACTGCTTCAAACGCCTATCTACTATGCATGCAGTCCTCTAACCACCTACACACTTGTGTTTCACACTTTCAATTCCCCAGTCAGTATTCATACACTTCTAGTAAACACCCTGTCACTCACCCAGTGTGTCTCCTTATAGTACTGTAATCATTCAGTCAGTTAGCATGTAGTCTTTTAGTGAGGTAGGCTTTAGGGCATGAACTGCTTCAAAGTAGTATGCACTATGCACGTAGTGTTTTAACCATTGTCACACTTGTGCTTCAGGGCTATAGTTTCTTAGTTTTTATATAAAATGTGTTTCTACAGTAATAGAATTGTATAAATTTGAAAGTTTTTAATATAGATTTATTTGTGATTCTTTTTTACAGATACTGTTTTCCAATGTTAAAATAGAGAAATCATGCCAGAAAAAAAAAGAACAGAGACAGGAGGATTACTTGAAGAAACATCAACCACAAGTATTGAATGTACAAGATAATGTGGCTAAAAGGAAAAAAGCTTCTGGTAAGATCACAAAGCAATTTATTAAAAATGGTTGTAGGACCAAACAGAATGTACATAATGCTGGAACTACTGAGAATTATTCAAGTAAGGAAAAAATTCAAAATAAGAGGAAAAGCAAAAAAGCAAATGGTCAGTCAAAGGAGATAAAGTATGGTAAAAGAAGGCAAAATCAGTATAAGGAATTACGCAAAAAAATATTTTACAAGAGAGTAGTGCATAATTTGCTGAAGGATGTGAAGAAATATAAAAAGAGAGCTTTCTTTTATAAAAAGAAGAAGCATATTGAAAACATTGTGGAAAAGGCCTTAAGAAGGAAACTATTCGTTTTACTGTTAAACAGAATTCGATCACTAGATAAACCAACCCATGTAATGAAGGCCAAAAGTAGGAGGAAAAGAGTTATTAATAAAAAAAAATGTTGTGATTTTTTTGGGGAGAATGGAAACACAGTTCCAGTTCAGAGCCTTTTTTTAACGAAAAGAGTTATTCACTGAGCGAAAAATTATTGTATGCAGTTGACACCAGTGGTAGAGGATATGAGGTTAGCGACGGTTGTCCAATTGAGAAAGAGAAAATGGTTGAAAGAAATGCAGAAAAGTGATAGCTGATGAAGTTTTAGGGAGACGTGCTAAAAACCCTGTGTACACTTGGGATTGCAGTAGTATTTGCAGTGTACGATAGGAATCTATTGAAAAATGATGTCGTTTTTTACGAGCCTATACTAAAAAAAGTGTAAAACAAAAGATTAAGGTGCCGATCACGATCCGGCAAAAACCCGGTACGAACCGTCGGACGGAGCATAATCTCCGCCCGACGCGTACCCGGTCGTCAAATTTTACAAACAAGGAATTACGATTCGCACGGGTACACCATTACCGTACGAATCGTAAAAAAGCCCGACCGAACAAAAAACACCTACCAATGCGATCCGGGAAAGCGCCGACCTGACGTCGGGACGCACGCAGCCAGCCATTCACGACCCAGGAATCACGATTCGCACCGACGTCACCCCGCACGGTGAATATTTTGCGGCAGCCAAAAACTGCCGGGAAATCAGGACGACGCGAACAAGGACCACCAGTACGCGACGGACAGACGACGCCGCGAACAAGGAGGACCAGTACGTGACGGACAGACATGGACCCGAACCTACGAGTCATCCCTGCCCTCATAGCAGTCCACCTCCTCTACAGGTTACGACGCAGACGCCGCAGAAGGTCAGAATAACTAAGGGAGGGGGGAAAGTGGGGTGGGGTGGGGGTGGCACTACCAGGGCAGGCCACAAAACAACCACATGAGTGACACACTACACATGGCCTGGACATACCTGACTCCCATGCCCTGGTCACCACGAGGGGGTGGGGGCGTGTCCTGATAAGCCAGCGACCGCCACAACGGAAGTCCGTCACCACGCGAACCGGCAACACAACCAGACAGGTACGTCCCGTACCCACGCCTGAAGAGCGTGGGTACGAGTCGGACCACGCCCACACACGTCACCCCAACAATGGCGGGACGGATCGCACCCACGTGGCAAAGGCCTGGGTACGGGCCGCACAAACATCACATAGCGTGGGGACAGATATGTACGGACCCTACCCCCACCCCGTATGCAAGGAGCGTACCCCCCAGCCCAACAGTGAAAGTACGACCCGTACCCCCACCCACGTATGCATGGAGCGTACCCCCCATGCCAACAGTGTAAGTACGACTCGAACCCCCACCCACGAATGCAAGGAGCGTACCCCCCAGCCCAACAGTGTAAGTACGACCCGTACCCCCACCCGCGTATGCATGGAGCGTACCCCCCATGCCAACAGTGTAAGTACGACTCGAACCCCCACCCACGAATGCAAGGAGCATACCCCCCAGCCCAACAGTGTAAGTACGACCCGTACCCCCACCCGCGTATGCATGGAGCGTACCCCCCATGCCAACAGTGTAAGTACGACTCGAACCCCCACCCACGAATGCAAGGAGCGTACCCCCAGCCCAACAGTGTAAGTACGACCCGTACCCCCACCCGCGAATGCAAGGAGCGTACCCCCCTGCCCAACAGTGTAAGTACGACCCGTACCCCCACCCGCGTATGCATGGAGCGTACCCTCCATGCCAACAGTGTAAGTACGACTCGAACCCCCACCCACGAATGCAAGGAGCGTACCCCCCATGCCAACAGTGTAAGTACGACCCGTACCCCCACCCGCGAATGCAAGGAGCGTACCCCCCTGCCCAACAGTGTAAGTACGACCCGTACCCCCACCCGCGGACGTACGGAGCGTACCCCCAGCCCAACAGTGTAAGTACGACCCGTACCCCCACCCGCGGACGTACGGAGCGTACCCCCAGCCCAACAGTGTAAGTACGACCCGTACCCCCACCCGCGGACGTACGGAGCGTACCCCCAGCCCAACAGTGTAAGTACGACCCGTACCCCCACCCGCGGACGTACGGAGCGTACCCCCAGCCCAACAGTGTAAGTACGACCCGTACCCCCACCCGCGGACGTACGGAGCGTACCCCCAGCCCAACAGTGTAAGTACGACCCGTACCCCCACCCGCGGACGTACGGAGCGTACCCCCAGCCCAACAGTGTAAGTACGACCCGTACCCCCACCTGCGGACGTACGGAGCGTACCCCCAGCCCAACAGTGTAAGTACGACCCGTACCCCCACCCGCGGACGTACGGAGCGTACCCCCAGCCCAACAGTGTAAGTACGACCCGTACCCCCACCCGCGGACGTACGGAGCGTACCCCCAGCCCAACAGTGTAAGTACGACCCGTACCCCCACCCGCGAATGCAAGGAGCGTACCCCCCTGCCCAACAGTGTAAGTACGACCCGTACCCCCACCCGCGTATGCATGGAGCGTACCCCCCATGCCAACAGTGTAAGTACGACTCGAACCCCCACCCACGAATGCAAGGAGCGTACCCCCCTGCCCAACAGTGTAAGTACGACCCGTACCCACACCCGCGGACGTACGGAGCGTACCCCCACCACACCAGTGTCAGTAGACTCGTACCCTCACCTCGAATGCAGTGTGCG
This sequence comes from Triturus cristatus, assembly GCF_964204655.1. Classification (NCBI taxonomy): domain Eukaryota; kingdom Metazoa; phylum Chordata; class Amphibia; order Caudata; family Salamandridae; genus Triturus; species Triturus cristatus. Next base: position 503,129,743 of record NC_140588.1, on the reverse strand, counting down.
TACCCCCACCGTGTATGTGCCAAGCGCACATATCCAGAAATCGGAGGTGTGTGTGCAGAGTCCACCCAGCAGTGCCCTGAGACAGGAGTGGTGGGTGTGGAGTCCTCCCAGCAGTGCCCAGACACAGGAGGGGTGGGTGTGGAGTCCTCCCAGCAGTGCCCTGACACAGGAGGGGTGGGTGTGGAGTCCTCCCAGCAGTGCCCTGACACAGGAGGGGTGGGTGTGGAGTCCTCCCAGCAGTGCCCTGAGACAGGAGGGGTGGGTGTGGAGTCCTCCCAGCAGTGCCCTGACACAGGAGGGGTGGGTGCAGAGTCCTCCCAGCAGTGCCCTGAGACAGGAGGGGTGGGTGCAGAGTCCTCCCAGCAGTGCCCTGAGACAGGAGGGGTGGGTGCAGAGTCCTCCCAGCAGTGCCCAGACACAGGAGGGGTGGGTGCGGAGTCCTCCCAGCAGTGCCCTGAGACAGGAGGGGTGGGTGCCTATCACTCCCAGCAGTGCCCAGAGACAGGAGGGGTGTGTGCAGAGTCCTCCCAGCAGTGCCCTGAGACAGGAGGGGTGGGTGCAGAGTCCTCCCAGCAGTGCCCTGAGACAGGAGGGGTGGGTGCAGAGTCCTCCCAGCAGTGCCCTGAGACAGGAGGGGTGGGTGCAGAGTCCTCCCAGCAGTGCCCTGACACAGGAGGGGTGGGTGCAGAGTCCTCCCAGCAGTGCCCTGAGACAGGAGGGGTGGGTGCAGAGTCCTCCCAGCAGTGCCCAGACACAGGAGGGGTGGGTGCAGAGTCCTCCCAGCAGTGCCCTGAGACAGGAGGGGTGGGTGCAGAGTCCTCCCAGCAGTGCCCAGACACAGGAGGGGTGTGTGCAGAGTCCTCCCAGCAGTGCCCTGAGACAGGAGGGGTGGGTGCAGAGTCCTCCCAGCAGTGCCCAGACACAGGAGGGGTGTGTGCAGAGTCCTCCCAGCAGTGCCCTGAGACAGGAGGGGTGGGTGCCCATCACTCCCAGCAGTGCCCAGAGACAGGAGGGGTGTGTGCAGAGTCCTCCCAGCAGTGCCCTGAGACAGGAGGGGTGGGTGTGGAGTCCTCCCAGCAGTGCCCTGACACAGGAGGGGTGGGTGCCCATCACTCCCAGCAGTGCCCTGAGACAGGAGGGGTGGGTGTGGAGTCCTCCCAGCAGTGCCCTGAGACAGGAGGGGTGGGTGCCCATCACTCCCAGCAGTGCCCTGAGACTGGAGGGGTGTAACACATGTGTGTGAGGCCAGAATTATCCACATGCATACTGGCTACAAGGGAACATGTCCCCATGAACTCATGTCAACAGACTCCACACACAAGTACAGTGATCACCAAGGATGCCACGATTGTCGCAGGTGGAGACATGGCCCTGCATGCATGGCCAAAGTAGAAGGGCTCCGTCACACACACAGCTCATGTAGACACAGCTCTGCGCTAAACATTGGGAACACCCTGCAGGGAAGAAAGCTGGGTACACAGAGGAAGGAATACACCCTTGGAAAAGTGCACCATGCAGTAACTGCCTACATGAACAAAGAAAGTTAGCCAACACCTTGTGATGGCACACAGATCACAGGGTCCCACCAATGAGCAGTACACTACTACATATCCCACACACCCAAACCCTTACACACCACCCAAAACCATGTAGCAGCCCCACCAACACCAATACCAGCATAGCAGTAGTGTGATAATGAAAACAAAAATAAGCTTTATTCAGCAGGAGCACAATGTCCGTGGATCGCAGGCAGTTCAATCTTCACAAAGCCCATAGGGCAGTCAATGATTCTCAGCTGGATGGGGGACACAGTGGAATGCGTGTCCCCTACATTGCCTGCACAGTCAAATGGCATCGTCTTCCACACTGGTGAGGGCATCAGGGGGGGGGGGAGCAACAGGCACCGCAGGGACATCAGGGCAAAGGGGCGGCGTTGTGGGTGCAGGGATGGAGGAGTCCACCACAGGGGGTGGGTCAGTGCCAAAGGCGGAGGCCAGGATGGCACTACACACCTTTGCAAGGTCATCCAGGGAGTCCCCTGCACCCGAAGGGACCTCAGGCCCCAAGGAGGGGGGGGGGTCAGAGGGATGGGTCGCAGCGCCACCGGGGGAGGGTGGAGACAGGGGGGGAGACTCAACCACCCTGACCGGGGACCTCCGTGACCGCTTGCGTGGTGGTGTAACTGTGGGGCTCAGGGACAGAGCGGCCATGAAGGAGTCCTTGGGGGAGATGTGTCCAGGAGAGCTGAGGGGAGGGGATTTGGAGGGAGTGGACTGGGTGGAATGCGGACTCCCACTATGGCTGCGTGTCACACGTTTGCCCCCCGACCCAGTGGGTGTGCCTACCTCACCCTGTGTGTGCGTGTCAGGAGGAGTGCGGTGGACCTTCCCTGCTGGTGTGGTGCCCGTGTCCGTTGATGTGGGTGCATGCCGACGTCTGGGTGTACGTGTGACAGGCATGGGAGTGGGAAGTGTGGATGGGGCAGGGATAGGTGGGGGGAGGTCGCGCTGCAGGAGACCCACTGCTGCAGTCAGTGTGGAGTCGATGGACCTCAGCAAGTTGCGTTGGTCAGCCTGCGATGAATGAATGCCCTCCAAGAAAGCCTCGATGTTGGTGAGGGTTTTGCCGTGGGCATGGAGGACATTAAGGATCGCAGCCTGACCAACCTGCAGTTGCCGCTGGATGTCCACAGACTCAGCATTGGCGGCAGCAGTGGAGACAGGGGCAGGGGGCGCGGTGCCTGGCAGGAAGGAGACATGCTGTGACCGGGCACGCTGGGAAGGGACACGAGCAAGTGGGAGGCGGCTGGTGGAAACTGAGGGGGCGGTGCGAGGTGTTGTTCCGCTGTCAGCTGCTGGTGCAGCCTCCGCCCACTCGGCGACATCGTCCCCGGACCTGTCAGCTTCGTAGTCTGATGTGCCAGTCGACAGGTCCTCGGCCACACTCTCCTCCGCCTCTGTCCCACTCGATGTGCCAGACCCGATGTCACGGCTGGCACTGGTGCTCGGTCCCTCCGCCTGGTCTGTGTCCATGTCTCCCTCTGTGTCCCCCGACGATGCTGTGGGCAGGGTGGAGAGACAGAAATTATTCAGACACCTGTACACATCTGTCACATGAGTCCAATCTACATAGGTAACATTGCATGGCCTGAAAAGGAAGATCCCTAACATCTACTGAACAGGGTACCGATGTAGGGCATGAAACACACAGTTGGTTGAGCCACCATGCCACTGAAATACCATGGAGAGCATGAGACAATAGCTAAACACAGGAAAAGGAGTCTGACATAGCACCCAGGTCCTGGGGACAATCCAGCACTGCATCTGCACCACACAGCGTTGGCGAAAATACCGATGACCAGGGACCATATCCATGAACTTGAGACACATGCTGCATAGGTAATGCTGAAAACATGCACAACATGACTCGGTCACTGCACATTGCGTGTGTGTCCAGGCACATCACACACTGGCCAGACCCAGCAAGTGGTAATCAGGATTTAACACATAGGCATTGCCCGCCCCAACAAGACCCTACACGAGGCAAATTGTGGAGACACAGGTGGCACCAACATCTCATGGTCTGGGTGATACACACAGGGGCAGGCAAAAAGCAAGATTGGACGCCAAACAGCCAAGGTGCGCCTGTACAAATAATGAGGTACCAGTGCCCATCCTCAGATGAGTATAACAAGACACACAGGCACTGGCAACTGTGAGTATGAAGAAGGACAATCAGGTCAGGCTGCACAGTGGACACCTGTACAAATTAGCACGTCTATATACATGGTGACAGGGGACAATGGCACAGAGCACAACTTACGCTGTAGACACTGACAGTGGCCACGTTCATGATGACACATACACCACTGAGGAAAAGGTGCCCCAGGGGACAGTAGTGGGCACGCAACTACATGCTACTGAATGGTAATGACAGCAACACACGTCACCATCCCTGCACTATGTGTATCGCACAGTCATGCACATCATGTCACAGGCCACTACATAGGACATGCGCGCTGTAAGGCATGACACATGAGAGACCAACTCCCATGTCTGGAGTCAGCATCAGTGCCAACTGACATGGAACCCACATGCAGTGAACTTGACAGTGCACAGGCAAGGTCCCACAACCTGTTACACACCACCCCCACACATGATGCTACAGACATTGTTCCCGTGGACAAAGCGCCAGCCTACATTACCCTGTGAAGGAGTGACTACACACAGACCAGGGAACACATTGCAAGGAGGGGAAGGGTGGCAGGGGCACAGCGCTATACTGGGGCAAACAGGATCTGCACAGCACCTTTAAACCCTGCCAGTGGATTCATGCTACTGTGCCCTTACAAATGCCGGTGACACACAACAAACACACATGTACCTACCCCCTTCCGGCTGCTGCATCGCCTGTAAGCGCCTCTCAAGGTCTGGAAAGACCACCGGCAGCACACGCCTGTGGAGGTGGCTCAGACGGCGGCGGCCGCGGTTCTTGTGGCTCTCAGGTGAGTCCCCCAGCAGGAGCCGTGCAATCCTCCGCGTCCAGCACCGGATATCCTGCCAGCGTTTCCTCACCTGGGCCAGGCGCCGCCTCCGACCATCCACACCCCTCACGGCACTGACGGCGGTCAGCCAGATCTGCTCCTTGGCAGTGGCGCCTACCTGTGAGGAGGAACAAGTGACACCACATCAATACACCAGCCACATGTCACAGAGAGACATATGGGTACAAATTAGCTGGTAACAACAAGGCATGTCATGCAGCCAACGCATTGCACCTTTGTCATAGGGACATCATCCCCTGGTGAGGGGAAAAGCACTACGTGCCACAGTGGGTACACAGGTGGAATGATGGCAATGTCACAATCAATGATCTAGGCTCACACTGTGCATCACACCCACCCCTCCTGGCTCAGGGCACTGCTGTGAGGACTCCACACCCACCCCTCCTGTCTCAGGGCACTGCTGGGAGGACTCTGCACCCACCCCTCCTGTCTCAGGGCACTGCTGGGAGGACTCTGCACACACCCCTCCTGTCTCTGGGCACTGCTGGGAGGACTCTGCACACACCCCTCCTGTCTCAGGGCACTGCTGGGAGGACTCTGCACACACCCCTCCTGTCTCAGGGCACTGCTGGGAGGACTCTGCACCCACCCCTCCTGTCTCAGGGCACTGCTGGGAGGACTCTGCACACACCCCTCCTGTCTCAGGGCACTGCTGGGAGGACTCTGCACCCACCCCTCCTGTCTCAGGGCAATGCTGGGAGGACTCTGCACACACCCCTCCTGTCTCAGGGCACTGCTGTGAGTGATAGGCCCCCACCCCTCCTGTCTCAGGGCACTGCTGGGAGACATCAGGCACCCCCCCCCTGGGACCCCCCCGACAGTACATGGCATGTGTGTTACACCTGGACGCAATGGCAGAAGTCACAGTCACCACATAGGGACAGTCTGTGGCAGTGGCCTATGCACTCACCTGATAACCTGGTCGCCCATACAGCATGGAGTACTGTGGGAGGATCACATCCAGCAGAGCCATGTTCTCCTCCAGGGTGAATGGCTGTGTCCTCTCCACAGCCCTTGACATGGTTCCAGGGAATCAGTAGCAGCAGCTGGGTCGACGAATGCAAAGATGTGCAGGCAAGTGCTCCCTCATGGGACCTGGCTGCCTTATATGTGCCCTTCTGCCCAGTCTCATGCACAGGAGTACAGAGAGATTGGTCACTCACATTTGCATCCTATGTTTCCACCAATCCCTTCAAACCTAGCAGTCTGTGGGTTCTCTATCGGTTTCATTCTCCTGCATGATGTCAGCCCCACAAACACATTGCAACAAAGTAGACAAATCCCAACTGACTTCTGCTGTGCACCTTCCAGAACAATTTCGAATTTTGAACTTGGTCTCCATGACAACCAGCATGCATGTAGGCCTTAATACTTGTCCCCTATGTAATTTGGAGCATCACACACAGGTACGGTGCGTGTGGGGGCCCTAGGGCACCCCAAATGCATGGCAACGGCCCGTACATGCATGCCTACGCTCTCCATCACTTTTGGTCTGCACGCGTATGCGTACCCGTAGTGGTACGGACCGAACACTCGCATCTACGCTCACTATCACTACGGGTACACATACGCGTGCAGACCCATAGTGATAGTGAGCGTAGATGCGAGTGTACGGTCCGTACCACTACGGGTACGCATACGCGTGCAGACCCATAGTGATAGTGAGCGTAGATGCGAGTGTACGGTCCGTACCACTACGGGTACGCATACGCGTGCAGACCCATAGTGATAGTGAGCGTAGATGCGAGTGTACGGTCCGTACCACTACGGGTACGCATACGCGTGCAGACCCATAGTGATAGTGAGCGTAGATGCGAGTGTACGGTCCGTACCACTACGGGTACGCATACGCGTGCAGACCCATAGTGATAGTGAGCGTAGATGCGAGTGTACGGTCCGTACCACTACGGGTACGCATACGCGTGCAGACCCATAGTGATAGTGAGCGTAGATGCGAGTGTACGGTCCGTACCACTACGGGTACGCATACGCGTGCAGACCCATAGTGATAGGGCCGTACACTCGCATCTACGCTCTCTATCACTATGGGTCTGCACGCGTATGCGTACCCGTAGTGGTACGGACCGTACACTCGCATCTACGCTCACTATCACTATGGGTCTGCACGCGTATGCGTACCCGTAGTGGTACGGACCGTACACTCGCATCTACGCTCACTATCACTATGGGTCTGCACGCGTATGCGTACCCGTAGTGGTACGGACCGTACACTCGCATCTACGCTCACTATCACTATGGGTCTGCACGCGTATGCGTACCCGTAGTGGTACGGACCGTACACTCGCATCTACGCTCGCCATCACGATGGGTACACATACGGCAGCACTCCCACAGTGATTTGGGAACATGCACAGGCCCTCTCAGCAGCAGTACGGCGGATTTTACACATCACTGTGGTGATAGGCGACACACATGTCGGAATAGGGCGGACATACTTGTCCATGGATGGACATACTTGTCCAGGAATGGACACCAAGGCATCGTCTGTGCATTACCACATGTGTGGGGCACAGGTGTCACAGGCTGTGATGTGGAACATGCCTCCTGAGTGGAGAAGGCACCAGATGTATGATGAGATGTGTACATGTGTACTGTGTGAGGGTGCAATGTGTGCCAGGCATGCCCTTGACTCCTTTGACATGTGTGCATGTGGGACTGCGCACTTGGGGTGAGCGTCACTGGCATGGCACGGACACCAACACACGGAAGTGTCCCATGATGCCCGGTACAGGGGTCATGACACATGACTCATCACTACCCACAGTGCACAATGTGACTATGCCATATATGTGTCCGGGATTTACATCGGGTTGATGTTGTAGCACCCTCAAAAGCTGCAGCCGTTGCAGCAACCAACATGTGGCTGTGTGTAGATTGTCATTGCACACTGTTCCCAACACCATGCCACATGTGTTACCGGATGTGAGGTGCACATGTATGCAAGGGACACGGAGTAGCGTGACAAGGCCATGTCAGCAAACTCACAAGGAATGTGTGGGGAGTCATGACATGTGCACCTTCATGGCAAGGTGTGTGGGCTGGACTAGTGTAATGTCATGTGACCTGTGGCTCAAGTGTTCCGCTGCCAGTCTCTGCAATCAGCATCACACTTCTGCTGATGTGTGGGTGTATGTCACTCCTGTCTTGCGTCGGGCAGTGCACTTGCACTGGGACACAGCTATTTTCATGGCGTGGCATGGGGAGGTTCTCAATCACCGTGTGTAGCTGGGTCTTGGAAGGAGTGTCACCTTGCATCCATACGTGTCCTGGGCATGTAGCACATGCCTGACTCCCTATGTGGCATGTGTGTATTGCCAGATTTACATGTGCTCAGTAGACATGAGTTGTTCTCGTAGTGCACTCACTCTTCCTTGTCACTTCCAAATTATTGCAGAGCGCCTCCTGTTGCCCGAAGAATTCCAGACTTGGCCACCATGCAGGAGAATGACAGGATCCGGCTCTACCGCTTCACCCAACCGTTGATTCTGGAGCTGACGGCGAGACTGGCACCACACCTGCAACCGCAGCACAGGTATCCTACGGCACTGACACCCCAGCTGAAGGTAATGGCTGCCCTACATTTCCTTGCCACGGGTACCTTCCAATATACCATAGCTCATGTTGGTGGCATGTCCCAGAGCATGTTCAGCGGTGTGCTGCATGATTTCTTGGAGGCCATGTTGATTCACCTGGATGACTTCATCAAGTTCCCAACCCCTGAACAGATGACTGAGGTCAAGCGTGGTTTCTATGCCCTGGGAGGGATGCCCCATGTCATTGGGTCCATAGATGGGACACATGTAGGTTTGGTACCACCACACGCACGGGAGGTGGCGTACCGCAATCGGAAGCACTACCACTCCATCAATGCCCTTGTGGTGTGTCTGTCCAACATGGTGATTTCACATGTCTGTGCTCGTTTTCCAGGATCAGCACACGATGCCTACATCATGAGGCGTAGCGGGATGCCTGATATGATGATGCAGCTGCGCAACGAACGGGCATGTGTTGTTGGTGGGTACAGTCTGTCTGTCCTGTATTCTGTTTGGCCGAGCAGCACTACCGCTTCGCCAGTTCTAACGATATCCATGTGCTTTCCATTTAGGGGACGCTGGCTGTCCCAACATGCCTTGGCTGCTGACACCTCTCCGCAACCCCATCACGCCGGCCCAGCTCCGCTACAACACCGCCCATGGCCGGACAAGGCGAGTGATAGAGAGGACGTTTGGCATGCTGAAGAGCCGATTCAGGTGCCTCCACAAGACCGGCGGCGCACTCCCATATGCCCCGGCGAAGGTCTGCAAGATCTTCATGGTCTGCTGCATGCTGCACAACATGGCAGTTGAAAGAGCTGTGCCCCTCATCCTGGATCAAGATGACGAGGACCATCCACCCGTGGAGGACGAAGGGCTTGGCAATGGGGCTAGTGATGTGGAGGATGTGGAGCCGCAAGAGGACATCCGGACTCGGCTCATACGCGACTTCTTTGCTTAGTGGTGAGTACCAGGGTCTGAGTGTGCACGCATTGGTCCCCGTGTGGCATGCGTTGTGATGTGTGTCTCCACCTGCATGTATGGCACGTGGGTCAGAGGTGTGTGTGGGTGTGTCACTGGAGTGATGGTGGCAGTGATGGTAGTATTTCCCCAGGCATAATTGTGACCTAGCATGTTGTCATACATACATGTGTCGAGTAAATGCACATGCAAGTGGCTGTGCTTCTTGTGGCTGACTTCTTGTGTGTCTCTCTTCCCCAGGTACCTGCGCATGCCGTTTGCTGGTTGCATTGTTGTGGCACTGCTATTCCTCATGGACATGGCATCGTGGGCTGACTCAGCGTTACAGGCACGGACACGTTTGGAATTCTCCATGGGGTAAGGGATGCATCTGGGGTGTATTGGGTGTGGCAGTTGTTCACGATGTGTGCACACTGCCCCGGTCGGGGTTTGGGTCCTCTGCAGACATGTGGCATCCCCATGGGACACGACATGCAGCTGGGTACACCTGAATAGATGGGCTGCCTGGTTGTCAGTCATCAGTGATGGGATAGTGGATTGTGATGAAGGCATCAATGTGTGTGACACTGCCCTCGGACACATACGGTTAACATTGTCTTGACATGGCGTGGGACTTCCACATCAGCGGATGTATGGTGTATGGCAGTCTCTCCGTGAGCAGCTGTGGGTATTTAGCTGTTATCCGACACTTGTGTGCCAGTTCCATGGCTATCACGCATTTGTGCTGCAGAAGGGGGGTGCCAGTGTTGGAGCCACATGTTACTCCACATGATGTGTTCATGTGTACTTCAAGTTGCCTCTGCAATCCCAAACACATGACTATTAAAGGTGTCCCTATGCCTCCAAGGTGCCTCTTCTCAGTCAATGCTGGTGTGTTGGCACGGTGCATCCTGCATGTCTGGCATGGTATTCCCTGATTGTGGCTATGTGTCAATGTGTCGAGTGGCAAGATGCAAGCTGTGTGTGTGTGCTGAGACTGTGTAATGGGCATGATGTCCATGACTGTGTGGGTATTGTGACATGTGCCATCCCCATGCATCCAACGTTGTCCATGACCCCATTCTCTGCATCCACCGGACTCAAGCTTGCAGGACATGGTTCTGCCACCTGTCTACACGTACCTGGGTGCCCCCCAGGACACGGGCCAGGATCCCTGACCTCTGCGCATGACTGTTGCTGTACTCAATGTGTCTGTCAGCACGGTTGTTCGGCCACCCCCTCAGCTGGTTCTGACCATCACGGGTGTGTATGGTGCTCCATGTCTGTCTTGCCTAGAAAACTGTGACCCATGTGTCCTGTGCCAGACTCAGGCCCCAGGGTGTGGATGGTTGAAGTGAACAGATGACTCAGGCATGTTTAGACTGTACAAGACACATGTTAGGTAATAATGCTACCAGCAGGCATCTACTCTTAATAGTGTGATTTATTATTGGGGGGGGGGGGGCCAAGTGAGGGCCTTTCCGGGATTAGGGAATCCAAAGTTCAGTAGGGGAGTTGGTGTCCTTGCCATTGGAAATCCTCAGAGTCCATGCCACAGTCTTTGTCAACATTGGTCAGCCAGTGACCAGCAGGGCCATGTGGCAGAGAATGTCTCTTGATGCTGTGATGCTGTTGCTCCAGTGGGCCAGGTGCCAGGCCAGGTGTCCTGGGAGATGGTGATGTAGCAGCCACCCTCACGGTCCTTTCCGTGGACGACCCGGCTTCCTGCGGGGAACCTCAGCAGCAGGCCGTGACGACGTCTGGGATGCTCCGTCGGATGTTTCCTCCTCCTCCTCATGATCCCTCCCTGTGGGTGGTGATGTTCTCCGCCTTCTGGCACAGGGAGGGTCGGCCATGGTGTCGGCCATCCGACGGAGTTCAGCGTGAATCCCCTGGGACGCCGTCACTTGCTGAGCCTGTCTGTCCTCCATCCTCCGTTGGTGTAGCTGTAGACAGGCTATTAGCTCCGCATGTTGCTGGGCCTGCTGGACCTTGATCCCCTCGAGGACGGACACAACCTGGGCCATGCCCGTGGTGTCCTGCCGGTATGAGTCCAGGATGTTACGGACATGGGAAAATACCGGATCCCCAGCCAACTGGTCAGGCTCGCGCCTCCGCCGTTCTCCACTCCCACCACCCCTGCCCACTTGCGTCTGGCCTGCACTTGTGGACACATGGGGTCTCCGGGACCCCTGAGGGGTGGCATTGGCGTTGTCGCCTGCCTCCTCCTGGGTGCCCGGGACACCGTGTCCCTCCTGGCGAGCCTGGCTGCATTGTGGTGTTGGGGCAGGGATCCTGGGTGTCTCCTGGGATGTGGCAGGAGTGGGGGTGGTGGTTGGCACGGTTGTACCTGACGCAGGTGCTGCAGGTGGTTGGACACCAGAGGGGCCAGGTCGGTCGGGGTCGTCCGCAGAGTGGTGAGAGTGGTCGCTGCCGGTGGGATCGGTCTCCTGCAGATCCGGGTCCTGTGAGTGTTCCCCCCCAGTGTTGGGGGGTGCAGCACGACGTTGACCTGTGTGTGAGAGAGACAATGTTAATTTTGATCCATGCAACATCCATGTTTCATCCGTTACAAAGTTGGCACATTTCCTCTTGGAATTAGGATCTGTCTTGCATTCCACTCACAGTGCACTTGTGCATGTGTGTGTCCCTTGGGCACCAATTTGGCCCCTTTAACTATGTGTGGCACAGTCTTACTTGCTGCGTCAAGTGTGACTGCAGTCAGCAGTGGAGTGTGCATGTGTGCCGAGCTATGCATTTGCGCATTCCTTGTAGCACTGTACATGTGCACATGGAGTGGATCCACACACTCATATGATGCAGGTGGCTGTCCTTGTGCTCGTGTACAGGTTGTAACATGGCCCTGCGTTTTGCCATGATGAAGAGGGGGGGTTCTGGCACTGGCCACCCTTGTCTACATGCACGCAGTCCACCTGCTGACGAGCAGACATTCCCACACACCAAAGGACTGATTTGCTCTCCCTGTGTCTCCCTCCTTCTCTGTCCCCCTCTCCCTCCCTCTCTGTCCCCCTCTCCCTCCCTCCGTGTGTCAGCCTCCTCCCTCTGTCCGTCTCCCTCCCTCTCAGTCCCCCTCTCCCTCCCTCTCTGTCCCCCTCTCCCTCCCTCTCTGTCCCCCTCTCCCTCCCTCCGTGTGTCAGCCTCCTCCCTCTGTCCGTCTCCCTCCCTCTCAGTCCCCCTCTCCCTCCCTCTCTGTCCCCCTCTCCCTCCCTCTGTGTGTCAGCCTCCTCCCTGTGTCCATCTTCCTGTGTCTCCCTCTCTCTCTGTCCCCCTCTCCCTCCCTCTCTGTCCCCCTCTCCCTCCCTCTCTGTCCCCCTCTCCCTCCCTCTGTGTGTCAGCCTCCTCCCTCTGTCCGTCTCCCTCCCTCTCAGTCCCCCTCTCCCTCCCTCTCTGTCCCCCTCTCCCACCCTCTGTGTCCCCCTCTCCCTCCCTCTGTGTGTCAGCCTCCTCCCTGTGTCCATCTTCCTGTGTCTCCCTCTCTCTCTGTCCCCCTCTCCCTCCCTCTCTGTCCCCCTCTCCCTCCCTCTCTGTCCCCCTCTCCCTCCCTCTGTGTGTCAGCCTCCTCCCTCTGTCCGTCTCCCTCCCTCTCAGTCCCCCTCTCCCTCCCTCTCTGTCCCCCTCTCCCACCCTCTGTGTCCCCCTCTCCCTCCCTCCGTGTGTCAGCCTCCTCCCTCTGTCCGTCTCCCTCCCTCTCAGTCCCCCTCTCCCTCCCTCTCTGTCCCCCTCTCCCTCCCTCTCTGTCCCCCTCTCCCTCCCTCCGTGTGTCAGCCTCCTCCCTCTGTCCGTCTCCCTCCCTCTCAGTCCCCCTCTCCCTCCCTCCCTGTCCCCCTCTCCCACCCTCTGTGTCCCCCTCTCCCTCCCTCCGTGTGTCAGCCTCCTCCCTCTGTCCGTCTCCCTCCCTCTCAGTCCCCCTCTCCCTCCCTCTCTGTCCCCCTCTCCCTCCCTCTCTGTCCCCCTCTCCCTCCCTCCGTGTGTCAGCCTCCTCCCTCTGTCCGTCTCCCTCCCTCTCAGTCCCCCTCTCCCTCCCTCCCTGTCCCCCTCTCCCACCCTCTGTGTCCCCCTCTCCCTCCCTCCGTGTGTCAGCCTCCTCCCTCTGTCCGTCTCCCTCCCTCTCAGTCCCCCTCTCCCTCCCTCCCTGTCCCCCTCTCCCACCCTCTGTGTCCCCCTCTCCCTCCCTCCGTGTGTCAGCCTCCTCCCTCTGTCCGTCTCCCTCCCTCTCAGTCCCCCTCTCCCTCCCTCTCTGTCCCCCTCTCCCTCCCTCTGTGTCCCCCTCTCCCTCCCTCCGTGTGTCAGCCTCTGTCACCTTGGCCCAGCTTCCTGGGCACACACTGTTAGCAGATCTTTGAGTGGCCCTTGGCCTGTTGATGTGAGTTTGTTTCTGATCTCCAGGCACCCATTTTGTCTGCTGTGTGTCTGTGCGCTGCTGCTGTGGTGGTGTGTGCTGCCACTCTTTCACACTGTTGGCTGTTCATTAGCTGCTGGCATGTGCAAAACAGTGCCTTCACCCCCATGTGTTGATGCAAGGCGTCCGCCATTTGCTGGCAAGTCATTCCTGTGTTGGGACACAGTGTTTGTCTGGCTGTGACCTAGGCCATATGGGCAGAGGGCATTGTTGTCTGCTTTGGAGTCGCACTATGTGATTCTTGGTGCCCAGCCTCCCGCCATCCGGGTTACCGTGTCATGTGTTGTTGTCTTCTGTGGCCTGTGACTTGACATTGTCCAGCTGGGTGCATGGGGCATGGTGGCAGCAGTGGCATGTGCCTGCTCATGGAGTGTGGTTGAGTAATGCGATGGCTTGTGGTGGTTGCGTGCCTGTTATTAATTTTGGTTGTGGTTGCAGTTCCCCCCATGTGAGGTGCGTTGTTTGTGTACTCACCCGGGTCTCGGAGTCCTTCTACTCCTTCAACTGCCTCCACCGGCAGTATGGCCATCACCCTCTCCTCCCAGGGATGGTACTGTACGGCTCTGCGGGAGGGCCCTCCTCCGGTGGCGTTGGCCTGGTCGTGTTCCTCCTGCCTCTTGGCTCTGACCCTCCTCCGCAGATCGTACCACCTGTTCTGGCAATCCTGCTTGGTCCTCCTGGTGTCCGCAACAGCATTCACAGCATCGACGATGGTCTGCCACATGGTTGTTTTGGCTGCCTGGCTGGTGCTTCTGACCAATGTTCCAAAGATCTGTGGCTCGACTCTGAGGATTTGATCAACAAGGACCTCCAACTCTCGGTGACTGAACTTTGGATTCTTGGTAGTGGGCATGGTGAGGGGTGTGGGTGGGGATGGTGTGGGTGTGGGGGGGGGTGTGGATGTTGGGGGGGGTGTGGATGGTTGTGTGTGTGTGTGAATGTGATGAGAGGGTGTTTGTGAGGGTGGTCGTTTGAAGGTGTGCAAGTGTAAGGTGTGGTGTAGCTTGTAGTCTGGTTCTGTGGTGTCTGGCAGCAGTGAGTCTGTTGGAAAGGCTCATGGTTTGTGTGTGTGGGCCCTTTTTATTGGTCCATGGGTGGGTGTGGCAGTTTTTGAATTTTGGGTGGGTGTGTTATAAGGAGTGGTGGTGTATTGGGCCTCTGTTTGTTTTTGGCAGTTGCAGGTCAGTGATTGTGTTATTTAAGTGGTTGTTGGCCATGTTTAGTGGCTGTGTGCCTTTCGACTGGTGTATTCTTGTGTTGTTTTATTTTGTCCTGGTTGTGTACGTGCGTTTTGAGCGTGTGTACGGTGTGTACATGGGCCATTTGGTTGTACGATTTTGTCCTTGTGTGTGGCTTTGTAAGACTCGTACATGCGGTTGTGATGTTGGGGCATGGGGTGCGCTCCGTACTTAGGAGGTTGTGTTGGGGGTGCGCCAGGAACGTACTGGGGTGGGGGTACGACTGGAACGTACTGGGGTGTAGGTTCACGGTGGTACGACACGTCCAGGGGTGGGGTTACGACTGGAACGTACTGGGACGTGGGTACACGGGGGGTACGACACGTACAGGGGTGGGGGGTGTACATTGACGGTGGTACGACACGTACTGGGGTGGGGCGGTGTACATTGACGGTGGTACGACACGTACTGGGGTGGGGGGGTGTACATTGACGGTGGTACGACACGTACTGGGGTGGGGGTACGACTGGAACGTACTGGGGTGTAGGTACACGGGGGGGTACGACACGTCCAGGGGTGGGGGTACGACTGGAACGTACTGGGGTGTAGGTACACGGGGGGGTACGACACGTCCAGGGGTGGGGGGTGTACATTGACGGTGGTACGACACGTACTGGGGTGGGGGGGTGTACATTGACGGTGGTACGACACGTACTGGGGTGGGGGGGTGTACATTGACGGTGGTACGACACGTACTGGGGTGGGGGTACGACTGGAACGTACTGGGGTGTAGGTACACGGGGGGTACGACACGTCCAGGAGTGGGGGTACGACTGGAACGTACTGGGGTGTAGGTACACGGGGGGTACGACACGTCCAGGGGTGGGGGGTGTACATTGACGGTGGTACGACACGTACTGGGGTGGGGGGGTGTACATTGACGGTGGTACGACACGTACTGGGGTGGGGGTACGACTGGAACGTACTGGGGTGTAGGTACACGGGGGGGTACGACACGTCCAGGGGTGGGGTTACGACTGGAACGTACTGGGGTGTGGGTACACGGGGGGTACGACACGTACAGGGGTGGGGGGTGTACATTGACGGTGGTACGACACGTACTGGGGTGGGGGGGTGTACATTGACGGTGGTACGACACGTCCTGGGGTGGGGGTACGACTCGAACGTACTGGGGTGTAGGTTCACGGTGGTACGACACGTCCAGGGGTGGGGGTACGACTGGAACGTACTGGGGTGTGGGTACACGGGGGTACGACACGTACAGGGGTGGGGGGTGTACATTGACGGTGGTACGACACGTACTGGGGTGGGGGGGTGTACATTGACGGTGGTACGACACGTCCTGGGGTGGGGGTACGACTCGAACGTACTGGGGTGTAGGTTCACGGTGGTACGACACGTCCAGGGGTGGGGGTACGACTGGAACGTACTTGGGTGTAGGTACACGGGGGGTACGACACGTCCAGGGGTGGGGGTACGACTGGAACGTACTTGGGTGTAGGTACACGGGGGGTACGACACGTACTGGGGTGGGGGGGTGTACATTGACGGTGGTACGACACGTACAGGGGTGGGGGGTGTACATTGACGGTGGTACGACACGTACTGGGGTGGGGGTACGACTGGAACGTACTGGGGTGTACCTAGACGGGTGGGGGTATACATACACGGGGGGTACGTGTCGGACGTACGGGGGCTGGGGGGAGTGTTGGGCGCGTATGCGGGCACATGTCTCCATGGTTGCTATGGGTGTTCGGTGCGGACGGTGTTTTTTCCATACGGTTGTACGCTCGGACGCACGGGATGGATCGTGATTCCTCGGTCGGACTTGGCTTTTCACGTTTGTAAGGTAAATCGTCCGAGGACGTGTCGGACACATTTTCCGACCCGAGGACGTGTGGGGAATGATTCCCAGTGCGGTTCGTATGGACTTTTTACCATGCGAATCGTGATTGCCAGTTCGTACGGCACTTGTACGATTCGTACGGTAAAAAGACCCGATACGAGTCGCACGGGGGAATTTTTTACCGGATCGTGATCGGCACCTAAGCTGTTGCAAGGACTAGACCCTTGCAGAGTGAGAAAACATACTGGTTTGCAAGGTCATTCTCTGGCTTGTCTTTCTAGGAAAGTTTGTCAAAGTGTTTTTCACCATTTCAGAATGCTGGCAGTACATCATACTCAAATGCGGAAATTAGTGAGAAGGTTGTATTATGCAAAAAGTCCAGCACTAAAGTTAAGTGAGTTGAACAGTGCTCTTTTGCGTGGGTCAGTATCAGATGTGAAGCAGGTCTGTGATGATATTGAGTTTTGTTACTTTGGTCCTCAGCAAGAGAGTGAAGAAACTGACACATTAGTAGAACAAAATGTTGAAGACAATGTACAGCCCGTAATTACAGAAATATTTGAGGATGAAATCACAAAGTTTGTGGTAATTTCAGGTGAAAGACCAAATGTTTCTTGTATTTGTTGTCGGCGAAGTCACTATAAAAATCAGACTAGGGGTGTCAATCTGTATTTAAAAAGTGAAATAGAAGATAATGATAAGTGGACGGAATTTGCAACTTATTTGTTGGTAGAGGATTGTCTTGATTTGAGATCTGAGCAGCGTATTTGCAAATATTGTTATAACAAATTAGATGAGAATAAAATGCCTGCTAGAGCTGTTCATAATAATCTAGAGTTGGTTGCTATTCCACCAGAGCTGATAGATTTAAATACGTATGAGTCTATTCTCATACAATGTGTTCAACCGTTTCAGGCTATTGTTCGTATGGAGCCCAAAACAGGTAAATTACCTCCATCAGAGTTGCAAAGAGGATTGAAAGGAAGAGTTGTGTATTTACCGTTAGATGTAAGGAAAAATATTGAAACTATTGGTGTAGACCATGCAGAAAATGAGCCACTAGTCATTTTAGTTAATGGTGTTCCTACTAAGAATAAGAAAATTTGGCAAGAGTTAGTGGATGTTAGAAAAGTGCAAAAGGCATCATTGCATCTGTTAAAAAATAATGAGCACTATAGAAATGTGTTTGTAGGAGAAGAGGAAATAGATTTAGCAGAAGATACTGAAACATTAAGTGGACAAATAGAAAAAGTGGACATGTCCAGATGTGAAGAAATCTATGAACATTACAGTGTACATCCACTTCATTCCAAAGAGGTGATGGGGAATACAATTGAGTTGTTTCAAATGAAAAAAGCAATAGGAAGTGCCATGAGTGTATGGGAAGAGAGCTTGGAAGCTTGTTGTTTCCCGCAGTTGTTTCCAACAGGAAAAGGTGGACGATATGATGAACGTCCTGTGCAAATTCCTGCATCTGAATATCGGACAACAAGATTATTTGCAGAAGATCCAAGATTTCGACAATGTATCCCTTATATGTTTCATCCTCTGTTTGAAAGTGACTTGTCTGGACTTTCATATGCAGTAAATCACATTTTAAAAACTGGAATGCATCTTCAAAATGTAACTGCAAAGGATTTTATGGATAAAGTGCATCAGAGAGATGATCATTTAGAATCTCAGTTGATTAATCTGATGGCATGTCAGCGTGGAACTAATGAATATTCGTACCGTCGACATGGAGAACTGAAATGTATGCTACGGAACTTGGGAACTCCTACATGGTTTGTTACACTAAGCTGTGCTGAGTATGCTTGGGATGATTTACTTGAATTTCTTCGAGAGACAAATTCCAATATAAAAAATATTGAATACAAGACACCTGGAGAATTGTGCTCTTAGGTATCCTGTCAATGTATGCAGATATTTCAATCATAGATTTGAAGCTATGACGTCTTTCATCTGCAATAAAAAGAATCCTCCTCTTGGAGAAGTTGTGGATTTCTTTTGGAGAAAGGAGTATCAAGCAAGAGGTGTTCCTCACATACATATGTTGTTATAGATCAAGGACGCCCCCAAATTTGGAACAGATTCAGATGAAACTGTTTTGTCTTTCATTGAAGATTATGCTACATGTGCTCTTCCCAATAGCAGAGAAGATAAAAACTTAAAACAACAAGTCTTACGATTTCAAAGCCACAGGTGTGGAAAATACTACTGTCGACGAAAGTACAAGTCAAAGGATAAGTTCTATACCAAATGTCGTTTTGGATTTCCACGCCCTGTATTATCCAAAGGAAGAGTGAACAGTTTTATGTCAGCTATGTGACATACCATCACAAGAAAGTCTCCGAAAAACACATACAACTTAAGAAGAAGCGAACATTCGAAATACATAAATGACTACAATCCAGTTATTTTATCCATGTGGAACGCTAACATGGATATTCAGTATGTTGCGGACAATTCCATTGCTGTTGCTCGATATGTAACGTCTTACATTACTAAATCAGAAAAGACTCAATTGAAAGAAATGTGGGAAGCGATTTCTCACAAGAAGACTCTAAGTAAGAAATTATACAGTTTCAGTTTGAAGATGTTATCGCATCGTGAAATTGGAGCATATGAATGTTCAGATCGGTTATCATCTGCAAGTCTATATTCCAAAAGTAGAAGAATCATTTGGGTAAGTCTAGGTCTTTCAGGAATGCGAAATCAGGTACTGAAATCTGTTCAAGAAATTGAATATCTAGCAGAAAATGAAACAGAAAGTACAGATATTTTGAAAACAAATATGTTGGACACATACTACCCAAATAGAAGTCATCATCTTGAGAACATGTGTCTCTATGAAGTGCTGCAAAACTACACTTTTAAAAGGAATACTACAGAGAACATCAAAGATAGAAAATATGCAGTGATTGGTTCCGAAGGATGTCTGGTGAAACAAAGGAAAGGAAATTTAATTAATCACAGGAAACTGAGTTGCGACACTGCTGACAAAAGGGAATTTTACTATTTAGCCCTTTTGCAAATGTTCAAACCATGGCGTTCAGAACTGGAATTACTTGGAGATTTTCCCAGCTATGAAGATTCATTTAATGCTTCTAAAGATAGCATACAATGCATTGCTTTCGCAAATTATGTCAAAATGTTGAATGATGAAATTGATCAAGAAGCTACAATTGCAGCTGAGATTGCTAGAGACAGTTCTCAAGACCGTCAAAGTTCTGCTGCACTGAGTCAAGATCCACTAGGACAACCAATTGTTGAAAATGAAGCAGCGATGAATGAGGTGGAAACAGCAATGTATCAAGCTCAAGAAGATGCAATACAGTGGACTTGGAAGAACAACTAAATGTTGAACAGAAACAAATATATCAGCAAGTTAAAGAGCAGATTGACCATGGATTACTTCATGAAAAGAGAGGGTGCTCATGTACATCATTTCAACCTATCTGAATGTATGTGAGTGGTCAAGCTGGAACAGGAAAAAGTTTCTTAATTAAAGTAATTACAAGTTATCTGCAGAAAACAACTGATTCGCATTTGTCTTGTGTTGTCACTGCTCCAACTGGGTTGGCAGCACATAACATTAAAGGAATTACTTTACATCGTTTACTAATGCTGCCAGTAGAGCATGAGAACAAATTGGAATACCACAAGCTATCTGGAGAAGCTTGTTGTGAAGTTTCAAGAGTCCTGAAGAACATGAAACTTCTCATTATTGATGAGGTGAGCATGGTCTCAAACTTGATGCTTGCCTTTGTGCATTTAAGAATGAAGCAAATTCTTAAAACAGAGTATGACGTGTTATTTGGAGGGAAACACGTCATAGTTTTTGGAGATCTACTGCAACTGACTCCGGTAAAAGGGCAACCGGTATTTAAAACACTAGCCCTTGAAGATAGCAGAAAGTCTCTTGGCAGTGTTGGTAATGTGAACATTTGGACTCATTTTGAATACAAAGAACTGACAACAAATATGCGACAGGCAAATGATGCTGAATATGGAAGTATTCTTCAAAATATAAGAATTGGAATTCTTTCAAAACAAGACAAACAAGCTTTGGGGAGTCGATTACTTTGCAATGTCTTTCCAAATGAAAATGCAGTTCCTGCAAAAGTGTACGTGGAAATTGCTAAAAATAAATCAGTGATTTGCTTAATGCCAACACTGCGCGAGTGTTCCATATTCGACGAAGAACTATTGAAACTGGAAAATGAAGAAATTGTGAAAATGGAAGCCATCGATAAAATACAGCATGAAGGAATCACTATTATTTTGACGGGAAAGTTGAGATCAAAACTGGATTGTTTAGAAAAAAAAATATCTAAAACTGCTGGTTTAGAAAAGACACTATATGCGTGTGTAAACTGTCGGGTAATTTTAACGCGTAATTTGGATGTAGAGAAAGGTTTAGTTAATGGTGCAATGGGTAAAGTGGTGGATTTTGTGAGTTATCAGAAAAAAGAAGGAATTGAATTTTTAAAAATTAAATTTGATAAGATTGATGAAGTTAAAGAAATTGGTCGTTGTTCAGTTCGTTTTTTGCTTGTTAAAGATTTATATGTCCGTAGGAAACAATTTCCATTTTCTCTGGCATACGCAGTGACTATTCATAAATCTCAAGGATTAAGTGTAGACAGTGCATTGGTGAACATTGGATCTACCGTATTTAAAGAGGGTATGGCATATGTTGCTTTGTCACGAGTCAGAACATTATCTGGTTTGTTTTTGATTGATTTTGATCAGGCGAAGGTTATTGCAGATGCAAACTGTGTAAAAGAGTATCATAGGTTAAGAAGGGTGTATGCTCCCAATTTAGGTCAATATCCTTTATTTGAAAAGCGTGTGGTTGGTCAAAAAAGAAGGTTTGAGACTATCTGTACTGAAGATGTCAAGAAGGGAAAAGAACAAGATAATGTTGTGATTGCAGGTAAAAAGAAATTGGACACTGGGGCGCCTGCGGCCACATGGAGACGATTGCATTTTTTTTTAGGGCTGGGGGGGCGGTCCTGGGGGGTGGGGGGGGGAGCCGTGGGTGAGAAAGGGGGGGAACACTCTGTGTACAATTATTCAGGCTGCCACTGTTCTGAGTTTTTCCTTTTGACCAGTTTGCAATTTATTGGTTCTCAATGTCTAAGTTGCTTGGGTGGCTCACACTGGCATGTATGGCTAAGTGGCTGGTGTGTGGTGGCTGCTGCCCCCTTTTACGAGACAACACTGGAACTGATGAGGCACATGCTCCCAGCCCCCGGGCAGGTTGCGACTGGTACATTTCTTGACTGTGGGGATGTCTGGCTGGCTAGGCCAGACACGGACCGGCGACCCGCATATGTTTATATACTTCTATGTGTAATGTATCCTGCTGAACCACGTATGCTTTCTTTGTTATACCTTTAAAAAAAAGCAATAAAAACAGATTTGCAAAAAAAAAAAAGAAATTGGACACTGTTGAAGAGATTGTTGGTTCTCAGTTTGAAAATAGTTCAGGTGTCAACTGCTATGCTAATGTAGTGGTCAATGTTGTTTTTTGTCTGGAAGGTTTGCGAGAACAAATGATGCAGAATCAGCAAAAAAGATGTTGTTCTCTGTTGCATTCTGTTCATGACAAATTGACAACAGATACAAGTAAAATACAATCTGTTTCAGATGTTCGTAGTGTTTTGGATGTGTGTTCTGGTTCTACACAATTTTCACAAAATATCCAACAAGATGCTCAGGAATTTGTAATGTATATGCTTACCATTTTTGAAAATGAAGGTGTAGAAATAGAAAATATTTTTGGCCTTTCTTACAAATGGGAACATGATTGTGAATTTGCATGTATACATGTAGCACCATTGTAGACACTGAGAGATTTCTGTATTTAACATTACCAGGCTGTAAATCAGTGTCTTTCAATAAATTAGTTAAAGGTGCAAATCAAAACATGGAGTGTAGCCAATGTAAATCAGAAATGTTATCCACATTATTCTTAACAAAATATGGAAAATACATAATTTTAATGATGCAACGTTGTACAGCTGACGGAAGAAAATTGGATACTTAAATAAAGCAATTTGTAGCAGCACAACTATCAATATCAGGAAGGACTTTTGTAGCAATTGCTATAATTTTCCATGTTGGTCCTTCCACCACATCTGGACATTACACTGCCTATCTAAAATGTGTCAAAGGCTGGACTCTTTGTAATGATTCTCAGTTGGTTTGTAAACAACGTTTGCCTAGGGAATTACAAAATTCCTACATAATATTTTTAAAGTCAAAATTTTAGGAAGATAATTCATTCTCTGAGTAATTTATAATTATAATTTAATAGGACTACCATTGGACAATTTACATAAAGAAGGAGTGCAAAAATACCATTTGGCCTCACGGAAAGGTATATTTTTGAATTATGGACTTTTTGGTGGTCATTGATTCGGTGAATATTTTAAAGCAGCAACATTTACAGTTTTTATAAGTTAAAGTTATAAAATTATGTAAGCCGTAAGCATTTCATATATGTGTGATTTGTATTTTCTGGTATTTTACTGAGAATAGCATGTTGTTTTTTTTTAACAATCTTTCTGATTGTTTTTTTTTTGCCCGCTGTTAAGTGATGAGTACGATTGAAAATCACTATTTCTAGTGAAATTCAATATATTCTGAGAACAGCAAAAAAGGCAAACAAATTACTTTGTGGAAATTATGCTGTGTTGTAAAAAATTTATTATTACATGTTATAATTTTTTTTCTTTTCTTTCACAGATCCAAATTTTAAAATAAGCAATTTATATCAATTTAGATTGCAATGAAAATCTGGAAAAAATGTATACCATTTTTTATTCCTATTACTGTGAAGGTAAGTTTAACTAAGTCTCAATATGCAGACTGAGGAGGTCTGCAAGAAGCTACAAAGTTGAAACACGTTTCTAAAAACACTTTGTTTATACCTATTTAGTTTTAAAATCTGACCATAATCAGATATCATGTGACCTGCAAAAAAAGAGATTTGAGGGGTTCATAATATTTCCCATTGTACCTATTGAAGGACCGCAATCATTTGAATCATTCTTCTTTGAACATCTTTGCAGACAAAACTCTGTGCTTACCTTCTATCATTCGCAAGCAATTTTAAAAATAGAAATATGTCACTTTTTGTAACATAGTTATTGCGCAAGACAGTCTTTCATATTTACAAATAGAGGAAAAGGCACTCTGTGCACTTTTTCTACTCCATGTAAATACAACGTCATCATACACACCACTTTGCGTTGAAAGGGTGTTCTATAAGTGCTGTTGTGCATGATTGCACTGAATACTCATAGAACAAGACACATCTCTAGATTTATCAGAAATCATAAATCTCAATATGTGTGTGAATGCTGCACCATTCTAAAATTGGTATAGGAAAGCCAACAAGGAGAATTATTTTCATTTCTCCACATTTTTATATCTTCAATGCATGCTAAAATGTTCAGCATACATTGAAGGAGAAAAATGCATTTTCTCATTGTTTTTGTGCAGGAAGGTGTGTCTTCCTGCAGAAAAACAAACAGCACATGACACAGATATCCTTGCACTATGGTGCAAGGGTGCCTGTGTCACCACATGGCTGCAGTTTAAGCAGCCCTGCAGAGAGAAGCATAGGTTTGCAACATATATATGTACATATGTTGCATCCCTGTGCTTCGGAAGTACTACAGCACACTGCAGTTAAAGAGGTTACTGTGTGATGCTGCAGCACTTCCTCATAGTTCTGCACTTATACATTCACCATACACCACTAATGCATTCATTCAGTCAATTATGTACTACACATACATTCATCTACATTTTCACACACTAACAAAGAAATTTTGCTCTTTTTTTAAACCAGGAAAGTTAGTTCTTAGAAGAACTTTTTTTTTTCTTCTTTCTTCTTTTATATATTTTTTATTTTTTGGTTTTTCCAACAATTTTGTGATTTTTTTGTTTTTTCTGGAAAAACAAAACTAAAAACCAAACAGGAGGAACCAAACAATGAACTTCAGGGAACAAAAAAAAAACCCCCAAAAAACCTAGCAATTGTGACTTTCTTTCCGGCGGCAGATCAGATCGATCGACTGCTCACCGTAGCACAAAGTCACATTGCACCTAGTGCAGATCACTTTTAAAAATTGAAATTGAGGACGGATGTCCAAGTTTTGGGCTGACGGATGCACTCTTGAAGTGCTCGGCTGCAATGAGGTGGAAGGCGCAGGAGCAGGAGTGTCTCTCATCCGTCTGCATTCTTCACGTGCAAGATTGTTAGGATGAAGGGTCCTTAGGTGCTTCATCATACTAGCCGTCCCGCACGAGTATTTCCTAATAGGATCCCCTCGAGACAGCACTCTTTTGCAAATCTTGCACGTGACCAAGGTGGCATTGGTCTTCGTTTGCCCCTCGGGAAAAGTAAAAAATGTCCACACCACTGAAGAAAAACGTGGTGTGCGTGGTGTCTCCTCCAAAAATTCATCCTCAGATGTATGAGGAGATGCAGGTGATGCCTGCTGCCCTGAAGTCATTTTTAGTAGAAAAAAGTTAGAACTAAGTGTAAACTTAGTCTAAAAAATCTTCTTCTCTGCAAAGTAATGCTCCTCCAAAGAAGGTCAAAGAAGAATGATTGAATTGGGTGGGATCTTTCAATAGTTAGAACAGGAAGTGTAATGAACCAATCAAATCTCTTTTTTTGCATGTCACATGGGATCCGCGCACCCTGCGCATAAGCAGCACGCACCCAGCGCACATCCGCGAAATTGAATTAAAAAGAAATATAGGATTAGATGTAAAAATATATTACTTTTAAGACTAGTTTAGAGTTTGTCTTCAATTAATATTCACATGAAATGTATGAGATCCGCGCACCTACCACGTCATAGACGCACATGACGCATCGTGGAAGCGCGTAAACGTTGCGTTACGTACATAGTACGTGTCGCGTATATGCTTGGAGTCGTGTACCGGTCGCATTGGAATCGCGCATCAAACACGTACCCAACGCGGATGCTTTCACGTAGGGATCGAGAACGGTGCGCATAGGGTGCGCGGCTCCAAAAACCACGGAAAAAAAAAATATAAAATAAAGTTTTGAACATATAGTTAAAAAAATATTTTTAACAATATATATAAATATGTTTGAAAAACCCAATAAAAACAAATAATATTTTTTAATTTTGAAAAGATGTAAATGAAAAAATAGATTAAAAAAATAGTGTTAAAAAAGAATTTCAAAAAAACATAATTAATGAAATTGACACACTGAAATTGAAAAATATAGAAATCCAATGAAAATCATTAAACATGATATATTTAGAGATAAGTTATAGATAGGAATTAGCATTTAAAAAACCTTTGAAATTCACTGAAAAAACCATAGGTTTCATGCACATTATAGTTAGGAATTGGCTTTTAAAAAACCTTTGAAATTCACTGAAAAAAACAAAGGTTTCAGGGGCGTTATAGTTAGGAATTGGCATTTAAAAAACCTTAGAAATTCACTGAAAAAACCATAGGTTTCAGGAGCGTTATAGTTAGCTAGACATTTCCCTCGTACAAAACCCTAGAAATTCCCCCGTTATAGTTAGTTCAGCTAACAATAACTCGCGCCCCTGCAATGCACTGCTGATGACATCACATATTACATCACTCATGACATGGTCAGTGACATCACTGATGACATCACTGATGACATCTGAAATGACATCACTGATGACATCACTGATAACGTCATCCAGTGAGTGTGTGTTTCTGTAAATTTTAAATATGTTTAATATATACATAGGGGAAAACCTATGGAAGAATGAGTGGGTGTATAAGTGTGTGAATGGATGATTTAGTAGGTGCGTGACTGACTCTATAAGTGAGTCATTAAACATATCTTACTGCAGACTAGTGACTAAACTGTGTGAATGTCTGTATCTGTCTGTCTGTTGGTGTATAAGCGGCTGCATGGTTTTGTGAATAGCTATATGAGTGTCTCTATGGGTTATTGATTGGTTGTCTGAGTATCTGTATGGGTGCCTGAGTGTTTGTGTGGGTGGTGTGTGTGTGACTCTGTGCATACATGTGTGAGTGGGTGATTCTATGGGTGCATGGTTTTAAGAGTGCATCTTTGATGGACTGTATGGTTGGGTGAGTGTATGTATGGGTGTGTTAGGGATTGAATATATATCTCAGTGGTACATGTGTGACTAACTACATATGTGAAAGGCAGTACATATGTGTGTAAGAGTATATAAGTGGGTATATGTGAGTGTGTGATTGTGAGAGTGGCTGTATGGATGAGTGTGTGCTTGTATCAATGATTGTATTAGAGCGTAAGAATGTGGTACTATTTTTATGAGTAAGTGAACTTGTGTGTGTATAACTGTATAGGTGAGTAAATGGGAGTGTGATAAATTATTTGCATGACTGACTAGGTGTGAGAGTACCTCTATGGATGATTGGTGGTGTGTGAGTGTCTATGTAGGTGTATAAATGCATATGATAGTACTGTACTTAGTGACTGTAAGTATGAGTGACTGTACAGGTAAGTGAGTGGATGTGTGTGTAGATCTAAGAGTCAATGAGTGGGTATGTAGTTATTGGTATTGGAGTATCTATGGTTTTGAGAATGGACGTCTAAAATTTTGATTGAGTATATCAAAGGGTGTGAGAAGATGCACTAATTTATCACATGGATGACGTCATCAGTGATGTCATCAGTGATGTCATTTCAGATGTCATGAGTGATGTCATCAGTGATGTCACTGACCATGTCATGAGTGATGTAATATGTGACGTCATCAGCAGTGCATTGCGGGGGCGCGAGTTATAGTTAGCTGAACTAACTATAACGGGAGAATTTCTAGGGTTTTGTACGAGGGAAATGTCCAGCTAACTATAACGCCCCTGAAACCTATGGTTTTTTCAGTGAATTTCTAAGGTTTTTTAAATGCCAATTCCTAACTATAACGCCCCTGAAACCTTTGGTTTTTTCAGTGAATATATATATATGTGTATGTGTGTGTATATACACACACACAAAGTAGTAAAAATGTCAAAACACCAAGCAATAAGATCCATAAACCAAAATAGAAAAAAATAAGAGTAAAATTTGATTAAAAAAATGACACCAAACCGACAAAATTCCAATAAAAGGAACCAAAGACATGAATTTTTAAATATTTTTGTAGAAATAGTGTCAACTAGGACAATGTGTCAGTGATAGTCTATGGGAGATGTAAACTGTAACCTAAACACAATTTCAGGCCGACCATCAGCCCTGGTCAGATACAAGTGAATTGGTCCAGTGAAAAGTCTGAGAGTCAAAAAGTTCGAAAACTTTTCTAAGACCCATTTCAGCAAAGGATTTTTTCACTTTTTTAAAAGAAAAGCATTAAACGTTCTTCTAAATCGCAAAGCAGATAGGAAACTTGTCACTTTTTGAGAAGAAAAATAATCCCAGTGCGAGCAGTCATTGAAATTGTAGACACTGCCGTGAAACCAAAGACCAGATACTGGAAGCATTTTGGTCCCTCAGGAGCTCTGGAGATTTCTCGCTGAAAATGTTCCAAGTCCAAATGCAGAATGGGTCCAAGTTGTTTTTTTCCAGAAGTGCTAGAAGGCTTGAACAGGACATAGCAGAAATTCAATCAGATGCAGTGGAACTACCTGTTGGATACATTTACCTATGTGTCCTGCTCGAGATCTGGAAGAAAAGTTTTCAAAGGTTTCCAAACTTTCTTCTGGGGCTCAAACAACCACCAAAGTACACTTGGAAGGCCTTGAGGACCTCAGGGGAAGGAACTTAAGAGACGACTCTCAGGGTGTCAGACAACGCCAACAGCAAAGTTCAGTCAGATTCATCCACTTGCTAGCTGGGCACTTCAGGGTAAAGGCATCTTGCAGCTTGTTGTATCCCTGCAGCCACAGAGGGAATTTACTTCTTTGCCCTGAATCCAAGAAGAGCAAGTCCAATCCAAAAAATGTTCCTCTTAGGTTACAGACAACAGATCCAAAGTGTTGAGGATGGTTCCTTGAGGGGCCACATTTATACCTCGCACAGCTAATAGGTGGGGGTGACTTCTGGGCACTCCCAAACGAATGGGTTAAAGGTTGCCGGGTGGAAACCTACCCACTTTTCCAGCGGTTCCTCTATACCCTACTGCAAACAATCCCATAGTGCCCCTCACTCTCAAAATCCAATATAGGGAAATCCTGCTCTCTTTGTACACAGCCTGTATACCCTCCCAGAGGTGTAGCCAGGTTAATGATCAGTCCCCCTTCTCTATGGTCACTCAAAACCTGTTCTGGAGTAGCTTTCCTACTGCTGGATTTGATGCCAGCGTACAGAGACAAAAGCTGGGGCCTTTCTAGAGATTACCTGAAATGTACTTGTGACAGGGCAAGCCCCTTTAAAGTAACACTCTTGGGCCCACCCCAGCTGATCTTCCTGCCAAGGGAAGAAAACACCTTTCCACTCACTAGATCATTGCCCTGCTCTGAGAGCAGTTTTCATACCTCACGCTGCCCAGTACATGCTAGGCAATGGCTAGGGAGCTAATGCAAATTAGCCTCCAGCAGCTTCAGACAGGGTAAGAGTAGCTGTCTTAAAAGTTACATTTCCTCTACATTTCTTAGGAATCCGACTACAACATTAGACTGGATGTTGATTAAATATAAAGTAAGACACTGAGTAAATTCTATGGCTGGTACAGGTCAAATGTTGTAAAGTGTATGAACTACTGTAAACCATTCCTAGTGCAACTTACAGCCAGACCAGTCACAGTAGCAATGTCATTTTGGGGCTAGTCATTGGGGAAACATGCATTAAATGGCATACTTGTTCTGCTCTTAAATATTATACAGCCTACCTTGTGGGCAGCATGTTCTTAGGGGTGACTTATTTAATATTTAAAACCAGGTTTTTCTACTTGTCAAAAGGTTGATATTGACAATCCTGGGACCCACCCAAACTGGTCAAACATGTGCTGCAAGATTCAGGCTGCTGTTGCAAAGCTTCACAGATAGGTCTTTAGCAATGTTTTCCAGACCCGTTCTGTGGATAGCACAATAGATGCTGGTTCCCGAGTGGGACGGGTATGCCCAGACGTGGGTCCCGTGCTCTCCATGCCACTGAAGTGAAGCGGGTGAAACCCCGAAACTGGTCCTAGGTTGCTTGTTTCCAGTCCATGGAGGACCTGGCCTGGCAGTCGGTCTGGACTGTTCCCATTTGGGACAGGGTCAAGACTGATTTGCATCTGGCTAGGTCCAAACTGGAATGGCATGGTGAGCAAAAAAACGATGGATTTAGACCCAGATCTCTGTACTGGAGTGAATGTATGACATTGTTCTGCATTCTGTCCATCAACTGTTGTTTTTGCATTTGTCACCCTGAGTGGGACCGGTATGCCCAGACGTGGTTCCCGTGCTCTCCATGCCACTGGAGGCAAGCTATCCTGGCTGATGAAGGGTGAAACCCCGAAACCGGTCCTATGATGCTTGTTTCCAGTCCAGGGAGGACCTGGCCTGGCAGTTCGGGATGGACTGTCCCCATTGGGCACAGGGTCAAGACTGATTTGCATATGGCTGGGTCCAAACTTGAGGCATGGTGAGCAAAAAAACAATAGATTTAGGCCCAGATCTCTGCACTGGGATGAATGTATGACATTGTTCTGCATTCTGTCCATCAACTGTTGTTTTTGGATTGGAAAGGAGACATTTAATTTCCAGACACTGGTAAATTTTCTATACCATATAATTACCGGCAAGTTAAATAAGTCAATTGAGGATAAGCATATGTGAACATGTTTAAAGGCAGGGCCTGACTGGCTGTAGCGGGCACTGGGCATTTTTCCTCAGTGAGCTGCCAGGATGGGTGCCGGTTTTCAACCCCTGGGCCGTTTCTTTTAGCATAGCTGAAATATCTGCCCCCTGTAATAAAAGCAGCTGCAATGTTTTTCATGCCCCCACCTCCCGCGGTTGGTCAAATTCAATTTACAGGGCCGGTTTGCGTTCCCTGTCCGGCCCTGTTTAAAAGGGTGGGGGGCTCAGGCACTTGATCCTGTTTAGCAAGGGTAACGTGCAGAGTTCAAAGTCCAGCAAAAATAAAGCCCAGAAATATCAGGGTGGCCACGCATAAAAGGTGCATTTCCCACCCTGGCAGAGGTCGTTTTCTTTAGCCAAAAATATAAAAGTGGCACTACTACAAAAAAATGCAGGAATATTTAACCTACTGAAGCTTGATGTCAAACTCTGATTTCGGATGTATGTCGTTACAACGCACACTTTTACAACGCATGCACTTACAACGCATTTTTTACAACGCACAATCCATTACAACGCATGACATTACAACGCAGGACACTACAACGCATTTTTAAAAACTACCTTTACAACGCATTTCCATTACAACGCATACCACCTTTACAACGCATACCATTACAACGCATAATATTAAATTGCATTTAAGGTAAGTATTAGATAGTATAGGGGTAAAAATTACTATTCTAACTCCAGGGGGTGCAACAGTAGGGTAAATGTTGGATAGTATAGGGGTAAAAATTACTATTCTAACTCCAGGGGGTGCAACAGTAGGGTAAGTGTTGGATAGTATAGGGGTAAAAATTACTATTCTAACTCCAGGGGGTGCAACAGTAGGGTAAGTGTTGGATAGTATAGGGGTAAAAATTACTATTCTAACTCCAGGGGGTGCAACAGTAGGGTAAGTGTTGGATAGTATAGGGGTAAAAATTACTATTCTAACTCCAGGGGGTGCAACAGTAGGGTAAGTGTTGGATAGTATAGGGGTAAAAATTACTATTCTAACTCCAGGGGGTGCAACAGTAGGGTAAGTGTTGGATAGTATAGGGGTACAAATTACTATTCTAACTCCAGGGGGTGCAACAGTAGGGTAAGTGTTGGATAGTATAGGGGTAAAAATTACTATATTATGCGTTGTAATGGTATGCGTTGTAATGGTAGTATGCGTTGTAATGGAATGCGTTGTAAAGGTAGTTTTTAAAAATGCGTTGTAGTGTCATGCGTTGTAATGTCATGCGTTGTAATGGATTGTGCGTTGTAAAAAATGCGTTGTAAGTGTAGTGCGTTGTAAAAGTTGCGTTGTAAAGGTTGTTCCCCTCTGATTTCAGTACAGTGGTGTTATTTAGAGTACATTATTTAAATGAACGCCACAAGTGCAGTGCTGCCCCTGTAATCCTTAATGGCACAGAATATTATTCATTAAGAATACCCCCATCTTCCAGAAACATTTGAAATCGGTTCTGGGTGTTTATGTAAGCTCTCCAAGGAGCGCTCAGAGCTGCATGCACCCATAAAAAATGGATGTCTCCTTTCACTTCATATCACCAGGATGCCCCTGCCACCTCTGGGGCCATAGGGAGGTTGTGGGTACCCAGGAGTCACAGTTACTACCCCATGTGAGTCCCAAATGAGAGCTACATGGCTGTGTGTCAGACTGCACCGTCTGAAAGGGCCACAGAGACGGCCTGGACTAGCGATTTTCCCTTTCCCCCACTGCTACCAACAACCGAAGACGAAAGCCGGCGTGAAGAACGGAGCAGCTGACCCTTTAAGGATTTCCCTGCTGTCGCCGGACACACCCCTTGGAGGACAGACGCACCTACGGGAGAGAGGTCTTCAGCCCGTGACGTAGGGGAGGACGTCGGCAACACCTGGGAGGAAGACGGAGGCATCCGGAAGAGCACAGAGGGAGGACGAAGGAGAGAGACGGTGTTTGTGGAGAGAGACGCGCAAGCAGACGACCAAGGACATGAGAGCCGGGACGCTCAGGAGGACGCATCGCCCAGCCACGGCCCCGGAGGGTCGTGGCTACAACAGGTGCGTGCACGTCTCCGGGGATCCGGGAGCCGGGTGGGTGTTGGTACCGCCGAGAAAGGGGGGGAAAGCCACGCCGTGACAGGCTCTTGAATCACCTGCAGTGCATAGGTTCTATCCACTACTATCTCCTGCTCATTGGTGGTGGTTCCTTCCCCTCTCCCACACTTAAAAGGACAACGGTGGTTTCCTCACTCCCTTCCCTGAAAAACCCCCAGAGAAATACTGTGCACTAATCCGTGCTCCTTTTTCTTTTCATTTTTATGGGGTTGAGAGTCTGCACGTCAACCAGAGAGAGAGAGAGAAGACGTACTGGGACCAGATGAGGTGCTCCCTGACACGACCATCAAGGACCAACCCACCCCCGCTTAAAGGGCTATTGATTTACATTCCGAATAAATAAGGGACTGCCCTGAAAAAACCCTCATACTTTTCTGAGCCTTCCTTTGTACAATCTGACAAGTGGTGTTTCTGCCCGGTCTTCGGACCCTCCATTGGGAGCCCGGAAATGGAGAACCTGATACAACATATGGTGGAGGGCCAAAAGAAATTGGAATGGGTTGTGGAAAGACAGCTCACGTCTGCGCAGGCAGATCGAGAAATGTTCAAGGACCTCATGAAGGACCAGATGGAGGCTATCTTACGGGTTGGGGAGGAAGCAGCCCATCCCTCTATGGTTCAAAAGAGTAACCGGACTATGGCTTCTGTCCCTACGGTGGCCCTACAGAAGTATGTGGGGGGTGAGGATCCCGACGCCTTCCTCTTAAACTTTGAACGAGCGGCTAGGGCATCTGGTTGGCCAGTGGCCAAATGGCCGTTCTTTTTGGCCCCCCTCTTAACAGGGGACGCCCAGGCGGTCTACCAGGTGGCCAATCCCGCTGGGGTTACCCCCTATGAAGAAGTCAAAGCCATTATCCTGGATCACCTGGGACTCGACGCTGAGACATATCGTCTACGCTTTCGTAAAGAAAGGGGGTCCCCCGGGGATTCAGTGAAAACTCTCTACTTTAAACTAAAAATCGCAGCGGATAAGTTGCTTAAACCTGAGGTAAACACCAAGGAACAAGTCATGAACGCCATTTATTTGGAACAATTTATAGAGGCGTTACCATACCCCACTCAGCGTTGGCTTCGACAACATAATAACCTCAGTCCCGAACAGGCCGTTGAAATGGCTGCCTCCTTTTCCAGGGCACAAACCAGGGGGGCATCATGGGAGGTTGAGAAACCCTCAAGGTCCGTACCAGTACCCCGAAAACCGCTCCGCCCTATCAAGGAACCCGAGAGAGTAAAACCCAGATATGAGAGCCCCATGCATAGAGGACCTCAATGTTTCGAGTGTGGGGAATGGGGTCACATCTCCCGTACATGCCCAAAGAGACGGACTGAAGAACCGATGGACGTCAGCTATATTCCCCGCCATCTGCTGTACACCGAGGAATTGGGAACATGTTTCTATGTAAGTGTTTACCTCAATCAGAGACTCGTTACTGCCCTTCTTGATTCTGGGTGTAGGCAATCTGTGGTCAGGGGTGACTTGGTTCAACCAGAGCAAATCCGTCAGGGGAAACCCGTGTTTATACGATGTGTACACGGGGATGTGAAGGCTTATCCCTCAGCGACTTTGTCTCTCAAATGCTCGGACGGGCCCGTCCTTCAAGTGACTGTTGGGGTTCTTCCAAACCTACCTGAGGAACTCATCTTAGGTACCGATAACCCCCGGTTCCTGTCTCTGTTACGAACAAAAGTAGAGAACCCCTCCCCTAGTAAACTAGGTACACCCAAGGCCATCACCAGAACCCTCTTGACTAGGGAGCCCTGGGAGGGGGATAGAAGTTTCCGCTGGGCACAACTCAACGACCCCTCTCTTCAGCACGCCTGGCAACAGGCTCGCTTACCACAAGACCCCGGTCATCTCAGGTATCCTTGCTTCCAGATAACCCATGATCTAGTGTATAGAAAAGGAAGCGCAGAAGAGGAACCCCAGCTGTTAGTACCAACATTATATCGAGAACAGATCTGTTTCTTTGCCCACTCTCATCTCCTAGGGGGACACACCGGAGCCCAGAAGACCACCCAAACCCTGTTAAGGCACTTTTACTGGCCCGGTATTTACGCACACGTAAAACGTTACTGCCAGGAATGTCCTATCTGCCAGAAAAAGAATCCTTATACTCCTCCCGGTGTCCCACTCCAACCCCTCCCGGTTATAGGAAAACCCTTCGAACGAGTAGGCATGGACCTCATAGGTCCTTTACCCAAATCTAGTAAAGGTTATCAGTACGTCTTGGTAATGGTGGATTACCGCACCCGATTTCCTGAGGCATTTCCCCTGAAAACCCCCACTACGGCCGGTATCGCCGATAAACTTCTAGAGTATTTTTCACAGGTAGGTTTTCCTCGCCAGATCCTAACAGACCAAGGAACCCCGTTTGTCTCTTGACTCATGGCACAGGTCTGTAAGTTATCAAACGTCGAGCAATTACGTACCTCCGTTTACCACCCCCAGACCGATGGACTGGTCGAGCGATATAACGGGACCCTAAAATTAACGTTAAGGAAAATGTTAACAGAAGAAGGGAAACACTGGGACAGACTCCTACCCCTAGCCCTGTTTGTTATTAGAGGGCAGGTGCAGAGTAGTCTGGGTTGCTCTTCCTTCAAGTTGTTATACGGTAGGCAACCCAGAACTCTCCTAGAGATGACCAAAGAAGCCTGGGAGAAGGACGCAACTTCCACTAGTACCGTCCTTGACTATACGCAGGACCTCAAAACCCGTTTAGGCAAACTAAGAGACCTGGCTCGGACAAACCTCGAAAAAGCCCAAGTCCAACAGAAACAACAATATGACAAGGGGAAAAAATGGAGGACCCTTCAACTCAATGATTGGGCTTTGGTGAAGCTACCAGGAACCCTAGGTAAAGGAAGAAAAGAGTGGGACGGTCCCTATCTAATAGTAGATACCATAGGAAATACCACCTATCGTTTACAACTTGCCCCACACCGCACTCAGACCTATCACATTAATCTTCTGAAGAAATGGTTAGGCCCCCCTCCTGTAAACAACCATCTAACCCTTCCCCAGACAGCCGTCTCAACCACGCTGGACCTCCTCGCGGTAAACGAAGATCTGTCCTCCGCTCAGAAAGAGTCCCTCTTGGACACCTTACTCCCCTTTTCTGCCCTCTTTTCGGATCTACCCGGAAGGACCTCCCTGGTCGAACACCGTATTGAAACCCTTCCTAACCAAACCATTTGGCTACGACCCTACCGAATACCCGCCGGACGACGAGAGGCCATTGCCTCCGAGATCAGGGATATGTTAAAGATGGGAGTGATACAGCCCTCCCACAGCAACTGGGCCTCTCCCATCGTTCTAGTGCCGAAACCCGACGGAAGCATCAGATTTTGCATCGACTTTCGTCAAGTCAATGCAATCTCTGAGTTGGATGCGTATCCTTTGCCCCGGGTAGATGAGCTGATCGAACAACTAGGAGAAGCCCAATATATAAGCACCCTAGACTTAACAAAGGGATATTGGCAGGTTCCTCTACGTCAAGGTGACCAAGAAAAAAACGCTTTTATCACCCCCGATGGTCTCTTTCAATTTACAGTATTACCTTTTGGGCTCCACGGGGCACCAGCCACCTTTCAGCGTCTTATGAATAAGGTGCTAAATCCCCTTAAAACGTTTTCCGCTGCCTATCTGGATGACATTATTATCTTCAGTTCATCCTGGAAAGACCACCTTCTACATTGCCAACGAGTATGCTGCGCCTTACAAGAGGCCGGTTTACTAATAAACTCTCGAAAGTCAAGAATGGGGTTTTCTAAAGTTAGGTATTTGGGGTATCTGCTAGGAAACGGGTGTATCGAACCTCAACAGGAGAAAATCCGAGCTATCACACAGGTCCCCTTCCCAAGCATCAAAAAAGAGGTCAGTGCCTTTCTGGGTCTCCTAGGTTATTACAGGCGGTTTATTCCTCATTATGCAGAATTAGCTGCCCCCCTCACAGATCTCCTAAAGAAGAGTGTACCGAGTCGATTCCCCACCCAACCACCTCCGGCTGCCGTGACAGCATTCAGAAACCTGAAAGGCGCCATAACCCAAGGACCAGTGCTCATGTCACCTGATCACAACCTCCCTTTCATACTACAAACAGATGCATCAGATGTTGGTATTGGGGCAGTCCTATCCCAGATAGCAAAGGATGGTCTTGAGCGCCCAGTGGCATTTATCAGCAGAAGACTCTTTCCTTGAGAGGAAGTATAACCCACAATTGAAAAGGAATGTCTCGCTATCAAGTGGGCCATAGAGAAGCTCCGGTATTACTTGGAGGGCCGACCGTTTCTTCTTTATACTGACCACGCCCCTCTGGTATGGATGTGTAAGAATAAAAGCAACAACCCGAGGGTCATGAGGTGGTTCCTGTCACTCCAACCCTTTACCTTTAAACTCCTCCATCGCAAGGGCAGCCAAAGTGCGAATGCTGACTTTCTTTCCCGATATCCACTCCTCCCCGATCGGGAAGACTCTGGGGGGGGGGGGGTCAGACTGCACCGTCTAAAAGGGCCACAGAGACGTCCTGGACTAGTGATTTCCCCTTTCCCCCACAGCTACCAACAACCGAAGACGAAGCCGGCGTGAAGAACGGAACAGCTGGCCCTTTAAGGATTTCCCTGCTGTCGCCGGACACACCCCTTGGAAGACGGACGCACCTACGGGAGAGAGGTCTTCAGCCCGTGACGTAGGGGAGGACGTCGGCAACACCTGGGAGGAAGACGGAGGCATCTGGAAGAGCGCAGAGGGAGGACGAAGGAGAGAGACGGTGTTCGTGGAGAGAGACGCGCAAGCAGACGATCGAGGACGCGAGAGCCGTGACGCTCAGGAGGACGCATCGCCCAGCCACGGCCCCGGAGGTGTGTGCACGTCTCCGGGGATCCGGGAGCCGGGTGGGTGTTGGTACCGCCGAGAAAGGGGGGGAAAGCCACGCCGTGACAGGCTCTTGAATCACCTGCAGTGCATAGGTTCTATCCGCTACTATCTCCTGCTCATTGGTGGTGGTTCCTTCCCCTCTCCCACACTTAAAAGGACGACGGGGGTTTCCTCACTCCCGTCCCTGAAAAACCCCCAGAGAAATACTGTGCACTAATCCGTGCTCCTTTTTCTTTTCATTTTTATGGGGTTGAGAGTCTGCACGTCAACCAGAGAGAGAGAGAGAAGACGTACTGGGACCAGACGAGGTGCTCCCTGACACGACCATCAAGGACCAACTCACCCCCGCTTAAAGGGCTATTGATTTACTTGTACATTCCGAATAAATAAGGGACTGCCCTGAAAAAACCCTCATACTTTTCTGAGCCTTCCTTTGTACAATCTGACACTGTGCTTCTTATTCAAACAAATAAGTGACTGATATGGCTAAAAAAACAACATTTTCTTCTGTAAGTACAGAGCTTACACATCGCTTACCTGAAGCACACGCGTAAATGAAAGATAAACAATCATTGGCAATGCCACTAGATTTTACCTTTGTGATCTATTGCAGTGTTTCCCAAACTGTGGATCGCCAGACAATTTCTGGTGGGTTATGAAAAAGCAATAAATAAAAATGCCTTTAGATTTTGTATTTATCTTGACGCATTTACTGTGCTTTAAAGAAAGAGGTCAAATGTTAAGCTATGTCTTCTGACAAATTGCTGCTTATTCTTTTAAGATAGGGAAGGGATTGGGGTTTACTTTCCTATCTCTGACTGTATAGAGAAGAGCTTTTAAAATGAACTTTGTGACAATCTTGCTTCGTTTTTGTAACTGTAAAATGTGATGGAAACAGATTCAATAGGACCAAAACAAATGAAGACACTTTTTCTTGGTGGTGTACAATGAAAAACATTCACGGTAACCAGATTTTCACACATTATCATTTGTGTGCTATATAGTTTTATCAGTAAAACTGTATGTCTGTAGAAACGTAGAGGCCTTTTCAATGGAAAAGGCACTATCCACAAATGACAGTGTGCTACTACATGATGCTTTAGTTATATATTTTCAACAGCATCCTCAAAAATGCACCACCATCTGCATACTGCACCCTTACCACTTTCCTCCCGAATACATATACTACACTTTGTGTGAAGTTGGGATTTTTTGCAATCCCTAGGACTTCAGTGATGTAACGCCAATGTCAGCACCGCCATTCTGAATTTTCCTTTAGCACCACTGTTGTAAAGGTGCTGAACTTTGTCCAGTTTTAAAACAAGCCATCGTAAGTATTCCCAAGCAAGACTGCAGGTGAACATTCCACTATTTTTTTTATTTTTAAATTTCTTTATTAGTTTTATTTCTCCAAACCATTACCTTCCACTATTTTTTACTGCTTTTTTTTAAGCTTCACAAATCCACAATCCACAATGCACAAAAAAAAGAAATAGTGGCAGGTTCACCTGCAGTCTTGCTTGCGAATACTTACAAAGTTCAGCACCTTTACAACAGTGGTGCTAAAGCAAAATTCAGAGTGGCCGTGGTGACATCGGCGTTACATCACTGAAGTCCTGGGGAGTGCAAAAAATCCCAGCTTCACACTAGGGTGCCGATTCCGATCCGGGTAAAAAAATTTGCGTACGACTCGTATCCGTATATTTTCACGTACGAATCGTACAAGTACCGTACAAACTGCGAAGTACGATTCGTACGTGAAAAATACCTACGAATTGCGTCGGGAAAATGGTCCGAGAGGGAGCCGTAAAGTTTTACGTCCGAATAGCATCGGGAAAAGTGTCCGATAGGGAGCCGGACATTTTTACGTGCAAATCGTAAAACAGAAGTCCGAGCGCGCAAGTACGATCCGTACCGCCCGTCCGAATACACAACCGCATGTAAAAGGCCCCGTACGGAGCGAACGCTGTAGCACACATGTACACGGGTAAACTTGTGCCCGGATATGAGTCGTACAGCCCCCCCTCACCCCGCACATGTCAGCACCGTACCCCC
Source organism: Triturus cristatus (assembly GCF_964204655.1). NCBI lineage: Eukaryota > Metazoa > Chordata > Amphibia > Caudata > Salamandridae > Triturus > Triturus cristatus. The sequence goes on along the minus strand of NC_140588.1, from coordinate 503,090,363 downwards.
GTATGTCAGCACCGTACCCCCCCTCTGCACCGTACCCCAACACCGTAGCACAACCCCGCACCTGTACGCGCCGCACCCCAGGCCCGTCTCCCAGCCCCGCACCTGTACGCCCCGTACCCCAGGACCGTACCCCAGCCCCCCACCTGTACACGCCGCACCCCAGGCCCGTCTCCCAGCCCCGTACCTGTACGCACCATACCCCAACACCATAGCCCAGCCCCGTACCTGTATGCACCGTACCCCAACACCGTAGCCCAGCCCCGTACCTGTATGCACCGTACTCCAACACCCTAGCACATCCCCGCACCTGTACGCACCGTACCCCAACACCGTAGCACATCCCCACACCAGTACGCACCGTACCCCAACACCGTAGCACAGCCCTGCACCTGTACGCGCCGCACCCCAGGCCCATCTCCCAGCCCCGCACCTGTACGCCCCATACCCCAGGACCGTACCCCAGCCCCCCACCTGTACATGCCACACCCCAGGCCCGTCTCCCAGCCCCGTACCTGTACGCACCGTACCCCAACACCGTAGCCCAGCCCCGTACCTGTATGCACCGTACCCCAACACCCTAGCACATCCCCGCACCTGTACGCACCGTACCCCAACACTGTAGCACATCCCCACACCAGTACGCACCGTGCCCCAACACCGTAGCACAGCCCTGCACCTGTACGCGCCGCACCCCAGGCCCATCTCCCAGCCCCGCACCTGTACGCCCCATACCCCAGGACCGTACCCCAGCCCCCACCTGTACACGCCGCACCCCAGGCCTGTCTCCCAGCCCCGTACCTGTACGCACCGTACCCCAACACCGTAGCCCAGCCCCGTACCTGTACGCACCGTACCCCAACACCGTAGCCCAGCCCCGTACCTGTACGCACCGTACCCCAACACCGTAGCCCAGCCCCGTACCTGTAAGCACCATACCCCAACACCTTAGCACAGCTCCGCACCTGTACGCACCGTACCCCAACACCGTACCCCAGCACCCTCACCCAGCATCGCGTATGTACGGACCTTACCTACGCGAAAAATACTCATACAGAACCAGGACACTGTAAAACAGCACAAGGAGGGTCAATTCGACTCACACAACACCACAAAACACGTCAACATGACAAAATACATCTCTATGAGTGACCTGGCACATCCAAACAAGCAAACAAAGGCCCTAAATCACAACCACCTCTTATAACACACCCACCACAAATTCAAACCCAGCCACACCCACAAATGGACCAATAAAAAGGGCCCACACACACAACCCATGAGCCTTTGCAACGGACCCACTGCTGACAGACCCCAGAGACAAACAACTGCACCTTACTTACACCTTAACTACACCTTAACTTACACACCTTCACACAACCTCATTCACAAACACCCCCTCTTCACAATCACACACACACCGTCACATTCACACCCACACACCCACAACCATCCACACCCACACCATGCCCACAGACAAGAATCCAAAGTTCACAAGGGCGGAGCTGGACCTCCTCGTCAACGAAGTCATCAGAGTCGAGCCGCAGCTGTTTGGAACATTGGTCAGACAGACCAGCATAGCCCAAAAAACAAGCCTGTGGCAGAGGATTGTCGATAAGACGAATGCTGTTGCGCCCATCCGAAGGACCAGGCTGTCAGGTTCTGTGAGATACGAGGTTGAGAACCACTCACCTTGTAAGCCGGATACAGCGGGAGCGATGCTGGTAACCCCCTCCCCCTATGTGGTGTTACCCGCCAACCCCTAACTGGGACGTCTAGCGTGGAACACCACCTGAAGGGGGAAAAGGAACGGAAGGGACCCCAGGAACGGGGTAAGGAAAGAACTCTCGGGGGGGTTGAACGTCTGAAGGTAACCTCACTCCAGAAGCGCATCCCTAACAACCATGTCCAGTGCAGTGTCCCAGGGCAGTTTCTATGGTCTATGCCGCTCTCCAAGTCTTTCAAGCGGCCCCAAGCGCATAGGGATAGCGGTCCTGGACACTCTCCGAGCCTTTCAAGCGGCTCCAAGCGGGAAGGAGGAGGTTTCCTCAAGGCTGCGCTGGTCTGTTCCTGACGCACCTTGTAGAATCAGCCGAAGAACAAGCGATTCTGTCAAACTGGGGTTGCAAAACAGGAATACAAAATAAGGGGTGATGTGAGTCGCACCACAACCCCCTGAAGGCTAACGCGGCGTCCGGATAAGGCGTCCCTGCGTTCTAGCCTGTGAAGGTAGGGATGTGGGTGCTCCTAGGACAAGGGGTATGAAGGAGACAGGGTGAAAATCTGGCAATCCTCAGTGCTGGCGCCGGGTTGATGCTGCGATGGTGTTCCTGGCGTTGCAGGGCGCGGTTGCTCCGTAACGGAGCCTCTGGGCTTCGGGAGCGCCAAGGAGTTCCGTTGGCGTGTCGGGAATCGGCTGGGCGTTGGAGCATGCCTTACACCCTCGTGGCGCTCGGCCGATGGTGGGAACGAAGATGCGGGTGGTTCACAGGAAGATGAGAAACGCGGGCAGCGTTCCTGGCTCATTAGTATTCAAACAGCGGTTGACAAGCGCCGAAGCGAAGGAAGGCGGGGCCTATATAGGTCCCGTGTTCGCGCCTTCCGCTCGGCATGCTGGGAGGTGTAGTCCTACTCCCCGTGCGCGCTTCACTCGCGCTGCGCGGGAGTTCCGAGTCGTGACACATGCATGAATGCCAAGCCAGGTGGTACGATCTGCGCAGGGCAGTCAAGAGGAAAATGAACGAGGAATACGCCCAGAGTAACATCACTGGAGGCGGGCTGCCCCGTAGACCCGTACATTACCATCCCTGGGAGGAGAAGGTGATTGCCATGCTTCTGCTGGTGGGAGTACACGGAGTCGAAGGAGTCGCAGAGCCTGGTGAGTACACAAACAACTCACGTAACATGGGGGGAATGCCATCCACACCACAAATACACAAAATGCACGCAACTTCCCCCAAGCCCTCACCGCACACAACCACACTCAAAAACCACGCTCATGCTGTAGGAAGGTGGATATCTGACTATGGTTACCCCCAACTTTTTGCCTAGTGTCTAGCTGGTTTTTCGACTTAGTTGGCCTGAGATCCTGCTATTCAGGGTCTCAGGCTGTCTGCTCTCTCCTTAAAATGGACTCCATGTACCCTAGGTACATACACAATTGGTAAGGATCACCTTATTGGACCCTGTACAGTGTACCCTAGGTACCCAGGGCATAGGTGTACCCTAGGCCTCCCAGGGGCTGCAGCATGTATTATGCCACCCCTGGTCTGGCCTTCCAATCAGACACAACTGGCTGATCGCTCAGCTGGGGCAAGGTCGTGTAATCACCCCTTGCTTAGATATAGTATATCTATATCTACCTTATATATAGACACATGTGCACCTATCAGCCACTCCTATGGCAGGCCTTAACAATCCTGGAGACAGAGTGCTTGGTAACATGTGAGATGGTGCTCTAGCATGAGCTGAGCCTGTCTGCAGCTTTCGGAACCATGTCCTTATAGCTGTTCTATGATATCGCCTACCATATACTCTTAAAGTGCCTTATAATCTTAAACGGTTATGGTAACTATGGTTTGGCTTTATCAAAACTTGTCGTGTAAGGTGTCTAACACTTTGGAATAATACCCCCATACCATTTCTGGTGATGAGGATATTATTACTCCCTTCTAGAGGGAGAGACATGTTAAAATCCTACTTTGCTGTTTAACTCTAACCAAAGCCTCAGCATCACAAAATGGATGCTGCTGCCACAGACACGAGTCTGACCTCCTGCTGCTGGGAGTGGTCCCGGCAAGGGAGGCTTGGACAATAGGTTTCCTGCTTGGGGAGGTGCTAGCACCTCCCCAGACAGACTTTAGTGTATTGGGGCAGGGAGGGCTGAAAGGAATGAGACATGCCTGGGGCACACAAGGTGTCCCATGCATAGTCCAGTTCAAACCGGTGCTGGGGCACTCCAGCCCCAGTCCTGGCGCGAAACTGGACAAAGGGAAGGGGGTGTAACCACCCCCCTCCCAGGTCCCACCCATAAGGCGAGACCTAGCAGGTAACCCAGCCCCCCAGATTAGTATAAGTGTGGTAGCTGGGCCCCAGGAGATTAGATTATCCTGAACCTGCAACTTGAACAGAAACTCTGGACCTTCGACATTCGACGAAAGAAGAAGACTGAAGAATCTCCCTTGTGGCCAAGGAGTGGCTACCCTGTGCAAACAGGCACCATCAAGAGACTACCCTTTGCTTTGCTAAAGTTCTACGAGGGACCGACTGCAGAGCCCGACCAGAGCCTTGACTTCCAGACTTCTCCGACCCTGATCCACACCCACAGCCGTGCTGAGATCCGTGGAGGCGACGAGAGACGTGGGACCGGCTAACTGGGAAAAGTGGCTAGTATCTTCAAGCGCAGCTTCTGAGGCACCCTCGAAGTTGTGCACCGGGGATTGAGAAGCCCCAACCCCAAGCACCATCTGCACCGAAGATCAGCCCCCCACACTCCACGAGTCCTGCGTGGGGCCCTTCTGCATTTTCCTGCTTGCCGCGTAAGTCCGGTTGCTTGCCCGCTGGCTAGTGGCCTTTGTGACGACGCATCCTGAAATCTTCACCGCTGGTTTGGCTCCTCCAGACTGGCTCCTGCTTCTTTGAAAAAGAGAAGCACCCCAGACCTTCCTCGTCTGCACCAGAAGCAAGTCCTCCGTTCTTCGTGGGTTCCGCTTGCCAAGGCTTGGTGAGTCCTAGTCCAACTTCGACGCCGCCGACAGCAAGAGCCTTCGTGGGACAGCTCGCCTCCTGGTCCTGGTCGTCCTCGACGTTCCCTGGTCCTCGTGGCTGCAGCGACAAGCTTCACCTTCACCTGCAATCTTCACGACATCGCCTGGTTCCTTCCTGGTTCCACGTGGTCACTGGCTAGTGACCTTGACTCTGTCCCTTCTGCTTGCAGGTCTCCTCTCTTCTTGATCCCAGCCTTGGGATCCACCGGACACTCTTCACTGACTGCCTGTCAGCAACTTTCCTTCAGGCATCCATAGAAGTCCACGACGAAACCCGACGCAAGTTCACACCTATGCACCCGCAGCCTGTGGGCTAGGTAACTTGGGTACTTCGGTGCTCACAAGGGTATTGACTATCCTAGGGTCTAGTTTCCGAGTCTCGACTTCCTAGCTATACCAGAAGTGTCCTAAAACTGTTTATTTCTAACTGCTAGTGATTCTATCGACTTTTACGCATTACGCGTGAGTGTTTCCATTCTGCACCTGAATCCCGTGGGCCTCCCACTTCCTAACTGTTGCTAGTGTAGTGTAGCCCCAGCGATTCCCTAGGCCTAGGCCTATCCTATTTCCGTGACAGTGGTCCTTATACCACTTACTTAGTATATGGTTTGCGTGGCCCCTAGGGCCTAACTGTATTACTTACCTGTGTGACTTAATGTATGCTTAAATAAGACTGTGTTGTACTTACCTCTAATTTCATAAAGAGTGCTGAGGGTTTGACTAGAATAAATACACTTTATTTTATATATATATCTGTTGTGGTGTCCTTTCATTTGGTATTCAAGGCATTATATATGGTATCACAGCTGGCTTCACATGCCATTCAGAGTTTAGCCTAAGACTGCTCTTGTCCATGATACCACTAGCAAAGCTGGTCTATAAGGTTGACTTTACAACCAATCACCATAAGGGTATTTGGACTGATATAAGGTGTACACTAGAACTAGTGAGATCATACATCAGGCCAACTTCTCACATTGGTGAGCAGCGGTTGGGATCTGAGCTTGCTGTTGTAATACCATTGTAATCTTGAGATACTAAATTGAAAGATCACACAGATATTGTTTAGGTACATATAACATAGATTATAATACTTAAGTCCTACTGGACTTAGTGGTTGTAGGTTGAAGGGAGTAACACACCCTGACTACAACTACTAGAAAGGTTTAGTAGATACAACTAGTGTAGGTAGGTGCACACACCACACCCTCACTAGAATCATGTCCCTGAATGGAGATCACACTGATACTCCCTCAGGAGAGGAGAATCCTAGACAGATTCCCTCTAGATATGATGCATTCACTTTCCAGGAGATGAGACAACTGTGTACCTCCAGGAGATTAAAACAGGGTTCCAACCCTACCCTTAGACAGCTAGTGGAGCTTCTGGAGGCCTATGATCCTGAAAGAGCTGCCAAGTATGGTGCCATAGCTGTAGATAAGGGTCTACCCACCACAGAGGAGTCAGATGGGGCTTCAGATGAAGAGGTAGACAGCCAGGGCCAAGTAGGAAGACTTAGCCATTCTAACCTAGGCTTACATGGGAGTTTGCATGGGGTCCCCCCCATACAGACCCCCAAGTGGGCTTAACCAGAGAAGCAGGAGAGACAGATCCCCTTCAAGGGAATCCATCCACTCCCATGTCTCTAGCATCTCTAATGCTTCCTCTCACAGGGGAATGACTTCCCCTGAGAGAAAGGAGCATGAAGCCAGAATGAGGGAAGCTAATCTGAGGATTCAGAGGGAAGAACTTGCCCTTGCCAAGGAGAAGCTTGCTCTGGCTAGAGAGCAAAAATTGTGTGGGTCAGAACCCACTGGTGGCAGCAACATTCCTAGAGATAGGGATAGGTCTTATGACCATAGAAACCTAAGCAAGATAGTCCCCCCATATCAGAATGGGGATGACATCCACAAGTGGATGACTGCTTTGGAGAGGGCCTGCAAAGTACAGCAGTTACCCCAGAGTCAGTGGGCAGCTATTTTGTGGCTCTCCTTTTCTGACAAAGGTAGAGACAAGCTCCTCACAGTCAGTGATGAGGATGCTAACAATTACAAAGTCCTGAAGAGTGCTCTGATAGATGGGTTTGGCTTAACCACTGAGCAATATAGGTTGTTGTTCAGAGACACCCAGAAGACACAGACACAGGACTGGTCTGATTTTGTGGATTGTGCCACTAAGGCTTTGGAAGGTTGGTTAACTGGCAGCAAGGTGCAGGACTATACAGGATTGTACAACTTGATTATGAGGGAGCAGATCCTTAGTAATTGTCAGAACCAGCTTCTCCATCAACACCTGGTAGACTCAGATTTGACCTCTCCCCAAGAATTGGGAAAGAGGGCAGATAAATGGGTCAGGACCAGGATTAGGCCTAAAAATCAGGGTGGTGACCAAAAGAAAGATACCACCAAGCCTCAAGAGAAGGGTGGGGATAAAACAAAAGAGAAATCTTCCTCAGGGCCCCAAAACTCCACACAGTGTGGTGGGTCCCAAGCTCCCTCCTCTACCACAGTTAAAAAGCCTTACTGCCATGAGTGTAAAACTCCTGGGCATTGGAAAACTGACAGCAGTTGCCCAAAGGCTAAAAACAAAACTGTTCCTCCAACTACTCCTGTCACACCACCTCTTACTGTCAGCAGTAATCCCCCAGGTGGTGGGAGTGCCCCCAAAAATTTGGTTGGGTTTTCTTGGGGAACACAGGGGGACTCTGGCTTAGCCAATTCCCCTACAGCAGCTACTCTTGTCTGTGATGGTGGCATGGGGTTTGCCAACTTCACTGCCTGTCCCAACACTTTGGGTAGGTACAGACAGGAGCCCTACATCAATGGTAGAAAAGCTGAGGCCTACGGAGACACTGGAGCTAGCATCACTATGGTGGCCCATAGGCTAGTTCCCTCTGAGCAGCTTTTGCCTGGTTTCTCATACCAGGTAACTAACATTGATGGCAAACAGAACAGTCATCCCATGGCAGAGGTATGTCTCAGCTGGGGAGGTGTCACTGGCCCTAAAAGGGTGGCAGTGTCTCCAACCTTGCCTGTGGACTGCTTACTGGGGAATGACTTAGAACTCTCAGCTTGGGCTGGAGTTGAACAAGACACCCATTCTAAAATGGTAGGCCTTTCAAAAAAGGGCAGTGGGGTTGTGCCAGTCACAACCCCTGTCCAAGTAGATTTCCTCCCTGAAAAGGTTGGAAGGGCAGTGGTAGCCACAGCCCAGGCAAAGACAGACTTCCCTGTAGAGATTGGCAGAGCTGTGACAGTCACAGCTCAAACCCAAACTGAGTGCCTCCCTGAAAAGGTTGGCAAGGCTGTAATGGTCTCAGCCCATACTCAGACTGACATAGGTGTAGTGAAGCCTGAAACTATGGATCACTCCACACAAACATAGAGTAGTGGGGAGGAAGAAAAGTCTCCCTCTCCCCAGACATTAGGAACAGGTCAGCCTCCTCAGGGATCTGACCTCACCCCTTGTGAAGGAACTGCCCCAGAGGTAGCCAGGCCTGGCCTGGCAGAGCCTCTGATGTCAGTGGCCCCTTCCAAGGTGGGACCCAGTCTGGTGCAGGTAGCCTGCCTCTCTCTACCCTGCCTTAGTCAGCCCAGGGCTGCAGAGGTCAGGGAGGCCAGTGGACCCCAAGAGGGCCCCTGTCCACAAGAACCCCCCCATCAAAAGAATGAGGATTGCCTGGCTAGTAGCCCTAGCCAGGTGATGGGTAAAAACATTCATGAGGGATCCCCTTTACAGGTAGTTAGGGACCTTCCCCAGAGGGATTCTGTTGGGCACAGGCAAACATGGGACCTTAGGGCCCCAAACCTGACCTGTCCCTCCAGTAAGCCCACAAAAGGGACCCAGCCTCTAGCTTTAGGTAGCCAGAGGCTGACCCTGAGAGCACAGTGCAACTCAGTTAAAGAAAGAAAGGCATCCATGGTGGAGGATGATTGGAGGAAGCTGAGGCCTCACTTTGAGGACACTCACTTCAGTACTCCATCTCAACACCAGCCTTTTACTTTGCAAAGACACACCAAAGGTAGAGATTCCCTATGGTGGAGACCCTATGATACCTTTAGGGTGAGGGATTGCTTAGTGGACCATGAGACAGGGGGTAACCATGCCAGTGCTGGTTCTTCCTTATATGGCCACTTAGGCAATAGAGGCTTACCTTGTCAAGGCCAGCCTTATCTCCTTTCGTTTGGGGGGGGGTTGTGTAGGAAGGTGGATATCTGACTATGGTTACCCCCAACTTTTTGCCTAGTGTCTAGCTGGTTTTTCGACTTAGTTGGCCTGAGATCCTGCCATTCAGGGTCTCAGGCTGTCTGCTCTCTCCTTAAAATGGACTCCATGTACCCTAGGTACATACACAATTGGTAAGGATCACCTTATTGGACCCTGTACAGTGTACCCTAGGTACCCAGGGCATAGGTGTACCCTAGGCCTCCCAGGGGCTGCAGCATGTATTATGCCACCCCTGGTCTGGCCTTCCAATCAGACACAACTGACTGATCACTCAGCTGGGGCAAGGTCGTGTAATCACCCCTTGCTTAGATATAGTATATCTATATCTACCTTATATATAGACACATGTGTACCTATCAGCCACTCCTATGGCAGGCCTTAACAATCCTGGAGGCAGAGTGCTTGGTAACATGTGAGATGGTGCTCTAGCATGAGCTGAGCCTGTCTGCAGCTTTCGGAACCATGTCCTTATAGCTGTTCTATGATATCGCCTACCATATACTCTTAAAGTGCCTTATAATCTTAAACGGTTATGGTAACTATGGTTTGGCTTTATCAAAACATGTCGTGTAAGGTGTCTAACACTTTGGAATAATACCCCCATACCATTTCTGGTGATGAGGATATTATTCCTCCCTTCTAGAGGGAGAGACATGTTACAATCCTACTTTGCTGTTTAACTCTAACCAAAGCCTCAGCATCACAAAATGGATGCTGCTGCCACAGACACGAGTCTGACCTCCTGCTGCTGGGAGTGGTCCCGGCAAGGGAGGCTTGGACAATAGGTTTCCTGCTTGGGGAGGTGCTAGCACCTCCCCAGACAGACTTTAGTGTATTGGGGCAGGGAGGGCTGAAAGGAATGAGACATGCCTGGGGCACACAAGGTGTCCCATGCATAGTCCAGTTCAAACCGGTGCTGGGGCACTCCAGCCCCAGTCCTGGCGCGAAACTGGACAAAGGGTCCCACCCATAAGGCGTGACCTAGCAGGTAACCCAGCCCCCCAGATTAGTATAAGTATGGTAGCTGGGCCCCAGGAGATTAGATTATCCTGAACCTGCAACTTGAACAGAAACTCTGGACCTTCGACATTCGACGAAAGAAGAAGACTGAAGAATCTCCCTTGTGGCCAAGGAGTGGCTACCCTGTGCAAACAGGCACCATCAAGAGACTACCCTTTGCTTTGCTAAAGTTCTACGAGGGACCGACTGCAGAGCCCGACCAGAGCCTTGACTTCCAGACTTCTCCGACCCTGATCCACATCCACAGCCGTGCTGAGATCCGTGGAGGCGACGAGAGACGTGGGACCGGCTAACTGGGAAAAGTGGCTAGTATCTTCAAGCGCAGCTTCTGAGGCACCCTCGAAGTTGTGCACCGGGGATTGAGAAGCCCCAACCCCAAGCGCCATCTGCACCGAAGATCAGCCCCCACACTCCACGAGTCCTGCGTGGGGCCCTTCGGCATTTTCCTGCTTGCCGCGTATGTCCGGTTGCTTGCCCGCTGGCTAGTGGCCTTTGTGACGACGCATCCTGAAATCTTAACCGCTGGTTTGGCTCCTCCAGACTGGCTCCTGCTTCTTTGAAAAAGAGAAGCACCCCAGACCTTCCTGGTCTGCACCAGAAGCAAATCCTCCGTGGGTTCCGCTTGCCAAGGCTTGGTGAGTCCTAGTCCAACTTCGACGCCGCCGACAGCAAGAGCCTTCGTGGGACAGCTCGCCTCCTGGTCCTGGTCGTCCTCGACGTTCCCTGGTCCTCGTGGCTGCAGCGACAAGCTTCACCTTCACCTGCAATCTTCACGACATCGCCTGGTTCCTTCCTGGTTCCACGTGGTCACTGGCTAGTGACCTTGACTCTGTCCCTTCTGCTTGCAGGTCTCCTCTCTTCTTGATCCCAGCCTTGGGATCCACCGCACACTCTTCACTGACTGCCTATCAGCAACTTTCCTTCAGGCATCCATAGAAGTCCACGACGAAACCCGACGCAAGTTCACACCTATGCACCCGCAGCCTGTGGGCTAGGTAACTTGGGTACTTCGGTGCTCACAAGGGTATTGACTATCCTAGGGTCTAGTTTCCGAGTCTCGACTTCCTAGCTATACCAGAAGTGTCCTAAAACTGTTTATTTCTAACTGCTAGTGATTCTATCGACTTTTACGCATTACGCGCCTGAATCCCGTGGGCCTCCCACTTCCTAACTGTTGCTAGTGTAGTGTAGCCCCAGCGATTCCCTAGGCCTAGGCCTATCCTATTTCCGTGACAGTGGTCCTTATACCACTTACTTAGTATATGGTTTGCGTGGCCCCTAGGGCCTAACTGTATTACTTACCTGTGTGACTTAATGTATGCTTAAATAAGACTGTGTTGTACTTACCTCTAATCTCATAAAGAGTGCTGAGGGTTTGACTAGAATAAATACACTTTATTTTATATATATATCTGTTGTGGTGTCCTTTCATTTGGTATTCAAGGGATTATATATGGTATCACAGCTGGCTTCACATGCCATTCAGAGTTTAGCCTAAGACTGCTCTTGTCCATGCTACCACTAGGATAGCTGGTCTATAAGGTTGACTTTACAACCAATCACCATAAGGGTATTTGGACTGATATAAGGTGTACACTAGAACTAGTGACATCATACATCAGGCCAACTTCTCACACATGCCACTAACGTCTCCATGCCCCATTCACAAATAAAGGCAATGCCATGTCCCAGGCCACACCAACCACAAACCCAAGACTGGATGTCCGGGATGCTGGGAGGGTGGGGCTCACACAACACATTGTGCAACTCAGAAGCAGACACCAATGCCCTCAGGCCATATGGCCTAGGTACATACCCATGCACCATGCCCAATGCACAGGGACTGGCAAAGTACTGACAAGGTAGCTGACACTTGGGCCCTGCTGTATGCAGCACAAGGCCCTCCTGTGACCACTGTACACTCAAACACCAACTACACAAGCTCAGATATCTAGCACAGGCACTCAAACTCACTGTCATGCCAGCATGCACTATGAGGGGACAGACACATCACCTGGGAGACCCAATGACAAATCACACTACACCCAACAGCAGGCCCGGTCACACACCCCCCTCACACAAGCACACACCCCCGGGACAGGCAACGGATTTACCCACTCTCACAATGGACATGTGACACAACAAGACCAATCCATTGCCAAATAAGCATCCGATCCAAAATTCTACTGGTCAAACACTCAGGAGAACATACCAATCTGTCCCCCGCAACATACCCATCCCCAAGTGGACATTGAGAGGAATGCTAGGCACATCCAACTACCTGGAGGATCTGTGACAACTTGAATATGTATGAAACATGGATGTGGCATGAAACAGCATTACATTAACATTGTCTCTCTCTCACACACAGGGCAACGTCATCGACCTCCCCCCAACAATGGGGGGGAACAATCACAGTCCCAGGCTCAGCGTGAAGATGATCCCACCGGCAGCGACGACTCTCACCACTCCGTGGATGACCCCGAACAACCTGACCCCTCTGGTGCCCAAGCCCCTGCAGCACCTGCTTCAGGTACATCTGTGCCAACCCCCACCCCCATTCCTGCCACATCCCAGGAGACACCCAGGAGCCCTGCTCGCACTGAACAACAGAGCCAGTCTGACCAGGAGGGACAAGGTTCTCCGGGCACCCAGGAGGAGGCAGACAACCCCGCAAATGCCATCCCTCAGGGGTCCCATAGACCCAATGTGCCCACAACGGCAGGCCAGGCTCGTGTGGGCAGGGGTGGTGGGAGTGGAGGCAGGCGGAGGCGCGAACTTGACCAGCCAGCTGAGGGAACCGGTATGTCACACAAACGCCACACCCTGGACACATACCGGCGTGACACCAGGGGCATCAGCCAGGTAGTGTCGAGCCTCACAGAGATGAAGGGGACCCTCAACGAGATGAAGAACCTGCAGGCCGAACAACATGCCAGTCAACAACAACACCAAGGACGGACGGAGCAAGACTGGCTGAGCTCCTGGCGGTGCAAACGGACATGAGCCGTTCACTCCGTCGGATCGCCGACAACATGGGCAACCCTCCCTGTGCCACCAGGTGAAGACCACCACCAGCCACAGGGAGGGAGGAGGAGGAGGATTCGTCTGATGGAGCATCACAAGCATCGTCAAGGCCTGCATCTGAGGGTCCCCCCAGGAAGGTGGGTCGTCCACGGAAAAGACCGTGAGAGTCAGCGGACCATCCACATCTCCCAGGTCACCTGGCCTGGCACCTGGCCCTCTGGCGCAACAGCAGCACCTCATCTAATGACATTCTCTGCCACATGGACTTGCTGGTCACAGTCTGACCAATGATGACCAACACTGTGGTCTGGACTCTGATGACTCCAACTGACAAGGATGCCATCTCCCCCTGTGAACTTTGGATTCTATGCACCCGGTAGAGCACTTTAGTACATCTACAAAAAGACTTACCCCACCAAAAATAAAAAAATACATTTTTTATGAGATGTTGCTGTCATTTGGCATTAGTCCACAACATATGTGTGTGTAAATGTCAAACTATGCCTGAGTGTTGAACTAACTCCAGCCATCCATACCCTGGGATCTGAGTCTGGTACAGGACACACATGGGTCACAATTTATCAGTCAATGCAGACATGGAGCACAATATTCACCTGTGATGGCCTCAAGCTGCTGAGGGGTTGCTTGCAATACTGTGCGGACAGATCTATTTGGAAGAGTATCATTAAGGCGTAGAGGTCATGCCTCATTTGGAGGTTCCCGGGGTATGTGTTCCCAGGTGGGAGAACTATGTCCTGCATGCTGGAGTACGGTGGATCTGAAGAATGGTGGCCAGGTCAAGGTTGGATGCACGGAGATGGCACTACGGGTTCTCGGATGACAGTGGTACAAGGTTGGTGTTGGGTCGGGGTTGTGGCCTGCCTCCTGAGTGTGGGTGGGGAGTCTGAAGGTCATCCTGCAGCACACAGTGATCCATTGCAGCTATCTCTGCTGGACAGTGATGTGGCTGGGGCGCGGGATGTTGCAGCTGAGGTGTGCAGATGCAGCCTGGATGTGGACAAGTGTCCTGGGAGTTTGGATGTGGCTGGCCCGTAGAGGGCAGGGCAGTATTTGACACGGATGTTGTCGTGGACCTGGGGGATGGTCCGTCTTTCCTTGGAGTGGATCTATCTGGAGATCATGTGCATAATGCAGAGGGTGTTGCAGTCTGAGGCACAGATGCTTGTGATTACCATGGCAAACGTGAGCAAGCAATCCATGATGCACACCATCTTGTGTGCATGGACACTGGGTGCTTGTGCGGGGCTTCTGCGGGTGGGACACAAGCAGTTGACCCAGCTGTAAGGGGACAATCCTCAGATGTTGACCTCAGTCCTGTACAAGTCCAGCCTCAGGTGGCTGCTGTTCTGCCATTCATCAATGGATCTCATGCAATCTAGAATATTGGAACTGGCAATGTCTGCGTCCTTGGTGAGGGTGAGGAGCACCTGGCTGTCAATGGCATACGAGTTGATGATGAGGTTGTGTGCGCATGTGATGGTAGAGAGGGGGGCCCTGGACACATTGTAGATTGAAACTGTAAGACCTGGGGTCACCAGGCCCTAAGGGGGTAACGTGACTCGAGCGGCTGGGCACCCAAAGGCTTATGTGTAAAGCGACCATACAACACACACATCCTCTGAAGCAAGGAACGCACACAATAAGGGACGCCACACTGTAGAATGTATGCAAATAACTCAAGTTTATCCAAGCAGTTAGAGGTAAATGCAGTTCCTTATATATAAATGCAGTTCATGAGATATAAATGCAGTTCATGAGATATAAATGCAGTTCATGAGATATAAATGCAGTTCATGAGATGACAATGGCATGGCTCACATAGAGTAGCATTTGATTCACCAGCAACATATTCACCAGCATAATATTCACCAGCACTTTCCCCAGAGGCCCTAGGCCACCTTGGTATATCCTAACCTTGGTTGTAAGGACTGGGGATTGTAGCGCCACACCTGGGGACAAGCAGGGACTCGGGGCAGACTTCGCGGGCTTACCGCTACCCCTGGTACACTTCGCGCCTCAGTGGGCGATTTCCACGCTATACGCGTCAATCTGGCCTGGTACACCTGTGGACAAAGCCTACGAACACAGCACTACTCGTAATAACTAAGCAGTGGACACTTCTGAGTAGAGCCTACGATCATAACGCTACTCGTAATAATTAAGCATTGGACACTTCTGAGTAAAGCCTACGATCATAACGCTACTCGTAATATCTAAGCATTGAACACTTCGGAGCAGAGCCTGCGAACATAGCGCTACTCGTAACATCTAAGCATTGAACACTTCGGAGCAGAGCCTGCGAACATAGCGCTACTCGTAACATCTAAGCATTGAACACTTCAGAGCTGAGCCTGCGAACATAGCGCGACTCGTAATTTATCAGACTGAAGCACTTATGAGCAGAGCCTACAACCACAGCGCCACTCGTAATATACCAGAATGAAGCACTTCTGAGCAGAGCCTACAACCACAGCGCCACTCGTAATATGCAAGCATCCGGCACTTTTGGGCAGTTCACGGAGCACAACGATACTCGACAGTCTTGTAGGTAGGGTCAATCCCTCGGAGGGGTGTCACAGTCCTGGGTGAACGGGGAACTCCCACGGAGGGGACCAGGGTCTCAGGGTGCGGGGCTGCTCCCGGTCTGTAGGGGGCGCACCGGGGTCCGTCACAAGCCTCCCGGCTTACCTTGATCTCGACGTCTTGAGGCGTCCAACGCCAGCTCCGGACTCCGCAGTCGATTCTTCCGCGACGGGGGCAGGCCACGGCCTCACGCACCTCCTCCAGCAGCTGCAACGGCAGCGACGGGGCCCCGGGCTTCTCCGCGGGCCTCGACACGATGAGGGGGCACACTTCAGGCTTCCGGGCCACGGCGGTGAGCGCGCTCTAGCCCCCGCGCCGGGGCGGGGGGTCAAATTAAGCGGAGAGTTCCGCGCTCGACGGGGCTTGCTGCAGGGGATCCCAGGCCAGGTCAGGGAGCGCAGGGGTCACAGCGCTAATACCTGGTTGATCCCCAGCAATTCCACAATCAGCTTGGCATCTGGTTTCCGTGTTTAGGTTTTGACACGAAGTCTCAGCATTCAGTTTCAGCATGCGGTCGTGTCATGAGGGTTCAGCATTCAGTTTCTGCAATCAGTTGCTATATGAAGTCTTGATGGCGCAGATGTCTCTGGCGCCCTTGGGGGGTTCTGTTCCTGGGGGGTAGGGATTGAGTTGGCGACTAGGTCCTTCCTAGTCAGGCTGGGCAGAGGTTCCCTGGGTCCTCCTACTGCTGGGCAAGATCAGTGGGCTTTCCAGGATCCCTCACTCACTTAAGAGGCAGCACCTAAATCCTGTCACTCTCAGAGGCATAAGTCCCTGGCTAGGCCCTACCGCCTAAAACTCCTGCGTGGATTCTCCAGCTCTGCTTTACCCCACTGGCCAACTAACTAGAAAAAGTTCCCTTCCTCACTTAAGTAGCCCTAGGTCAGGTGACCTCTAGCCAAGGGGGCAAAAGTAAAAACCACACCTCCCTTCTAGAAGGTTCCAGCACATTCCAGGAGCTTCCCCATTCTACCTATGGGACAAAAAGGCGGGCTGGTGTCGCAACATTGTTGTGGGGGTTCCAGCCAGCTCCTGGCAGCTAGGGTGCTACTAATAAAGACCACTCTGCAGTAGCAGGGGCCTGTGGCATCCATCTTGGGAGAAGGGAGCACCTGCACCTTAACACTGGTTGGCAATGAAAAGGCACCCGGAGACCTAGTCCAACATAAAAATGAGGGTGGAAAAAATGAGGCACGATCAGAAATAGAAGGGGAGACCACCCTAGGGCTGACAGGTCTAACACGCGTCCCCCCCAGCCGAAAGAGGGGAGAGCTACCCAACCTCTAGGGAGTTCTCATCGCTAAGGCAGAAAAACCTGGAGAGACCGTCAGCATTGGTGTGGTCAACTCCGGGCCGATGTTCCACCCGAAAATCCATCCCCTGTAGGGAAATGGACCACCTCAACAACTTGGGGTGTTCGCCTCTCATCTGCATGAGCCAGCGAAGGGGGCGGTGGGCGGTCTGAATGAGGAAGTGAGTTCCAAAGAGATATGGCCTCAACTTCTTCAGAGCCCAGACCACCGCGAAGGCTTCTCTCTCAATGGTGCTTCATCGCCGTTCCCGAGGGAGGAGTCTTCTGGATATGAAGACCACTGGTTGATCTTGGCCCTCGGTGTTGAGTTGCGAGAGCACCGCACCTATGCCGTGCTCTGATGTATCGGTCTGTACAATGAACTCCTCACTAAAATCTGGGGTTGCGAGTACTGGAGCGGTACACATCGCATGTTTCAGCGTGTCAAATGCCTCCTGGCAAGCAGCTGTCCATATGACCTTGCGAGGTTGCTTCTTCAAGGTTAATTCTGTCAAGGGGGTCAGGATGGTGCCGTATCCCTTGACGAACCGGCGGTAATACCCAGTGAGACCGAGGAAAGCTCGGACCTCTGTTTGGGTCTTGGGGGGCTCCCAAGCCAAGATGGTCTCTATTTTGGCCTGGAGGGGTTGCACCTTACCTCCGCCCACCAGGTGTCCCAGGTACACGACAGATCCCTGTCCAATCTGGCACTTGCTGGCTTTAATGGTTAGGCCAGCGCGTTGCAGCGCCTGCAATACCTCCTGGAGGTGCTGCAGATGGTCCTCCCAGGTGCTGCTGAAGACAGCTATGTCATCCAGGTATGCCGCTGAGAAGGACTCCAGACCAGATAGTACCTGATTCACTAACCGCTGGAATGTGGCCAGAGCATTTTTGAGCCCAAAGGGCATCACTCGAAACTGAAAGTGGCCCTTGGGGGTGGAGAATGCTGTCTTCTCCCTTGCTCCATCGGCCATGGCAATCTGCCAATATCCGGATGTTAGATCAATGGTGCTGAGGTACCGGGCTGCTCCCAGCCGGTCCACCAGCTCGTCCGCTCGTGGGATGGGGTGAGCATCTGTCTTCGTGACAGAGTTCAACCCCCTGTAGTCCACACAGAACCGAAGTTCTGGTGTGGTACCCGGTGGGGCCGCTTTCGGCACCAACACCACCGGACTAGCCCACAGGCTGCTGGAAGGTTCTATCACCCCCAGCTCCAGCATCTTGGCTACCTCACGCTGGATGCTATCCTTCACTCGGTCAGAGAGCCGGTATGACTTGTTCTTCACCGGGGGGCTGTCCCCTGTGTCCACATCATGGGTACACAAATGAGTGATTCCAGGCGTGAGGGAGAACAACGAGGCGAACTGTCCCAGGACATGGCGGCAGTCCCTCTGTTGCTCTGGGGTCAAGGATGGGGAAAGGACTACACCTTCTACCGAGCCATCCTTCTCCTGTACCGCTAGAAGGTCAGGAA
Organism: Triturus cristatus; assembly: GCF_964204655.1. NCBI lineage: Eukaryota > Metazoa > Chordata > Amphibia > Caudata > Salamandridae > Triturus > Triturus cristatus. The sequence goes on along the minus strand of NC_140588.1, from coordinate 503,071,957 downwards.
GAGCTTCACTCTCTTCCTCTTCGCTCCCATCCGTCACCATAAGGAGAGCAAGCTCTGATCGCTCATGGTGCAGCTTCAGGCGGTTGACGTGGAATACCCTCAGGGGCTTTCGGGGGGTCTTTAGATCCACTACGTATGTGGTCTGGCCTCGTCGCTCCACAATGTCATACGGACCAGTCCACCGGTCCTGGAGGGCGCAAAGCTCCCCAGGTTCCATGACCCACACCTTCTGTCCAACGTCGAACTCGACCGTCCGAGCGTTGCGGTCGTACCACTCCTTCATAACGGTCTGGCTAGCCTCTAGGTTCTCTGAGGCTGCCTTCCACAGCTTGGCCATCTGGCTGCGGAACGCCAGCATGTAGCTGACAATGTCACGGGGAAGCTTCTGCGAAGTCTTCTCCCACCCCTCTTTCACTAAACTGAGGGGACCCCTAACGGGATGGCCATAGAGCAACTCAAACGGGCTGAACCCGACTCCCTTCTGCGGTACCTCCCGGTAGGAGAACAACAAGCAGGGGAGGAGGACGTCCCATTTACGCCTCAAGCCCTCTGGCAGGCTTCGGATCATTCCCTTCAAGGTTTTGTTGAAGCGCTCTACGAGCCCGTTAGTCTGGGGGTGGTAAGGAGTGGAGAACCGGTAGGTCACTCCACACTCCTTCCACATGGCCGGCATATAGGCCGACATGAAATTCGTGCCTCTGTCCGACACCACGACCTTGGGGAATCCCAATCGGGTAAAAAGCCCCAACAGTGCCCGCGCCACCACCGGTGCAGTGATGGTCCTCAGAGGAAGAGCCTCTGGGTACCTAGTGGCGTGGTCCACCAAGACCAGAATGAACCGGTGTCCCGCTGCGGTCGGAGGGTCCAACGGCCCAACAATGTCTATGCCGACCCTCTCAAAAGGGGTCCCGACCACCGGGAGCGGTTCCAAAGGGACCTTCAATTTAGTCCCAGTCTTGCCACTTGCCTGACAAGACTTACAGGTCCTACAAAAGGTGTCTGAGGCGATCCTCATCCTGGGCCAATAAAAATGTGGGACCAACCGTGCAAAGGTTTTGTCCTGACCCAGATGTCCGGCTAAGGGTATCTAATGCACTAACTCCAGCAGGAAGGCCCGGTAACATTGGGGGACCACTATGGCCCTCGAAGATCCATGTACCGGCACCTTAGGCTCACTGTACAGGAGACCATCCTCCCAATACACATGATATCCGCCCGCGTCCTGACTGGCCACTTGGGCTTCGGCCTGTCGCCGCATGCCTTCAAGCGTGGGGCACGCCCTTTGTGCCTGACAAAATTCCTCCCGGGTAGGCCCTCCTTCCACATGCCAGTCGGCAAGGGTCGGCAAGTCCCCCACGGGAACGACACCCACCTCCGTGGACTCCGGGGGCACCTCTGCGGCCTCCACATCCATCTCACGAGGCGTGTCCTCTACCACCTTCTTCTTTCCACATTTGACGTTGGGTTGGGCCATGATTCCAGGCTCCAACCCGGGTTGAGTTCCATGCCGGGCAGCCATGGACCGCGTGACTACGCAAGTCCACCCTGGTAATCCCAGCATCTCGGTATGCGCTCGAAACTCGACATCTTTCCACTTGGTGTGCTCCAGGTCGTTCCCTAGCAAGCACCCCACAGGCAAGGCAGGGCTCACCGCAACTCTCAGTAGGCCTTTGACTCCTCCCCACTCAAATGGAACACGAGCCACTGGATAGTGACTCACACTGCCGTCAGCCAATACGGCCGGATGGAACTCCTCGGGGACTACTTGGTCTGGGGACACCAGCCGCCTCACTACGGTGGTCATGCTGGCACCTGTGTTCCTCAGAGCCTCCACCTCCTCCCCGTTAACTTTCACCCTCTGCTGATATTTAGCAGTGTTCAGGGGCAGGGACACTACGGGGACCACCACTCTATCCCCGAGTGAAGCCAGGGTCAGGCCTGTCCACTCCCCTTCCCTATCTAAGGGCAACTCCACCCCAAGCGCTACACTACTTACCCCGGGGCTCTTCCCGCCCGGTGGGGCTGGGGGTCGCTTGCGACACTTGGGATCTCCTTTGTAGTGTCCAATCTCCCCACATTCGTAGCACCTCACAATCCTTGGCTGCTGACTCCTGTCAGGGTAAGTGGGTTTTGGGGAATTGGACGGGGGTGGGGTTCCTACTCCTTTCCAAAACTTATTTTGGGGGCCTTTTGAGAACTCCATCTTTTTCTCTCCCCCTCTCTCTTCTGGGGGAAACCCTGTCCGCCTTTCGAGCCATCTCCCCCGGGGCCCTTGTGAGACACCCGGGTGCTCACCCAAATATCTGTCTCCTCCGCAAGCTCACGGGGATCCGTTAACTTGCGGTCCACCAGATGTTGGCGCAGCTCCGGAAAGCACTTATCCAAGAGGTGCTCCCGTAAAAAAAGAGTGTACACCCCTTGGTAGTCCTGCACCTCGCTGCCACGCACCCAACCATCTAGTGCCTTGCGGGCATAGTCAAAAAAATCCACCCACGTCTGTGTGGACAGCTTATGGCTGCCACGGAATTTCTGCCTGTACCTCTCGGGGTTGAGACCAAATTTCTTGAGTAAGGCCTCTTTCATCGGGGCATACCTGACCTGATCCGCCTTGGTTAAGTATAACAGGGTGTCCCTGACATTGGGAGGTATATAGCGATACAAGGCCCCTCCCCAATTGCTCTCGGGAACCCCATGGGCTGTCAAGGCCACCTCGTATGCCTCCAACCACTTGGCAATATCATCCCCCACTGTGTAGCTGGCAATGACTTCTTTGGGTAAATAAAATTTTGACTCATGGGACTCTCTTGGTACGCTGCCACCATTGTCCTTATTGGACGCATTTATCTGGAGGGCGCGCAGCTCCAACTCCTTCAGCTGAAGCTCGTGCGCCAGCTTCTTTTCCTCCATTGCCCATCTCTTGTTTTCTCTTTCTCTCTCTCTCTCATGTTCCAATTTCGCTAGCTCCCACTTTAACTGCCTCTCCTCCCTCCTGTCCTCATACTCCTTTGGAGACGCGCTCCTACTAGACCCTGTCCTACTACTGGCCCCAGAACGTCTCCCTGGGGGCACATTTTCAGACACATCTACATTGAGGATGTCTAGTACTTCCTGGCCGCTCTCCTCCTGAGGTGCATCTGGCGCCTCCTGTCCCTCATCCTCTATCCCTTCTGGGTGGGCCTCTACCCATGCCCTTAAGGCGGTACGGAGTTCCAGTCCTTTGGCCCTCCGCACCCCAGGCACCCCCATCCCCTGCCCGAATTCCCTCAGTTGCCTTACAGTGTACCCCTCGAGGTCGGCTAACCGGAACTCCATCGTGACAGGTGGGGACCTAGATACTAAGGAAGAAGAAAAAATTCTAGGGAATGGGTGACAGTTACAAGCTAACCAGGATTTCTACACCCTCAGTCTGGACAGTGGAATGTAATCAGTGCAGTAATAACAGTTTCAGAGCTTAAATACACTAGGCATTTAATTGTGGCGCCCTCCGCTTCACGGAAGGGTGCTGTATGGTCACAGGTCCTAATCCCACCGCTCGCCAACAATGTAAGACCTGGGGTCACCAGGCCCTAAGGGGGTAACGTGACTCGAGCGGCTGGGCACCCAAAGGCTTATGTGTAAAGCGACCATACAACACACACATCCTCTGAAGCAAGGAACGCACACAATAAGGGACGCCACACTGTAGAATGTATGCAAATAACTCAAGTTTATCCAAGCAGTTAGAGGTAAATGCAGTTCCTTATATATAAATGCAGTTCATGAGATATAAATGCAGTTCCTGAGATATAAATGCAGTTCATGAGATATAAATGCATTTCATGAGATATAAATGCAGTTCAAGAGATATAAATGCAGTTCATGAGATATAAATGCAGTTCATGAGATATAAATGCAGTTCATGAGATGACAATGGCATGGCTCACATAAAGTAGCATTTGATTCACCAGCAACATATTCACCAGCATAATATTCACCAGCACTTTCCCCAGAGGCCCTAGGCCACCTTGGTATATCCTAACCTTGGTTGTAAGGACTGGGGATTGTAGCGCCACACCTGGGGACAAGCAGGGACTCGGGGCAGACTTCGCGGGCTTACCGCTACCCCTGGTACCCTTCGCGCCTCAGTGGGCGATTTCCGCGCTATACGCGTCAATCTGGCCTGGTACACCTGTGGACAAAGCCTACGAACACAGCACTACTCGTAATAACTAAGCAGTGGACACTTCTGAGTAGAGCCTACGATCATAACGCTACTCGTAATAATTAAGCATTGGACACTTCTGAGTAAAGCCTACGATCATAACGCTACTCGTAATATCTAAGCATTGAACACTTCAGAGCAGAGCCTGCGAACATAGCGCTACTTGTAACATCTAAGCATTGAACACTTCGGAGCAGAGCCTGCGAACATAGCGCTACTCGTAACATCTAAGCATTGAACACTTCAGAGCTGAGCCTGCGAACATAGCGTGACTCGTAATTTATCAGACTGAAGCACTTATGAGCAGAGCCTACAACCAAAGCGCCACTCGTAATATGCAAGCATCCGGCACTTCTGGGCAGTTCACGGAGCACAACGATACTCGACAGTCTTGTAGGAAGGGGCAATCCCTCGGAGGGGTGTCACAGTCCTGGGTGAAAGGGGGAACTCCCACGGAGGGGAACCAGGGTCTCAGGGTGTGGGGCTGCTCCCGGTGTGTAGGGGGCGCACCGGGGTCCGTCACAAGCCTCCCGGCTTACCTTGATCTCGACGTCTTGAGGCGTCCAACCCCAGCTCCGGACTCCGCAGTCGATTCTTCCGCGACGGGGGCAGGCCACGGCCTCACGCACCTCCTCCAGCAGCTGCAACGGCAGCGACGGGGCCCCGGGCTTCTCCGCGGGCCTCGACACGATGAGGGGGCACACTTCAGGCTTCCGGGCCGCGGCGGTGAGCGCGCTCTAGCCCCCGCACCAGGGTGGGGGTCAAATTAAGCGGAGAGTTCCGCGCTCGACGGGGCTTGCTGCAGGGGATCCCAGGCCAGGTCAGGGAGCGCAGGGGTCACAGCGCTAATACCTGGTCGATCCCCAGCAATTCCACAATCAGCTTGGCATCTGGTTTCCGTGTTCAGGTTTTGACACGAAGTCACAGCATTCAGTTTCAGCATGCGGTCGTGTCATGAGGGTTCAGCATTCAGTTTCTGCAATCAGTTGCTATATGAAGTCTTGATGGCGCAGATGTCTCTGGCGCCCTTGGGGGGTTCTGTTCCTGGGGGGTACTGATTGAGTTGGCGACTAGGTCCTTCCTAGTCAGGCTGGGCAGAGGTTCCCTGAGTCCTCCTACTGCTGGGCAAGATCAGTGGGCTTTCCAGGATCCCTCACTCACTTAAGAGGCAGCACCTAAATCCTGTCACTCTCAGAGGCATAAGTCCCTGGCTAGGCCCTACCGCCTAAAACTCCTGCATGGATTCTCCAGCTCTGCTTTACCCCACTGGCCAACTAACTAGAAAAAGTTCCCTCCCTCACTTAAGTAGCCCTAGGTCAGGTGACCTCTAGCCAAGGCGGCAAAAGTAAAAACCACACCTCCCTTCTAGAAGGTTCCAGCACATTCCAGGAGCCTCCCCATTCTACCTATGGGACAAAAAGGCAGGCTGGTGTCGCAACATTGTTGTGGGGGTTCCAGCCAGCTCCTGGCAGCTAGGGTGCTACTAATAAAGACCACTCTGTAGTAGCAGGGGCCTGTGGCAGCCATCTTGGGAGAAGGGAGCACCTGCACCTTAACACTGGTTGGCAATGAAAAGGCGCCCGGAGACCTAGTCCAACATAAAAATGAGGGTGGAAAAAATGAGGCACGATCAAAAATAGAAGGGGAGACCACCCTAGGGCTGACAGGTCTAACAGACACGCTGAGAGATGATACCTGTGCCATGTGCCTGACAACGACAGCATACTACATGCAGAAGCCTTGAGTCCCACTCCCATGGCCTTGCCGGGGTACAGAGCCGGTGGGGAGTAGGAGGGACATGACCTGGTGGGTGTGACAGGGCCTGGAAGGCGTGGCAGCGCTGTGTAGGCAGTCGGAGTTGCACACTCCTCATGCAAAGGTGTTGTGTGTGCGCTTAGTGTATGCCTGAGAGCTGGCGGCAGATGTGTGAATGGACATTGCTTGGAGGGTGGCTGCAACATCAGACTGTAGTGTGATGTGGGTCATGCAAGGACATGAGGCTCGTGCAATGTACACGTTGCATGTGCAGACGGTCCAGCCTTTGGCACCGCGTGGCCGCAACTGTGGCACAGACAAGCTGATGACAGCCAAATGAATGGGTTGATGGAGGAAGGGAGGAGCATCTTTGATATGTGTGTGTGTTGCCAAATCAGGAAACTTTGTGTGCCCTTGCTGCAGTGGCTGCAACAGCAGGCGGCATGTCCTGGGAAATATGCCAAAATTTCCACACAAAGACTAGTATGTCAGAAAGGACTCCTGCAACAGGTGTATGTCAAGGAAGGAGTGACCGGTTTTCAATGGCACACCCAGAGACAAAGGATGCACAATCCCCAAAGATGACTGGCACCGGATCATGAAACTGAAGGCCAAGCTGCACACAGGAAACACACCCCAAAAGGTGTTGATGGCCCGTTGTGGGGACCAACATACCAAGACACATACACAGCCATGGACTTCATGCACAATAGAGAATCAAATACATGTAGAACAGCATGCAGGTTGCTAATCTACACATAGACTCATATGCACAATCCTTGACAACCATGCCAGAGATGGCGCATGCACAGTGGCAAGAGACCTGCATTGACAGAGATGAGGCACCTTGGAGGCTGAGGAACACCTTTATTACTCAGGCTCACACCTATGGAAATGCATCAATATTAACAGACTCACAGGTCTTTTGGATTAACATGTGGGACCTACACTGGACACCCCCTTCGCACCACAGATGCTGTAAATCCATGGGAGTGGCACACAAGTGAAGGAGGTGAGCCAAACATCCCCTGCTGCACAGGGAGAGGCTGCAATTCCCATTGAGCATCTTATGGGGATGTCCCGCAATATGTCCACCCGTAGCCTCCCGTATGTTTCAGAGGGAAGTTGTACGCACATTGATGCCTTCATCAAAAACCACTATCCCATAACAGATGACTGTCACAAAGTGTGACTATCAATTCATGTGAGTCATGCTACATGTCATGTGCCCCATGGTGAGTCGACATGTATGCATAGTAACAAAGCCTGCACAGGAGCAGTGCCCACACATTACAAACAACTACCACACCCAAAAAGCCTTGCTGCAATCCTTACCCAAAGGAGACTTTTCACCATGTCCGTGCATGTAACGCTGATTCAGCACACGTTGCATTACTCATGAGGAATAGCAGGAGCACAACGATGCCACGAGCAGACAGCATGCGCAACTACCTGGGGATGAGAGACACACAAGAAGTCAGGAAAAACATAGTCATCCGCATGCATGGTCATGTACTCTACATGAATAAGGTTGACACCATGCTAGTTGTCAATTGAGTGTGTCAGCTAAAATGTGTGGAATGACATCAGCACTCGAGTGACACATCAGCACACACCGGATAACTGTGTCGCGGTTGGAGGTGTGGGGCCAGCCTGTTTGTCAGGTCCACAATTAACTGTTGGGGGAATCTGTAGCGGCGTATGCAGTCACGTTCCCTCATGGCAGCCAAGTCTGGCATTGGTCGGTGGAGAGGCGGTGCCCTGCAGAAATTAGGAAGGAATAACCAAGATTGAGTACATAACTACACCAATGTCAATGAACTGAGCACATGTTCAACAGCTAATACACATATGCTACATACAGAGTCTGGCCTGTGCAATACATCCTGCACACGTATGCCAACAAGGTGATACTCCTACCAAGAGCCAGCTACAAACGTGGATTGTCAAGGTCTACATGACATGGCATGAAAGTAGCTGTGGGCCAGTGTGAGTGAACAGCCAGACACATTACAGGTGTGACATACATCCACATATGTGCATTTGAAGGATGTTATCTCATACAGACAGCTGCTGGCAAGCTAGACGCACAGGTTACATGTCATGGAAAAAGGACAGACCACACACCTTGCCATGAAGGGGTACATGTCAAAAATGATCACACAGACATTGAGACTACGCAGATATGTCCTAAGCTCGCAAGTCCCTGTTCGATGCATACAGACACACGTTACGTGTTATTCCACATGTGTCCTGGTGTGCATAATAGTGTGACATGGGCATCTACACACAGACACATGTTGGATGCAGCTACAGCAGATGCCGTTGACGGAACACCAACAGCAAGATCATGGGAACACATGACACACACATGACATAGTCACATCGGGGCACGCTGGTAGTGAGATGTCAAGTGTCATCATCCGTGTACCTGGCATCAGGGGACAGTTGCGGGTGTTGGTGACTATGCCATGCCAGTGATGCAGTGCTTGACAAGTTTGAACTACATGCACACATGTAAAAGGTGTGAAGGGGAAGTGAGCCACTTGTGCCCCATCACACATGACATGTGTACACAGGTCATCACACAACTATTGGGTTAAAACATGAGGAGACATGTGCCACTTCACTGCCTGACACACCTAGGCCCTACACATGAAAGACTGCACTGACAATGACTTGATGTCCATCCTTGTGCGATTCAGACACCTCCATTCCTTTCCTGTGCACCTCCTATCACCAGTGTAAGCTGTGAAACGCACCGTACACACGCTCTGAGGGCGTGGGTACAGTCGTATCACTATATGGGGTTAGGGTAGGAGTGTGTGTGTGTGTGTACGGACCGTACACACGTACGTGTACACACTGGTCCTATCCCTATGGTAGTGTCGCCGTGGGCATACGCCATAGAGATATGGCTTGTACACGCGTGTGTAGGGCCCGTAGCACTATGGTAGTGTTGGCGTAGGCGTACGCCATAGTGCTACTGGCCGTACACACGTGTGTATGGCCCGTTGCACTATGGTAGTGTTGGCGTAGGCGTACGCTATAGTGCTACGTGCCGTACCCGCATGTGTACGGCCCGTAGCACTATGGCGTACACTTACGCCAACACTACCATAGTGCTACGGGCCATACAATTGCGTGTACGGCCCGTAGCACTATGGCGTACGCCTACGGCAACACTACCATAGTGCTACGGGCCGTACACACGCGTGAACGGGCCGTAGCACTAGAGTAGTGGTGCCCTAGGGGTACGTGTGAAACGCACCGTACCTGCGTGGGGATTTGAAATTTACAATGGGGACACATAAGGGACAAGTATTAGGGCCTACATGCATGCTGGTTGTCATGGATACCCAGTTTGAAGATCAAATTTTTCCATCATGTGGCCTTGAAAAAGCAGTTGGCCACATTATAAATTGTTGCAAAGTGGTTGTTGACTTGACATGATGCTGCAAATTTGAAAACATGCTAATGCTGTCACTGGTTTATGTTTAAAGGGATTGGAGGAAACGTAGGATGCAAAGGAGTCTGACCAATCACTCTGCACTCCTGTTACTGAAATAGGCCAGCAAGGCAGATATAAGTCAGGCAGAACGCATGAGAGGGCACTTGCCTGCACAACCTTTGATTCGACACCACTGCTGCTGCTTGTGATTCCTCTGGCACCATGTCGCGGTCTGTGGAGAGGGCCCAGCCATTCACACAGGAAGAGAATGAGGCGTTGCTGGACGTCATCCTCCCACAGTTCCCCAGCCTGTATGGTAGACCAGGGGTGCAGGTGAGTGCTGACTCCGCTACCTTTGACTGTGCCCCTTCTTTTTGTGACTGGCACTTCTGGCATTGTGTCCAGGTGTGACAGACATGAAATGTTGTTTAGAGTGGGTCCCAGGGGGGGAGGGATGGCTCATGTCTGTCATGCAGAGCATGATGTGGTTCATGTGTGCACTCCTCACTTGCATTGTGCTTACTGTGACATTCACTGCGTGCTGCATGGCACATTCAGCATAGCTAATCCTCTTGGCCCTTCTTGTTCTATAGTCCTGAGGTGATTCAGTGTTCCCCCTGTGTGACAGGTGACTGTACCCACAGATGTGTGTGAGTTGAGTGGAGCTGTGGTGAGAGTGTCCAAATGATCTGGACATTGATGTGTGTGAATGTTCCTTGTCATGTGGGTGAGTGTCTATGTGGAGTGTTGCACCACAGCTGCATGGAGGAGGCAACAGCTCGACCCATCTGATGTGAGAAGTGATCCGTGCTGTGTGTCTGACTTGCTGGGCTAGCCCCACGCCTGTGAAACCCCCAAGGCAAGTGGCACATGTGCAGAGTGAGGTTTGTATCGGCTGTGTGTGTCTGTGTAGTCTGCTGTTGTTGGGTCAGTGGCCTGGGGCATGTGACTGCTTGGAGGTGCTGGCCATCAGCTTTGTGTTGCTTGTGATGTCCAGTGTGTGCCAAGATCAGGGAGTGTGTCGCACCCCTCATTCCACCTGTGTACTTTCAATGCCATGTAGTGCATTGGGGCTTCCACAGAGCCTAATGTCCCTAAGACAAAGGTGCTATTCGTTGGCAGCATACTATGCCCTGTTCAACATATCAAAGATGTTCAAATGTGTGTCTCTGTGACATGGAGCAGGTGTAGTGATGTTGTCTCACTTTGTCATCCTCACAGGTAACTGCCTACGCCAAGGGGGAGATATGGAAGCGGGCCGTCAGGGCCGTGAGATCTGTGGAGGGTCGCAGTCAGCGCCTGGCACAGGTGAGGAAACGCTGGCAGGACATCCGGTGCTGGACCATAAGGATCGCCCGGGTCCTGCTGGGGGACTCACCAGAAGGCAAGAACTGCCGGCGCCTGCACCTGACCCACCAAATGAAGCGTGTCCTGGCGGTGGTCTTCGCTGACATGGATAGGCGGTTACAGGCGATGCAGCAGCAGCAAGGGGGTAGGTACATGTGTGTTTGTTGTGTGTCACCAGCTTTGGGAAGTGCCCAGTCGCATGGAGACACTGGCAGGGTTAATATGTGCATTGCATTTTCTGTTCCCCAAAGTCATCCGCTGCTGTTCTTCCTCCTTTCCCCTCCTTGACATGTGTTCCCTGGTATGTGTGCAATCACTATTGCACATGGTCATCTAGGCTGGCGGTTAATCCAAGTGCCCATTGCTGTCTGCATCATGTGGGGGTGGGGTCGGAGACATGTGTTGTTACCTTGCCTGTGCCCTGTCCTGTTCAGTCATTTGGGGGTCCATATCAGTTGGCACTGATGCTGAGTCTCAACATAGGAGTGTGAGTGTTCAAATGAACAGACTTGCAGCATGCATGACCGATGTTGTGGCCTCAGACATGATGTGCATGAGTGGGAGATATGCATAGTGCCGGGACGGTAGCTCATGTTACAGTCAGATAATTCCAGGCCCATGGAGCAGTGTGCCCACTTCAGTACCCTAAGACACCCTTGCCTCGGTATCATGTGTGTCATCCAACACTGTGCCCATTCTCAATGTGTTCAGCATAGTTTTCCCTCTGTGGCATTGTTCCCTGGCGTCATTTGTATTTATCTAAAGTGTGCTATATGTGCCCATTGTACAGGCTGACCCCATTTTGCTTCTGCATCCTCACACTGGCCAGTGCCTGTGTGTCTATGTACAACAATCTGTTGAAGTTTTGTGTCACAAATATGTGTTGGCAGCCTCAGGAGGTGATGTGGAGTACATTTAGGATTTCCTGATGCACTTTTTAGTAAACCCAGATTGAGATGTGTCACTTTTTGAGCTGTCTCAATCACATTGTCTCAGGTATGGGTTGTTTTTGCGGGCAAGGACTACATGTCCATACCTTATGTTTCCTTGCCAGGTCTGACCAGTGTGTGATGATTGTCTGGACAGGCACTCAACGTGCAGTGACCCAGGCATGTTGTGCAGGGTGTCATGTTTGTGCTTTGCAGCATGTGTCACAAGTTCAAAAACATGTTTCCTGCTCATCCATTATTGGCACGGGTGTGTGCTCCAGATGCTATGTGGTTTGGTCTGTGTGTGCTGACATCTGTGTGGACATTCTTCGTTCACATCAGGGTGTCTCCTCAGTGCAGGTGCTCCTTATTCCAACACAATTTCAGGGCCATTTGCTAATGCATTGTCCTCTGTCTGGACATGTGTGCCACTCCACATGACAGGTAGTGTGTCAGATGTGTTGCCAACTGTGTCATCATGGTACGGATGGCCATGTGACAGGTGGCATGTTTTAAGTTGTTATTCAAGAAGGCATGTGCCCTGGCACTCACTACACTTGTCAACATGTCCCAATAGTTTATATGCTTCACTTTGATTTTTGTGAAGGACAATGATGTGCATGCATGACAGATGTCTCCCAAGGGAGTGCACACGTACCACTTTTACACTTGTGTGGAACATGCTGGCACAATTAGAACATGGTCACATTTCAGGCCAAAAGTTGTTTAGGATTTATACATATCCATGTTCCCACAGTGTGTTAGCATTTGGGTTAGTCCTTGGTTGTTGCTGAAGGCAACTTACCGGTGTCAAGTCATCCCGACCACCGTGGTGCCATGTATGTGTACTTCCCGATACCACATTTCTTCTTAACATTGGCTTCTTGGCATTAGGCGGGCAGCTGATACTATGACTGTGTAAATGTAGTTTTGTGTGCACCTCCTTATGTGACTTCTGATATTCATGCACATGTGTGTTCTGTTCCACAGGTGGGACATTCACACATTCCAAATATGTCAATTGTGTAAAGTTTTGTGCTTCCCAATGGATCAGATAGTATTACATTTGCTTTTCTACAGTACTCACAGGTCTATGAGTGTGGGGACCCCTTCAGCATTGGCGTCTGTTATTTGGCATTGGGTGCACCAATACTATTTCGTTCACAGTGACCAGGAGGTGGCATGCCGTCATGGTCTGCCTGTGCGCCACTGTTCACAGACACTAGCTTCTCTGTATAATTGGATAGATGTTCCTCATGATGCTTTTCATGATATGCACTGTGACCTATTTAGTTTGGACTCATGTGTCAGATGTACACAGGTGACTGATTATTTCCTGTCTCTTCACCTTGCCCACAGCATCATCGGGGAACACCGAGGGAGACACCTGCACGGATGTGGAGGAGGGATCCAGCACCAGTGCCACCACTCCTGGCGAGTCGGCAGCAACAAGTGGCACGGAGGGCGAGGGGAGTGCGGCGGAGGACCTGGGTAGTACCACCACCGACTACGACGCAGACGGGTCCGAGGCTGAACTCCCTGAGGGGGCGGAGGCGGCTCCAACAGCTGGCAGCAGCACTACAACTGTCACGGCCCCCTCCATTCCCATCACCGCCCTCCCTCTTGCTCGGGTACCTTCTGTCCGTGTAGGGCAACCACGTGTCTCCTTCGTGCCAGGCACCGCACCCCCTGCCTCCCCTGCTGCCCTCACTGCTGAGTCTGTGGACATTCAGCGGCAGTTGCAGGTTGGGCAGACATCGATCCTGACTGTCCTCCATGGCCACACTAGACTGCTGACACAGATGGTGTCGTACATGGAGGGCATGTCATCAGCGATGTCTGACCAATGGATGTTGCTGAGGTCCATGGACTCGTCACTGACGGCAGCAGTGAGTCTCCTGCAGCGCTTCGTCCCCCCACCTACCCCTGCGCCATCCACACTTCCCACTCCCATTCCTGTCCCAAGCACACACACACCTTCCCAGGCAGGCACCACACCAGACACAGGCAGCACACCAACAGGGAAGGGCAAGCGCACACCTCCTGTCACGCACACTCAGGGGGAAGAAGGCACACCCACTGGGTCTAGGGCACACAGGCAGACACGCAGCCACAGTAGGAGTCCGCATGCCTCACTCCCCAGTCCCTCCGATGTCACTCCCCTCGGCTCACCTGCCCCACAGTCTGAGAAGGAGACCTACTTGGCTGTGCTGGGCCGCAGCCCCACTGTTTCACCTGCGCGCAAACGGGCAAGGCACTCCAAGGGTAGGGGAGTAGAGTCCCCCCCCTGTCCACCACCTCCCCCAGTAGCTCTGCAACCCATCCCTCCGACCCCCCCCTCCTTGGGGCCTGTGGTTCCTTCGGGTGCAGGGGTGACGCTGCAAGATCTTGCGGATGTGTGCAGCGCAGTACTGACCTCCACCTTTGGCGCTGCCCCACCCCCTGTGGTGGAGTCGTCCGTCCCTGCACCCCCAACACCTGCCCTACCCCCTCCTGCCCCTGCGGTGCCTGGTCCTTCCCCACATGATGCCCCCACCCCAGTCGATCAACCAGAGGTATCTAATGTGTAGGCAAGCTAGGGGAGACGCATGGCCATGTGTCCCCCCCCCCCCCCCAGGACTTTGTGTCTGGACTGGCCTATGGCCTTTGTAAATAGTGTCCTGTTCTACTTTTTGTTTTCATGCTGAATAAAGCATTTTGTTTTTCCTTTGAACACTATTGCTTTTCTGGTATTGATGTTGGTGCTGATGCTCCATGAGTTGGGGTGGTGATCATGTGTTGGGTATCTGGGAAATGTAGTAGTCTGCTGCTCATGGGGTGGACCCTGGTATCTGCGTGGCATCACAAGGTCTCTGCAAAGATTATTTGGTCGTGTATGCTCTTTGTGTTTTGAGACATTGTCCCAAGGAGTGTTCCTTCCTCTGTGGCACCTAACATCTTCCCTGCAGGGAGTTGCACCATTGTTGTGCTGACCTGTGTCTACATTCCCTTGGTGGCTGATGGATCCCTTCAACTATGTCCATGGCTGCGCAGCAATGTGTCCGGCTGCATCGTCTGTGCCATCCTTGGTAGTCACTGTACTTGTGTATAGAGTATATTGCCATGCCTCCATGGGGAAATGGTCCCTTTTCCGCACTATGCATGTGTGTACTCCCAGCCTAGCACACATATGGTACTTGTTCTGCTGGGTATTTGGTCACCTGACTGACAATTGTGGGCATTGTATCTGTGGGAAGTCCACTCTATTCCTTCCATGGGAGACAACAACTTGGTGGCTGTGCCAGCCCCTGTACATTCCGATCAGTCCTGGAATGTGCGTGACAGTGTGTGTTCCCTTTGGCTCTCTTAGTTTAGTGGGTTTCACATGACTATACAGTCATGCAGTGGGGGAATGACATCCATCCTCATGGGAGTGGGACACTGCTGTCAGTGATGTGTTGATATGGCACTCTCAACACATTGGGGATGCGTTCATGGACCCATGGAGTTGTGGTCATCTGAGGATGATGCACCCACCCCTCATGTGTCTGGGCACTGCTGGGAGGCCTCTACACCCACCCCTCATATGTCTGGGCACTGCTGGGAGGCCTCTGCACCCACCCCTCATATGTCTGGGCACTGCTGGGAGGCCTCTGCACCCACCCCTCATATGTCTGGGCACTGCTGGGAGGCCTCTGCACCCACCCCTCATATGTCTGGGCACTGCTGGGAGGCCTCTGCACCCACCCCTCATATGCCTGGGCACTGCTGGGAGTCCTCTGCACCCACCCCTCATATGTCTGGGCACTGCTGGGAGTCCTCTGCACCCACCCCTCATATGCCTGGGCACTGCTGGGAGTGATATACACCCACCCCTCATATGTCTGGGCACTGCTGGGAGTGATATGCACCCACCCCTCATATGTCTGGGCACTGCTGGGAGTGATATGCACCCTCCCCCATGTCTCTGTTCACTGCTGGGAGTCCTCTGCAGCCACCCACCCGCCCCCTTGGTGCAGTACGCTGCTGTCCTGTGCATACACACACACCACGCTGTGAGGGCGTGGGTACGGCGCTTACCCCTCCATCACCACAACAATGGTGGTACGGGCTGTACCCACGCCCCCACAGTGTGGGTACGGCGCGTACCCCTCCATCACCACCCCAATGGTGGTACGGCCCGTACCCACGCCCCCACAGCGTGGGTACGGCGCGTACACCTCCATCACCACAACAATGGTGGTACAGGCCATACCCACGCCCCCACAGCGTGGGTACGGCACGTACCCCTCCATCACCACCCCAATGGTGATACGACCCGTACCCACGCCCCCACAGCGTGGGTACGGCGCGTACACCTCCATCACCACTACAATGGTGGTACCACCATTGTAGTGGTGACGGGTACGCGTCCACGTCCACTTCCGTTGTGGCGGTATGTGGAATTGGTGGACACGCCCCCCGAAGTGTCCAGACCATGGGGGTAAGTTATGTGCAGGATATATATGTTTTAACTTGGGTGGGGGTTATGTTTCCTGCTCCTCGCCCCCCCACCCCTTTGCCCCTGGGTGTTGTTCTGACCTTCTGCGGCATCTGCGTCAGTTTCGGTGCACCAGGTCATAGGCTATGAGGGCCGGGATGACACGTAGGATGGGGTCCATGGCTGTCCGTCGCGTACCAGTGCTCCTTCTTCTCATCGTCCTCAATTTCCCGGGAGTTTTTGGCTGCCGAAAAAAATGAGCGGTGCGGACTGACGTCGGCACGGATCGTACTAGCTGGTCCATAAAACGCTGCCTGACTCCGTCCGGACGTCACGTACGCGATGTCCCGGATCGGAATTGTGGGTATTTTATTCCCTGTCGTTGTTTTGTACGACTCGTACGGAAATGGTATGTCTGTACGAATCGTACTTGCGGGTTTGTAAGGTGGTTTTCCCGGGTACGAGTCGTACGGAGAATACGCTCCGTACGACCATTCGTACCCGGGTTTTACAGGATCGGAATCGGCACCAAAGTGTAGTATATGTATTCAGGAGGAAAGTGGTAAGGGTGCAGTATGCAGATGAGGGTGCATTTTAGAGCATGCTGTTGAAAATATATAACTAAAGCGTCATGTAGTAGCACACTGTCTTTTGTGGACGGTGCCTTTTCCATTGAAAAGGCCTCTACATTTCTACAGACATACAGTTTTACTGATAAAACTATATAGCACACAAATGATAATGTGTGGAAATCTGGTTACCGTGAATGTACACCACCAAGAAAAAGTGTCTTGATTTGTTTTGGTCCTATTGAATCTGTTTCCATCACATTTTACAATTACAAAAACGAAGCAAGATTGTCACAAAGTTCACTTTAAAAGCTCTTCTCTATGCAGTCAGAGAAAGAAAAGTAAACCCCAATCCCTTCCCTAGCTTAAAAGAATAAGCAGCGATTTGTCAGAAGACATAGCTTAACATTTGACCTCTGTCTTTAAAGCACAGCAAATGTGTCAAGAAAAATACAAAATCTAAAGGCATTTTTATTTATTTCTCTTTCATAAGCCACCAGGAATAGTCTGGCGATCCACAGTTTGTTAAACACTGCAATAGACCACAAAGGTGAAATCTAGTGGCATTGCCAATGATTGCTTCCCTTTCATTTGCGCGTGTGCTTCAGGTAAGCTATGTGTAAGCTCTGTACTTACAGAAGAAAATGTTGTTTTTTTAGCCATATCAGTCACTTATTTGTTTGAATAAGAAAGCACAGCCATGTAGCTCTCATTTGGGACTCACATGGGGTAGTAACTGTGACTCCTGGGTACCCACAACCTCCCACTGGCCCCAGAGGTGGCAGGGGCATCCTGGTGATATGAAGTGAAAGAAGACATCCATTTTTTTATGGGTGCATGCAGCTCTGAGCGTTCCTTGGAGAGCTTACATAAACACCCAGAACCTATTTCAAATGTTTCTGGAAGATGTGGGTATTCTTAATGAATAATTTTTACTACCATTTAGCATTCCAGGTGCGGCACTGCACTTGTGGCTTACATTTAAAGAATGTACTCTAAATAACACCACTGTACTGAAATCAGAGTTTGACATCAAGCTTCAGTAGGTTATATATTCCTGCATGTTTTGTGTAGTAGTGCCACTTTTATATATTTGGCTAAAGAAAACTACCTCTGCCAGGGTGGGAAATGCACCTTTTATGCGTGGCCATCCTGATATTTCTGGGCTTTATTTTTGCTGGACTTTGAACTCTGCACTTTACCCTTGCTAAACAGGATCAAGTGCCTGAGCCCCCCACCCTTATAAACAGGGCCTGACAGGGAACGCAAACCGGCCCTGAAATAGAATTTGACCAACCGTGGGGGCTGGGGGCATGAAAAACATTGCAGCTGCTTTTATTACAGGGGGCCGATATTTCAGCTATGCTGCAAAACCACCCCCCTGGGGTTGAAAACCAGCACCCATCCTGGCAGCTCACCGGGGAAAATGCCCAGTGCCCGCTACAGCCAGTCCGGCCCTGCCTTTAAACGTGGTCACATATGCTTATCCTCAATTGACTTATTTAACTTGACGGTAATTATATGGTATAGAAAATTTACCAGTGTCTGGAAGTTAAATGTCTCCTTTCAAATCCAAAAACAACAGTTGATGGACAGAATGCAGAACAATGTCATACATTCATCCCAGTACAAAGATCTGTAGTAGGTCTGCGTGTCCTTCATTTAAAAAAGCACTGAAAAAAACATAGGTTTCAGGGGTGTTATAGTTAGCTGGACATTTCACTCGTAAAAAACCATAGAAATTCCTCCGTTATAGTTAGTTCTACTAACTATAACCCGCGTGCCCGCAATCCACTGCTGATGATGTCACATATTACATCATTCATGACATGGTCAGTGACATCACTGATGACATCTCAAATGACATCACTGATGACATCATCCACGTAACAATCAGATACACCTCATCATACACTAATATAACCTTTCATCACTCACTGTAAAATACAGATTACCATATTTGAATCCATTTACACACCAGTATAAGTTTCTAAAAACCCACTCAGTGATTCCTAGATCTACACACACATCTAATCACTTACCTATAGATTTAGTCATACATGCTGTCAATGATCAATAGAACACTATCAAATATACTTATACACCTATATCGACATTACACACCAGCACACATCCTATTCACTTATGCAGTCATCCTACTCACTTATGCAAACAATGGATCATACTTACATTTACTCAGCTACACACTTATACAAACACCACTTCATTTATTCAGTAACTCATACTTAGTGTGTTATAAAATCACTATTACAAGTATACAGTTATCCATACAGTCACTCGTACAATCACTGAGTCTTATGTATACTTATTTATATACAACAACTGTCACATATACTGCTTTTTATTTTTCTAGTTTGTTGGACATGTACCAATGAGAGATATATTTGCTCATCACCACACCCATAAAGATATTCACTCACCCAAACAACTGTTATAACATGTAGTCTTAACCTCACATTCCTACTGAATCAAATATTCACACATCTTTGGACAGTCACACACCCCCCACCGAACCACACACACATTCACTCTCCCATACAAATACTCAATTAACTAATCAATAACTAATATAGACATGCACGTAGCTAGTAACAAACTGGTGCAGCAGTTTACACAACAACTGACAAAGTGATACAGATATTCACACAGTTTAGTCACTATCCAATATATTTAGTGAGACACTATAAATTAGTCAAGTAAACAGTCAATCACACTGCTACTAAATCGTCCATCCAGATATTTATATTTATATATCCACTTATTCTTCAATGCAGATTGCTATATATATAATACATATTTAAATTTCAAAATAAACCACATTCACTGGATGATGTCATCAGTGATGTCATCAGTGATGTCATTTGAGATGTCATCAGTGATGTCATCAGTGATGTCACTGACCATGTCATGAATGATGTAATATGTGACATCATCAGCAGTGGATTGCGGGCGCGCGAGTTATAGTTAGTAGAACTAACTATAACAGAGGAAATTCTATGGTTTTGTACGAGTGAAATGTCCAGCTAACTATAACACCCCTGAAACCTATGGTTTTTTAGGTGAATTTCTAAGGTTTTTTAAATGCTAATTCCTAACTATAACATACCTCAAACCTATGGTTTTTTTCAGTGAATTTCAAAGGTTTTGTAAATGACAATTTTTTAATGTATTAATTGTTATATTTATTTTTTTGATATTGATTCACTAAATTTTTTTAACTATTTATTTTTAGACATTTTATTTTTTAAATTACATTATAATTACATTATACATTACATTACAAAATATACCATCTCAGAATGAATTACTGTAGTTTAAATACTTTGCAAATAGGCAATAGACTTTTAAGTACAGTAGTTACAGTTGTTGCAATGGGCAAAACAATTTCAAACACAATGCAACATTGAGCTCAATGTGAATTTCTAGTTAAATGCAATTAGTTACTTGATGAATTACTTTTCTAACCACAGGACTGGATCCTAGATTCAGTCCTGGGACATCTACTGAAAACAGTTGAGTAAAAGCGTTTTGGTTACAGTAGTGATTTTTAAGGAATATTATTGTATTTTAAAAGTTGACAGAGAAACTTTTTCACATAGAATCACCAATGTTATCCTATGGGAGGGAATTCACTTAGCAGGTAAGTAGTATTATCGTTACTTTTTCTTACTCAGTGGTGGATCCTGGTTCCAGTACTGGTGTATCTCCTGTAAACAGTTGAAAGAATGCATTTAAGTCATACAGGCTATTTTTAAGGAGTATTTGTAGTTTGTGAAAATAGACACTTAGAAACTTTTCTGGTGAAAACCAGACAATGGATTCCTATGGAAGGAAATACAAGTTACTGGTAAGTATGGTTAGAATTACTTTTCAGGGTCAGTGCTGGGCTAAAAGATGCAGCACTGAGGTCTCTCCTGATAACAGGTGAGTAAATCGGAATTCGTAGTTCGGATGATTTTAGAGGAATATTTGTAAGTTCCAAAACTCCACACTTAGAAGAATTTCCAAGTGAAACCAGTCAATGTTAGCCTATGGAAGGAAATTCAAGTTACTGGTAAGTACGGTTAGAATTACTTTTCAGGATCAGCACTGGGCTCAAAGATGCAGCACTGAGGTCTCTCCTGATAACAGGTGAGTAAATCGGAATTCGTAGTTCGGCTGATTTTACTTTGTTCCAGTATATATAGAGCCACTTTCCTACACCATCCCCTCCCTTCACCACTATGCAAACACGGCCTGTGGCACGTTTCAAGTTGGGGAAATAATTCCCCTTCGATCCTGAGGGTCCCTATAGTCCAACTAGCCCACTAAGTACATCCAGTAAGCGCCACAGAGCGGCGTAGCAGAGAGATGTAAAAAGGGCACGGCCTGCACCACCTCTCTGCAACGCAGCGCATTGGCGCTTCCTGGAAGCACCTGGTGGGCTACTTGGTCCCTAAGGTCCCTCAGGATTGAAGGAGAATTTTTTCCCCAACTTAAAACGTGCCACAGGGCGTGTTTGCACACATCATCTCAGGCCCCGTCCCCTCCCTTCACCACTGTGTAAAGGCGCCCTGTGGCCATTCTAAGTTGAGAGATTAACTCCCCTTCAATCCTAAGGGTACCTAGGGTCAAACTAGCCCACTAGGTACCTCCAATAAGTGCCACAGAGCTGCGTTGCAGAGAGGTGTAAAGAGGGGCGTGGCCTCTGAACACCTGTCTACAACACAGCTCCCTGGCGCATACTGGAGATACCTGTTGGGCTATTTGGCCCTCAGGGACCCTCAGTATTGAAAGAGAATAAATTCCCCAACTTAAAACACGCCACGGGGTGTGTTTGCACAGTGGTGAAGGAAGGGGGCGTGGCCTGAGCTGACAATTCTGCAAACATGCCCTGTGGCGCGTTTTAAGTTAGAGAATTAATTCCTCCTCAATCCTGTGGGTCTCTGGGGGCCAACTAGCCCACCAGGTACCTCCAGTATGCGCCAGGGGGCTGCGTTGCAGAAAAGTGTTCAGAGGCCACGCCCCTTTTTTCAACACTCTGCAACGCAGCTCCGTGGCGCTTACTGGAGGTACCTGGTGGACTAGTTGGACCCCAGGGACCCTCAGGATTGACAAGGAATTAATTCCCCAACTTAAACCGCGCCACAGGGCGTGTTTGCACACATGTGAGCACAGGCCTCGCTCCCTCCCTTCACCACTGTGCAAACGCACCCTGTGGCGCATTTTAAGTTGGGGGATAAACTCCCCTTGAATACCGAGGGTCCCTGGGGTGCAACTAGCCCACCAGCTACCTCCAGTAAGCACCGCGTTGCAGAGAGGTGTAAAAAGGGGCGTGGCCTCAGAACACCTCTCTGCAACGCAGCCCCCTGGCGCATCCTGGAGGTTCCTGGTGGACTAATTGGCCCCCAGGGACCACCAGTGTTCAAGGGGAATTCGTTCCCCCTCTGCAAACGAGCCAGGGGGTGCGTTTTCAGAGTGATGAAAGGAGGCTGTGTAGCCCCCCTTCTTTTTCTATTTTTTTGGCCCTGGGGACCCCATCCCCCAGGGCCTTCCCCCTAATTTGTTTTTTAATTTAAAAACAATGTGGAAGGGGGCCGCGTGGCTCCTCTCCCAAGGCCTTATTCGGCCCCGGGGACCCCATCCCCCGGGGCATGGCATTTTCCTTTTTTTCTTTTTTTTTAATAACTGTTGGGGCCCCCCTCCCGGGCCACTTATGGCCCCGGGGACCCCATCCCCCGGGGCTGGCCCTCTCCTTTGGGTACCGTGGGGGGGTTCCCAATCCTCCCACAGTCCCAGCCGGCTCCCCGCGTCCTGCGGGAGCCGGAAATGCTTTTCCACATGGGGAGCAGCTAACATGCTGCTCCCCATGTGGAAAAGCAATCTGCTTTGCTTCATTGAAGCGTGAGCAGGTTTTCCTGCTCTCGCTTCAATGAAGCAAAGCAGTTTGCAATGACAGGGTGGGAGACACGAGGCTCCTGCCCTGTCATTGCAAACTACAGTGTCCCGGGAGCACCCCGGGACACTGCAGGAGCCGGCATTGGGGGGTGGCGGTCCCCAGGGCCATCAATGGCTACAGGAGGGGGGCCGCGTGGCCCCCCTATCATATTTTACAAAGCCCCGGGGGAGGTTGGTCCCCTGGGCCGGGGGGTCTGTCAGCGACCCCACAATTTCCTTCTTTAGTGCCCGGGGGGCAGTCCCCAGGGCTCGGGGGGCCTTAGAGGCCCCCCCATCATTAAACTTTTAAACCCCGGGGTGGCGGTCTCCGGGGCTGTGGGGGGCCTTGTGCCCTCCGCAATGATTCATACTTTGCCCCGTGGGGTGGCGGTCCCTGGGGCAGAGTGGGGGGGGATTGCCCCCACACACTTTCTTTTCCAAATGCCCCCGGGACTTGGCCCCCAGGGGCTAATTAGCATCGAAGCATGGGAGACAGCGCTTCGTTTTGTTTTTTTATCGGCAAGATCCGCGCAACCTGAGCAGATTTTGCCAATTTTGTATTAAAAAACTTGGGCCCTAGGGTCCTTGTGGGACCCCCTGAGCAGGCCTAGGGGGTTTCTACCCTGCCCCCTTTTTGCATTCTGCGCGTTTGATTTTGTGCTTTCTTGTGCCTCGGGTCTACCGAGGCACAAGATGGCTGCCAACACTTCCTGGTTTGCAGTGTTGACAGCCAATTAGCATCCAGCTGGTGCTCGGCAGGGTGCGCGGATCCACCGCGCCCGTAGACATTTTCTCAGGATCTACTGAACGGATTTACACCATTTAAGCAAAAGGCACGAGTGTGAACCAAGGGCTACCTGATTGCCAAATTTGGTGTAATTCCGTTCAGCAGTTCGGGCTGTAGCTGCGATTAACGGTTCCTATGGAAAATTGCATGGGGATAACATGTTTTGGGACCCCCCTTTTTTCTCAGCTCCCGCTTGACGAATCACCCCGAGACTTTCAGGATAGAAGCAGACCGGAGCGCCCCACCAGTTTTGAAAATTTCGCGAAGATTCGTCAACCGGCGCTAAAGTTATTCCAAATAGAATGTTGCAGATTTCCTATGGACAATAGGTCCTAACTATAACTACCTACTGGCGACCGCCAGTAGGTAATACATATATAAGCTTTGTGATTTTAGTGACCAGACGCCACAGGTCAGCACCTCACTCTGAAAAGTGTTCCTGCTCAAGTGCAGTTTACCATCTGCCACATTTATAGGCTGATCACTATCTTGGCCACAGTCAGATAAAGTCATATTGAAGCACATGGTCAAGGTTATGACATTTACAAACAATTAATTATTTTGAAAGCATGTCTACTATTACATTTAATTCCTTTTAAAAAATCATCACTGTCTCATGTCCATTAAAGCTAGGTGGATTGCGAAAGGTTGTTGTTATAAACATTTGGTTGGGGTTTTAACCCATTGCGTGCTCATGACGAGCTCAGCTTGTCATGAGTCACAGTGGAGCTGTGCTCATGACGAGCTCAGCTCGTCATAACTGCCGCAACCCGCCCACGCGCAATTAATTCCCCGCCTGTGAGGGAGAATTAATCAGTGGGCGGGGTCGTGACGAGCTGAGCTCATCATGAGCACAGCTCCACTGTGAGTCACGAGCACAGCGGCGCCACGGCCCCCCGTACCGCGGGGGAATTACCCCCGCAGGGAAGGGGTTAAAATGTTTGGGAAGTAACGGTTGTTAACTACACTGCACTGCATCCCTGGCGCTATGCAGCATGACTACAGAAAAACAAAAAGCTTTCTAGGGAGCTGCCTGCATTATTTTGTAGGTGTACGCACCACAAATCGCATGCAAGCGAAGTGACGCAGCAACTTTTTTTTGTTTATTTAGCCATCCAAGTTAGATCGGTAAACAAAAACAAAACGGGCAAAAGCATAATTATTTCTAATGTCGGTGGGGGGGAGAAAGGAACAGACAATTAGAAGCAACACAAGGAAGAACAGGGTCACAGAAGCAACACTAGGTTATTGAAGCAACATTAGGAAGGGTGGGGGACATGGAAGCAACAAGGGGATGGTAAGAGATGCCGAAGCAACTGGACTATCCTCGGGTGGGTGCAATATGAGAAGCATCTAGGGGAGCATGACAGGGAAGCGGCCATGCAGAAGCACACAAGGACAGGTAGCAGTATAAAGGGGAAAAGACGTACACGAGGGATAAATATTGCAACCACTTGTACTCTATATGAGTGCTTACACCAAAAGGAAAAAAGTAGTTCCCTGACATTAAGCACTGACACCAGGCAAACACACACGGTAAAAAGGAAATTCTTCAGGGAGGTACTCACACAAGATAAGTTGGAACACGAAAAAAAAGAGAAGGCAAAGGAGTGACAAGAAAGGCCAACCAATGGTAAGCAGTGGGTGAGCTTCTCAGCCTCTCAATGTCCATGGTACACAACAAACCTCACAACAGACAGCACATGCACAGTTTAGTAGGATTGACTCAAAAATATATTTTCATAAAATTGGAACTGTTGTGTGGAATTTATCAGAAAATAAAACATACCCAGAAGGGTCATAGAAATTTGTAAACAGCATGCTTCTCTCTCCATGAAGTAGCCTACTTCCATGTAACAGAACAGAAGAGGGACTAAATTCATTAAATGGTGTGATCATATGGAAAATGTGGCCACCTTTTTTTTTTACACTATAAGGTAAATGTAAAAGAATATTTTACAACACGATACCAAAACAAAATTGCATTGCTATTCTGTATTATAAATGTGTACTCATGTTAAATTCCATGTTTTTGCTGCATACTTAGGAAAAAATCTGAAACATTTTCTTATAAGCGTATGCTCTAACTGGCTCCTCTCAAAAAACGATGACATGGCAGTTTAAAAACCAAAAACCTAAGTGTTAGGACTTGTAACACAGATTAAAAACCAGGCAACTGGGAAGCTCCCACTAGCAACGGGTTTGTTTCCCATGGTTTGTAAAGAAAGGAAAGCACTATGCCATGGCGGCACATTGTAGCACGTTTTTAGTCAGCTGTTTTGTACTACTCCGTGTGCAGAGGACCCTCCTCTACAAAAATAAGTTTGAAATGTCCCACAAGCTGTGGCAATATTTTCTGTATGAATGGCATTACCTCTACGTCCCTCGTCCTCGACCCAGTCATTACTAATGAGGTATTCCACTTGACAGGAAACAAAACAGGAAACGCTTTTAGGCTCCACCCACCCTCCTGTCAGGGGCTATAAGTACATAGCCAACAGAAAGCACATCCTGTTTTGTTTCCTTTTAGTGGACCTGACGGGGACGCTAGGGTAGGAGCTGGGCACTTACCTGCTTCTTGTTGTCCTGTAGTTTCCTCCTCTGCTGGGCTCTGGGGGTGCTCATGGACCTTCGTGGGAGCTCCTTGAGTCAGGCTGCCTGGCTTCCTAGACTCCTTCAGGCTCCTGGTTGCCGGTTCTGCTGGGCTGCGCTGGTTTCCTGGGGTCCTGCTGTCGGGTGAGTCCTCCCTGCTGCGCCTCCATGGGGCTTTGTGTTATAAAAAAAATTCTTCCATCCTTAGTATTTCCGTTGCCTGGAGCCCACCGATCGTAAGGGTGTCTTCTCTGTGCCTCCTTTCTGCTTGCGACGCAGTGGCCTGAGGGGTAGGGGCTGGGACTCTTGTTCTCGTGTTCCGTTGTTCACTCCCCGGTGTTTCTGGAGGGATTGGCACTCTTGCCCTCAGGGTCGGGTGTGTGCTTCCTGGTGTTTTCCCTTTTTGTTGTTCTGTTTCCGCTCAGACGCGGACTTTGCGGAGCGCCCGGGGTGGGGACCGGGCGCTCCGTGTGCCGGCTGCTTGTCTTCAGTGCGCTCAGGTTTGGCCCCGAGTGCTCCGCGGTGCTATTTCCGGGCCGATCTGGCACGGCCTTTGCGGAGCGCCCGAGATGGGGTCCAGATGTTCCGTGTGCAGCGTTTTCCTCAGGAGCACTTGGGTTGGGTTCCGAGTGCTCCGTTCGGCTTGCCTGTGTCCCGCTGACGGTATGGTGCACCCGGGTGGGCTCCGGGTGCTCTGTGACGCCATAGTGCTCCCTGCCTTTCGGGCTGGGGTTTGGCGTGTTTTCGGCCTTCGGCGGCCGTGATGTGTGGTATTTTGTGTTTGGGAGCTGACCGCGCCCCCTCCTGCCTCGCTTTAAGTTCGGCTCAGCTGTTTTCGTTTGTGGGCGGTTTCCTGCTTGTTTTTTGTTTAAAAAGGGGGGGGGCGCATTCTGGTCTGTTCCTGCCTTTGTTGGTTGCGCTGGGTCTTGTCTTTGGCGTTTTTTCACTTGCTGCATGTTCGTGATGGGGAAGCATCACAAAAAGAGGAAGCATATGTCACCTGTTTCCTCTTCCTCTTCCCCTGCGGACAATGGGGATTCTACCCCTGCGGTGAAGTGAGCCAGGTTGGATGACAGCAGATTAAAGCGCCTGATTTTGGAGACTTTGTCTGATCTGAAGTCCCCCAAGAAGTCGGCTGGGAGTCGTTCTGGTGGGGGCGTTACCCTCTATTCGGACATTTCTTCTTCCGATTCTTCTGATGACGCTTCCTTGAGGGCGGTGGATCTGAAAGGCAAATATGTTGCCTGACCTTCTTTCTCATGTGCGTGAGAATATGGGGTTTCCTGATGATGCTGTGGCCAGTACTTCCTCGGATGCTGTTTTGCCGCAATTTCGGAAACCTGTTGCTACTTCTCTTCCGATCCATCCCTTTGTGATGGATGTCCTCTTGAAAGAATGGAAGGATCCGGATCACATTATGATGCTGCGCTTCATGTCAAAACGTTATGCTTTGCAGAACATGGAGGAATCATTTCCTGAGTCGGTGCATGTGGATTCCATTGTCACAAGTTTGGTGAGTCATCCTTCTATGGCGGATGATAACATTCTTCGTGATGGTGTGGATAAGAAGATTGACTCTGCGTTGAGGAAGTCTTATGCTGGTTCTCACCTTGCCATCCGTTCTGCTGTCTATGGGGCTTATGTCGCTCAATCACTGTTGACTGACTTTAAGACTTTGTTTTCCACGATGCAGGAGGGGGGCAGTTGCCCTGACTTGCTGGAATCCATGGAACGTCAGGCCGAATTCCTCTCGGACATTGCCTTCGATTCTATGCGCGCTTCTGCCTTGTCCTGTGGTTCCTCTATCGCTGCTCGTCGGAATTTGTTGCTTAAGGGTTGGAATACGGACGCCGCCCAGAGGTCCATGGCTCTGCGTTTTCCCTTTACTGGCCCTCGTCTCTTTGGGGAGGCTCTTGAGGATAAGCTTCATAAGGTGTTCAAAGAGTGAAAACATCCTTTTCCTTCCATCGGCAGCCTTCTCGTAAGGATTTTTCTTTTTCTCATGCCAAGACTTTTCGTCAGCCTTCCAGGTTTCAGCAGTACTCCTTTAAGGGCCCGAGAGGTGCTGGTAGGGGTTTCCCCCGTAAGTTCCAGAAGAAGCCTCCCTGTGATGCTACGTTCCTGACTATACCACCCCGGAAGTTGGTCACGCTGGTGTTGTGCCTGAGGTTGGTGGGAGGTTGCGGTTGTTCCTTCCCGCTTGGCGTCTGACGACCTCCGATCAATGGGTGCTGGATGTCCTGGAACGGGGTTATAGGATCGAGTTTCTGTCCCTTTCTCATCCCTCGGGCGTGGTGCAGACTCCGACGCCCTTGAACCAGTCCCATCGTCAATCCTTGGTGGACGGTGTTCACGCTTTGCTCTTGAAGAAGGCGATTGTGCCCGTTCCCCGGTTGGAGTGGGGTCTAGGGACCTATTCGATTGTCTTTCTTGTTCCGAAGGTCACAGGCGGGTTTCGGATTGTCATCAATCTCCGGAGTCTGAACTTGTTTGTCCGGAAGATCCCATTCAAGATGGAGACCTTGCAGTGGGTGATACCTTTGATTCAGGCCGGCTGGGTGTTTGCTACGCTGGATCTCCAGGACGCTTATCTTCATGTGCCTGTGGCTCTGGAGGATCAGATGTTCCTGCGCTTCTGCCTGGAGGGTCGTTATTGGCAGTTCTGTGTCCTTCCGTTTGGTCTCCGGTCCGCTCCCCGCGTGTTCACCAAGGTGGTGGCTCCCTTGGTGGCCCATCTTCACCTCCTGGGTGTGTCAGTGTTCCCCTACCTGGATGATTGGCTGCTCCAGGCTCCTTCCCCAGCGGTCCTGTCTCAGCACCTGTCCTTGACCATCTGTACGCTAGAGCAGCATGGGTTTTTTGTGAACTTTCCGAAATGCCAGCTACTTCCTGCGACTCGGAGGTCTTTCATAGGGTTTGTCTTCGATTCGGTCCTGGTAAGGTGTTCTTTCTGGATTCCCGGCTTCAGCGACTTCAGTGCCTGTTGCGGAGGTTGTTGTCCCGGGCTGCGGCTCCCCTCCTTCAGTGGCTCGAGGTTCAGGGTCATATGGCTGCTACTGTCTTCACGGTGCACTGGGCCAGGGTTCATCTTCGACCTCCGCTGTGGCATCTTCATCGTTGGGTGCCGTTTCCAGTTCGGGACTATGCTCTCTCTGTGCCGGTGTCTCTGGAGGTTGTGTCCGCTCTCCAGTGGTGGCTGGAGTCCTCCAATCTCTCCAAGGGAATGTGGATTTGCCTGCTGCCTCCATTGGTGTTGACGACGGATGCCAGTGAGTCCGTTTGGGGGCGACTCTGGGTCAGTGGACTGTACAGGCTCGTTGGCTCCGGTCGGAGTCCCGCTGGTCATTCAATTGGAGGGAGCTGTCTGCGGTGGACCGTGCTCTTCGTTTCTTCCGGGATCATCTGCTGGGGTGCAATGTCCTGGTGAGGTCTGACAATTCAGTAGCTGTGGCTTACATCAACCACCAGGGCAGTACTCGCAGTCCTTCGTTGAATCTGGTGGTGTTAGACCTGGCACCTTGGCGTGAGTCTCCCTTCCTCTTTTTGTCGCTGTGCCTCATGTGTTTTTATGGTGTTGGCCGCTCAGTGCGCTGTGCCACTGCCAACCAGTGTCGCGGTGCGAGTGCTCCCTATGTAAATTGTATATGTTGGTTGGATTCCATGATTGGATTGTTTGATTTACTGTCAGACCCCAGTAAAGTGCGCCGGGGGCGCCGGGGCATGTAAATGCGAACACCGCTGGTGGGCTTGCAGCACTGGTTGTGCCACCCACAGAAGCGGCCGGTAAAATATGTCTGAGGTCTGCCATCGCAGAACCTGCGTGCAGTCTGGTACTGACATGCTGACCGGCAAGTGCCCACACTTGCCGGTCCCTAAAACCTTCCCTTAGCTGCATGTTAGTCACCCCTCTGGTAGGCCCGCGGGCAGGGTGCGTTGTAAGCCTAAGGTAGGACAAGCCTGGATGCGTAGCATGTCCTAGTAGTGAATTACCGCCATCTTGTTGTTCACTACTGCAAGGCTACCCTGTTCTCATAGGCCAGTATGGGCGGCCTGGATTATTACACCCTATGATCCTAACCGACCCAGGGAACATGGTAGAAGATCGAGTTTAGTATGCCTGAACTCGGAATAATAAGGTACATCTTTTCGCAAGGTTTATTTTAATATTCCGGGTTTGCAAAGGCCGCTTTTAGAAAGTTGGCCTTTGCTTGCCTAAACCTTTCAGCCGCCTCTGCGTGATGTGTATCTGATGTCTGGCTGGTATGAGTGACAGGGCTGGGGGAACCCAGATGGGCAGGGCTAGGTAGCCTGGTAATGAATAGGACGATCGACAGGTAGATGGGTGGGAGGAGTGCTCCTAGGCTCTGAATAGGACAGTGCTCTGCTACCTCAATGCCGGCTCCGCCCCCTGTGGAGCGTCTGATGACTCTGCCCTGCACTCTGAAAGAAGAAGCCTGCATCGCATAAACAAAGTGCTCAGAAACCGGACTGAACTAGGCAAGGGCCCCCCTGGCCTGGGAGAACAAAAGATTTGCTGTATAAATGGAGGAGCCCTGCTCCTGAGAAACTAGATCCGCTTTTGACCAAGAAGAATCTCTGCCTGAGGAGGAGGCACCGGGAAAGCTGTAGGAGGAAGACTGTCCCTATCCTGGGGGATTGGCCTGCAGTGGTGACCTTGCTGCCAAAGGGGAGAAGAGAAACTGTTGCTGAAGACTTTTACTTTACTTTTACTTTCAAGACTTGTGCTTTTCCAAAACGATCTCCAAGGGCTTGGAACTGAGCTTGCCCCCTGAACTGAGCCCCAGGACCATTGGGCTCTACCTGATCTTCACTCGCCTGCTGCTGGACTGTGGTGTCCTTTCCCTCGCCGGAGCTGTGACCCTCGTGCCCCAGTCCCTCCTTGAGCCGTGACCAGGACTGCTTAGCCGCCCCCGCCTTGGGAAGAGCCTCGCTCGATCTGAGCCGCTCCCCCTACGCTGTGCTGGGCTGCCCCTGTCACCTCGCTCGTCGGAGGCTCGCTGCGCACCTTCACCCTCCCGCCGGAATCGGCGTATGTGAGCATCTCCAAGCCTCGGACGGCCCGGACGTATCTGCGTGCCCGGCTGCCCCGCTTTGTTCACCCGCCACCTGCAACACCCCGCTCTGTCGTGAGCCTGAAGATCAGACCCCCATCGTGAAGTGTGGGAGCCTCGGACGCCGCCTCGCCCTTCTGTCGAAGGGCCGCTGAAATCCCGCACCCGCCTTTGCGTCAAGAAACAAGGTACTGTACTCACGAACTCGACCGCGAGCTCGCATCGGATCCAGGGTCCGCAACGTTCTTATTTCCCTGTCATCTGCTGTGTGCTTCCTGGGAGCTGCCTCCGCACGAAGTGCGCGGAGGCCTACAGTTACCTTGTGCCCGCCTAAAGAACTTTCCGTAAACAAAGAGAACTTTATCGTATTTCCAAGAATTGTGGCCCCATCAGTTCAACGTTACTGGGCCTTGTATTTGAATCTGCTGAATCTACATAAAAGCTTATTTTTTTATACTTCCTGATTAGTGTCCGTTTGTGGTGCATGCAAGGGGTTTACTGTATGTGTAATTGCATTTGCTTAACCGTGTACGCCTGAGACTTAGCCTAGACTGCTCGCGCCACGCACCTAGAGGGTGAGCAGGGGTTATTCTGGGGAGTCATCCTTCGCCCTGACGAGAAGTAAAGGGTCCCTGCTTGTTGTGGGTTCACACCTGCGTCAACCAGAGCCCCCTCATTTCTAACATTGGTGGCAGCGGTGAGGATTTACGGATTTGCATTTGTGGTTTGCGTATAGTGAATCACTGATCACCACGTAGTGAGAGCAGACCAGTAACACAGCCACAAGACTAGAATTTGTTTTTGTTTTGCCAAGAATCTCCGTTGTTAGAACCATGCCTGGTTCACTTCCCGCCGGAAGGGCAGCTTCTATAATCTCTGGATTTGAGGACATAGATTGGGAAGAAAGCGCACTTCGGAATTATAGCAATGAAGAATTGAAAGGTTTTTGCTCCAAGTTCAGAATTGCCCAAACTGGATTGAAAAACAAGACCCAATTCGTGAAGGCGCTGAGGGCCTGGTATGAGTCAAAGGCACCAGAGAATCAGGTGGAAGTGGTTCCACCAGAAAGTGTCCATGAGTTTGGCCGAGGCCTGTCGCCAGAAGAGTTGGCAGACAGGGCAGCAACCCGGGCACATGAAGTAGAGATGGCAAAACTCCATGGGCAGATGGATATGGAAAAACAAAGATTAGCCATGGAGGAAAAGAAACTACAATTAGAGCATGACATGAAGCTGAGGGAGCTGGAGCTGAAAGCAAAAAGTTTGGAGCTTAATCCCTCTGGTGGCAGCACACCGCCAGTACAGGCGGAACCAAGAGTTTATATTCCCAAGGATGTAGTGAAGGAGTTCTTCAAGAATGACGACATCGGGCAGTGGTTCAGAGCCTACGAGGTAGCCATGTCTTCCCACCGGGTCCCTGAGAAAGATTGGGGAGCGGGGTTGTGGGGACGGTTCCTGAGTGAAGGGCGGGACACACTGTTAGATTTACCTGCTGATGTTCATAATTCTTATGCCCATATGAAGGAAGCATTGATGGCTAGGTATGAGTTGACCCCTGAGTTATATAGACAGAGGTTCAGGGGTTGCACTAAGATTCCCAATAGTACGTATGTGGAGTATGTGACTTTCTTTTGCAGAGCGCTGGATGGTTGGGTAAAGGGTAGTAAGGTAAATGATTATCAAGGGCTTCTTGATTTAATGGCATGGGAGCACTTGTCCAGTAATTGTTTTCCTGAGCTACGCCAGCACCTGATAGACAGTAGGCTGACTAACCCTAGGAAGCTTGCTGAGGAGGCGGACCGCTGGGTCAGTCCACAAGGGTACCGTGGGAGATTCCGCCAAAGGTGGGCAGGGTCCCCAGCAGAAGAGTGGGGGGGACAGGGGTAAACAGAAGCAGTTCCAAAAAGGGCCCCAAAATAGTCCCCAAGGGAACCAAGGGAAGGGTTCTCAGCCTCCCCCACCCCAGAAACCGACCGGGGCCCCGACAGGTCCTCCTGTTCAAAAGGGGCCCGTAAGATGTTACAGGTGTAACAATTTGGGGCATTTTGCCTCTGATGTAAAGTGTCCATTGTTTGGTAAACCAGCACCCACTGGTGCTCCACCCCGGCAGGTGACTAGTGTAGCCTTGGGGGAGGAGAGGGATGTCCAAGGTGGGTGGGGTCCCGCAGAGATGTCCCTGGTCTCGCTAGGAGACCGTGAAGTGGTCCCTCCAACCCAGCTGCCTGAGAACACTAAGAAGTACAGGCAGTGGGTGACCATAAATGGCCATAGAGTGGAAGCTCTTAGAGATACAGGAGCCAGTGTGACAGCTGTCAGGTGTCACCTGGTGTCTCAGGAGCAGGTGGTCCCCAATGCATTCTATCCCGTTGTTGCCGCTGACAACACAGAGAGACACTGCAAGGTGGCTCAGGTTCCCTTTGAGTGGGGGGGGGTCTCTGGTACTCTTCAGGTAGCTGTGAGGCCCGCCATGCCTGTAGACTGTTTGTTAGGGAACGATTTGGAGAGCTCACCTTGGGCTAAGGTGGAGCGGAGTGCTCACCTGGAGATGTTGGGTATGCCGGATTGGGCATGTGTCACCACACGGTCCATGGCAGCCAGTAGAGGTACTCAAGAGGTCCTGGAGCCTGAGAGGGAGGCCCAGGAACCGGCCTCAGAGAGAAGGAGCAAGGGGCGCGGGAAGCCGGCCCCTGAAGTTCCCACGGTCCAGGAGGAAGCAGACCTTGAGGGGGATGCCCTGGAGCCTACAGGGGAGCAGATAGCTGAACTGGGAGACCTACCGGAGCTGACCCATTGGCAGCAGGAAGGGGGTCCCACCAGGGAGGACTTTTGCAAGGCACAGAAGGAGTGCCCTTCTCTCGTGGGTATGCGGCAGCAGGCTGCAGACCAGGCCACGGGTGATCAGTCCGGATCACATTTCGTTTACTGGGAGAACGACCTCCTATATACAGAGCCTAAGGTTGCTGAGCCTGGGTCAGCCCGTGCGCTGGTGGTACCCCAGGACTTCAGAGCCTTCCTACTGGGGCTGGCTCACGATGTGCCATTGGCAGGGCATTTGGGGCAGGACAATACCTTTGAAAGGCTTGTCATCCACTTTTATTGGCCTCAAATGCGCAGGAGTTCAGATACTCACTGCAGGACATGCCAGACTTGCCAGGCAAGTGGAAAGAGTGGAAGGAAGCAGAAGGCTCCACTCCAGCCATTCCCTGTGGTCGGTACTCCATTCCAGCGAGTGGGGATTGACATTGTAGGGCCACTGGACCCCAGGACAGCGATGGGCAATAGGTTCATCCTAGTCCTGGTGGACCATGCCACCCGGTATCCGGAAGCCATTCCTCTAAGGACAGTGACGGCCCCCGTGGTGGGACGTGCGCTGATGGGCATTTTCTCCCGAGTGGGATTCCCTCTAGAGGTGGTGTCTGACCGAGGTACCAATTTCATGTCCAAGTACATGAAATCTCTTTGGCAAGAGTGTGGTGTAACCTACAAGTTCACCACACCTTACCACACCTTACCACCCCCAAGGAAACGGGTTGGTTGAGAGATTCAACCGAACCCTCAAAGGCATGATAATGGGCCTAGAAGGACCCATGAGGCGTAAGTGGGACATCCTCTTACCATGCCTTCTCTTCGCGTACCGTGAGGTGCCACAGAAGTCTCTGGGGTTCAGTCCCTTTGAGCTTCTGTATGGTCACCCAGTCAGAGGACCCCTAAGTCTGGTCAAAGAAGGCTGGGAGCAATCTCCCAGGAAGCCTCCCCAGAATGTATATAGTTACATGCTGGCCTTCAGGAATCAGACTAGGCGATTCAGGCAACTTGCTGAGGCAAATCTGGAAGCCAGCCAGGAGGAGATGAAGCGGTGGTACGACCAGAATGCTACTCTGGTCGAGCTTCAGCCTGGACAGAAAGTATGGGTCTTGGCCCCCGTGGAGCCGTGTGCGCTCCAGGATAAGTGGACCGGTCCCTTTGAGGTGGTGGAGCGCAAGAGTCCTGTTACCTACGTGGTGGACCTGAAGTCTCCTAGGAACCCCTTAAGGGTCCTACATGTCAACCGCCTCAAGCCCCACTTGGAGAGGTCCCAAGTGGGCATGCTCTTGGCAACAGATGCTGGAATGGAAGAGGAGACAGAACCTCTTCCTGACCTCCTGTCAGCCAAGGAGCAAGATGGGTCAGTGGATGGTGTCATCCTCTCTTCCTCCCTGACCCCTGAGCAACAGAATGATTGTCGCCAGTTACTGGGACAGTTTTCTGACCTGTTTTCCCTGGTCCCTGGTGTCACTGATTGGTGCGTCCATGATGTGGACACTGGGGATAGTCCACCTGTGCGGCACAAGGCCTACAGGGTGACTGACAGGGTGAGGACATGCATCAAGGAGGAGGTCTCCAAGATGTTTGCACTCGGGGTAATTGAGTCTTCTAGCAGTCCTTGGGCCAGCCCCGTGGTCTTGGTCCCAAAGGCTGCAGCGCCGGGAGCCACACCCGAACTCCGGTTCTGTGTGGACTACAGAGGACTCAATTCGGTCACTAGGACCGACGCACACCCCATCCCCAGAGCTGATGAGCTCATCGATCGGCTAGGGGCTGCCAACTACCTCAGCACGTTTGATTTAACGTCTGGGTATTGGCAGATCGCCTTGACCGAGGGGGCCAAAGAGAGGTCAGCATTTTCCACCCCAGATGGGCACTACCAGTTCCGGGTTATGCCATTTGGGATGAAGAATGCCCCTGCCACCTTCCAGAGATTGGTCAACCAGGTGTTGGCTGGGCTGGATTCGTTCAGTGCAGCCTACCTGGATGACATCGCAGTGTTCAGCTCCACTTGGGAGGAACACTTGCGTCACCTCTGGGAAGTGTTGATGGCGCTGCGCAAGGCAGGCCTCACGATCAAGGCGAGTAAGTGCCAGATCGGGCAGGGTTCCGTGGTGTACTTGGGACACCAAGTTGGGAGTGGCCAGGTGGCACCCCTTCAGCCCAAGATAGAAACCATCCTGAATTGGGAGGCGCCCAAAACCCAGACGGAGGTGAGAGCCTTCCTAGGTGTCACCGGGTACTATAGGAGGTTTGTCAAGGGGTATGGCAACATGGTTGCCCCCTTGACAGCGCTGACTTCGAAGAAGCAGCCCAGGAAAGTGATCTGGACTGACACCTGTCAGAAAGCTTTTGAGGCCTTGAAAACTGCTATGTGCACGGCGCCCGTGCTCTTGGCTCCCAACTTCTCCAAAGAGTTTATCGTTCAGACAGACGCTTCAGAGCATGGTGTGGGGGCTGTTCTTTCACAGATTAATGAGGAGGGCCTAGATCAACCCGTAGCCTTTCTTAGCAGGAGGTTACTTCCACGGGAACAAAGGTGGAGTGCTATTGAGCGTGAGGCATTTGCTGTGGTCTGGGTGCTGAAGAAGCTAAGACCCTACTTGTTTGGGTCTCACTTCCGGGTTCAGACGGACCACAGGCCCCTCAGATGGTTGATGCATATGAGGGGTGAGAATCCAAAGCTGTTGAGGTGGTCCATTTCCCTACAGGGTATGGATTTCACGGTGGAACATCGCCCTGGTACAGATCACGCCAATGCTGACGGTCTGTCCAGATTTTTCCGCCTTAGTGATGAGGAACTCCCTGGGGTAGGGTAGTTCTCCCCACTTTTCAGCTGGAGGGGACACGTGTTAGACCTGGCACCTTGGCGTGAGTCTCCCTTCCTCTTTTTGTCGCTGTGCCTCATGTGTTTTTATGGTGTTGGCCGCTCAGCGCGCTGTGCCACTGCCAACCAGTGTCGCGGTGCGAGTGCTCCCTATGTAAATTGTATATGTTGGTTGGATTCCATGATTGTTTGATTTACTGTCAGACCCCAGTAAAGTGCGCCGGGGGCGCCGGGGCATGTAAATGCGAACACCGCTGGTGGGCTTGCAGCACTGGTTGTGCCACCCACAGAAGCGGCCGGTAAAATATGTCTGAGGTCTGCCATCGCAGAACCTGCGTGCAGTCTGGTACTGACATGCTGACCGGCAAGTGCCCACACTTGCCGGTCCCTAAAACCTTCCCTTAGCTGCATGTTAGTCACCCCTCTGGTAGGCCCGCGGGCAGGGTGCGTTGTAAGCCTAAGGTAGGACAAGCCTGGATGCGTGGCATGTCCTAGTAGTGAATTACCGCCATCTTGTTGTTCACTACTGCAAGGCTACCCTGTTCTCATAGGCCAGTATGGGCGGCCTGGATTATTACACCCTATGATCCTAACCGACCCAGGGAACATGGTAGAAGATCGAGTTTAGTATGCCTGAACTCGGAATAATAAGGTACATCTTTTCGCAAGGTTTATTTTAATATTCCGGGTTTGCAAAGGCCGCTTTTAGAAAGTTGGCCTTTGCTTGCCTAAACCTTTCAGCCGCCTCTGCGTGATGTGTATCTGATGTCTGGCTGGTATGAGTGACAGGGCTGGGGGAACCCAGATGGGCAGGGCTAGGTAGCCTGGTAATGAATAGGACGATCGACAGGTAGATGGGTGGGAGGAGTGCTCCTAGGCTCTGAATAGGACAGTGCTCTGCTACCTCAATGCCGGCTCCGCCCCCTGTGGAGCGTCTGATGACTCTGCCCTGCACTCTGAAAGAAGAAGCCTGCATCGCATAAACAAAGTGCTCAGAAACCGGACTGAACTAGGCAAGGGCCCCCCTGGCCTGGGAGAACAAAAGATTTGCTGTATAAATGGAGGAGCCCTGCTCCTGAGAAACTAGATCCGCTTTTGACCAAGAAGAATCTCTGCCTGAGGAGGAGGCACCGGGAAAGCTGTAGGAGGAAGACTGTCCCTATCCTGGGGGATTGGCCTGCAGTGGTGACCTTGCTGCCAAAGGGGAGAAGAGAAACTGTTGCTGAAGACTTTTACTTTACTTTTACTTTCAAGACTTGTGCTTTTCCAAAACGATCTCCAAGGGCTTGGAACTGAGCTTGCCCCCTGAACTGAGCCCCAGGACCATTGGGCTCTACCTGATCTTCACTCGCCTGCTGCTGGACTGTGGTGTCCTTTCCCTCGCCGGAGCTGTGACCCTCGTGCCCCAGTCCCTCCTTGAGCCGTGACCAGGACTGCTTAGCCGCCCCCGCCTTGGGAAGAGCCTCGCTCGATCTGAGCCGCTCCCCCTACGCTGTGCTGGGCTGCCCCTGTCACCTCGCTCGTCGGAGGCTCGCTGCGCACCTTCACCCTCCCGCCGGAATCGGCGTATGTGAGCATCTCCAAGCCTCGGACGGCCCGGACGTATCTGCGTGCCCGGCTGCCCCGCTTTGTTCACCCGCCACCTGCAACACCCCGCTCTGTCGTGAGCCTGAAGATCAGACCCCCATCGTGAAGTGTGGGAGCCTCGGACGCCGCCTCGCCCTTCTGTCGAAGGGCCGCTGAAATCCCGCACCCGCCTTTGCGTCAAGAAACAAGGTACTGTACTCACGAACTCGACCGCGAGCTCGCATCGGATCCAGGGTCCGCAACGTTCTTATTTCCCTGTCATCTGCTGTGTGCTTCCTGGGCGCTGCCTCCGCACGAAGTGCGCGGAGGCCTACAGTTACCTTGTGCCCGCCTAAAGAACTTTCCGTAAACAAAGAGAACTTTATCGTATTTCCAAGAATTGTGGCCCCATCAGTTCAACGTTACTGGGCCTTGTATTTGAATCTGCTGAATCTACATAAAAGCTTATTTTTTATACTTCCTGATTGGTGTCCGTTTGTGGTGCATGCAAGGGGTTTACTGTATGTGTAATTGCATTTGCTTAACCGTGTACGCCTGAGACTTAGCCTAGACTGCTCGCGCCACGCACCTAGAGGGTGAGCAGGGGTTATTCTGGGGAGTCATCCTTCGCCCTGACGAGAAGTAAAGGGTCCCTGCTTGTTGTGGTTTCACACCTGCGTCAACCAGAGCCCCCTCATTTCTAACAGGTGGCCTGTGCAATTGCGGGTTGGGCAGAGTGTCATCTTCTGGCCATCTCTGCTCAGCATATCAGAGGTGTAGACAATGTGGTGGCGGAAGCCTTGAGTCGCAAGTTTCCGTCTTCTCTGACCCTGTGTCTCTCCCCCAGGATTTTCCGGATGATCTGTCGGAGGTTTGGGATTCCCCAGCTGGACTTGTTTGACTCAAGGGCCCATGCCCAACTGCCCTTTTTTGTTCTCGGACTCCGGAGTTGGGTGCTTGGGGGGTGAAGGCGTTGTCTCTTCGGTGGCCCCCTTGGTTACTGTACGCCTTCCCCCCCTGATTCCTGCCTTCTTGCTGAAGGTCCAGAGGATGGGCGCCCGGGTGGTGGCTGTCTTGCCTCACTGGCCTCGGAGGTCCTGGTTCCCGTTGTTGTTGAGCCTGGCAGTGGGCCCTCCTTGGATTCTCCCCTGCTAACCGTCTCCCCTGATGTCTCCCTCTCCCTCCCTCCTGGTCCCTCTCACCCTGGCAGTCTGGAGGTTGAACGGAGGTTTGCCTGATCACCTCATCAGTGTGATGCAGGGGTCCCATAGGAGTTCCACTTTGTCCTCCTACTCTAAGCATTGGGCTTCTTTCTCCTCCTGGTGTTCGGGCTTGGTCTCTCTCCTGTCTCTTGTCCTATCGCTTCTATCCTTCAGTTTTTTTGGATGGTTTTCAGAAGAAGTATGCCTTGTCTACTCTGAAGGGGCAGTGGGCTGCTGTTCGGGCTTTCCGGGATCCGGCTTCGCTCCCGTTTTTGGATGAGTTGTTGGTGTCCCGGTTGTTACGGAGTTTCTCTCTGTCCTCTCCTGCTCGTTCTCCGGTTCCTCCTTGGGATCTTTCTTTGGTCCTGGGTGCTCTGCAGTCCTCTCCTTTTGAGCCCTTGGAGACTGTTGACCTTAAATTCCTCTCTTTTAAGGTGGCTTTTCTGGTTGCTGTTACTTCTGCTCGGTGGTTGGGTGAGCTCACTGCCTTGCGTTGTTCTCCTCCCTTTTTGCGTTTCTTGGATGATGCGGTGATCCTTTCTTTGGATCCTGGGTTTGTTCCGAAGATTCGTTCTCGTTTTCATTGCTCTCAGGAGTTGATTCTTCCTTCTTTCTGTCCTTCTCCATCCTCGCCTGCTGAGTTGTTGCTTCACTCTCTGGATGTGAAGCTTGCGTTGTCTGTTTATGTTGCCCGCACTACAGGGCTTATTTCTTCAGACTCTCTCTTTGTGACCTTTGGTCTGGCTGGTCGGGGTAAGGCTGCCTCCCGTCTTACTCTGGGTCGCTGGATCAAGGCTGTCATTTCTCTGGCTTATCAGGGCTCTGGTTTGCCTTGCCCTTCTGGGGTTCAGGCCCGTTCCACTAGGGGTGTTTCTGCTTCCTGGGCTGCTTTTTATGGGGTTTCCCTTAATGAGATCTGTCGGGCTGGGACTTGGGCGTCTGATTCAACTTTTGTTCGGCACTATGGAACGCTAGGTGGCGCGCTGGTGAATGGCGGCTGCCGAGTAGGGCTCCCGCAGGACGGCGCGATTTATCCGTTTATTTATCCTTAATTGTGTCGCCCGGGGGTCGCAGCTCAGCGAGAGGCAGCGGCGAGGTGTCCGGTGACTGCTGGCCAAGTTTGAGGA
Organism: Triturus cristatus; assembly: GCF_964204655.1. Taxonomy (NCBI): domain Eukaryota; kingdom Metazoa; phylum Chordata; class Amphibia; order Caudata; family Salamandridae; genus Triturus; species Triturus cristatus. Next base: position 503,031,332 of record NC_140588.1, on the reverse strand, counting down.
TCGGCGGACGGCAGGCGCCGAAGAACAAAGCGCCGTTGGCAGAGGCGAGCGGACGGCGTGGTAAGGCTGGGACGTCCTGCCGGACCGCGCTGGCAGGCAACACCGCGGCTGCATTAACGGCTGCAGGCCGCGGAAGCTGGGACCTGGCCTGGCCACCTGGGGGACGCGGCGGAAACGCAAAGGCTGCGGACCACGGCAGCATTAACAGTGGAAGGCATCGCTGGTGGCGCATTCCCCCCCCCCCCCCCCCCCCCCCCCTCTGACGGTTGGATGAACTCGGACCTCGGTGTCCCCGGCTGGGGCTTAGAGACGGGGTGCTGCGAGGGAGCCTAGTGGCATCGGGGCTCCCTCGAGGTGCGTGTTGGTGGTCCCCCTGCCCCCCCCCTCCTGCCCCCTCTGCCTGAGGAATATCGGCAGCGCTGGAGAGGAGGCACCCCCCTCCCGGACACAGAGTATACCCAGACCGGCTTGCGAATGCAGGTGTGAGGGGGCCCTGAGCTGGGACACTGGCATAGGGGGACCTGGATGAGCCGTGAGTACCGCTGTGGACCCAGAAGGAGCAGCGAGGTGCGACCTGCTTTGCCGGGGGCTGAAGAGGAGGTCGAGGGTGTAGCGCTTGACGGAGACCTGGTCCCCACGTGGCAGGCGGCTCCGGTTGGATGCCGGATGGTCGTAACGATTGAACGGAGGGAGCGGCCGGTGGAGCGGGTGTATGCTGGGCTGCCATAAGGCGCTTGAATACGCGGTCAGCCTGGAACGGTGGAGCGCAGGGAGCCAGTAGCTTCTGGGAAGTGCGCAGAGAGTGCGGACGCTACTGCTGATCCCAGGGGGTTGTCTGCGGCTGCGGCCAGGTGGGACGGTCCGGAGGCCGGAATGGGCAGGACGGATGCGAAGCAGCCCAAACTTTCGTTTGAGGCTAGCAAGAAGCCGCCCAAGGCAGTGGAGGAGACACGTGAACCGCCGGCGACGGCAGGAGGGTCAGCAGATGCGGCGCCCAATCTACATGATGTATTGCGTGAAATGCGCCAAGGGTTTGCAACGATTGCAGACAAAATGGACAGGATGTCGTCCCGAATGGATGCGGTGGTACAAAAATTGGACGCCCAAGAAGAACGGATCTCGGGGGCGGAACAGCGTATATCGGACACTGAAGATACTGTGACGCGGCACACCTCGCAGCTCTCCAGGATGGACAATCTGCTGCGCCTCATTGCCGCTAAGAATGAGGATTTAGAAGCGAGGAGTAGGCGTAACAACGTACACATTGTAGGAATTCCTGAATCGACGAATGTGGGCAAAATGGAGGAATACGTGGAAAAGATGCTGGTGGCGGCGATCGGATCGGAGATGTTCTCCCCCCAGTTTATTGTGGAAAGGGCACACCGGGCCTTGGGCCCCAGACCTAAGCCGGGAACGGCGCCCAGGCCGATCATCGCCAGGATACTCAATTATCGCGACCGTGACGCCGCTTTGAGGGCCGCACGTGGCACACGTACATTATCCTACGAGGGCAACTCCTTCACGCTCTACCCGGACTTCACACCAATGGTGCAAGAGGAACGGCGAAAATTTGTGGCAGTCAAAGCGAAACTACGAGACTTACAACTGGATTATGCACTACTTTACCCGGCGCGCCTGCGGATCACATATCAGGGGAGGCAGAAGTTCTTCACAAATCCTCAGATGGTGGAGGATTTCATCAAACAGTACAAGCGTTCCCGCAGGTCGGAGGATGGAGATGAGAACGCTGAGAACCCTGTGCGCGAGGAGCTGGTGGACGGCGAACTGTGAGTGGGGTGCCTATAGATGGTATATTGGACTACTTGTGCGGCTAAGGGAGTCCCTGTGAACTGATAAGGGGGTAGCTGGCCCTGAGACACTGCGATAGGGGATGGTTGGGCCATATAGCTGCAAGCATGGAGGGATGTTGTTGGGGGTGTGGGGGTGCTCACACTGCAGGAGACTCCGCCACAGACTACACACGTTGGGACACATTAATGGCTATTTTTGAAGGAGGCAGGGGTCAGTTTGCTGTGAGACCCGGGTGACATAAGTACTAGCGCCGGCCACCTCCTCGTCGCGTTGTGCTGGACTGCACGTTGTGTGGTCGGGCTGGCGTTTCTGGGGAGGAACTGGTGGAGCCACCTAGACTTGTTTCCTGACGGGAAATACCCTAGTATATGGTGGGAGTTTGGGGAATGTACTTGCCTTGCTGTTTGGGGCAATTGTGGGTGGGCAGGGGAGGGTACAGAACTGGCAGGTTGGGGTTTGCTTCAGTGGGAGGGGGGCGGGTGAGAGGGGTGTTATGATGGTTTGTCTGTTGGAAGTTCCAAAACGGGTGAGAGCGCGTAGGACCAGAAGAGGGTGGGTGGTGTATGGGGGAGTGAATAGGCTGGTTTCCAATACACTGTGGGACGGGGCACTTGTGAATATTCGACCTGCGGGGGTGGAGAGGGGGCTGACATTGGATGACACATACCAGGGGTGTGACTGGTGGAAGGAACCTGAGGATTGCTTTGATGATTGTGCAATTGACGACGCATGGCGGGTGGGCTGAGTAAGTCACGTGTCACTGTTGCCTCCTGGAATGTTCGGGGGTTAAATGACGCCAGGAAATGTAGGAGGGTGGTGGCTTATTTGGAACAACATAAGGTGCAAATTGCTTTACTACAGGAAACGCATCTTAGTCCCCGGGCCACGTACACCTTTGCAGGTAAATGGGCGGCGGTCCGGAGTTTCTCCTCGTATTCAGGATATGCCAGGGGTACGGCGATACTGGTCAAGAAGACGGTGCCGTTTGTGATGCTGGGGGATCTTACGGATAAGGAAGGGAGGTTTGTTTTGGTGTGGGGCAGACTTGGCACGGATACAGTCACAATTGCGAATTGCTATGGGCCGAATGTGGATTCGCCTGCCTTCTTTGCCATGCTCTGGGGTAAAATACTGAACGTTGGTTCCATGCATGTAATATGGGGGGGGGATTTCAATCTCACAATGTCCTCAGAGCTCGACAGATCGGATGGTAGCCCGCAATACCATAAGGGTGCGAGGGACGTCATGGAAGGTATAGTGGTAGAAGGAGGACTTGTGGACAGTTGGAGGTTTGCGCGCCCTGGGGTCCGGGAGGGAACACATTTCACGACATACGCTAACTCTTGGGCTAGGCTGGATTACTGCTTTCTGTCTACAGGCTTGGCGGTTGATTTAGGTCGAGTGGCTCACTTACCACGGACGTACTCGGATCACTGCCCGGTACTGGTGGAGGTGGCGATCCCGGGGATCAGTGGGTCAGCACCTAGGTGGCGTATGCAACCCACGGCATTATTGGATCAGGTGTTCCAGGCGGAATTAGGAGACGAGATAGCGGAGTTCTTTCCCCGCAATAAGGGGTCAGTGGACAGTGTCGAGACCATTTGGGAGTCGTTTAAGGTGACGGTCCGGGGGTACTACATCTCGAAAAGTTTCGGCGTCCTGAAAACACTACGCGGTTCGCTCTCCAAGTTGGAGGCTGAACTAGCGGAGCTGGAAGCCAGGATGGCTCAGGAACCAATGGGTCCGGTCCATAAGGAATTCCGAGAAAAGCTTACTCAGTACGAGCAGGAAGCAGATAGGGAGGCCAAATTTAGAGGCAAATATTGGCAGGCCCGTCGTTATTGTGAAGGAGAAAGGCCAGGGCGTGCCTTAGCGGAAATTACCAGACATGCCCGGGGACCCACGCGTGTTTTAGAGATCAGAGGGCAGGGTGGGACCCTACAGCAAGATACGAAGGGCATATTAGCTCGCTTTACAGCGCATTATGAGGAATTATATGAAGCACGCAGCGGCGGGGAGGTTGTATTTGGGGACTTTCTGGATGATGTGGCGTTATGCTGGTTAAGTGATGATCATCGGGAATTCCTTGGGGCCCCATTTGAACTTGATGAAATACGGGAAGCGATAATGTCCCTGAGTAATGGTAAGGCGGCGGGGATCGATGGCCTACCGGCGGAATTCTATAAAAGTTATATAGATGTCATGGCGCCGGTGCTGCGGGAGGTGTACGAGGAATCACTGGAGGTAGGAGTGCTGCCTGGGACAATGCGGGAGGTACTGATCACCTCGCTGTTAAAACCCGGCAAAGACCCGGTAGAGTGTGATTCATATAGGCCGCTATCCCTAATTAATTGTGATGCGAAGATATTGGCAAAGGTACTGGCCACTAGACTTTCCCTGCTTATGACCAAAATTGCCCTCCCAGATCAATCTGGGTTTGTCCCGGGTCGCTCAACTGCTTGTAACTTACGTACGCTCTTCTCCTTGATAAACACGATTGCGCCGGAACTGCCGGTGGCGGCGGTATTTCTGGATGCCACCAAGGCATTTGATTCGGTTGAGTGGAATTACTTGTTTGCCATCTTGTACAGGATGGGCTTTCCCAAAATATTCGTCGCCTGGATCAAATTGCTCTATACGGCTCCGAAGGCGAGAGTGCTCATCAATGGTGAAGTGTCTGAGTCGTTTCTGCTCACTAGAGGTACCAGGCAGGGGTGCCCGCTCTCCCCATTGCTCTTCGCTATCGCGATTGAGCCTCTGGCATGCCGTATCCGGCAACTGCATAAACAAAGTGCTTTCAAATGCTACCAGCGGCAGATAGATGTCTCTCTCTATGCTGACGACTTGACGTTGTACGTGGTGGATCCACAGGTTAACCTTAACCCATTACTTCGAGAATTTTTAGTGTTTGGACGACTGTCGGGCATTCAAATAAACTGGAAAAAGTCGCAATTTTTTCCCCTGACGCCTGCAGTGGGGCGCTTTCCTCTGGACTACCCGCTGGAATGGTGTGAATCGGATCTTAGATATCTGGGGGTCCAGATCTCCAAGGATCGAGAGGAGACGTTGAGGTTGAATTATGGTACGGCCATGACTCGGCTGACAGACGATGTGACTCGGTGGGTGTCTCTCCCGCTCTCCATGGCGGGCAGGGCTTCGCTTATCAAGATGGTGGTATTACCCCGTTTTTTATATTTTTTCCAGAATATCCCGTATTATCCGGGGGCGTACTTCTTTCGCGCATTGCGTACAGAGCTGCTGCGGCTGTTCTGGGCCGGTAAGCAGCCTAGATTGGCGTGGTCGGTTATCACTCGGCCATACGAAGCTGGAGGGTTTGATGTCCCTGATTTTCTAACGTATTACCTGAGCGCCCAGGCTCAATTTGCATACCATTGGTTTGCACCTGCGCCGTTCCTGCCACAGCTGGCGGTAGAGGACTGGTTCTCACGGCCTCTGCCGCTGGCGGGTGTCCTTCATGGCTCCAGTCGTGCCTTTGATACACTATACACTACGGTGCCGTGCACGGTGGATGCATGGCAGCGTATACTACGTCGCCTGGCGCTCAGCTTCATGTATGCTCCGACGCTGCCACTGGTTTATCACCCGGATCTGTCGTTACTGCAGGAAGGAGGGTTTCAGGGGATGTGTGCCAAAATAAAAATACGGCACTGGGGTGATCTCTTCGCCAACGGACGGCTCAAAACGAAAGAACAACTATTTGGGGGCTATCAGCCTACCCCGTTGGATGTTTTTTATTATATCCGGCTGCGGCGGGGGCTGCGGAAGATACTGCCAGATTTTCCGGGGGAACCGGAAGTAGTGCGGCCTTTACAATTGCTGCTTACGTCTTCGGATGGTAAGCACTTAGTCTCCCAATTATACGGCAGTATCCGGGCACACAGTGGCACCTCGGACTGTAGGGCACTCCAGCAATGGAGACTTGAACTTGGCAGGGATATCACAGATAAGCAATGGACGTATTGTTGCGAACTCACCTCCCAGATCTCCCCCAGTAGCAGACTGCGTATTATCCATTACAAGTTTTTACAACGTATGTATTACACACCAGCTAAGAAGTTTAAATTTGGGCTATCCGACAGTGACAGATGTGAGAGGTGCCAGGCGGAAGGGGCTGACTTCATGCACTTGGCATGGTTGTGTCCGAGAGTGACGGATTTCTGGCTGCAGGTACATTCGGCACTGAAGGTCATGTTGGGAGATGTAGTGGAACTAGATCCGCTGGTGATGCTGCTGGGCTACACAGTATCAATACCTAAGTTAACGCGCAAACTGGGAAACGTTGCACTATTATTAGCGAAGCGGAGAATTGCGTGTCGCTGGGGCAGGGGGAGAGCACCGAAATTCAAGGAATGGATAGGGGATCTAGTACACTGTCAGGAGCAGAGTGCTATCTATGCTGAGACGCAACCATTAACTAGCAGAGCCAGTGACATTTGGGACCCGTTCAAGGAGTACTTGGCGGCGTATACCGCCTCCACGGAGGGAGAGCACCAGGAATCAGCTGAGGGTGGCCCTGGAGTTGGGGAGTTTACCTAGTAGGGGGCTGCATGATTGTCCTGACTGAATGTCATGCTTGTGGAGTGTGTTGGGGAGTTGTGCTCCGAGACGTCTGCACCTAGGAATTCCATGTAGTGCACCAAGGGGATACGCCGGAAGGTTGAGTTGCTCCATGGCTTGCCCGGGATACACGGCACAGTATATAACACTACTGATGTATTGGAACAACAGGGATTTGCCGCCGGACCTCCGGGTTATCGGCTTTAAGGCTGTGTACAGGGGGATGAAACGTAATGAGAACTGTCATCTGAGCCGGCCCAGGCGGTTGTAGGCGCGAAATGTATAACTGTGTCGAATACTAATAAAGGTTTTGGAACTTCAAAAAAAAAAAAAAAAAAACAAAAAAAAAAAAACTTTTGTTCGGCACTATCGTCTGAATTGTGCACTGTCTGACCGGACCAATTTTGGCTGTGGTGTGTTGCGTGCTGGGGGGCTGTTTTGTTTCCTGTCAGTGGAATATACCTCATTTGTGATGAAGGGTTGAGGACGAGTAGGACAAAGAGTAATGGGGATTACCGGTAAGTAATCATAGCAACACTGTGCTGCCAAACAAAAGTTGCTAATGTCGGCTAAACCATTGCGCCACACTGTGGTGGACAGAAGGAAACTGTGATTGACTATTCAACTGACCAAGCAGTGAAAATGAATTACCATAAACCCATATGTATAGTCTAATGATATTAAAAAATAAAACAGCCAATGCTTTCTAAAGTTTAGATCTCTTCCTACCACTTCCCAAATATATAACAAGAATTGGCAAAGCAGACAGGTCTCGCCATTGAGACCTATTGGCAAGAAAGCAAGTCCAATACTTCAGCTGCACAACATGGTGATGACGCAACCCTGACTTTTTGTATACGTGCACATATTTTATTTATTGATCTAAGATGGATGGGTTAGGAAGTAGGAAAAAAAGAACACCGGGTGTGTCGTAACATGGGCTTGTGCCACCATGTACACACAATTATGTTGTGGCCTATAAGCTTGTTCTGGATGTTCATGTCACCTTAACTGTGATGCTGTCTTTTAGATCTTTGTACACATCACTTAGAATGCGATTGCTCCCAGGCAAGGGCAAGGCATTGACAGCTGAGCTGGCCTGGTGGTGGCTGTGCAGATTTATGGTGGATGCAATAAAGAGAACTAAACATGATTTACTGCTTGAAGGTGTTCTCTTAACAATGGCAACACGCTGAGGCGTCCACCATTGAACACAGCATGCGAAGGTTAATGAACTTCAAGACATTTCTTGTGGAAAGTTCTGTGAAGATTGTTGCACTGCTGAGAGACTATTTTTGGCATTTTGGAGGTTACATCTTTTCTGTAACTACTATCCACTGACAGTGACTGTATGCCAAGATAATGTTCCCCTGCGTTTCCATTTTTATGTGCGGACATTTATTTTTAAGAAGAGCACTGTAGGCTCAAATAATACCTGTGTGCGGGGCCCCATATTACCTTCAAGATGGAGGGAGCCATCAACTAGGTGAGCGTCCTCTCAGGCTGTATTCTTATCGGAGCATTGTCTGGCCTGTGCGCACTCAACATGTATACGCTGTTAAAGCGACCAGGAAGCAGTCTGCTGGCAAGGGGGAACAGTGAAGCATGTTCCTCCTCTCTTCATCGTGGTACTGTCAGCAGAGTTTTGTCAGCACATGTACACCAACGTGTCTGCAATACGGGGACATTCAGGCAGGTGCTCACCACAACATACTGACATTATATATACATACATACATATTACCTACTGGCGACATAGATATAGTTAGGGCCTATTTTTCATTGGAAATCCGCAACATTCTATTTGGAATAACTTTGGCGCCGATTGACGAATCTTCGCAAAATTTTCATAACTTTTGGCCAGCTCCAGTCCGCTCCTATACTGAAAGCTTCACGGTGATTTGTCAAGCGGGGGCCGAGAAAAAAGGGGGTCCCAAAACGCGTTTTCCCCATGCAATTTCCCATAGGACCTTTAGCCGCAGCTACATCCCGAACTGCTGAACGGAATTACACCAAATTTGGCAAAGAGGTAGTCCTTAGTTCAGACTCGTGCCTTTTGCTTAAATGGTGGAAATTCGTTCAGTAGTTCCTGAGAAAATGACATTTAAAAGTACATATATATCTATGGCCTCGGAGGGTCCGCGTACCCTAAGCGCACCCTGCCGTGCACAAGCTGTATTCTAATTGGCTGTCAACACTCCAAATCAGGAAGTGTTGCCAGCCATCTTGTGCCTCGGTAGAACCGAGGCACAAAAAATCAGCAAAAGAAATGCAAAAAACGCAAAAAGGGGGCAGGGTAGAAAGGCCGGCTCAGGGGTGCCACAAGGACCCCCAGGGCCAAAAAAAGCATTAAAAAAAAAAACGGCGAGATTCACGCACCCAGCGCGAATTTCGGCCGAAAATAAAAACAATGAAGCGCAGGCTCCCGCGCTTCTTTGGTAATTGGCCCCCGGGGGGGCCAAATCCCGGGGGAATTGAAAAAAAATAGTGTGGGGGAGTCCCACACTGCCCCGGGGCTTTTTAATATTGGGTGGGGGGGCTCTCAGGCCCCCCCAGCCCCGGGGACTGCCACCCCTGGGGCTTATTAATATTGGGTGGGGGATCTAAGGCCCCCCAGCCCCGTTGCCCGCATCCCCCCGGGGCTTCTTCAAAATGTGGGAGGGGGGCCGTGTGGCCCCCCTCCTGGAGCCTTGTCTAGGCCCTGGGGACCGCCACCCCCCAGGGCCGGCTCCTGCTGTGTCCCGGGGTGCCCACCCCCGGGATACTGTAGTTTGCAATGACAGGGCGGGAGCCTCACGGCTCCCACCCTGTCATTGCAAACTGCTTTCCTATTTGGAAGAGAGAGCAGGAAACCTGCTCTCTCTCCAAATAGGAAAGCAGATTGCACAGGGGGAGCAGCATGTTAGCTGCTCCCCGTGTGGAAAAGCAATGCCGGCTCCCGCAGGACGCGGGGAACCGGCTAGGACCGTGGGGGAATTGGGGACCCCCCCATGGCCCCCAACGAAGAGGGCCAGCCCCAGGGGATGGGGTCCCTGGGGCCATAAGTAGCCACAGGAGGGGGCAAGGCAGCCCCCCTCCAAAATATATATATATTTTTTAAAAAGGGCCGTGTCCCGGGGGATGGGGTCCCCAGGGCCAATAAATTAGAAAAAGAAGGGGGACTACACAGCCCCTCTTCTTAAAAAATAATTTTTTTTAAAAACAGGATCCGGCGGAGGCCACACCCCCTCACTCTGCAAACGCGCCCCCTGGCGCGTTTGCAGAGAGGGAACTAATTCCCCTTGAATACTGGGGGACTTAATCCCCCAACTCAAAACACGCCACGGGGCGCGTTTGCACAGTGGTGAAGGTAGGGGGAGGGCCTGAGGTGTTATGTGTGCAAACACGCCCTGTGGCGCGTTTTAATTTGGGGAATGTATTCCTCTTCAATCCAGAGATCCCCTAGGGGCCAACTAGCCCACCAGGTACCTCCAGTTAGCGACACGGAGCTGCGTAGCAGAGTGTTGTAAAAAGGGGCGTGGCCACTGAACACCTCTCTGTAACGCAGCTCCCTGGCGCATACTGGAGGTACCTGATGGGCTAGTTGGCCCCCAGGAGACCGCAGGATTGAAGAGGAATTAATTCCCCAACTTAAAACGCACCACAAGGCGTGTTTGCACATGTCACCTCAGGCCCCGCCCCCTTCCTTCACCATTGTACAAATATTCCTCTAAAATCAGCCGAACTACGAATTCCGATTTACTCACCTGTTATCAGGAGAGAACCCAGTGCTGCATCTTTTAGCCAGGCACTGACCCTGAAAAGTAATTCTAAGTGTACTTACCAGTAACTTGTATTTCCTTCCATAGGAATCCAGTGTGTGGTTTTCAGCAGAAAAGTTTCTAAGGGTCGATTTTTGAAACGTACAAATATTCCTCTAAAATCAGCCGGACTACGAATTCCGATTTACTCACCTGTTATCAGGAGAGAACCCAGTGCTGCATCTTTTAGCCCAGCACTGACCCTGAAAAGTAATTCTAAGCATACTTACCAGTAACTTGTATTTCCTTCTAAGTGTCTATTTTCACAAACTAAAAATATTCCTAAAAAATCGTCTGTATGCCTTAAACACATTCTTTCAACTGTTTACAGGAGATTCACCAGTGCTGGATCCAGGATTCACCACTGAGTAAGAAAAACTAACGATAACACTACTTACCTGCTAAGTGAATTTTCTGCCATAGGATAACATTGGTGATTCTATGTGAACAAATTTCTGTCAACTTTTAAAATACAATAATATTCCTTAAAAATCACTACAGAAACCAAAACGCTTTTACTCAACTGTTTACAGAGAGATGTCCAATCTAGGATCCAGTCCAGTGGTTAGAAAAGTAATCCATAAAGTAACTAATTGCATTTGACTAGAAATTCACATTGAGCTCAATGTTGCATTGTGTTTGAAATTGTGTTGCCCATTGCAACAACTGTAACTACTGTACTTAAAATGTTATTGCCTATTTGCAAATTATTTAAACTAAAGTAATTCATTCTGAGAAAAGTATATTTTGTATTGTAATGTATAATGTAATTAAAAAAAAAAATATCTAAAAATAAATAGTTTTAAAAATGTAGCAAATCAGTATCAAAAAAATCAGTATAACAATTAATACATTAAACATTGTCATTTAAAAAACCTTTGAAATTCACTGAAAAAACCATAGGTTTCAGGCTTGATATAGTTAGGAATTAGCATTTAAAAAACCTTAGAAATTCACAGAAAAAAACATAGGTTTTAGGGGTGTTATAGTTAGCTGGACATTTCACTCATACAAAACCATTGAAATTCCTCCGATATAGTTAGTTGTACTAACTACATCTCGCGCGCCCGCAATCCACTGCTGATGATGTCACATATTACATCATTCATGACATGGTCATCGACATCACTGATGACATCACTGATAACATCATCCAGTGAATGTGGTTTGGTTCGTTATTTAAATATGTATTATATATATATTTAGCAATTTGCATTGAAGAATGAGTGGATATATAAATATAAATATCTGGATGGAGGATTTAGTAGCAGTGTGATTGACTGTTTACTTGACTAATTTATAGTGTCTCACTAAATATATTGGATAGTAACTAAACTGTGTGAATATCTGTATCACTTTGTCAGTTGTTGTGTAAATTCTATATCAGGACCGGAGGCTCCGATTATGCAGCATTTTCTCTGCTTTATTATAGCAGCCAATAAAAAACAATCTTTTTTTATTAAACATAATGCAGTGAACCACAAATCCCATGAGCACCTTGTACTCCCTAACCATAGAGACTGAGTCCATATAACGTCTAACCGAGGCACACACGTCCTCTTTCTTTGCGAAACTGCAACAGGTAAGTCCCACATTGTCCATTTAACACTTTCTTGCACGCAGACCGTGATGAAACCTTTCAATAGAACAAAAGAGTCCGAAGACCAACAGGAAAACTTGGGATGCGACGGACCAACTCTTGTCCGATAACTCCGGTGAGGCAACACCACCTTCGCAGAAGAGGATCACTCTCCGTGATAGGTCGAAACCAGATTGAGCGAGCTTCACTTGCCATTGGAATCTGAAACAAAAGAAGAGAAAAAAAAACGTCATAACGGTTATCCCAGAACTATGTGCCAACAGCAAAATCATGCAATAGGGGGGGGGGGGGGGGGGGAGAATAATCCACGTAATTTCACTAAGTATAAAACATACATTAATCGTACTTTCACTGTTATGAACCAAGTAAAAACATAACTGTCGGGTGGGATAATCCCCGCCTCCGTTGTCCTTAATAGAATTGAAAATTCTTGTCGCGAATGTTCGCAAATTTTTAATTGTTGAGGAAATTAGGAAACTACATAACAAATAAGTCTCCCAAAAGACAAAAGGGCCCAATTGTAGCACAAATATCACCCAGATGTAGCCCAATTATAGCCCAATGACAGAATGTCCCAGAGTGTTCTTAAGAACAACTAGATCGCTTACTGTCTTACTTATGACAAAAGTATGGCACACCTGAAGCCATCTTGATTGGAATAAACTGGTAACACTTAAAACATTTAATTTGAAAAGGAACACAATGAGGAGGTTCATTTTGCCATAGAAATTATGATTAGTGCTGAAGAAAGAAAAATTAGGGCACATTTTGAGTGACTTCTCAAATCCTCTTCTATTTCATAAAAAGATTCTGACATGCAGACTGAAACATGCACTTTTAATACCAGCAGCAGACTTCTGTGGTGAGCAGTAGCTTTACTACAGTGATCTAATGAGCAACTAGAGTGCTAACATTCAGAATTTATGGCAAATGTGTGACATATCTGAATACCTTCTTGATGGAATCAAAGTAAAAAACTGAAAGCATTTCCTACTGAGGACACTGCAGTAAATGAGGAAATTAGGAAACTTCATAACAAATAAATCTCCCAAGATGGCACCAGAGACAAAAGAGCCCAAATGCAGCATAAATATCACCCAGATGTAGCCCACATGTAGCCCAATGACAGAAGTGTGCAAAATACGTTTTATTTTGTGTGTTTTTGCAGTTTTATATAGTGCAGACTTATCAGGTATTGGAGTGCTTTACATGAGCATTGGTTATATCACACAAGAACAAATTCATTTTGGTTGTAGACATGGGGAGATTAAGTGATTTGACCAGAATCACAGAATGTCGAGCTGAAGCAGAAACTCCAACCTGGTTCCCCAGTTGCAAAGTCTGCAGCTCTGGAAGTAACACCACATCCTCTACCCTAAGTACAACATTTAATCAAGTGGTCAACTGGATAAAAAAACATAAAGATAACAAATAATTTAAATGTGATTTGTCGCTATTTGAAAACTCAGAAAATATGTCCTCATTTTAGTTTTTTAGAGCACTAACCATAATTTTGATGCAAATAAGACCCTCTCATATATGTAATTTCTAAATGAAATGCTCTAGGTATTACAGTTTTGATTACATCAAGATGACGTCAGGCGTTCCACACTTTTGTAATAAATATAGAATGTTAGCAATCTATTGAGAGGCAGAGGCCAGGGGCACGGACTCTGAAAATTGAAGGCAGGTAGGAGGGTGCAGAGGCAACAATTTGACCACACTGGGCAGGCAGGAAGGGCAGTGGCAGCACGACAGACTATGGAGGGCAGTGGAAAGGGGGGCAGGGGCAACAAACCAACAATAGAGGACTGGCAAGAGAGGCTGTGGCAATATAATAGACCATAGTGGGCAGAAGGAAGAGGCAGTGGTAGTACAACCATACATGCCAACAGACCTGATTCAGCCAGGAAACGTCCAATGTTTTAAAGCTCAAATGGGCTTTATTTGATCTGTCTCCTGTCTACAATCTCCTCTTTTTCAATGTAACTCAAAGGGTAAAATCAATACCCCAGGTTTTTTTCAAATTCTCCCTCTTACCAAGTTCAAAATGTTCACAAGTATGGTACATTGGATCATGGAAGGCAGGAGGAATTGGGGTAGGGACATGGACTCGGATAACAGAGGACAGGAGGGACATGGAGAGGTGCACCAAACTGATCCTACAGGGCAGGCATCATGGTTTGCAGCAGCACAATACACCGCACAGGGCATGTGGGACGGGAGTGAAGCACAACAATCCATAGAATGCAATAGGGAGGGGACAGACCATGCACATGGACAACAGAGAACAGAGGGGAAAGAGGCAATGGTAGTTAGCTGACCATAATGGAAAGACAGGAGAGAAAGCTGCAGCATAACAGACCATAAAGGGCAGGAGGGACGGATCAGGGGCATTACAATGGAACAGACAAGCCAGGAGGGAGTGAATAGGGGTCTGCACATGGAAGCAGAGGGCTGGGGGCAAGGGTGCAGGGCAGGAGCAGCAAGATGACCATGGAGGTCAGGCAGGATGGGCACTAGAAGCAAGACACACCATGGAGAGCAACAGTGAGACTATGATGACATACACACAGATAATGGAAGGAAGGTGGGAGGGGGTCAGGGGCAGCTAGGTAAAAAGTTGTAAAAAAGGGCATGGCCTCTGAACAGCTCTCTGCAACGCAGCTCTCTGGCGCATACTGGAGGCACCTGGTGGGCTAGTTGGCCCACAGGAACCCTCAGGATTGAGAAGGAATTAATTCTCCAACTTAAAACGCGACACAGGGCGTGTTTGCAGACATGTCGCCTCAGGCCATGCCTCCTTCCTTCACCATTGTGCAAACGCGCCCCGTGGCGAGTTGTAAGTTGGGGAATTAATTCTCTTTCAATACTGAGGGTCCCTGAAGGCCAACTAGACCAACAGGTATCTCCAGTATGCGCCAGGGAGCTGCGTTGCAGACAGGTGTTCAGAGGCCACGCCCCTTTTTACACCTCTCTGCAACGCAGCTCTGTGTCGCTTACTGGAGGTACCTAGTGGGCTAGTTTGACCCTAGGGACCCTTAGAATTAAAAGGGACTTAATCTCTCAACTTAGAACGGCCAAAGGGCACATTTAAACAGTGGTAAAGGGAGGGGATGGGGCCTGAGGTGACGTGTGCAAACACGCCCTGTGGCGTGTTTTAAGTTGGGGAAATAATTCCCCTTCAATCCTGAGGGCTCCGGGGGGCCAGCTAGCCCACTAGGCTGTGCCCCTTTGTACACCTCTCTGCAACGCAGCTATGTGGCGCTTAATGGAGGTACCTAGTGGGCTAGTTGGATCCCAGAGACCCTCAGGATTCAAGGGGACTTAATCTCCCAACTTAAAACAGCCACAGGGCGCGTTTACAAAGTGGTGAAGGGAGGGGACGGGGCCTGAGGTGACGTGTGCAAACACGCCCTGTGGCGCGTTTTAAGTTGGGGAAATAATTCCCCTTCAATCCTGAGGGAACCTGGGGGCCAACTAGCCCACCAGGTGCTTCCAGTAATCGCCGCTGCGTTGCAGAGAGGTGGTCCAGGCCGTACCCCTTTATACACCTCTCTGCAACAGCGCTTACTGGAGGTACCTAGTGGGCTAGTTCAACCCTAGGAACCCTCAGGATTCAAGGGGACTTAATCTCCCAAATTAAAACGGCCCCAGGGCGCGTTTAAACAGTGGTGAAGGGAGGGGAGGGGGCCTGAGGTGACGTGTGCAAACACGCCCTGGGGTGCGTTTTAAGTTGGGAATATAATTCCTCTTCAATCCAGAGGGTCCCTGGGGGCCAACTAGCCCACCAGGTGTTTCCAGTAAGCGCCACTGCGCTGCATTGCAGAGAGGTGGTCCGAGGCTGTGCCCCTTTTTACACCTCTCTGCAACACAGCTCTGTGGTGCTTAGTGGACATACCTGGTGGGTTAGTTGGCCCCCAGGGACCCTCAGGATTCAAGGGGACTTTATCCACCAACTTAAAACGCCCACAGGGCGTGTTTGCACACATATCACCTCAGGTCCCCCCCCTCCCTTCATCAGTGTGCAAACGCACCCCGTGGCGCGTTTAAGAGGTAGTTTAAATCCCCCTGCCCTATTATATACTAGAGGCTTATATAGGAGGTCATGCTAATCACAAGGATACCCCAACGCATAGTGTTTCCTAGTGTATGTAGGTGTTTTCACTGTATTTTAAGTGTCTTTTAGCATAGCACTGGCTCTAGGACTGGTTAGTCAGAGTCAGTGATGTCATGAGTGATGTCACTGACCATGTCATGAGTGATGTAATATGTGACGTCATCAGTAGTGCATTGCGGGCGCGCGAGTTATAGTTAGCTGAACGAACTATAACGGGGGAATTTCAATAGTTTTGTAAGAGCGAAATGTCCAGCTAACTATAACGCCCTTGAAACCTATGTTTTTTTCAGTGAATATATATATATACATATTTTAACTGAAATGTACACTTTTTCCACCCTATACATTAAGCACAGGCGACCACAGTTGTTATTTTAGTCCTTTGTTAGTTTGTTGTGGTAGCTTATTATTTCAGCTATTTATTTTAGATTGTTATGTTAATTATTTTGATGACCTGTGTTGATTATTCTTAGATACCATAGCAGTGGGAAGTATGCCTCCATCCCCACAGTTCCTCTCTGAAGCTGGTGACACCATCCTACCATGGAAGAAATGGAAAAAAACTCTGACTCTTAATAGTGATTTGAGGGGGAACATTTTCCTCAGCAAGGAAACAAGGTGCTTTTCTACAATATTTATGAGAGTTTGGATGAAACTGCTGTGGGAGACCCGAGTGATATTTTTGAAATATCCATGTCAATGTTAGAAATACATTTTGATTCTAGAATCTATGTGGTTATGGAAAGTCATATATTTTTCACTAGACAGAAGTAGGCAATTATATTGCTTTGCTTAAATTTAGCATGCACTTGCAATTTTTGGAGAAATATGGAGTCTTTAATTAGGGACAAACTGGTGCATGGCACTAACAATGCCAGAGTGCAAGAGAAGTTACTAATTAAAAATCCCACCCTCAAGGATGCTATGGGTATAGTGAAGTGTATAAAACATATGACGGGGACGTCAAGGAAATGCCAGCGATTGTGAAAGAGTGGCACACCTTGAACATGGAGGAGGACGATTACTATTTTGCATAGTTGCAGAAAGTTAGAGCTACCAATTCCAAGGGCAGTACCATGGATGTCAAGAACAAAGGAAATGTGGTCATGGATACAAAGGATGAAACTAAGGGGGTGAATTGAAAAATGTAAATGCTTTAGGTGTGGTAATCCCAATCACTTGTCCAACAGTCCCACTTGTTATACCAGAAATTTTACTTGTAGGGGGTGTGGAAAAAGGGGGCATCTTGCGAAGGTGTGCAAGAACACAAAGGTGCAATATGTTGATGATCACCCTGTGGAGCACCAACAGGCTATACTAGGAGTTTCACAGACCCAGGCCAGTGAAGTTCATCAAATGAACAAGAGTGATGTGGGGCGTTGTGATGTGTTTGCACTTTCCTGTCCCAGTAAAGTTTTCTCTTTACGATGTATCTCTATGGTTTTCAATTCTTGCTGTAGAATGTTTTTATGTCATTTGGAATATAACTATGTAATGCCTTGGAACGTGAGGGAGAAGCGGTTGGAGTTGGTTGGAGCAGGGCGTGTTTTCCTGTGCACTAGTGGGTCATTGTAAGGCACTTTAAAATAAACCTTTTATTTTTGTATTACCGGCTCCTTCGCCTTCTTACAATGGCGACGAGTTGTTGGTGCTGTTCTAATTTTTTGGGCTGTTATTTACTTCAATGTTGATTTCACCCTGCTTTTATCGTTTGTTGCATCGGAGGACGACTTTGGCCGTTCTGTCTACAGTCGTTGAGGAAGACACCAGAGGGTTGGCATCTGTTTTGTGGGTTTCCTGGTGTTTGATCTGATTAAGGTACTGTCTATTCCTTATCTTACTGTTGTGACGGTTGAGCCTCTTCCTGCATGCCTCTGATTCCGGCACGAAAGGTATTCCTCAAGTGATTCTCCGGCTGTGCACTGCACTGGTGACGCATGTTGCCCTGAGAGGTCTGATGGGCGTATCATGGATTACGGCTGCGGTCCATCTCCTGTGACGGCAGCACGCAAGACAGGTTATGTGCCGGCCACCTTGGGGTAAATCCAGGAATTTGTCATATGTAGCCAGTCTTGCTATTGCTCAGTTGTTTCTGGCTCCCCAGAGTGTGTATTTCAGTGATTAGCACACTTTTCACAGAGCATTTCCTGGTATTCATGTGTGTATTTCAGTAATGCGCACATTTTTCACCTATTTAATACCTTATTTTGTAGCATTGTTCAGGCATTTTCGTCTGCGTTTCAGTGATGCGCACACTTGTCATTTAATCAGAGCCTGTTGGAATCATGTTGGCTTCCGGTGTGCATGTTTCAGTGATATGCACACTATTCTCATTACGCAATCAATTATTTTGAGCAATATGGAGCAGCAATTCTGAAATTTTCTGTGCATTTCTGTGATGTGCACATTATTTCACTGGTCGGAGCAACTCTTTCCTGCTGTGTCAGTGACACACACACTTCACCAGCTATTAATGTACTTAACATTGTTGTGTGCACTCTGAAGGTTATTACTCTTGATTCAGGTTTTCATTTGTTATGTGCTAATTTGAGTATATTTCTTTGCGGTTTTTTTTCATATGTCTTCTGCTTAAACATAATTTTTTTCTAACTCCGGTTGCACACAGGAAGAAGGAACATCATACTCATGGCTAGTTCACAGTTTTGCAATCAACCTGCTATTTTTTCACAGGCTCCTGGTAAACCAAAATTAATGTGGAAAAAGTGGTATAAAAACTTTTGAAATCTATCTATTGGGGATTGATGGAAATGGCTTTTCTCCAAAGAGAAAGAAAACAATTTCATTTATTTTTTTAGGTACAGTGGTCATCGAACTCTTTGAAAATTTAACTCCTGTAACTGCTCCAAGAGGTCAAGGTGACGGATGGAATGTTTACAAGGAAGCAGTTGCTAGATTGCAGAAACAGTTTGTGGATAAGCCTAATGTAATGTTTGAACGACACAGCTTTCATAACTGAAAACAGTATGCTGATGAATCTATTGAAGAGTATGTTGCCGCACTTAGTGTGTTGGCGGCCAATTGTGAGTTTGGGGCCAACATTGACTACTGTATAAGAGACCAATTTGTTTTCAATTGTGAGTCTAAAAAGGTCCAAGAGAGATTATTAGCTTGTCATAATCCTACTTCGGCGGAGGTTTTGGATCTTGCAAAAGGCATCGAGAGATCTATTCAGTCTGCCAAAGCCATTGCTATTGATAATGCCAAGTCTTATTCTCCTATATGTGCCATTCAGTCGGTTAAGAAACCGGTTAGAATGGGAGCTGGGAAGAGCAGTAAACCTAGTTGCTATAGATGTGGCTCAAAGATGCATCATGCTAATTGTGGGGATTGTCCTGCTTTAACAAAGAAGTGCATAAAATGCAATAAGTATGGCCATGTTCAAAGTGTGTGCAGGGCTTCAAAAGTATCTCCTAATACATCTGTGAATTCCATTTCCAGTGTTCAAGATGAATTAGAAAATGTACTTCTTAAAGTGTATGATCCTTTGTCAGAGTGCCTGACCAATACGTGGGGGTACCATGCAAGGCACAGTTCGGTGTTGTTCATATTGGAGAAGTGAGACTAGAAGTCATGGCAGACTCCGGGTCACCCATAACTATCTTGTCTGTCGTTTTCTTTAAGGAAAATTGGTCTTATATCAACTTAAAGCACACTGATATCAATACCAAAGCCTTTGGAAGTTTTGATATTGACATGTTATAGTATTTTGTGGAAAATTTGTAATTTAAAGGACCCAATGTGTTTACAAAAATTTATGTGGCCACTGACGGAAAGAATATTGTGGGTTGGTATGATCTAGGAAAGTTGGGTATTATGTTGTGTACAGGTACAGATTGTCCCATTCGGTTGCGGGACATTTCAGTGAAATTCTATAAATATTAAGGACTCAAGAGTGGAGTGTATTCTTGCCAAACACAGTTCTGTTTTCCAGAACAAAGTAGGTCAGGTAAAAGGTTTCACTCACAGGATCAAACTCAAGGAAGGGGCCATCCCTGTCCAGCCCGAATGCGTATGGTTCAGTTGGGGGTGCGTCAAAATTTGAAGGCCCATTTGAATGCCTTGTGTGCTGAAGGCATCATTGAACCTGCAGATGGGTTTCAGCAATCGTTATCACACTTAAAAAGAATAAAGAATTGAGATTGTGTGTGGACCTGAGGTCATTGAACAAGAATATTGTGGTCGATACTTACCCCTTGCCCAGAATACAAGATTTATTAGCAGCGGTCGTTGGGAGCGAAATATTTTTCTGTTATTGACCTTAAATCTGCCTATCACCTGGTTGTCCTTGATCACTTTTCTAAAGACCTCACGGCTTCTGTTACGCCATTTGGGGTTTATAAATTTTTGAGGATGCCGTTTTGGGCTGGCCTCAGTGGCCAGTGTTTTCCAGAAATTTATTGAAGCTTTATTCCAAGGTTTGAAAGGAATGCAGGCTTTCCAGAACAACATTTAGATTTTTGCGAGAACCTGCGAGGGTCATGACAACATTTTGGATGATATATTAAGTGTGTTGGAGACTAAAGGTATGACGGTGAGCAAGGATAAATGTAAATTTTTAGTCAACGAAATTGGCAATTTGGGTATTAGAATTATGAGGAGTGGCATTTTCCCCAAGACGGATTTGGTTAGCGCTTTAGACGAGGCTAGCAAACCCTATGGTGAGGACTCCCTGCAGTCATTTTTAGGGTTAGGTGAGTACTATGCAAGATTTGTGAGAGGCTATGCATTGATTGTGAAAACTTTGAGGCAGCTTCTTAAAAAAAGGACAGCATTTATATGGACTCAAGAACACGATGAGGCTTTTTGTCAGGTCAAGAAACTTATTTCGCAGGCTCCTGGTCTCAATACCTTTGATCCGAATGGCAAGACATTTGTCACTGTGGATGCCAGTGCTTTTGGTTTGGGTGCGTTTTTACCCAGCTGGTGGAGGGTGAGGAAGGAGTTATTTCTTTTATTTCAAGAGACATCAGAGGAGCTGAGAAATACTACAGTACTATTGAAAGGGAGGCCCTGGCTTTTGTGTGGGTGATGGAAAAGTTTAAAAACTTTTTATGGGGGCGACATTTTGTTCTGGTCACGGACCACAAACCCTTTGTCTATATGATGGATGGGGTGAGATCAGGTAATGCCTCTTCTAGGTTGGTCAGACTTATTGCACAACTACAGGAGTTTAACTTTGAAATAAGGCACATTTCTGGAAGGAAGAATGTAAGGGCAGATTGCTTAACAAGACTTCCTCCCGTAGAGGTGTCAGAGGAGGAGATTGTTGATCATCATGACTGTGTGGTTGCGGTGGTGGATGCTCATGGTTCTTGTAATATAGCCATTTCAGAGAATGAGTTTATGGATAAGGATGATGTTTTAACCAAAGTCAAACAGTTTGTGGTGAACGGTTGGCCGCCCAGTAGAAATTTGGATTCTTGCTTTCAGAGCTTTGCTCAAGTCAATACCGAACTGAGTATTGAGAATAACATGCTATTGAGACATGATTTATTTGAGCCTCCTGAAGGCATCAGAAACAAGCTGGTTGAGTTAGCTCATTCTGGAAATCCTGGTGTCTCTGGTACTAAAAGATTACTTAAGCAACATTATTGGTGGCCAGGTAAAGATGCAGTTGTTGAACGTTGTGTGGATAGTTGCAAAGTTAGTGTTCGTTCTGATAAACATTGGAAGGTATCAACCAAACCTTTAAGCATTCAAGAGGTACCTTTAGAACCGTGGGAAAAAATGTCCATTCACTTTTCTGGTCCTTATGATTGTTTAGGCAGAGAAAGTAGATTTCTGATAGTAGTCACTGACAGTTTTTCAAAGTGGATGTATTTTACATTCGTTGGACATCCTAATACTGATGAGGTTGTGTCTTTTTTAGAGAAGATTTTCCAGGTGGAAGGAGCACCTAATGTGCTCATGTCTGATAATGGGGTGCAATTTGGCTTCTTCTAAGATGCTTGAATTTCTCAAAAAGTTTGGAGTCCGTTCAGTGAAGGCGCCTTTGTATTGGCCGAAGACCAGTGGCCAAGTAGAACAGGCTAATAGGTTCATCAAGGAAGGGATTCAGTCGCATTGGAGAGCAATTTGGAAGTGTTGAAATTTTAGAAGGAAAATGTTTGGAGTTATCCTATTACTCCTCACTCAAGTACTGATGTGTCTACTTACTTTTTGATGAGAAGTAGGCAAGGCATGATGCTGGTAACACCCACTTTTGGTAAAAGTGTCAAAGGTCAGTCTCTTGAATGTGGTACTGCCAAAGCAAGAGAACTTGCTTTTCGCTCGAGTTTCTGGTCTTACCATGATACTTCTCATAGAGTCAAACACAAGGTCGCTCCCTCCTCGCCGCACAGCACCACCTGTGTCTCCTCTGCCCCACTGCTACCGCTGTAAGAAGTTCGAGCGAGCTCTCTGCGCTCATTCCGCCCCTTCTCCCCTCAGCCTCATTGTAATTTGGTAATCTGTTCCTGTTATTCATATGTGAATCGTTTCTGCCCTCATTCTGGTTTTCTTGCACTGTGACTTTGTTTTTTCCCCTTCTCCCCTCGCCTTACTGTAAACTCGTGCCTGCTCCTGTAGTGTGCTTATTCGTTTCTTGCCCACTTTCTGGTTTTTGCACTGTGATTTTTGTCTTTTTTCTCTCATTTTTGCCTTCTGTACCCCGCTCTGCCGTTTTTCCCGCCGCTGTGTCCCCTGCGGCCCCACCCCCCTGCTTGCCCATTCGCCGCCCCGCTCCCACCTCCCAACTGCTCCTCCCAACCCACCTCCCCTTATATGGTGGCCATGCCAAAGGCACGCCTAAGGCAAGCCCGTCTGTGCCCGTCCGCACCCGGACCGTGCCCAGTGCCAGAACCCCTGACCCCCGCGAACACCACGACACCCGTCTCAACTATGACTCCAGCACCCTCCACGCACTCAATGCGGGACGATCACGCACCTGCTTCCTGGCCACCCCGAAGCGTACCCAAGGACCCTTCTCCTGCCGGAACTTCAGCTTCACCAGCATCAAGCCCACCAAACCACCAACCAAAGAACCCAACTACCTCAGATGCATCCTTCTCAACACCCACTCCGCCCGCAAACGCGCCATTGAACAGTGGGACCTACTCGACTCCAACACCCCAGACGTCACCTTCCTGACAGAGACCTGGCTGAACCCCTCCTCGGCATCCGACATTGCCATAGCCATCCCGGAAGGCTATAAGATCACCCGCAAGGACCGCACCAAAGGAGTGGGAGGAGGAATCACCATTGTCCACAGGAACACTCTCAAAGTCTCGACAAACACCGACAAAACCCTCAGCACCGCCGAAAACCTGCACTTCCAGATCCACACCAACACCACCCTCAGAGGAACCCTTGTCTACAGACCCCCTGGACCCTGACCACAGTTCAGCGACTCCATCACTGACTTCGTCAGCGCACACACCCTCACCTCCACGGACTACATCCTGCTCGGCGACCTCAACTTCCACCTCGAGAACAACAACGACGCCAACTCTTCCACCTTGATCGAGAACCTCGCCAACCTCTGACTCCGACAACTCGTTACAACACTCACCCACTCCGTTGGCCACGCGCTTGAGCCCATCTTCTCCGCAAGCTCCCACGTCTCAGTCAACCACACCACCGAGCTCCACTGGACCGACCACCGGCGCATCGACTTCACCTTCCGGGAACCCACCGCGCACCACCGCATCCAACAGTTGCCTCGCTGCTGCTGGAGCAAATTCACCGAAGACCAGCTAACCCCCACCCTCACCCGGAGCCCAACCGCAGACCCGACCGCCGCCCGAAACCTCAGAAAATGGATCGACGACTGAGCCAACACCCTCGCACCGCTCAAGAAACACTCCAACAGCCACAACAGCAAGAAAGCCAGCTGGTTCACTGAAGGCCTCCAAGCAAACATGCGGAAAGCTAGAGAAGAACTGGATCCGTGAACGAACACCGGAAAGCTATGCAGCCCATAAGAACGCCACCCGCAGACACCACCACCTCATCAGATCCGCCAAAAGGGCCTCCTTCAAAGACCGCCTAGACAACAACGCACACAACAGCAAAGATCTCTTCAACATCGTGAAGGAACTCTTCAACCCCAATGACATCCCACCATCACAAGACCTGTGCGACTCGCTGGCCACCTTCTTCCACTGCAAGATCGCAGATATCCACGACAGCTTCAATGCCATGACCGCCCCGGCAACCACGGAGACCTCCGCCCCCACGACCACCTTCCGCACCTACCGCCTGCTCTCCTGGACCAACATAGACGACGACGATACCACCATCAAGATCATGAACACTGTCCACTCCGGATCCCCGTCAGACCCTTGCCCACACCACATGTTCAACAAGGCCAGCACCACCATCGAACCCCATCTCCGGAAAGCCATCAACATCTCCTTCCAGACGGCGACCCTCCCGGAGAGCTGGAGGCACGCCAAGATCAACGCCCTACTGAAGAAACCCAAGGCGGACCCCAAAGACCTCAAGAACTTCCTACCCATCTCCCTGCTACTGTTTCCGGCGAAGGTCATTGAGAAGGCCGTCAACAAACAACTGACCAGCTTCCTCGAGGAGAACAGCATCCTGGACCCTTCCCAGTCTGGGTTCCGCAGCAACCACAGCACCGAAACTGCCTTCATCGCCGCCACCGATGACATCAGAAACCTGCTTGACAACGGAGAGACCGCGGCCCTCATCCCCCTGGACCTGTCAGCCGCCTTCGACACGGTCTGCCACCACACACTACGAACACGCCTCCACGACGCCGGAATCCAAGTAAAAGCCCTGGACTGGACCACCTCCTTCCTCTCCGGCAGAACTCAGAGCGTCCGCCTCCCCCCCTTCCGCTCCAAAGCCACTGAGATCATCTGCGGCGTACCCCAGGGCTCATCCCTCAGCCCAACGATGTTCAACATCTACATGGCACCGCTCGCCCACATTGCCCGACTGCACGACCTCAACATCATCTCTTACACCGATGACACCCAGCTGATTCTATCCCACACCACCAAAACCAACCTCCACGAAGGAACGAAGGCCATCGCCGACTGGATGAAGAACAACCAACTGAAGCTGAACACAGACAAGACGGAGGTCCTCATCCTCGGAGCCACCCCCTCGGCCTGAGATGACTCCTGGTGGCCGACGGCACTAGGAAAAGCTCCAGCACCCACCGACCAAGCACGAAACCTAGGGGTCATCCTCGACTCCACCCTCTCCATGACAAAACAGGTCAACGCCGTCTCCTCCTCCTGCTTCAAAACCCTTCGCATGCTTCACAGGATCTACAAGTGGATCCCCACCGAAACAAGGACGGTCACCCAGGCCCTCGTCAGCACCAGACTGGACTACGAAAATGCCCTCTACGCAGGAGCCTCGGCCAAATTCCTGAAATGGCTCCAACGCATCCAGAACGCCTCCGCACGCCTGATCCTCGACATCCCTCGCCACAACCACATCACGCCCCACCTGAGAGACCTGCACTGGCTCCCTGTCGACAAGAGGATATCCTTCAAGCTCCTCACCCACGCACACAAGGCACTCCACAACACCGAACCAACGTACTTCAACAGCCGACTCAGCTTCTACACCCCCACCCGCCAGTTCCGCTGACCACGCCCTCGCCACTGTTACCCGCATCCGAAGAGTGACCGCCGGCGGCAGATCATTCTCCCACCTCGCCGCCAAGACATGGAACACCCTCCCCATCTGCCTACGACAGACCCAAGACCTACTGACCTTCAGAAGACTTCAAGACCTGGCTCTTCGAACAGTAGCAGCACCCCCTCAGTACCTTGAGACCCTCACGGGTATGTAGTGTGCTTTACAAACGATATGATTGATTGATTGAAGGTGGTCAGTGTTGGTGATTGGGTGCGTGTTATCAAACCCACTCGGCATACAAAAGGCTCTTCTAAATTCTCTTTACCATACTTAGTGGAAAGAGTCACTGATTCTGTTTTATTGAAAAACAAAGGGTGGCGGAACAAGAGTGCGATTGTTGTACTCAAGCCTGGGCAGGAGTACTTCTTTGAAAAGGAGAGGTGGAAGAGCAATGGTACCTTGTTTTGGGAGGATGGTGGGAAGAGTGATCCATTAGTAAGTTCCGCTGGAACCCCTTTTGACTGAATGTTTCACTAGGAGTCCTTTGGATTTTGAGAATGTAGAACAGGTTGGGGGTCATTTGGATGTGTGTGCTTAGGAGGGAGTATCTGTTGAGGGAAGATTCCTCTCTGCAAAAGAGGTGCCCAAGAAATGTGAGGATTAGGTTTTGGAGTAGATAGTTGTTTTCTATATATGTATTTTTTTGTGTACTTTGTTTAACCCTTTCAGGGCGTTGGACGGCCAGGAGCCATCCAACGCACCAGTGCTCATGTGCGTCGGACGGCTCCCTGCTGTCCACGCACATGGCACAGGAAATCACTCTGGTGCAGGTACCAGAGGGATTCCCTTTTTGTCAACAAACACCCTTGGGAGCTGGGGAAGAGCTACCCCAGCTCCAGACGGTGTTCTGATCATTTCTCTGAAATGACAGTCAGCGTGCACGTCGCGCTGTCGTCATTTCAGAGAAACAAACTCAGTTTCACTGCCTTGGTGCTCAGGGGGATATCTCAGCCCCTGAGCACTGAGGCAGACGGGAGAGGTATAATTTGAAAGGTGGGAATCACCCCTTTCCAATGATGCCCCTCCCTAGTGGATCCCTGCTTGAGGATCGCCTCAGGAGGGCGAACCCACTAGGCACCAGGGGAGGAAGAAGTGGCCCCTTGGACAAGGGCTTTTTGCTCCCCCCATTATTTTGGGCACAGACAATCTTTCTGCCCCCCATAGTGCAGCAGATGGGGACAATAGCCCATAATCTGCCCTCTAGAGGGCAGAAAGCACACTAGGCACCAGGGATTTTTTATTTTATTTACACCTGTAGGGATGGAGGTAGCTCAAAAAGTGCATGCCAATGCCTCCACCCAAATTCCAGTCTTTCTGCCCATCCCTGAGGCAGAAAGAGGCAATAGCACCCAATCTGCACCCCAAGGGGCAAAAAGCACACTAGGTCCCAGGGATTTTTTATTTACGCCTGCAGGGGTGGGGACTGCCCATAATGGGCATGCCAATGCCCCCACCCCCCAAATTCCAGTCTTTCTGCCCCCCCCCCCTGGGAAGCCAATAGCCCCCAATCTGCCCCCGGGTGGCAGAAAGCACACTAGGCACCAGGGATTTCTTTTTTGCTTTTTACGCCAGTAAGGGTAGGGGCTGCCCAAAATGGGCATGCCAATGCCCCCACCCTCAAATTCTAGTCTTTCTGCCCACCCCTGGCAGGCAGATGGGGGCAATAGCCTCCAATATGCTCCCCGGATGGCAAAAAGCACACTAGGCACCAGGGATATTTTTTTCTTTTTATGCCAGTAGTGGTGGTGGCTGCCCAAAATGGGCATGGCAATGCCCCCCGCCCAATTCCAGTCTTCCTGCCCCCACACGAGGCAGATGGGGCAATAGCCCATCTGTTACCCCGGGGAGGGCAAAAAGCACACTAGGCACCAAGGTTTTTTTTCTATTTACACCTGTAGGGGTCGGGGCTGCCCAAAATGGGCATGCCAATGCCCCCACCCCCAAATTCTAGTATTCTCCCCCCTGGAAGGCAGATGGGGGCAATAGCCCCTGATCTTCCCCCCCGGGGATGCAGAAAGCCAACTAGGCACCAGGAATTATATATTTCTTTTTTTGTACATAGGAGTGGGGCAGAATGGGCATGCTAATGCCCCTGCACCCAAAAGTCTTTCTGCCCCCCAAAGGCAAATCAAGGCAATAGCCCCATATCAGCCCATCCAGGTGGGGCAGAAAGCCCACTAGGAACCAGGGATATGTTTCTGGGCATGTCAGGGAGAAGCTCCATAGGCACAGGTCACTCCCCTGGTTTAGGACACATTTTGACTGTTTCAGTATTATTTTTAGCCTAATCTACCCCCAAGCGGGGGGTGTGGGGTGAAAACCACTAGAAACCAGGCAGAGTTTGTGTGTGAGAGAACTGGAGTTTGGCTGATGGTCGGCATGCATTGACCTTTGGCTGGCCGTGTCTGTGGTCTTGCGTTTGGCTAATGGTGTGTGTGGACTCTTGCTCGATAACGATGTGTGTTGATTAGTGCTTGCCTGGTGGTGCGTGTGTTGAGTGGCACTTGGCTGGCAGTGTGCGTGGACCAGCGCTTGGCTGACAGTGTGCATTGATGGCGCTTAGCTGGCGGTGTGCGTGGATGGCAGTGTGCGGGGATGGTGCTTGGCTGGCAGTGTGGCTTGCATGAACCCTGCAGCGTTTTCTTACCTAGAATCCCCTGCAAACCTCCAATTTACTTACAGTGTCACAATTTCCTCACATTTGGTAAGTTGTAGGATCACCACGCAGGCACAAATTTCCTACCACCCAGCTTTCCCCTTGGTCTGGCGAGGAAAACTATACCTCACTTTTGTGGGTGCCCAAAGTTGCCCCTTTAATGTCATAGGCACTTGGCTCATCCACACAAGTAAGGTATCATTTTGATCGGAAGACTAAGAGGAATGCTGAATGGTATGAAATTTGTGCCATGCAGTGATCCCACAACTTTCCCACACAGATATTACATACATCCCTGGACTCCCACGGGTGTCTAGTTTTCAAAAAATGTCTGGGATTTTTAGGTTCCCTAGATATCTGCAAGCCCGGGACCAAAAACAGGTGCCCACATGTCTATCACAAAATGATCTGGTTTTTAGGTCTCGCCTGAGCCAGCGCATGCGCTGCTCGGAGAGACATTTAGTATACGGGTTTCCAAAGTGCTACCAAACCTCGCTGGCCTAATGCTTGCGTTCACGCAAGCGTGCACAGCCACCAATCACTGTTGCGCGCGCACCACTCGCGTGCTTACCACACAGTGTGTCCCGTCCTCGCAATCATTTTCACTTGATCGCGATCATGATTACTTTCATGGCCGTGCGGCCAATGCTTGTTTTTTGTGGTATTCGAGTAGTTTTGCGTCGTGGAGGAGATTAGTCAAGTTGTATTCACTATTCCAGTCACCGTTATAAACCGGGCGAGTCACGGATGGCTGGTGGAGAGGGTGGCATGCCAGTGTAACTGCAATGCAGATAGAGATGTCCTTGAAATAAATCGATCGTGCTTCAAAAATCAACCTGCCCAAGGGTTGCCTGGAAACAGCAGCTCCGTACAGTGCGTGTTTCATCAGCACGGAAGGAAGCACTGCTGGGTAGGTCACTCACCAAGGACATGGCGAGCAGCGATTTCACAGGGCTTGCTAGGAAGCGATCATGGCCCTCCCGCTACACCCAGAGCACGGCCACTCCTGCTGCACGCCTCTGTCACAGGGAACCCACGGCAGACATAGCACCTAGGGGGGTGTTTGGGTCGATAGAGCGTTCTGTGCACAGGGGCACTCCTCGGATTTATAAGCATGTTACTTTTTCCCCAGTAGATTGAAAGGTAAATTGACCGATAGCGACTGCACAGAAGCATTGCATATCTGTCATGAAGTTAACAATTAAGCGGTCTCAAAACTTGCATTTGGTGGCCTGATGCTGAGCATTAAGGTCCACTACTGTGAATCACAACTCTTCTTGAGCCAATGAAACATTGTGCTGTAGTCCACTTTCGGGGAAAGAACAAATACATATTCCTGAAAAAATTATCATGGTAAATATATTGGCTCTGTCCCTCGCCAAAATTTATTTTTATTGGTCAGTGCAATTATTTACAAAACTGAAAAGCTTTGTATTTTTTGCATGTATTCTTATTTATTTTCAGCTGGTGCTTACGAATCCCACAACAACCACTCAAATTAAAAATAATTCCAGCATTGTCAGCAAGGGCATGCATGCATCACTGAGAAAACAGGTACATGCAGCAGAACTTGGGAAGAGAGTAGAAGTCTTTCAAGAATGCTTGTGGTGTGTTGGGTCTTATATGGTGTGCAGCATAACTGGGCTACAAACGGGAACCCACATTCTCACTAGATTATAACTGCTGTAGTAATTTCACTCTTTCATGTGATTGGATTTGACTGGGCTCTGTTGCCTTTCTCTGGCTGCCCGTTATCTTCCAGTAACCTAGTAGATGCTGGGTAAACACAAACGCACCTGCAATTTTGAGCTTGGAGGAAGCTTTTTTTGTAAAACATGATTTGTCAAATTCTTTCAGATACAGATGGAAGGTTTTGGACACCATTGAATGAGTGATATACCAACTGTCAATGAGGGATTGAATATGTTGTGAATAACTAAATTCAGCGTGGGGCACAAAGTAAGCAATAGTTGACCTTATCTGTGCTAATTCTGCCAAAAAGATAGTAGTATTCAGGATGCAAGGAGTGCGCTAGAGCGTTGATATCAACAAGCAAAAAATGGATATGTACCCGACTTGGTGCCGATTAAGTTAATAAAAACCAAATTAAGATTTAACAGTTTAGCCTTGAATAAGCAGTGTCCAAGAAACATCTGTTGTTTTCTAAATATTTTTCACTCAAAAGTTTTCCATTGTGAGCTAGTAACAATGGATATGTAATACATTTACTTATGCTCGATTTCACACGTTTACTGTGCAATAAATGTAAAATTTGTTAGGATAGGTGCCATTAACAAAAAATGTGGTTCATGCTGGGTAACCATGGCCAACTGAAGGTCAAGGCTTCAAACTCGCTTTCTATGTAAAGC
Organism: Triturus cristatus; assembly: GCF_964204655.1. Classification (NCBI taxonomy): domain Eukaryota; kingdom Metazoa; phylum Chordata; class Amphibia; order Caudata; family Salamandridae; genus Triturus; species Triturus cristatus. The sequence continues at coordinate 503,000,716 of NC_140588.1, read as the reverse complement.
TGCTGAGCAAAGTTATGTAATCTTCTCCGTCGCCACCGCGTTTCTTAATTTCCAGCCTGTCGTTCCCCTTTCTCATTTTCTATCCTGCTCTGTCACCATCTTTCTTCCCCCTTAGACCTACCATCCTATCTTCTGTTTCAACCCTTTCTTTATCGGGGTATCTTCTTTTTCTTTGATGCGCTCCCGAACTATTTTCTGTCCCCGTCGACCCAATCTACCACTCTTTCACACACTCGCATGAAGCACCTTTTCTCACCCTCTCCTGCTCCCTTGACATCTTTCTCTCCCCTCTTAGACCCCTTGTTCTCGCTGGTCTTTTTCATTCCAGACTTCTCTTGCTCACAGGCTCTCACCACTTTTCCTCCCCTCACTCTCCCAGAATCTCTGCTCCATACGTGAACAAGCCAGGACATCATACACAGTCTCACTAGTTCCTCCTTTTCTCATTGCTTTCCCTATCTTCTCAACCTCAACTCTCTTCATACTTTGCCCTGTCTCCACCTTTTGTCTTTTTCATTCCAGTTTCCCGCCACTCTGTCCCCCTTTCCAGCTCCTGCTCATCACTCTTCTGAACTCTTCCTTCTCCCTGGTCCGGTTTCTACTTTGTGCTTTCTTCGTCCCCTTTTCTCCCTCACTTCACCATCTTCTCAGACCCTCATCTTCTCCTCTTTCCCTTTCCTATTTGTATATCTGCATTGTCCTTTTCCATCACTCACTCCCTTACATGGTCGTCTACCTCTCTCCCACTTTATGTCTACCCTCTCCAGACCACTCCTTTCCTCACACATTTCTTCCCCTTTACAGCCCATCTCTTTATCCCGCCCATCTTTCATATTCTGCTATATTTTTCCTTTACATTACCTTCCCGTGCTCCCATCATTCTCCCTGCATAAATTCCTTATCGTCTTGCACACACTCCAGCCCTCTCCCCTAACCAATCCCACCTCTTTCATCTCTCTTCACACCTTGCCATGACACTTCTCTCCCACCTACTACATCTTCAATTATGTCACTTCATTTCAAGAACCTTTGATGTTCCTAAATACACCTTGCCCTCAGCCCACTCCCTCACCCAACCCTCCTCGCTCTCTCTACACACTCTTACTTCACTTCCGGTCACTCTCCCTCCAGCTCCTTCTCGCCTTCCTCTGACTCACCATCTGTCTTGTTCTCTACCTGCCCCACCCTCTCTAGCCTCTCCTCAAGTCAAAGCCTTCTCTTTCTCCCCCCTCTCTCGCTCTTCAACCACCCCCCCTTCTCACTTACACAGAAATCTAAGCCTCAGAAATCCATTTCTAGGGAACCTTGGTCAATTGTAATTGCTTTTATTTAACACTTACTACCCATGACGAGGTGCTGAAGCGCTTTACCATGGGCAGCATGCTGCTACTGAACTCCAGGTTAGTGGCTAGTCATGTTATTGTGGTTAGTTTAGTGACTCAAGCAACTATTCCATGCATTCACTAAAATTTCCTTGGGGTAGATTAAATAAATAGCAGATGGGTGTTAACATTAGTGGGGTGAGGGAGTGGTTGAGGTATGTGAGTTGATGCAGATGTTTATTGGGATTTATCATGCTGATGTTTGGTGGGATTACTAAAATACAGATTAATGCAGATATTCCGAACCCTTTCCATGTTACAAGCAATAGGCAATTTTCGGGCACAGCCTCCTTGTCGTAGCCTCATCGCAGCCCTAGGCCCTTTGTGCAGCAAACCACTCACTGGTGTTTGAAAACCTAAACCTTTCCTTCAAACAGAAAACAAGCATTGGCATAGCCAATAGGTCTCACCTTTGGGACCTTATAAGTGTTTAGCCATGCAGCAGTTGATGTTGTTGCACCAAGGATATTGTGCTGAAATAGCTAAATACTTATAAGTTCCCAAAAGCGAGACCTATTGGCTTTGCCAATGCTTGTTGGAGGGGGTCACCTGCGTTTTGGTCCCGGGCTCAGCAGCCATCTATAGAGACCTACCAAACTCAAACATTTCTGAAAACTAGACACCTATAGGAATCTAGGACGGTGTGGCTGGTGTGGGCCCCCCCCCCCCCCCCACCCCACCCCACTTGTCCTTACCCAGCATTTTCTGTAGTCCTTAAGAAGAATGCAAAGCCTGTGGCTCAGAGTTCGGAAGGTCCCAAACCTCATACTGGCCCCCTTGAAAGAAGAACTGGACATGTTGGATGTGGTACAAGAACTTAAGTTCAGAGTGGTTGGCCTCTGTGGCTCTCGCACCCAAGGACAATACGTCCAAGCTGAGAATATGCACACACAAGGACCTTAACCAGTGCATTTGGGTGGACAGACCGCCCCTTCCAAATATTACCGAGACATTGCATATGCTCAATTGGGCCCAGGTATTTAGTGTGATGGAGCTGTCTGCAGCATATCACCAGGTGGTGTAGCACAAAGATTCCTGCATTCTTACATCTTTTGTAACCCCTGTAGGAGCATTTAGATTCAAAAGAATGCCCTTTGGATCGGCTCTAGCGGCTGCATGTTTTAAGAGACTAATGATGGGGTTGGCAATGTTCTGTTTTTTCCAAGATTACATTTTGGTTTATGTGAAAGACAGAGCAACCCACGATACCATCTTGAGGCACGTTTTAGGGAGACTCGGGGACAGTAGTCTCACATTAAAGCACACAATTCGCAAATTCAGGGTGTGGAAAGTATCGTACTTGGGGTATACAGTCTCAGGAGGCGGCATCAGTCCCAAAGTGAGTCTAACGGAGTCCACTAAAGCCCCAGCGGGAATGGCAAGTGTTTAGTCATTTCTTGGACTTACCGAATACTATTCAAAATTTGTATAGGGGTTTGCCAGCCTGGTGAGGACCTTAAGAGCCATGTTGAAGAAGAGCGTCAGGTTTGAGAGGTCTGCCGAGTGTAAAAAGGAATTTTCCAAACTCAAGAGGATTATTTGGAGCATGCCTAGTTTTGGACATTTTGTTGTTACTAAGAGGACCATTTTAACAACACATGCCTGCCTCGGAGGTCTGGGAGCAGTTTTAGCTCAGATTGTCGATGGGGAGGAAGGAGTCAAAGCATTTGGTTCACCATCTCGTAAGGGAGCTAGGGAGAGAGGTTATCGAGCGTGAGGCACTTGCATGTGTGTAGGCTGTCCATTACATAAAAAAAATTCTCTCCGGGGTCTGCCTTTCACCTTGAGATCTGACCACAAGCCCTTAGAACAAGTTTTTACTTGTAAAGGTTCAGAGAGGGCAACCCCCAAGATTAAGATATGGATTGAGGGAGTGCTTGATTTTTATTTCAAAGTAGAGTACTTATCCTGACTTTGTAATGCTGCAGCAGACTGCCGCTGTAAGACCGTACTCTGAGGTGGACATCCCGGTGATGGAGTCCGCTTTGGGTGAAGAGGAAAAGATAGATGAGAGCGACAAGGATGAAACCTTGGTGGAAGTGATTAAATAAATTGTAGAGGGTTGGCTGGATCGCAAGTTTTTGTCAGAAGTGGTGAAGACATTTTGGGGAGTGAAGGAAGAATTGTGTATACTGGATGTGAATTGCTCTGGGGTGACCAATTGGTTCCACCAAAAGGGTTACGAAACAAAATTCTGAATTTAGCGCATGAAGGTCACATAGGTTGGAATCCTACCAAGGCCAGGCTAAGGAAGTTACTGATGGCCTGATGTTGACAGGCAGATAGAAAATGTAGTAAAGGATATTTGACTATGTGCAAGCAGTGGCAAGTCAAAGGTGGTGAGAACAGCACCCGTCCCCTATGGAGGTGCCAGCTGAGCCCTGGTACAAACCACGGTGGGACATTGTGGGGCCTTTTAACCTACTGGCCCAAGGGGAGAGGTTTGTTTTCGTACTGGTGGATTAAACTTCCAAATAGGTGACTACATGTTTTACAAACTATCACCACAGCCAATTTTTAAAGGACGTGTTCACTTGTGAAAAGACAGGGTAATTGTTACTGATAATGGAGTCCAGTTCGTGTCAGAGGAGATGAGGGGTTTTCCTGAGTTGTCTATTGAACATCAGCACACTGACCTGTATTTCCCCCACAGGCCAATAAAAAGCTTGGTGAGAGATGGTGCCTAGCTGCAGTGAGAGAGGGTCGCTTAGAGGACTTTTAAGAGAAATGTTACGTGCACCATACCAATCACAACACTAACTGCAGTTTCTCTGTTGCATAGTTTGAAAGGACATCTGGCCGGTCCAAGCTCAACCATAAATGGTTGAAGTGGGAGAGGAAAACTATATGGCTCAACAGGAACAGTGGGGGATTACAGAAGCGGGCACAAGGAGCAATTTGATGCCAAACATGGTGCCATTCGTAGGTGGTGGATAGGAGAGTATGTTTATGTCATGCGACCTAGATGGTCTGTCAATGGAGGATCCAAGGTCATGGGAACTTTCTGCATAAAGGAGATGAAAAAGAATGATGCGTTGATGGAAAACGGTGAGATGTGGAGCATGTCTCATCTAGTGCACCTCATGCTTAGCAGGGGGAGTTACTGTGAGTGATCTGGGTGAACGTGGAACCTATGCTGAGCACAATGGAAATATTGAATTGGAGACTCCAAAATTTGTTCAAAAAGATGACCATATGGAATAGTATTTGGACAATCCGAGAAACAGACCACCACCATTTTCCACTGGGGCTTTGGTGATTGGCTCCATTACTCTGACGTTGGGCATGATTCCTTCTCCCGAGACAGTATGTCCCAAGTACAATACTTTAAAGAACGAAAAGTGAAATTCAGGGTGCGTAAAGTGAGACCACTGTCCCAGAGACTCCCTAAAACTTGCCTCAAGATGAGATCCTGGACTGCTCTGTCTTTCCCACAAACCAAAATATCTTCGAAAAACAGAACATTGCCAGTCCCACCCAAAACTGCTTTAATTTGTCTCTGAAAACATGCAGCCGCCGAAGCCAGTCCAATTGGCATTGTTTTGAATTGGAATGCCCCTACATAGGTTAAGATGGTGGGACCCTTGTGCAACACCACCTGGTGATTTGAAGCAGACAGTCCATCACTCTAAATGCCTGGGCCCCACTGTGCTCAGCATAGGTTCCACATTCACCCACAAGAACTCCCCCCCCCCCCTCCCAAGCTCGAGGTGCAGTTAGCCAGATGAGACATGGTCCACATCACTCCATTTTCCATCAACACATTTCCGATATCCTTTATGTGGAAAGGTCCCATCAACTTGGATCCTCCCTTGACAGGCCATTAAGGCCGCTTAACATAAACATACTCTACTACCCGCCACCATGTTTGGCATCAAAACGCTCCTTGCACCCTCTTTGGTAATCCACCACTCTATCCCTGACCAGCCATAGTTTACCTATCCCACTTCAACAATTTAGGGTTGATTTTGGACCCAACCAAACGTCCTTTCAAACTATGGAACAAAGACTCCACCTAAAGTGTTGGGAGTGGTATGGTGCACCCAGAATGTCTCTCCTAAAAGTCCTCTAAAGAAAGGAAACCACTATATGGGCAATTTCTTTCTACGTAGATCGAATGGTTGCACACTAGCATATTTTTAGTCAGCTGTTTTGTTCTACTCCATGAAGAGTGGACCTTTCTTTACAAAAAAAAACATTTGAGCTGTCCCACAAGCCATATCACTATTTTCTGTATGAATGGTGACACTGTGCTGCCAAACATAAGTTGCTGATGTCGGCTAAACCATTGCGCCACACTGTGGTGGACGAACAAACTGATTGGCTGGCTACTCAACGGACCAAGCAGTGAAGATGAATTACCATAAACACATATGTATACTATAAAGATATTAAAAAATAAAAACAGCAAATGCTCTGTAAAGTTCAGTTCCCTCCCGCTTTCCAAATAAAACAAGCATTGGCAAAGCAGACAGGGCTCACCTTTGAGACCTACTGCCGAAAAATCAAGTCCAAAACATCAGCTGCACAACATGATGAAGCAGCCCTGACTTTTTGTATAGGTCAGCATTTTTTATTTACTGATCTAAGGTGGATGGGTTAGGAGGAAGAGGAAGGAAAGGAAACAAAAACCACCAGGTGTGCAGTAAGATGGGCTCGGGCCACAATGTGCACACAATTGCTTCCCATTTGCTAGCAAATTGTGCTATCACAGGCACGCCAAGAGTCATGTGCAAATCTTAGTCCATTTATTTTGATTCATATGGCAGCAGATGAGGACTCTACGACAGGCAAATCAAAAGTACAATGAACAGCAGATATGATACCAGATATTTACTTATGCATGCCTACAGGGCTGTTCATGTAGGAAGTGATGCCTTTTAATACAAATGCAGAAGCATTACAATGTACATTATACACGTACATTCAGAAAATAGACTAGATACCATAGATACGTACTACACAATTCATATAATGTCTTAGCAGCATAATTTACACTTTTGTACCATACCAAGACCAATAAAAAATAGGCATTGTTTTATAAAATTTGTTGTGAACATGTCCCACAGATTAAATGGGTCAAAAGACAATGAGGAAAATGTTTTTCATTAGTCTTATTGTACAGGCGATTAAAGTGAGCAAGACTGTCTCAGTCAAACAAGTCTTCTGCTCCCGCATGAAGGGAAAAAAGTAACTGAGATTTGCAGATAACTGAGTGCAGGTGCCTGAGTTTACAAGACCTGCGGGCAATTGAGAATTAATATATGAAATAAAGTAAAGCAATAAAAGCTATTTAAAGCTGAAGGGCCGAGAGCAGAAAGACTGAACCTCCTGTCCAAAACACAGCTAACAAAAAACAAAGCATTGGCATAGCCAATAGGTCTCACATTTGGGACCATATAAGTTTAGCCATGCCTTTTTGACATTGCAAATAATGCCTTTTTTTGTTTTTAAAACAAATAAAAGGCATTGTCATTTACAATAGCATAAACTCTCGTAAATGCGAGACCTATTGCATTGCAAATGCTTGTTATTAATGTGCTTTGAGCTAGGCAGCGGCGGCTCCTCCACAAGAGCGGAGAAGCGTCACATAAATTAAATGGCATAATAATGCCATTTTATTTTGCCACCAACTTGCGCTGTGTACAGCCAGGGGATTGCTGGCACAGGCCCCTAGCCTCAAAATGAGCACTGGGTTAGTCTACTTTCACCAATCCGGGAGCTGCTCTCATGCTGCTATAAGAGCAGCTACAGGATTGGAGGAATTCACATTCCACTGAGCAGGAAGGAAGTCCTATTCCTGCTCGTGGAATGCCAGGGAGAAGGCAGCATTTATGGTGAGTTTGGCACCATCGTGCCCCACCATATTTAACAAGTAGCCGCCACTGGAGTTTGGTGGGGAAAGATTGCTCAACATTGATGAAAATTACAAAAGCAGTGACAAAGCGCTGCTTTAGAAATTTGACCCAGAAAGAAAAATGTACTTGTCTTCAGTTCAATAAGGTACCCGCTCTGTTAACAAAATGCACTGTGCCAGACAAGAGTGCAAATACTGTAAAAAGTTGTGAAGCACTAAATAAAGTGTACACTTTACCTGAAGCCTCAGCGAGACCATGGGTGGAATAGAAGTACCTTGAATTTGTCCACTTTACCAGAAAATATGAAGCAGAATGAAACCACCCATTAGGCAGGCACTCACAAAACACTACAGTTAAAGCGGGGGAACTTCAATCAGTTCTTCAGTACTATTGAAAGTGTACATTAAATATCTTTGCATCCAGAGTAAATGCACTACATATAAAAAAAAAATGTCAAAGCTCTTTTGGGGCTTCTTTAGCAGAACAAACATAACAAGAATCACACCAAACCCGAGGGTAACACTCACATAAACAATACAAAAAATGACAGCCTTAAGAAAAAGAAGTTACCCTATATGCTGTACCACTGTAAAAAACATAAAAGCTGAAAGAGAAGGTCAAGAAAGAAAAGAATCACAGGAAAATGCTTATGCTTGTGTGCGCACTCACGCAAAACAACTAATGAAACAGAGGAAGAACAAAACATTGGAAACACTTCCTCTTTCAGCTGAATAACATGCCACCTTAAAAAGAAAGACTTTCACACTGAACACTATGCAGTATTATTAAGATACAGGCAGTTGTGTTACAAAAATAAAATTAAAGGCAATATTGTGTAACGTTTTCTTTTTCAAAACAGTACGTTAGTGTCAAAATTGCTTTTTTTGTAAGGGAATTGAGTGAAAATACGATCAGGGCAAGCAGGAAAGAGTTACCTGTTCAGCGAGACACCACATCTGACTATGTTTTCAATGTTGCCCACCAATGAGGAAACAAGACAAGCATTGGCCACGAAAGTCATCGCGATCACGATCGCTGCGAAAGTGATCGTGATGACGCGCTAAAGTGTGCGTGCTTGTTGCGCGTTCTAGCAAGCTGGCTAAAAAGCTGGGGGGAAAAATGCTACCGCCAGCCACAGCTTGCCCGCGCACATGCACTGCAAGCTGTAGCCGGCGGTAGCATTTTTTGACGCCCTCACTTACTAAACAGGAGTGGAACACAGCACGCAATGGAGAGCAACACAAGGGACTTGGGAGAACCACGCAAAGGGGAAGAGAGCAATACTAAGCATGCAGTGGGAGAAAAGCACAAGGACGACAAAAGACGGGCAGAAAGAAGTACATCGATAAACAAAGAGCGCAGGAGGAAGGTAAGCGCATGAGAAAACTGAACATATACCAATAGTGAGCAGGGGATAGGCTTTAAGCCCATTGTAAGATGACTATAGGTCAATTTTACCTTAACAGCTCGCCTGTAGGGGAGGCTCAACCAACAAGCATTGACAATGCAATAGGTCTCGCCCTCGTTTAAGTTAAAGCAATTCTGTTTGTAATTAGGTGGCTTTTTAGCTTTGCTTTTATTAGTGTATTTCAAACTTCCATGTACATAACATGTAAATGTATGCATGCATTTATATAGATATGCAGATGTATATGTTTATATTATACACATATTTATGTGCATATGTGTGCGCGTAGAGAGGTAGAGTGGGAGTGTGTGTAGGAGAGGGGAGTGAGTAGTACAGAGTGAGTAGTAGAAGTGAGTGAGAAGAGTGATTAGAGAGTACACCGGCAGCAATTTATTCACTCACCCATCACCACACCCAATTAGGCAAACACACCCACTGGTTAACAAACAAAGCGCAATACCAGCAGCAGAGGAGTACTTCACCGTAGACGCAAACTGAACTACACCTGAAGCTGTCTTCTGCACCTTCTCAATTTTAAACACTTAAGAGATATGGGGCCACACTGCTTCTGGCCAATGCATGCACTGACTGAGCATTTTCATAAAAGGTACAGTTTATCTCTGGGTATTGCAGCTTCAGGTGTGTGATGAATTTGCAACTGACAAGTCACACTGAAAACTGAGCAGACAAGGAACATCTGTTACTTTGCAACCCGAGTTGTATTCGAGAACCCTGAATTCACCTACTGATTGGCATGCTCTCTCCATGAGTCCTCATATTGAATATAACTTATTGGCTTGAAACATTAGGAAAACCGCCAGAAAACATGAAGTAAAGCTTATAGCAAGCGAAGCGGCTAGCTGAAGCTGCCCGCAATAAACGCATGCAGTCTTTAAAAAAAAAAAAAAAAAAAAAAAGTGCAGCAAGCTTACAATAAACCTACTGTGTCACGCCGCTGGTGAGAGATCAAATTCCGCAGGGCGTGGATTAAAGGAGACAGGGTGGCAACAATGAGCGAGTGACACGCTGCTGCCGAGAGATCCAATCCCGCAGGGCGTGGATTAAAGGAGACAGGGTGGCAACAATCAACGAGTGGTATGCCTTCAGTGCAATCATTGCACTGCCTTTGGCATAATTTGTGAATCAAAACTTAAGGCGGAGCTGGGAGGAAGCATCTGGAATCGTATCGATTCCAAGAAGCCTCGTATGACGAGACAGCGCATGCGCTACATACGTCAGGCCAAGACCTAAATAAGCATTGGCATAGCCAATAGGTCTCGCCTTTGAGACCTTATAAGTGTTTAGCCATGCAACACTTGTTGTTGCACCAAGGATATTGTGCTGGATAACTAAACACTTATAAGGTCCCAAAGGCGAGACCTATTGGCTATGCCAATGCTTGTTTGTATGTGCAGTAAGAACAGCATAGTAAAGTTGCTTTCAACGTGAATGTTGTCACACGACCCAACGCTCGTCGGTGATCGTCTCAAAGGTTTGCATTAATAAGCAAAGCACTTTGCTTTTAAGTGTACCGCACCAACTAACTTCAAAGTTCAAAACACACTGAGGCTTCAAGAATTATGCATGCGCTACTGTATGCATTTCATTAATGCCACAAGCTGCTGCAAGCTGTTCTGGCGGGACTCTGTGTGATGTGGGATTCTTGTAATGTATGCAAGCAACTCCTAGGTAAAGAGAACTGTAAAACATTATTTGCATATCTGTGTCACAGAATTATCTTGGGCGCATCTCGAGCCTTGGCAAAATGAGGCTTCCCATTTCTTTCTTCTACTTCTATGATTAGGCATGGCTAGGGATCTGGTTTCCGTTGCAGAGCACGTTTTAGAGTTAACCACCATTAACACGCTGTTGGTAAATCACGAGCAAATAGCTGTACGTAGTGAAACCAAATGCAAGCAGCATGCAAGGAATGCTGCTTTACTAGAGAAAGGAAAGAGCAAGAATGACGATGGACAAACCAATAAGCAATGGCCGTGAAAGTAATTAGGCCAGTGATGCGGAAGAAGAGATAAGAAGGGCAGATGGCATGTGCACGCAAGCTTTATGCCAGGAAAAGCTTGTGGGTAGCACTTTGAAAAGCCCCTTGCTAAAAGTCGAACAGCAGCGCATGCGCTGCTCTAGGCTTGACCTAAAAAGGATTTTGAATGGAAAAACAAGATTCGCCAACTTGAAAGCTCACATTTTTACACACGTATCCAACTGTATAGGTCAACGTAGGTAATGACATCAGCTACACAGAAGAAATCAACGTGGACAACGGAAGGCAAGCAATCAATAAGCAAAGAGGTGAAATAGGTTTCAGCACTATTTATTTTGCCCTAGTCAGATATTTTAACGTGAAGCTTTTCAGCCCAGAGTAACAAGAAATTACTGGTATTTGTGCGTGCTATGGACCGAACATATTCAAAGACGTAACCCACAAACAAACCATACCCCTAATAAAAAGTAAACAACCAGTCAAACACTTTGAATGCAAAAAATGTAGCCATCCATCAGCTTAGAAGAGAGCAATATGCCCAAATAGGATGGGCATCTCGAGAGAGATGTGGATTAAGGAACGGAATGTGGTTGGTAACCCTATCAAACGCCCCATTTAAACGAAGGACCGAACTCCTTTTATGCTAGCGTCTCAGGGCGGTGTTTAGCCAGTTGTGGACGGCTTCAAGCTACCGCTCTCAGAGAGAATCTTTATCACGTTGGGGATGTCGATGCCCCTGAAGGCCGGGTTTGTGGCAGCGATCTTGCGGAGAGTTGCCGACACCTCCTCGGCGTCCATGTTCTTGATGCTTGTGAAAAACTCGATGGTGGCTTTGTTGGTCTCCTGTAGAGGTCCAAGTGAGCCGCCGGGAAAGCCATGCGGGACCTGAGTATTTGTTGCTGCAGGACCTACGTTCTTGGGATTCTGAGATGTTGATGAGACAGGAGGCATTTTGTTCGAAACTGGGATAGTTGGGGTCGGGTTAGTGCCAGCAGCTGATCGATTTGCCTCGGCCTGGTAGGTAGACACTAAAATCTTCTGGCCAGGAGGGTTTTTCGGTGGGTACTCTGTATATATATTATGACCAGTAACTGGCGGGGCTTCCGTTTGAGGCTGGGTGACAGTTTCTGGGGGAGCTGCTGCCCCCTCTGCTTTAGCTTTGGCCTTTTCCCGATACTTTACTAAAGACTGTGTGAAACTTTGAGTGACTTTCAGGACAAATGTAGCATCGTCCTCGCAGGTAATCTGGAACTGCCTCAGGTATTCAAGCAGTTCCTTCTTGGAACCAAAGCCATCGTCATTTTTATTCTCTGGTACCTGTAGTTGTTTCTTAGCGGCCTCAGCATGAACCCTTTTTAGCTCCTGAAAGGATGGGCTAGGGCCGGGGTTAGAAGCGGGTGCCGCAGGTGGGGCTGCCGGTTCGATGCAGAAGTCGTCACTGGTGAAGTCGATTCGCTTGGACTTATATGGCCCAAGGTCCTCATCGTCTATTCCGTACTTTCTTTTAAGCAGTTGTGCGTCTGTCACCACAGTGATCTTTTTGCGGCCGTCTGTGGCCTCTACCTGCGCGGCCAGTTGCTTCAGCTTCTTGTGCAGCTCGGAGCCGCGGCCCGTTACTTCGGCGAGGTCAGGATGGTGCTTGGTGAGATAAGCCAGCCGGTGCTTCGCCCCCACAACGTGCATGAACATGTTAGTGAGGCCAGCTTCGCAGCCGCACAGTACACACTCGTAGTACATATAACTACCCTGTGAACGATACTCGAACAGGTACTCAAGTCCCACAGCAGGCTCGGTGCTACGACACCCATCCAGTTGTTCCTCCAGGGTCCGTGCAGGGCTGGAGTCCATTTCAGTAATAGCACAATCGGGTACCTTGCCGGGTCCAGCGGGTTCAGAGGTCATCGGTTTAACAATCCCATGTGCTTTTAATGCCTTCTCGAGCATTTTGTGCTTTGAGCCCAGAAAGTGCGTCTGGAGGTTCACGGCAGAGGCGCACGCCACCTTGCAGATGTTGCACCAAAAAGCGTGAACACTGGCGGCGCTACCTTCGGCGTTATCCATGGCTAACCGGGCTGTGATGCGCTGGAACAGAAAGGCCCTAGCTGGCGTCAGACTCTCAAGGCTCGCGGTTCACGCACACAGCTCAAAATGGAGACACACACCACGACTCTCTCGAAACTCGTCAGATGTTCCCGCGCATCTAAAGTGCGTAAATGGGCGTGGTTGCCGTTACGTTTCCCTTCCGGGGAACGGATGTTAAACTTCTATAAGCATATCCGTCTCTCAAAGTCTTAGGCGTGCTTTCGAAACTCTTGACTTTTCGTATATATTGCAACAGTTGTGACGAATACACATAATGTGGTAGTTGACACTCTCGGGTAAAGTTATAGTGGCAAGAGGATATTTTGGGAAACGAACTTAGAAAGAAAATTTCTGTCAAGGTAATTTTCAGGCGCGCTCTAGTGTTTCTCGATATTGTGCACACAGGAGGCGCATGCGCTGCGCAAGTCAAGTGACGCAAAGGATGGGAAATGCGTGTCATTGTGCATTGTCGACGCCCTGTTGGAGCAGGTTAGTTCGGCGGCCATCACACTACGGGCGGATGTGGACGGACCCCGCCGTTTACCGAAAGGCAGCGCGAATCCGATACGTCTCTTAGGTAATGGGAGGGGATCTCTCCGTGAGAGCGTCACAAACCGAGGCTTGGGTTGACGGTTGGCGGTGGTTGTACTTACTGCGTGATTGTCCTTGGGGATTGCTGTCCATATCAGTCGCTAGCAACTGGAGGTTGCTGTTGTTTTTTTTGTTGTTGCTTGAGAGGGAGATGTCCACCTGTTTTTTTGTCGTGATGTAGCCTTACATGTTCTCCGAAGCGTACGAATTTCTAGAATGAGCGAGGCATCATGGGATGAATAAATTATGCAAATGTGTTGTGGTCCTGTTGTTTTAATGGCACTGTACCTGAAATGTTGCCCCATGCCATTAATTTCATTGTGAACTCTGGCTCAGCTGCTCCCAACCCGTGAATGTCGGGGTATGAGTAGCGTAATTTCCATAAGTATTCTGCTTCGCCACTGGGACTGTTTTGTTTTTATATGCTATAAATCATTGCACTGATGAGGGACATAAAATATGAAAAGTAAACTCCTTTATTACGTTGGAACACCAGTATGCGGCGCGAACACCAGGCGCAGCCTTGCCTTCTCGTTTCTTCGCATCTATGGGCCCTAACTTCCGTAGGCTCTAGAACACGACAGAGGCACCAGCTAAACACAAATAATAACAAGAACATGCTGTGAAGATGAGTCGGGGTTTCGTAGTTTAAGCAATTCGCAGATGCTCCCACTGAACTTGTTGCGCTCAGCTAACTTTTCCGTTATTTGGTTATGCAACAGAGCTAACTGCACAGCCAAGCCTCAATTAACCTCTTTCATTTAGTCTCACATAGGTTACTATTTCAAGTGGCTACAATTATGTTCTTCAATACACTTTATCGCTCGACCATACTGACCGTTCAAGAATGTTTTTTTCTGTCCAGCCGTAAATTTTCTTTGAAATACCTCCTATTGGTTCTGATGTTCTCTTCTTACTCTGTCCTTAACACGCATGTGGTACTCGTTTGGTGTATGAAATCCTGCTCAGTCTCAAGTTTTCTGAATCTTTAATCTTTAGTGGGCTCACGTGTTCATCCTCGTCGCCATAAATTTGTAAAGAATCCTCGCTGAACAAGTTGAAGTGAAGCAAGCAATTTCTTTATTAATTGCACCAACACAGGCTCCGCGAAGTGCGGTGCGCAAGAGATGCCACCTCTCCGTGAGTCACCAGCTGTCAACTGTCAACATTACAAGCTGACAGCTGGTGACAGGAGGGTGGACACAAGTGTAGATCACAACACATGCAAAATGTACAAAAGAAAATGCATGCGCATTAATACACATACTAATCATAATACATCTTCCCCCTTTTAATAAATGACAACATATCGACAATAATAACACTAAAAGTCACTCAATCAAATCTGTCTCACATACAAAATCAGACATCTTCCTGGGTTTAACTCTAGCTCCTGTGTTACCACTGTGGTGTGAGTCTACGGTCTCTCTGCCACCACTCTTCTCTTCAACATCCTCAGACTCGGCAACCTCTACACTTCCCTGATCAGATCAAAAACTTCTTCACTTCTATGTACTTCTTCCTCAGTAACTCCTTCTTCCTTCAACTGCACATCCTCCGCTCTAATCATCATTCCTGTAACTTAACTCAGAATCAATATTGTTCTCCTGACCTAATTCCTCATCCAACTCAAATCTTGCCCTACCACCAGCAGTATTCCAGGACTTGCAATCACTCCTTTAAAAAGCAATCTTCCTAAGGTTCCGTACTTTACCATCACTTAATAACACTGCATTTCTCTAAACCTTGGTAACTTGCAAAGGATCAGAAAACGGACTCACTTTTCTTTACTTTATAAGGTTTCTTGATTTTGACCCACATACCCTCTGTAATCACAACTTTTTCAGATCCTCTCTTGAGATCAAACATCTGTTTGTACTTTAGATGTTTAGCCACAATATTTTCCTTTACCTTCTCCACCAATATGGTGGAATCATCAGCCTGTATCAACCATTCAGGATTACATTTAGTCCTGGCTCCTCTTCCTCTCATAACTTCAAAAGGGGAATCTTCCAAAGGTTATGGGTAGTTGTCTTATACATCTACAGGGTCTTAAAATCCGCATCTCCCAATCACCTACATTCTTGGTAGCAAGCCGAATGGCATTCTTAAGTACTCTGCTAAATATCTCAATCATGCCATTCCCACTAGGATTGTGCAAAGATGTGGTCCTATACTTTACACCAATTTTACAGAAATATTCTTTAGCCAATTTACCTACAAACTGTACCCCATTATCGCTAATTATCTACACACGTAACCCCATGTCCACTAAGAATCTTATTCTTGTCGCCAAATTGTAATGATGAGGTCCATGAAATATGAAAAGTAAACTCCTGTATTAGGTTGGAACACGAGAACACGGCAGAGGCACGGGCATAGCAGCTAAATACAAATAATAAGAAGAACATGCATGAACATGCAAATGACGCGTGGGTGGCGTTGGTGGACCTGCTTAAGGCATCGGTTGCTGACCCGGACTGATCTCCTTCACGATTCCACTAGGGCACAGGCAAGGTTGATCGGCCCTCCCCGACTGGCGGCGGGGTTGGGGGATAGAGGGTTTTGAGTGGCTACTTCTGTTCATTCGCCCCCTGGCAGCACGTTACCAGTGGACCGATCAGCTGGGCTCATTAGTGATACTGGAAGATAGCGAAGGGAGCGACATGTCTGGCAGTGGGGGGGGGGGGAGTTGGAGGGGCTGGGGGTGGGCAGTGGGGGTTTAGTTAATTTGTTATTTAACGAGGAGGCTTGCAGCGAGGCCTAAAAGGACACTGATGGCCCGGATGCTCTGGCTGGGATTATAGGCCGTACCTAACCTGACACTGTTGCCGTAGGGGAGGGCTGGCGGAGCAGCAGGGGGGTCTTGGGTTAGGGGGAGGGGTGCTCCTCCCAGGGGCCTTGATATCACAGGTGCTGGACGGGATAGAAACATGGAGAGCTCTAGGAAAGACCCTGTCTTAGGGTGGTGATGGTAGAGGGGGATCGATACACCGGGATTTGATCAGGGGGACTTGACAGGGACCCTGGAGAGAGCGGCTTGTTCAGATACGACCCATCCTGCAGTAATCGTTGTAATGTATATTGTCTTGGTGTAATAAACTTGCAATAAAGTTTGTTTAAAAAAAAAAAATGAACATGCACATGACAATGTACAAAAGAAAGTGCACATGCAGTCACGCTCATTAATATAAATACCAATACCAATACCAAAGTATGCTTTATTCGAATATTATTCATAAAAGCAAAAAACATTTTACAATAACAATTTCATACATGGTTAAAAAGGAATTCAATTAAGATCAATAGATACAAAGCATACACATATCTTGTACATGTCCCTATAACATGTTTTTCTTAGGCAGTAAAGAGTTAAAAAGTATTTTAAAAAACATAAAACATATGAGAGAATAATCAAAAGACTAGCAGTCTCTCCTAAAACATGAGAGTAGTCAGACGACTAGCAATCTCTGTCTGATTGCCCACGCCCAGCCTAAATATTTTGCAGTGGCTACTGTAATCCATGGCAAAGTATTAGTACGTATTATACGCAGGGCCACGATGCCACTGGTTGTTCCTAGATTTTTACACATCGGAGACAACCAGTTACGCCTTGGGACCGCATAAAACTTGCAGACAAATAAAAAGTGTCCAATGGTTTCCTTGTCTGTGCCACATACAGGACATCCATCACACGAACCCCCTTCCCACTTAGATGTCAAAGATTTGAGGGGAAGAGCACCTACTCTCAATTGGAAAAGGAGCTTTCTTTCCAAGGGTTTTGTTATGATATCCCAATATGGTTCCAGACAAGGATACATCTTAACCTCCATAAAGTCTGCAGTCATGGAACCAGCACTCAAGCTGTTCCAGTTCCGTCTAGCAACCGACTCCCAATAAATGTTCTTTAAGGTGCTTTTAGATGGAAAACTGGCTCTCGCTGGGTCGTCCCAAAGTGATCGCAAACCAAGTTTAAACAGAGATGTCCTAAGTGCCTTTAACCATTCTATTTTGTGGAAAGCATCAGACCTTATGATATCTAAAAAACCATCTACATAGTGAGAAAGGACAGGAGTTGTCCATATCCTGCGCCAATACAAAATAGGGCGCAGTTGTACCAAATCTGAGATTGCTTTTCTGCCCAGGTCGTATTTAAGAGGCAGCAATGGGGTACTTTAAGGAAGACCTGTTATTGCCCTTAAAAATTTATTTTCTGAGGATTGAAGAGCAACAACCTTCTCAAAGCCCCAGAGCTCAGCACCATACAAGGCGGAGCCTAGAGCTTTGGCTTCATACACCTGTAGAACCGGTTTTATAGGTTTGGTCAATGATTTTCTATGCTCTGAGGAAATAGCGCCTGCCAGTTGCCTATGCCTAAGTGTAGCAATATCAGTGTGATGCCGCCAGTTCTGCTTGCTAGATATATGCATGCCCAGGTACATGAAGGTGTTCACTACTTCTAGCGGGCGATCATTCAGAATAATTTTTGATTTAAAGCTACAGTGAGGGTTGAATATCATTAGCTTTGTTTTGGCAGTGTTAATTTCTAATCCATACTCCCTACAGAATTGGTCAAAAATAGATAAGGCACGCTGGAGTCCACTGGGGGTTTTAGATAGGATGAGCGTGTCATCAGCAAACATTAAAATGGGGATTTTAGTCCCAGCTAAAAAAGGAGCGTCCACTTGAGCAGAGGTCATGCGGGCAACAACATCATTAATATATAGGGTGAAAAGAAGAGGAGCCATCGAGCATCCCTGCCGCACTCCCCTTTCAACAGGGAAGTCCGTGGTTACCGAACCGAGTCCTCCCCACTGGATTCTGGCATAGTTAGATTCATGCAACCTCATAATCAAAGACAGTAAATCGCTTGGAAGACCCTGCTTGTTTAGAACCATCCAAAGCTTGGAACGGGGAACAAGGTCGAAGGCGGCCCGTAGATCGACAAAGGCCGCATACAAGCTACCTTTGCCCAGCATCACCGTCTTCCATTGTATTAGGGTAAAGCGGAATGCCTGGTCCACCGTACTTGTGGACCGTCGAAAGCCAGCCTGGAATGGTGAGAGAGCATTGGTCTCATCCACCCATTCCAGGAGCCTATTGACGATCACACGTCCCACGACCTTTTGAATGGTATCAATAAGACTTATTGGCCTATAGTTGCCTGGCAGGGATCGATCGCCTTTCTTGAAAATAGGAATAATAACTGCACCCTGCCAGGATTTTGGGACCTCAGCACCCATAGCAATAGCATTAATGAGGAGATGAATATACTGGCACCAACAGTCCTTATCATTTACAAATAAATCGGCTGGTATACCATCAAGACGAGGCGCACGACCACAGGCAACCGTGTTCAGGGCCGACATGATTTCATCTATGCCGAAGAGATTCACTTTGGGAAGGTCTAACCTAAGCTCCTGGACCATGCTATCATTGATTGGGGCAGCATACTGATTTTTAAATTTTTTTATCCATTCTTCTTCAGGCACATTGTTATTTGGGGACCCAGGAGAACCAGTTTTACCCCATCTAACAATATGCCAAAATAACCGAGAGTCCCTACTATCGCTGGCTGCCTTTAGCTCAGACCAGTGATGTTCATCCCAATCTTTTTTAGCCTTAGATATACTTATTTTATAATTCTTTCTAGCGGCTTGAATTAGAATAGATTGCCCCCCCTTGATTGCTTCACTCAGGGTTAATCGTGATTTTCTGCATTGTTCGTTATACCAATTGGCTGGCTTAGGAGCTCTATTATCTTTGTTTTTAACAGGTTTGAAGAACTGCTCCTTGATTTTACAAAAGAGAGAATTATGTAATCCTTCAACCTCACCTAAGCCAGTGAATTGAGGAGCTTCATATCCAATGTTGCAGTGTCCACCCGAGAATTAATCTCGGCAATGACCTGGTGGTTGATAGCTACCTTTTCCCACCTTAATCTCCGCATGTCATTTGTGGGGACGACCCGGGGAGGAACAGTCACAGAGAGGCAAGACGATAAAATGGTATGGAGCCACCATTTATGAGTAGCACACAAAGGATTGTGATCACTCTCAATCCTCTTTACAACCTCCATGTCACAGATCAAAGGCCATAGTTTCAGACTACATATCACATAATCAATTCTAGTGTTATGCCGGCCATTGTCGAATGTGCTTGACCCATTCCTGTCACCATTGGTCCTACCATTTAGAGCTCTGAGGCCCTTTTCGTAACATAAAGTGTTTAGGGCTATAATATCTGCCGTCCATCGCAAGACCGGGGGGAGCTCTAATTTAGGAACACCCCATTGTCGATCCTCCTCGTCATCAAATAAGTCATCATTGTTCAATAGGGGTTCGAATGTTCTATTAAAGTCACCCGCAATGATGATATTATTGTTTGGAGAGTTAGTATCGAGTAGACTACTTAAAGCACCTAAAATATCAGACCTTCTCCCCTTATTACTCCGGACATAAACATTGTAGATATCCAATACACCTGATTTGTCTGATACCAATCTGATCAATTGAATATCTTGATTCTTAGTGTCAATAACTTTAATAACCAGCCTAAGACACTGTCGAACCCATATTGTTAATCCTCCCATGGATCTGCCCCTAGGGCCCTTAGAAGCCGGCACAGAGTAGTTCAAAAATCCCTGAACAAAGCAAGGTTCGCATGACCAAGTCTCCTGAAAAATACAAAGGTCATGATTGTTAACAAAACCAATCCAATCTGCTGATTCCAGTTTGGAATTCAGGCCAGCAATGTTCCAGGACAATAAACCCCCCCTGGTTCCCTGTACATTATTAGGGCGGTAAGCGGTTAATAGAGGATCATAGGTTTGTTTAGGACAAGTATCTATAATTACTTCCTTTTCATGATTTACTGTCATTTTGCTAAGAGGAAAAGGATCAAACAGTGACTCAGCAGAGCACGCTGACATGACCTGAGCATTATCAAGTCAATCTACCTCTTCAAGATTGGCTAACACCTCAAAACGATTTCTCATCGGGATCGGTACATTTGGTTGAACACTTGTTGAGGTCCCAGGGTTGGAGGTAGAAGCTAACCTGGGTCTAGGAAAGAAATAAGTTAGTTCCCAGGTACTGATGGCAGACCTCCTAGAATCAATATGCCAGTTTAAGATGTAATTGACAGCCCTGGGATCCCTAAAATTAACCAAAATAATATCTCCAATTATGTTTTTCGGTGTATTGCCCAACCATGGTAAGCGCCTGACATGTAAAATTACTCCATTGATGTACGAGGGGAGGGGGCGATTTTGACCTAACCAATGAATAACCTTGTTTTTTAATTGAGAATAACCCTCTATAACCTCGTCTTTCAAAATAGGGACACCAGCAAGCACCACTACGAGAGGGACAGCTTCTGGTGGAATGCTGACAGAAAGAGATTCGTGCAACTTAGCCATTGGAGCCGAACATCGACTCTTTCTGTCAGAATTGACAACCCCAGGTAGTGGAGTAATCCCTCCCCGACTTAAGATGTCATTTTTTAGCTGGGTTGGCATAGAAATAGTGGTTATTCCTGCGCAGTTATTCGTTGGATTAATCACACTACTCCCACCCTGTCTTGCTGTCTGTTGTAAAGGTAGAGTAGGAAATGGTACCGTAGGAACAGGCACCGTGGAAAACTGCACTATTGGCTTTGCAGGACTCGGGGATATGACTCTTTTGCTACCCATTAGAGATTCTACTTTCGCCAGCCTTTTTTCGATGATTTTTAGGCTGTCGACAATGGGTAGTAGATGGGTTTTAAACAGTTTATCTATATTGCCCATTAATTCCACTATTGTACTATCATTTATAGAGCAGGATACCGAGGTACCAGGAAGAGGCATGTCATTGGAATCATGAATGGGACCAGTGCCAGTATGAGCCAAATTGGGTTTGTTACAGGGTTTATAATTCCCTTTATTTTTGCGAACTTCTAGGTCCAACTTTCTCCTTTTCTTAGGTAACGGGCCTGCTAATTTAGGTGCCCCTGGGGAAATGGTAATTTGAGATGGAGGTGCCAGTGTTTGTAAGTCATTCAGTACAGCTGGTTGACAGGTTACCTCAATAGGACAAGATATAATAGTAGAGGACAGGTCTTTACATGGTTCATACATGGTTGAATTACCAGGGGGTGATGACATAACGATAGTGTCCAAACAGGATATAGTGTCATGGTAAGAAAGGGCACTTTTATCGGATAAAATAGCTTCATGGGGCACGTTTGAAGTTTGAGACATGTTTTTTTATATGCTCTATGGAGCTACGACGTCTCGCCCTTAGTTCGGCTAGAGTAGTTTCTTTATCAGCCCCAGAATTAACTTTCCAAACATAACCATCAAGAGTACCCTTGTTAGGATTACTAGTCATGGTGATATGACTAATAATACACAACCCCCCAGGAGTACAAATCTAACAGTGCTCAGCCACAACAGTAAAATGACAAAGCACAACAACACGAAGCCTACTTGAACCAATGCAGCCGCAGGTAGTAGCTACCACACACACAACAATACCGCCAAGAGTCCAGAGGGCCCGCCCTTTGCCCGGGCTTAGCCCGGCGCCCGCCCGCACGCATCCCGCGACGCGGAGGGAGCGCCGATGTTAAATGCGCCTCCGGGCGCGTAGGTAACGTCAAAACAGCGCCGGGGCACCTGGGATTTGTAGTTCTGGCCGCGCGTGAAGTAGCGGCAGCGGCAGCCCCGAGTGCTACGTGGGGGGCCGAGGGAGCACCAGCAGGGCCAGCAGCAGGAAAAGGAGAACAGTGCGTCCTCAAAACTGGTAACACCCGGTCTGTAGGGATTTAAATTTCAGACTTCCCGCTCCACCGAGGGAGCGCCGATGTTAAATGCGCCTCCGGACGCGTAGGTAACGTCAAAACAGCGCCGGGGCACCTGGGATTTGTAGTTCTGGCCGCTTCCAGGCCGCGAGTGAAGTAGCGGCAGCGGCAGCCCCGAGTGCTACGTGGGGGGCCGAGGGAGCACCAGCAGGGCCAGCAGCAGGAAAAGGAGAACAGTGCGTCCTCAAAACAGGTAACACCCGGTCTGTAGGGATTTAAATTTCAGACTAAATATTAAACAGAACAGTCATCCAATAATTATCACAGTGCCATGAAAAACGCTTAAGTTAGTTGACCCTCCATTCTAAGTGTTTACAAAAACTAGGAGGAAAACTCCCAACAGGGGGAAAGAGAAATTTGAAAAATACCATAACGTTTATCAATGTAAATTTTAATCTTAAATATGGTAGCTAACACTGTCACATCAGGGTATAACCCATTAATAGACTCCAAAATCACATTGTGTAACGTTTTTTGACGTTCTGCTCTTTCTAATAATTTATTTGGTCATTTGATGATCTGTTCGCCTAGTCGGCTGTGCACCTAGATGATTTGGCAAAGATGACTTTATTCCTTGTAGAGACAAAATAACTATTTGATCCATGCAGATACGAGACGTTGCTAGCAAGGAGTGTACAGAGCTTAATTGAAGAAAAAGAAGAGCCACTGATCGGTTGGTGGAACTGCCACCATCCACCTCAGCAGCTTCTTTGTATACATTGGCCCCTTGCACATCGAAACATTCCAATGTTAAGATTCTAACACGTATGTGCAGAAGCAAGGGCCTGGATCTAATTACAACATACATTGCCCTCTTTTTTTTTTTTTTTACACAGAAAACTACATAATGTACATTCAACAACAGGCACATATAATAAAAAATAGCGTAGTAAGAATGACAAAGGCAATAGTAAAAATTAGAACAAAAAACATTGTAAAAGAGTACAGCAAACATGTCAAATGGAAGGAAGGCCATCTTCAAGAAGTACTCTGGGATCGGCAAAGGAACACTTACCTAACTCTCGCATTTACACTGGGCAGAAAGATCCCCTGTCATCAGCAAAAAAAGAGCTTCAATAGTGATGGAATGGGGAGTTTTTCTTTATGACCATGTCATGGACTTTAGCGATTTGTGTTTAGTTGCACCCCGGGTACCATCTAATTTTTCTCACAGTGCTATTTCTAAAAAATAATTCTTTCCCAAGTTTAGAAAAAAGATGGTAGCTAAAACGGGAAATATTACTTTGTTGAAAAGGTATCAAGATACCTAATTGGGTGGTGTAATGTGTGTGGAAATCTCTGGGGGTTTACCTAGATCCTGTTTTTAACCTTTCCCACCTATAGTGCTTCTTTACCTCCTACACAAGATACTAACATTTTCCCTTTAAGCATACGCATCTTCAATATAGTGTATTAACCTCCATTATTTCTCCCAAAATATAAGTACTTATGCTAGAAAATTTCATTTACGTAAATCCAATGAGTTAGTCCTCTCCCCATTCAGAAGATTAAAAGGCAAGGCATCTTAAGCTCTCCTAGAAAAATGCATCTTTTTTGCAATATATACCAACTAAAATGATCCTTTGCATTCTTCAGGGATTAGTAGATATGTGTGATTTGCTACAATGTATAGTTGACCATTCATTGGTATGGGCGACACTTCTATCTTCTCATCAACTGATGCAAAGTCTAGAAGAAACAAGAACAAAGAAATCACGACCTTATGCTATGTTATCATTCGTGCTTGCACTGGTACAGATAAAATAGTTATAGTGTGTCCACATGTATTACAATGTTCCAGTTGTAGTGTGTACAATGGCTTTGTTGTAGTGTGAAATTATCACACAAATATATATTTCGCATTTTGAGTCGGATGCCTTTTTATAACTAATAGTTGCTTTCCTATCGGTATTAGAGAAGATCTTATGCAACTAATGAATACTTGCTTTGTAAATATCGTTTATTGTTCTAGGTCTTACTGCTGTTTCACTGGCAATGTAGTAAATCGGCAGTGATATTTTAAAAACTGAAAATTATCCAAGCCTGCATAATCTATTAAAATGTAACTATTCATAGCAGTATGTTTACTTCTTATACCAGTAGTGTTCTGTTAAGTTTTACAATTCTGCTGTGGTTAATACGATAGGAGTATCTCCTCAAGGCAAGATAATAATCCCACAACTTGCTAGCAGTCAGTGATATTATATAACAGTCTCCAGTAGAGCACCTACTTATTTAGAAAGGACACGTTATATAAATATGCATTGATGATGATCGGAACCAAGATGCCTAACTAAAGCATTTGTTGTGCAGTGTAAAAAATGGGTTCCTATCACCAGGGTTCTGTGTCATAATCCTCTCAAATTCAGGCATGGAGTTAGAGTTCTGCGAATCTCTGTCCATTAAGTGACAGGAAGGGGAGTGATTAACACACTTCGATTGAAGGTTTGGTGTTGGGGTATTGTAAGGATAGAGCTTAAAGTTACAATCATAAGTAGGAATATCTCTTTTTGTTCATTGCATATCACTGAGGAGGCAAATATTTGCTTGCCAAATCAAGCATGCTTTAAAAAAATCTTTTCGAAACAATAAATAGGCATGGCATACACAGCCAGTCATTCAACAAATCCAATTTCAAAGTTGACTGCTACCATGAACAGAACACTGACAAAGTGTTAAGAAACCCCCCCAGGGCTATATTGCTTTCCTTCTAAGATTTGTCCTTAGTCTCACAACTTCAGCAGGACAATTGGGCATTCTGCAACCAAAGTCGTAATCAACAGCCTTCAGCACCAAAACCCCAGCAGGGTTAGCTAAAACTTGACAGATCCACAGTTTCAGTTATGCCACTCCCTCTGGTGTGTGTCATCATATTTCTGTTAGGGATTACCCTGCAGAGTACCCCAGATAACCCTTGGCCAGGCATGGAACTTTCAAAAGCCTCTGACATGTCCTTAGAGAACATCATATCCTAAATCCCCACAAAGACCAGTGTCTCCACACCCTTTCCCGTCCAATTCTCATTTAGCGAATAACAATACTAAAACAGTTTATCTCATAACGAAATCAGGGATCTCCTGGACACGCCCGAGGCTAGTAAGAAATTAATTGCAACAGATTTCCAACAAAATCTTACACTGATTGGTCTAGAATACAGGGCGTAGCCAGGCCTGGTGTACAAAATCTGCTGCAGGGTATTTGCATCTCTAGCATTGGGTTTCTACTTACATGACAAACCCCTTAGAACCACTGCTGTATAGTACACCCTGGGAACAGATTTATAGTGAATCAGTTCATGTCTTTTGATTCCAGAGACTTCCCTTGTTTCCACTCAGCAAAACAGCAATTGCTCATGAAAGGCTATCCCAAACAGTGTTGCAGCAGTGTCTGACCAACCTGTTCCCCGGGTACCTAGTGTCAAGGAGAGCAGTAGAAATATGGGAGACCAGTTGGCCTAGGTCAGCTGCATAGTGAGTGTTGTATTGAACACTGACAGTGCTGGAAAAGGAGGATAGCGTTCATTCATTTTGTGCTGAACCTCCTAAAGTAAAGGAGCAAATCTATTGCAGATGTGTTCTACCTTTCTTTGATTTGTGCCAAAGACTTAAACTGACTGGTCAAAAAAAAATCCTAGGTAGGCCAACCAGAGTGTAGCGAATTTAGCTGAATTCCTATAAGAGCAGCATGCACAGATAATCTACCAGCGGCACATTAAATATGTAAATGATGTCTGACTGTGTCACCGCCTTGTGTGTAGGCTTAACATAGACCCTTTGGCTAAATACTTAAATTGACATAAGTCTTTAGTCTTTCAGTCGTTCCCCATTTTACACATTGAGTAGTTAAATTGTCATTGATCACTAAACAAAATTCTTCTGCATGCAATAAAATTGACACATTGATTTTAGTTTTTATGTATCATAAAGGGTTACTTAATTTTCAACAAATAACACAGAACTGCTACCAAGTGGGCATCATCAGTTCAAGTTGTCCTGCCACATACAGCAGTAACAGCACAGAAGCAGCCTATGCACATTTTTCATGCACATATACAACTGGCACTATATGGGCGTAGTATATATAGCAGTATAAACTAAACTCTGATTCAAACAGCCAAATTATCACCAACATTAATTCAGCCTTAACTCATAATTCCCGGTCAAGAAAAGTATGTGTACACATTACCCAGAAAATAAATTGCATTATAGGACGGATATCATTTTTGAGGAGAATTGGTTACAACATAGCATACAATGACAGAACATATTGCCAGCAGAATAGTACCAGAGCAGGGATGTATTTTGCAACTCTGCATTTGCATATTAGTGGGCAAGAAAGAAGGTATTCATGCGGGTGGGTACAAGGAAGTGTGCAAGAGAGTCACCTGCTGTTGGCGAGATGGGGCACATATCAGTCATATCCCACTTTAAAAATAATACAATCCCAATCTGTGTAGTTTATTCAGCACTATCCATTTGCCACCTATGAGTCTACTAGCAAAGAACCGAGAGTTAGCTTTTTGATGAGCAGCGTTTTCTGCAAAGAGAAACCTGCATATCCCATGATGTTCCTGTCTCATTGTTTTGAACGCTGCATAGTGGTTACCAGGCTGATGAAAGGTTGTCTCATTGTGAAGGAAACCATTACATTATTGTAGCAACTTTACTGACTGCAGTCTTTGTTGAACCAAGAACCAGCCCCCTTCCTCTCCTCCTCCCCAACCTCCAGATTCCCTTTCCAGTGTCCAAAGTGAATAGGCTAGGCTGGCCAAAATTGTCAATAGTGAGTGACTCTGAAATCTTTTAAAGAGGGTGGCTTGTGGTGAAGCAAGTGAGGGAGAGAGAGTGGCCCGTGGGAAGACTGGAGGGAGGAAGATAGTAATCTGCCGAGGCAAGAGTGATTTCGGGACCGTGGGAGACTACATGTGGTGGAAGGCTGCGAGGAAGAAGGTGAATTGCCGGTAGAGATAGTTAAGATGCCATGAATCTTAACCAAGATGGTTACCAGGGTTACAGGGAATGAATCACCTGTGTGGTGAAGGAGAACGTAACCTGCTGAGGAAAAGGTTTGGATGATACGATGGCCTAAATTGTAAAGAGGACAACCGTGACCCATGGGGGGAGTGGAGGATCTACAGAGAGAGGAGGTGAGGGGAGTTCGAGGGAAATTCTCTGCAGGTGAAGAGTGTTGGATATGGTGATCTACGATGGGAAGAAGGATGAGGCAGAGAGTGGCATACAGAGGTAAGATGTGAGAAAAACACTGGCCTGCAGGACGATAAAGAGGCAGAGAGTTACTTGTGAGGAAAGGGGAGTAAGTAAGAGGGTCAACTGCTGTTGGGGTAGGTAATCACATAAATTACATCATCATCTCCTCTTTTATCCTACAGGGTGACCTATAAGATAAAGACGGAGAGATTGAGGTATAGGCTAGCGAAGAGCAGTGTACAAGATGTTCCTAAGACTGCAAGGGGATGTGGGTTGTCTTATATCAGAGCAGAGCTTTCAGAGACACTACAGTGCCACCCTGGGCATGAAGAGCACCTTATTGCTCCTTGCTATGCTTCCTCTAACATATATGAAGTTCAGTGCCTACGGACGACTTTTAGATTAGTTACTCCTTTCCCGAACTGTTGAGAGGCAGATATGCCATCCCTGCCTGGGATACTCTGATGAGACACTGCTGGTATTAGCCTAGGGCACTTCTTCCCAGTCTGCACTGTGCACGCCAGTGTCCAGTGCAACTTGTCCTTTATCCTTACACTGACTAAACTAAGGAGTGCCAGAAGCCAGCATAGCAGAGACTACCCAGGCTTCAGAAATAGACTAGCACAGCAGGCAACATCCATGTCGGTTTTGTGCAGTTCCGTGCATCACTCCAGGAACACTCTCAAAAGCACTTAACTTAAAAAAAAATACATATAGTGAGCGAAACAGGCATTTGAACTAATGTTGTTGGGAAAGATGGTTGTCAATTCCTAGGTGGTGAAGCATCCATTTACAGAAAGATCACTTCTCTCAAACGGGTGTCTATTCCACCTTGCAAACCCAGCAACAGAAGCACTCATTTGGAGAGTATACATATTTGAAGCCTTCTCTGACTCCCTGTGTTGGAAATACTCCACTCCCACACCGGAAGAGGTTGGTGGTAACGGAGTCTTTCCAGGACATACAGTGGTAGCTTGGCTCGAGTGGTCAGGAATCAGGCACCGTGCTAAGCATACGTCATACCCATACAATAACCATGCGTGCATCCGTTCCAAAAACGACTCTACACCGTAAAAATTATGAAAATATCTTGCTTTATCTTCTTTTTCTCTTAGTTGCTGATTAGATAAATAATAACACAATCACAATATACAAGGCTTTTAAAATAGTGCAGGTCAAATAAATACTGTCTTAATGATTCAATAAATAGGGGTGATCATAAATAAGGAAGGCATAAATATAAGTGCAATACATACAGGCAATTAAATATTCTGAGGCAATAAATACTGCAAACCAATAAATATTGTGCGACAATAAATACTGTGGAGCAATAAATACAGTGAAGCAATAAATAGGTTAAATACAATAAATACAGTGCCCTCAATAAATAATTAAAAGCTGACAGTGACACTTATAGAATCAGATCACATTTGAGATTACTATGGGCTGATTTGGCCCAGGCACAGCTTGTGGGGATGTGGAAGGCTTGAGGGTGTCTACTCCCTGGCTTGGACAAGGCTGAGGCCTAAACTGAGGTAGATCAAGGGGGGAAATACTAGAGACCTGGCTCTCTCACTCTACACAACCCCTCTGGATTAGTCTCAGCTCACCCCTGGCACAGTCCAGCTGGTTCCAGCACATCTCTAACCCCTAGAGTAGTCTCTTAGGATTCCACAGGGCCTTTGGCGCCCTCTATTCCACTTACTGCCCTTTTTCTGAAGCTCCGACGCCGCTGGAGTCGTGTCGACGCCGTGAGGCGGTTCCGGTTCGATGTCGGCGGCCTCGGCACAATGTCAGTTCTTGACGACGCCGGTAGGCGGTTCCGGTTCGATGTCGGCGGCCTCGGCTCGATCTCGACCTCCGATTCGATGGCGTCGGGCAGTCTTGGCTCGATGTCGACTTCGGGCAGCTCCGGTCCGATGGCGACCTCGGTTTCGATGACGTCGGCCGGCCTTGGCTCGATGTCGACTTCCGGCGGCTCCGGAGTGCGATCCCCACTCCCGACCTCCGGTGCTCCTCTCCTCAGGTTTCCGGCGACTCCGGAGTGCGACCTCCACTCCCGACCTCTGGCACGATTCCCTTCAGGTTCCGGCGACTCCGGAGTGCGATCTCCACTCCCGACCTCCGGCACACTTCACCTCGGTCTCCGGCGACTCCGGAGGGCGGACTTCACTCCCCCGTCGACGCCGCTCACTCGACCTCGGGTGACTTCCTCCTCGACCTCTGGTACTCCTCAAGACCTCCGTCGGCGCCCTCTCTCGACCTCTGGCGGCTCCGGGTACGACGTCTGCTTTTCCAGTCAGCGCCGCTTCTCCACCTCGGGCTCCGGGTCTCTAGGCTTCTCGGCGTCGGACTCCAGGGAAACCAGTATCCAGGTCAGGATCTTGCTGCTCTTGGATTCTAAGGCCTGTTCCTGCTGTCCAGGTCCTTAAGATGGTTTTTCTTGCTTCTTCCCACACAGGGCTTCAGGCTGGGCTCAGTCAGTAGGGACTAGTATCAAGGGTGGGTTTATGGACCCCACTCCAGGCAAAAGTTTCCACCCCTGCTGCCTCACTCCTTCCTCCTTCAGGTTTCTGCTGCTCTCCCTTCACCAGTCAGGTGCCAACTGCCAGCTCCAACTGCCAACTCTCTGTCTTAGCTTCCCAACATTCTAAACCGCCTCCAACTGTCACAGGGTTCTGGAAGGTGCTAGTAGGTTCCAGTGGGTGCTGGTGATGTCACAGGTGGCCACCATTTTGTGCTCCAGGCCCTCAGACAGAAGTTCCAGGGGTAGATAAAATGGCTGCCTGAATCTGCATCAATACTAAAAAGTCTGGTGGTTCCCAAAAAGGAAAAATACTAACAGGGCTTGAGGCAAAAGTGGGACAAAATAAATAATGGAGAGGAGGGACCACCCAAAGGGCTGACAGGTCTAACACGCGTCCCCCCCAGCTGAAAGTGGGGAGAGCTACCCAACCCCTTGGGAGTTCTCATCACTAAGGCGGAAATACCTTGAGAGACCGTCTGCATTGGCGTGGTCCACTCCAGGCCGATGTTCCACCTGAAAGTCCATTCCCTGTAGGGAAATAGACCACCTCAACAACTTGGGATTCTCCCCCTTCATTTGCATCAGCCAACAAAGGGGTCTGTGGTCGGTCTGAACCAGGAAGTGCGAGCCAAACAGGTATGGCCGCAACTTCTTCAGAGCCCATACCACTGCAAAGGCTTCACGCTCTATTGCACTCCACTTCTGTTCCCTGGGGAGTAGTCTCCGGGATAGGAAGACCACGGGTTGATCCAGACCCTCTTCATTGAGTTGCGATAACACTGCCCCAATGCCATGTTCTGATGCATCCGTCTGGACAATGAACTCCTTGGAAAAGTCTGGGGCCCTCAAGACCGGGGCCTCGCACATGGCTTTCTTCAATCCCACAAAGGCCTGCTGACAAGCCTCCGTCCAGACTACCCGCCGAGGTTGTTTCTTGGACGTGAGCTCCGTGAGGGGGGCTACGATGGTACCGTATCCCTTCACGAAGCGGCGGTAGTATCCCGTGAGGCCCAGAAAAGCTCGGACCTCAGTCTGTGTCTTGGGGGGTTCCCAGGCCATGATGGCCTCGATCTTCGCCTGGAGGGGTTGCACCGCTCCCCTACCCAGCAAGTGTCCAAGGTACACTACCGACCCCTGCCCGATCTGGCACTTGCTGGCCTTGATCGTCAATCCAGCTTGTCTCAGGGCCTGGAGAACAGCTTGCAGGTGACGCAAGTGATCCTCCCAGCTGTTACTGAAGACGGCTATGTCATCCAGATAAGCAGCAGAGAAACTCTCCATTCCGGTGAGGATCTGGTTTACCAGGCGCTGAAACGTGGCAGGTGCGTTCTTGAGCCCAAAGGGCATCACACAGAACTGGTAGTGGCCATTGGGCGTGGAGAAGGCTGACCTTTCCCTTGCTCCATCAGTCAAAGAGATCTGCCAGTACCCAGAAGTAAGGTCAAAGGTACTCAGATATTGGGCAGCTCCCAGCCGGTCAATCAATTCATCCGCCCTAGGGATCGGATGAGCATCAGTTTTGGTCACTGAATTCAGTCCCCGGTAGTCCACACAGAACCTCAGTTCCGGTTGGGCACCCGGTGGTGCAGCTTTTGGTACTAACACCACCGGACTGGACATGGGGCTGCTAGAAGGTTCGATCACTCCTAGCTCCAGCATCTTAGTGACTTCACTGTGAATGCTGGCCTTCACCTTGTCTGACATCCGGTAGATCTTGGACTTCACAGGTGGGCTGTCTCCTGTGTCCACGTCATGGACGCACAGGTGAGTCCTACCCGGGACAAGGGAGAACAACGAAGAGTACTGTCCCAGGACCTGGCGGCAGTCCTCCTGCTGTTCAGGAGTTAGAGATGGGGAGAGAATCACTCCCTCCACCGACCCATCCTTCTCTTGAGATGCAAACAAATCGGGGAGAGGCTCGCTTTCCACGTCCTCTGCTCCGTCAGTCACCATCATCAAGATGACTTCGGGCCTCTCGTGGTGGGGTTTGAGGCGGTTGGCGTGCAGCACCCGTAGGGGCTGACGAGGGGTTTTAAGATCCACCAAGTAGGTAGCCTTACCCTTCTTCTCCAACACCTCAAAGGGTCCTGACCAGCGATCCTGGAGGGCACTAAGCTCTCCTGGTTCGATCACCCACACCTTCTGGCCAGGCTCCAACTCCACCGGGTGAGCATTGTGGTCATACCACGCCTTCATCACTGCTTGGCTGGCTTCCAAGTTGTCAGAAGCTTGCTTCCACAACTTAGCCATTTGGCTCCGGAAGGCCAGCATGTAGCTCACCACGTCCTGGGGAAGCTTTCTGGGAGTTCTTTCCCATCCGTCTCTCACCAGGTTGAGAAGTCCACGTACAGGGTGCCCATACAGAAGCTCGAAGGGGCTGAAGCCCACTCCCTTCTGTGGCACTTCCCTGTAAGAAAAGAGTAGACAGGGTAGGAGGACGTCCCATTTCCTCCGCAGGCTTTCAGGCAGACTTCTGATCATGCCTTTCAAGGTTTTGTTAAACCTCTCCACCAGACCATTGGTCTGGGGGTGGTAAGGAGTTGTGAACCGGTAGGTCACTCCACACTCCTTCCACATGGCCCGCATGTACGCTGACATGAAGTTGGTCCCCCTGTCGGACACAACTTCCTTGGGAAAACCCACTCGGGTGAAGATTCCCATCAGGGCCCTAGCAGCAACAGGTGCTGTTATGGTCCTCAGAGGTATTGCCTCTGGGTACCGTGTGGCATGATCCACCAGAACCAGGATAAACCTGTGACCAGCTGACGTTGGGGGATCTAACGGACCCACAATGTCGATGCCCACCCTTTCAAAGGGGGTGCTAATGACAGGAAGTGGTTCCAGGGGAGCTTTTAGCTTCACCCCTGTTTTCCCACTGGCTTGGCAAGACACACATGTCCGGCAGTAGGTATCGGACGACACTTTCATTTGAGGCCAATAAAAGTGTGGGACAAGACGGGCGAAGGTCTTGTCTTGCCCCAGGTGTCCTGCCAAGGGGATCTCGTGAGCCAACTCCAGAAGGAAGGCTCGATAACGTTGAGGGACTACCAAGGCTCGTGACGATCCATGTAGGGGTGCCTTGGGTTCACTGTAGAGGAGGCCATCCTCCCAGTAAACACTGTAGTTCCCTTCAACGTTCCCTGCTGCCTGGGCTTCGGCCTGTCGCCTCAGCCCCTCAAGGGTAGGGCACTCCCTCTGGCCCTGGCAGAATTCCTCCCTGGACGGGCCTCCCTCCACGTGCCACTCGGCCGGGATGGGTAGGTCCCCCAGTTTGGTAACATCCCCCACCGCAGACTCCTGGTCCACCACCTCCGGTGGCCTATCCGTCCTACGGGGTGTGGACGCCGAGGCAGGCTCCTCCTGTCCTCGGTTCTTCCCTTGACTGGCAGCTGGCTGGGCCTTTGTTCCAGGCTCCAGCCGAAACGAACTCCCTCTCCGGGTAGTCGCGGACCTTGTGCTAACACAGGCCCAGTCAGGTGTTCCCAGCATCTCAGTGTGAGTCCGGTATTCCACCTCCTTCCAAGCGTTGTGCTCCATGTCATTCCCCAGTAGACAATCGACTGGCACGGCAGGGCTTACGGCAACTCGAAGTGAACCTGCAACCCCCCCCCCATTCAAAGGGAACCTCGGCCACTGGATAGTGGCCTGTTCTGCCGTCAGCCATCGCGGCTGGGTGGAGTACATCTGGAATTACCTGCTCTGGAGACACCAGTTGACTACGTACCATAGTCATACTGGCTCCTGTGTCTCTCAGAGCCTCCCCTCTTTGGCCGTTGATGGTGACCCACTGCCCATACTTTACAGTATTGGCGGGCACCTGGATCTTAGGAACCATCTCCCGTTCTCCCAGGGACACTAAAGTGACACCCGCCCACTCCCTTCCCTTAGTTAAGGGCATCTCCTCCCCGAGCACTACACTAGCTACTCCGGGGGTCTTTCCTCCAATGGGAGGGGGTGGTCGTTTCAGGCACTTCGGATCTCCTTTATAGTATCCAACGCCACCGCACTCGTAGCAATGGACAACCCTTGGCTGCTGACTCTGGCCAGGATTAGGGTTTCTGGGTGGGTTAGCCCTAGGGGTGAATCCTGTTCCCTTCCCTTGGAAGTTATTTTGGGGGCCTTTGGAGAACTCCTTTTTCTTTTCCCCTCCCTCTTTCTTCTGGGGGGCGCCCTGTCCGGCCTTTTGAGTATCCCCTCCAGTCCCCCTTGTGGACACCCGGGTACTAGCCCAAATGTCCGCCTCCTCAGCAAGCTTCCGGGGACTGGTCAGCTTGCTATCCACCAGGTGTTGACGCAGTTCAGGGAAACATTTCTCGAGCAGGTGTTCCTTCAGTACTAGATCAAACAACCCCTCGTAGTTCCTCACTTCACTGCCCTGAATCCAACCCTCTAGTGCCTTCTTTGCATAGTCCAGGAAGTCCACCCAATTCTGTGTGCCCAGTTTGTGACTACCCCTGAACTTCTGTCTGTACTTTTCGGGTGTTAGTCCAAACTTCCTTATGAGCGCCAGTTTCATGGTGGGGTAGTAGGTCTGCTCATCCTCTTCGAGGGCCAATAAAGCATCCCTACCAGCTGGAGGCATGTACTTGTACAATCCCCCTCCCCAGTACTTCTCTGGAACCCCATGGGCCCTTAACGAGACCTCATAGGCCGCTAGCCACTTGGCAATATCGTCGCCCACTCCATAGCTAGCTACTATGTCCTTTGGCAGGTAGGGTTTGGGTTCCCTGGTGTACTCTCGTTCTTCGCTGCCACCGTTAGGTACAGGGTGGGCCCCGATTCTCAGGATCTGAAGATCTATCTCTCCCAGCCTTATCTCATGAGCCATCCTCTGTTCCTCCTTCTCCTTCTCCAGCCTTGCTAAGTCCCATGTGAGCTGCCTTTTCTCCCTCCGGTCTGTTAACTCCACTTCAGACAAGCCACCGCTAGAGGCACTGCTGCCCTTCCTGGAAAGTGTCCTGGGCCCCGCTGACGGGTTCCCCACCTCCGGTTGGTACAAACCAGCTCCCTCACTGTCGGGCTCTCTATCCCTGTCCTCCTCCTCAGCCTTGCTTTCTCGGCGTGCCTCCCCCCAAGCCCTTAAGCTGGTTTGGAGTGCACCCTTCTTTGCTCCTGGGGGACAATACACCCCCTCCCGCTGGCAAAACTCCCTGAGTTGGGCCACAGCGTACGTTTCTAAATTCTCCAGTACAAACTCCATCTTGCCCACTCAGGTCAGAGGACAGTTATTTGCAGTAACAATGCAGGGGGGTACCTTTAATAATACCTCCTCCCACCACCAGAGTAAATTTGGAAAAAACAAAAACCCACAATTAGGAAGGCCGCTTTGAGAAAACTCCCGGTGTAGGCCTATGGACTACCCACAGTTATTGTTGAGTATACGTAGGCACAGCTCTAGCCCACCACTGAACACCAATTAATGTTGGAAATACTCCACTCCCACACCGGAAGAGGTTGGTGGTAACGGAGTCTTTCCAGGACATACAGTGGTAGCTTGGCTCGAGTGGTCAGGAATCAGGCACCGTGCTAAGCATACGTCATACCCATACAATAACCATGCGTGCATCCGTTCCAAAAACGACTCTACACCGTAAAAATTATGAAAATATCTTGCTTTATCTTCTTTTTCTCTTAGTTGCTGATTAGATAAATAATAACACAATCGCAATATACAAGGCTTTTAAAATAGTGCAGGTCAAATAAATACTGTCTTAATGATTCAATAAATAGGGGTGATCATAAATAAGGAAGGCATAAATATAAGTGCAATACATACAGGCAATTAAATATTCTGAGGCAATAAATACTGCAAACCAATAAATATTGTGCGACAATAAATACTGTGGAGCAATAAATACAGTGAAGCAATAAATAGGTTAAATACAATAAATACAGTGCCCTCAATAAATAATTAAAAGCTGACAGTGACACTTATAGAATCAGATCACATTTGAGATTACTATGGGCTGATTTGGCCCAGGCACAGCTTGTGGGGATGTGGAAGGCTTGAGGGTGTCTACTCCCTGGCTTGGACAAGGCTGAGGCCTAAACTGAGGTAGATCAAGGGGGGAAATACTAGAGACCTGGCTCTCTCACTCTACACAACCCCTCTGGATTAGTCTCAGCTCACCCCTGGCACAGTCCAGCTGGTTCCAGCACCTCTCTAACCCCTAGAGTAGTCTCTTAGGATTCCACAGGGCCTTTGGCGCCCTCTATTCCACTTACTGCCCTTTTTCTGAAGCTCCGACGCCGCTGGAGTCGTGTCGACGCCGTGAGGCGGTTCCGGTTCGATGTCGGCGGCCTCGGCACAATGTCAGTTCTTGACGACGCCGGTAGGCGGTTCCGGTTCGATGTCGGCGGCCTCGGCTCGATCTCGACCTCCGATTCGATGGCGTCGGGCAGTCTTGGCTCGATGTCGACTTCGGGCGGCTCCGGTCCGATGGCGACCTCGGTTTCGATGACGTCGGCCGGCCTTGGCTCGATGTCGACTTCCGGCGGCTCCGGAGTGCGATCCCCACTCCCGACCTCCGGTGCTCCTCTCCTCAGGTTTCCGGCGACTCCGGAGTGCGACCTCCACTCCCGACCTCCGGCACGATTCCCTTCAGGTTCCGGCGACTCCGGAGTGCGATCTCCACTCCCGACCTCCGGCACACTTCACCTCGGTCTCCGGCGACTCCGGAGGGCGGACTTCACTCCCCCGTCGACGCCGCTCACTCGACCTCGGGTGACTTCCTCCTCGACCTCTGGTACTCCTCACGACCTCCGTCGGCGCCCTCTCTCGACCTCTGGCGGCTCCGGGTACGACGTCTGCTTTTCCAGTCAGCGCCGCTTCTCCACCTCGGGCTCCGGGTCTCTAGGCTTCTCGACGTCGGACTCCAGGGAGACCAGTATCCAGGTCAGGATCTTGCTGCTCTTGGATTCTAAGGCCTGTTCCTGCTGTCCAGGTCCTTAAGATGGTTTTTCTTGCTTCTTCCCACACAGGGCTTCAGGCTGGGCTCAGTCAGTAGGGACTAGTATCAAGGGTGGGTTTAGGGACCCCACTCCAGGCACAAGTTTCCACCCCTGCTGCCTCACTCCTTCCTCCTTCAGGTTTCTGCTGCTCTCCCTTCACCAGTCAGGTGCCAACTGCCAGCTCCAACTGCCAACTCTCTGTCTTAGCTTCCCAACATTCTAAACCACCTCCAACTGTCACAGGGTTCTGGAATGTTCTGGAAGGTGCTAGTAGGTTCCAGTGGGTGCTGGTGATGTCACAGGTGGCCACCATTTTGTGCTCCAGGCCCTCAGACAGAAGTTCCAGGGGTAGATAAAATGGCTCCCTGAATCTGCATCAATACTAAAAAGTCTGGTGGTTCCCAAAAAGGAAAAATACTAACAGGGCTTGAGGCAAAAGTGGGACAAAATAAATAATGGAGAGGAGGGACCACCCAAAGGGCTGACAGGTCTAACACCCTGCCTCAAGCCCCTTTCGTTTGTTAATAGCAATCTAAAAGCTTCCCTCATAGTGCCAAAACGTAATTTTTTTAGCCCTTTTGAAGAAGCCCAACATTGCTTAGAAGATGGAGAGTTATCTGTCATTCTATACTTTATGCTTAAAGTTTGAGTGTGTGCTCAAAGTTTGATTGTGTGCTCAATTCCCACCTATAATGGGTTTTTTAATATGAAAAACATCTTCACACAAGCCTCATTCTTCCAAGCATCAAGCATGAGGTCTCTGCTTTATAGGCAAACGTGTCCAGCCACTGTATCATTAACTCATTATATAGTGCTGAAACACAGAAGGGCATCTAAACGCAGAAGAGAAATGTTTATGGGCTTATGTAGTGAAGAGGAGTGTGGTGAATACAATAATTTGGTTTGGATAGTGTATTCAAATATATCTTAAGCGTAAAGAATAATGGAAAAGGGACAATTAAACTCTCTTGAATGAGAATACGTTGTAAATAGAAAATTCCCGTAGTAGAATAATACGCTATAAGTTTTACCTAATTTATCAATGAATAATTTTAAAGGCACCCTTTCTGGGGATAGTTCGGCACTACTCGCAGCTAATTTCAATAGTTGCGAGGCTGCCAAAGTCACTCCTAGGTAAGTAAGTGACCGTTACCCTAACTCAATCCAAAGTTCAGTCCTCTGGTGAATCATGAGATTCAGCTCACCAAGTGTTTACGTATACATTGTAGTACTTAGCAGTTTTTTTGGTGTAACTTAATACCTATACAATCAAACTATTTGAGAACAATTGCTTTTTCTAAATGTACTCATTTTTTTGTCATTTCATTTAGGGATTGTCCGAGCAGAGAGCCAGTTTGTTGCTAAGCAGCGGTGTCGGTTGGGAGTTGGAAACTGCAGATTTCTCACGACGAGTGAAAATCAGCTGTCGGGTCCCTCAAATTCTGTACCAAACAATCATTTTCTGGTACCCTTAAACTCCTTACAAGGGAGAAAAAGTCCATAATATCCTTCCTTAACAATGTCAGTCACAAACCCCGTACTAAACCTAGAGGGAAAAATGGAATTACTTGTAAATAAAGCCCTGGATAAAGTAATTGACTCTCTTGATGCGAACATCAATAAGAAACTAGAGACCCTGTCTAAGGCGTGGCCCTATACAAGTTCACTTCATACTCCGGGGCAAGAAGGGGCAATGACGGCCCCAAAGAAAAGAGCTGGTCCCGAACTCCCTCAGAAAGAAAGGGACAAAAAAGGGACAAGCAGCCCCCTCACGCTTCTCAGGCGGTGACCAGAACAATGCCTCGGACATCACAGAGGGGCAAGGAACAGGCCCCAATATCCCTATCCCCATCGATAGCGATTTACCAGTGGAGGCAGAAATTGACCTTTCATGCTCCTCTGATTTCGATACAGATTTTGAGGGATTGGAAGATAAAACAATGGGAAGCTCTGAAGAGGCAAGCAAGGCCTCGGGGTCTAAGATGGGCATCGTCGACCCCATCGGGAAGACATGTTTGACCTCCCTCCAATTAAACACCCCTTATCACCGGAGTGGTCACCTTCACCCCATGTAGCGGACTACCTTGCCTTCTGGTTGAGAAGGGAAATCCCAAAGGAGGTCAGGTCCAGACTACGATCTGAATGCCCACTCCCATCCTTCCCCGACAAGATAGCGATGGCCCCGGAACTAGACCCTAAGGTGGTAGCATTTATATCCAAAGGCACTAAGGACCTGAGAAACGGAATAGATAAGGGTCTCAAATCCTGCCAAGACCGCCTCTTAGACATCATAGGCCCACTAACCAAAATATTCAAATTGTCAGAAAACGCCTACATTGGTGAAACCACAATATATCCCAAAAAGCTACGTCAGTGGGTCCAACGGACCATCTGCCTCCTAGCCAATTGCTAATACTGCCATCTCCACCGAGCGAAGAAAGGGCGTGCTACTTAAAATAGACCCCAAATTAAGAGAAATGGCGAAATATGTTGGAGCATTCAGCTCCATTCAAAAATCATAGAGGGACACCAAAAAAGTGTTTCAAGATAGAATTTTTGGCAGGGCCGCAAGATCCTTCCTGGACCGTGGTTCCAGGTTTCCGCAGTCCAGTTTCTCTGCCCATCAGACGTTCCATCCACAAAGACAAAGAAGCTGCGGGAGACCCTTTAGGAGTGAAAGAAGACAGAGAGGATTTACCACAGTTAAGAATCTCGAAAGACCCTTCAGGTACCCCTACAAAGGTGGGAGGCAGGTTAGCCCTTTTCCCTGGGAACTGGAGCCTGGTGACACAGGACCCATGGGTGCTAAATACAGTCAGGGGATGCAAAATAGAATTCACAGATACCCCCACCCAAGCACAGAGACCCCGGGAGATATCTTTCTCACAAAAGGACAAGAAGCTAATATCCCAAGAGGTGAAAGATGTGTTAGCAAAAGGGCTAAAAGGAGAGCTTGGAACTGGGGTTTGTCAGCAATATCTTTCTCGTAGAGAAGAAGGATAAAGGACAGAGACCAGTTATAAACCTAAAGAGCCTTAACGAATAGGTAACATACCACCACTTCAAAATGGAGTGGATCCACCTCCTAAGGGACGTCCTGAGAAGAGGGGACTGGATAACGTAATTAGACCTAAAAGATGCTTACCTGACCATCCCGATTTGGCCCCCACAAAGGAAATTCCTTCAGTTCACTTGGCAAGGAAAACTCTGGGAATTTTGCACCCTTCCCTATGTACTGTCATCAGCTCCTTGGTGCTTCACCAAGATCTTGCACCCAGTGGTAGCTTGGCTAAGGGAAAGAGGCGTAAGATTGATAATATACCTGGACGATATCCTTATAATGGCCCAACCCAAGTACTTAGTCTCCCGAATCACAGACCTCACCATTCACCTACTATAACATCTAGGTTTTGTAATAAACACAAAGAAGTCATGCATAATACCAAACCAGGTTCCTGGGTTTTATGGTAAACACTGTAACTGCAGAATTGAAACTACCAGGGGGAAAGGTAAGGAAAATTCGCAAAGAACTCAGAAAGATTTTGTCAAAGAAGGAATTCCCTTTGAGAATTCTAGTGAGGATCCTGGGTCTCCTATCCTCAACGATACGGGCCATTTTCCCAGGCTCTTTACACTACAGAGCCCTACAGAAACTCAAAGCGAAGACTCTGAGAACAACACAATCCTACTCCCAAATAACATCCCCAGACCAAGACTCGAGAAGGGAACTACTATGGTGGCTGAAGAATGCAGAAGCATGGAATAGCAGAGCCATCTTTGGGGAGACACCAGAGTTAATAATAGAATCAGATGCGAGTTTAGAAGGATGGGGTGCCAGATGTGGCGACTCATCAACAGGAGGTCGTTGGACAGATCAAGAGAAGGAACTGCATATCAATTGCTTAGAATTACTAGCAGGTTAATTTGCAGTTCGGTGCTTCACCCAGAATTTGATGAAGTGTTGTATAATGCTGCGCATGGACACATTGTCAGCAGTGAGATACGTCAACAAGATGGGAGGACCACACTCCAAGGGACTTACGGATATAGCGAAAGGTTTCTGGGCCTTTTGTTTTAACAAAGGACTCTCAGTTATAGCAGAACACATTCATGGTCTAAGCATGGTGTGGCGGACTGGTTTTCCAGGAATTTCAAGGACTCCAGCAACTGGAGACTAGACAGAGGAATATTCATGTACATCCAGGCCAAATGGGGTTCCTTCGGGACAGACCTTTTTGCGGACAGAGTTGAACACACAGTTGAAGAACTTCTTCAGCTGGAGGCCGGACCCCCAGGCAAGAGGGGTGGATGCTTTCCTCCAGGACTGGAGGGTTTAAGACCATATGCTTTCCCTCCGTTTGTCATGCTACCACGACTTCTCTTACATGCACGTGATACAGAGAGAGCATGGTGGTGATAACTCCCCTTTGTGGGTCTCAGGCATGGTTCCCAGTCATCCTGGAGATGAGCATAGACATCCCCATCCTAATACCACCCTTCAGGGAAATACTCCTAGGCCCAGAAGGAGACTCACACCCTCTCATAGTTCAGGGACTACTAGTTCTGACGTCCTGGAGGATTTCAGGAGACAATGGCAAATCCCAGCACTTTTGCCAGACGCTTTTCGACTCGTATCTGAGTCCTGGGTCTCTGGAACGAGGAAGGCATACCGACTGGCATGGAACAAATGGGTTCGCTGGTGTCTTCAACAACACTTCGATCCTGTTTCAACTGATCTAGTTCAGGTCGTAAACTTCCTATCGGAATTATCCACGTGAGGCCTTAGCTACAGAACAGTTAACGTATATAGATCGGCAATAGCTGCAGGACACTCCTTGGTTGACGGTATATCGGTGGGCCAAAATATACTGACTTAAAAAATTATGAGAAGTATGCAGATCATAAATCCCCCAACTGCAAAATACTCTGCTTTATGGGATGTTAGAAATATTTTACAGGTTATATCTTCCTGGGGCGAAAATTCCAACCTGTCTCTTAAATGTCTCTTATAAACTTACAGTTTTATTATGCCTGGTATCTTTCAGACGAGCTTCAGATGTAAGAGCATTAGATGTCACTAGTAGGGCCTATCAACCTGAGGGAGTTTGCTTTTATCTCAAGAAGAGAACAAAAACTATGTTATCTTCTACTATCCTTTCTTTCCACAGAATGAAAGATTGTGTGATGTGAAATGCCTAAAAGAGTATGAAAGAAGAACTGAAACCTTGAGGAGAGATGCAAATCAATTATTGATTTCCCACAAGTGGCGACATCAGGCAGTTTCTTCTCCTACTCTGGCGAGATGGGTGAAAGATGTTATGATCGAAAGTGGCATAGATGTTTCTATTTTCGGAGCACATTCTCTTAGGGGCGCATCAGCCTCCAAAGCTTTTATTTTGGGTGGAGGGCTCCAAGATATTCTTAGAGCTGCAGACTGGTCGAATGAAAATATGATTAAGAACTGTTATTTAATCTGGGGGCGGTGGAACCAATACAGGGGGGGAATATGTCTTGCCCCGGATCTGGAACCTCCCGAGGAACAGCTTTCCCCCTGACTTACTTTCCAGCACAGTTGGGTTCTAGGAACCGTTTTGGGCCTCTGCTGTCCCCCTTCTTCCTCCGTACACAGTTTTGTAACTAGTAGACGAGTGGGGTCCTGCCTCCCCTGGGGGCTTTCGCCATGGGCTTTCAATGTCCTTGCCTTGCTGGGGTTTGTTGTGAGTTTTTTCTGTATTTACTTAAAATTGGACCTTTGCATTACTCTTTGAACTGTATTGGGGACACATCACTTTATCCAACTCTCAATGCTGCCGAACCTCCGGGCTGTCGGCTGAATAGCTGTGTCCTGAATTTTGAAATAAAGGTTTTCAAAAAAAAAAAAAAAAGAAAAAAAAAAAAAAGAACTGTTATTTCAACTGTAAAGATAACGCCTGGAAATAACAAAGTGATTGACAATGTACTTAATATAGTTTGAACTTGCATAATATTAGCCTCCGTGTCATGCCATGAAATGTAGATTTTTCACAGCTTGATGGGTAAAAAATCGGGATTTTATTAAATACACGGAGGCTAAGATTATCCCTCCACATGTTTCTGTAACCCACCATAAGGGTTATAGATATATGACCTGTTATGTTTTTTTCTGTTTCAGATTAAGATGTCTTCTCCGGGTTGGCTTGATAGAACTCAACCTTTTACCATTGAAGTTTAAGTTTTATTTATATGGAAACTACCTTTTGCGCAGCTTATGGAAAGAAGGAAGATGGCTGCGCGTAAATGGATCTTATACTATGTTAGAATGTTGTTTGAAGTTCTATATTCTCTTCAATTGTTGCTGCTGTGAGCTGGCAATAAAGGAGATTTGTATAATGTTAGCCTCCGTGTCTTTAATAAAATCCAGATTTTTAGCCACCAGGCTGTGAAAAATCTACATTTTTCCAGCCTGTCTTCCTGCCGAAAAGGAGGGGAGACAGGAAGGGAGCCTGCTCCTGATAGCAGGAGAGGCTGAGGGTCGCATTACAAAGGCTGCAAGGCCTTTTAAGCTCCCCTGCCACAGATGGCTCTTCCTGGCCTGGGTGAGGTGTGACCACCTCCTCCCAGGAAAGGCTTTGTTTCTGGGCTCAGGGAGCAAAGGCTTCCACCCCAGGGGTCCAGAAACAGGTCTCATGGTGGCATGCTGGTGTGTACCAGTCAGGGAACCCACCAGAGACTGGTCATTTTTCAGGGGGCATCGCTAAGATGCACTCTGAGTGCATTTTTCATTAAATCCCACACTGGCATCAGTGTGAGTTTAATGTGCTGAGAAGTTTGATATCAAACTTCCCAGTTTTCAGTGAAGCCATTATGGTGCTGTGGAGTTCGTAATGAACTCCATACACCATATACTCTTAA
This sequence comes from Triturus cristatus, assembly GCF_964204655.1. NCBI lineage: Eukaryota > Metazoa > Chordata > Amphibia > Caudata > Salamandridae > Triturus > Triturus cristatus. Next base: position 502,956,979 of record NC_140588.1, on the reverse strand, counting down.
TGGTATTACTGCACTTACAATGTCTAGGAATTGGTCTAGACACTGTAGGGGTACCGGGCTCATGCACCTGTACCCTCACCACTGGTATAGTGCCCCAGCTGGAGGGGTGGCTGACCTATGCCAGGGCATTGGGTTGTAGGCAGGGTACACAGGAATGTGTGCCATGTCAACTCTTCACTTTGCCATTGCAGGCTACATGTTTTGGTGCAGAACAATGTGTGGGTGTAAAGGTACAGGGCCTCTAAGAGTGGCACAATAGGTGCTGCAGCCCTTAGAGGCCTTCCCTGTCCACATTGCCCTTGGTACCCATTATACCTTTTACAAAGGACTGACATGTGGCCAGAGAGGTGCCAATTGGGGGTATAAGGTACAGTTTTTGTGAAAGAACACAGGCCATGGGAACCTGATTGGCAGAGACCCAGGGCACATCAAGTCAAAGTGCATCAGAAGTCTGGCAAAAAGTGTGGGGAGGAGGTTACTGCAACAGAAACCCAGCTTCCTACACCCCCCAAAGAAAAATATTTGTTTCTAGCTCAAAACGAGTAAAAGTTACTAAATAAAAAGTGGTAAACGTTCTTCCATACAGTGGTAGATTCTTTGGAAAGGTTAATGGATGACCATTAACCATGGATCACCATTCAGTTGCTGCACTCAGGTGGTAAACTGATTCTAAGGAGGCGGAGCTTTAGTATTTAAAGTTCCACTGACTGCAGTGTATGACAGGTGAGGCCTTGCAGTTCCAGGCCTCGTGTAACTTCACCTCTGGGACACCCCCTACGGACATGGAGTGGTAGCCCCTGTTACCAAGTTCGAAGAACTCTACTTAGCGTAAGATTCGATCTCTGGAGAAGTTTCTGTTGGCCGCCACCTCATTAAAGGCATTTGTACCAATCCAACACCTGAGCTGGTGGAATTCAGTGTGGTAATCTTGAAAGAGCTTGCGTTGCATCTTGCCCTTTTCTTTTGTGATATTTCTTCTTCGTGGACAAGATCACCATATGGGACACAGCGTGGCTGCTGCAAGCCAATGGGATTCCACAGTGTTACACCACCTGGATGCTGACCCATTCCTTCCTGATGGTGCCTAGGGACCACACTGGAAACCCAAAAGTGTGGACAAGCCAGAGAGGAAGCCGTACTAGAGACATTCGTAGGTGACATAATTAGGAAGGAACGTGTGATTTTACTGCCTGCAAAGCACCCACATGGTGTTTTGCTAGTTAGCGGTGGGGCGGTCTTTGTCCCAGTGTCACCTCACATTTCCACCATGGTCAAATGCAAGGCTGCGGGCGTTGTTGTAGTGGTTGTTGCACCAGCACCTACCAAAAGTACCTCAGTTGACCATATGCTAGAGAGGTGCAGTGGGTGTCATCCGCAATGAAATAGCCTTTACCAAAAGAAGGCTATCTATGAGCCTTTGCTTCACATCCACTAAAGAGTTGGCTAGTAGTAGCTCCTCTGCTCCGGCACCCCTTCCGGCCACTTCTATAGTTTTATCAGACTCAAGCCTGTCCTTGAAAGTAGTAAATACCACTAGCTCGTGATCCCCGGTTGCTAAGCAAACTAAAGGGGAAGGGGGCAATGTCTTCCGTGTAGAGGAGTCTAGCCAAGGGAGGCTCAACTTAGACATCAACTCTTACAATCTATTCCAAAGTCTCTTATGGGCGATTGTTGTAAAAGATTTTCAACAATTCTCCAAGTGGAACTATCTCCAATTCTTGACAGATGATTGAAAAGTTATTGAAATCCATATCAAGGTCCTCCCTCCACATAATAATGCTGTTATCTCCAGGAATGTCTTACCAAGTTAGGAACAAGTCTAGTTTCTGAGGTGGGACGTAATTCTGAGCTGGATGCTCTTTCATCTAATGCATGATGGTTGGAAAAAGAACTCCTCATACGAGCCTTTCCCCTGCAGCCTCAGACCTTGGGGGTTGAAAGGGTCAGCCAGAAGGTGGCTTTTAGCACTGGCATCACTTGTTCTATGGCACCTTCATTTATAACTTGCAATGGTCAGGTTGATAGAGACCAGGCAGGAGGGCTTAGAAGTACATTGTCTCTTGGCAGGGGTTCTGCGTCTTTCCCTAAGTTTTTTACTATAAACCTCCTAGCAGCATGTTCTTATCTGGTAACACTTCTAGGTGTCCCATAAATCCTACAAGGTCAATCTGAGACCGGTAAACAACTTACCTTACCAATAAGGTTCTGAACTGGTTGGTTAAATGCAAAGGTTTCTCTTTGCGTGAAGCACCAGGGATTATTATGACAGGCAGGGTGGATTGGATCAATGAGCCCCCAAAGAACAATGAGGGAGACTGGCCCACTGATTGCTGGCTTATGATCCTGGATGGGATCACATAGAGAGGAAGAGTGTAATGGTTATTTTTATAAACCTCAATTTGTTCTTGGCCATGTTAGTCCTTTCTTTGCCCCAGTATCAAGGAGGCCTTTAGTCTCTCTTAGATGTTGTCCCTATTCCAACCAGAAGCCTGTTTCTTCAGTGGGTACTAACAACAATGCGGATTTAGTGGGTCTATTCATGGAAGATCCTTTAACCAATTGTGACAAGGTTTTATCCAGTTGTAACCAAATTGACTGACTTCTTCTTCCTTCTTCAGGGGTTATAGGTGAGTCTGTTACTCTCACTCCTCCTGTGTAGAGTTAAATCATTCCAGTACTGAAAGGCACTTTAGCAAGTCTGCAATATCTTTTTCATTGATTAGTTGGAATATTGCCGGTATCTGCTCCAAGTTTGACAACACAAACTGGATGGCGATTATTTGCTGATTTGACATTAACCTGTTTCAAGAGACCTGGGCTATAAATCGTTTATTGTGTGAGGGCTTTGCTTGCTATTACATTGCTGTTGCTCCTTCTCCTCCTGAGCAAGCTAAAGGAGGCCTCTCAATCTGGAATAGTCTATTGCTTCAAATTTCTGTTGAATAGAATACCGATTTCTCCGCCTTTCAAGCAGTGTTAGTTAAGGATTCTAACAGTTCATTTTATTTGATTAATTTTTACAACAATGATTGTTCAAATACACCTTGTGGCAATTTTGCCAAATTATTCTCCTTTTTATAGTAGTTTAAGGATCCTTGATATGGGGGACTGGCCCAGATGAATTGTACAATTTGTGGTGACTTTAGCACTAAATTAGCAAGAAACACTGAACATTTGGGGGAACTGACCACAATTGATTATGTGGAGTGTTCGGATCGTAGAGGTTCCGAGCTGTGATTATATGTAGCATTGGGCAATTTTGTCAGTATTATTCAACTCTTTGACAAAAGTGGACACCATGTGCCATTGTAGGGGCTGCTCCTCTTTTATTGATTACATTTTTTCCACACATAACTTGTCCAATATTTTTTCTGAGGGTTAAATGCTAGAAACAAATTGGGCCAATCACAATGGCTTGGTGTCAGTGGGGCATTTTCTAATTCAAAAAGATGCTCACCCTAATAGGCGACTGCCCCCTCCGCCTTCTCCTAATGATGGTCATAGGCTATACTGGTTTATACCGTCTCCAGAGTCTATTTTTGCCTCTCTCATTGTTCAACATCTTGACATCTTTCAGGTCTGTCTGTCCGAGGATATTGGGGTGGGGTATCCAAAGAGCCCTATTTTGAGAAGCTTAGTTATTGTGTTAAAGTTTAATGAAGCCCGTGAAGTTTGTCCCAGAGCGGGCCAGTTGGTGTAACACCTAGTGTTCCATAGCTAATCGTAACCTCAGAAAGGCTCTTGCGGCAAAGCCCAGGATTCAGGACTTGGTTATAATTTCACATAAATATCATAAGAATGTGCCATTAAAAAAAAAAGAAAATTACTTCTTAAGGAGGACTTGGTTAAGTTGGAGGTTTCAGATTCTCACAGGGATAGTAAAAGTTTCTGGAAGATAGTCGAGGGATTCCATCAGAAGACAGTTCCGTCAAATACTCTGCACTGCAGCATCTCTAGTAGGGAGTGGGTTTCCCATTTCCGGTCCATTTATTAAGCATTGGAGGGCGGTGTAGGAAAGTGGGTTTCTGTTGCAGTAACCCCCTCCCCCCACACTTTTTGCCAGACTACTGATGCATTTTGATGTGATGTGCTCGGGTCCCTGCCAATTAGGTTCCCAGGGCCTGTGTTCTTTCTCCAAAACTAACCCAATTGGCATCTCCAGCCACAGGTCAGCCTCTGGTAAATGGTCCCACAGGTACCCAGGGCACTGTGACCAGGGAAGACCTCTAGGGGCTGCAGCACTGATTGTGCCACCCTTAGAGGCCCTGTACCTTTACACACACACACACACTGCCTTTGCAGGCTGCATCTCTTGGTGCAGAACAAAGTGAAGAGTCGACATGGCACACATCCCTGTGTACCAGGCCTACAACCCACTGTCTCAGCATAGATCAGTCAGCCCTCTAGCTGGGTGCACCATACCAGTGGTGAGGGTACAGGTGCATGAGCCCTGTACCCTTACAGTGTCTAAGCCCATTCTTAAACATTGTAAGTGCAGTGCTGCCATTAGGAGTATATGGTGCTGGGAGTTTGTCATTACGAACTCCACAGCACCATAATGGCTACACTGAAAACTGAGAAGTTTGGTATCAAACATTTCAGTACATTAAACCCACACTGATGCCAGTGTGGGATTTAATGAAAAATGCACAGAGGGCATCTTAGAGATGCCCCCTGAAAACTAACCTACCACTAGTGTCCAGGCTGAGTGGCTGCTTTCAGCTGCCACCACCAGACATGTTTCTGGACCCCTGGGTCAAGAGCCTGCTGCTCTCTGGGACCTGAAACAATGCACTTCCTGGGACCAGGTGCAAAGCCTCCTCCCCCAGGATGGGCAGGGTTCACGAAGGGGAAGCTTCAACAGCTTGCTACCTTTGTGGGCTTCCCCAGGCCAATTGCTGCTTTCAACAACTGGTTCCCACTGGTCTGACCCCCACTTTGGGCGGGAGAACCGGCGGGAAAAACACGTGAGGAAGAGAGGTAGGCCCACCTCTGTCAACTCCACCTCTCACGTGGGGGAGGCGAGGTGAAGCACAACTCTCAGTACAGGCCATCTTGAAAATGGGGGGGGGACTCAGCCAACCAGGGACAGGCACATGCCTCGCTCCCACTGGAGGGTGGCATAATAGGGGGTGTGCCACCCCAGGGAAGGGACCCATTGGTCCCTGCCTTTTACCTACCTGTAATGCCCCTAAATCCTGTATTTAGGGGCACCCCTGCACCTTGCTTCCTCAGTAACAACCAAGAAACAAGAAGAAAAGAAGAAGGACTGAACAGCCGTGCAGCAGCTAACAAGAGGACGACGCCCACTGGCTTGGCCCCAGCCCTACCGGCCTGTCTCCCCCTCGAACCTGCTCCTGCAAAATCCCGGTGTGTCCTGCAGCCAGCAACCTCAAAAACCCCAGAGGACCTGCCAGCCTTCACTTCTAAAGACTGCTTCTCCCGTGAACACCGGATTTGTTCAACTGCACCCTCTGGCAGCAGCCGTAAACCGCGAATCCAACCCACTCTGCACCCGCTGCCCACGTCCCGAGCTCGAGTGGCCAAACACCACGAGGAGGACACCCCGGCGATCCTGACCCGAGATCCTGGCGACCCCTGACCTGCCTCAAGCCTCCAGCCGACGCCTGCAGTCTAAATCCAGAAGGCCCCCCTAACCGCGACCAGGAGCTGGTAAGAAGATCCGACCCCAAAAGGCACCCCTGCACCCGACGCCCCACGGCATTGTGTGCCAAACCGACGGTGCCTAACCAACCCCTAACTTCCCAACTTTCCTCTCGAAGTGGTGGTCGCACCGAGAAGTCCATCGTCTCCCTGCCTGCCTTGCTTTTGCAAACCGGAGGTTCCCCATTGGAAACAACAGGGCATCCGACGTTGAAACAGCACCCTGTATCCGGCCGCCCTAGTGCCGCTGAGGGTGCACCTTTGGTGTTAATTTGTTTCCCCATTTGCCCTGAGCTAAAGTCCAGGAGCTTTGCTCCCACAACCCAGTGGCCTGCTAGCCAGCAGCCACCAACCGGAGGCCCCAATCCCCCATTGGATAACATTGGGCCTCAACACTCTGCACCCGGCCGCCCTAGTGTCGCTGAAGGTGCAACAATAGTGCATTACTGACCCTGGGGGACCCCTGAGTCTACCCCCAGAACCTCAACTCCCCCTACCGAATACTTACCTAAAAAACGATAACCATATTTTCCTCCATAGGATAACATTGACACATTTGCCTGAAAAAGTTTCTAAGTGTGGAGTTTTGAAACCTAAAGAAATTCTTTAAAATTGTACGATTTAACCAAAAGGATTTTACTCACCTGTTTACAGGAAATGTCCCAGTGCTGCATCCAGGCATACAGCAATGAGTAAGAAAAGTAATCCAAAAGTAACTTACCTGCATTTTTACTGAAAATCCCATTCAAGTCCAAATGCTGTATTTACAAGTGATTGCTTTTCTCTGAAACAATACTGTAAGTCAAACCATAGTACATTTGCAATTCAACGGTATTACAATCAGCATTTACTTCTGTAAAGTATTTATTGCTTACCTGTACCAGGCTTGCTTGGTTCTAGAAATAAAATAAATAAAATAATATTTTATACAAAAAAAATTGGTCTGAAGTTCCGTCTTTGAGTGTGTGAATTCATTTGCTGACTGAGTGTGTACAACAAATGCTTAACACTACCCTCTGACAAGCCTTACTGCTCGCCCACACTACCACAAAGAGTAAGGTGCTATTTTCTTTTACCTCTGCCTATCTTTGGGGTTCCACTGGTCTCTGTGCACACCATACCTCGTTTTGGTATAGTATATACAGAGCCAGCTTCCTACAAACACAGCTTATGTTTCATTGATGAAAGAGAAAGCCTACCACAGCCTCTTGCTTGCTGACATTTATTCATACTGTACCAGAATGATTGGCCTTTCCATTTAAAGTACATATGCAAAATAGAATTGTTTGACCTGCCCACAATAGAATACAATAGGCACAGAATTGTTTGACCTGCCCACAATAGAATACAATAGGCACAATAGGTTTTATAGTGGCTATTTGAGTTACTGTGAGAGCGTGAAGGGAAACTCCATCTTGTATTGTCGCCATAAAAAATATATTTTACAGTGTAGGAAATCTGCCTAATCTGCATGGTAACCGTAGATTTTTCACCTTTTTCTGGACCCTATTTTTGTAGGACGTAGAACTCTGTGCACTGTTACCCCTGCTACATTGCCTGTGCTTCCCCTTTAAAAATGTCAACATAAGCTTATTCTTAATTGGCACAATTATCTTACCTATAAGGCCATAGTAAATGGAGCAGAAATAGACCCCTGGCATGAAAAGCTATTTGGCACTTGTGGACTGCAGCACCTATTGTGTCATCCACTACAGTGGGAGTGAAAACATGGCTTCAGGTCTACCCTGTGTATCCTGACAGCAGTGGATGGAACCCTGCTGCACAGACATGTCAAAATCACCCTATTGACAGGTAGGGAAATTTGATTTTAAATGTTAAATAAGTCACCCCTAAGCACACCTTGTAGCTCACAAGGTAGGGTGCATAATGTTTAAGAGTAAAATATGTGGGTCATTAGAAATGGCATGTTCCTCCAATGACTAGGCCCAAAGGAAAATGCTACTTAACCAGTTTGCATCTGTTCTTGGCATTTAGAGCTGTAGATTCATATGCTTTAGCATAGATCGCCATCTGGTGTTGGGCTCGGATGTTTGCACTTTGTTTTTCTTTGAAGAAGTCTTTGTAGTCATGAGGTTGGTGACTCCTCCCTCCGGTAATAGTGCGCATGGGCATCGACTCCACCCCCAGATTGTTTTTGCCTTAAAGGGTGATAATGGAGTTAGTAAGAATAGAAAGAGATGTCATTTGTGTTGTATCTAAGTAAGATAATATCGCAGCAGATAAAGGTACCCGGGAGGTGGGTGGGCGCATATGAATCTACACATCTAGATGCCAAGAAAAGATTCATACTGGGTAAGTAGCATTTTCCATTCGAGGCATATGAGCTGTAGATCATATGCTTTAGCATAGACTATACAGCAGTTATTTTTGTAGAGGTGGCTAACCTGTATCTGTCGCAGTAGTTTGAAAAAGTGTTCTTATGAAAGCCTGGCCCACACTAGCTTGTTGTTTTGCATGTACATCTACACAGTAGTGTTTTGTGAATGTGTGAGGTGTAGACCAAGTTGCAGCTTTGCAGATGTCATCTAAGGGTATATTTCCTAAGAATGCTATAGAAGCCCCTGGCTTGCGTTTGGAATGGGCACTAGGGGGAATAGTTAATGTGTGTTTAGCTTTAATGTAGCATAGCTGGATGCATTTAACTATCCATTGTGCAATACCAGTTTTTGAAATGGGATTGCCTTTTTGCGGTGGTGAAAAAGCAACAAAGAGTTGTTTGATTTTCCTAAAAGATTTTGTTAGTTCAATGTAATAAAGTATTGCTCTTTTGGCATCTAGTGTGTGAAGAGCACGTTCTGCCACTGAGTCTGGTTGAGGGAAAAACACTGGTAGTTCAACAGACTGATTGAGGTGAAAGGCAGAAACAACTTTAGGTACAAATTTGGATTAGTCCTAAGAACCACTTTGTTGTGATGAATTTGTGAAAATGGTTCTTGTATGGTTAGTGCCTGGAGCTCACTAACTCTTCTAAGAGATGTGATGGCTAAAAGGAGGCTACCTTCCAAGTGAGGAACTGTAGTTCACATTTGTGCAGAGGTTCAAATGGTGGACCCATAAGTCTTGTAAGGACAACATTAAGGTTCCAAACCAGAGAAGGTGGAACTCTAGGGTGAATTATTCTTTTGAGTCCTTCCTTAAAAGCCTTGATAGCGAGCACTTTAAACAAAGACAAATGTTGTCTGTTTTGCAGCGAGATGCAAACGTATAGATGTGTATGCTAAATTACAGCGTTGTAGGTGTAAGAGATAGCAAATTATGTTTTGAATGGAAGCATCTAGTGGATTAATTTGATTGTTTGTACGATAAATTATCAATCGTTTCCACTTTGCGTAACATGCTCTGGTGGTAGGACGTCTAGCCTCTTTAATGACGTTCATAAAGTCTGGCAGGAGGTTAAGGTAGCCAAACTCTATGATCTCAGGAGCCAGATCGCAAGGTTGAGTTGATTGGGATATGGATGTCTTATCTCTACATGGCCGTGAGTGAGAAGCTTGGGTGAGAGGTGTAGTTTTTGATGAGGAACTACAGATAGTTCCAACAGGGTTGTGAACCAAGGTTGTCGATCCTACGTGAGAGCAACCAGGATTATTTTGAGTGAATGCTGTTGGAGCTTCCGAACCACTAATGGAATGGCCGGGAGAGGCAGAAAAGCATAAGCAATTGCTCCTGACCAGTTCATCCATAGCGCATTATTGCCTTTGGACAATGGGTGTAGATACCTGGATGCGAAGTTTGGGCATTTTGCGTTCTGGTGTGTGGCGAACAGATCTATTTCTGGGTAGCCCCAGATTTGAAAGAATGGAAGGAGAACTTGAGGATGTAACTCCCACTCGTGGATCTGTTGTTGACGACTGAGCAGATCTGCAATGTGATTGTGTACTACTGGATGGTGTTCTGCAAGGGGATATATGTTTTGAGGAATGGCCTATCTCCATAAGCTTTGAGCTAGTTGCGAGAGCTGTAGGGAGTGTGTACCTCCCTGCTTTTGTATATAATACATTGCTGTCATGTTGTCTGTACGGACTAGGACAGCTTTGTGGAGTAGCTGGACTTGAAAGGCTTTCAATGCTAGAAAAATTGCCAGATGTTCCAGGTGGTTTATGTGGAACTGTTTTTGTTGTGGAGTCCACAGTCCCTGAATGGTATGATTTTGTAGATGAGCTCCCCAGCCGGTGAGCAATGCGTCTGCTGTTAGTTCTATTTGTGGAATCGGCTTAAGGAACGGCTGCCATTTGGAAACGTTTTGTGTGTTCCATCACTGCAGAGAGCGATGGGTGCGGCTGTCTACCAACACCAGATCTGTCATCTGGCCTTGAGCCTGGTTCCACTGACGTGCCTAGCATTTCTGTAGAGGACGCATTTGGAGTCTTGCATAAGGGATGATAAAAATGCAAGAGGCCATCATTCCGATTAACTGCATGAACAATCGAGCTGATAATGAGTGTTGAGGTTGAAATTGTGATATTAGAGCCTGTATGTTGCGTATCCTGACTGGGTTGGGGTACACTAGAGCTTTGCAAGTGTCTATTGTAGCTCCTAGATAAACTTGTGTGTTGGATGGTTGGAGGTGGGATTTGGTGAGGTTTACCGTGAATCCCAAGCGGTGAAGAAACTGAATTGTTTTGCGGGTGTGTTGAACACCGCTATGTTGTGATTTGGCTTTTACGAGCCAATCGTCCAAATAAGGAAACACATGAATGTGTTGTCTTCTTAAGTGAGCTGCAACTACTGCTACGCACTTGGTGAAAACTCTGGGTGCTGTGGTTACCCCGAACGGGAGGACTTTGAACTGGTAGTGTTGAACATCCACCACGAATCTGAGATATTTCCTGTGAGCGGGGTGAATGGGAATGTGGAAGTAGGCGTCCTTTAAATCCAAAGTGGAAAGAAAGTCGCCTTGCTGAATCAGTGGGAGCACCTGCTGGAGGGTGACCATGTGGGAATGATCTGATTGAATGTAGAGATTTAGCTGCCTGAGGTCCAATATTGGTCTGTGGGAGCCGGCCTTTTTTGGAATTAGAAAACAGAGTGAGTGAACCCCTGTGCTCTGCTGAGTCAAGGGGATTGGTTCTATTGCATGTTTTTGTAACAGGGAGGGAACGTCTTGTTTTAGGAGGGTGAGATGTCCTGAGGACATCGCACGATGTTTGGGAGGAATATTTGGTGGGGTGGAGGTAAGTTCCGGGAAATAACCATATTGTATAATTTGTCTTACCCATTTGTCTGTTGTGATGGAATTCCAGACAGGTAGGAACTGTGAGAGACGTCCCCCGATAGGGGTGGAATGATCGGCGGGTAGTGGACGGAAGTCACTGTTTGGTGGCAGTGGAAGTTCGGGTGGAGGTATCTCTGCCTCCTCCCCTATTATTATTTCATCTGTATCCTCCTCGAAAATATCCTCTGGATGAGAAAGATTGATTGGGACTTTTGTAAGAGGATGAGGTATTTTCTGATGCAGTTGTCTTTGAACCACCCCTATAAAAGAAGCAACGAAAGGAGCCCCTACTAGAAGGCAGTTGTAAGGCCCCCATTGACTTAGCAGTCTTGGTGTCTTTTTTCATTTTTTCGAATGATGAATCGACTGTGGGGCCAAAAAGATTTTACTAATCAAACGACTGATTAAGTAGTGCTGATTGTACTTCCTGCTTGAATCCTGAGATTTGAAGCCAAGCGTGTTGGCGTAGCAAAACGCTGGTGTTAATGGCACGCGAGGCTGTATCAGCCGCATCGAGGGCGCATTTGATAGAAGTGTTTGTAATAAGCTTACCTTCTTGAATGAGGTTGTGAGCTTTAGCCTTGTATTGGTCTGGTAAATGCTGCATTCGTTTTTCTAGCTCGTCATAGTGAGCTCTATCATATCACACTAGGAGAGCTTGTGCATTTGGCAATACGCCAATGATTCGCAACTTGTGATGTGATACTTTTCCCTGATGCGTCTATAAGCTTTGACTCCTTGTCAGGAGGTGGGGCTTCACCTGTTGTTTGAGTATTTGCTCTTTTTCGTGCATTTGATGGTACCTGACCCCTGATGTAAATTGAGTCTGTAGGAGCGGCTTTATATTTCTTGTCTACCATTGGTGTAAGTATTCTAGCTCTAACAGGGTCTTTGAATACCTCGTGTTTTATCATACCTTTGAGCATGGGCAAAGTATTCGTGTTTTTTTGGGAGGGAGCGAAAGTTTCCACTAAGAAATCCTCCCTTAAGGGATCCGTATGTAGTTCCACCCCATGGTACTGAGCAGCTCTATTAATAAGCTGTGCAAGACCAATATTGTTATCGGGTGGTGATGGTCTGGAGGGATGTAGATCGGGGTCATTAGTATGATCCCAGTCTTTATCATAATCATCCCAGGGGTCTGTGTCCTGTGGAATGTTGTCCTCATTATCATCTCCATCCCCGTCGCCTTCCCCATCATTATCACCCTGTGGCTCAGGTAAGAAACGTGGTGGTGGTGAGTTTGCTGGTGAAATCAGTAAATTTGGGTTAAAAGGTGGAGGAGAGGGAGGTATGTAAGGGGGAGAGGGGTTAGTAACCATGTCCTTTTTCTTAAGAGGTATATAGTAGTCTTCAGGGAGGTCTAGCTTCCTTTTTTTAGGAAGTGTTGCTCGAAGTTTTCCAGTTTCAGGGTCAATATGTAATTGTTTTTGTTTTGGATCCAAAGAATCTTGTGGAGGAAGTTCTTTTGACCGAGTATTTTTGTCCTTTTGTTTATATTCAGAGGGTTTAAGAGGACTTCCATGCTTTTTGGGCTCTGTGCTCTTCGGTGCGGGATGTTTCGGCTCCGAAGGTTTGACTTTCACCGTTTTCGGATCCGAAGGTTTCTCTTTAGGTGGTTTCGGCTCCAAAGCTTTGTCTTTAACTGGTTTCGGCTCTGAAGCTTTTGCTTTAGCCGGTGTTGGTTCCGAATCTTTTGGTTTAGCTGGTGTCGGCCCCGAAGCCTTGGCTTTATGTGGTTTCGGATCCAACTCTCTCGTTGCCGAAGATGTCTTTGGTTCCGGCAGCAGAGCGTCAGGCTTGGTCTTTGGTTTCGGTGCTGAAGACGTGGGTTCGGCACCTGAGTGGGGTCGGCTTGATCCCAAGCCGGAAGACTTGTGCTTATATTTCCTAGCCGGGCCTGAGGGCGTAGCGTCTGAAATGTTATCATTGTGTCGAACCTGAGCCCAAGGGCCAAGATGTAACTGGAATATTTGGTGTTTTTGTGGGCAGTTGGGGCTCGTTACTCACTGTTCGTTGAGCAGAAGTGACGTTTGAGTCCTGGTCCATGTCGGAGTCGTCGGCTTCAGACACGGAGATGTGTTCTTCTTCGGCGCCGGATTGGAATTCCGACTCTTCTCCGAAGATGTCTGGCACCGGACTAGTGCCGCGTCTTATCTCGTGACGTCGGGCCTGACGGTCACAAATTGTTTTCTTCCATTGGAATGATTGACAAGCCTTGCAGTTGATTTCTTCATGCTCTGGGGATAGGCAGAGGTTACAGGCCTCATGCAGGTCCGTGTGTGGGAACTTAGCACCACACCCGGGGCATTTCTTAAATAGAGTCTGTTCCATGGACAGCTGGTGTGGTCGGCGAGGGTAGGCCTCACGGCTCGCGTCGAAGCGGCGATCGAAGTTGTTGGATTTTACGATGCGCGTCGAAAGGGAAACCACGTTCGAAAACAATATCGTCAAGTGGTAAGGATTGCACGTCAAAAAGGTTAGAAGACGAGCCGGAGCGCCGCAATACACATCCGAATCCGCTGGCGGAAAAAAACAATCTGGGGATGGAGTCGATGCCCATGCGCACTATTACCGGAAGGAGGAGTCACCAACCTCGTGACTACAAAGACTTCTTAGAAGAAAAACAAAGTGCAGACATCCGAGCCCAACACCAGATGGCGATCTATGCTAAAGCATATGATCTACATCGACTTATGCCTCGAACATAACATTATCACTAGTCCGGTTGTAGCTGGCACAAAGGAAATCTTTTGATGCGTTTCAGCTTCACATGATTTCAAAGACCTATTTTTATACTTAATAACTATCTATTCTAAGGGCTTAGTACCTTTTTATAAAAAAAAGTTACCTTTACCCTTCTTGAAGCTGCCAGAGGCTAATCTGCAGTGACTCTCCAGCACGTGGCCAGCTACACTTGGTATGAATGAAGTGTGAAAGAGATGTGAAACTGCTCCCAAGGCGGAGACCGTGGCCTGGGTGTGGGTGTTTACTTCCCCTAGCAGGAAGACCAGTTATTGTGGAGCCAGGAACTTCATTAACTTTAAAGGGGCCTTCATTAACTTTCAAGGCTGTGCCTTCCCAAGTGTCACCTAACATTTGCTTGTAACAACAAGCAAATGTTATGTGACACTTGGGAAGGCCCAGCCTTTGTCCCTATCGCCAGGGTGGCACCAAGCCCAGTAGGAGGAAAGCTACCCCCAGAACTGGTTTTGAATGACCACAGTGGAGGGCACTACACTTTACCCTGGCCACACCTCTGGGTGGGCACACAGGCTTTGCACAAGGGTAGAAGTTCTTCCCCATCTTGAATTTTGAGAGTCAGGACTACTGTGTGATTGTTTTCAGTAAGGCAAATTGGAACAGATTGATTAGTGAGTGCCCAGGTGTCACCACCTACCACTAGCTGATGCCACCCCCAGAAGCCCTCCAACAAACACTTTCTGGGCCTTTGGAAGATCAGAAGATGAGTGGACCCTCTGTGACCTGATAGGAGCCCTGAAGGACTGGTCTTGCTTCCTCTTGTACACAGGACAAAGAAATCGACTCCAATGTCAGTTAGCTGACCTCCTATGTGGCTACATGCCCAAAACAAGCCACAAGACTCTTTTTTCCTGAAGTGCCCAGCTGACCATTGGCAACTGGACTTTGTTATTGGCTTCTGCCCGCCAGCCTGAGAGTCTCTAAAGTGGCTTCTCTTGATGTCCTGGGCCATTTGAAGTGTACTTTGGTTGTTTGGGCCCCAAACGAAAGTCTGAGAACTTTTGAAAAGTATCTGACTGGCAGTTCCACAGCATCGGATAACATTTTCACCTTCCCCTCCACTCAGGGCTCCCTGCACCTCTGACAAAATGACTAATTCTCATTCTGCGTTCAGCGAGAAATCTCCAAACCTTCAGAGCTCCAGTGGGACCAATCTGCCTCAAATATCTGTCCTAAGATAAAATGGGTGCACGTACAGCTTCTTCTCTTAAAAAGGCAAAGTCCAGTTCTGTTTTGGTACTTTAAACAAATTTCAATGAAATGACAAAGTCCCTTTCTGAAGTGGAACTTAGAAACCTTTTTGACTTCCAGACTTTTCACCATGGCTAATCCACTTAGTGTATCTGACCAGGGCTCCATCACAGTCGGCCTGAATTCGCATCTAGGTTCCGGTCTATAACATCCTACTTTGTTGCGCTATTTTCCTAATTAAAAGTTCCAAAATTCATATATCCAGTTTCCCTTAATAGGTTTTTGCTGTTTTGGTGTTATTTTGCTTATGAAATTGTGCTCTATTTCTCTCATGCATTTTAGGATTTTTATTGCCTAACGTTTTGACTTTGTTACTGTTTTGGTATTGCATAACTACTTTATACATTGCCATAAGTCAAACTTGTCTTCTCTGCGCTGTAGGTACCAAGGGGGTTAGCTTAGGTTAATTTAGTGACTTTGAGGATCCACCCTGACAAGAAGTATTATTATACCTTGAGGTGCGCAATCGCCCACCCCAGATAATAATCCAACTTCTTACACAAGGTATTTACTGAAAATTAAATGCTTGAATTGAAGATACCTATGTGTTGTAATACTTCATATGTTTAGTTGCATTACATTTCTAATTTGACTCTGTTTTACATGCAGCAAACAGATGTCAGCACTTCAGTCTCAGAAAATGTAACTTTCTACTGTGTTATATTCCCAAAGTCAGAGGGACGACCTTAAAAATGCTGGACTGACATGAAAATATCCCCACTAAACGGTCAGTTAATTTTTAACATTGTGCTAACTTTTTCGTTTTTCCCCCTCATTAGAAGCAGGTATCTCTAGGAGTGTGAAGATTTTGAACAACATTACACAAGTCTGTGCATGTGTTTGCTGGGTCCTAATGTTTGACTGCAGCTCTCTTATTGCATTGGGCTTGAGCTACTCATAGTAATAATGTATCTTACAACATATGGAAGGCTTCAAATATTCCTTCAGGTAATCAATGCATCCTTTTTGTCTATTTTCTTGACTGTTATGTGGAAGAGGACTGATGGATATCAGGTGATTACATTTGGTACAACTTGGGTTTATGAAAATTGAGTAACTATAGTCTGAAAGGGATGTGATCATTTTAGCACAGCCTTCATACTTGTTTACTTAAAGTGATATGGCCTTATGCTGTCACAAAAGCATCAGAAAAAAAGCCATTGGCGGTCGTAAATATAAAGAAACCCACAATCCAGCATGCACACTAAATACACTGGATAAAAACGCATAGAATAGGAGAATTATTGTGGAATCCTTCCAGTTTAGCAAGCCTTACAGTACCTTTGCCAACACGGACAAGTAGAAGAACATGCCCTGAATGGGCATAGAGAATCTGTGAGGATATTTTAAAACTAAAGACAATGAACAAATGCATTTTAGTTTCTGCTGTGGCCTTATTACTCTAGATTTAATGGTCTTCCTCTTGTCTCTGGCTCAGCTGAACTTTTTGTTTGCCATGTTTTCTTTTCACCGTTTAATTATTCGCTCCTATCTTATTAAGTTATTCTTCAGAAACACAATATGCACATGTTCTTTATAAATGCCTTGGTTTATTTTAGCCATTTCACTTATCTAGGGTAATCTTCTGCTCATAGCTCGCTTGTCTTTCACCTTTCATGTTCTCTTCATTACTGTTGGCCATTCCCTAACCAAATGGCCATTATACCCACAATAGAAACCTAGACGTCTCTCGCATCTGTTCTCAACAGACTTTAGCCAGTGCTCCAAAAGACAATCCCTCATCCATGTAGTCTCTGTGGGAGGAACATATGATTCCCTACAAGGACAAAACAGATGATTGACTCACAGTTCACCTGCTCAAATCTCTTCATATTTTGTGTAAAACATACACTGGGACGGGACGTGTGATAAGAGAAGGCTGTTCTGCAGATCCCCACACTTCTTTTCCATCAGTTCTCAGTCAGTGGATCAATATACTGCACAGAGGTTGGGTGAAATTATCTTACACTTAAAAGACTAGCATTGTCTTGTAGGGCAACAATCACAAACGTAGTTCCTAATCACTTTTGTAACCATACAATTAGACCTACTTTCTTCTCATGCTTGCTTTGGTACAAACTGCGAAGTGGTGTATGAAGAAAACTATTGCAGTTTCCTTCAGCTAATTTGTCTATAATATTTACTTAAATCTGCTCTGTTGAGTCCATCTGTATACAAATGTAAGTCTTGTAATTTTGCTATGGACTAGTCTTAGCTGACCTGTTGCTTTCTTAAATATTGACTCCTTACTGTAAAATGAATTTTTGTTCCATGTCTTGGAACTGCGGAACATTTTCGGGCATTGACTATGTTTTCCTGTCTTGTTTTACCTCAGTTGTCTGTAAGGCTGGACGTAGTCCAGGTCTCGTTACGTTTTCTTATCCCTACATCTTATCAAAGATGCCTTGCTTTCCCAGCTCAATGGATATCAACTAGTATGCTTGTCATGAACAAGTGATATTGTTATTTTTGTGCCTATGGTGTTTGCAGCACACAGAACCTTAACTTTCTTGTTTTTCTTTCAGGTATGAACCACAAAAGCTTGCCAGGTCTGAGGCTCTAAATAGTTCTCATTTGGTTGCAGAAGGAAACGACACTCTCAGGTAGGAGCCTTCTTTTTGTGTTCTGGACCCTCACAAAGTAAGGGATCTCCCTGTCATTGTCTCCTGTCTGTCTTCATACAGGTTGGGAGAGGACTGCCATTGTTTCAAGATCATTGTTAAGAAGCCTTTGACTCCTTCTAGGTGGGTTAAGTTGCATGTCTCTCCACGTGCTTCTCAATAATCATTTGAACACAGGACCTACCCAGTTATTTTAGTTTTTGTTGTTATAGTGTTGAATTGGTCTATGTTTCACTTCAGTGTTATCGCAGTTAGCGTTGTGGCCACTCATTGCGAACATTTTACAAATGAGGCATGTCCATCGTGTACTTGTTCTGATAGCCGATACTGTTGTGCTTCTTGGGTTTGTGTCCGATGTCCAGAAGGGACACGGCCACAGGAGACAGACCATATTTGGCGTTCTCCATGTTCTTCACACATCGTCCCACTCTCCATTGCCTGCCCTACTGGACAAAATCTTGACCTCCTTCGGTTCTCAGGGCCTGGCACTGCAGGACTTGGACTTGTCGGCACTGCGGAACCGGTAAGTCTGCGAAGAGAGAGACTCACTTGAGTCCTGCACCATGCACTGGCCCGAGGGCCCCCAGTGACTTCTGTCGATCTGGGCAGCCCTTATTGCCCTTTTCTGACTGCTGATTATTGACCTTGCGACACTGTGGTTTCATCTGGAACAGCTGCCACAGGCAGGGGTCGTCAGGGGAGGGGGCTGAGAGGAGCATGATAAGGTGAGTGAGGGAATCAATCATGATCATGATTGCGGTAGGGCGCATAGACGGCAGCCTAAAATTCTTCACCCTAAGCTCTCCTGTCTTCCTGTTTTCTCCCTCCTGCCCCCCGCCCCCACCTCCTACCGGACCACCAGTGACCTCACCTCCCTGTCGAATCGAGGGGATTGAGGTGTCCACAAAAAAGAGAAATTAAAAGAACCCTGCAAGAAGTGCTCAGCAAATACGTGCTTGTGCCCCCCCTTAATTCAGGAGGGGTGAGGGGGTGTACAACTAAGCAAAGACTGAAGTATCAAAGCTCCCTCTAGAAGGCCACAGGGGTGCACCACACGGGACCTACTGATCTTCATACACTATTAACTACAGTACCCCACAATTTGCTCTCCACCATTTTTGCTCCAGCAATCAGATCAAAGTACAGGGGGCCCCCCTCCTCATGCGATTTAGCTTAATCTAGAGGCTAAGTCTCTAAACATCTATAAAAGTCTCAGAAAAGAGGCTCTACAAAACACACAGGAGCACAGGTGGGGTGAGGTGGCGTACCACCAACTAACTGATATCAGAAAGACCAGAAGCTACAGGACGAGCCGATCTATCTATTATTAATAACCTGTGCAGACACAACTGAGGGCCTTGCTACGATCTTAATAAAATCTACTGAAATTTACTCTAAACGTAAAACTGCAAGTAATTGGCAATCTGCAACAGTACTAGTATTTGGTTTGCAATCAAGTGAGTAGCATAGCTATGTGTGCTGAGTCCATTCTGGCGGAAACAGCCCCAATAGATTAGGGGATGGTTTGCGAGTTTGACACAGTGCTCCTTCTTACTGAAGTCTGGTAATCCGAACTGCTCAAGGTGACAGGTAACATAAGATATGGCAAGGTCAGACAACAAGTCACTCAAAAGATCCGAACCCAAAAAAGTCCTTAAGGAAGTTCAAGGCTGACGGTGTGTCAGCCAACTTGACAAAAGAGAGCGCAGGTCAGGTCAGTCCACTGATTTCACCAATTCAAACACTCTTTGGGAAGACCAAGTGTGCCCGTAAATTCACGTTTCTAAAGGACCCAACTGCAGTTATATATAAATATTGAGGACCTGCCAAACCCACTTACAGCTCAAAGGACAGTCTTAATAACAACATATTCTGATCAACGGCACAACCTGAACTCAAACGAGGTTGTAAAAACAACTGCCACAGTAACAAGCGAAATGCCAGGTGACCACATCTCTACGACACAGGCTCATGTCCATACTCCAAATCTACATCATTCAACGTCCAGGCCTGATCAACGACCCGACTCAATTTGGTTTTCTATGCAGGAGAACAACACCTGCAACAGCACTAGTAACCCAATGATTCCTGGCTACACTCAGTCTCAATAACAAACAAAGCAGATCTTATACAAGCAATGGAGGTCAAGACAAGACCATCAACCTGACTGGCAACCATGAAGAAAGCATGCACTCAATAATAGAAATCTCGAGTCACCTAGATACAACTGCTCAAGCAGACCCAAGCACCGATGCCAAGTCATCAAGACAAGGCTTACTAACTTTAACACAGTTCCAGACAGGTAGTATAGACCAAATCATCCTCCATGCTTCAGAACCAAAGGCAAGTAGTGAGAAGAAAGAAGCATTTGTGGGCACCCAAAGTAATGAGAATCACGACTTCCTAAAGATGGGGAGCATTTCACACTTACACTCCTCATTACTAAATATTCTACAAACCTCAATCTCGACGCTCAACATGCAATCAGACAAACTGGATCTTCAGATCGATCTCATGGATATCATAGCCACTCACATTTCTGGCTTCAACACCATACTTGAAAAACTGACAGATCAAATAACCAGTGTACAAGAAAAGAACCCCCCAGTTCACCAAGAAGTCTGTGGGTGTAGCCCAATCATCGATAAGCTAAATTCTATCCCAGCCATCCTAACTAACATTTTAAATGAGAAGAAAAATCGCAAGGCTGACACCTAATAGGCCCACCCCTGAGCAGAATGACTGCCTTCCAGCTCAATCATTAGAAATACAACAGACTTTAGAGCAAAGTAACACAGGCAGCCCTCCACGCAAAAAAAACCTGTGAATCTGATGCCAATTGATCAGACACCTCAACTCCTTGATTCATCTATGTTAAAGGTCCCTGATCAGAGGACACCTAAGACTCTAGTGCAAACCGAAAGACTGAAGAAACGTGCTAGGAAAGCACGAAGAAACCCTCGCTGGACAGCAAAGGATGATGTGTGTATTAACAAACTATATCCCATCTTTGAAGCCAAGCAGAGACATCAAGATTTAGTAACAGCAAACACCTCAACGATTTTGCCCAGAGATAATTATCTCGAGAGGCGCGAAGAGCCAGAGGTAAACCAGATATACTTGGATTATCTAGACTCACTGCAAGCAACAGCCGGAAAGATAGCTACCATGCAGAAGGCATGGGCAATATCATGAGGCTGTTAGCTGTAATACCTACATTAAAACATATCAAATAATAAGACTTGTTATCAGTCAAATTCCTTGCAAACAAGGACCATAGACAACTGGAGCAAACCCTCACTAAATGGAGAACGGAAAAAGAGATAGCACTCCTAATTAACAGTGCTAGCGAACAGTTTGAAGCATGGGGTATAGCACTCTCAAAACCTACAAAACCGCGCCACCCATCAGCTTTACTAAATCTGGTCAGAACAACAAGCACCAAACAGGGTCCCACTTGTTGGACTCAGTCCTTCAAAGCACTTGTGGCACAACTGGAACAAGCACTCAATCAAAAACGTCACAGACAATGTACGGGAACCAAGCCCAGTGGTACTGTCTAGCGTCAGCCTTAAACGCTACAAGAAATGAGTGACTTCCAACATATGTGACAAGTAAACCCCAGGAAAGTCCACTATGTATTCTCTCCTGGAATATAGCAGGCGCAAAGCACAAACTCCGTGATAGTAAACCTCCAGCAAACTGGGATAAATATGTGATTATCACGCTTCAAGAGACCTGGCTGACCAACCCAGTGCAGCTGGTTAGTTTTGTTCTCCGTCACGTTGAGGCCAAGAACTGACATCGATATGGGAGACCTTGCTGTATATGTGTCCACAGCAGTAAATGTCACTTCAGAGCAGTTATCTAACTCAGTTCATGACTTACAAGTAATTGAGTTTATCTTGCGATACGGTCTACAAGAATGGTAATACTTTTCAATGATTATGCTCACCCTAATGTACAAAAAAAGTCTGCACTTTTCAAAAAAGTAATTTCAGAGATAACGGAAATAAGGTTTACAAACCCCACCTTGGAAATCCTGGTGACAGGTGACTTTAACACCAACCTAATATACACCCCAGACGAAGATAAGCACTTTGCAGCTGAGAACGCAATTTGGGCGGTCCAGCCACAGGCCGGTCACCCTCGACGGGCAAAAATTAGTCACTGCCCTGGAACATCTGGTCTTGAGAGTAATTCACACAATAAACAACAGAATGCCTATACTGATGACTTCTTCTACCATCTTTTTCAATGCATCACAATGAACCAACCAAAGTGACCACTAGAAATTTTTCTCCTCAGTTTTTGAATCTATCAAAATTTATTAAACCACAAAATCATTTTAATGGGTTATTCAAAATCATTACAATAGCTTTGCATATCAACTAAGTCTCACACATCACTATTTAACAGCTCTCTCATACTAACAGTTATAAATTGGACACATTTCCTAGTTTAATTCACACTCAATATTCCCACGTTCTCTCATTCACTCCAGCAGCCAAACAACCATTCTTCCTTTCACATCCCCAAACCATACAAAAACCAACAATTTCTTACACATAACAATATTTTGTAGAAAAAACGACAAGACCTAAGGTGCATGAATTTCACAATAACTATCAGAATCACAAATAATTCCAACATAAATAAACACTCAATAGGTCAAAAGAAGACAGGTCGACGTGTTTCGAACACCCCAATCCAATTGTTGGTGTTCTCCTCAGGACCAACAAGCTGCAACAAAACATACAAAATTCAAAATCACTCTATGCACTACAGTGAGGCCTCCTACTACACTTTCTCGTCTCTGCCCGGAGTCTCAGGCTTACCTTGATTTCTTTAAATAGATCAGCCAATCTATTTATCTGCTGGAAGTATGACTCATTCTCTCAGAAACAACAAATTAAATACCAACTACTGAGAAACCACTTCACGGTAATATAATGCCAAAATGCAGTGTGTTAAAAAACAACAAGGTCACTTACTCGTGGCGATACAAGGCGCAATTTATTTTGAAACCGGAGAAGATATACAACGACTGCTTGCTCAAAAAGTGTAGCAGCCCGAGACAGCTACCTACGAGAAACAAATTATATATAGACCACTTAGTCTTTGCGCTTGTTGTTTAGCAACATGAAACCCTTGTTACACATCTAGCAAGATGTTTGCACTTACTTGCCTCAATCCTTTGAACGTGAACTCTTTACACACTCCCTTTCACGGTAGACAACCCATTATTTGCACGTCTACTCTGCAATGGAGAACGAGGAGAGACACCGTGAGCTTCCAAACTAACCCATTAACATGGAAAACGATTCACTTTTCCTCTTTTCCCTCTCTATACCTTATTTGCGCTGGGGAGTGGGTTCTTCGCTCTTCCGTGTGTTCAAAAGCCGGCAGGACAACATGGGCGACCGCTTCCGGGTGAATGCAAGATGAAAGCTGTTTTATTTGCTTATTGGCATCACATGACCGCCATATTCTTCCGGCGATGCGCAGCTGCGCTTTTGCTCATGGGAAATGTAGTCAATATGCTTGTGAATGTTCCGGTGGTTAAAAGCATCAACTTATTATATATATCCTTGTGCTTATTTGTACCTGATTTGCAGGTATGAACACTGGTGATGGTATGATAACACTCGTTTAATGGTAAAAGAGCATATTCAGTGGCAAAAAGATCGTATGATGGCCCATTTTAAGGAATGTATTTGAAATAAAAACCCATTTTGTGAGAAAGCATTGTCTCCCAAACGTCTTGCCACAATGAACGGCATAAGTGTGCTGGTGTGGCAGCTGATGGCACTGTATAGAGCCACGCGCGATCGTATTAATACTTAGACTTTGTTCGGCCGAATGTACCAATAAAATCTAAAGTTGCTTTTGCATCATGGCGTTACTGTAGTCAGTTATGAAAAATATGCAGGACCTACTATCCCAATTTATAAATCTCAGATAATTAGTTTAATCCGTTTATTGCTGAATTGTATTTAACAATCAGCATTGCTTCCCTGCGAGTCAATTTGAATTCCAGGTCGCCAACTCTTGTATCTAGTTCATCTTTTGAGATCACAGTCCATTTGAGATCCTTTTCAGCGTGATTGTTTAGCTTCCAATGGTTCACCAAAGGGGCTGTTTGCACATTTTTCCGGATTCGTGATTTATGTTGTGAGATTCTAAATCTCACTTCCTGGTTAGTTTTACCAATGTATAGTTTCCTGCACGGGCAAGTTATCCCATACACCACATTTTTTGATTTACAATTTCGTAAAGGATTCATGTTTCCAATAAATGGAGTTATTTAAGAACACTGCTCCTTCTCGGGTAGATTCACAGCATGAACAAGTACCACATTTATGTTGTCCTGTTACAGGAGACAAACCTACATAATCTCGTACCGTATTTGGCTTTGGTTGAAAAACTGCTGCTCTTACGATTTGATTAGAGATACTCCTGTCCTTTTTAAATGAAAAAGAGGTTTTAAGGCCAGGGACCTATCCACATGTTTTACCAGATGCCAATTCTGATGAATAACTTTCTTTAGGTGGTTCGAATTTGGGCAAAAGGTTGACACACAAACGATTCTTTCCATGGGTGTTTTCTCTCTTCTCTCTAGCAATACCTCTCGTGGGGTAAACCAAGCCCTTTTCATCGCTCTTTTCCACAATTTTTTGGGATATCCTCGATTCATCAAGTTGCCTATTAAGTTAGTAGCATGAAAGGTGTATTCATCTTTATAAGTACAGTTTCTTTTTATGCTTAAAAATTGTCCATAGGGCAGGTTATCTTTTAGACTTTTAGGATGATTGCTTGAGAAATGTAGGGCTTTATTCCTGTCTGTAGGTTTCTTACACAATGTAGTCACTAGTCTGCTATCTTCTGCATATACCTCTACATCAAGGAAAGGCATTTTAATGTTAGAATGATTCAAACGGAACTTAATAACCGCAGACCTGTTATTCAACCATTCATGGAATTTGATGAGATCCTAAACTGTACTTCTCCATACCATGAAAATATCTCAATGAATCGTACCCAACTCCCAATAAATTGGGAGAAGGGATTGTTGTTGTATACAAATTGCTCTTCATATTTCGCCATGTAAAGGACAGCTAGCTCTGGGGCGAATGGACACCCCATAGCTACTCCTTTCACTTGGAAGTAAAAGTCACAGTTGAAATTGAACTAGTTTTTTTTTAATGCAAAACTAGCCAGTTGTATTTTAAAATCTTTTGGTACTTGTGTTGGTTTTTCTCTGCCATTCAGAAAGGCGTGAATTACTTCCAATCCTTCATCCTGGGGGATTTGAGTGCACAAAGACACCACATCTAATGTGACCAAAAGATAAGTGCCTTGAGCAAATTGTATTGCATCCAGCTTGTTGATAAAATCAGTAGTGACTTGTAAGAAAGAAGGAACTTCAGACATAAACGGTTTTAGAAAAAAACCAACAAACTTGGAAATTGGCTCCATCAATGATTCACAGCCGGAAACGATCGGCCTACCGGGGGGTGCGGTCTCATTTTTATGTACCTTAGGTAGTACATAAAAAAGCGGAATCCTGGGGTGTTTGTTCTGCAAATATTCAAATTCTTTTTTGCCCAGGAACCCCTGGTCAAACCCTTTTTGTAGAATTTCAAAGAGTGCTCCTTGTAATTCATGGGTTGGATCTTTACCGATTTTTCTATAACATTGCACATCACCCAGTTGTCTCATGACTTCCGACGTGTATTCTGTTGTTCCCCAAACCACAATTGAGCCCCCGTTGTCCGCTTGCTTTATCGTTATAGATTGATCGTTCTTCAGATTCAAAAGGGCTTCCCTTTCTCTAATTTCGATGTATTATGTTTCACAAATATATTTTTCTTTTCCATTTCTGCGATAGCTGATAGAACAGTTCTTTCGAATGTAACTACCTCCTTTGCGATCTTTGTTGAAGGGGGACACAAAGACGATTTATTCCTTAGGCCTGTAACTTCCATACTTGGAGTAGAAGAATTTGCTGCAAAAAATGATTTTAACCATATTTTCCTGCAGAATTCAATGACCTCTGTTTTCATTCTGACAAAATCAGTACTCTTTGTAGGGACAAAGGATAATCCTTTTTCCAAAATCATTTGTTCATCTCCAGATAAAATTTTATTGGAGAGATTGAAGATGGGAAAAACCATCAGGTTTTGTAATTCTGTCTTCTCGTGGACATCTCCCATGGTTGGTCGTTGAATCTGGTTTTTCCACAATCTTTCTGCTGGCCTCGTCCTAAAAAATGAGTTTGCCATTGTTGGAAATTACCCCTTCTATTTAAATTCCTACGTCCTTCGTTATTCTCAGTCTCACTCCCACTGGAGGAGGATGATGTTTCCGAAAATGTTAGAAAATTGTTTTTAGATCTTCCCTGATATTCCTGCAAGCATCTACGTTACTCCACTCTTGAATAAAAGTCTGTCTGAAGATACGGATGCACGTTTTCCAGGCTGAAGTTTTTTTTATCCTTTTCAAATTTGTTACTCTTTTGGTTGACCGTATAGTCTTTAAATTCCAAAATTTCTTTATCGACTTTATCTATCAATGCTTTGGAGTCCACTACAGTTTGATTTCCTTTAATTTCTGACTCAAGAATCTCGATTTCTTCCAGTTGTTGTTTGGAAATTCTAAGTGCTGTTTCCACAGTTAGGACCATGAGTTCACTGCTACATTTGGTCTCAATGTAGCTGTAGCCTTTTTTATACAACGGATCCTCCGTAAAGATTACAGTCACATTTCGAATTTGTAATCCCCCTCCACCACCCCAGTTCAGACATGGCCATATGCAAATCAGTCTGACCCTGTGCCTCATGGGAACAGTCCAGCCTGAACTGGATTCAAGATAGCCTGGCTGATGAGGGTTATGAACCCAAAACCGGTCCCAGGATGCTTGTTTCCGGTCCAGAGAAGACATGGCTTGGCAGTTTGGGCTGGACTGTTCCCATGAGGCACAGGGTCAGGCTGATTTGCATATGGCCATTTCTGAACTGGGGTGGTGGAGTGAGCTAAAGAATGATGATGGATTAAACCCAGATCAGTTGACTGGGGGTGAGTGCTTGCAATGTTCAACACTCCGTCCATCATCCCCTTTGGTTTTGCTTTGTTCGTCCTAAGTTGGCAGGGTATGGCCAGACGTGGGTCCCTTGCTCACTTTGCCACTGAATTCAAGATAGCCTGGCTGATGAGGGTTATGAACCCGAAACCGGTCCCAGGAGGCTTGTTTCCGGTCCAGGGAAGACATGGCTTGGCAGTTCGGCCTGGACTGTTCCCATGAGGCACAGGGTCAGACTGATTTGCATATGGCCATGTCTGAACTGGGGTGGTGGAGTGAGCTAAATAATGATGATGGATTAAACCCAGATCAGTTGACTGGGGGTGAGTGCTTGCAATGTTCAACACTCCGTCCAACATCCCCTTTGGTTTTGCTTCGAACAGATGGGGCGCCAGGCCCAAATGGTATCCCACACACAATCTATAGGCTCGACCCCAAATACTGGGCAAATCCCTATTGGCATTATATAATGAGGTGGAAGGAACAGGCACAATCTCTAGTAGCTGCAGAGGGTCAATAATAAACCTGGTCTTAAAGGGTGTAGTCAGATCCAACCCCGCCAACTAGAAGTTAATCGTACTTATTGATTCTGAAGCCAAGTACTATGCAACGCTCATCTTGGAGGATCTAGTAGAATGGTCAAACATCAACAAGCTGGTCCCCATCAACCAGACGGGATTCAGCAATAGGAGTCAAATGCAAGCAGTTAAAGAATAAGTTCCATCTATGCTTTATAGATTTTTTTTTTTTTTTGTTTGAAACCGTTTATTGCAGTCTTCAAATATATACAAGTATGGGCCTACAACCTTCTGGCCGGCCGCTAGAGTGACAGGAGAATATGACATACATACAAAAAAGGCTCTTGGCGTTGCAGAGAGGTAAATCAGGAGGTATCAACGACGTGGGCCACATAACTCCGAGCCCGCAATACGGTTTCATTTTATAAGAACACAACAACACACAAAAACCACACCCGCAAGGCAACCCGCAATCCGAAATGACAGCACGTGCTCCGTAAGTGGGGGACCCCAACCATCCACGAGAATCTAAAGAGGGGAACGGGAAGAGAGCACGGACCGGGGGACCCTGTGCCCGGGGCCGGGGGAGGGGGTCAACTAGGGGGACGGAGCTGGCGAAGCCGCCGGCAGCAGCGGCGGCTAACAAATACCCCCGCGGTAGGCGTTCCAGGGGCCCCAAACTTTCACCCACGCCCCAGGCTTACCTCTCGCCACGTACACCACCTTTTCTCGGAACATGCACCAATCCATGTGCTCTTTCCAGGCCGACACCGCCGGGGGCCTCTGGGACCCCCACAGCTGCGCGGTGTCACGCTTAGCTACCATATATCCCAGAGTCACCCATCGTGTCTGCGGAACCGAGTAGTCAGTTGGTTCCCACACATTCAGCAAGCATCTCCTCGCTTCAGGCAACAGCGCGACACGCGTAACCACTCGCAGGACCTCATGCACACCACGCCAGAATCGCTCCACCTTCGGGCACTCCCACAGAATATGCAAAAAAGATGCCAAAGCACCACACCCATGCTTACACAGCCCATCCTCGGCATAGCCCATACGCAGAAGCCTTGGCCCCGTCATGTAAACCCGGTGGAGGATCTTTAGCTGGACGAAGCGAAGGCGAGCCGGTATGGCCACCTCCTTCGGAGAGGCCACCGCGGAGATCCAGTCCTCGTCGTCCAACTCCAGCCCATCGGCAACCCAGGCCTCGCGGAGGCCAGTCAGCAAGCCCGAGCGATCATTAATCAGTTTTTTATATATGAGGGAGATCGTGCTGTCCGGAACATGGCCATCCAGCACTCTATCCTCCAGGGGGGATGACTCCGGAATGGAGGCGACGTCTGGGAAGACGGAGCTCAGTGCGTGGCGGACCTGCAAGTACCGAAAGTATTCACTGCCCTGCAGCTGAAACTCCGTCTGCAGCATCTCGAATGTTTTAAATCCCCCCCTCGTCCAGAGGTCCCCCACTGTACTGATGCCGATCGTGTCCCACTTCTCGAAGCCCTTCGAGGTCCACAGGGAGCCCAACCTCTCAGACGCATATAGCGGTGACGCCCGGGTCAAACGGTCCTTCCACCCCATAGCTGCGTTAGCCGCGTGCCATACTCGCACCATGACACGCGTAGGTCCCGTCAGGCGGGGGTCGGGCGCGCCAGTGTAGAGCGCTCGATTGTAGTCGCCACCAGGCAGGAGCATCTTGTCCATTTCAAATGCCGGGTTTAAGGCGGGCCCGTAAAGGCCATGATTAATTGCAGCTAGCTGGGAGGCCCAGTAATACCGTTTAATATCCGGGAGGGCGACCCCCCCGTCGTACCACGGGAGCGTCAACTTCGCCAAGGCAATACGCGGCCTCCCGTCCCAGAACAAACGACGCTGTAGACTCTCCACCTCACGGAAGTAGCGCGCCGGGACCAAGTCCATAGTGTTCTGGAGAGCGTACAGGAAGCGTGGCAACGACATCATCTTAAACAATGCCGCCCGGCCGAGCGGCGAAAGCGGCAGGCGCCGCCAACGCGCGACGTCCTCCTTCAAGCGCTGGAGGGGGGGAAGCAAATTCCGCTCGTAGCGGGCCTCCGGGTCCAGAGTGATATAGATACCCAGGTACCGGAACCCCTGAGATGCAATCTGGATCGGACAGTCCCGCGGGAGGATGGGAGCCTCCCCGGAAAGCACATACACACATGATTTAGCCCAGTTGATGACAAGGCCTGAGTTGCGACCGAATGAACGCAAAACATCAACCAGGACAATCAGTGATTTACGCGGGGAGGTGAGGTACAAAAGGATATCGTCAGCATATAGGGACACGCGGTCCTCATACTCGGGGGTCCAACGGAGACCACGGATGGAAGGGTGCCACCGCAGCCACTCCGCCAGGGGTTCCAAGGCCAGTGCAAACAGGAGAGGCGACAAGGGGCAGCCCTGTCGCATGCCTCGTCCCAGCGCGAATGGGGCCGAAACTCGCCCATTCACCACCACCTGCGCCAATGGGCCCGAATACAACAATTTGACCCAGCTGATGAATCCCGGTCCAAATCCAAATTTCGCCAGCATCGCCCAAATGTATGGCCACTCGAGTGTATCAAACGCCATGGTGGCATCTAGGGACGCCAAGATGGCCGGCTCCCGCACAAACGGAACACGCGCGAGCACCCCATGCAGGCGCCGCAGATTAAGGGCCGTGTTGCGATGGGGTATAAAGCCGGACTGGTCTTGGTGGACCAGATCGCCCACCACACCGACCAGCCGGTTGGCGAGCACCTTGGCGAGGATTTTGGGCTCCGCATTCAAGAGCGAGATAGGCCTATAGGATGTGACCCGTTCTCGGGGTCTCCCCTCCTTGTGGATCACTACGATTGTAGCCAGACGCTGGTCCGGCGGGAGGGAGCCCCACGAGTGGGCCGCCAGGAACATCGCGCGAAGGTGGGGCGCCAGCACATCCGGTCGCAGCTTATACAGCTCGATAGGGATGCCGTTAGGGCCCATGGCCTTGCCAGATGCGACCGAGCGTATGGCGAGGGCAATTTCATCCGAGGTGGGAGCAGCCTCCAACGACTCCCTGTCCTCCACCGAAAGTGAGGGCAGCGTGATGTCCCGAAGCAGGGCATGGGAATCCTCCTCCGAGCAGGGAGAAACCGGGGAATACACCTCGCGGAAATAATCCGCGAAGCAAGAGACAATGTCTTCTGGCTCGGTGACACGTACACCATCCATTCTCTCGATCAGCGGGACCACACGATTCGCTCTCTCCTTTTTATCCAACCACGCAATCAATTTACCAGCCTTATCACCCACATCATACAGTCGCCCCTGTTGCTCTCTGCTGAGGCCCCTGGCCGCCTCCGTGACGAGGGCCCTATAGGCCGCCTGCTTAAGGTGTAGAACATGTATTGTGGCATCCGTCACCCCACTCCCCAGGTCACCCTCTAGTTCAGTGATTTCGGCTTCCACCCGGGTCACCTCCTCCTGTTCGCGCCTCCGGGCATGGGAGATAGAGGAGAGGGCCTCCCCTCTAAGAACTGTCTTGAAGGCCTCCCACAGGGAGATAGCCGAGGGGACAGACCCCACATTCTCCTCAAAGTACCGCTGCAAGGATTTAATCAAGTCGGTACGAATAGTGGGGTCGCGCAGGTACCATGCATTGATTGGGGCTACCCTACCCTCCCCCCTCGGGAAGACATCTAAATGCAACAGGAGCGGGGAGTGATCTGAAATACCCCGAGCCAGATGGCGCACCTCTCCCACTCTCCCAGCATAGGCCGCAGGGACAAGCACATGATCAAGCCGCGAGAGGCTACCATGGGCACCCGAATGAAAGGTGTACTGCAGCTGCGCGGGATGTTTTAGTCGCCAGCAGTCTACCAATCCCAATGTATCTAAGAGGCCGGGCAGCCACGCCTGTGCCCGGGGGAGGTCCCTAGGGGGGTAACGATCCATAGTCCCAGAAGCCACCGCATTGAAGTCTCCCCCAACCACCAGAAGCCCCCCCGGGAGGTCAAGGAGGAGGCGCCCCAGGTCCGCAAAAGTGGTAGATTGTAACCCCGGTGGGACGTACACTGATACAAAAACGACTACTTTGCCCTCCATTCTCCCCACCAAGACCGTGTAGCGTCCCCTCTCATCATGGCGCACCTCATCTATTTCCAGCGGGAGCGAGTTCTTAACCATGATGCCCACCCCCCGCGAGCCTGACGTGAAGCCCGAGTGGGCCACCAAGCGATAGCCCCGCCGATTCATGGCATAAAAGGAATTACCAATAAGGTGTGTCTCCTGCAGAAAGACCACATCTGGAAAAATTCGTTTCAGATACTGCAGGACCACACCTCGCTTAATCCTATCCCCCAGTCCATTAACGTTCCACGACAACAGAGTCAAATCCCTACCCCCCATCACAAACAGAAGCCATCATTTGTCCCCCCAAGAGCACCTCAAAAACACCAACACAGTAAAGGGTTTGCCTTGCGGGAAAAACGAACAACACCCCACCCCAACCCACCCGTCCCAACAGAACTCCCCCCTCCCTGCACCCCTGCATGAGCCCAGACAGCCCCCCCAAAGTGCAGTGTGCCTGTCGCCCCATAGATGAAAAAACTAACTAGTCCCCCAGAGGAGGAGGGAAAGCCCCCAAGGAACCCCGCACAACCTCCACAGGAGGAGAACATACACGAGCAGTCAATGATAGCAGCAATAGTGTCCCGAGCAAGGCCTACTATTTGTCCCTCAGTCCTGATCCGGCGGGCCCTCCCTACCAACCGCACCCCCCCACCCCCCCGACCCCGATCCCCGGGCAAAGTGTCCAACCAGTCTCCGGCCGCCTCGGGACGATCAAAAAAGTGCGTGCGGCCATCCACCTCTACCCTCAGCTTAGCTGGAAAAAGCATTGCGTACTTAAGGTTCAGGTCCCGTAAGCGACGTTTAACTCCGAGAAAACTCAGTCTCTGCTTTTGGACCGCCGGAGTAAAATCAGGGTAGAAATTGACGTCCATGTTGTCGAGTCTGACCGGTCCTTGTAGCCTAGAAGTCTGCAGGATAGCGTCCCTGTCCCGAAAATTGAAAAACCGGGCAATAAGAGGCCTCGGCGGGGCTCCGACCTTAGGTCTTCCCCCGGGGACCCTGTGGGCACGTTCCACAGCAAAGAGTTTACTCAGCCCCCGGGGCTGGAGATGGGTAAGAATCAAGTCCTCCACAAACAGATCCGCCGCCTCCTCCTCTCGTCCCTCCGGCACCCCAAGAATGCGAACATTGTTCCTCCGGGCCCGACCCTCGGAATCCTCCAGTCGACGATCCATCAGGGCGCTCGCCTGGCCAAGCCGGCGCACCTCCTTTTGGAGGGCCGCCACGTCCGTAGTGAGGCCCGAGGTAGTGTGGACCAAAGAGTCGACCCGGTCATTTGTTTTGGACAAATCGGCCCTTACCAGGCCCACATCCACGAGGACCGAGTCTATCTTCTGCGCCAGAGTGTCGAAGCGCTGGTCCACCGAGGCCTTCATCTCGGCGATGGCGCCCATGACGTCTCGGAGGGTCAGATCCGCGGGCAGAGCAGGAGCATCAGTCGGGCCCGCGGGGGACGTACTCGGTGCCACAGGAGATCCCTTCTGGAGGGTGTAGCGGTCCATGTTGTTGGACTGATGGGCCGTGCCACGGCGGGTCGATTTCACCTTTGCCCGGTCGCCATCTTGCTTTGTGGACATGGTTGCAGTCCCCAAGTCGTGCCAATCTCCTCGAAAGGGCCGACAAACCAGTTCACGGGCTCCGGGGGGGGGGGTTGACTACAGGTCCGCAGGCCGAATCACAGACAGCGGGTCGGCCGGGCACCCGGGCAGGGCCACACCACCACACACCGCCCCGCAACCCTACCTCGCCCGTCAGCAAGGAGGGCGCAAAAGCGAAAGTGAAAGTGCGGGGTACGCGAGTCGCCCAGCCTTGCCCGCCGCTGTTGTTCACTTTGTCTCCGGATCGCCCCACTACTCCAATCCGGGGGGCCGGCGTGGAGAAGGCCGCAAACCTCAATCGGTGCTCCCGCCGGTGTTCGAGGTCCGATTTGGAAACGGAAAACGGGTGTCACCTCAGCTCGGGCTCACAAACACAGTCCCCTCATCTAGGACAGGATATAGTCAGGATTAATGCAGGAGGTCGCGGAGGTCCTCGGGAGCCTCGCACCTACGCGGCCATCTTGGTTGCGCGCTAGGCTCCTCCGCTTTATAGATTTTAAAGCAGCGTTATATCGTGTGAACCGAGGTCTTCTGTGGGGAAAAATCAGGCTGTGGGGGCTCCCTGATAGAAGACTAGGCACAGTTGAGCAGTTATACACACACACATGGATTCAAGTTAAACTGGTGGATGGTACAAGACTATCGAGGAGAATCCCAACAGAAATAGGCCTTAAGCATGGGTGCATTTTAGCCCCACACTTGTTCATCTTGTTTATGGCTGACCTTTCCCCAAAATTGTATCAAATAAACTCTCTCCCGCCACGAATGGGTCCTTTAATCCTGACTCACCTTTTATACGCAGATGATATTGCTTTACAAAAGTGGTTCAGCAGCGATCACTCACGGAATTAGCAGAACACGCCAAGGCCAAGATGTTAGAAATAAACATGACCTAAACAAAAATAATGTCCATCTGGAATTGATCTGTTTCTCCACTCAAGATTAAGCTGGCAGACTAGATCCTTGAGAAGGTTAGCAGTTATAAATATCTGGGCTGTACATAGACAAGAAATTAAACTTCGAAGCGCATAAGCAGTACTTTGTAAAGAAAGGAAACGCACTGATTTATGCTTTATGCTAAGAAGCTGGACGGTCCCTCTTTCAAGCCTTTACTAACAGTTATTGTGGTTAAACTACTACCAATGGTGGCATACGCAAGTGACGTTTTTAGGTCTCGTCTACGCAGCGCGCATGCGCTGCATAGGAAAAAGACCTTTAGCAATTGCTTTACTTTTGCAGGCAAAAACGTGCACGCGTTGCATTTCTTTCAATGGCAACGCGTGCACGTTTGGCGATTCCCTTGCAAGAGCGAGCTTTGACAGATGGTTCCTGCTCGCTCCCGCAAGGGAATCCGGCGCAGGCCCCCTCCCATCTCCCCTCCCCCTGCTGCCTCCTCCTCTCCTCGTCAGCGCGAGGCGCACGCTCTTGTTTTGATTTCGTGGTACAGTCGGCTTGACGCTGCGGTAAGACTCTCAGAGTTACCTGCTTTCCTGCAGCTCTGAAAATAGATCAAAACCGCCTCGGGAGCCACAGGAATTCTCTGCAGAACTTCGCCTCTGACTGATAGGAATGCTGCGAGGAGGGAAAAGGTGGCTACAGATCACAGCTCTGGAAAACCTACTTTCCTTAAACGTTTAATGGCCTTCAACTTGGTGCTGCCATGAGCCCTCGCAGTCTTCCTTATTTACGTAAAATTCCTCTTAAGTGCAAGTGTCTCTCCAAGGCAGTGGTTAGCACCTCGCACTGCGGATGCGAGACCCTGCCCACTCATGAGAGAAAAGCACTCATTTATGCAAAAGACAAACCAGCTGAGAGGGGGCATGTGCTGCTTCCGGTCGTCCCTTTGAGTTTGCAAAGATGCAAGCATTCATGCCTGCGCCAAGAGAGCCACTATGGTCCAGACCAATAAACGTTCTGTGCTTACATCGGCAAAGACAAAACACACACACACACACACGCATCAGCAAGTAGCCAGTAGTTTACAAGAGCCTCACATTGGGGCCAGCTGAAAGCGTCTCTGATGTTCTAGGACATATTAAGAGAACAAGCACAACATTTTAACTCGCCACTGAGCACACACCAGATAGCCACCTGCACCGCAGAGGCGGTGACACACCGCTCCCTTGAATGCATCTGTCATCCACTCTCTGCTGAGATTTAAAGCTCACATGGCAATGGATGTGCAGGGCCGAAAAACAACCATTGGCAAATCCAACAGGTCTGCCTTTAATATGCCAAAACATGTTAATACAGGCATTCAGAAATGCTGTTTACTTGTGTTGCACGCCTAAACACACTATCACGTTAAAGCCTGCCCTAATGGCGTTGCCAATGTAGGGAAATGTAGAACCAAAGATACTTTCTTTACAGAATGCATGCAGAAGTCAAAGAACTGAATGTGACAAACTGTGTGATGGAGTCTAAACTCCTAGGAGAGTCTGCTGACTTCCTCTAGTACTGGTCAAGCGGGGAGGAGCTCTGGTGTGAATGAAGGGTCCAATTCATCAAGGGAAACACTGGCGACGTGATTTAGCATACCGTGGCGAACAGACAGACAACTGTGTCAGTTGACAACCCCCTTGCTCACACAATATATGGAGCTGAAGAAATTATCAGGGAATCCCTTCAGCGGCGTAAAACTAGATGTTCAGGCAGCCAGAGGGTGACTTGCAAAACTATGAGGGTCTGCTACCTAAACCCTCTCCCTAGTTATTTGTGTATTATTTATTTTTGAGTTTTATATAGTGAAACCACGATTATCACCTTCTTGACTACCCTGATTATGGAGCATGTATTGTTGCTGCATCTCAAAGCAGAGGCCTGCAACTCAAAACTATTTACATGGAGTGAAATGGGTCAGCCCACTCCTGCCGCTGGATCTCTTCATGATGAGTGATGGCCTTTTACAGCAGTCATCCGGGTAAAAAGTAGTCTACTTTTGTGCCAGGGTTGGTAGGCCTATCTCTTCTCTTATTTCTGATTTCATGTTTTTTATTTATTTATTTATTTTTGCAACAGGCCATTTTCACTCTTATTCTCAAACATATGCACCTCGTCTTTAGATGGCAGCATATTTTCGTTTTATTTATTTTACACCTTGAATGCCTAATGTTTGCAAAAAATAATTGCAAAAATATTGAAGGCTTGCCAAGGCCAGACTATTGGCTTTGCTAATCCTTGTTCATTTTGGAAAGGAGCTATGTCCAGTTCTGAACGTAGGTGTGTCGTATCGTACACACATGCAGGCACCAGGGTACGCACTGTTCTCTCCCCAGGCAATACTGGTTTTGTCTACCCAAGCTCGGCCAGACAAGGAACATGCAGAGTCAAGGCATCCATATCTCCTGTCCTGCTTTGCCACTTACATTGACCACATCCTGGTTCCTAGGGCTCGCTGCAAATATTTTAGAGTTACGTAGCGACAGCACACAGCTTTGCAACTTGAGTTTTCCCTTTTATGTTTTTGTTCTGAGAAAAAAAAAGTACTGCCAGTTTACCAAATGTTTTTCACATCTTCACAAATAAATATTTATTGAGTGTCCACCCAGCCTCAAATCGCAGAATAGCTTAATCAGTTTGGAATCACCGCAGAAATATGCATTTTTCTAGTAGGGCTCCTAAGAGGCGTTAACGATTAGTATTGGTCACTCTGGTGGGACTCTTCACAGAACAAGGCCTGACTGGTATTGAACAACACCCCTTAAAATTTGAGACACTGGAGGGGTCTGTAACACTTTTCAAAGACCCCCTCTAAGGAAAGGCTCGCTACCACCAGTACAAGTGTCTATATATTCAATTTTTAACAAAACATGTCAATACACCACAGGAAAGACAGAAATTTCCAATGAGGTACGTGAACAAGGACGGAGTAACAAGACGCCGGCAGATTCCGGTAGCGGTGACGTGAACACTTGCACTCACCGTGTGGACACGCGACCGACTGGCGCGTGCTCCTTGAAGAGTGAGTTGCAGGTACGAGGAACACTCCCAACCACTCGATTCCATGTGAATCTCAAGTGAGGTGAATACTGGTTACCCCGGCAGCCCTTATGAAGTTGCGCAAATAGGTGGCAACAAAACATGTTGGCTTTCTGCACTTGAAAATGGTTTAAGATATACCATTCTTTTAATTGAGGACGCACACAGCATTGAATAAAGCCATGTCTAGCTAGTGAGTGGTACTGGGGGCCTTTGATATAATCTGCAAGATCTCTGAACAGCTAACGGCACCAAAACACCCACATGCCCCTAAACCCCACAAACGGTTTGATAAATCATGCTCACATGCACGGAGAAGCCTTATAAATGCAGTGAAAAACCTCCAGAGGGATTGGGTAGAAATCAGCATATGCAGAAAGTATTATAAAGAGGTGATTAAGAGGAGATCGAAACAGAAGCCTGGGAACAGCTTATCGCTGCATGAGCAAGGAATAAGGTATCGCAATTCTGGAGGGTAGTTAATGCACATTTCTTCTCAAATTGCTCCTCCACCTCCAGTGACATAAATATTTCCGAATATTCGTGGGTTAGCCACTTCACTACCCTTTATGATTTAAATGACCCAGCCTGTTATAAGAGTAGCACTATAAGTGGCATGGCCAGTCTGGAGGATTCTGAACAGCTAGTAATCACTGCTAAGGATGTCACTTAAGCTGTGTGCTGGTTCTCGGGCAGAAAGGTGCCTGGCCCAGACGAAGTCCCTGTAGATCGTTTAAAGGAAAATGTAACATTTTGAGCCTCCTTCTTGGTTAGTGTGCTTTGCTGCTTGTGCTCCCAGAGCCCCTCAAAATCTTGGTCCAAGACAACAGTTGTCCCAATTTATAACAAGCATTGGCATAACCAATAGGTCTCGCCTTTGGGACCTTATAAGTGTTTAGTTATCCAGCACAATATCCTTGGTGCAACAACATCAACTGTTGACTGGATAAACACTTATAAGGTCCCAAAGGCGAGACCTATTGGCTATGCCAATGCTTGTTTAATGGTGAAGAGGCCTTGACTCTGGATACATTGTAAACAAACACCTATAAGCGAATTTTTGTTCTGCTGCAGAATGCCTCACCAGCAAAAGTCAGCTTGGAATTTAGACTCATGCAACAAACCATTGGTAGATGTTACTCCACCATCAAAGCATGGCACAAAATGCTGTCAAACCAAAGAAGTCCACTAATTAATGCCCTATGGCAGTCATTGGAAAAGGACCCTGGTGCCGTTTACAGTAAATACCTGTGGTCATCACTTAAAGAAACAAACACAATGGACCTTTGGAACTTGAGCTTACCTCACCCTGCCTTGTGCCGTGCAATAAACAAAGACGCTGTCACTCATAAATAACAGCGCAGTTATCTAGGAGAGAGAGAGAACTAGGTAGCTTGTCCGTATCCCCAGGTATTATATGTTAATCTGAAAGGACTAGCCTATTTGTGAATAATACAGGACTCAGGACTGTATGACAAGAGGGAAACCATTAGGTTTCTTCATGAAGCCCTCACCCACCAACCTAGTTGGTGGCATGCTTCATCATCGGGCCCACCCAGTGACACCGAGTGTGTCCCGGGTGTGCTACTACGCCTGAATACAGCGGAGCTGGTATGTTGCTGAGTGTGCAGTGTGTGTGACGTGAAAGTGAAACTTTAAAAGGCTATACAGTGGTCCCAGCACCCGAGGGGATAATTAATATTTAATATCTGGGACTCTGTTAGCATTAAAAACAACAAGGCAAGTGGATGTGTGTGGAGTATGTATTAGGACCTCCTACATCCAGGTGTGGTCTACATGTTTTAGCCAGGCCTTTGTAGTGAAACTTGCTTTCCTCAGGACCAATAAATAAGTGATGGTGCAATCTATACTTAAGTGAGTATCTGATTGAAAAAATGTGAAGCAAATGTGACGGAACTACAGGTCCCCAGCTGGTCTTGGCCTCCAGAGCCGGTCAACACCTCTGCCGGATTACTCCCCTGGGGCTTGGAAAGGGAATCCCCCTCCCACATATATAGCACCTTAGCGAGTGCTTCACATTTTTTCAATCAAATACTCACTTAAGTATAGATTGCACCATCACTTATTTATTGGTCCTGAGGAAAGCCAGTTCCACTACAAAGGCCTGGCTGAAACATGTAGACCACACCTGGATGTAGGAGGTCCTAATATATACTCCACACACATCCACTTGCCTTGTTGTTTTTAATGCTAACAGAGGCCCAGATATTAAATATTAATTCTCCCCTCGGGTGCTGGGACCACTGTATAGCCTTTTAAAGTTTCACTTTCACGTCACACACACTGCACACTCAGCAACATACCAGCTCCGCTGTATTCAG
This sequence comes from Triturus cristatus, assembly GCF_964204655.1. Lineage (NCBI taxonomy): Eukaryota > Metazoa > Chordata > Amphibia > Caudata > Salamandridae > Triturus > Triturus cristatus. The sequence continues at coordinate 502,917,813 of NC_140588.1, read as the reverse complement.
GCGTAGTAGCACACCTGGGACACACTCGGTGTCACTGGGTGGGCCCGATGATGAAGCATGCCACCAACTAGGTTGGTGGGTGAGGGCTTCATGAAGAAACCTAATGGTTTCCCCCTTGTCATACAGTCCTGAGTCCTGTATTATTCACAAATAGGCTAGTCCTTCATGATTAACACTCATAAATAACAAACGCACATTGACCAGTCATACACATGCCTAGATTGTATTAAAGTCTTACAGCAGCCCGAAGCTGGCAGCATATCTAAACATGACATACTTGGTGTATCTAAAGAGAAAGCTGATGGCTATCCGATTTGCTTCTCTACCATCCTTTGCCAATCAACCTTTATGAAAACATAATGGTCCTAAGACATGCAGGTTATGCAGCGCTGTAAAGGAAGACATTAACCACATGGTTTGCACCTGTCCATTTTTAAAGAACGCTCGTATTTTACTATTGAAAAACATTTTTAACGACAGGGGCATCAGAACCTGTAGGTCGGCCATAATAAAAGGCCTTAATCCATCTGACCCTCAGATTAACTGTAAACTGGTGAAATTCTTGGTTTATATGACAAATTACTTAAATGAAATGTTTTAGTACTGGAAATAATTTACATTGGGTACTCGAATTAACCCCATTTTCAAGAATAGATGTTTTGTTGCTTCATTACCACAGCAGCACTTTATAGCCGATTACACCTCATAGTGGTCTAGATGTTAATTTTAAGGCACTTAACCCACCTGATCCTAGACTAACAAGAAATTGATGAAGTTTACCTCAATTTTACTCTGTAATCTTACAATTTGACAGGACTGTTGCTAGTAACCTTAGGCATAACATGACCATTTGATGATCTATGTATTCACCATCAGCTTTGTTACCTTACAATACTTAAACTGAAGCCCGATGGTGCAACTTCTTGCAAACAATTAGGATGTGCCGGAACACGCTGTGTTTATAATTTTATGAAACCAATTAGTAATCATGTATTGCATCACACCAAGATTTTATGTGCTTTCATGTTTAGTCTATATTGCAATATTGTGATGGTTTTTATTAATGTAAAACAATAAAGTTTGATAGTGGTGTCAGAACCCCTTTGAGAGGGCCATGTGGCAAGCAGGAGCAAAAGGGCCCAACTGTGGTTGTTGGTGCCTTTTCACTTCTGATGTGTAAGGGCCAGATCTACAGTGGGCTCTGAGCAGCTGGGCCGATTACCCCTTCAGCACCTGACTGTCAATGGTGGCGTGGGTCAGGCAGTCAAAGGCTTCTCGGGGAGGAGGTAGATGTAAGGCTCACAAATGAAAATACATCCAGCAACCCCAATAGATGATTGTCCAATCAAATACTTGCTTTTATGTAAAAAGGGGTATTTATCTACTAACATCAAGTGCAATACAATGTAATGCAAGTTCTATACACAGTCTTCTTAAGGCAGGCCCACTAGTGTTACCCTGGTAAGCTTTCCAATCCCACTTCCAGGTCTATGGATAAAGGTTTCCCCCTCTTAAGTGTGGCAACATCCAAGCTAGGTCCCAAAAATGAGTTCAAGTCTTAAAAGATCTACAACGGCTTTTAGCAAAAGTGCATGTGTCCTCCGCATCGGGGCGCATCATTAAGTGCATCTTCTCCCAGGGTGCAATGGCCCAGTATCAGTCTTACCTGCACCGTTCCTGGCCCAGTGTTGAGCAGACCTCTGGAACCTGAGGCTACGACGGCAGATATCCAGGGTGCTCTTCTGATCCAGTGTTAATTCTTCTTTGTCCGGGGGCTGGTCTTGGGTGCTCCCAGACTCAGGCAGGTAAAACTTGGTTCCAACTCTGCAGGCCACAACCTGCAAGTCCATTAAGACTGCACGCTGTCCTGGCGCCACTGCCCTCCTCCTGGACTGCAAACCGCCTCCTGATGTGCAGGAGATCTTGACATCACACAAAGGGCGAAGGTCCTCCGTGTTCTGTGCAATCCCCCCGGCATACAGGGTTCACTTAGTGGCATCGATAATCTGATCACCCTCTTCGGGTCCCAGCACTACCAAGAGCAACGGCCCTCCCTTCATGACCGTACGGCACCAGAGTGACGACCCTTTCTCTCAGCAGTGGTCTAGTCCTCACCGATTTCCTCACCTGGCATACAGGGGCCACACAGCACACACAGACAGACGGCCCGATCGGCACGCTGTTCTCCATGGACCAGAATCTCACACTCCACTTCTGGGATTGACTTGGTAGGACTCCCACTGGACCTCAGTCCCTCTAGGCAATCTCCTTCTCCTCTAAGGGCCCACTGGCCTTGGGTCAAGCAGAATCTGTAGCTCCAGGCAAGTGTTCTTGATTCTCCTGGGTTATGTCCCCTAATTCAGCATAGGGTCCTGGCAGATCTAAAGTCCCTAGTCCAGTTTAAAATAGACATGACTTGTGATGAGCTTCTCCACGCTGATGTACAGCTTCAGTTTGACAATTTGGGAGTCTCAAACTCCCCTTTTTATAATCCATTTCCAGTCACACTTGTGATTTAGTGTGTCTTTCTTTGGAGTTTGTGTTTTGGGGGTTGTCCACTTTGAAGTGCCCACTACTTTGTTGTGCTCTTACCCCGGAGACACGTCTATCACAGCAGGACAGTCTCCAGTCTTGATAACACCAAACATACACCATGGGAGCGACTACAGGTTCACACTTGATTGTCAGCTTCACTGATGTGCATCAAAAGGTTGGTAAAGGGCCCCAGCCCTGCTGTTTATGATTCTCTTATCAGCACCATCTCCTTCTGAAGATGAGCCCTGTCCTCTTCGACCTCTGCCCAAATCAAAAGAGCCCCTTTTGAAATGCTAAAGAGCCTGAGTCTTTCTTCCTCCAGTGTGTCCACCCACCACTCATGAATGTGGCAATCCGCAAATCTGTCAGGGAGGATCCTCTACCTCAACATACTCCTGCAGCCAGTCCTGCGGTTCCAATATGGGACCAACAGGTTTTGACGCACTGTACCCTCCCAAGTACTCCAGCATCTTTGGCGCTGCACGCGAACATAAATGTAGTTTCTCATGTGCTGCACCTGTGGCCACTTAGAAATACCAGTGCGCCGTGTGTAGACATGCACACAGACTTCCATGTAATGCTACCATGGGCACACACACATAACAGTGCTGTGTAGAAACATTCACACCTCTCAGCACTCTACCCATCCAGATGGATGCTGAGTGTGAGCTAAGCATACAGCAACAGAACTTTAATTGGGGAAGCCAGTGGAGCCCACTCCCATGAAAACCGCGCTGGTCATTCTACTGATTACTTTTTACTAAATATTATGCTACAGCTACTTTGCTTGTGCTACCTAACTCTTGGGAAGAGCATTAGCTCTTTACCACTTTCAGGGTTGTCTAACCAGACCACAGTCGAGGCAGGACTAGGTCATAGCGCACACACATGGCCCGTGCTCCCTCATGACCAGGGCACTCAGGGCAGGGCTACACACCTATCACCATGCGAGGGACTTTTCCGATCAAACATGGTTTGTGCATTCTCTCTGAATGGTCAACAGCTGTACAGCTTGGCTACTTTTTTACACATACAAAAATAGATCGCGCAGTTCCACATGATTGTACTATCTCCCTCTGTCTGTTTAATATTATCAACCTCTGTTTTTTAACCATTCAGGCAAAGCGACAATCAGTGGTCAGGCCCGAGACATGCAGTCGATATACAGATGATCATACCAGCAGTCCTGGACATTATCTCAGTCAATGTACATACATTAATGACTTGAGACATCGTGAAACTGTCAAGGGCCTAGAAATGGGAGATAGTAAGAAAAAAACATTGGTTAAGTAAAAACTTCCCCATATGGAGCCAGAGGTAAAGAGAGATCTTATAAGGAACCATTTCAAAAGGCAACAGAGGGTGTTAATGCTCATCAGAAGTAGGCTTGGCTCTCTAGAGACAATTGAACATTTCAAACTATTGACATCCAGAGGTGTGCAAGTTAAGGGGATTAGAACATTCATAATGAAAGAGCTGTGAGCATAAGCACCTGAAAGCACCACACACTCATTACTGAAGAAACATGCATTTCTTGGTAATAATTAACATTACAGATGTTGATTGAAAACAGGACGCACATGCAAGGACAGGCTCTATTTAGCTAATAGTTTTCAGTTATAATAGGTAAAATAAATGGATTCCTCAAGTGGAGCGACAAATACCTCCTAGGATATCAGTTGTGCCCAAGAACAGCGGCATTCACAAAGGATCTCTGATGACTGTAAGAGCATGGTGCGGAGAACATAATACATAGGCATGGAGGAAATAGTGCTTAGCTGGAAAGAAGAGACAACTTAGGGATTTTGCGTCTTCAGTTCAGCTGCACACAAGAGAATAAGGCAGGTGGAAAATAAGGTAACTGTAAAAAGATGGTAAGTGCTGTAGAAAAGGGATCCACTGGATGAAATGGAAACTCTAGAAACTCTAGAAACGGGTGCAGTATTGACTCTGGGTAAAAGGATGCCCACCTAAAACACTATTGGTTCTGGAAACAATGAATTGCTGCAGAGAAACGCCAAGTTAGGAAACACATTTGCTGCATTATATACAGGGCCCCTGAAATTACACAATTGTCCAGCTCGGTCGTTTTCCACATAATTATTTATTTAGTACATTGGCACCATACCCTACCATCGGATCCATAATTTGCAAATTTCAGCCCAAAATGTGTTTCTAGCTAACAGCTCAAAAGTTACTAAAAAAGAAGTGCTACACTTGGTTCAGCGCAGTGGCAGAATGGCGTCAGGGTTAACTGGTCACCTTTTTAAAAATTATGACTGCCGTATTACGGTGTTAAACTGGCACTAATGAGGTGCAACATTGGCCACATATTATAAATAGTGGTAAAAATGCTAAAATAACGATATAATTTTGCCAACGATTGTGCTGTATGAGGAGCATAATTCTGTCAACCCTGCTGCAAAATTTGAGTGGCCCTGAGTATATAGCAATAGGGCAATCTAGGTAAATACGGAGGAGTCTAACAGGAGTGCTATATTAATGAAAAATACAGGGCTGAAGGACTGTTGATTTTTCACTTCTGTTGTTGGCCAGCATGGGTGTAACTGAGTTAGTGAGAAAGAGCTTCTAGGAAATGTAGTCTTTTAGAGGAAAATCTTCAAATCTTCTGTAAAATTCATCATGGGTGGGGAATGGAAGACGATGTGAATATTTTCCATGAAGCTATAGATTGATATATTGATATGCCAATGAGATCAGGTAGCCAGTCTAACTTTGAAAGTTCATCAGTCTTCCTATCTAGTAGCATGCACAAGGGCGAAGGTAACTGTCAGGCCTTGTTCTTGAGGCCCACAGGGCAGACATGGGATAAGCTGTAGTGGTTGAGGTGGTTAGCCACTGGTGTCTGGGGTCCTTTCTACTTTGACTCTGAAAACTGGGACAAGCAAAACCTTTTCTACTCTTGACTATCAGGATAGCAAGGGTGAGCCGTCACAGGCTTCTCAGGGAGGTAGTGTAGAGGGCTAGAGCTCGGAACTCAACAGACACAATAATGTAATGTTCACCCGATGCTTATCTTTCATGTATCTAGAAAGTACTTTAATCACACAGCAGAATTTATTATATACAAGGTTGCAAACAAAGCCCTTCTAAACAGCGAGATGCTACAACCCCTTCTTTCCTGTATTCAGTCAGAATTCCCCTTCTTCCTGCTAGGGTCATATCTACAGTCCCCAACACAACATGGTTAAGGCAGGATTAGGCGGAGTTGTAAGGGGTTTAGATGCTCTCACAGGTCAAGTGTGCATCTCAGTTGGGTGGCTGTTTACCCCTTCAACAAAAAGTCTTAGTATGTGCAGCAGACATGTTTCTACACATTTATTCTCTTGTTCTGGAAACACGATTTACCTGCTAGTCATTGTAGTAGTTCAGGCTGTGCCTCAGATATGGTCCGATTCCCCACCCGCACCGAAGTGGCTCTTCCTCTGCGGGAGCTGCGCCAGAAGTTCAAAGGGTTCATTGGTGAGGCATATATGCATGACTGTACTTGTCTACGTCCACAGCTGCCCTGTAGGCTGGCTGCAGGCTGGTGTTCTGGGGTTGCAGTTAGGGCTTCCAGTCTGAATCCCTTGAGGTGGTGCCTTTCTAGCAGTTGCAGACTCCAGTCCAATCAAGGCTTCCCACTTTGGTGGAGATGCAGCTTTCACTGACAGCGTCAGCTGTAGCGGCACCAGACTCTTACGCCATGTAAAAATCAATGGGCCACACAGGATACTTGTTATAGTTTAGTCTTATCCAGATTACTCAAAAACTATGCAGAATGACTGATGGGGGTTCCCTCCATGACTTAAGTCACTCCTGGCTTAGCTTAGCAAGTGTATTTTTTCTGGATACTCTTGAACCTGGTAACATGTTGGGCTTCTCTTCCTGGACAGCCTTCCCTCCTGCAGGACTGGCACACTTTTCCCCCTCATTCAGCAGGTACTTCAAGCAGACCCTCAGCCTCTCCACCCGAAAGTGCAGACTTCAGGTGGTATCCCCTAACTGCTGAGAGACTGGCTGTCAGGCTGAAACCAGCCCCGTTTGCAAAGCAGCTCTCTGAGTTCCCTGCAGATCACTCACTTTCTTGGTCAAGAAGAAATTGGGACTTGAACATGGTGTGTTGGTTTGGGTCCCACTTGCATGCATATTTTCCTTGTGGATCCACTGCCCATGGTTTCCGAAATGGTTTTGGTTGGTTCTTTTTCAAAGGTTGTTCTCAATCTCTTTTCCAGACACAGCCTTTGTGCAAAGTGATAATTCTCATAGCAGGTAGTAGTGGGGCTGCCAATGCACAAGACAAATGAGCATCTCTTTGGTAACAAGGCCCTCATTGATTTTCTAAAGGTAGCCCTTTTTCCATCCTCCCTCACTTATTGTCTGGGTCTTCATCCTCCAGTCACAGGAATACAGGCAATACAATTCCGCTGTCTGTTGGAAGCTGTCCATATCCTCCATTGTGTGCCAAGCTAAAATCATGGGCATCTAAAATGGATCCAACTGGATCCATTACTCAAACAACACACAGTCCTATTACCACATGTGCTACGCAGTCTGTACATACATGCGCTTGACTTGTAAATGAAACGCCAGCACAAAGCTCTGGATTTCACGTAACAGTGGACCGCTAGCTGAGAGAAGCCGTCCGGTAGAAAAAAAGTATGGGCACACAATAGATTCAAGTACACGGTCGCTGCCATCACCACTTCATGATGCACACAGGGCATGGTTGTAGTTTCAATGCCTACTATGAGAACACACTTGGTGCACCCCTCCAAGTCACACAAACAGGTTCAGGACCTGGCATTGCCAGTGACAGGCCTAGGCCTATGTGGACACTCTTTTAGCGTGATACCAGAGTGAAAAATTTGTCCGGATACCAGTTTTAAATGTGGTTGGATGGCACGCCTGTCAGCATTGCAGGCTTGTTCACCATGCAGGGGATATTCTCATCTTAACAATAAAAATTCCTGACAAATGGTGGAAGAACTCAAATGGCAATCTGGACCTGAGTCTCGTTATGAAATGTCTGACCAAGAGTTTGGAAAGTAAAGGTATTTAGGAGTTCTAATCGATGAACACAATTCCATGAGTACCCATTTGGGCAATACAATAAAAAGTAGACTTAATTCGCCATCTCACTTAGGGAATGTTTTGTATGATCCATTGAAAGGCCTATTAGTTTGCTTGCCTGTGAATTCCAGTCTGAATTATTCCAACTCGTACCCTGGCCATGATGCCGTGTGACATTCATTTTTTGGCTGAGATGGTGGAATCATGTTTCAGAATCCGGAAAACATTTTCTCTAGTTGAAGGCTGATGGTCAAATAAAATTAATGTATTTCAGTTTATTGCATCTTTAACTCCGCTGACAACCATATGCCAAGACCCTTTTCCCACAAGGTACTAAGGATTATTTTTTACTCCCTCTCTCTTATCATATGCCTTGTGAAGGCAGTCAGAGTGTTTAATAATCCAAGAAGTTTGTGATTGATTTCTTATAGATTACCTATTGCTCGGGCTCTCTGATTCAAAACTCAGGTTTGTACTGCAAATTCTTCTGTTTAACTGATAGTTTGCATAGTGGCCTTTTGACTTGATGTAGCTTACAAGCCTTAGGCATTTCATCATCTAGAGTTGTTTGTCATCTTCATCACTGTTTTTCAGATTTTTTTTCATGATCTTTGAACTTCCTTGCTTTCGTGAATTGGGGATGATGTTGCTATTTTATTGAGTGCTTTGAAATACCAATGAAGATGGGAAGGAGCAGTTACTTGCAATCCTTGTTCTGTGTCTCTGGTATCCTCATTATATTAAAAAAGATACAGAGAAGCCAGGAAAATAGCTAAGGAAATAGCGACCAAAATTCTTAATATAAAACAGCAGTCAAATTGAATTGAGAGCTATCTAACACTGTCGTCCATTAATGGAGCTTTGATCTGTTTACCGTCTTACGGTGTCATAATTGCTCTTCAGTGAAGCTTTTGTACATCTACATCATTCCCTGCCTTTTTTCCTTTTAAAAAATAATAAAAAGGTTTTGTTTCCTTACAGTAGATTTCCAAACTATTTTTTAAATCCGGACTATACATTTTGTCAGACAATACTGACTTTAAATAGTCTTTTGTTTCAAATATTTATTTAAAAGTTATTTTTCACTGTGGGAAAAAAGAGTGCCCTCAGCCCCACATATAGAGCTATTCCATATATGACACTTCCCATTATTAACAACTAGAATTACAAGTAAGTAGCTTTCATATCAGAGTTGAGTTATACCATTCTCTTGAGTTCTTTTTTGCTAACACTGTGGCAAAGGTTTTTTTTTAAAGAGTCCTGCAAACATCATTAAATCCTCTTTTCTCTTTTACCTTAGGGTAGACGTAAAATGCCAATGACCTGTGCTGCTTATGGATGTAATACAAAATTCTCTGCGGAGTCCAAACGGAAGGGAATAAGCTTTCACAAGTAATGTTATTTATGTTTTTACTTTTCAACCACCTCTTACATTGTCAAATGATATTTATTATCGCCCGGTAATATCATCCAGGACCATATGGCAGTCTCATTTCTGAACCTCTGATTGCTTAAATGTCATTGCACAATATGTACTGTCATTAGATAATCATGTGTGCTCTAAATACCAGGAATTGTGACTAGCTAGAGCTGTTTTGGTTTTCTAAAGGTTGGCTATTGCACCAGAGCTTTAATAGATAAACACGTTAATTAACAAGAATCTTTGTAAAGTAAAATAATATTAGATAATATTGTTAAAGATTGCAAAAAGTTTACTTTTTCTCACTAAGAATTATGCTGGGTGGCTGCCATGAAGGTACATCCTTGCATGTAAAAGAGTGCCAAATATTTTAATGGCAGACCTAAATAAGAAGAAAGGGTTTGCTAGTGATAAGTGGCACTAAGTGAAAGCCTTTGCTGAAAGCGTATGACTGCTAATAATGTGTTACAATTTATTGTGTATTTGTTCCCTGCTTGAGCCATTATTGGTATTTAAATATATTGAATTAAATTAAAATAATTGTTCTTACTTTTAAGTTAAAAATGATTTTCCACTTAAAGTATGTTTCTATTATTCCTTACTAATTAGTAAAAGGGATGTATAGAATCAATGAAAAATATTTTAATAAAAATGATTGTTACAGTAATTTGTGAATTAAAAAAGGTGATTCGAATATTTTTATATAAATAAAAAATATATACTATTATATCTATTTTAAATTACATTAGGTTTATTTACATTTGTAAGTATTTTAAATAAATTAGCATTATTTCCTATGGGGTTTTATCTTAAGTTCTCTACCACCATTATTTTCTATGTGACTGTGTTGTAGTATCAGTAGTTGGTTGTGTGGTGTGGTGGACTTACTACTGTTTCTTTTTTAGCAGTAGTTAAGTACTCTGGTAAACTTGACTCCACCTCCTTTTTCAGGAGGGGGAGATGTGTAAGTCTTCACTTTTGAATAACTTTACACTCTGATTTTGTGAATAGCCAAAAATAGTAAAGTTACTCAAAATTACACGTGTAAATTACTCTCAAGTGTAATTTACCTTTGTGAATAGCCCCGAGAACATCCACATAATCTTACTTTGTCTGTTTTGGTCATCATATTCTTGAAGCAGTTTTATTTGTCTTTTGATTTAAAATCGCTTCTTATTTTCATTAGTATTACTTTAAATGATATTATATGTTGTCAGCAGAACCATTCTCTCACACCACAAACTGTCTATAACCTATCCTTGTTTTTCCGATTGCACAAAACCAGCCCCTTCCCATCACATGGGATTTAACAATTCTTGTACATAGAATGACCCTGCAGGCTGACTTCATTACACATTGCAAACTTTGCATTGACCTGAAGTTCACAACCACAAACAAAAATTAACTCATGTTAAGATATTCCATGGAAACCTCACCATTGGCCAAAAGACACAAAATGAAGCAAATAATCCAGACCCCACTGTGCATCTCCAACACGGATCAGACCACATCGGCTACAATTTTATAACATTTAGAAGCAACAGTACAGTTTCTAAAGAAGTGCTGACTGGATCAATCTACATTTAGGTCCAATTCTTTGCCAACTAGACCCATGAATTGTTATGTATTCTTCTTTTAGGATTGTTGTAAATTTTTGAAACTTTATTTACTCTCGAGTTGATGTTTCTTGACAAACATCGAGATATAATACACTACACCTCACGCATGCGCACCATTAACAAGTTCGAACGCACTCGTTCTAGTGTTCTCACTGGCTTCCCAATTATAAGTACTTCCGGGTATGCGCACGAAGCACACTCGCAATCACACGCGGAGAGCACCGGGCGGTAACGGATGGATGTACTCGTCTTCTGGTAGGAGATAGTCAATAGCTTTCACACTTTTATATTTACTGGCCCATTTAAAATTTTAAGCGAGCGAGTTTACCGATTTCGTATATAATTTTTACAGAGCCTTAGTGTTTGGAATCGGTGTCTTGAACTTACGGACTGCTTTGGATTTTACTGCGATCACATACTCATAGCGTTGAATCACATTGGTTCCGTCATAGTCATAGGACCTACTGGGTCGGAATTATCACCAGGTTTAAGGTAAGCCTGGAGTTTGAGTATATACTCCGTTGCATGTATTTATACTCTTATGGCATAGGACACTTAATTTTCAATGCTGTCGGTTATCATACAGTCAGAAACACAATTTGATGGTCTGTTGGTTATCCTATTTGTTTATAGGTCCGATATATTCGCCATACTAAGAGAAGGTAGGGGTTTTCGTTAAACCGCTCGCACGTTTTTACTTTTTCATTTTCCGTGGTGCTTACAGTAGCTCTTAACCCACTTACCTCGTCATCTCCGTTTAGGCAATTAAAACTATGGTGCCCCAACACACAAGTTTTTCACATGATTGTTTGTATAATATATATGGTATATATATTCACGTTGCACTTGCTTTGAAGGGGACAGTATTGAAACTTCACGCATGCTTGATGACGAATGCTTTTTCTCCCTTTTTTCTCTGTTTTTGTCAAGATTCTTCAAAATCATTTCATAATTGCACTTCTACTTAATCATGGGTTAACTTACCCTACACTCCTGAGTACCCTTTTTTTGGACTTATGTGCACTTTGATTGGCGTTTCTTCCCACTTTTTCAGTTTGGCTTGGTTTTGAAAATTGTATTGTTCTGAGATATAACAGATGGGTACTTTTCTGTGATACGTACTCCATATATGTTTTTTTACCAGCCCTGAAGAAGTCGGGGGTGTGTGTGCCCCATGACGAAACACGTGTTGGCTGGCTGGAATATTCTGAAACTCATCATAAAAACGGAAAACTGAATTTACCTGGTCGTCCTGTGGTCCCTCATTACCCAACTGTTTTGTTGTATGGTTATGTTTGGATACAAATGCTAATATGTCTCATACACTGAAAATTTTACGTGTGCACAGTCTTGTTTTCTGTTCATACAGTTGGCCACGGCCCACTACTAGAGGGTTTAGGGGTTGTTTCTCCCTCTTCTGTGGCACCGTTACAGATATATTTGGATTATTACAAGAACGTTTAAAAGAGAGCGCTCGTAAATAACCTGACATTTTAAATAATACCCCCAGTGTGTTAATTCTTAGACCCATGAGTTTGCCAAACATTTTCCAGAAAGTTTCCAACCATATCTAAACTATGGTCAATCAATTAACAAATGGCTAAAGTTAGCAGCCAGGACAACTGTAGATGAGAATTAGCAGTGAGGACAGTAAATTATCACCAGGGTAAAGACGTAATTGATGGAATTACAACACGTAGGTAGAGCGACCACAAAAGAGGTCAGTATTCAATAACTATTTTCACACCAAGATGTTCACAATGTGTATATAATTGAAATCGGAAAATCAAGCCTTTCAGGTCATGTGATCTGAGGTACCTTGCAGCTTGTTACGTTAACTTCGGCAGAGTTTGAACCACTAGCTTTCAGATGGGCACAAACGATTAAGATGAAGAGTATTCACGGAATGCTGAGCACTCATCCATATAAAGTGTTAAGTAACATTTGGCTCTGTTGCACTTTAAATATGTTAAAAAATAAAAAGGTAAAAAAGATTTCAGTGAATTGTCAGAAAGGAGAAAGATGGCAGGTGACAAGTGTTAGCTTTCAGCTGTTAACATTGGGGAAAAAGTGACAGAAGTCACATTGTAAAAAAATATATTGACCTGATGATTCTGAACTGTTTTATTGTGGGCCACTCAATGCCCAAAGGACATGTAGTGTAGGATTTCCCCTTTAAATCTAGGGTACTACCACTGGTAAAAGGACAGAGTTCTTAAAACTCTAAAACATTACAAAAAAGAACAAAAGGTCAGGGCACTAGAAACCTGCACCAGTCAATCTGGTATTCTATGGTATGCTAGCAAGGGTGTGGTGCAAGGAGCCAAGTGCGAGACCTTCTTACGTCCCTATTATTTGGCAAAGCCAAAATTACAAGAAACAGGAATGGCTCAGCACACAGCTATGTAGCAGACAATTGTGTGTGTCAATAACTGAAAATGAACACTAATACAATGTCTCCCAAAAGATTCACAATGGACTTTAGTTTCTTAATGATGTAATTTTCTTTATTCTTTTGTTCAAATTTTCTGATCTTAAAAGCACAGCATACAGTTCATAGCCGACGCGGCGCGTTTCGTCCCAACGGTACTTCTTCAAGGCTATAAAAATATATGCATAGAACATACATTAATATATACAATTAAAATTTGTGCGGAAATCAGTTTGGACTAAACAATTAAACCAATATCCATATGGTACTTTTCCCTACACCATTGTGTGACATGTACACCCTGACATGTGAATCGTAGAGAGATATTAAACAAATTTGTATATTGGGAGATATATACAACACATAGGAGAAACCTCACAGAATAGCTCTTATAGTCATTTCTGACATATTTCAAACAATTTGTTGATATGTGCCTTTTCAGTCCTATCACGATTGTCAAAAGGGTTTCATAACAACCTTTCTGTAGTAGCTTTTTGACAGAATATGTCTGATAGTCAAATGTCTACAGTAAGAGATCAATTTTTTTCTACATATTGGCGACCAATGGTACAGTCAATAATTAAGTGTGGCATAATTATAATTCTTTCCATGTTTTATGACCAAGCAGTGAGACGTGGACCTTTCTGCACTGACACTAATAGATAATATCAAGCAATCAAATAAGTACAACAATGGACCCTCTCATATCGCCATGATAGTAAACAATAATGCAATTTCTATAATATACTGATTATCGTATTATGCAGGACTTTTAGTTTACCTATGGTCACTTAAAGGTTACACATACCTCAAAAATGATGCGTGCAAAATCCAACGTGAAGTTGAGTACTATATAGACAAATATTAAAAAATCATAAATCTATAACAGAAACCACAAATTGATATGTATTTGAAATTTTTGAATTTTTTGAAGCATATAAATGTGCACATAATAAAACACACTGTTACTAGCTCAAATTCGGATTTTTAATTTATTTCTTTTTTTAAAAATATTTTTATAAAATTTGATTAAAATGTTTAAAGAACATTTTTCTCATCTCTAATAATTTTGCACATGTAGTGTAATCACTTTGTATAAATTCTAACAATATGCCAGTACACTAATGTGAACTGGCAATTGCGATCAAGCATACCTGTATATTTGCAGAGATGGACATCTATATTATGTTGTCTAGAGATAAGTAAATAAAGGTTTGATAGCCTCAGCCCTATGAAAAAACACATGAGGTATGTTTAGGTTTTACAATTAGAACATTTATACAATCACGCTATTACGGACCAATCTTAGTACCAAAAAGACGATCTCCATTGATTTAAACTGTATACTCGGCATTCAATATGGGGCTTTATAGTCAGTTTCATAAAAGTCTAAGCATGAAACAATTGTAAATCAGTATATGTGATATAGAGATTGCGCTGGATTAATAAAAATAGCCTAAATGTGTAACAGAATTGCAGGTTTTAAACATCAGTATATACGACATAGAGTTTACGTTGGATTAATAAAAAAGTCTAGAAGTCTGACCGAATTACTGGAATTGGACATGAGATAATGATAATATACACACAAGTTTTTAGAGACCATATGGTTATTCTTACACAGAAAAGCGCTTCTATATGGAAAGTGTTGAGTAATAACACCGGACATAATATTTGTCCGACAGGCACCATATTTCAAAACCTACTTGGAAATATTATATATTACAAATCCAATTATAGAGGATTGTATCTTGAAAATATTTCACTGTGGGCATTATTACCAAGTATTGCAGGCATATTACACGTGTCCAATTCACATAAGATATTAATATAAAGTGAAGTAAAAAATGCAGTATATATAAATAAACGCTGCAAGTACAAATAAAACTTGTAGTCCAACCTTACGATCAAATATTTATACATGGCATAATCTTACCATGCATATACACCTTTATATGTGATAAAAACAATATTTTTCTCACAGACAATCCCCCATATACAAGCTATACCGTCGTTATAACGGGGCAGATATATACGAAAATCGACGCCATATTGGCAAGATTACAATACAATATCAAAACTCCCAAAATCAGCTTGTAAATAGATACTAAGTATTTGAGCATAACCGAGAAGTAAAGATCTGAAAAAGGGAGGAAAATGTAATTCAATTTAAATTTTTAGTGTTCTACAAAAGAACAACCAAGATTAAAGTGCAAAGTAC
This sequence comes from Triturus cristatus, assembly GCF_964204655.1. Classification (NCBI taxonomy): domain Eukaryota; kingdom Metazoa; phylum Chordata; class Amphibia; order Caudata; family Salamandridae; genus Triturus; species Triturus cristatus. The sequence continues at coordinate 502,902,514 of NC_140588.1, read as the reverse complement.
CTATCCTAAGTTACTTACAATCGCGGTAACGTTAAATATGTTACAAAATAAAAAGGTAAAAAAGATTTCAGCGAATTGTCAGAAAGGAGAAAGATGGCAGGTGACAAGTGTTAGCTTGCAGCTGTTAACATTGGGGAAAAAGTGACAGAAGTTACATTGTAAAAAAATATATTGACCTGATGATTCTGAACTGTTTTATTGTGGGCCACTCAATGCCCAAAGGACATGTAGTGTAGGGTTTCCCCTTTAAATCTAGGGTACTACTACCGGTAAAAGGACAGAGTTCTTAAACCTCTAAAACATTGGTGCCAGAAACAAAGTTAAAATTAGATGTTGGCGGGAGGAGCCTAGCGCGCAACCAAGATGGCCGCGTAGGTGCGAGGCTCCCGAGGACCTCCGCGACCTCCTGCATAAATCCTGACAGAATCCTGTCCCAGATGAGGGGACTGTATTTGTGAGCCCGAGCAGAGGTGACGCCCGTTTTCCGTTTTTAAATCGGACCTCGGACACCGGCAGGAGCATCGATTGAGGTTTGCGGCCTTCTCCACACCGGCCCCCCGTACTGGAGTTGTGGGGCGATCCGGACACAAAGTGAACAACAGCGGCGGGCAAGGCTGGGTGACTCGCGTACCCCGCACTTTCACTTTCGCTTTTGCGCCCTCCTTGCTGCCAGGCGAGGTTGGGTTGCGGGGCAGTGTGCGGTGGTGTGGTCTCGCTGGGGTGCCCTGCCGGTCCGCCAGCTGCGGTCCGTCCTGCGGAGCGGTGGTCGCTCCCCCCTGGACCCCTTGAACTGGATTGTCGGCCCCCCGTTTCTTGAGGAGATTGACTCGTCTTGGGGATTGAAACCATGTCCACAAAACAAGATGGCGATCGGGCTAAGATAAAATCGACCCGCCGTGGCGCGGCCCAGCAATCCAACAGTATGGACCGCTACACCCTCCAGAAGGGATCCCCAGAGGCGCCGCGTAGGTCCCCTACGGGCCCGACTGATGCTTCCGCTCTGCCCACGGACCTGACCCTCCGAGACGTCATGGGTGCCATCGCCGAGATGAAGGCCTCGGTGGACCAGCGCTTCGACACTCTGGCGCAGAAGATTGACTCGGTCCTCGTGGACGTGGGCCTCGTGAGGGCTGATTTGTCTAAAACCAACGACCGGGTCGACTCTTTGGCCCACTCTACCACGGGCCTCACAACGGACGTGGCGGCCCTCCAACAGGAGGCGCGCAGGCTTGGCCAGGCGAGCGCCCTGATGAATCGTCGGCTGGAGGATTCCGAGGGTCGGGCCCGGAGGAACAACGTCCGCATTATCGGGGTGCCGGAGGGACGCGAGGCGGAGGCGGCGGATCTATTTGTTGAGGACCTGGTTCTCACCCATCTCCAGCCTCGGGGGCTGAGTAAATTCTTAGCGGTGGAGCGTGCCCACAGGGTCCCCGGGGGTAGGCCTAAGGTTGGAGCCCTTCCGAGGCCTCTCATCGCCCGGATCTTCAATTTTCGGGACAGAGACGCTATCCTACAGACTTCCAGGCTACAAGGGCCGGTCAAACTTGACAATATGGACATCAATTTCTATCCTGACTTCACTCCGGCAGTCCAAAAGCAGAGACTGAGCTTTCTCGGTGTTAAACGTCGCCTAAGGGACCTGAATCTCAAATATGCGATGCTTTTTCCAGCTAAGCTGAGAGTGGAGGTGGATGGCCACACGCACTTTTTTGATCGACCCGAGGTGGCCGGGGACTGGCTAGACACTTTGCCCGGAGATCGGGACCGGGGGGGTGGGGGGGGTGCGGTTGGTGGGGAGGGCCCGCCGGATCAGGACTGAGGGACTAATGGTAGGCCTTGCTCTGGACTGCGTTGTTGTCACTATTGACTGTTAGGGTAAGTTCCCCTCCTGTGGAGGTCGTGTGGGGTCTCTTGGGGGATCTCCCTCCTCCTCTGGGGGACTAGTTAGTTTTCTTATCTATGGGGCGACAGGCACACTGCACTTTGGGGGGGCTGTTTGGGCTCATGCAGGGGTGCAGGGTGGGGGGAGTTCTGTTGGGTTGGGTGGGTTGGGGTGGGGTGTGGTTCGTTTCTACCGCAAGGCAAACCCGTTATTGTATTGTTGTTTTTGAGATGCTCTGGGGGGGACAAATGATGGCTTCGTTATGTGATGGGGGGTAGGGATTTGACTTTGTTGTCCTGGAATGTTAACGGACTGGGTGATAGGATCAAGCGGGGTGTGGTCCTGCAGTATTTGAAACGGATTTCGCCTGATGTGGTCTTTCTGCAGGAGACACACCTTATTGGTAACTCCTTTTGTGCCATGAATCGCCGTGGCTTTCGCTTGGTGGCCCACTCGGGCTTCACATCAGGCTCGCGGGGGGTGGGCATCATGATCAAGACCTCGCTCCCGCTAGAAATAGACGAGGTGCGCCATGATGAGAGGGGACGCTACACTGTCTTGGTGGGGAGGATGGAGGGCAAGGTAGTTGTCTTTGTCTCTGTGTACGTCCCACCGGGGCTACAGTCCACCACCTTTGCAGATCTGGGACGCCTCCTTCTTGACCTCCCGGGGGGGGCTTCTGGTGGTTGGGGGGGATTTCAATGCGGTGGCTTCTGGGACTATGGATCGTCATCCCCCTAGGGACCTCCCCCGGGCACAGGCGTGGTTAGCGGGCCTTTTGGACACACTGGGATTGGTGGACTGCTGGCGTTTAAAGCATCCCACCCAGCTGCAGTACACCTTCCATTCGGGTGCCCATGGTAGCCTCTCGCGGCTTGATTATGTCCTTGTCCCTGCGGCCTATGCTGGGAGGGTGGGAGAGGTGCGCCATCTGGCGCGGGGTATTTCAGATCATTCCCCGCTCCTGTTGCACTTGGGTGTCTTCCCGAGGGGAGAGGGCAGGGTAGCCCCAATCAATGCTTGGTACCTGCGTGACCCCACTATTCGTGCTGACCTGATTAAATCATTGCAATGGTATTTTGAGGAGAATGTGGGGTCCGTTCCGTCGGCTATCTCCCTGTGGGAAGCCTTTAAAACAGTTCTCAGAGGGGAGGCCCTCTCCTTTATCTCCCATGCCCGCAGACGCGCACAGGAGGAGGTGACCCGGGTGGAGGCCGAAATTACTGAATTGGAGGGTGATCTGGGGAGTGGGGTGACTGACGCGGCGCTGCATGTTCTACACCTTAAACAGGCGGCCTATGGGGCCCTCGTCACGGAGGCGGCCAGGGGCCTTAGCAGAGAGCAACAGGGGCGACTGTATGATGTGGGTGATAAGGCTGGCAAACTGATTGCGTGGTTGGATAAGAAGGAGAGAGCTAGTCGTGTGGTCCCGCTGATTGAGAGGATGGATGGTGTACGAATTACTGAGCCGGAAGGCATTGTTTCTTGCTTCGCGGATTATTTCCGCGAGGTATATTCTCCGGTCTCTCCCTGCTCGGAGGAGGACTCCCATGCCCTGCTGCGGGACATCGCGCTGCCCTCGCTTTCAGTGGAGGACAGGGATTCGTTGGATGCCGCTCCCACCTCGGATGAAATCGCCCTCGCCATACGCTCGGTCGCCTCGGGCAAGGCCATGGGCCCGAATGGCCTTCCTATCGAATTGTATAAGCTGCGACCGGATGTACTGGCACCTCACCTCCGTGCGATGTTCCTTGCGGCCCACTCGCGGGGCTCCCTCCCGCCGGACCAGCGTCTAGCTACCATCGTGGTTATCCACAAGGAGGGGAGACCGCGAGACCGGGTTACATCCTATCGGCCGATCTCGCTCTTGAATGCGGAGCCTAAAATCCTCGCCAAGGTGCTTGCCAACCGGCTGGTCGGCGTGGTGGGCGATCTGGTCCACCAAGACCAGTCCGGCTTCATTCCCCATCGCAACACGGCCCTTAACCTGCGGCGCTTGCACGGGGTGCTCGCGCGTGTTCCATTCGTGCGGGAGCCGGCCATCTTGGCGTCCTTGGACGCCACCATGGCGTTTGACACGCTCGAGTGGCCGTACATCTGGGCGATGTTGGCGAAATTTGGATTTGGCCCGGGATTCATCAGCTGGGTCAAATTGTTGTACTCTGACCCATTGGCGCAGGTGGTGGTGAATGGTCGAGTCTCGGCCCCATTCGTGCTGGGACGGGGCACGCGACAGGGTTGCCCCCTGTCGCCGCTCCTGTTTGCACTGGCCTTGGAACCCCTGGCGGAGTGGCTGCGGTGGCACCCTTCTATCCGTGGTCTCCGTTGGACCCCTGAGTATGAGGACCGCGTGTCCCTCTACGCCGACGACATCCTGTTGTACTTAGCCTCCCCGCGTAAATCACTGATTGTCCTGGTCGATGTTCTGCACTCCTTCGGCCGTAACTCAGGTCTTGTCATCAACTGGGCTAAATCCTGTATCTATGTGCTTTCCGGGGAGGCTCCTGTTCTCCCGCGGGGCTGCTCGATCCAGATTGCCTCGCAGGGGTTTCGTTACCTGGGCGTCTATATTACGCTGGACCCGGTGGCCCGCTACGAGCGGAATTTGCTTCCCCCCCTCCAGCGCTTGAAGGAGGACGTCGCGCGCTGGCGGCGCTTGCCGCTTTCGCCGCTCGGCCGGGCGGCATTGTTCAAGATGATGTCATTGCCGCGCTTTTTGTACGCTCTCCAGAACTCGATGGACCTGGTCCCGGCGCGTTACTTCCGTGAGGTGGAGAGTTTGCAGCGCCGCCTGTTCTGGGACGGGAGGCCGCGTATAGCCCTGGCAAAGTTGACGCTCCCGTGGTATGACGGAGGGATTGCCCTCCCGGATATTAAGCGGTATTACTGGGCCTCCCAATTAGCTGCAATTAATCACGGCCTTTACGGGCCCGCCTTAAACCCGGCATTTGAAATGGACAAGATGCTCCTGCCCGGTGGCGATTATAATCGAGCGCTCTACACTAGCGTGCCCGATTCCCGCCTGACGGGACCCACGCGTGTCATGGTGCGAGTATGGCACGCGGCCAATGCAGCTATGGGATGGAAGGACCGTTTGACCCGGGCGTCACCGTTGTATGCGTCTGAGAGGTTGGGCTCCCTATGGACCTCGAAGGGCTTCGATAGGTGGGACACGATAGGCATTAGTACAGTGGGGGACCTCTGGACGAGGGGAGGATTCAAAACATTTGAGACACTGCAGGCGGAGTTTCAGCTGCAGGGCAGTGAATACTTTCGATACCTGCAGGTCCGTCACGCTCTGGGTTCAGTCTTCCCAGACGTGGCCGCCATCCCGGAGTCCTCCCCATTGGAGGATAGAGTGCTAGATGGCCACGTTCCGGACAGCACGATCTCCCTCATCTACAAGAAGTTGATTAATGACCGCTCGGGCTTACTGACTGGGCTCCGCGAGGCTTGGGTTGCCGATGGGTTGGAGCTGGATGACGAGGACTGGATTTCCGCGGTGGCCTCCCCGAAGGAGGTGGCCATCCCGGCTCGCCTTCGCTTCGTCCAGCTTAAGATACTTCACCGGGTGTACATGACGGGGCCAGGGCTTCTGCGTATGGGCTATGCCGAGGATGGACTGTGTAAGCGTGGGTGCGGTGCATTGGCGACTTTTTTACATATTCTGTGGGAATGTCCGAGGGTGGAGCGATTCTGGCGTGGTGTGCATGAGGTCCTGCGAGCGGTTACGCATGTCGTGCTGGTGCCTGAAGCAAGGAGATGCCTGCTGAATGTGTGGGAACCAACCGACTACTCGGTTCCGCAGACGCGATGGGTGACGCTGGGTTATATGATCGCTAAACGTGACATCGCTCAACTGTGGGGATCCCAGAGGCCCCCGGCAGTGTCGGCCTGGAAAGAACACATGGATTGGTGCATGTTCCGAGAGAAGGTGGTGTATGTGGCGCGGGGTAAGCCTGGGGCGTGGCTGAAGGTGTGGGGCCCCTGGAACGCCTACCGCGGGGGTATTTGCGAGCCGCCATTGTTGCCTCCCGCTTCACCAGCTCCGTCCCCCTAGATGACCCCCTCCCTCAATCCCGGGCACAGTGTTTTCCCAGTCCCGGACCTATTTCCCTTCCCCTCCTTCGATTTTAGTGTATGGTTGGGGTCCCCCCATTTGAGGAGCATATGTTGTCACTCTTGCTCTCGGGTTGCCTTGCGGGTGTGGTTTTATGTTGTTAGTGTTGTATAAAACGAAACCGTATTGTGGGCTCAGAGTCATGTGGCCCACGTTGTTGATACCTCCTGCTTTAGCGTCTCTGTAACGCCAAGTGCCTTATTGTATATATGTCACTTATTGCTGTCACTTTAGCGGCCGGCCGGAAGGTTGTAGGCCCATACCTGTATATATTTGAGATTGTAATAAACGGTTTCAAAAAAAAATAAAAATTAGATGTTGGAGTGACACTGGGCTATTCACTGTCTCACCAATCATAAAGTATGCTACCAAACGCACCTGAAAAAACATCACATTACAGTTTTCATAGCAAAGAGTATTTTTTATCTGAATTCAAATACCCCACAACATTGTTTATTCTCTGATTTTTCTAACGGTGAGGCTGCTATCTTCTCAGTCTCTTCTCCTAAGGCACTGTATGATTCACTAAATGCACTGTTTATTGACAAAATCTCTAATTTGTTAATCATTTAAAAACAAAGCATGTGATGCTGAAACTTGATAAAATTGAGTGGTTTCTACAACTTCAGATATCATCAATCAGTTATTTTCCAATCCACCACATCTAGCTTACTACTCTCCTCTTTCTCAGAAAGATTTTGTTTTCTAATTAAAAGGAAAGGCCCTGTATACCACCTGTTGGATATATGTTATGGGTGATTCTAAAACTGATATGGATAATAATAGTGGTCCAAGTACTACAGTAACTTACTAATTTATTTGTGGCCCTTGAATATGAGCGCCCCAAATTAAAAAAAACAGTTTTTCCAGTAAAACTCATTGAAAGTACTGTCATAATGTTTTCAACAATGTTGAAAATAGGCTTTTCTCCTTGAACTCTTGCCGACTACCGTCTGATTAAATAGCAAATGGAGTCATATATTTTGGCCCTAAATGTTGAATTTTGCCAGTTTGCAGATGTTCTCGGTATCAGCGTGTGACATTGTTGACTAACCCACCATACTTGGCCGTATGTTATAATTGAAAACGTACATGCTTACATTAGACCAGATTTATGTCTGGCTAAGTATGAGTTGTATTCCCTTCTTTTGAGTCAAATTGAGAGAAATAATTGATATGTGGATTTCTCGGTGTCTCAATTTGAATCTTGTAAGTTTTTTTACATTGACATTATCCTTTTGGTCTCCCTTTTTCTCCTCTGCTGCTCATTCAGTCACAACTTTCTTTTGGTTGTGCGTCTTTGGTTTGACAGTATGAAGTTCTGGACCATTGACTTTTCACAAGACGTGCTAGGCATAATCTCAAACCATGTCCAATCCGTCAAAATAATGGGTTGTGGTTGCACAAGGAGCTCAGTACTACTTTCTTAAGTATAAGGTATGTCTAGACCATGTCAATTTCCCCCTATCACAAAATGCAAAGAAATAGTTGACACAATGATCTAGGAAAGTCTATGTGTACTTCTTTCTCTGCTAGATAGATATTGCTTAGGAAACCCATAGGAACATATGAATCTGAATACTTATACTTTTGGTTGTTGGGCCTTGCGATCCTGTTCTATCCAAAAGTGCTCTGCATAGAAGTATCATAATTTTGAGGGACAGATCCTGGTAACGCCTCATTGCTAAACCATGACAATGTGAAGACCCTCTTGATCTGCTCAGATGTTTATGGAATTTTTGGGAACCAATTGGTGTATGCCTTTTAATTAAATGGACGGGGTAGTGGGTGGGTGGTGCAGTAGGACACCTGAGCAGAAACTGAAATCAGCAACATGAGTCCTCCAAGACTTTCCATGTACGGGAGAGGACTAGTCAAAGTCCTGTAACTGAGAACCTCTGAATTTTAATGAAAGTTGTTAAGGTCTCTCTCTACAGTAGTAAAAACTATCTCTACATGCTTCATGAATTGCTTTGATAGCAAAATTCTCATCTTTGAGGCTTAGGCTTTGAAGAACAGTTGACTTTTGACAGGGCTTATTAGAAATAATGGCCACACAATTCTTAAGAAAAGGGACTGTTTCATCATTGGAAGACAACTTGCAACTTGGTTCTATTTTTATTAGGGTTCACCTTTCTATGGCCTGGGAAATATTCTAAAAAACAAAGTATATTTGGAATTTGTCCCAAAGAATAATTCCTCCTTTTTCTCTGGAGGTGGGGGACAGAGGAGTATCTTTGTGTCCTTTTAGGATCTGCTTTAAAAGGTTTTCAAATACTAGTCATTGTTTCAGACATGAGGTTTTGTTCTGTTTGAGAATTATTTAGTGGAACTGTTTAATCCACTGCTGGGGAATACTTGTAATACCTACATCACAGGATCAGTTTAACTTTTTTAACTTGAATCATTAGAAATATCTTTACACTGTTCATGATGTGAAAGCGATGAAAACCATAGGGGTGGGGGGACAGAGGAAATGAGAGATATTGTATGTGCTTGTAAGCGCATGCATAAGTGGAAAAGCTCAACAGTCCAACCTAGTATAAAAACAGTGTCATGAACAATATAAGGCTCCAGAGACAGGGTTCTGCACAGGCAAAATTATAATGGATTCAGGCACATGTAGGTTATTCTCTTTGCATAACTCATTTTATTATTCACTTAACATGAAACTCGGACTCATGATTCTTATTGTCAAATTTGCCACTGTTTCTATTTATTAAACAGGTGTTGTATGAATGCCACATTGGATGTTTGGGATTTGCAATAACTCCTGAGATTGGCACAAAGTCAAATATCTCTTTCTCTCACCCTCTCTTTCCGTCACTGCCTCTGCTTCTTTTTCTCTGTAGGCCACATTTTGACTTATTCTCTCTCTCTCACACTCTCTCTCATACTCAGGTTCTCACAATCTGTCACGCTCTCACCTGCTCTAACATGCTCACACTCTGTAACAAGTTTTCATTCACTCTTACAATACGAGTCCTGTCGTACGTAGAATATGTTACGAATCTATCTCAAATTCAGGTGTGCAATAAATATTATTTGGTTTTCGTTTGTGTTGCTAGGCAATTATTGTGTATGCTGGTAAAAAGAGTGGTCTTAATTTTGGTGCAAAATATTACTGCAATTTAGGTGAGATAACACATTGCTTCATTGGCCCTCATCTCTTAGAGGGTACAGCTATGGTATGTATTAACTCTGTGCCACTTTGAGTGGTTTTCCTCGACTCCTGCCACTGAACCCTGGATGTGCCTAATGTCTAATGCCCCTCTCTCCCCATAGGGTGGTGGTATCCAACTCGGGCTCTGTAATTTTGTTATTCTCACACCGCTCGTATCTAGGCTCCGTCCATTGTCGTGATCGTTCTTCTTATGGTGGTGGCACATCACTTTCCTCTGCCTGGCTTAATCCAGGTTGGCTCCCATGGGTCCTTCCCTTGTTTGCAGGGATGTTCTAGTTTTCAGCAGTTTCCACTCTATGGGATCCATTCCTTCTTCCACATCATGGCAGTACCTGTACCTCGCAGTGACCACAGTTCTTCTTCAGATGTGTCATGGAGTTCCTATTGGGTTCAAACGGTCTGCAATGCTTCCCAAGAAGAAAGAAGAGAAGTTCTCCCGTCATTCACCACTTGCAGATGGATGCTGCCCCACCCTTCTTTTTGGCTGGGTCGTTGGGGTGTGCCGACTCATGCAAGCTGCTTTGCTAGAAATACCATTGCAGTTATTGTTATTTTTAACCAGCTCTTATTGCTGAGTAGGGCTTGGGACAGGGCGCAGAGGCTGAGGCTAGAAGTGTCTTCTTTTTTCTCCTGTCCTTGACCCTTCTATTCCTATTGATCCAGTTAACCATACCTCTGCTACCAGAAACTGATCCAGCAGTAATTTCACAGTAATTTCTCCATGCAAAACCTCATTTACCTCTAATTTACCGCTTTCAAGGTGATGGACCTTTGCCACCGTTTATCACCTTCAGGAGACTTTACATAAACATGAAAAATCAAAATGCAATTAATATTTAAGCCAATAAAGAGAGTTGTGAGTGTTTTTTTTAAAGCGTTTTATTTTCTAGTTAAAAGTTAAGGTTCTCTGACCCTTTATTCATTAGTCAAATATCAATCAGGTTACAGAATTGGAAATAGGAAAAATAGAATTAATACAGAACATATTACAGACTGAATACAAGGCATTCCATTAAGGAAGGGAATGAGGCATCAACTGTCAATCAGAATTATTTAAAGAGTTCAGGAGAATATAATTCAAGAGTGAGTTTTGCAAGGTTAATCAATAATTAATAATTGGCAAAAATCTCCCATAAAGAGAAATAAATGCATAAGATAAATCTTTTCAAAACAAGTTAGTTAGTCAAAGCATAAACTAAGAGTTTTAGCATCTAAATCTAAACCTGCTCCATCAGCTGCTCTCTCTGCCCTGGTCTGTTCATCTCTCTCTCTATGTCTCACACAGAGAGACTGGCCTCCCTTCACAAAACCACAGAGGAATGTGATCTGCCTTGCCAAACATATGACGTGCAAGGCTAGCCTATGCCTCTCTGCCGCCTCCTCCATCTATCTCTCCTCGGACGTAATCTCCTCCCAGGCTGCACCCGCGACGTTCACGTACCTAACCCATATGATGTCTGGTCTCATCTGCTCCCTCTCATCTCTCTCCTCCTATCTCTTCTAGTCCTCTAAGTCTCTAAGGCTGATACGCCCCCTAAGGGGCCATTATTTATAGTCTAATTCTTGGCTGACTACACTAATAATGTTGCAGTTTCAGTAGAAACTTGCACTGTGATTGGTTAGCATAGATGAAATGAGGGTCTCACCATCCTACTCTCATTGCAAGTCCAACTCATACCGGTTTTAACACAGGAAGCGTTAATGCTTAATACAGTCATATGTTTCACCATCAATAATTATACAAATATTGCAACATTTTATAGAAAAAAATGTATCAGTCTATTTCCTTCTCGCTTACACATCGCACACAGGGATGACACTCTCCCACAAACACTGGTACATTGGCACGATGACAGGAATGTACAGTTCATTGTGGTCTTGACCCATGTGTCTTCACTTGAGGCACTTGGCAGTTCATGCAGCTGGCATAATCTTCTGCACATGCGTCTCTTATTCAGGACACTGCTAACAATTCTCAGCCATGCTGGATTCCCTGGCAGCCATTTTATGGTGGGCCCTAAAACAAAACAAAAACAAAAGAATATTAATTTATGAAATAAAACCCTTTATGTTTACCTCCCCCATACTAGTACCCTGTATTAGTTATTACCTAGCGAAAGCTATTAGTTTAAAGCAGCTCTTCTATTATTTGTGCACATCATGCAAAAATGTGCAATGTACAACATAGCATAAACATGCTCTAGTGCAAATTTTCAAAGCGCAAACTATTAATACATACTCATAGCAACATGCTCTAATGTTTTAAATAGCTTTTCATTAAAAATGCGTTTGCCCCACATGTAGTGTTGGTGCATGGTTAATTAGTTAATACACATTATAAAAAGATGTGTTATGAACTGAATATGTATTGTCTAAATATGCAACAAAGCCAAAGTCTCTTGAGACAGGAACAGGGAGTGTAGATCTTATCTTCAAAGCTAAAGAGGAAACTGAAATCCCGAGTTTTCTAAACTGCAAAAACACATGTTAATTCAGCACAATTATGTGCTCCTTTAAAACTAAAAAAAAACATTCTCTAAATTAAATGTACATTCTATAGTGAGGTTAAATCTAAAGTAAACACATTTACCACCCTTGTTTTTTCAGTTGAGCATGGTTTTAAAAGAAAGCATTTCAGACTGCACCAAAAGTGCCACTTTTAAAAAGCATTTGACTAGGCCTCATTTCATGTTTCATGTGCCAGGTGTTTTCACTTGCACCAACATCTGTGTGCCATTTTAAATGCAGTCTGTCTGAAACACAAATATAAAGCAATGCCTGAATCCAGATGAAATCTGAGCTACATCAACATGATCTCTGTGAGAGGTGGATAAAACAAGGAAGAAAGACAGATTAAATCAAGCTACGGGAAATAAAGAAGCTGGAGTCACTTTGGGCTGTGGGGGATCATCAACTCTTTCCTATAAAAGAAGGCAGGGTTTGGTTGGGCGTAGAAATGCGACAAATGATGCATTGTAGCTGATGTACATCCTCTTATGCAGTGCGAGAATGATGCTCTGAAACAAGCTGACAGTGGCCAGGCAAGGAGAGCTCCACTATTGTTGACTGTAAAATTAAAATGACATCTTAAACAAAGCACATTTTTGTGTCCTTTTGACACATACGGTAGACCGACCAAACGCAGGGTGTGTCACTCCCATCACCTGCAGCTGACTGCACCAATACAGTGGAACTGGCGGGCATTACGCCTCTTTATTAGGATGTAACGCTGAATTTTATTAAATGCAGAGAGGCACTTCCAAACCCTCTTCCCCCTACTCTGCTTTAGAACGTGGCTTCGTTTATGCATTGTCCTTGAAATTTATAATTGGTCTTGGAAAAAATAAACTCTGAGTTAAATTGGAACCATTGTACCATTTGTATCACTGATAATAAACAGTACAAATTGTTAAAGGTGACACATGTACTTCCTGAAATTGTTTAGCTATCATAATACCGCGCTTTAGGCAAGGTAGTCCCGTAGAGTGAGTGCATAGTCAGACATTTCCTGTTTCATTTATACCGGCAGGTGTTTATTAGATATGACCTTAATTGCATGCAGCACTACTAATGGCTATATACTGTAGAGGTGTTTCCTAAAACTACTTGTGTCAAGGTGAACAGTTGATCGAGGCTGCTGAGGCTACCGCAAAGGGATGAAAAACTGTTGTTTGAATGCCAAAATTGTCCTTCAGTCGGCCTCACTGCTGTTTAATGTGGTTTCACTTGCATGAGGCAGGCTTTTTAAAGGGGCAGACCTTGGTGCTGCCACGAGAGTGAGACTTAAATTAAATTAAATCTACAATATTGCAGGCTTCAGCTGGAAACAGTGAGAGGCGATTTTTATTTTATTTTTATTTTTTATTTTTATACAGTTGGAGTCGAATTGCTCTGTTGTCTTAGCATAGTGCCAGATTTCAAATTGTGTGTTCTGTTGGTGCACCTAAGAATTTATTGTTGTAGATTGTGGTGTTGAGTCAACACGGCAGACTGTCTCATTCACCCACATAGTGTGTCTTGAGGGTGCAGTACCAGAGCTTTCCTACAGTTGGTGCTTATGCTGATAGATCTATTCCAGGCTGCTGCAGGTGGTAAGGAGACGACTTAATTAATAAGGACCACATTGATAATAATTTAAGGTGATCAGGAGGGAGGGAAGGAGTGTAAACAGCCGTTTGAGGTTTGGATGGCAGCCCCGCACACCAAATTGTATCTATTAAGATCTTCGTCAGTTCGGGCACAAACCTCCTAAGCAATGTTATTGGTGCATAATTCTTTTCAGCTATAGAAAAGAAAGTCAATGAAAGCATTCTCATTCAGCCTGCTAAGGCATTAAAATAATATTTTACAATGAAGAAATGCTAATGATCAAAATTGTTCAGCACATTCACTTTTGTACTCCACTCCTTAGCCTCAGTATTTCTGTTAAGAATCCATATGAAGCATTGTTCTTCCCGGACATTGACATTGAATATGGAATGGTGGAAAAGGACTGTAATTAAGTAGGTAAATCTTACAAACAAAAACTTGTTGCATGTATCAATATATGAGGTTACAAGATGTGTACTTTATTCATGTCTCTGATGCTGCATATCAATAAAAAATAAATAAATAAAGTAAGTAAATCTTTAGCACAAATTAAAAAAAACATGGACTGAATCACTCCAATGCGCCACCATCGTGAAATCATAAATTCTAAAATAGGCAAGACACTCTATTATTAAAATGCATTAAAAGGCACTCCATGGAGGCACAACGCAAAATGATTTCTACATACAAACACCCAGTGATTAGAATGCAGAGGACAAATCAAAATAGAAGCACACCAAGGGACACAATGACAAAGATTTATTTACGCAGTGTAAAACACAATAAACGCATGTTTTACAAAATTAGTATCTAAAAAGGCAATCCACAATTTGGTTATACATGCATTAAACAAAACTCCATACTGGATTCTATCAAAAGGGGATAAATCACACTATTGTTAAAACACATTAGACGTAACAAGTGGTGGAACTCTGAGCAAGTCATAGTAGGTAAAGTTTATGGAAGAGAACTCCATGGGGCCCTGAGCCAGGGCATGTTCGTGTACATCCAAATTCCTTCCACAAGTGGATATTTATTCTGTGCTGGAAGTTGTTCAAGAGCATGAGGCTACATAGTCCATGTCTCCAGATGTGTCTCCCTAAAAGGTAGAGGCATTGAATGCTAAGTTGCTGCACCAACCTATTAAATAACCAGTCTATACCTTACAGATTGGTTCAGACATTATCATTTTTCATGGAGGGTTAGGTTGCTAAAGGCCTCTTTCTAGAACTACAGACCTTTTTAAGTCAACTGTGGAGATTCTCCCTTTAAGCAACTTTCCACTGCCTCATTGCAGTCCTGGATGTTGAGAATTCTAATCATTGGCCATAGCCAGATGTTCCTATAAAAAGAGAGCTTTTCAAAGGTACGTGGTTTAACAATTCAGTTGGATAGTCACATAGACAGCATGCAAGCTCTGTTGTCCCCTTCAACCTTCCACAGTAATATCCTTTTAGGGGAATCTAGCCAAATCTTAATTGCTTCAGTTGATGTTTCTGCTTCTTTGATGGTGGTTGGGTTAAATGCATAGGCAATTTCAGGGGTTCATAAAGCTTAACAGCCTAACTGCTATGTGATTGGTGTTTTTGCCTGCTTGCCGACATCAGCTTGTACAGAGATAATTTTTAACATCACAAGAGATAATTTTTGCCTGTCTAGAAAGTTTCTTGCAAGCAGGTTAGGGGGCAGGGAAGCTCCCAAAAGATCTACAGGCTCCAGACTGTGTAGCACCTGCTTAAAACCGTTGCTTCAGTCTGAACCTTCCTTAATTATTACCTGCCATATGTTGTTCTTGAGTGATCTGTCAGGAGCCATCCTCGCCTGGATACCCCCAAGAGTGACAAGAAGCTCTCAACAAAACTACGGATTGATTGATTGATCTTCGCTTTTTCTCAGTAGGACAAGAATCTGGCCAAAATCATAAGTTGTTGTCTCCTAAGATTGAATTCTAAGTGGATTTGCACTAAGCGTGTGCATCATGGAAGATGGAAGATGGACGGTTTGTCTATAGCTATTACACTGTTCCATTACCAACCAGGCAGCAAGTTTGTTCGGGAACACTATAGCACCATATGACAACATAGGTATAAATGTACTGTTGTTCCCTGTTCTTACCACACTTGTGTCTGGCCAAGCCAGGTTCTTGTACAGCCATTGAAATACTCCTGTTAGTGATTGGGCAGAATTTAAGAACTTCAAGATGAGTACATTCTCTCCCTCTTTCATCCACCCAGATCCCTCAGTATGTATATGCCGAAACCCTCTCCAGCTTTGTTTTAAGAGACATAGATCCTTTTTTAATTAGCTTCGGATACAAATGATCAATTTTTGTTCTTGTTGATATATTGATGTCAATCCAGTGATCTTGGCAGACCCACCTGTGTCTGATCTAGAAGGACAGTATCGTCTGCGTTCTATAGTACCTGAAAGTTATGGTTAGTAAATGTTGGTGCGAAAGCTGTTGCCGTATCCCAAGATGAAGAGAGGTTCACTAAGTATCAACCGGCGGGAGCGGATTGCATAGATGAAAGGGTGTGGCACCACTTCTGATGAATGTGTGACTACGAAGGCTACCACCCCTCCTTTTGTCCGATTTTGAGGTACCCTCTCTACCTGGGGTAGCACATGATGAGCTACACTTAGCATCGTTTCAAGTAGGCCTTATTTTGGGCACTCCTTAGGTGTACCCCCTTTCCCTGGGATAGTAGGACATAGGGGACACCACCTTAGAATTACTGTAGGGATCCGACAGCCCTGATGAATGCCCCAGACCTATAAGGCTCTTAGTGTGGGCAGAAATATGTTGGCCGTTTAATAGATTGATCAGAGACATTCCTCTCTTTGGATCCATTGACTAGTTTTGGTTTTAAAGTACCTCAGGTCCTCACGGATAAAGGTGATAACCGAGGAACCTGAAGGCACTTTTAATTGAACTGGATCCCTACGCATCCTGCAAGATTTATTTAAGAACTCCCTCCTACCACCAAAAAGTCTTTAAAGAGGTTGAGTTCGCCCTGGTGGTATCATCTTACCAGGGTGGGGAGAGGGTGTCTATGATGAAGCATGACACAATATTGTGTATGAGACATCCTCTTCCATTAAGGATGGCCATCTAGACCTCCTTCTTAGTCTCAAATACAAGACATTTTCTTTTGATCTTCGGTGGCAATCGCTTTTCCCTCTCCCCCTCTTCCTTTAGGTTTTGGCTACCAACTCTTATTGTGTTTACTGATCTTTGAATGGGAACAGTAGGCTGGCCGCTAAGTACAGATTAAACAGTAATGGGGGCAGGATGCAGCCTTGCTTTAGACCTTTGTTGCTGTAAAACATTTCAGAGGTTGTCCAGCTTAACGAGACTCTAACTTTCACTCCGTTGTAGGTGTAAAGGGTGATTATCCGCTTCAACAGGGCTTGTGGAATGCCCCATTTCTGCAGTTTCAACCACAAAACATCTCTTATCACACTATCAAAGGAGGTGACAAAGTCGATGAACGCTGCATAAAGCAACTTCCCCATTTTTGACATGGATTCCTCAATCAATGTTGTAAGACAGAAAAAGGTTGTCTTCTATGCTGCAACCATTTTGGAACCTGATCTGGTAGAATGGAATTAGCCAGCTCTTCATTAAGAATCCGGGCAAAGCATTTCCCCTCTACGTTGATTAGCGCAATTAATCTAAAATTCACTGGAAGACTGTGTGGTCTCCCTTTTTGTGAATTGGGACTAAAGAAGACCCTCTCCAGCTATGTGGGAGGTTATTTCCAGATAGACAGTTGTTATATAAAGGGCTTAAACTGCCTGCCCACTTTTCAGGGGTGCATTTGAAAATGGATGTCGGTAATCTATTGGGTCCAGGCTCTCCATTCTGTTTTGTGTCCCGGTTGCTTTTTCAACTCTCTTTTTATTCAGCAATGTTAAACAATGCTGGAAATTATAACTAAAGCAGTAGGATTCATTTGAGGGCAAAGATTTGCTTGTATCCATATCAACATAGAGTTTCTCTATGTGCTTTAACCAGCTTGCTGCCAAGATGTTACCTGAGATATGGCTTGACTTATTGGCTAATGCCTCATTCATTATGCACCAAAAACCTAGTAGGATATTTTGATTGGATGGCCGTACGGATCTTCACCCATTTCTTTTCATCATCATACTTCTTCCTTTCCCACAGGTTTTTCCTGTACTTGGACATTTACTGGCGCTGCTTTTGAATTTTAGGGCCTTGTTTAATAGCATTGTCAATTGTCTTTTGACAAAACCCTGAGCAAATTTCTCTCCCTGGAACGTCAGGTGAATATGTAACAGGTGCCTTATCTTCCCCATGCAAAACTGTAATTACCTCTGACCCTCTGCCTGGCGGTCAGGTTCCGATTGATTCCAGACTTTCCAAACTTTGCATCAGCCAGTCGTCAAAATAATCAAATGTTTTTCTATGCCACTTTATCTTTTGAATAGGTTCAAGGTTGTCTTGAGCTCCAGTGATGGTTATGGGGAGAAATTGGGTGACTTGTAAACCCACAACACAGTCCAACCATGTATGACCCATTACAATCAAGGGGGACACCTTAAACCCTCTAACCGTGGAAACGCATGATGGAAAACACATATAGTCTAACGTTGCAAGTCTGCATGGTGAAAAAAGCAGCTTTTTCGACTTTTTGCCATCTCCCATTCAGCATACGAAGACCTAAATCCTAAATCCATGTGGATCCTTCCTTTGAAATGTCGTGACTTTTGGCGGAAATTTCCAATAATTGTTGCCGTTGTCCATGCTTCAGCTGGATCCAGTAACAAAATGATTGGCATTGAAGCCACCATCTATTAACCACATTGCATTCCTGTATTCCAGTCTTAAGGCCTTTAGGATCGGTAATCGGGCGTCAATCGTTTTTTTTCTGATTCATTGAACTACGGTGTTTGTAAATACTGTCAGTGATCAGCTACCAGCCTTGGCGGTGGCCTTTAGTTAATAGTGAGGCAAACTATAACAAGAACAAAGTCTCCCTCTCTATTCCTTATCATACTCGGGTCGACTGCAAGGCAGCTTTTGAGATAAATTGTTGTCTGTCCAGAAGAATGGCCGCCAGGGGAGGATGGGGTGGCAGTGGAAGAAAATTCTAGAAAGTCGTGACATGGAACCGCGTCCCTAGCTCTTGTTTCCTGTAAGCAAATTATATCATAATTCATCAGATATTTGATAGCGGTTATTTCACCATCAGATGGTCTCAGATCTCTTATGTTCCAAGAGCATACCGTCACTAACACTGAGTCAGAAAAAACAAGCTGCACATTTTTTTTAACGTTTGCTTTATCTTTGGAAATGTTTAGTTGACTAGGTGCACTGATGGAGGGCACCCAAAAGACTTGACCAATTTTGAGCCGCTCTTTTACTATAGGTGCACATTCGACCACTTCCAGCATGGGAAACAATTGTAATTATGTTTTATAGATCTGAGATGGAAGGATCTACATTTCCCTTGACGTTAACAAGGACTGACCTCCATTCCTTGTGAGAGGTGGGCGGAGGTCTGACAGCATTGTTAAGGGCAGGCCTACCATCATCTGCTCGTAGATATTTCTCCATGACGGGTGAACTATTCTTATGCCCCAGTCAGCTAATTCACTACGGTGCCCCTCCAAAATGTAGGGCCATGTTAGGCTTAGCGATAGTAACTTCAGTTCATTCATTGATCTCTCGTGGCCTCAGCGGCTTAAAAGCAACGGATTCAATGTCATTTGAACTTATTTATTCCAGGCCTGGTAATGCCAAGTAGAGCTTTATAATATTTATCCTGTTAAGGGTATCCCCTTTGCCATGGGAGGTGTAATCTGGATATAAAATTATTTCTCTGGTGATGGTGTCCCTAATCGCAGGGATTCCATCACCAGAGCTAATGCAGGACATAGTGAAGACACTTTGATTTCCTGTTCCTTCCTGCAGCATGCTCTTTGTTCTAGATGTATTACTTTCCTCCATACGTGTCAGCTGGGTGACGTAACAGTGCTGCCCAGGCCCGTAATTGGACCCGGTTCAGGTGTTAGCTTATAATTCACATTCCTTTACTCGCCCAGTGTTTGCCCTATAGAAAATACCAAGTTCAGACTCTGCCCTCTTTTCGGAGTATTCGGTTTGGCAGTTGTGGTTTTCCAGTCCTGTACTGATCGCTAGTGTTGATCGACATCCATGGCTGAGTGCACTTATAGTTCCAGTGGACATTTTAGGGGGGTTCCCTATGAATTAGACAGGGATTGCTGGGCTCAGAACCTTCAGGCTCAATGGCAGAATCTTTGCATACAGAAGACTGGGAGGAACTAGAACTGGCCCTATTACCTAATGGACTTTTGGTTTTGTGCTTGAAAATGATAAAACAATTTGTGCTGGTACTTTTTTTGTTTATCAGGGCTCTAGACGCACTAGTTCTTTTTGTTGTTTATCTTCCCTTATTTTTTCATGAGAAAATATTCAATGTTCTTATCTTCCACTGTGGCATCTTGCCTTATCATCTCATCAGCCGACACCAAGGCTGATACATTGTGCGCCGTTGTTTCAAATTTATTGTTGGTATCTGCGCCTAATTGTGCCTCACAGAGACCTCCAGGTGCCTAAATGTTACATATGCCTGTTCTGTTTTCCTGTTCTGTTTTCCGCGTGCTTGCATGCACGAGTATGGTTCCTTATGTTTCCTTTTAAATGCTTTGCCTCATGGCACGATCTGGATGTTCTAGAAGAGAGCATCTGATCGTGCCTGTGAGCCAAGGTTGTCAGTTGCCTGAAGCCTGCCGGTGCTGGAAGAGTTGTAGCCGGTGGTGCTTCCTTTTACGTCAATTAGACCTTCATCTTTCAACATATTGCCTTTGTTTTCTACTTGACAATTTGGCGGCAAGTTGGAGGAAACACCATTACGAAAATCCCACGCAAAGATTCTTTTTTTATTTATATTTTATATATTGTGGCTCTTCAACTTCTTCTAATTTCAACTTTTGGCTCTCGCACCGTATTTACTTTCTTCTGCGACTTTACAAAGCTCGCCATTTAAAAATTTATGGATTGGTACCTAAGGAGCGGATTACTTTGCTGAATTCAAGCCTTTGCCATCTTGGATTAGAGATGTCTAATGACTATACAATTGTGTACTGCTCTGGCTTCCACAGGAGTTTTCCCTTCAGTATTGTTTCCTCATCGTTGTTTCGCCTACGTTTTGGGAAAATTTCTTTTCAGAAGCACCGTACACTGAAATTTCGTGCTGTTTGTTATTGTTTAAAAGCTGGAGCGTTCCACTTACCGGTTTGTTCTTGGCATTCCTTCTCCCAAACCCAAGACGCCATTCTCTCTGTGGAATTTCATCTCTGGAACAGTCCCCAAAGTCTGTGACGTTACCTCGTTAGGTAACCAATGCATAACATCATACGCCGCGTAGACTACATTACGCTGCGCATCTGTACGCCTCTACGTTACCGTCCTAGATAACCAACGTATTACGTCACGCAAGCTACCTTACGCTGCGCACGTACAAGCTTCAAGTTTCCATGGCAACCTTTTTACTGCAATACGATATACAAGTTTTTGGGCTTTCATTACCGAAGTAACTTACTTCGACAACTGCAAGTTTCCGTCTACAGCACTGCTATTTCAGTTTCCTTGTCATTCGTTGAAGACGATTAATTCTGCAATTTGTTTTCTCATTTCAAGGCTTTCCTCTTTTTATTCACTGGAGACATCGGAAATGGTAGTATTTAATAGTTTTTTTATTTTTTCCTTTCTTTACTTTACTACAATGTTTTACTAAGGATTCTTGTCGGACATTTCTTCTGTTCCCACGCAGGGTGAAAAACGGACACTGATTTCTTTTATGATTTCTATTTTATTCTCAGTGAACAATGCCCTGCATTTCTTTCTTATTCCTTCTGCTTCCACACAAATTCAAGACTGAACATTTTTGGGGGGATTTATTTATTTTATAGCCCTCTTTCCTTCTTTTTCTCTCTCTATTCTATTATTTGTGTACAAGTTTCTGCATTTTTTGGTAACATGTGTGCACAAGGTTATACACTGGCTCCACCGCAATGCTTCTGGTCTGCTGGTAGTTCACCTTGCATGCAGTGGCGAAACAAAAGTTGAGGGGGCCCCCCTGCCACGTACACGGAGGAGCCCCCACTCCAGATTTAATCCGGAGTTCTTGGGCCCGAGTATTGTGCTGAGGGGGCCCCCTGCGGCTCAGGGGCCACCCGCACCGCGGGGGCCTGTGTTACGCCCCTGCCTGCATGCCGTGGATTGAATGGAAAGCTTATTTTTTTTTAATATATTGAAACCTTAGATGCTAATGGCAAAATGAAAGCTGCTGAAAAAAAGGCATTTTTTGCACTCTTTGGGTCAAGAACGACTCAAGGCGTTTAATCAATTGCTTAGAACTGAGGGTGAAGGAGATAGAAATATTTTTGAAAAAGCTATTTCAGATTTTGATCGTTATTTCTCTCCCAAAGTGTGTATAGATATTTTGAGATATACATTTTTCCAGAGAAAACAACTTACAGATGAATCCGTTGACAATTATATTTCGGCTCTTAAGACTTTATCTCTTGATTGTAAGTTTGGAATTTTACAAGAGGATTTGATTAGAGATCAGGTGGTTATGCATGTCAACAACTCTACTATTCAGGAGAGACTGTGGGTTAATGGTAATGCCCATCTTGAAAGCATTTTAGCTATTGTGAGAAAGTCTTAAATGTCAAGCAGAAGTGTGAAACGGGTCAAGGGTAATGGTAGCAGTAGTAATAATGAAACAGTGGCAAAAATTAATACTAAGCATTCAATCAAAGGAGAAGACTTAAAAAAGAAAAAACAAGTCTATCCTTCTAAAGGTAAAATTGACGATAATAAAGGTAATTGAAGATGTTATAGATGCAATAGTAAGTCGCATCTAGCCAATTATAAAGTCTGCCCTGCAATTAAACACAAATGTTCAAATTGTGATGTCGTTGGGCATTTTGCTACAGCTTGCAGAAGAAGTAGAAATAACAAAGTTAAATGTATTGACCATAGTGATGGTAGTGATGATGAAGAACGCAATACTGATCGTAGTGATAGTAGTTCCTTTTAACTCCATATCAAAGATTCCGCTATTCTCAACATTGGTAATACCCTTGTTAAAAAAAACTGTTTGCGATATGACTATAGGAGGCCTGAGCTTTCAAATGTACAATGACTCAGGATCACTTTATTCCATTGTGAATGAAAATGTGTGGAAATCCCAGTTTGCATAAAGGTTAGGAGGTAATCTGGAAAATCTGGATATTAATCCTGAAGGTTATTCTGGTGAAAGAATTGAGATTCTTGGTTTTAGAACTCTGATTTTCAGATTCAGAAATCGTCAATGCACTGCTAAATTATGTTTCTAAAAAAGGCCCTTCAGTGCTTAGCTAGTTTGAACAAGTTAAGCTTGATATTATCCTTAATCCTAACAGTTCTGATCCTGTCATGGTTATTGATGAGCAAAATGGCACTAGCAGTTTAATGTTAGAAAAATTTCCCAGTTTATTTGGAACTAAAATCTGCAAATTGCTTAATTTCAAACATGAAATACACTTAAAGGAAGGCACATGTCCCAAGATTTATAAGGCACGCAACATCCCCATAGCTGTACGCGAGGGAGTTAAAAAAGAACTTGAAACACTTGTAAAAGAAGGTATTATTGAAAAGATCGAATCATCTGAATGGGTTTCACCAATTGTAGTAGCCAGACGTGCCAACGGCAAGATTAGGCTCTGCATAGATTTGTGCCATCTCAACAACAATATTGTGGTAGATCAATTTCCCTTACCCCGTATCTCTGAGATGTTAGCTACTGTCGGTGGTGCCAAGTTTTTTTCTATTATAGGTCTATCCGCAGCATACCATCAAATAGAACTTTGAAAAAAGCAACGATTACACTGCTTTCATCACCCCTTTTGGGTGTTTTAGATACAATAGAATGCCTTTCGGATTATCTTCTGCAGCAGCCATTTTCCAACGTGTCATGCAAGATATTTTAAACAATTGTAAAAATGCAATTTGTTTTTAAGATGACATTCTAGTGTTTGGGAGCAATGAACGAGAACATATCTCAGCGTTGGAAAATGTACTTAGTGTTCTTACTGAACATGGTTTGACCATTAAACACTCAATGTGCAAATTTGGAATGAAATCTTTAACTTATCTTGTGCATGAATTGTGTGAAGAAGGGATAAAACCTAAAACTGACTCAGTTAAAGCTATACAGGCTGCGCCTCATCCTAAATCCAAAGATGATGTTAGATCCTTTTTAGGATTAACTGAATTTTATTCTAAGTATATTCCCAATTTCTCATGTTGTACATTAACATAAGACAATTAGTGTAGAACAAAATTAAGTTTGTGTGGTCAAATGATTGTGAAACTGAATTTCTTGATGTTAAAAAAGCTATTTGCGTTGCTAATGCCCTCTCTGGTTTTGATCCTTCACTTACATGCATCATTACCTCAGATGCCAGTTCTAAGGGTTTAGGGGCCGTACTAGCGCAAAGATCTAAATCTGGGAAAGAATGCATCATTGCACATGCTTCCAGAGCGCTAACACCAGCAGAAGAAAAATATTCAACTATAGAAAGAGAAACCATGGCATGTGTTTGGGCTCTGGAACACTTTAGAGTGTTTGTCTGAGGTAAAGAATTTTTAAGAAGAAGTGACCACAAACCCTCAGTACGCTTACTTACCACTGAAGGCATGTTGAAAGCTTCTGCGCGCATAGCGCGTATGTCCATGCGTCTCCAAGATTTTATTTACACCATTGTTTATGTCCCTGGCAAACAAAATGTCACTGCTGACTTTATATCTAGAATGCCCCTACCTATCAAAGAAAATGTTCACAATGAATGGGACGAATTTCAAATTGCTTTAGTGCATGTTGAAGGCTCCATGCCTATTGACAAGCAGAAGCCTGCCGGTGCTGGAAGAGTTGTAGGCGGTGGTGCTACCTTTTACTTCGATTAA
Source organism: Triturus cristatus (assembly GCF_964204655.1). Lineage (NCBI taxonomy): Eukaryota > Metazoa > Chordata > Amphibia > Caudata > Salamandridae > Triturus > Triturus cristatus. The sequence goes on along the minus strand of NC_140588.1, from coordinate 502,878,234 downwards.
ACCTTTATCTTTTAATATATTGCCTTCGTTTTCTACTTGACACTAAAGATGATTATTAGCGGACCTTGTTTGATTGTCCTCCTCTTTAACCAGAGTTATCATGGGGTCATTTGGGCAGAACCCCATCCCCAAGTGCAGCTAAGCGTTTCCTCCTTTACGAAGAAATGATGAGGTTTCCATGGAGGATTACACTGAGGTGTGGCATTGTTGTTTATTAATGATGCGGTAAGTGATTCCTCAGTAGTTTGGCCGGCACCATGAGTTCTACTTGCCTGGCCAATTGTGACTTCATCCTTTAGATTCTTAATTAAGGTTGACATTATTTCAGGTAGTACTTTCAGTTTCTCTACCAACAGACCGCACTGGCAATTTGACTATTCATTAGAAGTTGAGTTTTGGGCCGTCATGATTATCTGGTTCAACTTTTCAAGTTTGAAATCGATTGACATGGTGTGGGTAGCCAGACATTGCATTACTGTTATTTGGATGTCTCATTTGTCTGCGTGTAATGTTGCAGCCCAGACCATTGTTGTGAGAACTTTGTAAATGGCCCCCCAACTCAAAGGCAGCGCTGAGTGCAGGAAGGTGCCCCCCCCATTCATAGCATCAGTGTCTTGCCTTTTGCAGTTTGGCAATGGGGGTGGTGCTGCCTCCTTTGCCCAGGCCTCATGGAAGACCGCATCCATCGATAGAGGGTTCCATTGTTCACTCAGGGGTTCATCTTGTACCACTAGGGGATCCTTTTCACAATGGGAGGCATTATGATTGATTAGCTCCATTTGACTGGGCATGAAAATTATATTCTTTTTTCTCTAACTACTAAAATGAAAGTTCTTGAGATTTCCAAAGACAGGGCATAGCTAAACAACCTTCCATGTTTTCCTGCAATTCATCCGTTTGTTTTGCACTGAGCAGGGGATGAAGCGGAGGCCCCTCATTGCTTTATTATTTTCCTTGGACTGAGCAGGCCACCCAGGGATCTAAATCTAAGGACTTTAAGGGGCTGCTGTTATCCGTCACCATCTGGTCATCTTTTACAGTATCCATTCTGACCTTACGATCTGCTGTAAATTTATTATCCAAACCATTAGCATTCACACTTGCATCAGATGATGGTATGTCCTGTGATATGATCATGAAGCATATTGATGGCACTGTCACTAAATGACCTCTGGGTGCTGCTGCGCGAAATCGCTACCATCAAGCTTCCTGTCGTCAATATTGATGTTAACTTGGTTGGCATAAAATAGTGATGTATACCTTTGTCAGCTTTGGCCACTACTCTATAGGTTCTCACTTTGAGCCTCTGCGTTGCTCCTAGTTTCACCCATGGAAGAACTCAGGGGGCAGTTATTTAAGGTTTCTTTGCAGTATCTTGGTGGGGTTATACTGGTTCTCTGCATGTGCCTGTTGCATGAGTGAGCTGCAGGTTCATATCATTCTCTGACCCCAGATACTATTAGGGATTTACAGGGATTGTATAATCAGATGTGTGACCACGTATGGTCACATAGTGAAGATCTGATCTTTCGCCTGCCTTTTTTGACATTGCTTCTGTGAGGGTATTGGCTCTTAGCGGGGAGATTTAGGGCTTTAGGCTTCCAGCTTTCATGTTCAGATATTATCCACCATGTAAACAAGCAGGTGAGGGGCCCAAGCCACACTGTGGTCACCAGCTGAGGGCACCCAGGGCCATGGGGTCAGATGAGCACACCCACCAGCTGGTGCACGCCCCTAGCTGCTGTTACCCCTGACTCACAAAATGGATTTGGGACAGCTCAAGCCAGGTCAAATCCAACCAATCTACAGCAGGAGTGGCAGCAAAACAATGAGGCCCATAGGGCATGGTGGCTGCCTGGAGCAGGCACTCCTGGCGAGCATCATGTGCCCCGTGGCACAAGCACCTCCAGCCACGCACTCCCTCCCCAATGCATCAATACTGGAATACAGTGGAGACGGATTGGTGATCTCCTTTGCCTCTCCTACCAGCTCAACGTAGGTATGCAGTTAGCGGGGAGATTTAGGGCTTTAGGCTTTCATGTTCAAATATATTATCCACCATGTAATCAAGCAGGTGAGAGGCATAAGCCGCACCGTGGTCTCCAGGTGAGGGCACCCAGGGCCAAGGGGTCAGACGAGCACACCCACCAGCTGGTGCACGCCCCTATCAGCTGTTACCCCTGACTCACCAGATTGGAGTTGGGACGGCTCAAGCCAGATCAAATCCAACCTATCAACAGCAGGAGGGGCAGCAGGATGATGAGGCCCATGGAGCATGGAGGCTGCCCGGAGCAGGCACTCCCAGCGAGCACCATGTGCCCCGCGGCACAAGCACCTCCGGCCACGCACTCCCTCCCGATGCATCAATACTGGAATACAGTGGAGCCAGATTGGTGATCTCTTTTGCCTCTCCTACCAGCTCAACGTAGTTATACAGTTAGTACAGGCAGCGCTCCGCACTCAGCTCTGCTCTCCACTTAGTGCTTCGTCACCCGGAATTGTGTCTGCTGGCCTGAAAAGCAGTCAGAAATGCAGAGCAGTCAGCATTCAGCTATCTGCTCCTTATGTGCAGAGCTTGCACTGAACTATATCATCTGCCTTTTGTCAAGCCTTGAAAAAGTAGGAATAAGGTCAATTAGTAGGTAATGGTAACTAAGATTTTTACTAGGTTTTAGAGTTTATATTGTGGCGCAGTGCTGTGTCGGTTCGCCACCTCTTTGTATGACAAATTACATGAAGGTAACTATAGGTTATCAGAGTTTGAAAAGGGATTGAGGAGTACCAGGTCCCAAACTAGGGTCCATGTGTGCAGTCGATATCTTTTGGCACTGTTCCGCATACCCGGTCAATTGAAAAGCATTCTAAATGGTAATGCATATTCTTCTACAACACAATATGAGATCTATTTATTTAGAGTGCTGTTCACGAGTAGATGGCTTGCAAATTTAATTTATCATCCATTCAAGGAGAACCACAGAGTTAGTTCAACCTGGCTCCATACTCTGATGCACACAGTCGGTCACACCATTTTTCATCTTCCAAGTAATTTTGTGTTTCCAAGTGAACATACTTCCCCAATTCAGGCTTCAAGAAATAACTGTTCATGCTGATGTCCCTCTTTGTGATATCCATAACACCAAACATATTATGTAATGTCCTTTGATACTAGGGGTCACATGATGTCACCATCTTAAGTAACAAATGCTAACAGATGGTTTATCTTACAGACCAGTCTTTCCTTCAGATGGCTATGCAAATGCCAAAGACTATAAAAACAACTATGACCAAATATTGCAAAATCGAACTGCTACAAAATGAATCATTATGCTGTGTTACTCACTATTTCAACATAACTGCTTCCAAATAGTTTAATACAATCTAGTCCAAACCAATTACATTTGTTAATGCTTACTTTGTGTGTTCTGCTCAATTTTCTCTGATTCTCTTGATCAACAGAAAGTGTTACTTTGAGGAATCGGAAGCAATGCTGTGTAGAGCTCAACTTGCAGTTCAATTTATTTTTGTAAAATCCAATATTACCTTTTGGAAAGTCTGCGATATTGAATGGTTGCAGTTAAAATACATGAAAAATATATGTTGAATGCAAGTGGAAGTATTGCAAAATCTAATCCTAGTTGAGCGGGAGAAGGCATTATTATGGGCAGCTAGTCAGCTGCTGAATATAAATCTTTCTGGAACACACCATGTCCAAGCACGTTGATTTAGTTAACTGTTGCTCTAACCTAAAATCATCCTATAAGGTTTATTGACATCATAGATCGATAATTATACAGGTGAGTGTTGGCATGGGTAGCTGCAGTTGAGTTGTTCTTAAGATAGCTCTGGTTGAGTAAAGGTGACTTGACCAGTTTTGCCCTATGGGGTGTTTGTAAATGATGGTGAGAGTGGCAAATGATAAGTGGTAATGAGTGCTAATAAGAGGGATTATTTTTTTTTATAGATCTTTTTATTGAACATAAAGAATCGACAACATAAAGTACAACATAAAGTAGGAAAATGAAGGTACATTGTAATCAGAGTTTGATCGGTTTCTGAGCCATTATTTGTGAGTTGTTACATCGTTCACGGCGACGGAGGGTCATCATATGTGGGAACGCTCGGGGGGTACAGACATTACCTCTGTAAACATTCCAATCATTCCAGATGGAGGACCATTTTCGGGGGCATCCCCGTGCCACATACACGGTCTTTTCCCTGAACATGCACCAGTCCATGTCTGCTTTCCAGGCCTCTAATTTGGGCGGGTGTGTGGCTCCCCATAATTGTGCGATGTTTCTTTTTGCTATCATCAGGCCCAGTGTTACCCAGAGAGTGCATTTACTATTAAGGTCGGTGGGCTCCCACACATTCAGGAGGCATCTCTTTGCTTCCGGACGAATAGTAAGTGCGAGTACATCACTGAGGACCTCGTGTATTTTGCGCCAGTACTGCTGAATTTGTTCACATTCCCACAATATATGCATGAAGGTTCCCTCCCGGCCACATTGTCTCCTGCAATCCCCCTTCTCCGCTCTTCCCATTCGCACTAGACACGGTCCAGTTATGTACACTCTACGCAGAATTTTGAGTTGGACAAGCTGTAGCCTAGCTGAGATGGCTACTTCTCTCGGGGAGGCTACTGCCTCTCGCCAGTCCTCATCATCCAGCACCACACTGTCTCTTTCCCATTTTTCTCGCTGGCGCTGGAGAGGGCCATTCGAATTGTTGACCAGTTTTTTATATGTCAACAATATAGTCTTCGTTGGCAGTTAGCTGTCCAGCAGTCTATCCTCAAGGGGCGAGGATTCCGGAGGAGTGACACCCTTCGGCAGGTGCGTTTGTAGTGCATGATGGATCTGCATGTATCGGAAGGGCTCTATATTGGCCAGGTCATATTCTTGTTGTAAGGAGGTAAAAGTTTTAACTCCTCCCTTCACCCAGAGGTCCCCTATTTTAGAGATACCAATTGCGTCCCATTTATCAAATCCCTTTGATGTGCACAAGTTGCCCAGGGCTTCAGTATCCCATAGGGGGGTAGCTAGTGTTAGTTTCTGTTCCCATCCCTGGCTTCTATTTGGGGCGTGCCAGATTTGAACCGAGTGCTTAGTCTGCCCTGTCAGGGGATGTCTCTGAGGTTTAGAGTATAACACTCTGTTATAACTCCCTCCTGGTAGCAGCCACCTAATAAGAGGGATTATTGAGTGTGGATGACTGATGGTGACGGTAGCTGCAGCTGAGTGAAGGGTTGGCTAGCTATAAATGATGGTGAGTGATTGCGTCAGATGTCTGAGACATGTGGTGTTGGGGGTAGTTGTGAAGGGTTGGTAGTGTTGAATGGTGCTGTGAACACCTGAGGATATGGTAGCACTGAGGGGTACTGGAAGAAGTCGTAGTGGCACTGGCTGCAGTTGACCAGTGATGATGGTGGTTATGTGTGAACGGAGGTGAGGGTGGGAAGTAAGAAAGTTGTAGCTGTATTTAAGAATGTCGATGAGCACAAATATCTAAGCAAGGTTTTACCATTACAACAAATGTTCAGATGATGTCAGCAGCATCGGAGGAGATAATATAAAGACAAGATTACTTTCTAAAGACTTACTTGTTCTGTTGGTGTAGGACCAGAAGGGAACAGCAGAAGGAATGAAAGAAATGAAATGCTTAGGCTAAATGGAAGGGCTTCCATTCTATGTCATGGCGAATAACTATTTCCTACCTCCTTTCTTGGTTTTTCCTGCTTTTGCTGTACCAAATTGAACTTGTAGTATGGTCTGAAATACTATATGGGGGAAAGGAATAAAACAAAACCTCCAAGGGACAAGGGTAGAAAATAGAAACACCTTACCTAAGGAACTGATGTTTAGTAATAGGATTTCTGCTTTTAATAGCCGTTTAACCTTTATGATTTGTATGTGACCTTGAGATTAGTGATTCACCCATGGAAAATAATTGATTTGCTACAGATCCCCAAAAAGATGGATCCTAATATAAAAACATCCTACCTCAGTGACAAAGTATGATTTACCAACCAATGCTGTAAACGTGACTGTCTTTTTAATTTGCAGATTTCCCCTATCCAATCCCATTTTGCTAAAAAAGTGGCAACTTGCTGTGAGGCGGGCTTCTGTCACGGGAGCATTGTGGACACCAACACGTCACCACTGCCTGTGCAGCCTGCACTTTCAGGAACACTGTTTTGAAATTGCAGGTTTGATCAGAAGACTGAGAGAGGGAGCTGTACCAAGCGTTTTTCATTTCCCAAGGAGTGCAAAGGTTGGTTTTTATATTCTATTTTAAAACTGAAATATAGACAACTGTATTTGGATATGTGGTTTGGTTTTATGGGACATGTTGGATTACATAGCACAGCAGTGCAGTGTGTTACACTAGCTAGGATGACAAAGACCCATCCTGTTTTTTTGGAAGGACTGTCCGGAATGGGCGAAACCATCTAAAATTCATCTCTGATGGATAGACAGTGTTTATAGAGCCTCCTAAGCTACTTGTGACTAGTCCTCTCTGAGTTGGGAATCACATAAACTGTACTGGAGCAGCTAGTGCAACACACAGATTTGAAAGAACCAGCTTGCTACCTCAAGGGATATTAAAGGCCCACTTTTAAATAAGGTCCTGCACCCTCATGCCTTCTCAGTAGTTTCTCTCACTTCAGTAGTCTGGTAAACAAAATCAGAGACAAGATGGACACCGTGATATTGCTAGCTAGAGCAGAATTACTTTAAGGATCTGTACCCCAAATGCTTTCTCTAGTCCTTCAGTGAAAACTCCAGATTTACAGTATCTTCTGTCACAACCTAAGACCAAGACTCAATCCTCAGCCAAGGTCTGGGACTGGCTCCTCAGAACGGACCAGCCATTTAATTGAGTCATTACTATAGCCTTAGACCTCACCGTATCGGACTCTACTGGCCATTAAAGGCCCACTCAACGTTAAAGGCCTGAGCCAAAGGCGAGGGCCTTTAGGGAGCTGGCCCTTAATGGCCGCTTGAGGCCACTACGGAGGGCTCTAAAGCGATTCGAAAATTCCGGCTCTAAGGAGCAGAATGTTCTAATTTGTAAAAAAAAAAAAAAAAAAAAAGCCTCACAGAGCCCGGCACAGTTAAACTCCCCTTGAGCTCCATGAGTCCTTTCTTCACAGCTGTTGATGTGCAAAAATATTGAAATGTTGTTGCTTAAGGCTTCTACCAGCCATTAGAAGCCCGGAGCACTCCATTGTATTTAACATTCCAATTTTCTAATTACCTAAATAGCCTTCCAGGAGGCTACCTTACATTATGCTATGAATTCTGCTTTGTGTAGCACCAATATGCCATTAAAATGGTCCTGTAGTTGTTTTGGATGTCCTACTGTAGCTTTGCACATGATTGCGAGGTTGTCACCACTGACTAGAGTGTGATTTGTCCTGTGCCTATGTTTCAGGAATTGTGCTCCAGTTTGCCTCCAAGATTGTGCAGTTTAACTTGTGTTCTATGAGGTTAGGCATCCGTTTCCCATGAAAAACGACAATCTGTGGTCATACTAATTGGTTGGGTATCAATTCATTGAGTTGTGGTTATATGCTTTGGTGCTGGGGTCAGGGGGCTTTATTGATTGCTTAACCTAATGCTCCTAATTTCTGTGCCGCTCCCATTGCTGGATAATGTGTTTCTGGATTATGTGGCCTGTCTGATAGGATGTGTATGTGTGCGATGTTCATTGATGTGTTCTTTCTGTTTGTGATGCTGATTTCTTCTTAGTGTTTGATTCAGTTTTTGTTGTTGTTTAGTGAATAAGTGCATGTAGGATTTGCTGTCTTACACATTTTCCTGTGTTTGGCTGTGGTGTATCATAATGTCTCCAGAAAATAGTATTGTGATAGACTGCAATGTGACATACTGTCAAATGGGCAGGAAAAGCGTGACACACGTATATTGCTCCAAGGGTTTTTATTGAAATACTATGTTCACTGAGGGGATAGCCAAACATAACAAAAGCCTTCAACGTCGTCCTTCAGGGGGATGTCATTCTCCACCTTCGGCGTTGCTCCTCGGTGTCTCTCACATCGGGGTGGAACCAAGGCGGCCAAAACAATAAGGAAGGGAAAGAAAACAGCACTTGATTAGTGCTTAGAAACGAAGTGATTGAAGGGAAAGGGCTTGAGGGTTATATCACCCGGATCGCTTGATCAGGCGGTGCAGGGAGGGTAACCATCACCAGGATTGCGCAGGGGTATGGGACTAGAAAACGCTATCCGCTGTCAGGCTTCCCAACCAGCAGCCCCAATCCTCCCGGGGATATAGAGTCCACCCATCTCCCGGTTCCCCGCAAGCGCTGACGCACCTGTTAAAGCCACGTTCCTCGTGGAACATGGCAGGGCGAAACGGGGGAACGTTGGCCTCTGGGCTTTGCCTCGTCAGGGTCCGCGGGGGTCTTTGGTGATTCCGGCTTGTTTGACTGCTCCCGGCTTCCTGGATCTCCTCGAGCGGCGTCTTCCTCCTTCCGGACTTCCTCTCTGCTGGTATTGGCTGGCAGGTCTTTATCCGATGATGACGATATTTGGCTCCACCCCCAGAGGCTGGAACAGGGATCGTTAGCGTCGTCCTTAAAGGGCCAGTCCTACGGGACAGCGGGGCGTTTTGGTCCAGCCAGGGAGAAGTCCGTATCCGGTGGCTGTAGAGAGAAAAAAGGGGCGGCTGTGTCAGTTAGGGTCAGAGCAGGGTTCTCGAAGTCCGGAATCTGACCCCCCCCCCCCCCCCTCCCCCTAGCATCTTCCCAGTCGGGGATGAATGGGATACGGGATAGGAAATCGGCGTTGGAGTTAAGGGACCCTTTACGATGCCGAACCTCGAAGGCATAGGGTTGCAGAGACAGGAACCGCCGCATCACCCTGGGGTTGTTACCTTTGTTCCTACTCATCCAGACTAATGGTGCGTGGTCGGTGTATAGGATGAAATGTGTACCCTCGAGACATTACCTGAGCTTATCTATGGCCCATTTGATGGCTAGGCATTCCTTCTCAATGACAGAGTAGTGACATTCCCGAGGGAAGAGCTTCCGGCTGATGAACAAGACCGGCCTTTCAGTCCCATCTGCTGTGATCTGAGAAAGGTCGGCTCCTATGCCTACGTCTGAGGCATCGGTCAGGAGGATAAAGGGGCGGGAATGATCGGGTGAGACCAGGACGGGATGACTGGTGATTGCCTTTTTCAACTTGTGGAAAGCTGTCAGGACAGAAGTGGAGGGATTCAGTAGAGCGTTCTTAGGGGTACCTTTCTGTAACAGATCAGTGAGGCCCGGACTTCTCTTTTGGTTGTGGGTATGGTGGCTTTGGTTATCGCCTTTATCTTTTCTTCTTGGGGCTCGATACATCCGTTCCCAAGTAGATAACCCAAATACCTCACCTTCTGGAACCCTACACGTTTCTTTTTTGCATTGATGTGTAATCCCGCCTTCTGTAGTTCCCTCAGTATCTGGTGACAGTGCCTTAAGTGTTCCTCCCAGGTGGGGCTGTATATGACGATGTCATCAAGATAGACAGAGGAGAAGGCTTGGTGGGACTGCAGGACTCTGTTCATCAGTCTCTGAAAGGTTGCTGGGGCACCATGTAGGCCAAAAGGGAGTACAGTAAACTCGAAAAGACCGTCAGGTGTGGAAAATGCGGTCTTCTCTTGGTCTGATTTACGTAGTGGCACCTGCCAGTATCCCTTTGTGAGGTCGATCGTGGTGATAAAGCGGGCGTCTCCCAGTTTCCCTATTAGCTCATCTACTCGGGGTAGGGGGTAGGCATCCAGTTTGGTGATGGCGTTTACTTGGCGAAAATCTATGCAATACCGGATGGAGCCATCGGGTTTTGGGACCAACAGAATGGGAGAAGTCCACTCACTCCGAGAGGGTCTGATTACGCCCATCTGAAGCATCTTGCGGATCTCTTCGGAGACGGCTTCCCGTCTGGATGCCGGTATCCTGTATGGTCTTTGCTTCACCGCCTTCCCTGCCTCTGTTTCTATGCAGTGTTCCACTAACAGGGTCCTCCCTGGTAGAGCAGAAATGAGGGGACTGTATTATCCTAGTACGTCTAGTAGCCCGCTTTGTTGCTCTGGGGTTAAGTCATTGTTCACTACTAACTGTTCGAGAGTGCATGGAGCAGCACTAGGGGATAGTACTAACTGGTTATTTACTGGTGGGGGCCCTATCCATTTTTTCAACAAGTTAATGTGGTATGTCTGACATTTGTTAGGGCCTAGCCAAACTCTATAGGTGGTTTTACCGATGGTTCCCAGGATTTTAAAGGGCCCTTTCCACTCGCTCTTAACTTTGGACAAGGAAGAGGGTAGTAGAATCAAGACCCAATCGTCCACTGTCAAGGTCCTCCACTTCTTCCCTTTATCGTATGTCTGTTTTTGGAGTGTCTGTTTTCTCTCTAGGTTGGCATGAGCCAGATCCCTGAGTTTACCGATGTTGGACCTCAGATGTTGGGTATATTCCAGTAACTCACTGGTGTCGTTGTTATCCTTCTCCCAGGCCTCTCGTCATTTCCAACAGGGTTCTAGGTCGGCAACCATAGTGTAGTTCGAAGGAGGAACAACCAAGACTGCTCTGTACCTGTCCGCGTATAACAAAGAGGGCGAGGGGATGTAAGCGATCCCAGTCATTACCTTCATCTGTTAACATCTTTTTCAGGGTTAACTTCAAGGTTCCTCTTCTAGGCCATCAGTTTGTGGGTGATAAACTGATGTCTTTATATGCCTCACGTCTAGCAACCTGAAAACCTGTGACATAAGCTTTGAGACAAAGGGTGTACCTTGATCGGTCAATATCTGACGGGGAAACCCAACCCAAGAGAAATATTCGAGCAGTTTTTCAGCAATATTGGAGGTGGTAGGGGCCCTGAGAGGGAAGACTTCAGGGAATCTGGTACAGTAATCAACTAGGACCAGAACATATTGGAACCCCATTTTTGAACGGGGCAGTGGGCCAATAATATCCATACCTATCCGCTCAAATGGTTTTCCCACTATAGGTAATGGTTGTAGGGGTAGCTGGGGAGGTAGATAGGGATTTCTTTTCTTGCTAATCGGACATTCCCTACAATATTTTTTTGTCTGAGCGTATATCCCTGGCCAGTAAAAGAAACGTAATAGCCTCTGAGTGGTTTTTTCTGCTCCTGAGTGACCGGCCAATAGATGGGAATGGGCAAAAAACATTATCTGTTCACGGAACTCCTGGGGCACTAGTATCTGGGGTTTTTCACCTGGTCCCGCCACCCTGTATAACAGGTCGTTGGAGATTTGAAAATAGGGATAGGCCGGTACTACTGGTTTTTGTGGTTTTCGGGCTTCCTCCTAAGCATGTGTGAGGGAGGCATCGTTATGTTGGGCCCAACGAAAGTCCTTGTCCGTCAACCAGGGTTCCTGTGTTAGCAATGCCCTCGCGACGATACCCCGGGAAGCCCCTGTTTCTTTCTCCCTTACGGTGTGCATGAACAAAGATAGAAAGTTGGGGTTGTCTGTACCTAATATCACTTCTTCCGGTTGGGTGTCCAACACCCCTACTATCACCGTAGAAAGAGTCCCCTCCGAGTTTTTGAGCGGAACCCGAGCCATGGGATAAGACCGGATGTCTCCATGCACACATCGAATGAGGACCTCTCTGTCTGGGATCAATTGGTTGGGGTCAACTAATGAACCCCGTATCACCGACTGCTGGCAGCCAGAGTCCATAAGGGCTTTTACCGAAATACCGTTTACCAACAAACTTACATAGAAACAGGTCCGCATCTCTGCTGTATACATAAGGTTTCGGGGAGGTAACTTATGTCCATTGGCTCCTCCGTCTTCTTGTGCGGACAGGCTTGGGCGATGTGACCTCACTCGCCACAGTCAAAGCATTGGGGTCCTCTACTGCTGGGGAGGTCGGGCCGGACCATGCAAACCTTTTCAGGCTCTTTCATGGGTCTAAGTGCCTTCCTGGGGACAGATGTTTAGCTTTGGAGGATTTTTCTGGTTCCCAGGGAGACGTTCGGGGTTGGGCGCGGGAGAAGGAGGTTGCCAAATCCACTGCCTGTTATGCGGTTAAATTGGCATGTTGCCTTAACCACCACTGTGTATCATAGGGTAGTGCATCCAAAAACTGTTCTAAGACAATGGCACTCCTAATCTCTTCCTTAGACTGGTCACTAGGCTTCAACCACTTCTCAGCTACGAGCTTCAATTTGTAGTAGAGCGTTTTTGGAGTATCACCGGGCGCCCCTTTTTCCTTTTGGAAATGAAGTCTGTACACCTCTGAATCCATACCCAAGTGATCCAAAATTAGCGCTTTGATTTCTTTATATGGGGTCACTCCTCCGGCGTTTGCGACTTGATAAGCCGCCTGAGCCTCGTTCGTCAGAAGGGGGGCCAAAAAGAAAGGCCATTTCCCAATGGACCAGCCAGAGGCCCTAGCCGCTCTTTCAAAGTTCAGGAGGAAGGCGTCGGGGTCTGCACCGGTAGTGTATTTTTGTAGTGATACCGTAGGGATGGCGGTGGTACCCCGGTTCAACCTATGACCAGTGGCGGTCGGGCGGGTTTTTCCACGACTTTTAGGAGGGTCTCCATCTGGGCTTTCATGAGGTCCCTGAAGGTGTCCCTGTCCGCCTGCGCAGAGGTCAGCTGCCGCTCTACTGCCCATTCAAGCTTTTTTTTGGTCCTTCTACAATGTGTTGTATAAGGTTCTCCATACTTATATCAGTCAATGGAGGTCACGCTGCCTGCATTCACCACCACTTGTCAAATGGGTAGGAAAAGCGTGACACACGTATATTGCTCCAAGGGTTTTTATTGAAATACTATGTTCACAGAGGGAATAGCCAAACATAACAAAAGCCTTCAACGTCGTCCTTCAGGGGGATGCCATTCTCCACCTTTGGCGTTGCTCCTCGGTGTCTCTCACATCGGGGTGGAACCAAGGCGGCCAAAACAATAAGGAAGGGTAAGAAAACAGCACTTGATTAGTGCTTAGAAACGGAGTGATGGAAGGGAAAGGGCGTGAGGGTTATATCACCCGGATCGCTTGATCAGGCGGTGCAGAGAGGGTAACCGTCACCAGGATTGCGCAGGGGTATGGGGCTAGAAAACGCTATCCGCTGTTAGGCTTCCCAACCGGCAGCCCCAATCCTCCCGGGGATATAGAGTCCACCCGTGTCCCGGTTCCACACAAGCGCTGACGCACCTGTTCAAGCCACGTCCCTCCTGGAACGTGGCAGGGTGAAACGAGGGAACGTTGGCCTTCAGGCTTTTCCTCGTCAGAGTCCGCGGGCATCTTCGGTGATTCCGGCTTGTTTGACTGCTCCCGGCTTCCTGGATCTCCTCGAGCGACGTCTTCCTCCTTCCGGACTTCCTCTCTGCTGGTATTGGCTGGCAGGTCTTTATCTGATGATGATGCGGTTTGGCTCCACCCCCAGAGGCTGGAACAGGGATCGTTGGCGTCGTCCTTAAAGGGCCAGTCATACGGGACAAAGGGGCGTTTTGGTCCAGCCAGGGAGAAGTCCATGTCCGGTGGCTGTAGAGAGGAAAAAGGGGCAGCTGTGTCAGGTAGGGTCAGAGCGGAGCTCTCAAAGTCCGGACTCTGACACATACCTATGCTGTTTAAAATGTGTGTGAAATTCCTTTTGTAATATGTTATCCAGAGTTAAGTTAGGACAAACTATTATGTTCTGTTGTGTTTTCTGTGTGTTATATTTCGATAACTAGTGTTAATATCGTTGTGCAATTGTGAAAGATGTTTATTAACATGATACAATGTGGCACTTTAGTAGTGCGTCACTGGACGATCTTTTTATGTACTTTCACAACCTCCATTGCATAGTGTGGGGCACACCATTTGACTTAGTGATGTGCGTTCACCACTCCAAGATGGCGCCCGTACCGCGCCGATCTTTCGTGAAGCCAGTGCGGTAGGCCAAGTGACGATGGTGAGCACTTTCAACCCGGATAAAATGCCCCATGGCGGTGTCGGGGCTTGCGGGTTGATTCACCGATCGGGATCCCTTTGGAGCGGTAAGAGTGTGGGGGCCGAGTTTCAGTGGCCGCATGAGTGAGGAGGATTAGGCTCTAAATAGGGGCCGATTGGTACAGATGAAGGGTAACGACTATGTCTGGTTTGCCCCACGAACTTTGACGACATGATGGGGCTATATACTCTACCATAAGAAAGATACCTGAAAGTTGTATGATTCTAAGGTTTTCTTGGGGCCGCTATAGGAGTAATTATAAGTAATGAGACATAGAGAAACTGATTGAAAGTCTGTGAAGGTTCTTTGATGCCTCGAGATAGTTGAAATTGATACTATTTGATGTTGTACCGACACTCGATAGTGTTGCGACCGAATCGCCGGAGCACCCGTTGGATTTGCTAGGCGTGTCCTTTTAAATCCCAACGATGATGCGATTGATTGGTGATGGTTGTATACGTGGAAGGTGGTTGTAGATAGAGTATGCTGCTGACCTTTATGTATACTAGATGGAATATATGATTTGTATTCCTTTTTTCCACAGATAAAATAACAAGCAACATAAGTGCTGTTTTTTAGGGATAAAAAGGTGTATACGATACATATCCCTACGCCATAGTGGGAGCTGGTATGCGGGCCCATAGCTCCTACTAGGTAAATATCTTAATGATGCAACACGGGCCACTTGTCAATCTAGATGGCCGTAAGCTCAGTCCATATTTGGACTGAAGAGAGCCTGTTGGATTTATAAAAATATCTCTAAATGTTTGTTTCTATCTTCCCCCCTTTGTTGTTTATGTCTGTCAGTCACACTTTTTTTGTGATGTTAGATGTCCAGGGAGGTGATTGTTGACCTTGGTCGCCCTGATAAACTTGCCATAAGACAATTGGCAATGAAACATGTTGGCCGTCATCAAAGTGGTTCACAACATGCTGTGTTTTTAACTTGGTGCTGACTCACAGTTCGGAATAAAAGTAACCAGTCGTTGTGAGTCTAATCGAATTTTAACGTGAGATATTCTGTGTCTCACTATTTTCACGGGGTTTTTATCTTTCAGCACTTCTCTCTTTACTGGACACACCACATTTTTTTCATGGAGAAAGTTATTGATGATGACATAAACGTGGGCAAGCTGGTGAGAACCAACCAGTAGCTCCTCTGGTGGTGCGCACGTGAGATACTTTCTATTTTCTCTACACTTTTTCTGAGCACATACATACTGATAGTTGGGGGTATGTGTTCTTTTGAGTGTACTGACTGACTGTCTTTTTGTGTTCCCTTTTTGTCCTGCAATTTTAAATGTAATGGGCACTGAGGATACGGCCAGATTATGCTATAATGTTAGTCGGCTGAGGTTCTAGATAAAAATATCTTCCCTCATTGATTTCCTTTAGATATATTTAAGCAAGTGCTTATATTTGCCAGATCCTTGTTGGATTGATACATGTTGAGTGGGGGGTGGTCTGGCGGATTGTTTCCCTCTGGAGCTCCTTATTGAAATGAACAGGAATCCCCTGTACCATCGACGGTATAGTTTTCGTATGCATTTCCCTCTCTCTGCATATCCATTTGATCGTGGAAGTCTCTCCTCTCCGGTCGAAAACATCGTGAGCGGCCTGCGGGCCTAGCCGCGTCGGTCCAGCCTTCTGCCAATGGAACAGACTCTGTTTCAGTTCTGTCCTCAGTGCTACTCTAAGTACCCTCTCACCGATCTACACCAAGTCTGCAACATGTGTCTCTCACCAGAGCACAAGGAATAAGATTGCGATGCCTGTCGGTCGTTCCGTTCGAAAAAGACTCTTCGAGATCATCGGGCTTGACAACGAGAAATTCAGCGCCAAAGCACTCAACACACTCCGGATATCTTCGGAAAAGAATCCGAACACAAAGCGACAGCTGTTGAAGAAGAGGCCTTCTCAGTCGCAAAATCTGATTCCGACCTAGAGGTCGAATTGCAGTCCGAAGACATTCCAGCAGGACAGTCATGAGTACTAAAACCCTCATACCCCATAAACTATCTTCCACTAAACATAAGGCTTCGGTACCACCTCTGCCTTCGGGCCTTGGTCGGCACAGAGACGATGTTTCCGATGCCCCGCCCTCAGGCTCGGAACCGAAACAAACATTCAAGCCTTCCGTCTCGGGATCCAGTCGAGACAGATCGTCCTCGGATCTGAATCATTACGCTCCGAAAGACAAGTCTGGTTTGGAGCTGAAATCTTCCCCTTCGAAACAAAAGTCTGGTTTGGAGCTGAAATATTCTGCTTCGAAGGACAAAAAGGGAAGGTCCGGTTCGGTACCAAAAACTTTGGCATCAAAAGAAGATCTTCCAGATCCCCCGGAACCGATGTTAGATGTTATGAAGGACAGATCAGATCCGAAACAGAAAAAGCTATATATTAATCCAGATACTAGACACATTTTAGCTAAAACCCCTTCCAAAAGGAAAGTCAGATCAGAGGACACTGAATATAAGATTCCTCTTAAAAACAAAAAAGAAAAAAATTTCTACAAGTCCTCTCCTTCCTACTTTGCCATCCCCTCCACCTCCACCTCCACCATCTTCACCTTTACCACAACTGTCTCGGCTCAGATCCACTACACATAACACCACCGGGATCTCCTCATACACAACCTGATTTAGGAGATGACGATGATGATGATGACAATGTCCCTTTGCCAACAGATCCATGGGATGATTTTTATATTGTTCCACCCATGGATAATGATCCAGATCTATACCATGCAAAACCATCACCTCCAGATGATAATGTCTCTTATCTAGAGCTAATTTCCAGGGCAGCAGCATATCATGGAGGTACACTGCTCAAAAAGGCTTTGGATGACGATTCTTTATTTGAGACACTAGGTTCTTCACATAGAATTAGTCAGAGTCTCCCTATGTTAAAAAGCATGATGAGACATGCAGATGAGATTTTTAAGGACCCTGTTTGTTCCCAAATACAAACCATCCCCCTCTGATCCTGTTTTTATGAAAGGACAGCTCCCTTTAGACTCACTGGTAGTTTCCTATGCTTGTAAAAGAGCAAACGCACAGACATCTGGGGATGCACCTCCCCAAAATAAAAACCCTAAATTAATTGATGCATCTGGTAAAAGAGTGGCTGCTCAAGCCGCTAACCACTGGTGCACTGCCAACACACAAGGCTTACTAGCTAGGTATGACAGGGCACACTGGGACGAGATGGAAGGCTTACTTCAATACCTCCCAGAAGAGCACAAGAAAAAGGCACAATAGCTAGTCCAAGAAGGAAGGCATATCTAATTCTTCTATTAGACGTGCTCTTGATGCTGCTGACACTGCAGCGACAGAATTCTTTTACGTCGACATGCCTGGCTTAGGATTTCAGGTTTTATACCAGAAGTCCAGCAGTCTATTTTAAATACCCTCTTTGACAAGCAACATCTTTTTGGAACTCAAGTGGCTGAGGCTTTACAAAATATGAAAAAAGACATAAATGTGGCGAAATCCATGGAAGCGCTTCAGTCTCCATCAAGCAGAGGCTTCTTTCACTGCTCATTTTATAGGAGAGGGTCCAAAAATACATCCTCAGACCCTAATGCTTCCTCATAAAAGTCCAACATGCAACCCTCTTCCTCTAGAGGCTTCTATAGAGGAGGGTACAGAGGAATCCATTTTAAAGGTAGGGGTAAGAGCACGCCAACGCATAACTCTCCTTCCCCCAATAAACAGTGAGTTGCTAACACTTCCCCAGATCATTTAACACCTGTCGGGGGAAGACTTCAATAATTTCTCCCCATTTGGCAAGCCATAACATCAGAAAAATGGGTGTTAAACATAATCCAACATGGTTATTGCCTGGAACTCACCAGCAATCCTCCCAATATTCCACCTTGCACTTACAAACTCTCGTCACAGCGCCTACAGCTCCCCAAACAAAATGTACAAGCTCTTTTAACAAAAAGGGCAATAGAACCAGTTCCGTTACAGTACCAAGGTTCAGGGGTGTGCTCTCTGTACTTTCTAATCCCCAAAAAGGATGGCTCCTTAAGAACAATTTTGGATCTAAGGACGTTAAATCTGTACCCACTGTCAGATCATTCCCACTTGGTCATGCTTGAACAGGTGCTTCCACTGCTACAACAAAGCGATTTTATGCCCACACTCGACTTAAAAGACGCATACTTTCACATTCTGGTTCACCCAGCACAGCAAATATCTCAGATTTGTGATAGCAGGAAAACACTATCAATTCAAAGTACTCCCGTTGGGAGTAACCACTCTTCCAGAGTGTTCACAAAATGTCTAGCAGTAGTGGCAGCACATCTAAGAAGACAACAGATTCATGTCTTCCCATGCCTAGACGACTGACTCATCAAAGCCAGCATACACCAAAAGTGTTTACAACACACTCAGACTACATTAGACCTACTCCACCAATTGCGTTTCATGGCTAATGCACAGAAGTTTCATCTTCAACCTTCACAAATACAATCCTATCTGGGAGTGACTCTAAACACCTGCACAGCTCTAGCCTCTCCCCATCAGGGCTGGACTGGCCCTAGCGGGCACCGGGCATTTCCCCGATGGGCCGCTAGGGAGGGAGCCATTTGTGTTACCTGGTGCCTTCAGTATCGGCCCCCTGTAACAAAATTGGCCGAAACCGGCCATAGCAAACAGCTCGGCCTCACCCACCTCCCCCTCCTGGGGGCCGGCCGAGCAGTTTGCCAGGGCCAGTTTCGGTTCCCAGTCCGGCCCTGCTCCCCATGCAGCCAGAATTCGAAATATTCAAACTCTGCTACTACAGTTTCAGACCAATCAATACTTAGCAGTCAGCACTTTCATGCAACTGTTAGGAATGATGGCATCATTCATTGCAATAGTGCCTCATGCAAGGTTACACATGTGTCCTCTACAAAAGTGTTTAGCACGTCAGTGGAATCAGTCTCAGGGTCAATTAACAAATGAAGTGTTGGTAGACAGCCACACCCATTGCTCTCTGCAGTGGTGGAACACACAAAACGTATCAAACGGGCGTCCCTTCATCAACCCTATTCCACAGATCGTGCTAACAGCAGACACATCTCTCACAGGTTGGGGTGCCCATCTTCACAATTTGAAAATTCTAGGTTTATGGGACAACAAGTACAAAACTCTTCATATCAACTATCTACCACTTCTAGCTGTGTATCTAGCACTGAAACCTCTTCAGTCTCACTTTATAGAGACATTTGTGCTAGTCCGCACTGACAATAAGACAGCTATGTACTACGTACAAAAACAGGGGGGGACTCATTCTCTGCAACTGTCACACCTCTCATAGACCATTTGGCGTTGGGCAATTCATCACAGAGCCCATCTTCTGGCAGAACACCTCCCAGGAGTGAACAATCAGATTGCTGACCTCCTCAGCAGAAGGCAGCAACAAATACACGAGTGGGAACTTCATCCCCAAGTTCTCCTTCTATACTCTCAAGAATGGGGATTCCCACAAATAGATCTATTAGCCACAGTGGACAACTCAAAATGCCCAAACTTCGCCTCCAGGAGTCCTATGGATGAATTGGTCAGGGATATTTGCCTACGCTTTTCCGCCTCTCCCTCTCCTTCCATTTCTGGTTCGGAAGCTCAGGCAAACATCCTTCACATTGATTCTAGTGACTCCCACTTTGGCCCGTCAGCCGTGGTTCACAACACTCTTAAAACTATCAGTAGTTCCACGGCAAAAGCAGCATCTTAGTTCCAGCATTCTCACTCAGAACCATGGAGAAGAAAGACACCCAAACCCCAAGGAGCTCAATCAAGCGATTTGTCTTCTGAAGTCATAGAGTTTGGCTATCTCAACTTGCCACCAGAGTGTATGACTATTCTTAAGGAAGCAAGAAAGTCTACTACCAGAGCATGTTATGCAGCAAAATGGAAAAGATTTGTTATATATTGTACCAACAACAATATTGATCCACTAAATGCCTCTATTCAAAATATCATTTGTTACCGTCTGCATTTGCAGCGTGCTGGTCTAGCCTACACTTTCATTCGATTGCATCTTGCAGCAGTAGCCGCATAATTGCAAAACAGGCAACATCTATCTTTGTTCAAACTTTCAGTAATTAAAGCCTTTATAGAAGGCCTTAAAAGAGTAATGCCACCCAGGGTACCTCCTGCACCAGTTTGGAATCTGAACATTGTGCTTACACGACTCATGGGTCCACCATTTGAGCTATTACACAACTCTCCGCTACAGTTTCTTTCATGGAAAGTTGCCTTCCTCATTGCGGTCACATAATTGAGGAGAGTTGGTGAGCTACACACATTAACCTTAGAAGAACCCTTCTTCCAGCTTCATAAAGACAGAGTAGTTCTTCGCACCAACCAAAAATTCCTTCAGAAGTGGTTTCTGCCTTTCAGATCAACCAATCAGTTGAGTTACCTGTGTTATTTTCTCAACCTGATTCCATAGCAGAAAGAGCTCTTCACACTCTTGATGTCAGAAGAGCGTTATTGTATTATATTGAAAGAACAAAGGATTTTCGTAAAACAATACAACTGTTTATTGCATTTGCTACACCTCACAAAGGCAATCCAATCTCTAAATCTGGTATTGCAAGATGGATTGTTAAATGCATTCAAACCTGCTATGCTAGAGCTAAAGGAACTTTATCTATACCTCCTAGAGCACATTCCACTTGTAAAATAGGAGCTTCTATGGCCTTTTTAGGTAACACCCATATAGCTGACATTTGTAAGGCAGCAACATGATCCACACCACACACATTTACCAAACACTACTGTGTGGATGTGTTAGCACGTCAATAAGCCAATGTTGGGCAAGCAGTGCTAAAGACACTTTTTCAAACAGCTGCAACATCTACTGGTTAGCCACCTCTTTGAGAGAATACTGCTATATAGTCCATGCAAAGCATGTGTATCTACAGCACACATTCCTCGAATGGATAATGCTACTTCCCCAGTAAGCATCTGTTCTTGGCAGGTAGAGCTGTAGATTCACATGTGCCCTCACACCTCCCCGGGCACCTGTACTTTTTGCAGTTTTCATTATTTACATTACATATGCATGGACATCTCTGTACTATACTCACTTTCTCCATTCTCATCCTCTTGCGGGAAAACAAGCTAACAATGGAGTTGATACCCATGCGAACTATTACCGAAAGGAGGAGTCACCTTCCCTCGTGACTGGGAAAGACTTCTTTGAAGAAAAACAACTTGCAAACATCCGGACCCAACACTAGATGGCAGGAGTATGCAAAGCATGTGAATATGTGAATCTTCAGCTCTACATGCCAAGAACAGATGCTTACTGGGTAAGTAGCATTATATATATATATATATATATATATATATATATATATCTTTCATTAAACATTTAGTACAGTTCAATTTTCGATGGGGTAAATTCCTGCTGTCATGACATTTCGAGAAAACGAGCAAATTGCTTTTGCAGACTTACTAGTGGGTAGAATAAGTGAAATAACCCTCAGAGTTTTTTGCCTATTTTGTAGAAAATATAGCTGGCAAATAGACTTTTGAAAATGTTTAATCCAAACTTTTTTTTACACACACACCTTGCCTGAGGTGTAGTCAGATAAAATGTTTATAACTTCACAACCTGATGTAGTTAAAAAATTAACGGCCCCCATCGGGTCTCATTGCAGCGAACGACTTGGGATAACGATTTACTGCAGTGTGGAACACTGGGATACCTTTAGCTCCGCGTTCAGATAATCCCCTATTTCACTACAGTACACCATGGCTAAAGATAAGCCGCCTGGTACATCAACCAAGCAAAGCACACTGGACAAGTATGCTGGAGCGGCGGCCCGACGCTGGGCGACCAGGGGGCAGCCACGCCAGACAATGCGGCACCGCTGGTGGCGATAGCGCAGTTCAGGGAAATGCTGGAGGCCAGGATTGGTGCTCTGGGCTCTGACGTTATGCTGCTCAGACAAGATCTCAGAAACGTGGTGCAGCGCATCACGGAATCAGAATCCCGGATCTCAATGGTGGAAGACACAGTGAGTCCACACCACAAAAAAGTAAACTATCCTGCAGACTCTTACGAGGGGCTGGCGGCGCGGGTAGAAGATGCAGAAGGGCACGCCCACAGAAACAATCTCCACTTCATTGGCTTCCCTGAGGGCTAGGAAGGAAGCAGCGTGAAAGATTTCCTCATTAAGTGGCTCACGGAGTGGCTCCCGCCTGGCGTTTTTCTCCGTGCTTCATAATCGAGCGCTCACATCGGACGCTACTACAAAGGCCACCACCGGGTGCGCGCCCTTAGCCAATAATAGCGAGGCTTCTTAATTACAGACAGGGACTTCTCAGCATATCATGATTTTTCCGGACTATACCAAGCTGGTACAACAGTGCCGACAATCATTTGTGGAGGCTAAGGCTCATCTCTGTGGTCTTAAAATCCAATACTCCCTACTGTTCCCGGCCCGCCTGAGGGTGGCCTACCAGTCACGTACACACTTCTTCGAGACACCGGAAGAGGTCTTTCGCTGGATGGATGAAACCATGAAAATCAAACCCCACACTCCACCCCGACTTGACTCGGACTCCTCATCCGGGGGCTTCGACGTGGATCACCCGAAGAGGTTGGCAAGCAGAGTCCTAGATTGCGCTCCAAAAAACGATTTGAAACTCGCAGCAAGTCCCGTAGGCGAATGTTGGAGGATCAACCGGAACCTGCGGCCTCCTAAAGGATATCCCACCGAGATCTGCAATTTTGACCCGAATAAGTGGGATGATATGAACAACTGGGCTACAACTGTGCATAGGTTCCCCGTCATCAGGCTCTAATATGTACAGGGACTCTTATCGGGGACCCTTGGCTGTATGCTGCCTATACCCCCCGTTGGGGGTCTGGGACACATCATGCTGCGATAGATACTTCAGTGTTCATGAGGTATTGTGGTGGGGGGTTAGTTGGGGAGTTTATGGGAAGTTCTTATGTTTTATTAGTGCCATTACCAGATACTGCACACATAGTCTCCAGGTTGCTCTAGCTATACAGGTATATACATTTGTCCCTATGCTCTGATACCAGACATGACGTCGGGCTCAATGAGATCTGGAAGTCGAGAACTTCGGATCCTTAGTTGGAACGTCCAGGGCCTCCTAGACAAGATCAGGTGGGGGCCGTGCTTCAACAGGCCAAATGCTATAAAGCGAAATTCCTATTTCTCCAGGAGACCCACCTGCTGGGCACTAAGACACCAGACCTGGCAAGATTTGGATTTGCTCAAACTTTTCATTCTGGGTTTACTAGAGGTTCCTGCGGTGTAGCAACCCTTATACATCGCAACGTCCTATTTACCCACAGTAAGACATGGTCAGACTCACAGGGCAAATTCATAGTGATTTATGGAACATTATATGGAGAACCCCTCATTCTAGGAAGTATTTACACTCCCCTCCCGCGTGGAACCTTCTAGAGCGCTTGACAACGCTCTGGACTAAGATCCCATCCGGCCTGACGATAGTGGGAGGAGACTGGACTGATGTACTCTGCCCAGTGAGAGACTGATGGCGCAGCACGGAGCGGGCTACCGCGGCCCGATAATCTAAACTGCTGCCCTTGATCCAAGGGATGGGGTGGGTGGACTTCTGGGGGCCGTTACACCTCGCAGGACACGAATAAACATATTTCTCCGGGGTACATGAGTCCTTCTCCCGCATCGACTACATATTGGTACCCGCGCCCACCGGTTACTGTCTACCGAGAGTCTACCCTGGGGCTTGTCGGACCACTCAAAAGTATCCTTGCAATTGTCCTTAGACCCTAGGCGCTCCCAGTTCCAATGTTGGCAGTCACCATGGCTGCTGCAGGACAAGCGGTACAGGTCGCAAATGAATGCACCCCTCACTGACTATTTTTCGCACAATACCGGCACAGTAGACTCCCCTATAACTCTGTGGGAAGTAACGAAACCCACACTTAGAGGGGCTGATATTGCTTTCTGCGCCACAAGGCGTCGGCAGCAGCACGAGAAACTATTGCAGACCGAAGCCCAACTGATAGCCTCAGAGCACAGAAGATGGGGAGAGAACGGGGTTGCTGCGCACAGACAGCTGCTGAGCACACAGCAAACATATGCCAGTGAGCTGCTCGATGAAGCTAGACTCCATTGGCTCACCACCCGTAGTCGGATACACCAGTGGGGGGGATAAATCCAGTGCCCTGCTACACCGCTTGTGTCAACAGACGCTACACCCACACACCCTCCCGGGCGCGCGTGGCCCTGACGGGACGATACCCACAGACCCTTCGCAAATTGCAAATTGCTTTGCCCAGTTCGCCACAGAATTATATGCCCCCCGAGAGGCCCTCGCTGCAGAAACGATTCACAAGTTTATTGATGATCTCCCCCCGCGGGCTCTCTCCGACACTGTGTGAGCGGCATTGGATGTTCCACTGTCGGTTGAGGAACTGCAAACAGCATTGTTGGATATTCCTGAGGCGGAAGCCGGGAATCTCTATACGTGCTGAAATGGTATGCGAGTGTTTTTAAACTGTGTTTTAATTTCATTTGCTGCTAAATCTGTGATATTCAATTGTGCTTTTAATACTTTGGTGCTCATACTACTTACCGCATATTCAGAAGCTCCGCAGTGCGAACCGCTTCTCTTGGGTTCCAGGGGCTGACCGGACTCCTCCTGGGGACAGCCGCCATCTTAGGGCTACAAGGAGGAGGCGGTCTAGTGGTCACAAAAATCGGCATAAAATGCTGAGCCAACAGCACACAGCTTTTGTTCCTGAGGCGGAAGCCGGGAACCTCTATACTACGTGCTGAAATGGTATGCGAGTGTTTATAAACTGTGTTTTAATGTAATTTGCTGCTAAATCTGTGATATTCTTTTGTGCTTTTAATACTTTGGTGCTCATACTACTTACCGCATATTCAGAAGCTCCGCAGTGCGAACCGCTACTCTTGGGTTCCCGGGGCTGACCGGACTCCTCCTGGGAACAGCCGCCATCTTAGGGCTTCGAGGAGGAGGCGGTCTAGTGGTCACAAAAATCGGCATAAAATGCTGAGCCAACAGCGCACGCGCAGCGGACGCACGCAGCGGGTGCGCCGCGGGCGCGCCGAAGGCGCGCCCAAGGCAAGCCCGTCTGCGCCCGTCCGCGCCCGTCCGCGCCCCGTCCAGTCCCAGGCCCATAACCCTTGCCCAAAGTAACATTCTCCCCCCAATGCCGCCACGACGGAGCTACTCCTCTAAGGTTCTAAAGGAATATAGATTAGCGTATTCGGCACAGACCCATCACAACGCGGGCTGTCGGGAATCTTTCCCACACTACCTGGAAGGACCAATCTCATGTAAAGAGTGTACCTATAGCAGTATTACTAACACCATAGCCAGCCAAAATTCGGTGGCAGTGCCACCCACAAGCTGCCTAAACCCAGCGTTTATACTATGTAATACCAGGTCCTTAGCAAAACATCTCATCGAAATTTGGGATATGATTAACTCATATTCTCCTAATTTGTGCTTTCTTACGGAAACCTGGCTGAATCCATCTAATCATCCGCAGATTAGTCTAGCGATCCCAGATGGATATAAGTTCATACATCTAGACAGGCAGGGGAAAATGGGAGGAGGAATCGCAATTGGGTTCAAAGAACATCTAAAAGTTCAGTGGACAGCCACACATCTTTCACCCACACTTGAAGCCGGCTTTTTCAAATTGAGCCTATCCCCTACGGAGACCTGGAATGGAGCCCTGATATACCGCCCTCCAGGCCCTAGGACCAATTTTGTTAATGAATTAATTGAATTAATCGCGCTTCACACACTAGCAGCTAGTAAATTTATCCTGCTCGGAGATTTCAACTTTCACGGAGAAGCCTCAGATAACCCAGATACCGATAATCTTTTAACTAGTCTCAAACAAATTGGCCTCTCCCTTCTCTCAAACGCCCCCACTCATAGAGAAGGACACGCCCTGGATCTGATCTTCTCTTCGGTGGAGGGCCTCTCTGCCTTTCCCCCGCTTCCCCTAACATGGTCTGACCATTTTTTGGTCCCTTTCACCCTCCAACAACAGGGTTCCACTAACTCAATAAAACTGGAACCACGCTCCTCTCAATGTCGAAGACCATGGAACAACCTAACATTAGATGCTTTCACAGCCGTTTATAACACCCTACCTTTGGTCTCCTCCACACCAGAATCAGACACGTCAGAGCTGTTGGAATCTTTTCTAACCAAACTTACCACAGTATTTGACACTTTAATCCCTATAAAAAAGTTCGGTCCGACCAAACAACGAAAATCAGCCCCGTGGTACACCGAAGATCTTAGGCTAGAAAAGTCGAAGTGCAAAGGTTTGGAGAGGTCCTGGCGAACAAGTCACTCTTCTGCAGACCGCAAGGTGTATAAACTCTCGCTGGCAAATTATCATCAGAAGATAAAAGCAGCTAGGAAAGCATTTATTCTAAAACAAATTGACCTTGCGTCCAATTCCGCAAAAACCCTGTTTTCAATTGTTAAAGACTTCGTTAATCCCCAGGCGTGCATATTGCCTCAAATTGAGTCACAAGTCTTATGTGACTCGTTAGCAACTTATTTTGAGGAAAAAATTAACGTGATTTACACCAATTTTGTCCCCACACAATCTCACACCAACTCTTTTCGCACAAACCATTTTGAACCAGAACCTCAGCCTACGAGTAGACTTAGACAATTCACACCATTAACAGATTCGGAAGTCCACTCCCTTCTCGTATCGGCGAAATCTGGTTCACCAGCTTACCTTTTCCTCCTAGGGTAATTGCCCTTATTGCTCCTTGCTGTGCCTCGGAAGACAGAGTGATTTTTAATAGCTCCATAGAATCGGGCACTATTCCTCCAAGTTGGAAGGAAGCCTTCGTCCGCCCTCTGTTGAAGAAACCCACAGCAGACCCCCTTATGTTTGCTAATTACCGACCTGTATCCCTACTCCCGCTGCTGGCAAAATCTCTAGAAACAGCCATAAACAAACAGCTGAGCCATTAGCTGGAAGTGAATGAACAACTGGACCCATCACAATGCGGTTTCAGACCAGGCTTCAGCACTGAAACCGCAATCCTTGCGGTTACAGATTCGCTGAGGCTAGAAATGGACGCAGGGGGATCAGCCATCCTGGTGCTCCTAGATCTCTCCGCGGCATTTGACACGGTGTCACACTTCAAAATGGTTGAACGACTGAGACACTGTGGCATTCAAGAACAAGCTTTGAAATGGCTTCAAAACTTCCTGGCTGAAAGAAACCAAACTACCATGCTTGGTCCTTTCAGATCAAACAAACACGGGCTTGATAAGGGGTCTTGCTTAAGTCCTACGCTGTTTAATCTCTATATGTCTCCACAAGCCAAAATTGCCGAAACCTGTGGATTTGAGATTATTTCATATGCGGATGATACGCAACTTATTTTCAAAATCAATCCTAACGCCCCGGCCGAAAACCTTCGCTTTGCAGCAGGAATGTCGGCCATCTCTAAATGGATGTCAGAGAACCTCCTTCAGCTAAACCCTAGTAAGACGGAGATCCTGCTAGTAGGTAAGGCCTCTCTCTCTTGGTCTACAGAATGGTGGCCTAAGGACCTGGGCACGGCTCCAACCCCGAGTGAAGAACTTGGGGTTCACACTTGAGAAAACACTCTCTATGAAAGAGCATATAGCCAAAATCGCCAGCTCCTGCTTCTATAGCTTGCGGCTGTTGAGGAAGATGCTCCCGTATATGCCCATCAAGCACCGAAAAACGTTAGTACAGGCCTTGGTGATAAGCCGCCTCGATTGTGGCAACGCAATTCTGACTGAACTCGGCCCCTCCCGGTTAAGGAAGTTGCAAGTCATTCAGAACACGGCGGCTCGAATGATCCTTCATCGCCCGGCCGGCTCTTCTTCAGCCCCCATTTTAGCTGAATTGCATTGGCTTCCTATTAGGAAGCGATCACAATTCAAGACCTGTTGCCTCATGTACAAAGCCCTAAACGGCCTGGGCCCCAAATACCTGGCCGATAAACTAATGAAAAAAACCTCGATCTTAAATCTACGCTCCAACACCATGGAATTATTGAAAACGCCTAGAATCCGCGGGTCCGCACCGGGGCTAAGTCATTCTCCTGCCTCGTGCCACGGTATTGGAATTTGCTTCCAATCGACACCCGGAAATGCCCAACCTTTGCCACATTCAAGAGGAAACTGAAAACCTTGCTATTCCTTGCTCCATAATGATAAAAAGGATCCTCCTCTTTCTCCCGTTTTCCTTCCGTCCTCAGAAACAATCAAAGCAAGCGCCGAGATGCCCCCGGGTGATTCACGCGCTATAGAAAATCCCATAACATAACATAACATATGCGCTCGGGGAGGGCACCTGGTCCAAATGGCTTCCCTTCAAAAACATCAATCTTAGTTGATGGAACCATACCTTGTGGCTCTTCAGGCTGCTGTGGAAGATGGCTGTCTTCCGCCGGACTGGACACACATGGAGATAGTTGTTTTCTTAAAGCTGGGCCGCCTGCCGGAACACTACTCGTCATATCGCTCGATATCTCTTCTCAACGCTGAGGGCTAAGCCATTGGCCAAGGCAATCACTTGGTTCCCCATATCACGGACTTAGTCCACCCTGATCAGGCCGGCTTCATGCCTAGCCGTGCCACACGGTATATTATTAGGCGTGCACACAATGCCATAGCTGCTGTCGACCGACTTGAGGGACAGGCCGCACTCCTCTTTGCGGATATCGATAAGGTTTTCGATTCCCTCAGTTGGATCTACCTCTTTGCTTTGCTTAGCCGCCTAAATATTGGCCCCCGCCTACTCAATATATTACGTCTTTTATAACTGACATCATGGCATCAGTCCAGGTGGCGGATTCCACACCGAGAAGCTTCTCTATTGGACGGGTAACATGCCAGGGATGTCCCCTCTCCGCATATCTCTTTGCGTTGGCCATGGAACCGCTGGCGGCCTGGGTGAAAATGGATGCACAGGTCCAGGGCTTTGAGTGGTCGTCGGAGGTCTCGGACCCCATAGCACTCTATGCGGATGATGTACTGTTCTTCCTCACATGGTCCGATAGGACTGGGCCACATCTACTCAGAATCATGTAGATTTTCAGTGATACCTCGGGCCTTTACATGAATCGGAGCAAATCCTGTCTGTGGCCCCTGCATGGGGGAGATCAGTTGGGCGGATGGTGGCGGTGGTCCCAGATGGCTTCAGGTATTCAGGGTGTTTCTCTCGACATCCCAGTCTATCGCATGGGACAGAAATCTGGCCCCACTGTGGACACAGATAGGAGACCAGGTTCGTCTGTGGGTGCATTTGCCGTTGTCCCTATTTGGCAGATCTGTCATATTTAAAATGGTCTCCTTGCCCCGCCTCCTACATCAGCTCCAGAACCACCTATACCTAACACGGCTGACATGGTTTCGCCAACTGAACGCAATTCTGTCCCGATTCCTCTGGGGGGAGCAGTGCGGCACAA
Source organism: Triturus cristatus (assembly GCF_964204655.1). NCBI lineage: Eukaryota > Metazoa > Chordata > Amphibia > Caudata > Salamandridae > Triturus > Triturus cristatus. The sequence continues at coordinate 502,848,769 of NC_140588.1, read as the reverse complement.
GTAGCTTTGAGGACCTACTTCCAGTCCACGTACTGCAGTGGCATCGCCACCCCGGGTGTCCAGGCATACCATGCTGCGACACATCTTCTCGTTCTTAACAATTGGTGGTATGGCGATAGAGGGGACCTAGCATACACGGATGAACGTTTTTCTGCTGGGCACCAAGTCATTACATATGGTCCTGTATTTTTGCGCCGACACTTAGGAAACTGCCACCTGCAACCAGAACAGTATTCATGATCTGGAAACGCGCACTTTGTACAGTGGGGTGGTGGAGGAAGCTTACGAGGGAAAGCACCCTATGGCAAAACGGTCAGTTACCGCAGCTGACACAGCTTTCTGGCTTTCGGGGTTGGGAGGCCATCGGGATAGACACGGTGGGAGCAGTTATACATGGTCAGAACCTAAAGTCCTTCCAGGAACTCCAGACAGAATATGCCATGCCCCGTTCACAATTCTATTGATATCTTCAATTTCGACATGCCTTCACCCCGTACCTAGCACAACCAACCGATATACCTGACTTTAATCCCGTAGAAGCGAAGGTTTTCATGGGCGAGCTGGGAGACCATAAAATAACCAAAATATATTGCACACTCCTGAACAATAGCCCTACAACATTACATAAAATCAGAGACGTGTGGGAACTGGATCTACACCCCCTAGAAGAGGACGATTGGGTGGAGGCACTGGAGTCCACACGCAGTGCGGCGATCGCGGCCCACCTGCGACTTATCCAATTCAAATATTTACACCGGGTCTATTATGCCAGACACAGGCTGTGGCGCTCTGGCCTGATCGCCTCCCCGCATTGCTTGCGCTGTGGAACATCTGAGGGTAGCTTTATACACACGGTATGGCAGTGTACGACCCTGTCGAGGATTTGGAGAGTGGTGACCACATGTTTATCGGAGGTCCTAGGCTGAGATATTCTGCTATCTCCACGATTGGTCATGCTGCACATTACTGAGGGCTTGGGCGGTAATAGATACAACTGTCACTTGTTATTCCTCGGCCTCACTTTGGCTAAACAAGATATTGCCTGAGCTTGGAAGGATGAATCCCCGCCATCAGTGGCAATATGGAAGAAAGGCCTAGATTTTACTATGGGTCTTGAAATACCCGTTTTTAAGGCGAAGGGGTGCCCCAGAAACATTTTAAAATATGGGAAAGATGGGCGGAATACAGAGGGTTATATTTAGAACCAGTTTCCCCTGCTTCTGCTGTCGGGGAGGTGTTGTGATGGTTGTATTGTGCTGGGACTCGAATGATGATCATATTTGTCTTTATACTGGATGGCTTAAACCCCTGCATTTAAAATCTACCTGTTTCTCCAGCAAGTTTTATATGGCACTATTGTTTGTTTTAAGAAAGATATTATGTAAAACAATTATTTCACAAACAATGTTACAGTACTACTGGAAATGTTGATATCATTACCTCTGATAATACTTGTGTATTACTAGTGTCCCTAGTGGCTCCAGTCTTGTACCGGCTGTCAACAATAAAATTACGTTATGAAAAAATAAATTAACGGTTCCAAAGTCTTCTGGTGGAATAAAAGTCACCTCTCCCTAGAACTGAAGGTCATAGGAAATTGTTTTATTCTTCATGAAACTGCAGTTTTTCAAGGTAACACTAAAGAATCCATCTTCTGGTGGATTATACACAGTATACGCTGTGAAAGCCTTTCAAAAAGGATCAGGGTGTGTTCTCTAAATATGTTTCTCTATGGAAGGCTAAGTTGGCTTGCCAGCATTTATGGTTTAATTTGCACGGTAACACATTATGGCTGTCAATCCTAGGGTTAATGCAAGAATAGGCAGAGTGGTTATGATAGGTATTGACTGTCTGCCTCTCAGAGCTTCCCACACCTCAGCCTGACATACTATGGATATAAACTCTAACTGGGAACCTGCATGGTCACTCTGTGAGGGTGATAAAGATGGTGATGGGCTACAAGGATCACTTAGTCTGTAGTATATAACCCTTTGACATCCCAATATCCCCGACATCCATGGTCTGACCTCTAGTAACTGCTCTGCCATACAGTTGCCTGCTAGAACTATGATTTTGATAATTCAGAAGTGAGAAAATGCCAACTGGACAGCTTGAAAGATCCACCTTGGGCTCAGCCTAGAGAGAGTGAAATGTTGTTATGGGAGTTCTACCCATGCCACTGTGGTTCAGTTAGCTTTTAGTGAAGGACGTATTGACATACGGTAAAACATCACTATTGCCTTTTACTGCTGTGTACCTCCTTCCTGGGTGGAAGATGTAAAAAACAGGAAGCTGCACACTCCAAAGCTTTGGTGTCATTGTTCAGGTTTGGTAACCACTGCAACATTTGCTATGTTTCCGAACTTCAGTACTGCAGCTACTAGAATGTTAGTTTTGTTTTTTTGGGGGAAAACACACTTACTTAAAACGTGTTTCTATCGTTTTTGGGTATTGAAAGTGTTATCCCAGGGTTCAGCAAGCAACTGCAAATAATTACTACGTTTTGTACTCTATTGACATTTGTGTTTATTTTGTTTAGCCAAAAGACAGACTGGGAAGAAGGAAAAGGAAGGCCACTATTGGAGTAATTTTGGCTTCACGTGATGCTATCAGACAGGTTGGTACATCTGGATCAAACACTCACTGGGGCAAACACCATTTAATTGAAGCATTTTATTAATAGTTTTAATTCACAGGCTAAACACATCTAGAAGACTGAGTGGCATGTCTCAATGAATGACGTATAAGGAGCTATTGTGGAGGCACAAAGGAATATGGACACATTCATTGCACTGCAGGGTATTTGATTTTCTTAATTTTCTTCTGCATTCCACTTAAAGTATCATAAACTTATTCTGACAATTTACGGCTTCTAGCCTAAAATAATTTAAAGCTTCACAACATATTGTTTTGTGGATTTAAACATTAGCTACACTGTCCTTTAGTATTTGAATTATTACATTTGCAGTTAACTTTGGTTTCATCTCTTAACCTCTGGTTCTCTTCTTGCCTTCCAACTCATTGCAACATTTCTCTTGGCTAGTACAAACACCTGGTCCACAAGTTTTCCCCTCTGTTTAGTTGCATTTATTCTCACCATTTGTTCCCAACAAGCGCACCCATGTATTCCATAATAGTGCCCTGTCACTATCTGCAATCTCTTCCCCCGCTTCTGTTCCCATTTTACTTTAAATATTAACATGACAGTGGAGAATGTATGGACAGTAGTCAAGACCAGAATGGTTACCGCGTGCCTGCTGTCCCTGAGCTAATATCTTGGTGACTACCTCTGACTTTGTGGGTTCATTTTTGTCTGCAGCCCAAGCCTCCCCACTTGCTCTTGCCACTGCTTCATATGCCATAAACTCACAGTAACCGCTCCGTACTCCTCTCTCATTGTCGCAAATGAGTAAAGTCTGTCCTAAGACTACAGGTCCCCCATAATTCGGATCGCAGCCTCAAGCCAAAGGGATCTTATATCTTCACCAGTGCCCCAAATTTTGGCAAACACCATATTGGTAGCTCCGGTGCCTACTCCATTGTCATCCTAGCCATCATCATATATCTTTGCCAGCAATACCTCACCGTATGAAGAGCCATGAGATGCGAACCCAGGAGCTTGACATAACTTAGCGTTACCCTAATAATAGAATTTCTCTCTAGTGTGACTGTTATCTCTGCGCCTTCCATATCCCTTTCACAACCCATCCAGCACGTTGGCCAAATTTAATGCACCACCATGTAAACACTTCAATATTTAGAGTACGCATTCCATCCTCATTCAATGGCTTCATAGTTTTTCCTATAGCGATCCTGTTTCTCTTGTTGGCACATATTAAATCCAACAAGAGACCATTCAGTTCTGTGAAAAATGCACTGATTAAAATTATAGGAAGTGCTATGAAATGGTATTATATCCTTGACAGAATTAAGATTTTTGCAATCGCCTCTCTCCGTAGTGACGAAAGAGGAAGCCCATTTGGGCATAGTCCTGTATCACCACCTCATTTGGCTCAGTTAGCGGGTGTATCAGAAACAGGCAGGATGAATCCCAATTAACTTTCAGTACAGATATCTCAACAAAAGCCCACAGCATATACATCAGTTGCAGTTATCTATACGTGGGGTCTCTTAGAAATTGGAGTGTGTCATCTGCATATAGTGATATTATATGTGCATCCCGTGCAAGACATATTCCCCACTCTTGTGCCATCCCATGCAAGATACAGGTCTAGGATTCTATGACCAGAGCAAACAACAGAAATGAAAGGGGACACCACCCCTACTTAGTGTCATTATAAATGTCCTATTGCTTTGAAAATGTCTTAACCAATTAAACCATTGCCATCAGTTCAGTGTATAATAATTGAACCTATCTCAACATTGTCTCTCTCACCCCTACCCTGTGGAGTACCGCAAACAAGGGCCATAGATGTTTGTCAAAAGCTTTTTCGATACCTTGCAAGGCGAGTGCTGCAATCTGCTCTGTACAAAGTGTTCTTTCCATCACATGAAATATGTGCCTAAAGTTAATATGTTTATTGCAGCATGAGGTAAGACCGTTCCCGTCCGACTGTACCAATTCTTTTACAGCTGGAGTCAACCTCTTATTTAATAATTTCCCCCTTACCTTATATTAAATGTTTAACAAAGGTAATGGTCTCTATGATTTAAGATCCAGTGATTCACATTCCGCTTTTGGCAGGACCACTATCGTGGCCTCTCTGATCGACTCTGGTGGCACACCTCTATGAAATGTACCATTATACACACGCAACAATTGTGAGGCTAACGGCCCCCTATATGCTACATAAAACTCTGGCAGAAGGCCCTCCTCCCCCTAGCCAACTCTTCCATCGCAGAAACTCAATGGACAGCGGGACCTCCAATGCTTCGTATGAGCCCACATCTAGTCCGAGCATAGGTATGTACCCTAAGTATTGATCAGTTTGCTCCATCTCCACACACCGAGGAACTGAGTACCAATTGCCATGGTATGCCATAAAGAGCTATTTAATTGCTTTCTGTGTGTGCAATATATAATCTGTCTCTCCCCTGGAAGCACAGATAGGTGTTTTGTTTGTGTCTGCTTGAAGCAACCTAGCCAGGAAGCATCCCACTCTTACTCCCTAAGTGTATTGCTTGCTGATGTACTTTCTATACCTTCTCCTCTGCAATCTGCCAGCTATTGATGTTACTTCCCTATAACTGTCCTTGACTCATGACAGCTAGGATACACCGGCACCCTCTTGTCCAAGTCTCAAAGTTTCTCCTTAAGTATATTCATCAGTTTATTAATGGCCAATGTAGTACAATAGGTAGTCTTGTTACATATTCCCCTTATTACAACTTTAAAGGTGTACCATTACATTATTGTATCTCTCGCCTTACGCTTGTTCTCTTTATAGTAGTTGCCAATGTGTTCCCCCACTGCAGCCCAAAGGGGGCATCTGCCAGTGCCTCCACATGTAATTGTCATGTAGTGATCACCAGGTGTGGCCTGCCCAATACGACTTATACCTGCCATGGGGGTATGGTCGGAATTGGACCGACAAAGATAATCACACAAACTCCATCTCCTTTTCTCTTCCAAACTTCAGTATGAACATGTCTGATCTTGTGTGTATCCCATGAACAGGAGAGTTGAAACAATACTCCCTCTTGTTCGTATTTGTTTTCCTCCAGGCATCAGTGAATTGCCCCTGCTTCACCCAAGTACCAACATTTTGTGACAGATCTACAGGGAGCTACTTGCAGTGGGAGCATCAACCCGTCCTTCTCAATTTCTAGAGCTTTTTTATAATCTTTACTCCATACCAATATCCACCTCATTCATCTCAGCCAGACGGCCACCGAATAGGTTTAGGAGCAGAGGGCCGGATTTAGATCTTGGTAGATGGGTTACTCCGTCACAACGGTGACAGATATCCCATCCGCCGAAATATAAATCCCATTATATCCTTCCTATATTTCATATAGGAAAACACTTTATGATGCTTAAATGGGGCTCCAAGCCCTCTTACATTCCACGTAGTAAAATGATATCTGCTGCGCCCTGATGGTTCCCACCTCCTCCCATTAGGCAGTAGAGGCTTATAATGACTCTGCGGCGCAAACCTTATTATTAGGCAGGACCTTTGGTTGTAGTGCCTGATGTTTGTGTCATTGATCCAGTTCGACATATCTCTTAGCTTATGCACTCCAGCTGCTGCTATCCCTTCCCCCAGGCTCAGAGTCAAAGAATTTCTTCGCCAGTGTTTCCCAAAAACTTATACAAATAGCTCTCATTTCCAGTTGAAAAGATTGTGGTGCATGTAATTCAGGAGGTAACACTCTAAGCTGAGTGCCTTCACTATAAACACCCACAAGCACATCCATTGTACTTTTGGTACTTCACATTGATGGTCTCAATATTCTCTTTCTACCTTAAACATCCTCTACTCCTGATCCTCAGCATCACAAGAAGTGACAAAATCTCTCCATTCGCTGGTTAGCATATTACCCCCTCCCCCCACGCCCACCATGTCATGCAATATGGTCTGCAGTGGGATCATGGGACACTTCCGAATCCTTGTCGCTTATATTTTTGTGTTTTGTGTCTGTCAAGCCCTGCTGATCTCTATAGGCTGTGACCACCTTTACTAGGTTTGCCCTCTCTTCCAGTATCCGTCATATTTGTGGTTCTTACCTCGTCTTTCTGTTGGTGCATCTGAGTTTTTGCCCATGGAATGACCTACCCTGGCTCTCAGATCTTGACATGCCCAATAGATTTCAGCCACGTTCTCTTTTCATCATGAGAGGTGCCGAAGTGCAACTCTTCAAACAAGATGACCCTTAGCTTTGCTGGGTACAACAAGGCATATTTAATTCCCTATTTGCGTAACATTTGTTTAACATCCCTAACAGTATGTCTCCGACCTTGCCCATGGGCTGTTATTTATGATCTACAGGACATGTTCCCAAAATGACTGTAGGATGTGAACGCAGACTTGAAAATTCAGTATTCAGGCTACCAATGGTCTGGAAGGCACACAACTCTTTCCACCATCAAGAGTTGCTCTGTTGTCCCTCCATAGATGTCATCTGTCAACCGTTTCTGCAGGAAAAACTCTGTGCACCGCCCCTTCGCATCTTCAGGTACACTCACCTAACCAATATTATTGTGCCTTGAGCACCCTTCAACATCCTCTGCCTTATGATGGAGAAGCTCAACCGCCACCTTCAGTTCTTTCACTTACTTCTGCAAGTCTCGCACAGTGGAGCTTTGGAACACCGAAGTGGATTTGTTCTCAGTCACTCTGTCTACTAACTTCCTGTGACCTGTTTTTAACAGAATTACCTCTATATTGTCAATCTTACTTTCCAATGCGGTCTTTGTATCAAGTATGGCTTGCAAGATGATGTCAAACGTCTTATTGTGTCCCTCCAGCGTCGTTTCAACTGTCTTCAGCATATCTTCAGTATCTGTACTGGCACTATTGGAGTCCCCACACTTGCCCATCAGCGGCCTCCCAACTTACTTGGGTTTCAACATCATGTAATCGTTCAACCTTGCAGTGCATGTGTTTTTCCACTATTGTAATGACCACAAGAGGCCATGCACCCGGGAGGCACTGCCCCCATCAGTTTTCTCACACTTTTTTCACACCTGGTGCACATATCTGCCCCTCAAATTCCAACCTCATATATCCTTCCTCAGGAATTCAAAATCCATAATTGGGGTCCGGCCTTGCCAAACTCCCATCAGGATTCATTTTTTTCATACAGCACAGGTCTCCACAATCCACATTTTGTCTTGTTGTAGGGTCACCTGTTGGGGTGGGGGGGGACATCGATTTCACTCACGGCCATCTACCATGATCCCATACTTTATGAGTCTTCCTTCCACCTCTTTCAGCCTGGCTGTTCCAATGCCCCTGTGCCACTGCCTCAACAAAAGCAGGCGCCTCGCCGGCCCCTCCGTTCGTCCACTCCGGTCCTGACATTTCAGTGCCACCCGTCCTGGAGTCAGAGCACTGCCCAATAGCCCCCAACTTCCATTAAACATCAACTCTAGGGTGGGGGGAGTGGACTTCTCGCATGTGGGGCAATGTCTCCTATGCACAGGACATCCAGTGCTCCTTTTCAAAGCTGTCTCCCCCATCCTTGCGCCACTGCTCATTTCCTCAGCATCATATTGTTCTTCCCAGCAGCGACAATCGGGCTGAATACCACATTCAAAGGGCCCACTCACTGTTCGGTCCTGTTGGCATGACTTGAGCAGGGAAGCCTCCTAAAGTTTAGCAACATTTTCAGTGGCTTGCATGTAGGATTACTTTTGTACTGAGGTGGGTCAGTAAGAGCAGCCCTGCTGCACGCCTTACCCCTTTGCTCTCTAGGCCATGCCCCCTTTATTTCAGCACTGTTAAATGTGACAGCAATAAATAACTGGAACCTTTAGGGGTCAACTTGAGATTTTGCGCATGAAGCATGAATTGTAAAGATATTTTTGGCAGGTCCATGTTTATTAAATAGGATCCTGCATTAGAAATGCTTATTTAAAAGGATAGTTCCACTTTGTTCTGCAGGGATGCAATGGCAACTATTGACACTTTGGATTTGCCAGTACTGGGGCATTACAGTAAATGAGGGCTCATGTTGGAATATAGAAATTGACAGGGCAATTTCTGAAAAGCAAAGTAAAATAGCTGCATCACAAATGATCCATGTTGCCAGCAATCACCTCCTTGCCTGTTTGGCTACTGTGTTCACAAAGAAGTCTAGATCCCATTCCAGTACCCAAATTCATGGGGACTTAAGTTGATTCACATATGAGTGTCCAATTCTATGCCTTCTGAGACTTACAGCAAACATGTGTGGCTGTTCATCAAAGTGAAAAGCAATGCACTCTTACTCCCAGGCAAGGCAGGGGAAGTAGCGCTTACCAGAATGCGGTGGGGTACAAAGAGGGCTTAGACACAGTAGAGAGGGGAATATGTAAGAGGAGCTGGGCAGACAGTATAAAGTATGATCTTTTTGAGCCGGAAGATTCAAAGTAACGTTGAAGAAGAGTGCTTTCAGTTTTTCCAAATCTGAAGGCATTACTGTATCTCATTCTTCTAGTGAGGGATGCTACTCTTATTTAATTTTCTCGGCTCCAATCCTAATAGTTCTTACCCCCTTATACTTTTGCTGTCTTATCAGCTTTTTATGGAGTTAGTGTAAGTATCGTAGTTGGGCAATGTGGATGTTTTTGGGAAATGTGAGTGTCAAATTAAATTTGATTCTGGCTTCTAGGGGAAGCTAATGGGGCACAAATTAGTGTTTCTCGCACTTATCTTGTCAATTAATGCTGGAGTGCATTGAGAGGATGCAAGGTGTGTTTTAGAATTTCCACTAGAATGGTGGGTAGTTGCCATCCTCATTACTGGAGATTCCAAGAGCTTGGATTGCCAAGCAAAGGCCAGAAAGTGTCAAGAATGTTTTTTGCATTTTTTTTTAAAGTCAAGTGATTCTTACAGCTCGTCAATTTGTGATGACATCCCTAGTAATGGATCAAGTCTGAAAACAAGCCCGTTGTTGAAAGGAAAGAGAGGGATAGTAACTATTTTTAATTATTATAACTACTTGTGATTTTCGATTTGTGATGCCTACAAAGAAATATAAATTCATTTTTGTATATGGTTTAGGCTAAGAAAATTAGGTAACATGCAGTTTTAAAGGACACATTTTCGTAATGTGAATGTTTGGGGTAGGTGATGTGGCCTAATGTCCAGAGCTACCGACTTTGGAACTGGGGAACCAAGTTCGAGTCCAGTGCCTCCTAAAGCGGTCCCACCCCTGTAAAGGTGATTGGATTAAATGTAGGAAATTATGACATTCAGGAGACCCATGCTATTGGCCTGTTCCTTTAGGGTTGGAGCACAGGTCACACCTTTTTATTTTAAATAGAGTTTCTGTCTCTGGTGAAAACTTTCCTCTGCTTTCGCTAATGGTTGAACCTCTAGCTACCGAGGGATATCCCTGCATCCAGGTAAAGTAATGGGTTCTTTGACTGTAGGTGTCAAGAAAAGGCTGGCTCTCCACCGAGCAATACATGCTGCCGTCGTGCCTGTGAGAGTCTACCTCAACAGCAGCATTCCTGATAGTCGTGCAAAATGGCAAGTGATGCAGTGCTGTGGCAGCAGCATGTTTACTTTGTTTTAGGATCTCTACCCTGGACTGCAGTCATCAAACGACTGCTTGGGTTGCAGAGAGACATCTAATACAGTAGCAGAAGGCACCTTGATGTCCTTGGACTGTCGTTCTGTGGCAGTTGGCTTTACAGTTTTGATTTTGTTAAGTTTTTCTTCTCAAACGATATCCAATTCAAGGCAGTCAGTCATGGCGACTAAAGGCAGATAGTTTTGCACATTAGATTTCGTTCTTACTCAGTATGTTGATTTAAAAATCTCAGGATTCTGTAAATTTTTTTTTTAATTGGGTAGTATCTGGAGTGAGGTTTCAATTAGATATTTACTATTTGAAGCATTTTTTGTTTGTACAGGGAACTTGAAATGAAAATACACAGCTTTTAAATTTATGGCGATGCATTTCTTTTTATTTTCCTCGTGACCTTAAGGAATTAGAAACATGTTGATGTTTTCTTCAGATGAAAGCCTTAAAAAACATGGGAGAGATTGGGCGTGGATCAAGAGTTAAGAAGAAAACCTAAATATGTTTACAAATCCTGTTACTCAGTTGAATGCCCTAACCCAAAACTCAAGTAACCAGCAACTCTCATCAGACTGGGTTGCTTGCTTGGTATGTGAAGCTCCTAAAACGTCACAGTCTACAATTGGGCCTCACTTTCTTTATAATGCACTTCAATGAGCAAACAGCTTCTAGGAAATGTTTCCAGGATCCCTCATTCTGTTTGCACACCATTCCTCATATTGCAACAAAACCATGAATCCCTCTATTTTGTACATCTAGCCTTAGGTCACATTCTGCTGGTCCAGTTTTTCCCAATGTAGAAACTGCCCATGCTGACCTGCCATCTCTGTGTTAGGTGTGATTTACCTGAAATGTTTGTAACCTGTTTAAGAGAGTCTTCTCAATAGGCATCCTCTCTGTTTTTACAAACTCCATTCCAATCTAAGTATGCCCATATGAAAGTAGACCTTTCCTTCTGTTTCCTGCTTGGAAATAGTTGTCATGATATTGTAAAAGGACCGGTGGTGGCTCCCGAGACATGAGAAGTCATTCTGCCCACTCAACTCCATACCACCTCATCAGGGAAACTTATTGGAGCACTGCCATTAAGAGACATGATAACTCTGCATCTGACTTTTACAACGGTCTCCACTCTTGCGTTCTTTTACTATATTCATAGCTTTATCTCCTCCCAGTCTTCATACAGCAAGGTCTGTAAGCCTCTGACTTCACAATTGTACTCCCAACATGCAGCAGAACTCCAAGCTGTGTCTTTTTTGGCTGCATTTGTTGCTGGACAGGTGCATCCAACACTTGTGAACCAGAGTTCCTTGGCTCTCTTCAGGTTGGTTGGTTTCCAACTCATCTACTCCTATAAATTCCACTGAGTAACAGGCTCACCAGCTTCTGGTTAGAACCAGACTGCAGTCATGATGCATACTCATTGATCTGTCATCTTTACATATTACTCTGGCTTGGGTGGGGTTCACATTGCTCTCAGATCCTTAACAAGGCTATGTGAGCTTACTATGGCAAGTTCTGATTATGCTTGGATTCTCCATTATTTCTTATGTCCACTTCCTAACAGCGGCTTCTTTTGCACAAACTGGTGCAGTGATAACACCAGTGGGACCCTGAGTTGGTGATGCAGCAGAACTCCCAGCTAAATTTGCCCAACACTAGAAATTTAAAGGGATCAAATTTAGGGCACTTTCTTTAGAAAATTGAGTGCTAGGCTGAGGCAGAATATAAAATATACTAAGAGGGGTGCTATTTAAAAAGGAAGTGAATGCTGGTGTGGATATGCTTTTGTGGATCAATACACAGTACACATTTATTTACCGGAAGTGAAAGAATTCCAGAGCATGGATGAAACGTACACTATGGAGGTTACTTTTAGCATTTCTGTGAGCAGACCACATTACATGGAACATATTCAGAAGGTTTTTGAATAATGCCCCAAGCATAATCTTGAAATAATCAGGTTTTTCCCACACAAACAATTCTGAACATTGTAATGTTATTTTATTAAAAAACGTTTCATCTATTAGAAGCAATCTAGCATAATGGTGATGCTCTGGTCGTGCCATTTATATTACACTCAAAGGAAAGTGTGGATTCTAGTAAAATGTCCAGTGTTTGTTAACAGTATGGAAAACTGAGTCTTTGAAGACAAATTTGGGGCATTTGCTCTGGACTGTCTTTATCCTTTAATGCTACACTATTACTTCTCTTTAGGTCTGGCCTGACTGCACAGCTGTCTGTAAGTCCTGTTGTTACCAATTCTTTAAAATATATATAAAGTGGGCTTTGGCTACACCCAGATCAGTATCTCCTCTCACCTTGTGCAATTGACTGTTTGGTGTATCATCACTTCATATGGAGTGTAACAATGAGGTGCGCAAGGGACTACTTGACACCTATTTTTGTCACATATGCATTGCATACAGAAAGCTGTTTTTTTTAAAACATTTCAGTCAGGAATCACATTTTGCCTACTGAAGTGCTCATTATACCGTTAACAAGCATTTGCAAAGACAATAAGTCTGAATTTAATGTTCTAAATTAGGCACGCACAAATGCTTGTTGCATACTTTCGTACATTAAAACCAGAATTATTGCCTTTGCCGATGCTTATTGTAATGTTTATGATTAATCACATTTTCTCTTACCCTGTTCTAAACCTGTTATAAGTAAACGGTACACTTACATAATCTTAGTCTGCCGCAAATAATTGGTGATCTGGCATTCGTCTATTCTGTTAAAAAAACAAAAGTGGGTGTCTTGTGAAGGGTGTGAGATTCATAGAAGTGATAGGAATTGTAGTTTCCTCAGGCGATGGGTCTGGTACACAACGGTGTGTTTATATAACCAATTATATAACCAATCTCTGTAAAACCAGGGGGTGTTGTGCATGTGAAAACCACGTTAATACAGTTTCTGTCACAAAAAAGCGTTTGAATCTTTGGGATGAGTAAAATGTATCTGGCAAGTGTACCTTTGACATATTTGAAGTTGAACTGGAGCCTAGAATATGCTCAAAATATTTTTGTTAACTGTCTAGTTATGTTATGTTATGTTAATAGTATTTATAACGCGCACAGCTGCCCCAGCTAAGGGGCGTCCTGGCGCGCGACAAGATATAACACAACAGATACTAACACAGAACCGAGACAGAGGGAGCAATTAAAACCAAAAAGTTTTTAATGATTTCCGAAACAACAGAAGATCATCGATTGCGCGGAGCTCAAACGGAAGCGCGTTCCAAAGCGCTGCAGCTTTTATCCGGAAAGAGCGCCCACCACCTCGGCAAAGCTTGAACCTCGGGACTACTGCAAGCGCTTGACCCGAAGATCTTAACGAGCGGGTCGGTACATAACCGGACAAGAGATTCGAAAGAATCTGGGGGGCAGATCCTTTCAAAATTTTAAAAGCCAGACATAAAACTTTAAAATGAATTCTCGACTTAATCGGCAGCCAATGTAATGCTCGAAGAGTGCTGGAAGCCGAGCATGACCTACGCAAGCCGACAATGGCTCTAGCAGCGGCATTTTGAACGCGTTGAAGACGAACAATTTCTGCCTGATTACTCCCTATCAGAAGCGAACTGGCATAGTCCAGGCGAGATAAAACTGTTGCCTGGACCACCATCTGCCTGGTAGGGGGGTCAAAAAACTTAAGGACAGGCCTTAAGCCCCGAAGGACTCCAAAACAGCATGCTGCGGTTTTCTTGGTGTGCCCCACAAAGCTGAGAGTAGAGTCCAACCACACTCCCAGATTTCTCAACTCCATAACCGGAGTTGGAGCCACACCAAGTTCCGGCGGCCACCATCTGTCACCCCAGAGATCCCTACCCTTCCCGACGATCATAACCTCGGTCTTCTTAGCGTTAAGCTGGAGACAGTTGGCAGTCATCCAGCTAGCCACCTCCCTCAGCCCGTTCTGGAACTTGGGGGCGTCCACATCGGCATCCCCACTGATAGTAACCGCCAGCTGAGTGTCGTCAGCATATGGGACCATATACATGCCCCATTGTTTGACGACATCAGCCAGCGGTCTCACGTAAAGATTAAATAAGGTGGGACTCAGTGAGGATCCCTGCGGCACCCCCAAGTCCAGAGGATGGAATTTGGACTGATAAGGAGGTGTAGCAACGCAAAAAGACCGATCGTCGAGAAAGGAACGGAACCACTGAAGGGCCGACCCCATAACGCCAATCTCTTCCAAGCGGTGCAGAAGGATACGGTGCGAGACCGTATCAAAGGCGGCGCTCAGATCTAACAACCCTAGCGCCGCCGTCTGTCCCTGATCCAGCACCGAACGCAGATGTTCAACCATGGCGAGAAGGGCAGTCTCCGTGCTGTGCCCAGCCCGGAACCCATTCTGGGTGTCATCCAGAATGTTAGCTCGGGTGAGATGGTCGGTGAGAGCCTGATTAACATGAGCTTCCAACAGCTTGGCCGGCCAAGGGAGCAAAGAGATGGGCCGGTAGTTCTCCGGTCTCAAAGCGTCCAAGCTTGGCTTCTTCAAAATAGGAGAAACCACTGCACGCTTCCATTTGGTTGGGACCGTGCCCGTAGCCAGCGAAATGTTAATCAAGGAACAAACTGTAGGACGTCCCACAAAAGACTGGTTCCTAAACAGAGCAGGACAGACCGGATCCAAAGGTGAGCCAGATTTGACCTTCTGAGCCAGTGTGTCAAAAGCCTCAGGTAGAAGCTGCGGAAGAAAATCCAGCATGGGAAAGGCAGGGACAACCACCACAGCCTTCTGGGAGGGTCCCATACCAGGAAAAGCACGATAGATGCCCTGCACTTTTTCCAAAAAGAAAGATGCTAGGGCTTCACAGTGCGAGGTAGAGGCCATAACTGGAGAGGTAGTGCGCTTAGACAGCAGATCCTTGAGAGCTTTGAAAATAGTTTTAGATGGATTTGGGCTGTTACGGAATTCCAGAGAGTAGAACGTCGCACGAGCTCTACATATGGCACGGTGATAGATCTTAATTGAGGCCAGATACAGCGCTTTCTTCACCGTATCATAAGATCTCCGCCATTCTCTCTCGGCACGCCTGCAGTTCCCTTTCAGTGCACGTAGTGCGCTGTCATACCAGGGGTTAGACTTTCTGGGACTAATTTTACTAGTCAGTATGGGAATCAAGGAGTCAAGCGCCCTGGTAATCCAATTACAGAACTGGTCATAGCCCAATTCAACATCATCCGAAAGTTCAAGCGGATCCGTAGTCCGAGCAAGATGAAAATCCTCTAACCTAAGCTTACTCCAGTGTCTTCTAGGGATTGATCGGGCTAAGGGAATTGGAATAATTCCAGGTGACAAAACCCGAATATCCACTAGAAAATGGTCCGTCCATCCAAGGGGTGAAACGGAAAGAATTGAGGCTTCCGTTAAATTTGTAAAAAAAAAGGGTCCAATATATGCCCTCCTATATGGGTGGGTTGAGAGACTTTTTGGAACAACTGAAAGGCCTCAAGATCCGCAAGAAAGTTACATACAGCCGGGGCACTCTGATTATCAAAATGGAGATTCAAATCTCCCAATATAGAGAAGTTGGCACAACCAATTGCCAGAGTGCTGACAGCGTCAGGGAAAGCCTCTCTAAACGCAGCGTCATTACATGGGGGGCGATAGACCACCATCCCCGAGATCGAATACTGGGGGCTAATCCCGATCTTAAAAGAGGCACTCTCACACCTAGCAATATGTAAAGCATTCCAAATGCAGGAGAAATTGGATTTCACCGCAAGTGCGATACCCCCCCCTCTAGTAGGGCGATTAAGGGTGAAAATAGAATATTCCGGAGGAAAGGCAAGATTAATATTCGCTGCATCATCCTCCTGCAGCCAAGTTTCAGTGATGGCGAGAAAATCCGGGGTCTCATCATGCATACTGTCAAGGATATCTTGATGGTGCAATACCAATGACCTAACATTCAGGCTAAATATCCGCAGGGCGTTCGTCGAACTCGTAGAAGTAACAGCAGGCTTCTGGCGAATAGGAGCGGGAGGGGCCAAAGCCCAACCTTTACAGGCGCAGCAGTAAGGGCCACTTAAAGGGTGGATAACCTGATTACATTTAGTGATGGTCAATCCAATGGACCGTAACGTCTCATTAGAATACGTAATCATCTTTCCGCCCTAGCTAAAAATACAAGCACACCCACCTGCAACGTCCCGCACGTCCCTAGCGCGGACAGGCGCAGACGGGCAGGACTCAGGCACGACTCCGGCTAAGCGACGGCGTCCCACTGCGCGGTACCGCTGCGCGGGAGGAAGCGGCTTTAAGTAGGCGTCCCGCGAGGCTAACCTGAGCGCAGTAGCGCTCAAAATGGCGCCCGCCAGAAAATACACTGCCCAAACCAAAATGGCGTCCACCCCGGGGAATCCCCGTGACCCGGACCCACCAAAACGGCGGTGATAAAGACAATTTTACATGCGGTAAGAGGGGGGGAAAGTTACCAGCCTAATCCCAGCCTGAACACAGTTAAAATCAGGGGAAATGAATGAAACAACAAATCAAATACAAAACAGGAATAGTTAAAAATTCAGTCGCTAGCAGCAGCGCGAGCGTAGTTTAGCTGTAAAGAATACCTTGTCAGTTAAAATGTATGCATTATTTTAGTTGAAATAATAGATTGTTTATTAAGATAAAAATCTGATCATGTAGAGTGAAGTTTTACTTTCCGGGGTTTGTGACAACCTTTCTATACATCAAGGAGAGGAGGGAAACATTGCCTAATAGTTTCTCTTAGGTTTGTTTTCTTTGTTTCAATACATTGGCTAACCCATTGATGATCTTAAATAAATTAAGCATAGTCTGTCTCATTGAAATTATGATGCACAATATTGCCACTGTGAGCGATCACAGACCTCTCCACCCTTCTGTGTATGCCACTTTTAAAACATCTCAGTAATGCAAAAAAAAAAATCTAAATTACCCGAAAAGGTCAAAATTACCTTACCACCTATTGGTAAAAGTTAGTTTCTTAGCCAATTCATACGTTACTGCTTTTGGAAAAATATACAAATACATGAATAAGTCATCAAAGGGGTAAATCTGAGTCAGGTGCTGCTGAATCTCAAATTTGGTGCAAACTCTTAATAGCAGCAGGGGCGTAGCCCCAGAAACATAACAGCAAACCTGCATTAACATCTTTTCCCAATCTCACAGGTGGATCTTGCACCCACAAAACACTGGCCTCAAATGATTTTACCAGTGGAACCAACTAAATATTGGACATTGATTCATACAAATAGCTGCATCTTTTAAGAATATCTACTTTCTGTTTCTTGTTTTCCTGCAGGAACATAATTACTCTGTCCCAGATATTGAAACATTGAAAAGAAGACTTCAGTTTTCAGAGGAAGATAGAGCTCAGAAGGAAAGGCAACTTCGGAATTCAAGAGAAAGGGAAAGCCGGCTTAGACAGATGTGCCTCACCATCAAAAGAGAGCTTCGTGAGAAAAACTCATTGACAAAACAACTTCAAAAGAAACTCGAGCTATATGAAGGTAAATAGGTGTTCAAGCAAAACATTTTAAAATATTTATCATAATTCGTTAAGTTTAATAGTGGTCAGTGCTTCTACTGTGAATGAAACCTGGATGATCTACCTAGACGACTATTAAAACATTCATATTGACCCTCCCTGCAGTGTTTTACCTACTCTTTTACTAGCCTGTTTCGCTTGGTTCTAGAGCATGGTTGCATTTACACCTGATGGGCTGCAGAGCAATACCCTAAGTAGCTGCACCCTTATGGAGAGCTAAAAAAAACTGTCTCAAACGGTCATACACATATCATATGCTCCAAACCAAAAGTGCAGAATTTTGTGATGTGAAAATGTTAAGTAAATAAGGTAAATACTACCATTCTGAGTGATACTTGATCCTACCTCCTGCTTGGTCAGTGTCCAGTGGAGGCAGGGTAACAAATTATATTGAACACTGTAAAGTTTGAAATCTGATTGGCTTGTATGAAGATGAACAAGATCGCCTCATATGGTTTAGTTTGGTGGTTCACTTTCACTTCCTAATCTCTATTTCATTATGTATCTCTTCCTTATTGTCCTTATGTTAAACATTTTTATTAAGTGACAGGAATGACTTTCGGTGACTGTACAGAGAAGCAGTAAGGTGTTACACGACTGGTGGGCAATGTGGAGAAGGTTTATGTATGCAGAGACTATTTAAATTGACTCTTTAAAGGAGCACAGGATGCACTGAGGGCAGCCATAGCCATATAGTGCAGTGCTGTTTGATGGAACAGCAGATGGCTGATACCAAAAATGACCTTATATCAGGAAATTTTGTAGTAATGATGGAAAAAATATTACTAAAATTAGAATCAAGAAAAACATGAGATAGAGACCCATTTTATCTGCCGTTATAAAAAAAGACTACTAAGGCCAATGTTTTAATATTTTTTGATTGAGCCAGCAACAAAGAAAAAGCAGATTAAATAGAGATAACTGGCTATGGATTTGTAGGTTTTTCATATAAAAACAAATTAAAACAAAATGGAGTGCCAATACTTTTCTCTCTCAGTGCCTTGGATAAATCTTACCGTTTCTCTTGGTGGAAGTTCATGAAATCTCTGCACTTTTTTCTACAGATGCACTTTCTGCCTATTTAACTGTAGGAGAAGTTGTGTAAGTTGTCCTGAAAATTATATCCATTTCTACAGCTCTCTTAATGTGTAGTCTAGAGGATGTTGCTTTTTATAAGTAGTATTAAGTTACGGCCAAGTTAGCGATCAAATTAGGGAGGGAATGTGATCTAAGTAGTGCCCGGCTTTGTGCCGGTGACTTGTACTTCTTTATAAAGCAAGTTGTCCTTCCCATCAACATAGGTGTTGGGAAGGTAAGTTTTCATTGTCTACTCAATGAGACCAAGAACTAGGGTATGAAAGTCTTACAAGGAGCCAGTGCTGCAGTGTTTCGCATATAACAAAAAACCTGGTTTATGGAATATTGCATACATAATTTTCAGCTTCAAGTCACCTTCCCACCTCTGCCTCTTTACAAGCTCATGAAAAGTTAGTATATCATTCACTGGTGATATTGTAGAAGGAGAGCTTGCAGTTGAGTATGACCTCCCTCACTAATCAAACATGCAGTCCCTTCTCAAAGACGGTGGTCTTCTTGGACATGTAACCACATCCAAAGAGCAGTTGTGAGGAGTTGGTGTAGCCTTTTTGGAGTGTCGTTTCTAAAGGAATCTGGATCATAGAAGAGAGCTTAAAAGTGGAGCTACTAGGACAGAGATAGTATTCAACTCTTGGGGATGACCAAGAGAAGCTTGGAGCAGCATTGGAGTGTCCTTAAACGTTAAGGTTCTTAAAAAAGATTTATAATGAACGTGAGTCCAAAGTGTTTTAGTGTTCTTAGACTTAAACTTACTTATCTCTACCACAAGCAACAAGTATAAAGTGCAAAGTATAGGTGACAAGATCTTATGTTTTTTATCAGTAGAAAATCTGTTTTTTTTGTTGTTGTCTCTCCAGTAGGCTGAGAAGGAATCACGCGTAGGAACAGTTGGCAAAATCTCCAACAGAAGACAAATTCCATTGCCCCTGTACTCTAGAACCAGACTTAGTTAAAGATCAGCTTTATGTAACAAAGATTTGGAAACCTGTTTGTTTGATCTTTGACATGTGAGGTGCCATTGTCATTTGAACTTCCATAATGGGATGTATGACAACCAAGCATGCCATTATCACAAGGTCATTACTTTGCAATGCCTTTACCATACATTGCCTCTAACACACAAGTCTTTACCATGCATGCCTTTAAAGCCAAAATGTAAGTATATATCAGGTAAGTGAAAACCCCTTTAAAGGTCATAGCCTACCAGGCAGTCTGGTTTGCTAAAGACATCTTAGACCCATTCAGAAAGTTGACCCAGGAATGCATTCTGCCCATTGCTTACCATTCCATTGACTTCGTGGTTTGTAACTCACATATTCTGTTTTTCTATTTGCTGGCTTTATTTGCTTTAGGCTGTCCAGCTCCAGTTTGTCCCTCCCATTGCCCAAACCTTGTTTACTGTATTCTTCCACGAACTTGATTTCTGTAAACAGGCCTTTAAATGTTGTTCTTATCTTTTCGCATTTGCTGTGCATTCGGAGACAGTGGTCAAATGTCAGGCTGCGTCTTCAAGGGAGCCTGGTGGTTATTTTTTTTTCTCTGACTTCAAAGTGAGAGGATTTATATCACAATCATTCTGGCGACTTGCAGTCTGCTTTAAGGAAGGCTGTATGATGTGTAGCACCCAACAAGATTTAAATGTCTGTAAATGAACTGTGCTAGCGATCAAATCAGTATATTGGATGATGACATTTCTGAGGATGAGGGCCTCTGTTTTCCCCGTATTGAGCTTCAGGCAGCTGATGCTCATCCCGGTCGCCAGGGCTTTTATCCCCTCTTGGAAGTTGCGCCTGGTGGTGAAGGATTCCTGGGTGAGGGAGAGGATGAGCTGGGTGACATCGGCGTAGGAGAAAATGTTTAGCCTGTGGTTTCTGATGATGGTTGCGAGCGGGGCCATGTAAACGTTGAAGAGTGTGGGGCTGAGGAGGATCCTTGGGGTACTTCCCATCTGATCTTGATTCTGATAGGAAGGGCGGGAGTCTTATTCTCTGTGTTCTACCTGAGAGGAGAGTTTGTATCCAGTCTAAGGCTTTTCCTTGGATGTTGGCGTTGTGTAGTCTGGTGGCTAGTATGTGGTGGGAGACGGTGCCAAAGGTTTATGGTCCAGGAGGATGAGGGCTGCCGTGTGGCCTAGCTCGAGGATGGAGCGGAAGTCGTCAGTGGCGGCAAGAAGGGCAGTCTCTGTGCTGTGGTTGCTGCGGAATCTGGATTGAAAGGTGTCTAGGATGCTGTTGGTTTCTGTGAAGTGTGCTAGCTGGGTGTTGACGGCCTTATCGATGACTTTGGCGGCAAAAGTAAGCAGTGAGATGGGCCTGTAGTTCTTGAGGTCTGTCGGGTCGGCGGAGGGCTTCTTTAGGAGGGGTTTGACTTTCATGCGCTTCCATTTGTCGGGCAATGGGGCGGTCTCGAGGGAGCAGTTGATAGTTAGGTGTAGCTCAGGTGCAATGGAAGATGTTGGCGGCGAGTTGAGGTAGTCAGTCAGTGGAAGATGTGCGGCGGGCAGTGGTCAGAGGGCTCCATGTGAGAAGGGTCTGTTGGATGGCGTCGTTAGGGGTGGGAGTTGAGGAAGTGTCATGGTCTTGGCCTTGGTCGTCGAAGTTGTCGTAGAGCGTCTTGATCTTGAGGTGAAAAAGGAGCTGGGTTTGTTGCAGAGGTCTTGGGAGGGTAGGACGTTGGTTGTTTCGCTGTTGGGTTTTGCGAATTTCTGTACGATGGCAAAGAGTTCCTTGGAGTTGTGGGCGTTGGAGAGGATTCTGTCTAGGATGAAGTTTTTCTTTGTTGATTTGATCAGTTGGTGGTGTGCTGTGATGGCTGTTTTGTAGACGGAGTGTGCTTCAGGGGTTTTGCTGTTTCTCCACATCTTCTCCAGTCGTTGGCAGGTGTGCTTGGATTCTTGGAGATTCGTGCTGAACCAGTTGGCTTTATTGTTGTGTCGTCTCATGGTCTTCTGGGGGGGGGGGGGGGGGGTGGGCGGGTGAGTGTTGGTGCAGTTGGTGATCCATTGGTGGAAGTTGCTTGCCCCTGTGTTGGCGTCTGTCGTAGTTGGGGGAAGAGTGCAGGTGAGGGCAGGGGTGAGGTGTTCTTCGGAGACATTATTTCATCTTCTGCGTGGGAGGTGGCGCATGTGGTTTTGTGCGGTTGGTCTCGTTAAGGAGAAATGGATGCAGTGGTGGTCTGTCCAGAGCAGTTCCGTGGTGTGGGTGAAGTGAATGGTGTTTTCTCTGACAAAGAAGGGGTTGAGTGTGTGCCCTGCTGTGTGGGTGGGGCGGGCAAGTTGCTTCAGTCCTATGTAAGTGAGGTTCTCCAGGAAGGTGGTGGTGTTGGGATCGCTGTGGTTGTCCAGGTGGAAGTTCAGGTCTCCGAGTAGTATGTAGTCCGTAGAGGCGAGGGCGTGGGGTGCGATGTAGTCAGCAATGGTGTTGGTGAATGGGGTGTGGGATCCAGGAGGTCTGTAGGCGAGTGTTCTGCAGAGCGTCATTCTGAGGTTGGGCTGGATCTGGAAGTGGATGTGTTCCATGGGGGGCAAGGCGTCGTCCGAGTTGGGGTAGTCAGTCGGAGGGAGCTTTTGTGGACGATGGCGAGGCCTCCTCCTTGGTGGTTGGGGCTGTCTTTTCTCAGGATCTTGTATCCGTCGTGGATGGCGGTTGTGATGTCAGGTGTGGAGCTGGCATTGGTCCAGGTCTCTGTGAGGAAGGCGACGTCGGGCGTGTGAGGGTTGAGGAGGTCCCAGATTTCTACAGCGTGTCTGTGCAGAGAGCGTACATTGAGGAGGATTCAGCTCAGTGGCTTGTGTGTGGTGACGTCTGGTAGGTTGTGGGTAGCTGCTGGGGTCCGAAGGTGGGTGAAGGTGCGGCAGAAGTGTCGGCAGGAGAATGGGCCTTGGGTGTTGCTCGCAGTTGAGAGCTGGCAGTTGTTTTTGCGTCCGGGATTGAGTCCGTGGAGAGTGCTGGGGTCTTAGCGACGTGGGGTCAGGATCCCTGGCGCTGGTCGCGGTCAGGTTGCGGATGGGTGCAGACAGGCTTGCCTTTGGCACACCTTCAGCAAGCCAGCCACGCAGTCGCTGCGCGCGACCGCCATTAAGTAGGGGTCAGGGGAGGGCCATCAGCTGGGAGGCGGGAGCGACATGCTGGGGGGGAGCAGGGGCCGCGGGGGCAGCTGCGGGGAGTGCAAGGGTAAGGGAAAGGAGGCAAAGAGAAGGGTACATAGAAAGAGGCAAGGGAAAAAGGAAAAACACAGAAGAGAAAGGCAAAACACAATGGCAAACAGGAAAAAGGCAAAGAGGACACAACAAGAAAAAGGTAAAAAGGACACACATAGAGCGGACTAGCAGAAAAGCAAGCTCTTCTACTAGACCGCCAGGGATGAGGCGCAGGCAGGAGCCTGCGGGTGGAGGTGGGCCACGAACACCTACCTGGCAGGGATCTCAAGCTCCACTAAGGGATGTCTCACAACGGTGGAGCTGCGTGGGGGAAAGCAGTGACTCTGACCAGGAGGTCAGAGGTCTTGCTTTTCTTGCCATGCAGCGGCTGCAATTAAGTAGGAGTCGGGGAGGGAGGTCAGCTGGGGGCGGGAGCGACACGCTGGGAGGGAAGGGGCCGCGGGGGCAGCTGCAGTGGGGAGCGCGAGGGAAAGGAGGCAAAGAGAAGGGTAAATAGAAAGAGACCAGAAAAAAAGGTAAAACACAGAGGGGAAAGGCAAAACCCAATGGCAAACAGGAAAAAGGCAAAAAGGACACAACAAGAAAAAGGCAATAAGGACACACACAGAGCAGACTAGCAGAAGAGCAAGCTCTTTCACTAGACCACCAGGGATGAGGCACGGGCAGGAGCCTGCAGGGGGAGGGGGGCCTCGAACACCTACCTGGCAGGGCGCTCAAGCGGCGCTAAGGGCAGTCCCACAACAGTAGAGCTGCATGGGGGTAGCGCTCTATACTTTTATCAGTAAAACTGTATGTGAGTGCAAATGTAATGGTCTCATTCCAATTGAAGATGTGTTGTCTGAAATGGCAGTATGCTACCATACCATGCATACTCAAGGTTACCACACTCCATTCTACTCTGCACCACTCCACGCCACTGCAATCTACTCTGCACCACTACACCACTCAACACTCCATCACTGCTTTCTTCTCTGCACCACTCCACTGTATGCCTCTCTACTCTACCCCACTCCATTCTACTCTATGCCAATGCACTCAACCACACACTACTCTATCATGTACCACTACACTCTTCACCACTGCACTCTACACCCCTCTACTCTATACCACTGCACTCTAGCCACTTCACTCTACTATAAAACAGTCTGGTCTGTGCCACTCTATTCCATTTTGCGCCACTCCACTCTACGCCACCCCACACCACGCCGCTGCACTCTACACCACTGCACTGTGCACCACTTTACGCAAAATCAATACACTCTATGCCACTGCACTCTGCATCGCTTCACTCTACACCACTGCACTCTATGCCAATCTACTCTAAATCACACTAATCTACTCTGCATCACTGCACTCTACACCACTTCTCTCTGAAACAATCTGCTCAATGCCACTGCAGTCTACACCACGTAACACCACTCCACACTACGCCACTCTAGTCTACACGGTTACACTCTATGCCACTGCACTCTACACCACTTTACTCAAATCCAATACACTCTACGTCACTGCACACTGTCAATATACTGTGCACCACTGCACTGTTCGCAACTATACTCTACGCCACTCTACTCTACACTACTGCACTCTATAACACTGTACTCTGCAGCACTGAACTACATGCCACTCTGCTCTTTGCCACTGCACTCTACTCTGCACCGCTCTGCGCCACACTCCTTAACTCTGCGTTAATACTCTTTATGCCACTACACACTACACCACTCTAGTTTACTGTGGATCACTGCACTCTATGCCACTGCACTCTATGCCTCTGTACTCTACTTTGCAGCTCTCTACTTTATGTCAGTGCACTCTACCCCACTCTAGAATGCACCACTGCACTCTTCGCCACTCCAGTCTAGGCCACTCCACTCTGCACAACTCCACTCTACGCCACTCCACTCTAAATCACACTAATCTACTCTGCATTACTGCACTCTACGCCACTTCAATCTATGCCAATCTACTCTAAATCACACTAATCTACTCTGCATCACTGCACTCTACGCCACTTCTCTCTGAAACACTCTGCTCAATTCCACTGCAGTCTACGCCACTTCACACCACTCCACACTAGTCTACACAGCTGCACTCTATGCCACTGCACTCTACACCACTTTAGTCAAAACCAATACACTCTACGTCACTGCACTCTGTCAATATACTGTGCACCACAGCACTGTATGCAACTATACTCTACGCCACTCTACTCTACACTACTGCACTCAATAACACTGTACTCTGCAGCACTGAACCCTATGCCACTGTACTCTATGCCACTGCACTCTACTCTGCACCACTCTGCGCCACTCTCCTTAACTCTGCGTTAATACTCTTTATGCCACTACACACTACACCACTCTAGTTTACTGTGGATCACTGCACTCTATGCCTCTGTAATCTATGCCTCTGTACTCTACTTTGCTCCTCTCTACTTTGTCAGTGCACTCTACCCCACTCTAGCATGCACCACTGCAGTCTTCACCACTCCAGTCTAGGCCACTCCACTTTGCACAACTCCACTCTACTCTGCAACACTGCACTCCACCAGTGCACTCTACTACTCTATACCACTCCACTCCACCCTGCACCACTCTTTTCTATGCCACTTCACTCTTCTCTGAAACAATATACTCTACGCCACTGCATGTATGCAACTGCAGTTTATGCCACTCTGCTCCACTCCAGACTATGCCACTGCAATCAATGCTGTGCCACTCTACTCCACTCTGCTCTACGCCACTGCCCTCTACACCACTACTCTATACTACTGCACTCTACCCTGCACCATTATACTCTACCCTGCACCACTCCACTTCCCTCTACTCTGAAACAATCTACTCTAAGCTATCGCACTCTATGCCACTCTACTCCACGCCACTCCACTCTATGCCGCCCCCCTCTATGCCACTGTACTTTACACTATGCCACTCTACTCTAAACCACTGCACTCTACATTACTGCACCGCAGGCCTCGAAAAATAACAAGCATTTGCAGTGCAATCGGTCACACCTTTGGAACCGTATATGTATTTAGCTATGCAGCACATTAGCCTGGGTGCTGAAGCATCTACTGTTCTTTAACATGGAGGGAAAGTAAGCACCAAACTGCGCGACATACCAGGTATGGGAACACATGGAGAGAAATATTGCCTTTCAGCAGGAAATGGTATAGTCCAAAGCTCTGTTTTTAATATAAAATCAGGGCCTTCAGTGGTCATATCCCTGAAAATACAAGATTTGAAAAAAATATCATTGTCTACGGGTGCTCGGGGAAGACAATTTCTATGGACTGGAATCTAGAGAATGCTAAAGTGATTCTGGTATTCTACTGACCTCTGATGGTCGTTTTCTATCAAGAAAGTTAAATAGAGGCAGTTGCCAGAATTTTTTTTTTTTTTAAAAGTCCCTCAGCAGAAAGCAATTCTGGTATTTTATTGACCTCTGCTGGTCGTTTCTATCAAGACAGTTAAATAGAGGCAGTTGAACAGAAAAAAAGTCCCTACGCGGAAGCAGACAAGTCCTAGGACTTATCTCCAGAGCCCACAAAGTACATACACATATGAGTATATAATAAGTATATACTAAAGTATAAATAAAAGGTCTCTAATGCTCGACCTAAAAAATTAATTAATTATTTTTTATTGAAAAATGAAAACGAAAAATCAACAATAGTAATACAGAATAAATGCATAACAATAAAACTTGGATATTGGCACAATAATTAAAGAAATAAAAGCAATACATGATAATATCAGTCTAAAAATATAATTTTCATTTTTTATAAGGAAGAACAGTAGGGAGGAAAAAGATAGAGAAGGGAAAAGAGGAGATGAAAGAAAGAGAAAAAAAGAGGTATAGGGAGATAAATGAAAAGGAAAAAGAATGCAAGCTAAGTTACAGGTGAGTGAGAGGAAAAATACATAAGAAAAAGAGTAACCAGTATAAATATGATTTAATGTTTTTACGAAAAGATAATGAAGAGACATTGGCTATTATGTGTTTATCACAGATAAAATTCCAGCATGTTGATCTAGATAACTTAAAAGAATCTTTCCAACAGGAAAGTATAACCTTAAACGCGCTTTACATGAGCACCAGTTTTGTTACAGATGGACACATAAATTTTTAAATTTTAAAGCAAGTGCAACAAAAAGATCAAACAGAGGGTTAGGGGAAAGATGGTCAAAGTCAGGTGCCATGGATCTAAAGAAAATATTGTGAATAGATAATTGAATATTACATTGAAATAATAATAAACTTTTGGACCATATAGCTTTTCATAATTCTAGAGCAAATGCGGTAAAGTACCAGTAATGACATAACAAGACCAGCACGATGGAGTCAAAGCTGGATCAACATTTGAAAGAGATTCAGGAATAATAACTGCTCTATTATACATTTTAAAAAATAGAGATTGTGTGATACATGCAGCTTTAGAAGTTTTAAATATTTTAAATAAAACTTTGTCCGATAAGCAAACAGGAAATTAAATAGAGAGATCAGTTTCCCATAGTAATTCAGTAGACTTTTTTGATCGTACAGCAGGAAGGGATAATAAAATATTGTATAAATAAGCAGCTTTGGGAATTGAATCATGAGCAATATTATGTAATGGTGTCACGGGTGTAAGGAATGAAATATTAGGAGGAAAATTATTAGTTTTAAAAAAAGGTCAAAGAGCAGACTAGATTTGGTTATATTCCTCTGATAAAGAGGTTGGTAGATTATATTGTGATTGTAATTGAGAAAAGGTATAACAGAATTGTGATTAATAAATTGATAAGCATATTTAATACCCTTTTCCTTCCAATGCTTAAAATAAAATGATTTACGTTAAAATTTAATGAACCTATTGTACCAAATAGAAGAGGTTAAAAAACATAGATAAAAATCAAAACCCTCAGATAATATTGTATGCAGCAGATATTGGGAATATTTTAGAATTGGGTTTTGGAAATAAAAGTACAATTGGACATATAAACTACATCACTAAATGAAAAATCCTTTAGTAGGCAGCGTTCAAGTACAATCCAATGTGGTATGGGAGGATCTTGAAGAACATTATTAAGAGCATAAAATTGTCGAATTAAAAAAACCAGAGTGGTTTACCTTAAAAACGGGAAAAGGAAAACATCCTTCAGTCTTTGGGCGTTTAAGTTTAGACAAGGCAATACCAGTGTGTTTGTTATTCCAGAGAAAGTTAGTACAAATAGAATTGAAATGAGAAAAATAATAAGTGATATTTTAAAAGGTAACCTAGATTATATTAAAAGGACATGTGGTACAATCATCATCTTAATAGTATCTAACCTACCCCACCATGATAAATGAAGGGGAGACTAAGGGTGGGCGACAATTTCCGTTCCGCTCGCGGAAATTGTGAAATTTCAACATTTTCGCGTTTTGCACGGAACGCGAAAATGAGGAAGCTTACGCGATCCGCGGTTGAACGGAAATATGCAGGGCAGGATTCATTCTGGCACGATGCTCCTGTCATTTTAAACCTCTACAGGAAGCACTTACAGATTTAAATAAAGCAGGTGCCCGAGTTGAAGGTCAAATTCAGTAACGCATTAATCAGCACAAAAGATTTGTGAGCACGGTGGAGGCTAGGCAGATGTGCTTTCTCCCCATATCTACTGTCAACAATTTGCTGTAATCCTTGATGGGGGTCTGTGCATCCATGAGTTTCTCGAGCGCAATCCCCGTGTAGTTCCTGACACTGGGAGGTTCTGTCTCCTCATTTGCTGCTCTGGTCGGTCTCTGACCCTTTATAAACAAGAGGCATGTGAACTGCATAGAAGCCCCGCCGTTTGGCCCCAGCCCACACACCCGCGGTGTGCAACGTCTTCCCGCCCTTTCCCCGCTATGATGGACAGCACACTCGAGGGACCCTGGCGTCCATCGGCGCGGTGGCAAAAGTTACAGACACACATGGTCGCTGGAGACAACTCTTCTGGCCCTTTACGCAGCTGTAGTGTAGGAAAAGCACTATACATTTACCCACCGAGGTAGCACTTACTGATTAGCCAGTAGAAAGTACTCCAGTTGAGTAGAGGTATTGTACAAAACGGTGGCATCTTCTTGGATAAGCACTTACAGATATAAATAAAGCAGGTGCCCGAGTTGAAGGTCAAATTCAGTAACGCATTAATCAGCCCAAAATCTCCGCGAGCACGTGAAATTTCGCGTGTTCCCGGAGATTTTTTGCCGTTTCGCAAATTCCGCCCACCCTTAGGGGAGGCCATAATAAAAATACGTTTTTATGTTTTAAAGTATTAAAATTGGGATTAAGAGTAGTGGAAATAGTAGGGGAAAACCAAACACCTGAGTATTTAAATTTAGAGGAGCACTATGTAAATTTAGTGTCAGTAAACATATATTGATAACAGGAGGAATTTAAGGGTAGGATTTCTGTTTTAGAAAAATGTAGTTTGTAACCAGAGACAGTAGAATATAAATTAATTTCATGTTAAAAAGGAGTTATTGAGGAGAGGTGATTAGACATCTATATTAAAATATCATCAGCATAAGCTGATAGTTTGGTTTTGAGAGAATTGTTTTTAAATACATGTATTACAGTGAATACGTTAAAGGAAGGGCTCTAAACACAGAAAAAAAGCAAAGGGGAAAGGGGCAGGCAGGTATGGTCCCACAATGTAAATCCAAATAAAGGGGAAAAAAGTCCATTAACAAACACACTGGCACGGGGATCTGAATACAATAATTTAATAAAATAAATAAAGTTAGGGCCAAAGACAAACCGCTGAAGAGTGGCACACATGTAGAGGGGAATGATATTTTTTACCAAATGTAAGAATATTAGAGAACATACTAGCATTGTCTGCCGCAATTCTACCCTTAATGGAACCAGATTGGTCAGATTTGACAAGCAGGGGAACAACAGAGTCAAAGGGAGATTCAAAAATGTTGGTAAATATTTTACAATCATAGTTAATTTAATGGAATAGGGCGATAGTTCTTACATAGAGTGTGATCTTTGTTAGGTTTAGGGATAATAACAATCAATATTTCCAAAAAGAATCCAGAAGGTTTTGAATCTAAAATGAAGGAATTGAAAATTTCAAGTAATTTAGGGGCATTTCTTAAGGAAAGCAAGAAGATCGGACCCTCAAGATTATCTAGTAGACCATATAAACGAAGATTGTTACGCCTGTTTCTGTTTTCAAGAATCTCAGTATGTTGTTTTTGTTTTTCCTGTTCCCGTAAAGTAATCTTAGTAGCAACATCTTGGAGGTCACTAATATGTTGTTCCATTTCAAATATTTTGCTCTCCATAGTTTTTCGTTGGTAGCACTCAAAGGGTTTTAGACCCACAACCTCATCAAGTATAGTATCTAAAACAGGATTATGAGAGGACATAATTGGTGAGGGGGGTTAGTTTTCACCCTTTCAGGTTTTGTGCAAGAGCAAGAAGGTTTAGAAGTAGCAAGATCATCGTTGGCGATCTTGACGTAATGCATAGAGAGATGTGGAATCTTATGGTGTAAACGAATTTTGCCCATACCCAATGATTCCACAGTGTAAAATATATGATGGTGAAATGAAGTAAAGTGCAGCAGTAATAACTGCAAAAAACGAGTCAATAACATAGTGCAGGGTCCAAAAAAGGCAACTGGTGGTATTTAATCCAGCATAACACTATGAGGGCTGAAATAGATGAATAAGGCAGTTATTATTAAAAAAACAAGTGGTGAAGGAACAAAAAAAATCAGAAAATAAAAGTCACTCCATTGTTATATATATTAGAAAAAGTGCCACAAGAGATGCAGAAATGCAATTAGCGTACCAAGCATAAGGGTGACATGCAGCAGATAGAATTATGAGGAGCGAGCAGCATACATGCAGAATGGTGGCCACTGATTAGAAAAGTTAATCATTTATATATTTAGGATGAAAAAGAAAAAAAACCACCCTTATTGCAACATGTATATGAGGGCAACAGCAGCATTGAATTAGGAAGTCCAGAAATGCATACTCAAAGCGTATTCTGGAGCAAACACAATATGGTGTGTCAGGAAAGCCGGTATTGTGAGTGGCACACAAATAAAATGGCAGCCTCTCGCACCTGACAGGAAACTCGCCACAGCAGCTCCAGGCAAAGCACAGGCTTCAATAACGCTGAATGTCACATATCACAATATGCTGCAGGTGGTTACTAGCATATGGGCAGAAATCAGCAGCAAAGCAGTGGCGAAAAGCAGCTATTTAGTATGAAAGTGCTCCGTGCTGTAACGGAGCTCAATAAAACAATGCCATTTTGTCCGGCACGCAGAACACGGCCCCCAGGACTCAACAAATCATAAGAATGTTACTAGACCTTCAGGTCTAGTAACTTCAATAATCTACTTGACCTAACTGTAATGCACCTCATCCGTAAACTGATCTGAAATTGTGGGATCCTAGCCCAATATTTTATTTTATGGAGCTGCTTTTTTCTTCATTATCACATAAAAGAGCACCTCCAAATATGCAGCATTTCTGCTGTACAAAAAACTATATTTTATTTAATAGATTAAATGTTTGCCCCATGTAGAATAAGAATCAAGCCCACACACAGAGTACACATGACCCCTGATTTGCCTCTTAGTTCGGTAATAGCATTGTCATCAGAGCGGGGGCAACAATATTTCTCAGTTCATGTTTAAAAACACACTGCTAATAATTATATTACTAAAGCATTATGTGGTAGTGCACTGTCATTTACAGACAGTACATTTTCCACTGAAATGGCCACAAACACCCCTACTAACATGCTGTAGTTTTACTTATAACACTGCATGTGTTATAAGAAATAGTGTTTGGAAATTGGGTTTCAGCAAAAATATTTATTATTTGCACATCACCCAGTAAAGCATTCTGAAGTGCATTCATCCTATAAAAATCTTTTTTTCTCCACACAGAAATACAAAAATGTGCCTTCATAACTACTGAAATATGTTTTTAAATGTTTGCACAGTTCACTTATTAGCTATTTCAATGTTGTGTTAGAAAAAAAAGCCTGTTATCTTACAGCCTTTCATTTCACATGCTTTGTCACAAAGTTCACTTTACAAAGTCCTCTAACTTCACAGTCAGAGAACGAAAAGTAAATGTATGAAGGCAAACCAACTTTTGACCTCTGTCTCTAAGTGCAGAGCACTTAAGAGCACTTAGAGACAGAGGTCAAAAGTTGGTTTGCCTTTAAAGGCATCTTTATTGCTCATTCACTTTTTTGAGTGAACAGAACAGCTTTTATTTGTCAGCTCCCCAGAATGGGCGATTAGGCCCCATAACTAGCTTGCCCTAATTAAATCTGACTCGCCATAGCGAGTGGGTGAGTCGATTTCTTGAGGCTTGCTACATCAAGGCGCTCTACACCACTTTACTCAAAGCCAGTGCACCCTACATCACTGCATCTATGCCAACTACTTTGAATGACTGCACTTTATGCCACTATACTCTACAACATTGTACTTTATGCCACTGCACGCTACGTCACTCTACACCATTGCACTCTTTCACTGCACTTTACACCACTCTATTCTACTTTGCACCACTGCACTCTACTTCACTGCTCTCTGTATCACTCTACTCTGCACCACTCTATGCCACTGCACTCTACGCCACTGCACTCTACGCCACTGCACTCTACGCCACTGCACTCTACGCCAATGCACTCTACACTAGTGCACTCTGCATGACTGCGCTCTATGCTGCTGCACTCTGTCACTGAACTCTGCTCTGTGTGTATGTGTATATATATATATTTATATCCAAATGTATCCGCAAATAAGCAACGCACTCTCAGTAGCAGTAACGAGTAACGAGTTTAATTCACACTGTTACGCGTTTCGGAAGTCAAGCTCCCTTGGTCACACAGTGTGTGACCAAGGGAGCGTGACTCCCGAAACGCGTAACAGTGTGAATTAAACTCGTTACTCGTTACTGCTACTGAGAGTGCGTTGCTTATTTGCGGATATATTTGGATTGATAATTGCCGGCGGTAGCTCTACCGGCTTAACGCACCACCCAACCACGGGCGAGATCCCCAGGAGGAGCTGATTCTGTTTACATATATATTTATATATATATATATATATATATATATTATCTACTGGCGGTCGCTAGTAGATAGTTATAGTTAGGACCGAGTTTCCATAGGAAATCTCAAAATTCTATTTTGAATAACTTTGGCGCCGATTGACGAATCCTCGCGAAATTTTCAAAACTAATGGGGCGCTCCGCTCCGCTCCTACCCTGAAAGTCTCGGGGTGATTCGTCAAGCGGGGGCCGAGAAAAAGGGGGGGTCCCAAAACGCGTTTTCCCCATGGATTGTTCCATAGGGACTTTAGTCGCAGCTACAGCCCGAACGGCTGAACAGAATTACGTGAAATTTGGCAGAGAGGTAGCCATAAGGTCCATGAAGTGCCTTTTGCAGGTTTGGTGTAAATCTGCTCAGTATTTCCAGAGAAAATAGCATTTAAATCAATATATATCTGTACGCGCGCAGCGTGCGCGCTGGGTGCACGCACCTTGCCGTGCGCGAGCGCAATTCTGATTGGTTGTTAGATCTTAGTAAACATTCGAATCGGTCGAAACCAGGAAGTGTCGGCCGCCATTTTGTCTCTCGCACTCTGAGGGGGTGAAAAACAAATGTGGAGAACGTGAAAAGGGGGCAGGGTGGACAGTTCCTGACCCCCTAGCCGTGGTCAGGGGGTCCCAGAAGGACCCCCAAGGGCAAAAAAAAATGTAATTTTTTTTCGAAAAATCTCCGAGTGCGCGCACCCTGCGCGCACCACCCAAACGGAAAAAATGCTGCGAAGTTCGCGCAGCGTGCGCGCACTCCGCTATTTTTCGAAAAAAAAAAATGTATTTGGTCCTTGGGAGCGAAGTGCGCGAAGTGCTCCGTGCGTGCACGGCATGTACTGCGTAAAGTGGGCGCGCGGTGCGCGAAGCGCGCCGTGCGCGCGCCGTGAGAAAGTTTTGTTAAAAAAAATATATTAATAAATACATAACTTAGCATTTAAAAAACCGTACAAATTCACTGAAAAACCATAGGTTTCACACACGTTATAGTTAGGAATTAGCATTTAAAAAACCTTGCAAATTCACTTAAAAAACCATAGGTTTCACACATGTTATAGTTAGCTGGGCATTTCCCTCGTAAAAAAACAATGAAATTCCCCCGTTATAGTTAGTGCAGGCAACTATAACTCACGCGACCGCAATCCGCTGCTGATGACGTCAGATATTACATCACTGATGACATATGTGTCTTTGTGAAAGAAAAAAAATTTAATATATGTATAGCTAAAGATGAATGGAAGAAGACATGGGTAAATAAGTGTCTAAATACAGTGATGTAATATCTGACGTCATCAGCAGCAGATTGCGGTCGCGTGAGTTATAGTTGCCTGCACTAACTATAACGGGGGAATTTCATTGGTTTTTTACGAGGGAAATGCCCAGCTAACTATAACATGTGTGAAACCTATGGTTTTTTAAGTGAATTTTATATAGATAGATATATATATTCACTGAAAAAAACATAGGTTTCAGGTACATTATAGATAGAAATTAGTATTTAAAAAACCTTTGAAATTCACTGAAAAAGCCATAGGTTTCAGGGATGTTATCGTTAGCTGGACATTTCACTCTTACAAAACCATAGAAATTCCACCGTTATAGTTAGTTCAGCTAACTATAACTCGCGCACCCGCAATGTACTGCTCATGACTTCACATATTACATCATTCATAACATGGTCAGTGACATCTTAAATTATATCACTGATGACATCATCCCGTGACTGTGTGTTTCTGTAAAGTTTAAATATGTTTTATATATATTTCAATGTGTATTAAAGAATAAGTGGGTGTATAAGTGTCTGCATGGAGGATTTAGTAGGTGTGTAACTGGCTATATAAGTGAGTGATGAAATATGTCTTACTGAATGTATGGGTTAGTGACTAAACTGTGTGAATGTCTGTATCAGTCTGTCTGTTGTGTAAACTGCTGCCTGGGTTGGTCAGTAGCTACATGAGTGTCTATATAGGTTATTGATTGGTTGTCTGAGTATTTATTTGGGAGATTGAGTGTGTGTGTGGGTGGTCGGGAGGTGTGTGACTCTGTGCATAGATGTGTGAGTGGTTGATTCACTGGGTGTATGGGTTCAAGAGTGCATGTGGAAACAGCTGTATGTGTGCGTGAGTGTGTGTATGGGTGTGTTGGTGAGTGAATGGATCTCAGTGGTACATGTCCAAGTAACTACATATGTAAAAGGCAGTGTATGTGAGAGGTGAAGTATATAAATGACTATACATGAGAGTCAGTGATTGTGAGACTGGCTGTATGGATGAGTGTGTACTTGTATCACTGATTATATAAGAGAGTAATTATGCGTTAGTATCTGTATGAATAAGTGAGGTGGTGCGTGTATAATTGTATAGGTGAGTAAATGGGAGTGTGATTGATTCTTTGCATGACTGACTAGGTGTGTGAGTAACTGCATGGATAAGTGGCGGTGTGTGAGTGTCTGTATAGGTGTATGAGTGCATATGATAGTGTTGTATTGATGAGTGACTGCATGTATGAGTGATTCTATGGGTGAATGTGTGGATGTGTGTGTAGACCTAGGAATCAGTGAGTGCATATGCAGTACCTGGTATTGGTGTGTCAATGATTTAGAAAATGGTAGTCTGTATTTTACAGTGGGTGTATCAAAGGTTATATTAGAGTGTGAGGAGGTGCATCAGATTTTCACGTGGATGATGTCATCGGTGATGTCATCAGTGATGTCACTGACCATGTCTTGAATGATGTAATATGTGATGTCATGAGCAGTGCATTGCGGGTGCGCGAGTTATATTTAGCTGAGCTAACTGTAACGGTGGAATTTCTATGATTTTGTAAGAGTGAAATGTCCAGCTAACTATAGCGTCTCTGAAACCTATGGTTTTTTCAGTGAATTTCTAAGGTTTTTTAAATGCTAATTTCTAAGTATAACGTACCTGAAACCTAGGGTTTTCTCATTGACTTTCAATGGTTTTTTTAAATGCTAATTTCTAACTATGACATCCCTATTAAGTCCCCTTGAATCCTGAATGTCCCTGGTGGGCAAGTAGCCCACCAGGTACATCCAGTAAGCGCCACAGAGCTGCGTTTCAGAGAGGTGTTCTGAGGCCACACCCCTTTTTACACCACGCTGGAAACGCAGCTTCTGGCGCACTGCTGCTCAGAGGATGAAGTCCACTTGTGTCTTGAGGTCCTCAGGACACAAGGGGACCTCATTGCCCCACCAGCAGTGCACCAGAAGCCGCGTTTGCAGCGTGGTGTAAAAAGAGGCGTGACCTCGGAGCACCTCTCTGCAACGCAGCCCTCTGGCGTTTACAAGAGGTACCTGGTTGACGAGTTGGCCCCCAGGGACCCTCAGGATTGAAGGGGAATTAATCCCCCAACTTAAAACGCGCCACAGGGCGCGTTTGCACTGTGGTGCAGACAGGGGGCGGGGGCTAATGTGACAAGTGTGCGAACGCACCCTGTGGCGCGTTTTAAGTTGGGGGATACAGTCCCCTTAAATCCTGAGGGCCAACTAGCCCACCAGCTACCTCCAGTAAGCGCCACAGAGCTGCATTGCAGAGTGGTGAAAAAAGGGGGCGTGGCCTTGGACCACCACTCTGCAACGCAGCTCCCTGGCGCTTACTGGAGGTACCTGGTGGGCTAGTTGGCCCCCAGGAAGCCCCAGTATTGAGGGGAATTAATTCCCCAACTTAGAACAGGGCGTGTCTGCAGAGTTTGGCTGGGAGGGGGCGGGGCCTCCGGCACGATGCCGGTCTTTTTTTTAATTTTGATTTTTTTAGAAGGGGGGCTGTATGGCTTCCCTTCTTTTTCCCTTTTTTGGGCCCTGGGGACCCCATCCCCCAGGGCCTGACCCTTTAAAAAAATAATAATAATGTAAACAGTAAGGGGGCCATGTGGGCCCCCTTCTGTGGCCAATTTCGGCCCTGGGGACCCCATCCCTCGTGGCATGGCCACATATCTTAATTTTTTTAAGGAGGGGGCTGCATGGCCCCCATCCTGAGGCCTCTATTGGCCCCGGGGACCCCATCCCTGGGGCCGGCCTTTGTTTCTTTGGGGGGGAGAGGGTGGCCCCCAAACTCAACCACCCTATAGCCCTAAATATACCCTTACCACCTAATGTCTTTAGCCACCACTAAATCCTAAGAAAAACACTTATCACCCAATACCCTTACCCACCCCTAAACCCTAAAAACACCCTTACCACCAATACCCTTACACACCTTTAAAACCTAGAATCCACTTCATCACCTTATACCTTTTCCCACCCTAAACCCCAAAAATACCCTTCCCACCCAATACCCTTACCCACTTCTATCCCCTAAAAGCACCCTTACCACCCAATACCGTTACCCACACCTAAACCCTAAAAACACCCTTAGCACGCTATACCCTTACCCATCCTAAGCCCTGAAATTTACCACCCAATACTCTTACCCACACCTAAACCCTAAAAAAACACCCTTACCACCCAATTCTCTTACACACCTTTAAACCTTTAACATTCCTTTACCCTAATTATATATATATATATATATATATATATATATATATATATATATATATATATATATATATATATATATATATATATCAAAGGAAAGACCACTTTACTGGAAAGCAAGTCACGAGGACACAGCGGGGAACATGTCGGGAGACTTTTATTCACTGGTACAGCTTGGCATGATGCATTTCGGCGTGTCAGCCTTCTTCAGACGCCGCTGTTGCCATATATATACACACACACATATATATACATATATATCGTATTTCACCATCATCAGAGTGCCTTAACAGCCCGGTGCGTGCCAGGGTTAGAGGAAACCCCAATTAATTCATAAATTACCACATCGCAGAGCACTGCACAACACGCACTCCATCCTGAAAGATATTACAGACTTCAACGAAGTTCCTTAGTGGGTTTTATTCCATGACCAAACTAGCCAGTACTAATCAAGTGGTGATTTATCTATATATACATATATATATATTGATGTGATCAAGACCAGGGAGACCCGGTCGAAACGCGTCCTGCTGTGGGATTCAGCGCAATAAAGTACCTTGAATCCAGCTCGAAGTGGTCCGTACCAGTCCAGGGGTTCGTCGCATCAAGAAAACACAGCACCACAGAAAACACTCGATTAGTGTTTATTTTCAAGTACACGAGTTAACACGCACAAGAGACGGTCGACGCGTTTCGGCACTCGGCCTTCGACTGGACCATAGAGTCTCAGTGTCCAGAGTGTTTTTTTAAAGAAACATTACCAAAATAGAAAGTGAAAACATACTGGACAAAAATTGCATCGGTAATTGTATTATATCGTTTTGAAGTAAAACCTGATTTAGATCAAATAGCTACGATGGATTGTCCACTATGGAGGGTGATGACAATATGGAAAAATTAAACAATTATTTCATTCAAAGTTTAACAATTGGAATTTGGGATAAGTCAAGATCACGGTGAAGTACCTTGGACAATAAGTAATTAATTATAAGCCAACAAGTATTAATGGTAAGACCCTGCTGTATGATGAATATCTGTGAGATTAGTGATTTTCTAATACTGTTTAACCACTTACTCAAGTGTTCCTATATTCATCAATATTGATTCTCATAAAGTATGAGATAGTGTTCAATGGTGATGTCAATTAATTATCAAGGGATTATAGTAATTTCGGCTTAGTACTATCCTAAGACTTCTTCCAATTGTTACAAAGAGAAGATTCATGTATCCTATGTCAACAATAGTGGAAAAGTAGAAGGGGGATAGGTGCAAGAGATACAGTGAGTACCAATAACAATTACAATTTGGATCAACAGGGGAAATTTTGTATTGAAGTCTTTTTTCTCAGAATAGTTAAAAAACCAATCGTGAATAATCAGTTCTAGTGCTTCAAAGGTGCACATGCAATTCAGCATCCAAGTTATGTCCTAATGGGTTTTCAGTACCCATTAGTAGGATCATTCTTGACTCCGCTCTTCTTAACTCAAGAGTTCTGTTTCCACCCCGTTCTTTCTGTTTAATGATTTTAATACCAGAATATTTTAGTTGATTGCTGTCACTGGAGTGGAATTCGAAAAAATGTTTGGTCATGGGATATGTAAAGTCTTTATTTTTGATGGCGCGCAGATGTTGCAGGATGCGGAGTTTGAGTTTGTTAATTGTGCTGCCTATGTATAGTTTTTGACATGGACATTCCAATATGTAGATTACAAATTTGGATTCACATGTGATGTGGTCTTTGATTTTTTCATTATGGCCATTTTGTAAATAATATGAGGTGATGTTTTTACCCTGTTCACACGCCTTACATTTTGAACACTTCCAGAATCCCGGTGTATTTAACCATGATGTAGTGGTTGACAGTTTAGTTTCAAAATGGCTGTGTGTTAGAATATCTCCCAGAGAGGCAGTTTTTCTGTAAGTAATTCTCGGTCTGGGAGACAGAATTTTCTTGACAGTCTCGTCTAGCAGCAGTATTTCCCAGTGTTTACTTATTGTTTTTTGGAATTCATTGCTTTGATTGTTGAAATCAACTATGAGTCTCGATGTTGTGGCAGTGTCATCTTCATTATGACTTGCCAAATTGGGTTGGAGTAATTCATCTCTATTTTTGTCTTTTACTCTGTTTTTTGCAGTAAGAATTACATCCAAAGGATACCCTCGTTGTAAAAAACGTTGACTCATTTCTTCTATTTGTTGGCTGAAATCTGAGAGTTCTGAACAGTTCCTTCTGGCTCTTAACATTTCCCCGTAGGGGATACTCCATTTAAGTTTTATTGGATGTCCACTGTTTGCATGGAGGATGCTGTTGCTAGCGGTGGGTTTTCTATGCATTTTAGTGCAAAATTTACCATTCAAGATATACACTTCGACATCCAAAAATATGATGTTGGTCACACTGGTGGTAAAGGTGAAGGCTAATTGATATCTATTGGTGTTAAGAGAGTCAAGAAAGTTCGTGAGATTCTCCATATCGCCTTCCCAAACGATGAAGAGGTCATCGATATATCTAGACCAGAACTTTATGTTCTTTGCTCGTTCATCCTTTAAAACTTCAGTTTCCCATGTGGCCATGAGGAGATTGGCAAAGGTTGGGGCAAAAGATGTCCCCATCGCGGTCCCTTGTTTTTGCAGGAACAATTCTCCTCTGAAAAGGAAGACGTTATGTGTCAAACAGTATGTCAGCATTTGAATTAGCATATCAGAATGTTCCAAAAAACAAATTGCTCTGGTATCAAGGAACTGTTTTACTGCTGCTACTCCATCTGAGTGACGAATGGAGGTATAAAGAGAAGAGACATCTATGGAGGCCATGATGTAGTTTTCTTTCCACTGTAGTTGATCAATTTTTTGTAAAAAGTCCATTGTGTCCCTCAAATACGATGGTAAGGCTGTTACATAATTATATATATATATTGTCCACCAATTATTCTTCCTAAGGAAGACACCGCACACCATGGGCAAGACCAGTTGAGGTTGAAATATGTTGGTGGTTCGTTGGTGAAAATTGCACGCTTGCAATAAATAACTGAAGTACTAAAACTCCTGGTGTGCGGTGTCTTCCTTTGGAAGAATAATTGGTGGCCAATTAAATACGAGGAACGGTCCTTCCTCGACACCGGCACCACTGTGAAAGGGTGCGCTTTCCTTGGGACCAGCTTGGTGACGAGAATATATATATATTCTCTAAACGTTTACAGGGACGTTCTAGTTCGACACAGATTTTACATGCACAAAAACATAGAAATTCAGCAGTTATAGTTGCCTGAACTAACTATAACTTAAGCCCCGCAATGCACTGCTTATGACATCACATATTACTCATTTATTCATGACCTAGTCAGTGACATCACTGATGACATCTCAAATGACACAACTGATTACATCATCCAGTGATTGAGAGTGTTTTCTAAATGTTTATGATTGTTAAACATATATACTAAGCTACTACATAAGTTAAATTAGTGTACTTTGTGCACTACTAATGAGTGAAAGTATTCCTAAAATATTTTATGTGAGTTACTGTGTGTATCCATGTGTAAGTGGGTGTATAAGTTGTTGTATAGGCGTTTGAGTGGGTGTGTGAGTGGCTTCATGGGTGAATTAGTGAGTGTGTCAGTAGCTGTACTGGTGAGTGACTGGGTGTGTGAGTGGTTGTATGGGAGACGTACTGGGTGTGTAAGTGGGTGTATGGTGCAGGAAAGGGGGTCAGAGAAGAGCAGTGGAGAGAAATATTGGGAGATGCAGGGAGAGAGAGAAAGGATGAGGGAGACAGTGAATCTATGGTGCTCTTGTATAACGCACTATATGAACTTGGGACATTATCCGACTGGCAGCACTCATTTGAGCAACCTCGTAAGGGTGAGAGTTTGATTGGCCCGTCTAGCATTCTGTCTTGTGACTACCAGGTAAAGTGCAGGTCAGCTGAGTCGATGCTCAGACTGGCAGCACTCATTTGAGCGACCCCGTAAGGGTGGGAGTCTGATTGGCCCGTCTAGCATTCTGTCTTGTGACTACCAGGTAAAGTGCAGGTCAGCTGAGTAGATGCTCAGTCTACTGACCAGCCTCTGAGCAGAGAAAATAATAAAATTAAAATAAAAAGATTCTGAAAACTAAATAAATAATAGTGAAAATGAGTAAAGATGGTATAATATTAGGGAAGTTAGGATAAAGGTCAGAAAAGAAAAACCAAAGAAATGAAGACAGAAAAGTTATAATCAACACAAGGGAAAGAAAGGAACAAAACAACAAAAATAAGAACGAAGGCAGCAACAAAATGAAGAAAAAATGTAACGCAGAGACAAAGGAAAGTGTTTACAAAAAACACTGTAGTAAATTTAGCCTTCCAGATTATATTTCCAGGCATCATTTAAAATTGAGAAAATTGAAATAAAATAATATAACATAACATTTACGGAGAGATGCCCTTTCTCAATAAAGTATTTTAAAAAGTGTCATGGCGTGGATGCCAAGCTGTGGAGAGAGAACAGGCTTGAATGCCTCGCATGGGTGAGGCTATTTTCCGTTTATTGAGCGCCATCCTCACATGTCCACTGTAAAAATATTGAAACCCTTATCAGATGCTCTTGGTATGACATCTGCTCAAGCGGGAAGGATGCAGGAAGGGTAAATATCTGGTAGCATGAAATGAGCGAAGAAAATATCTGGGTTGTTAGTATATAGAATAGTAAAACTTTGTTAACATGGACAGAGAAGTGCAAATTTGTATTGAGTGCGAGAGAGCTAAATTGCTGAGATAAGGTAAATCACACCTTTTCTGTAACTGGGGTGCAAGGGAAGGCTGTAGTAGCCACCTCAATTCATCATTTAACCAGAAGCTGCATTTGGCAAAAGAGCCCACGAATATTCCCCTGTGCACTTTATAGGTGGGTTCCAAAACTACTAATTTTGGTGAAAAATAATCTGTATGATCTTGTAAATCGGGCGAAGAAGGGGACACGTTTTGAAATGAGCACACAAAAAGGGTTATACACGTTTTTTACTATTTTTTATATATATATATATATATATATATATATATGTATATATATATATGTGTGTGTGTGTGTGTGTGTATATATATATATATATATATATATATATTATCTACTGGCGGTCGCCAGTAGATAGTTATGGTTAGGACCGTGTTTCCATAGGAAATCCGCAACATTCTATTTGGAATAACTTTGGCGCCGATTGACGAATCCTCGCGAAATTCTCAAAATAGGTGGGGCACTCCGCTCTGCTCCTACCCTGAAAGTCTCGGGGGGATTCGTCAAGCGGGGGCTGAGAAAAAGGGGGGGTCCCAAAACGCGTTTTCCCCATGCATTTTTCCATAGGACCTTTAGTCCGAGCTACAGCCCGAACGGCTGAACAGAATTACTTGAAATTTGGCAGAGAGGTAGCCCTCAGGTCAGGGATGTGCCTTATGAAGGTCTCATGTAAATCTGTTCAGTATTTCCTGAGAAAATAGCATTTAAATCAATATATATATCTATGGGCGCGCTCCGAGCGCGTACCGTAAGCTTACCGTACGCGCACGCCGCCGTGCACGAGCGCGATTCTGATTGGTTGTTAGATCTCAGTAAACATTCGAATCGGTCGAAACCAGGAAGTGTCGGCCGCCATTTTGTCTCTCGCAGTCTGAGGGGGTGAAAAACAAAGGTGGATAACGTGAAAAGGGGGCAGGCTGGACAGTTCCTGACCCCCTAGCCTTTGTCAGGGGGTCCCAGAAGGACCCCCAAGGGCAAAAATTAATTTAAATTATTTTTCAAAAAATCGCCAAATGCGCGTAGCGTACGAGCACGGCATAAATGGAGAAATTCTGCAAGGAGAAATTCCGCGAACTTCGCGTAACTATTACGCGTACCGTGCGCGCACGGCAAAAAACAATTTTCAAAAAGGAAAGCTTAAAAAAAAATAAAAAAAATTGTGAGGTAAGGTTGGCTCTTAAAAGAGCCGTTGGGTTAATACAGGGATGGAGGAAAGAAAGAATGGGAATATTATGAGCGTCTACAAACGTGCTGTTCTATCTTATTGTTAATAAGGGAAACACTGGTCTCCCCAAAAACAATAAGACCACAACACTTTGTACACCTCATTGCAACCCTCCCAAATCGAGGGTTAATGTCCAGAGGAGCTGAAGAAGGTGATGCTCCCACCTCAGAGGAAGGGCTCAGCTGAGCTGCCGATGATGTACTCGGCTGAGCTTCTGAGGTTGGGCTCAGGTGACTTACTGAAGAGTTTTCTCCAGTATGTCGAGCAAAGGTCCTGGGATGTCTATCCCT
Organism: Triturus cristatus; assembly: GCF_964204655.1. NCBI lineage: Eukaryota > Metazoa > Chordata > Amphibia > Caudata > Salamandridae > Triturus > Triturus cristatus. Next base: position 502,804,901 of record NC_140588.1, on the reverse strand, counting down.
AAGGTGTCTCTTCATAGAGTGATTTCCTAAGGAATACTTCTTCCTTGGATCTCCTCTAGATAAAACACGGTCACAAAGTGTGCAAGTGACCAATGGAGCATTGACCTTTTTCTGCCCCTCTGGAAAAGTTAAATACTCCCACACAAAAGAATCCTTTTGTTTCCTCCTTCTCTGTCTGATGATGGTGCTGCTAGGCTCACTCTCAGAAGAGGTCTGCTGCTCTGCCATTGTATCTCAATGTCAATTCAGCTCCTTTGCCTAGGGGATCTCAAGCAGTAATGAGGGGAATGGGTGTGGTGTGGGAAGTTTCTGGAACTGAAAGTAGTTTCAACCAATGAAAAGTGTTCTTTGTGGATCACATGACCTACCGTGCGCGCTCCGTAAGCTTACGGTACGCGCTCGTAAACAAGTACACATGCGCAAACGTGACGCTTACGGAGCGCTTACGGAGCGCGTACGTAAGACGCACTCGCGCATGCGCATTACACGCCCCTGCGTAACCGCGACGTTGCTTCCGCGCAACGCGCATGCGTGTACGCGTACATCACGTACGTATCACGTAAGCGCACTGTACTTATGACGTACGGAGCGCGTAGCGTCAGCTTACCCTACGCGCATCGTATCACTTAAGCGCACCGTACTTATGACGTACGGAGCGCGTAGCGTCAGCTTACCGTACGCGCACGGAAAAAAATGCATAAAAAAAAAATTAACCATTCCATAATGCAGGATATAGTACATATATTATTTTATACATAGGTTTACCAAAAATCTCAAAAAAAAATTTGCATTTAAAAAACCGTACAAATTCACTGAAAAAACCATAGGTTTCACACATGTTATAGTTAGGAATTAGCATTTAAAAAACCTTGCAAATTCACTGAAAAAACCATAGGTTTCACACATCTTATAGTTAGCTGGACATTTCACTCGTAAAAAACCAATGAAATTCCCCCGTTATAGTTAGTGCAGGCAACTATAACTCACGCGACCGCAATCCTCTGTTGATGCTAATACTGTATCTTTAGCTATACATATATTACAAATATTTATTTTTCATAAAGACACATATGTCATCAGTGATGTAATATCTGACATCATCAGCAGAGGATTGCGGTCGCATGAGTTATAGTTGCCTGCACGAACTATAGCGGGGGAATTTCATTGGTTTTTTACGAGTGAAATGTCCAGCTAACTATAACATGTGTGAAACCTATGGTTTTTTCAGTGAATACATATATATATAAAATCTCCAATAGTATTGCATCCCTTAACCTCCAGAGCGGCGACTAAGAATGCTCGAACTCCTCTTGTGTGCGATAAGATTTTTTATTCTCTCCTCATCGTAGTCATAACGCGTTTCGGCCGGTAAAACGGCCTTGATCACCTATATATATATCTATACCCCCAGGACCTGGCCCACCCAGAGGCTCAAATGCAAGCAAGCGCAGGAGACAGCGTTTGTTTGTTTTTTTCGTGGCCATTCGCGAAGCTTCATGATTTTTGCCTCAATTATTATTTTTTTAGCACTGGCAGGGTCCCTGGGGGACCCCACCACCAGGCCTAGGGGGTCAGCGTATTCCTACCCCGCCCCCCCTCCTCTTTTTTTTTACCTTTTTGTTTGCGATTCGGCTGAGTCCAAGTCCCAAAATAGCTGGCAACAGTTCCTGGTTGGAGTGTTGGCAGCCAATCAGGTCTCTGCACGAGACCGGTTGGATTTGTGGAGGGTCCACGTCCCTAGATATACAAATTTACTCAATGGATTTACACCAAATCACAAAAAGGGCTCTTTCTGGACCAAGGGTCACTTCCCTGCCAAATTTGGTGAAGTTCCATCCAGCAGTTCAGGCTGGAGTCAAATCTCTACGGGAGTTAACATGGGAAACACACTTTCGTGACCCCCCCCCCCCTTTTCTTTATCTCGGCCCCTTAAATCGGGAGGTTACTTTTTTGGGAGCATTTTGTCAAGATTCATCAAAAAAGTTTTGCCTATGGAAAGTAGGTCCTAACTACAACTACCTATTGGGTACCGCCAGTAGGTAATTTATATGTAGAAAAACAGGTTTTACTCTCCTGATATATACTCACATTTTCGCTGGAAACGCATGCGTGGTAAAGGCATATGTGTAGTAAAGACGTGCTTGGTAAAGGCAATGCATGATAAAGGCATTGCATGGTAATGACTGCGAGGTAATGGTAATGCATGGTACTGATTGCATGGTAATGGTTGTTTCCCACCATAATGACTTCCTGGTTCCTTAGAGTTCAGACAGGTGTTGAGAGGTTTCCTACCCAGTGCAGCCACATTTCAGAATATCACCGATTAGATATCTTGATGCCTCATACTTAGATGTTAAAAGAGAGAAATGTGTTTAATTCATTGCCATAACCCTTGACTTCACGTGCTTTGGCAACTTTGAAAGCAAGCACTTTGATTGCCTCAGTTCAGAGTTAGGCATTCTACCTCTTAATGGTGAATGAGAACAGTGAGAATATCCGACTGGTGTTCCCTTCAGTTTTCTTCCATTCTCTTTGGGAGGATCGAAAGTGGATTCACAAAGGGCTTATTTGAAAGGCAGTAGTTCAGTTGGTTTTTGGCAGGTTTCTGGAATGTTCCCTGCTGATTTCCTGCAGTCCTTTTAATATCCTTTTAATATCCTTTTTCATATTCCATATCATGTACACAGTGCAGCTGCTCAGATGGCTGAGGAAACACAAGACATGCCGATCCTTTTCTGACTTTTTTTTGCCATATGAAGGTCACTTCACAGACGAAAAAGACATAATGACTTCATGTGGTGAAAAGCTGACAAAAAGAAAGTAAATTCACAGACTGGGAGTAAAGATGTCAGCAAAGCTGAAAAATATCTGACTAAACATAGTCAAATAGAAGAAACAAAGGCAAAGATCAGTGTTCAGGAGTTATCATCACCAATAATAGAATATTCAACATCCAGTAAACCAACACATCAGTACCTTCTTGGGCTTCAAAGTCGCATTGGTGCCTTAAAAGTACAGTGCAGTATTCTCACTCTGTAAAGCTGAACTGCCTATCTGTTTACTTTGTTTCCTTTTAATGCGTTCTTATACATAGATTGTAGCGCATAGCAGCTTTTGCACAGCACTTCCCTGCTTGACAAAGCATTTGCTGTCTGTATGCTATTAGATTAAAGTTTTAATTAATCTCCTTCTATAAATGAAAATGCAGATTGTCTGTTGTCTGTTGCAAAGTGTTCCCAGATCATGCACAGACAGAGAGCTATTCATAAATATCAGTGAAGAGCCCACGATGGAGAACTAAAGTCTACATTTTCGGAGGAGGTATCATTACAAAACACAAAGTAGAAACTAAAATCACTACTTCAGGCTAAACATAAATACAGGCTCTACCAGTATTGAACTTGCGTAGGAGGGTTGAGCAGGCACAAAACTTAACTACATGGGAGCACATGTATTTTAGGATTCTGAACTGAAACATGTTGGTCCTTACAGGGAAATTGTTTTCATGTGGCAGTATGGTGAACCTTGCAAGTGGCACCATCGTTACAACACATCAGCCAAATAACAAGGGGGACTGCCATTGCAACAACGCCAACATCTGTGGGAAACCATATCGTGCAATACTTGAGGAACATGGTCAAAACATATCAGGAGTCCTAAAGCACAACAGTGAGGCATCACCTTTTCTGATAATTAGAGGCTATAGTAACCAGAACTAACCATATTGTCAGGCCATCTTAGAGGGACTTCATAGTCCTCCGTCATTTTTGAGCATGTGGCTGGTAACTATTGCTCAGGCACACCTTACTGAGAACAATCATGGCCATTTCACTGTATTAATCGGTAATATATATTTCACAATATGCTTCATGTTGTGTGCATAGTGAAGGCAGGATAACCTTAAGTAGCTTTACTCTTCAGGAAGTGCTTAGAGAAGTTACTACTATAAAAGTAACATCGAACGGGCTAGTTTATTGTACATGGGTGGTCAATGGCACATTTAAATTGCATTTTGTTTGAAACAACAGCATCAGTGTGGGTTGACTGCTATGTGTAACCCAGGTGTTCACTACGTGGAGCCCACAGATGGCATTTTTATGAAAGAATATGCAATTGTTCCAGCCATCTGTTTTCTCCCAAAAACACATCAATTGCTCTACCTGGTAGGCATGTCATGGCATTCGTAGCCTTACTAGAAAATTCACAAAAGTTTCACACATGTTATAGTTAGCTGGACATTTCACTCGTAAAAAACCAATGAAATTCCCCCGTTATAGTTAGTTCAGATAACTATAACTCACGCAACCGCCACTCTATCACAAGGATGATGTCATCAGTGATGTCATGAGTGATGCAACTGACCATGTCATGAGTGATGTAATATGTGATGTCATGAGCAGTGGATTGCGGGCGTGCGAGTTATAGTTATCTGAACTAACTATAACGGGGGAATTTCATTGGTTTTTTACGAGTGAAATGTCCAGCTAACTATAACATGTGTGAAACCTATGGTTTTTTAAGTGAATTTGCAAGGTTTTTTAAATGCTAATTCCTAACTATAACGTGTGTGAAACCTATGGCTTTTTAAGTGAGAATATATATATATATATATATATATATATATATATATATATATATATATATATATATATATATATATATATATCTACTGGCGGTCGCCAGTAGATAGTTATAGTTAGGACCGAGTTTCCATAGGAAATCTCAAAATTCTATTTTGAATAACTTTGGCGCCGATTGACGAATCCTCGCGAAATTTTCAAAACTAATGGGGCGCTCCGCTCCTACCCTGAAAGTCTCGGGGTGATTCTTCAAGCGGGGGCCGAGAAAAAGGGGGGGTCCCAAAACGCGTTTTCCCCATGGATTTTTCCATAGGGACTTTCGTCGCAGCTACAGCCCGAACGGCTGAACAGAATTACGTGAAATTTGGCAGAGAGGTAGCCATAAGGTCCATGAAGTGCCTTTTGCAGGTCTGGTGTAAATATGTTCAGTATTTCCAGAGAAAATAGCATTTAAATCAATATATATATCTGTACGCGCGCAGCGTGCGCGCTGGGTGCTCGCACCTTGCCGTGCGCGAGCGCAATTCTGATTGGTTGTTAGATCTTAGTAAACATTCGAATCGGTCGAAACCAGGAAGTGTCGGCCGCCATTTTGTCTCTCGCACTCTGAGGTGGTGAAAAACAAATGTGGAGAACGTGAAAAGGGGGCAGGGTGGACAGTTCCTGACCCCCTAGCAGTGGTCAGGGGGTCCCAGAAGGACCCCCAAGGGCCCAAAAAAAAGTTATTTTTTTTTCGAAAAATCGCCGAGTGCGCGCACCCTGCGCGCACCACCCAAACGGAAAAACTTCTGCGAAGCGCAACGCGTGCCCACCGTGTGCGCATGGTGCGCAAAGCGCACCGTGCACGCGCCGTGAAAAAGTTTTGTTTAAAAAAATATATTAATAAATACATAACTTAGCATTTAAGCGCACCGTGCGCGCGCCGTGAAAAAGTTTTGTTTAAAAAAATATATTGATAAATACATAACTTAGCATTTAAAAAACCGTACAAATTCACTGAAAAAACCATAGGTTTCACACACGTTATAGTTAGGAATTAGCATTTAAAAAACCTTGCAAATTCACTTAAAAAACCATAGGTTTCACACATGTTACAGTTAGTTGGGCATTTCCCTCGTAAAAAACCAATGAAATTCCCCCGTTATAGTTAGTGCAGGCAACTATAACTCACGCGACAGCAATCCTCTGCTGATGACGTCAGATATTACATCACTGATGACATATGTGTCTTTCTGAAAAAAAAGAAATGTAATATATGTATAGCTAAAGATGAATGGAAGAAGACATGGGTAAATAAGTGTCTAAATACAGTGATGTAATATCTGACGTCATCAGCAGAGGATTGCGGTCGCGTGAGTTATAGTTGCCTGCACTAACTATAACGGGGGAATTTCATTGGTTTTTTACGAGGGAAATTCCCAGCTAACTGTAACATGTGTGAAACCTATGGTTTTTTAAGTGAATATATATATATATAGTTATAGTTAGGACCGTGTTTCCATAGGAAATCTGAAAATTCTATTTTGAATAACTTTGGTGCCGGTTGACGGACCCTCGCGAACATTTCAAAACTAATGGGGCTCTCCGCTCAGCTCCTGCCCTGGAAGTCTCGGGGTGATTCGTCAAGCGGGGGCTGAGAAAAAAGGGGGGTCCCAAAACGCGTTTTCCCCATGCATTTTCCCATAGGACCTTTAGTCGAAGGTACAGCCCGAACGGCTGAACAGAATTACTTGAAATTTGGCAAAGAGGTAGTCCTCTGGTCAGGGATGTGCCTTTTGCATATATGGTGTCAATCTGTTCAGTAGTTCCTGAGAAAATTGCAGTTAAAAGTACATAAATATCTATAGCTGCGCAACGTGCGCGCACGGTGCCGTGCGCGAACGTAATTCTGATTGGTGGTTACATGTCAGTCAACATTCAAATCGGTCGAAATCAGGAAGTGTTGTCCGCCATTTTGTGTGTGACAGTGAAAAAGAAAGGTGGAGAACGTGAAAATGGGGCAGGGTACAGAGTTCCTGACCCCCTAGCTTTTGTCAGGGGGTCCCTGAAGGACCATGAAGGGTGAAAAAAACATTTATTTATTTTTTTTAAATCGCGGGGTGTGCGCACCGTAGCGAGGTGCGTGCACGGCGGAAAAAAAATCATAACAAAAATAGAATTAAAAATCAAATTTAAGTGTTTAGATGTTAGGTGGCTCTAATTGAGGGACAGAGGAACAAAAAAATGGCAAAAATTATAGGGTGCCGCATGTGTGCTGCTGTATCTTGCTCTCTATTAGGGGAATGCTGGTGTCCCCATAAGAGAGAAGAGCATTGCACGCATTGCACCGTATATGCACCCTCTTAAACAGAGGGTGTATATCCAGAGGAACAGAAGCAGGTGAAGCTGCCGCCGCAGATGAAGTGCTCAGCTGAGCTGCCGATGATGTGTTTGGCTGAGCTGCTGCGGATGTGCTCGGCTGAGCTGCTGGAGGGTTTTCTCTAGCAGCTCGAGCATAAGCCACAGGATGTACATCTCTAACGTGCCTGATCATAGTGAAGATACTAAAAGAGTATTTCTTTTTAGGATCTCCTCTTGATAAGACACGATCACAAAGAGTGCAGGTGACTTTTGGAGCATTCACCTTCTTCTGCCCCTCTGTAAATGTAAAAAATTGCCATATAAAAGAGTCTTTCTGTTTCCTCTGTCTCTGTCTCACAAGGGTCGCCTGCTCACTCCCAGAAGATGACTGCTGCTCTGCCATTCTCAAGTACTGGAAAAGCTGCTCAGCGCCTTCTCCCAGGGAATCAGAAGTAATAATGAGGGGAGTGGGTGTGGTGTTGGAAGTTTCTGGAACTGAATCTACTATAAACCAATGAAAAGAGTTGTTTCTAAATGACATGACTTGCCGTGCGCGCACGGAGCACGCATCCATGCGCGTACGGAGCACGCGCGCATGCACGCTCGGAGCACGCATGCGCATACGCGCACGGAGCATGCACAGAGCATGCAGGAAGTGTTGTTTCTTAATCACATGACCTGAAACTACTATAAACCAATGAAAAGTGTTGTTTCTAAATCACATGACTTGCCGTGCGCGCACGGAGCATGCACGCATGCCGTACGCGCACGGAGCACGCACGCATGCGCGTACGGAGCACGCGCGCATGCGCGTACGGAGCACATGCGCGTACGCGTACGGAGCACGCACGACGTACGCATGCGCACGTGGAGCACGTACGCATGCGCAAACGGAGCACGTACGCATGCGTGCACTGTGCGCGCACCGTGTGCGCACGGACAAAAACCCTTAAAAAAAAAGTTTATACGTTTATAAAAGATATTAACTATGCTGTTCAACTCTATCCAATTTTTTTTTTTTTTAAACTGAGCCATTCCATATTACAGGATAAAGTTAAGCTATAACTATATATATAGGTAGCTTATTGTAAAATAAATATTTAAAAAATATAATGATACATTCATAAATTAGCATTTAAAAAACCTTGCAAATTCACTTAAAAAACCATAGGTTTCACACACGTTATAGTTAGGAATTAGAATTTAAAAAACATTTGAAATTCACAAAAAAAACCATAGGTTTCACACACGTTATAGTTAGGAATTAGCATTTAAAAAACCTTGCAAATTCACTGAAAAAACCATAGGTGTCACACACGTTATAGTTAGGAATTAGCATTTAAAAAACCTTGCAAATTCACTGAAAAAACCATAGGTTTCACACATGTTATAGTTAGCTGGACATTTCACTCGTAAAAAACCAATGAAATTCCCCCGTTATAGTTAGTTCAGCTAACTATAACTCGCGTGCCCGCAATCCACTGCTGATGACGTCACATATTACATCACTCATGACATGGTCAGTGACATCACTCATGACATCTCAAATGACATCACTGATGACATCACTGATGACGTCATCCATGTGATAAATTACCACATCTTCTCACACCCTAATATAACCTTTGATATACCGACTCAAAATTTAGCAGTTCCATTCTCAAAACCATACATACTGCAATACCAATAACTACATACCCACTTATTAACTCTTAGGTCTACATACACCTCCACTCATTCACCTGTACAGTCACTCATACTTACAGTCACTCCATACAAAACTATCATATGCATTTATACACCTATATAGACACTCACACACTACCAATCATCCATAGAGGTACTCTCACACCTACTCAGTCATGCAAATAATCACACTCCCATATACTCACCTATGCGGTTATACACACTCAAGTTCACAAAATAGTATCACATTCTTACGCTTTTATAGAATCATTGATACAAGCACACACTCATCCATCCAGTCACTCTCACAATCACACACTCTCACATCTACCCACTTATATACTCTTACACGCATATATACTGCCTTTCACATATGTAGTTAGTCAGAAATGTACCACTGAGATATACATTAAATCCCTAACACACCCATACATACACTCACTCAACCATACAGTCCATCACAGATGCACTCTTAAAACCATGCACCCATAGAATCACCCACTCACACATCTATGCATAGAGTCACACACACCCTACCCACACAAGCACTCAGAAACCCATACAGATACTGAGACAAGCAATCAATAACTCATATAGACACTTATATAGGTATTCACAAAACCATGCCGCCACTTATACACTAACATACAGACGCATACAAACATTTACACAGTTTAGTCACTAGTCTGCAGTAAGATACATTTAATGACTCACTTATAGAGTCAGTTACGCACCAAAGAAAATCATACATTTACACACTTGTACACCCACTCATTCTTCAACAGGCCTTTCCCTGTATATATTAAACATATTAAAATTGTTCGGAAACACATACTCAATGGATGATGGCATCAGTGATGTCATCAGTGATGTCATTTGAGATGTCATCAGTGATGTCATGAGTGATGTCGCTGACCATGTCATGAGTGATGTAATATGTGACGTCATCAGCAGTGGATTGCGGGCGCGCGAGGTATAGTTAGCTGAACTAACTATAACGGGGGAATTTCATTGTTTTTTTACGACTGAAATGTCCAGCTAACTATAACATGTGTGAAACCTATGGTTTTTTCAGTGAATTTGCAAGGTTTTTTAAATGCTAATTCCTAACTATAACGTGTGTGAAACCTATGGTTTTTTCAGTGAATATATATATATATACACTACTGAAATACTACAGTTGTGGTTTAGTAAACTAACTATAACTTGCTTCCCGATCATTCACTGCTTATGAGCTCCCATACTAATTGACATGTTAAATGGCATTATTGATAACATCATTGATTATATTTGAAGAACAACACAGTTGAAATTATTAAGGTGATCATACAATGATTTTGACTGTGTGCTATAGGCTTTGTGAACGAGGGGTAATAAAACAACCTTAATCGATGTTTGGATTCTTATAAGCTTCTGAAAAAATGCAAAAGAAATTGGCTGTTTCAGAAGTAAAGTAAATCACTTTTGATGTATGTCATTATCGTTTTACTTACATTCACCCAAATGATGCGTGCAGTTTTGGTAGGTCACTTGCAGAGAGCTGAATCATCATTGAAAACAGACCCATGGTGAACGTTTGCTGTGAAGGGCTGAATACTGAGTAAGCAGGGTATTAGGTGGTCCTGGAGGTGGAAGCATGGTATGGAGACAGGTGAAGTCCTGCAGCCAGCCCACAAGTGTGCATGGCAGAAGGCTATGCACAGTGGGGTTGGCCATATTCAGAGGGTTGGGTGCCAGGTTTTGCTATATGGTAAGACCGCAGCCTAATCTCTTTTGTGTGTTGGATGAAGGGTTTGGTGTGATACCAGGCTTTTCAGCTAGCCTCCACTGTGTATGTCCAAAGTCTGTGCACATTGGGGGTTTTCAACTTGTGGAGGCATGAGAGCAGATCCTGGACACAGACTCAGCCCTGTGTCAAACTTGCCCTATGTATGGCTGAAGATTATGTGGAGTGGAGGTTTAATGCTTGTGGAGGTTTGGATGTAGGGCCTTGCCGGAGCCTAGGCATTATGGCCTGATGTACATTAGAGACAGAGTCTGATCGGAGACTATAACTGAGATGTCATAAGTGATGTCATCAAGGATGTCATTTACCATGTCATGAGTGATTTAGTATGTGAGGACATATATAGTGTATGAGGAGGTTGTAAGTTTTAGTTAGTTCACTCTATAGCTCGTGTATAACCACTGTTTTTTGGGATTTTAATGTTCACTCATTCAAACACCTAACTAGAGCTTCACTTTAACCGTTATTTTTTTCAGTGGAATTCTGGAATTCCATTTATTTTTCTTAAACATAAGATAAGGTCTTAGTATAGCGCCTAACCTAAGTATAATGTCATTTTCACTTTATATATATATATATATCTATATATATATTACCTACTGGCAGTCGCCAGAAGGTAGTTATAGTTAGGACCTATTTTCCATAGGAAATCCGCAACATTCTATTTGGAATAACGTTGGGGCCGATTGATGAATCTTCGCGAAATTTTCCAAACGTTTGGCCAGCTCCGGTCCGCTCCTATCCTGAAAATTTCACGGTGATTCGTCAAGCGGGGGCCGAGAAAAAAGGGGGGTCCCAAAACGCGTTTTCCCCATGCATTTTCCCGTAGAACCTGTTGACGCAGCTACAGCCCAAACTGCTGAACGGAATTACACCAAATTTGGCAAAGAGGTAGTCCTCAGTTCAGACTCGTGCCTTTTGCTTAAATGGTGTAAATCCGTTCAGTAGTTCCTGAGAAAATTAGAGTTAAAAAAATAAATATATCTGGGCGGAGCCTAACCACACATCTCATCGTGAGATCTGATTGGCTGTCAGTACTTCATCCAAGAAGTGTTGGCAGCCATCTTGGGACCATTATACATGATAGCACCTCATTAAAAAGCATTGCAGTTAATAGAAGGTTTTAAGACTTTAGTTACATTATAAATCATTTGTTGATGGTACCATACTCATTTTAGGAATTGTGGTGTGTTCTAAGGTGATTTTACCATGTGAAAAAGCCTTCTGTTGTGATATCATGAATCATGTTTGAGAGAAAACTATTTTCTCATGCTTTTCCCACAGAGGTTTGGAAGGTGATCTATAAGCTAAACTGAGAGCATATTTTCTGTAAATTCACATTATCTTTCGCAGTCATGTGAGAATGAAGTCTGACATTCTCAGTAAAATATGTACATCCAACAAGGGCAGAGACTGTCAGTTGATTCCTTTGTGTTCTACTGCAGCTTCCCAGAGTGTTCTAAAGAACAACTAGAGCGCTAACAGTCCTACTTATGACAAACGTATTGCACACCCGAAGCCATCTTGATTGGAATAAAGTGGTAACTCTTAAAACATTTAATTTAAAAAGGAACAAAATGAGGGGGCTCATTTTGCCATAGAAATTATGATTAGTGCTGCAGAAAGAAAAATTAGGGCACATTTTGACTTCTCAAATCCTCTTCTATTTCATAAAAAAATTCTGACATGCAGACTGAAACATGCACTTTGAATACCAGCAGCAGACTTCCCTGGTGGGCAGTAGCTTTACTACAGTGATCTAATGAGCAACTAGAGTGCTAACATTCAGAATTTATGGCAAATGTGTGACACATCTGAATGCCTTCTTGATGGAACCAAAATAAATAACTGAAAGTATTTCCTACTGAGGAGACTGCAGTAAATGAGGAAATTAGGACACTTCATAACAAATAAATTTCCCAAGATGGCCACCAGAGACAAAAGAGCCCAAATGTAGCCCAAATATCACCCAGATGTAGCCCAAGTATAGCCCAATGACAGAATGTCCCAGAGTGTTCTTAAGAACAACTAGAGCGCTTACTGTCTTACTTATGACAAAAGTATGGCACACCTGAAGCCATCTTGATTGGAATAAACTGGTAACACTTAAAACATTTAATTTAAAAAGGAACACAATGAGGCGGTTCATTTTGCTATAGAAATTATGATTAGTGCTGAAGAAAGAAAAATTAGAGCGCATTTTGAGTGACTTCTCAAATCCTCTTCTATTTCATTAAAAAATTCTGATATGCAGACTGAAACATGCACTTTTAATACCAGCAGCAGACTTCCGTGGTGAGCAGTAGCTTTACTACAGTGATCTAATGAGTAACTAGAGTACTAACATTCAGAATTTATGGCAAATGTGTGACATATATGAATACCTTCTTGATGGAATCAAAGTAAAAAACTGAAAGCATTTCCATACTGACGAGACTGCAGTAAATGAGGAAATTAGGAAACTTCATAACAAATAAATCTCCCAATATGGCCACCAGAGACAAAAGAGCCCAAATGCAGCACAAATATCACCCAGATGTAGCCCAAGTATAGCCCAATGACAGAAGTGTGCAAAACACTTATTTTTTGTGTATTTGCAGTTTTATATAGTGCAGACTTGTCAGGTATTGGAGTGCTTTACATGAGCATTGGTTACATCACACAAGATCAAATTCATTTTGGTTGTAGACATGGGGAGATTAAGTGATTTGACCAGAATCACAGAATGTTGAGCTGAAGCAGAAACTCCAACCTGGTTCCCCAGTTGCAAAGTCTGCAGCTCTGGAAGTATCACTGCATCCTCTCCCCTAGGTGCAACATTTGATCAAGTGGTCAACTGGATAAAAAAACATAAAGATTACAAATAATTTAATAGTTCTTTGTCGCTATTTGAAAACTCAGAAAATATGTCCTCATTTTAGTTTTTTAGAGCACTAACCATAATTTTGATGCAAATAAGACCCTCCCATATATGTAATTTCTAAAGGAAATGCTCTAGGTATTACAGTTTTGATTACATCAAGTTGATGTCAGGCGTTCCACACGTTTGTAATAAATATAGAATGTTAGCAATCTAGTTGTTCATTGGGATACTGTTGAGAGGCAGAGGCCAGGGACACGGACTCTGAAAATTGAAGGCAGGTAGGGGAGTGCAGAGGCAACAATTTGACCACACTGGGCAGGCAGGAAGGGCAGTGGCAGCACAACAGACTATGGAGGTCAGTGGAAAGGGGGGCAGGGGCAACAAACCAACAATACAGGACTGGCAAGAGTGTTGTGGAAATATAATAGACCATTGTGGGCAGAAGGAAGAGGCAGTGGTAGTACAACCATACATGCCAACAGACCCGTTTCAGCCAGGAAACGTCCAATGTTTTTAAGCTCAAATGGGCTTTATTTGATCTGTCTCCTATCTACAATCTCCTCTTTTTCAATGTAATTCAAAGGGGAAAATCAATACCCCAGTATTTTTTTCAAAATCTCCCTCTTACCAAGTTCAAAATGTTCGCAAGTATGGTATATTGGATCATGGTAGGCAGGAGGAATTGGGGTAGGGACATGGACTCGGATAACAGAGGACAGGAGGAACATAGAGAGGTGCACCAAACTGACCCTATAGGGCAGGCATCAGGGTTTGCAGCAGCACAATACACCACACAGGGCATGCGGGACGGGAGTGCAGCACAACAATCCATAGAAAGCAATAGGGAGGGGACAGGACCATGCACATGGGCAACAGAGAACAGAGGGGAAAGAGGCAATGGTAGCTAGCTGACCATAATGGAAGACAGGAGAGAAAGCTGCAGCATAACAGACCATAAAGGGCAGGAGGGACGGATCAGGGGCTTTACAATGAAACAGTCAAGCCAGGAGGGAGGGAATAGGGCTCTGCACATGGAAACAGAGGGCTGGGTGCAAGGGAACAGGGCAGGAGCAGCAAGATGACCATGGAGGTCAGGCAGGATGGGCACTAGAAACAAGACACACCATGGAGAGCAACAATGAGACTATGATGGCATACACACAGACCATGTAGGGAAGGTGGGAGGGGGTCAGGGGCAGCTAGCTGACCACACAGGGAAGGTGGGAGGGGCCATGGCAGCACAGAAGACCATGCATGGGAAGCGGGAGGGTTAGTGGCAGCACAATGGCTATGATGGGCAAGAAGGAGGGTGCAGGGGCATGCACAAAGGACCATGGAGGATAGAAGGAAGGGTCAGGACCTGGGCACAGACAAGAGAGTTCAGGGGAAGGGGCCTCACAACCAACCGCGCGGGGCAGGCAAGAGGAGCAGTTGCAGCACAACAGACCAGGGAGGGCAGAAGGGTGTGGCAGTAAAATGGACCATGGAGGACAGGAGGAAGGCGATAGGGGCATGGCATGTGGACAGGCAGGGTGGAGGTGGCAGGGACAGGTTACAGTCATCTGACAATGCTAGGCAGGTGGGAGGGGAGTGGCAGCTCAACAGAACACTCAGAGTAGATAGGAGTGGCAGGTCCATGGAACATGGTGGGCAAAAAGGATGGAGCAGGGGCATGCACAAAGACATCAGGGGGCTGGGGGAAGGAGAATAGGGGCAGCAAGCTAAGCACAGAGGCGAAGCATGAGGTCAATGATGGGCCATAGAATGGACTGGTACATCATGCCAAATGGAGGGCAGTGGCAGCACATCAGACCATGCATGGCAGGAGGGAGGAGACTAGTCCATGGATTTAGACAACAGAGGATAGGGAGGAGGTGGATGGGGCAGCAAGCTAACTGTTCAGGAAAGGTGGGTATTAGGAACTTTGTTTTTAAAATGTGTGTCTGTGCGAACTACTTAAAATATGAACAAGTATGCAGCATAATCTCACTTTTATTCAGGAAGAAGAGGACGTTTGTGACTGTGACTCCGGGCTCACTTGGCAGAAACAACCCCTGACCCTCCACCCCCCATCGCAAAATGTAATGCCCGTGAAAAGGGTAGGTGGACGCAGTGTTATATAGAACATAGTCCTGAGAGCACGATTGAAAATGAAAACTAGATATAGTATATGGTATAAACTATGCACCAAAAAGTGTGATATAAGATGAACCGGGGCTTGAAATATAATATGCAATACATTGTGCGCAATGACAGATTCATTGGAGAGCGCGAGATAGCACAGGCACTAGCGCGTGCTATGCGATATGCGCCTTGGAGTGTAATATGCACAGGGCAGTGTTGTGTAACCTAACTTGTCTCTAAAGTTGTAATATAAAATATGTGCTGGGGAGTGTAACGTTGCATATGCACTGTGACAAAGATGTGGATCCCAGATTGTAATATGTATGGCATAGCGCTGTGCGTTATAACATAGGCATCGAGCAAGGCACGTTAGATGGGGCAATATAACCCGTACAAAGGCAAGTGTGGCATGACATATTCACGGGGTGGTGTTACAGTGCACATGGGCTAGAGAGTGTCATAGCATACGCACTAGCTGGTGGAATACAACACAGAGGTGTGTTGCACTCGGTGGGCACTGGTGGGTGTAACACAGCATTAGGCTCAGCCAGGAGCACGCTGTGACTCTCAAGTGAGGTTCGTCTCCTTTCCAGAGAGTAAAATAAAAAGTATTACGCATCCGGCGGTGGATGTGTGTTTTATTAACCGTGAGGGGGGTTTCTTGCATAGTTTGGTCGAATTTTTGTCGAATCCCCTTTGAATGGCTTGGTGTGCGTGTGTATTAAATGTGCCCGTCAATAGCTACCCATGCTTGTATAAATAAACGACAAGGGTGTCTATTTGGAGAGTACCCACCGGCGGGGGTGCCGGGATTAGGCACGGTAGGGCGTCAGACACGTCAGAACTTCACTAGCGGTGTAAATACATTCCTTGTGGATTCATTGTATGCATATTCGCCTTTTAATGAATATCACGCAAATCGTCATGGTGATAGGTACATACGGTTTGTCCAGCATGTCCTAGGTTTTTCTATAAATATATATTTTTTTTAAATAATAAAAAACAAAGGCCGGCCCCGGGGGATGGGGTCCCCGAGGCCATAAGTGGCCTGAGGAGGGGGGCAACGCATCCCCCCTCCTAAAGAATTAAAAAAAAAAAAAGGCCATGACCCGGGGGTGGGGTCCCCGGGGCCGATTAAGGCCTTGGGAGGGCCAAATTCATTTTTTTCAACAAAAACATTAGGGTGCAGGCCCTGGGGGATGGGGTCCCCAGGGCCAATAAATTAGAAAAAGAAGGGAGGCCACACAGCCCTCCTTCTTAAAAAAATAAAATAAATAAAAGACCGGCATCGCGCCGGAGGCCACGCCCCCTCCATGCAGCACTCTGCAAACGCGCCCCCTGGCCAGTTGTAAGTTGGGGAATTAATTCCCCTTCAATACTGAGGGTCCCTGAGGGCCAACTAACCCAACAGGTATCTCCAGTATGCACCAGGGAACTGCGTTGCAGACAGGTGTTCTGAGGCCACGCCCCTTTTTACACCTCTATGCAACGCAGCTCTGTGGCGCTTACTGGAGGTACCTAGTGGGCTAGTTTGACCCTGGGATTTTAGGATTCAAGGGGACTTAATCTCTCAACTTAGAATGGCCACAGGGCGCGTTTACACAGTGGTGAAGGGAGGGGACGGGGCCTGAGGTGACGTGTGCAAACACGCCCTGTGGCGCGTTTTAAGTTGGGGAAATAATTCCCTTCCAATCCTGAGGGACCCTGGGGGCCAACTAGCCCACCAGGTGCTTCCAGTAAGCGCCACTGCTCTGCGTTGCAGAGAGGTGGTGCAGGCCATGCCCCTTTTTACACCTCTCTGCAATGACGCTTACTGGACGTACCTAGTGGGCTATTTGCCCCTAGGGACCCTCAGGATTCAAGGGGACTTAATCTCCCAACTTAAAAAACGGCCACAGGGCGAGTTTACACAGTGGGGAAGGGAGGGGACGGGGCCTGAGGTGACGTGTGCAAGCACGCCCTATGGCGCGTTTTAAGTTGGGGAAATAATTCCCCTTCAATCCTGAGGGCCCCTGGGGGCTAACTAGCCCAACAGGTGCTTCTAGTAAGCGCCACTGAGCTGCGTTGCAGAGAGGTGGTCTAGGCCGTGCCCCTTTTTACATCTCTCTACAACGCAGCTCTGTGGCGCTCACTGGAGGTACCTAGTGGTCTAGTTGGACCCTAGGGACCCTCAGGATTCAACTTAAAACGGCCACAGGGCGTGTTTACACAGTGGGGAAGGGAGGGGACGGGGCCTGAGGTGACGTGTGCAAACACGCCGTGTGGCGCGTTTTAAGAGGTAGTTTTAATCCCCTGCCCTATTATATACTAGGGGCTTACAGAGGAGGTCATGCTAATCACAGGGGGACCCAAACGCATAGTGTTCCCTAGTGTATGTAGGTGTTTTCACTGTATTCTGAGTGTCTTTTAACATAGCACTGGTCTAGGACTGGTTAGTCAGACTCAGTTACCACAGAGGGTACAGGATGATTTTGCAACAAGGCTTCTTTCTGCTCTTCTGTTTGTTCTTTCTGCACGTTATCCTTCTTCCTGCACTTTTCTTCGTCTTTGAGGACTTCTGTTGCTTCTTTCTGCATTTCTTTTTTTTCTTTCTGTTAGTTTTTTCTTCTTTCTTCACATGTCCTATCTCTGTAGGCATAGTTAGAAATTAGCATTTAAAAAACCTTTGAAATTCACTGAAAAAACCATAGGTTTCAGGCATGTTATAGTTAGGAATTAGCATTTAAGAACCTTAGAAATTCACTGAAAAACCCATAGGTTTCAGGGGCGTTATAGTGTATAGTATGTGGATCTTAGAATTACTGAATAGGTTGTTGTAACTGGTATTGGTATGTCCATTGTTTTGAAAATTTTAGTTTCTATTTTTGAATGTGTGTATCAATGGTTATATTTGGGGGAGAGGAGGTCTGCCACTCTATCACAAGGATGATGTCATCAGTGATGTCATTTGAGATGTCATCAGTGATGTCATCAGTGATGTCACTGACCATGTCATGAGTGATGTAATATGTGACGTCATCAGCAGTGCATTGCGGGCACGCGAGTTATAGTTAGCTGAACTAACTATAACGGGGGAATTTCAATGGTTTTGTACGAGTGAAAAGTCCAGCTAACTATAACCCCCCTGAAACCTATGTTTTTTTCAGTGAATTTCTAAGGTTTTTTAAATGCTAATTCCTAACTATAACGTGCCTGAAACCTATGGTTTTTTCAGTGAATATATATATATATATATATATATATAAAACATGGGGATGCTAAACGACCAAGCAGATGGGGAGATTGAGTAAACAGATGTAGAAATGGGAAGCTGTACTTACGCAGGTATCTCTCTCTTTAACTATGTTTAGCGCTCTTAAATATACATTATACCTCTAATTACTAAAAACCTATACTTCCCTCACATTTTCAACTCGGCAGTTTCATGCCTGCATTAAAATCTCAATGCTCATTTACTTATTCTGCTCCTAAGAAACGGCTTTAAACTAAGCAGCTCCTATTCCAACAAAATGGTATTCAGGTGTGCCACACTTTTATCTCGAATCTAAAATGTAGTTTTACATTAGAACTCTGATTATACTGCATTTGCTTACAAGGGAGTTAACTGATAGACTGCCGCTGGTGTTGGAATTTCATGTTGGATGTCACTCTGCATGGCTGAATGTTTTACTAAAATGGAGGAGGAAGGTATTTGAGAACTCATAGAAAATGTGTCCTCATTTTAGCTTTCTAGAGCACTAACTATAATTTTTATGACAAACCTAAACCCCTCATAATGTTTATTTACTGTAGTATCCTCTATAGGAAGTTCCTTTCAATTTTACATCTTTGATTAATTCAAAATGGCATTTATGTTCACCACAGCATTGTCATAAATTCAGAATGTTAGCACTCTAGTTAGTTCGACCTTTGTGGTTGAGCTGCAGTTGATCACTAGGGAGTTTACTGACAGACTGCTGCTGGTGTTGGAGGTACACTTTTCTCTCTGCAGTTCAAACAATTTTCCTGACATGGTTGAGCAAGATAGCTGAGAAATCTTGGAAATTATGTCCACCCTTTTTGCTTTCTAGAACACTAACCATAATTTCAATTACAGAATAAACTCTGCCAATTTGTTAATTTCTAAAGGAAATTATTTAAGTTGTATACCTTTTATTCCATCAAGATGATGTTAAGGTGTGCCACGCTTTTGTCATAAATATAGAACGTTAGCACTCTAGCTGTGTATTGGAATACTGTGGGAAAACTGTAGTAGAACTATGGGTCATCAACTACCCGGCTGCTGCTTTCTGTTTAAAGTATATGTTTCACTCAAAACTTCAAACTTTATTCTCGCAAAGCTCAGGAAGATATTGTGAACTTATGTGATCAGGCATATTAGCTTCTGGAGCACTTTCCATAACCTCTATGAGGAATTCATGAGGGGAAACAGATTTCCCTTCAACATGGTTCCTTAAATACCAACAGAGGATCAGCATTTTTCACTGGGCATAGTCATCTGGGGACTCACCAGACTTAATAAAAGGAGCATTACACCACCAACACACGTGTGGCTAAAATCTTTTATCACCCTTCATATGTGTTCCTTTTTTATTACCCTCAAAAACAGGCTTTCATACAATACATTTCAATGGGAACATATCCCAAGTCCTGTAACGGCTGTAACAACATGTTGTTTATATTGCGGCCAGCCAATCAAGAGCAATGGAGGGAAACCCTTACTCATCACCTAACATGCCCCCGGGACTCAGGGTGTGCTTATCCTGCCCCTTTAATTCATTTTCTGGACATAGGGACAATGACCCTGAGTAAATGCGAATTTGTCAAACGGCTGAACAGATTTACACCAAATCACAAAAAGCACAATTTTGGTTTCCTATAGAAATTAACATGACAAATCACACAATATATATACTATAGCAGTGGGCTGGCAGACAACTTTAAAAACTGAAAGTGCCTAGCAAGCTCAACTCTCTGACACATGCAGGCAAAAAGGTTTGCTTTGCCACTATAAACGTAATATTTGCCACCACAGTCCGTTGTATACAACCCGGGGCTGACAAAAGTCAAGCGTGGTAAAAAAGGCACACATGGTGTCTCCCTCTAGCCCACAGCACCCCATTCTGGATCTCAGTTTGGGTCACAAAAAGTACCTCAAATACAAAGGCACAATGATTGTGTATGCTGAGATGGGGGCAAACAGCTACAGGTTGCTATGGCGAATTCGAAACAGGGGTGCTTGTTCTCTAGAACCATGCATGATACCTT
Organism: Triturus cristatus; assembly: GCF_964204655.1. Lineage (NCBI taxonomy): Eukaryota > Metazoa > Chordata > Amphibia > Caudata > Salamandridae > Triturus > Triturus cristatus. Next base: position 502,784,254 of record NC_140588.1, on the reverse strand, counting down.
CCTCTGTTTTAAAATTGTGTAGACCAGTACAGAAAGTAATGCGCTTTTTACAAAAACTTCTCTTCAGATATATTGTGCTTATCCTGGTTTCACTTAACCGTCTTAAATGATTTGCCTAATTTGTACCTTACCTAGTACACCAAGGTTATAACTAGGTCCAGGCTCAATCTGTATTAAGCCAGCATATTTAGCGTAATTTCATATTACTCTTGTTAAGCGATATTCCTAAAATTATGCTATTATACCAAATCGCGTAATTGCATGCCAATTCATGGTAAAAAGTTACCACAAATACACAATTTGCAGTAAAGATTTACAGCAAACACACAGGAACAATGCGAACAACAAGAGCATGAGCAACTGTTGTTCATGGTGGTTTTGGTTTTTGCACTATTTTTTTAGTTCAAAATGCATCTTTGTGCCCAAAGTAGATGGGAGGATGTATTTCATGCTAAAATACGGCACCAAACGCCAGTTTTGCATTTGGCGTAATAGACATAAAAGCTAATTACTCTCATTTCCTGTACCCCTAGCTATAGCTACATAATGCAATGATCTGACGTGTTGGAGAATACAGGTTAATTATGTAGTAAGCCAAATAAATAATGTCTGTTCATCCACTTTTTTTTTTTAAAACAAATGTTTTATCAAATGTAGACATTTTTTTGCTGTTCTCAAAGTTTGAATTGTGAAAACATACATATTTATTTTTAATAGTGCATTTCATTAGTAAAATATTATTTTCTGTTTTGCTTGTCATATATCCAGCAATGATCTTTTCCTAAATCTACTATTGTGCAAAAAGACCTTAAGTCCTAGGCCAAATACCAGTCACAGCTCAGATTCTCTGGTTTGCGTTTGATCTGGCAGCCCTATATTTAAAGGTGAGTGTCTTTCTTTGTTGTGCTCCTGAATGATTTACCCGATGTGCAGCAGCTGAGGTTTCTTGAAATATGCTATACAATTGAGATCCGTTATCTGAGACTAAAACATTTTACTTTTCTTTTTCATTAAAGGTACCAAATCAAAGTCCTGATAAGGAACATGTGGAAATAGTCTGAGTAGTTAAATCTCATCAAGACTCCAGATTCTGTGCTAGCACCAGACAACACATGAAATATTCCACCATCATGAACGAGACTGGTCAAACAGAATATCATTGGCTGCTCAGATGCCAAGTAACACGACTGAATCAACATGGAGGATGCAACTTGTGTTATGAACTGAAAGGTTTTCAGAATAGATGGAAACTAGTCTTCTCAGATGAAAATAAATGGCATCCATTAAATATATGAAAGAAAACTGAACCTTCACTTTATAGCAATACACATAATGCTTGGCATTTTGCTTGGATTTCTCTTGTTATGAGAAATGTGATGTGCAGTTTCGGGAGAATTCTTGTCAAATAGGGCGAGGCCTACTACCTTTGATTCATTGATAGGGTGACAGTCTTGGAGCAATCAATTTGCTTGTTAAAGTTCCATAGTGAATACAAGTAGCCATGCACTCTCCTGAGTAAAGATCTGTGGACTTCAAGATCTTGGAGAACGGAAGTACAAACCATTGCCCATCTTCACACAAGAAAAATGGGACTCAAAACAAGACAGCTGTTTTCTTCCATTTCAGCTTCCTCACTGGCACCTATACAAATGACTCTGATTCACCGCTCGATTTTAGTTTCCGTTCAAATCTGGGTGGATTGTCGTATATGGGCAGTTTGACAATATGTAATGTCCAAGACGTCTGTAAAGTTTTTGTACAATGCTGTTAATGGAGTTATAAAATAAGTTGGATTCTTCATTTTTGTTTGCCTGTTAAGTGATAATTTTTTTAAATAAAATATTTAAGCTTTCTCTGTATGTTTGTGTCTCAATTAATATTTCTTGTAACATGTTTAACTAAATTGAAACTTTATGGAAAAGTAGTTGAAACCTATTTGATCACTGGCCTGATTTTCCAAATCCTCACATAATGGTATGTAATGACAGTCAATTTTAGTTATCCCAGATCTTTAATATATACTTGCAGTGTATTTTCAGTTAAGAAAAAATATGTATACTTTATGGTGTTCCACATTTTATTTAATCGACCAAAATCAGTAGAGTACAGCGCTCCGCTGCGTTTTCACTAGGTTTGCACTAGAGAAATACCATATAAATACATACCTACATCACAACACATGTGGAAAAGCTTTCTACAACAACCAGGTCACTTTGTCAGATGCAAAACCCGAGATCTGCTAAAACCTAACGTAGCAATCCATCGTATTTTGTTGGTAATATACAACTCTACCTACAACATAAAGGTTATTTTAACTCTGACTAATATTTTCTGACACACTGATTTATTAAGGAAAATGAAGAAAAAGAGAAAACCTGAAGATTTTGTTTTCAGTTTACAAGGCAGAGTTGTCACATTCATATCATTTATGTACGTTTTCAGAAAATTGTGGCAAGTTACTCTCCTTATATTAGAAAGGGCTTGCAAGTCGCTAAAAGGGACCCACACAGACCATTATTTTTTAATGACTTAATCTAATAATTGTTATATCGTACAGATGGTAGCAAGAATAAACTGCCCTTTTCCTACCATACTTTCCTCAGGATATTCTTACCGTTTCACTTTCACGTAAAGGTTTTAAGCAACCATGAAGTTATAGTTTATGACTTCAGTGTGGTGGTTGGTGCAACTAATTTTTTGTCATATTCAGAGTGGCTTATTTGCATGCTGCACTGTGTATTACGTTTTGTAGTACGACAACAGAACTACTTATACTGCAAAATTCTATTCACTAACCTAGGTGCAGAGGCCTCCACCTACGCCGCTTCTATTTTTTCTGTGTGGAGATCCCACCTGAATGGAGAAGTCACTGTACACGTAGATCTATGTTATAGTAGAAAACATTGGAGGGATGGGGGAGTGGCTGCAAAAAAATGGGAATACTTGCTACAAGAAGGGAGGGACTTAAAGAGGGGTATGGAGGGGTAAGGAGGGGTTTAGGAAACTACAAACACCCACCCACAAAACAGTAAAGCCATTGCTATTCAGACAATGGAACTGTAAAGTTACTATAGCCAAAAAGTACCTAAAACAATAATAAATGAACTCCACCCAGGCCTTGGAGTAAGTTCAGCACCACACTTGGCCACTCACATGTACTTCAACACACTTCCACAGGAAATAATGGATGCAGCGACTTAAAATAAAACTCCTTATGAAATAATGTTAACATGAATTAACCTATTTTGCTTTCTAAAAAAATGTACATTTTATTTAATGTTAAACAAAATTATATGTAATTAAAAAATATAGTATTATATATATATTTTATAAAACTTAAGAGTTAAATTAAACTTCTAATAAAAAACAAATGTAAGTTAATTAAAATGAATTTAGTATTTTAATACACATTGAATAAAAATAAAAAAATTCTGCATGTGGGAGTTAAAAAAATATTTACACAAATAAATATAAATTAATTAAATGTATTTAAATTAATTTCTTTTATCTTTTTAAGCTAAGAGTGCTGTAACATTTTTTTTGTTCGAGGTTTAAAAAATATATAATATTATTTTACATTAATCTTTTACAGAAAGATATTACAGATGTTTTAAAATGTTTAACAAACTATTTTTACTTTTCCCTATAATTTGCTATAAGGATATGTGCGCCCCATTAACGGAAACCTCTGCCTCTGTGTGAAAAGTTACCACTCAAATTTGGGGCCAACTCCTGGCCTCGGGGTGGGGACAAGTAAGTCTACACTTTGCAGTAATTTTACACTTGGAAATGGTGAATAGCCAAAAAGTAGTAAAGGTACTATAAAGTGTTGGAATAAATTTACACATGATTACAATTTACACATGTGGACTAGATGGCTTTAAGTTTCTAAGCAGTCATAGAATACAGAGAGAAGAAATTGTTTATTTCAGGAAAAACCCATAAAATCATACAAATAAGAAAAGTATAGCACATGGTAAACATAAGCATAGGCTGGTGTTAAAACTTCAAAGTAATTAGCCCAAAATGTTTGGTAATATTCAAAGATTTGTAATCAAAAGTCAAAATATTATCTTTTAAAATGTTTAAAAACAGGAGCACTCATAATCTCAAATCACTGCCTTCAAAGACCAGATGTTCCCAAGCATCATGCAAAAATCCAGTTATCGTGGGCTCTAAGTTATCACATTTTAATAATGTTAAAGCTGATTTCACTGCCTGCACACCTGTGAGGTTTAATGAGGGTTGAAGCCATTTTAACCTCATACTAGCATTAAATGAATTTCATCCACAGTAACTGTAGTAGAAACTGGAAACTGTTGAGTAGTGGCTAAACCCTATTGACCGCTCAAATAATTCAAAGGGAAAATACCATGTCTTTATTTAAGATAGAGATATATATATAATAATGGTACAGCTAACTTTAAACATTGTTTGTTGATCAGGACTGATTTTCTTCATGTGAATTTTTTGTTTAGAGGAACATGTGTAGGTTTTACAATCCAGAGATACCTAAAAATTACTCTTACTACTGTTTTAATTGTATTAGTGCCTTCAGCGGTTACGGAGCTGGGAGACTTCCAAAGTTCTGACAGATCCAGCACATAATAGTCCCTTTCGATGTGTCTGAACCAACCCAGATATCAGCAGCTGGCAAAGGACAGTACATCGTGCAAAGCCTCCATAAATATCTTCAGCACTAGAGCATGCCACAGTCTTACCTACTATAGTATTGGTCTCAGCTTTGCTATTGATCCAATATCCATTACACTAACATCAAGAAACATTCATGTTGTTAATGGCAGTTTCAATAATTGAAGTATTGCAACTTGTAACACAAAATATCAGAAAATTGCCACAGCTCTGCGACATATAAGACAGCTCTTTGGCCTTGCACTTTGTACACCTTCAGGGCCAGATGGATCATATCACCCCCGTTATTATGAGCAAAATGCAGTGTACACCCAGATCGCTGTACCATGAAATGTCTTGATTAGTTCAGGGGCTGCCTCCACCTCATCATACGAGATGTTTATGCATAGGTAAGGACAGTGAAACACCTGTTGAAGAAGAGAAGAATTTAAAGTAAAATTGTTCCTAATTCCCTTGTGAGGATGAAATATCATTAACTTGGTTTTTGCCATGTTCGGTCAGAAATCTGCAAAAAAAATGTTTGCCACCTTTGTCCCACCAAGAACTGGGACATAACTTGTACAAGATTTAACAAACTCTACGATTCTTTTGAGATTATTGTAAGTGCTAACTATCAACCCTGTCTAACCCCCCTCATGACACCAGAAATGGTCTGGTGGGCTCCCCTGCAGGGCCTTAGCGGATCTTTGCAAAGTTTCCATTGTGTAGTGTGATCAATATGGACAGGATTCCAGGTGTAATTTCAAAGTCTGTTAAACTAGACCACAACACAATAGATAGCAAGAAACGTTGTTGAAATCACAATATAAACTTGGTTAGTAGGAGATGGAGCCTGAAGGCTTGGTTTATTAATATTATTTTCTTCCTAAAGCCAACCTGACAATTAGAAACAATCTTATTTTCCTCAGACCAGCTTTTAATCACTGAAAGCTATACACTTGAAAACATGTTTTGAATGATGTTAAGCAGGTTGATAGGTCGATATTTAGAGTGGTCATGCCTGTCTTCTTAAAAATGGGGAGAATCGTAGCTCCCTCCCATGAATTGGGGGTTTGGCTTCTGATAAAATTGCATTGCTGATGAAGGTGAGGAAACAGCCCCACAAGATGGGATCGGATTTATAAAAGTCAGCCGGGATCCCATCAAGTCCTGTGGCCTTCCCACCTTTTTGCTTGTTGCAAAAAATTGGGTGGCTGGTTGTGAGGGGTGAAACCCTACTAAAGCAAAAATTACAATCCGTAGCAAGGTGAAGTCACAAGCATACTATCAAATTTACCTGTGCCAACCCTCTGATAACTTGGCACAGAGCAGCCAAGCTTAACATAGAGACAATGTATAAAGTATTTATGCAGCACTTCAAACAGAAATAAAGTGAAAACAAAATACAAGAACAATGTCACACCAATTTAGAAAAATAGAGTACATTTTAATAAATAGAAAAGACCAAAATGACAGAAATCCATCAGAGTGACAAGTTCAGGCCAGCCGCTAAGGAGCTCAGGCCAGCTACAAGGTCCTTGGTATGCCTGCTGAACAGAGTACCATAAATCCTGGTGGCGAAGAGTTGCGAAGCCCCACATTTAAGCTGCGTCGCGCAGCTGAGGTGATACATTGGGTCCGAGGATCTGTGAGGCTGCAGTGCACGATTCTGCGTCATCGTCAAAGATCCCGTTGACAAGAGCTGCGCTGCTAGGTCCTGCACCATCAGATCCCGTCGACCAGAGGTTTGCGATCCGAGGGCCTGCGTGGGAGGTGCGTCACGCACTGGTAGTTCTGATGGGGCTTCGGACTGCAATGCGAAGTCCTTACGTTGGGAAAGTGCATGCAGCGGAGCTGGTGTGTCGGTTATACTCGGGATTGTGCCTTGCAGCAGAGGAGATGCGTTGGTTCTGCTGGATCCACAGATGGGTTTGACGAGCACCTTCAGGCTCACGTCCAAGGGTCCAGGACTGGGTGGCACCACTTGGCCGGAAAGGACTCACAGATGGCAGAGTCCTGGTGCTTTGTTAAAGGTTGTTGGAGCCTTCTTTCCCTCAGGCTCCAGACAGGAGGCTAGCCAACTATCCTTGGAGTCACTCTGGGGTCCTGGGTTCAACAGATGCAGGTCCACTCCATCTCACCCAGGCAAGAGGGCCACAGGCAGCTAGTCAGCAAAGTGGCAGTCCTTTCAGAAGCACAGCTGTGTTCATTCCTGGCAGAGTCTCCACAGGTCCAGAAGTGTACTGAAGAGTTGGTGTCTAAGGTCCAGTATTTATACCAGGCGCCACCTTTAAAGTTGGAGTAGCTTCTAGAGGCTTCTCTTTGAAATGCATAGGTTTCCTGCCTCCACTGCTCTGGCTCCAAATAACCACAGAGGGTATGCAGCCCTTTGTGTGGAGGCAGGAAACAACCTATGTACGTGTAAGTAGGGCCGTGCCCAGCTCCAACCTCCCATCCTGCCAGTGATGGCCTATCAAGGCATATGTGTGTGGCTGGCTAGGAGGAATACACAAAGGCCAACTGTCCGCTACACTCATTCATGTGACCCAGTAATGCAGGAAAAAGCTGACTTTCTAAAAGTTTATATTCTAACAAGGGCAACCCCTTTTATGCCCACGGGGACCAGGGTCAATATAACCCCTATATACAAAACAGTGTCCACCGTGGGACTTTCAGAAAACATCGGTAGTGCCTACACACTCTGTTGATCTATTATACAGACATAAGTACAAACAACAATTCACAAAATATATATAAAGAGACTGACAAAAGGTTTTTGTAGAAATTATTTTGAAAACATTCTATATGCAGATAATGTTCTAATGAATAATGCAAGTGCAGGCGATGCGGTGCTCAAGTGTGACAAACATATATCGAAATATACATGTAAGAAACAGGATATAAAAGTTCACTTATGTATTCACAAGGAGACTACATGTGTATATCCCATTACAACATGTGAGGTAATCTTTGCTCTAGGCAACCAAGTGAAAACATTTGTCGACGTTTCGACCCCTATAGAATCACGGGATCGCCGCAGGACAAAAGGTCGTCTGACTTATTACCAGGAGATATCCATCCTCTGGTAAGGATGTAGTCCAGTTTTGGGATGCGTCTGGAACTTTAGCTTGATCTTTCCAGAAATTGTTATTTCCGGGTGGTAGAGCCAATATCACCACCAATCTGCCAGGGCATGCCTTGTGCAGTCTGTATTTAGTTCTGCTCAATATACACCAACTTTTCCTTCAATTTCGAAGTCCTTACTAAACGGAACCCGGACGGCTTCAGTTAAATAAATTGTAGGAGAGTAAGATCTGCTTCACATGTTTACCCCCACTTTTTGCTGGTGTTTCACTGTTTTTCAACTTTAGTCTGGCTGGGACCCTGCTATTCAGGGCCCCAGCCTAGCTGCTTCCTCTCTAAAATGATTCCTTGTACTTTAGGTACATTACAGATTGGATCTGAGGTGCCCTTATAAGTCTCTAGTATATGGTATACTATGTACCCAGGGCATAGGTACCCCAGAGGCCCACCAGGGGCTGAAGCATGTATTATGCCACCCCTGGAAAGCCACCCAAAATGACACCACAGGTCTGCTACTGCAGCCTGAGCAAGGTGGTGCATGCACCCCTTACTGAGATATAGGTTCACTATGTCTCACCATATACTGCACATACAAACCTATCAGTCACCCCTTATCAATCCTGAAGGCAGGGTGCTTGGTTATATGTGAGGGGGTGCCCAGGCATGAGCCGAGCCCCTCTGCAGCCTTCAGAATCTCTTCTCCGGGGTTGTCAGTAGTGCAGCCTGACCATATACTCTTAAGTGCATTATAACCAAACGGTAAATGCTAACTTTGGACTGGCTGCACGGAAACATGTCGTGTTTGGTGTCAAACACCTTGGAATCATACCCCCACACCAGTAACTGGTGTAGGAGTATGATCTCACCCTTCTAGAGGGACAGACATGACAGCACTGGTATACCCGGTGGAAACTTAATAGAGCCCTGGCATCACAAAATGGATGTTGCAGCCACAGACACGGATCTGGCCTCCTACTGCTGACCGAAACTCCGGCAGGGGAGGCCTGGATAATAGGTTTCCTGTCGCAGGGAGGTGTACCACCTCCCAGACAGGCTTGTGTGTATTGGGGCTGGGTGGGAGCACTCTCTGAGTGCTTTTAAGTCCTGCACTGGGGGCCCATTTGGTGTCACTGTGCATAGTCCAGCTCAAACCGGTTCAGGGGCTTCCAGCCCCTGCTCTGGCACGAAATTGGACAAAGGAAATGGGTGTAGACACCCCTCTTTCCAAACCCTCCCATAGGTGGGTCCCCAGAGTATGTCCAACCCCCTACCTTAGTATAAGTATGGGACCCCTGTCCTTAGGACTTTAGATTACCCTGGACGAAACTCTGAATCCTGGACCGTCAATGCTCTGCTCAAGACCAGAGGACTGAAGAAATCTCCCTTGGGGTCAATGAGTGACTCCCCTGCTTGTGGGCACCAATGAAGCAATTTGCCGGTTTGCATCATCGAAGCTCCCGCCGGACTCCGAAGCATTTGCAGCCCAGGAAGAGGATTTCCAGACATCTCAGAGGGTGACCCGAGCCCCCAGCAAAGCTGAGACCCGCAGCCCTCGTGAGTAGCGTGGAACCGGAACTCCTGGTCACCGTGCATTTCTGCAAGTGCATTGACTTCTCAACGTCTCTTGAAGTCGTGCTTGGGCTAACTTGTAGCCCCCACCTCGAGCACTGAATCCACTGAAGATTGTCGGCCTGGTCATTCCGAGTGACCCGTGGGCCGCCATTTTGTGTTTCGTCTCGAGGTCCCTTCGCGAACCCTGGTCCGTTGACTGGTGGGTCCCTGAGGGGATAACTTTGTATTCTCTCGGACTTCCCTGGTTGCTCCAGACGTGCCCTGACTCCCAACCAAGTGGTGAGTCCCACAGACCTTGCTGGTCTGCACCAAAGCACCTTTCTGGTTTCTGCGTGGGTTGCTGTTGCCAAGGCTTGTTGTGTCCAATCCCGGCAACGATGCTGCGGCACTCGACATCCTTCGTGGGACAACTCGAATCCAGCTCCAGGTCATCCTCGACGCCTCCTGGTCCTTGTGGCTGAGGAGTCAAGCTTCACCTCTTTCACCTGAAATCACCTGACATCGGCGGGCATCTGCTCATCGCCTTCCTGGTCACTGGCTAGTGACCCAGACTCTGTCCCCTCTGCTTTCAGGTTCTCCTAATCTTCGATCCAGGCTTGGATCTCTTCGGACACTTCGCATCTTCACGGCAGCAGCACTTCTTCGCCAGCTCCCATTGAAATCGACGACGCGACCTGACACTAAAAGACACCTATGCACCCGGCTTCCCTGGGTGAGGTAACACAAGTACTCCGGTGCTCCCGCGGGTGCTAGCCCTAGAACTTCCTAAGTCCAAAAGGGTTTGGTCCTGACTCATTTCTAAGCGTCCCTAATCTTTAAAAATCTAACCGCGACTTTCCCTATAGAAGCTAACGGGAGCTCGCTGCTGTGTTCACACACTGTACACGGCCCCCGTGGGTCCCCTGTGTCACTACCTTGGGTGGTTCCTTGGGGTCCCAGCGATTCTACAGGCTCTAGGCCATGTGTCTAGTTAAGTCGTGGTTCTTATACCACTATTTTAGTATATGGGTTGGCTCGCCCCTAGGGCCTGACGTGTATTTGTGCTATTTTACTGTGATTATTGAAGTGTAACTTATGTGTTTTGACCTCTAGTCTCATAAAAGAACAAGGAGGGTGTGTTTAGTAATAAATACATATATTTTATATATATACCTGGTGTGGATATCTTTCATTTAGTGACTCAAGAGATTATAGACTGGTAAAACAAGCTGCTTTACATTCCTTCAAGACTTAGCCTGAAGGCTGCTCTCCATAGCTACCACTAGGATAGCTTTCAATAAAGGTTGTCTTTAACCTATAACCAATAAGGGGTTGTTTGGACTGATACAGGATGCCCACTATAACTAGTGGACAGCATATATCAGGCCAACTTCTCACATAAATTTCAACAATCTGACGTGATGTGTAAAAACTCCATCTGCGCCCTATGCTGGTTTGGGACCAGATCGCCAGATGCAGATGTACCTCTACATTTTGAAATAATACATTGGATGGTGGTCTTCCCCGAATTTATGCGAGTGTAGCCGATTCTTTCTGAAAAGAGTCTCACGGTGGACACTGTTTTGTATATAAACTTTATAAAAGTGGCATTTTCAAAATTGTAATTTAAAGACCAGTGACTCATTTTCAGTGAAATTGCTCTCCCTCCCTCGCAGCTCCACCATTAAGTGAGGCCTTCCCACGAGCCCCTGCACTCTCGAGTTTTGGAGTTCGAGGACCTCCTCCACCCGCAGGTTTCACCTACGCCTCATACCTGGTGGTCCAGTGGACCTCTGTATCCATTCTCTTGCTCCGTTTTTTTTTTCCTTTTTTTGCTCGTTTTTTCCCTCACTTCTATCTCCCCCCTTAACTCTACTCCTGGCTCTTAACCTCCATTTTCTGTCGTTTTCCCCTCATTTCAAGCCCCCCTTCACTCTCCTGTGTCTTTCCTCCGTTTTTCACTCATTTTTTACCCTCATCTCAATCTCCCCCTTTCACTCTCCTGTGTCCTCTGTGTCTTTCCTCCACTCTTTCTTGCACTTTTGCTGCCTTATTTTCACTTTTCTCTCTCTTTTTGCCTTTTTCCTCTTGCCTTTTTTAGCCCGTTTTTCCCCGCCGCTGCTGCCCCCGTGGCCCCTCCCCCCCAGCACGACCAATGCGACCGGCCCAATCCAGCTCCCCTCCCCGCTCCCACCACCCAGCTGTTCAGCCCTCCCCGACCCCTACTTAATGGCGGCCACTGCGGGGACAGGCGAGCAAGACCACTGACTCATTGTCAGTGAAATTGCTCTCCCTCCCTCGCAGCTCCACCATTAAGGGAGGCCTTCCCCCGAGCCCCTGCACTCTCGAGTGTTGGTGTTCGAGGCCCTCCTCCACCCGCAGGTTTCACCTACGCCTCATCCCAGGTGGTCCAGTGGACGTCTGTCTCCATTCTCTTGCTCCGCTTTTTCTCTCCTTTTTTACTCGTTTTTTCCCTCACTTCTATCTCCCCCCTTCACTCTCCTCCTGGGTCTTAACCTCCATTTTCTGTCATTTTCCCCTCATATCAAGCTCACCCCTTCACTCTCCTCTGTCTTTCCTCCGTTTTTCACTCATTTTTTACCCTCATCTCAATCTCCCCCTTTCACGCAACTGTGTCCTCTGTGTCTTTCCTCCACTCTTTCTTGCACTTTTACTGCCTTATTTGCAATTTTCTCTCTCTTTTTGCCTTGTTCCTCTTGCCTTTTTTAGCCCGTTTTTCCCCACCCCTGCTGCCCCCGCGGCCCCTCCCCCCCCCCCAGCACGATTAGTGCGACCGGCTCAATCCAGCTCCCCTCTCCACTCCCACAACCCAGCTGTCCAGCCCTCCCCGACCCCGACTTAATGGCGGCCACTGTGTGGATAAAGGCAAGCCCATCTGCGCCCGTCCGCGGCCCGACTGCGACCAGCGGCAGGAACCCTGGATCTCTGCACCGCCAAAGCTACGACCCAGCGGCACTCCACGCTCTCAGCCCAGGCCGCAACAACAACTGCAAGCTAGCATCACCAGCCGACACCCACGGACCCTTCAGCCGTCAGCACCGGCAGCACCGCCAAGACCACTGACCCAGCGCGATCCGCCCGCAAGAACACAACCGAACCGAAGACCCTGCAATGCATCCTCCTCAACGTTCGATCCCTCCACAAAGACGCCACCGAAATCTGGGACCTCCTCGACAGCACTACCCCGGACGTTCCGAAACCTGGACCAACACCACCTCGGGACCGGACATCGCCATCGCCATTCCCCAAGAATACAAGATCTCCAGGAAGGACCGCCCCACCCGCCCTAGAGGAGGAATCGCCATCGTCCACAAATCCACCCTCCACCTGAGCACACTCCCCGACGAGCCCACAGACCTGATGGAACACCTTCACTTCAAGATACTGGCCAGCCCTACCTCCACCCTCCGTGGAACCCTCATCTACGGACCCCCTGGACCCCGCGGACCTTTCGCTAACTCCATCACGGACATCATCTCCCCGCATGCCATCGCGTCCACCAACTACACCCTCCTGGGAGACCTCAACTTCCACCTCGACAACCAACTGGACCCCAGCACCACATCCCTCCTGGACAACCTCCACAACATTGGACTCTGACAGATTGGGACCGAACCGACGCGCTCAGCAGCACACACCCTCGACCCCCTCTTCACAACAGGAAACTCCATCACCTTCAGCCACACCACCGAACTCCCATCGACTGACCATCGATGTGTCCACTTCACCTTCAGAACACCCACCATCCACAGACACCAGCACCTGCTCCCACGAAGAAACTGGACCAGACTCACCGACGACCAGCTAACCTAATCACTCAGCAACTCCACCCTAACCATCGCGGAAAACAACAACACCAACAACGCAGCCCGAACCCTGCACAGATGGATCTCCGACAGCGCCAACACCATAGCCCCCTCAAGAAAAACAACAACACCCACGCCAAGAATGCTAGATGGTTCACCACCGAACTTCGAGAGTCCAGACGCACTTGCCGCCGCCTCGAAAAGGCCTGGAGGAACACCGAATCAACAGAAGCCCACAACATCTTCAGAGCCGCCTCCAACGCCCATCACCAACTCATCAGAAAAACGAGGAAAAAAGCGATTGAAGACAGAATCTCCACTCATGCACACAACAGCAAAGAACTCTTCAACATCATCAAGGAGTTCGCCCAAGCCACCAGCGAGTCCACCGACATCCCTCCCTCACAAGACCTCTGCGACAAACTCAGCACCTTTTTCCACCACAAAATCAAGAACATCTATGACAACTTCGACGAAGACAACCAACACACTGAACCCTCACCATCCACCCCCGACACCCTGAAGCCAGCGATCGACAACTGGACAGCCCTCACTACCGAAGACACACTGAAGACGATGAAGTCAATCCACTCCGGGGCCCCCACGGACCCCTGCCCCCACCACATTTTCAACAGAGCCGCCGACACCATCACACCCAAGCTCTGTCACACCATCAACCGCTCCCTGGCAACCGCCTTGTTCCCTGACGGCTGGAAACACGCTGAGATCAACCCCCTCCTGAAGAAACCCTCGGCGGACCCCACCGACCTCAAAAACTACAGACCCATCTCCCTGCTCCCGTTCCCAGCGAAAGTCATTGAGAAAGCCATCAACAGCCAACTCGCCACATTCATCGAAAAGCCCAACATCCTCGACTCCTCCCAATACGGCTTCAGAAAAAACCACACTACGGAAACCACCCTCCTTGCCGCAACAGACAACATCCGTACCTTACTAGACAAAGGAGAAACAGCAGCCCTCAACCACCTCGACCTCTCAGCGGCGTTCGACACAGTCTCTCACCGCAGCCTATTCCGCAGACTCCATGACGCAGAGATCCAAGACAAGGCCCTCGACTGGATCCGCTCCTTGCTCTCCGGCAGAACGCAGCGGGTCAGATTCCCATCTTTCCTCTCAGACCCCACACCTACCACCTGCAGAGTCCCCCAGGGGTCCTCCCTCAGCCCTATGCTCTTCAACGTCTACATGGCTCCGCTCGCCCCCATCGTCAGAACCTACGGACTCAACATTGTGTCATACGCAGACGACACCCAACTCATCCTCTCCCTATCCAACGAACCCAACACCGCCAGACACAACTTTTGAGAAGGCATGGAAGCCGTGCCAAATGGATGAAAAACAGCTGCCTACAACTAAACACAAAAAAAACATAAGTACTCATCATGGGCCCAAACCCAGATGCCTGGAACGACACCTGGTGGCCCCCTGCCCTCAGAAGCCCACCCACCCCACGGACCACACACGCAACCTGGGAATCATCCTGGACTCAGAGCTCAAAATGGACCGCCAGATCAACTCCGTCTCGTCCTCCTGCTTCCACACCCTCCGCCTCCTACGCAAGACCTTCAAATGGATCCCCCACAGAAAGACCGTCACTCACGCCCTGGTGACTAGCAGGCTCGACTACGGCAACGCACTCTATGCCGGAATAAACAAAAACCTCACCCGCAAGCTACAGAACATCCAAAACGCTGCCGCAAGACTGGTCCTCAACCTGCCAAGCCACTGCCACATCGCCCAGCACCTGTGCACACTCCACTGGCTCCCCATTGAAGCTAGAGTCACCTTCAAGATGCTAACCCACGCTCACAAGGCCCTCCACGACACCGGACCAGCATACCTGAACAGCCGACTCAAATTCCACACACCCCAAAGGACCCTACGATCAGCCCAGCACTCCTATGCCGTGGTCCCCCGCACCAGAAACACCAGATCGGGAGGCCGCTCCTTCTCCTTCCACTCGTCTAGTGCCTGGAACGACCTTCCGCTCCACCTCAGACAGATAACTTCGCTCCCCATCTTCGCATGAAACCTCAAAACCTGGCTCTTCAACAGACCCCCTTCTTAATGGACTGGAACCTGCGAACACCCCCCACACCCACAGCGCCTTGAGACCCTTACGGGTGAGTAGTCGCGCATAACAAACACCTGATTTGATTTGAAAATCCGACTTTACCGTCAGAGAGGATTTTCCTTTACAATTCCAAAGACACCCAACATAAAGTGGTTTCGTGTAATAAGGTAACTCCAATGTTATCCTACGGGAGAGGCAGGCCTTGTAGTAGTGAAAAAATTTTTTACGAGTTTTTCACTACCAGGACATGTAAAACGTAAATGTACATGCACCTTGCCCTCTGGGCTGTCCAGGGCTTCCACTAGGGGTGACATAAATATTAAAAAAGGAAGGTGTATTTGGTAGGTTGAAGATGGTAGCTTAAAACTGCACACTCAGGCCGCAATGTCAGACCAGAGACGTGTTTAAAGGGGGAACAACCTTTACAACGCAACTTTTACAACGCACTACACTTACAACGCATTTTTTACAACGCACAATCCATTACAACGCATGACATTACAACGCATGACACTACAACGCATTTTTAAAAACTACCTTTACAACGCATTCCATTACAACGCATACTACCATTACAACGCATACCATTACAACGCATAATATTACACTACACTATCCAACACTTACCCTACTGTTGCACCCCCTGGAGTTAGAATAGTAATTTTTACCCCTATACTATCCAACACTTACTCTACTGTTGCACCCCCTGGAGTTAGAATAGTAATTTTTACCCCTATACTATCCAACACTTACCCTACTGTTGCACCCCCTGGAGTTAGAATAGTAATTGTTACCCCTATACTATCCAACACTTACCCTACTGTTGTACCCCCTGGAGTTAGAATAGTAATTTTTACCCCTATACTATCCAACACTTACCCTACTGTTGCACCCCCTGGAGTTAGAATAGTAATTTTTACCCCTATACTATCCAACACTTACCCTACTGTTGCACCCCCTGGAGTTAGAATAGTAATTTTTACCCCTATACTATCCAACACTTACCCTACTGTTGCACCCCCTGGAGTTAGAATAGTAATTTTTACCCCTATACTATCCAACACTTACCCTACTGTTGCACCCCCTGGAGTTAGAATAGTAATTTTTACCCCTATACTATCCAACACTTACTCTACTGTTGCACCCCCTGGAGTTAGAATAGTAATTTTAACCCCTATACTATCCAACACTTACCCTACTGTTGCACCCCCTGGAGTTAGAATAGTAATTTTAACCCCTATACTATCCAACACTTTCCCTACTGTTGCACCCCCTGGAGTTAGAATAGTAATTTTTACCCCTATACTATCCAACACTTACTCTACTGTTGCACCCCCTGGAGTTAGAATAGTAATTTTTACCCCAATACTATCCAACACTTACCCTACTGTTGCACCCCCTGGAGTTAGAATAGTAATTTTTACCCCTATACTATCCAACACTTACCCTACTGTTGCACCCCCTGGAGTTAGAATAGTAATTTTTACCCCTATACTATCCAACACTTACCCTACTGTTGCACCCCCTGGAGTTAGAATAGTAATTTTTACCCCTATACTATCCAACACTTACTCTACTGTTGCACCCCCTGGAGTTAGAATAGTAATTTTAACCCCTATACTATCCAACACTTACCCTACTGTTGCAACCCCTGGAGTTAGAATAGTAATTTTAACCCCTATACTATCCAACACTTTCCCTACTGTTGCACCCCCTGGAGTTAGAATAGTAATTTTTACCCCTATACTATCCAACACTTACCCTACTGTTGCACCCCCTGGAGTTAGAAAAGTAATTTTTACTCCTATACTATCTAATACTTACCTTAAATGCAATTTAATATTATGCGTTGTAATGGTATGCGTTGTAATGGTAGTATGCATTGTAATGGAATGCGTTGTAAAGGTAGTTTTTAAAAATGCGTTGTAGTGTCATGCGTTGTAATGTCATGCGTTGTAATGGATTGTGTGTTGTAAAAAATGCGTTGTAAGTGCATGCGTTGTAAAAGTGTGCGTTGTAACGACATACATCCGTTTAAAGGGCTACTTAAGTGGGTGGCACAATCGGTGCTGCAGGCCTACAAGTAGCATTTAATTGACAAGCCCTAGATACACAAGTGTGCCAATTTATTAGGGACTTGCATGTAAATTAAATATACCAATTGGGTATAAGTCAATTCTACCATATTTAAAGAAGAGAGCACAAACACTTTAGCACTGGTTAGCAGTGGTAAAGTGTCCAGAGTCAGCAAAAATAGGAGTGATGAAGGCAAAAGGTTTGGGGGAAGACCACCCTAAGGCAGACAGGTCTAACACTTGTTTGCATCTGGGGCAAGTGATCTGATTAACAGAGCATCTAGAGAATATATCTCAGAAAAAAAGAGTATGATTGCTCCTCAGCTATTAAAAAAAAAATCTAGGGAAATAATTTTGTCATTATGGCCAGAAGAAAATTTTCAAAAACAATTGTTGGTCCTTGTTCCTTGCATCAGTGAGCAGGTTATTTCAAATGACTCTCTTAATATGATTTTTTATCCTGAACAATGTATTTGTAGTGATATCCTGAGGTTAACATCTTGGCACTGTTACCCTTCTCAACAGATTGCGAGGTCTTTGCCAGTTACAGTCTTTATCAAGCCAATGTTATGCCGTATGGTTCCTACTTTCTCTGTAAGACTTTGCATTTAGAAAACATAAGCTTCAAAACTATTGTCACTGGCTGATTCCTCTGGAGCAGTACCCTCAATATGCCCATCTTCCGACAGCACCAATTCTGCACTATCAAACAAAAGGTTGGAGTGGCCAGATGGGGGGGAAGGGTTTTAGGGAGGGTACTGCGGGGAGGGAGACCTGAAACAAGACAGCATGCAATTAAATCCTAAATGCTAAAGTTATTGCTACTCAAGCTAAGTATCCGTTAATAAGAACCGGTTCTTACCTGTCAACAAAAAAAAGAAAACATTAAACTTCAATTGCTAGTAACATTGGGGAATCTCCTCCTATGTATAGACAATGATGAAATTACACTTCTTACATTTAGTGATACACTTATATTTCGATTTTTAAGTCTTGGCAATCACAGGTAATAGTTCAGTTCACCCTTCAATAGTTTTTGTTTTGCAGTTAGTTGCAATAGCATATAAAACATTGCAAACACAAACTTTCCAAAAAGTATCACTAATTTCTCTTCTTTTCTTTAGTGTACTTCTGTTTTAAGTCTTGGCAATTACTATCTATTCATAATTCCAGTTATCGATGCCCTTAGCCTCTTAAATATACATAAATGACCTTATATGGTTCAATAGCGCCCTCATGTGAACTTTTCCGTAATCACACACACATATATTCTTTGCTCCGTCTTTGAATTATGTCTGCTCTAAACTCCAGACTTTATATAACAGTTAACGAATGCTGCTCAACACTCGAAACGTGAGACGGCATTTGCAACAGCCAAAATTGAAGTGAAGACGACCCCTACCTGACACTCTGAGTCCCGTATCTCTAAGAAGAACTCGGAGAGGAGGAATCCCGAGTCGCCACCAAAACACAGTTCCACAACAAGGAAATGCGGGAGGAATTGGAGCTGCACCATCACCAAACGAACATCTCCAATAACGAGCACCTGCTCGGAGATGTGATGGTCTTTTATAGCATCAGCCACACCCAAGATGGCTGCCATGAGTCCATCGTGTTCTTTGACATTCCATGGAGTGTCTTGCTTGCCTGATTATGCATAATAGACTTAGCTAACTCCTTATAATAAGAGAAAGCAAAGCAAAACGAAAAGAAAACACATGATAACATAACAATGTTAAAGCAAGATGGACTTTTAACTTCTTGCGGATACTCCATATTTCTGGATGGTTTACAAGATGCAAGATATACATAAACACACATAAAGTGCATGACAGCGACCATGACTGTATATCCCCTCAAAAGCCATCTTGCGGCGTCTTTAAGGAGGTATAGGATGTGTAGCATGAAAGCGCCGGAGAAGGCGTGGGGCCCGAATGGCATGAAGAGGCTCCCAAGAGTCTTCTTCAGGTTCATAACCTTTCCAGGAGACCAAATACCAGAGCATTCCTTTATGTCTCTTCACACCTTTAATGGCTCGCACCTCCTATTTTAAATGGTCATTAATTAAGAGTGGAGGTAGCGGCTGAGAACGAATGTGTGCACAAGCATGTTTTAACAAAGAGTTGTGAAAGACAGGGCGCACTTTCATTGTAGAAGGTAACTCTAATTTAAATGCCACAGTGTTAATGATTTTAAGCACTGCGAAGGGCCCTAGGTATCTTGGTTGGAACCTCTCATCATGTTTAAACTAAAGGTTTTTTGTAGACAACCAGACATGATCTCCTAATTGATACACGGTCAGCAAATCGTTTATATAAAGCTTTGGCTTTCAGAACCTTGCGACGAAGACGCAAGGCCATGGTGGATAATTTTGTCAATTTATGTGCCACACTAGGTACTTGAGTACTTGGTAATTGATGAAGTAATGGTAAAAAGTGCAGATGTCGTCCATAGTTAGCATATAATGGGGATAACTGTGTTGCAGAGTGTTGTAAGCTGTTGTAAGTGAATTCTGCTTCGCAGAGCTAATCCACCCATGAACCACATGGAGCTGCCAAATAACTCCGGAGATATTGCTTCAGTACGTTGATTCACCCTTTTCGTTTGCTCGTGAGTTTCTGGGTGATAACTTGTTGATGTATGACATTTAATATTAAGCGCAGCACACCAAGCTTTCAAAATGGGAGATGTGAATTGAATATCTCGATCTGAGATAATAGTCTTTGGTAAACCATGTAACCTTACTACTTGAGTCAACAAAAGGTTAACCACCTCTGCAGAAGTTGGAAGGCCTGCACAAACAATGAAATGAGCTGTCTTGGAGAGACGATCGACTACCACCATAATTGTGCCTTTTCCTTACTCTTTAGGTAAAGCCGTTATAAAATCCATAGAGGTATCTTCCCATACTCTTTCTGGAGTGGGAAGTGGATGTAACAATCCCTTTTTTCTGGATCTATCAGACTTGGTCCTACTACAGACTTCACATTGTTTTACATATGATTTAACATCTTGTTTCCACGTGGACCGTCGGAAGTTATGACTGACTAATTCTTCAGTCTTGGTATGTCCAGTATGACCAGCCAGTCAATGATCATAACACCATTGTAATACTTGTATCTGCAATTGTTTTGTAGGAATATATAGAACATTTTCCATGGAATGATAACGTATCTATCATTTGTTGGTTTTGAACCAGTTTACACCATTAGAATATTCGAGATATAGACATGACCTTTTGGATTAGGTGGAAAAAATCTGTGGTTAATACTGCAATGGTTCCTATGATTTGTTCTTGGAGAACCATAGGCGGAGGTTTGATAGACTCTGCTGTGGTGTTATTCTCATGGGAGAGTGCATCTGTTTTGTTATTATTGGTAGTTGGACAGAATGTTATGTGAAAATCAAATACTGCAAAAAAACATTGTCCAGCATAACTGTCTGGGTGTTAAACCCTTAGCACAACGTAAGAACTGTAAATTTCTGTGATCTGTATACACCACTACTGGATGTTTGGCACCCAGTAAATAATGTCGCCATTCCTTAAAGGCCAGACGTATTGCCAACAGTTCTTTTTCTGCAACGGTATAATTGCATTCAGATGGCAGTAAGTTTGTAGAAAGGAATGCTGCTGGATGCAAAAGATTAGTAGTACTCTCTGTTGGAGATAGAATAGCACCAATAGCAGTATTGGAAGCACCCGCTTCTACAATAAAGGGTTGTTCTGTGTTCGGGTGTTTCAATATGGGTGCAGTTGTAAATGCTGTTGTTAATAACTCCAATGCATTTTCAGCCTCTTGAGTCCATTGAAAAGAAACTCCTTTACGAAGCAGAGTTGTTAGTGGTAAAACTTTAGCTGGGAAATGATCTATAACCTAGAAATCGATGGATATCTTTTACATTCTGTGGTTTAGGCCACTCTCGGATGGCTTTGGATTTTGCGTTCAGCCATGGTAATTCCATGAGGTGTCAGGATGAAACCTAGAAATTCTACTTCTGTGGTATGAAAGGTACATTTGGATAGTTTACAGTAGAGACCATTGTTCCATAAAGCTGTTAAAATTGTCTTGACATGTCTTATGGGTTCCTCCATGGTGGTTGAAAATATTAAGATATCGTCAATATAAACAATGACAAACTTGTCTAAATATTCTTGGAGAACATCATTAGCTAAAAATTGAAAAGCTGCAGGGGCGTTGTAAAGCCCGAAGAGCATAAGGTTATATTAAAAAAGCTGTATCTTGTGTGAAACGCAGTTTTCCACTCATCGCCTGCCCGTATGTGTACCAGATGGTAAGCGCCCTTGAGATCTAGTTTGGTGTAAATTTTTGCAGCTCGCACTTGATCTAGTAAGACAGAGATGAGAGGTAAAGGGTATCGATTTTTTTTATGGTGATATTGTTGAGAGCTCGGTAATCGATACACACGCATAATTCACCATTACTTTTTGGTATGAAAAACAATGGTGAGGCCGCAGGAGATTTGGATGGTTTAATAAACCCATTTTTTAAAATATTGGTGTAAATACTCCCGCAAGTGTGGGTTTTCTTTTTCAGTTAATGCATATATTCGACTACATGGGATTTTTGCTCCCGGTCTATGGTCTATTTCACAGTCATACACTCTGTGTGGGGTCAGTGGTTCTGCCAATTTGGTATTAAAATCATCACAAAAGGATTTGTATTGTTCTGGTAGCACAGTATCTTGTTCTGCCGCAGTGGCGATGAGGTGAGTTATTTGCGGCATTATGTGTATTACTGTATTCTTTGTCTTGTGAGGTTTTAGTTAATTTTTAATCAAACAGACTTGTGTACACCATGCTGATTCGAAATAAATACTCTTTTGAGCCGGGTAAAGGGGTGGATTTCCCATCTCATACGGTCACTTTTACGATCTGGAAGTCTATGATCTAATCATAAGGTAAGAGCCATGAGTCTTCACATGTCTCTAGTTGAGGATCAATTTGCTCTAAAAGATCTTAGAGCTAATCTTTCAATCCTTGATAATACAGTGCGGCCCGCTTCTCTTTGGGCCAATGTGTTTCAGATACCAACCTATTAAAGTGTGTAAGATAATTAACCAAGTTTCTGTTACCTTGTTTGAGTTCTAACAACTCATGATCTGCAGAGCCCGTGATGGTGCGCCTATCAAAAATCTTTTCAAATTCATCTTTAAATTGTCGCCAATTATATAGTAGTCTATTGTCCGAATTTACCAAGGGAACTGCCCACATCGCCGCATCTCCACTAAGGTATGAAATCAAAAATGCAATTCGAAATCGTGCGTCAGGGAACGCAGTGGGGCGTACCATAAAATGTAATTGTATCTGTTTACGAAATGTCTGAACCTTGGACGGATATCCGGGATAAACACTGGTGCAGCTAGAGTGGCAGGGGTTGGCATAGTAACCACTACCGCTGGGGTGGGAGAACTACTTGTTGATGGAGGAACTGACAGTGGTGTAGTTTGTTGTGGACCTTCGGTCATTTGCATTTGCAGATGAGCCACCTGATTAGCCAATGCTGCTTTTTCCTGCTGTGCTGCTAACATATCTTTTTGCATGGCTGATAACATTTTGCACAAATCATGTAATGATGACATATTGAAAGTACTGACAAGGAGGAATTTGTAAAGGCTCATTATTATGTCACGGGCTGATCCCTTGGGAGCAGTACCCTCATTATGCCCACCTTCCGCCAGCACCGATTCTGCACTTTCAAACAAAAGGTCGGAGTGACTCAGTTGGGCTTAAGGGTTTTAGGGAGGGTACTGCAGCGAGGGAGACTTGTAACAAGACAGCATGCAATTGAATCCGAAATGCTAAAGTTATTGCTACTCAAGGTAAGTATCCGTTAATAAGAACCTGTTCTTACCTGTCAAAAAAAAACTTTAAACTTCAATAGCTAGTAACATTAAGGAATCTCCTCTTATGTGTAAACAGTGATGAAATTACTCTTCTTTCATTTAGTGATACACTTATGTTTTGATTTTTAAATCTTGGCAATCACAGGTTATAGTTCAGGCCACCCTTCAATAGTTTTTGTTTTGCAGTTAGTTGCAATACCATCATTTCAAAATTGAACGTTCCAAATAGTATCACTAATTTCTCGTCTTTTCTTTAGTGATGCACTTATGCTTCGGTTTTAAGTCTTGGCAATATTATCTATTAATAATTACAGTTATCGATGCACTTAGCCTCTTAAATATACATGAATGACCTTATGTGGTTCAATAGCGCCCTCATGTGTCAATTTCAGTAATTACACACATATATTCTTTGCTACGTCTTTAATTAGGTCTGCTCTAAACAGTTAAGGAATGCTGCTCAATACTCGAAACGTCAAGAGGGCATTAGCAACATGCAAAATTGAAGCTACAGCCCCTACCTGATACTCTGAGTCCCGGATCTCTAAGAAGAACTCGGAGAGGAGGCATCCCGAGTCGCCGCCAAAACACAGTTCCACAACAAGTAACTGCAGGAGGAATTAGAGCTGCACCGTCAGCAAACGTACATCTCAAATAACGAGTACCTGCTCGGAGACGTGATGGCCTTTTATAGCGTCAGCCACGCCCAAAATGGCTGCCATGATTCCATCGTGTTCTTTGACATTCTATAGAGGGTCTTGCTTGCCTGATTATGCACAGTGCTTTAAATGGGAAAAAATAAGTGCAGGTACTCATTAAAATGAGCTAGAGGTGTAATGAAGGGGCGGGGCTAAGGTCAAGACATGATGAAACTTAACAAGTTCTAAATTAGTTGCAGTACATACCAAAACACATGAGAAATGCGTTTATATAAACAAAGCAGTTTAACTCATTACACGAAATGAAAAAGAAATGCGATAATATGTTAACATTTCCTTTTTTTGCAATAGTTGCACCTTCTTAACGTCATACTGTTAATTGCTGTTTGGCACAATACTATATATTTTTGAGCACGCGAGTAGGAAGAGACTGAAAATACCCCCATGTCACACCAAAGCTCTTATGGCACCAAGCAAATGAAGCAACTCATCATGTCCCTCCCCAGAAGATATCTCGTCTCTTCCATCAATCTATCCATTCATCCTTTCATCCTTTCATTTACCTGCTGATGTCCACCATTTAACCTTTACAGGCTATCGTCTATTCAGTCTTTCATCAATCATTCAGTTTTTCACCATTTCGTCTAGCCACCCTTCATATCTAAACCTATCCATCCATCCATCCATCTCCAAACCTATCCATTCATCCTTTCACTCCTCCATCCCTTTATCCACCCTTTCCCTCATCCATCAATCCTTATGCTCATCCATCCATCAACCCTTTCACTCTTTTATTCCATCCACACTTTCACTCAATCCTCCTTTCACTTATCCATCACCCACCCTTTCATCCATCCTCCTACCTTTCATTCATCCTCCTACCTTTCATTCATCCATCCAATCTTTCACTTATCCACCCATCATCCACCCTTTTATCCAATAATCCACCCTCTTTCATCCATGCATGCTTTCACTCATCCATCCATCTATTCATCCATCTATTCATCCATCTATACATCCACCCTTGCTCATTCATCAATCCACTCACTCATCCACTCACCCATCAACCCACCAACCCTCCCTTTTACGTTATTTATGAATCTTTGTCACCGAACAAACATGTACAAACAAAGTGCCACACATTTTCTTTAAAATACCTCCTGAGAGTGTCTTTATTCTCTCTCTTTCACTTTTCTCTTACAAAAACAGGCATACACACAAACATAAGCAGACACACAAAAGACTCGGGTATGATAAAAGCCATGTTATACTCTTCACCTACCATGGCTTTTTGAATTGCCACCAGGGCCAGACTGGCCGTAGCCTGATTGCCACTGCCAGGGGACTGACATGATGCCTGTGTTTGCACAAATGCACAGGATAGTGTGAATGTGATTGACAGTGTAATGAGGACGTACTCCCACGAGGAAAATCGCACCCTCCCGGCACTTGCTGTAGCTCTTTTAATAATAATTCTTTCAATCACAGTTTTGGCCAATTTGTATTTAATTATATTACATATTTCATTTTAATCATCTTGTGGTTATGCAGTACTAATGTTGACTTCACATTGTACTTAGAATACATCTTCACATTGCTTTAGCACAAACCCCCATTCCAAAAACAAGAATACCACTCTTTGTAATACAAGCGCTTGATACCAACGTGTGTATAAACTCATTAAAAAAAACCAAAGTACAACGATGTGCTGCTCCAGTAACACCTAGTTACCGTTCAACAATGGTGCCTTAGGGGGAGGAGCCAAGATGGCGACCGGAGCAGACGCTTGAGCGCCCGGCTCCGTCGGCCCTTGGCCTCGGACTATCATCCTGACTCCTATCCTCGCCGATTTTCGAGGTGCAACGTGTGCGACGACGCGCTGACCGCGCCGCCGCTTTCCCGGAGTCTTAGCCCGCCCGGACGCCGGAGTTCTTGGTGCTTTTGTTCTCTGCACTGGACCCCTGCTCTATTGTGGCCTTGGCCGGCCCCCTGGAAGCTCCGCAGTTACCGGACCCGCTAGCGTAAACCTGAGCCCCGAGGTCCCGGTTCCACCTCACACCACGGACTGTCGCCAGATGAGCCGGGGGAGGGACGCCCGGACACCTCCTGCACCCCGCACCTGATGGGCTGGAGCTATAGGGTAAGCCCCGGTGCGGCGGGTCTCCTGCCCCGTTCTGTGGACCGCGCTGTGGGAGGCTGCAGACCCCCTTCTTCTATTGCCTAGTCGGCTGCAAAGAGAACCCGAGGGAAGGGCAGCGACTGTTGGCTTTTCCCTGTTGCGGCGCAGACCTGAGGGGAATTGCCTCCTTGCTACGACCCCCCCCCTGGCCACTGTACCGTTCTGCGGTAAAACATGGCGTTGATTGCCTGCTCGCGACTGGGGGATGCTACTCCGGTCTCGCCCGCTGCCCGCTTCGCCCTCCCTCTACCAGACACCAGCTCCACAGTGCCGTCCCGGATTGCTACCGATGTGGGGGCGCAGCCTCCGCAGACATGCGGCTCCGTTCTGGCTGCACTGCGGGACTTTCGTCTACAAATGTGTCTTGGCTTGCAAGCGCTGAGTGAGCGGTTTGACTCCATACTGTTGGCTGCGGGTCGTGAGCACCCCGTTTGTCATCAACAAGGCGTGGGTCTGCCAGTGCTTTTGTCCTCTTGCGGGGACGCAATGGCTGTTTATGATCGTGCTACACTGGTGCCTGCATCTGGCTTTACCGGCACCCAGGATCAATCGCTCTCCAGCTCAATTGCGGATACTTTGTCTCCCCGTTCATTGCTGCCTGCTTCGTTGTTGCCTGCTTCACCGTGCCCGCAAGAGTATCCAGCAGAGCGACACCTGACGTCCTCGAGGAACCGTTCATGGTGGCCTACTGCTTCTTTTCTGTGGAACTCCTGTACTTTACATGCCAGGTCTGGACTTTATGTGGTGCACAAGGGGACCTCAATAGATGGTCGGCGGCCATTTTGTGACTCTACTTCACCATCTTCTCCCAAGCGGCCATATTGTCTTTGTCTGCACGGGGTGCGGGGCCTTCATGTAGGGGCTGGTGTAAACTTAAGCCCGCGATCGGGCCAGGGCTGAACTGATTTATATCGCCATGGTTTCACGGATGGGCTGGACTGGGACTGGAACTGTTTGCATATGTTGTGCGCACTCGTCGCGGTTTGTCCGCCTTCATTTAAATTGTTGTGACACGTTATCTTCACACGACCGCTTTTGGCGTCGTGGGTTCTCAGTGTGTGGAGGCCATAGCTGGCCGATGGTTTCGGGCGCTCTGGGGTAACGTAGGCTCCTCCCCACTTACCTCTCTGTTCTCTTATTTTTCTTTACTCTATTCCTACTTTCTCTCTTGTCTATATTTCGGGTTCATTGGGCGACAGGCACTATGCTGGGGGGGGGGGCAGGCCGTAGCCTCCGCATTGGTGTAGGGTGGGGGGGTAATTCACTGTTTTTACTTAGTTCTATGGGCCTTTTTCTTTTATGTTTCTGCGCTATACTTGTTTCGATTCGGGGTCCGGGTGTGGGGTGGATTGAGTGGGGGCGGCTCTGGAGGGGTGCATATTTACTCATGTGACTATCCTGTTATATAACTGCATCGCCTCACTGCCTGAGAATTTCCTTCCATGACCGTTTTAATGATGCTGCTGCTCTCCCGTGTGGTGAAGCTATCTTGCGGACTCGAATCTCCTTGGTTCTTATTCTTTACTGATTTTTTCCCTGATAAAATTATTTTGAAAACCTTAAAATTAACCTTCACTTCTCCTTCCCCTGGTGTCAAGGATCTCTCCAGTGTATACCTCATGACTCGTTGCTAATCTTGACCGTGGATGCGCAGGGGATGTAATGTTTGTACCAGTGCTTAACCGTACCGTGGCCGGCCTGACGGTTGTAGGCCCGTATTTGTTCTTTTCATATGCACAAATAAAGGTTTTTTTAAAAAAAAAAAAAACAATGGTGCCTTAATGTCACAATCATGCGTTCAAGTTCCTGACCACGTGAAATGACGTTCATAATACGAGTGGCTTAGCAGCCCCTAGGGTGACTGTAGAAAAATAACGGGTGTCTGGCACAATAATGTGCCCCGTAAGAAAGAAAGCGCGTCTGCTTAATTGTGATACCGAACTTAGGGGCATATTAACAAGGAACAGGGAAAATTAACGCTAAGGGCGCATAGCGTTAACTTTTTTAACGCCCGCTATCGCTGGATAATATCGCCTGGTTATCACGTTATTAACAACGCTAACCGCCTAGGCGATAAAAAATCAAGTGATAGCGGCATTTTGGGAGGTTATCGCTGGTAATTCAGCGATAAAACTACAAGGATAGGGATATCCTTGTTGATAACCCATGGTGGACTTAGCCATGTAATCCACCTCCCATTGGATTACATGGCTAAGTCTGAAAATTAGCAGACGTAAAAAAGCGGCGTTAACCGTGGTTAGCGCTGCTTCTTTTTGTCTGCAACAGGGTTAGCGTAAAGCTTGATAATGGGAGAAATGTCGCTTAGCGACATTTCTCCTATTATTTTGCTCTGGAACGCCCACTTTGCATCTCATTAGAGATGCAAAGGGAAGCGTGGTGAAAAAGGGTGCTAACATGCGATTTTGCATGTTAGCAACCTGTTGTTGATAGGGCGATATTTTTATCTCCGCTTCTTTGGCTTTTAAAGCCAAAAAAGCGGAGCTAAAGCCCTTGTTAATATGCCCTTTAAATAAGTGCTCCTGACGTAGATCAGAATCCAAGTGAATGAGAACCCGGTGCAACCCGGAAGTTAATAAAGTGAACCCCGCTTCACCTAAAATAGAAGAGGTCCGCAATGCCGGGACGTGGTGTCAATTACATGGAATAAAAGAACGTGTAACGTGACGAAGAATTGAAAGTACACAAAAAATAGAAAATGTAAATGTGAGTCACTGTCTCCAGTGTAAAACAACTGTGAAGGGAAACCACGTCGGTAAGACGCGTGCTGTGGGTCGAATTCAGGCAAGGAATACTCACTTGCACCTTAAACATAAGGACAGGGACAACTTCATGCAATAAGCTTGTTTATACTTAAAGGAGTGCGATCGCAACCTTCGTTTTTGCAATGTGATTGACAGCACAGGGCCTGAATGGACCCTGCTCCATCAAACACATCACAGCGTGATGGCGAGCACCCGGACATTATTCAAAGGAGCCCTGCCGAATAGCTCAGCTGGGGCTCAGATCAGGTCTACAGAAGCGGCGCCTTGGATTCCAGAGACACGTTCCACTCCAGCACAGCCAATGAGCCTACCTTTTCATGAGTACCGGTACTCTCCGGGGCAGTGGAGAAATGCCGGTACTCAGAGTGATAATTCTAAGAAGTGCCGGTACTCAGTACCGGTGAGTACCGGCCCATTTAAAGCACTGATTATGCATAATAAACCTAGCTAACACCTTATAATAAAACAAAGCAAAGCAAATATAACAAAGAAAAGAAAACACATAACATAACAATGTTAAAGCAAGATGGACTGTTAACGTCTTGGTGATACTCCAAATGTCTGGATGATTTACTGGATGCAAGATATACATAAACACACATAAAGTGCATGACAGCGACTATGGCAACTATGGCACTGAGTCCACTCAAAGCATCAGAATATGTTAATTTAATCCATGGCTAGCTCCTAGTACGCCATTTGGGCCCCTAAACTAACAGGGCATGGGATGGAGTCTGCAATCTCAGAACATGACAACGCTAATTACCCCAAGAAAATCGTGGAAACATATTTTACCCTTTCATTAGTACCTCAGGCATGCCCAAAGGGAGACACAAGAAGTAGGCAAACTGGCATTTCAAACATTTATTGAAGCAATTGTACTCTTGTGTAAAATATGTGTGCTGCAATGATTAATAGAATAGAGTAAAACAATGTTACCATCAGAACATAATGAATAATTCAACCGTCGTGCCTTTGTATTAGATTATATGCATACATATAATTGCACTCCTACCTAGCACTAACCCAAGACCCTCATGTGCAGCTAGTATTAATCCCAATCTGTGATTAGTGTTTGATATTACTTTATCCCCCACTCCTGAAATCTGAGCATACAGAATATTTTGTGCATCTAACTTGTAGGAGAACTTGAGTGGGAAGCCTTTCGGCAGGTGTGTGTCATTGGGAGCAGCATTGACAGACACCATGATGTCTCTGTCTAATCTCGTGCTAGAACAAATTATTGCAGCAACGGCAGCAGTGCAAACTGTTTCATTAGCAATGGAATTCCCTTCAACGTGAACGCCAACATGTTGATGACTCAATGTGTAAATAACATGAGCCCGCGGCAAGCATTCTTTCAGCTTTGCCACTTGTTCCCAAAGCAGCTTGGGCTTGATTGTGCAACACTTCGAATCTTGAAATCCATTCTGGCCCTAATAATGAAGGTATTCTTTATAGGACTGGATACAATAATACGATTTACACACTATAAGTGTGGGGAATCCATGATCCGTATTATTTAATGCCAGTATTAGGGCCTTGAGTTCTGTCAGCTGCGGTGTACAGACCCCTAGGGACTGTGTGTGTGTTTTTTCAGGATAGAACTTTCCGTCATGTGTGCGCCCCTTTATGATTGCGCGTGCCGTGGAATATTGGTGTCTTGTCCCTACAGCAGACTAAGCCGATCCATCAGTGTGTATGATGTACACATATCGATCTAGAGGCATTTTTTCATTCAGCAGAGGATATTCTTGTTTGTACTGCAGGAATGCTTGTATTGTAATGTAGAATCAAAACTGTAGTCTACATCTGTTGCAGTGAGAGAGTTAGCCCATTGTATCCATCGTGGATGTTAAGCTTTGGCATTTGGAACGCTCACTTTGGAGACGACCTTCAAGGCCGGTACCGGGGCAACCACAAATTAAGTGCTTTCCCTGTGTCAGTGCTTTCTTTCTCTCACTTCTCTACTGCAGTGAAGCTGAAAGAATGCGTGCCATGGGCTCATGTCATTCATACATTGAGTCATCAACATGTTGGCGTTCATGTTGCAGGGAATTCACTCGTTGATGAAGCTGCAAAAGCGACAGTTCGCACTGTCGCAGTTGCTGCAATCACTCATTCAAGTACAAGGATAGACAGAAACATCATGGTGGCCGTCAATGCTGCGTGCAATGACACACACCAGCCAAAAGGCTTTCCACTCAAGTACTCCTACAAGTTAAATGCAAAAAACACACCGTATGCTCAGATTCCAGGAGCGGGGGACAGTGTAATGCCAAACAATGATCGCAGACTAGGATTAATTCTGGCTGCACCTGAGGGTCAGGCTTCTGCACATGCAGGGGTGGCTGCTACAATTTCACTATTGCAGCAATGCTATTGGTGGCTGGTTCTTTACAAACAGACCAAGGACTTTGTCCTGAGATGTGACATTTGTTAAGATACAAAGGGTTCCACCATCGTGCGTCCCCCCTCCCCCCCCCCCCCCCCCCCAGACACCACTTTTGATTTCTAACAAGTCCTTGGCTTGTGTTTATTTGGACCATTGCTGCCCCCTATCATCTGACGGGGCTTACAAGTATCTCTTGGTGGCAGAGGATTCCTGCTCTCGATTCCTGTGGCCACAGTGATCAGCTGACACCCAAACTGTTATAAAAGATCTACAAGTCTTTATTGGGACATAGGCAGTTGGTCAATTATATTCTGATCAGGGTCCAGTGTTTAGCTCTCTGGCTTACAAAGAGGCCATGGGAAGTTTGGGTGTGACTCTTCATTTCTCGTCTCCATACCATCTTGAGGAAATGCGGTTTGTAAAGGAAAAACCAGGACTTAAAGCAGTCTTTAACAGCAAGGGAATTATGCTTGTGACACTGTTGGGTCCATCACCTATATGGTCCAGAGGGCTTTGAACAATATGGAAAGAAAGTCCCTGGGTGGTCAGACTACTTATGAGATCCTGTTTGGGTTTAAGATGTGGGTCCCAGATCTCGACAATGCCAGCACAGTGGCGGCGGAAACACCGTTTGACATTGATGGAGCAGGTAGTGCAAAATTTTGTATACCTCCTCTATTCTTGCATGAAAATATTAATTATATACTCTATTAATTATAATATTATTAAACGAGTATTGCATCAACATTATTAAAACTTAAACTATACATGGGATTTGCAATTTACATGGCTAAATAACTCTTATAACTAAAAACAGTACGCATATTAACAATAGTATATGTGGTAATTGAATACTGCATGATATATGTTGCTGTGCGATGTTGCTCCCTCGAGGAGGATCGAAAAAGGTGAATATAATTGCTTTAAATGTCGCTACATGCTAGATAAATACAAGCACATAGAGGGATTAGCAAGGGGTTAAAATTAGAATCTCCATTTCTATGAATTAATTATTCTTTTGTGTTTGGTTTGCTTAAGTTGGCATCTGGGCCTAAATCCAATATGGCCGCTGTCACCGCACGCAGAAGTGGCCACTGTCTCATGAGGTGCGGAGTGAGCTGCGCATGTGCAAGAAATCTCCTAAACCTCATAACGACCTTTGCACATCATGTTCCCGGTCAAGGATATGAAACGGGACGTTCACCAAGACAGGGGAACAATCAACCTTACAGTAAACCGGAACAAGCCGACACTTTGCTGACCAATGACCTCACCCCTCGAACTGTACTAAGAATCTGGGAATGGAAATTGGACGATCTTAACCAGTCAATCACGACTGTTCTAAAGTTTAAAATTGTATCTTCTTTGACTTAATTTATTATACAAAAGGGTAGTGGAATAGGGAGGGTTCAATCTCTTTCATTTCATTCATAATTTTCCACTTTCGTTCGTTGTGACGCATTTCCTGAAGATCCAGATGCGGCCCGACCGCTTGATGACTGCAAACATTTTCTAAAATCCATGAGCTATGATAGATGCTTGCACGATTTCTGGTCTTTTGATAAATTGGGACTGTAACGTGCTGAGCAGAGCACTTTGAGATTTGGCCTGCTTTTTCGGACAATTTACGACAACATTTGGTTATGCAGAGCCAATGAATTAGAGGACTTCAAATAGCCAGATTAGGTAAATATGATGTTCTGCGATTTATTTGAATTGATCTAAAAATTCTAAACTTTGACAAGACAAATGCAAATATTAATCATTATAAAAATTTAGATAAACAAATATTGATTAACAATAAATATGAGTTGTGGTTTCATTAAGGGAAATAAGGATTCTGAGTCTTAAAATGTGTTTTAGCTGGTTCTAAATCACCATCAACCAATCCAACTAAATTGATCCGTTGACCAAGTGTGTGGAGTGCCTTGATGTTTGAGACTAGTGATCTATAGGCGAAGGATGTTAATGTATATTATGTAAAATAACTTTTCTCTCTCCCTATAGGTTATAAGGTATTTCCCCCACATGTCCAGTGCTTGAATTACTCATCCCTCCTGTGTGCAGACTCGTGAGAGAGACGTATGAGTGTTGGTGTTATGGGCCCCACCAATGAATGTGTGTGTGAATGAGCTAGTGTGACGTCAGGTCTGCGACGCAGTGAGGATATTGGTAAATGTTATTCCCCATTCCCAGTCTCGCGCTGGAGCAACATAAATAAATGTTTGTCTGTTTTACAGGATTTAACCATTTCCAGGATGAACAAAGCAACGTCCAAATAAAATGCACTGCCACTGGAGATGTGAAGGTTGTTCCAGCAAGGACTGGCTGGATCCCTCAGGTTGGGGATCTGGTCAGAGAAAAGATTGTGGACAAGAAAGAATATGGGCCATCTTACCGAATGCCTGTGCCTTTCCTGGCTGTTGAAGATACACAAACGGTTCTTCGCCTGCCCTTTGGCGGATGCCGAGACAAAGCATTTGTATCTATTGATCTGATCAAACTACACTATGTGGCCAATCCTCAACAGTCAGCTGCTTGGACTCCTGGGTAGCTACCATTCTCCTCTTGCTGCCATACAGGAGGTTCAGATGGAAGCTTTAATTACAAATGAAGCCTACTCTCTTCAACAAGAGACAACGATAAACAACAATGAAATATGGCTTTTCTACCTGCTTCAAAAACAACACTAACTCTGCAGTGAACAAATAAAGAAACACAGATTTCAGTTCGGAATCCTGTAAAGAAAAATGTCTACGTCAATGTACAACAGATCGAGTTTTCATCTAATTTCAACCAACTTGCTGAGCTGCCAAGGATAGACCGGACAGCTTCTGGATACTTCATCGACTTTGATGACTTCTCCGACAATGCATCAGAAACATCACCTTCCCCACTGCCCCGTGCCTTCTGAATTGAAGGTGCCTGTCTCCTATGTTTGGCTGAAAAGAACATACTTTGTTTCTCTTTGGTTACATCTTTGGCTTACAATTGCATTACTTTTCCTGGTTATCTGGATTAGTTTTGTGACAGTGTTCTTTTTGCCTCTGAACGTACGCTTTATCCCAGAACGCTCTTCAGTACACATGGTAAATTTGGTTCTGAAACCACATTCATCAGCTGTTCCAGTTCCGGATGGGATTGTATGGAACAAGGTGCATGATCCCACTGAACTCTTGCAAATTCTGCATTTTTTAAATATTTCCTTAAATGACATTATCATCCCTAGTATTATTTCTGATGAATGAGGCATTGATGCAGTGTGTGAAATGTTAGATTATTATTATTATTATTTTTATTTAGATTTGTAATGAGCACAGCTACCTTGAGGGGTTTCCCGGCACAAGGCAGGTAAGGGAAAGGTTCCTGAGTTAGAAGAGCAAGGTCTTCAAGCCTTTGCCGAAATCCAAGAGAGATGTACATTTTCTCAGTGAGTCTGGAAGAGAATTCCAGAGTTTCAGACCCAAATATGAGAAGGAACGTCCGTTTATGCGAGACAATGACAACCTAGGCACACTAAACAAAAAATGATTCATAAATCGCAAAGAGCGAGAAGGATGATACAGTGAGACCAAGTCCCGAATATATTGAGGACCAGTTCCTGCTTTAACCTTAAACATAAAGCATAAAGTTTTGAACTTGATCGGTTTGGAATTGTGAAAAGATTTAGAATATTCTCATGCATTTTCTACCCACGAGTTATATGATGGTACAGCTAATTTTGATGAGATGTTCTGTTTTCAACATTACGGTAATCATTTTCAACACAGACTAGTACATCTCGTGGAGTATTTAACTTTACACAATGGGAACATTGCCCTAAACCACCAAGGGGTAGTTCAGAAGCATTCGCACAGACGTTTGACTATTTTTCTGGTTATAACACGTCTGTCCCAGCCTTATTTTATTATAGGCTTGCACCGTCACCTGCAAAGAAAAATGTTAACTGACACCAAGCTAATTTACTCTGCTACTTTCCTTTCCTAGCTCTCTGTACAAGGTTTCCACTTTTTCTGGTTATGACACGTCTGACCCAGCCTCATTTTATTCCCTTTGGTATCGCTTTGTTCACCCTAAGTTGGCAGGGTATGCCCAGACGTGGGTCCCTTGCTCACTTTGCCACTGGATTCGAGATAGCCTGGCAGATGAGGGTTATGTGCCCGAAAGCGGTCCCAGGATGCTTTTTTCCGGTCCAGGGAAGACATGGCTTGGCAGTTCGGGCTGGACTGTTCCCATGAGGCACAGGGTCAGACTGATTTGCATATGGACATGTCTGAACTGGGGTGGTGGAGTGAGCTAAAGAATGATGATGGATTAAAACCAGATCAGTTGACTGGTGGTGAGTGTTTGATTTGTTCAAACGCTCTGTCCATTATTCCCTTTGGTATCGCTTCCTTTTATGATAGGCTTGTACCGTCACCTGCAAAGAAAAATATGTTAACTGACACCAAGCAGATTTACTCTTCCGCTATCCTTTCCTAGCTCCTGTGTAAGGTTTCGACTTTGGGAGGGATACAGTAGATGTAGAATCTATCTAGGTAACTAAAGATTGGCAGATTTAGGGAACTGAGGCTTTATTAAGGGGCTGTTTAATACCATGACTAATGATTTTCCTGAACAAACATACCTTGGCTTGGCCGAGATCAAGGATTTGAACACACCACGGGTTTCCGCTCTTACACCATTTGACAAATGGCAGCAGTTAACACCATACGATGAAAACACTATTGATAACATGCTACATAAGAGTAAGCATTACTCATTAGCTTCCAACTGGAAGGGATGGTTAGTCCTCAGGAGCATCTTTGGAGGTCTTCCGCTGATCCTGCTCCTAGTTGAAGTGATATTGCTTTTAATATTTTTCTTTCAATATGGATGTCCCAGTTCAAGATCAAATGGAGCTGCCACTGCCGCACATCCTGTTGTGCCATTAACACATGGTGCCTTTTTCTTTGGCACACCTTTGCTTCGAGAACTGGATGAGCATTGTTTCTTGATATTTCGGCCTGTATGGCTTGATTCGGTACAGCCTGTGTTCTGCTGCCTCCGTCTGTGTTCTGTTGCCTCTTGTGCACTTACGCGTGTGCCCTGGACTTGTGCTTGGGGTCGCGATTGGTTGAACCTTCGGACATACAAGTACTAATGGACCTGCTGAAGGCCCGTCTGTGCAGCTGTCCGTTGCGGATTCCATTACTCCTGGCCGCGTTCGATGAGCTTCCCTGGGTTGTTTCTGCACCTGATCGTTTGGATCTAGACGCTGTTTCTACGGAACACTGAGTCGAATGGAATCATACTTGCTCTATCACTATGCTCCGAGGTGTGCCTCTGGGATCATCGTCTGCAGACGCTGGGTACAGCAATGTTTCGTCTGCCACTCGGAATATGTAAACATTTGGCTTTCCATGTGGTTGGAACTTCACATTCGGACTGTTTTTTTTTAGCTTTTAAATTTGTTTTAAAATGCCCTACATTTTATAGTTTTATATTTTTAACAGCTGTCAGCTTTCTGTATGCTTTGCGCCTCCAAATTGAATGAGTGCCTGATTTTAAAGTGATTTTATCATCCATTTATTAATTAAGGAATTTGTTTGCTTTGGATAGCTCCTTAGTCGACCTATGTATGAGGAGTGGGTGTCATGTGCCCGGGTTCGGCCTTGTAGGAAATAGTGCCATTTTACATGTACACAGTTCTTCCTAAAGGTGCCTTCACTTTGTCACATCGACTTTTGACACACATTTGCATTTGTGATACTTGGTTTAGGTTCTTGGAAACGTCGACCTTACTAACAATGAGAACTTCGTGAGAACACTATCACACTGTCTTGGTATTGTGTACAAGGCCCTCCTGTGTGTTATACAAATGTGTTTGTTATTACGTCCATATGGCGACAGAGCTCTCTGTGGAATACAAACAACGGCAGCCTGATCACAATCTCGGCCCAAGGCAAGGATGTCTTTTTCTATATATAACCTTTTGTTTCCCAAGTATAATCAGAGGAGACACTTCTGCTGACTTCAAGGGGTCCCTGCGTGCTGAAGCTTTTGCCAAGCAGCTGACTGATATCTCCGTGAAGGGTGTCCAGTTTGTTACTAAGACAGGTTCCTACATTCTTTCCCACCAGGTGAAGGGGTTAGATCATCCCGAAGCAGGTTTCTTAGCAGACCATACATTTACATCTTAGACATGTAGGTTAGGGTTTACATCGTAGCAGGACGTCAGACTGATATAATACTGTATATGAATGCATATATAAGTTGTCTCAGCAAGGTGGTGTAACTCTTCGTTTTATTCACCGTCCTGACACTTATTATAACATTTTTTTGCTTCTGTCTATTGATCATTGCAGCACATATTTTCTATACAAGAATCACTTTGGTTCAATCAATACTGAAAAACGTTGCTTCATGTATTCTTTGTATATTTCTCTGAGCGAAAGAGAGTGCAAGTGTCTGAGCTAAAGGTTCTAGGTCTGTCACCACGATTCCTGAGGGAACAGGTTTGTCATGTTCAGTAGTTGCCAGAACTCTTTTCTCCCTGTCTAGGTTAGGGGAGCTAACCGTGGCACTGTGAGCTAGCTGGTCCAAGGGACAACATAACATGCAGGGGTGCATGGGGCCCCTCCAGGCTTTGGCAGCATAATGCAACCCTACCTCATAGACCCTGGAAGCAAACCCCTATCCCATACCTCCAAGTACACCTCCAATAGATGCTATCTATGCACAGAGGGAAATATTGCTGTCATTCTAGGTTTCGTGTGATGTCCAGATGGGTGCCTACCCACTGCCCCATTAGCCACACAAGTTAAAGTCCCCCACCCACAGTACCCGAGTGTCATGCACTGGTGCAATAATATCCTGTACATTCGGATAAAAGGCCTCGTCGTTTTTGTTGGGGCCCATAAGTATTTACCAGAATCACCTTCTCTCCAGCAAGACTACCCTGAATCAAGATGTACTCCCTCCACTTCTTGCCTATATTGGCCGCCTCACCACTGGAGAGATGAGTCTCCTGCAAACATGCTGCCATGTCCTTTAGGCTAGTCCTGTCATGTATACCCCCATTACATACATTTGTCCCAGCCACACGACAATAATGATTCTAAACAGGTGACCTTTTACCTAGTAGCTTGCTCCTGTCTCTTCGACACCAGGCTCTCGGTACTCTTATCATAATCCCTGTACCTTACGTTCATCAACATGTCCTCAGACACAGCAGAATTATTCTGTATATGGGTCACCACTTTTCTTCATCCTTGGCCAACAGCCAGCTGCGCATGATCCCACTTGTTTAGAAAAGCATTGGTGATTGTTTTCAAAACATTTATGATTGTTTTCAAAACCTCCATGATTGTTTAAAAAAAATATTGATTCTAGATAAATCCCTGGAGTGACCACTTTAGTATAACAGACCCTCACTCCCCCTCTATAAATTAGAGGAGGATTTCTTTCAAGCTGAGACGGGGTCCTTCATGCCGAATATTTGACTCGCACTGGTCTGACATCCCTTGCAGGCTGTGTTCCTCGAAGCAGAGACGGGTCCTTCGTTCTCTACCATCAGGTGAGGGGGTTGGAGCTTCCCATATATGCATATACATGCTACATATACAGATCTAGGCTAGATACATTTAGGCAAATTACTTAGGGCGCGCATTTTAGGAATATGCAAATGTTACTGTTTTTATCTGAACTGCTTATGGTAATCTTATTAACACTATGATAGAAATGTATCTACTATTTACTATATTGGTACTAGCAATCACTTTCGTATGCTTCTGTCTCCTGATTGTCGCCGCAAATATGTTTTACACAAGACTGACGCTGGACCAATAATTACTTATTGAAATGTCCTAATCGCCCTCCTGTGTATTTTCTGAGAATAAGTGAGCACGAGTGACTGAGCGAAAAGTACAGTACTGTTTTCCACGATCCCTGAGGAATCAGGCTTGTCATGTTCAGTGGTTGCAAGAAACTACCTACACCACTGTAAAATACAGGGGGTGGTAGTGGCACTGTAGAGCTAGCTGGTTTAACAGCTGACATATCCTGTGGGGGTGTGCGGAAGCGGTTGGGACACCAAGCCCTCAGTTTAGGTCATCCAAAACGCACAGGTTCTGGGGGACTCCTAGGAACTACACAACAATGCAATATCCACTTTCCAACTCTTATGGAAGGACTGCACACAGTATTGCTTTTTATAAGATCCTGGCCTCCGTACGTTTCAAGTAAGGAGCTTAAACGTTCCTATGGCACACATTGTAAAATAACACTTGCTGTACAAATCCTAAAGTTCCCCTGTGACATAATGGCAAGAGCTCCAACACAAAACCCTCAACAGGACCCAAGTCCAAAAGAACCCCGCACACTGGACATGCTCGTACTTACAAACAACGCGTACAGGTCCACAGTGATTGCTGCATTTAGTTGTACAGCATCGCAACCCCAACCTACCACAAAAACAAACCCTAACCCAAGTTCCCCCCGCTTTCCTCCAAGAACCATATCCCCGCATCCGCCAACACTCATGCCACGCACACCCCAAGCATCCTATTCTGACTACAGGTCAGCAAGCCCGGTCACCTGCACGGCCCCTCACCCACTTAAGATAATGACCACTCCAGATTAAGGAAAACACAGAACACGGGGGTGGGAATTAGCAAGCCCAGGATGTATGGTACCCCTCCATCCCAAGCTTGTCATAAAAAAACAAATTGCCTCAATACTTCTGGGCCTTCTCTCGTTGAGTACAACTGTTTCTTACAGCACCCATCAAACAAGATCCTGCGGCCAGACAGATCCTAAACACACCCAGAAATAAAGAGGAAAATAAATCAGTTTTCCACTAAAGACCCTCAGGGTAGAATCGTGCCATGTACAACATCACTGTCTTGGGACAATGCCACCAGAGTCCCATTCTCCAACACAGCCCCGCTCACTAGAGTCTCAGGTATCTGCAGTGTATCAAGTTCAGTAGCAGCCATCGTACCATCCTCACGGACCATGATACAGCCAGTACCTCCCGCTGGGGACCTAGAGCCGTCCCACTGTCAAAGGTGCTCCCGCCATCCACGGTCACCTCGAGTATAAAAGGTATTCGTGTCACTCAACATGCGAGCACGGCGAACATCCGACATGTCTAGCCAGGACCAAACATCCTCTGGGTGTTTGAAGAAATGGGACCTCCCCTAAGCAATAACACAGAGTTTGGCTGGATATAAAAGCATATACTATTATGTGATAATATAGGTCACAGACAGGAAACACCACCATTTTACATGTTCATGTTTAAAGTTGACATCGTCTGGGGTGTGGCCAATATGGCGGCCGAGTAAGACGTGCCTGCTCGCTTCTCCGCTCCGCCATCTGGGCCCCGCTGTTCAAACTCTGCTATGCCCCGGAAGCACTTGTGGATTCTGTTCCCCCCGTGTCTCCTAGCACCAGAGAGTGAACCAGGCTGGGAACAGGCCCTAGGAGGCGCGGCCGGACCCATCTGTGAGGGGTCGCGGCGTCCGCGCGCCATTTCCCAGCTGCGACAGCACAGAGAGAGGGAGACAGCCAGAGAGCGAGAGGCCTGCCGGGAGGAGAACGTGCCCGCGGCGATCGGTCCCGGCGATCTGACCCAGCGTTCACTTCTGGATTCTGCTTCCCCCAGTGTCTCCTAGTACCAGAGAGCAGACCGGGCCGGGGACAGGCCCTGGGAGGCGCGGCCGGACCTGTCTGTAAAGGGTTGCAGCGTCCGCGTGCCATTTCCCAGCTGCGACAGCACTGAGAGAGGGAGACTGCCCGGGAGCGAGGGACTCGCCAGGAGGTGAGCGTGCCCGCGGCGATCGGTTCCGGCGATTGGACCCAGCGATCGGCTTCCCTATACCGGCTCTGCAGCGCTTGAAACCCTCAACGTGAGGAGGCCCAGCCAAGCTCCTTTCTGTGCGGGCAGAGGAGGACGTGCAGCATGACTCCTCGAGGCGGTGAGTTGCGCTGCTGAGGCTGCTTAGCGGAGGGGGGCCCCGGTCGGGACAGCGAGTGGTGAAGCCCGGCAGAGGTTGCTGGACCAGCCGCCCCCCCCCCCGGCTTCACATTGGGTTCACATTGGACCCCCCAGAGACTAGACTGCTGGATCCACATGGGACTCTGGGCCTAGGCGCTGCTGAGGAGCCTCCCTTGGAGCCAGCGTTGATAGCTGGGGGATTGGCCTATCGCCGTGGCCTGGTTCAGTGCTGGCGGGACTGTGGTGGACCAACCCCCCACCCCTTCAGATGGAGGCAAGGGGGACCGAAGACTAGCCAGGCCGGGGGGGCTGAGGGGAGGGGGCGCCAGTGAGGAGAGCGCTGTATACCTAGCCCCCTTTCCTTATTGCGAATCTGCAATGTGTCACACCGAGACCCAGGAGAGAAGGGTCTCTGGCTTCCCACAGGGCCTGAGACTGCCAGCTCTAGTTCCCCTGGTAACAATCTGATGCCCTGAGGAGGTACACAGCCCCCCCTCTGCACTTGGGTGACAGCCAGGACACAAGATGTTGACAGTCGCGCCGTCACTTGCGGTGCCTGAGAACGTGCTGCACCCATAGTGCTGGAGGCTCTGGAGCACTGGTGACAAGGGAGTAGAAGGTGTAAAAAAGTTGACATTCCTCACGCCCTCCTAAAGCAGAGAGTAGCACCAAATGAGATGGCCTCTGCGAAAACCAAGAAGGACAGGTCAGTGTTAAGGACCTTTTTCTCAGATCTGGTGCTGGAATGCACTGGGACCCACCCTCCAGCCTTTGGAATCCCAGCAGACACTAAGAAGTTGGAGGCGGATAGCCCCATCACACAAGCCTTCTTGGAGTCCCTATTCGCCTCCCTGAAAGGGGAAATTCATATCATGAAAAAAGAAATGACTCACGAGCTGCGGGAGACTAGGAGGGACCTGGATTCGCTGGGCGAGAGGGTCAACACATTGGCTTCAATGCGGGACGAGGAGATAGAACAGCTCCAACAGGAGGTGATTCGCCTGCAAGAGCAACAACTGGATCTCCAGGCCCACGCTGAAGATCTCGAAAACCGTTCCCGGAGGAACAACATACAGATCCGTTCCATTCCACATGGGTCTGAAGGGCAGGATATTGAAGCTTTTGTGGAAGAGCTCTTCCGCTTCATCTTGGGTTCCCCTCCAGAGCAACGGAACAAGCTAGACAGAACCCATCGGGTGGGCCCGAAGAGAGCAGCAGAGGCTCTCCCTCCTGACATACTTACATGTGTCCATGACTTTCAACTTAAAGAAAGGATCCTCAGAGAAGCTTGAGCCAAGCATCCCATAGAATTCAGAGCTACGAAACCCCTGCTCTTCCACGACCTCTCAGCATTTACTTTGCAAAAAAGGAAAGTGTTCGGGTCTATCACCTCTCACTTGCGCTCCAAGGACATATCCTATGCATGGCGTCATCCCTTACGCTTAATCTTCCGGTGGGAAGGTTTGTTGGTCCAGACTAGCTCTCTGCAGGATGCCAAGAATCTACTTTACTTGTCTAATGCATACTTTAACGTACCTACGCAATTAGGGTCCAGACGGCGCCAACCCCGATCTGATGGCTGGAAAAGGGTCGTCTGCTCCACATCTTGTCTCCACCGGACTCTGAGACCATCGCCAAAGAGAGATAGGCAGTCATTGCCTCTCTGGGAGAGGAGACTGCTCATACGGACTAAGAAGGGTCTGGCCATGCTGCAATGAAGGGGGGAGGACAGCTGCGACAGCTTCCAACTGTATGCTCCTGGATCAAATTGCATGGGGCCGGGCGGGGAGGCAGGATGGATCCTGCTGACATCTCACGCCTTTCCATGGGGTTGACCACCCAGGACTTTGAAAATGTTCAAGGTTATGTGTTTCTTTGTTGGGGGTTTATTTTTGTCTTGGGGTTATGTTGGTTCTTTCCTCCCTCTGCCACCAGTCATTTGTACTGAGGTTACCACCCTGGGAACGATCCCCGCTTATCGGACAGGCTTCTACCCTCCAGTGGCCATTACCCTTGTAACGACCATGGTTGCACGCTCACGATAGGCGTCCCCGTGTACTTTCTCAATGACTACGCCCCTTAAAATAATCTTGCTCAATGTAAAAGTTCTTAACAGCCCTTCCAAGAGGCGAGCCGTCCTTTCCTTCCTTGAACACGCGGTTGCACACATATGCCTCCTACAGGAGACACACTTATTACCCCGAGACACTCCCAGGCTGCGGGCCAGAGCGTTTCCGCATCAGCTATTCTCTTCCCATTCGGCCAAAACTGCTGGTGTCGCCATCTTAGTTTCTTCGACCTTCCAAGGCAAGATAGGTCCCAAGCGGGCCGAAATCAAGGGTAGGCTTTTAGCACATACGTTCACAGTGGGCCAACACACGCTGACCATTGCTACAGTTTACTCCCAGACTTCAGGACAGGAGGATTTTCTTTACGAGATGGTAAAGGGAGTGGCTGCATCTCCAGATAGATCACTAATCATTGGGGGGGATCTCAACCTGGTCCTGGATCATAGCATGGATAGATGGATAGATCGGCCCAGAGGTATGGCCAGATGGGGCACTTTCTGAGAAAAGGACACAGACGCTACTGGAGATGGGACTGACAGATATCTGGAGGGCCCGACATCAGACATCAAGGGACTACACGTTTTATTCTCACCCCCACAAGACATACACGAGAATAGATTACATCCTGACGCGATTTCCCAACAGACCCAACAGGTCGAGATTCTTCCCTGTGCGCTGTCAGACCACTCGGCAGTGCACATATCTCTGGCGCTCTCTTGTCCGCGTCATACCCGTCGGCTGTGGAGTTTAAGAGAGACGATGCTACAGCGCCCCACAATAGTTCAGCGCGTCAAAGGGACTATAGAGGTCTACCTATCCAACAATGATATGCCTGACACCCCCATTGTCATGTTGTGGGATACTCTGAAGGCGGTAGTTAGGGGGGAGATTCTAGCAATT
The DNA here is from genome assembly GCF_964204655.1 of Triturus cristatus. Lineage (NCBI taxonomy): Eukaryota > Metazoa > Chordata > Amphibia > Caudata > Salamandridae > Triturus > Triturus cristatus. The sequence continues at coordinate 502,740,158 of NC_140588.1, read as the reverse complement.
TCTGCGCAGAATAACAAAGCACGGAGGGAAAAAGGGAGCAACTCTCGGATTCGGTGGTGGAACCAGAGCGTATACACCAAAGAACTGGTGCTCCCAGAGTCTGGAAACAATTGACAGCAGCGAGAGCTCAGCTTGCTGGCCTGGACATTGACCGGGCTGAACACGGTGCACTAAGACTTCGGCATTTCTTTTATTCTAAGGGAGATAGGTGTGGGAGGCTGTTTGCCAACAAATTGCGGTCGCAGCAGCAATTGGCCAATGTCCCACTGATTATAGATCACTCTGGGCAGGAGCAGGCCCCTGACCATGGCATTGCAGATAGCTTTCGGCAATTCTACGCAGCCCTGTACAAGGCACAGGATCTTCCTGAAACGGGTCCTATGCAATATCTACAGGGTGTTAACACTGCCAGGCTAGTTCCTAGACAGGTGAAGGACCTTGAAGCACAGTTAAGGCTTGAGGAAGTTATCTCGGCCATTTCAAGATTAAAACCACTTAAATCTCTAGGCTCGGATGGGTTCTCCTCTCTCTTTTACAAGGCATTTTGTACTACCCTGGCTCCGCTGCTAACGAGAGTATTCAACTCGATCATTTCATCCTCTCCTATCCCACCATCGATGCTAGAGGAGCTAGTCACGGTCATTCCTAAATCGGGGAAAGATAAGCAGTACTGCGCGCCCTACTGTCCTATTTCTCTCCTTAATGTCAACCTCAAAATATTTACAGGGATTCTGGTGCAGAGACTCTCTTCTTGACTTCCTGGGCTACTCGACCCGGATCAGTCAGGCTTTGTGCCGAGACGCCAGTACTCGGACAACACAAAACGTCTACTGCATATAGTCGATAAAGCAGAGTGTTTCCAGGATGAGCGTATGGTTCTCTCAGTAGACACCGAAAAGGATTTGATAGGGAACACTGGCCCTATCTCAAAGCCACCCTGCAGCACTTTGGTCTACCTGATCTCTTGGTCAAATGGGTCTTCGCCAGCTATACCATCCCTACTGCGTCGGTCCAGGTAAATGGAGTGGTCTCGACCCCTTTTCCGATCCAACAAGGGACGAGACAGGGGTGCCCTCTCTCATCGCTCCTATTCGCTCTATACATGGAGCCCATGGCGCAGAGAGTGCGGGACGACCCCTTAATCTCCGGGGTAGAGTTTGACGGGGAGGATCATAAAATCATCCTGCATGCTGACAATGTGGTGGCCACTTTGGAGTGACCAGAACAGTCACTGCCTGCTCTGCTGGCAGAGCTTGCTCGCCTATCACACGCATCGGGATTCAAGATGAACGTTAGCAAGTCCCTAGCTCTGAGTTTGACTCTCAGACCGGCTACGTTGGACTCCCTTAACCTCTCTCATTGTCTTCAGTGGGCTTCGGACTCTATCCCATACCTGGGTCTGCAACTGGCGAGTAAAATCCGAAATCCTGTTCTCCTTGAATTACATGGCACTGCTGCGGCAGATTCGTGACTGCCTTCGTCGATGGCGACCATACTCGCTGTCCTGTTTGGTCTGGGTTGCAGCCATTAAAATGACAGTATTACCTAAAATCATATATATATATTCCAGGCCCTCCCTGTGGCCCCTCCTCTGGGAGTGCTGCGGCCACTGCAGACAGACATAGAACACTTCATCTGGTGTGATCAACGGCCCAGAATGCGTAGAGATTTGAGTTACAGAGCTCCAACAGAGGGGGTAGTGGCGATCCCAAACCTGCAGGAGTATAGTAATTGCAGGCTCTGGTCGAATGGTCTCGGCCAGAGTCCGAGAAACACTGGCTGTTCATGCACAGGGCGCTGGCTAAGCAATTGCTGTGGGGGGTACCCTTCCTGTCTAAAGCAGCTAGGCCGTGTAATCTGTATTTATCCAAGGTGGCACATTCCACCATGATGGCTTGGGACAGGGTAGCCATCTCATGAGGTCTTACGACAGTCCCGTCCCCAATCACGCCGATAGTCAACAATCCAGACTTTTCTCCGGGAATGGATGAAACTAGCTTTGCGCAGTGGTCACAAACAGGCTGTCGTTCAGTGGGACACTTCTTCGATGTAAACGGGCAGTTGTCTTTTAACGACCTACAGGCACAGCACAATCTGTCTGAGAATGAACACTACCGTTACTATCAGATTAGGCACTGGGTATTGCAGCCAGAGGTACGAAAGGGGGCAGAAAGACAGCTCACGACTTTTGAAAAATGGCTACTCACTAGACACACGGACGCTTGGTTGACCATGGATCTTTACAAACTAATCCGTAGCGGTCCTAGTCCTGAGAAAACACCTTGTCAGCGGAGATGGGAAGGGGAACTGGGCAGGACGTTAACGCAGAAGGACATCTATTTCAAGGCACGCCATTCTGCACACAGTGTCGCTAGTATAGAGACGGCGCCGAAAATTGTAACATATTGGTACCTGACACCTCCACGACTCCATAGAGGCAACCCTGCACATAGCCCTTTATGCTGGAGGGCTTGCGGCTCGGTAGGCACTTTGACTCATCTACTATGGGACTGCCCCCAACTTTCCCACTACTGGCAACAAGTTTTGAATGACATTGACTCCCACTCCCAGACCCAAATACCTCACTTTCCATCTTGCATTCTCTTAGGCCTGCCCAATCCCATTACCTTCCCGTTGAAATCAAGAAGGGGGAAACAGATGACATTAGAAATGTGGGCGGCTCAACAAAACATCCTATCTCATTGGGGGAAAACAACTGCGCCCACCTATGTAGGATGGCTACACAGATTGTGAGGGATAATTGGAATGGAGAAAATCTCCCTCTCACTGACTAACCCAGGATCCTCCTTTCATGATCTGTGGGGACCTATTCTGTCGCTATTGACTTCCGAATTCATGGAACTCACTTGTCCGAAATGCCTGATGCTCCTACGTTTAGCAGACCCGCCTCAGAGTGAATGTTCAACCGAGAGGCCGATACAGAGCACACATGGTTAGACGTCCTGAATTGGGGTAAGCTTGATAATGCCTTTGCGATGCACCTCAAGTCTTCAAGTGGCAAGGAGGGGGAATTGGGGGATGGGGGTAAGTTCTGTTGTTCATTAAGTTTTGGTCCTTTGGTATTGTGGCTTTTGTCCTAGCTTCTGATTCGCAGATCCTATTGCAGGGTTTACAGAATGTATGCCATTCTTATGTGTGATATGTCTATCTTAAAATCGATAAAGAAATTTAAATGTTGACATCGTCATAAATGCTTACTCTTGACACGCATTAGCTTGCGCGCCCATATGGGATAATATTCAACAAAATAGATTTGCTTACATTTGCACTTCTTCATAGGCCTTGAACATTCTGTACCAGGCTTAAGATCAGTGTGCAAAATGTTAATGTTTGTTGTTGTACGCTCAGCGACAGCCCTGCAAGGGTAGAATCAATAATGATGGCCTGACTAGAGCTCTGGCATGGTAACATGGTTGAAGTTTATTATATAAACAACACCAATCCTTTGACAGAGGAGCATTGTGCTGTCACTGTTGAGATCTCCCCATGCTGGAATTCCAGCCCACCTGAACCTTGTTTACCTTCCTGAGAAGGGCGATGACCTGCTCTGCACAAGAACAGGCTCCCAGATGAAACCTACCCACAGGTAACTGGGGAGTTAGATCACCCTAGGGTATTCTTGCAAATTCGCACCCCCGAAGCCCATTAGGTTAGGAAGCACTAGTTAGGAATATAGATATGATTATATATGTATGCATATAATCAGAGTAACTGCACAATGGTAGAATTGTTTATCTTCTTTACCATACTCGTAATGCTGATTACTCTATTCTGTTTCCTTCTATTAATCATTGCAGCACACGTATTTTACACAAGAATCATATTGCTTCAATATATATTTGAAATGCAAATCTGAGTATTTCCCGTGTCTCCCTTTGGGCATGCATGAGTTACTAATAAAAGGGTGAAATCTGTTTCCACATTTTCCTTGGGGAGTAAGAGTTGTCCTGTTCTGAGGTTACACATACCATCCAGTACCTTGTACGGTTAGAGGTCCAGATGGCGCACTATGAGCTAACCAGGACTATGGTCAACATATCCTGACTGTATGTGTGTGGACTCAGTCTTATACAGTTTTGACATTCATGTTGTCCAAACACACAGTCTTACTGATATAGTATGAACCGTATGACATGGTGCTACCAACGTTCTAGCTTGGGTACTTATTTAATGGTTCTACTGAGTGGTTTTTCTTTTGTGTGCTCAAAGACCCAACTCACCGATTAACTGGAAACGTCCGTTAGGGAAAAAATCCTCCTCAGTGAAGTAGGGAACCTCTATTTCTGGCTGTAGGTTGCTCAAGCTTGAATCCTTAAAAGGATCACCACACAGAGGTACCCTCTCTGAATTCCAGAATTTGACATTACTAATCCAGCCTAAGCGGCTTTGCTACTAAATTGCAGACATGCACTAACACACAGAGGTAATATGCTGTGTTGTGTGCCCCTGGACGGAAAACAACTTTGAAGTTGTACGCCTGTAGCTGTACGGCCCATATTTCTATCCTCGGAGGTGCCAATCTTGATGACCCTGCAAAGAGTGGGAACAGTGGCTTGTGGTCAGTTACCACTTGAAATTCTTGTTCGTACTAGTACAGGTGAAAATGCTGGCATGCCCATTTTATTGCCAGCGCCTCCCTTTCGATTTGGGCGTATCTTGTCTCAGTGTCCGATAGCTCCCTGCTGGCGTATGCCACTGGTCTCCAGGTGTCTTGAGCATGTTCCTGAAGGAGAACCGCACCCAGGCCCACTGGGCCAGCATCGACGACCAGCTCTGTGCGGCACCCCGGGTGAAAGTAGGCTATCACCGTCTTGTCCATTAGCATGGCCTTGATGTTGTTGAATGCAGTGTTTGAGGCCACGGTCCATTCTCACTTGTGGTCACTGCGGGTGAGGGTGCGAAGTGGCTCTGACGAGGAGGCCAGATTCGGAATGAATCTGCCACAGTATGTAGCCATGCCAAAAAAACTGTAAACCACCGTGGGGGTCTTTGGAGTGCTGGCTGCTCGTATGACCAAGGCCTTCTTGGGGTCTACTTGTAGTCCTTCCCTGGTGAAGACGTACCCAAAGAAGTCAACCGACTCCTGGTAGAACGAACATTTTGTTTTTTGAAGGGTCAGCCCGCAGTCTTCAAGTTGCCGGAGGGTGACCCGGAGGTGAGTGTGATGTTCTTCCAGGGTGTTTGAGACCACCAGGAGGTCGTCGCTCAGGTTGATGACACCTGCAGACCCGACAGTGCTTCCCTGATGGCATTCTGGAAGACTTTGGCTGCCGACGACACCCCAATACTCAGTCTCTGAGGCCAACGTGGGTGGAGAACATGGTGAAGTACCTGCTCTCGGGTTCTAGCTCCAACTGGTGGTTTCCCGCGTTTAGGTCCAGTTTAGAAAACCACTTGGCCCCGTTCAAATCAGCCACGATGTCATCCATGGTGAGCGTGAGGTGGCGTTACCTCTTGACTGCCAAGTTTGGAAACCTCATGTCTACGCAGAGATGGATGGCTCTGGGCTGCTTTGGCTTGGGAGCCACGACCAGCGGGGACACCCAGGGGTTGGGCCGGGCTCCTTCTCGATGACACGAGGTCTTCTAGCTTCTTCAACTCTTCTTCCCCTTGCGGGCGGAGATTGAACGGCAGTCTTAGGTGCCTCAGGGCGGTAGGCCTCACCATGGTGTCTATGTGGAGCTTGAACCGTTTCCCTTTCAGCTTGCCGAGTCCAGTGAACAGTGCCGGGAACTCCCTCAGGATGTCTTCGGCGTGGGAGTTGTCGACCTCGTTCGCAGGCCTAGGTCTTCTGCCATGTGGCAGCTGAGTAGCGTACCTTTTCTTCCCTCTGTGACGTGGAACCGAGCCACTGTGACATGCTTCCCACTGGCGATTTTGGCCTCGATGACTCCTCGAAGAGGGAGTGGGTCTGTTCCTCCATAGGTGTAGATTCGATCCCTGGTAAATGCGAGCATGCGCCATGGCAACAGATGGTCATACTGCTCCGAATCAATAACGTTGGCTGATGCGCCCGTGTCAATGAGCGGCCGGACAGCGGACCCTTCCACTAGGACAGAGCACATCGGTGGCGGCCTCCGGTGGTTGTCTGACCTGCTGACAAACGATACCACAAACACTTCTTCATCATCGTCTTCGAGGGCGAGGCAGCGCTCCCGTGGAGGGTGAATGAATGAAGCGGATTTGTATAGCGCAACTAAGCCCAATGGGCGTCAAGGCGCCTAACCAAACAGTACTGACTCGCAAATAAGCGGAACTTACTGGTAAGCCTTCATAAAATACCAGGTCTTAAGTGCTTTCCTGAAAAGGACCAAGGAGGGTTGGGACTTAATCTCTAAAGGGAGAGAATTCCAAAGTCGCGGAGCAACGATGGAAAACGCTCTACTACCCCATCTCACCTTCTTGCTTCGGGGGACTACCAATTGATTAGCCTCTGAAGAGCGGAGACATCTACTGGGAATATAACGTGTCAGAAGAGACCCCAGAGCATCCGAAGGGCCAGCAGAGAGGGCTCTGTATGTGAGACAAAGAAGTTTAAAAGAAATCCTGAAATGGATGGGGAGCCAATGTAAGTGTTTCCTAGCAGCTGTTGAGGAGGAGTCTTTTGGGAGAGCCAGAACGAATTTAGCAGCAGCATTCTGCACCACCTGAAGGCGCTGGATGAGATGTTTATTGGTCTCCGCATAAAGTGCATTACAGTAATCCAACCTCAAGCCAACAAGAGCAGTCACAGTTTGCTTGCGTGCCAGTGGTGAGAGATAATGAAGAATTTTTTTTAGGGTCATAATGACTCCCCAACATGTGGATACCGTCCTGCTGACCTGGAGATTCATAGTCAATGAAGTGTCAAAGATGACTCCAAGGTTCCTAGCAGACTTGACAGGGGAAGGGCAAGTTCCTAAGGATGTAGGCCACCAATCACTAGACCAAATATCCTGGTCTTTACCGAAGACAAGGACCTCAGTTTTGTCGGCATTCAGTTTTAAGGAGTTTAACACCATCCAATCCGCAACCAACTGCATACAGGACCTAAAACTGGACGCCGAGACACTGACAGGGTGGGCTAGGGACACCATGATTTGTGTGTCGTCGGCATACGAGACTGCCTCCATCCCCTGAGATCTTACTAACCTAGCAAGGGGGGCAACATAGAAGTTGAATAAAGTTTGGCTTAAAGCAGACCCTTGAGGCACCCCACATTGCAAAGATTTAACAGGGGAGAGGAAGTCTCCAAGCATGACTCTTTGCTCTCTCAGATGTAAAAAAGAGTCAAGGAGACCTAGAGCCGACCTAGCCACCCCTGCCTCCCTTAACCGAGAGGTTAAGATAGAGGGAGACAGGGTATCAAACGCTGCGGTAAGGTCCAAAAGAACTAAAATAGTTGTCTGACCCCCATCAACCTTGCAGCGAATGTTATTTACCACCATCGTCAGAGCAGATTCAGTGCTGTGGAATTTCCTGAATCCATGCTGAGAACTATCAAGAAACTCAGAGGAGTCAAGAAAGGTGGATAGATGGGAATTGAGATGAGCTTCAAGCATCTTAGCAGGAGCAGGTAACAAAGAGATTGGTCTAAAATTCTTCAATACTCCAGGATCAAGGGAAGGCTTTTTAAGGAGAGGTTTAACTATAGCCTTTTTCCAAGCCGCGGGAAAAATACCCTGGACTAGGGCCTCATTCATAACTTCCAGCAGTTGAGGCAAAAAGATCTCCCTGCACTCCTTTAAAACTCTTAAAAGACAGGGATCAGCAGGAGAAGCAGACTTAGTCCTATCGAGTAGGACATTGAGACCCTCAAGGGAGAGCGGCGGAAAGAGGGTAAGGAACTTATTGGGGTCCTTCCTCCAGGACTCTGCGGCCTTAACAACAAGGAGGGAACCATCATCTGATACATTCCTCTGAGTTTCTAAGTCCTGATGAATATCCGAAATTTTCTTATAAAAGAAATCGGAAATATTGTTGCATAACTCCTGCGAGTCCACAACTGGATCCGGTGACTGAAAAGAACACAGAGAGTCAACTATTTTAAACAATTCTTTGGACGAGGGGAGGGAAGCCGTCAAATTAGAAAAATAGTCTTGTTTTTCCTTGATCACATTAGCTTTATAAGTTCGTAGAGACAGCTTGTGATCATCTCTATCAGAAGGATCCCAAGACTTACGCCATTTCCTCTCCTTGGCTCTACAAGTTTGTCTAAGGAGTCTTAGAGACTCTGTGAACCAGGGCGCTGAGGGTTTACGACGAGCCACATATCGCAAAGAAGCGGGGGCAAGCACATCAACCGCTCTGCTAACATCTCGTGAGGACAAAACCCCAGAGCCTCTTATAAGAGGAGCGAGGGCTTGGGTGGTAATATTTTTATAGCTTCTTTTCCAGACTCTATTATTGATGGCACAACTACGGGGCTCTTCAATAGAGATTGTGAGTTCAAGGGGTACAGCCAGATGGTCCGACCAGGCCAAGGGAATGGGAGAGCCAGCTGAGAGTCTAGGGTGGTTGGTAAAGACCCCGTCTAGTGTATGGCCCGCTCGATGAGTAGGGCCTTTCACCAGCTGGCTAAGCTCACAGGCTTCTAACGAATTAATCAACTGAGATGTATCTCTTGCTCCAAGATCCTCCAGATGGCAGTTTAAATCCCCCAGAATAGTGAGCTGCGATTTACCAAAGTAAGGCTCTAAGATTCGAAGTAAATCGGAGCAGAAACTCGTTCTGGGACCAGGCGGTCTATAAACGAGAATGCCCGTGAAGGAAGCTGTAGGCGAAGAAGAGATACAGAAGTACATAGCCTCAAAAGAGTCCGAGGGCTCAGAAACAGTCTTTATCACACAGGAAAATGGGGCTCTACACAAAATTGCCAACCCTCCCCCTCTACGTCCCACTCTATCCTGTCTATGAATCGTGAAGCCCTCCGGAATTGCCAGTAATAAATCATGTCCGGAAGAGTCGGAGGCCTAGGTTTCCGAGACAAAGACCCAGTCCGGTTGCCTATCAGTGACGAACTCATGGAACGCAATATTATTCTTGATAAGCGACCTGGCGTTGATCAAGAAGCCCTTTTTAGATTGTGTAGTAATCCGACTAGCTAATAGATTAGAAGAACCTCCCCCCACCCCTTTAGGTGGAGACAGAACCGCCCCACATAGGCGGCATGAAGATGAAAATCTCAAATCCTCAGGGGAGAGAGAGAAATGGCAAGCTAGAGGTCGAGGTCTGAAGGCAAGCAACTCACCTATTGAATAATTCCTCACTATATTTAACGAGCAATGCGGAGTCCGGTCGGCCAGCCCGCCCATCAGCACGTCCTCAGCGCGGACGGGCGCAGACGGGCTGAACTCAGGCGTAACTCCGGCGGAAGTCCGGCGACTCCGCTGCGCGAGTCCGCTGCGCGAAGGCATGACTCCCTTTTCAAGTGTCTATGGCCCTACGGAGAGCTAGAGCGTCCAAGCCACACGCTCACCTCGTAGTACTCCTAAGATGGCGCCCTATCGACTTCAATGAGACCGGGAGATGGACCCGCCCAACAGCGGTGAGCAATACAAATTATAGTGCAAGCAGGGGACCTAGAGAATAAAACCAGGGAATAATTCAAAATTAAAAACTAAATAAGATACAAAACGAGGGAGTTTTAAAAAGCCAAAGGCCAGTAGTTCCAGGTATAAAGCGCTCGCAAAAGCGCCAGCGCTACAAAAAGTTTCACAAGTGGTTAGTCAGCAAGGGAGAACAGACAGTTTATCTCCCTTTTCAAGTGTCTATGGCCCTACGGAGAGCTAGAGCGTCCAAGCCACACGCTCACCTCGTAGTACTCCTAAGATGGCGCCCTATCGACTTCAATGAGACCGGGAGATGGACCCGCCCAACAGCGGTGAGCAATACAAATTATAGTGCAAGCAGGGGACCTAGAGAATAAAACCAGGGAATAATTCAAAATTAAAAACTAAATAAGATACAAAACGAGGGAGTTTTAAAGAGCCAAAGGCCAGTAGTTCCAGGTATAAAGCGCTCGCAAAAGCGCCAGCGCTACAACAAGTTTCACAAGTGATTAGTCAGCAAGGGAGAACAGACAGTTTACCTCCCTTTTCAAGTGTCTATGGCCCTACGGAGAGCTAGAGCGTCCAAGCCACACGCTCACCTCGTAGTACTCCTAAAATGGCGCCCTATCGACTTCAATGAGACCAGGAGATGGACCCGCCCAACAGCGGTGAGCAATACAAATTATAGTGCAAGCAGGGGACCTAGAGAATAAAACCAGGGAATAATTCAAAATTAAAAACTAAATAGGATACAAAACGAGGGAGTTTTAAAAAGCCAAAGGCCAGTAGTTCCAGGTATAAAGCGTTCGCAAAAGCGCCAGCGCTACAACAAGTTTCACAAGTGATTAGTCAGCAAGGGAGAACAGACAGTTTACCTCCCTTTTTAAGTGTCTATGGCCCTACGGAGAGCTAGAGCGTCCAAGCCACACGCTCACCTCGTAGTACTCCTAAGATGGCGCCCTATCGACTTCAATGAGACCGGGAGATGGACCCGCCCAACAGCGGTGAGCAATACAAATTATAGTGCAAGCAGGGGACCTAGAGAATAAAACCAGGGAATAATTCAAAATTAAAAACTAAATAAGATACAAAACGAGGGAGTTTTAAAAAGCCAAAGGCCAGTAGTTCCAGGTATAAAGCGCTCGCAAAAGCGCCAGCGCTGCAACAAGTTTCACAAGTGATTAGTCAGCAAGCGTCATGCGACTGTGGGTCTTCGAGCGAGACCTGGCACAGGTGTTGTGACATTCCTCGTGACTTTTGAGGGGCGTACCGGGACCGGCAACTTCGACACACCCTAGCGAAGTGGTTCATCTTTCCGCAGTGGGAGCACGTCTTCCCCCTTGCTCCACACACTGATGTCACCGGTTGGTCCTCTCCGCAGTTGCTGCATGGCCCTCCGGTCGTCGTCCTCGGTGCCTGGCGAGCCATGGTGGGATGCTGTTGGATCGTCTCCACCCTTTTCTCTTTGACGGGCGCATATCTTGGCGCGGGCGGTGCCGCGACAGTCTTGTGCAGAGCAGCCTCCATTTCGCCAGGCCGGACGTCCGACAGTTCATGAGACCGGGCCAGGATGAGGATCTCGTCCAGAGGGATCCCTGGTTGTCCAAGGATCAGCTTCTGCAACAGTGTTGAGCGGCGCCCCTGGATGACTTGGCCGCGTATCGCTTCCCTTTGGTCCAGGAAGGCGCACATGCTGGCCAGCCGGTGCAGCCGCGCGTAGAACATGTCCACGGACTCTGTGTCTGACTGCGACGCCTGTCTAAACTTGAACCACTCGAAGTCAGGGTTAACTTGAGGGTCAAAACGCCTGTTGAGCGCAGCAACCGCCGCCTCATAGTCATCGTCGTTGCCTGTGTTGGGTAGAGTTTCAAAAAGATCGTAGATCTCTGCGCCTCGATAATAGATGAGCAGCGACCTTTTCACTGTGCCATCAGTCTCTCTAGTTCCTTTGAAATAGTGGTTCAGCTGTCCGATCCACGCCTTCCACCGTGGGGCCGCCGTGACGGGGTCTGCTGTTTTGCTGAAGGGTGGCAGCGGGGAGACAACTGTGTGACTGTGTCCTGGAGGTGGTGCGTTGGTACCCCTGTTTGGATTGTCCACTTCGGCCTGCTGACCGGCAGCTCCTGCTGGGTCCTGGTTGCTCATGGCACCGGTGCGTTCGTGCCCGGGCGCAGTGGCGCGGTTCTGGCGCTAAGGTCCTGCAAGCAAACCTGAGCGTTGGCGCGTGGCCACGTGGGAATGACTGGTCTTCTGGGCCTGTTCTCCTGGGGAGGTGGCTTTGTCCCCCTATGTGCTCTGTGGTGGATGGTATTCTGCTTGCCAGCGTGGGGAGCCCACAGGTATGGCGTGGTCTCCGTGGCTGGTGTTGGGCTCAGCTGATCCCCCTCCCAAGCGTGGAGACAGACTTGCAGGGCTGTTATTGCTGCCTGGGGCCTGCTGGCTTGACAGTGTACCTGGGCCTCTCTGGTGTCATTGGGCCATTGTATCGCTTTAGGAGCTGGCAGATGGGGGTAGATGGGGAAGGCCTTAGCCCCGGGGAGACTCCCTCACACTTCCCAGTGAAGGAGGCCTGCAGTACCGCTACGCACCACAGGGGGGGGGGGTACTGTGCCGGGCCTATCACTCACCGGTGACGTCTTCTTGGGCCGTGCACACTGCCAGCTTGAGCATGCTCCCGCTGCTCTGGGGAGGCGTGCGGGCGGGTGCAGGGCGCTCCGGCAGGAGTCAGGGTGCTGAGCGACGTGTGGGCCCCGCAGTGGCAGCAGTGTAGCACGTAGGGGGGCAGGCCTGGGCTGCAGACGGCGGCACTCGTGGGCGCAGGCAGGATCCTCACAGAGATGAGGACGGAGCGTCGCAGATGGGCTCCGCGTGCTCCCTGCTGGGTAAAGTCTCGGAGGCGGTGCACGCGTTGGTTGCGACCGGCCTCGTCGCCAATGTAGCGCAGCAGGCCTAGAGACTAAAGGCCGCAGCAGCGCTGTAAATGAAGGTACGCCACACCAGTTTACTATACTTGGCCGGAAGACCCCGAGCGGTCTCCTGCTGTTTATTTATCCCCTCGGGTAGAGCCCGCCCGAGGGGTGGATTCATGCGTGTGTGAGTGATACATTGTAGTGGAGAGCCCGGATGGCTCTCTACAGGGAGAACGTTTTAGATGGCTGATACTAAAGCACATCTGCTATCCAGAACACAGCGGTTTGAAGTTTGTAAATAGGGGCAAGCACACTCACTTGCGCACGTACAAACACACTTCATAACCCTAAACATGTGAACTATCTGCCTTGCACTGGTGGGAGATAATGCAGACACTTCAAATGTCCTTGAACGACAAGTTTCAAAGACACAAGAACACTCTCCATGTGCCAATTCTGACTGCACACCTCAATGTAATATAGTAAATTCACACTGGGGAAAAAAGATTATTTTCAGGCCCTGTTAGACCACCATCAACTAGCGTCGTCATTACTTTTTGTTCTCCTTCATTTTACTTTGAAACTCTCTCCTTTAAAACAACAAATAAACGTGCAGTCTTCTTTGTACTTTGACTCCAATTACAACTGGTCTTGTGGGGAGATGGGGAAGTCGCTGCTTATGTCTGTTGTGTTAACCCTGCATGTGTTAGGACTGTTGTGTTAGGCCATTAAAATTCTAACTACGTAGTATGGGAGATACACTGGTACACAAATATGTTTACACAATCACGTAAAACTACAAGCCCCCATCAGTGTAGGGGGGCGGGGGGAATCACTTGCCTTGCTTCCTTTATTATTTCAGCCAGAAAGGTCTCCACTGGATCTCCATGGCGGACGTAAAGGCAGAAATTGAACTCTGCATCCTGCAAATAGGAGGCCGGAATAAAAACGCAGAGGCGGGACCAAGATAAGAAAGGCCATCCTAAGTCCTCTCCCACCTTCTAGCCCTATCAGAATTTGGGACAGGACTGAAAATCCTGCTCGATGTTGTGTATGTTTTGCAATTGGTGCCGGGATGCACCGATTCGCGCCCGACACCCCTCGATAAGCATATTTATTTAATAGGCGTACTGTGCTGATTAAGACGTGCAGCATGGCTGTTAAATTCAATAGAAAGTGCATATGTGAGGGTACGTAGCTGAATTACACCCTCACACATGTGCTATCCAGGCATGCATTTTACAGATTGCCATAAACATACACGGCAATCTGAAGATGAGTGCTTCAGCCCCACCCACTCCCTCCTCCTCGTACAATGAGCTAGAGAGGCTGCTATACACACTGGCAGAAAGCATAAAAACACGATCATATTCAAATGAACGTGTTTTCATATACAGTGCCAGTAAGTGAGTAGCGGGTGTCTTCTTTCACTATAGCATCTGGGTGTGTAACTTATCGCAGGTGGCAGGGCACCACCCATTTGCTCTTGAGGACGAACCACATGCCATAGGCTGCAAGTGACGATACGACGAGGTTGCTCCCGTTGAAGTCTAGGGTATCATCCTGATATACAGGTCTGCAATTTCCAGTTGCGGCATGCAGCACTGCTATAATGAAAATATTATGTGCGGCTGAGAGAAAAAAAAATAACGTGCGGTGTGCTGTGATGCTAAAGTGAAAACATTATGCATGTCTGGAAAAAAAAAAGCGCTGCGTGCGGCGTTGCTTTTAAAACACGAAATGCGCGCGTCCCTGCTCACTCCCGTGGCAATATTCCATGGGAGTGAAGGTGCGAAAAAAAGTGGGACATGCACCCTCCATTATATCTGACACACACAAAAGCCTATCCACAGCGTGGGAGGAGTCAGACCCCACAAAGTAGAGATAACAGATCGCCACAGCACAAGCGCTGTAAGCTCGACTTAAAAAGGAAGAAAAACTTTCACAGCAAAAGCTCAATTTAAAAAGAAGAAGGTGGCTGGGGTAAAAGTAAAACATGCCACAAATATTGAGGACTCTACTTCTTAACGGGGAGTGGGCTCTGACTCTGCTGGAAAGTGCGACAGAACACATGAAATTTCGCCAGAATCTTATGAAGTGTCTGGCAGCAGAAGCAACAAATGACTACGTCCAGGTGGAAACACCGGACCAGAGACTAAATGTCCTAAGTCAATTATACTAATTACAACTCCAAATGGAGGGGGATATACCACATATTAGAACATTGGAATGTGGAGCACTCCATTGTAGACAATGAGTGCTTCTACGGGCCGGTAAAGGCCCGCAGAGCAACATTCCAATGTTTTACAAAAGCCTCTCGAATCCCCTCGAGCTTCTAGAATCCTTTGTTTAATTTGTTGGAACATTCTGCCCTCTAGTGGCAGAATGTTCTAATAGCCTTATAGCCCTTCGTAGCAGGGCTATACCGCTATTAAAGTCCCGTTGCGTTTGTTAAAGTCCCTCGCCTTCGGCTCGGGCCTTTAACGCTGCAGCGGGCCTTTAATAGCCGGTATAGCCCGCTACGGCGGGCTATAAGGCTATACTATTAATGTTCTCTTTTAGGAGGACTTGTCATGCAGCTATGACATTCTCTTGGCTGGAAAACGATTGGCCACCTGAGTTTGTTAGAAGTGTCCCACCAAGAGAAACAGAAATTCTAGCAACTTTTTCTGACCTCCTTTCAGAATCAGGAAAACACACATACGTGAAGGAGTGGGCCCTAGCACAAGCCCCAACGTTATATCGCAAACACGTGGGTTGGGATAAAGGATCCACATCATACCCATAAGGTCCGGTCCACAAGCTCAGACACAATATCACATATAACATGAAGCATAACAACAGGCTAGAGAAATACTCACACAACATGAATATCGCGTGTAATAGTAAATTGCACCTCACCAACGAACAATCCTTTGTTTACAGTAATGAAACCAGATCATTCATATCACTTAATCTTAGACTAGAGATAATTGAACAGTGCTGCACGCACATTTGCAGTACAAAACGTGCATGGCGCAGCACTAATTAATAATATAGTGTGCAAATAAATATAAAACCACATTATTAAACAATTTTTTTTTGCCTAAATATAGTCCCTGAAAGAAAGTGTCTGACTTCATTTAGCGCCCTCGACTCAAAAACAATTTTGTTGTTTGCCACAAAGGTATAAGAATAGCCCTGGGCTGTTCTCAGCCCATGTAACTGAACTGTTACAGCAATTTGATGACCAAGCATTTTCCTATGTTGATGACATATACTTGACTGATGATGACTTAGCAACACCTTGTCAGAGTAGATCACGTAATTCTAGGATTTGATCACATGGACTACAATTTAAAAAAATCAAAAATTGCCTATCTCATTTGTCCTGTTCTTGGGGCATGAGTTGCCAAGGCAAGACTAAATGTTTAGTGGCACATTTCCTACAGAAGTGTGCTCTTTTACAACCTCCAAACATGTTGAAAAAACTCCAATCAATATTGGCAGAACATGCATTCCAAATTATGCACAGCGGGTAAAACCGTTTTATAATTTAATTTGTCCTGACTTTTCAAGCACACATTGGACACCACAACATACTGTGTGTTTGCGTTCAGTACAAGCTGACATGCTAGCTTCAAAACATATTACACATGTGTTAGCACCTCAAATTTGCTGATCTGTGTAATCGCGAGAACCTCAGGTTACATATATGTCACATTCAATGAGGGTTACACTGTACTATTTGCAAATCCCATTTATACACTAATGCAGGAATGTGTTTGCACTGACGAAAAAGATACTGACAGCATTACAGACTGCTGTAGTGAAAGAGAGATCATTGACTCGGGGAAAATAAAAAATTGCTGTGGTCCCGATTCCAGCCTTAGAGGCTGCCACAAAGGACAGTGTCCCTAATGTGAAAGCTTTACATCCCAGATGGATACAATTCACTAAGAGCAACAGATGTAGATGAAGTCTTCAACTCTACATTACAGACACAAGCATACCTCCAATATGAACATAAATATATCCTATACTCAGTGAAATAATGCCTCTAGATCAGAGGTCTTCAAACTTTTGTAGGTTGAGCCCCCCCAGCTCAATTTTTTCAGATGTTGGGCCCCCCCACCACCTGACAGAAATTTCTGGAATCTAGTACACTACATAATCGACCGCCACATGCATATCTCTGGCCTTATCCAGCAAATAATGTTCAACACAATAAGAGTGCTTGGCAAAGTGCAGGTTTGTGAGTCGGTGTGGTGAAATGACAGGCTTATTACACAGCTCAAACACCATTTTTCAAGATAAAATGTGCGCAAATAGTTTTTACTAGGATGCTTTATTTTATACATGACATAGATTGATAATAACACCACCAACATAAATGTGACGGGTGTGCCTGTTTTTCGCCACATCTGTGCATGGATTTTTGCTACTGCCATCCTCAGGTTGTGCTTGTAGGAACCTGGGGTCACCAGGCCCTATAGGCGGTAGCGTGGCGCGAGCCGGTCGGGCAACCAGAGGGCTATGTGTTAAGCAACCATCCACCACACGCTTCTCATGGACTAGAGTCACACACAATAAGGGACGCCACACCGTTTAAATTATGCAAATACTTCAAGTTTATCCAAGTATAGCTGGTCAGATGCAGTTCAGGAAATAACAAGGTAATACATGAATCATAATACCATTGTGACATTACATTCGACACTCTGGGTGATATCTATGCAGTGCCTAACCTTGTTCTAGCGCCGTGCGCGCTTACGTAAAGTCTTTCCCTGAACCGGCCGTCTAACTAAGCGTAATACTTGACAGGGGACACATTGGGTTCACTAACATGGCGCCTGTAGAACTGAGCGCTCCTCGTGATCAAGGGCCCCTAGTACTGTGAAGCAAGGCATATAAACAGCGCTACGCGCAATCAGTTGCATGTGGATACGTTTGCGTAGAACATTTAATACATCGCGTGACTCGTAATCAGTCGCATGTCATTACCTTTGAGCAGAGCATATAACACAGTGCGCTACTCGCATTCCTGGGCATGTAACTACTTTCGAGCAGAGCATATAACACAATGCGCTACTCCCATTCCTTGGCATGTAATTACTTTCGAGCAGAACATGTAACACAGTGCGCTACTCGCATTCCTTGGCATGTAATTACTTTCGAGCAGAGCACATAACACAATGCGCTACTCGCATTCCTTGGCATGTAATTACTTTCGAGCAGAGCATATAACACAATGCGCTACTCGCATTCCTTGGCATGTAATTACTTTCGAGCAGAGCATATAACACAATGCGCTACTCGCATTCCTTGGCATGTAATTACTTTCGAGCAGAGCATATAACACAATGCGCTACTCGCATTCCTTGGCATATAGTTACTTTCGAGCAGTGCATATACCACATGGGATTACTCGCCGTCCCGGTCCCTCCGGCTGAGGAAGCAGAGTCGGTGGCGTGAAGCGCCACACGAGAGTAATGTCTGTCAGTACTTTGAACGGCTTCCAGCGGGGAAGATTACTGGACTTGAGGAGCGAGTCCCTATGCTCCGGTGCAGTTCACAGAGCACCGCGCTCAGTAACACAGGAGGGGGGACACGGACAGGATCCCTCGGCGGGGTCTCTCCGTCGCGCAGGCAGGGGAGGGGGTTCCCATGGAGGGGACAACCCGGGCCAAGTGCGGTGTGGTTTCCAGACCAGCAGGGGGCGCACCAGGGGGGATCTCGGCCTCCGGGCTTACCTCCGTCTCGGCGTCAGCAGGCGTCCGTCCTCACGACGTTGGGGGAACTCGGCCCCGACCTTGCGCTTCTCCTCACACGGCTGCGACGGCAGCGACGGGGCCCCGGACTTCGCCTGGGCCTCGCGACACAGCAGAGCACTCTCCCAGGCCTCCAGGCCGCGGCGGTGAGCGCGCTGGCTTCGTCGTCGCAGGGGGGGCTCAAATTAAGGATGGGGGTAAAGTGCTCAGCGGAGCACGCTGCCGGGGGTCCCAGACCAGGGCAGGGAGCGCGGGGGTCACAGCGCTAGTACCTGGTCGATCCCCGGTGGCTTGGCAATCGGCGTAGTATTTTGTTCACTAGGGTAGCTTGGACACGCAGTCTCAGCTCTGGCATTCAAGGCTTACAGCTCGCTCTTGTCATGCAATCTCAGTTCTTAAAGTTAGGTTTCAGTTCTCAGTTGACAGATGAAGTCTTTTGGCGCAGATGTATCTGGCGCCCTTAAGGGGTTCTGTTACAGGGGTAGGGATGGAGAGGGCGACTAGGTCCTTCCTAGTCAGGCTGGCAGAGAGTCTCTGGGTCCTCCTACTACTGGGCAAGATCAGTGGGATTCACAGGGCACCTCACTCACTTAAGAGGCAGTACCTAAATCCTGTCACTCTCAGAGGCATAAGTCCCTGGCCAGGCCCTACCGCCTACACTCCTGGTGGATTCTTCCAGCTCTGCTTCACCCCAATGGCCAACTCACCACAAAAGCTTCCCTCCCACTCTTAAGTAGCCCTAGGTCAGGTGACCTCTAGCCAAGGCGGCAAAAGTAAAACCCCACCTCCCTTCTAGAAGGTTCCAGCTTCTTCCAGGAGCTTCCCCACTCTAACTATGGGACAAAAAGGCGGGCTGGTATCGCAACATTGTTGTGGGTCCCAGCCAGCTCCTGGCAGCTAGGGTGCTACTATGAAAAACGACCACCCTGCAGTAGCAGGGGTCTGTGGCAGCCATCTTGGGAGAAGGGAGCACCTGCACCTTAACACTGCCTGGCAATGAAAAGGCGCCCGGAGACCTAGTCCAACATAAAAATGAGGGTGGAAAAAATGAGGCACGATACAAAAATAGAAGGGGAGACCACCCTAGGGCTGACAGGTCCAACAGTGCTCCACACCCAGTCTTGAACGGTACTTAGTCTTTAATACTGCAAGTGCTGAGAACCCAATCTCACATAAATAGGACAAGCTGAAAGCCAAGAGAGTTTTGATAGCAGTTTCTCTCAAAGCTGAATATTCTGCAGACATTTTCAGCCAAAACAGGGACTGTAAGGGAGATAGCGTTGTCAGATTTTCAAGCACTCCCTAGCTCAGAGCTGGTACACGAGAAACAAATCTTCTTTAGAAATCAGTAACAAACGTTTTAGGCAGCATTATAATGGGAAAATTGCCCACCAATCTGTTATGGACCCAAAGACAAAGTTGAAAGTCCACAGAGAGGCGTTGAACGAACACCTACTTGAGAATTCCTTAGTGGTACGATAAGTTGCTTGCCCGAAGCAGTGGGGGTTAAGGACACGTCGGGCTTATGTTTAAAAAAAAATAGAACTAATAATGAATGAATGTTGTTATCTATTTTACTTCAGAGCAATGTTGTCTGACAGACTTTGTGGTGGCAGGGACATGTTAAGGATTTTGGGTGCCCTGGGCCAAAACTATTTTGGGGGCCCCTGCTCAGTACAGCTTCGAGTTTAAATGATTTACTTTCAGCTCTGTCATACCCTCTTTAGCCAGGCTACTAACGGTGCACAGGCACTATGGTCGAAATTCTAAAAGCGTTTACATCTAATATTCAGAGATAGTGATGTGTTTTCACTGTTGTAACAAAGCAGCAGCCCACTAATTTTACAGCAAATAATATCTGTGATTTTCTCCAATTTCACATATGTGAGGACCCGCTTGGATCTAAAATAAACTTTTTTATGGTTGTTGCATGAAACAAACACATTTCTCTGCAAATAGTAATAGCCTCCTTACATCAATAACATTAAAAAGAAATGAAACAAAACGGTATTTACAAGAATCTGTTTAGGAATTATTCCAGGCCATCGGGCGAAAACAGAGCTTTCTCTATCAAGGGTCCCCCTGAAAGGCTGGATTGCAGCGCATGTAAATGTGTCCTTTTGTAATTTAGGACGAAAAACCTTGATGGGGCATGACATGCCCATAATCGTGTACAGGGGCGCAACTAGACCTGAACTTCGGGTGGGGGCTAACACTCCCAGACAGGGCTGGCCCTAGCACTTGTTGCACACTGTGCACCAGTCTTTTTTGGTGCCCCCTCCCACATTTCCTCCTTCTCCATGAATTTCCTCACTACTACTCACCAACTATCCACTTCCTCTATCTAGAGCACCTTTCTGGCAAACATTTCATTTTTTTTATAGCGCTACTCATTGTTTACTCACACTCAGTTCAGTGATCTGCATGGTACACGTTCTTTGTAGCAGGCACATTAAACCTCTGCACTGTGTAGGTGGCAGGAGTGCTCATATGAGTGCACGGTGAGCAGTGTGAGAGTAGGGTAAGAGGAGTGACTGCAGGGTGAGTGAGGTGACCATATGAATTTGGGTGCGGATGTGAGTGCAGAGTGGGACAAATGAATGTATGGTTAGTGGTGAGTTTACTTGAGTGAAACTGTCTTGCTGCCACTCTACCGTCCCATCTTTACAGGCAGGTCCAACGTGTGGCGCCTCCCAGTGTAGAAGGCTCATGAAGGTGCTGGGCCTGATCCACACCTGTTTCTGTACCTTAAATTTATTTTGAAGCGTGGACTTGGAGCTTATGAAAAAAACACCCTCTTCCCACCTTTCCTTGTGACAGCCCTGCTATGTATGTTTTTTGCTCGGGCAGAAATATAGGGTCTGGATTTGAGCTGTGAAGATAGCTCAGTAAGGTTAGTGCTAGCCCATAGACTAGCACGTCATAGTCTTGAATCCGACAGAACAAACTCAAGCTTTAACCCATCTGTGGTTGACAAAAGGAATACCATCGAGCTGCCTAAGAACACCAACTATTTAAGCATAAAAAATCTATTCAGTTTATTATTCACTATATAAATATTTATTATTGTTTGTATTTCTATTAGTGAAAGGGGCTAACTAAAAGCTGCTTCTAGAACCGTAAGCTGTTGGAATGCAGCATAACTCTACAAAGGAAATAATTTACTCCCACACTGCTCCAGCACATACCTGTTCTCATCTGACGACTGATTTTGAGGTTTGCCGGCTGTTGTTAAAGATCTATTTGATCCTGCAGTTAAACCTGCACTGCTAGATGTTATCACCTGCGCTGGGTTCTTGATGGAATTCCGACCTCAGAGCAATAAAAACATAATTGGAAAATAAAAGTGGCTAAAAATATTTTCTTATTTCCGCCACTGTCCTGGTGCCTTACGAGAATTTTAAAAGCAAAGGTAGCTTGGAGTTCAGGGAACAGGCTTCCCATGACGAACGCTGAGAAGGTTCTACCTGGGAGGTCAGGAGAGTTATGCCGAGGTGCAGTACACACCTTCATCGCTGAATGGCTTGAGTATTGTGTCGTGGGAAGCCTGTCTTCCAAATGTGACCCATTTGTAGGTTCGGTATCAATACTGGTCCATTCACGGCACTGATTATGAGATCTGCCTCAGGATCTTTTCCACCAGTGGAAGGAAGCACTTTATTAGTATCAGATAATACTGGTGCACGATGTTATCAAAGCTGTGCCTTCCCCAGTGTTTTCAAGGGGGGGGGGGACATAAGGTCTAGTTTTCGACCGTGAGACCTGGCTTTTAATCCTAGCCCTGGCATTTGACCAAAAGTCATGCGATTCTGGACAAAACAATTGATATCCCTGTGTCTCAAATTCATGCATACGCACATTGTGATTTATATGTGTAATCTAAAAGCCCAGCAGACAGTGTGCGGTGAGATAGAGTTTAAATCTAATTTTTCATTCCTCACCGACCCTTTATCCCCCTGCCCTCCTCATCACATCCTGGTTTCTGTAATCTGATCTCAACCAGACTCCACACCATCATTTTCTATGTACATGGCCTTAAGTTTGCCATGCATCTGCTACAATAAAAATGTTACCTGTAAAGGATCCCTGTGCTCCTGAAAGCTAGGTCTGCACTGTATCACAATATGTCAGTTAATTTAAATGAGATGGGTGTCTGTTGAGCATGGTAAACCGCTTCCTGTAGAAGTGGATTGCTTAAGTTTTTAGTAGTTTTACAGAATCAGCGTCTTGAAGGGTGAAAACATAACACATGCTTTCTCCTTGTGGACTGGCTAGATTTATGAGATTGTTACTGGCATGCACTTCCTAGGCTCCGGAGAAAGTGGTAGCTTACTGTAACGACACTGGGAATATATTGCCTGCCGCCTATATGAATTAATAGCTCGTCTTGGGGAGCAGGAGATTGACAGATCTATAGTGCAGTGTTCCACATTTGGAGTAGAAGTGTAAGATGGGAAATAAACTTTGTCTCCTTTCTGGGAAGAGCTAACCCTCCCAGGAGGGGGTTAATTCATAGAGCTGAAGTGCTTCAGCTGCAGTGAGAGGCAAGGAGTCTCCTCTGCTATGATATCGAATGCGAAGGACCAGGACTGTCTGTTAGTTTGCTTTCGTTTTAGCAGAGGAGACGTCCTGCCTCTCACTGCAGCTGAAGCATTTCAGCTCCATGAATGAACCCCCTCCTGAGACGGTTAACATAACAAAAGCATGGGCAGGTCGTGCCCCATCGATTTTCCCCTACCTCCCCCAACCCACCCATACCGGAGTTCTCCAAGAAGACTTGCCACAACGGAGGCAGGGAACAAAGGTTAGATTAGAGTGGAGTGTGTGCCCCCCTAGGATGGCGTTGTGCCCCCCCAGGGGGGCGCGCCCCACAGATTGAAGAACTCTGCTCTAGACCATTATGACTTGGTAATTTATACTGATTGTTGGAAATTGTTTTTTGGGTTGGCAGGGGTATGCACCTAAACCAGGCAGAATCCACCACTCTAGTCAGGATAAGGGGATTAGACGTCTAAAATAACCCCCTTGATAGCTTGGCATGAACAGTCAGGCTTATCTCAGAGGTAGTGTGTAAAACATTTGCACATAACCAACAGGAATACAGTGAAAACACTATAAAATGACACCACACCAGTTTTAGAAAAATATTCAATATTTATCGGTATAAAACAAGACCGAAACGATAAAAATTCAGCATACAGTGATCAAAATATGAATAAAGCTAAAATAGACTTTATGTACAGTTCTTTGAAGTCTATAGTTCCGTCCGGGGCCATCACGGCGTTGTGAACAAACAAATCCAACAGTTCTGGACGGTCATGGCATCGCAGGCCAGCTACAGTGTTGGGGAGACCCATAAAACAGCAACTTTGGAGATGCAGTGCGTCAGACCTTGCGGTAAGCACCGGACTAGCAGCGTCGGCAAGCGTCGGTTCCGGACATCGGTGCAAGAATCGTCGGGACCTTGAAGTCACATGTGTGAGTTTGAAGTCAGGAGCACCGGTAGGCATCGGGGCTGCGGTGTGAAGCAGAACGGTGCAACATGTGGTGCCCTCAGGTCATGCTGCAGGCAGCGGCTCAGTGGCAGTCGTCCAGCAGTGTCGTGAGACCAGAGCTACAGTGCGAAGTGGGGCGGTGCTTGTTGCGGTGCTGACAGGTCATAGTGCAAGCAGCTGTGTCCTCGTTGCTGAAGTGCTGTCGCCGGTAGACTTAAGGCTTTCGGTGCGAGACGGGGGAATGTGTTGTGCGGGGCCCACAGGTCGCAGAACAAGCAGCGGCATCAGTTAACAATCTGGAGTCGATGGCGCTGGCATCGGTGGGTCAAGACTGCGGTGTGGGATGGGGTGATGCATCAAGTAACCTATGAGCAGTACCCCCGAACCACAGTGTAGGCAGCGGCGTCGATGTCTGCTTGGAGCGGTGGCGGTGAGACCAGGGCTGCAGTGCGAAGTGGGATGGTGCTCCCTGTTCTCCATAAGCACTCTCCACAGGTCACAGTGCAGGCAGCGGCGTCGGTGACGGTGTTGCAGCATCGTCGGGGAGACCAGGGCAGCGGTCTGAAGTGAGGCGGTGCCCTCTGCAGTGCCTTCGAATCACAGAGCAGTCATCAGCATCATTTATCGGGTCGGGTTACCTTTTCTCCTCTATGGCAGCTGAAACATCCAGTTCTAGTAGCCGGTGCTCAGAAGATGTTGAAGTATTTGATTTCCCTGAGACTTCCAACAGGAGGCACGCTCTACATCAAGCCCCGGGAGATACTTAGGATGCAGAGAGCACAGTCCAGTCCTTTCCCTGCCGAAGACAGAAGCAGCAACTGCAGACCAACTCAGCAACGCACACAGCAAAGTGCTAGTCTCTCCTCACAGCTCTTCCAACTCTTTTACCTGTCAGGTTCCTTAGTCCAGCAGTGATGGAAAGTTCTGGGGTCAGGGACCCAATATTTATACCACATGTTCTCTTTGTCCTGTTTGTGGCAAGGGCCTCTGAGCCCAGTCCAAACCAGTTCTGTGCTTCTGGCCCAGTTTCACTACAGGAGGTGGAGACAGCATTGTGCATAGGAGGCACTGTAAGGTGCTAGTGAAATCTCCTCCCATCACTCTAAATGCAGCCAGGTCTATTCAGCCTGGCTATGAGTCACCCAGGGAAGACAGGATGCTCCTCATCCCCCTCACCCCCCTCCTACCCCCCTTTTGTGTCTGTCTGGTGTGAATGCACATCCCCTGCTCCTGTCACTCTAAACTCAGACAGGGAATACACAAAAGGCAGAGGCACACAGGATGGTTAAGCAAGAAAATGCTCACTTTCTAAAAGTGGCATTTTCAAACACAGAATAGAAAAATCATTTTTACTAAACAACATATCTTTAAATTGGTAGTTCAGGTAACCTACACTGCATGTCCCATCTTGTCCCTATGGAAAATTAGGCTTTTAAGATGTTACTAGACAACCCCCATGTTAGCCTATGGAACAGATAGCCTTTCAATAGAGAAAATCAAACTGCACAGTATTTCACTATCAGGACATGTAACACACACCAGTACAAGTCCCAGTTTTCACATACACTGCACCCTGCCCACAGGGGTATCTTGGGCGTACCTGAGGCTTGTCTTACATGTAAGAAAAGGGAAGGTTAGGGCCTGGCAAGTGGGTGCTCTTACCAGGTCGACATGGCAGTTGAAAACTGTGTGCAGACCCTGCAGTGGCAGGTCTGAGACACCTTTAAAAAGCTACTTGTGTGGGTGACACAATCAGTACTGCAGGCCCGCTAGTAGTATTTGATTTACAAGGCCTGGGCACACGTGTGTCCTGTACTAGGGACTTTTTATTTGTGAAATCTTTTTATTGGCATTTCTTAAATCCGCCCAATACATCCATTTTGTTTAATTGTAGAGTACACAGCATGAATGAAGGACTAGTACTTATAGAGCGCATGGCTACCAAAGGCCTCCCAGCACTAGAGACAAGCCGTCAGACAATCAAGCAATCAGACAGTTCTGGAGAACAGCACGGTCTTCAGTTGTTTACGAAAGCTGAGGTGATTGGTCTCAAATCGGATGTGATCCGGGAGCTGATTCCACCCTCTAGCCTCAACAAGGGAGAAAAGACGTCCCCCACTCCGGGCTCGATGTACTCTGGGGATTATAGCTAGATGTTTTTTCTCAGAGCGGAGGGATCTGTTTGGGAGGTACGGGAGAATAATAGATCGAAGGACCGGCGTGGCCTTAGCTGAGAGTACCTTGTGGACAACGCATAAGGCCTTAAACTGAATTCTCTCAGCCACCGGGAGGCAATGCAGGGATTTAATGTGAGATCTGGCCGATTCCTGCCTATGAACCTGCAGCAGCAATCGAGCCGCACAGTTTTGAACTGTTTGTAGTTTTTTGATGGTTATAGATGGAGACCCTAAGTAAAGCACATTGGCATAATCAAGCCTCAAAAGAATCAGGGCTTGCACCAAAAGCTTCCTAGCAACAAAAGGCAGAAGTGGAAGAACTTTCCTGATCATTTTCAGGATACCATAACAGGTAAGTGCCTGTTCCTTAAGATTTAAACTATGATCCAGCCACACCCGAGACTTTTTATTTGAGTTTTGGGGGCAGGTAAAACCCCCAAACATTGCGGCCAAAGCGTGTTGATGTCCATATTGCTAGTTTTACCCAAGAACATCACCTCGGTCTTGGCCGCATTCAATTTTAAGAAGGAATTGTCCATCCAAACAGAGATCCCCTCCAAGCAGCTGGCCAAGTTGCTCCTAGTATTATCCAAGCTATTCAGGGATGCAATCAGCTGAGTATCATCAGCATACGTAATGATATTAACTCCAAAGGGTTTTACCACCTCAGCCAATGGGCACAGATAGACATTAAAGAACGTGGGGCTCAACGAGGAGCCCTGCGGCACTCCACATCGTAGAGGCATTCTTTCAGAGCTGGTACTACTCTCAAAGACTTGAAAACACCTGGCTGTCAGGAAAGATTCCAGCCATTTAAGTATAGTTCCTGACACCCCACCTCTCTAAGTCTTGTGATCAGAATTTGGTGGTTAACAGTGTCGAATGCCGCACTAAGATCGAGCAATATAATAGCTGTGGACCCGCCACTGTCTACGATTTTCCTAGCTTCTTCGACCACAGCTAGCAAGGCTGTCTCTGTGCCTTGTTGGGGTCTAAAACCCGTTTGAGAAGGGTGGAGACGTTCATTTTCCTCCAGAAATGTGGAGAGAACATGATTGACGTGTTTTTCGCATATCTTTGCAATCCCTGGTAAGAGTGAAATTGGCCGATAATTGGCAAACACCTCGGGGTCCAGGGAGGGTTTCTTCAATAATGCTCTGACCATAGCTCGCTTCCATGTGGACGGCACAATTCCAGAGGACAGCGAACTATTAATAAGCTCCAGAAAGGTTGGTGTGACAGAGTCAAAAACCCGATTGAGGGTCACGGGAGATGATGCATCTCTTGGTGAGCCTGATTTCAGCTGCTCCATGTAGGTTTTCAGGGAGTTTATATCTAGGTGAGGGATGGTCTCAATGGGGGGCTCCGAAAGACGGGGCTCTGCCTCTGTAGGGAGCATTCCTGTGGTCAGAGGAGGAGTAAAGGTGGAGTAAATATCATCAATTTTCTTATGAAAAAATTGGGCCAACCTTGTGCACCGTCCTGCGACGTCCTCTGAAGGCAATGGAGGTTCAGGGGGTTTGATAAGGGTTTTCATAATTTTAAAAATTTCCCTGGGGGAGTAAGATGCGGAAATAATCTTTGCTCCATAATACTCAGCTTGGGCGCTTTTAATTCCTGCTTTATAAAATTTAATTGCTTCTCTGTATTTGATTTTCTCCGCACTTGAAAAATCTCTCCTCCAACGTCTCTCAAGGCGTTTACATACTTGTTTCTGTTCTCTAAGTTTGGGGGAATACCATGCTACACAAAGCCTATCTTTCTTCCTAGTCATCCAGCTTTCCGGGATAAGTGTATCTAAGGATGATTCCAGCCATTGCTGGACTATGTGATTATCTCGTTCAGGGTCATCCCCTAACACCGGTCTAGAGTTGTCGAGGGTAGATGCCCAAGTTTCAACAGAGAGTTTAGACCAGTTTCGGCACCATGTTTTTCCCTTTTCCCGTGGCTGGCTACCCTCCTGGATTGTCCAACCGAAAGGGACCAGGAAATGGTCTGACCAAGGCAGAGGTGTATGCTTACCTACCACAAGACTGTCAATATTGGAGAAGAGTGGGTCGAGGAGGTGGCCTTTCTAATGGGTGGGGGCGAGCACTTTCAAAGTGAGTGTCAAAGCACCCAGATTGTCTATGATCGCCTCAGCATCTGCAGATGTGGAAAGATCCAAGTGAATATTGAGATCACCTAAAACAGAGAAATTTGAAGAGGAGCTAACCGCTTTAGGTAAAGTGTCCGGGAGCACTCTAATAAAGAGGGCCGATGGGCCCAGCGGGCGATAAATGAGGACTCCAGAGAAAGTGCATGTAGGTGAAAAGCCAAGTGAAAAAAGCAAACTTTCACAGCCTGGAATCAGGCCGGGTGTAATCCGACAGTTGAATTTGTCTTTAAACATAATAGCCAGGCCCCCTCCTCTGCTCCCTTCCCGATCCTGTCTCTGAATCACATATCCAGGGGGGAGAGCTTGTACTACCGCTGGGTCAGATACAGTTGAGACCCAGGTTTCGGTAAGAAACAAGGCATCTAAATCATGTTCCTTGAGGAGCAGGCAAAGCTCTATGGTGTGTCTGGGTAGTGAGCGGCAGTTTAAAAGGGCCATCCTGAAAGTCGTTAAGACTGGCAGGCATTTCTCCCCTGCGGGCGTACGCCAGGAGTCTAAATCAAAGCCGCATTGGGGACATTTATAACAGTCCTTGACTAACCTCTGTAGGCAGTTATGGGGTGACATATCTCTTACCTGACGTAACTGCTCAGAGGTGTAGGATATTTTTTCTCTCGTTACGCGGCCAAGGGTCCTGGCCCCTAAGCCCAGTCGGGCGCGGACGGGTGCAGACGGGCTTGCCTTAGGCGCGCCTTCAGCGCGCCAGCGGCGTGCCCGCTGCGCGGCCGCGTCATCCGCCGCTTTTGAGGAGAGATGAGCGTAGGGGCCCGCGCTGCTAGACTGCTACACCCGCTTGCAGTAAATACTAATGGTCCCCCCGGGGCATTGAGTAAGCTCCTTCCCACCTCCCGTGCAAATAAGCAATACAAAATTTCATACACTTTTAAAACTCCCAACACAACTTGATTTTTGGTTCAGAGTGAGTAGCAGCAATTTCAATGATAAATAGCAGCATAAAAACGTGTTTATATTTTAAAAACCCCCACTTGTTCCCCCAGAGCGTATTTCTTCTAGCAGCACAAATCGTTCACCAGAGCAGCACAACCGATGCCTGCGCCGATCCGCTAATGATCGGGAAGGCTATGTCTCGTAGCGCGGCCGCGTCATCCGCCTCTTTTGAGGAGAGATGAGCGTAGGGGCCCGCGCTGCTAGACTGCTACACCCGCTTGCAGTGAATACTAATGGTCCCCCTGGGGCATTCAGTAAGCTCCTTCCCGCCTCCCGTGCAAATAAGCAATACAAAATTTCATACACTTTTAAAACTCCCAACACAACTTGATTTTTGGTTCAGAGTGAGTAGCAGCAATTTCAATGATAAATAGCAGCATAAAAACGTGTTTATATTTTTAAACCCCCCACTTGTTCCCCCAGAGCGTATTTCTTCTAGCAGCACAAATCGTTCACCAGAGCAGCACAACCGATGCCTGCGCCGATCCGCTAATGATCGGGAAGGCTATGTCTCGTTTACATCATAACACTCAGTAAACTGTTACATCCATAGCGAGATATATTTTAGTTATCTAAACGCTTTAGTCATTGTGAGAGTACAGACCGATTTAAGTTAAGACATGACTACTTGGAACAGTGCCTGCAGTATGTTCCGAGAGCTTAGCTTGTATCTATTGTGCTGGTGCTGTGGCATAACGTTTGCTGTCTTTTCGGTGTGGAATTAAACTCTTCAACCGGGGTAATTATAACAGGGATACACTGTGTCCTTAAATCTTGCAATTCGAGAAGGGCCAAGTAGCTGAATCGCTCTGATTGGTTAACTGGCTGCGCTGGCATGGTATAGGGCGGGAACGTCGATCTGCCCTGTACTAGGGACTTAGTAGTAAATCAAATAAGCCAATTATGGCAACACCAATCCATAAACACACTTTACATGGAGAGCATATGCACTTTAGCTCTGAATAGCAGTGGTAAAGTGCCCAGAGTCTTTAAATAAACATAAGCAAGGTAAAGGCCAAAAAGCAAAAAGTCTGGGGGTGAACCCACTGAAAAAGCCAAGTTCAACACATGGTTCTGCCCAGCCTGCAGTTGGAACTGAACATCAGTACTCCGCTACTTGTATAGCGTTTAAGGGTAAAATGAGGAATGGAGAATTCCAGCATCTTAAACCATACACACAATCACTAGGCGATTACACTGCACAGCTGGCTGAACCAAAAGCTCTAATTCTGCCACTTGAGAATACAGATTCTGCATTCCCAACACTTATTGTATGTTACTCATATTATTGTGTCCAGTCTTATAATGAGTATCTACACTACTGGAGCCAGAATGGATTCAGAGATTGAAAAGGGTGCACTATTAGGCATAAAATGCTGTGGGGACAAGTAGCGAAACTCAAAGCGAGTTTGCCACGGACTCATAAAATTCACACACTGAGCCACCAACGTGTAGGAACACAGGTTGCAGGGACTTCACTGGCTGATTAAGCTGCACAAGCAATGGTGCATACTGTTGCCGTAGCTGCAGAGACTCGTTCCAGCCCGAGAATACATTATGAAGTCTGTCACAGCTTTGCGATGTGGCAAACCTTTTCAAAAAGGTTTTCCAGCAAAATACACCTACCAAGTTAAGTGACCAAACATTCCATTTGCTTATCTTCCTGGAGCGGGGGATAGAGTAATTTCTAATTCAGACGGCTGGTTAGGATTAATCCTAGCAGTGCACGAGGGTCTAGCATCTGCTCACGCATGACTGACAGCTACAACTTCTCTATTGCAGCATTGTGACTGGTGCCCTCCATTATGAACATGAATACACGTTTCAGGGAATTCACTGGCTGATGAAACCGCAAAGGCAGCAGTGCAGACTGTTGCTGTAACTTCAGAGAATCGTTCTAGTATGAGAATAGATGGAGACATTTTGAAGGCTGTCATGGCTTCACGCTGTGGCACCCCCTTTCCAAAAGGTTTTCCAGCAAAAACTCCTACCAGTTAAGTGCCCAAACATTCTGTTTGCTCATCTTCCCAGAACGGGGAATAGAGTAATTCCTAATTCAGACCACAGGTTAGGATTAATCGTAGCAGCACACAAGGGTCTAGCATCTGCTCACGGAGGGGTGGCAGTTTCAATTTCACTATTTCAGCAACACTACTGGTTGCCAGATCTATACAAACAGACAAAATGTAAACAAAACATTTAGGAAATTGGTCACAAACGTGCACCTAAATATTTACATAAACAATTTATAACCACCCATGTTTTAGGTATCAAAAATATATTTAATTTATATAGACAATTTTATCTTGTTATGAATAAAAGAGAGAGAACAAAGGAGACATTTTTCCCCTTGAGAACAATTTCACAATGTGCACAATGATGATGGATTTAATACATTCGGCTACATTGAATATCCATGTATCCTAGAGTAAATATTCAGACATGCTGATACATTCACACAGTGCCCATTAGTACACAGTATTGTATGTGAAAATATCATACAAAATGTATATATTTTTTGAAAAAGGGAACATGGGTTATGCAAAACAACTCACTTCATTTCATTGGAGGACAATCAAATTTAGCATGGCTCTTGAAAATCTGTGTCCTACGCGCGTTTCGGTGATGCGCCTTCATCAGGAAGCCATGTACTTGTTAATAATGAAACCTAAACATGGTGCATTTAGAAAAACCATATCAGTAACATGAATAGGTCTTACTAAAAATTCTGTCCTAAAAAAGAGTCAGAAATGATGTTTAAAATCATTGTTAAAAGAACTTGTAACAGGATAGAAAAGACACACTGAAAGAGAGTAAATTCAAGCATTCTAAGTGTGACAAACAAAACACTGTCACGAAAGTTCCCGTCACCAAATATCATTCTGTGATTAGAAAAATAGCATGTAAAAAGATTAAAAGTATAGCCAAGATGGAAGCTCAAATGCAGCATTCAGGTTGCTAGTACAGTGAACTGCAGACCACTAGGTGCATGCATGAATAATAAATAAACAGAGGTTTTGCCAGGGCATTTACCATGGATACCCTAAAAGGCTCTGGTAAGAAGTTTACCTTAATATAAAAAGGGGGGCATCAGACCAATAGCAGTAAATGGTAGAAAATTATGATGATTGTGGATATTTAAAGGACCTATTTACAGAGAAAAATTACATCAAAAAGATATTTAGACAGATATGAATGGTTAGCATATTTCTCTTTAGAAGGAGAGAGTAGTTTGAGGTAATCTTGTGAGCAGATTAGGTCAGGTGACCTTAGTGATAAAGGGCTTTCCTTCAGTAATGGTAGCCGATACCAAACATCAGATCAGGAGGCCCTTAAGTCAAATGCTATGTTGGAATATTCAGTAGATGGCCGTAACCGAAATTACGAATGAGCAAAAGTAAAGATGCGTGCTCACACTATTGGAAGGATAAAATGAAAGACAGTCCAATCAATATGGTATGCTAACCAGGGCATTGCCAATAGTAAACAGTATTTGCCTTTTGACACTTCTGACCCATGCATTTATGAAATTACGAATAAGCAAGGGTAAAGGAGACCATATGATAGCTCAGGAGCTTGGAGTGGGGACGACTAATTTGTTTTTTTTTTTTAAATACATAAGACATGCGAAGATAAATCCTTAGCTGCATTTAAAACTTTGCGCTAAAGAGGAAGTAGCCACCCCTCATGAAGGAACAGAAAGAATAGTGATATTCCACACTGGGGGTGATAAACATATGAAAACAAGTTTTAAATGGGGTTTCGTCATTGAATGCTTAAACGTGGTCCTTACAGAAAACACCTTTGAATTTAATGGGTCCCTTTACCAACAAATAAAGGGAGTAAGTATGGGTGTATCTTGTGCCCCTACTGTGGCCAATATTTATATGGCCATGTTCTGAAAATGCTATATTGACAACGAGATTGCCCCCTTCAGTAAATCAGTAAGTAACTGGTCCAGATATAAAGACGATGTCTTTTTTATCTGGACAGCTATTCCTGAAGACATACATGAATTTGTATCCTGGCTTACCTGTATGATACTAACATCTTCTTTACTTCCAATTCTAGTAATGACATGGTGGAGTTCTTAGATATTGTAATCAAGAATAAAGAAGAGCACCTTGAAGTGGACTTATACACCAAACCCACTGCCCGCAACACTTTGTTGCACTTTGACAGCTACCACCCTCAGGTGCAAAAAAACAGTATTCCGTTTGGAAGGTTCCTACATTTACGTAGGAATTGCACCAATGTAAAAGATTTTGACACCCGAGCAATAGAAATGAAGGCTAAATTTGTAGCCCGGGGATATCCTAGACGATTAGTACGTGACTCCTACAAACGAGCACGATACTATGATAGACAACATCTATTGATGCAACAAACCCAGAAATCCAACTCTAGACTGGTATCCATAACACGTCATTCTACTATGAATGAGAAAATTCGCCATATTATCAACTCTAATTGCCATATTTTAAACGCTACCAGAGAAAGAGGAACCTGTATACCCAAACCTCTTTTTGCGTCCAGAAAAAATAAAAATCTTAAAGATCTCATTGTGAGATCTTGAATGCCAACCAAACCTAAAGATACCACTCAAACATCGGTTCTAGGCAACACATTCCCCACTGGAAATTTAAAATGTATGTCTTGTGTTGCGTGCCAGTTTGCCATCGAAACCAGCACCTTCACTTTTAATGATGTTAACTTACAATTGAACACTCTAACTAACTGTAAAACCCCTAATACCATTTATCTCCTTCTATGTCCTTGTAATAATGGATTTGTAGGAGAAACCGCATGATCTATGACAACTCAACTAACGGAACACAGGTCAGCCATTCGTACTCATAAGACTCAAGCACCATTGGTCAAACACCATATGGAATCCCAGCATACCACCAAAGACATACAATGGCTCATCCTGGAGAAAATACGGATTAATTCAGGGAGCATAAATACCAACATACGCAAATTCAGGGAGGTATATTGGATTTTTTCTCTGGATACTTACAAAAATAGGATGAACAATGAAATCCCATGGGACTAAGTGATTAGATACAATAACACTTAATACTGTCCCATTCACATTTTTACATTAGTTTATGTGAACTGATGAGGGCATTTGTTAAGATGGTCTAACCATTGGCAGCCATCTGCTTTACTTATTTTCGTTACTTTTTGTCTTTTCTGAAATTTCGATACTGCATTAAAATCACATACATTAATGTGATTTCTATACTCTGCAAAAGATTATGGGTTACTCAAACCCATACTTGCATTTTAAGTTTTCTTTAAAACACCAGCCTTGCATTTTTCATTTACTATTAAAGTGTTTTTACTGAACACTATAAGATGGCCGCCATATTCATTCTACTCAGCCCTTGTCCGTGGCTCAAAGATTGCTGACACGCCCACCTTTTGATTCTCTGTCGACATCCGGACTAACCCGCCCTGTAGGCTTTCATCTTGGTGTGGTTTTGTTCACCGGCAGGTATTTAACTACTTGTGGCCAGCCTATCCTCTGCAGACTTCATCTGCGCACTCCACAACGTAAACGAGGTGCATCCTTATCCTCAATCTGACCCGTAGGTCGGGACCCATTCCTTCATGAAGAATAAGTCGGTGCTGAGCTCCGGTTATATCAACATAGCTTTCATTTTCGGTAAGAATCTCCAGATCTCTTTTTTAACTTAAGTCCTACCAGTCTAAATGAAGAATACTTTTTATATGCCAAATCATGTGTAAGGTTCATTCTAGATATACTGGCCGTAATAACATTTTCCAAAACTACCACCCGGCCTATTCTCTAGGAGTCTCATATGGACTCCGACTGCCGTTTAATACCCCTCTTTCTTGTGTTTATCCCTTCCAGTGTGGGATATCGGTATCCTTTCTGTGCCTTAATGAGGGGCGGCAACTTCCTTTTCACTTTAAAGATTTAAAGCGCAGGTGAGCATACATCCTCGCTTTTCCTATGCAATTAGAATACATATTAGCAGTCTCCATCCAAAAGCTAAATCTCGTGCAGTGTTCACTCTACATAAATTGGCTGTATTAATATTTTTTAAATTGCGCATTTCGTGAAACCACCACCCGACCGATGCATTAGGAGTCACTCAAGGACCCCGATTTTTCATTTAAAACTCATTTTCATATGTTTATCACCCCCAGTGTGGAATATCACCATTCTTTCTGTTCCTTCATGAGTAGTGGCTACTTCTTCTTTAGCGCAAAGTTTTAGGCGCAGCTAAGGATTTATCTTCGCATGTCTTATGTATTTATAAAAAACACATTAGTAGTCCCCACTCCAAGCTCCTGAGCTATTGTATGGTCTCCTTTACCCTTGCTTATTCATAGTTTCATAAATGCAGGGGTCAGAAGTGTCAAAAGGCAAATACTGTTTACTATTGGCAATGCCCTGGTTAGAATACCATATTGATTAGAATGTCTTTCTTTTTACAATAGTGTGAGCACATATCTTTACTTTTGCTCATTCGTAATTTTGATTACGGCCATGTAAGTTAACATCATTAAAAGTGAAGGTGCTGGTTTCGATGGCAAACTGGCACGCAACACAAGACATACATTTGAAATTTCCAGTGGGGAATGTGTTGCCTAGAACCGATGTTTGAGTGGTATCTTTAGGTTTGGTTGGCATTCAAGATCTCACAATGAGATCTTTAAGATTTTTATTTTTTCTGGACGCAAAAAGAGGTTTGGGTATACAGGTTCCTCTTTCTCTGGTAGCGTTTAAAATATGCCAATTAGAGTTGAAAATATGGCAAATATTCTCATTCATAGTAGAATGACGTGTTATGGATACCAGTCTAGAGTTGGATTTCTGGGTTTGTTGCATCAATAGATGTTGTCTATCATAGTATCGTGCTCGTTTGTAGGAGTCACGTACTAATCGTCTAGGATATCACCGTGCTACAAATTTAGCCTTCATTTCTATTGCTCGGGTGTCAAAATCTTTTACATTGGTACAATTCCTACGTAAATGTAGGAACTTTCCAAACGGAATACTGTTTTTTTGCACCTGAGGGTGGTAGCTGTCAAAGTGCAACAAAGTGATGCGGGCAGTGTCTTTGGTGTATAAGTCCACTTCAAGGTGCTCTTCTTTATTCTTGATTACAATATCTAAGAACTCCACCATGTCATTACTAGAATTGGAAGTAAAGAAGATGTTAGTATCATACAGGTAAGCCAGGATACAAATTCAGGTATGTCTTCAGGAATAGCTGTCCAGATAAAAAAGACATCGTCTTTATATCTGGACCAGTTACTTACTGATTTACTGAAGGGGGCAATCTCGTTGTCAATATAGCATTTTCAGAACATGGCCATATAAATATTGGCCACAGTAGGGGCACAAGATACACCCATACTTACTCCCTTTATTTGTTGATAAAGGGACCCATTAAATTCAAAGGTGTTTTCTGTAAGGACCACTTTTAAGCATTCAATGACGAAACCCCATTTAAAACTTCTTTTCATATGTTTATCACCCCCAGTGTGGAATATCACTATTCTTTCTGTTCCTTCATGAGGGGTGGCTACTTCCTCTTTAGCGCAAAGTTTTAAATGCAGCTAAGGATTTATCTTCGCATGTCTTATGTATTTAACAAAAAACACATTAGTAGTCCCCACTCCAAGCTCCGGAGCTATCATATGGTCTCCTTTACCCTTGCTTATTCGTAATTTCATAAATGCATGGGTCAGAAGTGTCAAAAGGCAAATACTGTTTACTATTGGCACTGCCCTGGTTAGCATACCATATTGATTGGACTGTCTTTCTTTTTATCCTTCCAATAGTGTGAGCACGCATCTTTACTTTTGCTCATTCGTAATTTCGGTTACGGCCATCTACTGAATATTCCAACATAGCATTTGACTTAAGGGCCTCCTGATCTGATGTGTGCTATCGGCTGCCATTACTGAAGGTAAGCCCTTTATCACTAAGGTCACCTGACCTAATCTGCTCACAAGATTACCTCATACTACTCTCTCCTTCTAAAGAGAAATAGGCTAACCATTCATTGCCGTCTAAATATCTTTTTGATGTAATTTTACTCTGTAAATAGGTCCTTTAAATATCCACAATCCTCATAATTTTCCACCATTTACTGCTATTGGTCTGCTGCCCCCCTATTTACATTAAGGTAAACTTCTTACCAGAGCCTTTTAGCGTATCCATGTAAATGCACTGGCAAAACCTCTGTTTGTTTATTTCTTATTCATGCATGCACCTAGTGGTC
This sequence comes from Triturus cristatus, assembly GCF_964204655.1. Taxonomy (NCBI): domain Eukaryota; kingdom Metazoa; phylum Chordata; class Amphibia; order Caudata; family Salamandridae; genus Triturus; species Triturus cristatus. Next base: position 502,702,903 of record NC_140588.1, on the reverse strand, counting down.
TGCAGTTCACTGTACTAGCAACCTGAATGTTGCATTTGAGCTTCCATCTTGGCTATACTTTTCATCTTTTCACTTGCTATTTTTCTAATCACAGAATGATATTTGGTGACGGGAACTTTCGTGACAGTGTTTTGTTTGTCACACTTAAAATGCTTGAATTTACTTTCAGTGTGTCTTTTCTGTTCTGTGACAAGTTCTTTTTAACAATGATTTTAAACATCATCTCTGACTCTTTTTTAGGGCAGAATTTTGAGTAGGGCCTATTGATGTTACTGATATGGTTTTTTCTATATGCACCATGTTTAGGTTTCATTATTAACAAGTACATGGCTTACTGATGAAGGTGCATCGCCGAAACGCGCGTAGGACACATATTTTCAAGAGCCATGCCAAATATGATTGTCCTCCAATGAAATGAAGTGAATTGTTTTGCATAATCCATGTTCCCTTTTTCCAAAAATATATACATTTTGTATGATATTTTCACATACAATACTGTGTTCTAATGGGCACTGTGTGAATCTATCAGCATGTCTGAATATTTACTCTAGGATACATGGATATTCAATGTAGCCGAATGTATTAAATCCATCATCATTGTGCACATTGTGAAATTGTACTCGAGGAGAAAAATGTCTCCTTTGTTCTCGCTTTTTTAATTCATAACAAGATAAAATTGTCTAGATAAATAAAATATATTTTTGATACCTAAAACATGGGTGGTTATAAATTGTTTATGTAAATATTTAGGTCCACGTTTGTAACCAATTTCCTAAATGTTTTGTTTAAACTCGATATTTATATCCTGATTTAGGAAATGTTGTCAGGGGTACCTCTATTCTTACACACAATGTCCTAAAATGTGACGTTTGTTAACAAATAAAGGTTTCCAGAAAAGATCACCCACCACAGACACCTCTATTGATCTCAAACAATCCACTGGCTGGTGTTTATCTGGACCACTGCGGACCCCTACACTCTGATAGGTCTTATAAATACATCAAACAACTTCTGAGACGAGCAAAGCAACAAGCTAAAGAAACGTTCTGCCACTGGTGAAGTGAAAAAAAAAGCACACAATTGATGGACGGAATGCAGAACAAATTAAAACATCCACCCCCCCCAGTCAAGAGATCTGGGTTAAATCCATCATTCTTTTGCTCACCATGCCACCACAGTTTAGACCTGGCCATATGCAAGTCTGTCTTGACCCTGTGCCTCATGGGAGCAGTCCAGCCCGAACTACCAAGCCAGGTCCCCTCCCTGGACCGGAAACAAGCATCCTAGGACCGGTTTCGGGGTTTCACCCCTCTTCAGCCAGGATAGCTTGAATCCAGTGGCATGGAGAGCACGGGAAAGCATGCTTGTTTCCAGTCCAGGGAGGACCTGGCTTGGCAGTTCGGGCTGGACTGTTCCCATTGGGTGCAGGGTCAAGACTGATTTGCATATGGCTGGGTCCAAACTGGAGTGGCATGGTGAGCAAAATAACAATGGATATAGGCCCATATCTCTGCACTGGGGTGAATGTATGACATTGTTCTGCATTCTGTCCATCAATTGTTCTTTTTGCATTTGTCACCCCGAGTGGGACGGGTATGCCCAGACGTGGTTCCCGTACTCTCCATGCCACTGGATTCAAGCTATCCTGGCTGATGAGGGCTGAAATCCTGAAACCGGTCCTAGGATGCTTGTTTCCAGTGCAGGGAGGACCTGGCTTGGCAGTTCGGGCTGGACTGTTCCCATTGGGCGCAGGGTCAAGACTGATTTGCATATGGCTGGGTCCAAACTGGAATGGCATGGTGAGCAAAAGAAACAATAGATTTAGGCCCAGATCTCTGTACTGACATTGTTCTGCATTATTTCCATCAATTGTTCTTTTTGCACTGAGGAAGTGAAGGCAGCATCAGCATCTCCTGGTTGGATTCCGAAGATTGGTGACCTAGTGCGGGAGAAAATACCGGACAAAATGGAGTTTGAGCCATCTTACAGAGCACCTGTCCTGGTTGTTGAAGGTACCAAAACTATACTTTTACCCCCTCTTGTGGCAGCAAACAGAAGAGATTTGTTTCAATTGATCTTGATGGAGCAGGTAAACAAAATTTTGTATACCTCCTCTAATTTGCATGAAATTAATTACGTAATCATTCTAAAATTAACTTTACTAATTGGTTTGAAGTTAAATATTACTAATCAACATGTACACCTTGATAAACACGAGATACACGTGGGACTAAATCGCAAATCGCATGACAGAATAATTCATTAGTTAACTAACTTTAGATTGTGGTGAAATAGAAAATTGCATGATTTATGTTGCTTTTGTGATGGTTTGTGCTTCCAGTATTACAAAATGGTGAGTATTATTGCTTTAAATGTTGCTACAAGCTAGGTAAATACTAATATACATTGGGATTAGTGTGGGTTTAAACATTAGAATCTCCATTTCTATATTTTAATTACTGTCATGTCTGTTGTTGCTTAAGTTTGCATTCGGGCCTACTAGGCCGCAGCACCTAAGATGGAGTCCCTACAAAGCCGTCACCATGTGAGCGCGATGACTTCTGCGCAGAATCGGATTGCTCTGGAGATCTCCAAGTGACCTCAGCTCTGTGACACCATGTTCCTTGTCAAGGATATGAGCGTGGTTGACTGCCAACTGACGGATGGTGTGAGCAGCAAAGGGGACAATACAGAACCTGTATTGAAATGTCTTCTCTTCCTCAAAACGTTACTTTCGGAACTTTCGCCTGGGAGACGAATGAATAATATAAAATTTGCGCTTTCTATGCCAAGTCTCATGGAGAACCAGTTTACCCTGGGAAACTTTTATAGAATTACAGTTAACCCCGGACTGTCCAATCAGAGCATTTCTCTACCCCTAAAATGTTGCGTGTTAAAATGAAGTAACAGGGAATAAGGGTATAAAATGCCCTCATCTGCCAAAGGGGGTTGTGGTTCATCGGGCTGATCTTTCATGGCGTTGGGTCTACATTGAGCTGGTGAAGATTTCCATGGTTTGCCTTGGGTTTCTTTGATTTTCGGGAAGTTATTTCGTCTGATGGTTTCATCTTTGCTGTGGGTCGGACATTTATCCCGGAGATTGTACCAGCGAATGCGGATAATTCTCTGTTTACTCAGAGGGTCGCCAACATTTGATTAGTAATTTTTAAATGCACTTTCTAAATCTATGCTTATTTACTAGATGTTCGATTTCTCTTTGAAATAAACCGAATTTATACTATGACCTGTAGTGCATAAATGCTAATGGAGAGAAAATTATTATTAGATAAACAAAATTTGAATTAATAAGAAATGAGTTTGTGATTCTTTAATTGATTACAGAAAATAATCAAATGTTTCCTAGGCTTTAATTGTGTTTTAGCTGGTTCTAATTCACCATCAACCAGTCCAACTAATTGGTCCATCGACCAAGTGGTGGAGGGCCTTGATGTTAAGGTCAGGATTCTATAGGTGCACGTGTATATAATGTATATAATGTAAAGAAATGTAATCCTGATAGGTAATAAGGTACCCACATGTCCAGCGCTTTTTCTCCTGTGTACGGATTCGAATGAGACGAGTGCGTGTTGGTGTTATGGGCCCCACCAACGAACGAGTGTATGGATGAGTTGTTGTGATTACGAATCTGTGACATAGGGAAAATATGTAAATTTTCCCCTTGCGCTGCATCAGTCTCATCAAACCACACTATGTGGCCGGTTCTACATAGTAGGCTACTAGGACTCCTGGGTAGTTTCCTGTCTCCTCCCACTACCATGCAGGAAATCTCTTTACAAACTTTAACTAATAATGAAGTCTCTTCTCCCCGGCTGGGGACAGCTAACAATGAAATTTCACTACTTCCACTTACATCTACAAACACCATACAATCATCATGTATGACTACGCAGATGTCCACTCAACAAGCAAACAATTAAGTTGTTTACAGCACCCCACCGTTGGAGTTATCTACCAGTTCTACACAGCTCCACAAGCCTTTAACAATTGCACAAATTGCCTAATTCTACTTTGTTGGCTTTGATTACTTTTCTTCGTATTCGTCTGACCCACATCCATGGGATGGAATACATGCATTTTTAATTTGGCTTAAAAAGACATACTTTATCCCACCCTGGATATACATTTGGATTACACTTTCGTTACTTTTCCTCCTCCTTTGGATTGGTTTTGTGACTGTCTTTTTCTTACTTCTGAATGGACACTATCTCCCAGAACGCTCTGCTGTTGAACTGGTAAAAGGTACCCTATGATATATTTGGACCGACAGAGACTCTACAAGTCCTGTATGTTTTTCGTATTTCTCTCAATGATGTTATTACTCCTGGCAGCATCTCTGATGACTGGGACATTTGTACGGTAAAGCAAATGCTTGATGATTTAGAACATTAAACTGTATTTGAAAGTGAAGATATGTATACTAGTACATCTAATTATGATGAAATGTTTTATTTTCACCATTATGGACACTATTATTTATAAAAAGAAGCAAGTATTCCGCATGCAGTATTTAATTACACACAATGGAAATATTGCCCTACATTACCAGTGGGTGGTTCTAGGACATTTGCACAGAAATGTGCATATATTTCTGGTCACAATACCGTAGACCAAGAATCCTATAATTATAAGCCTCTCCCATCCCCGGCAAAGAAAAATATGCTAACTGACACAATGCTAATTTATTTAGCCCCTTTCATTCATTTCATAGTTGTCGTTACAAGGCTATGACTTTTGAAAAGTCAACATTGATTTGAAACCCATCTGGGAAACTGAAGATTGGCAGGTTCAGGGAAATGAGGCTTTGTTTGGAGCATGCCTTCTACCACAACAAATGACTTTCAGGATCAAAACAGTGCAGAATATATCCTGCCTCGGCCTGGCCAAGATAAATGATATGAATACACCAAATTTTACCACATTTGCATGCTTTGAGAATATGGAAAAATTCACAAACTACACAGAGGAAACATTCAACAAAATGCTTAAGAATGGTACCTTCAATTCATCCAGTTCCAGTCCAGAGGGATGGCTTGTGTGGCCATTAGATACTAATGGATGTCATGCATGTTTTCCTTAACAACGTGAAAGGTTTCAGGATCAATAGGAGGGGTAACAACATAAAGCGTTGAAAAGTTGTGCCTAGATTGGCTAAAATATTCAACATTGGATGAGGTACCACAACACTTCTCTCTCCTTTCTGAAGACATAGATTTTTCAGGATTTTTTGTTAGGTCCTAGAAAGCCACATCAAAATCGCTTTTTATGTGCAATATACATGGAAGTATGGAAGGTTTTGCAGCAGGAAGCTGTTGATCAAATACGTGAAATTTACAGAGCAAATTTAGAGAAGGCTCTAGCGGTAGTAGACAATGGTAGGACTACATTATCCACTAGGATATATTCTCTGAGTAACACTGTGTTGTCTGCTATTGACATCATACAGAGAGACATGTCCTTTTTACAACATGGACAAACGCAGCTTCGGTTTATTATGCTACTGAGCCGGACTCTGCTGGCTTTGCGCAATGGTCACGTTCCATGGAAGCATTTAACGCCTCAAATTTGTTTTTACCATACAATTTGACAAAAGAACAGAAAACCATGGCCAGAAAAAATGCGACATGCACAATTTTACACATAGAAAAACTAGAAAAATTACCATTCACTTTAGCTGAGACACCATCAGCTGATAATAGATAATAGATGGGTTTATTTCTCTGCCAATTTCAACATTTTACTTTAAGTACTGCATACAACACTATCAAGTAGTCAGATATGAAGTGCTAGGGGAGGATTGGTACATGAGGCATGGGTCTTACCCTTCACTTACAGATGTAGAAATGGTTCAACTGAGGTTTTCCTTAGCGGTTTAAACTGCAAGAAAACTTTAGGCTATTCTCTTGTTTGCAGCTAAGTTATACTTCATGGGGCATGTAATGCGTCCATGGCGAACTTGCCCTATTAGATGAAAGGTACCCTAGCTGCTGTAATTCGTCTGGTATTCAGACTGCTTTTGAATGGAAGCTATTTGATATTGAATGACCTAGGTTGCTGTGGGATCAAACCGGGAATTACATGTTTGGTGACGGTTTCTAAGGTTGTGACCTATTGTAAACAAGTGCTTTTTCCACCTGCCCACACAGCTAAGAAAGTGACAATTTGGCGTTAAGTTCCAATCTCAAGTGTGAACTTTGATGTTTTAAGCAGACTGAAAGCCTTATTGTTTCAGAAGGAAGTTGCCTTAACATCTGCATGGGAGATGTTTGATCTTCAAGTTGCAAGGTCTTCTTCTGAGATACAGTTTTTACTATGCACTAACCTTCCACAATACTTTGGGAAGCTTGTGCACAGCATTTTTAACGCCTCAAATACTGCGGGAGTAGCACACTTTTTTAAGACAATTAGTTCTGGGTTGGTAAGTACCTTCCAGACTGTCTTCGGAGCATTTCCATCCTTCATGCACTTCCGTGCTTGGAAGAGTTTTTAGAGGCTTACCAATTGTCCTATTCCTCATCGTCGGGATATTGCTTTCATTTTATCTCGTCACACTGCCAAATGGAGATGGCACTGCCACATGCGCTCCTGTGTCGTGAAAGGATGATACAGTATTTTGGTGTACCCTTGCTTCAAGAACTAAACGATAACTGGTTCTTGTCCTTTCGGCCTATCTGGTTACACTGCTTGCCGCCTGTGTTCCGCTGTCTATTGTGCACTTTTGAGTGTGTCCTGGATATGTGCCATGGAATGCAACCGGTTCAATCTACTGACATAGAACTGCTGTTGGGGTGGTTAAAAGCTCAGTTGCGAAGCTGCCCTGTGCGATTGCTGCTGCTACAAAATGCATTTTATGAGCCTTTCCTGGATGCTGTCACACCTTCAGGAGCTGCTGAGGAGGGTTGACTTGACCATGTTTGTTCATTGGAACTTGTGAGAGGGGTGCCAATGGAAACATTGTCTGCGGCAGCTGGGTACAGTATTGTTTTCCCTGCTTCTCGAGAACATTCAAACTGGCTGAGGCATCTTCTCTCTTTATAATTCCTGTTGCTACTTCGAACCAATTTGGAATACCTCCCTACTTAGTAGGATTCCTATCTCTATGGGTTATAGGCAGTGCTTTAAATGGGCCGGTACTCACCGGTACTGAGTACCGGCACTTCTTTTTTTTAGCACTATGAGTACCGGCACTTCTCTGCTGCCAAGGAGAGTACCGGTACTCATAAACGGTAGGCGCATTGGCTGCTTGTGCTGGTGACCGGACTGACAGCCAAGGCACTTCTGTAGCCGTGACTGGTGAGCTGAGCCCCTGCTGAACTATTCAGCCAGGGCTCATTTGCATAACGTCCGGTGTTCACCATCCTGCTGTGTTGCAAACACAGGATCGAGGCAGCCCGGTGACAGCGCAATTAAAGAAAGCAAAGAAAGGTAACGATGTTAAAATGGCTTTAATCCTTTAATTCTTTTGTATGAGTGGCTTATGTTTGTCTGTTTGCCAGTGCTTTTTTGTGTGAGGAAAAAAGCGAGAGAAAGAGAGAGATTCGATACACTGTTGGGAGGTATTTTAAAGGAAATGTGTGGAATGCTATGTGTGTGCGTGTACGTGTGTGTGTGTGTGTGTGTGTGTGTGTACACGCTCGAGAATATATTGTGTTTTGCCAAGCAACAGCAAATAACAGTATGGAAGCTGCAAATATTATATAACAAGGAAATGTTTGTTGTAATGAATTAACCTGTTTTATTTATAGAAACGCATTTGTCATGTGTTTTGTTATGTGCTGCAAATATTATTGAAGTCAATAGGTATCAGCATGTCTTGTTCTTAGCCCCACCCCTAGCCCCGCCCACTTGCCCCATTTAAATGAGTAGCTGCACTATTTTTTTCTCATTTAAAGCACTGGTTATAGGTGCTATTGATGGAGCGGGTAGTACAACATTTTGTATACCCCCCAATTTGCATGTGCATACTAATAAGAATAATTCATTAATTATAACCATATTAATGTTTGATGTGAAGTATTAACCAACCCTATTAATAAATGAATTACACGTGGGATTTGCATTTGCATGGCCAATAAAATTCGTGAACTAAATTATGTACGCATACTAATATTAGAAAATTAGGATATTGCATGTTATATGTTGCTTTTGTGACGTAAAATTGTAAGTTGCATTAAATAGTGAGTATAAACGCTTTGAATGTTGCTATCATGCTAGATAATTACATACACATAGGGGAATTAGTGAGGGTTTAACATTTTATTAGCCATTTCCATGTATTAATTATGTTTTATGTTTGTTTTGCTTAAGTTGACCATTTGGGCCTGCCACAAAATGGCCGCTTCTTACACGCGACGTGACCGACACCACACCACGAGGTTTTGGGTGAAGTGCGCCTGCGCCAACGCCAGCGACAGTGGCCTCGTCCTGACCCCAGCCAAACTTTACCCACCAAGGACATCCTGGGAAAGTTGCCAGGACCCTGGAACAAAGGACTTTCTTTAAAACTGGAACCAGCAAGTGTGATGACTTAATGGACTGAACTATGTGAGAACTTTACCGGACGACCCCAGATCAGAACAGTCTAAAACTCATTCTTGTTACATTTTGACATTGAAATCACTATAAATTATGGTAAAATAGTGAGTTGAGGGTCTTGCTTGCAAATTTCGCTCTTTTGTTTTCCTGACGTTATGCTGACGGAGAGGACGGTAACTCTGCAGGACAGCTGTTTCCCTGAATCTTTGACGGACTAAATTGCTGCCCAATTTCCTGATGAACTGAACTTTCCAATTTAATGGGCATAAATTGACTGGTACGCGCTTATGGTCTCAACATAATCTATGGGACTGTAGCGTGCTGCAGGACAACCTGATCGACTTAGAAGACGACAATTAGCCAGAATAGGTAAATATGTTGTTCCGCGGAATGACTAATGATTTATTGAAATTTTAACAACTAATTAGATAAATGAAGATTTGAATTATAACCAAATGTGTCGAGTCATTTATTGAAGAAATTAGATTGAGATTGAGCATAAAACAGAAGGATTAGATTACCAACTGTCAAGATTAACTAACTGATCCATCGATTTAATGAAGGGAATATCTCAAGTTGCAGTGAGTTATAAAGATATTAAATATGTGTGAGGTAAGTAAGGTTCTATAGGAGAAAAGTATTTCTTTCATTTACAGCGCTTGGAAAAGCTTATCCCTCCCATGAGACCAGATCAAGTAAGAGCGAGTGTTGGTGTTATGGGCCCCACCAATGAATGTATTGAGTGAATGTGCTATAGTGACATTTGGTCTGTGACGAAGGGAGGATTTGACATTCCACGCTGCATCAGTTGTTCTGGTAGCAGGATGATGGTTGTTATTGTCTTGATTTGGTGATTATTGCTTGTACATTGCTTACCGATTATGGACTTTTAATTGGTATTGGTTTATGTATTAACACTCTATGTTGAGTCGCGTCGAATTCTATGTTGTTTGCACGGCTTCTGGGATGTAGGAAGTTGGAAGTTTGTAACAGTTCCGTAGTAGAGCAGAGGTAAGCGCTGCTCTCGGCAAAGACTGAATTGTTGTTGCCCTGTAGGTACACAGGGGAAACGTGTAACGATTGGAGTTGCACGACCCATTGTCTGGGTTCGATTCGGTAGCATCGTCGTGTGTTGCCATTAGAGACATTTTCTGTGTGAGAGAAGTGTGTATGATAGCAAAGGTTACCTGTGAAATTTCGGTCTTCGGTACCAGGAGGCCAGAAGGTACTTATCACTAGAAAGGTAACAGGTGTTCTCTGAGCTTGCTAGAAGGACAGAGTAGAGGGAAGTGCTACTTTGTTAACTAGTGTCATAATTCTGTAGTAGGACAGACTGTTCGCTGTTCTCGGGAAAGACAGAATTCTGTGGGAATGAACTACATTTTTCTGTGTGGAAGTGTGTGTATGAAAAAGCATTCCGATAAATTGCGAAACTCTGGTTTTATTTCTCAGGAGCGTTGGGTCTCCAACTAGGTGACTTAATTCTAGAGAAGCGGTTAGTTGATGCTTGTTAAATGCGAAGTGGGTCGCACACCGCTCGTCATACTAGCAAATAGCCCCATAGGATTCTGGAGAATGTAGTGACAGCGGCGGGTACACCTATGCCACGAGTGTAAAGTTTAAAATGCCATCCCTGGACACGTGTTTCGAGGTAATTGCCTCTCGTCAGCAGGGAGCAGGACCGTATGCGGGGTGCCAAGTAGACTGCCAAAAAATAAAATCAGGTATAGTACCTCTCAAGGCGCGCGGGTGCGGGATCCGGGCTCGTCACCCCAATAGCTCAGGGAGCTTTAAATACAAAATGCGAAGTGGGTCGCACACCGCTCGTCATACTAGCAAATAGCCCCATAGGATTCTGGAGAATGTAGTGACAGCGGCGGGTACACCTATGCCACGAGTGTAAAGTTTAAAATGCCATCCCTGGACACGTCTTTCGAGGTAATTGCCTCTCGTCAGCAGGGAGCAGGACCGTATGCGGGGTGCCAAGTAGACTGCCAAAAAATAAAATCAGGTATAGTACCTCTCAAGGCGCGCGGGTGCGGGATCCGGGCTCGTCACCCCAATAGCTCAGGGAGCTTTAAATACAAAATGCGAAGTGGGTCGCACACCGCTCGTCATACTAGCAAATAGCCCCATAGGATTCTGGAGAATGTAGTGACAGCGGCGGGTACACCTATGCCACGAGTGTAAAGTTTAAAATGCCATCCCTGGACACGTGTTTCGAGGTAATTGCCTCTCGTCAGCAGGGAGCAGGACCGTATGCGGGGTGCCAAGTAGACTGCCAAAAAATAAAATCAGGTATAGTACCTCTCAAGGCGCGCGGGTGCGGGATCCGGGCTCGTCACCCCAATAGCTCAGGGAGCTTTAAATACAAAATGCGAAGTGGGTCGCACACCGCTCGTCATACTAGCAAATAGCCCCATAGGATTCTGGAGAATGTAGTGACAGCGGCGGGTACACCTATGCCACGAGTGTAAAGTTTAAAATGCCATCCCTGGACACGTGTTTCGAGGTAATTGCCTCTCGTCAGCAGGGAGCAGGACCGTATGCGGGGTGCCAAGTAGACTGCCAAAAAATAAAATCAGGTATAGTACCTCTCAAGGCGCGCGGGTGCGGGATCCGGGCTCGTCACCCCAATAGCTCAGGGAGCTTTAAATACAAAATGCGAAGTGGGTCGCACACCGCTCGTCATACTAGCAAATAGCCCCATAGGATTCTGGAGAATGTAGTGACAGCGGTGGGTACACCTATGCCACGAGTGTAAAGTTTAAAATGCCATCCCTGGACACGTGTTTCGAGGTAATTGCCTCTCGTCAGCAGGGAGCAGGACCGTATGCGGGGTGCCAAGTAGACTGCCCAAAAATAAAATCAGGTATAGTACCTCTCAAGGCGCGCGGGTGCGGGATCCGGGCTCGTCACCCCAATAGCTCAGGGAGCTTTAAATACAAAATGCGAAGTGGGTCGCACACCGCTCGTCATACTAGCAAATAGCCCCATAGGATTCTGGAGAATGTAGTGACAGCGGCGGGTACACCTATGCCACGAGTGTAAAGTTTAAAATGCCATCCCTGGACACGTGTTTCGAGGTAATTGCCTCTCGTCAGCAGGGAGCAGGACCGTATGCGGGGTGCCAAGTAGACTGCCAAAAAATAAAATCAGGTATAGTACCTCTCAAGGCGCGCGGGTGCGGGATCCGGGCTCGTCACCCCAATAGCTCAGGGAGCTTTAAATACAAAATGCGAAGTGGGTCGCACACCGCTCGTCATACTAGCAAATAGCCCCATAGGATTCTGGAGAATGTAGTGACAGCGGCGGGTACACCTATGCCACGAGTGTAAAGTTTAAAATGCCATCCCTGGACACGTGTTTCGAGGTAATTGCCTCTCGTCAGCAGGGAGCAGGACCGTATGCGGGGTGCCAAGTAGACTGCCAAAAAATAAAATCAGGTATAGTACCTCTCAAGGCGCGCGGGTGCGGGATCCGGGCTCGTCACCCCAATAGCTCAGGGAGCTTTAAATACAAAATGCGAAGTGGGTCGCACACCGCTCGTCATACTAGCAAATAGCCCCATAGGATTCTGGAGAATGTAGTGACAGCGGCGGGTACACCTATGCCACGAGTGTAAAGTTTAAAATGCCATCCCTGGACACGTGTTTCGAGGTAATTGCCTCTCGTCAGCAGGGAGCAGGACCGTATGCGGGGTGCCAAGTAGACTGCCAAAAAATAAAATCAGGTATAGTACCTCTCAAGGCGCGCGGGTGCGGGATCCGGGCTCGTCACCCCAATAGCTCAGGGAGCTTTAAATACAAAATGCGAAGTGGGTCGCACACCGCTCGTCATACTAGCAAATAGCCCCATAGGATTCTGGAGAATGTAGTGACAGCGGCGGGTACACCTATGCCACGAGTGTAAAGTTTAAAATGCCATCCCTGGACACGTGTTTCGAGGTAATTGCCTCTCGTCAGCAGGGAGCAGGACCGTATGCGGGGTGCCAAGTAGACTGCCAAAAAATAAAATCAGGTATAGTACCTCTCAAGGCGCGCGGGTGCGGGATCCGGGCTCGTCACCCCAATAGCTCAGGGAGCTTTAAATACAAAATGCGAAGTGGGTCGCACACCGCTCGTCATACTAGCAAATAGCCCCATAGGATTCTGGAGAATGTAGTGACAGCGGCGGGTACACCTATGCCACGAGTGTAAAGTTTAAAATGCCATCCCTGGACACGTGTTTCGAGGTAATTGCCTCTCGTCAGCAGGGAGCAGGACCGTATGCGGGGTGCCAAGTAGACTGCCAAAAAATAAAATCAGGTATAGTACCTCTCAAGGCGCGCGGGTGCGGGATCCGGGCTCGTCACCCCAATAGCTCAGGGAGCTTTAAATACAAAATGCGAAGTGGGTCGCACACCGCTCGTCATACTAGCAAATAGCCCCATAGGATTCTGGAGAATGTAGTGACAGCGGCGGGTACACCTATGCCACGAGTGTAAAGTTTAAAATGCCATCCCTGGACACGTGTTTCGAGGTAATTGCCTCTCGTCAGCAGGGAGCAGGACCGTATGCGGGGTGCCAAGTAGACTGCCAAAAAATAAAATCAGGTATAGTACCTCTCAAGGCGCGCGGGTGCGGGATCCGGGCTCGTCACCCCAATAGCTCAGGGAGCTTTAAATACAAAATGTGAAGTGGGTCGCACACCGCTCGTCATACTAGCAAATAGCCCCATAGGATTCTGGAGAATGTAGTGACAGCGGCGGGTACACCTATGCCACGAGTGTAAAGTTTAAAATGCCATCCCTGGACACGTGTTTCGAGGTAATTGCCTCTCGTCAGCAGGGAGCAGGACCGTATGCGGGGTGCCAAGTAGACTGCCAAAAAATAAAATCAGGTATAGTACCTCTCAAGGCGCGCGGGTGCGGGATCCGGGCTCGTCACCCCAATAGCTCAGGGAGCTTTAAATACAAAATGCGAAGTGGGTCGCACACCGCTCGTCATACTAGCAAATAGCCCCATAGGATTCTGGAGAATGTAGTGACAGCGGCGGGTACACCTATGCCACGAGTGTAAAGTTTAAAATGCCATCCCTGGACATGTGTTTCGAGGTAATTGCCTCTCGTCAGCAGGGAGCAGGACCGTATGCGGGGTGCCAAGTAGACTGCCAAAAAATAAAATCAGGTATAGTACCTCTCAAGGCGCGCGGGTGCGGGATCCGGGCTCGTCACCCCAATAGCTCAGGGAGCTTTAAATACAAAATGCGAAGTGGGTCGCACACCGCTCGTCATACTAGCAAATAGCCCCATAGGATTCTGGAGAATGTAGTGACAGCGTCGGGTACACCTATGCCACGAGTGTAAAGTTTAAAATGCCATCCCTGGACACGTGTTTCGAGGTAATTGCCTCTCGTCAGCAGGGAGCAGGACCGTATGCGGGGTGCCAAGTAGACTGCCAAAAAATAAAATCAGGTATAGTACCTCTCAAGGCGCGCGGGTGCGGGATCCGGGCTCGTCACCCCAATAGCTCAGGGAGCTTTAAATACAAAATGCGAAGTGGGTCGCACACCGCTCGTCATACTAGCAAATAGCCCCATAGGATTCTGGAGAATGTAGTGACAGCGGCGGGTACACCTATGCCACGAGTGTAAAGTTTAAAATGCCATCCCTGGACACGTGTTTCGAGGTAATTGCCTCTCGTCAGCAGGGAGCAGGACCGTATGCGGGGTGCCAAGTAGACTGCCAAAAAATAAAATCAGGTATAGTACCTCTCAAGGCGCGCGGGTGCGGGATCCGGGCTCGTCACCCCAATAGCTCAGGGAGCTTTAAATACAAAATGCGAAGTGGGTCGCACACCGCTCGTCATACTAGCAAATAGCCCCATAGGATTCTGGAGAATGTAGTGACAGCGGCGGGTACACCTATGCCACGAGTGTAAAGTTTAAAATGCCATCCCTGGACACGTGTTTCGAGGTAATTGCCTCTCGTCAGCAGGGAGCAGGACCGTATGCGGGGTGCCAAGTAGACTGCCAAAAAATAAAATCAGGTATAGTACCTCTCAAGGCGCGCGGGTGCGGGATCCGGGCTTGTCACCCCAATAGCTCAGGGAGCTTTAAATACAAAATGCGAAGTGGGTCGCACACCGCTCGTCATACTAGCAAATAGCCCCATAGGATTCTGGAGAATGTAGTGACAGCGGCGGGTACACCTATGCCACGAGTGTAAAGTTTAAAATGCCATCCCTGGACACGTGTTTCGAGGTAATTGCCTCTCGTCAGCAGGGAGCAGGACCGTATGCGGGGTGCCAAGTAGACTGCCAAAAAATAAAATCAGGTATAGTACCTCTCAAGGCGCGCGGGTGCGGGATCCGGGCTCGTCACCCCAATAGCTCAGGGAGCTTTAAATACAAAATGCGAAGTGGGTCGCACACCGCTCGTCATACTAGCAAATAGCCCCATAGGATTCTGGAGAATGTAGTGACAGCGGCGGGTACACCTATGCCACGAGTGTAAAGTTTAAAATGCCATCCCTGGACACGTGTTTCGAGGTAATTGCCTCTCGTCAGCAGGGAGCAGGACCGTATGCGGGGTGCCAAGTAGACTGCCAAAAAATAAAATCAGGTATAGTACCTCTCAAGGCGCGCGGGTGCGGGATCCGGGCTCGTCACCCCAATAGCTCAGGGAGCTTTAAATACAAAATGCGAAGTGGGTCGCACACCGCTCATCATACTAGCAAATAGCCCCATAGGATTCTGGAGAATGTAGTGACAGCGGCGGGTACACCTATGCCACGAGTGTAAAGTTTAAAATGCCATCCCTGGACACGTGTTTCGAGGTAATTGCCTCTCGTCAGCAGGGAGCAGGACCGTATGCGGGGTGCCAAGTAGACTGCCAAAAAATAAAATCAGGTATAGTACCTCTCAAGGCGCGCGGGTGCGGGATCCGGGCTCGTCACCCCAATAGCTCAGGGAGCTTTAAATACAAAATGCGAAGTGGGTCGCACACCGCTCGTCATACTAGCAAATAGCCCCATAGGATTCTGGAGAATGTAGTGACAGCGGCGGGTACACCTATGCCACGAGTGTAAAGTTTAAAATGCCATCCCTGGACACGTGTTTCGAGGTAATTGCCTCTCGTCAGCAGGGAGCAGGACCGTATGCGGGGTGCCAAGTAGACTGCCAAAAAATAAAATCAGGTATAGTACCTCTCAAGGCGCGCGGGTGCGGGATCCGGGCTCGTCACCCCAATAGCTCAGGGAGCTTTAAATACAAAATGCGAAGTGGGTCGCACACCGCTCGTCATACTAGCAAATAGCCCCATAGGATTCTGGAGAATGTAGTGACAGCGGCGGGTACACCTATGCCACGAGTGTAAAGTTTAAAATGCCATCCCTGGACACGTGTTTCGAGGTAATTGCCTCTCGTCAGCAGGGAGCAGGACCGTATGCGGGGTGCCAAGTAGACTGCCAAAAAATAAAATCAGGTATAGTACCTCTCAAGGCGCGCGGGTGCGGGATCCGGGCTCGTCACCCCAATAGCTCAGGGAGCTTTAAATACAAAATGCGAAGTGGGTCGCACACCGCTCGTCATACTAGCAAATAGCCCCATAGGATTCTGGAGAATGTAGTGACAGCGGCGGGTACACCTATGCCACGAGTGTAAAGTTTAAAATGCCATCCCTGGACACGTGTTTCGAGGTAATTGCCTCTCGTCAGCAGGGAGCAGGACCGTATGCGGGGTGCCAAGTAGACTGCCAAAAAATAAAATCAGGTATAGTACCTCTCAAGGCGCGCGGGTGCGGGATCCGGGCTCGTCACCCCAATAGCTCAGGGAGCTTTAAATACAAAATGCGAAGTGGGTCGCACACCGCTCGTCATACTAGCAAATAGCCCCATAGGATTCTGGAGAATGTAGTGACAGCGGCGGGTACACCTATGCCACGAGTGTAAAGTTTAAAATGCCATCCCTGGACACGTGTTTCGAGGTAATTGCCTCTCGTCAGCAGGGAGCAGGACCGTATGCGGGGTGCCAAGTAGACTGCCAAAAAATAAAATCAGGTATAGTACCTCTCAAGGCGCGCGGGTGCGGGATCCGGGCTCGTCACCCCAATAGCTCAGGGAGCTTTAAATACAAAATGCGAAGTGGGTCGCACACCGCTCGTCATACTAGCAAATAGCCCCATAGGATTCTGGAGAATGTAGTGACAGCGGCGGGTACACCTATGCCACGAGTGTAAAGTTTAAAATGCCATCCCTGGACACGTGTTTCGAGGTAATTGCCTCTCGTCAGCAGGGAGCAGGACCGTATGCGGGGTGCCAAGTAGACTGCCAAAAAATAAAATCAGGTATAGTACCTCTCAAGGCGCGCGGGTGCGGGATCCGGGCTCGTCACCCCAATAGCTCAGGGAGCTTTAAATACAAAATGCGAAGTGGGTCGCACACCGCTCGTCATACTAGCAAATAGCCCCATAGGATTCTGGAGAATGTAGTGACAGCGGCGGGTACACCTATGCCACGAGTGTAAAGTTTAAAATGCCATCCCTGGACACGTGTTTCGAGGTAATTGCCTCTCGTCAGCAGGGAGCAGGACCGTATGCGGGGTGCCAAGTAGACTGCCAAAAAATAAAATCAGGTATAGTACCTCTCAAGGCGCGCGGGTGCGGGATCCGGGCTTGTCACCCCAATAGCTCAGGGAGCTTTAAATACAAAATGCGAAGTGGGTCGCACACCGCTCGTCATACTAGCAAATAGCCCCATAGGATTCTGGAGAATGTAGTGACAGCGGCGGGTACACCTATGCCACGAGTGTAAAGTTTAAAATGCCATCCCTGGACACGTGTTTCGAGGTAATTGCCTCTCGTCAGCAGGGAGCAGGACCGTATGCGGGGTGCCAAGTAGACTGCCAAAAAATAAAATCAGGTATAGTACCTCTCAAGGCGCGCGGGTGCGGGATCCGGGCTCGTCACCCCAATAGCTCAGGGAGCTTTAAATACAAAATGCGAAGTGGGTCGCACACCGCTCGTCATACTAGCAAATAGCCCCATAGGATTCTGGAGAATGTAGTGACAGCGGCGGGTACACCTATGCCACGAGTGTAAAGTTTAAAATGCCATCCCTGGACACGTGTTTCGAGGTAATTGCCTCTCGTCAGCAGGGAGCAGGACCGTATGCGGGGTGCCAAGTAGACTGCCAAAAAATAAAATCAGGTATAGTACCTCTCAAGGCGCGCGGGTGCGGGATCCGGGCTCGTCACCCCAATAGCTCAGGGAGCTTTAAATACAAAATGCGAAGTGGGTCGCACACCGCTCATCATACTAGCAAATAGCCCCATAGGATTCTGGAGAATGTAGTGACAGCGGCGGGTACACCTATGCCACGAGTGTAAAGTTTAAAATGCCATCCCTGGACACGTGTTTCGAGGTAATTGCCTCTCGTCAGCAGGGAGCAGGACCGTATGCGGGGTGCCAAGTAGACTGCCAAAAAATAAAATCAGGTATAGTACCTCTCAAGGCGCGCGGGTGCGGGATCCGGGCTCGTCACCCCAATAGCTCAGGGAGCTTTAAATACAAAATGCGAAGTGGGTCGCACACCGCTCGTCATACTAGCAAATAGCCCCATAGGATTCTGGAGAATGTAGTGACAGCGGCGGGTACACCTATGCCACGAGTGTAAAGTTTAAAATGCCATCCCTGGACACGTGTTTCGAGGTAATTGCCTCTCGTCAGCAGGGAGCAGGACCGTATGCGGGGTGCCAAGTAGACTGCCAAAAAATAAAATCAGGTATAGTACCTCTCAAGGCGCGCGGGTGCGGGATCCGGGCTCGTCACCCCAATAGCTCAGGGAGCTTTAAATACAAAATGCGAAGTGGGTCGCACACCGCTCGTCATACTAGCAAATAGCCCCATAGGATTCTGGAGAATGTAGTGACAGCGGCGGGTACACCTATGCCACGAGTGTAAAGTTTAAAATGCCATCCCTGGACACGTGTTTCGAGGTAATTGCCTCTCGTCAGCAGGGAGCAGGACCGTATGCGGGGTGCCAAGTAGACTGCCAAAAAATAAAATCAGGTATAGTACCTCTCAAGGCGCGCGGGTGCGGGATCCGGGCTCGTCACCCCAATAGCTCAGGGAGCTTTAAATACAAAATGCGAAGTGGGTCGCACACCGCTCGTCATACTAGCAAATAGCCCCATAGGATTCTGGAGAATGTAGTGACAGCGGCGGGTACACCTATGCCACGAGTGTAAAGTTTAAAATGCCATCCCTGGACACGTGTTTCGAGGTAATTGCCTCTCGTCAGCAGGGAGCAGGACCGTATGCGGGGTGCCAAGTAGACTGCCAAAAAATAAAATCAGGTATAGTACCTCTCAAGGCGCGCGGGTGCGGGATCCGGGCTCGTCACCCCAATAGCTCAGGGAGCTTTAAATACAAAATGCGAAGTGGGTCGCACACCGCTCGTCATACTAGCAAATAGCCCCATAGGATTCTGGAGAATGTAGTGACAGCGGCGGGTACACCTATGCCACGAGTGTAAAGTTTAAAATGCCATCCCTGGACACGTGTTTCGAGGTAATTGCCTCTCGTCAGCAGGGAGCAGGACCGTATGCGGGGTGCCAAGTAGACTGCCAAAAAATAAAATCAGGTATAGTACCTCTCAAGGCGCGCGGGTGCGGGATCCGGGCTCGTCACCCCAATAGCTCAGGGAGCTTTAAATACAAAATGCGAAGTGGGTCGCACACCGCTCGTCATACTAGCAAATAGCCCCATAGGATTCTGGAGAATGTAGTGACAGCGGCGGGTACACCTATGCCACGAGTGTAAAGTTTAAAATGCCATCCCTGGACACGTGTTTCGAGGTAATTGCCTCTCGTCAGCAGGGAGCAGGACCGTATGCGGGGTGCCAAGTAGACTGCCAAAAAATAAAATCAGGTATAGTACCTCTCAAGGCGCGCGGGTGCGGGATCCGGGCTCGTCACCCCAATAGCTCAGGGAGCTTTAAATACAAAATGCGAAGTGGGTCGCACACCGCTCGTCATACTAGCAAATAGCCCCATAGGATTCTGGAGAATGTAGTGACAGCGGCGGGTACACCTATGCCACGAGTGTAAAGTTTAAAATGCCATCCCTGGACACGTGTTTCGAGGTAATTGCCTCTCGTCAGCAGGGAGCAGGACCGTATGCGGGGTGCCAAGTAGACTGCCAAAAAATAAAATCAGGTATAGTACCTCTCAAGGCGCGCGGGTGCGGGATCCGGGCTCGTCACCCCAATAGCTCAGGGAGCTTTAAATACAAAATGCGAAGTGGGTCGCACACCGCTCGTCATACTAGCAAATAGCCCCATAGGATTCTGGAGAATGTAGTGACAGCGGCGGGTACACCTATGCCACGAGTGTAAAGTTTAAAATGCCATCCCTGGACACGTGTTTCGAGGTAATTGCCTCTCGTCAGCAGGGAGCAGGACCGTATGCGGGGTGCCAAGTAGACTGCCAAAAAATAAAATCAGGTATAGTACCTCTCAAGGCGCGCGGGTGCGGGATCCGGGCTCGTCACCCCAATAGCTCATGGAGCTTTAAATACAAAATGCGAAGTGGGTCGCACACCGCTCGTCATACTAGCAAATAGCCCCATAGGATTCTGGTAAATGTAGTGACAGCGGCGGGTACACCTATGCCACGAGTGTAAAGTTTAAAATGCCATCCCTGGACACGTGTTTCGAGGTAATTGCCTCTCGTCAGCAGGGAGCAGGACCGTATGCGGGGTGCCAAGTAGACTGCCAAAAAATAAAATCAGGTATAGTACCTCTCAAGGCGCGCGGGTGCGGGATCCGGGCTCGTCACCCCAATAGCTCAGGGAGCTTTAAATACAAAATGCGAAGTGGGTCGCACACCACTCGTCATACTAGCAAATAGCCCCATAGGATTCTGGAGAATGTAGTGACAGCGGCGGGTACACCTATGCCACGAGTGTAAAGTTTAAAATGCCATCCCTGGACACGTGTTTCGAGGTAATTGCCTCTCGTCAGCAGGGAGCAGGACCGTATGCGGGGTGCCAAGTAGACTGCCAAAAAATAAAATCAGGTATAGTACCTCTCAAGGCGCGCGGGTGCGGGATCCGGGCTCGTCACCCCAATAGCTCAGGGAGCTTTAAATACAAAATGCGAAGTGGGTCGCACACCGCTCGTCATACTAGCAAATAGCCCCATAGGATTCTGGAGAATGTAGTGACAGCGGCGGGTACACCTATGCCACGAGTGTAAAGTTTAAAATGCCATCCCTGGACACGTGTTTTTTTTGGCAGTCTACTTGGCACCCCGCATACGGTCCTGCTCCCTGCTGACGAGAGGCAATTACCTCGAAACACGTGTCCAGGGATGGCATTTTAAACTTTACACTCGTGGCATAGGTGTACCCGCCGCTGTCACTACATTCTCCAGAATCCTATGGGGTTATTTGCTTGTATGACGAGCGGTGTGCGACCCACTTCGCAGTTGATGCTTGTTAGAAGGGTAAAGTAGAGGGATGTGCTACTTTATCAACGGAAGTAACGATTCTGTAGTATGGCAGAGGTAAGCGCTGCTCTCGGGAAAGACAGAATTCTTGTGGGAAAGGTCTTTTGCTATTCTTTGGTTAGCAAAGCGGACAATGGTTGTGTTTTTGTGTTGTTACTAACTGATTTGTAAATTTGAAACAAAACTTACCGAGTGAAGTTTGTAAAGGAGGGGTAGACAGGAGCAGGAGCTGCAGCAGCGGTTGTTGACGTCAGAAGGACCGCGCTGGGATTGGCTAGTTAGCTAGAGACATAGATGCTCCTGATTGGTGCGTTAGTGTACACTGCGCTAGGAGTGGAGAATTATAGGGTGACGTAGACACTTCCGATTGGTGCGTTAGTGTAAGTCGCGCTGGGATTGAAGAACTACAGAGGTGACGTAAATGCTCCGGATTGGTGCGTTAGAATGAGTTGCGCTACGATTGGACAGAATAGCAGTACAGTTGTAAGGAGAGACTAGCGATACACGGAAGACAAGAAAATGTATTACGATCCCCCAGAAAAGGAGAAAAAGTCATGGTTTGGAAAAATCAAGAAGTGGTTTAAAAGGGACAAACCGATTGTGACAAGGGAAGGACAGTTACTTCCTCCACCGAAACCCCCCGCATCCTTTATGGTTGCGAAATATGGGTATCATACATGTATTTGGTTAGAAAATTGGGTAAAATACACGAAGGAAGACGGAGTCTTAGCTTTCCCAGAACATGGTTTATTTAATTTGGCAGTTCTGAGAAACTTGAGAGAGAAGATGATGAATTTAGAACCAAGACCTAGACCGACACAGTTTGAGGCATTGACAGAATGGGAAGATGAGATGCATGATCGAGAGAGACAGAGGAGTGGCGGAAGATATAGGTATATGTTTGGTCGACAGTATGGACATGAAAATCATGATGATCGGATGAGAAGGTGGCGGAATGCTAGTATGACTGAAGGATTGTTTCCTGTAAGAACTGCAGAGGATAATGGAGGACGAAAATGTACAGAGAAAAGACATAATGTAAGGTCAAGAGGATATGGAGTGAATGAATCAGAGGAGGAGGTTCTTGATGACATGTTTTATAAAAATCCACCACCGTATCGACCAGAACCAGAAATATTAACACCAAGTGCCCCAATGAAAGAAACATTACGAATTATTAAGACAGAACCAATGTCGCAAGATTGAGAAAAGAGTAACTCCATTAGAAGGGTAGAAAAGAAGTCAGAGAGTAGAGTAAATGGTGAAAATTCAGCAGAATTAGCAAAAACAACCTTAGAACTAACAGAGAAAATAAGAGAACTGACAAAAAATTTAGAGGCTGTAACTGTTCCAGTAACGATAGATCCAGTAATGCCTATTTTCGATAAACAAAAAGATAGCGAGCATTGTTTGACAGTTCCTTATAAAAGCCAGAAACAGGTTGAACAGCCAAAACTGAGCCAAAATGAAAATCCATGGAGACAGACAATAAGCATGATTGAACCAAGCGTTTCGAGCAATCCGTTTATAAGCCAGAATTTCACTGAGAAGAGTATAACGACAGTGGAGTCAAATTTAGAGACCCAAAAGATTCCAGAACAAGGTAGTGTAGAAAAGCCAGTAAGCCCATCTATGGAAGAATTAAGTGAATGGTTGAGAAGCTTGCAGAGAAAAGACAAAGAATCCCAATCAATAGATGTGGCCAAGTTACGAATGGTACTGGAAGAACTAATAGTAGGAACTATCCCCACAGAGAAATTAAAAACTTACCAAGATGAAGAATTACTATTCTTGTGCAAAAGAGTGACATGGAGAGCAAAAAACCTACATGAACGACTAGAAGAAGTAGCAAATGAAATGGGAATAGATATTGAAAAGGTAAAAGCTTTGCAAAAACCCTATAGAATTGATTTCACTGAAAAAGATATTGAAAATCTGAATACCACAGGACGGATAGGTCAGATTAAGGAAATAATGATCTTATTGAGAAAATAGGGAGATGTGGATAAATGGAGAAGCAGGTGGTATAGGAAATGAGATGATGCCTCAGCTAAGACCTTTGCAGCATTCCCTGTAAGAGAAAAAGAAAAGGTAGTGACAGAATGCCCCATGAGAGAGATTCCAGGAGGAGGATACGTACATGTCCCATGGACAAGACAGGGCATTTTGGGCCTCATGTAGGTAAATAAATTTTACCGGTTCTTAAATACCGAGCCGTACCGAATCGGTAAATTAGAATCGGTAAGTTATATGTAGGTAAAAATTCGGTAACAGTTACCGATTCGGTAACATTCGGTAATCACGAATCGGAATTCACCGATTCGGTAAATACCGAGGTGGTATTTACCGATTCGGTAAATACCGAGGTGTTATTTACCGAATCGGTAAATACCGAGGTGGTATTTACCGAATCGGAAAATACCGAATCGGTATGTACGGATTCGGTAAATCAAATCACATGACTTGACGAAACAGCTAATCCAGTGCAACGACAGCCCACCCAACCAGGAAGTGCCCACACCCAGGCAGGTGTACATAATTAGCCGAAGTGGCCACACCCAGGCAGGTGTACATAATTAGCCGACCCTGGAGAAGCTTGGAGTGCAGAGGAGAGGCAGGGAGCCGTTGCATGTGCGAGCGGGTAAACGAACAGCATGTCCAGCCAGAGAACACAGAAAGACGGAGGGGAAAGGAGGAGGAAGCTGAAATTTAGCCCCAAGGAACTCCAGGTGCTGGTGGAGGAGGTGGTGAAGCAGCACCAGAAGCTGTTTGGAAGGCAATCCCTGCAAGTGCCTGAGGCTGAAAAGCGCAACATATGGCTGGCCATCCAGGCGCAGGTCAATGCTGTGGGAGTGACCCACAGGGACATTGAGGTCCTCAAGAAGCGCTGGTATGACCTCCGGATTGTAACCAAGAGGAAGATGGGCGACATCCAGAAGGAGGCCAGCCAGACCGGAGGTGGAACCAACAGGGCACCTGCCCTCACCGAACTGGAGGAGCTGGTGGCGGCCACAATCGAGCAAGAGAGCGTCGTGGGTCTTGGGGACGCCGACAGCTCTGCCAGAGCCGCAACACACCAAGGTAAGACGAAAGCACAGCAATGTAGCCCCCCCTACCCCTATCCCACATCCCCCATTGTGAAACGAGAATCACACTGCAGTCCACACGTGTCAGTGCAGACAGGCAATGCATTCCGGGAGATGTAGTCAGGGCAACACTAACCATGACGTAAATGTTACAGGGCAACAAGGCATGTCACGCACTCGAGGCACAAGGAGACAGGGGACATATTGGAATGTGAAATGATTTATTGTGACGCTTGCAATGCAGCCCTTCGGGGACACTGAGCCAATGTTGTATTTCTGTCCACAGATGTGACATCATGCAGGACAGGGCATGCTGCAGGAGAGACGGCACACCGGCCACATAAATCACCTCTAGCCAGCACCAGTTCAGACCAGGGAGCAGGCCCACTGGCAGCCGCACCACCAACACAGCCAGCCTCGCCGCACACAGAGCCAGCATCACCTCACCGAGAGCCAGCATCACCACCACCAGAGCCAGCATCGCCACTCATGTTCGAATCACCGGCCACATCTCCGCTTGCAGGTGTGAGAATGAGGAGGCGTCCAGCAGCCAGGCTACGAGCCTTAGACACCTCGTCAGACGACAGCATGGGCCCAGAAGACCGCACCGGGCCCCAGGAAGGGAGCCATGCCACTGTGCCCCACACCTCACAGGCAGCACAGACGGAAGCAAGAGGGCGCCGCAGGTCGCGTGTCCAGAGTCCACCAGCACCCACTGACGGCCATGGTGTCTTCTTGGGGCTCGAGGGCCAAATGTTGAAGCAACAGCGCCTGCAATCAAAGGCAGTCATGTCAGTCCAGAGGCACATGCGGGTGATGAAGACAACATTAGTCAACATAGACACCAACATTAGCGGCATGGCTGCGGGCATTCGGGACATGTCCCAGTCAATCCAGCAGTTGTGCAGCAAATTAGATGCTGACATCGAAGCACGGCGCCGGGAACGCCAGAGAAGGGACACTACCAGCAGGGCACTCAACCGTCTGGCAACTGCGACTTCTCTACTGTGCCGGCGCTCTGTGACGATGCAGGAGGGCCTAACACAGTGCTGCAGCGACCTGTCTCGGGGGATGGTGCAGGTGACAAGTGCACTAGGGGTGCTATTGACTAGTCAGGCGTCGACAACTGCTGCAGGGGATGCTGCGGAGAGCATCGACACCAGCAGCAGCATCACACCCCCCGTCCCAGAAGCACGCAGGAGCAGCAGGCGGCTTGGGGTTGGCTCCAGTGAGGATGCACAGGCCGTGCAATCCACCACTGCAGCGCGTATGCGCAAACATTGATGTAGCCCTGCTTAGCCACTTCCCATTGGGTGACGTAACCCTGGACATACTCCTTGTATAGATGGTATATTGCCAGATTGGCCTGTTCATGTGTTCATGGCGTGGTGCCACATTAAAACTACGTCAGGACTTCTCACAACTCGCTGTGTCCCCTTACTTACTCAGAAATAGTTGCATGTGATATCTGCCCGTCTCTCTCTCCCATCGATTGCAGTTGGCACTCTAGCTGCGTTGCCCTCTGGCTGGCCTGACTCATCCTCGTTGTCCTCAAAATATGTCAGTTCCACATCTGTACCTTTTTTCGTGGCAAGGTTGTGCAGCATTGCACAAGTGGCAATAATCTTGCAGCAGGTGATGGGTTTGTACTGGCGTGCGCCTCCGCTCTTGTGCAGGCAGCGGAACCTGCTCTTCAGTAGTCCAAACGTGCGCTCCACCACATTGCGTGTTGTTTTGTGTGCCACGTTGTATCGTCTCTCACTCTGGGTTGCTGGGTGTAGGTAGGGAGTGAGGATGAATGACCGGCATGCATATGCACTGTCGCCTGGATGAGTAAAAGGGAACCATCAGTTACATGCCTCTATGCACTATGATTTGCAGGTTTCAAGGGGCGTCACTGTTACTTACCTAGCAGGTATCCCTCTCCGAATTCTCCGGCACTCAGTCGTGTGTAGATCCCACTATTCTGGAAGATGTAAGAGTCGTGGGTGCTCCCAGGAAACTTTGCAACAATATCTGTGATGATGTTCCCTGCATCACAGATCACCTGCACATTGATGGAGTGGGTGGACTTCCTGTTCCTGTAGATGTGCTCTGTATCAGCTGGTGGACAGATTGGGATGTGTGTACCATCAATACAGCCGATGACATGGGGGAACTGTGCCATGTGATAAAAGTCTGTTTTTGTTTTCTGCAGTGCAGCCTGTGTGTTTGGGAAGCTTATGTAGTGGTGCATTCTCTGCATCATGGCATCCAGGAACTTCCTGAAGAAACGTGACAGGCAACTCTGGGATACCCCACCCACCGCAGCTATCACCACCTGATAACTGCCGGATGCCAGCAGATGTAGGCTGCAGAGCACCTGCACATGTGGGGGTATGGCGTGCGCCCTTCTTATTGGATGGTCCAGGAGTGGCTGTAGGTCCCTGATTAAGTCCATGATGGTTTCGGGGTCTAGCCTGTACCTCTCATGTATCTCTGCATCAGTCAGCTGGAATAGTGTGATGCGCTGTCTGTAGATTTGTTCCTCCCGTCGCCACACCCTCAGTCCTGCTGCCTGTAGACGTAGGCGCCTTGCAATGACGTACATAGCGGCCATGTTGTCCACGCTGTAGCATTTTGGGATTGCTCATATGCATTGTTGATGGTTACCACCTGCTTTCAATCCGTGTTAATTACCGACTCTAATTTACCGATTTTCTTGGATTTCTTAATTACCGAGTGCTCCTACATGTCATTTTCATTTTTACCACTTCATATTTACCACTTCATATTTACCGATTCGTTAATTATGTATTCGGTAACTCTGAATCGGTATTTTGGAATTCGGTAAATATGAATCGGTATTTACCGCCTCATATTTACCGAAAATTGGTTTTGGGACTCCTACATCTCACTTGTCTGAATACCGGTCGGTAACGGCATATTTACCGAAAATCGGCCGTTACCGACCGGTATTTGGCTACCTACATGAGGCCCTTTGTCTTTTACAAATGATTTCCCTCGACTGCGCGAAAAGCCTGTCGAGTGGTATAGGCAGGTGGATAGATTTGTAAAATTGTCAAAAGTATTATGGATTGATCTGAATAGTCTATTTGACATAATAGTACCAGCAGATTTATGGACAGAATGCAAACTTATGATAAATTGGCCAACTCAGGAATACCCTAGGGACCCTAAAACAGGAGCTCCAGACCCCGAAGTAATGAAGAAATATGAACAGGTTATGGCATTTCTGAAAAACAAGGCACCTCCTAAAGAGACAGATTGGGTGAAAATTGACCGAACACACCAAGAAAGTAAAGAGTCGGTGCATGCATATTATGAAAGGCTAATATTAGCTTTTAAACAGTTCAGTGGAGATGAAAATCTGAGCGAAAAGGATTTGAGTCATTTTGTATACAGATTTGTATATGGTCTACGTCCGGAGATTAGTGAAATGATAAAACAACATACTGTAGATTGGCAAAATAAGAAAATAGATGAAGTATTGAGGCATGCTAAATATTTCAGTGATGAGATTGAAGCAAAACAGCGAAAATTGAAAGAAAAGGCTATGTGGGCACATGTAAAGGTAGCAGAAAGACAGGAAGCCCAACTGGCAGAGCAGGCAAATAACACAGGGACAAGACAGAAATTTGGTCCTGGAAAAGGGAAAGGAAATATAGAAGAAGCTAAAAAGAAATTCCCATGTCATAATTGCAGTAGAATAGGGCATTGGAAATCCGAGTGTAAATTTCCCCCAAGTGCTAACAGTGAAAATCCATCATAGAATCCACAGGTGCAGAATGAGGTGAGTGGTCAACTGCAGCGACAGCAGCAGGTTGTTACACAGCAGAATCAGGTGCCAAAACCGCCTTTTCCACAGAGCAGAAACTCTCAGAAGTATAGTAGCGAAACAGGATTCTACGATGAAGAACAGGTAAATAAGCAACCCCGCGCTAGCGCTGTCTCGCAGTATTGGCTACAACGCGATGAAAGTGACTCAGAAGAAAACTATTGACGGTGCCGAAGGGAGGAAGAAGAGTGCGTACTTGACGCAACTCTAGAAGTAGACCAGAAAGGCCCATTTGTAGATGGGAAGGTTAATAATGAAAATATTACTTTCCTAGTCGATACTGGTGCTACTCGATCAACTGTTAGATCAGCTGATGTCAAAAATCTTCCTCTCTCAGATGAAACAATCCAAGTAGTTGGTGTATCCAACAGACAGATTAAAACTTACCTTACAGAACCGGTAAAAGTGAGCATAGGGAAATTTTCGGAAATGCACCACTTTGTTGCGTGCGATACCAGTCCTGTGAATTTATTAGGTAGGGATTTGTTGTGCAAAATGAATTGCACTATATTTTGTACTCCAGATGGAATAGCATTTGAAACCCCAGATGATGACGTGTTATATAAAATGACAATGGCAAACAGGGAGAAAGAGGTTACTGAAACCTATGCTGTATTTAACCCTGATGAATTACCCAAAGAATTAAAACAGTCTGTAAAAGCGGAAGTTTGGGACTTCACTGGAGAAGATGTGGGATTAATGAGAAATGTAGATCCAGTAAAAATAACAGTAAAAGAAGGAGTAAGCTATCCAAATGTCCCTCAATATAAATTGACACCTGAAATAATTGAAGGAGTAACTCCTGTGATTGAGAAAATGATTAGACAAGGAATTCTGAGAGAAATAATGAGTAGTCCATGTAACTCACCAATAATGGGACTGAAAAAGCCTAATGGGAAGTTCAGGATAGTTCAAGATTTGAGAAAGATAAACAAAATTGTTGTGTCATGCTGTCCCATTGTACCAAATCCATCTGTGATTTTATATCGGATTTCCCATGATGCAGAATGGTATACAGTAATTGATTTATGCCATGCTTTCTTTTCCATCCCATTGCACCATGACAGTCAGCAAATTTTTGCATTTCGTTTCGGCGAGCGTATTTTGGCTTGGTGCCGAATTCTACAGGGGTATACAGAAAGCCCCTCAATATTTAATCAGCTATTGAAAAAGTCTTTGGAAAATCTAGAAATGCCTGAAAATTCAGTGTTAGTTCAATACATCGACGACCTTCTTGTGGCGTCGAAAACCCGTGAAGCTTGTGAGGTAGACACTATAGCACTACTGAATCATTTGGCAGATGGAGGACTGAAGGTGTCACCATCAAAATTACAGTTTTGGGCGTGGCCTGCAGCCGAGGAAGATGGCCGCAATCTAGCGCGGCTCCGGAGCCCGGCGCCTGATCCCGCACCGATCCTACATTAATCCTGGCCGAAAACCGGCAAAAAGTTAGCGGCGCATCCCCTGAACACCCAGGGCATCGGACGGGCGAGGAGGACGCCCGGCGATGCGCGACTGACCTTGGGGCTGCCCCGAAGCGGACGCAGGGCCTGAGAGCGGTGGCGGCGCCGGGGCCTCGAGTGGTGGCCGCACTGATCTGGAAGAGCCGGAGGGGGCATAGCCAAGGACTCGCGGCGTCGGCAGTCGAGCGCCGAGAAAGGGGCCCCCGGTGCGGTGGAATCAGCAGGGCAGCTGGCCAAGAGGTGGGGCGTCCCCTGTCGCTCTCCACGAGCTCGGCATCTGGCGGCGGAGTCACCGGCATGGCGAGGCGCCACTTCTGAGGTAAACGAAGTGTGGCATAGGCATCGGCAACCGGCTTGCATGAGGGCCGCCTGAGACGCGAGGAGCCACCGGCGGAGAGATAGGGGCGCCACCCCGGCAGTGAAACCCCCCGTGGAAAGATCCTCGGCATCCCCCGCGGCCTCGTGTGGCCTTACGGGGGCGACGTGAGGAGGCCGTAGGAGAGGCGCTGAGGGAGCCGGCGGAGCATGGGCAGCGGCTAACCCGGTAAGGCGCCGGTGCATGGCTGGAGACCTGCGTGGTGTTGGGACTGGAGAGTGGTGACGGCTGGACCCCGGGAGTGGCGGATAGGTGGTGAGTCGGTGTCCCCGGGGCAGGCGGCGACGCCTGCCGACCCTCCGCTGACTTTTCGGATCATCCCCAACTCCCCTGTGGACGTGGCAAGAGGGGTGCGGACACAGCCTGCGCCGGACATCATGGGGGGAAAGGGCCACCGTGGGGGAGCACAGGCGAGGCTGGAAAAGTATGCATTTCAAAAAGACCGGACTGCCTCCCCCCCCCTGAAAAGACTAAAGAGATTACCCTGGTGGATGTCATGGCCACGCTGACCCAGATGCAGGCCTCCATCGGCACGATCTCCACAGACGTTGCGCTGCTCAGAGCTGACGTCGCAAAAATTAATACGAGACTGTCCGAGGTCGAAGCGACTACGGCGACCCTCACCAACGAAGCGGCCGAGAGTAAGAAGCGAATACAATCTCTGGAACTGGTGCAAAAGCAGCTGCTGGTCAAGCTGGATGACCAGGAGGGCAGGTCCAGGAGGAACAACGTGCGCGTCGTGGGGGTGCTGGAGAGTGAGCGCGGCCCGGCATTGGACCTCTTCGTGGAAAAACTCATCATGGAACAGTTGCAGCCGCGTGGGCTCTCCAAATTTTTCTCGGTAGAGAGGGCACACCGGGTGCCCGGTGGGAGGCCGAGACCTGGGGCCCCCCCACGCCCGATCCTGGCCCGCATTTTCAACTTCCGCGACAGGGTCGCGATCCTCCAGGCGGCACGTACCGCCCCCCCGCTAAGGGTGGACAACTGCACGGTTACCCTCTATCCGGACTACACCGCGACAGTAATGCGGCAACGGCGAGACTTCCTTGCGGTCAAGGCGGAACTCTGCGCTCGAGAACTTAAGTATGCGATGCTTTATCCAGCGAAGCTGCGGGTGGAGGCTGAGGGGTGCACTTGGTTCTTTGCCACGCCGACTGAGGCCACGGAGTGGTTCGAGGGATGGCGTCCGGCGGGAACGAAGGGCCGAGCGGAACGCGGCCCTCGCAGCCATTCTGCCTCCCCCAAGAACCTGGAGGATGCTGGGTCAGGAGCGGAAGGCGGCGCGCCGCGGAGCTGAGGCTGCGATGGAGCAACCGAATTTGGCGACAGAGAGGTGTCACATGCCTGATTGAACCAGGCGATCACAGGAGACTCGGAAGTGGCAGGGGCGCTGTTGTCTTTGAACTTTATTGTCTTCTGGCAACCGTTTTCTTGTATGGACGAACACATGGTGCTGGGATCGGCCGAGGGACAGTGAGCGGCTTCCCCCCCATACGCAAGTAGCAAGTTATGGGAACTAAGCACTCTGCTAAGTTGGGGTGGCGGGTAGTTTTAAATCCGCTGGGCAGGGAGGCAGGGAGGGTGGTGGGGGGACGGGGGCAGCTTGGTAACGTTGGTTTGTGTTTTGTTTTAGGTTTAGCAACTACTCACTGGCGTATTTGGCAAGATAGGCCGGTTAGGGCCCAAAGGAGGGGTGCACGGCAGCGAACACTTTCCATAATCATACATGACAAGGGAAACGCAAAGCGAGACCCAGGGGGCCACCGCTAGCTCTGAAGAGGGACAGGCAAAGCAACACAGCCCCTCTTTCAGTGTTCTGTCATGGAACGTGAACGGATTGGGAGACAAGATCAAACGAGGGCTGGTACTACAGTATCTCAAGCGTAGAGGGCCGGCGGTGGCACTCCTGCAAGGAACGCATCTAGTGGGCACAACCACGAAAGCGATAGACAGATGGGGATTCAGGATGGCGATACATTCTGAGTTCACGACTGGGTCCTGAGGGGTGGGCATATTAGTCAACAAACGCTATCCCCTGAGCATGGTTGACTCCCGTAGGGAGGAGCAGGGCCGCTTTGCGGCGCTGACCTGCCAATGGGAAGGGAAGTTGTATAATCTGGTGACAGTATACATCCCCCTGACACTCCACCAGGCTACTTTCAGGGCATTGGGTGAGTTCCTGCTGGCGCTCCGCAGGGGGAGCTCATCATGGGTGGGGACTTTAATGCGACCATGGACCTGCCACTGGATAGGTCTTCATTCCGGGACCACGGCAGCGCCACCCCCATTCTGCGTGAATTCACGGAGGCACTCGGCCTCATAGACACCTGGAGAACGTACAGTCCCGGGGAGAGGCAATATACATTTCACTCGGGGGCCCACAACACTCTTTCCCGCATAGATTACATTTTCACATCACCCACGGGGTTAAAGGGAATGACTGAAGTGTCGCACCTACCCAGGGGCATTTCGGACCACTCTCCGGTGGTCATTACATTTGTAACCTTCGACCCGCGTAAACGCAGGGTATTCCCAGTTCACCCGGGTTATCTCAAAATCCCTAAAATTAGCAAAGCCCTTCAGGCGGCGACCAAACAATACTTCGCTGAAAATAAAGATTCCGTGGGGAGCCCAACGACGCTCTGGGAGGCTTATAAAACAGTCCTTCGCAGACAGGCTATCTCCATGATTGCCGACCACAAGAGAACCCAACAGCTGGCGGTGCTGGAGCTTGAGCGGGGGGTGAGTGAGGCGGAGACGGACCATGCCACACACGCGGATGAAGACTCGGCACATAGAGTTCGCATGGCGCAGCAGGAATATAAGTCCCATCTTTGGGAGGATGCCCGAGCTAAACAGGTGGCAACTCAGCATACGATTTATGAGCTGGGGGACAAGGCAGGTAAACTGCTGGCCTGGCTTGAAAAGGGGGAGCGCGCGGCATGATGGGTGGCGCGGATCAGGCTGGACTCGGGAGATTATACGTCGGAGCCGCGGCAAATCGCGGAGGCCTTGGCGGCCCACTACAGAACGATATATACGCCGGAGGCCTCATCTACTGTGGCGGATAATGAGGCCTTCCTTCGGGACATCGCAATGCTGCGGCTGACCCCCTCTGGGGCTGAGGCCCTGGAGGCGGACCTGACGGCTGAGGAGCTCACATTAGCAATACTGGCCCTTCGCGCTGGGAAGGCGCTGGGGCCAAATGGAATTCCGGTTGAATTCTATAAGCAGAACGCCACTCTGGTGGTCCCGCACTTACTGGCCATGTACAAAGACAGTCTATCGATCGGGATCCTGCCCCGAGATCAGAGAGTGGCTACCATAGTGGCAATCCCGAAACCTAACAAACCCGCGCACGAGTGCGCTTCCTATCGCCCAATTTCTTTGTTGAACGCAGAGGCGAAGGTCCTAGCAAAGGTGCTGGCGACGAGGTTACAGCCGTACCTCTCGACCCTGATACACCCGGATCAGTCGGGATTTATGCCTCACCGAAATACAGCTCTGAATATACGGCGTCTCCACGGGATTCTCGCGTGCCGCTCCTCGATAGAGGAGGACGCGGCCATCTTGTCATTGGACACACGGATGGCGTTCGACCGGGTGGAGTGGCCATTCCTCTTTGCCGTTCTTCGCCACATGGGACTCGGTCCCAAGATGTGCGCCTGGATCCAGCTTTTGTACACCGAGCCACTGGCACAGGTGGTAGTTAACGGGCATGTCTCGGACACCTTCCCGTTGGGACGGGGGACGCGACAGGGCTGCCCTCTTTCCCCGCTCCTTTTTGCTCTGGCTCTGGAGCCGCTGGCGGCGTGGGTGCGGCAGGATCCGGTAATCCGGGGCCTAAAATGGACGATGGGATGGGAGGATCGCATTTCCCTATATGCGGACGATGTTCTGCTGTACCTGGCCTCGCCGGCGCACTCAATCGCTTGCCTCCTGGACATCTGTGCGTCGTACGGGAGGATGTCCGGCTATGAGATAAACTGGAAGAAATCTATTGTATACATGCTCCGAGGAACCCCGCCTCGGCTCCCGAGGGGATGTGAGATTCGGGTGGTGGAGGACGGATTCAAATACTTGGGCATCTATGTAACCGCTGATAAGGAAAGGTTTGTTGCTGAAAATCTAACGAAGCCCCTACATAGGCTTCGCAGCGACGTCAAGCACTGGCGTTCCTTGCCCCTGACACTGCTGGGGAGGGCCGCTCTCTTCAAAATGTTGGCCCTCCCTAGATTCTTATAAGTACTCCAAAACACTCCCTTCCCGGTTGCGCCTACGTATTTCGCCGCCGTCAACGCGGAGGTCACCAGCCTATTGTGGGAGGATAAGGTGCCGCGGATAGCACTCCATAAGCTCCCCAGTGGGTGGTATGATGGAGGTATAGCCCTCCCGGACATAAGAATGTATTACTGGGCATCGCAACTTATGGTTGTAAATCAGTGGCTTCATGTGCCTGGAGATGACCCGGCATATCGTATGGATCGGCAGCTGCTGGGGGTCGAGGGGGTGATGGGAGCGCTCTACAACCCCAAGAGGGGTCGCTGTCCGGCGGGGCCTACGGCGCATACCCTCCAGATATGGTTTGCGGCACAGCGGACTCTGGGATGGGCAGGAAAGGTTACCCAGGCAACGCCTCTGTGGGAGGCGAAACAGCTGGGGGTGCTACGCACCACCAAGGGGTTCCACCAGTGGGATCTAATTGGCATCTCCAGGGTCGGTGACCTCTGGAAGAAGGGAGAGGTGGTCACGTTTACCCAACTACAAGCAGATTATGACCTGGCTGACGCTGAACGTTTCAGGTACTTACAAATCCGTCACGCACTTCAGGCGGCGATCCCGCCCGGGACCCGGCTCCCGGAGTCGTCGCCACTGGAAGACCGGCTCCTCACGGAACATCTGACACAAAGAGCGACGTCCCTAACTTACCGGAAAATGATAAACAATCGACCTGACCCATTTGCTACCCTTAAGAATAGATGGGAGGCAGAACTGGGGGACTTGGATGAAGCGGATTGGCAGGCGGCGCTTTCCTCCCCTAAGGAGGTGGGCATATCGTCCAAACTACGGCTGGTCCAACCAAAAATTCTGCACCGCACGTATTACACCCGTACACTCTTATTTAAACTGAAGCGTGCGGACACCCCCCAATGTCTCAGACAGTGTGGGATGGAGGGAACTCTTTTTCACACTCTCTGGGAATGCCCTGTCATAACTCTGTACTGGAAGGGAATACTGCACACACTCTCCCAGGTGACCAAGGTCCCGACGCTCCCGGAGCCGCGGAGGTGTCTCAACATCTGGGAGCAGACAGACCTTAATAGAGTGGCACGACTCTGGGTGACACTGCGACTCATGCTGGCGAAGCGCAATATAGCCCAGAGATGGGGATCGGGGCAACCACCGACCCTCGCTCAATGGATCCGGGACATGGACTCCGCAATGATTGTTGAAAAAACTGTATATGTGCATAGAGGCTGCCCCAGAAAATGGACCCAGGTATGGGGTGGGTGGAATGTGTATAGAGGAAACATATGTGAACCCCCACACGATGCTTCAGACTCTGAACTAAGCGACCAAGAATAGCCAAACTATCGTTTGCTCGCAGAATGATGTGGATACTATTGTATGATACCGATGGGGCACCAATGTATTTTGAGTGTGCCCGTACAGATTCGTTGCACTCCCGATGGGCGGATGTACTGCTGAACTTGATGCCAATGTATGTTGCTTTTTGTTTACAAAACTCAATAAAAAAAATTCCAAAAAAAAAATTAAAAAATTACAGTTTTGTAAGAAGGAAGTACAATATTTAGGACATAACATTGAGAAAGGACTGAGAAAAATAACGATAGATAGAATCAGAATCATAAAAGGAATGAGAGCACCCATGACCCAAAGAGAGGTGAGAATGTTTCTGGGAATGGTTGGATATTGTCGTCAGTGGATCAGTAATTTTTCTTTGATTGCAAAACCTTTGGTGCGACTGACGAGAAGTGATGTGAAAGATCCCATCGAATTGAACAAGGAAGAA
Organism: Triturus cristatus; assembly: GCF_964204655.1. Lineage (NCBI taxonomy): Eukaryota > Metazoa > Chordata > Amphibia > Caudata > Salamandridae > Triturus > Triturus cristatus. The sequence continues at coordinate 502,667,066 of NC_140588.1, read as the reverse complement.
TTGGCAGCATTTAAACGATTGAGAGATGGATTGTGTGAAGCACCTGCATTATGTATGCCTGATTATGAGAAAGAGTTTGAGTTATATTGCAGTGAGAGAAATGGATGTGCACTCTCTGTGTTGATACAGAAGCATGGAAAACTGAGGAGACCAATTGCATATTTTTCATCAATGCTGGACCCGGTAGCTGTAGCCCTACCTGGGTGTTTGAAAGCAGTAGCTGCTACATGCAGAAGTTTGGAGCAGAGTGAAGGGATTGTGATGGGATATCCTGTGAAAGTGTTTGTACCTCATGACATGGCGATCCTTTTAACAAGGAGTCGTACTCAGTATATGACACATAGTCAGCTGACTAAGTATGAAAAGGTCATATTAGGTGCAACCAATGTAAGTCTTGTGAGATGTTTGAATGTGAATCCTTCAACATTGTTGCCTGACGCTGAGAATGTGGAAGTCAGAGATGAAGCAGATCATTACTGTCTGGATGTACTTGATTTTTGCACAAAACCACGACCAGATATTAAAGATGTACCTTTACCAGAAAGTGATTTTGTGATGTTTGTTGATGGATCTTGTTTGAGAACAGAAGAAGGAGTGTTGAGTGCAGCATATGCAGTATGTACGGTTGCAGCAGTAATGGAAGCATCCTATCTGAAAGGAGTAAAATCGGCCCAAGTAGCAGAGCTTGTGGCTCTGACTAGAGCATGTAAGATTGGGAAAAATGTGAGAGTAACTGTGATAACTGACAGCCAGTACGGCTTTGGAGTTGTCCATGACTTTGGCCAACTATGGCCACAGAGAGGTTTCCTAACCTCGAGTAGAACTCCTATTAAGAATGCTGAAGTGGTTGGAAAGTTGCTTGAGGCGATACAGCTGCCTAGGCAATTGGCTGTTGTTAAGTGTGCTGCTCACAGTCATAGTGGTGATTATATCGCCACAGGAAACCAGTATGCAAATGACATGGAACAATACTGGGCACGAAATCAGAATTCTATTAATCGGGCTAAGGAACGGGAAATAAGTTCTTGCTCTTTGATGTTTACTAACACTGTGGGAACATGGGAAGAAGTAAGACAGTTGCAGGAAGAAGCAGGAGATGAAGAAAAGAAACAGTGGGTAAAAGCAGCATGTGCACCAAGAGAGAAAGATCATGTGTGGGTTTATCGAGATGGAAGACGAGTTATGCCTGATAGCATGATGTCTACCATGGCACGGATGTATCATGGCCAGGAACACATAGGGAGAGACGCTATGATCAGGTCATTTAAGCAGACCTGGTACAATGCAAAGTTCGGACTTGTAGCAGAAAGTCTTTGTCAAAGATGCCTAATATGTCAGCAATACAATCCTGGGAGAAAGACAGTAGTGAGTCTAGGGACAATAGGCCGAGAAGGAGGGCCTTTTACCAGAATGCAAGTGGATTTTATTGAGATGCCTCCCTGTAACAGACTGAGATATGTTTTGGTTATGGTCTGTCTATTCTCCAGATGGGTGGAAGCATTTCCAACCAGAAGAAATGATGGGATGACAGTGGCAAAGTTACTTTTGAGAGAATTTATCCCTAGATTTGGGTTTCCAGTGACAATTGAATCAGACCGAGGAGGACATTTTCAAAATGAGATCATAAAATTGATTTGTGAAGAATTGAATGTACAACAGAAACTAAATTGTGCCTACCGACCAAAGGCTTCTGGTGTGGTGGAACAGATGAATGGTACTATCAAAAACAGGATAGGGAAAATGTGTTGAGCCACAGGTATGAAATGGCCTGATGTCTTGCCTCTGATACTCATGACTATTAGATCAATTCCAGACAGAACTACAGGGTTAAGCCCCCATGAAATCATCATGGGACGCGCAATGAGACATGTGTTTATACCAGTCAACAAGCTGATGACTATAACTGATGACATGGTGTTGGAATACTGTAAAAACCTGGCTGACGCAGTTCATTCTGTGTTTCATCAGGTTGGAGCGGATGCCACCACCCTTGAAAAGAAGCCAGCCCATGATTTGAGCCCAGGGGACTGGGTAAGGATAAAGGTCCACAGAAGAAGAAACTGTTTGGTTCCAAGGTGGGGAAAATCCAGACAAGTCATTCTGATCACGACAACAGCTGTGAAGTGTGCTGGATTGAAAAATTGGATCCATGCAAGTCATACATTGAGAATTCCAAATCCAGTGGACAGCACAGAAAAGGAATATTTTGATGAATCAGAATCAAGTACTGAGTCAGATGACGGAGAGTCAAAAACAAGAGAAAACTCTGAAAGGGGGGAAACAGAACCAAGTCTAACATTAGTCCCTAGAAGTAGCTCTCTGAGAAGAAGATTGCAGATTTCTGATACCAGTTCAGATTCCGAAAACGTACAGGGAACGCAAAGTTCCAGGAAAGAACAAGGGAAGAACAAAGAGAAAAACAGTGAAGGGACACTTAAAGAAATTAGTGAAAAGGAAGTGCCAAATGAAAGACTGAGAGAAATTCCACCTGAAATAACCAATCTAAGTGAACAAGGGACAGGTACAGAGAGAGAGGGACAGATTTTTGCTGAAGACCCCCGAGGAGGCGTAGGGAATAGCAACATCCAGTTAGGTGAAGGGACAAGTAGTCAGCAGGAAGATTGCGTGTCGGAGATTCGAGGAGGGACAGAAGTAGGGAAAACAAAACAAATGGTAGAAAATTGAATTGTCGAGAGTAAAAAGCAAGTTGAAACAGAATCTGAAGAAAGTGAAGATGAAATACCTGACGGGCGAGTTCTAAGGAAAAGAGCTTGGAGAACTGAAAAGAACGATAAAGGAAGAAAATTGAAAAGAGTTGCAAGGGACAACGTTTGGCCGAAGAAAATAAAGAAGTTGAGATATCGAGTAAATTCACCAACGGCTGAACAGGTGAATGAAGTGACGAGTCAGGAGAAATCCAAAGACGAAGAAACAATTGTAATTAAGGAAAGCAAGAGAACAAGGAAACCTAACCAGAAGTACAAATCGCCAGAATGGACGTATGTGGCCCTGCCTGAAGTGAAAGAAGAGGCAGATAGCCAAGGAAATCCAGAGGTGGCTGTACGAGAAGTGGTTGAAGAAGACGAAGAAGCGGAAATCCTGAGAGTTATCTTGTCCGATATTGGAGAAGAAACGAATGTTCAGGACATTCTGTATACAGATCGGGAGAGAAAAGTGAAGAATGATTAAATGCCAAACTGAATGAGTCAAGAAAACTATTGGAAAAGTCAAAACAAACACAAAAACTGGTAGAACCAAATAGGTGCTTAGAACCTTGGGTTAGAAAACTAGTTGTGAAGTAGAAGAGGCTAAGTCAAAAGACACGGTCCATTTTAGCAAACGATGGCTAACGTAGATAGTAGCAAAGGTAAATGTACATTCATGAAGAGGTGATGTAAAATGTGTACAGGATTATTAATGCTTCTGTGGAGCATACTTGCTCTTCTGATTTCCTTTAAGGTTACTGTAGATACACTAGAAGGTCATAGTGAGAACAAAACTAATGTAGGAAAGATTCCAAAGGTAGTACCGACTGTAATAGATAACAATTATATACATAAAGATATGTCTATAAACTGATTTTTCTAACAATGTGTTTTCAAAATGAACATTAGAATATTATTTTACAGATGTAGATAGCATTTTTGCACAAGTGCCTGCCATTAATAAACTATACAAAGTAAAACCTGCTAAGGTATTAGGTGAATTGTTCTTAGAAACTAAAGAACTAACATTAGAATATATATTTAAGAATAATTTGACATGCAGTTTAAAGAAAGAGGAAAAGACATTATTAGATATGGTTGAAGAAAGGAGACTGAAAATGCAAAGAAAGGCATCTGAAGGAAAGGTGGAGAAAACAGTCTGGGATGTAGAAATGGAAAAACATTTGAAAGCTGAAGCTAGTCCAAGGAATCAAATGTGGAATTCTGAGAGTTCAACATTGTTGTACTTACATTACTGACGAAAGTAAAGATCTGAAAATTTATATTAGAAATATTACAGAATTGCATGACGTAGTTGCACCACTGGAGGTTGAAGGTGTTTGGAAAAGGATTGGAAAGAAAATATCAGCTATTAAAGATTTCATAGTAAAGCTAGGTAGTACATTTTTAGGTAAAATATTATTTCCTTTAACATGGGTAATTTTCATAGTATAAGTAATTAGATTAGCATGTATTTGTCGTAAAAAGAATAAAAATAGGAAAAAGTTAAAAAGAGAAAATTTAAGGAGAAGAGGTAAGAAACAAGAAAGAGAATTTGATGAGATAGAATTGGAAGAGTTCAAAGTGAGTATGTATGAATCAGCAAAAAGAGAAGAAACAGGGGAAACCGAATTATGAATAAAAGCAAGAAATTACTTTGAAGTTCCGTAAAGAAATACAAAATGTTGATGTTGTGGTGATATAATCAACAAAGGGGGGATTGATGGAGCGGGTAGTACAAAATTTTGTATACCCCCCCAATTTGCATGTGCATACTAAAAGAATAATTCATTAATTATAACCATATTAATGTTTGATGTGAAGTATTAACTAACACTATTATTAAATCAATTACACGTGGGATTTGCATTTGCATGACCAATAAAATGTGTGAACTAAATTATGTACGCATACTAATATTGGAAAATTAGGATATTGCATGTTAGATGTTGCTTTTGTGACGTAAAATTGTATGTTGCATTAAATAGTGAGTATAAACGCTTTGAATGTTGCTATCATGCTAGATAATTACATACACATAGGGGAATTAGTGAGGGTTTAACATTTTATTAGCCATTTCCATGTATTAATTATGTTTTATGTTTGTTTTGCTTAAGTTGACCATTTGGGCCTGCCACAAAATGGCCGCTTCTTACACGCGACATGACCGACACCACACCACGAGGTTTTGGGTGAAGTGCGCCTGCGCCAACGCCAGCAACAGTGGCCTCGTCCTGACCCCAGCCAAACTTTACCCACCAAGGACATCCTGGGAAAGTTGCCAGGACCCTGGAACAAAGGACATTCTTTAAAACCGGAACCAGCAAGTGTGATGAATTAATGGACTGAACTATGTGAGAACTTTACCGGACGACCCCAGATCAGCCAATCAGAACAGTCTAAAACTCATTCTTGTTACAATTTGACATTGAAATCACAATAAATTATGGTAAAATAGTGAGTTGAGAGTCTTTTTTTTTTTTTTTTGTAAATCTTTTTATTAAACTGATTCGACAACATGGCATAGTATCACAGAATCATAGCAAAATTGGCAGCGAAACAAAGGTCCATCAGAATACATTGATTTCATGTGAGTTGAGAGTCTTGCTTGCAAATTTCGCTCTTTTGTTTTCCTGACGTTATGCTGACGGAGAGGACGGTGACGCTGCTGGACAGCTGTTTCCCTGAATCTTTGACGGACTGAATTGCTGCCCAATTTCCTGATGAACTGAACTTTCCAATTTAATGGGCATAGATTGACTGGTATGCGCTTATGGTCTCAACCCAATCTATGGGACTGTAGCGTGCTGCAGGACAACCTGATCGACTTAGAGGACGACAATTAGCCAGAATAGGTAAATATGAGGTTCTGCTGAATGACTAATGATTTATTGAAATTTTTACAACTAATTAGATAAATGAAGATTTGAATTATAACCAAATGTGTCGAGTCGTTTATTGAAGAAATTAGATTGAGATTGAGCATAAAACAGAAGGATTAGATTACGAACTATCAAGATTAACTAACTGATCCATCGATTTAATGAAGGGAATATCTCAAGTTGCAGTGAGTTATAAAGATATTAAATATGTGTGAGGTAAGTAAGGTTCTTTAGGAGAAAAGTATTCCTTTCATTTACAGTGCTTGGAAAAGCTTATTCCTCCCGTGAGAGCAGATCAAGTAAGAGCGAGTGTTGGTGTTATGGGCCCCACCAATGAATGTATTGAGTGAATGTGCTATAGTGACATTTGGTCTGTGACGAAGGGAGGATTTGAGATTCCACGCTGCATCGCTATAGAAACCAACATCCCCCATAACTACTTGCACTGTCTGTGGTGATCTCCACATAACACTGTAAATTCGGTGAACTCCGGATAAACCCTGTTGCAGGAGGACCTCCTGCTGCTCCTTGAACATCTGCCATCAAATTTACATTTTGCGGGGCATTTGCAACTTTCCTAGCTAAAATCTGTACATTTACTGGTGATTCTGGGACTCCATTATGCACTACATGTGCTCTAGTCACAATCGAAACAAATTCAAATCTCTTACTGCCAAAATGAGTCTTAAGAGTACTAGAATCAACTCAGAGAAAACAGTAGTCCTCATCCTCGGCACCACCCCTTCAGCATGGGATGACACCTGTCGGCCTCCCTCCCACGGACACCCACCCACCCCAACAGACCATGCACGCAACCTCAGCATCATACTGGACTCATCGCTCACGCCGTCTTCTCTGTATGCTTCAACACGCTCCGCATACTACATGAAACATTCAAATGGATTCCTACCAACTCCAGGAAAACGGTCACTCACACCCTCATCACCAGCAGATTGAACTACAGCAACACCCTCTAAGCCGGAATCAACAAGAAACTCCTCTGCAAACTCCAGACCGTCCAGAATGCTGCAACCAGACTAATTCTCGACATCCCAAGACACAACCACATCACCCAACACTCCGCAACCTCCACTGGCTTCCCGTCGAAAGAAGGATAACTTTCAAGCTGTTCACACACACATACAAGGCCCTCCACAACATCGGACCTCAATACCTCAACAACCGCCTCTCCTTCCACACACCCAAGAGTAACCTACGATCCGCCGACTTCTCCCTAGCCACCACCCCACGCTTCTACAGGAACAGAGCGGGTGGAAGGTCCTTCTCCTACCTTGCAGCCAAGACATGGAAAGAGTGGCCCCTCCACATCCGGCGAAGCCCGACACTGGTCCATTTAGTGCTTAATTTGAGCCGGAGTTTTTCGGTGCTGAGCACCGGCACTTAATTGGTTTCCAGTGCTCGGCACCGGCACCTAATTGTCAACACCACACTTAGGGCAGTCTGCCACAAGGAGGCGCTGCTCATGCAATTTAGAGATGAGCAGTATAACAGTTATTTAGGAAAACAATGTGCATAAAAAAATTACTAATACCTGCCTCCCCAGCCATTTCTTTAGCTTTGGGGACCTGGACTAATCTAAGCTGATGCATTTACATGCGCGAGAGATGGTTAGAAGTTGTTTTGGCAGCGGTGACAGGGGCAATGGGTGGTGCAAGCTGCAGTAGCCTCCTGGTCAGAGCCCTGGCATTTAATAATTTACAAATTAAGCACTGGGTCCATTTCAGGAAAGACCTCAACACCTGGCTCTTCGAATGACCCCTATGGAACTGCACCCCCGCCCCATCCTCCCCCCACCCCAGCGCCCCGCCAGCGCCTCGAGACCCTAACGGGTGAGTAGCATGCTTTACAAAACCCTGATGTTGTAATGAAGACTCTGGTTCGTATAGGATTCATATAAAAAGCTTTAATAATACAGCCCCTACACATGTGAACGGCTCCGCAGCTCTAAAGCAACTGCCAGTGCCGGTATATTACACGGTTAACAGAGTGAATAACGATATTAACGGTAACTGGAACGTTGAGGAACCAATGGTTAAAGCTAGATAGGCTGCGTGTGCCATCGCGTGCAGGTGAGCAACGTCATTCACTGTTGCGTTGAGGAACCTGACCATTAAGGGCCAAGCGGCGCAGAGGACGCCTGAAGTCCTCTAGTTCTCCTGCCTTGCAATACAGAGACACTGGACACTACGTTTGGCGTAAAAGATCGAGTTTTATTAGCTGCAGCTAGGACAGTTGTCCGTGAAGTCACACAGGGATGGGTTCACAAGAAACTGCTCCTTGACCTCCGTGGCACACAAGCTTTTATACAGTGAAATACAATGGATACAATGGATAACCAAAAACATATAGACTTTGAGACATCGACAAATGTCACCAACAATGGTTTAAGCTAAAAACTGACTCGGGTTCCAGGTGATGTTTGTTGCTGGCCCCTTTAAGCAAATTGCAAAGAGAATCCACATGATACAGTTTACAAGGAGAGAAAACATGGTTGTATGTTCTAGAAGGACAGTCGTGAAGCCAGAGAATGCATGAGATGTGTAGTGAAGGGCAGTAGATAAGATAAGCGAGAGGAAAGAATGGTGTGAGCTAACAGATAGTTCGGGCGGGGGTTATCCAGCTCAGACATGAATTAGTGTATTCGGCCAGACCCTGTCACTAGTTAATAAACACGGGACGAAAGGCTACCTGACACGCAAGGGCAGAAATGACAAAAACATCTTGTTTACCAGCTGCCTGAGTGAGGGCAACCTAAGATGGTGGAAAACACAAGATGGGGTCTGGGTGCGATCGAGAAACGACAAATTTCAGAACCTCAGCGTGCCATGGCCATGACACGCGGCAATGATACCGTTACAACACCTGATTGATTGATTGATTGATTGATTAGAATTAAAATCAAAAATCTGTTGTGCACACTTCAACTGTCCCATTCAATTTAACGGTGCCAGAAACTCAAGCTTTTGTTTTATGGACTAATCCATCTATGATATGAATTCAAATGAGAAAAATATTTTATTAAATTTGTAATCTTTTATATATTTCTGAGATTTATTTTTGATATGTAAGACTTGTGAACAGTTAACGTCATTACACTGGACTGAAATAGCTCTCAGCGTGACATGTGCAATTAAGCTGTTGTAATTATGAAATGCACAGCAAGCTAAAAATCGATATTGAACTACATTATAATGGCAAAGTATTTTCAAGTGTCTCAATATCGAAACATTTGTTTATTTACTACAGTAAAACTAACCTTTACAGAAGTATTTACGCAGCTCCCGCAAGTTGAGGAAGATGTGGCACTATAAGGGAAAGCTCTTGGAACACAAAGATGGCGGCTTTTGGCTTCCATTCGTTAAAGGCAGCCTGATGACCAGACCAGAGTATTAGTCATGACGCTTGACGACGCACCCAGACATCAGAGGGTTCTGAATGGAGAGAGGGAGGGGCGTGGCTAGAGAGCCTGCTCCCTATGATTATGAGTGTGTCACCGCTTGCGAATGGAGGAGTGCGCCTGCGCTCCGGCTCACGCTGTGTTGCTGCTGAGGGTTCGGATCTGACAGCTCAGCTGGACACCCAGGTGCCCGAGTCCTCCCCCATCTCCAGTGCCCCCTTTGTGATCCGCTCTTTTCCTCTCCTCGCAGAAGGGCAGCTTCGCGGCAGAGAGATCACCTGAGGGGCCCGTGGGAGGGGATCCGTGGGCATCCCCAGCATCACCTGCCATGGAGAGCCAGGAAGGTAGCAGTCAGGAAGAGCAGCACCTCCCGGGCAAGGGCGGCCCCCCCGTGCTGCACATTGTGGTGGTGGGATTCCATCACAAGAAGGGCTGCCAGGTGAGCACCTACTTTTACGCACTGCCTCGTTTCTTCGCATTTTCACACAGCGACAGTGAGAGTCTGGGACCACTCCGGCGTCGTTTGAGGGGTTGGACCTAGTGCGATGTATTGTTAGACAGATGGGTGCTTTCACGTGTCTGACTGTTTATGGTCCCAGCGATGAGCTTACTTAAGAGTGAGGTTGGCTTTGAGGGTGTGAAACGCATTCCTAACTAGTGAGCACATCCACCTATTGCCACCTTTTGGCTACGTCAGATTAAAATTCGGCGGCACGATCATCGGTTACATGTTATACGGTCACTCGGTTCGTCTCTGCAGCTTCTAGTAGTAATAACCGTGTTTGTCAAATAGCCCACCGATTAGACACGATGAGGCATGTTCAACTTGTGTAATGTATGAATTGAAGGCAGTTGTGTTTCAGAACTAATCGGGTGTTTTTGTCCATTGTTTACGTGAGAACAGCAAGTATATGAGACACGTTCCAAAATATTATTCTTATGAACTGATGCTGTGAGTCGTACGTATATGCAGATGACTCTAGTTTTCATTGCAGGTAGCTGTTTTCGTGTATTTTACCTGTTGGTCATGTTTTCATAAATGACTATGAATATAGAAATATTGGGGACACTCGTCACCTGTCTGTCTTTTAACGGCTTTCTTTTACAGCTGACCGAGAAACGAAACATTCCCAGTTCGTTTCTGGCGGTACATTTTTTAGCTCCATTAGAGCTCTAACCCGAAAGGAAGAGATGTCCAGGCGGCATGCGGACGGACAGCTTCTGTTTCAGTGTGAGCTTTATCTGTACGTGAGAGAAGTATTAGGGGGTTGTCGATGGCACTGGTAGTCGTAGGTGGTCTGCCCACTGCTTCAGTTCTGGACCTGATAATACAAATTGGCATTCGCAGGATATAGGAAGGAACGAGGGCTCTGCATCAGGAGTGCTCATTGCTTTTAAACTGGGAAATTATTTTTAGGCAAACTCTGTGTGTTGTGATAATCAGTGTTTGGCGTATTAGAATGAGTATATGGAAACGGGCACCGCTTGGTTATGGCACGCATTTGATGCATCACAACTGACATTTGGTCCTGGCTAGTGCTTGATATACCCCTACTCACTTTAGATGTTGCTGCTGCAACCTGAATGTGGTATTTGGCACTGCTTGGCTTACCAACCAGCATTTTGCAATGGTTAATACCCTATGTACTACATTTGGTGATGGCCAGTGATTGATGTTCCACAAACTGCATGTGGTGATGGTGATCGCTTGATGGAATACAAAATGCATTTGGAGACAGCTAATACCTATAGTCCTGCAGCCTTCATATAGTAAGGGCTAACACTTCATATGCTAAAACTTTCATGTAGTGATGGTTAAAGGTGATGTGATGGCTAACATGTAATACTTCTACATCTAGTGATTGCTAATGCTTAATGTGCTTCTAAGGAACTTTCTCTCTCACGCCAGTTGCTGGCCAATCCCTCCCCTCTGGTATGTAAACAAACTCCTAACCAGGTTTAGATTGTGAAAGAAAATAGTGTCAGGTACCAAAATAAAGGTTGGCCCCGTTAGTAAATGAAATAACTAAAAAAAAAAGCACACGGTTTCAAAGCACAGTGCTTTCGAACTTGTAAGGCACGCTATATAGGTGTTTTGCAGGATAAGAGAAACTTCTTGTGTCTGTGCTTGATGCAGGTAACGTTAGTGGTAATATTAGGAAAATCAACAGTAACAACTGATCCAACAGAGCATAAAACAAGCACCCAGTGAAAAAAAACGGCCCACAAACTGACCTAAGACGAGCCCTTCTGCCACTGCCAGATTGCCCTAAAGGCCCAGCAGACCTTACACAAACTCAATAAAGTCTCCAAAGCTAGAATCAACACCAAAATTCCATCCTAATATCACCACCCCAAGCACTATGACTTGGAATGCAGATAACGTAAATATCTGTGAACATCTCAACCATTCCTCATATTTTCCATTTTTTTGCTGCTGCCTGTACTATTGATATCCATGAATACTGCAACCATTCCTTGTAGTAAACAGAACTTGTGTACATAGTATGTTGTTATGTGTGTTTAGATATCTAACCATTCTCCTCTCATTGATCATCAAGCCAACTTGAAGGCGTATGCACACCTGTAAATATTCTTATGTACCGTTTTGATTGCAAATATCTGCAGCAAACTTATTGTAACAAAGGTGCAGGATACGTAGTGATAACCAATAAGACACGCATAAGTGAGTTCTGTTAACTGGTGGTACATCATGCAACCCCTTAAAGGCTCGAGTGCTTTTAGGGGCAAAATCTTTCAGTGCTGAAGATAGGGTGGATCAGGAACTCAACTTTCTTAATGTCATTGGAAATGGATGGTAGTCGAGTTAACATGGGTAGGTGGTTTATCTTGGGTGCTGACACGCATCGCATTGGGTGATGATGATTAGGAAGGGATCTGCTCTTTTATTGCAATGGCCAACAAGCTGAACTGAGGTCTTCTTCTTCTTCTTCATTTTCTTCCTTTTTTTTTTTTTTTGCTTTACAGCTCCCTAACAGAGGGAGCAGCTGAATCAATTCACTTTTGTGAGGAATTTCTCAAAAAGTCATATTCTGGATTCTTTTTGGAAAGTAGTGTGGGAGATGGAAAGTTGCAGATAATGTAAGATGCATATTCCATATTCTTGTGCACTGCCTAAGAAAAATTATTTGTGAATTTGTTGCGTATTGAAGGAAGGAAACTCTTTACTAATGAGGTTGCTGAATCTAATGAGGTTGCTGAATCTACCTGAGGAGGAGGTCTAGTCTGTCAGGCATTGTGAAAAGATTGCAATCTCATAAATTGATCTGCAATCTGAAATCGGTGAACTCTGTCCTCATCAAAATGTATCCTTCTCCCTGGTCATGCTGTCCTAGATTTAGATTCTGTTGCTGTCCTATCCCTTTTATTTATGTGTGACTGGCTCATTGAATAGAAATCTAAGCCACTAGAAGCATATGGGATTAGTAAATGCAAGTCTCTAGGCAAACGTAGGTCTAGGAGAACCAATCACTAGGAACCCCCAGGTCAGAAGTGCAAAGCCACTTGAAGCGTTTGTGATCTGGAGATCCATGCTTGCATTGGACAGGGGATCCACTGCACTTGAAGTGCATGGGACTAGGATTTCCTATCTACTAAGAGCGTAAAGAATTATAGGAGCCAAGCCTCCGGAAGTGCATGGAACTATGAGAGCTAAGCCACTAGGAAGCCTGTGACACAAGTGGAGCCAAGCCATCAGAAGTGCGCAGCACTAATGTAGCCACACCACCAGAACCACCTGGGATCAGCACTGCCAGTCCCCTAGAAATTCTTATGATTAGGAGGGTCCAAGCCACTAGAAGTGTACTTCTCTTTCTGCATTCCATCTTTTGTAAGTCCACGAACATGTTGGTATTCATTTTCATGAAGAAAACCTTTATGGTCAGTGTCCTCTGGCATAGGCCGAATGCTGCACCTTACCCCATTGTAACCAAATGTGTTTGCACAGCCTTAAATCCCAGTGCAGGGGTGAGCTGCAGTTGATAGGGGGCGCTCCAGGGGGTCACCCTCTACTGGCTCTACTGAAAGTGACATTCCGTGTTATTCTGGATTGCTGGCTCCACTCTTTCAACTACATGTGTAGAAAGTATGTGGGGGTTCGGTGAGGCGTTTATGAACCATGTGCTTGGTGTGATGAGTAAGCAGAAAGGGTTGTGTCCACAATTGACATTCCTACATGGTGAGAGGGTTATAGCAATTGCATGCATCTCCATTGATTAGCTGACACTGCTTAAAATATTTAATGCACCGTTTACTATAATAAAAGTAGGTTGATCTATAGATAAAATAAACTACCTCCATTGCCACACACTCTTGGGTGGCTCTGAAGATGAATTCCTCGAACAGGAAGCTCAGCACGTTGTCGGGATTTAATACATATTTTTACCAACGCCATGTGTAGACAAAAAATGAGACAAGATGATACACCTTTTCTGAACGCAGTCGGTTATGAGGTCCTGCTAGAGATGACAGGAGGAAAATTGTGCATAGCGGATCGATATGTAATGATGGGAAACAAATACTTTCTGGAGGCGGTGAAGTGTCGATCTGTACAGTAAGCACGTGGTATCACGCAGTCTGCATGTAGTGCTCAGTTTAAACACAAGCTTTCGTATATTAATAGTCAAAACAAAAGCGGGTTTTGGTAGTTTGCACTCCGCTTGACACGTTAATGTCGTTTCGTGTTGGTGACCTTCTCTGCCAGTCGAAGAAAGGACTCTGCTGGGTGGGTAGCGAGACGGATTCGGTGGAACAATGAAATGTGTGCTTGCTTACATTACCTTTCCCCTTCTTCGCACGTGAAAAATGTCAGCTGAGTTGTCAGGCTGAGCACCAGATATTTATGGGCGCTCCATATTGTGCATGCTTCAGCTTTGTCCAAGAGAAACCTGTGACTGAGTCTGTGTGCTCTGTAATCAAGCAGTATGTTTACTTTCTCCACCCTTACATGTATGCATGTAGTACAGTAACGTGCTTTTGGAGCCGATGAGCACTGTAACTGCCACCCAGAATCCAAGTACAATCGTTCCACAGTGACTGGTCATGTTTTTGCTCTTTCCAGCAGACGTCCAGGGTGCGAGTTAGGGGCGTTCTGGAAAGTTCCACCAATGGGGTATGTGGCTTGCCAGAAACTCATCTGGGCTCTTCACGAATTTGTGTTGACTTTGGGCAATAGAGACAATGCTAGTTACCGAGCCATGAACAAACCTGTCTTTGGAGCAAGGGATGTTTTATGGTGAGTTCACTTTCTGATTCCCTCATCTAAATGTCGGGCGGGGTAGGGGAGTGGTGTTGGTGTTGTAGGACTCGGTTTAGTTTCAGAGAAATAGTTTTTAATGTTCTGAGCCCTCGATCTTAGTGGTACGGTTGTTCTTTCACGCCGTGGACTGCATCCACTGTATTTGAAAGCTGGAAACAAACTAACTCCCTAATAAGTCTGTCTCTAAACTCTGCGTGTAAAGTAGCACAAAGGTCCATTTCACAAAATCTTTTAAGATGCAGAAGTCTGAACTACATACTCAGTAAGTGATAATTCTTGTATGAGTCGCCTAGAAGCAGACCACAATGGTGAAACTTCTGACTGTGTGTTCTACATGTGTAGATATAATCTACCACTGAGGAACCTGTGCGGAGTGCGCAGAAGTACACTTGTCATAATTCCAGCTTTTAGAAGTTGTTCCGAAGTGTCTTTCAGAAAAATGGACAGGAAAATTCCACGGCAATAAGTTGAACACCACACAGTCGTAAAATTATAGGAATTCATGAACATTTATTATCTGCACTTTTAAACATGCACCTGAATGACCAGGATTGTTGCATAAAGTGTGGGGAATTGCAATAAAAAAAAGACAAAATATGTTTTATCAGACAAGGAAAAAAGATTTGCAAAAATATTTGTACATTTTTCTGATATGTGTAAACTCCCAAACTTTGCATGGAGATCGTTCTCAGGCCGAAAACTTTGTTGCTTGGCAATGCTTTCTTAAATCGCTGCAATTTACAGCTTCTTTGCGAATTGTGCTCAAATTCTAGTCCTTCATTTGAGATAAACACATTATTTTCTTTAAATGTGGCAAACCATTTCTGGTCACTAAAATTCTCTATCATTGCCTCATTGAAGTATATGAGACACTCTTGAGGACTAACTTCCTCAAAAAAGTGCTTATGGTTCTTCTATCACCTGATTCTTAGGCACCAATCCATATCCTGTGTTATAGTAACTAGTTTATACATATTTTGCCTGATTGAAGGCTGAAACGCGTTGGCGTCCTGTGGGCGTTGCTGCAATTTAATTTGAGCAGTCCCAACAATTTTTATATATATATTATATATTGCTTCATATATATTATTACTACTGTTTCTAAGTCCCACATTTTGCCATGTAATGCTGCATTGTCTCTCAGAAGTGTGTTTCTCTTCCAATAGGTTCAAGTTTGCTGCTTCATTAACTCTATCTCCTTCACCTTATATTAGGTGAGATGGTATGGAACGTTAACTCCTGTAGGGAAATCTTCCTAGTCCCTGGAAGTTTCAGGGGGTATGATGCAGTGTGGGCTGCTAAGATTCTCTGTGAGTGAATTAAGCAATGGGCAGAACACTGTTAAACCCTGCAGCTTTGTTCCTGATCTGGTGTCACTGAAAGGGCTATTGTCCCTAGTGCCCTGAAGTGTCCATGGTGTCTCTACTCCCTTGACTGGCCATCGCTCTTGTCCACATATGGTTCCGATGTTTGGGACTGTGTTTCTTCCATCCATGAGCTGCTATCCATCAGAAGCAGGACCACAGCTGGAAACTGCCCAGATCATTAACTTTCAGGGACTCAAAGCACATCTTCTCTGCTCACTATTACCCCCTTAGGTCCCTGTTGAAGCTGCCTGACCCTTTTCTGGTTGTATCCTACTGGAGCAACAAGCCATGAAATGACCACCCTTCTTCACAGGAGGTGCTCCACGTCGAGGTCTGTCTGTCAGCTTATATACTTTTGATTAAACACCACCGTACGTTACCAAAACCCAGCCAATCACCGTTCCCTGCATCATCATAGTATCTGTTTACACGGTGTTGTTGCCTGTTTGTGGGTGGATTTTTTTTTAACCTAATCTGCCAGTCAGACCGTTGGCTAAGCTCTACCCTTTCAGCATCAGTTGGGGTCTGTGGAGATGCTTTATAGTTGCTTTGTTTCTGAAATCTCATGTATTAATCAGAAAAGCAACTTTCATCCAACTGTGACGTAGGCTACCAGACGCACATAAAGGGATTTCTGTAATTCATGGAGGATTTTACACTTGATTATGTACCAAGCTCGCAGACTTCAATGAGTACCCCTGCCTCCACCACTCCCTGCTGCCCTCTGGGCCTGCCTGTTTTCTGTCTGCCGCACTCTCCCTTGCCTTAGCAATGCAGTTAATCTATTGTGTCTCCTCTCTCGCTGCTCAACACTAACGTAGCACAAAAAAGTAAATAATCCAGACCATTCCTTAATTTACGCTCATTTTGCATTCCCCAGAACAGGCTCTAGTCCTTCCTTCTTGTAGATGGAAATATTGTCAAGTACATTGACATCCACTGTCAGGTGACGATGCGAATCCACAGTTTATTTATTCCATGAAAATGCTTCTGCTGCGCATGTCATTAAACATAAACTGGACAGCTTCTTAATAGGTTCGTCTTTGCAGTCGGCCACCTGATATTGATAAACCAGAATCGTACATTTCCAAACACTTTGTAACCAAAAGAACATAGGAATGTTCATGTTTCAGAATCACTAATGTGAACAAATGATATGATCTGTGGCCCGATCAGCAGTACAGCAAATCACATGATGTGGGAATCGCATCACAGGAAATGGCCTTGTGGCTGCTGGCACAGATCTAATGCTTATCAAGACGCCGTGCAGTGCTGAAAGAAGAGATGACGTTTCTCTTCCGCCGCAAGCAGCTGCCTTCGACCATTTATCAGCCCCTGTGGAAGGCAGTAGCCATAATAGGATGAGTCTGTAGAATGTAGTGCATGCTTGTTTCATATCCTATGCCACCCTGTCACACCGTCGAGACTTTTTACTGCCCTTCGAGAGCTTTCTAATCAAGCCAGTGATTATATTAAGGACATGGGGTCACTGTCTCTTAGAATATAGTGTGTGAATTGCCAGGGGAAAAAGAATAGAGCTGATGCACTTACACATTAAGGGCTCAATTCACAAAGCATCCGCACCATCAGGGATGCGTAGGGGACAGTGGAGCCGGAACTATTTTTAGAGTGGGGGTGGTGCCCGCAGTGTTACATCACTGAAGTCTTAGCGACTGAGGAAAACCCCAAGAGTTGCACTAAGAACCGGTATAGCAAATGAGCCACTCCCATTCCTCAGGGCAGTGGTAAGGATATGGTATGTAATCAGTGGTGCATTTTGGAGTACACTACTGCAACTATATTACAAAATCATGGTGTGGTAGCCACTGTCATTTAGACCGCACATTTTCCATTGAAAAGGCCACAGAATTCGTCTTGACATGCAGTTGTATGGACAAAACTATATAGCACCATCAATATTGTGAGAGAATCTGAATTTAACATGTAGTTATCATTGCACATCACCAAGTTAAGTGTCTTGATCTGTTTTGATCCTATCAACATTTTTTTGTTTTCATAACACTTCAGAATTACAAAAAATCAGCTTCCTTTGTTTTCTCTTAACTGCTGATATATTTTGACATACGTGTACAGTTATTTACAGGTATCTGAATGTTGTTGTGTGTTTAATAAATAGATCAACCGCAATTTGTCAGAAGACATAGCCTGATATTTTACCTCCTGTATTTGAAGGCACAGCCAATGTAAGAAAATAAAAACAAAATTTAAAGCAATCTTTATTACTCATTTACCTTCTGAACTCCAGCATGATTATTATTATGTGTGATTTTTATCACCCTTATGTCCAGCGACTATGGTAGGGGCATGTCTATTATTTTTTATTAAAAAAACAACTTTTTTATTAGTATCAATTGGTACATGACTTACAACTGAGTTCTTGTCAAGCAATAAGATCTTACACATAGTAAATTGTAGCGTAGTACAGCATTACAACGATCATTATACATTTTTATTACATGTGTATCGTTATGAATCGTGTTTTCCGCCACTTTTTTTCCTCGTTAACTGTCTTCCACTGAGAAGTCTACTATAGGTATCGTTCATATACCACCCCTAAAAGTGTTATATTGTCCCCATTTTTTTGGGGCATCCTCTGTGCAGGTATACAGCTCCTTCAGCCATCATAGCCATATCCGTATCATTACAGCATTACGTTACAGTGGGAGTGTTGCGTGCTCTCCAGAGTTTGGCAATATTTCTCTTAGCTAGTGTCATACCCAGTGTCGCCCAGGTTTGCGCCGCGGAGTTAAGGTCTGTTGCTTCCCATATATTTAGCAGACAAAGTTTGGGTTCCGGTGGCACAGGGGTCCCGCTCACTCTCATTATAATGGACATCACTAACTCCCAGTATGTCACTATTTCTGGACATTCCCATATCGTGTGGAAAAATGTGCCTAATGCCCTACACTGTTGCAAGCAAAGTTGGTTGTCAATCTTACCCATCTTGTATAGTGTAACCCTAGTGTAGTAGATCTTGTGAAGTATCTTAAGTTGGACAAGGCGCAACCTAGATGATATCGCCACCTCTCTCGGGGATGCCAATGCCTCCTGCCAGTCTGTATCGTCTAAGTCACCTACATCTTTCTGCCATTTGTCCCGGAGAAGTTGTGTGGGATTAGGTAGGTTGTTTATAATTTTGCGGTACATTAGGGATGTGGCTTTTTTGTCCATGTGCTCTGTCAGTAACCTGTCTTCTAATGGCGAGGCTTCAGGGAGGGCAGTGTCGGGAGGGATAGTCGCTTCTAGGGCGTGCTTAATCTGTAAGTAAGTAATGGAACCGTTCCATTTGTGCCATTTCATACTGCCCACTTTCGATAGTCCTATGGCTGTCCCACATGTGGAATCCTTTGGTGTTGCATAGCATACCTAACTTGCTAGTCTCCCAAAGGGGTGTTGCTTGTGTGATATTATTGTCCCAACCTAACTTCCAGAGTACCGAGTGCCATGAATAGAGTGTGTGTTTTGTCAGTCCCAACAGGGCCTTGCTTTTGTTATGTAGTGCCCGGTTAATCCCTCCCTTTCCCAGCTCTAGCCTGTCAAGTCTGTAAGCGTGGTCCGTGTGTGAAATATGAAGCCAGTTATTAATTACTATCCATTGGAACACCCAATAATACGCTTGTATATTTGCGAGTGCAATACCGCCATCATACCAACTTCTTTTCAGTTTAGTCATAGCTATTCGGGCTGGTTTCCCGTTCCAAAGAAGTTTGGTGACTTCTGCCTCTATGGCCCGGAAGTAGGAAGGGGGAACTAAAAATGGGGTATTTTTCTAGTAGCGTTAATGGTAATGATTGCCAATGTTTAGTGTCTCTGTGTAACTGTTTTAGGGGTGCTTGAAGATTTAGGGTCATAAAGTCCTCTGAGTCGGAAGTAATATGGATCCCTAAGTATTTGAAATTATTTTTACGTCGCATCCCGTAGGTAGCGTCGGTGGTGGTCCTCTTAAGACATATAGAATGGATTTGCTCCAGTTAATTGTGTATCCAGAGTGTCTCCCATAGGTATCACATATACCCAGGAGCCTATGCAGGGAACGTTTGGGGGAGGCCATATATAGAAGCACATCATCTGCATACAGAGATATGCGATCTTCCCATCCCTCTGTCCAGCGGAGCCCGCGGATAATTGGGTCTTGCCATATCCAGGCCGCCAGTGGCTCCAGCACTAGGGCAAAAAGGAGTGGTGACAACGGGCAGTCCTGTCTTGTACCTCGGCCCAAGGGAAACTCTTTGGACATATGTCCTTTAGCCACTACATGAGCGAGTGGTTTTGTATACAGTAACTTCACGCATGAGCAAAATTTAGGCCCGAATCCCATCCGTGTGAGAACAGCAAAAAGGAAGGGCCACTCGACCGTATCAAAGGTCATGCGTGCATCAAGCGAAAGTATAATGGCCTCTTCTTGTATGGTATGTTTGTGTCCCAGCACACTGTGCAGGCGCCTAAGATTCAAGGCTGTGTTCCTGCCCGGCATAAACCCTGAATGATCCGGGTGTAATAATTTTGGATAGGTGCGGCGTAAGTCTGTTAGCCAATGTTTTGGCCAAGATGTTGGCTCTTGCATTGATTAAGGAGATGGGTCGATAAGAGGAACTGTCTCGGGCTGGTCTACCGGGCATATGGATGGCCACTATCGTCGCTGTCCTTTGGTCCCGTGGGAGCTCTCCCATTTCTAAACTGGCGTTGTACATATTCAATAGGTGTGGTGCGACCGTAGGTGCACTTCGCTTATACAATTTTATTGGGATAGCATTTGGTCCCAGGGCCTTTCCCAATTGGATGTTTCCTGTCGTTATTGATAACTCTTTGGTTGAGAGTTCTGTTTCCAGCAGTTGACTCTCGTCCTCCGTGAGTGTGGGGAGCTAGATGTCACGGAGGAATGTGGGGCATGTCTATTCTTGGCACAGCTTTATGACTCACTCTTTCGCAAAATACACAGGCATATGCATGCTTTCCATAACAATTTCAGAAACTAAGGTAGATTACATGGCTTTTGTATATATTTCTGGTGTCAGGCTGTTTTCTCCAACCTTATGTATGCAGAATCTCCACATTTCAGAAAACGTGCATTATATACGGGGGTTAGGAAAATTGCCAGAGCTGAAAATATTTTTGAAAACCTTTATCCCGTCTAATTGGTTCCATTCATTCATGCATATATGAGAAAATGCGCTATATAACTCTCTGCCACATTTTCTGAAGCAATAATAGTTGGGTAATTTTGGTTTAAGTTTTATGGTGCTTCCAAATGGAGAAAAATCAATGTAAGTTAAATTCCCAACCATCTCCTTGCCTCTTTGCAACGGCAGCTAAGATTTACTGCAATTACTCTGATTTTGTTACTTAATCTGATTAAAGGTATTTTACAGTTGTAGTTTTCCTCTTGAACTTGGAGAAATTCCGTATGCCTGGAACTTTTAAGAGTTAGTTGTCAGTGACCTGATTCTCACCTCTTGCATGTTTATTTTTCATGTGCTTAGGAGTAATGAAGTCACTGCTGGATTTAAACATGAAAATGCAATCAATACTCAAGTTGCAATATGTGTATAAAGTGTTTACTCAAGCAGTGTTAGACTTGGCGTGTTTTCCCTGTATTTTTGATTCTGACGTCCTAGTTTTTGCGGTATTCTGGATATTGTTTTTGCTGGTTTAGTGTTTCTGCACACTTTAATACTGCTGATCAGTACTAAAGTGCAAGTGCTCCTACTGTAAATTGTGTTTCTGATTGGTATATCCATGATTGGAATATTTAATTTACCAGTAAGACCCTAGTAATGTGCACAGGAGTTCCAAGGGCCTGTAAATCAAATGTTACTTGTGGGCCCAAAGCACTGATTATGCACCCACAGAAGTAGCTGTTGTAAGGTGTCTCAGACATGCCACTGCAGTGTCTTCTCACAGTCATCCGGGTAAGTGCACCCACTTGCCAGGCCCAAACCTTCCCTTTTCTTACATGTAAGTCACCCCTAAGGTAGGCCCAAGGTACCCCCTTGGACAGGTTGAAGTGTATGTGAAAGGTATGACATATACTGATGTGTGTGTGTGACATGTCCTGATAGTGAAATACTGTGTATTTCGTTTTTCACTATTGAAAGGCTGTCTGTTCCATAAGCTTAACAAGGGAGTTGCCTTGTAACCTTTTACAAGCATAACTCTTCATTGGGATAAGATGTAGAAATAGATTTTAGTATGCCTGAAATCAGAATTTAAAAATACATGTTTTAGTGAAGATGATTTTTACATTGTGTTTTGAAAGTGCCACTTTTAGAAAGTGGATGTTTTCTTTCTTAACCATCCTGTGTGCCTCTACCTTTTGTGTATTCCCTGTCTGGGTTTAGAGTTACAGGAGCAGGGGATGTGCATTCACACTAAACAGACAAAAAGTGGGTTGAGGTGTCCTGCCTTTCCTGGGTGACTCATAGCCATGCTGAATAGGCCTGACTCAATTTAGAGTAGTGAGAAGAGTTGTTGCTGGCACCTGAATGGCCTGTTGCCACCTCTCACAAAGCTGTCTGCACTAGAGACCCCCATTTCTAACAGGCAATATTTGCCTTATTGTCTTACAAATTATTCCATTTGTATCTTATCACATGCATGAATGGCTCTCCCTAATCGGACTGTGAACGTTCGTAGTGTTGGGGAGCGTGCAGACATAAATGTAATTAGTAGCCCCATGCTGAATTCTAAACCTGTAGGAGTTTTGGCTTATTAGCAAACATCACTTCACCAGAAACATGAGATCCAAAAAAGGAAAATAGCAAAATCGCAAATCCCAGAAGCCAGTGTCCTGCTAGCTAAAAAGCGTGTACTGGCCAAAGGTATCACACATGATATTCTGTGAGGATGATGATTTTTTGAGGCCTTGAAAATGATTGTAAACGCCCACAAAGATACAGCATTCTTGGTGTTAACCTTATTTTCATAGGATGTCTTTCTCTGACTATTCATTGAGCACTCTGCCGGGAACTCTGACCTCTACACACCCAGAGTTGAAATTTATCATACTTTGCAGATAGTCTGCATTTGTACATTTGCTTCTGCATATGTAATATAGACTGCTCACCTTGGTTGTATGTCAGAGTATTGCATACCAAAGTATTCTCTGCATAAGTATAGTGTTCAAAATATTGCTTACAAAAATATTGTACTGAGTGTATATTTTTCTGTCTTTAACTCCAATTCGGCAGTATTTTTGTAGGTGATATTGAGGACAATACAGTTATGTCAAAAGACATTCTGACAACAGTATTTGTTTTCTAAATTCAAACCATTTTATTGCCATTTTTCAAATGTATGTGACACTTTGAAACAATCAACAATACATATTTAGAACTCAAGCACATCCCTGCGGCCGATGGCCTTATACAGATCATTGTCATCCCACCCATCCTCGTTTTCCCCATGCCAGGGTTTCCCAAACCCATCAGAATCTGAGATCTCTTTTTAGGTGCAACTGATACTGTTCCTAACCCATCAGGAGTCATATCCACAACCCCCTATGTGAGCCTCATGCTCCCTATATTATCTGGTGTTTATGTGGACATCTAGCCCAGTACACTGGGATGGATGTCCACTTCCATTCACAGGTCCTTGCCATAAGCCCAGCCATTCAAGTTATGAGGGTCTGCAACTCATTGTTTTAGATCTCCCCTGCCAACAGGGCGTGCGCAGTAGCTGCAATGAATATTGTTTACTATAAAGGGCTTGGAGCCTGCCTACTACTTACAGTTTGTTGTTTTCATGGTCACTCTTCTTTACTGCTTCCTATTTGTTCAGCATATGCCAACTTCACTTCCTTTTCTTTCGTCTTGTTTTTCCCACTCTCTCCCACCCCTTTTCCGTGTTGTTTTTCCCACTCCCACCCACCCCTTCTCCAATCAATCAATCAGGGAATTGTAAGCGCGCTACTCACCCGTGAGAATCTCAAGGTGCTGAGGGGGGGTCCGCAGATCTGTTTAGCCAAAGAGCCAGGTCTTGAGGGTCTTCCTGAAGGTGTTTGGAGAGGGGACGCGTCTGATGTCTGCCGGTAGCTCGTTCCAGGTTTTGGCTGCAATGTGAGAGAAGGATCTTCAGCCTGCTCTGGCTCTGTGGATATGCAGGGTTTCGGCCAGTGCGAGGTTGGAAGATCGGAGGTTTCTTTTGGGTACGTGGAAGTTTATTCTGTTGTTGAGGTATTTGGGTCCGTTGTTGTGTAGGCATTTGTAGGCATGAGTGAGGATTTTGAAAGTGACTCTTTTCTCCACGGAGAGCCAGTGGAGACTTTGTATGCCTCGCTGCTGCCTCGTCTGCCGGCTGCCAGCTGCCGCCGCTGCGGTTGTTTTTGCCCTTGTTTTGACGTTATTTTGTGCCTGCTTGGTTTAACTCTCTTTTTTTCCCTTGTTTTTCGTTTATTTGTGCCTGTTTTGTTGTAATTTCATTTTCCCTTGCCCTTGTTTTGACGTTATTTTGTGCCTGCTTGGTTTAACTCTCTTTTTTTCCCTTGTTTTATCGCTTATTTGTGCCTGTTTTGTTGTAATATCTTTTTCCCCGTGTTTGCTATCCTTCCTTGCTGTCCGCCTACCTCGCCGCCCTCCGCCCTCCCTTCCCGCCACCGCCGCTTGTCCCCGCCCCTTTTTGTCTTCTGTAACCCTCCCCGCTCCCGCCTCCCAGCTGCTCCGCCCACCCGCGCACTTGGCCTTAAATGGCGACCGTGCGACGCAGGTGAGTGTGACCCACTTGTGGGACACCCCCGCGCCGCACGGCCACCAGCTGCTGCGTGTGCCCCTTGCCTGCCCTCTGCCTCGCTGCTGCCTCGTCTGCCGGCTGCCGGCTGCCGCCGCTGCGGTTGTTTTTGCCCTTGTTTTGACGTTATTTTGTGCCTGCTTGGTTTAACTCTCTTTTTTTCCCTTGTTTTTCGTTTATTTGTGCCTGTTTTGTTGTAATTTCATTTTCCCTTGCCCTTGTTTTGACGTTATTTTGTGCCTGCTTGGTTTAACTCTCTTTTTTTCCCTTGTTTTATCGCTTATTTGTGCCTGTTTTGTTGTAATATCTTTTTCCCCGTGTTTGCTATCCTTCCTTGCTGTCCGCCTACCTCGCCGCCCTCCGCCCTCCCTTCCCGCCACCGCCGCTTGTCCCCGCCCCTTTTTGTCTTCTGTAACCCTCCCCGCTCCCGCCTCCCAGCTGCTCCGCCCACCCGCGCACTTGGCCTTAAATGGCGACCGTGCGACGCAGGTGAGTGTGACCCACTTGTGGGACACCCCCGCGCCGCACGGCCACCAGCTGCTGCGTGTGCCCCTTGCCTGCCCTCTGCCTCGCTGCTGCCTCGTCTGCCGGCTGCCGCCGCTGCGGTTGTTTTTGCCCTTGTTTTGACGTTATTTTGTGCCTGCTTGGTTTAACTCTCTTTTTTTCCCTTGTTTTTCGTTTATTTGTGCCTGTTTTGTTGTAATTTCATTTTCCCTTGCCCTTGTTTTGACGTTATTTTGTGCCTGCTTGGTTTAACTCTCTTTTTTTCCCTTGTTTTATCGCTTATTTGTGCCTGTTTTGTTGTAATATCTTTTTCCCCGTGTTTGCTATCCTTCCTTGCTGTCCGCCTACCTCGCCGCCCTCCGCCCTCCCTTCCCGCCACCGCCGCTTGTCCCCGCCCCTTTTTGTCTTCTGTAACCCTCCCAGCTCCCGCCTCCCAGCTGCTCCGCCCACCCGCGCACTTGGCCTTAAATGGCGACCGTGCGACGCAGGTGAGTGTGACCCACTTGTGGGACACCCCCGCGCCGCACGGCCACCAGCTGCTGCGTGTGCCCCTTGCCTGCCCTCTGCCTCGCTGCTGCCTCGTCTGCCGGCTGCCAGCTGCCGCCGCTGCGGTTGTTTTTGCCCTTGTTTTGACGTTATTTTGTGCCTGCTTGGTTTAACTCTCTTTTTTTCCCTTGTTTTTCGTTTATTTGTGCCTGTTTTGTTGTAATTTCATTTTCCCTTGCCCTTGTTTTGACGTTATTTTGTGCCTGCTTGGTTTAACCCTCTTTTTTTTCCCTTGTTTTATCGCTTATTTGTGCCTGTTTTGTTGTAATATCTTTTTCCCCGTGTTTGCTATCCTTCCTTGCTGTCCGCCTACCTCGCCGCCCTCCGCCCTCCCTTCCCGCCACCGCCGCTTGTCCCCGCCCCTTTTTGTCTTCTGTAACCCTCCCCGCTCCCGCCTCCCAGCTGCTCCGCCCACCCGCGCACTTCGCCTTAAATGGCGACCGTGCGAACGCGCAGCGGCCACGCGCAGCGGGTGCGCCGATTGTGCGCCGAAGGCGCGCCAAAGGCAAGCCCGTCTGCGCCCGTCCGCGACCGGATCGCGTCCAGCGCCAGGACCCCTGGCCCTCGAAGACCCCGACCTACCCGCCTGACGTACTCCGCTGCCACCCTCATCGCTCTCAACACCGGCCGACTCCCAGAATGCCACCAAGCCACACCACGACGCACCCACGGACCTTTCAGCTGCCACGCCTGCAAGTTCTCCTGCATCCAGACCAGGCCCGCACCAGCACCCGCCATGTCGAACACCAGCAGCACCCACCTCAAGTGCATCCTGCTCAACACCCGCTCCGTCCACAGACACGCCATCGAACTCTGGAACCTCCTAGACGCCACAGCCCCTGACGTTGCCTTCCTCACGGAGACCTGGATGAACGCCTCTTCAGCTCCCGACATCGCCATCGCTATCCCAGAGGGCTACAAGATCGTCCGGAGGGACCGAAACGCCAACCAGATGGGAGGAGGCATCGCCATCATCCACAGGAACACCATCCGTCTCACGACCAGCACCGACAACACCCTGACCAGCGCCGAACACCTGCATTTCCAGATCCTCACCAACCCGAACACCACCCTCAGAGGCACCCTGATCTACCGACCCCCTGGACCACGCACACAATTCAGCGAGGACATCGCCGACTTCGTCAGCCCGCATGCCCTCCCCTCCGCTGACTACATCCTCCTGGGAGACCTCAACTTCCATCTGGAGAACAACAACGACCACAACACCAGCACCCTGCTCGACAACCTGGCCAACCTGGGACTTAAGCAACTGGTGTCCACCCCCACCCACCTCGCCGGACACACACTCGACGCCATCTTCTCATCTAGCACAGACATCGACTTCAGCCACGCCACAGAGCTTCAATGGACGGACCACAGCTGCGTCCACTTCACCTTCAAGAGAACGACGACCCACCATCACCAGCAACAGGCCGCCCGCAGAAGCTGGAACAAGATCACAGCAGACCAGCTCGCCACCTCCCTGAGCCAGCACCCTCCTGCCAGCTCAGCGAACCCCAGCCAGGCCGCCGACAACCTCACGAAGTGGATCAGCAACTGCGCGGACGAACTCGCCCCGCTGAGGACCCCGCCTAGCAGACCCGGCAGCAAGAAGGCCCCATGGTTCACCGACGAACTCAAGAGCTCCAAGAAGAACTGCCGAGCCCTCGAGAAAGTCTGGAGAAGGGAACCGACACCGGACAACAGGACCTCCTACAAACTTGCCACCCGGAAACACCACCAGCTGATCCGCGCCGCCAAGAAAACAGCATTCAAGGACCGGCTGGACAACAACGCACACAACTGCAAGGAACTCTTCAACATCGTGAAAGAGCTTTCCAACCCCAGCGCAGGAAACAACGACATCACCCCATCGCAAGACCTCTGCAACTCCCTCGCCTCATACTTCCACAACAAGATCACGGACATACACAGTAGCTTCAACAACCAACCAACGCACACCATGACCGACCAACCACCCCCCCCCCCCCACCACCACCCTCCACGCCTGGACCCCGATCAGCACCGAAGACACCATCCGCACGATGAACTCCATCCACTCCGGATCACCGACCGACCCCTGCCCTCACCACGTCTTCAACAAGGCCGACGCTGTCATCGCACCCCACCTGCGAGACATCATCAACACATCCTTCGACACCACCATCTTCCCTGAGAGCTGGAAACACGCCGAACTCAGCGCTCTACTCAAGAAACCAACAGCGGACCCCACCGACCTCAAGAATTACCGCCCCATCTCGCTTCTCCCGTTTCCAGCCAAAGTCATCGAGAAGACCGTCAACAAGCAGATGGCCGCCTTCCTCGAGACGAACGGATCCCTCGACCCCTCACAGTCCGGCTTCCGAGCCAAACACAGCACCGAGACCGCCCTCATCGCCGCCACCGATGACATCCGAGCCCTGATGGACAATGGAGAAACAGCGGCCCTCATCCTCCTAGACCTCTCCGCGGCATTCGACACGGTCTGCCACCGCACCCTAGTACGGCGCCTCAGCAACATCGGAATCCAGGACAAGGCGCTGGAATGGATCATCTCCTTCCTCGACGGAAGAACACAGAGAGTCCGCCTACCACCGTACAAGTCCGAGGCCTCCGAAGTCATCTGCGGCGTCCCCCAAGGATCATCTCTGAGCCCCACCCTCTTCAACGTCTACATGAGCCCCCTCGCGGCCATCGTACGCAAACACAACCTCAGCATAATCTCCTACGCCGACGACACCCAGCTGATCCTCTCCCTGACCAACGACCCCGCCGCCGCCAGAGCCAACCTGCACGAAGGGATGAAAGAGGTAGCCGAGTGGATGACGTCCAGCCGCCTGAAACTGAACTCGGACAAGACGGAGGTCCTCATCCTGGGCTCCTCACCCTCCGCCTGGGACGACTCCTGGTGGCCTCCCGCCCTGGGCACCGCACCCAAACCGACGGACCATGCACGAAACCTGGGCTTCACCCTGGACTCCTCCCTCTCCATGACCAGGCAGGTCAACAACGTCTCCTCGGCGTGCTTCAACATCCTACGCATGCTACGGAAGATCTTCTGGTGGATCCCCACAGAGACCAGGAAGACCGTCACCCAGGCCCTCGTCACCAGCCGACTGGACTACGCAACGCCCTCTACGCCGGTACCACCGCCAAGCTCCAGAAGAGACTCCAGAGGATCCAGAACGCCTCAGCCAGACTCATCCTCGACATCCCACGATCCAGCCACATCTCCGGACATCTGAGAGACCTTCACTGGCTCCCCGTCAACAAGAGAATCACCTTCCGCCTCCTCACCCACGCACACAAAGCCCTACACGACCAAGGCCCGAGCTACCTCAACAGCCGAGTCAACTTCTACGCTCCCAAACGCCACCTCCGATCAGCCAACCACGCCCTCGCCGCCGTCCCCCGCATCCGAAGAGCGACTACAGGAGGAAGGTCCTTCTCCTACCTGGCCGCCAAGACCTGGAACTCCCTCCCGACCGACCTGCGCCTGACCCAAGACCACCTCTCCTTCAGGAAGAAGCTGAAGACCTGGCTGTTCGAGCAGTAGCGGCACCCCCCCCCCCCCCAGCGCCTTGAGACCCTACGGGTATATAGCGCGCTTTATAAGTGATTGATTGATTGATTGATTGTTGACTGATGTGTTCGTGTTGGGGGATGCCGAGGACGAATCTGGCGGCGGTGTTCTGTATTGTCTGGAGTTTGTGGAGTAGGGACTTGTTGATGCCGGCGTAGAGTGCATTTCCATAGTTCAGTCTGCTGGTGATGAGTGCGTGGGTGACTGTCTTCCTTGCCTCAGGGGGGAATCCACTTGAAGGTCTTGCGGAGGATGCGGAGGGTGTTGAAGCAGCTGGAGGTGACGGCATTGACCTGTCGGTTCATGGAACTGGAAGATGAGTTTGGCAGTGGTGGGCCTTTGGTGAGGGAGAGGATGAGCTGGGTGTCGTCGGCGTAGGATACGATGTTGAGGCTGTGTTGTTGGACGATGGCTGCGAGGGGGGGGCCATGTAGATGTTGAAGAGGGTGGGGGCTCAGGGAGGACCCCTGTGGGACTCCGCAGGTGATTTTCGTGGGGTCGGAGAGGAAGGGTGGGAGTCTGATCCTTTGGCTTCTTCCAGTGAGGAATGCTCGGATCCGGTCCAGGGCTGTTCCTTGTATGCCTGCATTGTGTAGTCTAGCGACTAGTGTGCGGTGGGATACGGTGTCGAAGGCCGCTGATAGGTCGAGTAGGATGAGGGCTGCGGAGTGGCCTTGGTCCAGGAGGGTGCGGCTGTCATCTGTGGCGGCTAGTAGGTCTCTGTGCTGTGGTTGCTTCGGAATCCGGATCGGAATGGGTCGAGGATTGCATTCTCTTCAATGAATCGTGTCAGTTTCCTGTTGACTGTTTTCTCTGCAACTTTGGCCGCGAAGGGGAGAAGCAAGATGGGCCGATAGTTCTTGAGGTCAGTGGGGTCATTTGTGGGCTTCTTGAGCAGAGGTCTGACTTCTGCACGCTTCCAGTCATCTGGGAAGGTGCCTGTTTTGAAGGTGGTGTTGAAGGTGCATTGTAGTTCGGGTGCGATGGCGGCCACGGCTCTGTGGTAGATGTGAGGGGGGCAGGGGTCGGTGAGGATCCCCGAGTGGATGCTTTTCATGGTCGAGGCGGTGTCTTCGGCCGTGACCGGTGTCCAGTCGGAGATGGTGGGCTTGCTGGTGTTTATGGGGGGCAGGGGGCAGCCTGTGGCACCTGCTGGATGGTCGATGAAGTTGTAGAGGTATTTGATCTTGAGGTGGAAATAGGTTCCAAGCTTGTCGCAGAGATCTTGAGATGGGGTGATGTCTGTGGCTTTGCTGCATGGGTTGGTGAATTCTTGAATGACACTGAAAAGTTGTTGGAGTTGGCCAGCATTTTGTTGTGGATGAAGTTCCTCTTGGTGGCTCTGATCTGGTTGTGGTAGTCCGTCATGGCGTCCTTGTAGGTGGTGTGGTTTTCGGTTGTCTTGGTGTTTCTCCAGTTCTTCTCCAGGCATCTGCAGGCGCGTCTGGCTCCTTGGAGAACGGTGGTGAACCAGGCGGCTTTCCTGGGGCGTTGTCTGTCGGGGTTGTGTAGCGGGCGAGCTCGTCTGCGCAGTAGGAGATCCAGGTGTGGAGTTCTCTGGCTGTGTCGTTTGCGTCGGGTGCCCAGGTGTGGTTGTCTCGGGTGAGGGTGGAGTTAAGTTGCTCATCTGTAACCTTGCTCCAGTTCCTTTGTGGTGGACCTGGGGCTCGTTTGGGTGCCTTGGGTTTGTTGATGGCGAAGTG
Organism: Triturus cristatus; assembly: GCF_964204655.1. Lineage (NCBI taxonomy): Eukaryota > Metazoa > Chordata > Amphibia > Caudata > Salamandridae > Triturus > Triturus cristatus. Next base: position 502,636,338 of record NC_140588.1, on the reverse strand, counting down.
TACGCAGTGGTGGTCGGTCCATAGCGGTTGCGTTGTGTGGCTGAATTAGACGCTGTTTCCTGCCACGAAGATGGGGTCGAGGGTGGGTCCTGCTCTGTGGGTTGGTGTGTTGACGAGTTTAAGTCTGATGCTGGCGAGGTTGTCACGAAGGATAGTGGAGTTGGGGTCGCTGGGGTTGTCGAGGTGGAAGTTCAGGTCTCCAATGAGTATGTAGTTTGTTGAGGAGATGGCGTGGGGTGCGATGAAGTCTTTGATGGTGGTGGCAAAGGGTATAGAAAGGAAGGTGGATATGCTATCTAGATGCGCACATCAACGTAAGTACATTAGTAATCAATGTCACAACATGTTTGTCTCATTACCTTTCATATTGGGTGCTCCCATGGTGTAACATACTCACCCACCTAGAGTATTATACTTTTGGAGCTACAAAGGTAGTCCAATTACAAACCAATCTCATAAACAAAGCACACCAGGCCAGAGTGACTATAGAGTTCCTTAGTCAATTAAACTTCCTTTCAAAGACCACAATTCACAATCATTTGGTCCAATCTCATATACGTTCTGGCTTTGGTGTAGCTGTGTCTGTATTGACCACGAAGGGACCAATGTGAATGAAGGTTTCTGCATATCTTTTTGAATCATTGTCTAACAGTATATTTACAGTTCTATGGGCCACCTTGGGACACATGATGGGGTCTGTGCCCCCCACACCATATACCTCGCATCCTATGGCATTTCACTTTCTGTGTTAGAAATCTCTCTCTCAATCCTCTCATCTGAGGCCTGGCAGGGCGAAATGTCACCAGATGCACCAGCGTTTGCATGTCCAGTACATTTGATGGAGGTATTTGAATTGAAGGAGACGGAATTGGGTTGAGACTGTCCCATAGAGCCTTGTGGGTTTTCCTCATTTCCTCATTGTCCAAAGTCATCCTCCCACGACTTTCATAGGGCAGGAAAGGTTTCTGGGGAGTTAATTATGAAAGAGTGGTAGAGAAGGGAATCTTTGTGGTTCCCAGTTTCTCCAGACAGGAATTGGCCTTGAGCAGGTTAAATGTTGTTATATTGGTTTATGGGACTGCCAGCAAATTAGTGGCTACTGCACACGGATCATGCTAGAACTAAATAAATACTTCACACGCATATTCCCAAGTACATTGTGCTAGGCATCCATACGGAGGTCGATATTACAAGGTATCAACTCCTGCTCTGCAACTTAGGCCTCATAGTAGCAAAATGCGACATAGTGAAATATTAGGGGAGACCAGAAATTCCCATCTTGGAAGAGTGACGTACTGGCATGGACATGTACATGGGTGCCGAAAAGCCTGTATACAAAGCAAGGGGATGCCCACGAAAGTTTAAGAAAATCTGGCAGCCATGGCCAAGTTACTATCACCTAGAGATGGAGTAGGAAGACACTACAGTATGACACGCCATGTGAACTGCCATGGGGGCAGAGGGTACACTACGCCAGACGCGTACTTAGCTGAGGGACTCAGGAGATCTTTAATACAGGGGTTGGAACAACACTAAGGGGGGTAGGAAGGACGAACATAACACTGTTTGCTTCGTACCATTGCTTCTTATAACTCTTGTTGGCTATAATCGATGGACTCTGACTGAAATGCACCTGCTGAGTTGTTTGTTGTTTTATTAAAAAAAATATTAAAAAGTATATATTTTTAAAATGTTGTTATAGTGCAGATATTTTTTACTTTTCCGCGATCATCGAAGTTATAACTGTCTGAAAAATTGCATGTTGTGTAAGTCAAAATCTAACTGTGGTTTGGAAAAAGAATGTGTGATGATTTGCTTTACTACGCCTCCTATGTCATCCCATACTCAAATTCCCGTGGCAGAAGTATATTGGTACCATACCGCTCATCTTTTTTGGATTGATACTCTGTTATCTGCGCTTGATTTATGAGTTCGCATTCTTAACTCCAATGTATGCACCTGTTAATTTTGTGAGTTTTGCCTAGAAATCTCCAGGGTGAGTACCTCCACATAAAACCAGTTCTTAAGTCTCTTCAGTGGGTCCATACAGGCAGGTCCCGACAGGTTTTGTACATGCACCAAGGCTAGGCCCATTGGTTTAATAATCCTTGTTATTAAGGAAGATGCTTTCGGGAAATCTAAAAGAAATCTGAAAGGATGACTGGAAGTACAAAACATGTGGCAGTGTCTACTTTAAGTCCCTGGCTGTCTCCCTACTGTACCGACTACAAAGAGTGTGTTAACACTTCACAGCATTGAAGCCTCTTTTGAAAATCCTGTCACACTGAAGCATGACGATAAAGGTGCTCTGCTGTATGTGGTATTTCCCCGTAGCTGACAAACACTCGAGTGTAATAGGACTTACTCTCCTCTAATACACATCTAGTACCATTTCTCACACACACACACACACGCACACACACACGGCTGCTCATCTCATCTTTCCCAATTAGCACAAAATTTGGAGATTTCAGTCGATACAGAAAACCCAAGGAGGAGCAAAAGTAACCAAAAGCAAATAGTAATATTGTAGTTTTCTCATTCAAGGGAAAATACACACAGGTTAGAGACTTGTTAGAAAACGCTATCCAGTTCTGGCATGTTTTTGAATGTAATGTGAAAACTTTGATCCCCTTAACTGCTGGGTGTTTTCACCCCAGTGCTGAGTCCTTTTTTGTCTATTTGAGGTACTTAGCTCTTGGGGCTCAATAACTTTTTTCCACATAAGTTATCCACGTTAAATTTGCGTCCTTTTTTCCAATGAACTGGGGATTCTAATGGTGCTCAAGGTTTGTGTAATCTCCTGGAGGTGACTGAGAAAACAGGCGAAAAATAGCAAAACAGTGCTTTTGGCATTTTTCAAAGTGGTAGCCCATTTTTCCAATTTCGTTGTGCCCTCAACCTACTTCCAGTTTGTGGTGGAAACTAGTGTGAATGAAAGCCATGGGTGAGCCAGGAAAGCTACAGATTTATGAAAAGTTTACAATATTCTGACTCCGCAAGAATAAGTAGATACCTCATGGCTTTCCCTAGGAAACTAAGTGTTGAAACAAAGAAATATTGAAAGTGAGTAGAAAAAAATGGCCATTTGTGGCCACTATTTCATCTGTAACTTTTTGTCACGATCGCCGATTTACAAAACCAATAAACAATTACGTCCACAAAACTCTTCTGCCTGCCGGGATATATAGGGTTTGTAGGCTCTCCAAGAACCCAAGGTACCTAGAGACAACATCTGAGCTGCACCGTAAAATGTTTTTTCTTTGTGTACCAAGCGAGGACCAATGGTGAAATATGTAGAGTGAAAAATAGGTATCAACTTATGTATTTCTGAAATGTGCACAAGATATGTGGTTGGTATTTGTACATCTCTGAATTTGTGGGTGCCCAATCTAGCATATGATTTAGATGGTATTTTTCTGAATATCTTCTTTTTAAACGCTGGCTTAAAATTGGAAGGCACAAATGCAGCAAAATCCAATTGGTAATAACAAATATTCTACTATTCTAAGCACACACGTCTTTTGATAAAAATGGTACCTCCCTTGTATGGGTAGGCCTAGAACTCGCAACAGGAAATGGCCTAAAATACATGGACACAGCACATTTTCTCACTGAAACCTGACCCTTTATTTCCATTGTGGGTAGCTGTGGATTTTGGGCACTCCTGGGGGAATCCAGTGTGGGGTTACTTGTGTGGCTCAGAACAGGGTTTTGTTTTGCCCAGAATACCTGGCAAACCTCAATTTTTGACTAAAAAACAACCATTTTCCTCACATTTTTGTGATGGAGAGTTCTGGAATCAGGGGGGGGGGCCACAAACATCGTTCCACCCAGTATTCCCCCAAATCTCCCAATAAAAATGGTACGTAACTTGCGTTGCTAGACCTAGTGCCCAAAACTCAACATGGATACATCAAGTTTTTCCACTCAAAACTGACCCTTTTTTTTGGGTTGCAAAGTGGCTAGCTGTGGATTTTGGGCCATAGCTCAGCCGTCACCTTGAGAAACCTAGTAGATTTTTGAAAACTAGATACATGGTGGAATCCAGGGTGGGTCTCTCAACAGGCTTTTTTACCCAGAACCCCTTGCAAAACTCAAACTGTTGCTAAAAAACACATTTTCTCCACCTTTATGTGATAAAGCTCTGGAACCACACAGAAATGTATGAAAATGTGTGATTTCAGGGAAAGCTTGAGGTTTGCTTAGCATAGTGGGTAAGAAAACCTCATGTGATTCATGCAAGGCACATCACCCTGGAAACCCGTGCTTGTCTAGTTTTAGAAACGGTCTGTGGCTCGTACGTTTGTATGGGTGAAATCACAGCACAGCCCCAAATACCACAGCTAACCTGATTGCTTCTCCATCAACCATTGATATGTAGTTATCCAATGAATTTGATGTTGTTTTTAAACTATTTTCTTTTATGTCTGTATCCACTGCTGAATAAAGATTGTTGTTGTTATTATTATTATCCATCAATGTAGCGTTTTGGGACCTTTTTGTGTCGTGGTATCTTGGCTCACCCATACAGGTAGGGGGCCATTCTTATCGGGACATTTGGAAACTCAGGGTGGTAGGAAATGTGTGGGTCCCGGTAGATTTCAGAAGTTTTCCTCACAGAAATGTGAGAAAAATGTTTCTTCAGTCAAAGTATGAGTTTTGCAGGTCATTGTGGGTTAGACAATATTGTGGGATCCACAGGAAGCACACCACCCTAGATGTCTGGTTTTCAGAACTGTCTGGGCCAGAAAGGTTTTCCCAGGTGGCAGCCTACCAAGCCCACACAGTGCAACCATTCACCATTGCATGTATTGGGAGTTACCCACACTCTCCTGGCCCATATATGTAAAAAAACTCAAAAGAATTATACGTCCTCTCGCTTCCAATTGGGATGAGTTTGTTAGTCCACAGGGGAGCAGAAAGACTTTTGAGCCCTTAGCGGTAAGGGTGGGCCTGATAAGATGGGCCAGACCCACTCCATTATTTCATTAAAATATATATTCCTGCCATAAAGTGGGCTTTTTGCACCTCCCCCTGGGCAAATTGGGTGCAAACCTCCTGCACAGCCTGGTGGGGGACAGAAAGACTTGTTTGTTGCATTTGGGTCGGGTTGTGGCTATTACCAGAGTGCAACACCAGCACCACTTTCTTATACCCTAAAGGCAAATTCCTGGTATCAGATGGACCTTCTGCCGCCTGGGGGTGGGAGGGTGGGGGTGGCCAGATTTGAGGAATTCTCCCCAATTGGAACAAACCTCATAACTGCCCCCACGGGGGCAGAAAGGCACTATTGCCACTTCTCATGCAGGGGTATGGCTCTATTTTAGGATAGGCCGCACCCTCCTCTTTAGGTGTCGCCTGAGCCAGCGCACATGCGCTGCTCTGCGAGGCATTTAGTAAGGGCTTTTGATCTCTGAACACACGCTCGTGCGTGTGCTTTTTTTTATTAACACACAATTGGCCTGTGCATGCATCTTTCTTAAAAAGACAGCATGCAATTGGTCCAATGCGGGTGATTGTCCCGCCTTCTTTGTTCCCTGGCCTAGGGTGCTTGGGAGCGAGCATCAATGCCAACTGTTTCCAATTATCGCATTCTCGTTAATTGGAAACAGATGGCGCTCGCGTTTTTCCTTGTTTATTTACTAGAGCGCGGTAATTCCTCCCTGCACAGAACACCCCTCCCACATCCCAGACATCAACCAGAGCGATGCCGTGGCTGGTTTCACTTTAATCATCGTGGCTCCCATCCCATGTCCCAATCCGCAATCGCACCGGTGTTTTTTTACGCGATGTTTGTGCAAAACGGTAATTGCAGTGGCAACCCTGGAGCACAAACTTTGGTTTAAATTATCATTAGCTTGCTTGCACATTAAGTTGTTTTGTAGTTTTAGTCTGATTGTTTAATTTCGGAATTTGTGATGAGTGGCTGTCATCAAGTTTCTTGTTTTCATGCCCTTCAGACAATGTATATGAACTTTACACAGACAAACTTCTAGGTACAACTTACAGGCTTGCACTAAATTTACACTTGGCACGAACATTAACTGTTCTAAAGTGCGACTATTTTATTAGTTTAAAACTGAAACCGATTGCAACTTCAAAACGTTTTTTAAAAGTCTGCTATGCAAAATATGAAAAAGTAGGAAAACTGTGTGCATCACATGCAATCTGTTACAAATGGGGGCTTTGTTGTAATTACCGTTGTATATGAACATTGGAGCAGGAGCAATTAAACCGGTAACTGGTAGTTTTTACGCGGTTCGATCACACTGCTGTACTCTCAGCATCATTGATGACGTAATGATTACACCACTGAACACAACACTTGACAAATAGTTTTAAATTGTTTTAACCCCTGTGTATAACTGCATGTTTGTAACCTCAACGAATTTTGGCACACATTGTAACTTGCAGCATCTGAAGGAAAATGATTCATTGCTGCCGCATAATATTTGTGTAAAACTTTAGCTAGCATACTAGCCTACTGTTCACATTTAACTCTGTAAACCATATGCTATGTTACTCTACTGGGTAGCTGTATAACACAGCAGCTGGCTATTACTTTGCCTCCGTGCATTTTCTGAAAACATTTGACTACTTGCGGTTCTCCGTTAGGCATTTGTTCCTGAACTACACTGGTGTGGGTGTGTGGTTTGAAGGGTGTGTGTTTTGAAAGGCGTGTGTTATTTTTAAAGAGGTATTTCCTGAAGGTCCGAGAGACGAGTGGGTCTTATAAAACATGTATTTGTAAAGAGCACAAATCAACCCTTTGGGCTTTTTGGCGCAGGCTACAAGTTTATTGTTTAAGGCGGAATGACAGCTCATTCCTCCGATTTCCCTGAGACCGCAGAGACTCATCTATTTCATCCGCAGGAAGACCTTGTTATTTACTGAAAACCGCCTTGAAAAAGCCCAAGGCCAATGGGCCACTAGGGCGCAACACGTGTCGGCTTGTTGCTTTTCCTCTCACAATTTATACCTGTTTTGTCTGCCAGAAATAAAAACAACACAAGTAATTTCATTCTGAGCAATGTTCTTGATGTTGATTATCCACTGACGTGGACCAATTAAGAAGGCACCACCCTCCACCGTTTCCTAACCTTACCTTTTCAATGGCTCTTGGGTGTAGCCATTTACGAGGATTGTGCCACATATAAAATTGGGCCCTAACAACTGTAGCGCCGTAAGTCCAGAACTTTCCACCCATACAGCTTCTCATACAAGTTTATTCTTATCCATCTCAGTGATACTCATTTTATCGACCTCTGAAGGATGAAAGGCTGAGTGGACCCGTCGAGAATAAAATCTGTGATGATGAGCAGTTCAGCAAGCCAGCGGACTTAATTAGACCATCCATTCTAGTCCGTCTGATGAGTGTACAGTTTGTCTCTTCATGGTAGTTTGCAGTAACGCTTTGGGTCTTGAGCCACGCCGCCTAACCTGTGTCAGGTCTGATAGTGTTACCGCTTAAAATATCTTGTGCCCTTACAGCAACCTGTGACTGTATGTCAACCTTCCTAGTTCAATGTGTGTGGGTCTTCTGGGGAGTAATATGTCCGATCAAGGGACCAACGGAAATATCCCATCTATAGTACTCGTTTCCCAGTCACTTGGAGAAAGCCTGTCCCTTTCTTGCACTGTTTCCGCTGCTCATGGGTGCAACCTCCCTGTGAGGTTATGGCTGATGTTTCCCCGCCCTATGTTCAATAGAGAGATCTCCGAGACCCACATACCGGTGGTTCCCAGTTCCCATGTTTCCCCTGTTCCATCGGAGTTCGGCACTCTGTTTCCTGGCCTCCCTAGTTGTTGTTGTTGTTTTTTATTTTTTTTATGCCAACATCTCTCCAGATGGCTAAAAAGAGGAGAAAGCCCGGTTGCAGCCAGAGATGGCTGCTTTGAGAAGCACCTGGTTTCTTTCATCTCCTCCTGGTGATTTATGGTCTTTCCTCTTGAGCTGTGATAAGGCTGTGAGTGACCAGTTTATTGCCACGCGTTTGCCTGTTCTTTCCCCAGCCTGTGTAATCAGTGCTTGGGTACGCCCCAGACTTGCACAAAACAAGCATTGGCATAGCCAATAGGTCTCACCTTTGGGACCTTATAAGTGTTTAGCCATGCAACAGTTGATGCTGTTGCACCAAGGATATTGTACTGCATAACTAAATACTTATAAGGTTCCAAAGGCGAGACCTATTGGCTATGCCAATGCTTGTTCTTGTTTTGGCACCATTTTTAATGCCCTGGCGTTCAGTGGGCTTTCTGCCCCTCGCAGGGGCAAATTGAAGGCAAACCCCCTGTCTAGCCCTGGCAGAGTAGTAGAAAAACTAGCTTTGGCTGCACCGCCACCCCAAATGGGACAAGCCAGTTTTTCTCTCCCCCACAGGGCTAGACGGGGGCACAAACTTCCTATCTGCTCCACTGGGGGAAGAAAGACACTATTGCCTCTTCTGGGGCGGGGTGTGGCTTGATGCAAAGACAAGCTGTTTCCTCCTTTTGTTTGTTTTGGCTCTCTTTTGAAATCCCTGGTGTCTAGTGGGCTTTCTGACCCCTCCCCCCACCCCCCACGGTGGCAAATTGGGGGTAAGTACCCCATCTGCCCTCTGGGGGGGTGGGGCATAAATACTGATGCTGCAGTTTTTGCAGTGGGGCCATGCCCATGATGGGCACCATCCACCACTGTACATTTTATTTCTAGACTTTCTCTCGGTTTAGTAAGCTTTCTGCCCGCCCTGGGAGGAGGGGGGCATATTGGGGGTAATCGCCTCCATTGGTCCCCCAGGCGGGCAGAAAGACTGGTGCTGCAGTTGTGGTGTTGGGTTCATGGCCATGCCCATAATGGGCATCTCCCACCTCTAAAATGTATTTTTCCCCCTGGTGTCTAGTGGACTTTCTGCAGATCGGTGTGATCACCCCCAACCCCACCCCGGGAGCCACAAGACTGAAAGTACTGGGGCTGGTGGGGAGAGCATGTTTACAGATCCCTCACATGCAGTCAGACCTTTTGGTTTTATCAGTGCTTGCTTTTGCTAGGTGTTAAAGGACTACCATGGTATTTTTTTTTTTATATGTACACGTAAATCTTGCGAATTAATTGGCTCATGGCCACACAACTGGTCACCTAATAACTATTATAATGTGTTCTTTGTACGTTAAATACAGCGACTTGTATCTGCTGATGTGTGACCGGTTTACTCCTCCATTTCTCGTAGGCTGCCTTTCCTGTATGACCACTCGCATCTAAAAAAAACAAATGACAAAGGTATCTTTTGAATTCATGACAAACCAGGCACATTTTGTGGTTCGTTTTTCTGTTTAGTCTTCTCCAGTACATGGCTGAAAGGAATTATGTTGTTGCACAACATTAATGAGAAGCTTTTTCAGAGTGATTTGTTTTGGCAAATGTTTTCAGCCTGGCATTTCCTGCATCGTGACCCAGAATGACCATTCACTCACAGGACTGAGTGCAGGCTTCTGGGTCAGTTGTACTCCATGGTAGTGCTTGGCAGCTGCCGATGTGAGGTCTCCAGACGGCTCCAAAAAGAGTCTTGTAAGGTGCATTGTCAGGGGATTAGCAAAATGTCACTTCTCCTTGGACTCACAAGCTCCCTTGCGCGACCCTAGCAAGCTTGAGGTGGCGAAGGATCAGCATTAAGGTACAGCAGGCAGGTTTTTACACACTTCCTCTGCCCCTGCCCTGTGTCGTTGCTTGGTGGTGTTTATTTCAATGAAAAATGTAAGTATAGTTTTCTATTGTAGCGTGTTTCACTTACATGCTTTCAGTGGCAGCTGGTGACATTTGCCGCTCGTGTAGCGGGAAGATTTGTGGACAGTGTTTTTGGCCGTTCCAGGGGTACTATCAGCAGCGGAGCCCTTTCCAAGACTTTCTGCGTGGCCTGGGAGCATTTCGGCTCGGTCACCTCGACTGGGGGAGTGCTTCAGACGCCACCTGCATAGGGAGCGGGACTGCGAGGTCCAGAAGTGCTTGCGCCGTCCACCGCGCGCACCTGGTTCCTCTTCCCGCCCCCTTCTCCCTCGGACCTCCCTGGACCTTCCTGGAAGTGTATTAAACTCCTCGCGGCCCCCGCTGGAGCGGGAGCCGCTCGTGTAGCGGGAAGATTTGTGGACAGTGTTTTTGGCCGTTCCAGGGGTACTATCAGCAGCGGAGCCCTTTCCAAGACTTTCTGCGTGGCCTGGGAGCATTTCGGCTCGGTCACCTCGGCTGGGGGAGTGCTTCAGACGCCACCTGCATAGGGAGCGGGACTGCGAGGTCCAGAAGTGCTTGCGCCGTCCACCGCGCGCACCTGGTTCCTCTTCCCGCCCCCTTCTCTCCTCCTCTACTTTAACCCCGCCTTGAACGCATACGCGGGACGCGGGCGGACGAGGAAGCGGGCGAAGACCGGGCAAAGAGCGGGCCGTTTTAGGCCGTTAGAGGCCGGCAGAGACCGGACCGGGCCCCCCCTCTAACTTTGTCCCTGTCTCAAGGCTCTTCTCCATACTCCATCAGCCTGCGGCTTTGACTGTTCCTCTCGCCATGGCTACTAGAGTATCCAGGAGTAAGGCTGCCCAACAGTGCTCTAGCACACTGGAAAAATTCTTTCCGAAGATCAGTGCTGCGGCTAGCAAAGGTCGCACAGTATCAGACACTCTCCTTGAGGTAAACTTAGAAAACGCGTCAGTTTCAGTGGACCCCTCGGACTCTTCTTCCATCGATGTTAGTACTCCAATACCCCTTGACGTCACCCATCTATCTCTCATGGATAGCATTGATCAGACAATCGAGTCAGTCCTCCAACAACTTAGGACCCCGTCTAATCTACTGAGGGATAGCGAGTCTCTGCGTCCCTCGGGGGTGGTGGAGACCACTCCGTATATGAACTGTGCGGAAATGTCTAAGGCGCAGGATGAAGGGCAAGTTGCAGCGCCAACAGATCCCGTAGGCAGTAGAGTGGACCATCCTCGGAAGAGGTCAAGGAAGCTTAGAGGGGCAAAAAGGGCCAAAGTGGATAAAACCAACCCAACATTAGATGTTAGCTCAGACATTTCGGCTTCTCCCGTGGTTACTTCCCCGGGAATTGGGTCTGATCAACCAGACTCGCCATTAGCCACAGTGGTACCTGGGTGTTCCGGGCCGTTCATATTTGGTGGAAATCCTCCTAATGCGGCAGAGGCTCTAATTGGCTCTTTTAGGGACATCCTTAGGAGCCTGTTGGAGCCCCTGTCTGTAAAATTGGACTCCATAGCTGCTAGACTCAGGGCTATAGAAAACGCACATAACAGGAATAGTCCTAGCAGGGGGTTGGGTCCAAGTGCACAGACGGCTCCCCGGGAATCTGTAGGGAATAGACCATCTACTGCTGGAACAAGCATACAGGCCCCGGCTGGGGCACAACATAGTGTTACAGGTAGTCATGCTCCCCCACTGCCCTCTTCACAAATGTCTAGGCCCCCTGTCCCTGCACCTAGAAGATCTAAGCAACCAACACTACCCCTTCCAACGAGTGGGGGGCGAGTTAACAATGAACATACTGGTCGCCCCACTAGCCCCAACACTAGGCGCAGGGCGGTCAATCTGCCCCCTGAGGCTGTGCCCCACACAGCGATTATGGTGGGAGTTCCTGAGCTCACTGGCGACACCAGTGAGCCACAGGACTCACTCCGTAATAAGGTAATTAGCTGGCTTAATATTAACAGGCCCCTCCCCTCTAACATCAAAGGTGATGTGTTGATGGTCAGAAGGATCCCATGGATCGGAATCACCCCCAAAAACAGGGTAGGGGACTGTATCATAATTAGTTTTAAAAGCCCACTGGTTGCCCCTTACATTTGTAACTGGCTGGTAAGGCCGGATAAGTCCAACATAGAATTAGTGTCCCTCTCACACTTCTACCCAAATGTTTCCAACTTAGTAGTGGGGGGGGGAACAGAGTTGGACCAGAGTGGGCTTCGCCGTAGATGGTTCACGGTACAGACCCAAGCACAACACACTGCCCGCCCATGGCAATTTTGTCCATCAGAATAGATTCTCCTGCCTGGACCAAGTAGATTGACCAATAAGGGGGGTCACTCCACAACACCCAGTAAATTCTGCCTATGGGTCTACACTCAGGGGGGAAGGTACATCTGTTCCCGTAAATGAAAAAAGGTCCCTGGCCCCTGCAAATGAGGGAGGGACCGCCCTGGGAAGCATCCAGGTTTTAGATGAGGATCCACCAAATACACCAACTGTTCTTACAACGCAATTGGTGGAGCTTGTTGAATTACCCACCCAGTCGCCCATTACTACTGGTTTGGGTGACTTGGGTAATTTTGCACATGACATCCCGTCTGCACCAAGTGAAGCAGGTCCGCAATTTCAAGGTCCAGGCCTGACTATCCTTTCCTGGAATGTAGCTGGCATCTTAAGTAAGGTGGATACCCCGGAGTGGGAAACTTTGGTCAGTAAAAGTGACATCCTCCTCTTCCAGGAGACATGGGCTAGGGCACCACAGCTTAGGAGGGGATATGACATTTCTGAAATCCTGGCAAAGTCGAATGGGAGGGGGAGACCCTCGGGAGGTTTAGCAATCTGGGTGGCGAGCCACATTGGGTGTCAGGTGGAAAGAATGGATACACTTTCACAGGACATTCAGTGTGTGCTCCTCAGATGGCCTGGTAAAAGTACATGGGCTATTGTTAACGTCTACTCTCGACCAGTCGCTGTGGGCAAGGAATCCCCAACCCTAGTTGATCTTTCATCTTTTCTAGGGCAACTGCCAGGTGACTTGAAAATAGTGATGGGAGGAGATTTCAACTGCCACTTTGAACCCCTGGAAGGTCTAATGGAGGGTGCCTTTACTGCCGAGGATGACCACTGGGGAGTCCCACCTTCCTCCTCACCTCACCCCAAAGCTTGGTCTCCGTTGGCAGTACAACTTACCTCTCTCACTCTGAACTTTGCACTGAGGGCGTGTAACGGACGCACCCCCTCTGACACTCCTTCGGTGTGTACTTTCAACAAAAAGGGCCATGAGTCAAGGTTGGACTACATTTTTATAGATATTTCCCTGTGGCCCAAAGTTCAAGATTTTAGAGTGATCCCGAGGACAGACAGTGACCACAATTCCCTTTTGTTGGAGATCCAGCACCCAGCCCCTGCTATAGGGCTGCTAACTACCGATTCTGGAGTCGACCAGGGAGACATACTACTCACTACAAGCAGGCGCCGGGCGAAATGGGGGAAGCTAGTTGATAAAGAAGAAGCTATAAATAACCTCTATGGCATAGCACTCCCCAGGTTCCAGGAGGTGGATGCTCTCATCAATCAACCAAGACCCTCTGACTACAATGAGAGACTATTTGGCATTCACCAGGCCTTAGTGAGGGACCTTGCAGATGTCTTCAATCCGGCCCTGCCCACTAGAAGGAAAAAGACTCGCGCTCCGACTTGGTACACCTCCACCTGCAGGAAAACTAAGTCTGAGCTTCTTTCCGCAATTAAAGAGGGTAGCGATAAGGTGAAGATTGCAGCCCTTAGGAGGGGGTACAAGTTAGCACTGGCCAACGCAAGGGCAGAGTGGGATTCGAACCACTGGCATGAACTGACTGAAGCCCTCAAATCCAAAGACTCTAGGAAATTTTGGGCTCTGGTAAACAATGGAACAGGGGATCTGCTATCCGCAGTAGAACCCAATATTGCCCCCTCTATTTGGGAGGCCCACTTTGGGACACTATATCAAGAAACCACTCTCTGGCCGGAAGGGATGGTGGCGGAGTCCCCCTGCCTTCCAGATGTGGCCTTGGAATTTTCCTTGGGGGAGGTGAAGCTAGCACTGGAGCGCCTAGCGCTGGGGAAGGCACCGGGGTTGGATAAGCTACCCGGTGATTTGTTCAGATACCACCCTGACATCTGGGCCCCGTACTTTCTTGTTCTTTTTAATGCTATTTTGGGAGGTATGGCGGTCCCGTCCTCTTGGCTAGGGGCTGAAATAGTTCCGATTTACAAGAAAGGGTCCCCTTTGAGTCCGGCAAACTACAGGCCTATTAGCCTGATAGATGTTCCCCAAAAGCTTTTTGCGCGCCTTATTTTGAACCATCTATTAGACTGGGTGGAGGAAAATGACATCATGAGTCCCCTGCAGGCTGGCTTCAGGAAAAACACGTCGACCATGGACCAGATCTTCCGCCTCGTTCTCCTCTACTGGAAGACGGTGAGGATCGAGGGGGGGAGATTGTACATGGTCTTCGTGGATCTGAGGTCAGCCTTTGACCTAGTCCCGCGCAGGAAACTTTGGGAGGTGCTGGAAAAGTTAGGAATTCCCCCCCAGCTACTTAACATCTTAGCCAGGCTGCATGAGAACAACTATGCTCAAGTCAGGTGTGGGAAAGATGGCAAACTTTCATCCAGGTTTCCTGTCCGTCGAGGTGTGAGGCAGGGTTGTGTCTTGGCACTGACCCTGTTTTGCTTATTCATTAATAACGTCATCTCACACCTGGAAAACGTCAAGGACAACGACGCCCCCTGTTTGGCAGGTAGGAAGGTACCGGCAATCATGTTTGCCGACGACACCCTCCTCCTTTCAAAATCCCCCATGGGGATCCAGAGGATCCTGGATGGATTTGGTCTTTTCTGTCATCAGCATGGGTTGGAGGTGAACACAGAAAAGACCAAGTTCATGATCTTCAACCCACCAACCAAAACTAGGCCCAATCCCACCCTGGGGACCGCCAGCCTTGAGAGGGTGTCCACCTTCATATATCTGGGGGTAACACTGCAGGAAAATTTAGCATGGGACCGACAGATAGTACGATCTAAGGCCAAATTATCCCAACTGTCGGGTGCAATCCTGAAAGTGGCTAATACTTCTTCCTTCAAGCCCATAAGCCCGGCCCTTGAAACTTACAAGACCCAGGCCAAGGCTGCGGCCATGTATGGCAGTGAGCTATGGGGATACAAAGCGGTGAAGGGCTTATCAACAGTGGAAAATAGTTTTTTAAGGCGCCTTCTAGCCCTTCCAAGTGCCACGCCACTTCAGCCTCTGAGAATGGACATGGGTCTCCCCCCTATTGCAGAGGAGCTTGTGTCAAAGCCAGTGAAGTTCTGGCACAGGCTCTGGTCTACGGACGAACTTCATCATTATAGGGAGGATCTCACCCATGTCATGAGTTTAAACTGCAGTGGCAAAATCCCCTGGCTCACCTTTGTGGAAAATGAACTGTCTGCCATCAATCTCCGTGTCCTGTGGGAGGACCCCGCGCGAGGCTGCCAAACAATCTCGCGCAAAGCCCTGGCACAAATCTACAAAGCCAGGTCCCTTGCTCACTTGATGGACGCTCAAAATAGCGGCACCCTAACTTTGCGATTTTTAGAATCCAAAAATTCTTATGTTTTTGAACCTTTTATGGATTTTATTTTTCCCATCCTGGCGAGGAAACTGTATGTTCAATGGAGGCTTAGCACACTACCTATTAATTCATACACCTGCAAGTGGACAAATGGAGGCGATAAAATATGTCCCTGCTGTAACAACCATGTGGAAGATGACCCCCACATCTTGTTTGTGTGCCCTGCATACCAAAGGCCCAGAAAATACTGGATAGCACCGCTCTGTAAGAACCTGGGGTTCAGAGAGTATGCACAGGCATACAGGATTTTGAAAACTAGCACCCTGGGCCACATTGTGTTCGCTGTTTCCAAATTTCTTATGGCCATATGGCTGATCAGAAAGAAAAAATCCTCTGAAGCCCCTTGAACTTTCTAATGCAATTTTAAATCACTCCTCGCTGGGAGAGCGGACTCTATTTAAATGTGTTTTAAAATAATGTTTTAATGTTTGTAATGTTTGCATTTCATCTTTTATGGTCTATATGGCCGAAATAAAGAATTGGAATTGAATTGAATTGACATTTGAAAGTGGTAAGTCGTAAAAGGTCTGGGTGAGTGGCTGGTGGCGAGCGAGTGTAGGGAGGCAAGCCCGACTGCCATAAGAAAGGTTCGGAGGGTTCTCTGCCATAGAAATTTAGTAAAAAGTGGGGTCGGATGGTGGATTTATAAGCAAATCTTTGCAAAACTTTGAATGACCTCAATAAAGAGATTTCGTATGATAATGAAATGTGGTGTGATGACTATTGGGGCTGCATATCCATTACATGGTAGTGCCGTGACGAACACTTCTGACTAATACTCTGAGCACATGATAACTCCGTGAAGGACACACCAGCACTTGTCCTTGGAAAGGAGTGAAATGTCTCCTCAGCAGTGCCCAAGGGTTAATGTCTGCAACACACATTGATTTATAAGTATATGGGCGCCATAAAGAAGAAGAGTATGGAAACAGGAGCAGTTAAGCAAACACTCCCTGAGAAGAAGTTTTCATCTCAGCAAAAGTCGCAGGAGTGTTACTCAAAATGTGCTCTGAGAAATATTCCTCGTTTCTTTCAAAGGCCTCCGCCCCCTTTACCTGCTACAGACACAATAACCTTTGTAACACAGCTATCAGTGACACACAGAGAAAGACAGATCACAAGCAGGTCAACAGTGGCATAAAACAAAACTTTTAAACACTCTGAAATGTAAAAAAAACATAACTTAATAGGCATAAAATGTGCTGGATTTTAGTTTCTTTAAAAATAACAATAATGCACTATATGAAAAAGGTGGTTCGGACGGTTCGGCTGCGCAGATAAAAAGCATGCTGTTCTATTTAAAAGAAGCTTGCCGCTGGGCACCAGGAGCTATTTACAGGATAGGAAATGACGTCAGCAGTAAAATCCACTCCACATATTCAGGCGATTCCACTGTTTCGTATTCCAGTTGGGTTTGTACTCAAAATTAAAGTCCCTGCCAATCATGGTAAATAACGTTACATTATTTTACAACAGTCCAAAAGCCTGCCTGCGATTCCAAGCTGGGACACATGTGTGAACACTCAGGGTTATTGGTTAAATATCTTACATTTTAGCCGCAATTAAAGAAGGAAGGCATTTAAGTCGACCATTTGGCACACTAATCGGGCCTCAGACCGAAAACCTCTCCGCATATCAACACGTCCCTTCCCCGTAGGCCCTGAACCAAACCTAACTCTGCCCATGCACCTCGCACTCGGGCCCCGCCTAAAAGAGACCCCTTAAGTTGCGCACCTAATGAGACATTGCACCCAGAGGGACCCGGGTGCACGCTGCACCAAACTTTATTTAGTTGTAAATTAATGCCAAATAATTAATGAAACATTTTTGACTCACCAGTGGACGCAGCTAAGTGGATTGAGCCATGGCTGCTGAGGTGCGCGTGCTGCGCGGCACCCAGTGCCTCAGGACTGCGCCGGAGAGCAGGAGAGGCCTGGCCAACGCGCCTGCCTCTCAGCCAATCCAGATGCTTCTCCAGCAGCGCCAGGATTGGCTTGAGCAGGGATACTCCCCTTCATTAGGAGACCGGAGGCTGCGGCATGAAGCAATCCTCGCTCTCCTAATGTGCAGGCTAGTGCGCATGTTCAGCCTGGTGGGAAAAATTACCAGCCCAAAACCGAACATGCGCACTCTGTCTTGCTGCTGCGCTAGAATACCCTTGCTAAGACAACATGCATTGCAAGCAAACCTTGCTTGCAATGCATGAACTTGTCAGTCAAACCCTGCTGCCCCACCCCCTTCAGGGCGTCCTGTTTGCTGCTGACTCTTAGTGGGTCAACACCCAAGCGCTCTGATGGACGCACCGCCACTGCGTGCTCTAGATGGCAGTACGTGGTCTCCTGCCACGCTGGTCTTTCATGTTTTGTTGGTGAATCTGCACGCTGATTGCACAGTTAGGTTTAAGCACAGTCACCAAGGCTGAATCCTGGATCTTCTGATGCTGGATGGTATCTGTGGCCCTGCAGTGTGGGGGGGGCCTCACCAGTGCCTGACAATGCGCAGGCCTTGCAGCGCAGTCAGAACGTGCACTGGTGGACTGGGAGCTAAAGACCAAACTGGAAAATGTGTTCACATCAGGCACATATTGCACAGAGTATAGTCAGCAAGTCCGACCAACCCCCTGAAATGTATTCATTTTTTTGGAAGGGTTATCTTGTATACATGTCTATTGTTGCAATTTTCTTTGGGTTTTTGACAGGCTAGATAGCTGATGACCCATCTTTTCTTCCACCCCTGAGAGAGCCGCTGCCTGGCCTTCAGCCTACTAAGGGGTTTACCTCTGTCCTATATGACTTATCCAACCACGAGGACCTGCTGGGGCAGGGCAGGTGTCTAATGCACGAAAAAAGGCAGGTGATATGTGGGAGCGAAGGTGTCACGGCCTAACTCAGTTAAGTTGTGTAGGTTTTTGATGTGAGTCGACTGAGTATGGACAAGTAGCTAGATTAGTGTGAGATGATAGATGAAGAGCGGGCAGTGGTTGGTTCTGCACTAGCTTGTTGACTGACTGTCATACCGTCAGCCTGCTCACCAACATTGGGCAAACCTATGTAGAGCAACCAGGTAGTGTTGCCAACAGGACTGGTTTCAGTAGAGCAGTGGTTCTTAACCTTTTCATCTCTGCAGACTCCCACTTAATCTTGACAGGAATCTAGGGACCCCCCCCCCCCCCCACTTAATCATTATTGCAATGCACGGATTACCACTGAGTCATTACTGAAGGCAAGGTACTCGGGATAAGCAGTTTTGTTAATTTGAACCTCAAACTATTCGACGAAAATACAGAAACAAGCATTCATCAAACAAATACACAAATGATGAAATATTTCACTTAATTCACAAACACACATTAAAACAATTACATTTTAATATTAAGGTTGAAGCTTTTTTGATTTGAGGCCACCCATTAGCCATACTACATTGTGTTGATGCACTTACACTGCTCCTACGAATCAATCCGAGTATCAACTTAATTTTTAGTCTTCAATCTCAAAATCTTTTACATTTACAGAATTTTTTACTTTTAGCTTCTTTATAGACATTGTATTAATCAGTTACTATTTTGTAGGTATTGCGGACCCCTAGCTCCAGTGTAGCTTTATCTGGTCCCTTATGTTAAGGCAAACCAGTCCTGGAATGGTGCTGTGGCTGAATGGGGGTAGAGTCATGGCAGGCTGTCAGTGACAGGCTGCTTATGGTCTGATGGTGGATAAACCCTCAGGTCACAGGATGAAATCCTAGTAAAACAACACCGCAGGTGTGGACCCACTGCAACCATTTTTGCGCAATATGGGAAGCACACATTTGAATCCTTGAAAACTGTATCTCATGCGTCTATACTGTATTAATTTGATAGAAATAGAATGTTTCTAGTGGGTGTTTGTCTATATGTATTATGCTGATACATAATATCGACATAATTGATATCTAATTCTTTGTTTTCTATTTAATGTATATATGCGGTTTTAACAGAACACATGGTTCAAGTGATTTCCACCTAATTTTTACTGTCTTACAAAGGAAACGTTTCATTTTTGTACTCTTTTGAAATTGCATTTACGCCCTACTTTTAAAAATAGGAAGTAGAATACTGTTCTCCTGTAAACTGGAGCAGTAATCTGACTATTCAAATTTATGATTACCGCAGCCACATCCTGCCAAAGAGACAGAAGTTGAATGCGTGAATAACGACTCTTAGTTGGGACTGATTTTTGAAGAAAAAAAAGGCAGATGGGGAAAATATTTTAAGTGGGTGCAAAAGGCAACCAGGGTTTAGCTCAACGGCTGGGTGTGGTTTTATTATTATTGTGGGTTGCAAGGTCGTGCTCGTTGCTATAGGTTTATAAAGTGAAAATTAACTGAATACATTTGTACAGCAAGACATTTGAAGGAGGGATGAAGAAGTAAGATCCCTCAGCTGGAAACGTCCCGAAAATATTTTCAGCAGGGCAGACTGTTTTGAGAGTCCCCAAGTACACACTTGCACCTGTACTGAGGACAGAAAACTCGGGTTCCTCCTGACATGTCCCTTAAGAAAACTATTAATGTAAATATTAGGAACTGTTACAGACTGATAGAGAGTAGGACATATAATGAGTATTGAAACATTGTGCAGGTAAATTGTTTGCCGAACTGAAGAACATGCATTGTCAGACAGACAGGAAAAAGGTCAGTTTGAGCCCCTTCAAGCTATAATGCATAATTAATTACGGGCCTACCTGAAACCGATTTTGCCCCAATGTATTCACTAAAGATTAGACACTTTTTACCAAGAAGGCGATTGTGGTTTATGTTTCAGTATCTTACATAAACCTGATGAAAAGGGGAGCTGAGCACCATGCCTTGTAATTGCATAGTCGGCGACGTGAAGGATCTGTCCCATCTCTGGTTGGATTGTCGTTGGTTTACCGACATATGAAACCGCCATCTAGATAGTGTCTCAAGGGCTTACATCAGAAGAGAGGGAGCCATTGAAGTGCTGCCTATTTTGAGCTGCTCAGCCTTAGGTAGTGGAATATATTCCGCGTTGGCATTTGGATAGGATGGAGCCATACAAGTAAAGGGGCAAAACTGATTTTTACTCCTGGCATATCATGTTGTACAGTTGGTAATTACGCTCCTTTCAGAGACACAAATACATTTTTTGTTTTAATTTATACTGTTTTTATGGCACGGACTAGGTCCACGAACGGCATTGGAGTGTTTTACAATTTAAATGAAGATGTGAAATAACCAGGAAAAAAAACAGGTACTGCATTGTGGAATATACATGATATGACAGTACATATAGATGAATCATAAAAAATAAATGTACTTAATTCACAGTTGCAAGTGAAAAACAGGAAATATGATGTTACTGATATATTTTGCTTGCTCTTGTATACTTTGCAAAATTAAATGTGTAAATACAGTGCAGGGTATGCATATGTGTGAGAATTTGAGGTTACTGGTTGAGGGGGGTGAAACCCTACTCCAGCAGCAGTGAGGTCCGCGAAGCAGAGCTAATGCATCGCTTCTGAGGTCGATGCTTCGCGCAGCAAAGGCGATACACCTGTTCTGTGGCAAATGCACTTTGCCACGCAGGAGATACGTCAGCTCTGCTGGATCCACAGATGATAACAGGTTATGGTGCTTACAAGGGATTTGTTTCAGAAATTAAGTATCCTATTGATTTTCAGGAAGTTTCTCTACGGGTGAGTCTACTTAGAACAGCCACTACAGTATCAATCGATTAAATCAGAAGAATTAGTAAATATATAAGAAGCACAAACACGGGAATATCTTGTATGAAATATATAGAAATTTTTATATGTATAAATCAAATTAAAAAGGAGTACAGATGAACAGTAAGTTCAGCAATGAATCGTGAACGAGGAAGTTATAAATGTATCCCACATTGCATGAAAGAGCATCTATTCCAATGAGAAAGACAATGATCTATCTCTTAATGAGAATAATAATCAATTGAATATATTGAAAATTATAGAAATAGATGATGTAGTCGACGTTTCGGTCTTGAATGGCGTCAGTCCGTCAGACCATCTTCAGGACAGTGATTATTGCATCTAAAGAATGACCCTTTTCTTATTGAACTCAAAACGAATAGTCACTTTCGTGGAGCTGGAATTTAGACCGCTTATATAAATATAGCGGTGCGGATTTACAATTCTGGATCAGTCAGATTTTGTAATGACGCTTTCAAAGGATGGGAGATCGTGATCTCTCAATTCTCATTTTCTGAACTGTGTCTCAATTGATTGTGTAACGTGCGGGAAACCAGCATCACCCCACAGCAAACAGACGATTCGAAGATCCACAGATGGGCATCCACAGAACCTTCAGGCCCACTTCCAAGGGTCCAGGACTGGGATCTGGGAGGGCACCACTTGGGAGGGTGGGGCTGTCAGACGGCAGAGCCCAGGTGCTGGGTTAATGGTTGTTGGAAGCCTGTTATGTCCCTGAGGCTTCTGATCAGGAGGCCAGCCAACTATCCCTTAGAGTCACTCAGGGGTCCTAGAGATGCATGTCCAGTTTAGAGATGCATGTCCAGTCCTTCCCACCCAGGCAAGAGGGCAGCGGGTCAGCACAGCAGGGCAGAAGTCGGTCAGAGCAGCAGTCTAGCAGAGTGGTGGCAGTCCTTTCAGCAGCACAGCAGTGCTTCTTCCTGGCACAGTCCACAGGTCCAGAAGTGTACTGAAGAGTTGGTTCTAATGGTTCAATATTTATACCTGGTACCCACTTTGAAGCAGAGGAAGCTGTTAGAGGTTTCCATCCCTCTGAGGGATCAAGCATTCCTTCCTCCATGTCCTGGCCCCAAGTTGTCTGGGGTCACAAAAGACCAGTGTCAAACCCTTTGTGCGAGTTCTCAGAAGGAGCCTTTGTGATGTGCTAGTGTGGTAGGTGAAAAGCTCCCTCCCTACTTGTTGCCACAGTGGTCCATCCTGTCAACACCTACCTTCCCTTTTTTACACTGTCTGCGAGCAATACACGATGACCAACTGCCAACTACCTACTTACCATAGCTCCCCCCCCTTCCCATCACTTCAACCCCTTCCTCCCCCACTTCCCATCACTCCCTCCACTCCCCATTATTACCTCCATCCCGCCCACTCCCCGTTATGCCTTCTCCCCTGTCCCTTGCAGGGCCTTTAGTAGTTATGCTGGGAAGTACAAAGGATCGCATCCCTAACGCAAAATTAGCGGTAGAACTATAATCTCGTGCCCCGTTGCTTTCTGGCGTGCAGAGGACTGCAGTGAAGGCAAAGGGACATTTGTATCCCCTCTATTCATTGCACCTTCGCCTGGTCTGGCTCCAGTGTCAGTGGTTTGTTTACTTCTGTCTCCACCCAGATTCACAGATCTTGTGACTGACTAGATGAGGTCTACGAAGAAAAAAAAGGAGTTTGTGCTCACGCATCACATTTTTTGCATGCTCCGATTCCCTTGGTGAATTTTATTATGCCCAAAAATTGCTTGTTTCTCCCATCAGGTTTGTGCGCAAAACGACAAAACAAGCCTTCTGAGGCTGACCCCTTTGTTTCTATGACAACGCCTTTGAGTCTAATGTCCGCTTTTGCGGGAAACGCACTTCTCAAACTGTTAATCATTGGATCCGATGCTCTTGAGAGCTACGTTTTCCCATTAAGCCAACACCGGCTGCGTGGGTTGTTTTCCGTCGAAAGAATTACCTAACACTTCCCCATCTATAGTAAATAGGAGTGAATATTCCTCGCAGATCAAAGTTCAAGATGAACAGGATAGTTTGAATATCAGAGTTGTATTTGGGTTGTTTGAAATTACTTTGGTAAATACGGACTTTGAGAGAGAATGAAGCCACTTTCTGTTTTTATTAGACCATAAATGGTTGTATTCTGGCAGTAAACTACAGGACTGGTGCTGGAACGATGGAGTAGAATCTTGTTATGGGCGAGGTCTGTGGGAAATTCCAAAAGCTCTTAGTATGAATTGCTTTTCTGACGATTAGAAAGTTGTGACATTATTTTTTATTTATAAATCAAGATTACAATATTTGATACATGTTTATTGGATTTAATTAATTACATAACGTGTTCGCCTTGTATATCTACCCTCCGTAAGCAAAAATCGTTGAGCAAATGAACCTCAAAATTTTCTTTTTGTTGTAAATCAAACTGAACGCATAGTGCATTTTTAGAGTTTTGCTTTTTTTTGTGGAAGGTTTCCTAATTTGTGGGGTTTTTTTTCTCCATTTTTAGAATTATTGAAAATTCCTAGTGCAAATTTGTTAGCCGAGTATTTTCTCACATGCCGCACCAGAAATTCACCAAAGCAGTATTCATTTCAAGTACTCATGATCTGAAAAGGAAATTGCCGTCCCTTAGAGATTTCTGTGGGTGGGAGCCCTGCATAGAGCTTTTGGGTCCCCAAGCACATCGAAGCTTGGAGGTGGGTACTGAATAGCCTGGGCCAACGTGGAATGTATGGCACAGTACAAAGGAGAGGAGTGAGGCTGCACTGGGGTGGATCCCATTGCAGGGGACTATGGCTTTCACCATTGTGTCAGTCGGCAGTGACGTGAGAATAACCTCAGAGTTTTGCTCCACTTAATACATTTTAGCGCTGCTGTGTAGCTTGTTTTCAGTGTGATTACTTCTCCCAGGCACTAAGGACCTATTTGATGACAGTTGGGCTTTGAATATTGAAAGAAGGGCAATAAAGACCAGGAAAAACAGCAAAGGGATAAAAACATGTCCTGCACTCCCAGGCTCCTAATGATAAGGGGCGGGTGGGGGCTATGGTTGGCGAAGATTGAGCATCTACTTCAGGCCTGGTGCATGGAGAATCTCTCCTCGTGGAGGCTATTAATGAACTTCCGTGAACTAGCAGCAACTAGGAGGCTAGAGTGGCCTCCATAGAGGGCTGACTGGAGTCAATAAAGGCCCAGTGCGAGAGCAGTGAGAGTCTGATTTGGGAGATCCCACACTGGGTGGGAGAGTCAGCCTCGCAACTACATTTTGTGAATAATGGTCTGGAGCTCCATATGGAATTCAAGGACAATGCTGCCTTGACTATTATTTAGCTGTATATGAAAGTAGAGTGGAGCATGCAATGGAAAGTGGGCGTGGGGTAGGGGGAAGCAATGGAGATTAGGCAGGGGAAAGCAAGATGCGAGGGAGGATGTTGTGAGGGCTCAACTCTTCACGTTTTTTTCCTTCATTCCATGAGGAAGAGAGTATCTGTCGGAGATGGTGTTTGGATATTTAAAGGCAGATCTGTTTGGAGATGGTTCCTATGGTAATTGATATTGGTATGGCCAGGGTATTGAGACTTCCAACAACGGTCCTTCTGGGACAGCTGAAGTTGAGGGTATGCTGCAGTTGTACTGCAAAATGCTATGGTAAAAACTGTGCTCTTAGGAATGTGTTCAGAGAGCTAATAGTCTTTTCTTGGGTAAATATAGTTTTACTATTCTCCAGATTCCAGCAGCAAGGAAACAGGTCAGATGTGGCTTTCTTGTGGTTAAAGTGAAGCAGCAATCTGGTGTCCTCCTAGGCTGAGCCTACTTGAAGCCTACGCATGGTTACTTATCCAAATTTTACTATGATATATCCTGCATTGGGACGGTTCTTTTTGTCCTGATGGTTCCAGGGAGTTATTTTGATGACTTGCTATTGTATAGCTGTGGAAAAGTTTTAGTTATCCTGTGTGTGGTTCCCCAGTCTTCACAAAGTGTTGGAGTTGAGATTTTTTTCTCTAGGTGGCCAACATACTGTCCTTGCTCCTGATTTCCCCAACCGGCTTGCCTTGTGCTGCTGGAGTTTACAGTCTGGTGACTTCTTGTAGTTACATTTGAAATGCTGTGTGTTTTTTTCTGTATGTGTAGAGCAGGGGTCTCCAGCCGTTCTGTAATAAGAGCTACTTATGTTCAATAAAAACAATCCAGAGCTGCTAACAAATACTATCGGTGTTTTAATATTGACCACATCCGACATGTGTTCACCCTGTGCAAGGCTACTTATAGGGTACTTTGGTGCACCAGCAGTAATGTAAGAAAAATGTTTTCTTAATTTTGAATACCTTAATGGGCAACACATAACCGCCATAGCTGCAATGCCTGTGGCACCAAGGTAATAATAGTAGTAGTAAAACTCCTCAGTGCAGCATGTCTCTTCATTCAAATATCAACTTTAAGCATTTTTGGGAAATTCATCAATTTTCTTCAAACACCAGCGTACGAATTCTGAAAATACGCAGATTGTGATGTACATATATTAATAAAACTAAGTAAACGCTTCTATTTTAATAGACTGGGCTGCTAAAAGGAGAGCTACTTCCTGGTAGCAGGAGAGCTACACGTAGCTCACAACCTACTGGTTGGAGAAGCTTGGTGTAGAGCTATTTAGAGCGAACTGTATGAGGGGCTTCCATATGGGGCTACTTACACTAGTATATACCTTTTTTGTTTATCTCACTTTTCAGAATCCAATTCTTCTGAATTTATCTCATTATAGTAACATATTGGTTGTAGTAGTAGTGCCCTGACAGGAACTTGCTGCATACTTTCCAGGTAATAAAGGAATTGGTAGAGAACTTTGGGGAACTTTCAGGTCCTCCTGCCTGGTTACTAGGTGGTGCAAGCATTTACTCATTGTAAGCTACCCCTCTAACATCTTATCTCAGTTCCATGTTGGAGCTTGTGCTCTCTCCTCGCAACCACTTAAGGCTCTTTCTTCTCTTAACTCTGCCTGTACTTGTGTCTTCTCCCTTGTCTCTCTTCTCTACCATCCCCCAGCCGTCTCTTTCTCAACCATTTTATGCTCTTGTCCATCTCTTCACCTTACGTCTATAACGTATTCTGTTTCTACTTGTAAAAATGCCTTTCTGTATCTCTGTTTCACATACAACATTGAAATCATTTATTATATGTGAAAGTAGAATTTCTATTCATATCTTGCCAAAATCAATTCTGACACCAAACTAGATTGGGTGATGTTCATGGCTGTTCAAAGTCTGCAGTCAGAGGAGAGTAGATTCCGAACAAAACCAGATCATAGGGAATATGTGAAAATGGCCAGTGTAAGTGTTCAACCCCTTTCTGTTCCTTTATGGAAGGGAACTGAGGGTCAGTAGTAGCTTGATATGGTTATTACTTTGTGCACTTGGATTCAGGAGGCTGGATCTGACCTTCTAATCCTTTGGTGAATTTAGGCAATCTTAAGTGCTCCTACAGCATATATGGAGACTACTAGAATGTTATTAGCAGAGAAGCGATGTTAAATACAATAATCAAATAAAACGTTATCTTTTTATTTAAAAAATACCACTGCAGGATAACAATGTTGAAGTTATTTTGATATAGTAATATATATCTGATGATTGCAGTATTGGCAATGCACGCTTAAACAAATGAAAAAAGTTAAAGTGCTCTTGTACCTTAAGCAATGTCCGCCTCTCTACGGGCGAGAATCGGAACGACTACATATTCAGTCCTGCCTGTGGTTGTTTCTCTTTGCTCTCTCGCGGTTTATTTTCTCTTATTGTTGTACCCGAACTCTGCTCCAGCAGTGCCTCGAAGCCCTTGCAGCCTGTGCCCTGACTCTGGTGTAACTGTCTGGAAATCCTCCGCTGCTCTACAGACCGAGCACGGCTGAGATGGTGAAAGGCTTGAGGCTTCACCTGCGGTTCTCCAGCGCCATTGAGCGGATGGATAGCGCCTCTTTGACAGGAGATTGGCAGATGTCCCAGAAACTGAGGCTTCGGTGGGGGAACAAGGAGGGAATATAAGTTTTATCTATTTATTTATGTGTATTTTTATATAGGTGAACATAACACAAAGGTGGCAGAGTGCTGTATAGTAGAAATATGTCATTACATGGATGGTTACAGGCAGTTAGATAAACTCTAGAATTACAAAATTACCAAAAGTAGTAGATTATACAGTAGGAATATACATCAGTGAAACAATCTCCAAGTACAACAGTGAGCCAGTGATATATGTGAGCACCTGATGAAGAGGACCTGTGTCTTTCAGTGCCATGAGGTGAGTTAGACCGTAATACAACCTGCAACTTTTGACTGAATAAACAGACCGGCTCAAGATAAAGTGGCAACCATCTGCTACTTTGAAGGTAGTCAGTGTGACACTCAATAGTAGCGCGGTGAATGCTGCCACGCCATCACCGTAACGGCCCAGCCTGTCTGACAACTTCTCCCTGCACTGTGACCAGCAGCCGTGGTCCAGGCCTCGGGTTGACGACTGGTGCTGGCTCTTCATTTTGATCATGGCCTCAGTGCTGCTGGACTCACTGCAGTGCTGCAGTGTCTCTTGAGACACAATCACTCCGGCAGCGGCCTAGGTCACGGTTGACAGGGTCATATTATGGCAGTCGGGCAGGGCACAAGTCAACAATGCGTGCGGTTGGGTAGAAACTCTGTGTAGTCGCGCCACCCGCTCAGCAGCTGGGGAGGCGGTGTGTGTGTGTGTGTGTGTGTGTCTCACACACACTCTGTGAATTAGCAACATTGCAACCCACCCCCCAAGCCTGCCTGCAAGCAGCGCAGACTGCTTGCTTCCAGCTTTCTGTCAGTGTGATAATTGAGCTAAGCAGCTCGGCTTGTTGATAGCCCAGGAGGCGCTATAAATGCGTGACTTTCCATTTCAGTGCAGTGATGCAGACCACCACACTGAAAAGTGTTAGACTAACACGTCATGCGTGGTACTTGGTAGGGCTGTTTTTCTCACCCTGACCAGGTTCCGCTATTACTCCTTTTTATCCCTCTTTTCTGATTCTCCTGATTTCCCCAAGTTCCCAAATTAGCTTGCAGTATGGCTTGCTTTTAAACTGCGAATAATATCTAAATGATTGCATTGTTCTTTTGTCAACTAGAGAAATGTAATTGACCTGTCTTTCTTCATGTCTAGACACTAAAAGCTGCTTGGCAAGCAAAATGCTTCACTTCTTCATAAAGTAACAAAATTGAAAAATAAATGCGCTTATAACCCAATATTCACTATGTACTTTTACTGTTCACCGTAGGCACAAACAATTTTTTTCTGCCTTGTAGCTGTTATGCCTGGTTGAGGGAATGGGTGAAAGGATACCCACCACAAATGTAGGAATTTTCTGTCACATATTTCTATACTCCTGATGCCCTGAATTTTATTGTTTCAGAAGACCTCATTATGGTCGATGATGGAAAGCTGGTTTTCCATATTAATTCCCATAGGAATTTTAAACATGACTACAACCTGAACCGCTGTCCTGAATTACACCAAATTTGCCAGAAAGCTAGCTCTTGGTCCAGAAAGAGTGTTTTTATTTTTTAATTTGGTGTAAATCCGTTTAGTCGTTTTTGAGATATTTAAAGGAAAACAAAATTTGGCTATCTGGGGACACAGAAACTCTGAGAATCCGACAGTCCTCATGCTGGAATCTGATTGATTGTCAACACTTCAACCAGGAAGTGTTAGCAGCCATCTTTTTAAAAAGGGGACTGGGTAGGAATACCTTGACCCTCATAGCTGTGATGTTGGAGACCCCTGTGACCCCGACAGGGCCAAAAGCACGTATTGTTTTAGTTTTTATGCCAAAAGCCGACGGAGCCGCAAATTTGCAGCAAAAAAAACCAAGCATGGGCTCCCATGCTTGTTTTCGATGATGCCCCCAAGTGGCCCAGATCCTGGGGCCATTTATTAAAAAAAGAAAAAAGAGGTGGGCGCATGGGGCCCCTCTCCTAAGGCTCTTAGAGCCCCTGGGACTACCACCTCCTCGTTTTTTTTTTTTTACATATTGGAGGGGGCTGCTGCACCCCGTCCATGGGCTCACCAGCTTCCCGGGGCTGCATGGTCCCCTTCCTGGAGCAAATAATGGCACTTGGGACCACCACCCCACAGGACCGGCTGCTGCTATGTCCCAGGGTGCCCACCCCGGAACATGGCTGTTTTCTTTTGGTTGGCAGGAGCTGACCGCTCCCGTCAAGGAAAAGCAAGCACTCAGGTTCCAGTGGGCAGGAGCTGTCAGTGCTCCTGCCCGCTGAAAGCAGAGGTTTCTTAGGCAAAAAGATGAAACTATTGCTCCTGCACAGAGGGAGCTGCCTTTCCAGCAGCATCCTCCATTCAGTAGCGGGAGGCGGGGAGCCTGCAGGGACCACAATGACCCTGAGTCTCACCCCCCCATGCTCCCGGTGAAAAGAGCAGAAAGAGGCAAAATAAAGGTCAGAAGAGAGCAGAAAGGAGGCGAAAGAGGCAGAATAAAAGTTAGTAGCGAGCAGAAAGAGGCAAGATAATGGTGAAAAACTAGCAGAAAGAGGCAGAATAACGGGCATAAAGAGGCAAAATAGAGGGCAGGAGTGAGGAGAGAAGCTGAAAAACAAGCAGAAAATGAGCAAAGGAGGCACAATACCAAAGGCTGCAGAGGGAAGCGTACTGCAAGCAAGCTGGACAAGAGGACCGTCACCAGGGAGCTGGAAGGAGGACCTGCTCCTGTGTGCCTCCCTACTTTTTTTTTACAGTGCACCCACTCACAGACTCACTTATGCACACGCACTCGCTCACAGACCCACTCACAACCTCATGCACCCACTCAGAGACTCACTCACCCACCCACTGATGGACACACTGGGAGACTCGCGCGCACACACTCATGCACCCACTCACAGACCCACTCTGAGACTCACACATGCTACTCACGCACCCACTCAGACATTCATGCACCCACTCAGAGACTCTGGCATGCTGTCACAGGCCCATTCACACATTCACCCCACCCACTCACAGATCCACTCACATACACAGATCCACTCAGTCAGTCACTCACTCACCCACCCACCCACTCTGAGACTCATCCATCAACTCAGACCTTATAGACACCAATGCACCTACCCACCGACCCAGTCAGAGACTCACGCACTGACTCACAGACCCACTCAAACTTGCGCACCCACTCACAGATCCACACAAGCACTCCTACAGCCACTTACACAGCCATGTACCCACTCCTAGTCACACACACCCACTCACAGACCATACAGCCACTTGCACACCCACAAACTCACTCACTCACACACCCACTCAGAGACCCAACTACTCACTCACACTTTCACCTATCTATTCAGTGGTTCTTTTAATGATGTCATCAGTGATGTCATCAATATTGTCATTGGTGATGTCACGGACTATGTCATAAGTGATGCAATATGTAAGGCTAGAAGCAGTGCACTAAGGGGCATAAGTTATAGTTAGCTCAGGTAACTATAACTGCTGAATTTCAATGGTTTTGTATGAGTGAAATCTGATCCTAAGTGTAACGTACATGTAACCTTTAGTTTTTTCAGTGAATTTCTAAATGTTTTCAATTTTATTTCCTAACTATAAAGTCCCATTAACCTTTGTTTTTTTCAGTGAGTATATCTGTGTAGATATGTGTGTGTGTGTGTGTATCATATACTTATTGGGGCTCTCAGCCAGCCCTCATTTGTCTGTTAATGTGTCATTCGGATTTTTCTTCCACTCAGAACAGCATAGGGCTGTGGATATTCCCACTTCAGCCATTGGCTAACTTCACTGTAAGTAACAGCACTCCGCCTTTTCAAAGTCCTTTCACAATGAGCACAGCCACAATCAAAACCGTTCCTTTTAAGTACCAGGGATTACGCAATATGTGAGTGGGTTTTTTTTTTTTAGACCCAAAAAATAATTTTGCTTGTAGCCATTTTTTTCAGATTGATGACTGCCTGCCAGCTTTCAGCAATAAAGCTTTGCAACAAATATAAATAGACAACAAAATAAGCTTTGACAAAGCCAAAAGACAAACAACACAAGACCAATTGGCTATGCCAATGCTTGTTCTGCATGCTGTCTGCTCATCCTTTTCGTCAGACTTGCATATATTATACAACAACTCCAGTGGCTAAGAATGTATGAAATATTTCATTAAAATAGCTTGCGTAAGAGCAAGTAACCTGGAGTTATTTTCCTGAAGAACAAAATATGTAGCACACGAGCGTGTTGTTTTTAGCACCACTTACTGTAAATAAAACATGATTCTGCTTGATGCAGGTCACGTTAAACGTCATCAACTGTGCCAGTATTTATATCCAAGGCTTAGCTGCTCCTTACTGCCATTATTCAGAGTTTAAGTGGATTCCTTACGAGATCTTAAAGGCATGCCTCCCTCCATTTCGCCTTTCTTCTCATCTCTTTTGTTGGGCTACTGCTGAAGGTAGCCCATGGCCCCAAGTGCAGATGCGTGTGTGAAGCTAAAGGCCGTGTGCTACCAGGCCTCGTGTCTCCCAAGCGCGCTGGGTTGGTAGTCCGTTTGGCCACATTAGAATCGAATGATTGCTTTTCCTATGATGCTAATATAAATGCACAGTGAAACAATCCCTTTCATTCTTGTGCTAGCAAATTCACCTTTAGGATTTGTGTGTTTTATCTCCTACAAAAATGTGAGCTAAGTTTGTGTTTTTTGTTTGGGATGTTATTGTCAGTAATGTTTTGGTTTCACTTCTGATAGAAATAATGTAAATAAGGTCCTTTCAAATCTGTCTTTCAACACTTTTGCTGCTGAGGTTATCCTCTGTACCCTCACCCCCTCGCATCTAAGTACTAAGCCGTTTTCATGGCCTGGCTTGCAGTGAATGTAAGAAGGGCAGTCATTAACCTACACCGATGTGTAGGCTGGCTTGACAATGCAACTGTCACCTGACCTTTTAGCCTACACAGATATTATACAGTTCTTTCCTTCCACACACATCCATACCCATTTACTTGTAATGCTTCACGTTACCGTACAACATTCCTTCGCATTCCTTTATTGCCAGACCTTTTGGTATTGTCAATGCTTGTTTATGTTTGGGGCACTACGCACTTAAGCCTTATTAACTTTTTTGCTCAAAAGGTATCCTAGCGAGATGTACGTCCTTTTTTCCCCACGTTTTGGGGGTTCTGGAGTTAACTTGGGTTTGTTTATTCTGCTTGAGGTAATGACATAATAGCCAAATTATAGCACATTTGTTTTTGGGGGCACCTGAGAAGAAAGTGTTGTGAGAGAATGCGCAAGTTTGCTGTGCTAAGATCACCATATCTTCGGCTCCATTTTTACATATTTTAATAATGAGGTCTACATTCGAAAAGCCACCAAGACAATGTCTCAGGCAGGCTCTAGACATCATACATACCTACCCATTGAGGAACTACAAGACGGACAGTCAGACGGTTGATAAATTATGTGTACATAGCAAGAATATATGCTCAATGCACGGGTTTCTCACAAACGGGCAAAACAGTGTCATAGACTACAGAATAGGAATATGTCTAGAAAACACAATCGCACTGGGTGTTATAAATCACAGTTGAGCAGGCTTTCGAAGAACACCCATCAAAGCTGAAAGGAATATTTTAGAGCTAAGTGGGAGAGCAGAAAGATGACTGAAGGACTCCTCTATCCAGTTATCCATGCATTTAAACATTCATTGTGCAGCCGGTCACGCAGAGTGCACTTTAATCCATAAAACAAGAACACCAGCACTAGATTTTCACACACAGGAGGAGCTGAAAGTAGGACACTTGTAGAATACACATCATTTTCATAAACTCATGAACATATGATTTATGCAGATCAGTCTGACACCCAACGCACCCTAAATCACTTTGTGCATAAAAGCAGCCCCTTTGCCTGATGGGACTTTATATCACTAAAATGTATATCGAGCTAAGTATTTTAAAGCACCAAAAAGCAAGACTGCATACTCTAAGTTAAATCCACACTAGGGTTTATAAAACTAGAGCAAAACAGTATGCAGTATATCTTCGTCTCGAATCTCACGGTCTCCTTTTCTACTGGGTTGTCAGAGCCACGGTTCGCCAATATTCAGTGCTTTTAACTGGAATATTTACTGCTGAGCGACGAAACTGACTAAGTACCTCATCAATCACTATAGCAGAGATTTTACTCTACACGTACCTCTCCTTCCCTGGTCAGGCAGCCCTGGGATCAGTTATGCCCTGAATTAGCATCCATAAAAGGGCGTATTTAACCCATAATGTGCATTTGAAAAGTAAAAGTAAACAAGTACTTTTACTATAGCATGCAGTTTATATTCTGGGCTAGTGTACATTTCCCTACAATCTGTGTAAAGCGCTGTGACACCCCTGGGGCTAATCTCCGCACAATAGAAAACAAGCTTTGCGAAGCGAATAAGTCTTGCTTTAATGTGCTAATGCACCGAAACAGCAAACAGACACAATTATAGGCATGCACAAATAAATGCTGACTGAATCCAGAACGCCTATGACAAGCTTTTTTATAATGTGAACGCTTAAACGACGAAGAACTATGGATAACAGATCGACGGAGGAGATATTAGGAGCATTGACAGGAAAAAAACAACTTGTACTAAATATGCAAGCAAAGTCAATAGGAAAGATGCAAGGGTGAAGGCACCGGAAAAACAAAACCTCGATGAAGATGCTCAATGGGGAAGATACAGGCGCGGAACAAAAACTGTGGACAGAGCACAGGGTGGATGACTAGTAAGATAAAGGTTTTGTTTCATAATAGCTCACAACACACTGCTGTCACTGCATGCCTGCAAGGTGTGCAGTTTTTCGGGATGTTATGACTGATTTGCTAAATAATTTTGCTATTACTGAATAAGACCACTGGTTTAGACTACGAGTGCAAATCACCAAAGATGAAAACCAAGACACTCATCAGCAGGTAGCACTGCCAAGAATCACGCAACAGGTGTTAGACTAACGCATTTGTGTGGTGGTCCGCATCACCGCACTGCAATGCACAGTCACGCGTTATAGCGCCTCTGCAGTTGTCAAGTCAAAGGTTGCTATAATACACCATAATGTCTGTGAAAGCTGTAGCAGCGCACAATGCGTGCTGTTCCGGCAGGCTAAGGGGGATGGCTCAGCCGTTTGCAGCTCTAGTTGCTGCTACAATGTTACACACTAATAACAATCAACAGCGTGGAATTACGTCAGGAGTGAGTGCCCAATGAGGTAGTGTCAGCCAGGTGTGAGACAGTGTCAATTTGAAAGACAGACTTTAATACAAGGGTTTGTCCTGCCGCCTGCAGCGCAGCGCTCAGCGGGCGGATGTTGCAATCTGTTCATTTTGGCTGCTTCAGTAAATGGTGATGAGATTAGCGCCCACCGGCTAAGGCAGCTGTCTTGGCCTTGCAGTGTTCTTGTAACAATCATGGCAGCACAGAGCTGCTGTGCTTGCACTTCAGTAAAGTGGTCCCGCAGCCCGACCCAAGCGGGTTCTCAACAGCCCAGAGGCAGCAAATACAGCTGAGCAAGAATGCGGCCGGGTATTGCTGCGGAAGTCCGCGAATCGTTGCGGCCACGGCCAGCCAATTGCCGTCGGCTCAGGCTCGCCTCAATAAGGTAATCTCCGAGGCCTAAATTGCTCATCCTGAATGTATAAATAAGGAGTGAAAGAGGGCGTTAGAAAAGACACCGTCAGTCATCAGTGATCACTTACATATGTTTATGATCGCTGCCTTGCCCCTCACCAACGTCGGATTGGTAACGCGGGCATTCGGGCAATGCCGGAGGGGCCGGTATCCGAATTCCAGCTGTGGGCTGCTTTTTTGAACAGCCTGGGGGGCCAATATGGGTGGTTTCTGCGTTGTTCGATGCTGCCAGTGGGTGCCCGAGTGGCGTTTCTGGAGGTAGATGATCGTCCATTACCTCCCTTTTATCAACAACAGAGGTGTCACTCCTTTTTTTTCGCTGGGCCGGCTCATTAATATATGCATATTGAGCGGGGACAGGGGGCCTGAGCAAAAGTGGCCTCACTTCTTTTCAGGTGTGTTTCACGAATGTAAACTAATCAATGCGTTTTTCTTAAACCCTCCCCCCCCCCCCCTTCTTTTTTTAAAATAAAATTTCACAGAAGCAG
Source organism: Triturus cristatus (assembly GCF_964204655.1). Classification (NCBI taxonomy): domain Eukaryota; kingdom Metazoa; phylum Chordata; class Amphibia; order Caudata; family Salamandridae; genus Triturus; species Triturus cristatus. Next base: position 502,601,059 of record NC_140588.1, on the reverse strand, counting down.
TTGTTTGCGGAAAGGCAATATGCAAATGTGGGCCACTTTTTATAGCGTGCCTGGGCTGATTTTTAATCCCAATCCAATCCAACCCTGCCCCTCACCCAGCGTATATCCAAATGCACCTGTTGCAGCTAGCTGCAATCACTTTACAAACAGCCGACTGCAGGTCGACACATCCCCTGTCCAGCCGTACGGAACATAAAAGGGGGGGAGAAAACGGAGTGACTGCCACTTGCAAAGCGAGCACAACCCCAGTGTAGACTCATAACTACTACGGCCTTTCGAGGAACGGCGTGGCATGCATTTTTAAGTGTAGACAGCTAAGCAAGTACTGCGTCTACTCACTATGGTACACGCTGCAAAGAAGTTTGCGATCTTCAAGTCAGGCTGCCAACGTCACCGATTCACTTGTCATCTCATTGTTTACATACGCTGTTGCAACAATGTGGTGTAAACCTGATGCATAAGCTGAAAAAACTTGGCTGTGACTACCTGTTTAGGGGCGATAACATCCTATGTAAACTCTGAATTTTCGAGGTATGCCCAGCGTACGTCATCTTCGTGTGCATTGTTTTCAGCCCAGTTATGGTTGACAGCACAAAATCTCACGCTGCCCAGTGAGAATTTACATAGGCATTGTCACGGTGTCCGCTGTAAGCAGATGTCTGGGCCGTATTCCTTTCTGGCATTTGACTTCTATTGGGTGGGTGGGGGCGCAAATTACAGCTCAAACTCTACCTGTATGTGACAAATAACGACTTAACTACCAAACGAAAGGAACAATTTGGTGGAACTCTGAACTGGTCAGTTAAGTCACCTGAGAACATCCGTGTTGGAGGACCTCAGTAGCGCTAGCAACACTGGTACAGATTCTCTATTTATATATGCCTATTTAATACTTTATTTTAACATTCTTTTTACTTTCTCGACAAACCAGGTCCCCAGTTATTGCTGCTGCATCTCGGCGCTGGCGGAGTAAAATTTACAGGAAGACCGATGTCTGTCTTTCACCTCCCGACCTCGACACACAAGTGCATGTTAGTGCCCTTCCATTACTGGTGCTTTACAGCAGTTAAAATCGTCTTTGGGTTTATCATTGCTCAAATGCGTGTCATTTCTGATATTTCTATGTTTCCCTCGTCTTCATTGCTTAATTTTCCTCGTGAGAATGTGTCACTCATAGTTGTTGAAATATCACTCATAATAGACCCAAATTTTGAAGATGTCACACATGGCAATCTGAAACCTTGGCAGCTATGAGCAGGTACTCCCAGCTTCTTTCACATGGGCAGTCCGACCAGGGAGTAGGGAAATACATGTGCATGAAACTTGCAAACATTGAGCAAACAGAAGAAAGTGCATCAACATATTGGGCCACACAGACCCCTACAGTAGAAATAATGCTGACGGGTAAAATTAGGAAAACAGCAAGGCTCAGGCTCCGAAAGGGATGGAGAATACTAGAGTCGGGCTCAACATGTGTGTTTAGTGGCATAGCTAGCCCTTGTGCCGCCCTTGGCCGTTGCTGCTTTTGCTTCCCGGCAGCTGCATGAAAGAGCGGGGGTGGTGGAGAGTGGAGGCCGCCGCCCCCAAAACTTGTGCCTCCCGGACCGAACCACACCCCCCTTGCTACGCCACTGTAAGCGCCTGAAGGAGTTTAGATGTTCTAAAGTTTGGGACCCAGCCTTCATTCCGTCACAGGCAAATAACACCCAGATTACTTTAGAAATACTCTGCTTTGCCTAAACAAGAAATAGTAAACACAAAATTGCATGCAGACACATACCCATGCACAAACTTCAAACGCAGAAACAAACGTGTACAAACTGACAGAAGAAAAAACAAACTCCTCTACAGATGCAAAGACATAAGCACACAGCTGCAAATATGTACATATACAGAAACACTGACATTACAAGCACAGTTGCAGACACACTTCCAGATTTACACATCTGCATGCAGTCCGTGTTCTACATAGGCAGTCCTACGTCCACACAGTGAAACCAAGTCACACATACATCCGTACAAAGTTACATACACAATAACATGCTCCCAGAAACCATTAAATGCATGTATGCACATTCAAAATTGCACACATACACCCACATGTCTACAAGGTCATGCACGCACACACAATCTTATAAGTACTCACACCTGCATAAATTGCATTCACTATCATCCCTAAAAAATACGAATGACGAACACGCAGGGCATCGCAATAGAACCCACACCACATCAAATATCCATGCATATACAATCGGCAGGTAGACTCGCATTGCGGCTTAATATGCATGTCTTCAGCTTTGGGGGAGGTAATGGGTCTGTCCTCCTTTTATAACTTACCTCTGTATTGAAAACATAAAGAGATGTTTGTGCTCAAGTACTTTAAAACTGGGGTCTGGTGCTATGCGTTGCTGTAAATTAAAATACAGGTCTTGATGAATGGGGAAAAAAAACGGGTAACAAGAAGGCATGCAGTTCACGGAATCAAGCTAATCCTTGAAGGGAATTTCTCAACTGCCTTACCCAGCCAAACGGGTCACATTCGAAAGACTAATTTAAGTCCTTTTAATGTTTCTTCTTTTAATTGTTTTAATTAAGGCCCTGTCTTAATTAAGGCCCCCGATATACCTCCGTAAAGAAATTGTTATTCTGAGATTTCCGTTTTTGATTTGTGTTTTCGGATTAAAGAGAAAAGACACTTAGTCCGCCTTCATATTCTGTACAAAAAACTTGACCCAGAGATGCCCAGTGTTCATATCAAGGCACCTATCCTTATGGGCGATGACACTATGAACAAAATTGGAACAAAGCTTGTAGCTTTAACTGCTGAACCTGTGTAATTTATAGAAGGATTTAATGAGACAGAAGTGTGACTTTAAAGATGTAGAAAAATACCTTGTTCATGTGTGGAAAACAAGTTCTTACTGCCACACATTTGACGATCTTTGGTACAGTGAGTTCAAGATATGAGTCCCGCTAATTGACCTTTCACCAACGTCATATTCTGTTCTTGGACAGATTAAAAGTGCGTTCTACTTGATCGAAAGATGTGTAAATGTTTTGTATCATGCATATATATGTAATGTGAATTTGGTTGGGAAGATATTGATGGTGTGCTAAAACCTACAAAATATCTAAAGCCTCTGCCCACAGAACTTACATGTATAAAGTACTTGCAAAACCTGTGCTACAAACAGATGTCCCTGTCGATATGCTCTTCTCAAATGTTCAACATTCTGCAAATGTACCATGAGCAATTGCGGAAACAAATGAAGTGAACTATGAAAATGTGTCAAAAACAGGAGTGATAAACAGTATTTCTTTTCACATTCAGTTCATAAACATTGGTTGGTGTATACATAAAAGGATTAAAAAACATTATTCTTAGTTTAATTTCTATATATGTCTCTTCTTCCTCTATTACAGCCACCATTTTGAAAAATGACAGATGGGTTGCAACAAGTTGTTATTTTCTATCTGTATAAGACTAGTTGACCCCCAAAACCTATGTCTTGACACAAAAATGAAGTATATAGGGATCATTGTTTCTGGAATATTACATCACACTGCAAGACATCTGCCATTATTTAATAATGTTGTCCAGAAGAATTTGGCCTGGATTAGTAATGACTACCCAAAACAATTTTTTTACAGAAGTATATCAAGGGGCCAGGACTATATAGTTTCAAAGTGCTCTGTTTCAGCTTTCAGTCCACTCTTATTAACGATCTTAAATAAAAATGTGACAATACATTCAAGAGACAGGAAAACACGGAGGGGAGTGTATTTTTAGTCATTGGTTTACAGGAATCTTCCAGTTAAAAGGCACTGTAATTCTTGAAAAGACACGCATACAGACTCATATGGTTCCTGATTGTAAAGCTTATAAGTCTAGCCTTTTGGACATATTGCCATGCCAATGCAGTTTGCCAATGCTGTACATCAGCAGATGCTGCACAGTATTGGCAAAAAAAAGAAAAATGTTGCAGTGATACAACCACTGCTTCCGGTCACATAATTCTATAGGTGCCTGCATGCATCCCCAAACATGCATGAACCTACAAAATGACATGGGGACGATTTTCCTTTTTTTAGATTTACTGATTTAAGGTGATGGGCACCACTTGGATCGTAAAAAAAAAAAATCATTTTTGTTTAGTGGGCAATTAAGGAAAAAAAGTAGAGGGTGAGCAGCACACAGGAGGGAGCAACTCAGGGGCCAGGGGTATAAGTGTATGAGGGTGATGGCAAGACTGAGCAATGGGACAGGGAGTTTGGTAAGAAAAGTGAACTAGAGAGACACGTGGGATAGAGCACAACAGAGTGCTGAAGGGGCGGGTGTTTACACTCTTAACTTCAACGAGTCACCAGAATCTAAATTCACCACTAGTCCCTGGAATTGAAATGAACTACTTATTGTTCATATGTGCACATTAAGCAACAACAGAATGTCGTCGCTCAGTCAGGTAAGCCAATGGCTGAAGTGGACTGAGCCTGTGCCCCATGCTGTCTGCTCTTTTGGCCAGAATCAAGATGTGATTGAAACGACAGGAGTTCAATGCATGAAAGGAGATGACTGTAAATCTGTGTAAGTATGTATAGTACATACATGTTTATTAAAGGCAAAACTTCATGACTAAAGCCAGACCTAAAAATAAAACCAAGAGATTGCTTTTTGTGTCCAGTGCATTTACAGGATAAAGAATGTGTTGTGTAATATAAATCAGTACCTCGTGCATTGAGACACCTCCTTAAGAGGCAGAACGAGATATGAAACAGCCAATAGCACGTAGAAGAAAATGCCCACCGGGTTGGAACCAGAACCCGCTCTAATGTATATGTTAAAGAATAGATAACAGAAGGTCTGCCAGCAGACCTAAAAAAACTAAATAAGTAGTGCATTGCCTCTAGTTTTTCTTCTTCTTGCTTACGTGAAACCTTTGTCCTATCCCTTTCACCCAAATCCTCCAAAAGAACATGTAAAATAGTCCCTAGTTTTGCAGCGGAAGCCGTTCATCCATAGGCAAATCCTTGCTGCAGCGCTACGTAATATTTGGACGCTTTCATAAGAGACTGGTAGCACAGTCTTAAATGCCAGTAAATAACCTTGAGGCAACTACGCCGGCAGGGGGAGAGTTAGCAGCTGTGTGAACTAGTTGCTAGGGGAACAAATTATGGTCTATTTTTTTCATCAGCTACTATATAAACTCTAGGACCACATAAAACTGGGAAATGACTGAAACAGCGCAATATTTTTCTTTAAATTGCAGGTTATTTTTGCACAGTTAATCTGTATGATTTTTACAGAAATAATGCTAATGTGTCTCTATCTTGGGATGGGCTCCTATAGTGTGGTGTCCTTGAGTTTGGTGATAAACACAGAGCATCTTTCAAGACCAGGGCATCGAACATTCCATATTTGGAATACACCATTGGCCTCACTGGGGTAAAATCCACCTCGGGTTGTTGCTCTGTGCTTGGTTGAAGTTGAATAGCCACGCATTGGTAGCATAGATCTGGTGTTCATCTGGACATGTGGCATTATTGTGAGCCGGAATGACCACTAGCTGAGGGGGTGCACCTGTCTAGAACGTGCTCAGATTAAGGGGTGAGCTAGAAGATTGGTGCACATTCACTCGTTCTCGGCTACATCCAGCTAAAGAACGGCCTTTGTGATCATGTTGTGGTCTCTAGCTTGAGGTTAAATGTTATATTGAGGTGTTAAGATGCTGCACTTGAAATGGTGAAATCCGAGAGTAGGAGGTGGGATTTGGGGTTGGCCCTTAACCTTTCTCTGTCAAAGTTTCCACATTGCTATTACTGTGTCACCCACCACAAATGTTATGCTGATCTGAATGCTAATAAAATGTCGGTCTTGTCTGTTGGCTTTGCCAATGTAGTTCTCTTGGTTTTGCCATTGCTTTTGGACAGATAGAACAAAATAATTATTGGTGATGCTGAACAGCATTGCAGAAAAGCTCTATGTATGTATGCGCAACCAGTGTATGCATGTATCATGATGCCACTGCAGACCTAGCCTATGATAAGTATGTGCGCCTTAATCATGACGGGCCTTGCTTTTTAAAAAAAATATATTTGCCATGCCAATATGTTGGACACCCACCTTGGAGCAGTAGATTAAAAAAAATCTGTCCCAAGGCACATCATCAAGAAGGAGCAGCCCAGTAAAAAGTGTAGCTGCCAGACCCTCTTAAAAAGATTAAAAAATATAATAAATATATAAAAAAAGAATGGGAGGGGTAGAAGTGGAAGTGGAGGGAACCAAGTAAACATTGTCGACTAGTGGCTATGGTAAGCAGGGATGGTCACAAGAGCAACGCAGGGGCTCTTATTGAAACAAAGCGGAAGGGGGGAAGCAGTCCATATGAAAGAGAGGAAGAAAGCAAGAAAACACATACTATGCTAACAACAAAAATAACAAGCATTTACAATGCAATGGTCTTGGCATTGTTAAAGTTAAGAGCTATTGGCATTGCTCATGACATTATTTTTGTTTGTTTTTGTTTTTAAAACATTTAACCCCTTCCCCACTCATGACGGAACCACTCCGTCATGAGCCACGGTCGCCGTGTGCTCATGACGGAGTGGTTCCGTCATGCTGCGGCCGTTGGCGGCCGCGCCGCCCACGCGGCGCTAATTCCCCGGCGATTAGCGCAGTGGGCGGAGTCATGACGGAACCACTCCGTCATGAGCACAGCTCAACCGCGGCTCATGACGGAGTGGTTCCGTCATGAGCACCGCGCCACCGCGCTGCCCCCAAACCCCCCCCCAGCGCTGCGGCGGAATTCCCGCCGCAGCGAAAGGGTTAAAGAAACGGCATTGTTATTTACAATGTCAATAGCTTAATCACTCTCAAATGCGAGACCTATTGCATTTGCACCCACACACAGAGACACACACACAAAGCCACCCACACACACAGAGCCACCCACACACACAGAGCCACCTACACACACAGTTACCCACACACAGACAGAGCCACCACGCATAGAGCCACCTACAAAAAAAGCCACCCACACAGAGCCACACACACAGAGCCACCCACACACACATAGAGCCACACACACAGAGCCTCCCACACACACAGACAGTCTCCCACACACACACACAGAGCCTCCCACACACACACAGAGCCACCCACACACACACACAGCCACCCACACACACGCTACGATTTCTAATACAGCATTATTTAAATAATTATTATTGGCTCCGTTACGGAGCTCTCAACACAAACTAAATTGTTGCTGCTAAAGATCAGGAATTTAGTTGCTGACTCACCTGGGCATCCTCCAAAATAAATTGACGCCGGGACCCTGAGGGTCTCACTTAACCCGGACAGGAGCGTAGAGTGGGGGGGGAGAGCCCAGGTGAAGGGAGGGGCCGAGAGTTGATCTGTCAGCACAGCCCACCGGACACAGCCTCATTACCCCATGGTAACCAGAAACGGGGCAGTAAAGTATTTATATACACGTGTTTGCCTGGGAATCATTCGTAGAGTTTTTAGGACGATGGGTCAACATAAGTGAAAAACAACAAATACCAACATGAATGGGGATTGGAAGTTTGATAAGATAATAAACTGGTAATCGAAAGTAATCAAATACAGGTGGTCCAAGTTACGGCGCCGTGCAAGCGCAGTACAGTGAGCCATAAGAAAGGCAAACCTACATTACAATATGTACACTGAGCCCCCGCCCATTGGATACATGAATACATCAGTAACAAACCCCAGATATGTTCATTTGGGACCCAGGCCCACCCATACCTTTAATTGCTGGACTTTTCAAACTCAAACGGCCATATCATGGGGTTTGTTATTAATGATGCCCAATAGGCCAGTCTGACCCTGGGCAGGGCACACCCGCATCTCCCCCAGCCTGCTGCAACGGGTGCGACACATGAAAAGACCCATACACATCTGCTGCCCACCGCATACAAACGTACACACATATTCCGGCATGCACACGCGCGCCACGATCTAACACTTCCGGTGTGAGCATTTCACCGAGTCCCGGCTCGCGCTGTGGAGTTCGGTCTACCCGCCGTCATGGGGTTCAGGTGCGAAAGGTGATATGTCACAATGAGAAGTGGGTTTGGGTGAGGCGATGGCTCGTGGCCCGGCCCGCTCTGGGTGCGGCTGCGCGAGCGCCGTAAGAGCCAGGGCCAGAGTGGGGCATGTGAGGGGTGGGCACTGCGGGCCAGAGCTCATCCCTGGGCGGCAGCCTCACCCCCTGCCCAGCGCTTGGCCTTTAGTGCCGCCACATTTTGTGTATCGAGGATGCCAGTGTTCCAGGTTCTAGTAAACTGCCCCAGTCAATTAAAATCAGCATTAAGCGCGGGGCTGATTAAATGCGTCCCGGTCAGTGCATTAAATGGTACTGAGCACCGGCCCCTTTTTATTTTGATTGTGAGAGTACCGGCAGTTGTCGAGTTTGGACAAACAAACGCCTCACCAGGGTTGGACCGTAACTCGGAAGAGCTGTGCAGTGCGGGAAGGAGGTGTGAAATCCACTCGTGCAGGCAAGGGCTGGCCTTTCGCACAAGCGGGGGGGATCACACCCATGGCGCCCGATCTGTGAAGCTTCCCCTCATCTTGTTGGTGCCGGAATACAGGGTGTAGTCGAGTGACGCGGAGATGTTATTTGTGGCACTAGCGTCTATCTATTGAACTCTTCCTCCTAAATGACAACGAGCTCCTCTTGCTTTCAAAGCGAATCTTCTCTACAGAGCCCCTTACACCCCTACGTCCTCCGTTCCAACCGCGCACAAAATGGCCGAGCCTTCCTACCTTAAAAAAAAAAAAAACACGCCCACCAGTGTACAAGGGGCAGGGCTTAAAAGAAGAGAAAGACTCGAAAAAACACGCCCCCGAATCCGAAAAAGACGGGGCTTGTTTCGAGAGACAAAGCTCTTCTCCAATGGCTGACCAGCATTTAAGAGGCCAGCCAATGGAGAAGAGGGGCGGGTTCAAGCCCCACTACTAGAAAACGTTAAATCTCGCGAGCGAGACTGCGCAAGCGCAGCCTTCGCTAGCCGAGACCTAAAAAGTACTTCCATGAATGGAAACAGCGGAAGGATACAAGTCCTCCAATTAAAAGGGCGGTAAAAAGTTATGCTTCCGGGGAGGGACAGATTTGAGAAGAGTAAGAAAAGCCATCAAATAAGAGCAAGCAAATTAGATTGACAAGAAAGCCAAACAATGATAAATAATAGTTTAACCCAAATCCCACTGTTCGTATTAATATTGTCCACAATAGGTTCGCCACTCCAATGGGAACAGCGCATTCATTGTGATGGGGTGCACTGACCTGGTCCGCGCATCGTGTTAGAGGTGCACCGCTCTGTAATGCAGGCCAAGGTAGAGAAGCAACTTCTGGTTATCCTTGATCACTTCTCTGGAACTTCACTTTTTTTCTCTCATTTTTACTCCCTACACCCCCACCCTCATTAACACTTACACCCTACTCATTTGTAAGTTATGAAGAGTAATTAAAATTACTTTGAATTGCCTTATGCATAACAACATTTCCCGGAGTAGTCCAGACATTTCAAAAACATCTGTGGATCGTGACATAGATGCATTCAGATTAACAAATATTTGTAATGGTACTCCGATCCAGTGCCTATAAAATCAGTTTTTACACCAGGGAACAAGAAGCCTGCTGTTTAAGATAAGCAGTACAGCTTAGCAATTTGTTACTTTTTAAAATGACTTTTGTTTGGAGCGTCTTACTAGTTTAAATGTTTTATTCTTCATTATAATATGCTTGACCCACTTAGCTTAGAGCATATTAGCCATAAAACAGAATATAATTTAACATGGCTACAATGATTGCACAAAATGTTTTCTGAAGCAATTGTATATCAATATAATTTCCACCAATGGACATTGATTTCAATATTTTAGGTTGTGTTGTCTGTGCCAGAGATGAATATAGATAAAAGCTTGATATTTTATTAACATAACCTGTTTGGCAGATTGCAGCTAAAAAAAATTGTCTCTAGGACAGGAAATGGACTATTTTTCCAAGGATATGGGCTGTTGGTTAACCTTGTTTTCATGCAAGGCACTGTATTATTTACTGTGCTTAGTGGGACGTGAGAGAATGCAGTACAGAGACAACATCAAGGCCCTATTCCAGTGGTTCTTAACCTGTGGCCCCTATGAACCTCCTCATGGAGTGCGTGACATCGTAGAAAATGAAATAGCATTAACAAATTAATAAAGTATTTCTAAATAAACAAGTAAAATAGAAAATGTTTAAATGTTCTGTAAATGTGAAGGAATTTGAAATTGGAGGCTAAAAATTAAGTTAGTGTCCTCAGATTGATTCGTAGCAGAGAAAGTGCATCAAACAGAATATAGTAGGGCTGACGTGTGGCCTCAATTACCTTTAGAAAAGCTCAAACCTTGACATTAAAATTTACATTTTGATTTGTTTTTAATTGTGATTTAAGTAAAATATTTCATAATGTCTGTATTTTTTGATGAATGGTTGTTTCAGTATTTTTTAAAAATTGTTTTTCAGTCCAAATATTTGACACTTAGGTCAGGGTCCTGGCTTCCCGTAATAACATAATAGGGGTCCCTGGATTCCAGTAATGATTCAGTGGGGGGGAGAGAGGGTGTCCGCAGGTTCCAGTAATAAATAAGAGGGGGTCCACAGCTGTCAAAAGGTTAAGAACCACTGCCCTAGTCTCTTTTGTTCCAATATAGTAATGCTCTCCTATATTTCGCAAAGTCCTGACCAGAAATTAGTATCTCATTAAAGAGGTGGTGTTCCCCAAGTGTAGAGCCCCGCAGTAAATGGTCTGTAAGTGGCAGCTAGATAAGGGTGTGTGAAATCAGCATATTGGCAAGAGGAAAACGTGTGTGTGGCTCCAGCTTGTAGTGTTACGCTTTTCTTTACTGCCTTTAACTTCCTCTGTCTTGCCGCGCTCATTAATAAACCTCTTAAAGTAACATTTCTGAGAAATAAAGGTACTACTATAGCGCTAAAATATTGTCAGCCTTTCACAACCCTTTTTTTTTATACATTTTATGTAAACGGATTATTAAACAGCTTACACATCCTATTGTACGCAGATGACGCTGTTCTTATGGCAAAGACCGTGAGGGGTTTACAATTTTTGCTGGACTCCTTTGTTCGTTTTATGGAGGATTTCGACTTACTGGTCAACAATAGCAAGTCTTTCGTAATGCAGGTGGCCCTCCGCCCACCTAAGCCCTACACATTTTTGGTAGGGGTTGTGCCGGTCCCTAGGATTGAAGTTTTCTCCCACCTGGGGGTAGTGTTTGATGTGGCTTTGAACTGGGTCCCCCTGATTAGTTGTAAGAAAGGGGCCTTTGTAAGGTCCATTGCCGCTGTTTTTAATTTTGCCTCTATACTGGGCAGTAAACCCATCGGGCCCTTCTGCACATTTATATGACTAAATGTATCTCCAAGGTTATTTATGGAAGTGAGATTTGGGACTACATTAAGCATGATTCATTGCACGTTGTTGAAAATACTTTTTTGAGACATTTAATCTGCATATCACAGGGTACATCATCCTTTTTAGCTCACAAAGAATTGGGTATGGCCTTCCTCTCAGACTAGTTGGCTTTTTGTCCCTTATCGCTGTGGTTGAAAATCTGGCTCAAGAAGGGATCTGCCCTAAGTAAGGATATTTTAATGGACTGTCTTTTTCTTGATTTTTCCAACCACATTTGCTGGCTCAAGTATGTCAGAGAAAGTCTTACTAGCTTTGGAAGGTTAGATCTATTTGAGAACCCCGAGAACATTTGCAGGAGGGACCTTCACTGGGTGAAGGAGAACTTTTTTAGAAAGCGCATTTGGGAGAGAAAAGAAGTAAAGCTGAAGGAGCCCAGTGCCCGAGGGCATTCCTTATTGAAAACTGTGCCTTTAACGGAGCACTATCTTTTATGGTCTAAAAGCACTCACATCCATTTTCTATTGACCAGATTTCGTTTGGACCTCCTTCACTACCTTCTGGCCCACCCTCGTAGGGTGCACAAAGGGCAGTACCTCCCACCTTGTGGCTGCAACGGGAAGTCTCCACAGGATATGATACATTTTTTAACGTTCTGTAGTTTTTATGAAGCACCAAGAAAGTCTTTTATTATTCCTATTCTTAAAAAAACAAGTTTTAGGCAGGTTAGAACTACTTTTATCTTTTCACAATTACTCTCAAACTATACAGTAGTTTATGGTCTTAGCTTTATATGAGCCGCAAGTAGGCTCAGGTCCAACTGTGACTGGCTATCCATGGACAAATCGTGGGCATAGTGTTGTTATGAGGTCTTACTTAATGAAGCCCCTGTTATTTATCTTGCTTTTTACGGGGCCGAGATGAATGGTTAGGGTTGTGACATGAGATTTCTTAATGATTTATTTTGCATCTTATGGGCTATGATGGATGGTTTTATCATTTTGACGAGACTGTTTTTAACATAGTCCCTGTAATCCATCTTATATTTTATGGTGCCTTGATGAATGGTCTTACTGTTTTTGACATATATCTTGTTCATTCTGCATTTTTTGAGGCTACGATAATGTCACTTTATTTCCGGATTCGCTTACTTTTTAGATATAAGTTTCGGGGATATGATGGACACACAGTATTACCTCCTTTTAGCCTGTGATACTAATTTTTAACCGTGTTTGGTCTATTTTATGGTTTTCTTTGTAAAAAAAATGAATAAAGTTTTGTTGAACCATTGATTATTAAACAGATGTGTATACTCCAATGCTGTAAATGTTATAATGGCCTTTTAGAACAAAATGTGCACTGAAAAAAATATTACCGTTGCCTGTAACGTTGGGTGGGCAGGAATGGTTTTCAACTGTTATTTTGGCTGGCAGGACCTGTAGGTGCATTGTTGTGCTTGCCCTTCCATATCACATTATCAACCTGTATCACTTGACTAAGGTGCCAGAAAATGGCAGCTTTAGACACCTTCCTTATCATCCAATAGAACAATCCAATTTCCATGGGAAAACATTAGCGCTATCAAAGTGAACTGCGACAATAATCAGCAGTCTCCCTATGTTACTTTTTTTTTTTAAACCTTTATTTATAAGTTTCCTCAAATTACAACACTTACATTTTAAGACACATGTGCGACACATTCAGCTTTTCTTGGTCCATACTTATACATAGCAATCCTGCACAATGCGACTTAAATGTCCAGGCCAGGAATATACGGAAACACACTCTTTTATCTACACATTTTGCTATACATTCAGGAGGCAACTCAGCTTCCCGGGTCACACTGCGGGCTGGTATCCTGTTCTATCTGGGAACTTACAGATGTCTGTTCCAACAAGTATGACCGGTAGGGCTGCCAAATATCAAGTGGCCTAGACGCCGTATGCTGAAGTTGAGCGTACAGCTCACAGGTGGTTTTGCAATATCACAAGCTGAACATCCAACCTTTCAATGTCGGCGGGTGTTTACTCCCCCCAATATACAGCAATCTCTCTTTTAGCTAGCAGTAACGCTATTCACCAAAATGCCTGCACGGGTTAACAATCTCTTGCACCTGTCCTAACAGTGCCTGCTGAGGTGTAGGGGAAAGACCCAAACCAGTCATTTTCGACAGCTCATTAAAAATCTGGGTTCAATATTGAGCCACTTTGTTACAGGTCCAGGCCATCTGCACAAAACCAGCCATCGGGGCACCACATCTGGGGCAGGTATGTGGTCGCTCATGGTCAATGCTGTGAGTCTTGGCAGGGGAGACATAAGCTCGCCATAAAAATGTTAAATGTATTATCTTGTATTTGTGGTTAAACGAGACTTTACGTGTTTGCTCGCTGCACGCACACCACTGAGCATCTGTGAGAGAACTACCCAGGTCCCGCTCCCAAGCTGCTCGTATCCCTGCGTCCCTAACTGGGAGCATGGCCACTGTAGCCTTGTACATCCTAGACGTAAGGTGTTCTAAGCTTATATCATTTATAAGCAGTGTCAGTGGGGGAAAGTCCGGTGGTTCTAAAGGGTAGCTTGGAACCTGTGATCTAAACACTCTCTGCAACCTGCACAGATTGAACTGGTCCAGGAACGTAGCTTCCTGAAACCGGGCATCCTCATCACGGGAAAATATGTGTCCACCTGGAAACACATCCCCCAATTGTAGTCAAATTAAATTTGGTTAGGATTCGCTGTATCGTTACCTCCCGGGTGATAGGTACCCAAATGTTTCCTGCGAGAGGGAGCGCCGGAGAGAACCGCTGCTGTGTACCCGTCTCCCGAGCGAGTTGCATCCAGGCCTAGCTAGTCGTAGACCGCATCTGTGTGTCCAGTGGGTCCCGTTTTAGACCGACCGAAAGCAGTGCCGACAAGGGGGTGGGGTGGGATAAATCTGCCTCAGGGTGCAGATATGGAACCCGAGAGTCGGAGTGAAACCAGTGTCTAGAGAAGCTGCACTGAGCAATCTGATAATAAACACGAAAGTTCGGTATTCTAAACCTCCCCCACCTCCCCCCCCCCCCCCACCCCCCGTTCGTAAGGGAGTGTCAATGTGTCCCAGCTGATTCTTGGTTGTTTGTCACCCCACACCAGTCGTATTAACTGGGAGCAGAGAGATGTAATAAAGGCCTTGTATAGTGGTATTGGGATATTCTGGAATAAGTAAATAAGTATAAGGATTGCGGCAAAACAACCATTTTAATCAGGGCAATACTTCCCGCCATGGCTTTGGGTAGTTTCAGCCACCTCTCAATTTTATCGCCCAATTTCTCCATCACTGAACCATAATTAAGTTGAAGTATTTGAGCTGGATCCCTATGTATACATATCCCCAAATATTTCACCGAGGAGTCACACCACCTCAAGGATAATTTGGTGTTCCGATTGCAAGGGGCCTCTGTCAACGGAAACATTTCTGATTTACCCCAGTTAATGTGCAGGCCCCATAGGGCACTGAAGTGGTTGATCTCCTGGAGAAGGGACCCCAAGTTTTCATCGGGGTGTCTCACATATAAAATGATATCGTCAGCATATAGTGTGATCAACAGCGGGCCAGTCTTAAATTGTATACCCCTATGAAAATGATTATCCTGAAGGTGACGCACTAAAGGGTCCATCGCCATTACAAATAACAGTGGGGAGAGTGGACACCCCTGACGCGTCCCCCTCGAGAGTGTAAAGGTGGCTGTCAACGAACCATTCACCTGAACCCGTGCTGATGGACACGTATATAATAAAGAAACCACTGCTATAAACCTCAGTGGCATCCCCAGCCTAATCCGTGTACCCTGAAGGAAGGGTCACTCGAGCGAATCAAAAGCCTTTTCAGCATCTAAGAGTACCGTTGCTGCTGGGAGTGTAGGTGAAATCCTGTGTAGTGTGGCAAACAGGGTGCAGAGGTTCAGAGCGGTGGATCTATGTGGGATGATCTCCCTATGTTAATTAATGTATACTTTAGAGAAGAGTGATTCTGGTGCTAAAGGCCTGAGAATTGACAGTAAATGGAAGCATTAAAAAAAAAAAAAATCAAATCAACATCTATTGTGAACCTGCACTCTGTATGAGGACCAATGTCAATTATTCTAATGCTTTGAATTGCTTTTTTTTTACACAGTTGATTACTGGACTCTGTGACTCGTGCCTCTGAAGCTTGTTGTAATGTTGTGTTTGTTTTGATGTATTCCTCTATTTGGTTGCTTGTGCATTGTTTAGTATTCTTATTACAATCACTCATCGACAATAAATAAATCGCAATTCAAACACCTTTCGTCTCCTAAAAAACAAAATCCTTGCTTAATCTTACCTCTTCCCATATCCCAATCTTCCCCAATATCGCAAAACCAGTCTCACTGGAGACACCCATTAATGTAGTTGGCATTTATTTTTTACATCAGGATTAACGTTGGCAGCATGAGCCTGAATACTGGGGTGTTTACTTTTGGCAGCAGGAAATGTATGTAAATATACACCAGTGAGATCCATAGAGCCAATAATAGATTGACTCGTCACTTCAGCAAGACCTTTACTTCTTTTTTAGTTTACTATTAAGGGATTATTTCCCCCCTAAATTTGGGGCTCGGTGTTTGCTGACAGTCCTCAATAACTAAAGCATTTTTTAGTTTTCAATAAAAAAAAAAGTGCATTTTAAGTGTTTCATTACCGCCCCACTCTTTCTTTCAGGGGGTTGGGGGTATTCAGCTCAGAAATGTAAAGAACATGGCAATCTAGAGCCGTACAGAGAGCCTCAGGATGAGGAGCAGCAGCCAAGGACCTCTCCTGAATCAACTGTGTGTCAACTCTCCCAGCCAGAGAAAAGGTGTCCCCAAAACTGGTAGCGTCTAAATTGTGCCAGAAAGAATTGAACGGGGCACTGCAAACAAGTACTCCTTTGGTACTTCTGACATGTTGAAATACTTCAATGCATGGCACACCAGGCAGTTTAATGCGGAAAAGCCGAGACGAAAAGAGGAGGAGTTTGGGGGGGGGGGGGGGTCTACATCTTTTTCTGTGCTCTCAAATGTGCACCCTGGCAATTCTCTCCCACCAGAAATCTTTGTCACTCAAAAAGACTTCAAAACTTTATATGCCAACGTAGGATTGTATTGCTTTAAGTGTTCGAAAATCATATATGAAGCAGAGGTGCCGCTTGAGATAAGAGGAGGCTGCACATTAAGCCCACTATAAAAATGTTTTTTATTTTTTGCACTGATATTATGATGCCCTGACTTATCCTTATTTGTATTTGAACCCCCAAAAGATAGACAAATTACAGTAAAAATTAAAAATGTTTTAAAATATACAGAAAATATTTCCTTTTTAAAACCAGCTTAATTGGTTAAAAAAACGTATGAGGCGACTGAGTCGCCAACTGTAATGGGAATTGCAATATTTTATTCAGTGCCACGGCCAGCCAATCGGATTATTCCAGGCCAGCTGTATCGGTACCCTTACTGTGCTACCAAAATGGTTGATGGGAGAAAAAGCTTCCTCGACCAATCAGGTTAGAGTATTTTAGGATTTTGGTACTGCTGGATTAACTGTACAGAAATCTTTTAACTATTTGTGAGTGTTAACCCCTTCATGCCCTACCCAAGCCCCTCTTTAAATGCATGCTAATTTCTTGGAAATGACTGAACAAATTTACACCAAATCATAAACAGAACGCTTTCTGAGTAAAGTTCTAACTTTGTGCCAAATTTGTTGTCATTTTGGTCAGCCATTGAGCAAAACGTCTTATGGGAATTAACATGAGAAATCACATGTTTGAGAACCCCTCCACCTTTTTTTTTCTTTTTTTGTTTTGTCCCGCCTGATAAATTGGTGAGAAACTTTCCAGGAAGGAGCCAAATCAGATGCACATTTTTGGGGGGAAAGTTTCATGCATATTCCTCAAACAAGGGTAATGTTCTTAAAGAAAAAACATGCATTTCCTACAGAAACTCTCACCTATTTATAACTACACAGTATAGCACTAGGTCGGAGCAACAGTGAATGGATGGGACAGAAGCAACAGCGCAAATTCGGCGCTTGGAGTCGTAGGGCTACCCTTGGCAGGGACTTGTGTTTCTGCAGAAAGCCCTCACATTTATCTGTTGTGGTGTTCGGAGCTGGGCACTGCTTAAGGAACATGCCAAGCAGTGAAGCCAAGGCACCATGGGATTGATCGACAGCGCTGGCTCCACAAAGTTAAAGGCTCGAGCACAGTATTGAATGGAGAGGGCAGAGGTGAGCGCTGCTGTGAATATCATTTCAGCATGGGTTATTTTCGGCTGGCAGCAGTCGGATCAAAAGACACACAGTTGAAAATAATTGTTGATGTTTTGTAAGTTTAAAAGACATTTCGGGAAGCTGTCAGCAAATGGATGCAGCCATGTGAGAAGGGCTAAACAAACTGAGGCATTATAGAAATTATTTCAAGAATACAATCTGCGGCGCTCAGGACAGGAAATAAATTGGACATAATGATTTTTACACGGTGGTTATCTAAATAATATTAAGTTATCATTACGCTGTGAGTTATTTCCATACTGTCTTTTTAAAATTAGAAGAGTGGCTGGCAGCGGTCGGGTGAAAATACAGAGAGTTGGTATTTACTTCCAGAATCTGTCAAACAGTAAGAGACCATATGAGAAGCTGCCAGCTCTGGGATGCAGCCATGTGAGAAGGGCTGAATGGAAAGAATTGTTATAAGAGCCCTTCCAATGATAAATTGGGCAGCACTCTTATTTTGAATGAACTAACTATACTTTAGAAATTAACTATAGATGACCATTTCTACACCGTGTATATGTAAGCTGCAAGAACTGCACATTGCGCAGACGATTTTATTGTATTTTCTTTCAACAAGTGAGTGCACAACAAAAAATCATAGATATTTAAGTTAATTGAAAGGAAAGACTGAAAAGAAAGTAACTCTTTCATGTAATTGGTATCACCTGTTGTGAGAGTTTAAATAACAAAGCAGAATTAGTGCACTTTGCGGTTGATAAAGGCTGCAAGATCAGCCGAAACGCGTTCCTGTTAGCAATTGCGCTCTCTCTCCCTCTCGCCATGCGGTCCTGCGCACAATAAAGGAAGTTAACAGG
Organism: Triturus cristatus; assembly: GCF_964204655.1. Lineage (NCBI taxonomy): Eukaryota > Metazoa > Chordata > Amphibia > Caudata > Salamandridae > Triturus > Triturus cristatus. Next base: position 502,582,478 of record NC_140588.1, on the reverse strand, counting down.
CCATGTTGGCCAATGCTGAGCACTTTCATATGGAATATGTAGCAGCATGCTCTGGTCACGAAGGCGCCCCGCTGCTGACAATGCGAGTCCAGCGCCGACACTAATATGGCGCTGATGGAATGGCGTGGCTGTTTGTGAGGACATAAAAAACAGCATGGTACCAACCTTGTGAATATCGCAGTAACCCACTGTGGGATGTAAGTTGGAATGAAGGAGACAATGTAGCGGCACACATTTGGGATTTAAAAAGCAAATTGACTACAGAGACCATAATGCAGATAGTGCACACGCCCACTTGGGCGGGACTTATTAACTTACTGCAATGTGTTACTGTTTGCTGCTACAACTCCGCAAAGCCTTGCCTGTGATCAAGGGCGAAGGAACGCCAGAAACGCGTATGGATTATGAGGCGCATTGTGCTCTGACAGCGATGTTGTTTGCCATGTGGTCCTGCGAACAATAAAGGAAGTTAACACGCCGTGTGTGGCGCCTTCAATGCTGAGCACTTTCATATGGAGAAAATATATATATATATAATTACAATGAATGAATTGTTTACATTATTTATAAATGTAAAGTAGGATTTATCCAGGAATTTTTTCAAATTACCGATATGTATTTATTACATTCGTAATATTTATGGAGTCTGTTTTCTGTGTCCTTTATGAACTTTCGTATCATGTGACTATTGTGGGAAGGGCATATCATTTAAAAATGGCGAAATCAAATGCAGCCTTTATGTGAACAAGGGCGCTTGAGCCCGAAACGCGTCATCTGTCAACTGCTGCTGGGTATGAAATAAACATCTTGCCTGAGAAAACAAGTGGTTCGTATCTCTTTCTTCGCTGCCGTGGTAGAGGTGGAAGGAGTAATTTTTGCGATTTGGAATTCACGGAGGTCCGACTTTCTTCCGTTTGACGAACCCTCTCACCCGGAAGTGGCTGCCGCCTGGAAGTCGAAGGAAAGGAAGTTCGTGGTGAAATATTAGGCGCAGCCCCCTCGAGCCGCCACGCGTCGCATGAAAAGAGAAGGATACCGATCAGCAAGTAAAACTGAAATAAGTTTGAAATTGAAGCGGAACCGTATCCGAATCCGGTGAGTGACGACGGCATTGGGGCTGAGGTGGGGAGATAGCAGGCACTTATCAGTTAACCCGAAATACGATTCGAGTTAGAATTGTAATATATACCCAGCAGCGAGCATGACAGACGAGGCTGTACGCCAGCGTGAAGTGGCAGCGGAAGAATTGTTCTGCAAAAGACCAGCAGCAGACGCAAACACTGTACCCATAGCAAGCACATCGGCAAGGGTGGATGAAAATGAAAAAACTCTACTAAAAGAACTAGAAAAGCACAAACGCTTGGAAATCACCAAATGGTGGGAACATTGCTCACTAACCAAATATGCAGAAGTTGGACGGGTCCCGAGGGGTCTTCGCATCCTTTTGGCCCCAAGTTACGATAACCCCAACCCTGCTATGCTAAAGGAATGGGCACAAAATAACTTGGAAGCCTCCATGACCTCAGTTCGTATTTTGATTAAATACGCAGCAATAGATCGGGTGGATATCATTAAAAAGATAGAAAACATCGAAGAGGAGTTAAAGAAGTCTGCCAAGATCGATTACATCAAAAGTGCAAGAACTGCTATTGAGGAGAGACTGCGTAAACATGAAGATAAAATAAAACAACGCAAAGCACACAAATTTGCCAGGGATGAAGCAGATTACAACAATGGGCAAATCTTCACATTCGCCCGAAAATACAACAATGAAAATCGTAAAAAATTCGGGGAACAGAGAAGCAAAAACAATATGGAGATCAACGTGCAAAAAACAACCACAACGGAAGAAGCAGCAGCAGACAGCGCTAGCTCTGACTCAATCTCTACCTCAAGCGAACTAAGTATGGAAAGCGGAGAGAGGCCCATACCAGCTATAGTACTGGATGCAGGAGAAGAATTGGATTTTTTAGTAGCAGAGAGATTGCGATCACTGAGACCGAGAACAGAAAACAAGCAACAACAAAAAACACAAAAAGAAAAAATAGGCGAAGGAAAGAACGAAGAAAAATCAGCAAACAGAAAAGGAAACAACAACAGAAGACGCAATTGGAATCGGAAGAAGTAGATTTGGATAAAACCATAATCAACTTGTCCAAAGTGTCTTTGTCAAATGCTGAGAAAAAGTTGCTATCTTTAGGTCTTAATTTCTGCCCAGGCCAACCTTTCAACTACAGCTCCACGAGGATCGATGTCTTCAAATTCGTCAGAAAACTTAAATTGAAGAAACACTTCTCTTTGAAACATGTAAAAGAAAAAGACGAAGAGTTGTCACAAGGGGTTAATAACCATGATGAAAGTCTTGGCATCAGGGCAGCGGATATTCCATTCTATCTAGACCTACATGATTTAAATACTGGCGAGACAGCATGTGACGAGGTCGAGGATGATTCTTCAACGCAAACTAGACTTAAAAACATCAATCTGCTACAAAAGGGTGCTGGGATCAGCCCCTTTAAGAAAAAATCCAAATACATCCCCATGATGCCAAGAGATGCATTAGATACGTTCCACGACTGTGTAGTGGAAGACATTAAAAAACTGAATAAACAAGTGCAGTCCAAAAAATTCAAAAAAAGAAAACAAGTTGAAAAAAAGAAAAAAGACTATGCCCAGTTAATGAAAAAACTAAGTGAGAACAACGAAATCATCATTAAGAAATCAGACAAGGGGGGCAATCTAGTAATCTGGCCCCGAGAAGATTACATCAAGGAGGCAAAACGCCAACTAAATAATAGAGATTGCTACGAGCCATCCAACATCAAAAATTACAAAGGGGCCACAGATTCTCTCAAGAAACTGTTAGTACAACTTCGTGGTGATGGCCTTATTTCTAATGATGAGTTTAAATTCATGCATAATGAGAACCCTATTGTACCTGTGTTATATTTAATACCGAAAGTGCACAAAGGTGTCTCTCCTATACCGGGTAGGCCCATCATTTCAGCTATAGGGAGTGTGGCGGAACAGGTGGGCCAATACATCGACTTTTTTCTACAAAATCATGTAAAAACACTGCCTAGTTACATCAAGGATACGGGTGATTTTTTGAGTAAGATTAAGAACATACATTGGTCAGATGGGATGTATCTAATTACATTGGATATTGAATCCTTATATACCAGTATAGATCACCAGGCAGGACTGTCAGCTGTAAAATTCTTTTTGGACCAAAAAGCGTGCGAATTCTATCAGCACAATAAGGCCCTAGTGAGTATGATGAATTGGTGTCTCAACAACAACTTCTTTCTATTTGGAAAGGAGCTGTTTAAGCAATTGAGGGGCGTGGCCATGGGTGCTTGCTTTTCCCCCAGTTATGCGTGCTTGCACGTAGGCTGGTGGGAAGAGCAGGTACTTAAAAGGAACTATTCTTCTATCTTTAAAGAAAACATAATGCACTACTACAGGTTTATCGATTATATTTTCACCGTGTGGTATGGTAACAAAGAAAAAGCGTTGGAATTCATTGAAAGCATTAATGTCAACAATTTGAATCTCCATTTTACCCACCACATAGATAATTCCAGCTTGGAATTTCTGGATGTTAAACAGTATGTAGCTAATGATGGAATAGAAAGTACCCTCTTTAGGAAACCCACCGCTGGAAACGTAACATTGCATGCCTCCAGTGCCCACCCTAAACACCTAATTGCGAGCATTCCCTATGGGGAATTGTTACGCTTGAAAAGGATATGCAGCACGGATGAAGAATTCAACATCTGTGCTTCAGAATCCATGCATCGCATGAAAGCAAGAGGCTATTCAGATGAAATTTTAACTAAAGCTCTAACTAAGACATCAACTAGATCTAGAGCTAGTTTACTCCCAGTTCCAACAGTAGTCTTGGAGGCTTCATCTGACTCATCAGCTACTCCAGAGGCAACAGTCAAAACTCAATGTCCTAGACTAATCACAGCATATAGTGAGAACAAACGCAAAATTAGATCTATTGTCAACAAAAATTGGGGAATAGTACTCACTGATCCTGTTTTAAAAATGAGTCTACCATCCAGTCCCACCATAACATTCAGTAGAGCTAAAAATATGGGGGCAATACTAGATCTCACTAGCCCGGAAATAAGAACCAAAACCAATTGGTTAAAACCAAAGGATGGTTTTTACAAATGCTCATCTTGCCGGGCGTGTAAATTCGGGGTTAACACAACAGAATACTACACTCCATTCAGCCCTATACCACACAAGATAATGGGAAACTATAACTGTAAGACTGATTTTGCAGTTTATGTTCTCACGTGTACCTGTGGGCTTCATTACATCGGAAGCACCAAACTACAGGTACATGAGAGAATTCTTCAACATCTACGTGCAATTTTACATAGTGATCCCAATTACCCAGTGGCGCGCCATTGTAAACAAGTGCATGGTAATAATTTATCTTGTTTAAAGTACTATGTGGTAGCTGCTATTCCTAAACCACGCAGAGGAGGAAACAGAGAGGCTTTGCTAAGAAGATTAGAAACTAAATTCATTCTTAACTTCGACAGCAAATGCCCAAATGGTCTGAATAACACCGAAGATATGTACACATGCTTGTGAACAGTTATTCTGTATGTCACCCGAATTATTGCATTCATATGTGGTACAGATTTTTTGAGTTTGCTTTTTTTGATTTGATTTTACACAATTTATTGTTTTAATTTTGTGAATATTGGTGAAACTGGTGACCACGAGAGAAGGATAGAAAGTATATAAGGAATGGTTGGTACTTTTGTACTTACGATTTTTTAGCAGCGATATATTTACACTGTGGCAGAGATTTAGTATCAAAGGAATGGCATCCATTTTTCTTCTTTTTGTTTCATAAGAAATGGTTAAAACTTAGACATGATCTGGGTTTAAAAAGTTTAAAAGAATTTTTCAAATAGAAGTTGGCGCCATCTTGTAACAATACATAGTATATTTAGAATTATGTCTCAGCCGAGTATAGATTGCTGATAAATGTATATAGATCATATTTATATGTATATATATATTTTCTTCTATCCGTGTGGCCATTATTTATAACCAATATTCTCCACACTTAATATCACATTAATTTGCACATGAATTATTTGGAACATTAATTCTTCAACCAGCTCTGCTATGCACTTTAAATACACGAACAAGAATTATTTTACACATTGCCTTCCAAAGTCACAAGTTTGTTAATGATTGTATGCATTTATGCAATTACAATGAATGAATTGTTTACATTATTTATAAATGTAAAGTAGGATTTATCCAGGAATTTTTTCAAATTACCGATATGTATTTATTACATTCGTAATATTTATGGAGTCTGTTTTCTATGTCCTTTATGAACTTTCGTATCATGTGACTATTGTGGGAAGGGCATATCATTTAAAAATGGCGAAATCAAATGCAGCCTTTCTGTGAACAAGGGCGCTTGAGCCCGAAACGCGTCATCTGTCAACTGCTGCTGGGTATGAAATAAACATCTTGCCTGAGAAAACAAGTGGTTCGTATCTCTTTCTTCGCTGCCGTGGTAGAGGTGGAAGGAGTAATTTTTGCGATATATATATATATATTACCTACTGGCGGTCGCCAGTAGGTAGTTATAGTTAGGACCACGTTTCCATAGGAAAACCTCAACATTCTATTTTGAATAACTTTTGCGCCGGTCGACGAATCCTCGCGAATTTCTCAAAATAGGTGGGGCGCTACGCTCCGCTCCTACCCTGAAAGTCTCGGGGGGATCCGTCAAGCGGGGGCTGAGATAAAAGGGGGGTCCCAAAACGCGTTTTTCCCATGCATTTTTCCATAGGACCTTTAGAACGAGCTACAGCCCGAACGGCTGAACAGAATTACTCAAAATTTGGCAGAGAGGTAGTCCCTAGGTCAAGGAAGTGCCTTTTGTAGGTTTGGTGTAAATCTGTTCAGTAGATTCTGAGAAAATAGCCTTTAAATCAATATATATATCTGAGCCAGCTTACGGTACGCTTACGGTACGCTTACCGTAAGCGTACGGTGGCGTGCGCGAGCGCGATTCTGATTGGCTCTCAGATCTTAGTAAACATTCGAATCGGCCGAAACCAGGAAGCGGCGGCCGCCATTTTGTGTATTTCACTCTGAAAATAAAGAGTGAAAACAAGGAAAGGGGGCAATGAGGAGAGTTACAGACCCCCTAACATTTGTAAGGGGGTCAAAGAAGGACAGAAAAGTGCAAAAAAAACATTTATTGATTTTAAAAAAAATCACGGGGTACGCGTACGGTAAGCTTACGGTAAGCGTACGGTAAAAAAAATAAAAATAAATAAATGAAAAGCAGATTTAAGAGTTTAGAAATTAGGGAGCTCTAAAAAGAGCTGTTGTGTTTATGAAGTCATTTTTTTAGTGGTACCTACAAGTAAGTACCGATGCAGAGTCTAAGGTTCAAGAGGAAGACTCTGTTCCCTTCATCATTGAAGTGCACACCATCTCCTCTATAAATGTCTTGCATGTCATAACGCAAGTTGTTGTGGTAAATGGCACCCATACCATAGTCACGGAGGAAAGCAGAAACAGATTTGTTGACGTGCTTTCTTGCTTTGTCAATCTGTGGACAGAAATGATTGGACCAGTTCCATTTTTGCCTTTGGCATATGTTGGAAAACACAAAGGCAGTTTTAGGGAAAAGTGTAAACAGTTGTGCAAAGGTGTCCTTCATAAGCATTTCCAGACCTACCCCAGTCAAAGTGCCTAGGTCATTGCCACCACAGTGCACTATTATGAGGTCAGGGTGTTGGATTTGCATGAAGGATTTCACCAATGGCATCAATTGGTGCCACTTTAACCCTCTCTGACCAATCCATTTAATGTCTACATTTGGCAAAGCTAGGTCTCTCACCATACCTGTTTTCTCTGCAAACTTTTCACTCCAGAAGACATAGCTGTGCCCTACAATCCACACTGTGAACATCTTCAAAGGAGAACTGGATGCACTCAGGAGGTGTCTTTCAGTAGAATGGCAATATGAAAAGAAAGACAGTTTGGAAATGGAGGCATACATATTTTTTTCAAAACAAAAAGAACTGATTGGCTGTTTCATACCATTCCAGAATAAAAACTAGGCTGTATGTGAAAATTAATAGAAGCATGTTTTGTATTGGTACAAAAAAATGTGTAACCAAAGAACAGGACTATGGATTTGCTGTTAGGTTTGAAAAGTCAAGCACTCTTGCTGTGTGGAATTGAAACATTGTGTGTCGAACTTCTGACCTAACTGCACACAGCAGTGTTCCATGAGCTGTTGCTATGGTAGCAGGCAGAAGTCAAGTTGGGGGAAGGGTACTAGGCAGAAGTCAAGTTGGGGGAAGGGTACTGTTGGAAAAGGGTTGGTTTTCAACCAATAGAAATGTGTGATTACCTGTGAAAAAAAAGGTGGAAGCACTGAGATTTGAAACTTACATGTATATGTGTGGAAAAATAGAGGGAAAGTTAGCCATTATCTGGTTCTGCTGAGAGGAGAGAGGTGTAAAGAACAGAGATCCTGGCTCTGATAATCTGCTGTTTGAGTGCCACATTTCTTTCACAACTAACTAATTTTAAAGGTGAGTTTACAGTTTGAGAGGGGATGTATGTGGTAACTTAAGAAATGAATAATAGAAATGGGAATTGTTTTTGTTGTAGTTACATAATGTGTCAGTCTGTAAAAGTGATTTCAAATTGAAAAAAGAGATTTACACTTGCCCCTGAAAAAAAAAGAGCAGTAAGTGAGCTTTCAAAATGGCAAAGAAATTTCGTTTTGGCACTAATGTGAAAACATGACTCTGTGTGCATAGAAGAATTATAGGCAGAAATGTATTGCGTCTTGCTCTGGTGATTTCACAGTTGCAGTAGATGGAAAAGAGGAGCGAATTTTTGGGGGAAGAAGCAGAGGCTTAGCACACACCCATGTGCTTGCCGTGTATAGTCATGCACAGTATTTAGAAGCCAGTGGGGTTTTCAGGTTTAAGTCTGTAATGCAAATACATTCAGCATCACTCAGGCTGGTTGCCCTTGCTGGAGTGTAGGCAATAATAATAATAATAATAATTGTAGTCTCTCAAGGACAATGTAATGTGATAAATGATTTTTAGTGTTTTTTTTTAAAAAATAAAAAAAAAGGTACGCTTACCGTACGCGTACGGTAAAAAAAAAAAAAAAAAAGTTTTTAAAAAAATGTAAAAAAAAGATGAAAGATAAGGTTGGCTCTTAAAAGAACCGTTGTGTTCATGCAGGGACAGAGGAAAGGAACCATGGGAAAATCATTCAAAGCTACAAATGTGCTGATCTATTTTGTTGTTCACTAGGGAAACACTGGTCTCCCTATGACAAATTAGACCTTTACAAACTGCGCAATGAATATCAACCCTCCGAAATCGAAGGTTCATTTCCAGAGGGCCAGCAGAAGGAGATGCTCCCCCCACAGATGAAGGGCTCACCTGACCTGCAGAAGAAGGAGTCTGCCCTGCAGATGATGGTCCAGGCTGAGCTGCTGTGGATGTACTGGCTCGTCTTTCTGAAGAGTTACCTCCAAAAAGATGACCATGTGTCCTTCTGTGTACTTCTTTGAGGTGCCTCATCATGGTGTGATTCCCAAAGGAATACTTCCTGTCAGGATTACCTCTAGAAAGTACACGCTTACACAGAATGCAAGTAACTAAGGGTGCATTCACCTTTTGCTGGCCTTCTGGAAAAGTAAAATAATCCCAAACATAAGAAGGCTTTACTTTCCTCGCTCTCTGCCTCAAGACAGTGCTGCTGGTGCTAGCCTCACTCTCAGAAGGGCTCTGCTGTTCTGCCATCGTATCCCAAAGACAAACCAGCTCCTTCTCCTAAGGGATCACAAGCAGAAATGAGGGGAATGGGTGTGGTGTAGGAGAGTTCTAGAACTGAAAGTAGTTTCAACCAATCAAAAGTTGTGTTTCATGATCACATGACCTACCGTACGCTTACGGTACGCTTACGGTACGCTTACGGCAAAAAGTACGCGTGCGCGTAAAAAAGACACGCGCTTGCGCGCATGCGCATAACAGTCACTCCCCGGCACTACCGCGTAACGTGCGCGTATTGCGTAAGCGCGCACGCGTCCCACGCGCGGCTACGCAACGTACGTAACTCTACGCAAGCAGCGTGGATAGATTACGGACGTTGCGTAAACCGTACGCTTACGGTACGCTTACGGCAAAAAGTACGCATGCGCGTAAAAAAGACACGCGCATGCGCGCATGCGCATAACAGTCACTCCCCGGCACTACCGCGTAACGTGCGCGTATTGCGTAAGCGCGCACGCGTCCCACGCGCGGCTACGCAAAGTACGTAAATCTACGCAAGCAGCGTGGATAGATTACGGACGTTGCGTAAACCGTACGCTTACCGTAAGCTTACGGTACGCGTAATATAAAAAAAAAAAAAAATAAATCTAGAATTACATTTTACATGTTTATTTTAAAAATTATATATAAAAAAAATATTTAAGAATTTTTTTAAAAAAAGCATAGTCTTTATAAAAGATAAATAAATTAAATTAAAAATTTGTTTGAAAAAAATGAAGAATAAAAAAAAAAATTAGCATTTAAAAAACCTTGCAAATTCACTGAAAAAACCATAGGTTTCATACACGTTATAGTTTGGAATTAGCATTTAAAATACCTTGCAAATTTACTGAAAAAACCTTGGTTTTCACACACGTAATAGTTAGAAATTAGCATTTAAAAATCCTTAGAAATTCACTGAAAAAACCATAGGTTTCATACACGTAATAGTTAGGAATTAGCATTTAAAAAACCTTAGAAATTCACTGAAAAAACCATAGGTTTCACACACGTTATAGTTAGGAATTAGCATTTAAAAAACCTTAGAAATTCAGTGAAAAAACCATAGGTTTCACAAATGTTATAGTTAGATGGACATTTTACTCGTAAAAAACCAGTGAAATTGCCCCGTTATAGTTAGTTCAGCTAACTATAACTCGCGCGCCCGCAATGCACTGCTGATGACGTCACATATTACATCACTCATGACATGGTCAGTGACATCACTCATGACATCACTGATGACATCTCAAATGACATCACTGATGACATCATCCAGTGAATGTGTGTTTTTCAGAAAATTAAATATGTGTTATATATGTATATCTCAAGGTCGATGGAAGAATAACTGGGTATATAAGTGTCTAAATGGTTGTTTTTTTTTTGAAAAATTGATTGTGTAACTGACTGATTAAGTGTATCATAGTGAATACATGGTTTAGTGAGTAATGTTTAAACATATAAATATCTGTGACAGTCTCTCACTTTGTGTATAAGTGGCTGCATGGGTTGGTGAGTAGCTACATGGGTGTCTATATAGGTTATTAGTTGTTTTTTTGAGTATCAGTCTGAGTGTCTGCATGGTTCGGTGGGGGGTATTACGTAGTGCATAGGTGCATGAATGAGTGACTCACTGTTTGTATGTGTTGAACACAGTATGTGTGCAGGACTGTATGGGTGGATGAGTGTGTGTATGGGTGTGTTAGAGAGTGAATGACTGTCTCAATAGTGTCTTTATGAGTAACTACATATGTTTTAAACTAGTATATGTGACTATTGGTGTATATATGTGAGTATATGTGAGAGTGAGAGATTGAAAGAGTTCCAGTATAAATAAGTATGTGTTTCTATAAGTGATTGTTTAAAAGACTAAGTATGTGTAAGTTTCTGTAGAAGTAAGTGTGGTGGTGTGTGTATAACTGTATATGCTAGTAAATGTATGTTTGATTCTTTATTAGCATGAGTGACTATGTGTGTGAGTAACTCTATGGATGAGTGGCATTGTGTAACAGGATGTATAGGTGTATGATTACATATGATGAGTGAGTACATGTATGAGTGACTGTATTGGACTGTTGGTGAATGAGTGGTTGTTTATGTGGATCTTACAATTACTGAAGAGGTTGTTGTAACTGGTATTGGTATGTCCATTGTTTTTGAAAATTTTAGTCTCTATTTATGAATGTGTGTGTCAAAGGTTATATTAGGGTGAGAGGAGGTCTACCACTCTATCACAAGGATGATGTCATCAGTGATGTCATCAGTGATGTCATTTGAGATGTCATCAGTGATGTCATGAGTGATGTCACTGACCATGTCATGAGTGATGTAATATGTGACGTCATCAGCAGTGCATTGCGGGCGCGCGAGTTATAGTTAGCTGAACTAACTATAACGGGGCAATTTCACTGGTTTTTTACGAGTAAAATGTCCATCTAACTATAACATTTGTGAAACCTATGGTTTTTTCACTGAATATATATATATATATATATATATATATATATATATATATATATATTTCACAAGTCCTGGTTCAAGGTATGTAAAACAGGCGCTGACTCCGTGGGTGTTATCGTCAAAGAAAATACTTTATTCCTTCATAGATGGCTAGACGCGTTTTGGAGGTCTTGCCGCCTTGGTCACTACAACAGGTACGCTGCCCTGTGTGTGTGTGTGTGTGTGTGTGTGTGTGTGTGTGTGTATGTGTATATATATATATATATATATATATATATATATATACATATATCTCAGTTCATCATAAAGGAGGGGGTCACTCTTACACTCTTATAAAGATAAAGGTGCCAGCATTTTCCTCTGGGAAGAGGATTGTTCCAGAGCATAGATCTTTGAAGAGTAACCCTTGACTAAGAGATCTCGGAGGGAGACTGATTCAGTGTGGTTATGGTTCACAACGTGAAGTGTTGACAGAACAGGAGTCTAATAAATTCCTTCTTAAAGGCATCAAAAGGAGGGGTTTGCTCTGATAGCTGATTTTCAGAGTTTTTGTAAACTTCCTGAGAAGGGCTGTTTGATAGTAATCTTTTTTTCTGCAGATCAAAGTTCAAGAGTGTCTGAGTTTCACAACTTCCGTAGTCCACCAGAAACTTCCGTAGTCCACCTGAGATCTGTTTTTTGTAATAAGTAGTTTAGGATTCGGCGTGATGTGATTTTTTTGTGTAAAATAGATCAGATTTAGGATTGGCCCGCCTGGGAGTCAAAGGCAGTTCTCGCAAAAATGTTCAATCTAGTCCCTATCCCTCTTCTTTCTTTGGCTCTCTCTTTCCATCCATTCTTTGGTCTCATTCTCTCTCTCTCTCTGTCTCTCTCTCTCTCTCTCTGTCTCTCTCTCTCTATCTCTCCTGTTGTCTCTGCCGCGGTACATGCGGGCAGCTGGAGATACTGACAGACGCATCTGCAGCTACCCTGCTCTTTGAAAAACCGACTCTCAATGGCCCCAGCCCCCTAGAGAAATGCCTGATGGGGATATAGGGTCAGTCTTGTTCTGTCCAATGTGCTTCTTGCTTTGATCAAAAGCGGTTTTGTGTTTTCGAGTTCCCTGGCTCCCAAGACCAATCTGGCTGCTGCGTGGAATGCTGCTTATATAAGGGCGAGGTGGATTTTTAATATACCCGCCTGCAAGGAGTTACCATAGTCTAATCTGGATAAGACTAGGGAATCAGAGGTCCTGATTACGAGTTGCCTGGTAAATTCTGAACGTAGCTTGGAATTACGAGTTTGGCTGTATTTAACGCGTCCGATAATTATTGCGTTAAAAACCTCAGCTGTTGTTAAATTTTGGCAGGTTAAACCTGACTAAATGTAACTGGGGAAATCGTATGGTATTTACTGCACCGTGAGGATTTTGGTGCGTTAAACGCCATAAGCCACCTGTTATTTCCCACACTCTCATGATAGGCGTTATTTATCGTATACGATGAATAACATAACCCTTGGTAACATTCTGTATCATGTGCGATAAATAACACCTAAACTCGTAATCAGGGCCAAACTGTTTGTGTGATTAATTGTAAGTTGAGTTTATGCGTTTGGATACTTGTGGTCTGACATGTAGGAGATCTGGAACTTAAGTCAGTTTTGCAATATTGTCTAAACTTGAGACCCTTTCAGATCGTGTCAATATGGCCAAATACTGAAAAGGTGCCTTGGGTTAAGGTAATCATATTAAATGGAATTGATTAGTAATGATACTGTAGCCTAACGTGAACTAGAATTTCAAACTCTATGTTGTATATGCTGACCATTTTGTATCTAGAATGGATTTTTTTCATTTTTTTAATACACATACATAACATTTTGGGATATTTTTGTAATCTGTTTACAAACGTTCTGCTCTGGAAATTGCCTTTTTTGGCGCTCTGAGACACTCATTATAGTTTCTGCTTTGTTAGAGCGTGTGATTAGACGCTATTTTCAGTACTACAGGCCAGTGTTTTCCTTTAACCAAAAGCAGTTGTGGATATGAAAAACATGACTTTATAGTACCATTACCAGCCTTGTAGGCCAGTATGTCGATTGCTGAAACGTTTTCTTGTTCGCTCACGTGCTGGGCAGTACTTGTGACTGAAGGAAGGCTGCCCTGCTGCCGGTGCAGGTTCGACACGGACGGCATACATCGTTTGTTTTACAGACAGGATGGTCCGGTATTTCATGTCTGTTTTGTGTTCTGCCAATTGACTTGTTCGAGTAAAACAGGGGGCCCATGCCGCACTCTGTTTGAATTGTGGCAATTTCAACGTGTATTTGACGTTCACCATGTACAAGCAGGAAGTCTGTCCAATCATTGGCGGGGAGAGGGAGGGAGGGGTTGGATGGGGGGCCGGGGGGTCGTAGCACTATTCTGGGAGGACATTCTCCGCCGTAAAACAGCAAATCTCCATCCGCTACAGTGATTTAAAATCATCTCAAATGGTAATCTTATTTAAAAAATAAAGAGATGTTGAAATAGCCGTACTGTACGCACGATAGTCTGTCTTTTATGAGCTGTGACTGCAGGCTGCAGTAGATGGGGAAGAGAGCAAAACAGGCGAGTTGTTAAGGAGTCTTACTAGGACGAAACGCAAATATAAAAGCTAAAGAAAAAATACAGCAACATTTTTCTTATGGTAACGCCGGTTAATTTAATTAAACCATATTTTTAAATTATACGAAGACACGTTCTCCCACGCTCAGTGCTACCTTTGGGTTTCCTTTGCACAAGTTTGTTTCCTGGTTATGCATAAGCAGTCGCCTACATTCAGTTGGTCATGCTGGGAGGGACATCTCCCCCAACCGGTTGGGAAGGCGGGCGGGAGATAAGAGCGAGAGTCTTTCAAATTTACCATTAGGGTGACTCTGATGTCATTAGTCCTTCCTCTGCCTCCTTCATCTTACTCTTCCGCCATCCTCACTGGCACGTGCTGGACGCATACTGGGAGCAAGAGTGCGAGTACTCGAGGAGGAAGCCATGGAGATGCATGGCTGGAAGCGGGACAATACACGCCCATGCGCTAGGTTAGGTCTCCCTTAGTTTAATTTAAAGTTACAGCCTCTCTTTAAAGAACAGTACCCTGTGTAGCTGTCTGAAGTAGTGAACTTGAATGTGTAAATCACGGCACCACACCAATGGAGTAAATTGCAATGTTTCACTCCAAACTTTTTCCTCAAACCATGGGACGATCCTAGAGAAGTGATGTCTCAGTGGGTCAGACCTGTGCTTTCCTCAAACCATGGGACGATCCTAGAGAAGGGATGTCTCAGTGGGTCAGACCTGTGCTTTCCTCAAACCATGGGACGATCCTAGAGAAGGGATGTCTCAGTGGGTCAGACCTGTGCTTTCCTCAAACCATGAGACGATCCTAGAGAAGGGATGTCTCAGTGGGTCAGACCTGTGCTTTCCTCAAACCATGGGACGATCCTAGAGAAGGGATGTCTCAGTGGGTCAGCCCTGTGCTTTCCTCAAACCATGAGACGATCCTAGAGAAGGGATGTCTCAGTGGGTCAGCCCTGTGCTTTCCTCAAACCATGAGACGATCCTAGAGAAGGGATGTCTCAGTGGGTCAGACCTGTGCTTTCCTCAAACCATGGGACGATCCTAGAGAAGGGATGTCTCAGTGGGTCAGCCCTGTGCTTTCCTCAAACCATGAGACGATCCTAGAGAAGGGATGTCTCAGTGGGTCAGCCCTGTGCTTTCCTCAAACCATGGGACGATCCTAGAGAAGGGATGTCTCAGTGGATCAGCCCTGTGCTTTCCTCAAACCATGGGACGATCCTAGAGAAGGGATGTCTCAGTGGGTCAGCCCTGTGCTTTCCTCAAACCATGAGACGATCCTAGAGAAGGGATGTCTCAGTGGGTCAGCCCTGTGCTTTCCTCAAACCATGGGACGATCCTAGAGAAGTGATGTCTCAGTGGGTCAGCCCTGTGCTTTCCTCAAACCATGGGACGATCCTAGAGAAGGGATGTCTCAGTGGGTCAGCCCTGTGCTTTCCTCAAACCATGGGACGATCCTAGAGAAGGGATGTCTCAGTGGATCAGCCCTGTGCTTTCCTCAAACCATGGGACGATCCTAGAGAAGGGATGTCTCAGTGGGTCAGCCCTGTGCTTTCCTCAAACCATGAGACAATCCTAGAGAAGGGATGTCTCAGTGGGTCAGCCCTGTGCTTTCCTCAAACCATGGGACGATCCTAGAGAAGGGATGTCTCAGTGGGTCAGCCCTGTGCTTTCCTCAAACCATGGGACGATCCTAGAGAATGGATGTCTCAGTGGGTCAGCCCTGTGCTTTCCTCAAACCATGGGACGATCCTAGAGAAGGGATGTCTCAGTGGGTCAGCCCTGTGCTTTCCTCAAACCATGGGACGATCCTAGAGAAGGGATGTCTCAGTGGGTCAGCCCTGTGCTTTCCTCAAACCATGGGACGATCCTAGAGAAGGGATGTCTCAGTGGGTCAGCCCTGTGCTTTCCTCAAACCATGAGACGATCCTAGAGAAGGGATTTCTCGGTGGGTCAGCCCTGTGCTGGATGAGTGCCGTTTGGAGGTATTGTCAGCTAAAGGAATAGAGATTTGTGGCAGTTTTCTTTAAATGACCTTTGTAAGGACACATGTTGCTGTAATAAGTATGTTTGCATCATCGATATTGCTTTTGTGATCTTTAGACAGCTGTGATATTGAAAGCAATATTGGTATTACTGCAAGCTGATATGTAGTTAGTAAACTAGAATATTGGCAGATGCCAAACGAGTATGTTACATTGTGCAGTATGGAAGGATATTAAAAAAGATAGAGGGTGGGGGGTTGAAGGGGGGAAACGTCCTACCATGATGACCTGACTTCAGAACTTGCGCAGACTCAAGTTAATGTGATGTGTGTCTCAAATTATCGTGATAGTTTCTATTATATTATTTTGTGCATTAAGTATATTGAGAATAAACTCTTTCACGACTTTTTTCTGTCAAATTACTTTTTGTGGTTTTCTCAAGCAGTCAAGTCTACGTTGAAGAAAAAGATGGAGAAAGTTTGCAAAGCATTTAAAATTCAGTTTGAAAGTTGTCCTTGTGTGTTACGTCACCGCCCCCTCCCTGGCTGCCATTGTGTGCCTGCTTGAAGTCAGCCATGCATTGTGCACAGTGATCCCTAGAGGTTACCGGCTGAACAGGTGGAAAGCAGAGAGAAAGGTGCTGCGCTTTCATGCCTCACCTGCTGTGACACCAGACCCCCTCGCCAGCTGCTTTTTTCTTAAGAGAAATTATTTTCGCTAATTGAAAACAGGTGAGTGGTGAACCCTGTCCCTCGAGGGCTTCCACTTATGTATGTAGGAGGCCAGGGGCCTACATGATTAACAAAGAAAGCCGTGGTTTGTTATGATATGGCTCTTCCGATGCTTGCAGTGAAATGTAAGGTATACTCTGCCATATGTGTCTGGCTGACTACAACTTTTAAAATTGATGAGGCTGTTAATCTTCCCTTGGCTTTTGTGATTTGAGGAGGTGGGGTCGCACTTTGTTACTGTGTTCACAAATATGTTTTGTAGTTTAAACTCTGCAGGTGTTGTTGCTGTGTCGAGGAGTGGTGCCTGGGCCAGCACGCACTGCTACTTAATGCACAAAAAAGCCTTATAGTAATTCCTTGTGTTTGCTTTGTGAAATGAGATTGCAGAACGGGTGCCGCTGAAACTCTATGCTGCAGTTGTGCGATAGAATTTAGGTGCTCAAATTCTTACTTCCCCCTGCCTGTGTTTTACTGACCTAAGCGCTGTGGTACACACTCTATGACAGACCAAACCGGAACAAGCATTGGCAAAGCCAACAGGGCTGGCATTGGCTGCCAGGCTGTTGTCTTTATCAATGCTTGTTTTATTTTGACATGTTTTTCTAAAACTTGATCGTTGTGGGAGTACCAAGGCCCTAACAAGTAATAAAAACAACGGGCTGTAATGAAAAAAATGTTATTCTGGGTTACAAAAAGCACACACTTCCACAGTAGTGCCTGTCACTGATGGGTACTAATGTGTGTGCAGATGTGCTCCATGTGAAAGAGGGCAATGTCTAGGGTGACCAGATTTTCAGAATGAAAAACCGGGACAGGCACAGACATAGTAATAGGACTAAATGTCCTATTCGGTCTCAGGGCTATATATATATATATATATATATATATATATATCTATATATATACACTAAAAAACCATAGGTTTCAGGGACGTTATAGTTACTTGAACATTTGACTCATATAAAACCAGAGAAATTTGCCTGTTATAGTTAGTTGAGCTAACTATAACTCGCGCGCCCGCAATGCACAGCTGATGATGTCACATATTACATCACTCATGACATGGTCAGTGACATCACTGATGACATCACTCATGACATCATCCAGTGAATGTGTGTTTCTATAAAATGTAAATGTTATATATATATATCAGTCCTAGTTGCTCCTTCAGTGTCCCCAATCCATTGAGGGGTGGCGCGAGACTGGTGGAGAAACCGGTAATTTAATATATATTGAAACGAAGTCCCACTCGCGCTCTCAAAAACCTCTGACACAGTAAACCAGGCCTCAGTTCATATCCATAAGGGGGTTTATTCCTTTCATAAACCCGCCGTAATGAGAGGAATAAACCCCCTTATGGATATGAACTGAGGCCTGGTTTACTGTGTCAGAGGTTTTTGAGAGCGCGAGTGGGACTTCGTTTCAATATATATATATATATATATATCCAACAGGTAGTGCTAACTCGGCGTGGCTGAATCGTTGAAGCCTCACACCCAGAGATCACAGACACGGACCAGTTATTCTTTAGTGCAATTTATTCGCTTGCTCGCATAGTAGTCGCCATAACGTTTCGGCTCCTCAAGAGCCTTGTTCACATGACAACATATACAATCAATCAACTTCCTTAAATAGGAGGGCAAGAGCTCTACACGTGGTATATGTCAGTATAGACATAAACAACAGACTTTGATGGATTAAGGTTTCAAATGCTACCAACTTGAGGCATAATTCATATCATGCTTTGAAATTACCCAAAGGTTTACTAAAGTCAAAATCACATGAAAAAACCACTGTAATGCAAATAAATTATAACGCATCACATTGAAATAGTTTACATAGTTGTGCAATAATCAACATTATCAATGCGTGTTGAAAAAAATCAAATCCATCTACTGTCGACATAAAATCCTTGTAATGTCCGTATTAATCATGAATCGCGGGTTAAATCCCAATGTATTCATCCAGTAGTCTGTAATGTTGTTACTAATGGGATGAATCCCCCTTATGCTCTACGATATGTTGCTCTTGCCCCATTGTACCCTGCAGATCCCTGCAGCGTGCGAAAGTGAGGAGATGTATACAGTGCAAATAACGCCAATAAATAAACACATCATCAAATAATTTAACATAACATCAAAGACATATAGTAAAATACTTCTAAAATTCATATATGAAAATGCGAATGCTAAAAACATTGATGATAAAAAGTCACGGTTGTTGCGTAGGTGCGAAATATGTAGATCAATTTAACGAGGACAGCAGATTGCTCCCAATCACCATTCTCATTTTAGACATCCACATAGTAAATCCATGGCAATTTTCAACATAAAAGCTGCTGTACGGTATGGAAAACCCTGTGGTTAGGTATACTGTGGCTTTCTAGTGTTCCTGGACCAAAGCCTCAATTACTGCCTATCGAATTGAGGTCCACCTCTATGTATACGCAACGGGGTGATAGATCGCTGCTCGTATGTATCCTACCTCATCATGTTAATGCCCCCCCAAAAAAAATTGTTTTTATATTTTTTTGATATTAACATGATTGTTAAACGGGTCGTGTGATGTGCAGTACTAAGTAGTACTTCCTGACCAGGAGGTGGAGAGGCGGATGTGTATTGCCTAGCCTTAACAAAAGTACGTCATATTGGTGATGTAACCAATATCACTAATAATAAATACTCAGGTGATAAAACTATAAATAGAATATAAAAAGGTTAAAATTGTGATCCCACTACAATAAAAACCTTAGATAAAATCCATATATTTTGATAGGCTAGAACACAACATTGAGACCACATGTACAGAGCATCATCATTGTTATTATCGTCCAGTACGTTGGTGGTGGGTACAATTAATGAGCAGTGGCACCTAATATAAAATCGTATGTAAATCCTCAGTAATGTTGAGACCTCCTGGCGATTTAGAATCTAGTTGAAGTATATATTTTGTTTCTAACCGCCTCAACTTCGCCTCCCTGTTACCTCCTCGTCGGCTAGCTGGTACTGCATCTATGACAAAGAAGGACAGGTCTTTACTATTACTGCGGTGTGCCTCCTTGAAATGGCGTGCCACCGGGTAGGTATTGTCCTGGTTAACAATGGCTCTAAGATGCTGTAGGATACGTTTATGTACCTCAAGTTTGGTACTGCCTACATATCTGAGTGGACAAGAGCATTGGAGCACATACACAGCGTATTCTGTTTTGCACGTTAAAAGCTTCACAATGCGATGTTTCTTGTCACTAAAACCATCGGTATATTCCTTGGTATTGACCCCATGCGTACACGCTTTGCAAGTTTTACATTTAAAAAAACCCCCATTGGTTTGAAGCCAGCTGGTCTTTTCCATAACTTCAGGGTTGGTATCCACTATGTGATCTTTCATGGAGGGTGCCCTGCCAAAGGTTACAATTGCTTTACGTGGTAGGGTAGGACCCAAAATGGGGTCACTGAGTAAGATGGGCCAGTTTCGGTTGAAAATCCGATACAGTTCTTTATGTTGTTTATTAAAACCTGTTATGATTCTAAAATCATTTTTCTGTTTATGTGTTACTTGTATTGCTGTATCACTTTTGAGCGTGTTGTCATATTTATCAAGTAAATCTGTTCTTGATCTACTGCAGGATTTATTAATGGCCCTATCAATTATCTTCTCTGAATAGCCACGTTGTAGAAATCTCAATTTGCTAGCTGCTTGTGCCTCTTCTAACACCGTGTCATTGCTACACACCCTACGTAATCGTAGCATCTCACCGTATGGTATACTATTGATGAGGTGCTGTGGGTGAGCACTGGTGGCATGTAATATTGTGTTACCTGCGGTCTCTTTTCTGAAAAGTTTAGTTTCAATGGCACCATTAGATATATAAACCTCAGTGTCCAGAAAAGTAACACTGCTTTGGCTCATGCTAGCTGTAAAGCTAAGGTTGAGGTTATTTTTGTTGATGGACATAATAAATTCCTCAGCCGTTTCCTTGCTCCCGCCCCACACCACAAACAGATCATCTATGTATCGATACCAAGCTACTACAAGGGAATCCATTGTAACACCATGTTGAGTTTTGAGGACCAGCTCCTCCCACGCCCCCATATGTAAACAGGCGTAGCTTGGAGAGAAGCTGGCCCCCATGGCTACTCCCTGTAGTTGCCGATACACCAAGTTGTTATACATAAACACATTGTTATTAAGGCAAATTTTTAACATTTCCATTAGCATATTGGTATGGTCTGTGAAATGTTCCTCCCTTTTGGATAAATAGTGTTCAATCGCTGCCATGCCATCATGATGTATTATGCTAGTATATAGCGATGAGACATCTAGTGCAAGCATCCAATATCCGTCCTTCCATTTTATCTTCTGCAATTTGAAAAGAAAATCCCCCGTATCTTGGACGTAGGAGTCAAGTGCTTTGACGTGTCCCTGTAGAAAATAGTCAATGTACACCGATGTCTTTTCCAGGAGACCACCTCTAGCAGAAATGATTGGTCTCCCAGGGGGATTGGCCATGTCTTTGTGTACTTTTGGGAGGAAATAAATGAATGGTACTTGAGGATGATCAATCTTTAAAAATGTATATTCCTCATTGGTTAACAGAGATTTGTTTTTCCATTTTTGTAGTTTCTTGTGATATTCAACTTGCATCGTTTTAAGAGTAGACATGGTGCTGCGTTCATAATGCTGTCTGTTGTTAAGCTGGGAGTAGGCCTCCTTGTCATACTGCGATCTAGGCATGAGTACAATATTGCCTCCCTTATCACTGCCCCGTATTACAATGCTTTTATCTTTATTCAGCTTCTGAATGAGCGTGTGGTATTGAACATTTTTCACGTCATAGTTGTTTTTCATGTTACTAACTTTTCTATGAAGATCTTTGATCTGTGCAGTTACATTTTCATTGTAAACATCTATGGAGTCACGTAATAGAATTGGCACAAACGTAGAAGCTGGTTTAAATGGCGTGGCAGGTGATATCTGTTTCCTGGCTGGTACCTGGCTGGTAACTTCATTCCCAGTTTGGATGCCTGACAAGGAATTTATTCCGTCATTATGCCATAACTCAAAGATTTCACTTGGAATAGAAAGGTCAAGAGCAGATCCCGTGACCCTGGTCTCAGATATTGTGGGAGTTGGCTTATTTGACTCACGCATGGCATGGAATTTGCGTAATTTCAGCTTTCTTATAGCTTTATAGGTGTCAAATCTTGTGTCCGTGTAACTCAGATTAGACTGGGTTGCGAAAGAGAGGCCCAATTTGAGTATTTTCTCTTCAGTTTGAGTTAGAATAGTGTTCGTAAGATTGATGATGGTGGTATCATTGACGCTTGAATTCATTGATTCTTGTTGTTTTTCCACTGGCCTCTGCCCCTCTTCCTGTAGTAGGTGCCGCCTCCGCGCCCTGTGCCTCTGCCTGCGCCTGTAATTGGAGCGTTTTCTCCGTAGGTCTTTTGTGCTCGGGGCCGCAGAGATTGCATCCTTTCCTGGCATAAAAAATGAATCTCCTGCCCGGGGTGTGGTTTTGCTGCACCGCTAAGATTTTCGGATCTTTGGTCTGATTCCGATCCACTACTGGTAAAGGAGCTCAAATCTGACCTAGTCGTGTCAGTTTGTTCTTTGCTGCTCGTTATAGCCTTGCGTGTGCTTGGATGCTTGGTATTTGGGCCCCGGTAGGTGTCATATTTCTTGGAGAAAGTAAAGATTTGCCCCAGCTCATAGTCGTTGCGGTCCCTTTGAAATTTGTAGGCTTTTCTGTCCATAATCTTTTTTTGCTCCTTTTTGAGCCTCTCTCTCATTTCTTCCATTAGTTTGCTCTTTTCTTCGCTGTCCTCGATGGTTTCTAGATCCTCCTGTAGAGTAGCAATCTCCTTTAATAATTGTGCTCTGTCGATTTCAGCGTACTTGACCAATATCAATACCAGGCGTCTTGACGCTTCAAGATTGCTGGCCGCCCACTCCTTCATCATCTCGGGATTAGGATTTTCGTAATTGGGAGCCGTTAAAATGCGTAATCCTCGGGGAATCCGGTTGACATCCAGATAACTTTGGAGGGACTTCGCCTCCCACCATTTGCTTTGCTCGCTACGCAACTTTTTTTCTAGTATTTTAATTTTGTCTTTGATTGTGCTGTTTCTCAGAACGGGTTCGCTGCTGTTTTTATCCCGTATGTTGACTGATGTTAGGGGATCATCTGAAAACATTTTCAGTGCGGCTTCCTCACGTTCGTTCATGTTGTCGGCTGACATGGTAATAATGTATACACTATGCCTCGAATTAGCTAAAATCTAATGTTGGGGGAATACACGGCTGATGCTTCAATAAGATCCTGCGCGGTGTGACCCCAACTGCACATGTACTCTCCTCCCCCGCAAATCGGAATTAAACAGTTCGGCTTGTTCACTGGGGTAAATACCTCTGGCGTGACGTATCCTCCGATTCGGCACCTCCCGAGGGTTACTCCTCCGTGACTCCGGCCTTGAGCTCATTTCTCCGTTTGCTTGTAGGGGGGACCAACGCTGTTCCTCTTCCAAGGATTTGAAAATGCCCGGGAAACGGGTAATGGCTCCGTAACTCGCGTTGTCCAATCGTGGAAAGGGTCTCGTGTAATGGCCGTACGTCGCCACTCGGCCGAAAATATCCAACAGGTAGTGCTAACTCGGCGTGGCTGAATCGTTGAAGCCTCACACCCAGAGATCACAGACACGGACCAGTTATTCTTTAGTGCAATTTATTCGCTTGCTCGCATAGTAGTCGCCATAACGTTTCGGCTCCTCAAGAGCCTTGTTCACATGACAACATATACAATCAATCAACTTCCTTAAATAGGAGGGCAAGAGCTCTACACGTGGTATATGTCAGTATAGACATAAACAACAGACTTTGATGGATTAAGGTTTCAAATGCTACCAACTTGAGGCATAATTCATATCATGCTTTGAAATTACCCAAAGGTTTACTAAAGTCAAAATCACATGAAAAAACCACTGTAATGCAAATAAATTATAACGCATCACATTGAAATAGTTTACATAGTTGTGCAATAATCAACATTATCAATGCGTGTTGAAAAAAATCAAATCCATCTACTGTCGACATAAAATCCTTGTAATGTCCGTATTAATCATGAATCGCGGGTTAAATCCCAATGTATTCATCCAGTAGTCTGTAATGTTGTTACTAATGGGATGAATCCCCCTTATGCTCTACGATATGTTGCTCTTGCCCCATTGTACCCTGCAGATCCCTGCAGCGTGCGAAAGTGAGGAGATGTATACAGTGCAAATAACGCCAATAAATAAACACATCATCAAATAATTTAACATAACATCAAAGACATATAGTAAAATACTTCTAAAATTCATATATGAAAATGCGAATGCTAAAAACATTGATGATAAAAAGTCACGGTTGTTGCGTAGGTGCGAAATATGTAGATCAATTTAACGAGGACAGCAGATTGCTCCCAATCACCATTCTCATTTTAGACATCCACATAGTAAATCCATGGCAATTTTCAACATAAAAGCTGCTGTACGGTATGGAAAACCCTGTGGTTAGGTATACTGTGGCTTTCTAGTGTTCCTGGACCAAAGCCTCAATTACTGCCTATCGAATTGAGGTCCACCTCTATGTATACGCAACGGGGTGATAGATCGCTGCTCGTATGTATCCTACCTCATCATGTTAATGCCCCCCCAAAAAAAATTGTTTTTATATTTTTTTGATATTAACATGATTGTTAAACGGGTCGTGTGATGTGCAGTACTAAGTAGTACTTCCTGACCAGGAGGTGGAGAGGCGGATGTGTATTGCCTAGCCTTAACAAAAGTACGTCATATTGGTGATGTAACCAATATCACTAATAATAAATACTCAGGTGATAAAACTATAAATAGAATATAAAAAGGTTAAAATTGTGATCCCACTACAATAAAAACCTTAGATAAAATCCATATATTTTGATAGGCTAGAACACAACATTGAGACCACATGTACAGAGCATCATCATTGTTATTATCGTCCAGTACGTTGGTGGTGGGTACAATTAATGAGCAGTGGCACCTAATATAAAATCGTATGTAAATCCTCAGTAATGTTGAGACCTCCTGGCGATTTAGAATCTAGTTGAAGTATATATTTTGTTTCTAACCGCCTCAACTTCGCCTCCCTGTTACCTCCTCGTCGGCTAGCTGGTACTGCATCTATGACAAAGAAGGACAGGTCTTTACTATGGTGGGGTCGCACTTTGTTACTGTGTTCACAAATATGTTTTGTAGTTTAAACTCTGCAGGTGTTGTTGCTGTGTCGAGGAGTGGTGCCTGGGCCAGCACGCACTGCTACTTAATGCACAAAAAAGCCTTATAGTAATTCCTTGTGTTTGCTTTGTGAAATGAGATTGCAGAACGGGTGCCGCTGAAACTCTATGCTGCAGTTGTGCGATAGAATTTAGGTGCTCAAATTCTTACTTCCCCCTGCCTGTGTTTTACTGACCTAAGCGCTGTGGTACACACTCTATGACAGACCAAACCGGAACAAGCATTGGCAAAGCCAACAGGGCTGGCATTGGCTGCCAGGCTGTTGTCTTTATCAATGCTTGTTTTATTTTGACATGTTTTTCTAAAACTTGATCGTTGTGGGAGTACCAAGGCCCTAACAAGTAATAAAAACAACGGGCTGTAATGAAAAAAATGTTATTCTGGGTTACAAAAAGCACACACTTCCACAGTAGTGCCTGTCACTGATGGGTACTAATGTGTGTGCAGATGTGCTCCATGTGAAAGAGGGCAATGTCTAGGGTGACCAGATTTTCAGAATGAAAAACCGGGACAGGCACAGACATAGTAATAGGACTAAATGTCCTATTCGGTCTCAGGGCTATATATATATATATATATATATATATATATATCTATATATATACACTAAAAAACCATAGGTTTCAGGGACGTTATAGTTACTTGAACATTTGACTCATATAAAACCAGAGAAATTTGCCTGTTATAGTTAGTTGAGCTAACTATAACTCGCGCGCCCGCAATGCACAGCTGATGATGTCACATATTACATCACTCATGACATGGTCAGTGACATCACTGATGACATCACTCATGACATCATCCAGTGAATGTGTGTTTCTATAAAATGTAAATGTTATATATATATATCAGTCCTAGTTGCTCCTTCAGTGTCCCCAATCCATTGAGGGGTGGCGCGAGACTGGTGGAGAAACCGGTAATTTAATATATATTGAAACGAAGTCCCACTCGCGCTCTCAAAAACCTCTGACACAGTAAACCAGGCCTCAGTTCATATCCATAAGGGGGTTTATTCCTTTCATAAACCCGCCGTAATGAGAGGAATAAACCCCCTTATGGATATGAACTGAGGCCTGGTTTACTGTGTCAGAGGTTTTTGAGAGCGCGAGTGGGACTTCGTTTCAATATATATATATATATATATATATATATATATATATATATATATATATATATATATATATACCAAGGTGTATTGAAGAATGAATGGATTTACAAGTGCCTAAAGGAATTATTTCGTATGTGTGTGAATGACTGTATAAGTGAGTGATTGAACGTGTCTTACTGAATGCATGGGTTAGAGACTAAACTGTGTAAAAGTCTGTATTAGTCTCTCCATTGGTGTGTAAGCAACTGCATGGGTTGCTGAATACCTACATGAGTGTCTATATAGGTGCAGCCCTTTGAGGCGCTGGTCGGGGACTTCGAGCTCCCCAGAGGCCAATTCCTGCGGCATAGACAGCTTCTCATGGACTGCCGTAGGCAATGGGGGGGGGATCGACGCGGAGCCCCGTCCACACCCGGTCATCCATGCGGTACTCCAGATGGGACCCGGCCGCCATCTAGTCACATGGGTATACAAAGCGGTGAGAGCCCTGCGGAGTCCCACGCTGGCGACCCTTAGAGAACACTGGGAGGAGGACTTCCAACGGCCCCTGCACGACAGAGAGTGGACGAGGGCTCTAGAATACACCAAGAAAGTATCCCGCAACTATCGGTTTAAGAACATACAGTTGCATATCCTGCATAGGGCGTATCTAACCCCCGAAAAATTGCAGAAATATTTCCCAGAGGGGGTGTTTTGCTGCCCTAGATGCTCGGAGCCTGCTGCCTCGTTTAGGCACATGTTCTGGGACTGTCCGACGATCTACAGTTACTGGCATACGATTCACGCGGCCCTTGAGGCGGTTACAGGGTTCCAGGACCTGGGCACATGGGAGGCGTGTGCGCTGGGAATTCATGGACGGCATAAGCGGCAGAAGGTGGAGAGGAGGTTTGCCTCCTTAATGTTGATCCTCGCTAAACGATGCATTGCTATGCATTGGAAGGCGCCGGGGGGGCCCCCCATAGCAGCATGGGTGGGGGCCGTCAGGAAGTGGGGCAAGGCAGAGGAAACCACACTTAGAACGGAGGAGGCCCGTGGGATGCGCAAACACCCGATCTCCATGCCCTGAGCCATGCTAATGCACACATTCACGCAGGAAGCTGAGACCGCGGCGAGCTCGGGACAGGTAGACCCCTCGGGGGCGCCCGCCACTCCGGAATCCACCCTGGGTAATGCGCAGGCGGGTCCAGCACCCGGCGTCTCGCAGGGGTTGTCACCACATGCCCCACATCCAGAGTCCTCATAGGCCAGGCGCGATGCTTCTGCCCCCCCCGCCCCCTCCCCATTTCCACATCCGCGGCCACACCGGCCCTCCCCCGCATGATGGTCTGACCTCAAGAGCGCGCAGCTAATAGTACCCCTGATGGGCGACACAGTGCACCTCCCTCTCCCTGTTTTTTTTTTACCCTCCAGTTAGTTCGTAGTTATTCAATGGCCGCACTTCCATAGCCTCTGCGACGCCCCTCACAGGGGGTTCAGTCACATTACACGGCATCCCTGCCGCGAGGCGACCAGGGCGCACTCCAGTAGGGCACACTCAGAGGCTGGACCCGGGCACACATCTGCAGCCCCACTCAGAACAGCGATGAACGGCCTGAGGGGCCGAGAGGCCGCTGGATTGTAAGAACTGTGACTGGGCGTACTTGAAATGTGAATCTCTGTGATAATGGTGATATCGCATGTGCATACGTGTTTTCTGATCTATAAATGCCAATAAAGAAAGTTTTTCAAAAAAAAAATGAGTGTCTATATAGGTTATTAATTTGTTGTCTGAGTACCTGTATGGGTCCCTGAGTGCCTGTGTGGTTGGGTGCATAGATGTCTGAGTGGGTGATTCAGTG
The DNA here is from genome assembly GCF_964204655.1 of Triturus cristatus. Classification (NCBI taxonomy): domain Eukaryota; kingdom Metazoa; phylum Chordata; class Amphibia; order Caudata; family Salamandridae; genus Triturus; species Triturus cristatus. The sequence continues at coordinate 502,554,596 of NC_140588.1, read as the reverse complement.
GTTGTATGGATTAAAAAGTGCATCTGGAAAGGGCTGTATGGGTGAGTTAGTGTGTCTATGGGTGTGTTGGTGAGTGAATAAATGTCTCAGTGGTATATCTGTGACTAACTACATATGTTTTAAGCCACTATAAGTGAGTGTTGGAGTATATAAATGAGTATATGTGAGACTTAAGTTATTTCAAGAGTGGGTGTATAAATAAGTGTCTGCTTCTATCAGTGATTGTATAAGACAGTAAATATGTGTTAGTATCTGTATAAATAAGTGATGTGATATGTCTAAAAATAACGAAGTTGGTGTGTATAACTGTATACATGATTAAATGGGTATGTGATTCATTCTTTGCATTACTGACTAGGCGTGTGAGTAACTCTATGGATGAGTGGCAGCGTGTGACTGCATGTATAGATGTATGAGTGCATATTATAGTCCTCTATTGATGAGTAACTACATGTATCGGTGACTGGATGTGTGTGTAGACCTAGGAAATAGTGAGTGCTATGTAGTATATGGCATTCTTCTGTGTATGGTTTCAAAAATAGTAGTCAGCATTTTAGAATGGGTCTTTCAAAGTTTATATTAGAGCATCAGTATGTGCATCAGATTGTCATGTGGATGATGTCATGAGTGATGTCATGAGTGATGTCATTTGAGATGTCATCAGTGATGTCACTGACCATGTCATGAGTGATGTAATATGTGACATCATCAGCAGTGCATTGCGGGCGCGCTAGTTATTGTTAGCTCAACTAAATATAGCAGGCGAATTTCTCTGGTTTTATATGAGTCAAATGTTCAACTAACTATAACGTCCCTGCTAATTCCCAACTATAACGTCTGTAAAACCTATGGTATTTTCAGTGAATTTCGAAGGTTTTTTAAATGTTAATTTCATATTTTAATGTTTATAAAACCTATATTTTTTCTATTATATTTTAAAATATTTTTGAACTCCTATTATACTTCCTGTTTTTAACTTTAAAAATCATGTAATGTTTTATATCTTCCCCAAAAAAAGTATATATTTTTTTTGGGGGTGGAGAAAACTGCATTCCCATACCGGTAGCGTACCAAGCTCCATCACCACACGAATCCTATCCGCCATATTGCTAAACTCATAACGGATGCGCATTTCGTATCCGACGAGTTTGTGGCACCGCGTCCCGCGTAAAATCATATACGCATGAAGTCACCCCAGGTACTACTTTGGTATCCGACGGGTACACAGTACCAAGCCACGCGTTGCGTCATGTCCGTATGGGGTTGCGCCTGCTGCGCGTTGCGTATTTGACGAGTACACGCTGCCAGGCCCTGTGTTACATCACAGACGTATAATATCGCGCCGGGTACGCCATTCCCCCTTTTTTTTTTTGTCTCAAAAGTATATCAAAATAACTTTAAACAGTATATGAGAGCACGCGAAAATCTAAATTATTGTAAACATTTATATATTTCTAACTGTAATAAACTTATATTATGATAAATATATTTTGTCAAAATCTCGTCGGGTGCGGCCTTCTTGCGCGCTCGGTGCGCGATTGCCATGTGACCTAAAAAAAAAAAAGCATTTGATTGGTTCATAACATTTCCCATTGTAACAGTTGTACGACCCCACCCATTTTACTCATTCTCTCTACAGCGTTTGATGAGAGACACCTCTTCTGCTTGGAAAGCTTTTTTTGAAAAGTGTTTTCCTGTATACACATCTTATACTGCATGCAACGATCATCTTGATCAATATTCATGCTCTGTACATTAGCCTTCCACGTGTGATTGCCATGCATCTCAAACGTTCCATCAAAAAACAAATATGTGTTACACGATGCCCCTGGTGTGTGTTCAAACAAAACAAGGGGACCCAAAAGGTAATTGAGGACCTTGGGTAATCGTTAATTACAAGTAAACAGTGGTCCTCAAATGATTTAAGGAATAATGGTGAATAAATATAGTACAGAATCGAAATCCAGCCGGACAACCAATTTAATTCTTCAATGAAGTGCAAACAATATTCAACAGCAAAACATATGTGGGACACAGTCCTGCATCCGTTGGGAAAGAAAGACATTTACATGACAAACAGACATTTCAGGCAAGGCAAAGGAGCTTATTTACAAAATCCGATGTTATAAGCTTATTCCGAGCAAGCAGTGCACTTTTTTTTACACATGGGTTAATGTGCACGTGGTGTGTGTGTCTGCACATTATTGTGCTTCCTTTCGGCCTGGGTATTGCTGGCTCTAAGGAGCATCATCAGCCACGGGCAGACTGCACATCCTAGATCACATGTCATCTCATTAACGATAGTTTCCGCCCTCCCGACACATGCTACACTAATCTAAATTGCATACTCTGTGAGGTCAAAACTACAAAAGAAACACACATAAGTATACTTCCTGGCCAGGCAGGAACTGAACAACGCCCAAATCCCCGGAATAATTATTCACACCCCTACGCTGGCCTGGCGTACGCAAGCCCAGCACACTTTACATACGTATAAATATGATAACAACGACGCCACATGTCCCTCTTCTTCCACACTACCTCAAATGATTTGCCGCATCCACATCGCATATCACACTGCGCAATAAAAAAAAGAAGTGGATCCATGAGGTGTACTACATCCTGGCAATCAACACGGGCTCTCCATGAGGTGTACATTCTCCTGCAATCAACACTCCATCTGAATTGTGAGCACTGCTGCCCGTAGTGTTTGCTCACACAACAATGACAGCAGGTAAGCAGAGCGGCCTGGGTGCACAGGGCCCCAAAAATGAGCGTGCTGCAGCAAGAGGGGTGGGGTGCTTCAGCCTAGCTGCGCAGGTCCGAACAAACGATATTGCCATGTGTTATGATGTGATCTTTGACCTCATTCAGTCACATCTCTGTCTCATTTTAAAGACCTGCTGGACTGTACTGTAGGCCTGAGCCAGCGGGCAGCACTGCCCTACAGACACCTCTTCAGCGCGGTGCTGCGGGAGGGATGGGATGCATCAGCCAGACTGCGCACTTGCGAATAAGCGATATTGCCATGTGTTATGATGTGATCTTTGACCTCATTCAGTCACATCTCTGTCTCATTTTAAAGACCTGCTATACCATAAGATAGGCCTGAACCTACGGGCAACGCTGCCCTACAGGCACCTATTGAGGGCGGTTCTGCGAGAGGGGTGGGGTGCATCACCCTGAGTGGGCACGTGCAAAAAAGCGATGTTGCCGTGCGTAATGATGTGATCTCTGACCTCAATCAGTCACATCGGTCTAATTTTAAGGACCTACTGGACCGTACTGTAGGCCTGAGCCAGCAAGCAGCGCTGCCCTACAGACATGTGGCGTTGGCTTTTAGGACACTGTAGTGAGCTCCTTACTAAGTGTACATGCACACAGGCTCCCGCCACTGCGTTACACGCGCACATTATGCTCCTAGCATGCGCTCTGTTCCTTTGTATGTGAACACTTGGCATAACATATTATTATTTAACCTTGTGTATTCTCGTGCACTCCAACTCCTCTTTGAACCACGATTACCACTAACAGTTGGTAGATCGTACTTCAAAAACGAAGGATGCACTCGACTCCTATTTTCTATCAAGCTTGAAATAAACCTTCATTTACCCCCGGACGTTTCCACCATTAAATTATTTCTCCCTTTTCAGACATTCCTTTGATTGCCACAAGAAGGACGGAGCGGGAGCTGACTCCGCAATGATGCCCTGGCATTCTGACACCTTCCATCGTGGTATCAAGACACCGTCCCCGAACGGAGACCTGGTCTATCGTACAAACATACCCCAGACTAGGAGCTTGCGCTAACACGTCGTGGGACACACCAGTGGTGGCAGGTAAGCAGTGAAGCCTTGGTGTGGAAGACCTACAATTGAGCACAGTGCGGGGGAAGGGGTTGGGGTGCAGCACCCTGGGTGCACAGGTGTATGCAAGCGATTTTCCCGTAGCTAATAATGTGGGACTATATTATCAAACAACGGCGATAACATTATCACCACTTTAGCGACAGGAAACTGCCGCTAAAGCGACGATAAGGGTTTGATAATATGCCCTTGTAAATTCCCATAGAAGCCCTGGTTCACACCAGAACCTGGGCTTCTAAGGGAATTCACAAGGGCATTTTATCAACCCCTTATCGCCGCTTTAGCGGCAGTTTCCTGCCGCTAAAACGGCGATAATGTTATCGCCCTTCCTTCATAATATGGCCCATAATCTCTGGCCTCATGTATTTAATTTTAAGGACTTGCTGAACCACACTCTTTCTCGCAGACCCCAGCGTCCTAGACAAACGGGTGACGGAGGGTAAACACTAAGGGCTGGGTGCAATAGGCCGACGCTCTGTCTCCTCCTCCCTCTCTTCTTTTGACTCTCCCTCCCCTTCTCCCTTCCACCCACTCCCCCTCCCTTCCATTCTCACTATGGTCCTTTTATTCAGACTACCTTTCTTTACCTCTCCCACATAGGACACATACTTATGTTTCATTTTTGTCTTGCTGGTTTCCTACGCTGCTTCCACTGGAATCCAACCCACGTTTTTTTTATTATACTGTTCTATTAAAGTTACATTTCTATTTATTTCTGTTTTAATAAAGGTTACTTATTTTTTCAAATAAATAACTGAGTGTATAGGTCTTCTTCTTTTTCTGACGACACTTGTCTATTGTTTATTGTGAAAATCATCTGTTTATAGGAGATTTTAAGGAAGACATTATTTAATATTAGAGTGCACCTACCAAACATAATCTAACTGACTATTAGACAAATGAAGCCTGGGTAATTGTACAACTGCAAGAGTTCTATGAGTTTATCACTTTATAACACCATAAGTACTGCCCGTGTGATTACAGAACAAATAAGGCACTGCCTAGGACCACCGAGGCTTCAGGGACTGCCGAGGCCCACCCTTCATATTTAAATAAAGACCCGGAGTGTGGTGATCCCCGGACTTCACCTGGCCTCGAACACCCCGAACAATTAGTAAACAATACCCGGGAAGGTGGCGCTCCCCTAGGCTGCAAAACGTCTCTGTGCCCTTCCGCGCCTAATTTACATGTGACATTAAGATCCCCAGTCCTACAGAGACCCCGCAATATAATAATTGGATTAGCCACGTACATTACCCACCCACCAGGGGCCTCATTTTAATGAACGGGTGAGACCCCGCTTTTTTTTTGTTCTTTTCTCTCCATTTTTACCATCCGCATCCCCTCTATTACAGCGATACGAGGTTTTCCTCCTCTCGCTTCAAGTAGTCGAACAAGTATTTGCTATCACAGGGTGGAAGCCATGCACCACCCTCTAATAGCAAACACAAATGTCCAGCGAATGCACACCTCGGGACATTGTATGAGCTGCGCCTGAGAGATCGCCCTCCCTACTACCAAGATGCATTTGTTAGAATAATCGCATACTAACACTACTTACACACGTGTAGTACAGTGACCAGAATGTTGTGAAGAAGCAGAGGAAGCGCAAAATCTAAAAATATAAATCCTACCAGAAGTCGGATGACCTAGTTCAATGAGCCGACGACCCTGGCATAAGTAGAAACAGCTACACGAACAAAACGGGTCTTCAGCACAACGCAAGCCATTTTGAAATATTGCTGAGTGGTGCCTTCTTTTTGCCTTCTCCCACTCGTCGCCAAATTTATGTAGTGAAGAGGCAGACAGCAGTGAATCCAATAAGTAGATTTATTAAAAGAAAACAAGACACCTGAAACAACCACCAACAGGAGCAGACAGCAAAGCAACCGTCTAATCCAGCACCATGTACAAACTCCGCAAGGTTCCCCTCATGACAGCCCTACATTCTAGCTGTATATAATGAGGGCCATACTATCAAGGAATGGCGTTAAAATTATTGCCGCTTTAGCAGCAGGAAACTGCCGCTAAAACGGCGATAATGGGCTTTATAATATGCCGTAGAGAATTCCAATAGAAGCCCATGTTCTCATATTAACATGGGCTTCTATTGGAATTCTCTGCGGCATATTATGAAGCCCATTATCGCCGTTTTAGCGGCAGTTTCCTGCCGCTAATGCGGCGATAATTTTAACGCCGTTCCTTGATAATATGCCCCTTAGATTCTAGTAGAATTACATACTAACATTCTACTATGACTTACAATGGAATGCTACACAGAGCACATGACTTTACAGCAATAAGCTCATAGTTTCATCCACGAGTCTTGACACCGGTAGGGGTAAGACTTTCGATTCCCACTCCCTATATTGTATAAACGTAAACTAACACTTCTTCCACAAGTATGCTACAGCGCCCAGAGCACATCAATTTAGGCTCACGGTTTAATTCCAGAGTCTTCACACCAGTAGGGATGAGTAGTTCGCTTCCCACTCCCTATATACTGTAAACGCATACTAACACTACTTACACACTTATACTACAGCGGCTAGTATCCTACACCGCCCAGAGCCCATTACTTTACAGCAATCAGCTCGGTTTCATCCCCAAGTCTTCACACCGGTAGGCGTAACTACTTCTCTTCCCGCTTCCGGTATACTATCAACACACAGTAGCGGTCAGTAGTTCGCTTCTCACTCCCTGTATGGTATAAACGCCTACTAACACTACTTGCTCACGTATGCTACATACACCAGACCACATCACTTTACAGCAATGACCTCACGGTTTAGACTCTCGGTTTCATACCCGAGTGTAGCACCATATCATATCACCACCATGCCACTCTGAGCAACACCGCACTTTCAGACCATTAACAGTGATAACTACCTATAACTACCTACTGGCAACCGCCAGTAGGTAATCAAGAACAAATTACAATAGTTCCTTGATTCTTTTAGCTTTCAAAAATTCTCTCTATTACTGTCTTTCTACTTTTCCATATAAATAGTTTTTTAGGTCTCGCCTGACCCAGTGCATGCGCTGGTCTGGCGAGACTTTTTGTGAGGGCTTAAAAAAATGCTACCATGGCCGGCCTAGAGCTACAGTGCATGTGCGTGGGCGCGCGCCGCGCTTGATCGCGACTGCGTTCACTTTCGCGGCCGCATGGCTGCTTTGATGTTTGATCGCGATCACTTTCATTTTCACGGCCGCTTTGATGTTCTCTGTGAGCCAATGCCTTTTTTTTCTTTCTAATGAGCTTTCCCGCGCGCGCTTGTTTACATACAGCGGCGCACGCAGGGACCATCTATTTTGCAGTTTTTTCTATAATTGCTTTTGTCCTGCCTGACACGCTCTTCAGCAAAGTGCTTTTTTTTTATCCAGCCCCACACGCCTGATGTTTCACTGCTAGACTTTGTGTCTGTTTTAGGTTGTGGTGGCTTTAACTTTCAGACCGTTATGCTGCCTATCCTCCGCATGCATTGATACTTCAACACTGGAAAAATACCTCGACTGCGGGGAAGGCTGAAAACAGCAAATGACGGGCAAAATAAATTGAGATGCCTTTACATTTGAAACATATGCAATTCCTGTGAAAGCATTAATTTCGTGCAAAAGCACCGTCTGCTTTTGCAAACAAATTGGTTGCATTTTACCTGTTAACACACACAAGTTTGTCTCATCTTCAGGCCACCAGCCCAAGTTCAATGGGACCAATGAAACTGGGTGGGATGATTCCTCCTGTCTGTGTTTGATGTCCGTTTCTATCACAGAATGTCTTTCTCGGTCTGTTGTGTGTCTGGACATTTACTGACTGTCGCTCTCACTTTTTGTCTCTGTCTAACTTTGGCAAGCTTGGTCTCTTTCGTTCCCTCTTTCACTGTTTCAGTATTTCGTTGTTCACTTCATGGTGCCATTCCTTTTGCTTCCATCTGCTTGTCTAACTCTGCGCCGTTCTCTTTATTTTTCCCTCTTTATGTGTCTCGCTATGTCTGTCTCTCAAAATGTCTCTATGTGGATGAGGTAATATATAATGCTTGAGTTATTGTCAGAAATTTGAATTTGAGAAATAGATGCAATTTGTAAGGGGATTTTGGACATTGGAAGGCTGAACGCTACACTGAAAACGATCGTGTTTCACAGGTTGGCTAATGACTCCTATAAGGCTTTCGCGCCTGCTTTCGAATGTTACAGTTGCTCTCTATTTAATTTTTAGCATGCTGCCCTCAATGGATGCACACTTTTAGATACTAAATGGCCTCTCTCTCATTTGAGAGTATGCCTGCTTCTCGGTCCCATAATTCAAAGACAGATGATTTAATGCCCAAAAAAATGGAGCCTTTTTGCATCAACTAGAATGGTTTACTTTCGGTTACAGGAGAGTGTGCAGTATATGCACTTTTACCCAATGGGACTTCACAGAACTGCTCCTCATCTTCAGGACTACAGTTTTGAAAATGTATTTCACAACATTGTTACCTCAATGGAGAATTTTCATGTGGATCTTCGTTGAGTCTTCCATTCTCAAATGACCTACAACAATTCTTCCATATGAAGCAAAAGGCGCAATGTTTGTGTTGAAAATCTGCTCTGCATATTCTGTCCTTTAAGACGTTCTAGCTTAAATGAAAGTCTCGTTAGACTCTTATTTAAGTTTGTTTCACATTATCAAGGGAAAGAAAAGAAGAAGCAAAACTGTTTTTTTTAAAGAGTTTGAAGTTCTTGGTATACGGTTGAGGAGAGTGAGTGTGCTTTTTACATTAATAAATGTTTGTCAAACAATCAGTATCAATCAATAATCAATATTCAATCTTCCTAAATCAGATCATAAAAGTCAAACAGATAAAACAGGCAGTTTACAAAAAACATTAAAATATCCACAATAAGATAAATTAAAAAGCATCCACTTGGAAGGGTTATAAGTGCGTAGATCTAATTGCAGCGACTCAGTGGAAAACTAACAACATTAAATACAAATATACTCACTTCCATTATTTTTAAAGCAGTATATTGTTCCTTGATAAATTTCATTGCAAAACATCAACTTGGAGAAATGAGAAATGCATCGCTCAAGTTTCTGCATCATAATAAACAAGCATTGGCATAGCCAATAGGTCTCGCTTTTGGGACCTTATAAGTATTTAGGTATGCAGCACAATATCCTTGGTGCAACAACATCAACTGTTGCATGGCTAAACACTTATAAGGTCCCAAAGGCGAGACCTATTGGCTATGCCAATGCTTGTTTAATATTCAAGTACACATCGAAGTCAGAAATGCAACGTTTTCTATCAACACACTTTCTAGAACATTCTACAACACGTGGAGGTTAAAAGTTCATACATTTTTTTAAACCTAACGATATTTTTATGCAACATTTTCTCGAACATTTAACGGCAAGTGCAGGTTAAAAGTTCACAATTGTTTTAAGTTCGAACAGTGCCTTCCAAATGCAAGTAGCAGGTGTGGTTGAATTGAGCAAATTTTATCCTATAATATGTACTATAATATGTACGTGCAAACTGCTTTTTCTTAACCAATCACAAACTTACTTTTCCACAAAACAAATGTGCACCCTACTTTTAAAAAACAATGCTTGTCATCTCCCAATCCGGTACCGTTTTGTATGCGAAAAGAAACTAGTTCCCCATCTTTGAACATATCTCTTATTCTACGTGCATGAGCTACAGACATCTTTCCATACCTTCCAGCCATACTTTCAAAATGCTAGTGTGGATCGTAGGACATAGCTATGTTTTCTGGTGCAAGAGGTATGCAGAACAGAGACGTATTGACTTAGACCTAGGTTTACAAAATGTGGACATTAAATGGTTTGGACAGAGAGGATTGAAGTGGCACCAATTGTTGCCTTTGGTTAAAACCTGTTTGCATCTCCAACACCCTGACCTCATGATTGTGCGCTGTGGTGGAAACGAACTAGGCACATTGACTGGGGTAGATTTGGAAATGCTTATGAAGGACACCTTTGAACAATTGATGTTACTTTTGCCTCAAACTGTCTTTGTATATTCCAATATATGCCAGAGACAGAAGTGAAAATGGCCCAATCAATGTTGTCCTCAGATTGAAAAATCTCGGAAAAAAGTCAACAAAGCTGTCTCTGTATACCTCAGAGACCACAAAATGGGGTCCATATACAACAACAACATACGTTTTGATATGGCGGATATATACAGAAGTGATGGAGTACACTTCACAGATCAGGGAAATCGAGTTTTCCTGAATAACTTGAAGCTGGGCATCCGCACTTATATGTAGCTCCAACTAATGAACACAAGGGCTCTTTTAAGAGCCACCCTATAACTTACAACTTAGGCCCCTTATTTTAGGGCCATATAACGCCAACTCCCGCACCCTCGCCAACATTTATTCTTCACACAGCTGTGGCACAGCTGCCAGACCATCTCACTTTGCAGCATAGACCTCTCGCTTTGATCCCCAGCTCTACTCACCCGTAGGGGTGAGTAGTTTGCGCTCTACAAAAACCATATTGATTTACCTTCGCACTCCCTATACAACACCACCTAAGCACCAGACACAAGCTACAATGTTCTAAACAAAAGTTCATCCAAGTACCTATAACTACATGCTGACACTACTTGCACAGATGTGGCACAGCTGCCAGAGCACATGACTTCACAGCATATGACACACAGTTTGGGCTCACGCTTTAATCCCCGACTCCGCCAGCAGCTCAGCTTAGCAGCATGAGACTCTAGACAATACCTCACATATATTCCGTACCCCAGGACTTTCATACCACTACGGGTCAGTAGATCGTCCTAGTAGTTATAAACACATCTGGACACTACTTCCACAGCTGTAGTGCAGCGGCCACGGCACACAACTTCACAGCATAAGACACACAATTTGGGCTCACGCTTTTCCCCGAGTCCCGCACCAGCTCACCTTACCCACATTAGACTCGACCCAATACCTCACTTAGTTTCCGTAGCCCACCACTTACACACCGTTAGGGGTAAATACTTCACTTCGCACCCTCTCTATAGCACACCCTAAACACCTTACAGAGGTTACAATGCTCCTACGATCCTATTTCCCCCTTTTTCCCCCCCTTTTTTCACCTTACTCGCTTCAACGGAATCACAAAATGGCGGCCAACACTTCCTAGTTGCAACCACTCTCACCGCTCGCAGCCAATCAGCTACAAGCTCGTGCTCGTAACGCCTCAGCCAATCAGATGGCAGAATTCCCAAATATCGATATCTGTAAATTTCTATATTTCTCCAAAACTACTGAACGAATTTAAACCAAATAAACAAAAGCGTACTTTCTAGACCAAGACCCGTCTCCCTGCCAAATTTGGGATAATTCCGTTCACCCGTTCGACCTGTAGCCTTGTCTAAAGTTTCCTATGGAAATTAACATGGAGAAAACACGTTTTGGGACACCCTTTTTTTTCTCGGCCCCACCTTGATGAATCACCCCCAAACTTTCAACATAGGAGCTGGTCTCAACAAAGAATTAGTTTTGAAAATTTCACGAAGATTCATCAATCGGCGCCAAATTTAGACGAAATAGAATGTTGCCATTTTCCTTTAGTAACTAGGTCCTAACTCTAACTACCTACTGGCGACCGCCAGTCGGATATATAAAATATATATATATATATATATATATATATATATATATATATATATATATATATATATATATATATATATATATATATATATATATATATTTTCACTTAAAAAACCATAGGTTTCACACCGGTTATAGTTAGGTGGACATTTCACTCGTAAAAAACCAATGAAATTCCCCCGTTATAGTTAGTTCAGATAACTATAACTCGCGCGCCCGCAATCCACTGCTGATGATGTCACATATTACATCACTCATGACATAGTCAGTGACATCACTCATGACATCACTGATGACATCATTCTTGTGATAGAGTGGCGGTCGCGCGAGTTATAGTTATCTGAACTAACTATAACAGGGGAATTTCATTGTTTTTTTACGAGTGAAATGTCCACCTAACTATAACCTGTGTGAAACCTATGGTTTTTTTAAGTGAATTTGCAAGGTTTTTTAAATGCTAATTCCTAACTATAACGTGTGTGAAACCTATGGTTTTTTAAGTGAATTTGTACGTTTTTTAAATGCTAAGTTATGTATTTATTAATATATAAATTTTTTTTAAAGGTTTTTCACCGTGCACGCGCTTTGGGCGCACGGTGCGATTCGCGCACCGTGCGCGCACCCTGCGATTTTTATAAAAAAAAAAAAAAAAAATGTTTATTTCACCCATGGGGGTCCTTCTGTGACCCCCTGACAAAGGCTAGGGGGTCAGGAACTCTCTTCCCTGCCCCCTTTTCACGTTTTCCACCTTTTTTCCCCCTTTCCTTTTCAGTGCGAGAGACAAAATGGCGGCCAACACTTCCTGATTTCGACCGATTCGAATGTTTACTGACATCTAACAACCAATCAGAATTTCGCTCGCGCACGGCACCGTGCGCGCACGTGCCCGCACCGTGCGCGCGTATAGATATTTATATGCTTTTAAATGCTATTTTCTCAGGAAATACTGAACAGATTGACACCAGACCTGCAAAAGGCACATCCCTGACCTGAGGACTACCTCTCTGCCAACTTTCAAGTAATTCTGTTCAGCCGTTCGGGCTGTAGCTTGGACTAAAGGTCCCGATGGAAAAATGCATGGGGAAAACGTGTTTTGGGACCCCCCCTTTTTCTCAGCCCCCGCTTGACGAATCCCCCCGAGACTTTCAGGGAAGGAGCGGAGCGCCGCACCTATTTTGAAAATTTCGCGAGGATTCGTCAATTGGCGCCAAAGTTATTCCAATTAGAATGTTGCGGATTTCCTATGGAAACACGGTCCTAACTATAACTATCTACTGGCGACTGCCAGTCGATAATATATATTCTTTACAAAAATATTTTCACTTTACTTCATTACTTTAGCGCCCGTTCTGGGAAGAGCTCCATGGTCCGGCTGCTGGTGGGCCTGACCTTGCCCTATGGCCTCTGCAGCCCCTATTTACACCTCATTAAATCCTGCTGTGCTGCTTAAATGAGGCGAAGCAGCACAGCAGGAGAGTTTAAAGAATTGAACTCTGTTCCCGTTTCTAAGAGCGCCGGTCAAAATGTGAGCCTGCATAACACTGTGATTAACGTGCAGGTTCACCCGACCCTCCCTTAAAAACGGGGACATAATCCAGGCACTACCCAAACCGGGACATTTGTGCAATTTGGAGAAAAGTGTCGGGACACCGTGACACTTCTCCAAAAACGGGGACCGTCCGGGGAAATTCGGGACTTCTGGTCACCCTAGCAATGCCGCCAGTCACAGCGAATTCATCCAGTGGCTGATGTGGGTTGACCCGTTGCCTTATGCTTCATGCTCTAGTGGGTAGAAGAAAATGGATGAAGAGGTCTGGCTGAAAGCCATCCTAAATACATCACATCTATAATTTTAGACCTAAAAATATATGTGCTCACCTTACCTTCCTAGAAACGACTGTGACATGACAACTATGATTAAAAAAAAGAATTCTTAAGTTTAGCGGACAGATATTAATCATGTCACTCCAACAAAGGTCTTGAGTTTTCAGCTGCACACGAGATGAACAAATCCTATTTTTATTATTTGCATCCTGGGATATCGGGGCTACAGGCTCCACAATGCACTGGCCTGGGAAAAACCGGAGAGCTCTGACTCCAAGAGATTTACATTTCTTTACTCTGAAGTCATGTTCTCGTCTTTAAACGTATATTCTTGGCCTATTTATCTTGTTTACTATTATAGTTGAGGACTCGTGGAAGACTGCAATCCCATAATTGGTTTGGATTCCATTTTTAACAGTGGCAACTCCTAGATGGTTGACTATGGTTATACGCTGGCAAAGCTCCATGCCTTTCCAGGTTTTCGTTTTATTTGAGTACTATCCGTCATCTGACCCTCCGCATACAGACACAGAATACTCGCATACTATAAAAAGGCAAGATTGAATGAAAACTGCATAAGGGACGCTATTGGACTAGAATTTAAGCACATAATTCATATGGCACCCAAAGTTCAGCATGAAAAGCTAATGTGTAATGCGCTCTTAAGCCAGCCCTGCACAGCACAAAGAGGATAGTGAGGTGGAAAAAACATTTGGCACGAGTCCATCCATGTTATTGTATATCGGAGCACTGGTTCTCGTAATCACCGCAGTAGACTCCACCTTCTGTCCAACAGACTGCACATAAGCGTTCATCCTAGCTGTAGGGATAGACCGTTAATAAATCCCAGACTCTCTGAAAACTCTCACCTCTACCTACAGTTTGGTACATTGAGCAATCCGATGCAGATGATCACATTAGGAGGTGCATCCTCAGCTGTGACCTAAACTCCTAGTGGTCAGAATGTGCAGGTCTGAGTACTCCAAGGGAAATAACCTGACGCCGGATGCTCTCATGTGAATCTGCAGACTTCCCCTCCGCTCCACTGTTACTGTGGTCCAGCTTAGGGCTTGGTATCCAACTCCTTTCTCAAAGAAGATCACAACTTTCCCTCTCTCGCCACCAGTCCTAACACAATCCATAGAACTCTTTATCTGCTCCATCTAGTGTTCTGTACTGGTCAAACACTGTTATCGTACTACTTAGTAGGCACGTTTGTCATCATATGGGCATTTCTAGTATTGGCTACCACTTATTGGTGCACCTTTCTTTCTAAAATTGAAAAAAAAAAGGTTTGCCCCCCTTGAGACACCCTTCATAAAAGCAAAATTGCAGCATGATCACTATCCTTTCCAGCCTAAAACAGAGGACACTGCAACTAGACGCATGCTTAACATTACATACAGAAGTTAAAAATAAAAAAAAGTGCAGGGTATGCACCACACTTAAAAACAAACATGCAGCATGGCTTGAAATTGTACATGCAGTGTGTTGTGTTGCTCCACAGCAACCATGTGGCCCAAAAAACAACCACGTAAACAAAGTGGCCCCACCGATTGGACTTAAACCCTAAGCTAATAAAAAGTTCAGACTCGATCCACTCCCACCTAAAAAGATCTGGATGTTCTTGCTGCCCTAAAAATTATTCAAAAGCGTTTCCACCACCTCAATATAATTATGGTGTACCCTCAATCTGTAGAATAAAGAGTAGTATGCACTCTCACACATCTTTAAAACGCCACCAGCTAATGCTATGCAAGTCCCAGGCTTTAGCGTTTGCTAATGAAAACGACCCACAGCTGTTTCGCTGCCCCATCGCCTCTAGGAGCCCTGTGTACCATTATCTTAAAACTGTTCTTAGAAGCCTCAATGCTCAGTCCTCTCACATAAAACAGGACCTGCTGTTCACACCATCTCCTTTGCAACTGAACTAAATACTGCTCTGAGGCCCACATTATGTTCACTGAAACAAGCTTTGGCAAAGCCAACAGGTCTTGCCTTTGGGGCCTCTTGGCTTTGCTAATGCTTTTTGGCAATGCGTCTCAGCATCTGCAAAAATAAATAAAGGAATAATTAGGCAACCGGCCACGTCATTTTGCAGGCGCACGCATCACCACAAAAGTACCTTTTTAAAACCTTAATTGCTTTTTTTTTTTAATCCAATGTGGATTGGTACGACCCCTGGCTTGCCCCTTGCTACCCCTGGCACTGCTCTTACGACCCGTAGCCTCAGAGGCCGCAAAGGCAGTGTGAGTCACAAAGGAATTAGAAGACATGTATCTTCAGTAGGCTTTCCTGGTTTTCCAATGCCGCTGGAAACTAGCTACTATTGTGGGTCTGTGAGTTATGCTGCCAAAAGTTTATGAATGCATCATTATGCAATGTGGTTGACTAAATTATGTGGCAAGAAAATGCAAATTATGCATCATAATGTGTACACATTCTGTTGTAGGGTTATTACTCCATTTTGTAATGTTAATAAAAGTAATATTTTATTGTAATTTCAATTACATAGCGCTTTGTATACCTGATGAAGAGCTGAAACACATTCGTGGATGAATAGTATGCTACACAGTGTGGGAGTACTTGATTGAAACCGTGGTCAATTTCCATGTGCCATATATAGGAAGTGTTTTTGTGTTCTGTGGGTGTGACCAGAGTGGCGCTGTCTCTGTGGCGTGTGAAATTCAGTGTTAAAGGTGTGGTGATATCACTTACTGTGATGTCACAGGTTCAAAGGTCACATGATGTCACTTCCGCTACCCCTGACATTTTTGTGAATTGATGTCCATGGTAGGCAAGCGCTTTTTTAGGTCTGAGGAGCTACTAGTAATTTACTGCCTGGCTCGCCCAAAAAAAAAGTGGGCAGGGAAGAAACAGACAGTAGGTGTGGAGGAGGGCAAACGCAGCACATGAGGGGAACCAATCAAGAGAGCAGAGGAAGAAGCCCATGAGGGAGAAAGCAGCACTGATCAAGTGGAGTTTGGTGAGGCCAGAAGCAAAGGAGACCGCTTTCAGCGAATGAAGGAAACAGCGGCCTGGGGAGGGTTTTGGCAGGGGGAAAGCGGGGGCTAGAAGCAAAAGAGTGAGAGCTGGAAAACACATGTTGTCTTATGCAATGCAAAGCCAAAAAGAAAAAAAATAATTCCTTGAATGTGTGCAGTGGAAGAATAGAAGCCAGCCAATAAGAGAATGATCAAATGGCAACCTCAAAATATACAAGCTTGGACAAGAAACCCATTCAATAAGAATCAAGCAAATTAAAGTGACAATACAGCCAACCAATGGTAAGCAATGTGTGGGCTGTAAGGCACTGTTAGCGCCTCATAAGCCCACAGTAGTTCTTCTCCTAGCAGACTGCTGCTGCACTCTCTGGTTGGCGAGATCTCAAAAGGATCTGCAAGAGAAAGATAGAGACAGGAAGTGCCTGGGTGGTGAAAGAATAAGGCACAAGGGGAATTCCAGACAAGACACCTATGGCATTTTGCAATCACTGCAATCAGTAGTGTCTGCAGTAAGCTTCTCAGAATAACTGTAGGTCCTTGCAGTTATTCTTTTACAAATTCACTGCACAAATTGTCAGAAAGCTGTGATGGTAATTTTGCAAATCAAACAAGTGCCTGTCCTGAGTATTACAAACAACTGATCGTTTCACTGTATGCACTGCCATTGCACCTTAAATTATATTTATCTTGCATTGTTCTCATTGTTGGGTCTAGTTAGGATGAACTAACCTCAGTCTGACCCATGTGGTTTAAGTTGGAGAAACAGACACTCAATCAGCAGTCATACCCACCCTCCTCTTCTTTGTGCCTTGTGGCTGCACAGGATGCCATTTGCAGTATTCCAAATAATAATCAGAACTATTTTTTTGCACACTGGATGGCACAGTTTTGTAGGTTTCTAATGCTGTAAATAACGGGTGCCAGACTACATATTGTATAGTTGGTCAGCGCACAGGGTTAGTGCAAGAGCGATGTGCACTGATGAACAGGTGTTTAAAAAAAATAAAAAAGACATATGGCCCAATCTTTCATAGGCAAACATTTTTGTACTTGTCGGTGGGTGCTAAAGTGGACTGTGCCATCTTCCACTGACTAATAGGTGCTTAAATTAATGAGATGATTGAGTCACTTATCCTATTATCAAACTCGTTTGGGTCAGTGTGGGGTCAATTGATCATAACTCAGCCCAACACTAAAAACGACGTTATAGAGGAATTCTAAAACAAATAAAATGAAAAATGGGATGAAAACTGAAGTTTATCTTGACAGACAAATTGCGAGTCGGATAACACCAAGGGAAATGCATTACATCTAGTCTTCAGGTCTAGCTTGAATGCCACTTTATTGCCATATATGGCAAATCTAGATTATATCTTCAAGAGGGACAACAGGTTTGGGGTTAGGATGCAAAAATGTAAGCTTTCTAATTGGTGCTGACAAAAAAGAAATGTGATCTGTGATGTTTAGGTGTTTTCCTTGTGCCCCTGCTGTCATAAGTTTTTATTTTTTATTTTAACGTGACTGTATTTATAGAGTCCATAATGGAGTCTGTCAATCATTGTAATTGCCTTTGTGCAAATGTAGCAACGTCTTTACTCAATTTAATGAATTTGGCAACATGAAGGGCTGAGTTAGCCCTGCCATAAGGGCACAAGAGATTTCAGGAGCAGTCACTTAATGTGCAGAATGATCTTACCAGTTGAGATAGTCTTGTTTGATTGTCTTTAAAAGTGGTGAGTGGCCAACACTTAACCAGGGTGACTCAATACGCAGTGCCCATTGCCGCTAGACACAGTTGTTTTTCTCCTTCATGCCCTTTACTGTGGGCTGCCACCCACCTTTTAGGTGCTGCTAACAGCGCTTGCGCTGTGCTTGTGAAATCTATTGTATTTAATATAATTCTTAAAAAGCGGCTTACCTGGCTCCAGCGCTCATCGGTCCGCTCAGGCAGACCGTCGCCATTTGGCATGCGGCACAAGCCAAGTTAGGGTGGCGGGGGTCTTGACCCAACTCACACCTCTGTGGGACACAAAGCAGCTCGGAAAGCTTGAAACAGCAGGGGCTTTGATAACTGGGACAACATCGGGATCTCTACGATTGGCGACATGTGGCACAAGGGTGAAATAATTACATTTGCACGTCTTCAACAGCAATACGAGCTGGCGCCCTCCGAGTGGTTCCCCTATACACAAATCAAGCACGCCTTGCTATCGAGGCTGACGCCCGGCGTGACAATACCGGAGGCGTCACCCCTGGAGGACAGATTGTTAACGGATTACATGCCTAAAAAGGCCACGTCGCTTACCTATCGTAAGCTGGTCAATAACCTACCGGACCCAATGGGTCCTCTCCGAGAGAAATGGTCCCGTGATGTGGGCGACTTTGATGACCCGGAATGGCGGGAGACGCTGGCCTCACCGCGAGGGGCGGGTATACCATCGAGGCTCCGGCTCGTACAGCTCCGTATTCTGCACCGCTCCTACTACACCAGACACACTCTACACAACATAGGTAGTGCGCCACATCCGTTCTGCTTGCGCGGCTGCGGGGAGGTGGGAAATTTCTTCCACACCATATGGGAATGCCCCGTACTCCAGGTGTACTGGAAGCAGGTGATGCGGACACTGTCGCAGTCGGGGGGAGTCTCGCTGGTGCCGGAGCCTAGACGCTGCCTGCTGAATATATGGGTACCTAACGACCTCACGCGCCAGGCGCAGGATTGGGCTACGCTAGGGATTATGATCGCCAAGCGCAACATAGCCCAAAAATGGGGAGCAGGGGAATCGCCGAAGCTAACCGCATGGGGAATCGACATGGACGAGGCCATGTTTGCTGAAAGGTCGGCCTTCATCAGGCGGGGTTGCCCTCGTAAGTGGAGTAAAGTATGGGGGGCGTGGAACAAATTCAGGGGTGACATCTGTGACCCGCCCTCAGATCCAGATGATGACGCCTCGGACTCAGACCGATGTGGGGAGGCCCAGGGGTGTGTGCGCGGGGAGGTGGATATTAACGATGTATAATGTTGGGGAAATGCTTCCTGAGGGATTGTCTCTAATAGTTGCTACTGCACCGTTCTATACTGTGGAAAACTGTGTATTCAACTGCTGTTCTGTACTGCTGATTGTTTAAAAAAATAAAAACAAATTTAAAAAAAAAAAAAAAAAGCTTACATCCTGCCCTTACTTTTCATTCGTTCGTGTGCTTGGCACGTACTTTTCCTCTGTTTCTATCTGTTGTAGCATAACATTCCCAGTTGTTGTTCGTATGTTCTTCTTATCAGTGTCCCAAGGCCGAAGTACTCCTTTTCGTCTGCTTCAAACTTCTTTGTTTTAATTACGAGCCAGCAAGCCATTTGCAATCCCGTTCTCCTCCCACTCTGTTCTGTGACAGTTTTCACCAAAGAGACACTTGGACTTCACCAGCACAATGAAGGGTGCGACTCTGGCATCTAGAACATGGCGGCGCTCTCGTGATTAATGTGCTGTGCTTTATCACATTCATGTACATGTTTAATTAAATACATACATCACAGGAGTAATATAACTTACAGCAGCTGTTTTTTTGTGTTAGAATACCTCACAGATTGCCTTAAACACATGTTTAGGCTTTTTACTCCACTCCAAGATGGCGGGTAATTATCAGTGTATCCTCGCGTGGCCCGATTTTCCCAGCTGTGTCTCTTTTCCTTTGCAGAGGCGGAGCCCAGCCAGGACACCCAAATGCACCCGGGTGGATTCTTCCTGGGCAGTTCTCCACTTGATCACTAACGTGGTTTTCTGATTTAATCAGGCTTTGACTAGTAGGAATCGACCGGCCTTGCTCATGGTGAGGAAATTCCACTTTGATTACTTAATTATACAGTATCGCGCATCTTTGAGTAGCCTTTTACAGTATTTTATTCCTACGGTTTACCCCATTTTGTGATACTTTGCACAACTTGGCCTGGTTGCACGCTTGTTATTTCTGTCGGACCGCGAGCCCCAGGTCCAAATTATCTTTCATACATTGTTTGTTTTGGTGCCACTGCAAGTATAAATACTTCTTAAGGGAGACTGTGAGCTGGAGGGAGAAATATAATTGTATTCATTCATCTTCCAGTAAATCACCCTCAGTCATCTCGGAATGCACAGCATGGGCTTGGTTTCCTTTCTCCACCAGGAAAGATCCCTTTACATATTTTGCTTTCTCTTGCGTATGCTGACTACACCCTACATAGGTGCTCGAAGTTAGGTGAAGAAGGGACGTGTACCTGCACCCGAATTAAACTATTTGTGACGCTATTGTAGATCCTGTGTTCGCAATCGCAACAATAGTAATTAACTCACATCTGGAACGGGCGCCCTAAATATATATATTTGTTTAATTTGTTAAAAGCTGTTAGAAGTAGGTGGACAATCTTCACAGCTGTGTAGTTTATTTTGATAGATGTGAAAGCAGCAGAACGCCAACTGCATTGGGGACATCAGCAGGGAAAGCTGAAGAACAAGCATTTGCAATGCCAGGAGGTTTTGCCTATGGGAAATCTATTGGCTTTGTCAATGTGTTTTTAACGTGTTGCACAGCAGTTGATTGGCTGTGAAACTTGGCTTAAAGTAAAAATAAAATGTAAAAAAAGCACTTTGACGCGGTGAACTCTGGCCGCATTATAGCGCTTTATTTTTGTTACCGCATCATAGTGTGTTTTTTTGTTTTTTAAGTTGTGTTACACAGCAGCTCAACTGCTTTGCAACATGTAAAGAAACATTTGCAACGTCATTAGATTTCACATAGTCGAAACTTATTTGCTTTGCCAATGCTTGTTTGTTCTCCTTTCATGTACTCAAAAGCCCTACCGCCCACTCAAATTCCCTTAACGTCCGCAATTTTGCACTATACTGCCAAATTGTGTGTGTGTAAAAGCATGCCGATATGTACGTAAGTGGCATATATTTGTGCCCATGGCTCCTCACTTAACATGGAGAATCTCAACCTTGATGTTTGTTAAGCACCGCCACAGAATATGCGTACTGCTTCTCCCTGCAGGCCTGTTTTGCCTCACAAACTGGAGCATGGGAGGGGCTGGAGATTGCTCCATTTGGACAGTAATCTACAATCCACTATCAATCTTCCAAGAGGATTGCTTCTTAATGGAGACTAATGCTGGGCTTTTTCCAAGGAGATCGTCAAGACATCCAGTTCTCACCCCATTAACCTCCGACTAGACTCACACCCCTTTAACCTGGCACCATAACTAAAAGATACCTCTTCTAGTTTTGACCTGCTGAATATTTCATTGAAGCGAGATTGTTAATGCAGAGAACCAAGGGTGTAAGCAAACCACTCAAAAAGAGTACCAAAAAAGCACTTTTTTTTTAAAGATAATATTTCAGTGCATAAGTAGTTGGGGGAAGGTTGAGCCAGGTTGTCAGTGGGGAAAAGGATGAAACGGGGGAATACAGAGAGCGGGGATGGGCTGCAGAGAACCACAGGGGTGAGGGAGAGAACGATAGATGGGGGTTACACAGAAGTCCATTGTACGGACACAGCGCCTCCGGGGAGGGCTGAGAAGTGTTACAAGGGTGTGAAGTAAAACACATGTACTCTCATGGAGAGCTTCACAGATAAGAAAATAATTTTTCCTGGAAAGCAAGCTCTCATGGAGCAAGCATTGAAATGCAATAGGTCTCGCCTTTGATTAAGTTGAAGCCATTTGCTTTGTTAATGGTATTGTATTCTAGCTTTACATTATTTAGTGTATATTTGTGATATGTGCATATATTTGCATATATTTTCTGCCCCCTCGCCCCTTTCGCCTGCCTCATGCTATTGTAATCCTCACTATATGAAATTAACACACATACTATTCTTATATTCATTCACCTCCCAAATTTGAAACACTGCTCTTTTCCTACTAACGCTATGCTTTAAACTACTACACAGCTAACAAAGCAATTCTAACTACATACAACTACAACATATCACAAATATACACTAAATAAGGCAAAGCTAGAATACAATACCATTAGCAAAGCAAATGGCTTTAACTTAATGAAAGGTGAGACCTATTGCAAGGATTTAACCCCTTGGGCTCTGGCTGTGAATGTGCATCTGAGCCTCTTGGGGTGGGAGGAGTTGTGGTCATTCCTTTTGCCTACTTTGGAACCGGCTGCCTTGGCATCTGAGAAGTCAGCCAAAATTGAGCATTTTTAGGAAAGATATTAAATCTTGCCTCTTTGCCTCCCCTCTTCAACTTCCTTCAATTTCCTTACATCACATTACAGTTTCTTACAGCCATAAATGCCAAGACGCCCGTGGGCATTCGTTGCACTTTACAAATATTTATTAATATCAATAAGACTATTGCACATGAAAGAGCAGCCTGGTGCGACACCAACGTGCAGCTCCTCTAAGCTGCCATTGAGGGGCGTCCTCACCCACTGCAGGCTTTATAGGGTGTGAATTATGACCAGCCCCCAAAAAACACAACAATGGTAATTAATGGCATTTTACGCTCTATGCATCCGCATACGTTATCTAAATACATAGTATTGGTGTTGGATTGAGGCAACGTTTTTAATGCAGTCTGGGAGATGC
Source organism: Triturus cristatus (assembly GCF_964204655.1). Classification (NCBI taxonomy): domain Eukaryota; kingdom Metazoa; phylum Chordata; class Amphibia; order Caudata; family Salamandridae; genus Triturus; species Triturus cristatus. Next base: position 502,531,702 of record NC_140588.1, on the reverse strand, counting down.
AGTCTGGCGGAGAGAATATCCCACTTTTGGATACAGGAGTGATGCCAGCGCTTTAGAGACTGGGTCGGCTCCTCCGTTTTGAGCGGGGGTGCATTGCCCCACTATGAGAGCCCCAGGACAAAACTGAAAAATAAAATTGCAATAGAGTTTATTTATTACAGTAACCGACCAGTCCTGATTGGAGTGTCAGGATGGGGCATTGCCACTTCTGGGGGGCGGAGGGGGCCAGGTGGCACCTAGAGGGAGGGGGTGGTGGTTGCTGTGCACGGCTGAGTCCTGGGCAGGAGGGAGACGGAGTGACAATGGTAAGGGGGCCGTCCGACACTCCAACCCTGTCTGAGGAGCGGTGGTAGCCTGACCGGAAGGGGCGGGGCAATAGCCGGAAGTGGTTGGCCAGATATGATTGTACCGGGGGGGGGGGGGGGAGGGAGTTGCGGGCTATGGTGAGGTGGGCCTAGGTCGCAAGTGCAGGGATCAGCTACTAATGATTGCATTTTTTTTTAGGGAGGTCGTGGGGGGGACTTGCATCAATGGGGGAAGGGGTAGGTAGGAAGGACACGGGGGAAGAAAGTTAATGCATCCGGTGCTCTCAACAGGAAGGGTACGTTATGGGGGGGGGGCGAGGTAATGGTCGGCATCCCATCTTGTACCCGGTCTGTTGCTCCATCACCCTACCCCAGGAGCTACCTGTTGGAAAGAGGCTGCTGGTTGGACATCCCCCCCCCCCCTACCTCCACTCTTCCAGGATGGCCTCTGGACTCCCTCATGGCAGATTCCAAGAGCGCCTATGTGTGGCCCCGGTCTCGCACGAAGCGTAGTGGGCTAGGCACATGTCAGGAGCTGGTCACTGGTAGGTGGCGCAGTGCCACGGGATGCCACCGCCCTCTTCCTACTGTCTGGCTCACTTGGGTAGGGCCCAACTGCTCTTCCCAGTGCAGTGAGTGTAGGTGCTTCCTGCCTTACTTCCTGGCCGCGGGCTTCCAGTGTCCCCGTCGTGGCTTCACCCTCTTGCCCAGACTCTGCCAGTTGCTCACGAGTACCGTCTCGACTGGCGATGTTGGGTGTCTCTGCGCACCATGCGTGCAGATTGCACAGTATTATCCGGCGTATTGGTAACGCTGCGTGGCTGCCGCTGAAGGGGGTGCTGCAGGTAAGATTGGGGTGTACACTGTGCCTCAGCCCTGCCGCAGCAGAGTGCCGCAGGGCCGAGTTTGGGTGCATCGACAAAGCTATGAATGGCATTCCGCTGTGGAGCCGGCCTAAGGGGCCTTGACAGAGCGGGGTGCGGTGCAAGAGGGAAACTTCGGGTCAAGGGTTAATTCTGTGTAATTGGAGCGGTGGAGAACTAGAGTGCTGCTTACCAAGTTTCACTATAGTTTGGGGGGCTTCCGCCGGCCCAGTCGCAGGCCCCACCCACGTCGCAGGCAGACTTGCCTGACTTCCGGGCGGCCACGACTGGGCAGCAGCAGCGGCATTCTCGGGCGGCAAATGAGGGGTAGGCTCCCTCGGTGTAGAAATAAAGATAGCATGCGGGGTGGGCACCCGCTAGGGCTCACATAAGCGGGGTGGGCACCCGCATTAATTTATAAAGTAAAACGGTACCTGCGGCGCGCGCTCCCTGGATGCGGCTCTATTGTTCCGCGTGTGTGGGAATGGCCATGGCAGAGGGGGTGGAGTCTCGCCACGCCTGGCTGAGCTGCTAAGGCACGGTCCGCTTTCACTTTCGTCCTTCACGAAAGCTTTCCTGTCTTTATGGGGCCATATGTTTGAAATACATGGCTCCATAAAGATAAGAAAAGCTTTTACCACAAACGTAAAGCAACCGAGCCAGTCCAACTGGGACGGCTCTAAAAGAGAAAACTGTATGTCACTAGATGCTCTTTTCCAATGGCTGGCCACCGTTTAGCATAAACGGTGACGCCAGCCAATGGAAAAGAGGGGCGGGGCTTAAACCTCTCTAGTGAAATCTACCCTAACTCATTAAATCTCGCCAGCGAGACTGCGCATGTCTGCGCAGTCTACGCCAGGCGAGACCTAAATATACAAGAAGCCGATCAGAAACGTAGTAAAGAGGCTATGCTCCACAGGAGGGACAAACAGAAGCTGGATGAGCTAATTAAAATAAACCCAACCAATAGAAAGAAAGCAAATGTGGATGATAAAAGGTAAAGCCAATGGTAAACAATGGTTGAAATTCATTCCTAGGTCAGCTTTCTGCATGTCCCCAACATGACTTTCACAGCTGGACAGCTGTGCTGTCTGGTAAGCTTTGACCTAAAACATTTAGTCTCTCATTACCCTCCTCCGAAACAACTCTGTCCCCTTACCAAAAATATGCTGTGCTATTTGTACGTTAACCCTCCGCATACTATGAAAAATATTCAAATAGATAGCCTCCGACTCCAGAAAAACAGTCACTCACGCCCTCATCACCAGCAGACTGGACTACGGCAATGCCCTCTATGCCGGAATCAACAAAAAACTCCTGCAAACTTCAAACCGTCCAGAACGCCGCAGCCAGACTAATCCTCGATATCCCACGGAACAACCACATCATCCAACACCTCAGCGACCTCCACTGGCTCCCAGTCGAAACAACTTTCAAGCTGCTTACGCAAACCTACAAGGCCCTCCACAACATCGGACCACAATACCTCAACAACCGCCTCTCCTTCCATGCCCCCAAGAGAAACATCCGCTCAGCCGACCTCTACCTAGCCAACGTCCCTCGCTTCTACAGGAGCAGAGCGGGTGGAAGGGTGTTCTCCTACCTCGCAGCCAGGACCTGGAACGAGCTCCCCCTTCCCCTCCGGCGATGCCCAACACTGCACAAATTCAGGAAAGACCTCAAAACCTGGCTCTTCGAATGACCCCCAACAGAGCTGCACCCCCCCTCACCAACGCCTTGAGACCCTAACGGGTGAGCAGTGAGCTTTACAAACCCCTGATTGATTGATTGATTGATTGATTGATCCAGATACTGCTCTACTGACCCTGTGGTGTCTCATTCCCTCGTGCTCTTCAAAAGCCATTTTTTAGATTGTGTTACCAGTTTTTTTATTGCTTCATCATACATTTAGATTACCTAATATTCAAATCTATAGTGACAATCTACAACAGGGGTTCTGAACTTGTGGTCCGTGGACCACCAAGGGTCTGCAATGCCTACTCATGAGGTCCACGATTAGCAGAAAAATAAATATTAAGATTAATAAAGTACATACAAATAAAGAAGCAAAATTAAAACTATTAAAACCTTTTGTAATGGTGAAGGAATGTGAATTTGGAGGCTAATTAAGTTATGACCCTTAGCTTGATTATTTAGAGCAGGCAAGTACAGCAAACAGAATATAGTGTAGACTGTGGATGGCCTAATTTGAAGCACAAACAAAAAGAGCATGTGGTAGGACCAAAAAAGCCAAGTGATATGCTGGAGTTTAGCATATCTCTTCATATTTAAGAATTAGAAAACGGATTTAGTAAAACCGTAAGTAATACTTGTTTCGGTATTTTTGTTAATTGTTTTGAGTTTTAAATTTTAGAAATTGATTATCTTAGGTCTGGCGTCCCTGGCTTCCAGTAATTACTCATTTAGGGTTCCCGGATTCTAGTAAGTACTCAGCGGGGGTCCACAGAAGTCAAAATGTTAAGAATAGCTGATCTACAATATCAGCCAACTTAGAAATATTAGCAGTGTCCATAAGTAAAATAGTTTAAAGCCACATTCCAAAATAATGTGAAAGCTGGAAAATAAAAAAATTAGCATGCAAGTGAATTCCGTATTGTGCTCACTAACCCTTTTCTTTTTGCACGCCACCATGTAGCATTTTTAGGAATTAACATGTACTATGTTAAGCAGTTGATTCAATCACGGCTTTGCCTTTTATAGACATCCATGTATTTTCTACAAATCGTATAAGACAAGTCCTCTCAATAAAATAATTCAAGACCTCTCAAATTATATGCAGGGTTGCCACAGCGAAAGACTGGCAAAACGGACTTGAAAAACTAACCATCTAGTTTTCTGACTTGGTTGATTTGGAGAGCTTGAATCGGCCTCTTTCACTTAAGGTTTCCACCTTTTGGGTGGCAGTGTCCTGGTGATGTTTGTCTATGTGTACTGGTAAAAAATGTAACTGTAGTATGATCTTTGAAAGCATTAATTGAACTATGTTGGTATGTATACTCTTAGAGTGTTTGAACCATGCCTAGATTACTCCCCTTAGCTTATTTCTGCACTGAGGATCTAACAAATTACAGGCCTATAGGTGGTCACCTTTTCTTGTGAAGATTCTAAAAAAGTGGTTCCAACCCAGCTGATGAGACCCCTTATGCCGAGTGATATTCTTGTTTATTAGAGGCAGATTTCAGGCCTGCTCATAGTACTAAAGGTCTACTGATGCTCATGTGGGAGAAGATGTCGAGGGCAGAGTGACAGCAGCACTGCTATTTTTTCTGGATCTCACAGTCATTTTTGATACAATGAATCACAATATCTTGGTGTGACACCTGCAGTTGGGTAGATGTAGTATGGCCTGCTTTATTGGAGGGATTTAGTTCCTTTCTCATGAACGGGACTCTTCATGTGGTTCCCAATGGGGGATAAAAGCCCTGGTGTGCAATTCTGATTTTTGGATTTATTAGAATTCCCTTTTTATCCACAATGTGTGTTTCAAATATTTGTATGAATCCATTCCATGATCTTTTGATGATGCGAGGGATAGGCTTCTATATGTTTGCTGATGACTCCTAGCTGCTGCTCCATAGCTGATATTGAGACTTTGGCTATACTAACTGAACCCATTTAAGTCTGGCTGAGAGAGAACCTGCTGACACTCCGTGCTAACCCAACTGTCCCGTCAGTGGCAAGTTTCTGAAAGTTATCTGGGTTGCACCCCTAAGCGTCAGCAGGAGATACGGCATCAACAGTAACAGAGGTCTCAAGAAAAGACTGCTGTAGTCGGAGTTTCTAAAAAGATCTTGGGCCGCCCCAAAAGATTACAAACTTTGCCCCTTGTTAGTGACTAGCCTGAATTTCTATAATCAAGTGAGCCCTAGCCGCATCATTGGTGAAAGGCTCCAGTTCCAGGCTCTTACTGCGACACGTAAGATTGCCCATTAGGATAGACTGCCACACTGGAATAATATAATCAAAACATACAACAGAGGTAAGACCCTCAGAGCGTAAGATCAGAAATGGTGAAGCTCCGATATTTAAAAAGGAGTACTCTGGAAAGGAAACGTCTTCAGATCTGTGGTCAAATGGTGGAACGCCCTTCAGTATAATGTTATAAAGATAGACCATGGGCTTTTTAAGAGGAATTTTGGGGGAGCTGGGAGACAATGGCCTTGCAGTTTTTCACACGTGGCAACATCTGTACATCTTTGGGTCTTTGCATGCTACAAATGCTATGATTATGACTAATCCTGATTCAGAGAATCTCGATTTGTGGAATTTCACCCTCAATGGTGGAAATTGTAGATTTAGCCTGGGGTGGGTTTGAGGGCACTCCTGGATGGGTCTGACTGCAAAACTAGGTGAAAATCAATACCATCATTTATAGACACATGCTTTTAGCAGGTAGTTACCCAGCCTGGGCATGCTTGTAAATTTACTCCTGTCAAGTGCAGGTGTAAGGTGTTTATAGAGTTGTAATTAGAAGAGAACATTCCTATATTGAGTGGGGTATTTGGAAAAGGCTTCCTCTATGAGAAAAATATTATCCCAGTGGGAACTTTAAAGAAAATGCATATTTGCGGCAAATTCTGTCATGCAGAATTTTGCCCTGGTGGAAATTCCACAGTTGTAAATTTTATGTATTTGATCATGGCATTCATCAGTGTTGTGGGTACAACTTTCCTGCTTTGTGAGCAGGGCCGGACTGGGAACTGAAAGCAGCCCTGGCAAATTTCCCCTGACCAGCCCCCATCTGGCGTGTCGCGAGAGAGTGCAGTAAGCGAGCCCGACCACTACTAGGGGGTTTTGGGGTGGTTCACCCCCCAAGAAAATTTTGGAAAAAGACAGACCAAAATGGTGCATATTAAAGCACATTTTTCATGACATATTTAATTATATCAACTTTCAAAGCACAGTAAATAGTAGATGATGACCTTAAAGAGCACCAGGTTACCCACCCAGTCATATGTGTACCCATAGACATTCTTACAGAGACCACCAAAAATAGACTGAAACATACAAACCTCTATTAGTAAAGGGGGCAGTCCTTTTTGATCTGTTTTAATTCTTTTCGAACATTGTAAGAATTTGGGGTTGTTGGTCGACTGTGGGTATGATGGAGGTGCGGTTTCTCCGTTTGAGTGGAGGAGCGTCGCCCCACAAAGAAGAGCACCAGTCCAGAGCTGAAAAATAACAAGCATTTGCAATGCAATAGGTCTCGCAAATTTTGAAAATTAGAGCTCTTGGTGTTGGAAATGACAATTGGTTTTTAATTTTGTTTTCTGTATATAGTAGAGTGATGATATTTGCATAGTGCTATTTCTATTCATATGAGCTTGCGGCGCTGGAGAACCTGAAAATGGGAAATAGGTTATAGGGGGTGTGGGAGACAAGAGTAATATGCTGGCTGTGGGAAAAATAAGTAACTATGTAATTATATGCTCTTGAAGCCTCAAGATTTTAAACTGGACTATGTATTTCACAAACATGACACACAATCCACAACCTTCTGCATAATCTTAGATTACAACACATTGTAGCTCAAACAAAAAAAAAGCATGACACGTGGTGATGGGCACTGGCATGTTCTCTCTAAAGTTTAATTTGGCACTGTAGAGTTGCTGATTGTTGAATTTAAGTGCTAAACTGGTACTAATGTGGTTAATCTTTTCCCATCCAGTAGTTATTGTTACAGATATTATTTTTAGTAAAGGGGATGATGGACAGAGCGCTTGAGCAAATCAAACACTCACCCCCAGTCAACTGATCTGGGTTTAATCCATCATCATTCTTTAGCTCACTCCACCACCCCATGTTAGACATGGCCATATGATTATTTTTAGTAAAGCCTTTTTTATGAACTAAAAAAAAACCTTTAAACATAGATGCACAGATAGACACACACAAACGTGCAAGCACGGATAGAAAGAAACACGTATACACAAACGCATACATAGAAATGCACACATTTGGAAATAGCCAGCTGCAGTCGCATACACAGATAGATGCAGCCACACAAGCATACACACACACACACTTACGCACAAACACACACATACAGGCACAAGCACATAGAAGCACAGACACACGCTCACATAGACAAGCACATAAGCAAGCATGCACATACATATACAGCATTAACAAGAGGAGATACATTTACAAACTCACACATGCATGCAGATATATACAAGCACGCATACACAGGCACTCCTATATACCTACGCATATGTGCACTCAGATACACATGCATGCAGGCAGGCACACACACAGTTACACGCACACACTCTTGTGTTTCTTGTCTCACCCCTGTGAGGTGTCTTGAATGAAATATTTATTTCAAATTTTTTGCAAATGTAAGCATTTGAAGTGCTTTGACGGAGCAGCGGATAGATGGAGATAACAATAGAGAGAGAGAGATGAGTGTGTAAAATGGAGGAGAACTATATGTAAAACACAGATGGGAGAAATAGAGATACACGTTCAAAGAAACAAAAGATGTTAAGGACAGAGAGCGAGACGGGGTAACATGGGTGGATGGGTATATAGAGAGCAAGAGAGAAAGGGGAGACAGATGCAGACAGGTGAGAGAAAAGGTAGAGGTGAATGTATAAGGTGAGAGAGAGAGAGGTGGAGGGAGAGAGAGATGGATCGACGGGTAAAGAAGTAAGATAGAGCAAGAGAGAGAGTGGGATAAAAAGAGAAGAGGATGTGTAAGGTGAGAAAGACAAAGAGATGAGAGAGCTGAGGAGAAAAGGGATAGGGACATGTGAGATAGAAAGAGAGGGAGGAGAGAGAGTGAGAGATTGGGAGACGTGTGGGCTGGCAAATTGGGAAAGAGGGAGGATGGACGAGCAAGATTTGGAGAGAGAGGGAGAGAGAGAGAGAGACACACTTAGAAAGAGAGCACGAGAAAGTGAATGAGAGATAGGGAAACAGGGTGTATGATAGAGACACAGGTCAGCCAGAATAAAATGTTTGCACAGAGCATGGAAGGTAGAGTGAGGAGCTGGGACGGGGTTTAACAAGTGAGAGTTAAAGGCGCGGAGCCACTGCACTTTTCTCCCAAATACTGCACCGAGGCAGGATCTGAATCTACGGTCGAGTTTTTATTTCTCTTTGAGGTTTTTAACAGGCACGTACAGCCAGCAAGCTTGCCTACAGCTGTTGTTACAAATTTCAGGTAGAAGAACTGGAAAATACAGTTTTGCCTAGGCCTTCAGTAAGTATATCCACCGTCTTGGTGAATGTAATCTTCTTTGCAATTGTAGATTTCTTTGGATTTTTTTTGAGGGGGGGGGGGAGCGAGGAAGGGGGGAATCTTATTTAATGCCAATTGGTTGAAACAAAAAAACCTAATAAAATAATTTAAGTGTTGGAAAAGTTCCGGTTAAAGACAAGCAATGACACTAAAACGCACATATTAAGGCTTTCAGAACAACAATGAAGCAAGTGGCTTGCTGGAGTCCTTCGTTAATGAACACATCTGGATTCCCACTACTCCAGAGGTGTCCCTAGGCAGGTCGAACAAGCGGAACACTCAGGTGGTACTGTATTGCAGGTAGCACATCACAGGGTATGCCAGAAACCTATTTTGTGACAAACCGGGGGATTTTAAGAGTAAAAAGCTGTTAAACTGACAAACAATGACATCTTAAATGTCGCTGGGAGTATGGTAAAAATAAATGGATGAAGAGAAAAAGGAGATGTACTGATAACGTGAGGATGGTCCCAGAGGGAAATGCATGTCCATAACGCAAGGAAACTGAATGAAGAAAAAACCAGGACTAACATTTTAAACAACGCAATGGAGTTGTTTTGTGGTTCGAGAATAAGTCTGCATTGTTTGGTCAATAGTTTGGTGTATGGGAAGGGTAGCTGGTACAGCAGTGTTTGATGTCTGTGAGGAAGCAAAATAAAGAGAGAAACAAGGCAGACGAGAAGACAGGCCAGTGAAAGGGAGCACAAATAATTTAAAAATAAACCCTAATTTAGAAATATGAAAAAGAATAAGAATCTAATAAATCAGTAAACAATAGCTATCAGTGTAGCCACCACAGAGCAGTATTAAACATTGCAGGGTCAGCAATTGAGGGGCTGACTACGTACGGTTGCCAGCAGCAAAGAATTACAACACTGAGCAAAGAAATGCAGCTTTTTATTAGCACGCAAGTGCAAGGTTCTAGCCAGGGCTTTAAGTGGGCCCACAGTTCTAAAAAGCAGCTGCTGTGACGGGTCCCATTCGGGCTCTCCATTTTTGCCCTCGCTGTGAGGGTGAAAAAAATCTTAACTCAGCAGTAGTACCACCTTTCACTGCCTTTAATGTAACTCACAAGTGACTCGTTATAGTTCTTTCAATGTCTCATGTCAGAACTGAAGCATTTTCAATAATCTATACAACGAAGCCATAGTTGTTTTTTCTTCTTATACAACTAACAACTATTGACAAAGCCAGTAGTCCTCGCTTGCTGTCGGTATAATGTAATTTGTTGCATTATATATGTGGGTACAATGACAAAAACAGCAAAATACCTATCGGACGGCACACCATGCTAAGCACAGAGTTTTAGGTTTCGTGCTTTTAAGCTACAGCCTTAATTGTAGAGGGCCACCCGGCCTCTACTAAAGTGTGCGTACGCACGGCACCCCTCGTGACCGGGCTCGGTCCGAGGGTATATAATAAATGGGCCGAGGTCGCACGTGACCTTACGGCCGGAATGTAATGAAGGGTGGTTGTGCCCTTATTGCTGCTGCTAAAGTGTAGGCCGCATACCCCGTCCCAGCACCACTACACTGGCGACGAAGGTGTGTTTGCGGACCCCCGCTGCTGTGTTGCCGTGTCCTGCTGCCCGTGTCTCGCTGCATCGCCAGAGGCGGTGTGCATCGGTGGGCGCGCGCACCCGTTCCTGGCGGTGCGCGTCGAAGATCGCGGCCACTCTGATTCCCGTTGCGGGAGCTGCTTGCGGCGAGTTCCGACGGCTCCGCAGCGTCCCGCGATTCCCGCTGGAGTGCGTGCTGGATTGAAGCTGCGCGCTAGCCCTGCAATCCTACGAAGCAACTGGTAAGGCTGCGCGCACGCGCACCTGTGTGCTGCTCCGACCGGCGCGTCTGCTCCACGTGGCCCGTTTCAGCACCAGCGTGAGGGAAATTGAATGCACGTGGCCCCGCTTCACATAACCAGGTGTGGATAGTTCCTGCTAGCAGGGGGATCTGTTTGCATGTAACCCCACATCAAGTCACCTGTTTCTGTCCCTAAGGAAGGGAGGGAGCCCCCCCCCTTTGGGGTGCTTGAAAACAAGGGCCAGCAAAGCGGAGGAGGGAGCCCCCATCCCATACCTGGTGCAAGGAGGGGCAGCCTGGCCAAGGGGAAAACAGAGCCTGCGAGGGTGCGGTTGGGAGAATCCCTGAGCACAGAAGCCTAATGAGACAGAAACAATGGATATGTTTTACGCCAGGCTCCGAAAGCTCGCGGCCACATGCACGGGCATAGACCACAACGACGAAATTAGAGCACAATTGATTTCTGGATGCAAGGCGGTGGCCCTGAAACGCCTCATCCCGCGACAGCCAGCCATTTCCCTGGACGAGATTTTGATCCTAGCCTGTTCGCACGACTCTCCGATAAACACGCGGAGGAAATGGAGGCAGTGAGGCTACGGTACACGTCTGTGGCAGCGACGCCCAAGCCGGTGCGGATAAAGGAGGAGATGGTAGAGGCCATCCAAAGATGTCCGGTAGGAGTCCAACGACGGGGCACAGGAACCAAGCCCAGTGGAAGGTGCGGATACTGTGGGTTCGACCACGGTGACCAGGAAAGGTGCCCCGCGAGGGGGCAGGCATGCGCGAAGTGCGGGAAAGCCAACCATTATGCCAGTGTGTGCCACGGGTGAGTGGGAAGAACACGTGGCAGTGCTCCCAGAGGACGGCCGGGGAGTCTGAAGCACCTCACACTGGAAGACCGGGAGCCCGTAGATGCCCCAGACAGAGCCGCAGACACAGCCTACTACGAAGACGACGATGACACGTTTGTCATTTCGTTCACCGGACGCACGGGCAAGAGAAGACGACCACCTCCCATGTGCCAAGTCAGCGTCCATGGATTTCCCATACAGGCTCTGATCGACACCGGAGCATTGGTGAACGTAATGGACTTCAACCAATTTGATCTACTACAGCCCAGTCCAGCGCTCATTCCAAGTAGAACCAGGATCTTCACATATGGGGGCACCGAGCCTCTCCCATTGAGGGGCATGATTGAGGTCGAGGTCTTGAGCGAGCCTCGCACGCTGACAGCGACGTTCCACGTAACAGAAGGGGGAACAGGCACGCTAATAGGATGCCACACGGCGGAGGATCTGGAGCTAGTTTTCTTTTCGAGGCAGGTACATGAAAACCATGCAGAAGACATCATAAAAGAATTTCCTCACCTCTTCACGGGGCTAGGCAAGCTCAAGAATTTCCAGGTGAAGCTGCACATTGACAGCAGCGTCCAACCGAGAGCGCTCCGACACCGACGGATACCGCTGCACCTCCGCCCGTTGGTGGAGCACGAGCTGCAGACCCTGGAAGACATGGGAGTCATAGAGAAAGTATTGGGGCCCACACCGTGGGTGTCACCCCTGGTGGTGGCGCCTAAGCCCAAACAACCTGGCGCCTTCCACTTGTGTGTGGACATGCGGCTCCCCAACCAGGCCATTCGAAGGGAGCGGCACGTGACCCCGACGATGGACGACATCGTAGCGGACTTAAACCGAGCCCAGTGGTTTTCTAAACTCGACCTTAACTCTGGATACCACCAGCTAGAGTTAGCTCCGGAGAGCAGGTATATCACCACCTTCTCAATGCACGTGGGCTTGAGGAGGTACACCAGGCTCAGCTTTGCAGTGTCGTCCGCGGTGGAGGTTTTCCAGAACGTGATCCAAGAAACCCTGTCCGGCCTAGTTGGGGTGATCATTCTCAGTGACGATATTTTAATATACTCACAAAGCCTCGAGGACCACCATGCCAGGCTTTGAGCTACAGCAACTCACGGGCTGCGGTCTTACCCTGCACCGGAAGAAGTGTGCGTTCTACCAAAGCTCCATCGATTTCTTTGGGTATGTGTTCTCCAGGGAGGGGCTCCGAGTGGACCCCCGGAAGGCAGCGGCGTTCAGGAATGCTCCAGTGCCGCAGAATCCAACGGCGATCAGAAGTTTCCTTGGCATGGCGACGTACTGTGGGCGGTTCCTCCCAAATCTCGCCACGATCTCAGAACCACTCAGGCAGCTGACAAAGACCGGAGCGCCATGGGCCTGGACGCCGAGGGAGGAAGCCGCGTTTAAAGGAGTCAAGAAGGCGCTGCTGGGGGGAGGAGCCTAGCGCTTGACCAAGATGGCCGCGTGAGCTTAGAGCTCCCGAGACCCTCGCGCCCTCCGTCGACTATCCTGTCTCTAATCCTGATTGTATGCATGGCATCGTGTCGCTGAGTTGCCAGGGAGGCGATTGATGCTGCCTGCGGTCGGATCGTCCATCGGGAACCGGACTTATGACTGGCGAAAGATTGCGGCCTAACTCCCGGAGATGCCAGGGGCTAGAGTTGGCAGGATGCCCGACTCCTAGTTGATCAACAACGGCCTGGTGAGGTGTGAACTGTCGGACGGAGGCCCTCGCTCTTTCACTTTCGGTTTCGTTCCCTTTGTCTGCCCGGACACTGTAGTGCTCTGGGTGGCTTTATAACCCCGGGGACGCTCGGCGGGCTACTTTGGCAGAACAAGGCGGACCTGCTCACTCTTTATACCTCTCTCTGAGAGGGGACGGTCTTCACTGCATTGGACTGCCTGGAGTCCATTATGTCGGGCAAGGCAGAAGGAGATCGGCTGAAGACTAAGTCCACCAGGCGGGGAACGTATTCCCAAGTCAACAGTATGGACCGATACGCCCTCCTGAAGACATCGCCGAGTGGATCGAGCCAGGCGCCGGATGCCCAGAAGGAGGACTCGCCTGGGACACCGGAGCTCTCCCTGCAGGATGTCATGGGCGCGCTTGATGGGATGCAGACCTCGATGGGGCGGCAATTCGAGGCCCTGGCACATAAGGTGGATGCCATCCTGGTGGATGTCAACTTGATCCGCTCGGACCTGGGCAAGACAAACGAACGCGTTAAGGACCTGGACCACAAGACCACGGGCCTCACTGATGAGGTTGCGGATCTGCAGAACAAGGTCCGGAAGCTGAGGGCCGAGAGTGACCTCGCCGCCCGCCGGCTGGAGGACTTCGAGAGCCGGTCCAGGCGCAACAACGTGCGCGTCATCGGGGTCCCGGAGTCCTCGGATGAGGCTTCGGTGGACCTGCTTGTGGAAGATTTGGTCCTCAATCACCTGAAGCCTAAGGGCCTTGGAAAGTTTTTTGCGGTGGAAAGGGCCCATAGAGTGCCGGGCGGACGGCCCAAGGCGGGTGCCCCGCCGCGGCCGATTGTCGCCCGGCTCTTTCATTTCCGAGATCGGGACGCTATCCTGCAAGCTTCGAGGGTGACGGGCCCAGTCCCCTTCCAGAATGCGTCGGTGAATTTTTATCCGGACTTCACCCAGCAGGTGCAGAGACAGAGACAGAGCTTCCTGGGGGTGAAGCGAAGACTTCGGGAACGGGACCTAAAATATGCCATGCTTTTCCCCGCCAGACTACGGGTGGTGCATGAAGATCGGACATTCTTTTTTGACTCTCCTGTTATGGCCGACGAATGGCTGGACGCTTTGCCCCGGCGACGGACCGGGGACGACACAGCTGAGCATGGAGACAGTGGCCGGGATGGACAGGGCTGATATCTCAAAGCCGGCCTGACTTGATTTGACCATATTTGAAGATTTGAACAGAGTGCAGTAACTGTGGAGGGTAGCGGGAGGACGAGGGGTGCTCTTTTCCTCCCTTGGGGTACTTTTTGTAGATTTTTGTTTTTGTAGGGCGACAGGCACACTGCAAGTTGGGGGGGCTTTTTAAGCTGCAGCAGGGGTGCAGGGTGGGGGGAGTTATGGGGAGTTTGAATTTGTTGTTGGGGGGTTTATTTCTGCAAGGCATGATGATTATCCTCAGGGTTGTTCCATGGTGGCGCCTCGGGTGTGGGGTGGGCCTCTTTCCGTTTGAGGATGGGGGGTAGAGGCCTAAGTGTTATAAGCTGGAATGTTAATGGTTTGGGGGATCGCATTAAGAGGGGGATTGTTTTGCAATTTCTGAAACGCTCAATGCCAGACGTTGTACTGCTGCAGGAGACGCATCTCATAGGCAATACGTGCTATGCCCTGAATAGGAAGGGGTATAAATTCATTGCACACTCGGGATTTTCTTCTGGGTCCAGGGGTGTGGGCATCCTTGTTAGAGCATCGCTGCCCTTTGAGGTGGACTCCACCATTGTTGACGATAGGGGGAGGTTTGTGGCGGTGGCGGGGCGGTGGGAAGGAAGGACTTTGGTTTTGGTTTCGGTTTATGTCCCGCCGGCCCTGCAGGCCGCCACATTTGCTGAATTGGGCAGGGCTTTGCTGACTCTCCCGGGGGGCATGCTGGTAGTGGGAGGGGATTTCAACGCTGTGGGCTCCGGACTGCTGGATAGATACCCGCCCAGGGACACAGGGGGGGCTCAGAAATGGCTTCCAGACCTCCTGGACACATTTGGCCTGATAGACTGCTGGAGGCTCCGGCACCCCACACAGAGTCAATACACGTTTCACTCCGGGGCGCATGGTAGCCTCTCCAGGATTGACTACCTGCTCACTCTGGCCGCACATGCCTCGTTGATATCCGAGGCGAGGCACATGGCACGTGGTATCTCTGATCACTCGCCAGTGTGGATCCGGCTGGATCTCGGTCGGGAGGGAGGAGGGAGGGTGGCCCCCATTAACCCATGGTATTTCCGAGACCCCAAGATGCGCAGCGCCCTGGTAAAGAAGGTAGATAATTACTTTAAGGACAATCTGGGAACCGTGGACTCGGCGATCTCGCTGTGGGAAGCTTTTAAGACCGTGCTTCGGGGGGAGGCCCTCTCCCTGGTGGTGACTGCCAAGAATCGGAGGGATTGCGAAGTGCGGCAAGTGGAGGAGGAGATTGCGGCCCTTGAGGGGGATATGGAGGAGGAGGTCACAGAGTCCTCATTGCATGAGCTTTGCTTGAAGCAGGCGGAGTATAGGGACCTGGTGACAGAAGCCGCCAAGACCCTTAGCAGGGAACAACAGGGCCGTCTGTATGATGTTGGAGATAAGGCAGGGAAACTCCTGGCGTGGCTGGACAGGAAGGAACGGGTCAATAGAGTGGTGCCAGAGTTGATTGGAGAGGGGGGAGAGGCGATTGTGGAACCTGAGGGGATTGTGGAGTGTTTTGCGGAGTATTTTCATAGGGTTTATTCCTCTGTGTCGGACAGGCCGCCCGAAGACTCGACTGATCTCCTCCGTGATATCGAGTTGCCCTGCCTCTCTGACATAGATAGGGACGATTTGGATGGCGACATCACGGTTGATGAGGTGGCGGGGGCGATTCGTGCGTTGAATTCGGGTAAGGCCTCTGGACCGAACGGACTGCCGATCGATCTGTACAAACTGTTCCCGGATAGGGTCGCCCCTCACCTGCGCGCCATGTTTTTGGAGGCGCGGGGGGATGGGATCCTTCCGTTGGATCAGCGGTTGGCGTCGATCGTGGTCATACATAAAGAGGGTAAACCCCGAGATAGATGCGCCTCCTATCGGCCCATTTCACTCCTCAACGCTGAGCCGAAAATTCTGGCCAAACTCCTGGCTACCCGTCTGATTAGGGTACTTGGCGATCTGGTCCACCCGGATCAATCTGGCTTTATCCCGCACCGAAACACAGCATTGAACCTTAGGCGTCTTCATGGCGTCATCGCCAGGGCGGGCACGCTGCGTGAACCGGCTGTTGTGGCATCTCTTGATGCCACGATGGCCTTTGACACGGTGGAGTGGGCATACTTATGGGCCGTGCTGGCCAAGTTTGGTTTCGGTCGCGGGTTTGTGAGTTGGGTCCGGTTGCTGTACGAGGGGCCACTAGCGAATGTTGTGGTGAATGGTCGGGCATCTACTCCGTTTCAGTTTGGTAGGGGTACTCGGCAGGGCTGCCCCCTGTCGCCTCTGTTGTTCGCCCTCGCCCTTGAACCGTTGGCTGCGTGGATACGTTGGCACCCGGATATACGGGGCCTTCGGTGGTCGCCTGATCACGAGGACCGTATTTCGCTCTATGCCGATGATATCCTGTTGTATCTTGCCTCACCGAAGAAGTCACTTATAGTGGTCTGTGACGTACTCGCATCGTTCGGTAGGAACTCGGGGCTTGTGATTAATTGGGGCAAATCGTATTTGTACGTTCTTAGTGGCGAGGTCCCACCGATCCCTAGAACATGTTCGATACAGGTTGCCCAGCAAGGTTTTGTGTATTTGGGGATTTTTATATCCATGGATCCTGTTGTGCGCTATGAGAGGAACCTGCTCCCCCCCTTGGCACGCTTGAGGCGAGATGTTGAAGGTTGGCGGAGGCTGCCGCTCTCCCTTGTTGGGCGTGCGGCCCTGTTCAAAATGATGTCCCTTCCCCGCTTCCTCTACGCCCTCCAGAACACCTTGGACTGGGTACCGGCCAAATACTTTCGGGAGGTCGAAGGCCTCCAAAGGACGTTGTTGTGGGATGGGCGGCCGCGAATAGCTATTTCAAAGTTGACGCTCCCATGGTACGATGGGGGCATTGCGCTCCCAGACATCCGACGGTACTATTGGGCCACGCAGCTGAGCGCGATCAACCATGGGTTTTACGGCCCTGCCCTTAGCCCTGGGTATGCCATGGATAGGTGGCTGCTGCGCGGAGGCAACTACTACAGGGCGTTGTATTCGCGGTCCCTAGACTCGTCCCTCACGGGGCCCACAGGTGTGGCGGTGCGCGTATGGAAGATGGCGACCGACTCGCTGGGCTGGAAGGATAGGCTCACCCTCGCTACCCCATTGTTTGAATCGGAACGGTTGGGAAGACTCTGGCACACGAAGGGCTTTGATAAGTGGGACCTGATAGGTATATCCAAGGTGGGAGATGTGCTGCATAAGGGGAGGGTAAAGTCCTTCGAGGAGTTGCAGACTGAGTTTGAGCTAGGGCCTTCAGAGTATTTTAGGTATATCCAGCTGCGTCACGCCCTCCGATCAGTCCTTGTGGAGGGTGAGAAGGTGCCGGAGTCCTCTCCCCTTGAGGACCGAGTCCTTGATGGTCATATGCCCGAGAGCACGATTTCGCTCATATATAAGAAGTTGATAAACGTCCGGGCAGACTTGCTATTGGGGCTGAGAGAACAGTGGACCAGGGATGGCCTCGAGTTGGATAATGAGGACTGGCAGTCAGCGGTCTCTTCGCCTAAGGAGGTTGCGATCCCGTCGCGTCTGAGGCTGGTGCAGCTTAAAATACTGCACCGGGTGTATGTTACGGGGCCAAGGCCAAGGCTGGTCCACATGGGATTCTCGGAGGACGGCCTGTGCAGAAGGGGATGTGGTATGGTGGGTACTTTCCTCATCTGGGAATGTGGTGTCATTGTGGAGTTCTGGAGGAGAGTCCATGCAGTTATGGGGGAGGTGACGGGCATTGTGGTACAGCCGGAGGCGCGGTGCTGCCTCCTGAACGTCTGGGGCCCCACTGATCTCGATGAGGCGCAGACCCAATGGGTGACTCTGGGTAACATGGTAACATGGTAGCTAAAAGGGATATCGCGCGATTATGGGGCTCCTCGGGAACCCCTACACTGACCGCGTGGAAGGAGAACATGGATTGGAGCATGTTTAGGGAGAAGACGGTCTACTGCTCTAGAGGTCGCCCCCGGAAGTGGCATGCCATCTGGGGGCGGTGGAACCAATACAGGGGGGGAATATGTCTTGCCCCGGACCTGGAACCTCCCGAGGAACAGCTTTCCCCCTGACCTACCTTCCAGCACAGTTTGGTTTTGGTAACCGTTCTGGGCCTCTGCTGTTCCCCTTCTTCCTCCGCACACAGTCTTATACTTAGTAGATGAGTGGGGTCCTGCCTCCCCTGGGGGCTTTCGCCATGGGATTTCAATGTTTCTGCCTTGCTGGGGTTTGTTGTGTGTTTTTTTTTGTGTTTATTTAAAATTGGACCTTTGCATTACTCATCGTACTGTATCTGGGACACATTACTGTATCTAACTTGCAATGCTGCCGAACCCTCGGGCTGTCGGCTGAATAGCTGTGTCCTGAATTTCGAAATAAAGGTTTTCAAAAAAAAAAAAAAAAAAAAAAAAAGAAGGCGCTGCTGGACCAGATGACAATGGCATACTTTCATCCCCGACGAAGTACGTAGCTAGTGGTTGATGCCAGCCCAGTGGGGCTCGGCGCGGTACTTCTGCAAGAGGCTCGGCAAGGAATCTATGTGCCAGTTGCGTACGCCAGTCGGGCGCTGACACCGACGGAGACACGGTACGCGCAGATTGAGCGCGGGGCCCTGGCCATTCGTTGGGCCTGTCAGCACTTTCACCTGTATCTGTTTGGTCACCCTTTTAGAGTCGTGACAGACCACAAGCCTCTACTGCCGCTGTTCAGCGGGTCGAACAGACTAGCACCACCCCGGATTGAGCGGTGGGCTATCCAGCTGCAAGCCTACTCGTTCCAACTGGTGTTCCGCCCGGGTGCCAACAACCCCGCGGACTTCCTCTCAAGGCATCCGTTGCAAGCGGAGGAGGGACCGCCATCGGAGGACAGCCTGATGACGGAAGCGTTTGTACAAATGATCGAGAATGACGCTTGCCCGTTGGCGGTCACCAAGGAAGATCTGTGCAAAGCCACGGAGTTGGACCTCACGCTGCAGCGGGTCAAGGAGGCTCTCACTGCCGGACATTGGCACAGGTTTCTGGACGGAGTGGCTGGCCTCATCGAGGAGGAGCAGAACGCTCGAAGACCGCTATGGAAGGTGCGCCATGAGCTCAGCATCGGAGAGTCTGGTCTGGTGCTCCGGGGCCAGAACATCGTGGTCCCGCAAAGTCTTCATAGCCGCCTCGTGTCCCTAGCTCACCAAGGTCACCAGGGAGTCGTGAAAACGAAGGAGAGGCTCAGGTCCAAGGTATGGTTTCCGGGCATGGACCGGTTGGTTGATGAAGAGGTGCGGACCTGCCACTCGTGTGCCATAACCGGAGCCGATCCTGTCCCCGCACCGGTGATCACGGAGGAGCCATGCAACACACCCTGGACTTTGGCAGTTTTCCCGACGGGCGGCACACGATGGTCGTAATGGACTCATGCACAAAGTTCCCGGTGGTCGAGTTAGTGTCATCCACTGCGTAAACGCATGTACAGCCTGCCCTCGAGAAGATCTCCGCAACCTTTGGGCTACCGGAAGAAGTAAAATCGGACAACGGCCCGCCATTCCAAGGTCAGGAATTTCAGGACTTCCTGCAGAGGCGGGCGATTAAACACAGAAGAATCACACCTCAATGGCCTCAAGCCAACGGGGAAGTTGAACGATTTATGAGAACCCTCAACAGGGCAATGCGCATAGGAATGGACCGTCATCAAGACCCGGAGACTTGCCTCCATCAGTTAGTGTTTGCATACCGGCAGACGCCACATTCGACAACAGGATGTGCTCCGGCCACACTCCTTCTAAAGCAATCCCCTCGGGATCTCATCCCGGAAGGTTCCAACTGGGCACCACCTGGTCTAGACCCTGTAAGAGCCCAGCAGAGGTGCCAGCAGACCAACGACAAGGCTACCCTCAGCCGAGGGGCCAAAGTCCCAGCCATCCAGGTGGGGTCTCGGGTGATTCTGAAAGGTAGGCATCCTGGCTGGAAGTTCCGCACATCGTATGAGCCAGAAGAGTGGAAGGTTACCCAAGTAAATGGAACAATGGTCACCGCCCAGAGAGGGCGGCACACGGTGGTGAGGAACGTGTCGTGGTTTAAGGTTGTGAAGAGTAAGCCGCATGGGAGGTCCGGAGCCCCAGAGGAAGAAGAAGAGGACATGTCTAAATTCACAGACATGAACGCCCGAGTCCAGGAGCGAGTACAGTGCTGCAACCTAGCCAAGACGCCGAGAGTCACATGAGCCCCAGCCAAGAGAGGGTACCGGAGGACTCCAGCTTGGAGGGACCTCAGCGCTGTGCCACCCCAACGCAAAGGGGACGGCCCGAGGCTCGATGAGCACGTCGAACATTACAGTCTCTCTCTCTCTCTCTCTCTCTCTCTTGCTTTCTTTCTTTCTTTCTTTCCCCTTTCAGCTAAAGGTTTGGAGGGATGTAGAGGGCCACCCGTCCTCTACTAAAGTGTGCGAAGAGTGGTTGTGCCCTTATTGCTGATACTAAAGTGTAGGCCGCATACCCAGTCCCAGCACCACTACATTAATAACACCAGCCATGCCCCTTTGAGAAATCCGCATGTTTTTTGATCCCACTTAAAGCCCTGGTTATGGCCAAAAACTTAACGCAGACATGGCAATACAACCGTAATGTGGTGCCTCACAATGCTCAGCAAACGAACGCATACACAACCTGCTGCTAGCCTGCTACAAAAAACACGATAAGTTGGTAAATATTTAAACATGCTTGTCCATGTAAAGGGTTCTTACAAATCAGCATGAAATATCGGACGTAACAAAATATTTTCCTCACCCCCAATCAGGCCACCTAGCTCCTCTCACTCACAAACAATCAATCAGGCCTGCCTGCTCACAATCACAAACTGGCCTGCAGGCTCGCATTCATCCTCCCGGTCGTCTCTCCACTGCTGCGCAGCACAGGACCGGGCTGGGGCCTGGTACTGTATTAATTAAATTACCTTCTAGGCTTCTACTCGACCCGGACGCACCCAGCGGGAGCCTCGCCCTCAATGCCTTAATGCGCATGACAAATTTGCAGCCCCACGCCCCCACCCTAAGGGTGAAGACTAAGAGCGTGGCGCGCAGACACAGAGACATCTGCGCTGCGCACCGGCACCATCACCTGCCTGCCTCTGCCAGCAGTGCAGTTGTGCTTTTTCCCCCCGCAGTCTAGGTCAGACAGACTACCACCGTCTGACTCTGACTCACGGTCACGGAGTCAGTCACGGCCCAAAAATAGTCCGCAGTCAGAGGGGGACAGTTTTTCTGGGGCTGCCCCAGCAAAACCGGCCCCCTCTGAAACGAGCATTGGCATAGCCAATAGGTCTCGCCTTTGGGACCTTATAAGTGTTTAGCCATGCAACAGTTGCATAACCAAATACTTATAAGGTCCCAAAAGCGAGACCTATTGGCTATGCCAAGCTGGCCGTGAAAGTGAAAGTGATCGCGATTACGATCACAAACAAACATCAAAGCGGCCGTGCGGACGCGGCCGCGAAAGTGAAAGTAATCGCGGTAAAGTGCGGCGCCCGCGCACATGCACTGTAGCTCTAGGCTGGCCTGGTAGCACTTTTTGGAGCCCTCTCAATAAGTCTCGCCAGACCAGCGCATGCGCTGGGTCAGGTGAGACCTAAAAAACGGCCTCCACACCATCCGGCCTACTGGGGGATTGCTGGCGCCCGGAATCACCAGTCCGGCCCTGACTATGAGCCTACCCCTTTAATAATCTACCTCCTTGTGATAACCTGCAGGCTATTGGCGATGAGCTGGAGAGCATCCCTACCAAAAAAAAGTGTTGTATATCCCGAGAACGTTTTCTCCATACAAATCACCTTGTTTTTCTCCCCCTAGGAGCCAGACACTTTACATAAACAGGCTTGACACCCATGGTGACAAGTCAACATTTTCTTGCTCGGTTGTCATTTTGACCATCACAAGATAAACACATTGTTGAACCATATCCATTCTCGTATGACCAAACATCACGGACGCACAATTGAGTAGTCTGACGTGTTGACTTTGCTAACACTTGTCTTCTGTGTAACAGGGAACATCTTAGTTACTTGTTGTTGCTTTTTGTGCTCTGTATTTCCTGAGCCTTACCTGGCACGCAGAAGCCAGAAATAACCAAGGACTGAAGTAGTGAGCTGTGAAAAGGTCAGATTTTCCACACTGTGTGAATAAATAATCGACCGTTCATCACCAAGAGTAGAGAATAGTCCATTAACTTTGACTTTACAGCGGGAGATTACATGTCTGCTCCACAGAGGGCGGCGCAATAATACGCCTCAAAACAAATTGCTGGCAAATTCTCATTTCGTTTCTGAATAATCGGGAACAGTCCATCCATTTGAAAGCTTTAAGTGGCCTTTACCAAGACGCCCTTCCGAGCCAAAGAGGGCACTTTATTTCATTCCAGGCACCATGCCAACATCTGCTAACTCGACTCAGTAAATGGGATTTCTTGAAAAAGTTCATGCAGCTACATTACTTAGCAAATAAAAGACCGTGCTTCTCGCCAGGTTCTCTAACTGCAGTTTCACCCGCTGTGCTGGTATGTTTGCATTATTATGGAGCCTAGAAAGGATAAGACGTTGATATACATCGCAGTGACGTGTGGATAGTGTGGCACTATCATCATTTTTAGCTGCTTTGTGTTGGTACTTGTTACTGTAGTTGAGTGTGAGGAGTGGCCTTGACTCACGAGAGGCGAAGTTAGAGTGGGCAATGACGCAACACCCATCCCTGAACCGTGATAATACATGGCTTATTGTTCTTGACATATTTGCATATATGGTCTGTGCCATGTTGTTTTTTCATGTGTAGTGGTTACAAACAAAGGCATTACAATAGAGCCTGGATACAAAGGCTTATGTAACTTTGAAGAGACCTCTTGACTATCAGCGAAATTGTTTGCTCTGTCAAAGCATTGTAACATGCATTCTGGAAGAGAGTAAGAAGTGTTTCATGTGTACTGTGCAAATAACATTACATTTAACTTTTGTTCTCCCCTAAGAACATTTTGGAGCCAGAAAGGCCAAAACCAAGCATTTTTCAACACATTTTTCATATATACATACATAAGCAGCCAGCATACATACATGAGCAGCCAGGCTAGAAAGCATGAGAATTTCACACACAAGCATGCAGGCCAGAAAGCATGGTAATGCCACACATGAGCACCCAGGCCAGAAAGCAAGGAAATGTCACACACGGCACAAAGGCCAATAGTGCTGGAAGACTTTTCAAAGTGTTGGTGTTGCCATCAATGTTACATCACTGAAGTCATGGGATTGGGAAAAATTCAAGAATCACACAAAGAACAAGGGTAGCAAATGAGTTTCGCCTATGCTGGTGAGGGTGTGGTTCACAGTGGAAAAGGTCAACATTTTATCTCAGCACATGACATCCCTTCTGAACAGATCAGATACTGTGACAGATAGGGAAGCCTACATTAACCATCTGTGCAGGTGTCTTGGAAGCTAAAGACCCTTCTTTAGCAGATCTGAGCATTCCCACACACCCATTCAACACCACTAAAAGCGAGATCACAGAATTGATCAGATGTCTTAGGAAGCTCCGCTGGATCATTTCCATACTCCAAGACCTCCATTGGCACCACTGATCAACCACATTACCTTCATTATCTGTTGCATCTATAGATGGACTGGATATTTACACCCAGCCTGCCACTCTACCTTATAGACAAATGTAAGACTTCATATAGTAAGCACAGCACTTGCGGTCTGATCATTGTCCGACTAAGGATCAAAAACTGCAAGAAAAAGAACCAGAAGACAGGCCTTCCGCATCATGCATTTTAGTTTAAAATAGCACCCTTTCGAAGACCTGACGAGCACCATAACTATGACTCTTTGCTTGTCCCTGAACCAGATACAACTTCCCCATATGACAATGATAATTTTACCACCTATTATTTTTTAACCCTCTATTGTTTTATAGCTGTACTTGCACTACAAAAAATACCATTCATACATGTATCCCAAGGATCGTTTCATTTCAGCACCCGATTAGTGTTGGTTTGTCATGGCGCAAACTTACTGGATTTCCTAACCAACCTGTGACTGACTGAACAAAAGATACTAGGGAGCATTGTTCTCTTCCAGGACATGTAAAGAGACTTGTTCGATGCAAGCAAAGATATACAAGTACCACTCACCCCCAAACACGAAACAGGGGAAAATCAAATGCAAGGTGTAATCTACCCATTTGTTGAAACTCCACTCGTTACCAAACACTGGACAGGGAATTCATTTACAATGACCAGTATCTGGCTGTCAGTGCCCTAAAATCTCTGCCATGCAAGGCGATGTCCGTACTAAACAGACATGTATTTGTTCTGAAACCACAAGGACACGCTGTCCACATGTACCCAAGCTACCTTCATGTGCGTGTGCATGCGTGCCTATTTAGTTTAAAGTGCACTCAGTGACAGCCTACGTGGCTCGAGGGTGCTGGATTGTACATTTAAATTATTTTGCCCAATGAATGTACGAACATTTTTCACATGATTTTAAAATACTTTTGAAAAACGTAAGTTACACTTACTTAATACTATGGAGGCACGTGAAGATTAATAATGCTGCTTGTTTCTCCTGTGTCAGTCTCTGACTGACTGGAGGGCGCACTGCGCACTATGCTGCGGTGCTGGTGGGCAAACTTGGGAAGGGGACGCAGATCATTGGTCTGACTAGCGCCCTAAACTATCACTGTCATTGGCGCTCCCGGATCGTTTCCGGCACTGCGTGCACTGCCTCCATAAGGTGGGTGGCGGCGCCCAAAGTGTGGTACATACGCACACTACTAAATCCAACAGTGACCTAATGACCGCCATTGGTGCCTTTTCCCTGCACAGAGGTCAGAGTGCATAGACTGTCACGGTGGCCTGTAGTGTTCAGTGCGGGGTGGTGGTCTAGTCCACCGCCGAACAGAGCCGCAACGTACACACAGGCGCATGACGTAATGCGCCGGGATAAATAAAGAAGGCGAGGCCCGGCAGCGGTAGTCGGGACCGCGTTGAGAATCCTAACGCCTGTGTCGCTCCTTTAATTAGCGTTCGCAGTGCGCACGCGGCACCCGCCAGCTGAGAGTCTTCACACTGGCGACGAAGGCGGTAACATTCACACGCTATCGCGGAGTGAAGCATGGCTACAAGGCCCCCCACAGAGGTGTTGCTGTGCCTGCAAGTGGTACAGGGTTCTGCTACCCTGCCTCCACCTGCCTCCTGGGGCCGGCCCTGAGGTTCTGCCACCCCCACTTCGCTCCACCTGTGCCTGCCCAGCCTAAGGGACACCCCTGCCAAGTGGCTACTCCGCCCCAGCTGCCCCCTGCTGGACGTCCACAGCCTGCACTGACAGGTATTGCCTGAGAGGTCTGGCCTGCGCGCTATCCGGTCACATCTGCCCTCGGTCAGGCGGCTGCCGTTTCTGCTGTGGTGTGGCAGTGCTCGTGCCGTGAGGTGTACCCCAGCAACGTCCTAATGGCGGCGATCCCGGCGATCGAACCATTTGTGGTAGATGGCGCACCCTGGTCGCTCGCCCTGAAATAGAAGGACTGGACGGGATGCCTTCAGTTCTACTTCGAAGGGGCAGGCATCGCCTGCGAACGGCACAGAGCTCTACTCCTACACCTAGGAGGTAAGGACATTCATCGCATCTACAAGACCATAGTGGAGGCCACGCCCAAGACGTATGTGACGTTGAATGCCCTAAATGCACACTTCGAGCTTATGGCGAACAAGGACTATTAGCGAGTCATCTTCCTCCAAGCTAAACAAGAAGCGGGGGAAGCGTTAGGCACATTCCATGGTCGCCTGAAGGAACTGGGGGGCACGTGTGGTTTCCAGGATGCACAAGAACAAATCCGAACCCAAATCATCCAAGGCTGCTATTCCTCGAAGTTAAGAGAAATCATCCTCCAGGAGTCCGGCAAATTGTTAGCTGACATTTTCACGCTGGGAAGATCGAAGGAGTGGTCAAAGGCCCGGGCATCGCACATGGAAGCTGCACTCCATCGCCCCATAAAAGTCGAGCAGGCGAACGTGGTGAAAGCCAAATCCACTCAATACCCTGGCAAACGCACACAAGACAAAGTAAAGGAATGTGGATATTGCGGAGGCATGCCCCACCGCATGCAGGACTGCCCAGCGAAAGGAAAGAAGTGTACTGCCTGCGGCAAGGTAAACCACTTTGCGGCCGTATGCAGGTCATCGAAGCCACAGAAGGAAACAGCCCAAGTGGTAGGGGAATCACCTGACAGTGAGGACATGGATGATGACACGGGAGACTATCCTGTCCACTACGTACTCGCAGTAGACCACCCGCCGAAGAAAAGGCGCAAACTTCCGAGATGCCGCATAAGGATCCACGACCAAGAAGTGCGAGCCACGATAGACATCGGTGCGTCCATAGAGCTAATGGCCGCCAACGTGTACAGGAGCCTCAATCCATGCCCACAGCTAAGAGAAGCCAAAATCCGCGTGTTTGCGTATGGGCAGAAGACGCCCATACCACTAATGGGATGCTTCAAAACCGAACTTCGACACCAAGGTCTGAGCATCCCCACCATGGTATACGTGACCGAAGAGGGAAGCGGCATGCTGGTCAGTGGCTACGCAGTGGAAGAGCTGCGACTTGTATCCTTTGCCCTCGCCGTCCAAGAAGAAGAGTTGGCAGCCATCTTGGAAGAGTTTGACGACGTCTTCCAAGGGATAGGGTGCCTAAAGGGCAAAGATGTCTCCCTCCACATCGACCAATCAGTCCAACCGGTGGCGCTGAGACCCCGACGCATAGCTTTCCACTTAAGACAAAAAGTGGAAGAAAAACTAGAGGCGCTGGAACGGCAAGGCATTATAGAAAAGGTCAGCGGGCCCTCTCCCTGGGTATCTCCAATCGTAGTGGCCAGAAACCCGAAGCAACCAGGCCAAGTGCACATCTCCGTAGACATGCGCCTGCCAAACGCAGCCATCAAGAGGGAACGCCACTTAACCCCCACCATAGACGACATCATCAGTGAGTTAAATGGTGCTGTCTGGTTCTCGAAAATTGACTTACGATCAGGATACCACCAGTTGCCCCTACATCCCGAATCTAGATACATAACCACCTTCTCTACCCATGTAGGCCTGAGAAGATACAAAAGGCTGAACTTCGGGATTTCAAGTGCCACCGAGGTGTTTCAGAACACCATTAGAGAGGTCCTGAGCGGGCTCCCAGGATTCCTAAACGTCAGCGACAACCTCCTGGTCTATGCTACGTCACTAGAAGATCACCATAGAAGGCTTTGCGACGTGTTTCAACGGATCCGTAGCCTATGCAAGCCGGTCCCTGACGGACACCGAGCAGCGCTACTCGCAGATTGAAAGAGAGGCGATAGCCATCCATTGGGCCTGTCGGCACTTTCAGATCTACGTATATGGCCACCCATTAACAGTGTTGTGTGTCGATTTAGATACCGTATATAGGTTTCCCGATTTGTGTCCTTATATAGGCGCAATTCGCATTGCCCATATTTAGGCATAGAAATCCTACCCTTATTTAGGCATTATCCATGCTAACCAAATACAGGCATGGCCACCTACATCCGTTCATCTACGTCGCAACGAGTTCTTGGAAAACCAGACTCTTAAGCCTTTAGGACTTCCCCTTGCTTGGATACTGATTTCTCCAAGAACTCATTTATTATGCATGAACATCTATTCCTTAGTGGTTCATTCATGACGTTCCTATGCCCGACTTTTACGTCAATACTGGCATTCCTAAACACCTTCAAGTATAAATATACCTTCACTTACCATGGCAAACCACGGTTCGGCTGCCTACTTGCACGGCGCGGCTCGCCGCGGCAAGTTTGGAAGGAAGTCAAGTCCCCGCCTGAGGCACTGACCAGACGCTGTCATCCTCCTCGCAGAGAATCCAGCTCCAGTGTTCTTGACTCCCCTTGCGGGGTGTTAGAGATCGAGACACGGAAAGAGATTCCAACCTCACTCATTCTAAGGTATGGAGCGGACTAGAACCTAGAGGGACTTTTGGCAAATCTTGGCACTATAGCTAAAACTAGACTATAGACAAACAGCACCTACTTCTTACCTCGCACTACACTTAGATTAGGTACACTGGGGTAGAACTAGCTAGAAGCATCAGATGAGTATTAACATTTTAGCCTGTGTTATTTATGTATGTATTTTTATGAATATCTGTCATAGCTATAAACCATGCTATTGCAGCATTATTTTATCTTACTGCTAACGCTGTACATAGTTTACTTCGCATTCCGTCTTACAATTGTAGCAGTTCATATCTCTTGCACGAGAAATAAGACTGTTCAATAAACCCTTTTTATTGAAACGCCCATCTATCTATTTCTGTGTAACTCTGTAGAAACGAAGCATGCACGATTGACTGAGTGAAACTGTTATCTATTGTTTCCACGATTCTGAGATTGTTCCGATTCTAAGGGAAACAAAGTTGTCATGTTTATGCGGTTGTCAGAAACTAATTCCTTCTTGTTTATTCGGGAAGTTTCTAGTGACCTCTGAGTTAGCTGGCACACACAAGTAATTAAGTTTAATGTACTTGATAGAGACATACTGACCTCAGTCCTATGTCAAAGCTATAGTGTATATTATTCCAATGCGCAGGGCCTATCAGGAATATAGGAACTACACTACAACAGTGTCCACAGACCACAAGCCTCTCATTCCCCTCTTCCAAGGGTCTGCCTCGAAGACGCCCCACCCCCCTCCGAGGATAGAAAAATGGATACTCCAACCCCGCAGACTACCTCTCGAGACACCCGAGGGCAGCGATCGAAGCAGAGGAGGATGAGGCTGAGGAAACCGAGGAATACGTACGTCTCGTAGCAGAAGGATCCCGGCCGATGCCCATGATGATTGAAACGCTGGTCGAAGCCACGAGAAACGATGAGTGCCTGCAGCTGGCCATCGCAGCAGTTCAAGCAAATGACTGTCAACCCATCCAAACCAGCATGGCCAGGCGGACCGTCCCAGCGAAAGACATCTTGGAGTCCCTGATGAGAGTCAAGGAAGAGCTGTCCACCGACAGCAGCGGATGCCGTCTGAGGAGTCCAAGGCTAGTCATTCCATCGAGCCGAACACAGCAGGCAGTGGACCTTGCAC
This sequence comes from Triturus cristatus, assembly GCF_964204655.1. Taxonomy (NCBI): domain Eukaryota; kingdom Metazoa; phylum Chordata; class Amphibia; order Caudata; family Salamandridae; genus Triturus; species Triturus cristatus. The sequence goes on along the minus strand of NC_140588.1, from coordinate 502,502,550 downwards.
ACCAAGGGCACCAAGGCGTGGTAAAAACGAAATGTAGGCTAAGAGCAAATGTGTGGTTTCCCGGAATGGACCCGATGGTAGAACAGACCGTCAAAACGTGCCAATGGTGCCTAGTATCACCCCAGTTTGAATCCAGCCATATGCAAATCAGTCTTGACCCTGTGCCTCATGGGGAACAGTCCAGCCCGAACTGCCAAGCCAGGTCCTTCCTGGACTGGAAACAAGCATCCTAGGACCGGTTTCGGGGTTTCACCCCTCTTCAGCCAGGATAGCTGGATTCCAGTGGCATGGAGAGCACGGGACTCATGTCTGAGCATACCCGTCCCACTCGGGGTGACAAATGCAAAAACAGCAATTGATGGACAGAATGCAGTACAATGTCATACATTCACCCCAGTACAGAGATCTGGGCCTAAATCCATCGTTTTTTTGCTCACCATGCCATTCCAGTTTGAACCCAGCCATATGCAAATCAGTCTTGACCCTGTGCCTCATGGGAACAGTCCAGCCCGAACTGCCAAGCCAGGTCCTCCCTGGACTGGAAACAAGCATCCTAGGACCGGTTTCGGGGTTTCACCCCTCTTCAGCCTGGCTTGGCAGTTCGGGCTGAACTGTTCCCATGAGGCACAGGGTCAGACTGATTTGCATATGGCCATGTCTGAACTGGGGTGGCAGAGTGGGCTAAAGAACGGTGATGGATCAAACCCAGATCTGTTGACTGGGTGTGAGTGTTTGATTGGTTCTGATGCGCCGTCCATCACCACCCCCTTTTGTACCGCTATTGAAATAGACCCTCGATTATATCATGTGAGTCTAAAAAGCAAAATATTAGTTCTATGTAAACAGACTAAGCTTATATTTATCTACTAAGGGGTTAGTGGGTAGTCAAGAGGTGTTTGTTTTGTCCAACAATGCTTAATTTTCAGTTGATTGCATAGTCCTATTTTTGCATGTTATTTGTTCTTGGTGTGTCACTGTTTGCCTATTCGCAATAGACTTTGGACTATAGCTGTTACTTTGCAACCAGAGCAGCCTCGGCTTTCTCACGTATTGCCATAATTGAAGTTCAGATATCCAGTGACTGCATCTGAACTTTCAGGCCTTTGCAGTTGCTCACCTGTGTATTATCTGCAATTAATATTAAAACTGACACATCCGTCCAACTGACCACACACTTCCACATGCCTGAATCAGAGTCCAATCTGTGATGGAACGTTTTGAAAAGTCATATACGATTACTGAAAGGTGCTGTGATAGGATTTGTTGGGACAGGAAGTCTTCTGCATGGCTCTGTGTTAATCTCCTGGCAAATGGGAAGTTGCTGTAGGTTTTCTTGATTTTTACCTCAGTGAACATGGTAATCATGTGTCTACAGCTTACATAGATTAAGACTCTAGTGCTTGGTTCTGAGGTTGAGGAGGCATGCAGAGTACTCTCCTCTTTTAGAGTGGCTACTGCTTTCTCTACCTAGGCTGTTGTATAATAACAGTGGTGGCAGCATTAATCTATACTCTGGTTCATGTACCCATGTACCCTTTAGGAGAGTTTGCCTACCAGCTCCCTCCTGGCAAAGTCTGTGAAGTATCCCTTGCCTGGGTTCTTTTTGTCTCTATAATGTCTGGGATGCGTGTTTTGAGAGCCAGTGTGTTCACTGGATGAGGATGGAGAGCTATTGTGTTTACTGTGAGCCAAGCTGGTTCCTGTTCCACTGGAAATTTCGGCTCTCCATATCCAGCAATGGCCTTGTAAAAGCTTGGTGAGTCAGGGAAGGCATCAGCTCCTATCTGTACTTAGCCCAGGGTCCCACAGCTGTGATGAACCCCTCCTTTTCTGCTTGGTGATTGCCAGGACCTTCAGATCTGCCATAAATGACCAATCCTCTCTGGAGATAGTTTAGACAGATACCAAGAGATAGTGAAGGAGATCAGCAGGCCTTCGTCATAAACTGCTCACACAATAAACATGCAGGAAATATGTCCCAGGAGTGGAGGGAACACGAGATTCAAAAGTAGCAGATTTGGATCAGCCGGTCTATAAGTGAATGGTAAAAGTCTGGACTCGTGGCTCAGCTGTTTTTTCAATGCAGTCATTTTCTGACCAGCCAGGCCTAGAGTTGTGGGTGTAAAATGAGATCCAGGAGTGTAATCCAGAAGTTAAATTGCTATTCCCCCTGGCATGCTCGGTAACAGGGTCTGGACTTGAAAAGCTGTCTCTGTGACTGATTTCCTGTGAAAGCAATTTCCCAGTTCAATAAAGGAGCTGGGCGTCAACTGAACATGGGGCAACCCAGCAGAGAACACGCTATCTGTAAGGCTTCTGGAGGTGGTTGGAGCTTTGGAGCACACTGCAACCAAAGACAGCTGCTCAAGATCAGGAAACTTGCTGCACATTGTTGTAGCGTTACTTGGCCCATGGACATTTAAAAAATATTTTTAATGAGCTCTCTTAGTTTTCTCACTCTTGTCTCCTGCCAAAATCTCATACCACTCTCTTGGTCCTCCGATAGTTCTTGTTGGTGCCGGTACGGGATGGATTTAAAGGGTTCCAACAATCATCCAATGAGGACCAGGAATGGGATAGCTGAACCACAAGCTAGAAATCAGACTCCAGTATATTATTCTCAGAGCAATGCTACAGGGGTGGTAAAAGATATTCACAGCAAGCTCAAATCTCCTGGAGAAACCGAGGCGGGCCAACATCATACACTCTAAGATCTCTGTTCAAGCAATGCAGAATAACAACATTATTATTTGATGTTCTGAGATCTCTCTAACATGTTCTCCTCTGGTCATTAGACCCAAATTAGGAATGCACATTCAATTGAAGAGAAACAATCATGATAACTGAGTCAAGGTGAACAAGTTCATCAATAAATCAGGCTATAGACAACTAGGTTAAATTCTAATAAGACATTTGAAATAAGATACCAATGTTCAAGAGTTCAGGAAGGGAAATGAAGTATGCCAGTTCAAACAATCTCCCAAAAAAGCAAGAGACCACTATGCACATGCTGCATATGTGTCAGTTCAGGAAAGAAGCCAGGTATGTCCGCATTTGGGCAAGTTGAGTTTGCCTACAGGAAAGATCTGCAAAGAATTCCGTAAGTCAGGAAATAGTGAGCATGCCATCCATCACCATACAGCTTCAACAGCTGCTTGTCCTTCCCTTGCCAACCATTAAATCAAGCAATATTATATTCTTAAAGTTCCTGGTGTGACACCTTCTGGAATCACCTCATTTGGTCAGACCACTCAGTCCATTGGTCAGTTTGTATAGAATGGGTGTCAGGTGACGTAAAGAAGCCACAAAATGTGGAGAAATAGGTGGGACTATTATGTAGCCCTTCAGCAATCCAGTATGTGAAACATTGGAACAATGCTCCTTTATCAAAAACACATAGGACAGTTCAAGAGGATAGTATCTTAGTCAGCTGTTTAGGATTGTATCAGGAAAATATAGCAAAGTATATTGTATAGTACATGAGAACTCGGGAAAGAAAACACAGTTTCATATTATTTTATTATACTGAGGAATTCTTTCACGAGCAATAGATTCAGCAAGTCAAGAATTAATACATCAAATTGTTCTAATATAACGTGAAATATATATAATTATTAAGTATAAATTCATAAGAAATATAAAGATGTCATGATTCTAGTATGACTTTGATTCACTTAAAATCATTTTTTATTGATTACAAATAACATGTGTCAGTATGATATATTTCTGCCTTTCAAATGTATTAATGTGCAAATATATTTTAAAATACATTTTTGGTCATTTGTTATGGATGCATAATATTAGTACATATTCGAAATACAATCTGTTAAAGTTTCATATTTTTTTTTTTTTTTTTTTTTTTTTTTTTGAAAACCTTTATTGACATTTCAAGCACTTACACATATGGGCCTACAACCCCCGGGGCCGGCCGCTAAACAGTCAGAATAACAGAAAGCAGGTCTATCACAGTCAGTACCTCGGGGAGCAAAATCTCGACACTAGCATACTCTCAGTCTCTGAACAGCCCAGGTAGGAGACCAGGATAATAAAGGTTTACATTTTATAATAGAAAAGGATGGAAGGATCAGGTGCCAAACAGTTTCCCAACAGCGAAAAATGGCAGGCAGAACGATGAACGTAAACAATACACAGCAGTCTATCTAAGCAATGGTGCTGAAACAGTAAGTTCAGGATGTGGAGGAATGACACGGCCATTTGCGCCTGCAACCCCCTGCCCCAAGACCCAGGAAACTCCACGGAAATTATGGCACTCCGGAAACAGCAGTGATTAACAACAAAGGAGTACTACCATGCTGATCCCAGAAAAAGACAAAGAAGAGTAAGAGAAGAAAAGGAGGCCATAGAAAAAGGAGGTGAAAGACTAAAGGATCCCCCCCCCCAACCCTCCACCCTGCACCTCTGCAGATGAGTACGGCCCCCCCCCCCCAGCAGTGTGCCTGTCGCCCCGGAACCAGACCCGAAATATAGAAGAACAGAGAAAAGAAGTAGGAAAGGAACCCCCACCAGACGGGGGGGTAGAGAGAGTATTAATAAACTGGAGGAGGGCCTGCAAAACACGCCCCCGGCTTCTCCCTCCCGCACCACACGGTTTCCCATAAGGCATACAATAAAGAACACAAAATCGACCCTGTCAAAGAGGAGTAAGGAGCATTACGCACTTGGTACACTAACAATTATGCCATGAGAGCACACAACTCCCGAGCCCGCCCGCCTAGTAGGTGACCACCTCGAAAGGGTCAGCATCATCCTTGGCCACTCTTTGCAAACCCACCCATGCATACCCCTCGTCCCAGTGCCATGTCCAATGTTACCAGGAAGAGAAGTGTCCAATAAAACTCAGGAAGCGACACACACAGGTAGGGTAGAGGGCTCTGAAGATCGACACAGTCAGCTCTAGGGAGGATCGCCTTTCCCGATGCCGAGCCCGGATTTACACTGCACACCAGGCCCAGGAAGGCGGAATCAGCCAGGGCGGGCGACCGTTGCTTGGACGTTGCCTGGGTCGTCGGAGACCGCGCACGGGACAAGGCCACCACCCCCCGCTCAGGTCCGAAACCTCCGGAACAGACCAAATCCACAGCCAGCTGCTCGCACGTTAATATACTGTCCGGAGAGTCCAGGTGTGCACTATTCACAGGGGCGGCCACGACACTGTCCCCCCGTGCGCGGCGTGAGAAGTCCCAGTGTACCTGGGGATAGGCAAACGGCAACTGTTCCGACGCTGATGTCACTCCATCGAGCTTGCTCCCCAACACCCAGGCTCCGTGAATCAGGGTGGAGTGAAGGGCACCGAGAGCCTCGAGAAGGTCACCGTACCCCAGTATAGCTCCCGGCGCTCGCTCCGCTACGCTCCTCAGAGTCACACCCTCCCAATCCTGCTGCAACCCAGTGTACAGGATGGTGGACTCTGGCATACCAAAATGGCCGCTGGGTAGGTCCATCCCAGATCGGGACCGGGGCTCAGACACAAGCGCCTCGGGTTCCATGGCACTGGCAACTGGGTTCCAAGGGCAGGCAAGCAATGTGTCCGGTGTGTGGTCACGGGCCACAGTCGTCCCCACCACGGACCAGCGCCCGCGAAAATCCGGGAGCAGCCCGCAAGAATCGGGACAAGTTACGGGCGGCGTCCGGGCAGCTCACCGGCGAAGGCTGAAGCAATCACCGGAGAGTCCTGTAGTTGCCACCTCAGGCACGCACTCGTTCAGCTACGCTTAGTGGTAGGAGCGACCACGGCGAAGCGCAGTCCGACATTCGCACCACTCCGGCAGTCCGACCCCACCCAGTCACCAAAGGCCGTTGTTGTTGCACTGCCGCCCGGCCACGGCGTTCACTCGAGATCCTGGCTCCGGGGCTGCACAGGCCGCAAACTTCAGACGGACATTTCTCCGGCGGTACCGCTGCCAGAAACTTCGGGGTCACATGGCCGGTTGCCGCTCGCGTTCACCAACACGGGTAGATAGCGCAGGCTAAGGATCTCGTGCAGGATATCTGTGCGGGGTGCGGAGGTTCACGGAGCCGGGAGCCTACGCTGCCGTCCCGGTCGCCATCTTGGCTCCTCCCCCATAAATGCATTCTTAATTATGAATTTGTGATACCTACTTTTCTTTTGTCATTTCAGTGCACACATTTACACACATATATGGTAGATTTTAGTCAGATTCATCATAATAATTTGTAAAATTCACATTAGTTGTTCACACATAAATGATAATAAAGAATGATTAGAGAGAAACTCCATAACATGAGTTCACCATTTACACATTTCTAGTACACGTTAATGAAATAAAGTTCTTTGTCCATTAGAAAATCACATTCTATATTATTTATACGAATAATACCATCTAAGCTACATTTTTTTCTGCTTACTTTTACGATGCAGTAACTAAATTCTCTTGTTCTGTCATGTTTTCTAAAACGTGTAGTTGGTACACGTTTATTATTTTTTCTCAGAAAGTGTCATATTTGGCTATCTAAATGTCACTAAGGTTTAAATGTAGTTTCCTCTCTATCAACTTTAACGTCAAGGCAGACAGGGAAAGCACCATATTGCTGCTGCTGAAGGTGACGCTGCTTCATACCTCGCCCCTTCTCTGTGCTGTGGAAACCTGTGGGTGTTTCCAATTACCATCTGTACCAAGAGGAATAGCGCCCTGTTGAATAACTTGCCATTTGAATCCTTGGTCCCCGTCCCAAGACGTGCATAGTCTCTAGCTTTGTCCTTGCTCATCTTGCACTAGTAGCAAGCAGTGCCATTTTTATGGGTGCCTCGCTATTAGAAACAATAGACTGCTGGCCCAGGAAGCAACAATGATTCTCTTATCGATTGTTGCTAAAGCATTTCATTCGCTGGAATAGTCTTCTCTAGTGGCAATTCTAAACAAAAATGAGATTCAGACCTGAATACCTATCATGGATATGACTCTTGTACAAGTAGCCATTGACCAGAGTAAAAGTAAATGTTCTGCGGTCAAGAAAGTTTGAACTAAACACAGGAACGAGACTGGGATGCCCTTTCTCAACTATGCTTTTTGCATTGACTCTGTCTGTTGACTTGTTCAGCTAGGGGAGATTGATTGGTAAAAGTTCTGCAGTAAGGAGGAGATTGGAAGAAGACAATATCACTATGTGCTGATGCTATTATTTTATATATAGCGGACCCAAAACTGACCACAGAATAACTGGCTCAGATCCTCCAGATATATTACATATACTCCTGGCTCAGTATTAATACAGTATTAATTGTGGTAAATCTATTATAGATTCACTGTTGTAGTGATCACCTAATCCTCAATTTAAAATCTATGTAAGATACCACATAATAGCTATCAAAACTTAGCTATCCATGTAACCTGCAACCCCAAAAAAATCTTAAATACAAATCATTACAACATCTGATAAAACTTCAAGAATGGAGTGTACTTCTTAACAATGGGTATCCTTGCTGATGGGTAGGGCAGTGCTTAACAAAATTATATTTCTTTCCAAATGTTTGTATACCCTACAAAATAATGCTGACAGTTTTTTTTCCCCGAAAGGTAAACACTAAACTCAGAGTGCTATTAAGAGATGGAAAAAAATAGAATTTGAACCATGACTCTGAGGTGGTGGGCTGGGTTTTCGCATTGACTGACGAATAGCAAACTGAATCAGACCTTGCTAACACAGAATTTGTTTCAGTATTTTGGGCTGAGACACTTTCTAAAGACACATGTAACTCCAGAGACAAAGATTCAAGCATTTAGTCCGTTAGAAAACAGAGTTATATGGGAGCCTCTGACCAAACATACCACCTCACTGAAACAAAAACCTTGATAAATAATGCATCAAACATACTGAGTAGACTTTGAGATGGATGGAACAGACTTTGGGGCTGTGGAGGACAGAGAGTGGGAAGAAGCAATGCAATACCCCAGAGAAGTTGTTCCATAAACGGAATCTGTGGCTAAGCTCTACTAGATTTGTTTTCACACCCATTGGTGACACTAGTAAACTTAGTTAAATGCACCAATGCTTAAATGGGAAAGACAGGTTTTTATAGCCATGCTGAACACCATCCAATACACAGTTGAAGTGGCATCAATGCTTTTGGGTTACTAACAGTCCCTAAATAGGGATCCAGGTACACTGTGGTGATTATAAACAAACCTTTTTCGATCTCTTCAATACCACACACACACAAACTGCGCTAAGAAAAAAACACTTTAAAAAGCATGTTTAGCGTCCATGTTCTAGGGATGCAGGGGTCAGAGCTTCTTCCCAGCCCGATCTGCCTGGTCTCGTCCAGCAGCCACTGCTTTTCCACTCCCATGGGGAGGCTTGCCGGCACTCTCTGGACCTCGGAGGTGTGCTCAGAGGACTCCGGGGGTGCTGGACCAGGGCGAGGATCTGCCATACTCTTCCGGCTCCAGCGCAGACGCCCGGCTCAAAATGGCAGCCCCGCTTTGGCCACTGAGGCTGCCATGCTTGCACATGCGGCGCCCCCTCTTCCGTGGATACTTTGTGTGGGCGCAGACCCAGGAGCCCTCCACATCTCACTTTACAGCCTACTGCAGCCGGTGCATTGGAGTCACATGGGTGTGACTTCTGTGCACATTTAGACTTACACCCCTGCCCTGTACATCAAGGCTGTCTTCACGAATCCTGTGGTGGTGTGCTTTGTGGGGTTAGTGCCTCTTTTCTTATTTCTGCTCAGGGGGGTCGTGGACTGTTCGGCCCCTGTCCCACTGTCTCATGAGCCTTTGAGCCCCAGTGTTGTGTTGCCTATAGGGGTGTGCTGAGTTAAGGGCAACGAGGCCCTGTGCTGTGAATCTATAGCAGGGTCAGTTCATACTGCTGTGACTGTTGAGGGGCACCTCCCGAGTGTCTGGAGACCTTCCATCCTTTGGGCACCCGCCTCAGTTCATTGCTTCTGGCCTTGTGTCCTTGTTGGATTGGGGTCTCGTATCCTTCATTTCGGTGCCCTGGTCTTCTGCAGATCTCTTCCCCCTTTGTGTCACTGGGGGAGTTGGTGACCTTTCCTGTGGCTCTACTAGTTGCGCTTTCTGGGAGCCCATGCACTGTCTTTGTGCCATTAAGGGGTGCACTCAGTGCTTTAGGGATAACGCAGCAGCTTGTGCCCCTCTGCCAAGGGATTAGGCAGGAGAAACGGCATACATGGACGACAAGTTTGATAAACTTCGGGCTGCTGTTGAGGCTACTGGCGACCGATTGAAGGTCTAAATGTACTTCCTTTCCCTTTAGCTGGGTCTTTTCTCCGAGGATACGCGTAAGGTTTCAGAAAGGCTTCCTGCCCTGGAGACCACGGTGCAGTCACGGACGCCAGAGGTTCAGTTAGTGGTCTTCATATCTCAGTTCTTGAGATGCAGACTCATTGCGTGGCCGTCTGCTGCGATGACCAGGAGGATCGGGCTAGTAGAAATAATGTTGCCATTGTGGGGCTACCCGAGCATGCTGAGGGGGACTTCCTGGTGGCTTCCCTTGAGACCTGGCTCCAGGAGGTTGTGGCCCCCAAAGGTCTCCAACTACTATGCTTTAGAACGTGCGCACAGGGTGCCGACGTGTGAGCATTGTCCTGTGGCTCAGCCTTGTCCTGGGGCTCAGCCGTGTCCTGTGATGGCCCACCTTCTACATTTCAGGGACCGGAATCTTCTCCTACAGCAGGCCCGTGCACATGGTCCATTGGTGGTGGACAATGCCAAAGTGTCTCTGTATTCTGTCTTTACTCTTCAGGTTCAAATTTAGAGGGCATCCTTCTTTGCAGTAAAGAAGAAGCTGTGCGATTTGGGGCTGCTGTACTCTGAGGATAGTGTATTTTTTCACAGATCCATCTGCAGCTTTGGACTGGATTGAACTTTATGGCACGGTGCGACCTGAGACGTCACGGCCTGGTGACACGGTCTTCTAAGTCGCAGTTGGCGCTGGATCAACCTGCCCACGTCGTTGTCCCTGAAGCCCAAAACCATGCTGTCACTGACCCCATTCTCTACTCTGGAGGTTCCTTTCTTGGTACTTTCTGTGTTTACCGGCTGTAACATTGGATATCGCACCACTGATGTCCAAAGCCACAAGCACATAGTTATTTCTCTGTTACCCTCACCTTAATTGATGTTTAAAATGGCAAAAGAGAGTGACAGATTCCGGAGATAAACCCCTGTAAGATGCCCCCTCAATAACATCAATGTTCATCAGTCGAGAGGCAGTTCTAGAAGCTGAGATCAGCAGTCCTCCGGTGCCTCGATCCCCACAACAGGAAAGAAATGCTTGAATGTTATTTCTTTTGTGTGCAATGTAAATAGGTGTAAGAGTGATGGAATCTCCGATGACTTGTACTAGTTTGTCTGGCAAATCCTTCAGAAGGGGTACTCTCTTTTACAGGAAGCGGTCTCCCACGATCCCTAGTACCTCTTTACCCACATGAAAATCCTGATCATTTTAACTAATGAGACACTGACTCACTTAGTAGAGCAATATCTGCAGGTTATGGGACAGGTAGGCACTTAATACACTGGCTGGCTGACTAACTGCAAACCCACACTGCACCTTCACATACATCCCTGCGTGCCCACTGTGAGGGTGACCTCATTGACCATGCATGGCCAGGGAGTGGGCTGCAATCCTGCATAGCCCCACTAATATACAGCGCAATACGAGGTTCCGCCTAATGCAGTTTTATATTACACACAGGGCCTACCTTACTCCCACCAAAATCAACCGCTATTTCCACTGTGCAGATAGTGCCTGCCCGATGTGTTCTGGTGGATGCAGACCTGCTCCATATGCTGTGGTCTTGCTCCTCTCTTCATACTCATTGCCAAGGTGTCACAATCCAGCTATCGGCTTGTACGGAACGCCCCGCATTACATGCTGGGCCTGTCCTCCAGGGCCAAGAAGACAAGCGCAACCTCCAGGTTTCTCGATTTGGGCTTCCTGTTGGCAAAACGCCTCATCACCCGAAGGTGGAAGTCCCCAGAGCACCCATCATGGATGCAGTCCTTCCTTGTGTGGGTGTGGGTGGAGAGTTTGGCGTTGCACAGCGAGGATGCTATGGGGAAAATGCTTTCGGGTAGCAAAAATACCCCATGGCCTCCAACTGGGGTGCCATGCTGACAGATCTCCAGACTCGGAAAACGGGGGCCGCGCAATGATTGGCTGTTACGCATACTGACTAGCGGTTCACCACATTGATCTGTCTTTCCTCCTGCCATGGGCCACTTAGGTTGTATTTCAACTTCCATATTTACTGGCGTAGTTAGATACTTCATTGGACAGTATGAGTTGGGGCGGGGAGGTGCTGGGATTTGAAGTTACGGGCACCCATTGTTCCCACTGTTTTGTTCTCATATAATGGAATCATTTCTCCTTTATTGCAAAGGTATGGGTAGCTGACCCCCTCATGGGATTCACGTGGACTGCTCAATGCTTTAACTTGCTAATTATTTTGCTGAACTTTATTAAGCAAGTGTAACCTGTGGTTTGTGCGATCAAGTGACTGCTTTACCCTCTGTACTTGTTGAAAGATGTAGTTGTCAATTCTGTATACCACTTATAAGATCTACTTTGGCTGTAATGGGACTACAGTCCCTCTTTTCTTCATTGAAAATGTAGTATACCGAATGCATAAAAACGTAATAAAAAGATTCAAACAAAAAAATGAAAATCCTGATCAATGAGGTATAGGTACTTTTATCCTGGCAGGGATGGCTGCACCATCTGAGAATTTACAGAGATGCACTTCAAAATATTCTACTAGATCTAGATTTCCACAGCATATTCATTAAGACAACAAATCTAGATTGTCTCTCATGCTGAAATCTCCCAGGCTGTAAGCTACAAGAATGGCCAGTGACACATCTCCATAATTAGCTGGTGCTAGTATAGTACCACTACCACTGGTTGGAGGCATTGCTAAAACAGTTATAGATCTAGCCTGATGCCTAACTTTGACCCCATTCTGGGAGGGAGTGTTGGTGACTATGGGTGGGGGAGTGTTGGGCTGGTCTTTACCTAGAGAGCCGAAGTTCGTGCTCCTCCATATCACGACAGAGGTGAATACCGATAGATATCAGACAGTACTTATGTGGCTGGGGTTGGTGGTGGGGAAAAGAGACATTGCTAGGGTTTGAAGCCTCCTCCACTAGAGAAACAGAAATTTGCGCTGGGCAGATGCATGTCATTAGAAATCACAATTCATACAGTTAGAGGATGTCCTCGCAAACATTATAAAATATAGGCTATTTAGGGCCAATACAGGGGCATCACCCTCCAAAGACCAGCAGATCCTTGACTGGTCCTAGATGAAGAACTTCAGGCTTACATCGCTGACTGGTGAACAGTGTGGGGGAGGGGGGGTGGGTGGAATTTGGGGAGGTGTAGCTATATGAACGGCCATGATGGATGCATCGAGTTGGGGTGGGTGGCTTCTTTGGTGTGGCTGGTTATTCTTCAGTACCTTATGTTTTTACGGTTGCTGATTGTTTTCTCTATGTACCACTTGTTGCATAAAGTGAAAAAACAAATAAAATGTCTTATAAACAAATGATAATCTGACATGAGAAAAGCAGTTCGGTGCACATTTTAAGTACCTTTTAGTGTTTATATAAACAAAAACACCCACCAAGTACCTCCTTTGGTTCCAAATCTTGGCTTGGTGCATCAGGAGGAACCTTAAACTTACAAATTTCTGGTTCGGCTGTAGGTAATATACACACTACAACTCATATCATTTACTAATTTCAGTTGCCTTCACTTCAAGCAGCATTTCATTCACATTCCTTTCCCTGCTCTGGGTGACTTCTTTGTACCTTCTTGGTTCCATCACCTTGGTTTCCCTATCATGCTACTCCTAGTAGTAACACTGATTCTTACTGGAGTACATTTACTTATATGCACAAATCTAAAGGATAGCATAGCAGATGACCAAACATTTTTTAGTGCTTTCTGAGGAAATAATACTTATGGCCCTTTTCATGTTTTAGGGAAGGTTAAGTGGTCTCATGGTTAATTGTGGAATCAGCGATTTATAATCATGGCCTTCATATTTCAGCAAATTGTGTAATCCAGAGTATATCCCTGTGTTTCTCTGCCTCATTTCCATTTCTGACAAAAAACTGGAACTTTTTGAAAGGGATTAACTGTCATTTGTAAGCACTATCTAAAACCCTTGACCTGCCCTCTTTTAAATGTACCGCTATAAAAAAAATGTTTCTCACTTTTACTGGTATCCTTTCAGTGTGGGAGACTCAAATCATGTTCTCAGCTTAGTACAAATAGGTTGTTTACTGCGTCCACAGCGTTTAGCTTGTTCTCTGTTCACGGAGCCAGTCAAATCCCAGAGCAATTCAAAGATATCCCAGTAGACCTTCTCCCGATGGCAGTTTATATTTTTATTCAATTTGCAGTGTCTCCTGTGTGACACTTCACTACCATACATAACCTGTGCAGCAACTCTATGCTTCTCTGATAACACATGTTTTTCCAGGACTTCACCTTGGTGTGGATGAAACATGTCAATTTCTAGAGTCTCTTTACTCAACGGCCAAAACCCTGCAAAGTATTAGAATGTTGACTCTTATGATTTCCTCCCCTAGTTATAGTGTCTGAGTCTCAAACTAAAAGAAGTGTAGATAATGTTCCTTTTCTTGACTATCAACGTTACATTTTAAAGGGGTCTGTACCTACCTTTTCCTGACACACATTTCACCAGGTAGCACCTTGTGGAATTTGTGCAGGGAAATTCTTCAAATTCCTAGTTTTGTTTTCGGAACAAAAGGTAAAAAAACACGTGGTATTACAGTCTTTTTGCCTTTTCCAAGCTGTGGAACTCAGAATGTGGAGGCAATACCACACCAGTTACACACTACAATCTGCAATATGTTAGGTTATGTTAGGTTATAGAGGGTTTTATACTGCGCTCAAATACTCAAGAGTGTCCTGGCGTGTACAGTTGCCAAAGCCCAATGGAGCTGAAAGTATGAGTCGTCTAGTTGAAGAGAAAAGTTTTAAGTTGTTTCTTAAAAAGTCTAAAGTGCTGAATATGCCGCAGTTTCATTGGGAGAGAGCTCCAAGCCTTAGCCGCTTTAACAGAAACGGACTGGCCTCCCAGCCGTGACCTGCGAAATCGAGGGATAATCATCAGACTTTGGGAGGCTGAGCTCAAAGATCTGCTGGGGACATAGGAGACAAACCGCTTCCTAATGTACATTTGGCCCAGTAATACTACTATTAACTGAGTGCAGCAATATTACCTCTCACAATAAGCCACTAATTACGAGCCCCTGTGTGTCAGTGGATATCTGAAGAAAAACGCCTTTTCTGGTATTTGCTTAAAAATCGCATGTATGCGACACAGATCAATTTATTGAATACAGAAACAACATCAATTGCTTTCATCTTTGTGTTGATTTATCCTTATAAAGTTAGCATATATAAGAACACCGTCTCTAAGTAAACTAGTGTTTGCATAAAAAACCATCAAAATATAATCATACTTTGAAAGTACACCAAGTGTAATTGTATGGAAACCATCCCCAATGAAAGTGTGGTGAGTAAGAGGGATGCAAATTAAAATGTAGACCTTGTGCTTATTTTTTAGGGGACCAATATGGAGCAGTCCATATGTGTCATAATCTGAATATTGCTTGGTCCTTGCTTTTGGTACATGTATTGATAGTTAAATGGGCCTTGATAGACCACCAGTGTATGAAGACACCTGTTCGAAGCACTGTGATCAAATGGAGGGGTGATAAGTATTTTTTTTAAAACAAATTTTATTGCGTCAAGTTGCACATATATTGCAGTGCTCTGTACCACAGAGGCAACTGCACAATCCAACAGTTCAATCATGGTGACTTTGACTTTTTATACAGAATATCAAAACATATACCAACAAGGGGTGAAAAGTATTTTAACCTCGCCATAAGCATTTATTTAGCTGAGGATTGGGCGGTGTGTATTACTGCATAGTACTGAGCCCCGTTTTGCTTCACTGCTCAACTCTGTCACTTGCCGTGTCATTATCATATCCTTAATTTGTTAACCTTTGCTTTTTCAGGTGGAATTTTCCTATCCTCCCATAATCCCAGAGGAGGGACACGATAGCCACAGCTTACCAGAGGAATGGAAGTACCTGCCTTTCCTTGCCCTGCCAGATGGAGCTCACAACTACCAAGAAGGTACTTTGTCCATTAAAAGCAAATCTGAGTAACGCAGGAGACGTTTCTTCACTGAGTGGCCTCACCATCATCACTTTCTTTTTGGGTGCATATTTTTAAATCGCCTTGTAATTAGTAAATCCTTTGTGTTCATTTTGACTTCATGCAGTCACCACAGCACATCTGTAATGGAGCATTTTTTATTGTCTTTTTTGAGAGGACAACCTACAGCTCACATGGCCAATGGAACAAGGAGTGTTTCCGACTCCTGCGGCAAAGCATCCTGGAGTTTGGCTCAAGGAAAAACTGTTCTTTGTTCACCAAATTACCATGGTGGTTAAAACACCAGCTCCTGTCTTATCATGATGTGAAGGCTTCTCCCCCTGCTTTAACTAAGTCACTGCATTGAACTGACCATGGCCTTGCTGTAGCTGACAAACGAATACTATTGTTTGTAGTGGCTAGCTCTCAGAATGGAATCTCTGGCACACCTGCCCAACCTGAGCAGATGTATTCAAATACCAACTTGAGCACCCCCTCCTTGCCATCTTCATTAGTCCGAAACTCTTCAGTCATTTGCCCTTCCCGCCATCCTTCCCACAAGTGACTACGTCCAATATCATTGTCATCGTACTCAACATTTTTAGAATTAGGTGCATGTGACTCTTCAAAGTAATTCTCCTGTAATTTGGAGCATCATGTGGCAATCCACAGAACTCAACCCACACCCAGAGGCCAGGATGTGAATCAAGGGGTTGTCACTCTTTTGGAACACAAACTTGTTGCCCCAAATGAAGAGTCCAAAATGATTGACTGCACATACACGTGCAAGACTATCTCGCATAATGGTAGCATACCGTCTTTCAGCTTTGTTGAGAGTTTGTGAGACATATCCTACTACCCAAACCTACCTACCGGCTAATGGGATAACACTTCTCCCTGCCTATACTCACTTGCATCATTAGCGATAATGCACACCTTGCAGAGGAAAAAAGGTCTCAAGGTGGGGGACATTGACTTCAACAAACTGAAGGCTTTTTCGTGATCACTGCCCCACATATACTCTGCCCATTTACATACGAGTTTGCTCAGCGGTTCCAAGATTGTGGTGAAACCTTGGACAGACTGAGTTTTACTCGCAAGGGCCATGAAAGGATAACAGTTTTTCGTTGTTGCAAGGTGGAGTTGCATTCTTGATGGTCTACACCAGTGACCTTTGAGATATTGCTCCTTGTTGTGATAGGGAGAGCAAAAGGTACTTAATATGAGCCTGGAAGAGATGACACTTATCACGTGACAATACCAGGTCACTTCTCTTCTACTCGGAGTATACCTTGCTAAGAATGTCAAAATGTCCCTTGCATCCTTAGTAAACACTAAGATGTAATCTTGGAAACCTCTGACATTTTCTTCCAAGTCTTTAAACAGGTGGTATAAACGACACCGGAAAATAGAAAGTTCTGGCACTAGACTTAACAGCATCCTTCTGTATTGGAATAGCCCAAATGGCACAATAAAGGCAGTCAATGGTGTCGATTCTTCAAACAGATCAAATTCATGATACTTGTGCCACAGGTCAAATGTGGGAAAGACAGCGGCACCCTCTAAAATAAAGATTGGTTCATTAACTTTGGGAAGTGGGTGGTTATCAATGACATACGTAGACTTGAGGGCATTAAACTCACACGTTAAGTGAAACCTCCAGTACTATTCTTGGCCAATACAACAGATGACACTCATTCAGGGGATTCAATTCCCTGTTGATGCGGTCTCTCAATACTCCTCACGAAAATATTGCATATCCTTGCACACACAAATTGGCATTCCCCCTCAATCCTTGGCTCATGGGAATGGCCACCTGCTTGAGTTTAATATGGTAAACAAACCTGAAAGATTTCCTAAGCTTCCTGCAAACACACATAGGAAGGCACTAAGTATCATAGGTCTATAATATTGTTTACATACTCGTACCGCTAAAACTGGGATCTTATGCTCTGCAATTCAAAACAGTCTGCACCTATCTCTGGTTGTTCCTGCATAAAATAAATATATATATAAGCGCATGCACACACACACACACACACACACACACACACTCTCTCTCCTCTCGCTCTCTCTCTCTCTCCTGTGACATAGATTTGGATCCTTCCAGATCTTTCCTTGAATATGTTCTGTGCTGGGAAATTGCCATTAAAGTTGTATGCTGCGCTCCTCTAAGGCAACTGCACGGATAACCAGAGAATAAAGTATCCCAGCTTGTAATGCAAATAAGGTATCAAACCTTTTCTGAATTATGCTCATGCAGGGAGGCCCATGACACTCTGGTCATGCCCCAAAACATGTTGTACGCATATTGATGGAATATCTGCACTATCCTCCAGTTTGTCATGGGATTCACAGACCACGAGTACCATATCACAAGGGCTTGGAGCATACTCCTCTGGCTGTTTCTTGACATATCGCTAACTTGTGCCATCCTGGGTTTGATAGTTCACTTGAGGTCTTTGCAAGTGCTCCCAAAGTAACTATGCACCCACAGATATTGCACTTTATCCCAAATTGGGCAGTTCTTTGAAGACAATTTATGTGAAGCACTGCCACAATGATAACAAGACCACTTGGGTTCAGAGTTTCTCTTTCTCAGTGGATGAAATGCGTCCTATTTGCCACTAACACTGCACGCCTCATTCATTTCGCAATCAACTTTGTCCACATTCACTTCTCTCAACCAGGAAACCGACTGTTCAAAGGCTTTTGACAATTCGATAACTTTTTTTAATGTGGGGTTACCAGTGACATGACGCATAACTTTTCCTGGATACATTTGCTTTTAATATTGACCATCAGTTTGCCTCCCATCATCTCGTCTGTGGTTCCCCAAAAGCGTCATGTTGCTAATAAACCCCTGAAAGCAGGGGGGAACTCCTCAGAAGTCTTGCTATCCCTTTGTCTCCTTTACAAAAACCGTGATGCTTATTGATGACTTCAGATGGTTTTCTAGTCTCACTATAGCGTGTTGGAATTCATCATGTGCATCTTCGTCCTCTGGTGCTTCTACTTTGGATAATGTTCAGAATGTTTCCACCCCTCAGACCCAGGACAGCGGAGGAAAAACTTCATTTTACTGGCATCAGTATCCACAAGATGTTTCTGGAATTCCCCCTTCCGTCTTTTCCTGGGGACAAAAAGGACCACCTTTATTCTGTAAAAATTGTTGAGGGGGGGGTTCAAATTGCATTTTGAAATGGGCACACGAGTCGCTAATGCAAGGAAGAAGTACAGTTAGTACAGTTGTATACATCACAACTAATGGGAAGGCAATTAAGAAAGTTAATACGATGTTTATGTGCTGTAATGGTGATGTTAACTAAAGAATGGTAGAACAGCCCCGCAGATCCTGATAATTATATTCCCCATTGTAACTTGACTGGTGATAGGCTGTACATTTCACTCACGGTGTGGTTATGCTGCAGTGGACTGCATAAATTGAATGGTGCCCTATGATAAAACAAAATGGTGCCCACCTCCAAACACCACTGCACAGCATAGACAGAGAGAGCCCAACAATCTCAGACCAACTGTCACCTCCAGAACCCTCCCGCCAACCAACCACCTCCCAACCCCCCCGTCCCCCGCATTACTCTTGTTAAAACCAAGGGAGAGGCGACTGAAAGAAACAGTGAAAACAAAGGAAAATACTAATGCAAAAACCCATACAATGTAAACTTAAAGTATACATAGCAACATTACACATGTCATAAATGCAGTCTCATCCAAAACTACAGACATCCCTGACACATCCACAAGGCATTCCTTTGACAGAAACGACAAATCCACATACTGGAGTGCATTTCCTTCCCATGATGGTTTTGAAAGAGAGTGACTAAGAAAGATAATATTCCCTTTGCTTCGCTCCCATGAAGATCCTGCAGTTGACTGATTATATCTGATGAGGCTGCCTATTAATCACGTGTTCTTGTGGGAGCAATAGTGTACTATATTGGTACTTACAATGCGCAATGGCAATAACAATGGGTCACGTGGATTTCAGACAGAGAGGAGGCCGAGTACAGTGTGATTGAGTATTTACAGTTTATTTAAAATATTCAAACAATTTTGCACATATATACAACAGTTAGTGCGTAGTGTCCCCAGTGTGCATTGGAACCAAAAAAAACATGGTTTGACCCGCACCAACTGGAGGCATAACACGGATAATACTCCCCAAGAAGTTCTGTACCACAAGCATTGGCATCCACCTTGCCTCATCCCATACCGCCAGCCTCTCCCTCTTCCCTCACACTGAGTACCCGGCTGGGTCCAGTGTGAGTGTACTCCCATATTCTTCTCACTTGACCGGTGTTCTTCACTTCTCACACATGGCTGCGTATATTGATTGTTATCCTTTCAGATGTCCCTGCATCCTTGGAAGGGTCATAACGCCGTCGACATAAATGAAAAACAAATCTTTGTATCAGCACTGATTACTGAACACAGTGTCTGAAAACACTGTTAGAACTAGAAATGGTTGTTTTTTAAATGATGGAAACCAAGCTGTAAATGTCACAAATGTCACTAGTCCGTTTTTTTGGTTCCAATGCACGCTGGGGACACTAAGCACTAACTGTTGTATATATGTGCAAAATTGTTTGAATATTTTAAATAAACTGTAAATACTCAATCACACTGTACTCGGCCTCCTCTCTGTCTGAAATCCACGTGACCCATTGTTATTGCCATTGCGCTTTGTAAGTACCAATATAGTACACTATTGCTCCCACGAGAACCCTTGACTCTTGACACACAGTACTTACCCTGATTCTTTGTGAGTAGGGTTTCCCTTGTGTTTTTCTGATATTAATCAAGTGTGTGAGGTTATGGTCCCCATTTCTCAGGAGCTCCACACTTCACCTTGTGGTAACACTCACCAGAAAGCTACCCCTCCTGGATATCTCCAGCCTTCCTGTGCGAAAAATGCATTGATATTCTAGGGGCCAAGGTATGAAAGGTGAACAGGATACCTGCTGGGTCTGTTAGAATAGGTGAGAAGCGGCCTCTGCTCTTTGGGCTGAGGGATGCTGCTTATCCAGCTTCTTGCTTGCTCATCAAGGTGGAAGAGAGATTTAGTAAGACCCAAGCCAGTGCATGGCATATTACATTTGTTTCTTTGTGTTGTGGTGGTCCTTGGTAGCAAGGAGCTTTGGTGAGCCATTGTGCCTATGCTGCCTGTTCTCCCCAGTAAACTCATACTCTCACAAGGTCAAAGGTATGGGTATAGTATAGTTCAAATGTCCATTCCTCTTAGCTTCGTATGTGGGAGGATGGGGTTGTGGATTGGGGCCTGGTTGTCATGTCCCAATTCTGTTACGTTGTATTATGAATTAAATGGTAGACAGACTTTTATCATTAACACTTGTACTCCAAAAATGTATGACCAAGTGTGCCACATTCAGGAATGTTCTTTGTGCCTCAACGTAGGAAATTGGGTTACTGGTTAAGGAGAGAGAAACCCTACTCGAGCAGAAACCTCAGTTTTTTTCAGGGTGAAACACAAGTGAACCCCAAATCAATCTGTGCTCAATCCTCTGGTAGCTTTGCTCAAAAGCAGTCGGTCTTAACTTAGAGGCATTGCGTAAAATATGTATTCAGTACTCAAACAGTAATGAAGTGAAAATACGAAATCCGCACCAATTTAGGAAAAGATTAAAATCAAAAATAAAAATTCACACCAAAAACAGCAAAAATCCAATCTGTAGACCGGAGATATGCAATTTTAAAGGTTTAGGTAAAAATAGTGCTTAAAAGCACAAAGCTGAAACTGTTGTTATCTGGTTGTGCCGGACCTCGATAGAGCGCAAGCTGGATACAGGGACCTAGTTAGTTCCAGTAAGAAATGTACCTTAAATCCCGGTTGTGGAGCAGTGCGAGGTCCGCGTCGAGGATGTTTCATGCCACGGGGTTCCGATAAGCTGCGAGGGCCATGATGTGGGCTTGTGTTGAGAGTGCATTATGCTGTGTCTGTTTCGGTGAGGTGCTATGGCGAGCAGCACAGGGTTTGTGTCACACTGCGTTGGCTTTGGTAGAGATTACAGCTGGGCTAGTACAGTACAGTACTTGTAGCTCCAATTACAAGGGTCCAGGACTGGAGGGGCACCACTTGGTTAGGACTCGCAGAAGGCAAAGTTCAGGTGCAGGGGTCCAGAAGATTGAAGCCATTTGTGGCCCTAAGTCTCTGATCAGGAGGCCAGCCAACTAGCCCTTGGAGTCACTCTGGTGGTCATGGGTTTGTGATGCAAGTCCACTCCTTCTCACTCCAGCAGCTGAGTAGCAGGGCAGCAGAACAGCACAGCAGTCCTTCTTCTGAGTCTTCCACAGGTCTAGTAGTGTACTGAAAAGTTGGGTCTAAAGGTCCAATATTTATACTTGTTGCCACTTTAAAGTGGAAGAAGCTCCTATAATCCTCCACCTACAGATAAGTCTGGTATTTCCTGCCTCCCTGTCCTGGCCACAGCTTGTCTGCGAGCACAAAAGACTGGTGTGAAACCCTTTGAGAGTGTGCTGCAGCAGAGTCTTGTGATGTGCAAGTGTGGTAGATGACAGCTCTGCCCCCTATCCAGTCAGAGATGGCCCATTCTGCCAACACCTAATCCCCTTTGTCTCACTGTTTGGGAGTAATACACAAAGACCAACTGCCAGCTACACCTAGTCACATGGCCCATGATACACGCTGCAGCCAACAATTGGGTTCAGACAAGAAAATGCCACTTTCTGAAAGTAGCATTTTCAGAATTGTGACATCAAATCCAGCTTTACAGTTAAAGAGGGTTTAACATTACAATTCCTTGGAGACCAAACTCAACTTTCCTACCTGCTCCAAATTGAAAGTTAGCACTTATTAAATGTAATAAGGTGACCCAATGTTATCCCGTGGGAGAGACAGACCTTGCAGTACTGTAGAAAGGAATTTAAGAGTTTTTCACTACCAGGATCAAGTTAAAAGGACATCTCCAACTTTTTTAATGCACTGCATCCTGCCCCTTGGGCTGTCTGTGTAGGGCCTACCCCAGGGGTTTGGACATGTATTAGAAAGAAAGGAACGTAGAGTCCTGGAAAAACGTTTATTTTGCCAGGTCGAAATGACAGTGTAAAACTGCACTTACAGGCTGCCTGTGACATGTTTTAAAAGGGCTACTTAAGTAGGTGGCACAATAAGTGATGCAGGCCCAATAGTAGCATTTAATTTACCAGCCCTGGATATATAGTCTACTACTTTACTAGGGAATTATAAGTACATTAAATATACCAATGAGGTGAAAGCTATTTTTACTATGTTTAAAGGAGAGAGTACAAGCACTTTAGCACTGATTAGCAGTGGTAAAATGCACTGAGTCCTATAGGCGAACAAAAACAGGTTCAGAAAACAGGAGGGTGGAGGCAAAACATTTGGGGATGACCCTGCAGAGAGGGCCATGTCCAAAATAGGGCCTTGGTGTCATATCCGACGTCTGTTACGCTGTACTATAAATGAAAGTGTACACAGACCTGTATCGTTAACACTTGTACTGCAGAATTTGTTTCTGAATGTGTGACCAAATGTGAGAAATTCAGGAATGCTCTTTGTGCTTCATGTGGATAGGGATGATTTCATCTGGGTACTAGACCCAGGGCTAGGCAGGTAAGTGATGTGTAGCACTTCTAAATCTCGCAGAACTGATGAATGAGTTGTACATACTGTATCTCTGAAGAGAATAGAATAAGAGTCACACAAAATATGTGTTCTTCTCTGGGGTATGTAAGTTTCACAGAAGAGTAAGATTTATAATGATACTTTGAGACTACTCTGTCTGACAAATGCCATATGTCATGCAGGATTAATCCGATTTATCCAGATATGGCTTTCCCTGCCGGGAAAATGTTTGGGCTGACGCAGAATGACAGGACAAATGTTGAAAGACACAGTGTTTCAGAGCTGCTTGAGTAAGGATCTTTGTGATTACTTTGGAGATGAATGATGACATGGTTCCAGGGAAAGAGGTGATTGTTGGGAGTATTTGCAGGAATGCCGTAGTTGGAGGTCGAAAACATTCTAGCTGTAGTCTTATGAGACTATGTCAGACATAAGAATTACAACAAATGATTCACACATGGTGATTGGGGCAAGAAGCAAACCCCACACTTACCAAAGATTTTCTGAAAGTAATATCAACTTTCTTGTTTTGTTTTGAGGTGCAGAAGTAAACCGGGATCAGTCACCTTTCTCCCCTTTTAGAATAGCAAAAGCTAATTCTATTTAATAAAATGTAAGAGTTACTTCGCACCCTCCACAATGTGAGTACCTCACGCTTCTGAAAATAACTCAAAACATTTTAGTACAGTTGCTTTTTCGTTTTGTTTTCGCTCTGGCAGTCCTTGTACTGGTAATTCTAATTTTTTTTTAATTATATTCATAAATATGTTCATACAGTTGCTTGTAACCAACAATAAGAATGAAATAAACAATGAAAGTAAGCCATTCTAACCTTTCACTTACTTACATTCTGGGAAGCCTTGCTTATTGTTCAAAACACTAAATGAGAAGTAGCGATATACATTTCCATGAAGCCTTGTTCCTTATTTTAAAACGATGCTTGGAAAGGTAATTCAAAACCGTACAGATAGAATAAAAATACATTAGCCGCCTGAATTATCACCATGCAATGAATAGCGACATTAATTAATGTGGATTTATATTTAATACTTACAAATGAACACATAGAATTAAAAAAGGGAGATACCTAGAAAGAAAACTATGATTGTTATAATACATGGGATTCTGGATTCCCTTTTTCATGCAGGTCTCTAATTTCTTACTATAATAAGTTATTACAGTTGAGTTCTGACATCACAATACCTTATGCCAGAGCCCGCAACTGAGGTCAAAGGCTGGTCCGGTCACGGAGCATAATAAAAACAGCTGGAAAAAAGCATTAAAAACGGAACATTGCTTTTCTTTCTCCTGCTCTATTTTAATAGCTTACAATGACTAGCAGAGAGGCTATGTTTATTTTTTGCATTCCTTAGATAGAGAAAAGCTGGAATCTTCCTGCATGTTTCTACACATTCCGAACTACTGCAGCTTTAAAAAAAAGTAAAAAAACTGATTGGTATTGAACTGTTTCTAATATCGGTTTAAAACACATATCTAACAGGTTTTTGATTTTGCATTAGAGGTTTTATTTTTATTCTTCATGTTTGCAAACATGCTCGCTCTTTCATATGGTGGAGCTACGCCCCATGGTTTTAAGTGGTTTATGAGAAAGGTAATGGTGTGACCATGTGTCATATTTGATAAAGTACCCCCGGCATACAGGAAAAGGATATTGCAAGTCACCTCGGAGTTCCATAACCTTATAAAGGAACTCAGCCTTCAGCCTCGCTACTCTATATGGAGCTCCTCTGTGACATGCAATATCCTTATAGTGTATGACAGAGGATCCTTTATCCCTTATATATTAGACCCCTAAAATGGACATTGATTAGATGACAGATTTCCTTGCTGAAGCCAACCTTGCCGGACTTACCAGTAAGGAGATGGTAGTACTGGAGAACCAATGACGGAACTTGAGATCAATCGAGCAGTAGAGTTCACTGAAGGCAGACAAGATGCAGAAAAATGGCAGCCTCCCTGATGAGTTTTATCCAGTCAGTAAACATCAGCTGTTGTTCATAGTGCTAGCCAAACATGGAGAAGCATTGGAAACTGAAACACTAACAGTATACGTGAAGCAATACCAATAGTTCTTCTCAACTTCTCACCCCTTTACCCTGCAAAAAAAGTTTCCTTTTGTATGTCCCAGAGATCTCAATAGATAATTCACTTGGATACTAAGGTTTTGAGTAATGTGCTGGCAACAAGGGCGAGTTTGAGGGACCAGAGAAGGGTGTCTACTTCTTAATATTTTGCCCTGTATCAAAGCTGCTTGCCTGTATCGTTAGGAATCCATGGTGTGCAAGTGTATAGCAGTTGCTGGCAATAAACGTCTGTATACTTATATGAGGATGTAAATGTAGAATAGACTTATCGAACTTACTGCTGTCGAGGTCGAAATCTGTTCTTTTCTGGTAACTTGTACTAGTATTTTTGCATAACATGCTATATTATTATGTTATGTTATTTCATGAGGACCAATTTCATCCTTAATATTGTTGTCTTTGTGCTAAAATACAAAAGCCTATTCTCATTACAAAATAGATAAGTGTGAGCAGGAATGCTTTCACGGATTGTTTGAAGGCACGGTCTGTTGATCGCCAATAGATGGAACAGAGTTTCAAACTTTTGCTGCTGTAACAGAAAATGAACAGCCTCTCAAGGGATTAATTTTTAGAATTATTGAAATACTGTGCGAGGCAATGTTCAACAGCCTTGCACTGTTTTTTACAGATTTAAGCAATTAACATTTAAAGTGTATGTATGTATGCGATATTTATAAAGCGCGACTATCACCCAACGGGTACCTTGGCGCTATAGTACATAAATCATCATCAAACGGTAGGGGGGGAAACGGAAATAAGTCAAGCAGGACAATTCGAAACCTGTCAAGCTCTGGGGAACAGCCATGTTTTGATCTTCTTTCTAAACTGCAGAAGATCATGAGACTGTCTGAATTCCAAAGGAAGGGTGTTCCAGACCTTGGCTGCAGCAAAGCTAAAAGCCCTGCCCCCTGACTTGGCTCTTCGAATCTTCAGGACTTTTACCAAACAGGCAGTGTCAGAACGGAGACACCTTGTTGGAGTATACCATGTAAATGTCTCTTGCAGAGGTATGGGTCCAAATCCATGCAGGGCCTTAAAAACCAGGCATAAGGACTTGAACTGGACCCTCTGCATTATAGGCAACCAATGAAGCTCTGCAAGGGCCAGCGAGCCTGACGAGTGTCGTGGTTTCATCAGAGCCAGTTTAGCCACCACAGTTTGAACTCTTTGAAGGCGTTCAATCAGAAATTTAGGGGCCTCCAGCAGTAAGGCGTTACAGTAGTCTAATCTACTGAGGATGATACTACCAACGACCAGCGCTCTGGCCGTCTTTGGTAGTACCGGAAGAATCTTCCTCAGGGCTCTGATCAGGGAAAAACAATTCCCCACCACCTTGTTTACGTGCATTTCCAGAGTTAAGTTAGCATCAAGCATAACTCCCAGATTACGTACAGCTTTGCCAGAGCCAGAGTAGACGTGAATGAAGGGAACAAAAGATTTCCAGGAAAAGGGGGAGGGATCCCCCTGCAGCACAATATAAAACTTCAGTCTTATCTGAGTTGAATTGAAGTGAGTTAGCTCTTAGCCAATGGGCAGTATCCTGCATGCAATCATGGAAGGCTGTCAAAGGAATCGACTGATTTCCCTCTAGAGAAAAAAAGAGTTGGGAGTCATCGGCATAGTTCACCAATTTCACACCATGCGCCTTTATGATTTCAATCAAGGGTCTCATATAGACATTGAAAAGAATAGGGCTTATCGCCGATCCCTGTGGGACACCATGGTGGACATTGGAGAACTTAGATTGATATGGCGGGAGAGAAACCGCCTCACACCTATCAGAATGATAAGAACCAAACCATTCTAGGGCCATCCCTGACGCCCCAACTTCTTCCAGCCTGGTCAGCAAAATATCATGGTTGACCGTGTCGAAAGCGGCAGACAGGTCAAGCAAAATAAGAATGCCCGATTGCCCCCTGTCTGCCCGCAGTCGAAGATCGTCTAACACGGTCAATAGAGCAGTCTCAGTTCCATGGCCAGGTCGAAAGCCGAGCTGATCATCATCTAACTTGGAGTTGGATTCCAGGAACTGAGACAAAGTTTTGCTGACCAGTCGTTCAATGATTTTAAGCGGGTATGGTAAAAGAGAGATTGGTCTGTAGTTAGTAGCGCAGGTCGGGTCCAGTGTCGTCTTTTTCAAAAGTGGAGTAACCACTGCCCGTTTCCAGAGGTTAAGGAGCTATTACAGATCTGACGCAGAGTGGGAAAGAGCGCAGGGCCCAACTCCTTCCAGATTTTATGTGGAAGAGGATCTAAAGGGGATCCCGAAGACACACTTGCAGCAGTTCTATTAAAAATATCCTCCGAAAATGGCTCAAAGTGGTTCATGGAGGACATTAGACCTATCTCTGTCCTTTTTGCCTTTCCCAGCTCCCGTACCTCATTGATTTTAACATTGGAGCCCTTTAATTCTGAGCAACCCCACGCACAATACACAGTGCATTACATTTTATTTAGTTTCCTTTTTTTTTTTTTACATCTTTTTATTGAATTTTTTATCGATTCAGCAAGAACAGACTAAATTATTGACAGACCACTATATATAACAAAGAATAGAAAACAGAGGAAAATCAAGATATACATATCTATAGTTTCTCGACATAGAAGAAAACAAAAAACAGTAATACATTACTAGATATCATTGCTGTACCCAGGTTCTGATCGGCTCCCATATGGACGCCCCCAATTTTTTTTTTGCAATACCTTTCAATTTATATAATGCAGATTCCGTATTATATATAGAAATAAGTTTGGCCCTCCAACTTGTAAAAGACGGGGGCTCAGAATACAGCCACTGAGATGTTATACATAACCTCAAAACTGACATACAAATAAACTTAAAACCTCTATAAGATGACGCTTGCCTGCCCACATCTGTGCTGAATTCTATTCCAAACAAAACCAGAGAAGCTGTAACAGAAATAGGTATTCCCAAAGATTGTAACAAAAATCGTTCAATATCCAGAAAAAGTGGCTGGAGGGCAGGACAGGAAAAAAACATATGCAACGAATCTGCTGCATAAAGTCCACATCTTGAGCAGTTAGTCCCCCTCCCAGCCTTCCACTTTGCTATCTTTGCCGGCGTGTAATACAAATTAAACTTAGCCATATATGATTGGCTTCTAAGGCTGCCAGAAAGCAAAATAGAGCTGGCAGTTCACATTACCAGCTGTAAATCCAGATTAGTTACCGGCACTTTCTCCTCCCATATTGCTTCCTGCCTAGCCAGATCATCGGATTGTATTAACATAAGTTCCATGTATATTTGCCCTATTTTGCATTTCCCTTTTATTAAATCCAAAATACGGATCTGTAGGGGCTGACATTTCCCCCCCGCAATTGCGGCCTGTAGGAAGCTTCTTGATTGCAAATATTTGAAAAAATCAGCCTTTCCAACCCCAAATCTATCTTGCAATATTAAAAAAGATACCATCTCACCCTGCTCCAGCAAATCTCCAACTGACCTAATACCAAGCTGTGACCACCTACGCATAACCGAATCCTGAAATACCATGGACGATAAGGCAGTCGAATCCAAGGGTGTATACCATATGATACTAGGAATAGATAGCTGTTTACGGAACCTCTTCCAGACTAAATAAGCCGCCTGGATAATTTTAAACCTAGTCTTTTTGTAGTAGCTTGGCTCCAACACTTTTAAAAGTAACCCTTGTGCTGATTCTCCCAAGCACCACTCATATATAGACGGGGAGAAGGCAGGGTCCAACACTGCCGTCTTACCCCAAATCAAGACACCCATTAATTGAAATAGCGAGGCCGAATAATATAAATAAAAATTTGGGAGAGCCAGACCACCACATTCCACTGGCAAGTATAGCCATTTAATTGCCCTTCTAGAGCGGCGGTAGCCCCAGAGAAAATGTGAGCACATTCGTTCTATTGTACAAAATAAATCTTTCGGAAAAAAAATTGGAATGGCACGAAACAGATATAAAAGCTTAGGAAAAATGGACATTTTCAAAACGTTGCCCCTTCTATATAAGGAAAGATGCAACCGATTAATTCGCTCCAAGGTTTTATTTGAGGAAGCAAGTATCGGCTCCACATTGATCCTCAGAATATTTTGGGTTTGAGGTGAGATAATTATACCCAAATACGTTGCCTCTGTAGCCCCCCCCACCTCGACCTCCAGTGGCAGTCCGACCTCTGAATGCAGCACTTGAGTCTTCTCCAAGTTTAATTTATAGCCGGACATTGCGCCGAAATTCTCGGTTATAGCCTCAATTCTCGGCATAGCTCTATTCATATCTGATGACAAAACCGCAAGGTCATCAGCGTATGCTAAGACTTTAACTGAATATAGCTGCGCAGTTACCGGTAGGATTTCCATGTCAGACTCTAAACTTTCAATAAGGGGATCTATGAATAAAGCAAACAGGAGTGGGGAACAGGGGCACCCCTGCCGTGTGCCCCTGTTAACCGAAAAGCTCTGTGACTCCTCTACCCCCAACCGAACTATTGCACTCGGGGTGAAATACATCGACTGTATTGCCCGTATATACCCGTTAGGGAATGACTTCCACCTCATTACAGCCCATAAGAATTCCCAGGAGACCCTGTCGAATGCCTTTTCGGCATCCAACAGGGCCACCCCAACAGGAACACCCATCGCCTGGGCCCAATCGAATACGGAGATAAGTCGCCTAACGTGGTCCGTGGTCCCCCTCCCAGCGATAAACCCATGTTGTTGTAATGAGACAAGAGGGCCAGTAACTTCCCCCAGTCTCCTTGCCAGACATTTCGAATAGATTTTATTGTCAGCATTTATTAAAGAGATCGGTCGGTATGAGGAAAGCTCCTGGGGATCCTTTCCCTTTTTTTAAAAAACTACTATCACTGTTTGAGACCAAGAAGCCGGGGGGACCCCAACAAACGCAGCTTGAAATACTAAAGTCATTATCCCCTCTAGCATCTTCCTAAATTTAATATAAAACTCTAAAGGGATCGAGTCCGATCCCATCGCCTTCCCTGATGCTAACGACAGCATAGCAGTTTCGATCTCCTCCCAAGAGAGCCCCTCCGACAATGCCTCTTTATCCTGTTCCTTTAACCCCAAGCAAACCTTTCCCGCTAGATACCTCTCTGCACTTGCGACTGGTTCTGATGTATACAATTTTTCATAATATTTTTTAAAAGCAGCCTGAATCAGAGAGGGGGTCAACTATCCTAGAATGGACCTCTTTTTGGCGTAATCTGTTAGCGAGAACTTTCCCGACCCTTTCTCCGTACTCATAAAGCTCACTCCTATGTGTTTGATAATTGGCAGCAGCCACATCCGCATAGCCTTGATAAATTTTCGCCCGACAGGCAGCAACTTCAGCCTGAACCTCCTTAACCCTACCTACACAATTTATTTCTTGAACTAATTTTTGCTCCAGCCGAGAGAGAGCCGCTAAGTCATCTATAACCCTTAGCCGCTCTGTTTTACGTTTCCTTGCAGCAAATCTTAGTGTCTCACCTCTTATCCCCGCCTTTAATACGTCCCAGACAATATCTATCCTAGCTGATCCTATATTCGCCTGGATAAATTCAGGGATCCATTTGTCCATCCAGATACAGTAATCCTCATTAAGCAAAAGCTTTCTGTCAAATGTCCATTTTGTGGTCCTAGCCATTAAACTCATACAGTCGAACTCCAGGACTACCGGATTATGATCCGATATAATTTTAGGAAGTATCTTAATTGAAGCCCTCGGTAAAACAGCACCAGAAACCAAAAAATAATCTAACCGTGCCATCTTCCCATGTGGGGCAGAAAAATATGTATAGCCGTCTTGACCTGGATTAAGTTTCGCCCACACATCATATAGCCCTTGGTCCTGGACCAACGCCTGCAAACTCCTAAAACCTCGCGGCTTCCTACCAAAATAGGATTCAGCTAACCTTAAGTTTACCTGCGAGTGAAGATGTATATTTAAATCACCACAAACAATCATAGGATGTGGATATAATGCTAGTTCTGTGTTAATCAGTTGAAAAATACCTGGGTCATCCAAATTTGGGCCATATATTGAACATAATGTGATAACTTGCTGAAAAGCCACTACCTCCATCATTACCCAGCGTCCCAAATTATCAACTTTATATTTCTTAACCTTCAATAATCCCCTTTTAGCAAGTATCGCTACACTTTTAGCATTAACTGTCTGCGTTGTGCAGGCCAAAAGCTCGAGCCCTAAAGACCCGAGCCAGGCCCTATTGGTCCATGCAATATGCGTCTCCTGCAAAAAAAGAAGACCCCACGAACTTGAATATATAATTCTGGCCAACACCTGTCTTTTCCCAAAATCGTTCAAACCGCAGATATTAAGTGTACAACATATTAATTTCCTCATCCTACTTCCGTATCACATTCCATGATTTGATCTTAGAAACATAGCATTATGACATTTCACCCGCCAGAGAAATTTCACCCAACAGCTTGCATGGCATATATACAACTGATACAACTGATACAGCTGATTTCTTTCAAAGGCTGATAAAATTTTTAATCCTAACATATATGTATCTACAAACTTTAACCAAAGCGGTCTGACATAGAGTATAGCATATATAGACTGTGCTCCTCGCTGAATCGGTTACACCCTGCACCCACCACCCCCCACACCCACCCTCCCAACCCCCCCCAAACCCTCCCCCTAAACTACCAACCCTACCCTCCCCTTTCCCCCCTGTACCACCCTCATAGAGCATTGGGAATCCCTTCCCTAGTGATTATAAAACCCAGTGCCCAGCTTCCACCTCTACAGACCCACCTTCCTAATAGGAAAAAAAACAAACGTTGTCCACCTAACTACAGCCCAGGGACTCAATCATAAATCCATACCTTTCAACCTTTCATCTTATTGCCACCTTCGTTAAATAACCCAGAAAGAGCCCTCACAGTGAAAATATAAGAGGCCTGCAAAAACCCCCTCTAAATACCCTGAACCTACTAACAAAGTGCCTCCAAATCTATAGGTGTAAGGCGAAAGGCGTAAGGCATAAAGCCATATAAAATAATCAGATTGACTGAAGATATTCTTTTGCCTTAATCTCCGATATAAAAAACTGACTATGACCACCCTTAACCACCTTCAGTTTAGCTGGATTTTGGAGAAACACCTGAGCCCCCTTAGCTTGAAACCCTGGTATAAGCTGTCTAAGCTTCCACCGTTGCTCAACAGTGTCCTGGCTAAAAGTCCGGTCGGACAAAAAACTCGCAGCCCTTGGCACTTCTCCTTTTATTTGGCCGTGCTAGATCATAGAGCTCCTCTCTCGCCCTAAAGTTGCACAATGAAATCAAAATCGCCCTAGGGAACGCTGACACTTGTCCCTTCTTCTGTACAAACGGAAATCTGTGTGCCCTTTGGACTTCCCTTTGCCAGTCCCAGTGCCCCAACTCTGGGAATGCCTCTGATAGTAGCTCCACCATAAACCTTAACTGATCAGAGCCCTCTTTCCCCTCCGACACACCCAGCACTCTCAGGTTATTACGTCTAGACCTATTTTCGAGGTCCGTCATTTTCCAGTGGAGGTCATCCCTGTATGTCTTAAGAGACCCGACTGTTTCCTTCTGAGCACACAGTTCATCATCAGTTTACATTTTATTTAGTTTCCAACAGGTTGTTGTGAGTCAGAATATCCTGTGCAGATATGTTGCCTCAAGTAAATGTTGTGTCCTAAATATTATATGCAGAAGTATTGTCCCATTGGGTGTAGATTTTCTATTTTTTTAAAATTCTTTTTATTAAACAAAAGCTTAGTAACACACATTGCATGGAAATTGTCCGACATTTATCATTAGGGTTCCAGTTTCCTCACGCTCGCCCAGTGCTGTTATTCCAATTACAGTAGTTATATTCAACATCAATGTCATTTCATAGCATTCTCAGTCCCCCGGCACCAACACTGCCCTCTTTAACATCAGTGACCATAAGGTCCTTAATAGCCCCTATACCCCACCCAGTGACCCCAGATCTTATCCCATTTCTGCAGGAATCTCTGACTCTGATACACCACTTTTTCAGCTGCTCAGCACCAATCGAGATCCACCCCGGGAGGTCAGTCCGCTCCCCAGGACCTGGCTGTACTCCATTTAGATTTTCTGTTGGTAACTCAAATGTAGTAATATTTTTGTGGAATGATATTTAGAGCAAAATATTTGTCGGATGTTAGGCTAACAATGATACTGTGGTACCACATCCTAATAGGGAGACAGTGTGATATTAGAAAACTTGTGCTTATGGGATTGGAATGCCACAGTCTGCAGAGGACTCCAGTTGCAGCATTTTGAAGGTGTTGCAAGTTGTGCATAGATGGCTTGTTTCTATAGGTGCGGTTCAGACATTTCAATAGTCTCTTGATGGTGTGGAGATGGAGGAAACTAGGGAGTAGTAGCTGGGCATCCAAGATGAGACATTTGTCCTTTTGTTTAGTTACCAGCAAGTATCGAGATCCAGAGCCAAACCATGATCCAACTGGATGTGGCACTATGCGATACCATTATTTCAGTCTTTATGGGGTTGAATTAGCCGCTTCTGTGCCCATGACGAGATAGTCTCGTCATGGAGCACGGTTGTGCTGTGCCCATGACAAGACTATCTCGTCATGAACCCCGCCCGCTAATGTAACGCCCGGCACAGGAGGGGGAAAGGGCGTGGCACTGAACCAGCACTAGCAGATAAAGCCATCTGGTGAATTTAAGTTCATCGTTAGCGAAGGCAGGCAAGTGTTTAAGTAGAAACTAGTTGCAACCAGCATAATTGAATACCTGAACCCCAAAAGTCCGAACTAAAGGTATTAGGTGAGCATTACAGAATCCAGGAGACGCAGCGAACCCCATGGTAACAGGCGCAATTCATCTCTAACTGGTTAGTAAAGGAGGAAGGGTAACCAAAGAACTTATTTCTTCTAGGAACGTGATGCTGGACCTCCAGCCTATACCTTGGAGTAATGGTTCTTGAAGAGTTTTCACTAACACTGGATAGCTGATTGCATTGATTGCTTCTATAAAACGAATGCACCAACACTGATCTAATTTGGCAGGAGCCCAAGTTCATCAGAATCATCATTACTGCTTCAGTTCTAGGAGTTGGACAGAAACAGACCTGAAGAAGGGTGTTGATGATTATAGTTCTTCTGTGAACGCTGGTAGCTGTAGATAAACCACGCACTCCACTGTTTATTTTGTTTAATACAGCAGGCTCAAGATTGGTCTAAGAATTAAATTAGCCACTGGGATCAGCTTGGGCATTTTATGCCATGATTCATCTGCGCTTTTTTTTTGTTAAATGAAAAAGCCACTGTGCCTGTCAAACACTTTAATGTCTTTAATAAAGGCACATGCTGTTGCTTGGGGTGCACATATACCTTTGAGGCTATAGAAAGGGATCTCCTGGGGTTCCAGACGGTTTACAGGTTTATAGCAGCATCACTTATTGAGAAAATTAAATCCTTGAAACACTGTGGAATGTCTAAGAAGTAATACACTAACTGCAATTGATTTTCTCAGGGAGGGGCCTGGTAACTGTTGAAGCTGAACAAGTGGCTTTGGTTATTATGTCATCCTAGATTTTTTACATTTTTGGGCTACAATAATGAGAGATGGAATTTCACTACTCGATGGAACACGTTGGCTTGGTTAAGGCAATCCATGATATGCAGCTCGGAGGTAATGTGCCAAAATCCCTTCTGCTGTGATGTGGTTTTATCGATTTGAGATTGAGAATATTTCCTATTTTCTATGGCAAAGTTATGAATAAGTTTAATGTGATCCTAGCTCACAACCACTACAACACACCCTCTGCAACTCGCATGCAATGATTTCAGACTGAAAGCATCTGAATGACCCACTTCTCAAACTCTGTATTTGGCTATCAGATGTGCCAGGTCAGTGGTCAGCCAGTCACTCAGAATGCCTGGCTCAGAGACCGTCTTTAA
The DNA here is from genome assembly GCF_964204655.1 of Triturus cristatus. Lineage (NCBI taxonomy): Eukaryota > Metazoa > Chordata > Amphibia > Caudata > Salamandridae > Triturus > Triturus cristatus. Next base: position 502,467,646 of record NC_140588.1, on the reverse strand, counting down.
AGGCTGAGAGTGGCAGACGGCTAGTTTTTTCAGCAAGATATTTTTATCAAGATTCTTCCTGTTATGTTTCAAAATTTTACAGCCCAAGGAGATCAAAAAGAATTGCCACGTGATCTGCGGATAAGAATAGATGTGATGAATGCACAACAAAATGTTGGTTCTCTTTAAAAAAAAAAAAAAATGTGTAAAAAATTACCGATTTTATGAATGGGTTCCTACACTGATTGGGTAGAAAGGTCCTTCACATTCGATATCTACACTACTATAAAGCCAGGGGGGTCTAATCTACCCATATATTGAAATACCCCGCAATTGTGAGATATTCATATTTTAAAGTACAGGGAACACTGCCATTGAGAACATTAAGAACTTCACTTCGATACCACACGTTTAAATACCCAAATTAGTGCAATGGTCCCTTATATTAACATACCCCATGATTGTGAGTTGTTCATATTTTAAAGTATATGCAGCATTCCCATCCAGACAATTGTTGAGGAGAGTACTGTCTACCGAGGGTCACTGATAAAGAAGCAGAAAAGTAGTCGGTCTCATGAGACTAAATAGTACATTGAGAAGCATGTGCTCTGCTCTGAATATGCACAGGAGTGCTATTTCTTAGATATGAAGCCCTTCTCTGTATTTTTCACTAGGTCGCTAACCATTCCTGTAGTCTGTTTTATATCACTCCGTTCTGATACAGTGATCTTGTAGCCATTAAACATAAAAACCATGTCCTGATAATACCCATCAAATGTGCCTCAAAATCTGTTCTTTATGCAGGAGTGAATATTGAGTAGAAGTAGACAAGACAGAAAATTATAGGGAGAACCGAGCCAGGAGTCTGGCTGGGCTCTAAGCAACAAAGCCCGAGCCGGGCCACCATGTAAATGCCACACCAAATATCAGGTAAAAGAGTCATAAAAGCTCTTTGAGATGAAACATATTTTTTCTTGAATATTCTTTTTACTGTAATACCTTAGATCACAGCACTCACTGCATTGAAATATTTTAAAATTAATAGCTTCTAAACATGAACTCCTACCATGAGTGAACCAAGAGCTCTCAGCTTGTCATGTGCCATGTGCATGTGGCTAATTTTGTTATATGTGGAGCAGCATTAATATCCCTTATACCATACACAAGAGGGGCTTTTATACAGTGCACAGTCTCAATGTAATTATTTTAAGGTTCTTCCAGATCTAACACTCATTCAAACTGAGGGACATTGAAATAATGTGATATGCCTAGAATCTCGCATTTAGTCACGTGGGAAACCAGGATTGCAACCAAGGTTTCCTGCTTGCATGTGCAGATCAGCTACTGGTTGAATGTTGCTGTAAAGAATTGGCATGAGAACAACAAAAGGGGGCTAAATTATTACAGATATTAGGCAATCCCTACTGCTGGGAAAGGGATTCTGGTGAAGAATTATTACCTTTCCGTTCAGCCACTATCATTTCTAGCTTGAGTTCAGATACAGGAGATAGCACAGCCACTCACAGACACTGCCAAACGTGAGTCGAACTAGGTTGGCTCCTGTGACAGGTAAGGCAACGTCTTTTTGTTGAGGATGGAGCCATTCAGAACTGCAGAAGAGTCAAGTTCATTGGAGCAATGCGAAGGACGACTACTCCACCATTGTAGAGAACACAGAGAAGAAGAGGGGTAGGGACACCTTATAGAGGAGGAGGTGTTTGACAGCACCAGCCAATAACATTAACCAATAGCCAGTGGAATGGGCTGGAATATTCATCCTCCACACATTAGGGACACCAATCCCTGACTGGCAATATTCAACCAGGAGGAGCTAACTCATACAGATACCTATAAAAAGAGGGGAGAGAGGACAGACTGGAGGGAAACCAGGAAGCAGGAGGATACTCCCTGATGAGCACTCTCTCTCTTTTACTCTGCAGGCAACACTAGCTTGGAGACAGAGGGAAAATACCCTACTGAAGAAAATAGTGAACTAAGACGCTGGGGCAAAAGGGGTATGAGTATAAGGAGGGAGCCAGTAAGCAGGAGGATACTCTCTGCTGGACAGTCTGTCTTTTAGTCTGGGGGAATATGTTATGTTATTTATTTGTTAAAGCGCAAACAGCTGCCCCAGCAACGGAGCGTCCCGGCGCTGACCTAACCAGTACCTGAGGGGAGGGGGGACCAGCAGAGGAATTAGATGACAGAGAAGAGGTGGGTTTTGAGTTCCTTTCGGAAAGCGATCAGAGTGGTTTGGGTACGGATGTGCAGAGGTAGGGAGTTCCATAGCTTAGCCCCTAAGACTTTGAAGGAACGTCCACCCTGTCTGCAGAGCTTAGTTCGGGGGACCGTCACGAGGTGTTGTCCCAGTGAGCGCAAGTTGCGCTGGGGGGTGTATGGTACCAGAAGAGGGCGCAGGAGTTCAGGACAATCAGAGTTGAGAATTTTAAATGCCATGGTCAGGGTTTTAAAGTGGATCCGAGATTCAATTGGCAGCCAGTGCAAATTACGGATGATGAGAAAAAGAACCTAATATAACGGGTTTTGAACTGTAAGGGGCACTGCATCCCATTTTTTTACTATTGGAAATTGGCCTTCTTAGAACTGTCCAGCTCTACTGGGCAGTATCCTGAACCTTGTGAATGAAATATGACAGTAATATTTCTGGAGATCGGCTTTATGAGAGAAGAGAGCAGATACAAGCATAAAAGCTCACTAGAGAAAGATTTGCCTCTCTTGTCCTTCTTATATGGGTCTCAAGGCTCTGCAATTGCCTTCTCTATCTTTTTTATCACTAAAGGAAAATCTTTTATAAATAAAGGCTGAGAGTAATCAAGGTCCAGTATACACACTCCCTCATATAATTATCAAAACTAATAGAGTATGCTGTTCCTATCCTAACCAAGGGAGAAACTATTTTTGCATCTATGTAAATAAGTGGTCGGTGAGAATGTTTTCTAATTAAAACTAGAGCCCTCACCCACCCGAAGTGGTGGCATGCTTCTTCATTGAGCTCCTTGTTGCAATGTTTCAAGTTTATTTTTATTTATGTTTTGGAACTCTGAGGAGGTCAACGTAAATTCTCAAAATTATATGTATGTAAATAAGATAAAATTACAAATTTATACACTTAATAAAATACGATCCACCCCACCAATAAATCAAATAATCAGAGAACATCCACGGTTCTAAAGCTTTCATTTAAAACAAATTCCCTTCAAGCAGCAGAATATGGTACATAAAAGTACATAAAGTTTCTTTCGTGCCATCAATGCATTGTGTGCAACACTTATCAGACGATTACTTTCTATGCAGCAAAGTAACAACAACAACATTTAAAGATCGCACTGCATAAGAAGACAAAGAGCCCATTAACAACCATTTTAGCTTACAAACTAATAGATCATTACTACAACTTTAAAAACACTTTAAAAAGTTAAAAATTGTTTTACAGAATATTTAATTCGGGGGTACATAAAGTGACTATAGTACTGCTGAGGCTGAGAGAATGGACAACTGCAAACATATCAGCCTCAGCCAATTTCGCTGACATAATAAAAGAGCTGGGAAAACAAATAAAACATGTTTGAGATCTTGAAAGCAAATTTGATGAACCATACCAATTGGCCAAAAGGGGGTTTAAAGGTAGCATGTCCTGCCTCAGAAATATCCAGAAACATTGCACTCCCGGCGGCAGATTCCCAAAAATATAAGTCTGTGCTTTATTTATCAAACGGGAATCTATAGCCGGATGGTTACCCCCTTTTTAAAAAACAGGCCTCGCTATTCATGCGACAACTCAAAGCCAAAGTGGCTTGTTTTAAGCTAACTTTTAATTGCTGCAGAGTCAAAGCAAAAATCAAAGAAGGGTTTAATTGCAGCAAATCTGCTGCTGCCACAAAGTTTCTATACAATGAGTTTTCTTTTGGATCATCTAAAATTTATTTTGTTAACCAGAACCTTAGTGATCAATATCACTCTTTGCTAGGCATATGGCCCAGCGCACCACCCCTGCAAAGGCCCTGCGCAAAAGCACTTCTCAACCCAAATTCTAACCTTAAAGCTGCCACCGAGAAATCTGCATTAACTGAGGTCAAGCTACTAAAGACTCAACCTTCCATTCTATTTAAGAAGCCCAATTTCGAAACATCAATCAATTCTGTGGCATACAATAAAGATGCTGGAATCTTAGCTCGATAGACCTCCAATAAATGTGCAGAATGCTTTCTCCTGTGGCCTTATAAAGAGAGCCCAGACATTTAGTCTTGGAGATGGCTTTAGTCATATTATTTTCCATGTGGGCTTTTCACTTAAGTTTCCACACACTATCTTCCCCAATAAGGTATATGATTTTACAATTTCCAATTTTTGACTACCCAAAGACCATACAAAATGTCCATATTTCGACTTTTTTCTCCAATGGACACACAACTTTGCTTTCAGATGCATTGATCTTTAGGTGATGCGCCTCAGCAAATTGTTGTAGTGCTTGCTGACTGCTATTTAAACCTTTCGGTATAAGAACGAAAATTACCATGTCGTTTGCGTACAATAAACGCACAGTGGTCTTTCCCCCAACTGTCGGAGCTATACCCTCAATCTGAGCCAAATGATCAGGGAAGTCAGAGAAAATAGGGGGGGCAAGCAAACAGCCCTGTTTTAACCCATTTGGAGTAGGGATTGCTTGTGATAAACCCATATCCCCAGCCAGGAGAATTCTGCACCAGGGCACGGACTAAACTCTAGAAGAATACCTGACATACCCAAACTAAAAAGCTTACTCAACAGCAAAAGACCATCTACTTTATCAAATGCTGTGGATATGTCTATAAAAGCTGTGTATACCATCCCCGCTCTAACTTTAACATTTTATTTATTTATTACCTGAAGGGCAGTCATGTTTATTCATTATTACATGGTTACTCCTAATTCCAGTTTGCTCCATTGGGATAATTGTATGATTTTCCGCCCATTAATTAATCTGGGTCAGCAAGCATTTAGCAAATACTTTACTCACCGCATCAAGAAGAGCGATCTGACAATTTTCTGGTAGGTCACGGTCTTCCTTCTTAAAAAGTCGAACTATGACACTCCCCTTCCAAGGGGGCGGGGACTTTTTTTGTTTCATAGCAACTTTTAAACACTGCGCAGAGAAGCTTACTCCAAAGAGGTCTATTTTGTTTGATAACGGTAATTGGAATTTCATCAGAGCCCATTGCCGCCGAAGAACGCACTACCCAATTATGAGTTCTAGCTCTTTTTCAGATGGCGAACCATACAGGGTAGAATCTTCCTTTATTATAATCTTCTTTGCGACCCCCTCATTAGCTGCATAGAGACCCTAGATAAAATTAACCCATCTTGATGCTTCATAGTAGCAGGGAAGGATCTGGCTCTTGCTCCACAACCCTCTGTGACGAGTGCCCAGAATGGCCCTTTCTGGCCTTTTAATACTGCTTTCCTAAGTTTTACCCAAAACTCATCCTTCTCCTCTTTTTTTTTTTTTTTTTTTCAGGCAAGCCTTCGACTGCATCTGACTCCTTTTTAGGTATCTAGGCAGCGCTTGCGCTATCTCTTCGAGACTTGCTTTATTCAGGATATGGGCATGAAGCTCCGCCCATCTTTTAAATTGGCGTCTGACACTGTCCTTTGTAAATGGTGTCTTTTCATTGGTCAATAGGCTTAGTAGTCTCTCCATAGTACCGCCTTTTCTCTTCTTGTAACTTCCCTTGAGGACACCCCTCTTCCCGAGGGGAGGGGGACGGGAAAGAGGCCACCCAAAAAGGGGGGGAGGCAGGGTGCAGGACACACACACCTGGAAGTCGGTATATGCTGCTGTTGTTAGTTTTGAACTTTTGTGGTTTGTTTTTCCTTTTGTTTATAACGTCTGTGCACTTACTCGAACTGTATGATCCGCAAAGACTCTGCACAAGCCGCAAATGGAACCGCATCAAAAATGTATGATAGCTGTTATCCTTGTTAAACATGCATATCTGCCGAGACTCAGCTTGTAGCTGTGCCTACAAACTCATCAAAATATATATCTGACATAAATCGCTATTTAACCGTAAAATATCTTTGATGTGGATGGATGGTTCACTGTGTGGTCAACTTTATGTGATACATGTTATCTTACATGATGCTGTAATCTTTATAAAATTAATAAAAACGGATTTAAACAAAAAATGAGGACACACCTCTTACGTATGTTGCTACTCGGTACGTCTTAATTATAGCATCAGAGCACCATTTTCTTAAATGCCTTGCTCTTGCCGGACATGTTCTCTAGCAACTTAAAAACGTTTTTTAACCAGGGTGGCCACCTCCGCTGATTTAATAGTGCCCGTGCCTTTCTTTGTTAATTGCGATTGCCGAAGCGGCCATATGCCTTTTTTTTCTATTTCTTTACTTTTGAAGCAATCGCAATACCCGGCATTAGCCTAAGATGTTTAAAGCTAAAGCGCAGGTGGTGCCATTGTAACACAAGTAAACAAATAAGGGAAAAAAGCGCCCGCCGCCATTTTTTTGCTGTTTCTTTACTTTTGTTACAATCGCGGCACCCGCGCTTTAGCTTGAGATGTTTAAAGCTAAAGCACGAGTGCCACAATTGTTTTTATTTACTGCTGCAACTCATTAAAAGGAAGCAGCTCATCAGTAAGGAAATGCAGGCCTGGATGAAGAAAAAAAATCCCTCTGGCAACCCAGTGAGATGAGTCATCCTTTCAAGGCTGCGTCTGCTGAAGTGCATCGCACCGCTAGCAGTGCTTCTCCTCAGTCAAGGCCTAATGTGCAAAACCCCACTGCTTGTAAAAAAAAGCATTACAAATGCAATAAGTCTCACATTTGTTGGAGTCCAATGTTTTTTACCGAGCCATGCAGCAGGGTGCAGTACCATATGTGGCCAAAAGAAGTCCCATGGTGTTGAAAATGACATTTTTTTTACTTTTGCTTTTTTGCACCAATGGCAACAGCGCTATGCAAATATAATTACTCCACTGCAAATAAAAAAACTAAAGTAAAAAACATTGTCATTTTCAATGCCAACAGCTCTAACTTTAACAAATGCAAGACCTATTGCGTTTGTGGTGAGAATTGGGGCCTGCAGCGAGGGACTCTACAGCCTAGGGTGGGCCGGTGCATGGACTGAGGCTTACATGGAGCCCACGCAACTTAACCTGGACCTTGGCCTAGCGGTGCGGGCCCCACCTCAGAACTCTGCACTCTACCAGGCTGCGAAACAAGGCTGCCCGTTGGCCTTGCCCAGCACGCCTGTGGGCCTCTGTTCTTTCCGGCCTTGCGAGTCCTGCCCACGGACCTCGGCGGCCCTTGGAGACCCCCCGCGGATCCGACTCCTGGATGGAACACGCCTGCTGGCACAAGCTCGAGGGACTGCCCCAGTTTTTCACGCCCCAACCACAACGAGAAGGGAACCACAGTGCCGGGTCTAGCTCAAACTAAGTGCAAGCTACTGCCCAGGAGGAGCATCTGAACAGGACGACGCGTTGCCTACCTATGCACCACGCTTGGGGACTGGTGGAACACGACGGAGATCCCGGTCCTTCCTGCGTGCCACCTGAGAGGACTGTTGATAGCACAGCTGCTTGAGGGTCCGGCTGAAAGATATTAGCACCCCAGGGCGCTAGCACTCACGTAGGGAATGAGAGCTGGCAGAGAGAGGCGGTAGGGAGCAGTCCCTCTGACCGTTGATCGCTGCACGGCGGCCGTTGTGGGACCTTGGTTATCTGGCTCCCTAGAGACATCACGCTGGGACAGCTAGGCCAGCAGTAGATGCCAGAGTGAAGGCCCGAATCTGGATATGTTTGGCAAGCAGGGAGGCGTCGCCACGGAGGACAGACCAAAACGGACCCCAAAGACGGGGAGGGTCCAGAGACTAAGACTTTCCTGGAATCGCTATTCACCTCCCTGCATGCAGACTTTCAGGTAATGAAAACAGAGCTGACGGCAGAGTTACAGGAGGTGTGATGTGATCTAGATGAAGTAGGTGAAAGAGTGGCCGCACTAGAAGACAGGGAGCTCAATCGAGAAGAAGAACTTGGATGGCTTCAACAAGATGTCCTGAGACTCAAAGAACAACATCTAGACCTTCAGGCCCATAACGAAGACCTGGAGAATCACCCCTGGGGAAACAATATACACGTCAAAGGGGTGCCAGCGAAAGCAGAAGAGTCCAATCTAAGAGGATACATCACAGAACTCCTGACATGTCCTGGGTCCCACAGATGATTCCACCCTGCATTTAGATTGTGTCAACCGGGTGGGACCCAAGCGGTCAGGAGAAGGACCCCCAGCAGATATATTGGTGTGCGTGCACAATTTTCAAACCAATGAAGATATCCTTAAAAGGGTACAAGACGCACGCTCAATTCAATTTAAAGGCCACACACCAGTGCTACACCAAAATCTCTCCCGAATCACTCTAGAAATGCGTAAAATCTTTCGCCCAATCATAGACCACCTACGCAAAGCTAGCATTCCTTACGCTTGGGGACACCCCTTCCTTATCATTTTTCGCGACAAGGGCAGGCTCCATCAGATTCGGTCCCTAAAAGGAAGCGAGTGCCCTGTTGACACGCCTGAGGACACTGGGGATGGGCACCCGTCCCCGGGTACTACCGGATTGTTGCGACAAACAGTCAAAAATGGCCGACGCAGAGTGAAACCGGATCAAGACACCATTAGCAAAGAGAGACCAGCAGTCTTGCAGGCCCTCTCGGCGGACTCTGCCCTCTTGGAGGCTTCCTGAGTTTGTGGCAGCCTAGCAGCTCGGAGATGAGGGAGCCGAGTGGCAGTGATGACGGCGGCAGGGAGGCGGGACGACGGGAAGATTGAGGCTATGGAGGCTATAACCTTGCCGCTGGTCCCTTGCTGACTCCTGCAATTCTACGAAGGACTTCTTCCTGGACTTGCCTCGTCCTCCATGGGCGCAGACCACTCCAAACTAATAGAACAGATGAACTTTGGTCTTCAAACATTTTCCCATGTTAACCTTTTTATTTGTCTAGTGATCTTGTGATGGATTTGGTTACTCTATTGGGATTAAGCCTGGGCGAAGTTCGCGAAGTTCTGCAAATGTAGATAAAACTCTGCTGTGCTACGCGGAGCTCCGCAAGCGGCGTAGTGCGTTAGATAAATGCCATTCGCTGTGATTTTCAGTGCTAGGTGCTTGTCTGCACTGTTCAATCATCGCAAACGGCACTATCCATAGCCCAAGCGGATGCTGCTTCCTTTCTGCCACTCGAGCAGATTTTTACTTGAGCAGCAGCTTTCTCGACGAGAATGGACAGTTTCTTGACATGAACAGTCGCGAGCATACGCGACCACTCGCAATGAGAAATCTGACCGCCCACGTGGAGAAATCTCGCCAGGAGGTTAACTTTCCGTGCTCACCAACAGAATTTGCTCCGGAACGCGGAGTGCAGAAAACTGCGGGCGGAGCGGAGTTCACTGCCCAGACTTAATTGGGAGGCCCCTTCCGATGAACCACTCCAGATAGGCCCCCCACCCATGTATCCTGATATCGGTCCCCCTCACCAACTGGGCTCTGCGATCCCCACGCACACGACTGTTGTGGTACTTGCCCGATTTCTCATAGCTCGCTTTCCTCCCATTATCCATGGAAACCAACATCGTTAGTCTCAATGTGCGTGGCCTCAACAACCCTATTAAGAGGTCTGCAGTGTTGTCCCTGTTGGGACACGCTCAGGGTGATATATGCCTGCTTCAGGAGACACACTTACTCCCTAAAGACACACAGAGAATGTACACCAGGAGGTTCCTGCACCAATGTCGGTCCTCTGGGAGGGAAAATAAACTGGGTGTGGCCATTTTCCATTCCAAGCACTTCACCCGTTCAGACCTGGGTACTGTTGCGGAGATCAAGGGACGCCTGCTATCTCTTCGAGTGCAGTTGGGTACATTTCACCTCACTTTTGCTTCAATATACACCCAAACGAGCAGCAGGAGTCCTTTTTGATAGATGCTCTAGCCAGTGTACTCCATACCCCAGATGCAGCAGTAATGGTGGGTGGGGCCTTGAACATGGAGAGGGATGCGAGCGGGACCGCTCAGGACTTAGATCTGGTATAACAGGGGCTCTCTCCCCTGAGGGTTGGGAATAGTTGGAAGAATGCGAGCTGCAGGATGTGTGGCGTTCACATCATCCAGACACTCGAGACTATACTTTTTACACTGCAGCTCACAAGACATATGCTCGCTTAGACCACTTCAGAGCTTCCCCGTCGGCATGGGAGTGGGTGATCACTTTTACTATAGAGCCTTGCTCGCTGTCAGACCATGCTCACATAACAATGACCCTCCGCCCTCTCCATGCAAATACCCCCTTGGCGCCTCCGAGAGTCACTTCTGCAGACCGTGACAACAGTCACAGCACTATAAAATTGGTGTCCCGAGGGGCTCTCTCTTTGCAAAAGCAGTGCACGATAAAAAGATGAGGAAAACCAAGAGGAGTGAGCCAGAGAGTTCTGTGCCAGAGCTAGAATCGATACACAAGTGCACCAGGCCCCCCTGGATCTTGAGGCAGCTAGAGAAAGAGTGTCTACAACTTAAACACCTTGATCTAGATAGAGCCGAACATGCAATGCTACGCCTCAAGCATCAATTTTACGTAGGAAGCAATAAAGGAGGCTGCATGCTTGCACATTGTCTCCGTAGCGACAGTTTGCACAGCCTGTCAAAGCGATCCATACAGGCTCAGGGGTCATGGTGTCCGATGTACACAGCATTGCGGACGCCTTTCAGGCCTTGCAGAACCCCATTCATATCTAGGTGCGGCTGCAATCTCCCCCTCCCCCCAGCGGAGGTTGAAGCTCTAGACAAGCCCATCCGTATTGGAGAGATAATTTTAGCGATTTCTCCCCTAAAGCCCCTGATGTAGCCTGGCCCAGACTGGTTTTGCGCGGCATTCTATAAAACCTTTAGCGCGGAGCTTGCCCCAATACTCACTCGCTTATTCAACTAATTTGCCGAAACGGGCGCCCTTACAGAGTCGATTCCTCAAGCCTCTATCAGTCATCCCAAAACCTGGTAAGGACCTGAAGCAGTACAGCTCATACCGCCCTATTTCGCTCCTGAACATCAATGCAAAATTGATTGACAATGTGCTAGCCCACCGCCTTAACCCCCTATTGCCTGGCTTCATAGACCCTGACCAGGCAGGATTCATTCCCGGTTGTCAGTGTGGGTACAGCACTAAAAGCATTTGCCATTTGTTCGACAAGGTGCGTCGTTCTCGGGAAGAAGTCTTATTGCTGGCGGTGTACACTGAGAAAGCGTTTGATAGAGTGCACTGACACTATCTCTTCGCAACCGTCTAGCACTTTGGCATGGGGCTGAGATTTGAAACATATCTTGTTCAACACTCTGCAAGTTTCAGACTCTTCATATTGGAGGTAGTATTAACAATGAGATTTATAGAATTTACTGGACTCTCAGTATGTGAAACATTTTTAGTGAGCTTCTTACATTGAGGGTTACCAGCATGAGAACAAAAATCAATTTGACAACCAACTACTTTCTGATCGTTCTCCATACCAGAGATGAAGGCCCCTTCTATTTCCCCTTCATCGTGGCCCATATCCTTTTAATTGCTTACCAGCTCGCTTAATATTTTTTTTTTCACAGTGTCGAGAACACAATCAAAACCACCAACAAATATTTCTAACAGCTTTAAATTTGAAGACAAAAGCCTTTCTAAACACAATAAGGAAGCTAATACTTTTACCTCTTTTTAGGAGGACAACATGGTTGAATACCACTTACATGGAGATCAGGGGTTACAGAGGGATGAGATATCAATGAAGAATTATTTGAAGCAGTACTACTAAAAAGTTCCACAATCCCGTGGGAAAGTGTACCTACGGTCTCCACAGTCTTAATATTGTCTCATAGATCGGATCTCCTACATAAATCTATATCCAAATCTGGCAAAGTAAAATCCTCCTGAACATATACCACTATACTGTTGTGCCTGTTGTGCCTCCCTTCTCTAGGAGTTCTTTTTTTCTCAAGATCTAATTTCAAATCTCAAAAGTCCAATTTGCAATTTTCAGGAGTGCTGTAATGGGCTGCACTTGGGTAACAGCGAGCAGGACGGACAGATGCCCCGCAACTAAACCTAGCCAGGCCACCTCCGCAGGGGTGAGCCTCTCCCTCTATTCCAAGGCACCTAATACCGGGCACTCGTGTAACCCTTTTGCCAGCCCTAGTGTTTGCAGACCCCTCAGCACCAATATTTACAGGCCTGCTTGCCCCCCCCCTTCCACCTGCACCACTTGCCTCTCATTTAAACTTTTCTACTACTCCTGCTGGAGAGTACTGGCTAACTGCTGGTTTCTCTGCAAAGTCTGTGTATCAGGGGCGTCCAGGGGGAGTCTCTAAGATACCAAAAGAGGGGCCGAAGAACAACAATATCGTCAGGGGCCAATCCCTGTAGCGGCACAACGATCAACCGTGTGACAGCAATTCCCTCACCTGAAGGTCATGCAAGCCATGAAGTACCGATGGGCACCCCGGCCACCGTATCAGGAGGCGTTTGGAAACCAGGGGGTGGGGGAGTTACAACCTCCGATTTCTCCGCTGTGGCGACTCACCACACCCCGGCAAAAACTGTGTAGAGGCAGAACGAGCCTCACCAATAGCCTCCACGACTAGCAGCTGCGCCCTCCTCGCATCCTCCTCACAAACTCCTCGTAACGTACTAACGCGACGTGCTCACGCTTCCCTCTGCCACGGCCAATCAAAGGTCAAAAGAAGGGGCTCTTTGCTGGAGTTCCTTTGCTCAGTTTTGCCGTGAATGAAGCTCTATGTAGGTTAAGAGCTGATTTGAAAGTTTAGATTGGTGAGGAAGTGAAAGTTGAATTACAATGAACTAAGGTACCCTACTAAGAGTGCTTTTGTTCTGGGGGACCCTCTTAATGAATAAAAACAATCTGGGATATGTTGGGAAATAATGTTCCTTTATATTGGCTACGATTGGTCAAAATGTTTCTTGTCCTCTTTAGTCTATGAAGATCTCATCAGGACCTAATCTACATAAAGTGGGACCATAACTCAATTCGAAGTCTGCACCCAAAATACTGATTCACCAAGTATGTGTTCATAAGATTTTCTACCTCTTTACATTCAGAGAGATAATCCAAAACATTAAAAATCAACCTCAATATTAAAGAATAAAATAAACGTGCAGCCACGTAAATGTGGGGCAGGAATATCACAGACCTATATAATCTTTTCACATTTGGATAAGGTTCACGTCATAAGTGACGTACACACCAGTTAACATGTGCCCAAATCACATACACACAAGTCCTCAAAAGTAAATGTGCCTTTCTTTGATAAAACATCCAGATAAAGGTTCAAACATAATTTACTTACCCAATCCTCACTGAATTCTTGCCCCTTAGGACATGCGGGATTGTAAAACGACTCATTCATATTTTCTATATAAGGTAATCATAGTATGGGGATATTAGTAAAATTATAGTATTCAAAGCGTTACCCAAACATTGGAGTCCTGAAAAGTACTCACAACAACCGCTCATTGATACTGCCATCATCCTACCAATTATCATCATTTTGTGTGGCCACAACTTGGGCAGGTACTTGAGTCCTTGTTAAACCTACTGAATGTTGGGGTAACAATACCACACTCAAATTTGGGTTACCTCAGTTTAAACAAGATAACAGTTTTGCCCAGTCTTGTGTATTTATTTCATTTTCTGTAGAAAAGGGGTTTTTCAAAGAGCTGGACAAGCTATTGCATGATGAATCAAAAACCCCTCACAAAAGCCTTCAACGAGTTGGTCAGTCCTACCTATTAGCAATAAGATTTAGGAAATACTTGGTGACACGCTGCTCCACAGTATAAATAGAGGCATTATGGCCCAGTGGTTTTAAATAGCATAGAAACAAACCACACATTTACAGCACAACATTACTGTTCCTTGTAGTACATCTTATAACCGTCGTAATTAAATTTATTCATATGAGTACAAAACCTGAATCAATCCTATAAATCTAATTTGTATATCCTCAAATCACAATTATTAGAGTAGATTAATTCACATCTTCAAGTAAATGATCAAAATATATAATACATTTTAGACGAACAGATATTAACAATACATGCATTATACAAATCATATAGGCATTTATTTATTAGTGTTCCAAGATAATATAGCTTCAGGCCTAAGTTCCATAGTATTAAGCATGATGAAGACTGCCGGAAAATTAACTGATTTTCTAATGCCCCTCAACTGCTTTCTCTTCTATCAACTGTGATGAATTGGAGAGGCGGCTGAGGTGCGATTTTGACTGCATGCATGGATATTGTATTGGGTATGGATTTAACTGTTCAGTGGAAGAGGGACTGTACCAAAATTATCAGGATCTCAAGGAACGTCATTCTTAAATTAGTTCGCTTTGTTTTTTACATAGGACTTATCTTACCTGGTAATCATGTTTTAGATTGCTACTAGTAAACAATAGAATGACCTCGGTGTAAGACCATATTGTGTGGAACTTTCATGAATTTTGAGGTCTGGTAGAAACACCCAGGGGTAAATTAGGTAACCTGCAGCATGTTTTCTGGTATCTTTCCAGCTAAAAAGAAGAGAAAAGTAGCTCTGCAATGTAAATTGACTGTGAATCTAAGATTCCCAGTGATTTACCTATGGATCAAAAATGAATTTCATGCCTCCCAGCTGAACCTGTAGTGCTGATCAATATGAATAATAATAGGGGCAAGAAGACATTAGTACAGAATGGAGTCTCTTGCTGGATTGTTTTTCATATCTCTCTGGTAATGGAGCACTTAGGTGTTCACTGACGGTGGGAATATGTACTGCAGATCCCCTTTGTCAACTATAAGAAGATAACTGAGAAACCAGAATGCTTCCATTAGACTCCTCCTACATGTAAAGCCACAAACACACATTTCCCATGTCTTAAGGGCCCTACACTGGCTACCAGTTGCCAGAAGATCCACCTTCAACCTACTTTCTGTAGCAGACGAAGCAAAGCATGGCAAAGGACCACTCTTCATCAGGAAGAAAATCAACAAATACATACAATAAAGGAAACTTCGCTTGAGAATGGCCGCCCACCTCAAACATTCTACGTCTAAGAAAAAAACATAGCGAAACATCTTTCTCTGTTCAAGCAGCTGAACTATGGAATTCACTACCCACAAACTTAAGATACACTGACACACGATCTCAGCTTCAGAAGATTAGTCAAGAACTGGCTCTTCCTCTCATGACAACCATACTCCCAACAATGTACCACAACTGTACACTCAGACATGGCAAACTATTCTTCTCACGGTAGGAAGATGAGGTTGTCGTTAAACATGTCATTATACATTGAACTAAACCTCTTGTTATAAGCAGCTACATTAATACAAGGAAAAGTGTATATTACACCACAAGATACGTGTGTGTATATCAGACCATCCCATAATTGCTGCTTCTATGTACATATAGGCATATATATAGACCAGTTTATTCCTAAAACTAAAAGAAATGTCATACATATATTTGTATTTATATGGTAATTACGGTTATTTGAAAAAATAACGTTTGCATCCTTCAAAACAAGACGAATATGCACATCAGACTATGTAAATATTGCTTTGTCTATGTACCTATGTTAAATGGTAGCGGCAGTTTCAGTCGATAACCTTTCAAGTATTTGCCCGGCGGTAATCGCCTCTCATACCACTCGATAATTTACCAATGAAAGAGGCAGGCGCCGGAGACTGGAAGGCAGGAAACAAAGTTTTATTCCGTCGGAGCAGAACACATCAGATCAGACAGCAAGGTATCGTCACGAGGTGCTCTCACCGCATCTCTGAGACCTGGTCTCTTATACACCGGTTTATTGCTTTATTACACATAGTACATTCTTGAGATTCTCTTGATGCATGAAAGAACATCCCCTGAAGCCCCGGCTCAGATCCGATCCCACACATAGTTACAGTAGAGGTTCCCACCCTACCCGCAGTGGGAGATGGCTATCGCGCAGCAGGGAATTCCGCCAATTCCTGGGGGTGTGTGCGACCGGCCGGGTCTCAGGGGGTAGGGGCTTTGATCCACTGTAATCCCTTTGATGTGGGGTGTTTCCCTTACAGTAGGGGCAATAAACTGCATCCGCAAGGCTAGGTGATGGCCTGGGACCAGTTCGGACAATGGGGAGCAGAGGAAGGGGGTTATCAAAGGTGCGGCATGACCATGTATGGGATGTCGGTCGGATGTGGTTCCGTAGCAGGGTCGCGCTGAAGGAGAGGGTTTATGGCCCGCGTATGAGAGAGCGGGGGTGGCCGGCGCGCGGGGGGATGTTCGCAGCGCCAGGGGGAAGCGCTGGTGATCGAGAATGAGCGGGGAGAGAGTGGGGTGCCTAAAATGGCGGCCGTGCATTCGCTGTGCGTGGCGCTGGGGAGAGGCAAGATGGCGCAGATAATGTTCAGTTTGCAAGCTAAATTTCCACAGTCCTCCCTTTTAACATATCTCGCCAGCTTGCCTAGTTTGGATCTATCCCCATAATACCCCGTACTTCCACCTCATTCAGAGCTTTCATTCGCTCTGTTTCAAAGTCCAAAGTCTTAGGGCAGATGCAGTTCATAAAAAGCGAACACAAAGGTGGCAGACACTGAATCCCCAAGCAACATCCACATAATATCACGATTGGTATGAGGATAAATGAAAACAGCCTCCATCCCCAACCTTTAATAGTGTCCCAAAACCAACTCCCCAGTGACCATTCTTCTTGCTCTTGATGGACCTCTGTGGACAGTCTGTGGAGGTGTTCAATTGCTTTGTAGACTGAGGGTGAGTTATCCGGTACGTAGGTACAACAGCTGGACCCAATGATGCGGCATGCTCCTCCACGATCAGCCAGAACCACATCTAGAACGAGGCGGTTCTGAAGAGCCACCAGGCGGACGGCTTGAAGCTCAGCGGTGTTGTTGGCGAGGGCGCCAGCTGTAATGTTCATCGCCGTCTCGACTGCCTGGGTCAAGTGGCGGATGGCACGGCTGTTTGCCATTGGACCCCAGAGTGGAACAAGGCCTTTCACTGCGTCCATGAACTGTGCCCCGGCGGAGTCGGCTTGCACAATGTCTTTGGCCCGCTTCTGTCGGTGGTGGTTTGCTGGAGCCACATATGTCGGAGGAAGGACAAAGGCGATGTAGCAGGTGCCTCCCCAACCTTTCGGAAGCCAGGTGTAGGCCTTAGTACCACAGACGAAGTACATATTCGGGGAGGCAACAAAGGAGGGTGGGTCAACTGAGTCCAATGTTTGGGTGACGAGGCAGGAGCTGTGGCCCACCAGCTGCGTCCCCAGGCCTTCGATGCACACAAATCCAGTGATGTTGATGACGGACAGGGCCACTGTTAGGGTGGCGGCCGTCCGTTTCCGGAGGTAAGAGAAGGTGGGTCTGGCTGGGTTGTTGAACACCTGCATTTCAACTCGTTCTTTGGCAGGGATGTCCATGTGAAAGGAAGTGTTCGATCTCAGAGGGCAGAAGAGGGCAGAAGTTTTTCCAGTTTTGCTCAGCCAGAACCCATGGTAGAAGTGTGACATGGTTCTGCGGGAAGTGGCATTGTCCTTGTAGCTTTCTTGCAGGAGGATTAGCCAGGCGAGGCAGGAACCATGGACAGAAAAAGGTGAAGGGATGAAAGGGATAGAGTGTCCAGTGGCATGTGGCAGCAATCCACAGATCCAGCAATTGGTGGCGTTGGCAGCAAGATTGTGTTGGTGGAGCAACTGCACAAAAGAGTTATTCCAGAACTCCTTACGCCTTTCTCGGAGTTGGGGTGAAAGTGAGATCAGACGGTGTTCTTTCGTGGTGGTAGGTTGAACGGTGGTCAGCAATATCTTATGAGCGGGTGTGCCCTCCTCCATGATCCAGAAGGTGACCACGAGGAGAAGGCAAAAGAGAAGGGTAATGAAAAGTGCGATAGTCTTGAAGTTGTGCATTCGGTCAGTCTTTGGGTTTTTGTAGTGGATCTTCGGACGTCCGGTTGCTTCCATCATCTTCATGTCGGGCGCTTCCATCACCTTCAAGAGACTCGGTAGCGGGCAGAACCACAGACTTCGCTTAGTTTCTCTCCCGGTGGCCTTTGAGGTGACTAGGCTACCGCTCTGAGATTTCCACTTAGCCTGTGGTTTGCTTAGCCGAAGTTCTCTCCTTTCGTCGCAAGTTATACCCTTCCTTGGATGGCACGGTGGGATCAGGATATCTTACTAACTCGAGTGTCTCTGTATCTGGGCAGCGGCTCAGGGATGGTCGGTCTTTGTCCCGAAGTTCTTCTTGGGCGGTGATGTTGTCCGTGTTTGTCAGGGTCGGTGATACCTTCTTGCAGTGGTGTGCATGCAGCCAATTGCGTTTCCCCTCCACTCGAAGAGCTGTTCGGGTGGTGATCAGGACTTGCAGGGGGCCCGTCCACCGGGGCTCCAGACTCTTGGTGCGCTGGAAGTTACGCACTAAGACGAAGTCACCGGGTTGGATGTCGTGTCCCGGGCCCCTGGAAACATCGGGAATGGCGTGCAGCACCTGCTGATGGATAACAGACAACGTCTTAGTTAGGTTATACAAATAGTCAGACATGAGGACGTCCGGGACGTCGTGGATGGATGTTGGTTTTGGTGCAGTCCAAAGGTTCATGGGCCGCCCAAAGACGACCTCGTAGGGGGTTAAGTGGTGTTTGGTGGGGGTGGAACGCATTGATAGCAATGCTAGTGGGAGAGCGTCTGGCCATCTTAGTCCTGTGGTGGCGACTATTTTTGCTATCTTAAGCTTCAATGTGGCATTGTGTCGCTCAACCAGGCCTGCAGATTGGGGATGGAAGACCGCATGGAATTTCTGTTTTACACCCAACCCCTTTAAGATGAGTTGGATAACTTCGGCTACGAAGTGGGGGCCGTTGTCGCTCCACAAAATTCGACAAAGGCCGTATCGGGGGAAGAATTCCTTCAGTAGTACTTTTGCAGTAGTCATAGCGGTGTTGTCGTGGGTTGGGTAGGCTTCCACCCACTTGCTGAAGGCACACACAACGACAAGTACGTACTTCAAACCTTGGCACCTTTCTAACTGGACATAGTCCATTTGTAGGACTTCAAAAGGGTGATTGGGGACCCCGAACCCTCCCCGGGGTACAGCAGTTCCTTTCCCAGGGTTGTGTTGGAGGCATACTAGGCATTGTTGGACCAGACGTTTGGCCGAGTCTGGGATCTTGTCGTTGTGCCAGACTTTGGAGACGAGTTCGATCATGGGGGCAGACCCTATATGTGCGGGGGAGTGTGCCATGGTCAGCATGGGGATCAAGTATGAGTCTGGTAGCAACCATTTGTTCGAGTCCTTAGTCCGCCAGCAACCATCATCGTCCTTCAATCCCACCCGTGCCCATTCAGCTAACTCGTGTGGTGTACTGGCTAATTGGATGTCCCTAATCGTTTCCCCAGCATCCTTCCACTTCTCAGCTTGTGACCTGGTCACGTACATACGGGTCGTGGACCTATTCTCGGCTGTGGTTCGGGCAGTAATGTCAGCTAGTGCATTTCCCTGTCCTATAATGTCTGTCACTTTCTTGTGTGCTTGGCATTTGATCACAGCCAGCCGTGTGGGGAGGAGGACCGCTTCGGTCAGGGCAGAGACTAGATCTCCATGCAGGATGGGTGTGCCATGAGAAGTCAAGAATCCCCTCTCTTTCCATAAGAGCCCAAAGTGGTGAACTACCCCGAAGGCGTACTGACTGTCTGTGTAGATGTTTGCGGTTGTCCCTGCTGCCAGGATGCAGGCTCGTGTGAGAGCGATTAGTTCCGCCGCCTGTGCGGATCGCTGTGTGATGCGGGCTGTCTCAACAACTGTTCGGGCTGTGGTGACTGCATAGGCAGCTGAGGTGGTGCCATCGGGGAGCTTGATGCATGAGCCATCCACCCACAGTTCTCCGTCAGGGTCCGGGAAGGCAGTATCTCCGAGGTCGACCCTACTCTTGGTCTGTTCGTCGGTGAGGGTCACACAGTCGTGTATGGGGGACGCATTGGGATCAGTGTCAGGGAGAGGTAGTAGGGTAGCTGGATTCAGAGTGGTGCATCGTTTCAATGTGATGTGGGGGGCAAGCAGAGTCAGTTCGTAACCGGTCAGTCGTGCGCTAGTCAGGTGTTGAGTCTTGGTCTGGTTCAGGAGGGTGTCAACCGCATGGGGTACCAGTACCGTGAGGGGGTTTGAGAGTACGATCCCCTCGCTTTGCCGGATAGAGATAGCCGCGGCGGCTACTGCTCGAAGGCATGCGGGCAAAGCTCTGGCTACAGGGTCAAGAGTGGCAGAGAAGTAGGCACAAGGGCGTTGTTTAGGGCCTATGGACTGGGTTAGGACAGACAACGCACATCCCTCCCTTTCGTGGGTGTAGAGGGAGAAAGGTTTAGTGTAGTCTGGGGTTCCTAGGACTGGGGCCGAACAGAGGGCGTCTCGTAATTCTTTGAAGGAGGATTGACATTCGGGTGTCCAGGGGAGGGGGAAGGGGACATCTTTAGCCAGCAGGGAAAGCAGAGGTTTTACGATGAGACTGAAGTTTGGCAACCACTGTCGACAAAAGGAGGTGAGGCCTACTAGGGACCGCACTTGCTTCTGAGTTTTGGGAACAGGGGTTTCTAGGATGGTCTGAATTCGGTCAGGGGTAAGTTTCCTCCCGTCCCTGGATAGTAGGTGGCCTAGATACGTTACTTGGGGCTGGCAGAATTGCAATTTCTTTCTGGAGACCTTGTGACCGTTCTCCGCAAGGAAGCGGAGGAGGTGAATGGTGGCTGTGACGGCAAGTGGAGTGGTGTCGGCCGCCAAAAGAATGTCATCGACGTACTGTATCAACACCACTCCATCGGGTAGTTGGACTGCATCTAGCTGTCTCTTGAGGGCTTGGCTATAAATGCTGGGACTCTCAGTGTAGCCTTGGGGTGCCCTACAGAATCTGTATGAACGGGCTTTTAGAGTGAAGCCGAAGAGGTAACGGCTGTCTGGGTGGATGGGGATGGAGAAGAATGCGTTTTTGAGATCAATAACAGTAAAGGTGGTGGCAGTGGATGGAATCAGGGTGAGGATGGTGGTGATGTCTGAGACCACGGGGTACTGGGGTACGACTACTTTGTTAACCTCTCGTAAATCAACAATGAAACGGTAGGCTTTCTCATCTCCCTCGCCTTGCTTCTTTACAATGGGTAGGATAGGGCTGTTGCAAACATTACTGACTACTTCTTCTACCACTCCTGCCTCGACTAGGGACTCGATGATTTCCACCAATGCCTTCTCGCCTTCGGGTGATATCCGATACTGTGGAAGCTTTGGGAGTTCTGCGTCTGGTCGGACGGTTATATGTACTGGGTCAATCACCATGCGCCCTACATCTGAGTCGGTTTTAGCCCATAGATGTGAAGGTAATGTGTCGAGTAGGGACATGTCAGCATCGGTTATAGAGAGCATACGCCGTGTGTGACAGGGTCTGGACAGATCTGGGTTATCGTGTAGGATGACTCGAACTCCGTCTGGGGAGCATCTGATGGTAGCTCAAATGTTTTAGCAAATCAAGTCCCATAATAGCATCGGGGGTGTTGGAGGAGAGCAGAAAGGTCGTGTCAGTGGTGTTATCTTCTAAGTCAAAGGAGATTGGTGCTGATAAGGGGTTAGTGGAGGGCGTTCCATCGAAGCCTATTGAGGTTACATGTGAGCCAGACAAGGGTGCCCTAGGGATCAGTCGTTTGGATAACGCACTACGTGTCGCCCCAGTGTCTACCAGGAATGGAGATTGTGTGCCCAAGACCTTAGCAGTGACGTAAGGGCCTTGCTGGTCAACACGGAGTTCGACTGGATCCCTCCCTTGCCCCTGGCGGTCCTATGCGAAGTCATGGGTGCTTTCATAGTCGGACTGCTGACACTGGTTTTGTCGGGGGCGGTCAAAGGTGTTTGGTTTGCCTGGCCTGACGTTGGTTGCGTCGTTCGTGTGCCCTCGTCCCTGTCCTCTGTTTCTGGGGTCATATGCTGTGTCTCTGGGATCCCTATTTTTGTTTAGTTCCAGAAGGACCGGGCACTGGGATTTCCAGTGTCCGAACCCTCTACAGAACGCACATTGGTTCCCATCTAAGTCTCTCCGTCCGTTGTAGGGTGCAGGTGTATGGTCTCTAGGGGGTAGCTTTCTAGGGGCGGTTGGGTGGTAATTCTCTTTCGGGGGTTCCCTTCCTATGGTCACCCCTTGCAACTGCGCTATCATTACCCTCTCCTTCAGTTCCTTTTTCTTCTTCTCTGATGCCCTATCGTTCTCGTTTTTCTGATTTTCGTAGTATTGGGCCATCTGGAGAATTGCTGCGGGTTTGGAGGCTGCCCAACTACTCTCGCTGGTCTGTAGTTTCTGGGAAATTTCTTGTGACAGACCCTTCACATAATTCTGGACAAAGAGGTGATGTCCGGTTGCGGTGGTCATGTCTTGGCCACTGTAATCGGAAAACACAGTCTCGAATCGGGAGAAGTATTCAGACACATCCTCCTGGGGTTTCTGGCGGCAAGCCGTTACTATCGACCAGTCTACCTTTCTTTCTGGGATTAGAGTCTTCAGTTTTAGTACAATCTTGTCTGGGAGCTCTAATATGGCTTTTGGGGGTTTCTGTCCTGGTTCTCGCTGCTTATCTATGGAATCGAGTTGTACCCAGGTATATCCGAACGGCTCAGCGTGGTCAACTTTCCGGATTTGTTTCCACACATCAGCCGGCAGACATAGCCCAAAGAACAAGTCGATATCTGCTAAAGTCATAATCGTAGAACCTAAGGCTGTACCCAGTTCAGTGTAGAAGGCAGTCGGGTTCTTTCTCAAGTCGGGTAGAGTTTTTCTAAAGGTCAAAATATCTTGCCGGTCCCACGGCTGGTAGACCCAGTTATATACAACCCTCCCCTTCGCATCTTGGTGGTTGATGTCGTCATGCGTTCCCTGACCTCGTGGGGGGACCCAGTAGGGGGCAGCTTCTTTGATGGGCATCATGGCCTCAGCCCTTCCTTCCTGGGGCTTAGTCGCTATGGGGGTTTCTGCTTTGGTGGTCTGCCTATGTTCTCTAAGGTGTCGGTAGACCTCGAGTGTACGAGTAAAGAGGTTCGTCACGTCGCCCTCTCTTTCTTCTCCGATGTCTACCTTCCTATATAGGGCCGCTAAGCCTTCGGGACCTTTATCGTGGTATCTATCCTCATATGCATTCAGGGCGTGATAACAGAGCCGTACGACAAAGTGTCGTCTGCGGCTGTCGGCATACGAGTTATACACGTCTGTTATATACTCCTCACTTTCCTTTCGCTCCACCAGTGTCCCTACTATCTTATCAATTCCTGCTCGTTCATCCTTCGCTAATCGATTCATTCTGTTGGACTCTTTCTTTCTCATCTCTGGGTTGTCTAACGTTATAGCCGACGTTGTGTTCAGCACAGGAGGCTCGGCCGGCGCGGAGGCCGTGAGGACCGAGGCCCCTGTACTGCTTTCGCTCGTGTTCGGGGGTTGTGGGTGTTGCACTACTGACTGGGAGGGTGCATATGGAGGGGGCATGTAAATGATCGGGGGACCTAACAGTAATTCGTCATTCGTTCGCTGCTTGGAGGACAACTCAGGGTAGAGCAAAGAAGGGGTCCTAACAGCGTACTGTCCTGATGTTTCGGGCTCCTGTCCTAGTTTAGTTTCCCTTCTCTCCTTTATTTCTTCTTCTAACTTTCTAGCGGCAAGGTGAGCTGCCTTTCGTAATTCCTTTTCTGCTTTTACTACTTCCCTCTTTTTCCGTTGCGTTGCTTCTTTGCGCCACATGCCAATACTGTCAAGCATAGTAGGCGTGGTCTTATTGCTACGCAGGGCTATTTCTAGCACTTCTATCTTATGGTCGTCGAAGGATCCCATCAGTGGCCACTGACTCTCGGGGTCCTTCTTTGTATATTTATGCCATAGCTTGGTATAAGCTACGGCGACTAGTCCATATTTAGTGAACATGTCCTTATTAGGGGTGCCCTCCAGTGGAGCCGGATGGTTCACCTCTAATAAGCGGTCCGGGCAGAACCAACTACCAATCAGTGGGGAGAAGATAGGCATGACGGGTTTCAACGGGGACAAAAGTCAGCACTACCTATCTTTTCACTGCTTGCAAAGACTAGACAGAATATCTCTATTCTTCGTTATTTGTAAGCAGAGAATACCTCCAAAGAACCAATATCGAACAACTAGTGTTCGGACAATCAATCAATCAATCAATCAATCAATGGGAGATAAAGATAGGCATGACGGGTTTCAACGGGGACAAAATCAGCATTACCTACCCTTCACTATTTGCAAAGACTAGACAGAATATTTCTATTCTACGTTATTTGCAAACAGAGAATATCTCAAAGAGCACTATTCTTCAAAACAATCAATGTTCGGACAATCAATCAGTGGGGAGATAAAGATAGGCACGACGGGTTTCAACGGGGACAAAAGTCTGCGTTACCTACCCTTCACTATCTGCAAAGGGAGAGAGAGAGAGAGTATTTCTACTCCTCCCCGTTTGTAGACAGCGAATATCTCAAAGAGAACAATCAATGAGCACAATCAATGAGCAATACTAGTATTCAAAAAGCTTCGGACAATCAATCAATTATTTCGCAATTTGTCGTGTATCACGACCTTACCCGGACCCCGTGGACAGTTTCTCGTCTTCCGCCTCCAGCGCCCGATCGTCCTCTACTCTCCGTATTTGCCGCGGCACTCCTGGTGGTTCCCAGTCAGGACCGTAGATCACTCGAGAGAGGTCTGCTCGGAACCAGTGAAGTTCGGATGATCGGCTGCCAGACGAGGGTCTATTGGGCAGGAGCTCTCCCGATCGTTGCAGTCGTTCACTCTGTCGTCGGGACCTCTCCCACTGGATCCACGTGTCGCTGATGGGCCCCACGTTGGGCGCCAATTGTTAAATGGTAGCGGCAGTTTCAGTCGATAACCTTTCAAGTATTTGCCCGGCGGTAATCGCCTCTCATACCACTCGATAATTTACCAATGAAAGAGGCAGGCGCCGGAGACTGGAAGGCAGGAAACAAAGTTTTATTCCGTCGGAGCAGAACACATCAGATCAGACAGCAAGGTATCGTCACGAGGTGCTCTAACCGCATCTCTGAGACCTGGTCTCTTATACACCGGTTTATTGCTTTATTACACATAGTACATTCTTGAGATTCTCTTGATGCATGAAAGAACATCCCCTGAAGCCCCGGCTCAGATCCGATCCCACACATAGTTACAGTAGAGGTTCCCACCCTACCCGCAGTGGGAGATGGCTATCGCGCAGCAGGGAATTCCGCCAATTCCCGGGGGTGTGTGCGACCGGCCGGGTCTCAGGGGGTAGGGGCTTTGATCCACTGTAATCCCTTTGATGTGGGGTGTTTCCCTTACAGTAGGGGCAATAAACTGCATCCGCAGGGCTAGGTGATGGCCTGGGACCAGTTCGGACAATGGGGCGCAGAGGAAGGGGGTTATCAAAGGTGCGGCATGACCATGTATGGGATGTCGGTCGGATGTGGTTCCGTAGCAGGGTCGCGCTGAAGGAGAGGGTTTATGGCCCGCGTATGAGAGAGCGGGGGTGGCCGGCGCGCGGGGGGATGTTTGCAGCGCCAGGGGGAAGCGCTGGTGATCGAGAATGAGCGGGGAGAGAGTGGGGTGCCTAAAATGGCGGCCGTGCATTCGCTGTGCGTGGCGCTGGGGAGAGGCAAGATGGCGCAGATAATGTTCAGTTTGCAAGCTAAATTTCCACACCTATGGGTATTTATATAGAGAGATTTACTTCATCCACTAAAACTTTACCAAGTGCTAAGTGTTTATATGTATATTTAAGAAGATTTAAGTTTTCTTATATATTTTTTTTTAAACTCCCTTTCAACCTGCCCTTCACCTTCTCTCTCTGATTCATCCCAAAACTTTCTTTCTGACTACTATGAACTCTAAAACATCCTTCTCAAACTTCCCCCTCCTTTTTTTGTGATGTCACACACAACCACTACAAATTACTACTTCCCCTTTCAAATCCATTCCCATCATTCTATACTCTACTAAACACACAAGAAATCAAGAGCACAAACCTAACACAACCAATACACAATGTAAAAAATATTTATTACTAATCTACAAACTATTAAACTCTAATCTTGGGTTCCTGGAGTAGCATGCTACTCGACACAAAGTACTTCAAAGCCTCATCAGGGTTAGTAAGTCCTATATAAATACAATTTTCAATTACAATATAAGAGTTATCAGGTTCACCCAGACTCCAGGGATAAAAGCGAGCAAGAGAGTAATGTGGAACAAAGTTTTTTTTAAACCAAGTATTGCATCTGGTTAATAAATGTAAGTTGTTTATTGTCTGCTGTTGGGAGACATTCCAACTGAATGGGTGAGGCACATCTGATGCAGGGCGAATTCGTAGATTGACTCATTATTGTAACGTCTGTGTCTACTTTCTGTTTGTTTCTCTTTCATGAAGATTGATAGAATTAAAGGAATGCACCTGTTTCTGTGTTGCATTTTATGGAAACAAGTGTTTTTTAGTTAAAAATTGCTACCAGTGTCAATTTAGCAGCGTAGTTGTTTCCTTCACATGTTGTATAACAGTTTCCTTGTGGCTACTTGAAAAAAGGTAGATCCATGCCAGACGGATTAGGTAAATGTATTATAGAAGCCCAACAGTGACAACCTTTCTGTTTCTGTCCTACCCAGAAACTGATTGTTTTAGAACATTAGTAGCTTAATCCTGAATAGAAGTAAACACCATTGTAAAATGCCACCGAGATTCTGCACAAGATTCAACACTTGCCCATACATCTGGCAGCTCATCTATTTACGTTTGTATTCCCTGTTTGTGGAGTTTCAATAGTTCTCACTTGAGCTATGCAATATTTTTAGTGATTTGGATTAGGAATTCCAAATAGGGTCAAGCTATCCATAAATGAGGAAATTGAGGCATCATGCCATTTGTTTTTCCAGTTCAATAGTACGTTCAAGCATGGGGTTACTGTTTGATATATGTCCTGTTCCTATTCCTTACCCAGTCCACTTGGTTAAATAGATATATGAACCCCCACGTAGATGAGGATCCCATTTTTCTGACTGTGGCCACATGCTGACACATGGTATGCTGTTAGGTGACACAGGTCGCCTAACGGCTTGCCGTGTGCATGAACTGAATGACCCCTGAGTAGAGACATTAATTTCTTTTGTGAATGCCCAAAAGTTATCTGAAATTTGTTTAGCAACCATATTTGTTATTGGGTTTGTGAAAAAAAGGGTAGATATCCTGGCCAAAGCTCAAGAGTAACCTTCTTTTGCCCTTTAAGTCCAGTTCTTGCTTCTGTTCTTTTATATAGACAATACTATGTTGAGGTTGCTCTGCCAGAGATGACCTTCAAAGAAAGGAGACTACCTCTATGGTAGGTCCAGACCATTCGATTGGCAGATGATTGGAATTTTGGTTCTAAGCTGTAATTGGAATGCGGTCACTCCTGGAGCCACAGTTCTCAAGACAGATGATTGCTAAAAAAAAAGCTCTGCTTGGAATCAGTGCAATACCAGATATGAATCGATTTTTACTTTATAAAATAACTAAATATGTGTAATAGATCAGGGGGTGCTGAACGGCCATTGAAGGATATAATGCTGCAGGTGGACTGAGTTCACTGACCTTCTGCTCTCCTTACAGATATTAAATGAAGCAGCTAGTTTTAAAATACATGCACATCTCTGCATCAGGACTCCATCTCGCTTCTTTGGAGGTAATAGTAAAAGAGAAAATGGGCATTGTTAAGTGCTTCTCTTTCATCCTCTTGCAAGCCGTGAAAGGTTTTTCCAAGTATAAGGGTACATTTTATGATTGCGGTTGAAGATGTTATGTCAGTAGATTGGGAGGTCCCACACTGAAGGTTTTAGGTTATATCACAAAGAAACTCTGGCACCTCTGCCTTGACTGCCATATCGCTGTCCAGGCATTTTACCTGTCTAGGACTAAAATATTCAGTGACTACTTTGAAGTAACTTAATTCAATATATCAAAGCGATTTGACCTTGACAAGCAGTCTTTGTGGAAGTAGGTAAGAATGTTTGCACCCCATCTGAATGTGTAGCTGCTGTTCATGTTTAATTGGAGGCAATACCTGGAAATATAGTTAACGGATTTGACCCAGAATAGTTCTGTATGACTAGAAGGAATTAAGTTGCAAAGGATTTTGCCCTATTATTTAAAGATTTCGTTACTGATGGTGAAGCTAAAAAAGTTGATGCACTAGCATCGTAAGATCCATTCATTCTCGTCTGTGAGTCCTTTCTGTTCAGGGCAGGTTAGTGGTCTGTTGTGGTCCATTTGTTGGGAACCTCTACTGACTAAAAAGTTAAGTGGTGAGAAAGAAATGGTTTTCCTAGTCTTTTCAATGGCCAGGAAACCTTTTTTAAGCCCAATGGTAGATGTGGCAAATTCCCTCTGGGTACTGAATAAACTTCTAAGCCTATGTTAATTTTTGCCAGATAATGGTGTGATGTCATTTTATTGTCTGTCTCTTTTACAAGAGAGTCAGATGCATGAGCTTGAGACAGATCTAGTCAAGTATATCAACCCGAGGGTGTTTGAATTTACCTGTTGCAGGGATGATAACGCTCTTGTGTAAAATAAATAGTTGGAAGAAGGCTGTAATACCTAACAAGAAACGACTTGAAAAGAGACCATGTTTGCCTACCTTCAGTTGAGGCTAGAGCTTGAAAAATGAGTGGAAAAAATCTGTTTGTCAACTGAAAACTAGCTATCTTTAGAAACGTAACTTATAGGATTGTGCTGCCTGGCAGATATCTTTTGAAAGGTATTCTCTTTCAAAGGTATCTAGCAGTTTTGATTTAGTATAATGGGTCTGCAGCGAATAAAAGCTGTATTCCTCTGATGAATGCAAAAAGGACAATTGATGGACGGAATGCTGAACAATTTCAAACATTCACCCCCCAGTACAGAGATCTGGGCCTAAATCCATCATTCTTTTGCCTTCCATGCCATTCAAGTTTAAAACCAGCAATATGCAAATCAGCCTTGACCCTACTCCCCATGGCAACAGTCCAGCCAGAACTGCCAGGCCAGGTCCTCCCTGGACTGGAAAGAAGCATCCTGAGACTGGTTTTGGGGTATCACACCTTATCAGCCGAGGCTAGCTTGAATCCAGTGGCATGGTGAGTATATGACCCACTTCTGGACATACTCATCCTACTGAGGGTGACAAATGCAAAAAGAACAATTGACGGATGGAACGCTGAGCAATGTCAAACATTCACCTCCAGTACAGAGATCTGGGACTTAGTCCATCATTTTTTGCCCACCATGCCATTCCAATTTACACCCAGCCAAATGCAAATCTGCCTTGATCCTGCTCCCCATGGGAACAGTCCAGCCCAAACTGTATTCCTCTGATGAGGTTAAAGAAAATCAAAACAAAAGTCAAGATCTATGAAAAATAAATTAATAAGTGAGAAACCTAAGACTACATGCACACACTCAGAGAGAGGGGGAGGGATGACTTAGGAAACCCATCACCATGTTTTCTTGACCCATCTAGAAAGAAGTGCAAAGTAGTTGGACTTGTTGATCTGGCTTTGAAATTTACTGGAAACCTAAGAGAGACCTAATTATTTACTTATGAATGAAAGATGCGATTTCAAGTGGAAAATGAATAGAAAAAGAGACAGCAGCTGCCTCTCAGTTTTGGAATATTAGAGGAAAGCTAGTTGCGGTGTGCTGTAGAACCAATATGCAGACACACTTGTTTTCTACCTTGCTTTCCCAAATTGTCCTGGTAACGCCTGTGGTGTATTGTCTTAGGGAGTAAACGCCGATTAAGCCAATATTGTGAAACAATAACTGATTTTTTCCCAGAAAGATCCATAGACCTTTGGCATTGTCTGCATTTGCAGGATGGTGAACCTAGACTATAAAAGAGGAGGATTTACACAGAGGGGGTTTTGAACAAAACAATGAGGGTCTTTGGTGTCTGAACATATGAGGGGTGATCATTAAGACATTATACGTTCATCTCGGATATCAAAAGTGTTTTTAGAGGTTAAAAAGAAAAACCTCTACAGTCTATATCCGTCTTAGTTAGGCTTTGAAATTAATATTGTCAGCACCCGTGCCTGGTCATAAATAGAAATTTATGGATGATTTTATGTTGAGCACAAAAGTGTGTCTCGTCCATGTCATCGAACGCCTCTTTTTCGCATCTCATACATTCATGTTTCAGGCTCCCATCCGATAATGAAGAATCGAGACCAGTTGTTTGGCAGGTGGCTAATGTGGCTTAGCCCCGTCCTTCTGCGACAGATGATACACTTTCATATATATTTGCTTCTGTTGCAAAACGAGCCACACCAAGGCCTCAGGGTTTCCTGGTGTTAGCTTTCTGTGATTTGCCCCACAGAAGGAAGATAGATCTTGTATAACTCGCAGCTGTTGCTGCCTTTAAAGATGTTTTGTGTTGTCCCCATTCAATATTTAACTGTGGCGAGGTTCTTGGTGCTGAGTTAAGTGGCATTATAGCGGACTGCATAATATTAGGCTGTTTTTTCTAAAATCATGCTTTTAACCAACAGGGCAAATCTATACTTTCTGCATATTTTTTTATATAATATTTCTTCTACACTTATGCCATCAATGAAGGAGCATTTTTTAAAACCCAAAACTTACTACCAATCGTATTTCTTTTATGTGCTGTCCATAATTTAGGTTGTGGATTAAGAGGCGAAAGTGAATCTCAATACCTGCCATTGTTTACATGCGCATTTAAGACATATCTGTTCTTTTTGTGTTGCAACACTTGGTTGCCCAGGTGTGTGTAGTTAGCGCCATGCTAAATGTAAGCTAATGATGTCATCTGCTTAGGAAGGCATGCCCAGGTCCATTTAGTCCATAGTGTCTCTGTCAAGACTGCAAACAGTTCAGTTCAGTTCAATTTTATTAATGTTTAAACACTTGTCTTTTAAACATACATTTAAAACAGCATAACACATTATTCTAAATACTCCCCACCTCTCCAGCCCCTCCAAGATTCTGAACCAGGCTCTAACCAAAGTACACCGACATGTAATACATAAAATCTCCACTCCCCATGCACCCCAGCTCTAAAAAGACTAACTTAAAGCCTCTTGCATCATTAATCCAAGCATATTTTTTAGAAATGTTGCCAGGGCACATGCAACATCTAAAAATTCCATGTTCAACAATAATGTAAGTGCATCATTATGATTATTTATATTGTATTTTGTAAAAAGCGGTTTTAAAATAAACCGGCAAAAGCTATTAAAATTACGACAGTCCATCAACAGATGAACATTACAATTTTGGAACCGCAAACCACATGTAAATTATTCTCTGCATATGATAGAGCTTGAAATGTTTCAGACCTCATATAATGGACTTGTAAAGCTACCCGAAATTTTAATAGAACTAAGCATAGCTTCAGCGGGTCTCTTCCCTACATACTCCTGATCAGCCAACCTAGACTCTCTTCTGCAAGTCATTTTTAAAAGGCCCCTGCTGTGGCAACTATCCTTTTTCTGACTTTCACTTGGTCTTGATTTTTGGTAACCAACAGAACATTTGGTCTAACGATTGGTGGCCAGACACGCTTGGCTGTTGTCCATGCCCTGCACCCCATGGTAAAAATCTAGGGGTCATAGTTGACAACTCCCACTCCCTAAGTCTGCAGATCAGCAGAACAGTGTCTACGTGCTTTGGGATTATTAGGACCCTCAGGAAATCTCCCAGTTTCTTTCGTTTGCTTCACTAAAACAGGCAGTTCTAGCCCTTGTGATGTCCAGATTGGACTATTGTAATGCCCTCTACTTGGGCATTAACAAGAGTATGGTGCGACGTTTGCAGCTGGTGCAGAATGCTGCTGCTAGGCTGGTGATGGACCTTCCAAAATATCATTCAGTCTCGGCCTCTCTTGTTTCTTTGCATTGGCTTCCCTTGGATCGAAGAATTTGGTTTAAGACCCTCTGCCTGACCCACAATGCCTTCTACGGCCTAGGGCCCGACTCCATCAAAGGGCTGCTTCAGTTTATGTTCCTATCAAGCAGCTTAGGTCCGCCAGTAAAAATCTGCATCTCCCAGATGATCTGTCGGGACAAGGGTCCCATTCCCTCTTCCGCAGGGCTTTAAAGACCTGGCTCATTACACAAATATCAGTTTGAGCATATTTTTTAATTCTGTAAAATTGTCTCTCCTGCAGCGCCTTGACGCCTTGGGGCTAAGTTTGCGCTCTATAAATCTAATGTTCGTTCATTCATTCATTTACTGCCCACCTTAACCCACTCTTTCCTATTTCGGCAGCACATAAGGCTTATACCATCTGTACCTCTGAAACCCAAAGTTTAACCCACACTCGCAGGGTTGCTTTATAGGCTAATAATTTCCAGGCCTGCAGGTTGCTTTCCAGTCTTCTAGCCTGGCTAATTCACTTTTTGGGGAGAGATTATTCTCACATCTCTCCCAAATTCCCTCCATACTTGGGCACAATACTTCAGCCCCGCAGAGACATTGAGTAGGGACCATTGCATTGTAAGCTGTGAAAAAGGGAGACCAGGAAGGACCACCAAAGATTTTGTTAAAGTGGACAAGGCCACCTATCGTTGCTGCCCGCATCTCCACCAGTTCTTTATGCAGGGTCCAACTCAACTGTCTTGTAAACGTCATACCAAGGAACTTATAGGATGATACAACTTCAACCCTACTATTACCTACCAGCTGCTTATTTGGTTTTACTTTTCCCCCAAAAGGGATTATTTTAGTTTGTTCCAAATTCACCTTTAATTTATTAACTTCACAATAATGATTACATTTGGTCAACCTTCTCTGTAAGCCTACGGACTAGACAATTCTAATAATATTTTTTTTCTGGAGCAATTGGAGAAGTCTCAGTAGGTAGATAATAAACATTGGCAAATGCAAGAGCTATTGGCATTGCCAATATACTTTAGCCATGTTGTGCACCAGCATAACTACTGTCCAGCATGCTAAAAGTTAGTGACGTAAAGGAGAGTGTCATGGATTGGAGAAAAGTGTCATAAAGTGGAGTGTCATGGTGTAGAGGAAAGTCGATTGGCGTAAAGTGCTGTGGAGTGTCATTTAGGGAGCAGAGTGTCATAGAGTGGGAGGGTGTAGAGCAGAGTGTCATAGAATTAAGTAGAGTAAAGTGTTGTAGAATGGAGTGGCATAGAGCAGAACGGAGTGGCATACAGGGTGTTGCGTAGAGTGCTGTAGAGTTGAGTGGCTTAGAGCATTATAGAGTGGAGTGGAGTAGTGTGTGATAGAATAGAGTGTTGTTTAATAGAGTGAAGTAAAGTGGCATAGAGGGAGTTGCGTAGAGCATCCTAGTAGTGGAATAGAATGTCATAGAGTGGAGTGTCGTGGAGTGGTCTAGAGTGAAGTGGTGTAAAGTACAGAGTAGACTGGCATAGAGTGCATTGGTTTTACGGAAAGTGGTCTTGAGTGCTTTAGCATAGAGAGCAGTGATGTAAGTAGAGTGACATAGAGTGCTATGGTGTAGAGTACTGTAGACTACTGCGGCAGAGTGTAGTGCCGCAGTGTAGAGTGTCACGGCACAGAGTGTAATGTCACAGAGTGGAGTGGTGCAGGGTGGAGTAGAGTAGCGTAGATTAGATTGTTTAAGAATATAAGGAAGTGGCGTGGTGTAGAGTGGCCTAGACTGGGGTGGCGAAGAGTGCGGTGGTGTATGCTAGAGTAGAGCGAGGTAGAGTGCATTGGCATAGAGTAAAGTGGTGCAGAATAGAGTAGAGAGGCGTAGAGTGTAGTGGCTTTGAGTGCATTGGCGTAGAGTGCAGTAAAGTGGTGCAGAGGAGAGTGCTGTGTTGCATAGTAGAGTGTCGTAGAGTGCATTGGTTGAAGAGTGGTGCAGAGTAGATTGGCGCAGAGAGCAGTTGCATAGAGTACTGTGATTCACAGTAGACGAAAGTGGCGGAGAGTGCTGCGATTTAGAGTACAATAGGGTGGAGTGTTGCAGAGTAGTGTATAGTGGCATAGAGTGCAGTGCTGCATATTATATTGATGTAGAGTGCAGTGGCATAGAGTGCATTGGGTTTGAGTAAAGTGGTGTAGAGGGCATTGGCATGGAGAGCAGTGATATACAGTGCATCGGTTGGAATAATCTGCAGTGGGTTAGAGCATAGTGGTGCAAAGTAGAGTCGAGAGACATAAAGTGACATCGTGTGGAGTGGTGCAGAGTAGAGTGGAGAGGGGTAAAGTGGAGTATGCATGATGTGGTAGCGCACTGCCATTACAGGCAACACATCTTCAATTGAAATAGCCATTACATTTGCACAGACATACAGTTTTACTGATGAAAGTATACAACGCACAACCAATGTGTGGAACGGTCATCACCTATTGTATAGATTTTTTTGTTATCATATTAAAATATAATGTGCTTCACCAATTCTGATGTATTCTGAAATATCTGCACAGTTCATTTTCATACATTTAAATTTCGCTGTGTTAGAAAAAATAACATTGTACACCCTTCCATCCAGCACATCCCTAGCAGCCAGCATGATTCTCACATAAATCCTCTCACTTTGAAGTCAGAGAAAGAAAACACCAAGCTCCTTTGCAAGACAGAGCCTGACATTTGACCTCTGTCTTTGAATGCCCAGCAAATGTGACAAGATAAAAGCAAGATTTAAAGGCCTGTTTGCTGGAATCTAGCACTAGTGGAAGTATACTGTAAATCGGGTATGGGTCATGGAAGGTACGAACTCAAACTGGACGGCCTAAAACAAATAAAGCCAGCAAGTAGAAAGCAAGCAAATGTGAGTTACAAAGCCAAAGGTAAGCAGTGGGCGGAATGCATTTCCAGGGAAGCTTTCCGAATGCCCCCAAGATGTCATTAGCAAACCAGATAGCGGGCTTCGACTTCAAAAGGAAAAGCTTAGTTCCTAGCAATAGGTGCTTTGGCGTCCGTAATGTGGAGCAAGGAAAGGTAGCGTTGCACGCTATAAAATTGCAGTGTAATCTGGGCAGTGTAAGGAGTGTGCAATGTGCATTAGAGGAATTAAAATCTAAGCCCACGGTATACTTGGTAACAAAGGGAATTCAAGGCCCAGGTTCCTTAGTTTCACTGTTCCTTGCCTCAATTCATGTGGCCAAGCAATTTGAAGGCTGCTCTGACACGTACAATTCCTTAATTGATGAGCTTCATGTAAATCTATGTGACTATAAGAACATTTACTAAGTGTCTGTCTTTACTGATAGCCTCTGTGTTTGCTTATTTGTATAACCTGTCATTTGCATTATGGATTAGGGCTGAAGTTATACTGATGGTGGACGTTAAAACCTTTCAACATTTTTAGAAAGCTGATGGTATTATGAATTGATGAATTTCATGTATATCCAATTAGAAACACTAAATGTTAAAAAGGAGGGATCATGCGAGGCATTGAAGCTCATAAATTATCTGAGGGCTTTTTAGGAAATGGCATCTCAATAAATTCGTATTCATTTTTAATGATTTTTAAATGCTTGCTATTTTTTTATAGTGTTGTAGAATGTATTTCAAGCATCTTATCTTATCCATTCTTTTTTATTTCTCAGACACAATATTTTTTCACTTGCCGCCTAGGAGTGGAGATCGCAGGACAGTTTATGGCGTTTCTTGCTACAGGCAGATTGAAGCCAAGGTAAATAACACTGCACGAGGGTTGGCTGAATAGTAATGAAATGAAAATTGGATTTATATTTATATAGAGCGCATTAAACCCTTGGGTATCTAAGCGCCATTCCAGAAAATAGAGCTCATTAAGCACAGAAAATCCAGAGAGCCTGAGTTGAAAAAAGACAGGTTTTCAAAGACTTTCTAAATAAAAACAAAGAAGTCAAGTCTATCAACGCGGGCGGGCAGAGAATTCCAAAACTTAGCAGCAGCCCCAGAAATGGACGGACCACCCCATATAACTTTCCGAAACCTGGCAATGGTGACTTTTCTCGCTGAGGAGGATCTGAGTGACCTGCCTGGAATGTACCAGTTGAAAAAGGTGGATAGATGTTTAGACCCTGCTGGAGAGCTAGGAATACTAAGCAAATAGCCTTGGAGACAATGCGCTTCCTAACAGGGAGCCAATGCAGCGCTCTAATACCGTCTCTAACAGATACTCGTTTAAGGGTCTTAAGAGTAAGGCGTGCAGCCGCGTTGTGCACTACTTGTAACTTATTCAATGAAAAGGAGTTAATGTTCAAATAAAGAGCTTTGCAATATCGAGTTTGGAAGAGACTAAAGCAGTGACCACCAAATTACATAGTACTGTTCAACTCTTGCGTCTTTCTTTGCCAGTTCATTCTATGCATGTATATATACGGTATTTCTGTAGCATAAACCTAGCCAAAAGACATCTGAGGACTGTACATGGTCAAAGACTAGCATAAAGTCAAAGAGTAAGAGGAGATGGAGCTGGGTTGAAGATGGTTAATGTATTGTGATGTAGTGTGCTGTAAAGAGCTGAGTCTTCAACACTTTCCTGAATTGGAGGAGCATTGGGGCGGTGCTGATGTGTACATGGATGTTATTTCAGATCTTGGGTACATAGATAGAAAAGTCCTGTTGTCTTGTTTTTTCTTTTTTACACTTCTTAGTGTGCAGTCTGACTGTGTTCTGGCTGCGAGTGTGCTGAGATCCCCCAGCAATGATGATCTATAAGATAAGCGACACCTTCTTACCTACCAGCAGCACAGCGGACGGGGCTTGACCTCACGAGCAGTTCCTGGGTCCAACGCAGCACATTAGATACGGGGTGGCAACGCTGTCAGTCTCCCCTGCCGCCAAACTACAGCATCGGCCGCAGTCGGGGGAGACTACAGCTCCCGTGAGGCTTTGCGAATCCTGCCCACTTCCGCCCACCAGCGCGCCCGGAGGCGCTTCAAAAGGCCAGGCTCTCTCCGCGTCGCGGGACGCGCGCGGGCGGCGCCGGGCTGAGCCCGGGCAGATGGCAGGCCGTCTGTGGCCGTCAGGGGCCAGAGGAGGCCGGGTCGGGCCACCTCCCTTACGCCTGTGACCCGCGGCAGAGACGGCACCCTCCAACACTCTTGCTGGCCCTAACATAAGGTACTGTGTTGTTACTGTGGGGACCTATGTCATATTCTTGACCTTTGGTATCGGTATATCAGCTAGCCATCTACCGTGTGGTTGAGTGTGGCCCACAATGGGCAAAAGGAAAATGTCGGATGTGAATGGGGGCGCTGCTAGCCTCACTGGCAGCGTGGCAAAAAGGAATAAGGCCAGAAAGCCTTGCAAAAAATCTACGCCCGCTACCGCCTTAGATCGCATAGAATCTTTGGTTGATGATTGTACTTCCATCCTAGACTCAGACTTAATTGCCACGCCCCCACTCCAATTGCCTTCAAACAATCATCGCCCAGGCTCTGTTACCATCCCCCAAATGTTTAGCAAAAAAGCCATCTCAAACCAAACAGCGGAAAGGGATGCTTTGCAGAACCATAGTGCCAATTCTATGCTAAACATTGAGGAAGAAAGTCCTCTTGCCCCTGTCGTTAATTTGGCCCCTCTTGACTCCATTGCCATCGTTTGTACAAATCGTTTCGAGGCATTAGCTGATATTGATATTGATAATGTCGAGTCCATTGGTAGCATTGTTAGTCCTGATGCACCTGTAACATCTAATCCATGTATAGCTCTGGGCTCTGGATCCGGGACTGTGCCAGAAGGGGATGGGTCACACCAAGACCAGTTAGGAGGGGCTGCTTCAGACTCGGGACTAATTCTGGAAACCATCAAGGCTCTGAAGCAAGAAATTAGCGATTTAAAAGCACTAGTATTGGAATTGCTGTCAACTGCCAAAAAACCTTTTATGCAACCACTAATCACTTTACCTGCTACTGCTTGTCATCCAAATCTATCAGTATCTCCCTTACTAAATAATGATCCTCGCACACCCACTCTGACTCAACCGCTATCATCATTCCCGCAAGCTAGACCAAAGTCTTTACCCATCACTAGAGCTGGGATTAATCCCACTAATTCCAACATCAAGTCTCGTCCAACTACGAATCCACACACCATGATTAGTCAGCCCTATCCCTCCCAAAAAACTCCAGCTCACGACTTGTCTTTCCCATCTTCCAAAGTGCAAAGACCCACGGCCACTATACAGCCTATTGTTTACATGGTGGGTGTTCCCACGACCGCTGGGTATGAGGGCGAAGAATCCCTAAAATAAGGTCACCCACTGGATCCGTCATGTCAGAGGTTGCCGATCCATCATAAGAGATGACCTAATAAGGGCCCGCAGACTTAGATCTAACGACAACCCCACGGATACAATTGAGTTGACCCTAGCTATCCACCTTCTAGTTGATGGCCTTATAGCTCTTGAATATAGATCATCCTCCCCGGACTCGTCCTCTATTCAATTTAGACGCTTTCCCACACCAAGCCACGATTCTGCGGGGAGGAGGGGTGGGTTGTCGAATTATGGAGCTGAGGATGCATCCACCTTGGAATATATTGACTGACTAACTCCGGTGGTAAACACATTACCAAATCTTTGTAAAGTGCTCTATGCTGCCCCTAATACCAACAGCAGATTGCCCCTTCCAATACCCTCTTCTGCCACCTCTAGTGGGGTCAGGGGGGAAGGTGGGACTCAAACCGTAGTTTCCATTCCACCTACCATGGATTCTGATACTTTTCTACTTTTAGCTCCAAAAACTGATTTTAAAATTATTTCATGGAATATTGCTGGCTTGAAAGCCAAACTTATATTGCCGGACTGGAATAATTTTATTGCCACTTTCGATATTTGTATATTTCAAGAGACCTGGAGTCTAACACCCTTGTATAAATCCGGTAATACCTGCCACTGTGTCCCTGCAGTATCTACTGGCCGAGGACGTCCTTCTGGAGGCCTTGTGATATGGATAAATATTGCCCTTTCCTGCAGAGTTTGTCATGTACAAAGCCCCTCTCCAGATGTGTTGCATATAACCCTGAGTGGGCTTAAAGGGGGGCCTACCATCGAGCTCTTTAATGTATATATCAGAGGCACCCAAGGAGGAACTAAGTCACCTATTGTTACCACTCTGGAAGAGGAGCTTTCCTCCTGTCCCTCCAATTCACTCATTCTGGTCGCTGGAGACCTGAATTGCACTTACGAACCCCTCGCCTCCAAAGACATTCTAGAGGTTGAAGAGGAAGATGCCAGGTGGGGGATACCCTCTCTGACAGTTCCTCCGGTGAAGAGATGGACGCCAGTGATAATCCAACTGAATGCCTTGACTCTGGAATTTGGGCTGAGAGCTGCCAATGGTCGACTTCCTTCCGATCTTCATGCAGCATTTACTTTCAACAGAATCTCCAGCCCATCTCGAATCGATTATATTTTGATCGATCGTAGACTCTGGCGTTATGCAGTGGATTTGGTTATAGCCCCTACCACCGATGGCGACCATAATCCCCTGTGTTTAACACTGAAGAACCCATGGCCCCTCGACCACCCAATCTCTGACCCTTGTCCCACATTGTCTACTAAAGATATTATCCCATCAAACTGCAAAAGATATCTTAAATGGCCTAAAATTGCACTAGACGAGCAAAAACTTACTTCTATAAAAGAAATACTGCTATCAAAAACCGCAGAACTTAGGCAAGTATGTGAGGAATCCGATGGGAGTTCAAGGGCCGGGACCATACATGCAGCTACAGTTGAGTCGATTGGGTCATTTTTTATGGTATCCTCTTCCACCAGTAATTCTAATAAACACAAATCGCCTGGTTCCTGGTTCAATTCGGAGTGTAGATCTAGCAGGAAAAAGCTTGCAACTGCCATCAAAACCAAGGATTGCTGCCTAATTAAATCTGCCAGGTCGGTTTATAGGAAGGCCGTGACTAAAGCCAAGTGCACCTGGGAGTAATCTCACTGGTTGGCTTTGAAAACTGCTAGTCTAGCCAGAGATGGAACTACATTTTGGAATCTTTGTAGATACTCGAGAGGCTCTGACCCCGACGCAATCCTGAACCATATCACAAACCAGGAATGGTTTGTTCACTTTTCGAATCTCTATTCAGGCGAGGACACCCAAAGCTCTAGGGTCTCTCCCTCTACTACTCTGATAGACCCCATTCTGGAGAATTACGATCTTTTTACGGAGGCGGAAGCCTTGACTGCTATTAACAAATTGGTCCCAGTTAAAGCCCCAGGCCCTGATGGCCTCCCTGGTGTTCTGTTCCGACCCTAAACACTGGGCAGTGTATTTTACCATTTTACTTAATGCACTCCTCAAGGGGTTACCTATCCCTGAGTCATGGAAAGGAGCGGAGGTAATACCAATATTTAAGAAGGGCTCCAGGGAGGACCCGGCCAACTACCGACCAATAAGTCTCATTGATGTTAGCCAGAAGGTGGTTGGCAGGGTTCTGTTGGAGCGTATTCTATCTTGGGCCAATGAGAATAGTGTCTTGTCGCATTATCAGGCTGGGTTCAGACCGAACACGAACACGATTGACCAGGTCTTTAGGCTGCTATTGTTACACTGGAAGGTTGTCTTGATCGGTAGGGGCAGCCTCCATCTAGCCTTCATAGATCTGAAGTCCGCCTTCGACCTGGTCCCTCGTGATTGTCTTTGGTCTGTTCTCCAGGAAATGGGTGTTCCACCTCCTGTCCTCGACCTTCTGGTCCGGCTTAATGAGGGCAACTTTGCAAGGGTGAGGTGGGGAACCCAGGCCCAGAGAACTGAAAAGATCCCAGTTAATAGAGGAGTCCGCCAGGGCTGTGTATTGGCGCCCACCCTCTTTTCCCTATTTGTGAACGGAGTGGTGACATTTTTGCAAGATGTACCAGCTGACGCCCCTGCCCTGGCGGGCGAAAAAGTCCCCACTCTCCTCTTTGCGGACGACACCCTCCTGATCTCTAAGACACCAGCAGGGTTACAGAAGCTCCTAGATAGATTTCATTTGTTCTGTACACTGAGAGGTCTGGCTATCAACACAACAAAGACCAAGCTTCTTTCCTTTAAATCGCACAAATCACCCAGCGTCCCCATCATGTTTGATGGAGCCCCCTTAGAATATGTCAAACTATTTGACTATCTCGGAATTATAATCTCCGATAGCCTAAACTGGAGACCCCATATTAACAAGATGCTGCTTAATTACAAACGAGCCACGGGAGCTATTGCCAAAGAACACCGCTCCTCGAGGAGCAAGCCAATCACTCCCGCATTAGTGATCTACCAGGCCAAAGCAGTCGGTTCGGCCCTATATGGAGCCGAATTATGGGGATATGATAATCTCGAAGAAATCACCTTGTCCGAGAATACATTTTTGAGAGATCTAGTCTCATTGCCAAGGGGTACCCCATTGAAACCACTCTTTAGTGATTTGGGCAGGCGCTCGATCAAGGATATCGCAAGGCTACGCCCTTTGCTATTCTGGGCTCGCCTATGGCGTACCCCGGAGCTAGCTAAATATACTGAGGGCCTGAGAGAAATCATGAATACTATAGGCTCTCACAAAATAAGCTGGCTCCGCAACATCAAAAAATCCCTTAATCAGCTTGGCTTAAATGATGCCTGGGAGCATGGAACTCCCGTGAGCAAGGCGGATCTCAAAAGAGCCTACTGGGCTTGGATTGACAATCAGGACCTCAGTAATCCCAAAACAGGCAGGTTAACTGAAGCTTTTTATATTCACAAACAGTCTGTTAGCTTCGAGCCTTACTTTGAATTTGTGCAGAAGCCAAGGGACAGATCATTGTACCTCCAGTTCAGACTCGAGATTCTCCCAACTCGAGAGTTTACTAGCAAATGGAAGCCTCCCCATCAGACCCCTGGCACTTGTTTGAATTGCGTGGAGAAGGTTGAAAGCACAGCCCACATTATGTTTGAATGCCCAGCGTATAAAAACCCGAGAAGAAGATGGTTAGGCCTTGCTTGCCGTCTCCTGGGCATATCAAACTATCGTGTGGCACTACGCATATTACGAACAGACACAAGCTTGATGCTAGTCTGTGCTGTGGCCAAATTTCTGGGGTGGTCTTGGATCATCAGAAGTAAACTCCTCAGCTCTATTACATGATCCTGCACAATGCATTTTTACTGTCTTTTTTAATCCTATTTTAAACTTTTTAACCTTTTTGATATTGGGACTTTTTTTTTTTTTTTTTTTGAAAATTTTATTGAACAATAAGTCAATTACAAGCAAGGGCCTACAACCACCAGGGCCGGCCGCTAGATTCAGACAGGATCATACAGATGTTAAGGCAGTAGTCGACTCCCGGGGCCCAGCCCCGTACATGGCTCCGGATAGTCCTAGGGAAGCAGGATACATAGGTTTAACATAAATAACAAATAAAAACAAAAGGCGAGGCGTAAGGGCAAAAGATGTGGGTCAGGCTACATCCGGGGGACTCTACTTCAGACCTTCAAGTAGCTATCGGGAGAAAGGAGTACTGATAGGTCGGAGGGGGGGTCACGGGAGAGGAACGTCTATATTCGGTTATTCCAGAAGTCGCAAGGAACCATCAAGGGTCAGGGGGACAAAGCAATATCGGTGTCCACTAGGGGGGGAATACAGATATCCCCACGATACGCGTTCCATTGCCCCCAGATTCTACCCCATGCCCCCGGTTTACCACGAGCCACATACACAGTCTTCTCCCTGAACATGCACCAGTCCATGTTCTCCTTCCATACGGACACGGTGGGAGGCCGCTGGGAACCCCAAAGCTGCGCTATATCTCTCTTGGCAATCATGTTCCCCAGGGCCGCCCACCGAGTCTGAGCCGCGTTATAATCATTGGGCTCCCACACATTCAGGACACAGCGACGCACCTCCGGCAGCAGCACAACCCCGGTGACTTGTCCCATGACCACGTGAACCCGGCGCCAGTATTCCGCCACCTCGCGACACTCCCAAAGGATATGGAGAAAGGTGGCTCTGAGTCCACATCCCCGCTTACAGAGCCCGTCTTCAGAAAATCCCATCGAGACCAAACGGGGACCCGTCACATACACCCGGTGGAGAATCTTGAGTTGGACCAGGCGGAGACGGGCTGGAATGGCCACTTCCTTGGGGGACGACAGTGCGGACTGCCAGTCCTCGTCGTCCAGTTCCACCCCATCCCCCGTCCACGCCTCCCGGAGGCGCACCAAGAGGTCAGCCCGATTATTGATAAGTTTTTTATAAATTAATGAGATAGTACTGTCGGGGACATGACCATCGAGTATGCGGTCCTCGAGGGGCGAAGAAGCCGGGATCTTGGTCCCCTCCCCAAAAACAGAGAGCAGGGCGTGCCGAATCTGGGCGTAGCGGAAGAACTCCCTTTCCGTAAGTTCGTATTCGCTCTGGAGCGCCGCGAATGTTTTAACCGCACCCTTAGTCCATAGGTCTCCCACTCTACTAATACCAATCGTGTCCCAACGTTCAAACCCCTTCGTTGTCCAGAGGCTTCCCAGGCGGTCGGAGGCAAACAGAGGAGTGGCACATGTTAATCGCTCACTCCAGCCCAAGGCTACATTGGCCGCCTTCCAGATCCGTACCGCAATCTTAGTAGGGCCCGTAAGGGTCCGTCCAGCCGAGCTGGAGTAAAGTGCCCTGTTATAGTTTCCGCCGGGAAGCAGGAATTTATCCATCTCATACGCCGGATTCAAGCCAGGCGCATACGTGGCATGGTTAATGGCCGATAGCTGTGAGGCCCAATAATACCTGCGAATGTCGGGAAGCGCGATGCCCCCGTCGTACCAGGGGAGAGTAAGCTTTGCCAGAGCGATACGCGCCCGTCCGTCCCACACCAGTCTTCTCTGCAGGCTCTCCACCTCCCGAAAGTAGGACACAGGAATAACATCGAAGGAGTTCTGAAGTGCATAGAGAAATCTGGGAAGGGACATCATTTTAAACAGTGCTGCCCGACCCAGCGGGGACAAGGGCAGCTTACACCACCGAGCCGTGTCCTCCCTCAGACGCCGAAGTGGAAGCAGGAGATTCTGCTCATAGCGAGCCACCGGGTCCATCGAGACGTATATTCCCAAGTATTTAAAGCCGGACAGAGATAATTGGATCGGAAGCCGAGGCGGCAAGAGAGGAGGGTCACCGGAGATAGGATAGACACAGGATTTAGACCAGTTAATCGTTAGACCCGAATTTCTCCCAAAGGAAGTCAGAACATCAAAGAGAACATCAAGCGACTGCCGCGGCGAGGTGAGATACAGGAGAATATCGTCCGCATACAACGAGACCCGATCCTCGAAGCCCGGGGCCCACCGGATCCCTCTGATCGAGGGCTCCCAGCGGAGCCAAGCGGCGAGCGG
The DNA here is from genome assembly GCF_964204655.1 of Triturus cristatus. NCBI lineage: Eukaryota > Metazoa > Chordata > Amphibia > Caudata > Salamandridae > Triturus > Triturus cristatus. Next base: position 502,423,246 of record NC_140588.1, on the reverse strand, counting down.
CTCCAAGGCAAGAGCAAAGAGCAGAGGGGACAACGGGCACCCCTGCCTCGTACCCCTACCGAGAGCGAAGGGCCGAGAGACCCGCCCATTAACTACCACCTGAGCCATTGGTCCCGTGTAAAGAAGCTTCACCCAGCCAAGAAATCCCTCCCCAAAGCCGAATTTGGTCAAGACAGCCCAGAGGAATGGCCACTCGATGGTATCAAAGGCCATCGTGGCGTCTAAAGAAACCAGCACGGCTGGTTCGGAGAGGTACTCCGCCCTGGCGAGGGCGCCGTGAAGACGCCGCAAGTTAAGAGCGGTGTTACGGTGAGGGATGAAGCCGCATTGATCCGGATGAATCAAATCGCAGATGACGCTCAACAAACGATTGGCAAGGACTTTAGCCAGGATTTTAGGCTCTGCATTTAGCAGTGAAATAGGCCTGTAGGAGGCACAGCGATCCCGTGGCTTACCGTCCTTGGGGATCACGACTATCGTAGCCAGACGCTGGTCGTCAGGAAGGGAGCCTGCCTCAAGGGACTCCTGAAACATACGACGGAGGAAGGGCGCGAGTTTATCAGGGCGCAACTTATATAATTCAATAGGCAGCCCGTTGGGACCCATCGCCTTGCCCGAACGAAGGGACCGAATCGCAGTTGCAATTTCATCTACAGACAAGGGGGCGTCCAGCTGCTCACGGTCTTCGGCGGACAGGCCGGGCAAAGCAATATCCCTAAGCAGAAGGCAAGAGTCCTCTTCATCCCTATCAGTCACCGGGGAGTACACGGCCCGGAGGTGGTCAGCGAAACATTCCACAATCTCACCAGGCTCAGTCACAGACACTCCATCCGAGACACACAGCACCGGGACCACACGATTCACTCTCTCCTTCTTATCCAGCCACGCAATCAACTTTCCCGCCTTGTCCCCGGCCTCATACAATCGACCCTGCTGCTCCCTATACATCGTTTTGGCAGCGTCAGTGACAAGAGACCTGTATTCAAACTGTTTCAGGCTGAGGGCATGGAGCCCGTCCGGAGTGACACCCGTCTCCAAGGCCGACTCCAGCCCCGAAATGTCAGTCTCCAACTTCACCACTGCCTCACTCTTGAGCTTCTTAGCCACCACTATCTGGGAGAGGGCGTGTCCGCGGATTACGGTTTTAAAGGCTTCCCACAAGGACATTGCGGACGACACCGACCCCTCGTTTTCAAGGAAGTATTGGTCCATAGCCTTAACCAGGCTGTCGCGAGTCATAGGGTCTCGCAGGTACCACGGGTTAATAGGAGCAATCCGCCCTGCAGACCGCGGCTCGGTGTCAAAGAGCAGCCACAGCGGGGAATGATCGGAAATACCCCGCGCCAGGTGCCTAACCTCTCGAATCCGACCAGTCTGCGCCGCGGGCATAAGGAAATAGTCTAACCTAGAAAGACTCCCATGCGCCCCAGAGTGAAAGGTGTACTGACATTGGGTCGGATGCATTAATCTCCAACTATCCACCAGGCCGAAGGTCTCCAGCAGGCCACCAAGCCATGCCTGGGCAGCGGGGAGGGCCCTGGGTGGGTGACGATCCAGGTCACCCGAAACCACCGAATTAAAGTCCCCGCCCATAAGCAAAAGACCTTCCGGAAGTTCAAGCAGCATTCGACCCAAGTCAGCGAAGGTGGAGTTCTGGAGGCCCGGGGGGACGTAAACTGAGACCAGGGAAAGGGGCTGCCCCTCCCACCTCCCAGTCAGACACACATAGCGCCCTCTGTCATCCGAGATTACCCTAGTGATATCCAACGGAAGTGAGGATCGCAGGAGAATGCCCGCCCCCCTGGAACCAGTTGTGAAACCAGAATGGGCCACGAGGCGGTATCCCCCCCTGTTCATTGCATGACAAACATTGCCAACCAGATGCGTCTCCTGAATAAACACCACATCAGGAGTCAGACGACGCAAATACTGCAGTACTACCCCCCGTTTGATACGATCCCCCAACCCATTGACGTTCCATGACATCAGTCTCAACCCGTCCCCCCCATCCCCTCCAATAGATCAAAGGCCCCCCAGTCAGTAGCACAGTTCCCGAATCCGGATAAAAATCAATACCTCGCTCTACGAACAAAAAACACACAGCAAAACAACCCCTCCCTCCCCCAACCCCCCCCCAAATCCAACTCCCCCCACCCTGCACCCCTGCGGGCCAGAAAACCCCCCCAACTTGCAGTGTGCCTGTCGCCCTACTAACCCCATTCTACGAAAAGACCCCGGAGGAGGAAAGGGACCCGTCCCCGCCCGCCCCCCACACAGGTCCTAGTGAGACAAAATGAACAAAAGAAGTAAAACCCAGCTGAACAATGCAAAATGGCAAAATCAAGGACCAAAAGTCACTCCAAAGGGGACCCGTCACCTTCGGCGCCTGCAGAGGGCCCGGGACGGTCACCTCTGTCCGGCAGCGAGTCCAGCCAGTCACTCACGGCCACAGGAGAGTCAAAAAAGGCAGTCCGATCCTCATGTTCCACTCGGAGTTTTGCAGGGTAGAGCATAGAGTACTTTAGGCCCAGTTCACGGAGACGACGCTTCACCCCCTGGAATCCCATCCGCTGTTTCTGGACAAGTTGGGTAAAGTCCGGATAAAAGTTAATGGATGAGTTCTCATGACGAACCGGGCCGTGGACCCGTGAGGCCTGCAGAATCGCATCTCGGTCTCTATAGTGGAACAGTTTGGCCACGATAGGCCTCGGGGGGGCCCCCGGCCGTGGCCGACCGCCCGGAACTCGATGGGCCCGCTCCACAGCAAAGAACTTACTTAGGCCTGCAGGGGCCAACTGTTGGAGGATGAGGTCCTCGACCAGGAGGGCGACTGTCGGAGGACTCCGGTACGCCTATGACACGGATGTTGTTGCGTCGGGCCCTTCCCTCGAAGTCCTCCAGCCGCCGGGCCATCCGATCGTTGACCGCCTTAATGTCACCAAGCGCGGCCTGCAGGTCCGACACATCCGTACCAAGGGTGGAGGTCCGCACATCGAGAGCCTGAACCCTCTCGTTAGTTTTGGAGAGATCTGCCCGAATTAGGGTGACATCAATTGCCACCGTGTCGATTTTACGGGCCAGGGCCTCGTATTGCGTGGCGATGGTTTCCCTGATGCCGTCAATGGCGCCCATGATGTCCTGCAGGGAAAGCTCCGGAGAGACGGTCGTGCCACCACCGACGGCATCCGGGGGGGGGCCGGTCGCTCCAGGGGACCCTCTGCCCTGAGTGTAGCGGTCCATGTTGTTGGCCTGGACCGGTCCCCCGCGGAGGGAGGCCTTAGTCTTACGCCCCTCGGGGCCCCCCTTGCCCCCCATGTGGTCACGGACACCGAAGGGGACCGCCGATCAAGAGTCGTAGGGGCACCGGCACCGCAGACCAGCGCCTCACCAGAGACCACAATATAGCGGTGCGGGGGGACCCAAGGCAATGGGCACACTAGTGGCAGGTGGAGACAAGGCCTCGCGCAGAGGCCAAGGAAACACCCCGCCACATCAAGTGCATTCGCAGGCCAGCCCCCCGAAGTCCGAAAGTGAAACCGAAAGTGGTAAAGCGGCCACTGGCACCGCACTGCAGCCGCTGTTGTTCAATTACGACACGGCTCCACGGTTCACCTTCGCCCCGGGCACCTCCGTCGGGTGGGTCCCAAAAGTTCGAACAACGACAACTCAGGATTCCCAGGTCCGATTCGAGTTCTGAAAAGAGATACGTGCTCAGCCGGTCTTCATCTGCCAGATTCCATAAACCACATCAGGATATTCTCAGGATATATTCCGAGGAGCAGCAAGGGTCCGGGGAGCCCTGTGCTCACGCGACCATCTTGGATGCGCGCTAGGCTCCTCCCCCTATTGGGACTTTTTAAATCAGCCATTAAGCTATCCGATTGAGAGAATTTCTACAAATACTGTGATTCGTTGTAAATATTGCTCTTTCGATGAATTGTATGTTTTTTTTATGTTTGTATATATATGCTTTTATGATATAACCTTTTATCGAAATAAAGCTTTCTGACTGACTGACTGATAAGCGAGGGTGCTGGTTGAGATAGCTTTGTAAATGATGCAGTTGGTTTTTAAGATGGTGAGGGCCAGGGAGGAAATAGAGTTCCATTAGGATGAGAGTGATGTTATCCTCTTGTAGTCCTGGATGAGATGTGCTGCAACATATAGGATGTCCCCTACAAGAGGTGCCAGTTTGGCATCTGGGTGCCCACGGAGTGGGGCATTACAACCCATCCAGCTACAAAATTACAAGCACTTGAACAGCAGTTCTGATGTTTCTTTCTGGAAGAAATGGTTTTATTTACTTTAGAAGATATAGCTGTATTGGGCTGGCTTTGTTGTTTTAGCAGTGTGTTCCTTGAGGATAAGGTTGGTGTCCAGGGTGAATCCAAGAGACTTGCCATTCGGTGAAAGTTAGGGTTCAAAGCGATAAAAGTCTTTGTGCTTTATCTTGTTTGTTGGTCTTTGCAAATGAAAGGAGTTTGGTTTTAGTTGGGTTGAGCTTCAGGAAGGCACTGGACATCCAGGTGTCCATGATTTGCAAGCAGTGTTTTAGGCGTTAGATGTTCTAAGCAGAGGAGACTTTCAAGCAGACTTGTGTATCATTGGCATATTGATTAATCTCTATATTGTTATCTGCGAGTAGAGAATCAAGCTGCTCCATGTAAATATTGAAAATGACGGGAGACTGTGTGAAGCCCTGGGCTACTCCACAGGTGAAAGGGATACTTTGTGACCTCGATGCGCCCATGTGAACCATCTGATGTCGGTTGGAATGGTAGGAGCAGCACCATCGAAGAACATTTCCAGTGAATCCTATTCAAGACTCTAGGATGTGTATGAGGGTGGGATGGTTGAATGTGTTGAAAGAAGCTGAGAGGTCCATCAATACTAGGAGACAGGGGTCCTCTTCATCTGTGGTAAAGAGGGCATCCTCTATGATGTGTAAGCTAGCGGTATCCATGCTGCAGTGTGATCTGAAGTTAGACTGGTAGTTATGCAAGAGATGGTTAGCACTGATGTGTAGGTGAAAAATGACTTCTTTTTCAATGATCTTGTCGATGACTGGTATGTGAGTTATGGGCCGGTATTTGGTGAGGTCATCTGGGTCTAGTGTAAGTTGTTTTATTTTTTACAAGTTGGAGGATCTGGCCTGTCATGAGAGCTTCTGGGAAGATGCTGTCAGTGAGAGGAACTGACAATAGTCAGTATGGGTAAGAGAGCATCACCAGAGAGATCTGTGGAGAAAGACGATTGTAAGACATCACCTTCGTAAAAGTGGTTTTGAGGAAGTGTAGTATGTCAGCTGGATCTGAGATAGACAGGACTTTGAAGGCTGACTAGTGTGGAAGTCTACAAGAAGTAGTGGGAGTAATAATTGAAGGAGGCTTGATGTCATCGTTGTGCTGTTGTATCTTCTGTATTTTTTCACAGAAGAACCAGTTGATGGCATTGCACTTTTCCATGGAGTGAGGAATAGGTGGGTCTGTCAGTCAGCTGATGCAGTGCTTGATTGTTTTGAACAGCGTTCTGCTGCTGTTGGTGGCTTCCTTGATGGTGTTGGCATAGTACTTTGCTTTGGCTGAAGTGATGAGCTGCCTGTGTGTTGAGTAGAGGAACTTAAGTATCAAGAGGTTCTCAGGAGGTATCTTTTTCTTTACACAAGTCAGATTGAAATTGAAATGAACATTGTGAGCCTAATAGGTCAAGAGTTCTCTATAGGGGATGTTTAATGGAAAGTGTTACTAGCACTAATAGAATGGGCTTCTTTTAACTAACTACATTTTATAATAGGTTGAATCATAGTCACAGAAACCAGAATGAATTGCAGACTAAATAATGAGACTTGAAGCACATCTATCTATGACTTTATTAACAGCGTAGAGTTTAACAGTTTCCCTTTATTGCGTCTCTGAATATCAGTAATATGATGCAATATTATTTTTAATTCTGTCTCCCAGTATGGAAGTGTTTGCTATTTCGTGATGCTACCTCCTCTTGAAAAAAAAGTCAAGCCATTTTTTTATCTTCCTTTGTTTAATGCAGAAAAATTAATCACTGTAGAATGCTGTAGAGGAGGAGGAATTATTGTGTTCTAATTCAAATCTTTGTTACCTGTGTATCTGTCTGTCAAGCTTTGCCACCTTCAGATCAAATCGGTAAATTGTTCCAGTGGTAAACATGGAAACATTCTCTAGGAGGTCTTCCAAACCATGTTACAGTCAATGAGAGGTGGAAAGTTTGGCTCTGATCACCCTCCATATTGCTTCCTCTTCCTCATGCCAGATGCTATACTTTTACCACGGCCAGCCCCTCTTCAAGAATGAGGTCCAATTTGACCTACATAGATGCCAGCTTGATTCATTATGTAATTGATACAGCACTGGAGTCACAGCTTTTTGCACTTGAATTTAATCCTCATTTATACTACACTCATGTTAGCAACACCTTCTACAGTGCTTTCAGGGCGTGAGATACGTAAACATGACATACTTGCAAACTGGACAAAAATCCTGCATTGCAGTGTCCCTCCCTAAAGGGTAAATTGTCTGGAGGAGTGGTTCTTAGCTTTATGACTTTAGGGGACCCCCACTAACTCACTACTGGAACCTGGGGACCCCCTCTGAATCATTAGTGGAATCTATACCCCCCCCCCCCCCGCCCCACCAAGCATTTTCGATCATTTGAACCAAAAACAATACACACAAAAATACAGATATAAGCATTCATTAAACAAATACACAAATGATGAAATATTTTATTTAATTCACACAAAAAAACTTTTTGTTGAGGTTTTATCATTAACATCAACCAATCCTGGTACAAAACATTCAGTACAGTACAGCTGGGCCGCTGCAATCTCAATCCAATTTCATGCAGTGTGTCATGGAATACGCTATTGAACAAAATTAAGAATGAAACATCCGCCCTGGGACTCAACGTGGCATTGCCTCAAAGGAGCGTATCTCACTATCCATGGACCATGACCTAGATGGACATGGTTCAATGTGTATCTCTCAGTTTTCGGACCAATCCTTCCAAATTTTGCCATGTTTTTGTATGCACCCCCTTGCCTTGTACACCGGGCGCTCCAGGCACACACAGTAGTCCATACCCTTTGCCCACCCGTCTTGGGAAGGGGCCTCAGTGTTTTTCCACTCTTTTGCAATATTTTGTTTGGCTGTCAGTAGACACAGCCAGAGCAGCGCCCTTTTACATCGGTTAACCCCCACATCATCCGCGATATGCAGTAAAATAAGTCTTGGCTCTTTGGGGATCCTCCAACCCCTCACAGTCCCCTGAGTCTCCAACATCCCCTCCCTGAAATGTGATACAGCTAGACAGCTCCAGATTGTGTAGTAAGTCCCCTGTGGCATTGTTGCAGAGACAATCGGCACCATTCTAAATATCTGTGTTTTCGTGAAGTATGTGCGGTGTAATAATTCATGTTCTATAAGGCGGAACTGAGAGGCTACCACTGCTTCCCTAGGAGCGGCATTGCCTCTCAAGCGGCCCCATGTCCCAAAATCACGCCTCCTTCAGTTTTGCCAGTGGATCCGGCTGATGACATAGCAGTGTCTGATAGAGGACAGACAGTTTGTAGACTTTAATATCTGGGAGTAAGATTTTAACCTCCTGAGGTGAGTATGTCGGAATTTTGGCTTCTGTTGGTAAGTATGGTGTAAGCGCATGCCAAAGCTAGAGGTAGTGAAAAAGCTGGGTGCGGTGCTTGTGATATTCTTCCTGCAGCTCTGTAAAAGACTTAATAGACCTGTTTTTAATCACATCTACCAGTATCATTATGCCTATGGCATCCCATTAGGCTAAGCAGCGGAGTGCAGACACCTGGTGGAGTCTGGTCCCTCTCCACAGGGGGTCTCCAGCGCGACTCGGTTTGCCTAGTCTGTGGCTTTTGTAGCTACTTTCCAAGTGGGCAGCACCACTTGAGTGAAAACGGGTAGGGACAGCGGTATGTCTCTGCTGTGTAGCAAATGTGGGAGGCAGAAAGGACCCATTGCCCGCCCCTCCACTACGTTGGCTGTGTCCCAGAACCCCTCAAAACACAAGTCATAAAGCACCAGGAGATGTGCAGCTCTATAGTATGACATCAGCTCCGGGGTGGGTATGCTACCCTCTAAGGTAGGCCTGCAGCTTTTTGGGAGGGGGTGCTATTTGCAGCATCCCCCACTCCACAAGAGTTCTTTTAGGAGTACATTGGCCCTGGCAAAGAAGCCCCTTTCTACGGGGAAGGGAACATTTTGAGGTTGGTATCAAAGTCTCAGGAGTGAAACAATTTTAAAGATGTCCAATTGGTCAAGCAGGGATAATGGGAGTGAGGTCCAAAACTTAACGTCTCTGGCCAGTCCCACCAGCAAGAGTGAAGGTTGGCCTCGCACGCCAAGGCTCTGTTCTCATTGAGAAACACCCAGTCGGAAGCACCCGGAGCTCCAGGGCCCATGACATAACCGCTGGGCACTGGAGAACTTTGCCTTATTTATGCGAAGGGCTGAGTAGATCACAAATGCGTGCAGTATTTGCGGAGCTTGGGGGCCTGACTCAGCAGTGTTATCAAGGAACAGCAAGACATTGTCCATGTACATGTAAATTCTGTCACTGACCACCGAGGACCGCTGAAAATCGCCAAATGGTGCGTCCACTCTCACCCAAGCCGCCAAAGGCTCTATCGCCAAGGCAAAAAGCAAGCAAGCAAGGGAGGGAGCAGCACCCCTGCTTGGTGCCCTCTACATGTTGAACCAGTGGGACATGGTGCTGCCGAACTGTATCCTTGCGTGGAGGTGAGTATATAGCAGTCTGGTATAACTAATGAATTTAGGCTCAAATTGTAGGTGTGTTAGTAGTGTGAAGACATTGTGCAAGTCCACAGAGCCAAATGCTTTTTAAAAATCCACCATTAGCAAAGCTTGACAACCCGGTAGATTAGCACTCAACTCAGTGGCATTATTGACCCTCTTAATTTTATGTTGTGTAGCCCGACGGGGCATAAACCCAGACTGATTGGGATGAACAAGCTTTCTGATCACCCCGACAACCTTTTGTCCAGCATCCTTGCCCACACCATAACCTCTGTATTCTGCAGTGATATTGGCCTGTACTCCTCGCATCGTGTACCAGGCAGACCCGGCTTTGCGATCACCACCATGTCTGCCGCTCTGTGTTCTCTGGACAACATACCCACCTTCAGGACCTCTAGAAAGGTCTACCGCAGGAGTGGATCCGTTTGAGGCTACATGAGCTTCCAGAATTCCACCGGAAACCCGTTGGGCCCCGGCATTTTGCCCAGTTTGAGCTGCATGGTGGCCTCCCCGAATTTCTCAAGGGTAGTATCTTCCTCTAGAAGGTCCCTGTCTGCAGAGTCCAAGGGAGTCACCGGAAGGTTTGCAATAAACTGTTTCAGGTCTGTACGCTTCCCTTCCTGATCAGGGCTGTAGTAGAGCTGTTGATAGTATGCAGCGAAGGCTCATGCAATGTCTACGCTGCCAGTTGCAAGTCTTGGTCATTTACAATATAGGATCTCCTGCGGTGTGGGTGTACGTAGCCATTGTACTGTTTTACTGGCATTATCCTCCCCATTGATATATCCAGCTTCGCATAGCCACCCATGCTTCTCGGGTCTTCCTGTCTCAGAAGTGCCTTGGTGTGTAAGGAGTCTCATACAATCAAGTTCTCGTCCTTGGCTATATATTGCCATTTTGGCTCGACTATGCAGGACTCCAAGCCAGATACCTTTTGTTGGGTCAGCCTCCTCTGGCTTTGGTTGTACCTAATAATCTCTCCTCTCAGGGTGGCCTTCAAAGCCTTGCAGAGGACCCCTGGGGAGTACAGTGACCCTCAATTTTCCTTCACATGTCTCTTACCCATTTGCTGACAGGCCTCATGAAACTTCCCATCCTGCAGACACCAGCGACTCATGTACCACCCTGCAGCAGGCCTATCTGGCCCCAACGCGTGGTCAAGCAATACTGGTGAATGGTCAGACCATCCCCTCGCCAAGATTTGGATGGTTTTAGTATCTTGTTTAGGGATAGTCAAATAGTTATGACAGAAAAAGAATCTATGTGTGTTAATAAAGAAGGTGTGTCAGCTCTGCATTGGGTGATGCGCCCGCCACATATTATGCAAAAATGTGGCGCGTATTGTCGGATGTGCACCTGCTGTAGCCGTAATGGAGGGGTGGTCCAAGTCAGGGTCACTACCCCATTAAGATCCCCACCCAGGACCCATGGGCCGCTGGAAGCTTTAGAAGGAGGCAGCTCAGTGTCTTTACATACTCTGACGTTAGGGAAGGAGAGGACGTATACACAGATTAGGGATAGCGGAGGCCCCTGTAGAGTGCCAGTCACTGCCACATAGCACCCTAAATTGTTATGCCACACCCTGAACACCACTAGGTGGATGTGCCTTTGGATTAGAATGGCAAATCCCCTTGAGCCGTGATGAAACCCCAAGTGGAACCCCTAAAAATAAACCTGTATGCCAGGTGGGACAATCATTGCCCCTTAGATGTGTCTCCTGTAGCAGGAGTATATCTGGATTGGTTTTATGTGCCACCTTCAGAACCGCCCCTTGTTTAATTTTGTCTAGAAGACCATAACGTTCCACAAAAGGACACTAGGCCTTTCTGCGAAGGAGGTTTGCTCTGGATCAGTCATTTGTCCAGGGTAGTAATAGCATGATGGACTGTCCTTGTGATCTGCTTGCGTACTTTATATGTGACGGCAAGTTAAGTGTTGGTGAGTGTACTGGAACTCGGTCAGAACAAAGATCCTGCCCAACGCCCATCCCATGCTTCAACAACTAGAATTACTTGTTATGATGCAACTAGGGACAGTAGCCAACTGGGCTAGCCTGAGATGTACATCTCCCCTAACGTGCATCTCTCCTCCCAAACATGCCCCAACCCCCCCCCTATGAACTCCAAAAAATGCAAAGCCATAAATGAAAACAGCCCGGGACTTGGATTACCAGGCATCCCGAGTACTATCACACATTCCCTTAAGAAGTGGTTGGACACCGGTCAGTACTCATTAGGACATGTCACGCCGGAGGCTCCTGGGAGTATAATAGAGGGCTTGATGTTGCCATAATCATGTGTTAGCGCTGTCTCTGTCTTGGAGGGCAACCACTCCACCGGGAAACCCTCCTGACCAAGCGAGCGAGCCCTGCGCTCTCGTCATCGATTTGTGTGTCATGGAGCTGTGTTCCATTCTCCTGGAAGTCCTCCATCCCCGCCACCCTTTTGGCCTCCCCTCCCTCGGCTCCCCTGCTGGGAGTGGGCCAAAGCCACGCAGGTTGGACTTTTTTGGATGTTTATGACTTTAGGTTTTTGTTCTACCTCTTGGAAGGATCGCCGCTGCTGTAATCCAATAGATCATCACTAGGGAGGACTGAAAGGTAAGAACCCTGGCCCTACGTGCCACCAGGAGGATGACATTGCAAACAACGTGGCTTAGTACTTGGACAATGAAAGGGTGAGGCAGGGAACCCACAGGAGGTTTCGCAATGAGGGCCCTGTGTGCCCTTTCTGTTACAAAGCAGGATGATGCCTCAGAGGCCTGTACCCAGCTCTTCAGCCAGTCTGAAATAAATTTGGTCGGCACAGCCCCCTCAATTCCCTACTGAACACCCACAATCCATAAGTTGTTACGCCGTGACCTTGCCTCAGCGTCTTCTCCTCTGGCTTCCTGATGACTAACCATTCATTGCAAAGAGGCAATTCGGGACACTTGATTTAACTGCGTCATCGATTAAGGATACTCTGCCCTCCACTTCTATGACTCTGTCTACTATATTCTGCAGGTCTTGCCGAATCAACGAGAGGTCTACTGTCAGTACTCCAAGTTTGCTTTCCATGGTTTCATTAAGGTCCTGAATAGCTTGTAGGATAGAGGTAGTTTGGAGCCCCTCCCACAGCATCGGATTAGTCTGCTGACGCTGTGTGTTTAGTTCACTTGTTTATCTTTTGCTGCGCCATGGAGGCAGAGGGTTTGCCTCATGCCATAGTGGGGAAGGGTTGATTTGCTGGAATAAGCGTCAAGTGTGTGTGTTGTGGGTCGAGAGTGTCGAGCTCCGCCTAAGGTCATAACAATAGTGCTGTCCCATGTATGAGTCTGTGTGGTAAATCTCACCAGAAAGGACTGCTCCCCTCTCTAAATAGTTGCTACTTTTTAAAGTACCCTTTTAGTCCCTGCCAGTGCAGTGGCTTCCTCTTTTGTTGAAGGTCCGCTGCAGGGGGGTGCCCGAGCACAGCCCAGGTCCCACCCCAATATGTCACTGCGCCAGGGGGAGGAGGTGGGGGCAAATGCCATCCGGAGACTAGATTGTGGCTCGTTTCTTGAGTGCCTTGCACACACTGGGCCAGGCTGCGGGTGCCATGCTGCTCGATTGTGCCGCCGACGAACCAAGATTGCCCCACTGGGAGTAATGAGGTAGAATAGGCGCCGTGCAAAATAGGCAGATCATGTGCAACTGGGGGTGTTGAAACTCAGGAGCGCCTGTACTGGTGCTGCGGTAGGAAGGCTAGTATTTGCAGACTCATATCAGTAAAACTTTCACCCTTCCAGGCAGTCAGTGGGGTTCCCTGTCAGTCGTGATGCCATGGATTGTAGAGTCCATGCATCAAACTAGTATTGTGAGCCTTCCAATGAGCCTCCGTCAGCTCAGGAAGTCATACCTCTCCCACAGTGGCTGCTGTGTGCCCTGGACACTGCCCTGTGCTGCACCAAGAGCTGCCCCCCCCCCTTGCTCCACCTAGAATATCAGCAGGAATATATGCAATCCCAGATGAGCGGGGCTACGGCCAAAGTCCTCAGCATACCCATTGCAAGCGCCTAACATCCCGATGTATCAGGGGTGGTGTTTACAACAGGAGGTCAGCAACGGGAAGTCTGCAGCAGGCCAGGCATTCTCCCCCAGCCCGCTGCCATCTCATCAGGCCCGCATTATTAAGTTTAGTCCATTCAACACTTCGACAGTTCAGTCAGATGAGGAGGGCCACACCCAGCAATGGCTGCCCCGAAACGAGACTAAGCCCCTCGGCTCTAGCCGCGATCCCCAACGGGCTAATTAATTTTTCTGATACAAGGCACCCATGGGGAGATGACTGGGGGTGTCCTTTTACTTCCCCTCTGGTGAGAAGCCTTCCGGAGTGCGCCTTTGATCTACTGCCACCCGCCACCCAGCGTCACTCCCATCCTCTGGTGAGCAGGCCCTTTTGCTCCATGCATGTTCTCTAGCGGGACCCCCAGCGAGTGTCACCGCGTCCTGAGGATCGAATCGGGTGGGTTAGCCTCCGGGGTTTAGCAGTATAAGACAGATTTTGTGCGTGGTGGCGCATAACTCTCTTACGGAGTGGTCACCATAGTTTGGGCTCCCAAGCCAAGCCCCCTCGTTTTATATGGGGTATATATGTTTCAGTGGTTTGAACCGCATCCGGAGGACAACCACGGTTCCAGTTAGTGTTACCCGCTTTGACCTATGCTAGGTTATGGCACAATCGTCTCTTGCACCCTCCGGTATTGGGACCTTTTACACATGGTCCATACCTGGCACCCAGCTCCCTCGTGCACACAGCTTATCCGCTAGATTGCACTCGCCATATCCAATTCTTTGCACGGGATACACCGCAGTTTTAGGTTTCTACAACCCTGCCATTGTTACTAATTCTTCACCACGCGTCATAGTGATAAGTTCTGACATCCATAGTAGGCACTCGCCTCTCCGTGGTTGTGACGCCATCCCACGCTAGACTCCGTTCGCTGGGTTCCTCTGACCCTCCAGCCGATCTGGTTACTCCACCGGCTCCTTGATCTCACCATTCTTCCATACCGTCACACAGCCCTGAAGAGTCACGGGACATTTCCCGTTTTGTGTCGGCTGGTCTTTTCTTTGTTTTTTTGCATTATTAAACCTTTCAACTAATCTACTGGTGTCGACCAATTGAATACGAGACATTCTACTAGTATTTCTTATCCTCATCACGTGTGCCCGGGACTTTTGCTTAACCATTGGGGTAGGTTCCCACGACCCACACATCCACAGGGGTTACAGGGTATTTCCCCCGACCTGGCACCACCGTACTTACTTCTCTCACTCAACACATTCTGCATATCCGCTTGAGCGCCAAGCTTCCTGTCTTACTAAAAACCCTACATCCAGACAATGGTTTGAACACTGACCAAGTAGGGTCCCACAAGTTTAGTATACACTAAGTTTACCTGTGCTCACCCTCTTGTAGCTTAACTATGAGCAGTCAGGCTAAACTAAGGAGGTAATGTGTAAAGTATCTGTGCACAAACACACACAGTAACGCAGTAAAAACACCACAAAAGTACTCCACACCAGTGTTGGAAAAATAGCCAATCTTTATCTGAGTAAAACAAGACCAAACAACAAAAATCCAACATACACAAGTCCAGATAATGAAGTTCTCAAAATTAAATGCACTTATAGCGCTTTGAAATACAATAGCTCCGGTCAAGGCCATCTCAACGTACTTGAGGGGGACGAATCCACAAGTTCAGGCCGACTGCAATGGAGAACAGGCCGGCTGTTAATATTGTTGTGTAGACATGCAAAATCATTTTGCTCATGTTGCTTTGGTTCGGGTGCAAACTCCACAAAGGACGGAAAAGATGCAAAAAATGTGTTAAAATTGTTAGAATGCACACCATCATATCTATTTGTTCACTGTCAATATTAAATGTGTGCTATCCTGGAAAGCGCTCCATCCATGCGTGTGGAGTACATCTGGAACACTGGAGTTTCATTTGCAGGTTATAGTTTATTGTAATTCAACATATCGAGAAAGGTCACTGCTGTATTTTAATTAGGTGTTATATTATTATTCGGGATTCTGTGGCTTATTAGCTGCACATACCCACATTGGTTTTGGTATGGAGCGTATGGGTTTAAACTTAGGCATTTCAAATTTTGATATTTTTTCATCTTGAACATAAGTGGATTGTGAGTTGGAGAGAGCATGTCTTTGGTAGTGTTTCTTCTATGTTGACACGAGACGTTGGATCATGTGATTTGGGTATGCACGTGACACTTGTAATAAAGATTAGACACACCTGGGATAGTATTTAGCTCGGTACGCATGGATGGTCTAAACGCGGTGTCTTGCATTATGTAGTGAAGTTACCCCTGAGGAAGGGAAAAAATTGCACGAAATGCATTGGGTCAAGAACTCATCACGTTGGATTATACATAATCTTGAACCTCTGCGTGTCATAGGAGTAAAACCTGTAGGGTACTTGTTTAACTGCAATAAAACATAGAATTATGAAAATACTAAATCATGGATGAACCTGGAATTACTTTGTAATAAAATGGACTGAAATCTGAATGAAGTTGTTTGAACTTTATTGGACGATTCCTATATACATGCTGTGCATCCTGGATTTGGCGCCTGACTAGGTCCCAAGTGTTTTCAGATGTACTCTATGCGCATGGACGGAGTGCGTTCCAGGATAGCACACATTTTATTATTGACTGGACCATCAAAAAAACTGTGAACAAATAGATATGAAGGTGTGCATCCTAACATTTCGAATGCATAGGTTGTTGAACATGCCAGGGGGCATGGCAGTTTAAAGCTGCACACACAGGCTCTGCAGTGGCAGGCCTGAGACAGGGTTGAAGGGCTACTCATGTGGGTGGCATAATCAGTGCTGCAGACCCACTAGTAACATTTGAATTGTAGGCCTTGGGCACATGTAATGCACTGTACTAGGGACTTACCAGTAAATCAAATATGCCAATCATTGAGAAACCAAATGCCATTACATTTTAGACACAGAGCACATGCACTTTAGCTCTGATCAGAAGTGGTAGTGTGTCCAGAGTCCTAACACCAGCAAAAACTAAGTCAAAAGCAGAGGAGGAAGAAGGCAAAACGTTTGGGGTAACCCCACAAAAAGGGCACTTCCAACTCCCTCCTACAATGTTTATCTTGAAGGAAAGGGGGGAGCTTTTTTAAATTCAATTGAGGCCACTCATCATCTATATTTTGTCTTGTTGAAATTACTTAATTTTTAGCCATATATTTTACATTTTGTTTCTTTTTATGTATATATACACTTTATTAGTCTGTTAATATTATTTAATTTTTGATGGATTCTCAGCCCCCTGAGTAGGCTTTGCGGATCCCCAAGGGTCCTAGGACCACAGGTTAAGAACCACTGGTCCGCACACTGCTGTGATTAGGCCATAGGGGAAATGGCAATACTTGGAGCTTGAATGACCTCTTTTAGCAGTGCTCCATTGATAGACTTTATGGACAAGGCATACTTGCTGTTGTGCACATGGTGACTTGTTTTGCAATTTGGGTGGGTGGATATCCTTGAAGTCTTTCTGAGCCGGAATGTCCTGCTGAGAAGGAGTCAAGTGGAAGCAGAGTGCCTTCAGGTCTGTGTTGTGAAGGGGGAGGTAGCGTACAAGAATAGTGCAGCCCTAAACAAATGTGAACTTTCTACGCAGGCTCCATTGTACTTTCACTTTCCTCATCTAAAGCTGCAGTATGTACTTGCATGTTTCTGTCCAATTTTTATTTCCCCATTGAGGTTCCTTCATGTTCTCTGAACCCAGTTATTTGTTTCAATCTCAGGACACAAGCTGGAGCTGGATGTTCAGCTTAGACACCCTCCTAACCTTTAATTAATTTCTCCATAGAGGCTACAACTTGTGTTATTTTGAATAGCTTCCACTTGTGCATTTTTTATTCCATTAAAACTTTTCAGGCACGTTATCTATGGGATTTGGTTTTACACGTGCGCTCTCCACTCATGTGTTCTTTTAAAAGTTGTATTCTTTGAAGTAAGATTTTGACCTGTAACATTTTTGTTCCTTTATTGACAAGTGAGCAAAGTGCTGTGCAGCCAGTTATCTGCATAGGTGAATCCATGCCCGAGGAGCTGCCAGGGCTGAGTTCTTATAGGTTACTTGTCTTATTCCAAGCTCTGGTGAACGAAAACGCAGCCAAAGAAGGACCTGGTGCTGTGATCAGTGTCCTGGGATGTGGTCTGTCAGCACGTCATCGTATCATGTGCCAGAAAGGGACGCTGCTATTGTGCTGCGATGCTGTGGTGTTGAACACACAGAGTATACAGAGGTGTACAACTTCTTCGGAATATCGTACTTTACAATCTTGGTAGAGCCTAGGAAACTGCAGGAGTGCAGCTTTTTCTGAGTCTGGTTTGCCACCCTTAATCCACAATCGAGTAAACTACATGTGACCTGCATGCTGAGGGATTTCTATACCCTCCATTGATATCATTGTCCAGTGTATAAATCTTCTAACATTGACAACATAGGACTGTTCAGTTGGCCTGTTGTCTATTTACGCCTGACAACCAAAGGTAATTTTTCATTGTAGTGTTGCACAGTTGTTTGGCAATGTATGCCTAACTGTGAAATGTGACTTTTCAGTGTGCTATAGTAAAGTAGCTGGTCATTGTGTGTTCCCATATGCATACTTTTGGACTGTTCTAGGTTTCTGGAAGATATTCCATTACACCTGGAAGAATTTACTGTGTCGGGAAGTAGTTCTGTTTTTGTTGAGTTTTTATCAATTAAACCACAGTTAGATACTTCTAGAAGTGATCTGACCCAGCACCTATCCTTATAGGATTTATAAACTCTATCACACCTCATTGACAGTCTGCTTTCTAGTATTTCTGTACTGCCCTTGAACAGAGCCTCTGTTTTGAGAGTATGGGTCCCTTGTTGCCAAATTGTACGAGTTAAAATCTTCTAACTAATATTGATTTGACAATAGCCCTGGCTTTACAAATTATCACATCCAATTGAAAAGACACTTCAAAATCACTTTTATTGCCTGGTGGAATTTACTATGTGATCATCACAGGCTAGATAGAGCCAATGCTACTACATTTCCCTTACTTATTAAAGGAGATCTGTACTGGCTTCCTCTAACTTCATGCCTATCCAGAACTGTTGCCCCTGCTGGACCTCAATCCCCCTAGTCTGCAAGGGGGCAAAAAACTTAATTCTGTATTTAAAGGAAATATGTAGAAATCCTGTGGAATTCCAAACAGATTCTTAGAATTACTGGAAAATTATAAAAACATGTGAAGATAACACGCTGTCATAAATTCACAGTCTTATACACAGTTGTTTTTTTCAATTTTAACTGAAATTTTACTTCATGTCCATCGAATGTAGAACGAGGATTAATTGTTTTAAAATTCTATTAATGATTTTTATTAGGATGTCTCTGTGCTGTAAAACATGTTGCTTGGTGTAATGGTTTTTCCAAAGACCGAGCACTTGAATAAAATTGAATTGAAGGTTACCAAGATAAAACCGCTAGACCTGTGTGCCCCGCTTTGGACCCCCCATGAGTAGTCACTATCTTGATTGGTTAATCTGGTAATAATAGATGATTGTTAACTATGTTATTTAAACCTTGTTCTTAATATTCGTCGTGTTTTTTTTCTCCCTTTCTTTTTCTTTTTCTTTTTCTTTTCTTCTCTTTTCTTTTTCTTCTTTCATCTCCATTCTTAATCTTTTATTTTTTTGGAAAATGCTACCATTTTTTTTATCAGTATTGTTCTTTCGACTGTAGGCCTAAAGTTTCCTCTTGCTATTTATTCTTAGTTGTTAATCCTTGTTAGATACAATATTTCACAGTTTTATATATTATGCTTACATAATGCTTGAGCAGATGTATATTTGTTTTACAAATTCATTCTATAAACCATCTCTAACAAAAAGCTTCTAGCTTAGGCAATGGGGCTCCTGTGCCAGCTTTGCTGACTGTATGTGTGGTATAGCAAATTCTTATTGGTAACAATCGCTGATGACCACTGAATGTTTACACCATTGAAGATAAAAGTAATCAGATTACAAAACATTTTTTTCTTTGATTCTAGGCTTTGAAAGTGCGTCTGGCCGATGTTACTCGAGAAACTGTGCAAAAAAGTGTCTGTGTTTTAAGTCACCTGGTAAGAGAGCAGATTTTGTATTTATACAATTCTTTTTTCAGGAATTTTAATGTGTGCATAGTTTCTTAAAATTATCGGATATATTTAGATGTCTAAATTTCAAGTATCTTTATTAAATGAGTAACCCAGTTCTGTAAAAACAAAACAATCCGGGTTTAGTTTATTAAAAAAGAAAGTTTCATGTAGCTTTGCTATTTTTTTGATGCTGTCCTGGCACATTAAAAACCCACTTAGAAACATATTGGTCTCCTCATTCAGTTTGTTCTTATACTGTAGCAATTCGACTCAGCATATTATCGCAAGTCAGGCTCTCTCTCTCCCTGTTTGTGTGTTGGTCTTGGTCTCTCTCACACACAGACATGCATGCATGCACACTTTTATTTTTATATAAACCTGAGCAGGAACCCTTCTGACTTATCCTAATTTTTCAAACCTACATGTACTAGTTTTTGTTCAACTTATAGGGGTGCTTATAGAATACAAACTTATCCACAAGGGGCAGCGGGGAGCTTTACATCACACAAGTGTTAGGTGGTTATTCCTGTAAGCTACAGAAGCATATAGAGACATTTACAAAAGTCTTCTGAGTAAGTCGAGAGTGCAGGTAGAAAATTCATTACAATTTATACATAGAACTAGAGGGCTAGAGGATAAAGGAATGAAAGGGCAATCAAGAGAATGTTATTTATATGTACTGTATTGTTTATTGTTAAGTAAATCATCTCATGTCAGAAAGCTTGTATAGAAGTCTTTGTTCTTTTTTTTAAAAAATAAACTGAACTTTGTTGGTTTGTGAAGCATTCAGCAAACCACGACGTCCACAGGCCCGATAAAACATTAAAATAAGGGCATAATATGTACATCCTCACATCCTACCCGAATATATCTCGTGGTAGTTCACGGTACTCCAACCATTTTCCCCTTTGTTCTTTGTATTAGTCAATGACATGTCAAGAAAGAGGTACGTTTTTCTCCTCCTAGGTTTTGAACTACCAACTATGATCAGTTTGTGTTTTAGGTAGGTGAGTCAATCCAAGTGTTAAGCTTTGTAATAGAGAATATATTTTAAAGGTGATGCAAACCAAGAGGTAGTCACTGTAGATTGCAAAGTATTGGATGATGTGGTCAGTTTCTTTTCCCCTAAATGACAAATCCTGCTTAGTGAAGGATGTGTTTGATGCGAGCCAGTTCTTACTAGAGAGATTATTGACTGTACCACATTTAATATTAACCCACAAGTCTGTATATAGTGAAGCTATTGCAGACCTAGGGGAACACGGGATATCCCACATATTCAGTTTTCCCCACAGTAGTCTATTAGTCCCATTAAAGGCAATTTTACAATCGGTGAACCAGTCATATAATATGCCATGTGTCTTATTCAGCTTGTTGTTAGCTGGCAGTGAAAGTGTTCTAATGTTGTCTGGGGTGGAGTGGCCTTGCTTGGAGTCAGCTTGATACACAGGGATGATTGTCTTCCACTCAGTTCTTTAATTTAGTCAGTAGAATACTATCATACCATTTGGACTTATGGTTTAGTAAGGAAATTAAATTGGGCTTATTTATGGATGTTGAAACCATTCTGGCAAGCATTAATCAATGGATGTTTTAAGTAGGAGGTCCCAAACATTTGCATTGAATTTGTAAACTCTTGCCCTCCACACCTCCAACATTAAGAATATAGTTGCTACCTTTAGTGACGAATATTTTCCAGATGGGACTTTCACAGTGAATGAAAGATATTTCTCCCCTGGTCTATTGTGTGTGTTTTTGGAGCCCATTAATGTAACTCCACAATCTCCACATAGCCTTTCTTCAGCAAATATCAAAGATCTGGCGACCATTCTGCCTCAGAATGGCAATGTTTCACTTCCCAAGTTTCTTACAAAACTCAGCTTTTCATTTCTGGACTTCGATTTTTAATAAATGGTCCGTAAAAATGATCAATAATTTTCAAATTTTCTGCTTAAGTCCCTCTTTATATACGTATCATAATTCCTTATCATATAATTTTGATGACCGGTGCTGGAATATCCTCACTTTACTATCATTAATTAGTTAGGCTTAAGACAGTTTTCAGGGAAGTTAATAATTCTGCTCATAATTTATCCAAATCTAGGTTGGCTCTTCTACCATGCTAGTTTGAAACTAAAAGTGTTAAGTTCTTGTGAGGAAATCCTTAGTCCCAGATACTTCAATGAGCGCATACCCCATCTTATTCTTTTAAAATCACACACATCAGACTAGTCCACAAACTCTTGATCTTCTTTAAATTTTGAAATAGAGATTTGCATAATGAAGGGCTGGCAATTGAGCACTAGCAAGCTGTGTATTAATAAGTCCAGACTCAGTGGCATAAACTATCAATGACAAGTCTGTTGTCTGATATAGATTTCCTATCTCCTGAATGAAATGTATAGTGAGCTGGGCCACCCTTACATACATCATTATTCAGTAGCTGTAAATCTATACAATGCATGACCAGTAGTACTTAATTCAAAACCCAACTTGTTTTTGATCTGATTGCTGGTGGCATTCAATGGAACACGTCAGTAGGCATTCTTTTTTTCCATTTGCGCACCATGCCAGGATGTTTGTAACAAATTAAAATTAAGATTTCCAGCAACAACCAGTTCCCATTATCGAATCTGATGATTATATTAACAACTTAATTAGGTCTTGGCTAAAACACAGCTTTAGCTGTTTGCTGGCAAACCTATTGTTTCTAGTACATAACATCGGCTTAGAATGGGCTTTGAGTCAACCCCTTATTCATTATTGGATGGCTTTGCTGTCTATCTCAGTTTGTCTGCTTTTAATTTGATTGCTTTCGTCACTATTCTTGTGTTTGACCCGTGCAGAAGCATTTTGTCTCACAATGTTCTGATTGGATGTGTTGTAGCCTTCCCCTGCATACTTAAGGGAACGTTTTTTACTTATTGTATGTTTAGCACTCCATGGGAGTGGATGTGTTGCTTTCTCTTACTACTTTTGCTTCATCCTCCTCCCGGAGATTCTTTCCATTTCCCTCCTTTCCTGCTCCTTGATACACCTCACCTCACTGACCATCTCATTCCTCTTGACAGTATGTTTTATTAGAAGGGCCTGGCAGCTGCGAAGTGCTGCTGGACTGCTCGATTCCATTTTTGCACTGCATGTGCGCTTCTTTTTTTACTTTTTCTTTACTTTTCAATTTACTTTTCCAAAATAACCGCCTGCCATATTGACGCATGTGCACCCGTGCAATTGGCATAAAGGATTAGCAGGAACATTAACTCAGCCTTGAAGACCTACTGTATTTTCCAATGCTTGTTTTTTTTTCTCAAGGCCCAGGTCAAGGTGCACATTATATATTATTAAAAGAATTATCATCTTGTCTGATCTCTCAAACATTGTTTATCTCTATCTGGCAGTTTTATAACTATACAATCTAGCTCTGTTAAAATATACACTGCTCACTCAGTCTAAAGCATGTGGGATGGAATTATCATCACATGGAAAGTTGCTACCAATGACATAGAAGCCTTGAGAAGGTCGCGGGACAATTTCCCAGTTTATGCGACGAAACACGTGTTGGCTGATCAGAAAGAAAAGAATAAAAGAAAGAGAAGATTTCTGAAACTGTGTTTATAATTTGTGTATACTTGCATTGGTATTTAATATTACTCTACAGACGTGCTGTGGATTTTGTGAATATACTCCGTTTACTGTCCATACTTACCCTCTTACAGGATATTTCTGAATGTTTCTGGGGCTTATTTACCTACTTTTGTCAGGGGCATAGGCAGTGCCTAATTTGTAAAAGATTGAGTGGCAGTGCCTAAAGCTCTGCTCAGTAGCCCTCGGCCGGTGCTATTACATGTCGTTGCACTGGAATCCACCTTATGCCTCATTAATGCACCAGCAATCCCTGGTTCATATTAAGCAGTGGACTTACTTCTTTATTTATGTCATGGGGTCTTACTAAATATACACTTTAAATACTAGTGCTAGGATCTATTTATCTGAATTCCCTACTCCTTAATGAGATCTTCGTTGTTAGGGACTCCTCCAAACGTAATTGCACCAAGTGGAAAGTCCCAAGGGTGTTTCATTTTAATATCATCTCTTCTCATGTATGCTTGAATTTCTCCTCTGGGCTTTTGTAGCTCAAGTCACAGTCCATGTCCCTGTAAACTCTGGTTCGACCCTTTAGTCACCATCTCAGATTAAAAGATAGGGAGAGGATGTGACCGAACGAGAGGTTCGAGTCATGGCAATGACGCTCAACATCATGTGGTTCTAGGCAAATCACTTAATCTCCCCATGCCTAACAAAAATGAATGTGTCTGTAGCGAAACGGGTGCTCATGTAAAGTGCTCTGATATCCGATACCTTCGGGTCGAGTTCGCCCTATATGAAACTCCGAATAAAAATAAATGTATTCTTGTTTGCCTGCATTCTTTTGCCTTCCTTGCTATGTCATTTTAAATGAAGATGCTCAATTTGGTTTGACCCTCCCAATTGTTCTCTTGTCTTACTTTCGTCGTTTGTTCTTACTGTTGGGTTAGGAGTTTTTGACTGTGAAAAGAAAATGCGTACATAGTGGCTGTACATTATGGCTGACCTTGGAGCAAAGTCCTATATCTGTTATCTACCACTCTACTTCTCCTTCTTGGTGTGTCGCAGATGATTGTCAAGGCACTTTCTGACTCTCTTTGAATTAACCTTTGCTTATTCTGGGGCAGGAGAGGTACTTCTGAGGTTACTCGTAGCCGTGTCATCCCTGGTTATCTCAGCATCCTCTAATGCAGCCTTCCGGATGCATTTCGGCTCTTATAAAGGTTTCTATTCCAGCCCCTAGCTATATCACTCTCTACATCAATTGCCTGCCATGTTTGTAACACTTTAAATGCCGCTGTGAGTGTAGGAGCGGTTGGCATCAGGTTTTTAGGCCAGCACATTCAAAGGATTCTTTATACACTGAAGGCTGCCTCTGCGAACTAGCATTAAGGGCGGATTCGTAGTTGGCAGCCTGCCCATGTTGTAAGTGCACCATCTAGGTTTGGATAGAGTGCATCACTTAAAGACACTGCAAAACATTAGAAAGGTGGATTATTCTATTTTGAGCACTAATGAGATAAAAGAAAAGCAATTCTCCTGCTATTCCCTCTAATGTTTCTTGCAGCCCGCTAAGAGTCTCCAGATGTAAGGTTTCTGAAGTCTGCTTCTCATTACAAAGCGCTCACTGAGTCCAAATCAAATAATAGAGCGGAAGAAGTAGCTGCATCCAAGTCACTGTAATCAGATTGCGTCTTGTAATCTCAATTTCCTCTCAATATTCAGTGCCATGGTAAATGGCTTGCGTGTTGTGAACAGGGCAGTTTTCTTCTTTTTCTCTTTCTGAAATTGTCCACTTCTAATACAGGAGATTCCTTGTGAGACATTGCTTTCAGAATTGTTCATGATAAACAGTTTAGCAACGTAGTAGAGTATAGGCTAAGGAAAGGTTACCTGCATTCAGCCCTGTGCCTTTAGGACTAATTTCCGTTTCAAGAGATACCTCACAGAGGTGGACGCCCCTCGGAAAGATCTGGGCATAAATTGCTTATTAGTGTCCCTGCTGGAAATTCTGGAAAACCCCAATGATATCGAGAGACTCGCTGTCGTCTGGATGTGGCCTATGACTGACTATGATGAGAGTGCCTTAAACAGCCAGTTGTTGAGGTAGGTGAAAATTAGTATCCTTGACCTCTGAAGATGGGCAGCGATTACAGCTATCACTTTTGTGAACACCTGAGGAACACTGTTGAGGACGAAGGGGGCAGCCAAACTGAAAATGCTCCCCCATGCCTACTTTGAACTGCCGTTAACATCTCTGGAACTGACGGACGTGTCCTGCAGATTCAAGGACACCATCCAGTTACTCAGATTCAGGGCAGACAGTTTCTGAGCCGGTGTGTGCATTTTGAATTTGTCCTTCCAAAGGAAGGCATTCCGTGATCTAACGTTTATGATCGGCCAAAGGCCCCAATCCTTCTGTAGCACAAGGAAATAGCAAGAGTAGCAGCCCTCCACTATTTCTGAGGCTGCAACCATCTTGATATCACCCCCGACATCGCCCCTGCCATCCCCGACGGATATAAGATCCAAAGAAAGGACCGCCCCCACCGCCCAGGAGGAGGGCTCGCCATCACACACAAGAGCTCCCTCTGACTCTCCACCTCCAGCACGAGCAGCCCATTCTCCAACACCAAGCAACTCCACTTCCAGATCTAAACCAGCCCTAGAACTACGCTGCGCAGGACCCTCGTCTACAGACCCCCGGGCCCTCGTGCCTCTGCCGCCACCACCATTGCCGACCTCATTGCACCCCAAGCCATCGCCTCCACGTACTACATTCTCACCGGAGACCTGAACTTCCATCTCAACAACCGCAGCGACCACGACTCCACCACTCTTCTCGACAACCTCGGACTGAAGCAGCTTGTCACCATCCCCACCCACAGAGCGGGACACACCCTCGACCCCATCTTCGCAGGAGGGACAAACATCCACTTCAGCCACACCACGCAGCCCCTCTGGACAGACCACCACTGCGTACTTAACCTTCAGCACCACCACTGCACCCAAACCCGCCCCACGTCCGCCACGAAGTAACTGGAGCAAGATCACAGAGGAACACCTCAACACCACCCTCCTCCACGACCCCCCCTCCACCACGATCGACGCCAACTCCGCAGCCAAAGAACTACACTGCTGGATCGCCGGCTGCGCTGACAAGCTCGCAAACCTCCGCCACCCCATCAAACAATGCCCCCTGAAGGCCGCCTGGTTCACCACCGACCTCCAAGTAGCAGGCGCTCCTGCAGTCACCTCGAGAAACTCTGGCGGAACACGAAACCACTCAGACCAGAACTACAGCAACGCCAATAATTAATACCACCAGCGCATAAGAGCCACAAAGCCTTTATCAAGAACAAAATCCACACCAACGCAAGTAAGGCAAAATAACTCTTCGACGTCATACAGCAGTTCACCAAACCCCCCCAGCGAAGCCACGGACGTCTCACCATCTCAGGACCTCTGCAACAAGCTCCGCTCCTACTTCCACCTGAAAATCAAGGCCCTCTATGACAATTTCAGCGAACAGACTCCGGACACCACCCCCCTCTCGAACACCGACAGCCAGCGGACCATCACCACCTGGAAACCCGCCACCACTGAAGACACCACCACGACCATGAAGAACACACACTCAGGAGCCCCCAGTGACCCCTGTCCACCGCACATCTACCACAGAGCGGCGGCTGCCGCCAAAGCACCCGAACTAGGCACGACCATCAAAGCCTCCCTCGGATCCGGCATCTTCCCCGATGACTGGAAGTGGGCAGAGGTCAAGCCCCTCTTCAAGAAACCATCAGCCGACCCGACGGACTTGAAAAACTACCGGTCCATCTCTCTCCTGCTCTTCGCAGCCAAAGTCACCGAGAGATTCATCAACGCCCAGCTGACCACCTTCATCAAAGAGAATGGCATCCTCGACTCCTCCCAGTCCGGATTCTGCAGCAACCACAGCACTGATACCGCCCTCCTCGCTGCCACCGATAACATCCGCATGCTACTCAACCAGGGCCACACTGCGGCCCTCATCCTACTAGACCTCTCCGCAGCCTTCAACACCGTCTTACACCGCACTCTTGCTGCCAGACTCCACGACGCCGGTATGCGGGGGAACCACCCTTGACTGGATCCGCTCCTTTCTCTCCGGCAGAACCCAAAGGATCAGACTCCTCTCCGAACCTACAGATATCAGCTGTGGAATAGCCCAAGGATCCTCGCTCCGCCCCACGCTCTTCAACATCTCCATGGCCCCCCTTGCCGCCATCATCAGACAGCATGGGCTCAGCATATTATCTTACGCCGATGACACTCAACTCATCCTCTCTCTCACGAAGAAGCCCGAAGACACCAGACTCAGCTTCCAAGAAGGAATGAAAGTTGTCACAGCTTGGATGATCAACAGCTGCCTAAAACTGAACTCTGAGAAAACAGAGGTCCTCGTCCTTGGACCTCTCCCCCGCAATGGACAGCTCCAGGCGGCCCCTGCTCTCGGAATCCCACCCACCCCGACCAACCATGCCTGGAGCCTCTGCATCATTCTAGACTCCTCTCTCACCTTGACCCGCCAGATCAACGCCGTCGCCTCCACCTACTTCAACTCCCTCCGCAAGATCTTCAAGTGGATCCCCCTCTGAATGCAGAAGACCATCACCCACGCCCTCAGAACCAGCAGACTGGACTACGGCAACGCCCTCTACGCCGGAATCAACAAGACCCTGCTACACAATCTCCAAACCATCCAGAACACCGCAGCCAGACTCATCCTTGGAAGCCCACGACACGAGCTCATGACCCAGCACCTACGAGACCTACACTGGCTCCCCATGGAGAAGCGAGTAACCTTCAAGCTACTCACCCACGCATACAACTCCCTCCACAACATCAGACCCAAATACCTCAACGAAAGAGTCGCCTTCCACGTACCCAAAAGGAACCTCTGCTCTGCTGACCTTGCCCTGGCAGAGACCTCACGCAACCGCAGAACCAGAGCAGACGGAAGAGCCTTCTCCTATGTCGCAGCAAAGATATGGAACGAGCTCCCAGTCAACATCAGACGCTCCCCAACTCTGCACACCTTCAGGAAGAGCCTCAAGACCTGGCTCTTCCACTGATCCGGAACTTCGCACTCCCCCACCCCCTCCATGCCTTGAGACCCTCACGGGTGAGTAGCCCGCTTTATAAACCCTTGATTGATTGATTGATTGACCTTTGGAAAGTAAAACTCATACCTCTTGCAACAGAATGGATAGGTATTCCCCTGAGATTTGCTCTTATATGGGGGCAAAGGTTGGTGGAGCAGAAAGAAATGGTAGGGCATAGCCACGCTGAACGTTTAATTTATCTATCTTTCAGACATGATAGACCGCCACCTGGGAGAAAATTCTGGATTCTGCCTCCCATATGGTGGTTGTGTGCTACTAATGGCAAACTAAAGCAAATTGGTGACTGTTGCAGGGGAAGGGGATTGAGAGGCCTTATACCCCTGTAGGCCTGCATGTTGCCGGTCACAGCCACATCCTTGGCCTTAAAAAGGACTGGCATGATTGCAGCAGTGGTAGACAGATTTGCATTGCCTAAAATGCCAGCTCCCTACAATTAACTCAGAATTTCCTAAACTGGTGAGGAAGCTGTTTGGTAGGGGTCAAAAGACTCAGGGGGTTGTTTGCGGTCATTTGGAAGCATGGAGCATGCCGGGCTACACTCTGTGTTGCAGTGCACGTATTAGGGTGGACAGTCTCCATCATTATGTTCTAGTCCCAATTGAACTTACACGCCTAATACCAGTCTATGGCTATCATACCACACGCTCTCTTTACCCACATATAACTGGGAATTGGATTACACCAACTTATTTGTACAGCTCGACTTGGATATTTAGTTTATAGCATTGAACAGATGCCTAGCAACAGCTTTGGTTTAAGATAATTCTCACAACTCTGTCACAACCCAGTGGATTGGTTGTTGCCTTATATTGACAGTGCCCTGAAGAAGTCCTATGTAAAAGGGACGAAATGCGTTGGCTGGAGGTTTCTTATGAGCTGAACAATAAAGAAGTAACATTATACGTCTTGTAGTTACAGCCACTTTCTTCATTGAACTATGATTCTTCAATATTTATGGATAATTCTTTATGGACTTTTCTGATTAGCAGTGATGCAGCTCCAATTCAGTTTTTCTTGGTGTGCTATGGCTCTGCTTTCTTTGAAACCTTCCGGGACAGAATTGGCTATTTCCCAGAACAGATGTGAGCCATCAAAAGGCATAACCATGAGAGAGGTCTGAACAGCTCCAGGTAACACTGTGGAGTGCATCCACACATGGCGGGAGAGCACCACACTGGCGTCAATCTCCCTTCCCAGGCAATCAGTAGTATCAAGGGCAGCATGAATCCTGTATTTGGCCGCACCTTGACCATCCTGAATTGTTTGCGCCTAAAGTCTTCTGGGTCCACTGACGAGAACTCGCTGGCCATGTCCCTAATGATGCATTATAAGCAGACTGCATTGGCCGATCTTCATGTTAGGCTTGCCAAAGAGAGCATTTTTTTCCAAACACCTCAGTTCTCTTAGGCTCCCTAGCTGGGGGAGCTTTGGGGAATGAATTAGAGTTCACCTTGCCGGCTGAAGCCTTAGTAACTAGAATCTCTGGAGTAGGATGTTTTGAGACTTAATCAGGGTTGGCAGATACCAGTCTGTCACGTCTGGCAACCTGCCTGTCCACTGGTGGGCAAGAACAGGGCTTTGACCAGGTGCCAATTAACGTGTCAGGACCTCAGTGCTCAGATGTGGACTCAGTTGCTCATTGGATTATCACTGCAAATCATGCACTGTCTCCCATGGGAAGTCCCAATGGCAAGTTCAACCCTTTATCAGGGGAAGTATCAACCCCACTGGCGTCTTAGAAGTCCATGAAAAAATTACCATCATTTTAATATGGGGTTAAATCCTTCCCATTCCGACATCCTAATCTCTGGGTATTGGCAAGATTTGGCCAGAATTGAAGCCAAAAAGACAATTTACATGTCTGTCCTAATGGAGGCATAGGATCATACTTTGGCTGTATGGTGACTAGTTGCACTTTAGTCATTTCAAAACATGACATTGGTTATGATTGAGCTGAAAACGGTTCAGGGTTAGACATCAGAAACAGCTCTGAATCCTCTCCCGGTGCCGGCAGTGTCAGTTCTGGCAGTGTCAGTACCGGTATCGACAAGAGAGGGACTAGCATAGGTCATGGAGCCAGGGTGGAAGCCTGTATCGAAGCTGGTACAGAACACATACAAGATCCAAGGGGGTCAGACGGCGCTGAAGACGTATCTTCTGGCAGTAACCTGTCTGATGGGACCTGTAGATCTTTGTGGCCCAAAGAACCCCAGATTTCTACTGCATGGCCTTCTTAAATGTGCCAATTTACTGCGGCGTCACCAAAGGGTTGGAGAATTAGGGTCACTCCGGATCCAACTATGGAAACAGCTCTGAACCCAGAGATTTGGAAGGAGACTGACTAACATTGCGACAC
Organism: Triturus cristatus; assembly: GCF_964204655.1. Lineage (NCBI taxonomy): Eukaryota > Metazoa > Chordata > Amphibia > Caudata > Salamandridae > Triturus > Triturus cristatus. The sequence goes on along the minus strand of NC_140588.1, from coordinate 502,393,139 downwards.
CCAGTCATGACACAAGAAGCTACTTGCTTTTAAAAAGGCTTGTAGGAAACTGGGTTTCTTTTGCAGTACCCCCCCCACACTTTTTGCCTGGCTTTTGATGCAACTCTGACTGTAGAGTACTGGGTCCCCTTCTGATAGGGTTCCCAGTACCAGTGTTCTTTCACAGAAACTACACCACAATTGGTACAACTTCAGTTACCCCTGTGAGTCCCTAGTAAATGGTATCCCTGGACCTTGGGCATGAGTACTGAAGAGGGTCCTCTGGGACTGCAGCACTGGTTGTGTCACCCCAGGGACCCCTCACCAAGGCTATACTTTCTGCCATTGCAGGCTGCGTGTCTTGGTGCAGATTAATCCGAAGAGTTGACATGGCACACAGTCCTGTGTGCCATGCCTCCGAAACACTGCATATGGTATAGGTAAATCACATCTACTACCGGCCTTTAGCCCGAAGGCAGGGTGCACTATATCCTATGTGAGGGCATATCTGCTTGAGCAGTGTGTAATCTATTCAGAGATTTTGTAAGTGCACAGGTAACCCATGAGAGTGCCTGGGCTGGATACTTGTCAACACAAGTTTCCTAGCTCCATGAAAGCTTCACTGATTTCCAAGATGTTTGGTACCAAACATCTTGTCTTGATAAATCATCACTGATACCAGTGGTCGATTTAATAATTCATTCACACAGGAATCAGGGTCCTCTGAAAACCTACCAAGCGCTGGTGTAGTTCCTGACTTATTTTCACCAGCCTGCCACTACCAGACCTGTTTCTGACCTCATGGGGTGAGAGCCAGCACTCCCAGAGGACAGAGGCAAAGCCTGCTCTCAGCCGGGGAACTTCTCACATCCTCCAGGACAGGATGGCCTTCCTGGGCGGAAAGCTTCATAGGCGATGAAGCCTTTGAAATCCAGCCCAGGAGCCTCCAGATAGGGGGGGGGGAGCCAAGCCCCTTTTCCTGCTCCACTTTTGGCGGGAGGAAAGGTGGGAACATTTGTTAGATTAAGGAGGAGGGTCCCTACTTAGCTTACACCCTTAGATCGGGGCAGGTGATGTGAACCACTCTCCTGAAATAACTCCATTTTAGGGTGGTGGCAAAACATCCTATCAGGGCTAGGGTAGTGCCTCTTCCCACAGGAAGTTTTCGCTCGAGGGTGTAGACACTCTAAAGGTAGGTAGCCCATTGGCTACTACTACTGTCTCCCCTTCTAACGCCCTTAGATTCAGTATTTAGGTGGCACGCCGAGACCTGAACATCCTATTCGACCGACAAGAGAAGACCAGGACAAAGAAGACCTCCTGCTCGAGAACTGAAGCCCTGCTGCAGAAGAAAAAGGCACCAAACCCTGCCTGCTGCTTCAAGGACTCGACAGTCGCTGCTGCTGTGTCATCCTGAAACCTGAGAGGACTCCAAGAACCCCGGAGTATCTCCAGCCTTCAAGAAATCAGAGAGAAGCTCCCTTGGAGAGAAGGTATCACTCCCTGCACACAGCAGGCACCGTTTCCGTGATGGCCAGTTTGTTGACTTGGTGCTCCCCGACGACCCTGATGCAGCACCGAAGCAAGAGAAGGTACAACCGCTCTGGAACTTCAGCTCTGTCTCCCCACCCAAGTTTGGAGACACCAGACCCTACCGGAGCCGCGGTGTACCAATACCCTGGGTTTCGAACCCCTAACGGCAAAAAACAAAAAGAAGAGTACCCTCTGGACTCCCAAAGCACTAGAAGCAAGCACCCGTCAAGGGACATCAAAACAACTGAGTGGCCCTCTTTGTCTTTGCACACCAGCTCCTAAGACCTCAGCACTCTGCTCCTGGCTGATCTGGGACGCTTCCAAATTTCTTCTGCTGGAACTTTGAATCTGGTCCTGACATCGACCTAAAACGAGAAGGTGAACTTCGTGAAAGCATTGCCTGAATTTCTATGCATTTTTCTGCTTTTTCCCCATCGTTTCCTATGGTGCTTAATTGCGCATAGAAGTGATATATTTTTGCAAAATTGTATCTCTGAAAGTATTTACCTTAGAACTGCGCTCTTGGTCTTCAAAATTATTTAAAAGTCAAAATTATTTTTACAAATTGATCTTAGATTTATTCTTAAGTTTGTGTGTCATTTAATGCCTCTGTGAGTACAACAAATACTTAAAACTACCCTCTGATAAGCCTAACTGCTCGCCCACACTACCACAAAAAGAGAGTTAGTATTATCTTTTTATACCTCTGCATACCCATTGGGGATTCTCCGCACTCTCTACATAGTGTACTTCATTTTAGTACACTGCACAGAGAGCCAGTTTCCTACAGGGCCGCAGATACATTGCTCATACTGAATATGAACCATCTTCCTATGTTTGCTTCTCACAATTGTTAGTGGCTATTGGTGACTAGCTGTCTTTTAGCTTTTGTAATATTTAGGCCTAGTAGTCCATCTGGAAATAGTATTTAATATACTTCGTGACTATTTATTGGAATACTGACGACTCTGCTATTAAGGATTTTCTTGTATGTATAATCAATTTGGTGGATAAATGTCATTTCAAATGTTGTGTTTGCTTTGCTATACAATTGCTGTGCTCTGTTAGGTTTACTGTACCTAAAAATAAATAAATAAATACATACATAATAAAGCAATAAATTAAATTCAAGATATTTAATCAGCAGTGGGATACTTGAATAATGACGCAATAAATAAATCAAAATAATAACTAAAGATTAGACCTGGAGAGTTTTTACTACAAAATCTATGTATGGGTCAAGGAACTAGCAGACGAGGGAGATGTGAATATGTTGAAACATCTCTTGTATCTTTGCAACTGATTAAGAGCAGGTATCTCGTCTCTTTAGTATTTGTAAACTTATCTCCGTATCATTCGTTGGCTGCGTATCCTTTGGCTACATACGGAGCTCAGGTTTGTCTTTTTTTTTTTTTAAACATGAACAAAAATAACAAACTTGATCCCCAGTTTCTAGCTGTCTGACTAATATTATCAAGCAGAGAGTCAGCTAGTGATTTCAGTATCCGAAATCTGGAGAGTGTTCAGGAATAAGTTGTGTAATAGAATGGGAAGCTTGGAATTGGATGGAATGATGCAGAAGAGTATTTGGGAACGGTTGGCGGATTCTGCAGACATTAGGCAGATGCTAGTGCCCTGTGGGAAGGAAGTGTAACAGTTCACACAACCGAGGATCTGCTCCTCGGCTCCTTAAGAACGCTATGGACAGAGGACAGTAACACCAGATACATGTATTACTGGGATGACGCATACAGACTTTTTAAAGTATTAAAGTGGTACTCCTGGTGTTAAAAGTCGAAAGATATAGAGCCTTGAAGAAAAAGTGCAACACTTGGCCCCTTCTCTGGCTATAATAAACTGAATGTTTATAAATCTGTACTGATCGGCTCTCGTTAGGATTAATCGGTCATCCTGGAGATCACATGAGATCCTTGAATACATATAAGATCAAATCATGACTATAGCAGAGCTTGCCCTTTAAACAAGTGGCTGTTAAATGCAAAAATGATTACTCCAAACAATGGAATGTAGAGGTCTAGACACCCATTATGATACTTGATTTGCTGGCCATAATGACTGTCATTTGCCTGCTCAGTAAGAGTTCTGTGGCTCCCAGATCCCTGTTCTGTCAAATGTTGTTGTGCGTATTCATTGTAATTCCCTCTTGATGAATGATTTTCTAACCTCAGCCGCCCTGGTTTCTAAGGCCTGGTGAGGTCTCAACCAGTCAGTGTTTTTTACACGGTGAGTGCTTTATGGCCTAACCTTCAAATTGTGCTGCGATTGATGGACTATTCAGTCGCTGCACAAAATGCCCTTTTGCAGGAGTCACAAAAGCTCCTTTTCATGGGACAAGAGTCTGTTTGCTGATCATTTCGAATAGTTGCAAACAAGGATGGGGGCCTGTGAGGGACCTGCTGTCTACTTTCCTCCTTTCACTGAACTCACACTTTTTAGGTCACGCCTAGCGAAACCAGCGCATGCGCTGTTCTTGCTATTGCGAGTACCTTTTGGAATCGATTCTGCTGAGGGCTTTTATGTACGCGCCTGCATGGAAAAACATGGCCGCTTTTGCCATTTGTCCATAGCAGACAGAATGCGCGTGTCTGTAGGGACTGTGGACAGTCCCACGCCATTTTGTTGCTATAGCAACGAAAATTCCGCTTCGCTCATAGCTCAGAACCAGCGTGCACCCTGCAGTCCCCCCAGCACAAGCAGGCATCCACTTCTGTCTTTTTGCTGACCTGCAGTTCCCACGGGGCACATTGTTATGCAGCACGATCATTTTTCATTTTAGCGGTCTCGCTTCTTTATATAATTAATTTACAGTCCTCAAGTTTCTATTTGGATCTGTTCGGTGGAGAGTTGTGTTTGCGCAAGAGTTTTCCTTTCTGAGGTCTTAGACTCTATTTGCAATCCAGTTTGGTGTCCTGCAACAAGCTGGTGCGAAAGGGACTACTCAAGGGGGGCAGGCATGGGACTGCTTTGCTGGGGAGGGCGGGTGTTCATGTCCGCTAATCAAGCTCCGTTATTTTCACGTTCTCTCATCAATAACTTGGAGTATTGTTTTTCATTTCAATGACTATGCTGCCTTTTACATGTTTTATCAGGGCTGTTTGTCATGACAATAGCCACCACGCTTAGCCTTGTTGGTGGCAATACGGTATGTGAGGAGATTTACTCTTTCAGAGTAGCGTGTCTGTAGCAGTCCTTATGCTCCACTCGGTGTATCGCAGATAACTTGTACGGCTTTCACAGTGTTTTCTCACTTCTAACTATTTTATTTAAGTGGCTTGTTTAGAATTGTCTACTTCACCTCGTGTACCATAGCAGTCCCAGACACCTTTATGTTGCAGCCAGTTCTACAACACATGTTCCTTGGGGGGTGGGGGGTTCTGCCGACAGAGCTCTGCTGAACTGCCTGCCCCTCGGTGCCACCTGCAGGCGGGTTTCAACCACTGGACTTCTCTGGCAGGTGCCAGGTGCCAATGTGGTGCCCTTACCACAGCCCTGGCAGTGCTGCTGGGCACACGGCTGCAGCCGCGGTGATTGGCCCCGGGGGTGGCATCTGCATCGTTGAGGCTTCCATCAGCGCAGCCGATAAGTTTGTGGGGGAGAGGGGGGTTGTAAGTATGGGTGGGGAGCGGGAGTGAAGCACAGATCAATTCATTAGGGTATTAAGTGACAATCTCGTTTGTAATCATTTTGCCGTGCTCCAGGCCCAATCCGGTTCCTTTCTCCCCCACCCCCCCCTCTTCTCTTTCAGTCGCTCTCCTCCTGTAAACAATTTGATTCTCATCAGCAATGCTTATTGGCAAGATCGGCAGTAGTCTCTCCGCCCTGTCCCTTCTTGTTCTTATACTTTCTCTTTATACATATTCTCTCTCCTCATTCTTTCCCACCCATGTCCCCATACATTCATAATCTCTCCTTCACTTCACATCTTATCTTTCCATTCTCCACTTCCTTTCTTCTCTTAACCAATCTCTCCGTCCTTTCTCTTTTCACGTCATTCTTCTGTTCTCTGCTCATACGTTGTCACTACCCCCTCTCCTTTGCAGGGGGAATCCCCCCACTGTCATGTTTCATTCTCCTTGTCTCCATCCATTCTCTCCTCCCTCATTCTGTCTCTCCACTCACTATATCATACGTTTCTTTCTCTCTCTTTCCTTTCCTTCTCTTCTGGCGTCCCTCCAGTTCACTGCCTTTCAGCCCTCTTGAGACTGCGCTGTTCTAAGTCGGCCCAAGCTTGCTACAAACCATCCCTTCAAATCTGGACTCGTCTTACTGCTAGACGGAGTACGGTTGTTCAAAAATATAAGTCCAGTGGAAAGGTTTTGCAAAGGCAGCTTTGGGTGAAATTCAGCCGCGACCCTTTTAGGTAAGAGCAGTGGGTGCAGGTGGGGTTGGATTTCGAAAGACGACGACGAGGCAAAATGATTTCATTTTCACTTGTGGTCGTCTCTTGAATCCCTACTAAAACAAAATTAAGTTGGAGAACCTTCCCACATAAAACAAGCATTGGCATAGCCAATAGGTCTCGCCTTTGGGACCTTATAAGTATTTAGTTATGCAGCACATATCCTTAAAGCAACAATATTAACTGTTGCATAGCTAAACACTTATAGGGTCCCAAAGGCGAGACCTATTGGCTATGCCAATGCTTGTTTTTCAAGAATCCACTGCTACTTGAAGGAGACATGGGCTGCTTTATTAAAATGTTAATATTCAGTTAATGTCATGGGACGGGGGCTGGGGGTTCAGTTGTAAATCACTGATGTATTACATACTATCTCTCAAAAGAGACGGGGACACCCACCCGTATGCCACTTGGCCTAGGCAGTTCACTGTGGTTTGCAAAGTGTACTTTGAAAGACTTTTCCGACGCGCAAAGCACACGTTGTAAATTCCAACACACTGTTTTGCGGGTGTTAAGCCTATGGTTTTGTGAACTGTACGCTTTGTAAAACCACTTCTGCAAGTTTTTTTTAGTTTTGCACATCTGACGCATAATTTTCTGGCGGGTAAGCTTGAGAACCGTGAATGCGAGCATGAAAACGGGTTCACCATTCCGGGGGTCTTTAAACCAACGGGGTTGTTGTGTTTTTGTTGTTAAGCATTGCTTAATCTTGCATTCCCTACGAGTGTTCCATTTTTCCCGGATGTTGTATTACTTTTTTTTTCAGGCAGCACATTACTCTCGCCTAGTGCATAATTTGAATTCAGTCATAGCCAGGTGTTCATAACTGGCACAAATGAGCTGTGGAACTCAGTGCCTGTAGGTCAAAAAGGTGTTCAGAATACGTAGCCTTTTAATCCTTGGCCTCTCAGCAAATAGCGGTGATCACTTGTGCCAGATGCAGGTGGGATTCTGTGCAAATACGTGGGCAGATTGGTGCTCGATTTTATTGTATATGTTTAAGCCACGCTCCTTTCAGGAACTTCCCACTTTCTTCAGCCCACTTAAAGCCCCGTGTACACCATACACAACGTGAGATACGCGTAAAGTGCATGTCCATCTCGCAGGTACCGTAACAATTGTTAATGAGCCTATCACAACAGGGTGACAAAAACATCCGCCCACCTATCTATTAACTCGTTCAGCCACCTGTCCACCCACCCACCCACCCACCCATTCAATTCAGCATCTATTATGCTTATTCATTATTTCATCCATCCTTACATCCATAGGTTTATTTATGTAGCCACCATTTACTATTTTCATCAATTTTTCCAGCCAGCCAACCTACTACTCTGCAGTGCAATCCTACAAAGTGTAATATTTGTTTTTGGTAAGGTCGCGCTTAGGCGTTTCAATAATATATAGTTTTATGTCCGCTATACCAGTTACTTAAAGAATGCAAATATTTGCATACGTTTTCTCCTGTTTAAAACTTATCATTGCAAAACGTGCAAAAAGCCCTGCAACTATGACGTAATACAAGCAAACAAAACTTGAATGCTTAGGAAGTAGCGTTGTTTCTGTGTGAAGCTTAATATCCCTACATTTCGACCACTTCACTCACTCTCTGACAGAAGAACATTCACAGATACTGGTCACAACCATGATACCATTCTGTAGGACCATATAAATAATCTTTTTGTTCGAAAATAGCTGTCTCCTAGATTAACACATTTACAGACTAAATCTATCAATGTTTAAAAAAAAAATAGAAACATAAACGCTACGTTGCCGTTTAGCAAGCAAATACTTTTTGGGGAAATAAAAGAAATTAAAATCCCCTTATTATGTTGCACGTCGGAATACAGTTTTTCTCACCTTCGACTTGTTTTTAGCCAAAAAAAGGACTTTATTGGCTTATTTGTCTTGACGTTTTGTTAACCTGCTTCACTAGGCTTTGAAGTCAGCAAGTGAAGTAAACGCACTTCCCTCAGTAAAACACGTGGTTTTAACACATAGTTCAGTGAAATCCATGTAAAATAAGCATTGGCATATTCAATAGGTCTCGGCTTCGAGATCTTATAAGTATTTAGTTATGCAGCACAATATCCTTGGTGCAACAACATCAACTGTCAAAGGCAAGACCTATTGGCTATGCCAATTCTTGTTAGTTTTGCACATCTGGCGCTTAACTTTCTGGCGGGGAAGCTTGAGAACCGTGAATGCGAGTAGGAAAACGGGTTCACCATTCCTGGGGTCTTTAACCCCTTCCCCGCTCATGACGGAACCACTCCGTCATGAGCCACGGTTGCGCTGTGCTCATGACGGAGTGGTTCCGTCATGCTACGGCCGTTGGCGGCCGCTCCGCCCACGCGGCGCTAATTCCCCGCCTGTGCAGGCGATTAGCGCAGTGGGCGGAGACGTGACGGAACCACTCCGTCATGAGCACAGCTCAACCGTGGCTCGTGACGGAGCGGTTCCGTCACGAGCACCGCGCCACCGCACTGCCCCAAACCCCCCCCCACCCAGCGCCGCGGCGGAATTCCTGCCGCGGCGAAGGGGTTAAACAACGGGGTGTTGTGTTTTGGAGTGGGAGGATTTCTGGCACGTGCGCGTCGCACGTCGGCGATGACGCAGATCAGACGGAGGAGCTTGAACGAAGGCCGTGCTTGAGCACCACCTATCGTTTTCTAACCAGGAGCTGCAGCATGGCACATCCGGGGCGAGGGGCACACCGGCAAGTAGAGCAGCTGACCCCGGCGTGCTGCCCTTTTCTGCCAGGCAATAAAAGCTGATTATGGCCCATTCTCTTTTCATTGGCCCTCTCTTGCAGATCAGGCCCATTATTACTGGCACCGGAATGAAGCCATTTTAACCTCAACGTCAGGCAGTAGTGCTGATTTTTTTGTACTGGAAATGGTGGGTATTTTAATATGGAATACAGTTTTAAACAAAATATGAATCGTGAAAACAAGTGTCTAGAGATTGAAAACAAGTTAGTTATGGGTTTTCTCGTCATGTGCTGTTGTGTACGTTCCTTCATATAATGGTCTTTGTTTTCACAGCCGCTGTATGGATTACTGCAGGCAAAGCTTCAACTGATTACGCATGCCTATTTTGAAGAAAAAGACTTTTCTCAGATTTCGATTCTGGAGGTAAGTTTCAGACACCTGTTCGAGTATCACGAGGGCGTGCAGGTTCTTTCTGTGCTAAAGCTGCGGCTGCCTTGTCACCACCTGGCAATCCAAGATATCCCTTTGTCATCTGGGGAATTAGGCAGAGGGGTCGGTCTGTGGATTACAAAAAGGTGTGACATCTGTGGCCTGAATCGAGAGTGCACTGGCACTAGTTCTGAGTGTGTGGCTGTGGCAGCACATGGTCACACATATATACTTTTCAGCATGTAGTACTGCCCTAAGCCACAGATCCAACGTATAAGTTCTAGCAGTAAAGTAGCTAATCACCCTAAATGACTCGTCATCCAAACTTTATTATATATGGAGCAATAGAAATAGTCAGTGTTTATGAGATGGGGCAGTGCTTAATTTGTAAAACAATTCGTTCCGGTGCCCAAAGCGCTGGTCAGAAGCCTGGGGCTGGTACAATTAAATGCCAGCATGCCGAATCCCAAAGCTGGTAGTCTTAAATACACTGCGTGCCTCTTGAATACACTGCCAGTCTCTTCCTGACCCCTTATATCGCTCTTGCAGGTTCCAGCTTTCTGCCTTTGTGACTGTTGTTCAGTCTTTCTCTTCCTCCTTTGCGGTTTGTTTTTCTCAGAAAAATAAGTGCCGGTCCCCAAAAATAAGTGCTGGTGGCCCCGACTGGCAGCAACTAAGCACTGGATTAGGACACGCACATGGGGTGCATTGACCTCACGCCCTGTTCTCTCCAAGGTTCCCAGCAACCTCCTCTTTGGCAACTGCCACTGAATCCTGTTGACCACCTTTAGTATCCGCTTCTGTCTGTTAACGTTTAAGTTTATGAAATAAACATAATATACTTATTTGAATGTTCATGAGCCTACATACATGAGGTTCGATGATTTGGAACACAAGTTAACATTAATATAAATTATGTCCTTTCTAGCTGTGAAGCCCTCAAACAGCTCAAGGTCCAATTGACCCCAAAATTGAGATTTGAGGTAGATGTTTTTCCTCAAAAGTTGCTGTTTTGACAGAAAATATAGCCATCTCTGCTGGCCCCCTTCTGCCTCTCTCGTGTTAGCGTGAGAGCACTGCATATGTTAGCACATTAAACCCAGACCCATTCCTTTGCTAATGCTTGTCTTTGTGTGGAATGTTTTTTGTTCATTTTGAAGGGGGACTGTAGTGTAATTAGTGTTTGTGTTTGTTGGTGCATAGGCAAATGGAGTGTAAGTGCCTCATTCTTTCGCACAATGTTGTGTAATCATGCAGTTACATAGACACAAAGGTAATTTTTTGCAGGAATAAATCTATAAGTGTAGCTTTACTTTTATACTTTGTAGTAAATGTACTACCTTTGGCCATTCACCATTTCCAAGTGTAAATTTACTACAGAGTGTAAACTCGCATGTATCCACCCCTTGAAACCGGTGTAGAACCCAATTTACAGGTGCTAAGTTACTACTAGTAACTTTTCACACTCAGTTGGAGGTCCCTACTATTGGGATGGAAATCTCCCTACGGTAAAACATAGGTACATTTAAAAATGTTAATTCAACTTTAAAAAAAATAGTAAAAATACATTTTTGTTAAATATTAATGAAATAAAAAACTGCTGCAGCACTATTAACTTAATTTTGAATTGAGTATTTATTTAATGTAAATACACTAAATGACAGTTCATTTTTTAAAGATTTAAAGAAAATCCTACCTAAAGTTAAATGTTTATTATATATAATTAATTTAAATTATAGTTTCGGAACAATTAGTTACATGCATTTTTAAAATACAAAACGGTAATTAAAATATGTATTATTAGTTAAATATTTTTAGCATTACATTATATTTATATATGTTTCTTTTTTTTTTTTTAAAGTGAAATATGTGAATTCATTTTAATATTATTTTTATGGGATCCTTATGCTGAACTATAATACAGAACGCTGGTCACAGAAAAGACTGGGAGGCCTGAATGACAAAAGTGGGTGTTGTCCTATGTGCTTAAACTCCTGTACGGAGAATGAGGTTCACATGTTGTTTGGTTGTAGTGCCTACCTGAAGGCTCGAAAGAAATGGCTAAAACCCATGTGTACTCTCCTAGGAACCAGATCCTGTTCTACAGCATACAGGATTATAAAAAGCAATACAACCCAGTTTATTGTATTTAGCATAAGCAGGTTCCTTTACTCTGTGTATATTATTCGCAGGAAACTTGGTCAGATACTCTGAGTAGGACCTCCGTATATGCTTATAAAAATCTGTTCCTAAAATGAAATGTGTTTTAAATTGAGGAGATGAAAATTTATTCTTGTATTACATTTTTAAACTTATTATTTTAAAGTGTTGCTGCATGTATGCTATTATGATTCTCTGGTTTTTTTTTTTATATATACATGTGTCTTTTATGGCCAAATTGGCCGAAATAAATAAATAAATAAATAAATATTATTTTTTATGAGCTTTCAAGTCCCTGCCTTCATTATTTTATGGGGAAGTGTTGCAGTACAAGTGGTTGGCCATGTATAGTACTGGACGTACTACAGGTTGGTGCTGGAGACTTTTTCTAGCCACTCCTCCTGCCCTCCCACATTTACTACAAATTCGTTCACGTATGTATGCAAAATTCTCTACAGTCGAGCAGAGATCTCCACACACAAAAGATATGCAAGTAAGAGACCTCCAACATGTAAGTTTGAGAATAGCATTTTGTTGTGCATAAGTAGTACTATTGTAGTATTACCAAATGTACTACAAAATAAAGTTTGTGAATAGACCCCATAGAGTTAAGAGGAAACATTTGTATTTCTGGTATGTGACACATTGACACACATGGTCGGGTATAGGTGCAGTCTCATCACAGATAGGTCTTATTTGCATGATATATAATTCACAAATCTTTTATTATTTTTTTTATCTATTGGCCTTAACGTGTCTTCTCAACTACTGGCCTTAAGGTGCCTTTAACCTGTGACTGGGGAGGGACTAATCAAACAGTTTGGACTGAACCAGAGAGATGTAAGAGAGGGAATCATGTTTGGGTACAGTTCTCATCTTCAGGTGATTGAGTAAGATGTCCTGGACCAGATCACTAAACATATTCGTGGTAATGTTATTGCATATTCTTAGTTGTAACTAGTGCAGTGCTTGTTGCAAACACCACATCTCTACGTATAGAACAGAACAATATCAGTACTTCTAAGCATGCTGCTATTCTTAGATTGGGACAGGCACACAGCACAAAGGCTATGGTGCCCTATGACACAGACATAGTGTACCTTTCCTGAGGGTTGACCTACCAAAGATTTTTATATTTTTTCAATTTTTCATGGGCTTACTAATTTCAGTGGGAAAACCTGTATCTGGTGATTTATCAGCTGACAGCCTGCTATATGTACATCTATTACTGCCTAACCATGGTCCGGATAATTGAGATCTCTGAGACTCCCTGTATTTCAGTGAAAACACTTTGTTACGGTGTCATGTATTACTACTTCCTGGTCAGTGTAAGGTCTAATATCTGTGTGCACTCTATAAATCCTCTCAGCGGCTTGTACATGAAAGCTAGAGTTAAGCTGGTGACCAAGGAACATTATGGGGTTTTAATAACTGACAAGTGGGATATAGTTATAACAAAATGGAACACCCCCCCCCCCCCCCCCCCCCATATTTATCGTTATTTCAAAGGCAAACCTCAGGAACGAAGAAGTAATCTTGTGACATAGTGGTTGTAACGTGCATGGTGTAGGGTTGATGCAATGGACTTTACAGACTCTATGGGTTTGATATTAGTGGTGGGGGAATGAATGAATGAAAGAAACCAGGAAAGAACACAAATTGGTGCCATTGTAGGAGAACAACTTGCACTGTACTTAGTAGGTCACAGTTTAAGATGGTGTAGTAAATTGTGAGAGGGAACGTTATCTTAAAAGTTTGGCCTAGATACCCGATTAACTCTTTTGAAAAGGGATTCATTAAAGGGATGGATTTTAGCTGCCACTGAAGTGACTTCAACATAAGTCAAACTGACATTGATGCAGGTTCTTGTTTTTGCTGTTGACCTTGAGCAGTGTCTTTGGGGGCTATTCACAAAGATAAGCTTACATGTGAGGAAATTTACCGGTTTAAGTTTACTCTTACACTTTAGAGTAACTTTACTACTTTTAATTATTAACCACGTACAAGTTTAAAGTTACACAGAAGTGTAGCTTTGCATGTTCCCACTCTCTGAATACAGGTAGTGGAGCCTAATGCACGAGCATAACTTTACTACTTGTAATTTTTTACTCACAGGCAGAAGTCTCTGCTACCTAGAAGATTTCCCAATACGAAAGTATCAAGACAAGTTTTAAAGTTTATTAAACCAAAGGAATTAATTAATACAAATATTTTTATGTTAAATATTAATGTAAATTAATTTTAAAAGTAGGACACAAAAAATGCTACAACATTAACTTAATTTGTAATTAAATAGTTAATTATTTTTAATATATTAAATAAAAATGTTCTTACATTTTAAATAAAATAATCCTACCTAAAGTATAAAATGTATATCTATTTCGTAAACATTATATAAAGTTATGTATATAATTATTTCGAATTAATTTAAATTATTTTAAACTAATATCTAGGTTCTTTTTATATATATATATATATATATATATATATATATATATATATATATATATATATATATATATATATATATATTAAAAACAAATAAATATATATATATTAAAAACAAATAAATATATATATATATGTATGTATATATGTATGTATATATATATATATGTATGTAACATTAAATGACATTTATTTCCAAATTTTAAAACACTTAAATAAGTTGATTTAATTAAAATGAATTCCTATGGGCTTATATTTTAAGTTCCTTGCTTCATTACTGTCTGTGTTTAGTATTAGTGGTTGGCCATGTGTGGTGCAGGACTAACTCCAACTTTGAGTTGGAGTACATGTATGACTGTTTGGGGGCTTTTGTGGCTGTAGTAACTATATAAGTGTCGTTTGTGCATAGCAATGAGCACGGGCATGTCCCACCTTAAATCCCTCTTTACTTTTATCTAAACCCCTGTTATTTAATAATACATATCTCCCATTTCTCAACCACTCCCCCGTCCCTCCCACATTTAATACTAAAACATAAACTTACTAGTGCGTAGATCTCTACCCCGACTGCAACTAGACACAAGTGGAGATTTAGCATTTTGTAGTGATAGTATACTATTATGTACTACAAACTACATCAAAATGTAGTTAGTGAATAGTCCCTATTGGTTTTAAGTACATTCTCCACTTACAGTTGAAATGTATTTACTAATGTGTCAAATAACCCAAAAACTGCACTGCCAGGCTCTATCTCAAAAAGCAGGACAAAATTGAAATGTGGCAAATTACGTTTTCATTTCCTGCATATGTTTTGGTGCATGCCAGAAAACTGTTATCTCTGTGACGTACAGTTCCTTTTCCGGCCTGGGCTTCTGTGCTACGCGGGTAGATTGTGCGCGCGCCTTCCTTTATTGACTGACTCTGAACCCCAGTAACCTCTCTGTTTTCCAATTCAAGGAGTTGTACGAGAACATGAACAGCTCTTTGGGCGGCGCACCTTTGGAAGGCTCCCAGTTGTACCTCGGTAAGTGATGTTTACAGGGGTGTGAATGTACAGTAGGACAGGTGTTAGTGTAGCAGGTAATGAGAATTTCACATCCCTTTCCGAATTACTTTTATGTTGCAGAAATGTGTATTGTCAAGCCCGGTAACTGAAGGTGTGACTTAAAAATACGTAATAATTAATCATTTAAAATTAACCTTTTTTTTATAGGCTTTGACTATAATATTGGGCATTGAGTATTTTAAAAGCAAGCCATAATTAATATTTGAAAAACAGAAGAAACCTGGTATTTCCTCAAGTATTACAAACCAGACTAGCACCTACACAAGAGCCGTATCTAAAGGAGCTGTCCTGGGAATTTCCGTTTTTGTTCTTTGGGAAGCCACGTTCACCATCAAATTTACTTCATACATTTCGCATCATCTACATTTCGTGCACCAGATGAATGTAAGTCATTACAAACAAAAAGGGAGATGTGGAATATACAATATATTGAGGGGTAAAGTGGTCAAGGAAGGAAATGAGAGAAAAAGAGGAAAACTTGAGCGAAAAAATGATTAATACATTTTACCTAGGGGTGTACGAAACTCATATTTTGCTGTAGCGCAATTATGTGAAATCACCACAGAATGACACAAAATTATGTGTTATTATGGAAACTGCATCTTGTACTCAAAAAATTATGTGAACGGTCTGTTTGGGTGAAAAGTCAACTAAAAAATGTTGAATTTCGATTCCATATCCACTCACTCGCATTCAAAACACTGCTGCTCACATTGAGATTTGTAGTTTTGGACTCAGAAACAAACGATCCATTCAGGTAAAAAATTTACCTGCAATGCTGCTCATGTTAAAAAAAAAATTACAAATGCCCAAACGATACAGTTTCCGTTAAAATTTCTCCCCGAAATTACGCAATGTGGCTTAATCTCAGTAATTTTGCATGCATTTCGTTACGCAAAATTACATCCGCATAATTAAAATTTCACCCAGGCCTAATTTGAAGGTATTTTAACAATGTTTCTTGGAGCACACATATACTTCTATAATCCAATTATGTATATAAGAAACAAAATTCAACAAAATCCAATTGGGCTCTTGTTGTTCTCTTCTTTAATGTCATCAAATTCCAATCCCTTACGCCACCGCGTTTCGCCGTGGTAGGGATAACCTACGGCTTCCTCAGGGCTGGAAATAATACAGAGTAAGCATTTGTAATCACATCACGTAGCACTTTACATTAGTGCCATAGAGCCCATATTTTTACAACCTCGTGCAAAGGACTATTCAAGCCTACAGCTAGTGCAACTAATTTCTACATAAGCCCAGATTAAAGTGGCTATACCATCCTTATTTTAACATATAATTTAAAGTCACATTAGATACATATCAGGCAGTTCATCATTTTACTTCTTTCTTGCATCCAATTCATTGTGATATTGCGGCCATGCTATTAAGTCCATTGACTAAACCATAGTGTTTTTATATATCTATATAGCCTACGTGAGGAATATATAAGAACATGTAATTCGACGCCGGTACCTTAAGTTTCTCAAATGCGTTTCTGTTAAACCAAAGTAAAACAAAATTTCTTGTCACTCCAGAGAGCGCGAGGCAAGGGTTTATCAGTGCAAAATACTCGATCATTAACCTCCATAATTTTCAACAATATCTCCTACCTCATTAAGGGCATATATCAGTGTTAAGTCCAACTATTTTATTCCTTTCAAAGTCGAAAATTTTCCATGATATGAACAAGCTCCAAATCTAGATAAACAAGTAACATTCTGTTTAGTGCCGTTAAATTATGAAACCTTGCTAACCAGAAATAAATCAATTAGACTATCAAGTTGTCCTTCCCTTACCTTCCAATATTAATAGTTATGGCGTAACTTGATCCCAAGTCCGCTATGGAAATATCTCATCGACCAGAATTGCTATTATTTTCAGTCTGCTTGTATATAGTGTTCAAAATCTGAAACACAAATCCAACGCAACAAATTTTACAAGCTGCCCTCACTACTTGACGTAAAACGATGCATTTCATAAATCAAAATTGAAGCGTCCCTACCGTTTTATTTCAAGTCGCAATATAGCCCAATGAAATGGCAAGACGCCGCCAACGCCTAGCGGGTAGAATAGATACCGGAAAATCAGGTTACCATTTTGCAATTATGTTAAGTAATTTACATGCACCTAAAGAATAGGAGTATAAGGAAACCCCCCTTTTACCTCTCCGTATCTCTGTATCACTGCACCCGAGTACAGGCGAGGACCAGCGTCTTCCGGGTTCGCGGTAGAAATTATCTTTATCCAAAATTGAAAAAGGACTACTCCAGCCCCCATTTGTTTAAGCGCCATCTTAACCTAGTACTAAAACAATACGGCAGTCTGTATTCAGTTCAAAAACAATCTTTATATTATTTATCAGTACCTCTTTCTAAATAAATACTTTTTTATATATAAAGTGTTTAATAACAATATCTCTAGCGATCCATAATTATAGGTAACTTAACCTCATTTACCAACATCCACAAATTGTCTGTGCCACGTTTCATAATTGTAGGTAACTTCACCTTATTCATGAACAATCGTAAATTCACTACGAAATTCAGGAAATGGACAACAACTATTAATGTTCCACACAAATTGTCTGCGCCTCGTTTCATAATTATAGGTAACTTCACCTTATTCATAAGCAATCGTAAGTTCACAGCGAAGTTCAGGAAATGGGCAACAACTATTAATGTTCCACCAAATATCGTGACTTTACTTCGCATATCACCAAGTGACTTCTTACATCTACTACTTGCTGATTCCAAACGAACTATGCGTTGATCATATCGTACGTTAATCACATTACACGACCAAAGGCTCCCATACTGTAATGCTAATTTTTTATCAGATTGTTTGAACCGCCATACAGTAGCCCACTTATTAGGTAATCTTATAAATTCTGCGAATTAGAGGGTGAGTCTCACTGTCACCAGAATCAATATGTAATCTGTTCATTGTCATTAGTCATAACCAACCTTATGCTCCTTAATCAATCTCCCAAAAAGTACTGTAGTTCATGATCGAAATTTAAGCTGTCTTCTACGGCTCTTAAACGCATGATCCACCTTGCCTCGTGCCTCCGCAACATTAGTTCTCTATTTCCACCCCGTGGGTCAATTTTGATATGCTCAATTCCAAAGAATCTAAAACTTTTTTTGTCATCCTGGGCTGCGCAATTGTGTACGTGCTCTGCAATAGGGTACCGTATGTCATTCTGTCTAATTGCTCTTAAGTGTTCACTAATGCGTTCCTTTAACATTCGTATAGTACTTTCTACATATATTTTAGTGCATTTACATTCAATTATATAAATGACCTATTTAGTACTGCAGGTTATATTAGTTAGTATATCATACACTTTGCCATTATTAATCCGAAATTGCTTAGTCTTATCGTTGGCACACTTGCACATCCCACAATGACCACATTTGAAAAAGCCCCTAGAATGCTGATCTAACCATGTCTCTGGTTGTTTCCTTTGCGGGTAACTAGGACTTAACATTAAGCCTAAAGTTCTACCTCTGCGAAATGTGACTTGAGGTTGCGCACCAATATGGCTTTCTAAAGTTTTATCCATTTTTAATATGTGTCAATGCTTATTCATGCTTTTCAGCAAAATGTTTCCAATCGGTGTGTAATCAGTAATGACCCTAATGTGTTGTGCAGTATGTATATTATTTTTTGATGGTTTTAGGGTGGATATGCGTTTCGTTTTCAATGCCCTATCCTTTGCCACTAGTACATCTCTTTTACAATATCCTCTTTGAAGGAATCTCTTTTCCATATCCTTGATACACTCCTCAAACTGTGAATTTTCACTACAGTTCCTTCTTGCCCTGATCATCTCCCCAAAAGGGATTGCTCTCATCTGGTGCCGTGGGTGAGCACTCTTTGCATGCAAGATTGCATTGCATGAAGTTGGTTTGCGATACATCTTGCTTTGAATACAATTGTCCTTCACGTATAATTCCACATCTAAAAATATTATTTTTGTGGTACTGTGACTCGTGGTGAATCTAATATTCATGTCATTGCTATAAACCTCCCCCAATATAGGATATGTTCATTCCAACGACTAGCTCCTGGGCCCCAGACAAACACTTCTTCCAGCCATCCCATAAATATATTGGCATAGGCTGGTGAAAATCTGGAGCCCATAGCTACACCTTGGGTCTGTTTAAACCACTCCTCTTTGAATAAAAAGAAGTTATTGGACAATATTAGCTCCGTCATAGCTAATAACATTCGTGTATGTTCTCAGTGACTTGCTGGTCTTTTGGACAGGAAATGATTTAGTGCCTTTAGACCTAGTTCATTCTTAATGTTCGTATACAACGAGACCACATCAAGGGTCACCAGTATCATGCCTGGGTCCCAACTGATGTCTCCCAATATATTCAGAACATGGCGAGTATCCTTTATATATGAGGGCAAATTAGTCATTATTGGTTGCAAAAATACATCCACAAATTGTGACAGGTGTTCCGTCGGTCCCCCAATACCCGACACAATTGGCCTCCCTGGTGGAAAAGGGAGGTCTTTATGAATTTTCGGCAAAGTATACAAACCGGGGTATCTTGGACGATTTACTTTCAGAAACATGTACTCATCATCATCCAAAAGTCCCTTTTCATGCCATGATTTCAAACAACCATTAATCATATTTGTCAAAGTGTACATAGGGTTATTAGCAACTTTCTCATAACACAATACATCACTCAATTAAGAATATATTTCATGTTCGTAATCCACTTTGTTCATTAGCACTATATTCCCTCCTTTATCCGCTTTCCGGATAATCAATTCAGTATTTCCCATTAATTCTTTTAGGGCACATCTCTCATGTACTGTCAAATTGTCTTTCACATAACCTCCCGGGGGTGTCTTTTTGATGCTATCATCCAAGTCTGAAATAACTAGTCGGTGAAATATTTCTATGATATTTCCACTAATCAAATTGGGAGACCATCTGGACTTACTCTTAAGTCCACTAGATACTGTCAAATCTGGTCTAATATCCAGATCTTCCAAAACCCTGGCTATCGTTACCGGGTCTTCCTCTAGCTCTGTAATTGAGAGGAGGTTGACCGTATCCTGGATATCATTAATGGTTAACGAATTAGGCATCATACTACATATTTGCATTGTAGTTTCTTTATTTGGCTTAGGGTTTTGTGCAAAATACTTCTTCAATTTCAACCGTCTGATGTATTTGAACACATCAATTTTAGTATCACATATATCGCCTCTTACACTTGGACAAAATCCCAAACCTTTCTTAAGTAAATCCTTCATATTCTCCGTAAGTACAATGTTGGATAGATTCACTACCTCCACCTCTTTATCAGTCCCCGTAATTATTCCTTCTTGTCCCAGGACCATGTTTTCATTCCTGCCCTGTCTCCTCCTGCCACCTCTCTTCTTTCCCCTTCTTGTTTTTTTGTAGTTCCAGTTCGCCTGGCCTGCTCTCGATTCCCCCTCTTTATGCGGTTTACCTCTTGTAAGAAAGAGGTGTTCCCCAAAGGGTGCAATTGCCTTATTAGTGAGCCAGATACCCCTTCCGTGTCACTACCACTCGGAGGGATGGTACTCAAGGAGGTATTGCTAGAACTTCCAGATAATGGTTCTGGTAGTTTTTTGCCTTTATCCATTTGCATAAGATAGTCATACTTCTTGGAGAAAGTAAAAACCCTCCCACTATTATAATCAATCTCGTCTCGCTTTAATTCGCGAGCTTTTATCTGTTTAATATCATTCTGGTGGTTACCCAGGACACCTTTCAAGATTTCGTAATTTTTAGCTGTAGGGTCAGGCAGGTTAAGTGCAGTAATCTCACCCTCTAATTGTGCAATTTCAATTTGTAATTTCGCTACCTTCCTGTCTGCGTTCTCTATTAAAATTTCCATTAATTTCATTGAACTGGATGTCAGCTCTTTCTCCCATACCTCTAATAAGTCTTCATCAAGATCATCATAGGTCGGTATGATTTGCGAACTGAGTCCCCTAGGTACTATATTAAGCTTGACATATTGCTTTAGGGTCGCCCCGTCACACCATTTGGACATCTCAGACCCTTTCAATCGCTCTAGTTTCACAAATTTATCTCGTAGTCCTTCATTCTTTTGTTGATTGCCACTTTTGACTGCTTCATTAACAGTACTTCCCTTACATAGGTTGTCAAATAGTTCAGCTGCCAGTCTTTTTCGCTCTAAATTATCACTCATTTTCTATATTTTTAATGGTGCCTATAGAGCCGCCCTCCCTCAATTAAGAATCAATGCTGTTGGGTGTACAGGATATAATGGCGCTCATATTGTAATCACACTTTGAAGGTATATTTTGATCACCATTTGGAAGGGAGGCAAGCCAGGGTAAACGGCTGAAGGTACACCTGTATTCAAAATCTTTTGCTAATCCTAAACCTGCAAGAAAGAAATGGACGTGACAGACATTTTAAAGGATTAAAACTCTGGATGGCCTTTAAAACAGTGTAGCAGATTAGGTACCAAACAACCAAAGACCGAGTGAGCCAAAGAAAATTCAGCATAGCCTTTTTATCTTGTGTTTAAGGAAATATTATTTTGAAGCTTCAGAAGGTGTGTAGAAACAGAGGGTATTAGTTTTTTGTTGCTTTAGAACGGGTGAGGAATCAGTTGATCGTATCGGTCCTGCAATATTCTTCACCACAAAGGCCTTGCATTCCAGATTTTGGTTTCTCTCTAATAGTTGGATTCGTTTTGGTCCATGCTGGCATGTAAACCCGCTGTAAGCATGTCTAAGCCTGGCACTAACCTGACTCTGGCCCAAGTGTATGCATCGGCCATGCAGAGCCCTTCCTCCAAATTTCCTCTCATGGTTCTTTTTGTGAGGGCTTTAATACATTTGCAATTGAAATATTTTGTTTGTAGTCGAATGAGGTCCTTGAGTTTTGATCTGCTGGTATTTCCTGATTTCTTTTTATTGCGTAAGAGTTCAAGAAAAGTCCGTTGGTGTTGGCCAGTAGGGCGGGCTGAGCTGTTCAAGTGCTTATGTGTTTTTTTTATCGCCGAACCTTTTCCATTCCAATCTACATACTGTAGGTCTGGTGTCAATTTCTGGTCTGTTGGTGGTCGGTATATGATGATAAGGTGTGCATGGGAAGGGATTTGCTGTTCCTTTGGAATCCGAGATGGAAGCCTTATTGATAATTTTGATTTGAGCTTTTCAATGTTTATAATTGACATGGGATTATCGAAGTTTTATGGTTGTTTTACCCTCTCCTATCGATTGGTGCCCTCTCTCTCTCTACGTTCTTTCTTGTAATAGTTCAGTACAGCCACTTAAAATGTCATTCTTTCGCATTGTTTGGGGTTATCTACTAAGGTTACCATTCATTCATGCACTTGGGCACTGAGATGCACCTAGAGAGAGTTATTATTAGTTGCAGTGTCCCTTGGAATGACCATCATCTCTTTTGACCTGACTTCTACATTAAGACTGGGTGCCACCATCACGCCATGTAGGCTATGTTCTGTATCTCTCACTGAGGAGGGTTCATAAGTAGTTGGGCTGCCCATTTTGTATATATGAAAACCCCAGGCCCGCCTTCAAGGTCACTTGGAGCCCAACAATTACTCAGTTGCTGTTCCTGTGTCTGACCGGCCTCGATCAATGGGGCTAGGGGTGGGGGTTGATATTCATACTTTTCCCTCCCTCTCCTTCTCCCTTTCAATCTCTAGCCTGCTTCTCTTTTTTCGCTTTGCTCAAGAGTGTCTTTGGGCACTCAACCTTTATTGGGGTGGATACTTTAGCCAATCGTCATTTCCCTTCACTTGACACACTATTTGTCCAGTTGATGGCTTCAACACGTCACCCAAATCATGTAGCAACTATTCTCTTAGAGTCATGCAGCGTCCCATGAAACATTTTGGACATTTGGGCTTTCAGGGGTGTGACTTGGCGCTGGAAACTCAATGAGGGAACACACTGCATCACAGGCTGTGGCATAGTGAATATATTTGCAAAAATATAGGGGTACCCCTGAATACATTTCCTAAATCAGGATCAAAATGACAAATGTGAACAAACCATTTGGGAAATGAATAAAAAGTGGACCTTCACATTGACAAAGACAATATGTAAATCACCAGGATTCATATTGTATCAAAATACATTTTTTATTTCTGAAAATGTTTTTTGTATTTTGTCTCTTATATAATCTAATTTAACTGAAAAGATGTCAAAAACAGAAGTAATCACAATGTAACTTCTAAATTGGTCTATGAATACATGATTCTTGCTAACAGTATTCAAACATACTTACTCATTCATACATGGCCTAATAATACATAATATTTACCTGGAATATGTCATGCCAATATGATATATGATGTTTTAGTTAGACATGAACTATACAGTGAAATCACTTCAAAACAAATCTGACTACATATTTTTAAGAATAAAAAACAATCTTGTTTGCCATGGCTAACGTAATTCGTATCCTACGCGCATTTTGGCATTACGCCTTCATCAGATAGCCGTGTCGGTCTCATAGAATCTAGAAAAAACACATGTATAAGAAAAGAGACTGTTTTAAGTACATATTGAGGGTCCTACTGGGAGTTTCTCCTCATGTCTGAGTCAGATACAATATCTTTAAAAGCGATACATTTAAGAATGTCACCGGAAACATTAAGCAATTAAAGAATGTTGAAGAAGAACGAGATATGAAACATGTCCCAAGTTGGAATAATATGTAAAGATCTTTGAAAAATTCCTTAAATCACCAAACACCGTGCTATAATACAGAAGATTCTTGGGAATAGAAAGAATTACCTCTTGAAAGAAAAACCGTGTATATGCAAAAAAGTCCTTAGTTGTGACGTAGAGCTAAACATTATGATAATTTGTGACATAAAAGAACAAGTTAGTGCTCAAAGAAACCCTAAAAGTGCTCCCTATTTACCTAATAGGTATATTTACCTTGTCAGATGCGCTACATCATCTGACTGTGAAGATTGGGACGGCAATACACATCCTGAACCCGCAAGCCCGTCCTGTGCCAAACTCTTCTCTTTCTTCTAATTCAATTTACTGTTTTCTTTCTCATCCTAACCTCTGGTCTTTCTTCCATTTTTCCTCTGAGTTACCGAAAACCGGATGGTACCCCCTTACGGCAATCCACAATGATGCCTGTGGTCCATTCGGTTTCGGCGAGATCTCGATCTGTTTAGAGGCCTGTCACAAGGCGCTCAGTGTCATTTGATCCCAGGCAGAGCTGACTTATGCGGCTTTGCGAAAACCACGCGGTGGACCATCCCGCATCCTGGTAGAACTCTCTGAAACTTAAGGTAAAAGCGATCCCTGCCTGATAAATACAGGACCTTTTTGAAATGATTAAAAATAGTGGCGTGCAACAGGCAATTAACTACCATTCCTGTTTCTTACAGGACCCGCCTTGATAATACCAATAATACTGATGGTAGCACCGGCAGGGCGCTGGAATAACGAAGCATAATCCCGTATTCTTAATGGAACAGGAACTCTAAAGATTGATCACATTACCATACAGGTAATGAATTCCCCTTTTTTACAGTATTAGAACTTCTGACTCTGGAAGACACATGCTAATATGTTTCCCCTTTTTCGCAGAGAGTTCCCTCGCCACACTATTAGCCATCCTGTGCTATAGTGTATTAATCTTCAACCGAAACTCTGTGCTATACATGACAAGCAGCCCCTTCTTTCCTCTCACAATTGGGGTAAGAGCCTCTACATGCTACCACAAAAACCTCAAGTAAAAAACTCTAGGTTTCAAATCTTAACCTCTCCTTCTCCCACAATTAGCACCCGGCTGGGTCCCATTGTGAGTACACACTTCTCATGTGGCTGCGCGAAACTACGAGGTATTCATACTATAGTCTCTCTCCCTTTAGTCGCATTTGTGCCATTAATTGGGCCCTATGCTGATACTATCCCCTTTTTTCTCCATAGATGTCCCTACAACCCTGGGTCCTGATGAGACACTGTATTGCACAGAGGGTCGAAACGTCTTCGACACAAAGCAAAAGCGAACCATTAACAAGCGCATATCATTGTATATAGCTGCTGCACATCCTGTACATACTCAATAGTCGACTTTTGAAGAATTGTGGAAACCTTGTTCAAAAAGGATTGTCACTATTTAGCACTGTTATTTGAGGTTCCTGTTTTCACTGGGACACTACACACAATTGCTTATTTAATATTGTCTTAATTTTCTGATACTGTATATACTGCTCCCTCCGCTCTATACCATAAAATCTAATGTGATACATTTAATCATTGGTATTGGTGGTTCTTTGCCCTCTGACAATTTAATAACCCTTCACATTGCTATTATGCAAAATATTAATATCATAACAGATCATACCAGTCCACAAGAACCATTGTTTCTGAAAGCACTATAAAATACACCGCTCATTTTAAAATCAAATATGAGCATATGTAAATAGGCACACAGTTTGAATGTATATGGTATGTAGAAAGAAGGTAAAGCATTGCAACTGACTTTGCGTACTGTCTTGCTGGGTTTCATGCAGCATTGGCATCCGCATCTTTGGACCAACAAGGGTCTGTGTACACTGGCTGCTATCTAGCTGGCAGCTCAATATCAGGAACAGTTTGAAAAGTCCCTAACTTTCAGAGGGCTTGGTTTAACTATCCTCTTACCCTTCTCATCTCTCTTCTAGTACTATGCCACATGCCATTAGACAAAAGGACACCAGTGTAATGGAAAAAAGCTGCAAAGACCACCACAGACGCAAAATGTTGCATGCATGCAGGGAGAGGTATGGCGCAGCGGCCAGAGTGACTGACTCCGGAGGCGCTGCTCACGGTTGTATCCCCAGCAGCAGCTCAGCATCATGTGACTCTTCGCAATAGCTCACTCATTCTCCCCAACAGCCCCCAGTGCCTTGAAACCTTTGAGGGGTGATATGTTCGCTCTTTACAAATAGGAATTATTATTTATTATCGCTAAGTGCGCCCATCTCCATCAGCAGTTGTGACTGAGTAGGGCTTCTCATGCACATTCATTCATTTTGGAGAGAACAGAGTCTCCACAAGATGACTTTGTTCACAGTTTGAAAATGGGTTTTTGGTTTCGTGTAATACCACGGAGCAGCCCTCCCTGGTTGTCAGAGCTACAGTCAAACTAACACCAAAGGGAGACATACCTTAGCACTCCTTCTGATAAACCTTTTTTAGGCTGCATTATGTCCTGTATGTCACACAGACATCTGCTACATGAGAAGCAGGTGTCCAGCGCCGCCGCAAAGGAGAAAAATAAAATGATTTAAAAGTACCTGTATTACCATTTTATTTTTCCCTTTCCCCAGCTGAGCCATGTTTGGGGACGAAGCCAATGCTGCTGACTGGCAGCAGGGGCGTGGTGCTGCCTCCACCTGTTTACACTGCGCAGGTCATTTTTGCCAGCTGTCTTGCGACGGACAGCCTGACCTGCGCAGTATAAACCTCTCCATCTATCTGTCTCAGACAGCTAGGTGGAGCACAGACATAGACCCCATTGTCCCTAGGAGCATCGATGCAACCTGCTCCAGCTAATCCTGGCGCTGCTTTCATGCTGCTCATCTGTAGAATGAAAGCAGTGTCAGGATTTGTGTGGAGAATTCCACTGCTGCTGTCAGGGCGCCGAGCGACTAACATGGACTGAAGGAGGCAAGCCAGCGGAGGTATGTGCATTTTTATTTTACATTTTAATATATTTTCAACTATGCCTCCAACTTCAGAGCTGTCACTCGTGGTTCATTATAAACACTGTTTATAACTAACCATGACTGACAGCCACATGCAGCTGGTACCCTCCATATTTGGGTGGTTCCCTACCAAATGTTTAGGGTACCAGCCGTCACTGCAGGTGTCCCCTGCATGTTGAAATATCAAATTTGAGTCCGTGGGCCAACACAAAAGTTTTTCAGTCTGGATCTAAAATTTTCAGAAACTCTGTAAATAAAGACCACGATGTTCTTAGGAAATTTTTATTTCAGCAACATGAAAGTGTTTGATATTTCAAGAAGAGAAGAACTTGATGTAAATGAAACACTGGTTGGTTGCTGGTTCTCCATGTTGTTTTTGCAGTGTATAATGCCATTTACTTAACACTCCTGTTGTGCATGGATGTTGTGCGGGTGGCCACCATAACGCTATAATTGGTGAAAGCCCTTCAAGAATTCACCTGTCATATTACAGTTTTACAACGGGTTGGTGGAGATTGTTCACATAGAGTGCTTATTGCCGACCTGACATGGTAAGAGCACTTTCCACACAATCTCATAGTGTTTACCGACCTACCATTCTAAAGCAATATGGTGGACCATTCAGTATTCTTTGCATTTTTTAAAGACAGACCCCTAAATCTGGGTTTGTCTTTTGAAAAACGTTAAATCAATGACCCAGAAGTGATGTGATTTTCCCCCCAACCCTTGTGAGACATTGTTCATGTTTTCCTTATCTTTTTTTTTTTTTTTTTTTGTGAAAAACTTTATTGTGATGTTTTCCTTATCTAGATCTCTGTGCTGTGTGCATGGTGGTCACAGCGGGAAAGAAACACATGACCGACACAGTGTTGGAAGCCAGTCCTAAATAAAGCAGTGTTTCTATTTCCAGGTCAACTGCCCAATGCCGATGGCTAACCCACTGACTGTGAGACTGTTTCCAACAGTGGTGGGGACGGATGCTCCGCTGTTGGAAAAACAGTTGTTTCCCAACTTCCAAATGAACCATGGGAACTAAGAATTGGGACGACTGGGTATCTGCACTTTATAGTACATTCCTTCAGACCACTCAACTCTAAATGAAGCACCGTGCTGTCCAAAAGATATGTTGTTTAATCAAAAGTTTCTCTATTGCTCGTTTTGTATCAACATTCATGAAAATGTTTACATATAGTTGATATGTTTGTGGTGAAACATATCAATGTTCAGAAAACTAATTAAAATTCAAAAATAATTTGTCAAGCAGTGAATTGTTCCGGAGTTTAAATGCCTACTGTTAAATGCCAGATCACTGGTTAGACATAGTTTGGAATGCGCTCTGTTTATAGAGGAACATAATATCTTGATGGCATTCATAACAGAGTCCTGGACGGATAACGCCTCAGGACCTGATATTGTTAAAGCCTCACCCCCAGACTTTCTCTGCCATACGTTGGACAGACCTCTAAGGAGGGCTGGCTGTTATCTATCATAAAAGCCTAGAGCCCTCATTTGTGACAGCCTCTAATCCAGCCTGTGAAGCGCTGTCAGTTAGTGTGCGGTTCCCCTCAAGACTCTTTCAAAGCTATGCTTATTTACCGTGCCCCTGGCCCTAGAGGTGGATTTCTTGATTCCATTGGGACTCTGTTGGAGGAAGGGTTATGTGCTAAATCATTTACAATTCTGGGGGACTTTAATTTTCATCTTGAGGATTCCACTGATTTAGACACCTCAAGACTGACGCAAATTATGATGGGAGGGGATCTCGAGCAGCGGGTAGAAGCCCCACTCACGCGGCCGGGCACACCCTGGATGGAATTTTTACGAATTCCTCCAGTTTTTCCCTGTTGGAGGTCCTGCCTCTTCCCTGGACAGATCATGCCGCTATCATTTTTCCTATTTCTCAGACCCCTCCTAATCCATCCAAACCTAAGCCCAGGGAGAAGATAGCTATTCGAGCTTGGAAAAATATTGATAGCTCTAACTTAGAGAAGGTCCTGAAAGACATGGCCCGAGTCACCCCAAGGATGTTGAGGAGGCCACGGTGGCCTATGGGAATTGGATTGAGGCCGCCTGTAGCAAATTGGCCCCGGTGAAACTGTATACCCCTAGGCGAGGACTCCCTTCAGTGACCTGGTTCTCCGACAACTTGCAGAAGCATAAAACAGACTGTAAGAGGTTGGAGCGGGTCTGGAGGAAAGGGTATAGCACTGATAATAAGGAAGCCTATAAAGCAAGCCTCACAGTCTACAAAAAATTACTCCAGGAAGCAAAAAAAGCAAATTTTGCTGAACAGATCACCGAAGCCAAATCCTCTTCGAGGGAGCTTTTCAGAACTGTGACTAATCTTATAATCCCCCCCCCAAACCTACTACTCACAGTAGCCCAGCACTCTGTGACTCACTGGCCTCTTTTTTTCAGAATAAGGTGGAAGTCCTCTTTTCTTCTTTTAGCAATCAGCACGGCAAGGTCAGGGAATTGGTAGTCGGGTTAAAGCCTGAGGCAGTCAACAATGCACCTATTTTAGAGAGCTTTACTCCATTGGAGATCAAAGAGGTTACTAACCTGCTGATGGGGTGTCGCCCCGGATCCCCCCTGGACCCATTGTCCGGCAGCAGTAATTAAAAACGCCCCTGAGGTTATTGCTGCTACCCTGATGTCGTTGTTGAATCTCATATTGGAGTCAGGTCAATATCCTACAGCATGGAAAATAGCCTCAATTCTGCCACTGATTAAAAAAACAAATCTGAATCCTAGCAATCCGAATAGCTACAGACCCATCTCCCGACTTCCTTTACCGGCGAAAAAATTGGAGAAGGCTATTAATGTGCAACTCAGCTCGTTTTTTAAGATCAATAACTCGCTGGATCCCTCTCCGTATGGGTTCCGAGCGGGACATAGTACAGAGCTGGCACTGATTAAAGCCACGGAGGAGGTTCGGGAGGCGGTGGACCAGGGAGGCTCAGCGATCCTGATTATGTTGGATCTGTCAGCAGCCTTCGATACGGTCCATCACAACGTGTTGATGGACCGATTATCGAGGGCGGGGGTCCAGGGCAAGGCCTGGAAGCTATTGAAATAATTTTTGGCTGACAGATTACAAACAGTGGATCTGGGGAGGGATAGGTCAGAGCCTTTCTCCCTTCCCTGTGGGGTTCCACACCGGTCTTCCCTCAGTCCCATGCTTTTTAATATATATGTGAGCCCGCTGGCTGCCCTTATAAGATCTTTTGGGCTACAATTAACATCTTATGCGGACGACATACAAATCGTGCTGACCCTTCAGCGGGGTAAAGAAGCCGAAACAGCCTCAAGATGTCACGACTGTATGAAAGCAGTAACTGGCTGGATGACTGCGAATTGCCTGAAGCTTAACGCAGGCAAAATGGAGGTGATCATTTTTGGGAGTAACACCGACCTCTGGTCACCAGACTGGTGGCCCAATGAAATGGGCAATCCCCCATCCCCTACTCTGAAAGCCAAGAACTTGGGGGTGATTATGAACAACTCACTGACATTTGGGGACCAGGTCAGCGGGGTGGTCTCAACAAGTTTTTTCCTCATGAGGAAAATAAAATTCTTCCTATCAGAGGAAAGTTTCAGGATAGCTGTCTCAGCCCTCATTCTGTCCCGTCTGGACTATTGCAACAGCCTGTACCTGAATATTCAAAAGAAACATATCAACAGACTCCAGATGGTGCAGAATGCGGCAGCAAGGCTGCTAACCAGCACACCAAGGTTTGTATCGGTTAGAAATGGCCTGCGACACCTTCATTGGCTCCCTATAAAACCACGCACTATGCACGGTCTTTAAGTCCCTGATGGGCAGTGGCCTGGAATACCTAAGAAAGCGTCTTCAATGGTATTTTCCTGGTAGAGTGCTGCGCTCCATGGAAGCCAAGCGAGTGATTGTTCCAAGAGCAAAGAAGGCCAATTGGGGTGGGGGAAGGAGTTTTATCCTAGGTGCCTCTAATGCCTGGAACAAGCTTCCAATGCATCACAGTAACTCCACGGATCTCCTCTCTTTTAGGAAGGGGTTGAAAACATGGTTGTTCACAGAATAGTTCAGATGCAGAGGGATGCCAGTTAGACAGTGCTCAGCGCCAGGACACCCTTGGGTAATAGCACGCTTTAGAAGCCTACATAACATAACATAACATAACATCTTCATCTTTTTCAGATGTTCAAAATAACGATTTTATTTTTTATTGATTTCATGGACTA
Organism: Triturus cristatus; assembly: GCF_964204655.1. Lineage (NCBI taxonomy): Eukaryota > Metazoa > Chordata > Amphibia > Caudata > Salamandridae > Triturus > Triturus cristatus. Next base: position 502,362,440 of record NC_140588.1, on the reverse strand, counting down.
ATTCACCGTTAATTAGCCCAAGCTCACACACAAGTATATGTAATTGTCTATTTCCCTCCATGATCGTGGTCTCCACCCAAGTGTGACCTATACCACCAAATATTGGGATTTTGTAGCAGAAATGTTGGCTAATGTTGACTTCGTTTCCTTCACTTTGAACTCGTAACACTTTGTGAAAATGTTATTAGCCTAGAAAATGTGCGTGAGTAATGTTCACTTTTAAAAAATCTGTATGATGAAAGAATACGGAATGCCAGGAAGAGACTAGAGGATTCTACCTTATTTATTATATGCCATTAATGTAATAGTTTTATCTTTTTTGTTTTAGGTCTTTCGCCCCGAGATTTAGTTCTTCAGTTTCGACACAAGGTATAGCTTTTGTATGTGCTTTATTTAGTTTAGCATGTTGTGATACAAAACATTACGCTTTCATTATCTGAATCAGCAACTGAGTTGTGCTATTCTTCTTTGGAAAAACACACACACACACACACATCCCAACCCCACCCCATCCCAAAATCCTTGTTTCATTTCCAACTTACTTAACATGATTTGCCCTACTCCTTCAAGCCTCTTGGTACTTGAATGTCTACATCTGTTTGCAATAAAAAGGATCCCACACCCAGCACTGGTGGCAAGTTTCGACCTTCCTGAGGAATTGAGGGATAATGCTAGATTTATGTCGTGAAATTAAGATATAAATGTGCTATTTTCCAGTATTGAATCTTTCATAGATTCATGTGCTTGAATCTTCCCTGTTGTTTAGGTGGGAGTCCCACCTCGGTGACATGGAAAATTCAAGCATGTTAATCAGGGAAATATATCATTATTGGAGAACTAAAGTGCACAGTTAAGTAATTTTCTTTTCTTTTACCAGTGGTTGAGATTAATTCAAACATTCCTCCCATCACTTCATTGTATTTCACTTATGAAATAAAGACTTTGAAGTACTATTTTGTTCGCTTTCAATGTAAATTGTCCCCTTGTTTTTATATGTGTTACTCTCTAAGATTACAGTGTTGGTAAAATTAAATCCATCATCCTTCTCAGAAGACTTTCTTTGGGATGATTGAGAAGTGAATTCCTGAAGCTCTTTGCTGTACACAATTCCTGTGATTTATGCTGGCTACATGCAAAGTAGGATTTCCTTCTTGTGCTCCATTGTTACCTCTTGTCACCAGGTACCATTGCTACACTAGGAAATTGAAGTGGTCTCATAATTATTGATATAAATGCTGTCATTGTCTTCAAAATTTAAATTACAGTGCAGTTCTAGTAAGGGTCTCTCTTGATCCTGATGTGGTACACAATGATTGCTTTCAGATACTCTAGATCATTGATATTATTTAACAGTTGATTTGTTTACTGATGTTCTTAAGATGAAACATGATATTTAAAGAGCATGAACTTAGGTGGTTCACTTCGGAAAGACTTGTAATTACTTACAAGTCTGCTGCTAGATGGTCGAGCTTCATTCCTCTAAGGCTGAAAGAGCAGGTGTTGCAATTTAGGACCTACTGTGTTCCTACTTGCAGGCTTCTTGTTGTGATCTGCCCTGTTCATTGATCTGTATGCTGATAAATCAGTTACTAAAGTCTTGCTCATTGTTACAACTTGTGGCTCAGAATAATTCATGAGCATGTGCATTATAGTAAGGGTATTTGAGTAACATTGCAAACTATGATACTGGGCAATTGGTCTTCAATAGGACTGTTGCCTTGTTCTGTTGATTCAGCATACGCTCCAGGTCATACGCGGATAACTATGACCATGGGCACCGGCCGAAGTCTCGTTAGTGTTACGATCTTCACTTAAAGTCAGAAGCCCTGATTAGACGTAGTTAGGTGCAGAAGCGCCAGGTGCCTACAATTAACAATCCCTGCAGGTCTCTCCGCGCCTAACTGTTCTTATGAGATAATCCTTATGAAATGCTGAATAACTGTGCAAACCTGTTTTTTCAAGATGGAAATTTACCAGCTGCTCTTAGCAGGTGGTAAATGCGAGCAGTGCAGGCCCAGGGCTAATGAGAAGGAGATAAAGAGTTTGGGAGGAGAGAGGTGAAATAGTGGGCTGACAGAGGGTAACATTGTTGCTGCCTCCATTCCATAAGAGGTGCTTGGGTGGAGGCTGTGTACCAAGGTCAGGCTGCACTTGCTGGAAAGTCTGGGTGCAGGAACACTAGACCACTTGTAAATGAGTGGAGTGGAATCCCACCTAGGGCTACCATTTCGCTCAACTCCTAATCAGTGTCACAGTGTCTTACCATAGGAGATTATGGCAAAGCCTTAGTCCTGCTACTCAACTGCTCCTAGTTTGAACTCACTTTTCAAAGTAATGGATTGAAGGACTTGAACATATCTGAGATAGAGATCCTGCCCTGACATTATCCCACTGCAGAGATCATGTCATTTAATGTTTACATAGTCATAGCATTAATAGTTTAGGTTTATTCTTAGATTTCAGTAGGATGAACCCCTCAACCAAAATAGTCCTGACTGGTGGAAGGACATTTGCTTCCTGTGGGAGGTGACAATTGGCTGCTACCAGTTTTTGAACAGTGGAACTATTTGCTAGTTTTGTAGCTTTTGGTGGAAATCTGGTATCATTCTGTTCATATCCTCTAGGCAGATTCCTTGCATAGGCTTGTACTGGAGCCAGCCATGAAATAATTTCAAGTTCATTTGCTGATATTGCAAATGTTGAAAAACCTCTGTATTTGCACGTATGTACATTTCTACCAAAGTCTAGCAATACCATATAGCCAAAGTTTCTGCCATATATCATGTGCCTGTTTGGGACTACTGTGTGATTTACATCTTTGCATGTCCATTGTCTAAAAAGAGGACCGTCATCTCTTTCCTTATGCATTGAACAGTTGTATTTTAAAGTAGATCCAGCATTGTCTTGTTCAGGTTGAACAGCACATGGGAGACAAAGTCAAGGACTGTGTGAAGGAAACTGAAGAGGTAAAAAAGTAGACTGAGGAGTAAACTAGAGAAGCAGTTGAGTTTAGCTCTGGACTCAGTAGGGGAATAGTTGGGTGCTGCTCTTTTACGGATTGAGTAAGAAGAGGCCTGCTGCTGTGGGAGCCTTGTGTGTGAAAGAATGGAGATGCAGAAAGAGGGGAAATGGTCTCTTAGGTTGAAGGTAGCAGCACAGGAGTGATGGTGTGAACAAGGAGGAGATGGTCTTTGTCATTCTGGATGAGGAAAAGTTACATTTGCTTTTGGCTGTCAGTGCAAAGCCATTCAGTGCACTGTTTGTGAGATGCAGCGTGCGCAATGTAATTAGTTTTGTTTATTTATTTATGTACTCTCCTCCGTTCGGCTGTATTCTGTGGTTTACTACCTCCCCGCCCCGCCTCACCGCCCGCAGCACTCCCACCAGGAGCCGCTACTGATCCCCGCTGTAAGTATAGAACTCCTAGGGTTAGAGATGCTCCTTTTGCTTAGAAGCAGTCGGAGCATGCTGTCTTCTCTCTCCCTTGTGCCCTGACCCACACGGTGCCTAGCAAACCCCTCACCCCACCTAGAATGTTTTTGAACAGTCATTTGCAACTGGTTTCAGAAGCTCTTCTGGAAAGAAGTAGACGAGACCTCTTGTTCACTGAACCTGGCTATACAAAGAAATGACAAAATAAGCTGTAGACAGGTAGCCATCCTCACCCCACATCCTTTTATTTGTGCTGCTGGTTATGACTGTTTGGGTTGGAATACACAAACCCAAACGGGCAGTTTCACTTGAAATTGGTTGCTATGGAAATGTACTACATTGAATAGAAAATGTACTTTGAGTCCATTCAAAGGTTTGGGGCTAACTGTGAATTTGGCTGGTCAATTGGATGTGGACTATTGCTTCCAGAATTGGCTGAAAACTGAAACTCATTGCAAATCTTGTGTTCATCTGTCACTCTGGAGCTCTGCACACCCCTAAAGAAGAAGAAGAAGAAGTGGACTAGAGAAAAAAGTGTCTGTCCTGCTTTTATGGGTAAGGACTGAGGAAGAAACTCTGCGCTGCAGCTGCTGAAGGACCAAGTAGGTGAATTTCTTAGTGAAAAGAGGATCTGTCCTATCCAGCAAACATCTAAGTTGATTTTTCAGCAACTAGCTAAGAGGAGTTTGGAAGTGCTGAGCCTTTTAAGACCATGCATGCATATGCCAATCCTGCGCAGCCCAACCAACCCGTCATTTGTGAGCAGATCTCCCAAAGCCATTGTGCTTCCAAGCTGTTGCCATTGTGAGAGACCAAGTTCATGTGGTGCCAATCACTCTAGGGCATGTATGCCTATACTCTACATTTGCTGCACACCTGCTTCTGTGTGTAGTGCTAATGACTCTGTGAGACCCGTATATCTGTATCACTCATTTGCCGCACAGCTCCTTTTGCGAAGCCAATATGCCTCCGTTGCAAGACAACTTTTTTCAGTTCATAGTAAGGAACGTGCAAGGCTTGTTTGTCTGACCCCTGCACCACACACATGTTTAGGGCTCGCCTAATCAGTGCTTGCGCTAGCCCTTTGAGACATGCAGTATCTAGGATATGGGCTTGAAAAAACGCCCATCTTTTTAATTCGTTCCTGTTGCTGTCCTTGAGAAATGCCGGCTTTTCACTGGTGAATACACTTAGTAGTCTCTCCTTTTGGAATGTTGTATCCTATGATGACTGCCCCTCTTACATGTGTTCTTACTGTTCAGCTTATTTATACTTGGAGAGAACTCTTTTTTTTTTTTTAGTTAGCCTGCCTCTTCGTTAGTTAACTGTTCTGTTTACTTCTTTTACATTGACACCAAGCACTACCAGCTTGGCGCGCGCTTTATCTTCAAGTATGGCGGCGCATTCTTTTGTTTTGCACCACATTGCTTGCCCACCTATAATCAGCTTGTTATTGCAGTGGCATTTTTAGTTTTTAAACACACACTTCACGCGCTTATCGTGACCCTGAGACTCGAACGAGATGGCGCCTGCTTTACGGCCACCTCATCTTTCAACATGCCGTGCTCCGGCCACACTTCAGTGCCACAACACGGCGAGAGCTCGGAGCAGTCTTCTGCCCCCTCACCCAACGCACCGTACTGCTCCCCAGCTAAGTGAAAACAGCGCTCAGCCGTTGTCACTCTACAGCCGCACCTCCTTCTTCATGCCCATGTCATTTATAAATGTGTTAAGGTTACCATGTTTTTCCTGCTCACAATTTACATGCTGTATCTTTGTGTGGCGGCAGTGCCATTTGTTCTACGCGGCGTAGCTCATCCACCTCCATTTAAAAAAAAAAAAAAGACTTTAACTATACTTTAACTCTCAGCACAGCTCCCATTTCACGAGCACACACTTTATCTTCTACTGCTCAGCTGTTACAAATGGCTGTATTTATTTCAAGTATTGATATACATGCCTCCCCCCCACCATCTCTTTTGTGTCTTCTCGTATGTCTTCGCTTTTGCGCTACACTCCTAGCACCACACGGCGAGAGCTCGGAGCGGTCTTCTGACCCTCACCCAGCGCACCACACTGCTCTTCTTTACAACCGCCTAATCTTTCAGCACGCCATACTCCTGCCAGACTTCAGTGCCAAGACACAGTAAGAGCTCGGAGCAGTCTTTCACCCTCTCACCCGGTGCACCATGCTGCTCTCCAGCTAAATGAAAAGAACGCCCAGCTCTTGGCACTCTCCGTAGCTTTGACATTAAATAATGTGAGACCTATTGCATTGCAAATGCTTGTTCTTTAATGACATGAGCACCTGAAAAGCTTGACTGCCTGTGCCCTGCATCTATGTCACAAATGTTCCCGGTTGTTAGTAGCCGCCGAGCAGCCCAGTCTGAGCACTGCTTGCCGCCACTTACTGTGCAAATGGCTTAATTCAGAAGAACAATTAATGCCATACAAAATTTGTTAAAGGTTACTGAGGATGTTGCTTTAATGATATTAAAAGCCTTATTCCTTAAATAGAACTACGCCTTGGGTTTCATATTACTGTATGTGATTTATGTGCCGCCTCAACTAGACATTTGACACCATCCCACTTTCCAAGAGTATTTTTTCTTTGGTGTCCCTTGAAAATCAGTGCCTAAACAAGAGGTACTTGTCATTTTTGACTTAATTTTTAGAACCTAAATTGGCAGAGATGTCCTAGGAGAGAAGAGAGGTAGTTTGTGAGTCGATTAAAGACAGTCTTCTTGAAGTCTTTAGCGTATGAGTTTCATTAAATTGACAAGAGAACTTCTAATGTAGGATTACCTACCTCAGATGTGTAGAGTAAGGGCATTAAGTGATGTGTGAAGACGATTAGAAGGTGATAGAGGATGAGGGGTTGGAGGTTTTGCTGATTTGGAACTTCAAGGGATAGCACAGAGGTGCAGGAAAGATTAGGTGACCAAAGATTGTTTATTCAGTCTCTAAGGCAGGGGGCTGGTGTCCGGAAGCAGGAGGGGGCCAGTATGAAATAACAAGGGCCTAATTTAGCTTTAAGGCCGTCATTACAAGGGGGATTTTGCTTTGGCCATTTCTGAGTGGCTCCATGTTTCCACACCTGGAATTGCCAGCTGAATGAATACTGAGCCTGGTTTTACCTGGTGAGGTAACAGACATGGTAAAACCACCAAGGTTGAGTAAGGGGACAGAGTCTCAGCCCAGCTGCCACCTTATAACTTCCACAACACTGTGTCCCCTTAACTGCCGCAGAGTCTGCCCTGTCCACTCACATTCTTCTGACTCCCTGCCTCTCTATGCCCAAAACTACTGACAAACAGACAGGCCCTTCTCAAACATCACTGGAACACAAGAAAGATTAGAACTTGTAGAGAAGTAGTGTTGGCTTGCTTTGACCCCAAGAACATCAAACTAAACTGTGCCATGGTAAGGTTCATGGCCTACGCTGAAAAAATGTTTTGTGAGGGTTCCCCAGTTAGCAACCCTCAGTTGGCATAACGTCTTGGCAGGCACAACCTGACTTTTTTTAGCTTACAGGACTAAACTAGTCTATTTTAAATGAATTTTTCTTGATATTTTAACTTTGTATTTGCAATGGTTTTTTTCAAATCACGCAATAAAGTATTATTATTATTTATTACTGCCTCTCGAACATTGGTCTTTTGTGACCCCCATTCCACACATGGGTTATTTTTTACCAGTTAATTCAGGATGATGTAGGTTATTCCCTGTTCAATGGACCTCATCTCAGAATGCCGGGATTTAGAGGTAGTAATATCTACCAGAATAAGTAATTTCAACTTTGATATCCTGATGATACCCAATTTATGTTAAAAAGTTCAATGGATTAAAAAATGAGTGAAAAATGATTACACTCAAGCGACAAATGGCTAATAGCTGGCTTCGCCCACGAGGCCGTACAGTGAGCACCTGGAACAGAAACATTATAGAGTGGTCACTAGCTGACTAGCTTACATATGAGATCAAACAAAAGGGTCGAAAAGGCTCCTCAAGATTTAGCTGCGTGGGCAGATATCCTGCAGTTATTGACGACCATGCATGACACAGGGACACAAGATATAGCACAACCACAGGAGAGAGTTGCAAGGGCTATAAGATCGATCCCCTATTCACCATGAAATGGAGGCTAGACACAGGATAGATTTAGTAAAAGTTTTTTCTTACGTTAAGAGTAGGAATGAGTGCTATATGTGCAGATACATTACCAATATAAATGCAGTTTGATATATGGTCTGTGATGTCTGTTATGTTGTTGTTATACACTAAAATGTTAACTAAAAACCTTTTTTTCTTTTTTTAAAGTTTGCCCTCATTGCTTCACTTGTGCTGACTTTTAAATGAGTATTAGGTGTGCAAGAAAATCTGATCAATTTAGGCGAGATATGCCCCTGAGTCAACTACAAGAGAAATGGGGAGTCCTAATAGGTAGGGAAATGACCGAGGCAGACTGGAGCCCTCAGCAGCCCAAAGAAAATCTCTGGAACTCCAACTTCATATACACACACTTCAACATCCTACACACGACTTACCTAACCCCACACATACTTAACCTTATGTACGGAACCCAGGAACTAAAGTGCACTAGGTGCGGAATCCCTGATGTGGGATTCACACACATGGTCTTGGATTGTCCAGACCTATGGGAGTATTGGCATCAGATTGTAGAGACCTTAAATGATGTATTGGTGCATTCGTTGCCCCTCAAGGTGGAGGTCTGTCTCCTGGGCTTGTTCCCACGACCTAAAGCCAGGAAGGTGGGCACCAGATTTGTGGATTTAGAGATAATACTAGCAAGGAGACGCATAGCCCTCCGATGGCAAGCAACAATTGGACCTAAAACACTGGACTGGGAGAAAGATATCACAACCTGGGCCAGAGCAGAAGAAAGGGCGCTGATGGAGGAGGACAGTAGAGGCATGAAACTCCAACCCCATAGCAGGACTGTGGTCGGAGGTGTTGAGGGCATGAGACGACAGGGGAGGAGAAGACAGAGAGAACCCCTCAGAAAACACTCAAAATGGCAGGTCAATAGGAAATGCCCCAACCTCCCTCAGTTTACCACAAAACCAGAGAGTAACCAATCTAGTGGAAACTCCACTCGCTCCCCTAACCAGACATGAATATCAACGACCCCCTTGAGTTGAAGTGAGATCGGTAGTAGCTACAACGTTCACATAGATACCAGACCTCTGGTTGCTCTATATGTTTTTAGTTGTTTAATACGTTACAATGTTATTAAGTTTGCTTATAACAGATTGAGATATCTACTAAACAGTACTATTCCGATCTCCCCGAAGAAAAAATGAGTAAATTTGGCACTGAATGGAACATATTATTGATATGCTAGTTGGGAGAGCTGTAATATCAAAACAAAATAAGATTTTAATCAGAAATATGGTAGGATCAACTGACTTGCATTCCCAACTGGATTGTATGACTTGAAGTCCTAATTGTGCATGCAATGTTTTCTTTCACGCTTCTCTTGTCAGTAAAAAATGCAAATAAAAAGATATTTAAAAAAACAAAAAAGAAATTTAGGCGAGATATCTGTAAGCCTTTTTTTTAGTTGAGTACAGACAGCCCTAATGTAATAAAACCCAAAGTGTTTTAGTTTTCTATTTGTTTTTTAAATATGCATATTCAAGCAAAATATTTAAACATTTTTATATAATATATAATTTGCTTTTCTTTTTCAAATGCACAGGTTTTAATCCTGTTCAAATTGATCCTTCTCGAAAAAAAGGTAGGTTGTTCAGTGTGACCAATAAAATAAAACTGTAAATGCTATTTGATCTCTTTGAAGACTGACATTGATGTGATTTTATTAGGGGTTTTTGGACTAATTGGGTATTTTCTTGGAATCAACATTTTTGCTCAAGATGTCTGTCACTGTGTGTGACTAGAATATTTGCTGTAAATGTTAGTACTCCCCGTGAAACCTTTTTAAATATAAAAGCTTGAAGCATTTTATAGAAAAAGAAACTTAATGTCAGGCATTACTTATGTTTGTCAACTGAAATGTACCGCATGTTGTTCTAGCTGCTAGCTTTATTGTTAACCTCATGCAGACTTCCAAGTTATAAAAAGACAAAATAGTTTTTGATTTACTTCACCTCTTAATTTCTTTCCACCCTATCAAAATACTTCCCATCCTGATGAGGCAATTTATGTAGTGGTCAAATGCAAATGTTTCAAGGTAAGGATGTTCTTAAAGCCCATTATCTTTCCTCATATTAGCGTTCAGAATTGTTTATCATCAACACACAAACTAAGACATACCTGACCATGCAGAGACTGAAAACTCCAAGGACCATCAGTTATGGGTACATTTGGAAATAGGACATCAAAGCATTTCCAATGTATAAAACCTACCCAGTTCAGTATTTTATTGATATACGTTGGTCCCTTTTCATCAACAAGGCAGTATTATTTTGATCCAAGTTTGACCACAGAACACTTCCTTCCTAAGAATAGCCTCCATGATAGTCCAGCATCTTAAATCTATATATTGCATAGCTACTGTAATTTATCTATGTATTCTGTCCCTAGCGCAGTTTTCTCCCTATGAACTTTGTACGCCAGGGAAATCAAAGATCAGCCCAGTTGATTCCTTTGGCCTTGGTCTTGAAGGCTCTGCAGAACCTTATCCAGTTACTCGACCAGAGAACCGTCACAAATCAAAGATGGGACCCCCAAGATTCTCATCTGCATACCTTCCAGGGGTTGTCTAGAGGCCAGCCTTGGCTTCCCACCTCATAACAGATTATGCTACACAGCTCTGGCATATGTCCATCCATTTTGCCAAGGAATTCTTCTTCACTTCATCCCAAGGGCAGCCAAGCACATTCCTGGTACTCCGAGAACATGTTCAGCCACCACTACTCCTACTCTTTCCCTCAAAGCTTCAGGCTTAACCTCAAAATGACTAATCATAAAAGTATTGTTCTCAGTTTCTCCTCAAGATTGCTTTATTGTGCCATGATGAAAAGCAGCTTGGCCCTCATTCATGTATTCATTTATTTTGTGGAATGTGGTGCCACAAGGTTTAAAAAACTCTTCTTTGGAGCATTCTTTCTTTATTGTGCAGTACTGCAAATCAGGGACACCAGTCCAAGATGGTCACCAAATTATTGAATCCAAGACTTCAGGAAATTCTAAGCAGACAGTCTTGTACTCGGATTCCTGTGCACCCACGAACATAGTCTCCTGAGTCAACTTGCCTCTGCTCTTTCATATGTGAGCCCACACCTCTTGTGGTCAATGTAACATGTAATCTAGGAAGATAAGCTCCTTCTTCTGACACAGTACCCAGACCTTGTCCTGTGATCTGTAGCAAAGTCCTCCACAGTGCCAGTTTAAGCAGGAGATCCCTCTGTTGACCTGATCTCCCCCCCCCCCCTTCCCCTGGACTGCAGATTGCACCAACGGCAATGAGAGCATCTGAGGATACCACTGCAGACCATCTAGCAACCACATTTGGGGGTAACGGGGAGGATGGCGAGCTCTGAGTTCTTTGTTATGGGAGCTGCTCCATGTGCCCCAACGCTTTCAAATGAAATTCAGCTATGCCATTTGCGTTATGCCTTTCTTCTGCAACCTTTCTGTTTATCTACGTTGGTGAGGCAGGCTGAGACACAGAGCACTTAGTGGGAGCCCAATACATTTTTGGCCATCATGTATGTTGACTACTTGCCTTATTCCTCTTTTTAGAAGCTTTAAGTATATTTAATATTAAAACGAGCATCACTAATATTTTGAAGAAATTAATCGAAAGTGAGTACACGTATGCCATAATTCAGAGCGTTTGTACCAAATGTATGACTGCCAGACAGTCATGTGTGACACCTTATAGTAGTCTTAGATTTTAGGCATTGCATTTTAGGAATTGTAGTATCGGTTTCAAAGCTGTGTGCATGGCCACTATATTTTCAACATGCAAAGTGTTGTTGGCTAAAATGCCATGAAAGCCTGTACTTGTGAAACAAGACAGAGGACTACATAGCATTTATGAGAATTACATCTTGAATTTGTGTCTGTGTGGTTTAAGTAGTCTATTAGTTGAAGATTGCCACTCACTGATTCTGGTCAGATTAGGTCCCATTGTGCATTAGAGATTATGATATTAGGATCCACCTTCGGAATAGTATTATATTTACAACAATGGCATCTTTTGAGCAGAAAATCATAATTGATTTTACTGACAACGTGAGCAATTCTTGTGCATCTCCTTATGTTGCCTTAAAACACTGCCTTATTTTTGTTATGTCAAGCAAATGCTTCTGCCATTGGACATGTGCAGTGGTGCAGTGTTTTTGTATTCCTCTCCAGGAGATTTGCTCCATGTGATCCATTTTTGAGCATGAGCGGTCTAATTCAGGAAAAAGTTGTAGTTTTACTGCTGGAGCTAAATGATGTGTACAGTCAGCAACAGAATACATGAGTTTGTAGAAAGGGGAAATCATTCCTGCTGTCTAAACGTATTATATCAAATTAGCCCCGGAATACCTGTGAAATACTGCCAGATTAACTCCTGCAGTAAAATGAATACTGGTGGTAAAATGCATTCCCACCAGCCTTCCCAAGTGAAAATAAGATCAGCTCTGAACTGATACTAAATATTGTAACATCGCAAGGAACAGTGGCTATTTAAAGTTCAGGTTCGTTCTGTGTAAATTATAGATTCATGCTTTCAAGAAATGGGTAGTGAGGTTTTCACTGCGCAACATCTAATGGTTTGAGTCTCAACAATTACTTCTTAAAGTCTGCATCAAAGGGAAATAGAAACAGTCACCACCCCACACTGTTAAATTACAATTGCAAGCAATTGTTAAAATCAAATCAAAAGTTATTTCCCTGAGCAATTAGCAATAACTGAAATTCTCAGTGGCATAAATATTTCAAAACATCAGTTCATTGAAGGTAGACGGTATCCGGAATTCGTTCCAAGCTTTATTTTCTATATCTGTCGTTTTTCATCAAAGACTTGTTGGAACCAAAATTCAATTCTTGAGTCCTACAGTCATTATATAGATTCATGTTATGACAAGGGAATGTTTTTAATATTTTTATCACTGCCCCTTCTGAGTTTATTAAAATTAGAGTATTCATTTAGCAATATACAACAAGCAGACATGCTAGCCCCACTATATTATTTAAACTTCAACAGTCAGGCAGTACTAGATCTACTATCAATGTAAATGTACTCTATGTTCAAAAAAGATCTAAGCTACACCTCAATCTATTATAAGTTAATTGTAAGAATTTTATAATTGCCTTAAATTATTGTCAGAGAAAATATAATAGATATACAATTTTCTGCCATTGAATGTCTTACAGTGACCACACAGTAAGTACTTTAGTCATGCCATCTTACCAATGCTGCAAACATAACCATTCAGTGGAATGTTGATTGAGCGGTTATCTCCTCAAGGTAGTATTTCTAACAGAGGAAGACCTAGTATGTTGGGCAGTGACACAATGTCTCATAAAATTTCAAGTAAGATTCTATGAAGGCCTTTTCATTCACCTTTGAGGACCATACATGCATTTTCATGGTTAGCAAGTGAGTCTTCCTGTGTATGATCCCAGTTTTTGCTGCCACTTGTATTTACTTCCATGTAGGGCTGGCATTTCAGTGAAACCTTCCCGAGCCAATCCCTGACCACTGTTCTCCACTTTAGCTTAAGCATTGCTTAGTGCCCAAATAGGTCATGGTGGAGATTTCTTAACACAGTGCTCTGTGTTCATTGGCATCTGTATGAGTTTTGCCTGCCAGTGTATTTTCACTCAAAATTCTAATCCTGCCTTTCAGTTTGATATTAGACTGTTAAAACCCAGACCCAGCACCTGAAGATCACTCATTAATCCTAGCATTCTTACTGACACAGATCACCACACCCATGTGTGCAGATACAGTAAGGCATGCTGTATTGTTAATAAATTGGCAACCATGCAGCAAACCAAGCATTGTTTTATTTCATTACTGTGACAAATTGTGCACTTAACTATTGAACTTTAAACCTCCAAAGTGTGATGTGTCTTAATTGTAATAACGATGTTTGCATTGCCATTCTCCTTTCATGTTCCTAAGACTTTGTCTGAGCATGGGATACACTAGAGTAGAGGGATAACTTTTGGTTAAGAACCAATCTAATTTTTTTCTTTATTGTTGACTGCTACTCGTATTGGTTACATCACTGCAACCAGCACCTTGCCATTGCAACTCACCATTATCCTCAGCGAGTGTGTGGTTTGATTAGCTCCATCCATCATGCACTTCAGTTGGAAACGACCATCCTTTTGATGGTGTACCACCAGAATTGTGCCCCATCTCTTTTTTATGGCAGTGGGACTCTGTGTACTTTACCCCTGCTAACCAGTAGTACAGTGCCTGTGCTCCCCTGTCTTTAACATTGTTGAATTGTTATACTCCTAATTGACATATTTAAATTACCTATATGTCCCTAGTATAGTCCAAGGTGTTCCCAGCGCAGGTAAGTTATGTCACTAGTGGACAGCAGCACCTATTGTACCAACCACTAGAATGGCAGTATACACATGGCTTTAGGCTTACCATTGTAGCCTGACTTTAGCAGTGTAAAAACTGAAATTAAACCGGTCAGAACAACCCCCTTTGACAAGTCAAAACCTTCCTTCTAACTATTAATAAGTTACTCCAGTGTAAGCCTTATCAGCCATTAGGTAGGGGACATTGAAATGAAAAATAGGACATGTAGAAAGTTAATGATAAACGTGTGCTACCTAAAAGTGTTTTCACTTCAGCATGGCTAGCTGTTTCATAGATAAATTCTAGGATGCAATATTAAATTCAATAATGCTGTCTTTGGATAGAAAAAAGCTAGAAACAACATTCAAGTACTCTTTCTAATAATTATTAAAACCCCAATCCTGTGGGGAAGTCGTACATGTAATAATTATTAAGGAAAACATACTTTTAGAAAGTTAACTTTTCCCTGCCTAAAGTCTCTGGACTCATTTGCACTAGCCTCCAGCTGCAGCCCTCTGGGTGCTCCGGCTGTAAATGAGGAGAGAAAACTGCTCCAAGAGCAGAGATAAAGACGTGGGTATGGGAAGGTGTTTTAATCCGCTGGCAGGAGGACCATTTGGGCTGTGCCCAGGAATTTAATTTACTTAAAAGATGCCTTCCCTGTCAAAGGCAGATGTCAGATGACACCCTTCTTTTGTTCCCCCAGTAAGGCAGCCACTAATCCCAGTGGGAGGAAAATTGCCCCCAAAACTGATTTAGAGTAACCACAGAGGATGGGCTCCACATTTACCTGGCTGTACCTCTGTGGGGTGCGTGCAAACTTTGCGTAGGGAAAGAGGTTTCACCATCTTGAATTGAAGCGGAGAGTGGCACTGTGGGATTGTTTGCTGCAGGGCACTCAGGAAATGCTGCATAAGTGGGTAATGTAACCTGTGAGAACTTTAATCCCATTGGTTGGGGAGGAGCCAGGAGTGACCCCTACCCAGAAGCCAGTGCCAGGTATAAATATGGCATCCCAAATGCCCTTCTCTGAACACTACTGAACCTGAGGAGGTTCAAAAGAGGACTGAAACTGCTGACTGAGACCTGAGAAGAGGCATGAATGTTTGTGCCTGCTGTCTCTTTTACCCAGGACAAAGAGAAAGACTCCAATGGTCATAAGGCTGGCCTCCTGTTCAAGCTACAGGGACACACCAATCTACAAGTTGGCTTTCCTGCAACTGCCCAGCTGTTCCAACTGGACCTGCTGTTGGGCTCTACTTAATGAGTCCTGACTGTTGAGTGCTGTTACTGAGGTACTGAAATAATTGGCTGCGTCTGGCTGAACTTCTCCTTTGACCCTTGAGGACCTTGGACTATGAAACCTTTTGGCTCCAAAGACCTCTGGACTACTGGAATAAACCTTACAAGCTGATTTGTCGAAGGTGCATTGCAGCTGTGCTGAATAATCTGGTTGTTCACGCTCTGAGCTTTTTCAGGAAGGCAAATCCTCTGCATTCGGCCTTTACAAAGACGGTATCTGGCCTCATAGAGCCCTCTTAAGCTACAGCCTGGCCCCACTGGAGGAATCCGTGCTCCAAAAAAGTGGCTAAGTGCAAATAAACAAATGTTAACTGAAAGGAGGCGTCAAAGTATACGGCCAGCAAGAGACCTATCCTGGGCATGAAATTCAATTGTCTCCTGCTACGAGCTTTCCCTCCAAAAACCAATGGCTTCACAGCGACTTCGTCCAATGATTAACAGGCCTCGTGGAGCCCTCTTTGGCTACAGCCTGCTGCCTTGCCCTGCGGAGGATTTTTGATTCCCATTTTTAGACTAAATCCCAAGGTAAAACCTTGGGATTTGACCTGTGCTCCATCGTGGTCGGCCTCAAATCGTGCAGGTCTACTGTGACCAGTTGCCCACAGTTGGTGCTTAACGTATTTTTGTGGTATTTGTATTTAAAATTTTCAAAAATCATATCTCCCGTTCCCTTCATTAGATTTTTGTCGTTTTGGATTCATTTTATTATTTTATTTATTAAAATGTACTATAATTTTCTATATTTGGTTGGGATTTTTCTTGTGTTGTCTTATGACTTTATTACTGTTTTGGTACTGCATAAATACTTTACACATTGCCACTAAATTAAGCCTGTCCGCTCTGTGTCATAGCCACTAGGGGTTTAAGCTTGGGTTAATTCAGAGACATTAGTGTTCACCGGGACAAGGATTGTGTTTATCACTTAAGGTGGGTAGTCACCCCTTGACTAATAACTTAATTGCTTATAACTTCCATCTAAGGCTTTATAAATAGGAATTGTCTGGGCCTTAATCAAACGTGCCTCTGACAACCACCTCCTCCAGAAAGCTACTTTTGACACTAATATGGCAAGCAGCTGCAGACCTGTCTCCAACGACAAGTATGTCTTGAAAGTTATAGAAGAAACTAGAATCATACATGAATCAAATGCGTCATTCTGTAAATCTAAAAAAACCCAGTTCAGTTAAAAGCAGATTATTAAAAATGTACTTGTTTAAAAAAAAATCTAAGGTCAACAAGAGTGCATGAGTAAGTGAAAATTACAGTACGTGGTGAGGCATGGAATCCCAATCCACTTACTTTTAGGTGCTGTTCCAAAGGAGTAGAGCATGACCTCTGGAGGACTACGTGCAACAAACTTGTTTATTGATCTAGATGAATGTTTCTTTATGGCTGATCGTACAATTCAGTGTACATTCTTGGCAAACCCTTGTTAAGTATACAGCCTCCAATGGCCTAATTATCAACAATTTCAAAATGTCTGTAAAACCGCTGGGTGATAACGCTGCATTATTCACGGACCAAAATTAACCCTGGGTGTAGTTCGCGAAGTAGCACTTTGCGAAGCTACGCAAAGTGCAGTTCGCACTGCGCAAGCTACGCGTAGCACTTCACGAACTGCGTAGTACCTTGTTAGCACTGTGCCAGATGTCGTTTTCAATGATTGCACAGTGCGGACAAGCAACCGGCACTGTGCAATCATTGAAAATGGCATCTTGCACAGTGCGAGCTGTAGTTTTCTGCTGCTCGAGTAGATTTTTACTCGAGCGGCAGCTTTCTCAACGCGAACTGGTAGTTTCTCATCGCGAGCGATCGCGAGCATATGCGACCACTCGCAATGAGAAACCTGACCTCCTCGTGTTGGGAATCTCGCCGGGAGGTTTATTTTCTATGCTCGCGATCGCCAACTTGATGTTGCTGATCGCGAACAAGGAAAAAGTCTCTCCGGAATGTCATTTTGCTTGCT
Source organism: Triturus cristatus (assembly GCF_964204655.1). Classification (NCBI taxonomy): domain Eukaryota; kingdom Metazoa; phylum Chordata; class Amphibia; order Caudata; family Salamandridae; genus Triturus; species Triturus cristatus. Next base: position 502,345,215 of record NC_140588.1, on the reverse strand, counting down.
CGCGGTCGCCAACTTGACGTTGAGGACCGCGAGCAAGCAAAAAATGACCGCAGCACTACGCAACACTACGCTACGCGCGTTCGCACTGTGCTACGTGCAGTTCGCGTAGTGCGAAGGGCTTAACCAAAATGTGCTATGGATTTGACTGTTTTGGCACAAATCATTTCCGTAAGTGTTAACAGGGTACTGTGCTTCTGTTGTTATTTTTAGCTTCCCTTCCACCTGTACATTGATGTCCATTAATCTCTTTTAGGTCCTTTTCTATGTTTCTCCTGTCAATAGGCTGGTGGGAGCCCTGATGACGGTTTTATCCCTATACCCTGGTAAGCTATGCTGCTCATTCTTCATGTTTCGTTACGCAGAAGAGCTGAAACTTTTCTTGTCTATCTATATTGCCATCCTAAGCAACAAGGATGAATATATTGTTGCTAAGATTTATTTATGAAGTAGGAGAGCTGCATACCACACTTCTTATTACTGTTTTCTAGCTAAAAAAAAGTCATTTCTGCTTTCAGAGAGCCATTATACTTGTCATGTTACTTACTCTTATGCTCCTCCCCCTTTCCTGTCTTTATTCTTTTTCCCCTTCTTGTGTTAGCCCCACAATCTACCCAACTGCTGTGGTGATTAAAGGGGTGCCTTTTCAACCTCTCTGTTGGAGCCTGGCTACCCTTTTGGTGTAGGATATCTTCAATTTCTGTGGGTGGTATCTTGCTCTCCTCTGCCTTCATATGCATGGTAGTTCCATCCCTATCTTGTCTCTTTCTTTCCATCCCAGACCTTAGTTCAGGTTTACTCTGCTTCACACTACTGTCCTAGAATTGGTGCATGTCCACTTGTGCTGGCTCTGTCCTAGTACAGTTCTCTCAAAATCCCTTATTTGATTAAGTCGGACCCTTATAAATAGGGAAATTTCTCTTTTGGGCTATCAGTGTCTAACAAGAGTAGTTAGGGTCTGTAGCCATAGTCTTCTCTAAGATGGCAAGTTGTTCAAAGCACATTACAGTCTGTTCCCACCTGCTTGCAATGAACGCCAGGCAGTCCTGAGGACTGGGGCCTGAGATAGAGTTCATTGGTGAAGCTTTAGTGTACATCAGGTCTTCACTCTACATCTGACACTTTACCTTCCACCTGTTAGTGTTTCTTACTTTCAAAAAACAGGATTCCTTGGACTTTCTGTGTTTCTATTTGTTGTTTGAACAGAGCTTTAGTCTGCTCCCTCACATGTGCATTAAACAAATCATAGAAAAAAGCAAAATTCCATAAAGCACCAACACACTTTCTTGTCCCCAAGATGTTGATAGCTAAAAGAAAGCGTTTCAAGTGACTTTAACCTTTTTCTTGGCACTGATCCCCTTTTGAGGATGTACAATGTGATGCTTTCAAGATAAGAGGTAGAAGAAATTACTTACTAGACATTTTGGTAGTCAAGTAATTGAATGGAATACATTGTTTTTTCTTCATGAATATATTTTTGTGTGTGTTCTAGGCATGATTGAGCATGGACTCAATGACTCCTCACAATATAGACCTTGGAAGAGCACATCGGAAGACTTGACTTTCCAAGAGGTCACCCCACCTCTGGAAGACTATGTGTCTGTTTCTGCTGAAGACATTGCAGATGCATATCCTGAAACTGGCAGGGGGGATGAGGCTGTATTTGAAAGCCCTCAATTGGAGATTCCAAGGACGGAAGTATCCTTTTCCCACCAACAGAAGGATGATGAAACGCAACATTCCTACGGTATGAGCCATTTAAAACCACCATCTCGTACATCCCCTGAATCTTCCGAGAGTGACTGGGAAACACTAGACCCTAGTATTCTAGATGAAAACAACTTGAAAGAAGGGGAACAAGACAATGGTGGTGCTGGACAGGCAGAGGTAATCCATAAAGAATCTCTTACCTCGGAAAATGTTCCAATAACTGTGCAGCCACAGGCCAATACTGGCCAGGTATTCGTACAAGGACTGATATCAGGTTTGGAGGAGGACCACTATGGCATGCCATTGGCCATCTTCACAAAGGTAAAAAATTAGTAAATTACTGTAATATTAAAGTACTATATGACATGTTAATTTAAGCATTTATAAATATGGAAATGTATGTGTGTGTGTGTGTGTGTGTGTGTGTGTGTGTGTGTAGATATATACATATTTGCTTAAAAACAAAAAGTTAGAGGGATGTTATAGTTAGGCTCAGATTTCACTCGTACAAAGTCAGTGAAATTCAGCAGTTATAGTTACCTGAGCTAACTATAACATACGCCCCCACAATGCACTGCGTATGAATTCACATATTACATCACTCATGACATGGTCAGTGACATCACTGATGACATCATCCACAAAACCACTCACATTCCTGTACAAGTACTTATACCATGCCATAGAGCAACTCACATACCCACTCACTCACTCATCCATATAGCTACTCGTACAACCAGTCCCTCACCCATACAGCCAGCCACTCACACTGCCACACACTTTGCCATACAGCTACTCACACACCTGCTTATTCACTTAGTCACTACCACGCCCACTCACTCCTCCATACAGCCTCTCAACGCAGCCACTTTCTCACCCATACAAGTACTCACACACTCACTCACACAATCACTTACATACCTATTCAAACATTCATACAAGTACTCACACGTCTGCTCACTCACCCATACAGCCATTCACACAGACACTCTCCAATACAGCCACTCACACACCAACTCATTTAACCAGACCCCCACTCAAAAGCCACTTACTCCCCCATACAGTCACTACACACCCAGTTACCCACCCATTGAGACACTCATAGCGCCACTCGCTCACCTATACAGCCACTAACACACCCATTCACTCACCTATACAGCCACTCGCACACCATCTCAGTCACCCACACAGCTACTCACACACCCACTTATACATCCATACAGAGACCCATACACTCAAGGATACATACAGTCACACAGCCACTCACATAATATATGTTAGAAGTAGTATCATTCAGTAGTAGTGCACCTAGTATACTAATTTAACTTTTGTAATAGGTTAGTATATATGTTTACCACCAGTAAACTCTTAAAAACACTTAGTCACTTGATGATGTTATCAGTGATGTCATTTGACATGTCACTGACCATCTCATGAGTGATTTAAAGTGTGAGGTCATAAGCAGTGCCTTGCGGGGGCATAAGTTATAGTTAGTTCTGGTAACTATAACTGCTGAATTTCACTGGTTTTGTACAAGTGAAATCCGAGTCTAACTAGAACGCCCTTTAATCTTTGATTTTTTTAATGTGAATTTCTAAGGTTTTTTAAATTCTATTTCCTAACTATAACGACCCTGTAACATTTGGTTTTTTAAGTGAAAAAGAACTATAGGAAGCAGGTAACTCTGGGTAGTGCCTAAGATTGGTTTTTGTTTTGCTGTAGCCCCAGCGCTTGGTGAGCTGGGCATGTGCTCCCCCCGCCTTGACCCATATGGGTCCTTCTGCCTCTCCTGGGGTGAAGATGGGGGTGCCCCCTACACACCAGAGACTATTAAAAGGCACTATTTGTTTGGAGGGAGGGGGGTGGATATTGCCTGCGCTTCTAGTTGTCCCAGGCCATATTAGTCTATCCTAACCCTGGGTTGGGGGCTTATAGGGGGTTGACCTCCCCCAATCTGCCACCTGGGAGAAGAAAGCCCACTGGACATCAGGGACTTAGCAAAAGCACTATTTTATTGGGTAGGGAGGACCACCCATGTGCATGGGCCTGTGCTCCCACTTGCCCCAGGCCATATGAGTTTTTCTGTCCACCTGGGGGAGGGGGCAGGATCTGGAGTGTTCATTCCCAATCTGCCCCCCTGGGGGGGGGGGGCCGGAGAAGGCCCACTAGACACCAGAGACTAAGAAAAGGCACTATTCTATTTAGAGGGAGTAGCCCCAATGGGGCATGGGTCTGTGCTCCCCCCAAACCCAGACAGCAGTCTTTCTGCCCTCTTGGGGATTGGATAGTAGATGTTTAGCCCTAGTATACCACTCCCTGGAGAGTCAGTCAGTCCACTAGAACCAGGGAAGGGAAACAATACTGCTCTTTTTGTGAGAGAACGCCCACCGTGGGCATGGGCCTGTGCCACCTCCATCCACTCATGACTAAATCAATCTTTCTGCCTCCCCCTGAGAAGTGGATTAGAGGGTGTTTACCACCTGTCTGCCCCAGAGACAGAAAGCCCACTAGACAACAGACAATGGTTTGTGAACTGTTTTTTTATGGTGGGGAGCAGCCATCTGATTCATATCGCCTGTTTCCCCCCCATCCCCCTGGGCCTGACAGGCTTTTTGCCCTGTGGGGGAAGATTTGGGGGGTTTACCTCCATCTGCCCCCCAGGGTGCGGAAAGCCCACTAGACCACCATGGGAAAAATGGTCCCAATGAAGAAGGGGTGGGGGGCACACACCTAGACTTTGGCCTATGCATCCCAACCCAGAAAGGGCCAACAGTCTTTTTGCCCTCAGGGGGAGGGGGGGTAGAAAGTTCACTAGACCACCCGGGAAACATGATCACAAGGAGAGAAAGAAGGGGTTCGTGGGATGGCTACCTGGGCATCACGCTGTGCCCCTCACCTGGTAAAAACTGAATGCCTGCCCCCCCCCCTCCCCCCCCCCCCCCCCTCCCCCGGGATAGATTGGAGGGAGTTTACCTCCAATCTCCTCCTGGTGGCATAAAACCCAAATATTGGGTGTGATCAGATTGCCCTGTGCTGGGCCTATCCCCACCCCTAAAGCCAGCCTGGGGCACAGAGCATCCCCATTTTCATGGAAAGCATGAGGAAATTTGGATTCTTTTGTCTGAAGTTTTAACCTATCAACTGAAGTTTCCTCTTACTTGCCATGCTGAATGGCTGCACTATTCATGCCTGTTCTCCGCCACCATTGAAATTCTACTGAACCCAGACAGTTTTGAAGGCTAGACACACAGGGGACTCCAAGGTGGTGTGCCTTGCTTGGATTCCACAATGTTTTCTTTTGGTCATAATAGGCACCAAACCTCAAACTGAGCCTAAAGTCTTGCATTTTCTATACATTTCTGGGAGAAAAAGTTCTGGAAACTGCGGTGCTCCACAAGCTTCCTACCACCTAGTTATTCCACACATCTCCTGAAAAAAACACAACACCACTTGTCTGGGTGGGTCAAGCGCCCGCAACAAGACAGGGTCGAAAACTCAATGTGGAGACAAACAAAATTTGACCTGATTTGGCAATAGGGGTAGCTGCGGTATTTGGGCCCGGGCTCTGTGCCCATCCAGGGAAATCTACCAAAGCCAGAAATGTTTTAAAACTAGTTAGTTCCTTTGTGAAAACTTTGCGGGTTCTATACAAATGACCCATTGCTTAATTGAGATTCTTGTATATTTGTCAGAAATGTGGAGTCATGTGTCCTGTGTCAGGAAGCTCTACGCCAGGACACAAGTGGTGTCTACATCCCAAGGTAGCGCAGGTCGTCCTGCAACAGTGGGGAGAACTTTGGCTAGAACCTTTAGCCACTGATAGTTTTCTAAGTTAGAGTTTCTGCAAGAACACTAATTTCAGCGGGAATGGAAGACTCCTTCCTTGACAGAGTTATGAAAAAGATCAAGAACAACCAGTCCCAAGTCATCCTAGTGGCTACGCATTGGGCCAGGAGAGTGTGATACCTGAAACTTCTTGGCATGAGCCTCTGAGCAGGCTGCCATTTCGCACTGACCTCCTGTCTCAATAACAGGGCAGGGTCCTTCATCCAAATCTACACAATCTACACAAACATCAATGGTGATTAAACTGTGGAGCTTGACTGCATTTGATTTGCTGCCTGAAGTGGTGAATGTCACCCTTGCCTATAGATGTCCTTCCATGAAATCCAATATTGTTGGGTTCTACGACAAATTTGTGGCCTGGTATGGTGTTTGCAAGACTGACCCCTTACTAGGGAAAGCTGTCGGATGTCCTCTTGTTTGTTTTGTCTGTGACCTAGCAGGGCCTTGCAGTGGGCACAGTCAGAGGTTATTTGTCATCCCTTTTGGCCTTTCTGCGTTTGCCCTACTAATTGTCCTTGTTTAAATAACCTGTTGTGATGAGGTTTCTGAAAGGTTTAACAAACATGTTCCCTGCCAAACCGTTTGGGAAGCCACTGTTGGACCTTAACCTGATCTTGATGTTTCTCATGTGTACACCCTTTGAGCCAGTAGATATCTGCTTGTTGTGTCTCCTGAGCTTAAAGACTTTCTTCCTCATTACTATTACATCAGCTTGTCACGCTTTTGAACTTCAGGCACTTTCAATGCAACTGCCATACACAACGTTTTATCCAGACAAATCGGTGCTGAATACTCAGACGGCTTTCTTACCAAAAGCCATCACTCCCTTCCACATTGCGCAATACTTCACTCTGTCACCATTGTTTTTGCTCTCCCTCCTCAAATGAAGAAGAGAGGCCCCATCAGCTGGGCTCAAAAAGGGCTTTATTGTTTTCATTGATTTTTACTCTGATCGCTCCAAGAAAAATGGAAGGGAACAATGAACATTTTCTTGGGTTCCCTGGTGTGAAGAGTGCCTGTCCTTGACATCTGCCGAGCTAGGACGTGGACACTAGTGCATACGCTCATGACACTCAACTGTCTTGATAGCCTGGTCCAATGGGAAGGACATTTAGGCTGCTCAGTACTGAAAGACTTTTTGCTCTGAAAGCACTCCACAGACCCTCTAGGGGGGGTTTTGTTCCTTTAAAATGGGTGGAGAATTAGTTGATCGTATTGGTCCTACAATAAACTTCGACATTAAGGACTAGCTTTCCAGTTTTTTTGTTTCTCCCTAAATAAGTGGTTGTCAAACTGTGGGTCAGGATCAACTCGTGGGTCATGAGACAATTTTTGGTGTGCCACAATAGTCCAAGCAACAAATAAAAATGCCTTTAAATTCTGTATTGATCTTGCCACATCTGCTGTACGTGGAAGACAGAGGTCAAATGTTACGCTATGTTTTCTGACTGCTTGCTGCTTGTTTCTTAACATGGGGATTGGTGTTTACATACTCCTCTCACTTTGCAATCAGAAAAATAAAAGTAAAGTGAATTATGTGACCATCTGCCACACAATTCACTTTACGTGTGTGAAAGGAAAGGCTGTAGGATGCCAGTTTTTTTGTAACACACTACAAAATGTAAATACCTGTAAACGAGCTGTAAAGATTCAGCAGTTAGGAAAGCAAAAATGAAGCACTTTTTTTTGTAATTCTGAAGTGTGATGGAAAAAGCTTTCAATAGGATCAAAACAAATCATGATGCACAAATGATAAATATTCACTGAAACACGATTTCCAGATTTTATCATTTGTATGCAGTATAGATTTATCAGTAAAACTGTATGCATGTTCAAATTTAGTAGCCATTTTAATGGGAAATGTACTGTCTATAAATTACAGTTTACTTCCACGATGCTGTAGTTAAATTAAAACAATTTGCCTGCCTCGTGTCCATTAAAGCTAGATAGGTCGCAAAAGTTTGCCGTTATAAAAAGTGGGTTGTGCTTGTAAAAGGTTTGGGAAGCACTGCTCTAAAAGATGAGTAGGTTATTTAGTGGATCATTGTGTCTTCTCTTATCAAGCCTTCAATTGCAAGTGGATCATGCAATGATGTGCAAATCACATTCCTAATTTTAGTAGTTATAACTCTAAATGCTACTTGCACCTTATTATACCAGTCATGAGAGGTATTTTTTTATTTATGATTTACTTTAGGTTCTTGATACAGCATGATGACACACAACTTGAAACTATGGTATAGAATATTAGCAAAAAGCAAGACATAAGGCAGGAAATAATGAAAGCGCAAATGCAAGTCAAAAGACTGGAGGTTAAGGTCACCGGGAAGCTGGTGGTAGCTTTAAATGACAGTTCCAGGGGCACGTGGTACATTAAGTGGGTGCAGAATTTGTAAGGTCGATTGGAAAGTGCTGTTTGAGGTCCCTTGTGAAGGTTGAGATTGTCACGGTTTGTTTGATATATGCTATTAGAGCATTTAAAGTATTTGGTGCATTACCAGTGTATCATTGTGGTATGGAAGACTTTCTAAATCTGAGAGTGTACAGCTTACGCAGAGCGAGCTTTACTTCTTAATGTTCTGTTTCTCCCAGAAGCTTACGAAATACGTATTCAACATTGTTCAAGTGATTCAGCGTGTTAGGGATACATGCAGACTTACTTATATTCTGAACAAACAACTTTGGGTTTCCAACATATTGGTGAAAGGACTGCGGTGATGGTCTGAGATATTTCTGTATTTAAGACTACATGGGCTGCTTATTGGAGCATTGCTTTGAGGGGGGCTGGGTGAGAATTGATCACGCCAGTCAGAACATTCCAGAAGTTTATACATCGAATGACTAGAACTTGGACAACCAGTTAATGGTTTTGTTTTGGGAGGAAAGGCTTGAAGCTTTTGCAACATTTTAGTAGTTGTAATCTGGCATTCTTGGTTACCCTTTAATGTTGAGCTCAAGGCAAAATACCTTCTCTCGTATAAAGCCTAAAGATTATGTTCAGACGGGAAGTTCTGGTGTAAAGCCCAGGTCCTTGAGTTGGTTTGACGACTCAGATGAAAGTTCTTTTCCTGTGTTTGGGAAACCAAGGGGCAGTTATGCTCCTGTAGTTAAGGTTGACACCTGTGACACTACAGTACCTAGGGAATCAGGTTTTTAGACCAGTGGTAACTTTAGCCCCCACTTGCAAGAAACTAGGGAGGAACACTATTCAAAATGTAATCTTTGAATGCGCAAAATTGGGTGCAGAGTGGTCAAATGCTGAATGATAATCCAGCAGATTGTAAGCCCTCCTTGAAAACTGACTGAATGCTGCCCTATTCCCTGTTTACAATAGTGCTCTGGGTGCTGGCCTGGTCCCAGCTACCCTGGTTTGTCTTTGCTGGCACCTTTTTGTGTAAAAAAGAGGACTTGGGTGGGTGACAGTCTGTTCACATTTGTAGATTAGGCTCTAGGCTAGTTGGCACAAATCTGCTTCACTGTTAAAGAATGAAGGTTGAAAAGGCTTTGGACCGCTGAATGCTGCCCTGTCACTTCTTTGCAATAGCCAAAATGATGCGGACCAAAGAGGCACAGAACCTGTGACAGCTGCACCTAGAGCATTGCTGTTAGACCTAACAACCTTAGGGTGATCTTCCCCCAACTTTTTGCCTGCCTTCCTCCATTTTTCTGTACACGTTTTTGCTGGCTTTAGGGCTCTACGCAGTTTACCACTGCTAACCAGTGCTAAAGTCCTTATTCTCTCTCCTAAAACATGATAACATCGGCTCATACCCAATTGGCATATTTAATTTACTTATAAGCCCCTAGTAAAGTGCACAATATTTCCCCAGGGCCTGTAAATTAAATGCTGCTAGTGGGCTGCAACACTGATTGTACCACCCACATAAGTAGCCCCTTAACCATGTTTCAGGCCTGCCGTTGCAAGGTCTGTATGTGCAGTTTTTTGCCATTTCGACTTGGCATGTAAAACTACTTGCCAAGCCTTAAACTCCCTTTTTATTACACCCAAGTCATACCTACGGTAGGCCCTAGGTAACCCGTAGGGCAGGGTACTGTGTAAACAAAAGGTAGGACATGTACTTTTGTTTCCCATGTTCTGGTAGTGACAAACAGCTACATTTGTTTTTCACTGCTGGGAGGCCTATCTCTAATATGCTAATATTGGGAATTCCTTGAAATATCTTTAAGTTGTAATTCCTTATCAGAAAAAGGAGTAGCTTTTTCATGTTTCATATCTTTGGAATGGTAATGATAAATCCTCTTTACTGGTAAGGTCGGATTTAACATTACTATTTTAGAAATGACACTTTTTGAAAACGGACCTTTCTCTGCACTTACCTCTCTGTGTGCCTTGCAGCCTGTCTCCAATACATGTCTGGGCTGGCTAAACGTTTCCCTTTATGCATTCCTTCCAGACAGCCATAAACACAGGAAGGCTTAGTGCGGCTGATTACCCATCTACATACATCTGCATTCTGATGGCCCTTCCTGGGCAGAAGAAAGAAAAGGGCTCACACTTACACTTCTCGAAGGGTAGTGGCGTGACCCCACACAAAGGACTAATTAACCCCCACAGATAGGCTGGCAAACAGGACTGAGCTGAAAGGGATACTAGGGTACTTCAAAACCACTCTTTGATGTTTCCCTCACTTCAAAGGCACATTTGGGTATAGGTACTGGGCCTCTGACCCCAGACACTTCTGGATCTTGAACTGAACCTCTGTCAGAAGAACTGCTGTGACTGCTTTTCTGGAAGGAATGCTTTTCTGCTTGTTGTCCTGCTGCCTGCTGCTCGCTTACTCTTCTGAAGAACTCTGCATTCCCTCTAAGTGATCTCCAAGGACTTGTTGGCTTGCCTCCTGTTTTCTGAAGTCTCAGGGATACAAAAGACTTCTTGTAATTTGGCTGGTGCTGCTGAGCTCTGTCATCTCTGAGTCCAATGCTTGCCTGAGGTGCCCTCCCCAGTTCTGGGCCTCGGAAGTGGGTTCTGCAGTCAGTCAAACCAATCAGTCAATCAGGGGTTTATATAGCGCACTACCCACCCGTGAGGGTCTCAAGCCGCTGGGGGGGGGGAGGGGGGAAGCTCCAGATCAGTCGAAGAGCCAGGTCTTGAGGTCCTTCCTGATGGTGTGCAGGTTTGGAGAGCGTCTAATGTTCACAGGGAGCTCGTTCCAGGTCTTGGCTGTGATGTAGGAGCAGGCTCTCCCGCCTGTTCTGTTTATGCAGATGCAGGGGACCTCTGCCAGGGTGTGGTCAGCGGAGCGGAGGTTCCTCTTGGGTACGTGGAAGGATACTCTCTCGTTGAGGTATTTGGGACCGATGTTGAGGAGGGATTTGTAGGCGTGGGTGAGGAGCTTTAAAGTGACCCTTTTCTCGACGGGGAGCCAGTGGAGGTCTCGTAGGTGTTGGGTCTTGTGTTCGTGACGCGGAGTTCCGAGGACGAGTCTGTCAGCGGCGTTCTGGATGGTCTGGAGTCTGTGCAGTAGAGTTCTGTGGATTCTGGCATATAGGGCTTTAATGTAGTCCAGTCTGCTGGTTGAGTGCGTGGGTGACGGTCTTTCTGCAGTCTGGGGTGGATCCACTTGAAGGTCTTGCGGAGGATGCGCAGGCAGTTGAAGCTAGTGGAGGTGACTGCGTTGATCTGGCGGCTCATGGAGAGGGAAGAGTCGAGGATGATGCCGAGGTGGTGTGCGTGGTCAGTAGGAGTGGGTGGATTCCCGAGGGCGGAGGGCCACCAGGTGTTGTTCCAGGCGGAGTTGTAGGATCTGAGGATGAGGACCTCAGTCTTCTCCGAGTTGAGCTTCAAGCAGCTGTCTTTCATCCAGGCTGCCACGTTCTTCATTCCTTCCTGGAAGCTGAGTCTGGTGTCTAAAGGATTCTTTGTGAGTGCGAGGATAAGCTGGGTGTCTTACGCGTAAGATACATTGCTGAGCCCATGCTGTCTGACAATGGCAGCGAGGGGGGCCATGTAGATGTTGAACAGCGTGGGGCCGAGTGATGAGCCTTGGGGTACTCCACAGCTGATATCGGTGAGTTCGGAGAGAAAGGGAGGGAGTCTGATCCTCTGCAGTTGTTTTGCTACAAAATTGACGCATCATTACCACTGCGCCGATAGGAACCGACGCAGTGTTATTCGACGCTGATGCAGTACCAATTCGGAGACATCCTTGCGCGGTTCGACGGCGACATAGGACCCAACTGCGAGGTTAGACTTCAACGCATCGATCCTGTCAATCAGAACCAATGCATTTTCATTAATGCGTGGAGAAGATCCATGCAGCTCATTGCTTGCGACCAGGAAAGTTACTTTGTTCACCTGGGCCTGCTTGCGTTCTGTAGCCGTCCGGCACTCCATCGCGGTCGGCCCAAACTTTGACTTTGCCACGGTCCAGCGCGACCTAAAGTTACCTTTGTTGCAGGGATTCTGCTCATGCACAGAACTATGCGCAGGAAACCAGGACCTCAGTGAATTGCGGTGTACCAAAAACTCACCTCAGTACCCAGAACCCCTATCCGGCCAGCATCAGTGTCTCATTCGCTCTTCATGCAATATAGAAGCTACCAATGATTAGACAACCCAGAACATGCGACTTAGAGTACTCTCAGGAATGGTGGGAATCAGAAATACCTGTTCGTTATTATTCTCATATCAGTCCACAACAAGAGTATTCAGAGACACAGTAAAGTTTAAAATGTTTATTTTATAAACTACGTGTCCAAAGATGCAGTACTTTGGCTAACATAAGCAGACAAATGATTAAAATTAAAACCATCAGCATTGTTACAATACCATAGAAAATGAAGGGAGAAATCATATTACAAATGATAGTGGAATACAACCACCCTCCCTTCGCTAGTAAGCTAGTATTATTAGACTAATAGAAGGTCTCTAGGTTTGAATGGGGAACCCCATACCGTAAAGATCAGCTTAGGTGAATCACATCACAGGATCCGCTTTGCTCTGTGCCTGGAAAAGTTCTTCTCCAGAATGTGTGTCTAATGCATGCAAACTGCAATATTAAAGGCTCACGACTTTCAGATATTTGCAGCTTTATGCGTGTTATGGCTAGAGCGTGGGCCGATCAACCTGAACTCAAAAGCATACATTGTTTGTTGGCTCAGAATGTTTCTGCCCACAATGTTCAGACTAAGGTCGCTGTGCACGTCTAGGGATGTGAACAACAGACAGTTCCCATGTGAAGAAAAGGCAAGCAAGCAGTTTTAAAATAATAACATCTATCTGCAGTGTCGTGTGCAAAAGCAGCAAAAGTGGCAAGATGGTGTTTCTACCATCTAAGATGCTTATGCTAACATAGCAATGTTTGCATCTAAAACTCTGCCTCCACTACACCCTCCCTTGATCGGACCACGAACAAATAGGGATACAATTGAGGAACGCAGAGTTAAAGTTCGACAGAGCAGAACCAAGTGCATGTATTGTGAATCCATAGAAAGGGGAGTGAAAGTTCGAGAGGAAAAAGAAAAAAAGAGAAAACGAGAGAAAAAGAAAAAAAAAAGCGCGTAAAAAATGAAAGGAAAAACAGAAAACATGAACTAAGTACATTTGGTAAAGGCTCAGTGAGCCTAAATGTGTAGTTCGTACAACGTGTACGCACAGTAAGTAGCGACAGCCTCCAAAAGGAAGTCATTAGAACGTTCTGCAAAAGTTTTCGCCATCCAGTCTAACAAGGTAAACGAACATACATGTTCCTCGACAACTGGGGCCTCTAGCACAATCAGAGGACAACTGGCGTGTTCTTCAAGATAACTTCTTGCCAAGAAGTCATACGCTGCCGTACCAATGTCCCAATTCCCTAGGACTCCATGTGCTGCTCCACAGGCCATAATCCAGACACCAGAACAGTCCAACTCATGAGCCACTAAGGGACTCATCAGTCGATCATAATCCGGGGCAGGAGACACAGAGTTCGACAAGCACAAATCCAGAGCCCATTCGAAAGGACAATCTAGGCAATGAAAAACAGGTTGCACGTAAGTAAAGTACGAAAACCGGAAGTTCAATCCATAGGCTATGCTTAAGGTGGCCAGTGGCAATGTTCCATAATATTCAAGCATCCGGTTACGAAGATGGAGCAGCCGGGACAGGCTGTCGTGTGACACAAATTGTGCAGCCATTGCGCAGTAAACAGACCAACAACAGCACACCAGCCGTGAGGGCGAGAATCAACGGGAGCCCGCCAAAGACGCTGGAAAAAATAGAATGAAAAAATGCCGGTATCACACCAAAAATAGTTTGGAAAGAGGTCACGAGGCCGGAGCCCACAATTTTGAAAAAATGCGCCAAGCCAGATGTTGATGAGGCATTAAATATAGTTTGAATCAGGGCACCGAAATGAAGGGGGAGATTAGTATTTAAAAGCGCATGCACCTCGGTGCGGGTGTTTGCTACATGAAGGACAAATGTTTCACGGGAATAAGTCAGAACGACTTCTTTTTGAGACAATAGGGCCCTTATTCTGCTCATCTTGTTGAACTCTGCTTTCAAGGTTGGAATGGAAGGCCAGATGGATACATCCAGCCGCCCATGCGGGGGCGGGAAAAGGAAATTTTTACAGCAGGCTACTCTTTGTGAGACAGTCACAATGTAGGGAATTCCCACTAGCATCCCGCAGCAAGCCTCGTTATTTAAAAGCAAATAACTACCGTTAGCTAGCAACGTGAAAGAGGGCGTAATAGCTGGCACAGGAATCCTGGACGCATGCTAAATTTGGTGCCTGAACGTTGCATGGGCCATGCAATTGGATGTGCCTACAGACCACTGAGTGATCAGGTGTGGAAGTGCATTCCTCACCTTTCAAATAAACGTCTTTTCCTTCTCTCATGCACCTGTATGTAAATGGGAGTGACCAAACTTCATGCAGGAAAGCCGTACCCAACGGTTCATATCTGCCTAAGGCATAATGTTTCATGCACAAACTGAACTTAAACAAAGGAAATGGTAATGTGATTAACCCGTGGATAAGCCACACGGCGGAGTTCAATTCGGCCACAGAGAAAGGCAAAGGTACTAACTTCTCAATATGTAGTAATGAGTATGTTGCATCTTTCATGGACATGAATTGTTGTTTTGCAGTCAGATTAAACGGAAGGAATAAAGACAATGTATTCATGTAGTCCCAGGGAACTTTCCCAGCCTTCAACGTTTGTAAAGTCCATGCAAACTGTATTATAGAACGCAATTGATTTTGACCATGATATAAAACAGACATATCATCTTGCACAATATCAACAACAGATGAAACAATATTATCTAATGTGTAAATTCTGGAAGAAAGGGTGTTAATGCTATTATCGATAACAGCTAGCACTTTTTCCAAATTTGCTTGATCAATAGCTCTCAATCTGGAAGCCGCTTCAATTTGCGATAATTTCCAAACTTCGTTATAAACAGCATACACCCATCTTTTGGACCTACCACCAATAGGACCCTTTACAAAATCGTTCAAATCTATTTTGTCTTGCAACTTTGATAAATGATGCTTAACAGAAGCCAATGTTGAATGTTGCAGCCAAGTTTGGCATAACTTCCCCACAGAGTACGTAGTAACTGAATGGGAAGATTCAAAGCGGTGGTCCACTCGAACCTGCGTATACCCAGGTTGCAGACCCAGAAATCGATGTTGACAGGAATCTGAGCTCATCTGCCATGTTAACCATCCTTCCGGATTTAATTTGGAAACATTGAAGGATGTATTAGTAATGTATGACTGCAACTCATCATTGGAAAGATCTGTATGATTATCCCAATTAGGATAAGCACCCAGATCAGGAATAGAGGGGGAATTCAGATTCTTAGAAGTAGCCAATCCAAAGCAGGTGGTTTGAAAAATGGTAGAATTCAAGAATAACATGTGGTTTGGGATGAGGCAGGCACGATGCAGAGCTTCTGTTCCACGTACCTGCCATGTCTTAGAACCCCAAACTGATTTAAGATTAATAGTAGCTTTCCACAGATCATAACCCTCAACAGCCAATTCATCCATAAAGGATTTGGAATACAACAATTTAGTGTGTGTCAGCCTAACCTTCGAGGCAGACTCTGCTGCCAATTTAAAAGAAAAGGCGGCAGGTTTTGAGACACTAAAATCAGTAAAATATGCAAATTTGTTCACCAATGTGTTGGAGCTGCCTTGCATTGGCGTCGGACAATGTTCCCATTGTGTATAATTTACAAAATTTCGAAATGTATTGGCTTTATGTAGGAAATGATTGCCATAATGTTGATAGCAAAACAGTTCCCCATAATTAGCAGTGTCTAAATGCAAATCTTCAGCATCAAAGGCAGCATAATATTTTAAATCAGAAAACAGTGCCTCTATGGCCTGAACGTCCCAATCATCAGAGCGGATGTTTTGTTTCACAACATCACCCATAGAAACACAAAGAACATTGGGAACATTAATAACCTCTGTGGGTCCATGAATTTTAAATTTAACAACATCCCACACAATCCCATCTAACACAGGCCAGGCAGTAATATTCACAAAAGTCTGGTCCCTCTTCATGATGTGTGATGAGCAGTGGGGGTCCAAAGTTCCATCAATTAGTCTAATTGTAGATCGTTCATTGAGATAGTGTCCATTTATAAGACGAAAAAATACCACCACAAATCCAACGGACATAAGCAAAAAAATACTGATCAGCACCAGCCAAATGTAAGTCCAAGGGGGAATTAAAAAATGTCTCTTAAACCAAACTGCAAAAATAGAAATTTTTGATGGAGCATTGGAAGTCATAGAGTAAGTGTCAAACGAGAAACGTGACTGGTTAACTGCTGTTGATTGTAAAACAGGCAATGTAACGTCTGTGGGATAAGCATACTCAGAATCTTCAGGTGGACCACCAGCCGGTGGTGGCAACAAGGGATTAGTAACTGTATGCATCTCAATGGCAATATCAGGCATGGTGGTAGAAGCCAGAGCCAAAACAGAATTTCTCAGCACCGCAGGGCAAGAGACCGCTGGAGTCATACTAAGAAGAATCGGCCACTCGCTGTAGTTTGACATTGTCAATGGAGATGTACCTGTTATCCTTGTGACCAGGAAGTGGAGGTAAAATGACTGTTCTTGTACCCTGCACACCAAGCACTGGAACCGGTGCACGATAAAAGGGGCCGAACTCCTTCTTGTTCTCCACCTTCTCACGGACCAGGTCACCAACTCGAGGTATCTCACAAAAGAGAGAGGGACCCCAGCAACGAAGGGGAAGGGTACCAACAATGACAAAAGTCTCAAAAGAAAATCCCCTTCGGGTAATTCTCATACACACCAATTGACTTACACATATACTGCCTTTACGCACCCGGTAAATGAGGAACAGTGAACAAAGAGGGAATGTGGTTAAAAGCACATAAAAAGCATCAATTTATTCACAGGGTAATTAAAACATAGTACATATATTCATATATTTCATCCAAATTACCATTTAAAAATCAACATTCAGGAAATTTTTCTATTCATTAGTGTACAATATCCTACAGTTTATATCAATCAAAAAGTACACACAATTGGGAACACAACAGTAAAAGGAAAAATCAGTATAATTGTCCCCACAGACTTGATGAGGTTTCCTTATTCACAGCATCGACGCATTTCGGTGGGCTATTTATATGTGGCCAACACCTTCTTCAGGAAGACAACATTTTGGTCCCAATCGTACTATTCAAATCTCAAAATCCAGAGGCATCAAAGATATAGGTGACATCTAGCGATGTCAAAGAAGTGGCCCATTGTATCCAACGTGGATGCAAAGCTTTAGAATTAGGTACACTGGCTTTCGTCACTGCCTCCAGAGCAGGATATGGTGTAACCACCAACATGCGTTTTCCTTGTGACAGCGCTCGTTCTTTAAGAATCGCCATCTGCACCGCCGTCAAAACTTTTTCAACCGTGGAAAAGCGCAGTTCAGCCGAAGTGTACAGGTGTGATTTGTAGGCAATGGGGACTGTATCGCCATCATTGAAAGTTAAGTATGTGAAACCAACTGCGCCAGGCACAATTCTTATTACCAGGTTAGTGTGGTTATCACGTGTCAGTAAGTATTTCGAAGCAAGAAGATAAGCCTGCAAAGATTGCAAGATAGCTGAATGCTCTGGCAGCCAGCTCGATTTGGAAAAAGTAGGTTGTACCAAGGAATATAGCGGCTTGATATGCTGGGCATAATCGGGAATGTAAGTACGCCCAAAATTCAGAAAACCCAGCAAACATTGTAATTTTTTCAGTGTTGTCGGAGCACGCAAACATGCGCACTTCTTGAGGAAGTGAGGAGCTAATCTTCGACCTTCATTGTTGAGCTCGTAGCCCAAAAACAACACTGTATACTCTGCAATGTGGGACTTCGCAAAGTTGAATTTGTAACCGAAGTCCGCAAACATAACAATGATGCGATCAACGCGACACAGATTCGGCCATAATTCGTCGTCTGTAAGATAGATATCATCAACATACGAGTACGCATCAGGGTCAATGCTCTCCAATAGAGAGACAACACGTGCGGCAAAGACGCCATGGCTGTTTTTATAGCCCATGGCTAATCTCTTAAACTGTTTGCCGCCAGAAGTAAACGCTGTCCACTGACTACTAATAGAGGACAGGTTATGGCTGTAAAAGCCATTGGATATGTCAAGTGTGGTCTTAAACCTTTTTCTCACGAGACTTTCAACAAGGGCATAACTGTGGGTATTCTGTACAGCACAAGTCCGACAATGAGAGTTCAAATGCCGGTAATCCAAAACTAGGCGGTATGACCCATCAGGTTTAGTTACAGTGAATAAAGGATTATTCATTGGTGACACACATGTTTCAATCACACCCTGATATTCCAATTGCTCAAGGATTTCCGTGACGTGAGATCTAGCTTCGCGGCGCATGGGATATCGGGGCTGCGGCTGGGGCATAGGCCGTTAAGGAATCTCATGGCTTGGCGACAATTTATCCCACCCAACCTGAGTACGGTACAAAGCCGGAGCAAGCACCTGAGCCCACTCTTCGGCAAACGTTTCAGCGTGCTCCTTTGGCACTGTGTGCGCGAAGGACGGGAGGATTACCTCCTCCCCTCTAGGAGCCTCCAAAATGAAAGCCGGGGGCCAGTCCGCCTCCGCTAAGAGAATATCATAGGAAGAGGTCAGATTATCCCCAAAAATCCCTTGTATTGTACGTTGTATGTCACCTTCGATCAGGAGGACTATGTCATATAGTCTGTCAGGGGGAGCCACTCTAGTATCAGCAGTTTCTACAGTTATGAACGTATCAGTTGCTGTCGCCTCCAGATATGGACGCAGTGCTTGCCGCACTACTGTAACCTCCGCTGCGCTGTTGAGTAGCGTTAGTGCCCATGTCTGGTTCCGAAGCTGCGTTCTCACTATCTGTGGCATACCTCGCTGTTAGCGCAGCAACTTTCTTCTTTTGAAACGGGGGACGTTGACGTGCAAACTCGTTCTGCTTGCCTTTACTGTCAGACTGACGGGGTTGCTCACGTCCTTGTTGGGTACCCCGACCCTTGCCACGTTCTCCGCCACCGGACTGTGAGGCCGATGTTTCCTGTGAAGAACGAGGAGAATGTTGTTCAGTAACCTGAAATCTATCAGGTGACCTAATACTAGTGCGATCGCGCAAATCATATGTGCGTTCACCAGTCGCCTGTACCGGGGACACAGGACGAGACCCCTTTTTCTGTTGCTGCTTTCCCTGTTTCTTCGTTCTCCAATTTTTTTTAGGAAAAGTTGGACGATCGTCTTTGCCAGACGAACTAACCTTAGTTTGCTGTTGTATGTCAGGAATGACAATAGTAGGCTTAATCCCCAAACTACTGCGGCCAATAGTTCTATAAGCCTCTGCAATAATTTTAGGCAACTCTCGGGGCTTATCGAGTTCGTCAACGAGGGCTAACCCATTCGCCACTTGAAAGTGTACGGCATCTACCTTGAGGTTACCAAGGATGAGAGAGGCCACTACGTCGAACACTCCAACAAGCCTCATTCCCAACTCGACTGCCGCCTCCGGACCGTGTTGATCTTGAACACGCTTTATGACGGAGGGAAGCACGGCTATAGATGGGGTGCCGAAGCACTTCGAGTAGACCGCTACAAAAACCTTACCCCAGTTGTCACAATCGGATACCTCTGGGACTAAGTCTTTCTGCAAACTAATGGTGAGTGTCCTGTGTTTCTCCACAGGAGTAGAGTGCGGAAATACTGCCTCCAGCTGGTCAAATTTCTCAGCAAGCCAATAAGGTAAATTGTCCTTATTCTAGGGGCGCTTGCCCATTACTGAATTAACCATGACAGGACTAATGACAATCCCGGCCGGGCCAGCTGGCTGTCCCGCAACAACAGGTGCCCCACCTGTACGTTGCGAGAAGCGTATTGCACTAAGGCCCTATATACTGTAATCAGGGCTGTATGGAGGACACGTAACTCATCCACCATCGTTGTTAAATAATGAGGATGAGGTGTAAATTCGGCCAGTACTGGCCAAGTGGCCCCTGGAATTGACAAAGGGCCCATTCTAACCAGTGTAACCGTATGGGGAAGGGCGCCATTAAAGCAAATGCGATGCTGCCAAGCTGAAATAGGAATCTCCTGCGTCCTATATGGCGTATAATTTGCTGGGATCCACGTGGGAGTATAGGAGTGAAACGTCTTATCATCCGCGTTTACTGCCGGCATAGTCACCCAAGAGTAAAATAACGCTGCAATATCGACCGCCATATGGACACAGAGAAGAACAACAATTTATATTATAGTAGCACAAGGTTTCAAAAATATAAAAACCTTTTTAATTGACATGCTTGATTGAACCTATCTTACTAATAGGTAGGTTAAAACCGTCACTCCTGCTATCCGGAAACAAGAGTGAGGGTGCCGTGGACTGATATAAGCACTACTAAGGCGTCTCAAATCAGAAGACCAAACGTTAGGTGCGCCATGTTGCAGGGATTCTGCTCATGCACAGAACTATGCGCAGGAAACCAGGACCTCAGTGAATTGTGGTGTACCAAAAACTCACCTCAGTACCCAGAACCCCTATCCGGCCATCATCAGTGTCTCATTCGCTCTTCATACCATATAGAAGCTACCAATGATTAGACAACCCAGAACATGCGACTTAGAGTACTCTCAGGAATGGTGGGAATCAGAAATACCTGTTCGTTATTATTCTCATATCAGTCCACAACAAGAGTATTCAGAGACACAGTAAAGTTTAAAATGTTTATTTTATAAACTACGTGTCCAAAGATGCAGTACTTTGGCTAACATAAGCAGACAAATGATTAAAATTAAAACTATCAGCATTGTTACAATACCATAGAAAATGAAGGGAGAAATCATATTACAAATGATAGTGGAATACAACCACCCTCCCTTCGCTAATAAGCTAGTATTATTAGACTAATAGAAGGTCTCTAGGTTTGAATGGGGAACCCCATACCGTAAAGATCAGCTTAGGTGAATCACATCACAGGATCAGCTTTGCTCTGCGCCTGGAAAAGTTCTTCTCCAGAATGTGTGTCTAATGCATGCAAACTGCAATATTAAAGGCTCACGACTTTCAGATATTTGCAGCTGTATGCGTGTTATGGCTAGAGCGTGGGCCGATCAACCTGAACTCAAAAGCATACATTGTTTGTTGGCTCAGACTGTTTCTGCACACAATGTTCAGACCAAGGTCGCAGTGCACGTCTAGGGATGTGAACAACAGACAGTTCCCATGTGAAGAAAAGGCAAGCAAGCAGTTTTCAAATAATAACATCTATCTGCAGTGTCATGTGCAAAAGTGGCAAGATGGCGTTTCTGTCATCTAAGACGCTTATGCTAACATAGCAATGTGTGCATCTAAAACTCCGCCTCCACTACACCTTTGTAGCGCTAGTTGCTTCTTAGCACTTTATTGCATTTATTTCTTCAAACTTCTTCCCATTGGATTTTTATTGTTTTGGTCTTCTTTTGTTTAGACTATAATAATCTATTTTTGTAGCCTGGGGTAGAGTCTTTTTGTGGTGTATTTACTGTGTTGATGTAGGAGTTATTGTACAAATACTTTACACCTTGCCTTCTAAGTTAAGCCTGCCTGCTCTGAGCCAAGCTACCAGAGGGTGAGCACGGGATAATTTAGGATTGTATTGTGACTTACCCTGACGAGGATTGTTGTCACTGCTTGAACAAGATGCATAC
This sequence comes from Triturus cristatus, assembly GCF_964204655.1. Classification (NCBI taxonomy): domain Eukaryota; kingdom Metazoa; phylum Chordata; class Amphibia; order Caudata; family Salamandridae; genus Triturus; species Triturus cristatus. The sequence continues at coordinate 502,323,470 of NC_140588.1, read as the reverse complement.
CTCTGCCAACTAGAGACCCAATTTCTAACAATTGTTAACAATTGTGAACAAGATTTTGGTATACGTCACTGGTCCAATTCTGCTTCACCCTAAAAAATATTCAAGTTGATGGAGACCTGGGATGGCTGACAGTTACACTTGCAGCTTGTCCACAATGCCAACATGGTGCCAGTTTAGCAACTCTCAGCTGCCCCAGTCCTGTGTGACCTGCACTATTTTGTTTTAGGGACCGGTGATAGGTACCGAAGTGTCCTCAATATGTGTGGGCTATTTAAGCCATGTAAAAGTAGTGTTCCCAAGGGTGATGTGTGCCTGCTGAAACGACCATCCCGCATGTATTATGGGAGCAAATGTATAACAGCAGCAGGTGTGTGTGCCGGTTGCTTTGTTATGTATGAAAGACCTAGCTTGAAATGTGAGGACAGCATCCATGCTTACTGTCCAACTCTCCTACTGCTCCTAGGCCCCAACCATGAATTAAGATCTTGATTCTGAACTGAAAATGCCTTGATTAATTTGTGAGACAAATAGAGGGCCGTGTATTTTTTTTCTTAACCATAGTCTCTGGATACTTAATATGCAGGTTTTTCAAATGTAGGCATTTTTAAGAAAATAATTGCATTTGAGAAGGATGATTACATATTTTGTATTTCTCACTTCAAAAGGAGATTCTAATAGATTTTTATTTGTTAGGGATTTCTCTGCTTACCATATATGGCACTGCAACAGCATCACCTATTGTCTGATGTGAGTATTCGAGGATTTGTTGCTGGTGCCACCAACATCCTGTTTCGCCAGCAAAAGCACTTAAGTGATGCCCTCATAGAAGTAAGTATTTTCCGCTTATTGCTTTGAATTCAGTCTGAAAGTTATGTATCTTTCTTTGTAGTGTCCTTTCCTGTATGATCAATAGCTACATGTGAAATCTTAAAAATCAGACTCAATCTGAAAACAGATGAGAAGTAATAACATTTAATTGTTTCTAATTAAGTTTCAAATATTCATATAATGCCATAAAACTATCACAGAACAATAATGTCATAACTGCAAATTTGCTTAACACTAGAATCATTTTTGCATTTGCTTAACATGAACAGTAGCCATTTATCAACCAAAGCCAATATAAAAGAGAGCTTTTGTAGAGCACCGCTAGTGGTAACATGGACAGAGGTCTGCTTTTTAGGTTTCACGTGCACAGTGCTTGCGCTGTGCTTTTGAAATCTATTGTATATAAAATAAATCTTAAAAGGGGCTTACATCTCGCCCCCTTGCTTTTCATTGGTTCCTGTGTTTGTCACTTTTCCTCTGTTTCTATTGGCTTTAGCATACTGTTTCCTGTTGTTCCCCCATGTGCTTCTCTTATCAGTTTCCAGTTGCCAAAGTACTCTTTCCATGCGCTTTTCTGAAACTATTTTGAAAGGTTTTTACCAGCAAAGCGCTTGATATTATTTTTAAAGTGCTGGTATTTAAGTTTGGAGGCTTAATTAGTTTGTCAACATTTTTCACCATCCGATCCGATTCATCTGCTTTCTGTTTCACTTGCACTGTACATTTTATTTCTTAAACGAGGCTTGGAACGCATCATTCTCCATGCCTCGCTTTCAGCCCTGAGCTCCTCCCCCGGGTCCAACATAACGTATTGCAGCCTGTGAAAATTCTGTCATCGCAGTAGTCCTTTGCCCGTTCCCATGGTATGAGCTGCAGGTGATGTGAAGCGGGAAAGACTGGTGACTGCACTGATTACTGTTATGTTGCCATGACCGATGCACGTGCACCTAGCATGATAACCTGGATCAGCTGTGAGACCCAATAGAGAGCCTCAGCAGCAGCCCAGGCAGAATCGTCAAGGCAAGCAGAGGCAGTCTGCCTTGCACTACAGGCAGCAGCAGATGGCCTCCAGGAGCACTGGCACACCCGTTACCCACAACAATGCCATCTACAGCGCGCCTGCGCTCATGGCCAGGTAAGCGAGGGGCCTGTACTTAAAGCGCCCTCATAGACTAGCCAGGGACGGTCAGCTCTCCCAAGGGTTGGGCATTGCCTTGCAGAAATGTAAACACGTGCAACCCAATGATGCTATTGGGCTGTGACTATTGTAGTGACTACAGCTCTGCTCATCTTCATGCTGTCTCTCGTCTTTCGAGTGACCAGATTCCCATAAGGCTACTTGAGAGGCTGTAGTACTTCAGTACAGATGGAGCTCTGAGTGCTGCATGACTGAATGATCACGTATTGACCTGCTGGGCCAGCCCGCAGCTGATGGTACTAAGCTTGAAAACCTCACCTACAGCATCCAAGTGCATTTATCTCCGCGAACGGAGCAAAGGCACTTTTGGGCCGGCACTACCACGTAGGGCGTCGCATTGATTTGTGTCTCGAAACTCGGGGCCCAGGGCCAATCTTCCATATTGTTAAAGTCTGGCATTTCCTACCACCAATCTCGCTAACCACTAGTGGCACTGCATTTTCATGTGAACAGGTCTTTTAATGGCTTCCCTTTTGCCATTGCCTGTTTGAAATGCTTTATCAGTGTATCTGCTAAATAAACTTTACATCCCGTATTTTTTGGCCAACCTGGCCTCATTTTCATGGGTTGCTCTGCGTCTCTTTGTAGTGGTTATATTTACCAAGAGATAGAAAGTGATCTTTGTGAAGTATCTAAGAGCAAGTTTTTGACTGCAGGGAGATGGGCGCGGGCTATGGATGGGGGAAGGAACACTGTTTTGCAAAGGGGGTGGTTACCCTTCATCATAAGATTTAAGCATTAATTTTTTTTTTTTTTTTGCAAAGCTTTATTGAACAAATTATTAATACATAAAGATATCAGCAGAAAGAGAAAATACACACAAATAATATTAGAACATTATCAAGGCTAATATCAAATATAGAAAGGAAATTTTATACGTGAGGGGGAAAGGGAAAGAAAGGAAAGGAGAAAGAAGAAGGAATGGGGTGGGAGGGAGGGGAAGAAATTAACACCGCAATACAGAGATGCAGAATATGGTGTACACATAAATGCTGTAGATAAAGCATTACATAATGGTCAGCATAAAAGATTATAGAAACATGAGAACCCTGTAAAAGGAAAAGAGAAAAAGAGAGTCAATATCCTTCAAGGAGGCTTAAAATTTTCGGAATTGATATATGGACAGTTCTTCAGGGCCAACCGGTCCAAGTATGAAGTAAGAGGTAACCAGAAGAGATCTCTGTTGCGACTTGGAGTGCAGGAGGAGGCAAAGGCAATATCAAGTCTGTGAAAATGACATAGAGTATTCCACCAACGTTGTATGGAGACATTTGTAAGAGATTTCCAGTTAGAGGAGATGTGTTAAAATGCAAGAGCAAGCATGAGATCAAAAAGACCATGAGAGTGTACAGGAAAGTACAAGGAGTCAGAGAGGCTGCCTACAAAAAAAAGAGGTACAGAATAAGAAACTGAGAGAGCAAATATACGAGAAATATATAGTCCATTTTTTTCCCAAAATTTAGAAACTAAGGACAGAGAAAAAAGAGATGGAGATCAGCATTAGGAGAGCCGCAAGTCCAGCAATTGGAATCAGGAGAAGCAGAAAAACGTGACAGAGAAAGCGGAGAAAGATAAAGTCTGTGATATAGGAAAAACAAAGATTGAGTAAGAGAAGCAGAACAAGAGATTTTTAAGGATCTGGACCAAAGTTTATCTCAAAGAGCAACAGACCAAACACATCCCAGATCCGCCTCCCAAGAGAGTTCCAATTTAGATTTAACGCAATCTGGATTAGGAGAAGAAACAAATTTATAAATGAGAGAGGCTTTAGGTAGGGTAAAAATAATTTTGAGAAGAGGGCTTTGGGTAACAAGAAGAGGTAGACGGAAGAGAATAATAAAGGTCAAGAATAGCTGCCATAAGAGTAACAAATTACTGCAAAAAGGATTGAGGGCAATGAAATAAGAGTTGAAATTGGGGAAAGGAGCAAGGTGCAAGGTGACAATCCATCAAAGAGCTGATTAACCCACATGATACCCTTCACTCTCCAAGCGTTCCAAAAGATACGTCTATTGTTTAGAAGAATAAGCGAATTGTACCAGATAGGGGTATTCAGAAAAGATTCACGGGTAATAGTAGTAGGGTGGGCCAAAGGTTTTAAAAGAGAAGAGGTATATTTGAAAAAGCGAAATGAAGTAAAAGGAGCTTTGGCAGAGAAGCGTATAACTTCACTGACGGAGAAGGGTAACAGCAGTGTTTGTTCGACAAGAAGCCAAAGGGGAGTGAAGGGAGAAGATTCTGATGTGAGCCATCTTGAAGCCTGACGTAGTGAGAAGGACTTATGGTAGAGACGAAAATCAGGGAAGTTTACTCCACCATTAAATTTGGGTTTTCGGAGAGATGCTAAAGAAATTCTCGATTTTTTTTTTTGTTGTTCCAAAGGAATTTTGACAGACAAGAATCAATACGTTTAAAGAAGATTGCGGGGACGTGAACAGGCAGCATGGAGAGGATATATATTAGAATAGGGGCTATCGTCATCTTGATCGAGTCCAACCGACCCCCACCAAGAAAGAAAAAGAGGATTCCAAGTGGAGAATGATTTTTCAATTTGAGACAAGACTGCGGACAGATTCAGGTTGATTGAATAGGCAATAGAATTAGAGAACCAAACACCTAAATATTTAATCTTCAAGCCATTCCAAGCAAACCCAGTAGAAGAGAAGAAATGGGGAAGGCGAATTTCAGTCTTATCTGAATTAATTTTGTAGCCTGAAACCTGTGAGAATGAATTGAATTCAGATAATAAAGGGGGAATAGATATTTCTGGAGCGGAAATGAATAGGAGAATGTCATCCGCATACGCAGAAAGTTTCAATTGGTTGTCACCATAAGGAAAACCGGAAATGGAATCGTTGTTACGGATACAGGACAAAAAGGGTTCAAGGGCGAGAACAAAAAGAAGTGGGGATAAAGGGCAACCTTGACGAACGCCTCGCTGAAGAGGAAAGTAAGAGGAAACCTGACTAGAACTAAAGCTTTGGGAGCGGAGTACAACAAAGAGATAAGGGATATGAATTTAGGACCAAAGCCATGCCAACGTAGTGAAGCAAACAAGAAAGACCAATCAACTCTGTCAAAGGCTTTCTCTGCATCAACAGAGATAGCAGCTAATGGAATAGGAAGGGATGAAGCTTTATTTAAAACATTAAGGAAAAGACGAGAATTGTCAGAGGTAAGTCTACCCTTAACAAAACCACACTGCTCCTTACCAATGAGATGGGGCATAAAGGGATCTAAGCGTAAAGCAAGCAATTTAGCAAATAATTTATAGTCCACATTGACTAAAGAAATCGGACGATAATTTTTACAGAATTGGGGATGACGACCGTCTTTAGGTATGAGGCAAATAGTAGCTTCTTGGAAAGTGCCTTCTGCTATACCAGATGCGTGAAATGATTGAAAAAGAGTTAAGAGTTTGGGGAGTAAGAGATCAGAAAAATGTAAATAAAATTCAACTGAAAAGCCATCTGGACCTGGTGATTTTCCTTTAGTGAGGGTATTCAAAGCTGTGGAGAGTTCATGTAGTGAAAGGTCGATTTCAAGATCCGGAAAGTTAAGATGAGAAATAGAGGGGTTAGGAAGTTTCTCAAGATAGGCTAATAAGAGAAGAAGTGGGAGGAGATTCTGGTGTATAAAGATTTTGATAAAACAACTGAAATTGGGCAAGTGTTTCCTGATCTTTGTGTAATAGAGTGTTATCAGAAGAATAAATAGAGTCAATAAAGGTACGGTCCTTGTGTGATTTTAGGTAGTTAGCTAAAAGCTTCCCTGCTTTGTTGCGACCACCATAATAACGAGCACTACTATGAAGAAGTATCGATGAAGCATTATCAGTAGTAGATTTATTGAATTCCAGTTTAGCCCGTATAAGGTCAGGTGAAATGGAATTAGTCAAAGAGGTATAAAATTCGTGCTCCAGAGATTTAATATGAGCCAATATAGTTTTCCGTTTCTGGAGGAAATGTTTCTTTTTCTTAGAAACAAAATCAATAATGAACCCTCTTGCAGTAGCCTTGAAGGAGTCCCAGAGAAGATGGGGTGGAGTACTAGGGTCACAATTGAACAAAAAGAAATCGTTAACAAAGGACCGAAAAGAAGAGGAGAAATGAGGGTCAGTAAGAAGAGAGTTATTGAAGCGCCAGCGGGAAGACTTTGGCTGCGGAAGGAGTAAATCAAGGTCCGCTACAATAGGAGCATGGTCCGAGATGACTATGGGTTCAATAGAAGAAGATAGCAAGTTTTGAGATAAAGGTTGAGAGAGAAAAATGTAATCAAGACGAGAGAAAGATGCATAAGGAGGAGAAAAAAAAGAATAGTCTAGAGTGTCAGGATGAGAGAGTCTCCAAGAGTCGATGAAATGTCATTGAGAGATAGTATCCAGAAATTGTTTGTGAGTCTTGGAAGGTATAAAACGAACAGTTGACTTGCGATCAAGAAACGGATCTATAATCTGGTTACAATCGCCACCTAGAATAAATAGGTCATCTCTATATTGAACACACTTTTTCGTGATTGAAGCCAGAAAGAACAATCAAGTTGAGTAGGGCCATAAATATTAAAGACAGTTAAAGGTACAGAATTAATTACTAATTTAGTTAGGATCCATCTACCTTCAGTATCATTTTCTTGTAACAAAACTTTACATTTTAATTTCTTATGACATAAGATAGCAACACCATTCTTTTTATTGGTAGAAGGTGAGAATAAGACCGTACCCACCCAGCCTCTTTTTAACTTAAGAGACTCACCCTCTGTAAGATGAGTCTCTTGTAAGAGAACTATGTCAGGGTTGTATGAGGCTAGGTGGGAAAGGACTCTGTCGTTTAATAGGGCTAATAAAACCTTTTAAATTCTAGGAGATTACTCTAAATTTAAAAACAGCAAAGATTTAATAGTAAGTACAGCTACAGTAACAAATAGAGAGAAGAAAATGCCAAAAAGTAAGAGAAAGAAAGAACTAAAAAAGGGGGTAGATTCAGAGAAGGGGCCGAAGAGATATAAAGTGGAAAAAATTAAGACTGCACAAATAAAAAGATAGGGTAAAGGCATGAACAGAGGAGAATTGAGTTTGACCAGTGAATAAAAGGGAAAGAAAAGGAAGAGAGGGGAAGGAAAAGAGGAAAGAAGTGCAAGAAGAGACAGTACATATCCGAAAATGATGACGGAGAGTAACATACCTGGTGGGGACATAAAAAAGGACGATGGGGCAATGGCGACACTCAACAAGACATGCATCCCGATACCGGGGATCCGGACCGCACCAGGACGGAAGACATAGAAGGGGAGCCATATGGGTTGAAGGGAAATACACCAATCAATCTAAATGAATAAATATGAGAGGCGGTTAACAATAAGGAAATACATAAGGGTGTATACAACAGAATAACAACAAACTGAAGAAATAAGAATTCTGGAGAGAATAAGACGTCTAAGAAAAAACATTGAAAGGAACCATACTAAATCTGTTTGAGAAACATCAAAAGGCAAACCTGCAATATAACAGTTAGAGATAAATGCAGAACAATATCAGAACACCTGTAAGGAAAAAGAAAGATAAACAATCAACCACAATGAGAAGAAGAGGTATCCATGCCACTTTTTGAATATGAATAAAGTTCGATTTTGGTGAGTAACTTTGAAGATACATGGATGAAATAAACCATATCTGGCACCAAGAGATTGCAGAGGGGCACGAAGGTTCAGAAACTCTTTTCTTCTTGACGCAGTACGATTAAAAACATCTTGAGAGAGAAACACTCTCTGACCCAGCCAAGAAATTTGACGCTTAGATCTAGCTGCGGAGAGGACTGAAAGAAGAGAATGGTGACTCCTCGTGTTTTAGTTGAGGCAGATGAACGAGGACCAAGCCTGTAAGCCCTTTGAATGCTAAGAGAAGTGGTAGGTGGCATATCCAAAAGTTTCAGAAGGAAAGAAGTAAAGAACGTCACAGGGTCATCACCTTCCAGAGACTCCGGCAAATCATAAATGCGTAGGTTATTCCTCCTATTCCTGTTTTCTAAGTCCTCAGTGTGTTGTTGGAGAGAACTGACTTCTCCAAAGAGGAGATGCGTTGAGAATTAACTTGTATCTCTGAAAACTGCTGCTCCCCAGACGTCACTCTGTTATCCATAGTAGACAATTTCTCCTCCAGAAACTGCATTTTGTTATTAGTTTCCTCTACAAACGGGCGCAAAGCACGGATCTCCTCTAAGAGTAATTTCATGGAGATAGGAGGTGGTGATTTGTCTGGAGGCGGAGAATCGTGTTTTAGACGTTTAGTTGATGTGGTAGGCTGCGTAGAGGAAGAGCGATTAGGGGCAACTCCTGCCATTTGGCATATGGTAGAAGGAGAGCCTGGTATTGAGGAGAGTGAAGATGCTGCCGCAGAAATATTCCTCGAAGGTACAAAAACAAATTTCGGATTACGCAGTTTGCTCATAGAATTCAAATGTTCTTCCAGTTAATAAAATGTGTGAGGAATCGTTATGATGGAGGCTAGCAGTGCAAGAGATTACCCTCTCACAGATAGTGACAAATATCCACTAAAATGCCTGGTAGAAAAAAGGCAAAAAAGATACGCACTTGAGGGATCAAGAAGGCCTCCATTACAGGTATAAGCAAGGGCAACGGAAATAAATGACACCAAAATATTCCATCAGGAGTAGCAGTCAATATGAGAAAGATAAAAGAGGATGGCGTCCAAAAATTAATGATGAGAAACCATGTGACGCTGCTGGGGAAATAATTCCTTCAAAGGAAAAGCTGTTCTCGACATTGAGAAAGCTTCTCCAACTTTGACGCTGTATGGATGACAGAAAATCAACAGAGCAAGGCTTATGTTGAGAAAAAGCAGATTATGAGAAGCATAATGTAGAGAAAGGCAAAAAAACTCCTCAAAATTGGTAGATTGTGCAATGCAGAAGGAGAAGTTACTCAAATTGCAAAGTAACAATAATATAGCCGGGTAAGCAGGACTCTACATAACGGGGTGCACCTCACCATATCATACAGTCCATAAAAGCATGCCACCAATTGGAGTGAGCAGGTGCACGTCGTTGCAGAGAAAGAGACCCCCGGGGCTTGAAAAATCCTCACATGAGAAAGTTGGAGCGCGAAGGATCCTCAACGACCATTAGCGCAGCGCAGCACACAAAATGGCGGGCGCTCTGAAGAAACTATGTTTGCGACGATAAAAAGACCAAGTTGAGCTCATTTTCAAAAACAAAAACGCTCACCGGGTGCGCGTTATGTTCCGACACCAGGAACTGGCAGCGGACTCTCACAAGGGCCCAAAGAGAGGCACCCGCAGTCAGAAGTCCGTCTCAGCGCAGCAGAGCTCCCGGCTCAGGCGGCCATCCTCGTCGGCGCCGAAGCAACGTCCCCTTAAGCATTTGTTTTAAGCGTTCTTCCCAGCAGTATTTTCTTTGTTTGTTGCCAGACTGCACACGAGAAGCGTGATTTGTTACTTTATTTTGTTGACATTCTCCCAAAGACTGCACGTTTCATCCGACATGCTTTTGCTAATTACACGTGTGTCTTCAGAGTTAAAAGTGAAGGAATAGGAGGAGGAGCCTAGCACGCATCCAAGATGGTCGCGTGAGCACAGGGCTCCCCGGACCCTCGCTGCTCCTCGGAACTTATCCTGACTTTATCCTGACTTGGTTGACGGATTCTGGAAGATGAACGTTGGCTGAACCCTAAACTCTTTTCAGAAACCAAATCGGACCTGGGAGACCTGATCTATGGTGGTTTGAACTTTTGAGGCCCAACTGATGGCTGTGCCCGGTGCGAAGGTGAACTGTGGAGCCGGGGCATAGTTGAACAACAACGGCATCGGGGCTGTGCCAGCGGCCGTCTCATCACTTTCGGTTTCACTTTTGGATCTCTGAGTGGCTGGACAGCGGAGTTGCGTTGTGCGGCTGGGTTTTCACTCGGCCTTCGCTTCGTGCCTTTGCCTCCGCCTGAAACCAGTGTGCCCATTGACTTTGATCCTCTCGCACCGCCACATTGCGGTCCCTGGTACGGCTCGTGTCGGCTTCGCCTGTGCCACTTTGACGCTTGCTCGGTGGTCCCCTTCGGCGAGCGTGGTTCCACATGGGAGGCAGAGGGGATCCCGAGAGGCGTAAGACCAAGACATCCCTACGTGGGGGACCGGTCCAGACCAACAACATGGACCGCTACACTCATGGTAAAGGGTCCCCTGGGACGGCCGGTGTTCTCCCGGATGACGCTGGGGGTGTTACGTCCGCCCCTCCGGATTTGTCACTGCAGGACATCATGGGCGCCATTAGCGGCATCAAGGAGACCATCGCTCAGCAGTACGAGGCCTTGGCCCGTAAAATCGACACGGTGGCCATTGATGTTACGCTAATTCGGGCGGATCTCTCTAAGACCAATGAGAGGGTTCAATCGCTGGATTTGCGGACGTCCACCCTTGGTACGGATGTGTCGGACCTGCAGACTGCTCTCGGCGACCTCAAGTCGGCCAACGACCTGATGGCCCGGCGGCTGGAGGACTTCGAGGGACGGGCTCGACGCAATAACATCCGCGTCATAGGTGTTCCGGAGACCTCCGACAATCGCCCGGTGGATCTTATGGTTGAGGAACTCATCCTCAAACAGCTTGCCCCCGCTGGCCTGAGTAAGTTCTTTGCCGTGGAGCGGGCCCATCGAGTCCCAGGCGGTCGGCCGCGACCGGGAGCTCCCCCGAGGCCTATTGTCGCAAAACTTTTTCACTACAGAGACCGAGGTGCGATTCTGCAGGCCTCACGGGTACATGGCCCGGTCCGATATGAGAACTCATCCGTTAACTTTTTCCCGGACTTCACCCAACTTGTCCAGAAACAGCGGATGGGTTTCCAGGGGGTGAAGCGCCGTCTCCGGGACCTGGGTTTTAAGTACTCGATGCTTTTTCCTGCCAGGCTCCGAGTGGAATACGAAGACCGGACTACCTTTTTTGACTGTCCTGCGACCGTGAGTGACTGGCTGGATTCTCTGCCGGACCGGGGTGACCGGCCTGGGCCTTCTGGTGGTACCGAGGGTGGCGGGCCTCCTTCGGAGTGACTTTTGGTCCTTGACTTTGATATTTTGTTTTGTTCGGCTGGGTTCTACTTCTTTTGTACATTTTGTTTAATTATGATCTGTGTTGGGGGCGGGCGGGGACGGGTCCCTTTCCTCCTCCGGGGTCTTTTCGTAGAATGGGGTTTTTAGGGCGACAGGCACACTGCAAGTTGGGGTGGTTTTCTGGACCGCAGGGGTGCAGGGTGGGGGGAGTTGAATTTGGGGGGGGGGTTGGTGGGTGGGAGGGGTTGTTTGGATTTGTGTTTTTTGTTTTCTAGGCGAGGTATTGGCTCTGTTTCAGTTTCAGGTGTTGCGCTATTTGCTGGGGGACCCTTGATCTACTGGAGGGGATGGGGGGGGACGGGTTGAGACTGATGTCTTGGAACGTCAACGGATTGGGGGATCGTATCAAACGGGGTGTTGTGCTGCAGTATTTGCGTCGTTTGACTCCTGATGTGGTATTCTTACAGGAGACGCATCTGGTTGGTAATGTTTGTCATGCCATGAACAGGGGGGGATACCGACTCGTGGCCCATTCCGGTTTCACCACTGGCTCTAGAGGGGTGGGCATTCTCCTACGATCTTCACTTCCGCTAGAGATCACCAGGGTTGTCCTAGACGATAGAGGGCGCTATGTGGCTCTGACTGGGAGGTGGGAGGGACAGTCCCTTTCCTTGGTTTCGGTTTATGTTCCCCCGGGCCTCCAGAACTCCACTTTCTCAGACTTGGCTCGTATGCTGCTTGAGCTTCCTGACAGTCTTTTGCTTATGGGTGGGGATTTTAATTCGGTTGTTTCGGGTGATTTGGATCGCCACCCGCCCAGGGCCCTCCCTGCTGCCCAGGCGTGGCTCGGCGGACTCTTGGATACCTTCGGTCTGGTGGATTGTTGGAGGTTAATGCATCCGACACAGTGTCAGTACACATTTCACTCTGGGGCCCATGGGAGTCTCTCCAGATTGGATTATTTTCTTATGCCCGCGGCCCAGACTGCCCGGATTCGAGAGGTAAAGCACTTGGCCCGGGGTATCTCTGATCATTCCCCACTGTGGTTGCTTTTCGACACCGGGATGCGGTCCGCTGGGCGGATCGCCCCTATTAACCCTTGGTACTTGCGAGACCCCAAGATTCGTGATAGCCTTGTTAAGTCGATTGATCAGTATTTTCTCGAGAATGAGGGGTCGGTGTTGTCCTCAGTGTCCCTGTGGGAAGCCTTCAAAACAGTGCTCCGCGGGCATGCCCTATCCCAGATAGTGGAGGCTAAGAGGGTTAAGAATGAGGCGGTGGTGAAGCTGGAGACTGAAATATCGGGGCTGGAGGCGGCTTTGGAGACGGGTGTCACTCAGGATGGGCTTCATGCCCTCAGCTTGAAGCAGTTTGAATATAAGTCTCTTGTCACTGACGCTGCCAAGATCATGTATAGGGAGCAACAGGGTAGGTTGTATGATGCCGGGGACAAGGCGGGTAAACTGATTGCTTGGTTGGATAAGAAGGAGAGAGTGAATCGTGTGGTCCCGGAGCTTCGGGTTTCGGATGGAGTGTGTGTGACTGACCCTGGTGAGATTGTGGAGTGTTTTGCTGACCACCTCCGGGCGGTGAACTCCCCGGTGTCTGATAGAGATGAGGATGACTCTCGTCTCTTGCTGCGGGATATTGCCTTGCCCGGCCTATCCGTCGAGGACCGTGAGCAGATGGATGCCTCCCTGTCTGTCGACGAGATTGCTACCGCGATTCGTTCCCTTCGCTCGGACAAGGCTATGGGCCCCAACGGACTGCCGATTGAACTGTATAAACTACGCCCGGATAAAATCGCACCCTTCCTCCGTCGTATGTTTCTGGAGTCGCTCGAGCGGGGTTCCCTTCCCGACGACCAGCGTCTGGCTACTATAGTTGTTATTCCCAAGGACGGTAAGCCAAGAGACCGATGTGCCTCATATAGGCCTATTTCCCTACTAAATGCCGAACCGAAAATCCTTGCCAAGGTCCTCGCTAATCGCTTGCTGAAAGTTATATGTGATTTGATACATCCGGATCAATGCGGCTTTATCCCTCATCGTAATACCGCTCTCAACTTGCGGCGTCTACATGGCGTCCTCGCTAGGGCGGAGTACTTCTCTGAACCGGACATATTGGTTTCCTTAGACGCCACGATGGCCTTTGATACCATCGAGTGGCCATTCCTTTGTGCCGTATTGGCGAAGTTTGGCTTTGGGGAGGGATTTATTAGTTGGGTGAAGCTCCTCTATGCTGGTCCAATGGCTCAGGTTGTTGTCAATGGGCGGGTTTCTCGGCCCTTCGCTCTCGGGAGGGGTACTAGGCAGGGGTGCCCGTTGTCCCCTCTGCTCTTTGCTCTCGCCTTGGAACCGCTCGCTGCCTGGCTCCGCTGGGAGCCCTCGATCAGAGGGATCCGGTGGGCCCCGGGCTTCGAGGATCGGGTCTCGTTGTACGCGGATGATATTCTTCTGTACCTCACCTCGCCGCGGAAGTCGCTCAATGTGCTTTTTGATGTCCTTACTTCCTTCGGGAGAAATTCGGGTTTGATAATTAACTGGTCCAAATCTTGCGTGTATCCTATCTCCGGTGGCCTTCCTCTCTTGCCGCCTCGGCTTCCGATCCAAACATCTCAATCCAGCTTTAAATACTTGGGGGTATACGTTTCGTTGGATCCGGCGGTCCGCTACGAGCAGAATCTCCTGTCTCCCCTCCGGCGTTTGAGGGCGGATACGGCTCGGTGGTGTAAGTTGCCCTTGTCTCCACTTGGTCGCGCAGCACTGTTTAAAATGATGTCCCTTCCCAGATTTCTTTACGCACTCCAGAACTCCTTCGATACCATTCCGGCGGCCTACTTTAGGGAAGTGGAGAGTTTGCAGAGGAGACTGGTTTGGGACGGTCGTGCGCGTATCGCTTTGGCAAAGCTGACTCTTCCCTGGTATGATGGGGGCATCGCGCTTCCTGACATTAGAAGGTACTATTGGGCCTCCCAGCTGTCTGCCATTAACCATGCTACGTACGCTCCTGGCTCGAACCCGGCATATGAGATGGATAAATTCCTGCTTCCCGGCGGTAACTATAACAGAGCGCTCTACTCTCGATCTGCCGGAAGGACCCTCATGGGCCCTACTAGGATTGCGGTACGTGTGTGGAAGGCGGCGAATGTAGCTGTGGGCTGGAGTGAGCGGTTAACGTGTGCTACTCCTCTATTCGCCTCAGAGCGCTTGGGAAGCCTCTGGACAACGAAAGGCTTTGAGCACTGGGATACGATCGGCATTAGCAGAGTGGGGGACCTATGGGTTAAAGGCGCGGTTAAATCCTTTGCGGCGCTTCAGAGCGAGTACGAGCTTAGTGAAAGGGAGTTCTTCCGCTATGCCCAGGTTCGGCACGCCCTACTCTCGGTCTTTGGGGAGGGGACCACGGTCCCTGTTTCTTCGCCTCTCGAGGACCGTATACTCGACGGACACGTCCCCGACAGTACTATCTCCCTGATTTATAAAAAACGAATAAATAATCGGGCTGATCTCTTGGTGCGTCTTCGGGAGGCATGGACGGGAGATGGGGTTGAGTTGGACGACGAGGACTGGCAGTCTGCGCTGTCATCCCCTAAGGAGGTTGCCATCCCGGCCCGTCTCCGTCTGGTCCAGCTTAAGATTCTCCATCGTGTCTATGTGACGGGTCCCCGTTTGGTCTCGATGGGGTTTTCTGACGACGGGCTCTGTAAGCGTGGCTGCGGGCTCAGTGCCACCTTTCTCCACATCCTCTGGGAGTGCCGCGAGGTGGCGGAATATTGGCGCCAGGTGCATGATGTTATGAAACGAGTCACTGGGGTCGCTCTGTTGCCGGAGGTGCGCCGATGTGTTCTGAATGTGTGGGAGCCCAATGACTATAATGCGGCCCAGGCTCGGTGGGCGGCCCTTGGGAACATGATCGCAAAGAGAGATATTGCGCAGCTTTGGGGTTCCCAACGGCCTCCCACCGTGTCCGTATGGAAGGAGAACATGGACTGGTGCATGTTCAGGGAGAAGACGGTGTATGTGGCTCGTGGTAAACCGGGGGCGTGGGGTAGAATCTGGGGTCAGTGGAATGTGTATCTAGGGACTATCTGTTCTCCCCCCCTGGTGGATACGTCTGATGTTGCCTTGTCCCCCTGATCCTTGAGGGTTCCTTGCTTAATTTGTTCATCTGAGTATAGATTTGGTTTTCCCGTGGCCCCCCCCTCCCTCTCAGACCACCCTAGGGTGGTCCTATGTGGAGTTCCTCTGCTGTGGTTAGACGCCCTTTTAATGTTTTTCGCCTTGCTTTTTGTTTTTCTTTACTTTTGTTGATATTTATGTAAAAAAGGGTGTATCCTGACTTCCCTTATGTGCAGCCTGATCTCCTGTCATTTAGCGGAGCCCCTGCGGGCCAGTCATTGTTTTTGAACTGCTTGAACATTTCTGAATACTAGCGGCCGGCCCAGGTGGTTGTAGGCCCGTGCTTGTACCCTTTTTCTCTGCACAAGAAAATTAAAAAAAAAAAAAAAAAAAAAGTGAAGGAATAGAAACATAATTTCCTTAACTGAGTTGTCAAAGGCATTGATCTGGTTTTACGTTTTCGTTCCTGGTACAATAGCTTCCTCTTGTGGCCAAAGCAAGTGTTTACACATACAAGAGAAAGCGATGTTAAATAAGTTCCTTGCATCGTCCTGCTATTGCAACGCCCAGGCATCTTTAGCCTCCACATAATGTTACTCCTCTAAGTATTCGCTTTTCCTCCATCTAAGCTGCTCTTGAATGAGTCGCTTAGTTATGAAAACGCTGGCTCGTCCAAATCAGCCGACGCAGACATCCTAACACAGACGCTTTACAGCGTCGCTGATGCCAGGGTAATCTGAAGAGGGCTGTTTACCTACAGCTGCCTCTGGACAACATCATTCGAAACACAGCTATAGATTTCAGGTTTTCTTGCTTAATTTGTGTTGCTTGAACCCCAATTTACTTGTTACTTTTTGTGACGTGTTAGACTTAATTTAGTGTTTTATAACTCTGCAGTAATAATTATTTTTGCAGTTTCAGAGTACTGCATGTTCAGACATAATTGCAGTATCAACAGTATTACCGTGGGCTTATCAGGAAATTGTTAATGAGGGCCGTGATAATTATTGGGAACCATCAATACTGGAAAGTAATAAGATCCTGCTGGAGTTTTATTCAAGCATCACCATGGCTGGGCCACCTGGAGCCTAGCACCTAAATGCCAATGAATTTGGATGTAAATTGAAACAAAAGCAATATATCGTGTTTATTAAAATAACAAGGCAAAACACTTGAACAGACTTTCATTAACTTATATTGCACAACTATTCACTAAGCTACAACTTACAACAAAAAAATAATTATTATTAATCACATAGGGCAAACCTAATGCATTTATCAGTGCTTGTTTCACAAGTCACCAGACATCTAAATGGGGGACGGTAGACCAGTACTTTGTGCACTCAGTAGCATCCTTTTTGCACAGAGGCAGATGATGGGTCCTAGCTGATCTCAATTTAATTTCCTTCTAGTGCTTAGCAAAAAAAGTTAGGATTTCCCAAAAAAGTTTATTCTCACTTCAAAGGACACTAGTGAAATCGAAAATGGCTTCTCCTTAAGAATTTCAATATGTGTCAGTAACTTCATTGAACGATAATCGGTTGTACTTGTGATAGATATGCACTGTCCTCCCTCCCAAGGACAATTTAAGATCTTTAGTCTGTCTCTAAAAATACATTTTAGAAGCCATACCCCTACTTTTTAAAACTCGCTGGACCATTATATCAGTGTAAAGTACTGTTTTGGTGCCAGAATTAATTGAATAACACAATTTGGAAGCAGTGTCATTACTAATGCCAGCAAGTTTACTAACAAGAATTGGCAATGCCAACACTTCTGTGTTGCCTGCAGTATCAACAGGAGACACAGGATGGTGTCATTGATCTATACATACAAAATTACAAAGCAGAAATAAATTGTCAGCGCTTCACCAGGCATAGATCGTATTAACTATGGAAGCAGACGTCTGTAGTCAGACGCTAAGAAGCACCTTCAACCACTCCCCACCGCCGTAATGGCCTATTTTCCCATAAAGAAGTATCTGAAGTAATGAGCAGATGGACTTTGTTAGTTTAGTTCTCACGATGAGCCCGCAGAACAATCGGTCAAGCTGGAATAAACATGCATAGTGTGTCTCAGCGGGAAAAAAATCAACAAAAATAGACAACACTAGATTATATTTCTTGTACTTCAGTTTCCTGAACCAAGTGCACAGGTCCCTAGCAAAACCCTCTCTTGCAACGTTTGTCTTTCTTGTTAAAGAAGGCCCCCTTTGGCAGTATCGTGAAATTGCATGACATTTGTCTCTCCTTTTCTTCTTATCCTCTCGCTGTACACCCATGGGTTAGCAATTGTTTAGCGAGTCTGGAACGCCACTCGGATCTGTGGGTGACACATGTGAATTCTTCACCGACTGCCTTCACGTTTTGGAGCTCACACTGTATCTGACACTGTCCCCAGCACAACTAGAGTTCACACCTTTATGGAGCAGTGTGCTAATGCGTGGTCTTGATGTTTGTTTCCCGGCTCTGTGAATATCATCCGCCAAATAGCAAGCTATGTACTTTTCAACCTCTGTATGTCCTTGGGGCCTACAACTACCAAATATATTTGAACCAGCTGAGCGTTGAGTCCCCTTTAGATTTGTCTTTTGTCAACTTTTCTATGGTCCACAAGTTAGGGCCCTGCGTGTGTGTGTATCAAGTCAAACTACGGTGCCAGAATTTGCAGTTGATGCGGTTTGAGGCTCAGTCTTCTGGAGTATCCTCCAGGTTGCCATGTTGGGGGAAATTAAGCCTATTTGCTCCCCTGTGGGGACTACCAAGCGTTCCCGTATCAGATTGGATCAATTCAGTATGCACCTCTTTTCCTTGTACTGTGCCTGGCACCACTAATAAAATGCTGGTCGCCATTGTGAAACTAGTATTATAGTCTTTTAATGTATTATAATTTTGACTTTCAAAGATTTATTTTAATTTGATATAATTTCTCAGTAGTTCTCTCTGGAAGTGGAGGATTTTAAGTGGTACTGTAGTAGAAGCATCCACTGCGTTTTCCCTCACTTTTCTCAACTACATCAATCTTGTCCACAGGTTCATATTTGGAGATATTTGCCCCACTGCTTGAGAAACAGGTTATGACTTTAGTGTAGTCCACCAAATCAATGTTCCTTTCTTGACCACTACCCTCGTTACCTCATGAAGACTGCGGCAAGCCCGATTGGTCATGTCCTTACGAAGGTATACTGTCTTTCATTAGAAACTGCCTTGATCCTAACTGTTTGGAAGAAGGCCATGATGGCGTAGTTTCTTAAAATAAAAAGAACCCTCTGCTGGTCCCCCTCAGCTTACTAATTACAGATCCATTTCACAGAATCATGTGTCTTTTAAAATCTTAGCGAACGCAGTCAACTCCCAACTTTCATACTACTTAAAAGAGAACACCTTATTACATTAATGTCAATCAGATTGTAGTCCACCACACAGCACCAGACCTGGGCTGCTGTCAATGAATGATGAATGACCTTAGAGCCATCTTGGATCAGGGTGGTTTCGCCATCCTGCTCCTACTCTTTGATACCATTTCCCCACTCAGTGCTCTTCTCCCAACTGGCCGACTTTGGCATCTGCAAGCGAGCTCTGAAATGACTATTCATTTTCGTTGGCCAGAACTCAGAAGGGCTCCTGACACCCCCCCCCCCCCCTCCCCCCTTTCAAGTCCACTTCTGTCAAAATCTGGTGTGGAATACCTCGTGGATCCTCCTTCAGTCTGATTTTGTTTAATATCTACAGCTCACCATTTACCACCTTAGTCGAGTTTTTCAGATTCACCATAGTATCTTATGGAGATGACACCCAAATCATTGTGTCTATTTCTGAAAACTGCTCCTAAACTCAAGTCAACTTTAAACTGTTACCAGGTGGATGAGCCTGAACTGCCTTACGTGCAATGGTGACAAGACAGAGGTACTTTTGTTTGATAAATAGTCCTCAGACTGGTCACCATCGTGGTGGCTAAAAGAGCTAGGACTTCCACCCACTCCACTAAGTTTTGTGAAAAACCTAGGTTTAATCATTGACAAGAAGCTCTCCTCTGCCCATATTAGCCATGCGGCTGCTATCTGTGTACCCATACTCTGCATGTTACAGACGATTTTTCCATTGCTTTCAATCATTCTGCAAAACTTTTGTTGAGGCTCTGATTTCCTCCTGTTTGGATCACGGCAATCCATCAGTCTTTATTTGGGCGCTCTACGTTCTTTCCTTCACCGTCTTCGGGTGGTGCAGAATTCTGCTGCCTGCCTTTTTCCAAATATTCCCCCTTAATGACTCTATCATTGCTCATCTAGAAGCTGACTACTGGTGTGTAAACAATCTTTTTTCTAAGATCTAAGATCTGTGCCTTACTCACAAAGCTACAAATAACACCGGGCCTGCTGTATGAGGAATACATTCTCACCCTGTCGTCCCTCATATCCTCTTTGTGCAATATTTCTTAATAAATTCACGGTCCTTAAAATCAAACTCTGCAGATAGGGAGGAAGATCATTATTTTGTCTTTCAGCCAAATATTGAAACTCTCTCCAGTTCAAATCGGGAGAATTCACAGCCTGTCCATTCAGGAAAAAGCTCAGAATCTGGCTTTCTCAATTTACCTACTAATCTCTAGCTGTGGCTTAAAGATGAACAGCACCAGGATGCTCATGGGTAACAGCTGCCCTCTACATTCATTCATTCATTTCATACAAAGGTGGCCACTTTGTGAATTACCAATCTACAAATTCTGTCATCAGGATTAGAGACTCCAACCTGCTGACAATAATCTATGTGAGAAACTCCTCTGATTGAACACACTCATGGTTAGCAGTTCTAAAATTCCAATTTAAGCAAGCTTTTCCAAAGGTATGAATTATATCAGACAAGTTATCCACTTGATTCTAAATCTTTTTCCTTTTTGAATGTGAATAGCTGACAAATTCGAAAAGTAAATGAAATGATAATTACAGATAATAAGAGCAAAGTAGTTTTACTTGAGACCAATTCTCCCCCTAATATTTTAACTTTTTGTGCGGTAATGCAATGTTTTGTGTGCAAACTTTTAATCACTGTGTACACAGCAGCACATTGAGGTAAGCGGAAGGAGTGAGGTATTGCTTTCAAGTGAATATTGCCAGGAAAAAGTTATGTGAGAACTTTTGTTTTTATAAAGTGGTCTTAAATTGTAAATTTTAAAGTATACTTTTCCAATTATATTGACTAAAAAGACACCCATTTTAGTAGTGCGCCTACCTCACTCCAGGCCATTGTGGACATCCTCTTCAATCATGAACGTTTCTTCTACAAATCTTTTATTTCGGATGTGTTAATCTAATTAGCTCAAGGGAAGCAAACAAAGACTATAACACTGAAAATGCATTGGCCTATCTGGTAGAAGTACAGGACTGGAAACGGTGTTCAAACTTATTTGGAGGGAAGTAATTAACTCATCCGAAACTCTTCAAGATTTGCCTAGAAGAATCACTCATCTGAGTCAGAAAAGTTGTTACTTGTAAAGTTTCACATATTTGTCATAAGCACCATAGAACATATTTGTGGACCACCTTAAGAAACAGCACAAATGTTCACAGTCTAAGCTAATGTGCCATAACACCTTCTGTAGTAGAATATGCATTAGCTATGAAATTAATATAGCCAGATATGTTCATCTGAATGCATGCAGTTATGGTTTTTGTATTCAATATGAATTCTCCTGTGTCTCCTGCCCCAGGTAATGTGGCTGCAGAGCATGCCATCATTTATTCTGCTGGCCCAATCTGAAAGACACACGTTAGTGAGAGATTCCTTACCTTAGAATATCCCCAGGCGTCAGACTGGATCCGGAAAGATTTTGTAGCAGTACCCCTGCGCGTCAGTAGGTGGCGTCGTGCGGCTCCGCATCCGTCGCTGGCGTCGTAAGCGCCGAGATGACGTCACGGAGACTACTTAGGCGCCACCCATGCGCGCTGACGTCAGTTCTTTCATTTTCCGCACCAGCAAGCGCAGATCCGGATAGAGCATGTACCTTAGTCACTTTTTGACTACCCTTTTTGAGACTTGTTGTCTCCTTTTTCTCCTTGGTGCACGTAGGGATGCCTGGATTTCAGTCTTGTGGGGCCTGCCGTCGCAATATGTTGGTGGCGGACCCCCACGATGTTTGCCTCTACAGCCTGGAGACCGACCATGACTCCCGGTCCTGCCGGGCCATGGCTCCGAAGGTCTTGAGGGAGCTGCGCCGGAAGTTGCTGGAGGCCCTGCACTCGTCCCAGCGCTGTTCCAGGTCCCGGGACCGTTCCCGTGAACGCTTGCGGGGCCGCAGTCGTCGCTCCTCGGGCTCCAAGTCTTCGCCCTCGGATTCGGGTAAGCGACACCATAAAAAGAAGTCGAAGAAGCAAGTTCGCTCTCCAACGTCCTTCCGTCGGTCCTCGCATGCGGACGAGGGCGACAGGGGTTCAGCTCCTGCGGCTCCCTTGGAGCCTGGGAGTTCCACGGCCAACCTGCCTTACCCGGGTCCGTCGGCGACTCCCGAAAAGGTGCAAGAATTTCTTGCTACCTTGGACTGCCTTTTTAGGCCTCGGGTTCCCATCGGTGCGCCTTTGGGCCCCGCGGTCCCGTGTCCAGATCCTGTGGCGCCGTCAGCGGATCCAGCTTCGTCGCCACAGGATCCTGCGCCGTTGGCTCCGGCCCGACGCCACAAGGTCCAGCGCTTCCGGCCCCGGCGCCACCCACGGCTCCTCCGGCGCCTCAGTGGGTGCCGTTTGTCCCACCCTTGCCCCGGTTCCAGGACCATTTTGTTCCTACCTAGGATCTGCATTGGGACACGGCGCCGGCTCGGCCCGTTTCTGACGCCGTATGTTCCTTCTCCGGCTCCAGCTCTGCTGCTGTGGCCTGTTCCCCATGCACCAGAGGTGGAGGACGACTGGGAGGGGTCCGAGGACCCTCTGGCCCGTCAGTGTGACTCCAAGGGTGGACGACTTGGAGGATGCCGGCGACCTCAACCTCTCTTCTGACCCGGGGTTTGCCTCTACCCCGCCTACCATGGAGAAGGGCGCCTCCTACACGATGGTGCTCCGTCGGGCAGCGGAGGTCCTCAACCTCGATCTCTCTATGGTAGCCCTCAAAACTAATCTCCTCACTGAGGTGCTCCAGACTGTGTCCACTTCGTCGGAGCCCCTGCTCCCCTTTAACGACGCCCTCACTGACTTGGTTGCAGCCAGCCACTGGGGCCCCTGTGGATAAGAATGTCACCAGGCGTCACCGTCCGGCGCCTGGTGACCCTCCTTTTCTGGCCACTCATCCTACGCCTGAGAGCCTGGTCATCCAAGCCTCGATGTCCGAGAGTGCTTTTCTTATGGCCCCGCCGAATAAGGACTAAGAAGCTGGAGCAGTTCGGTAAGAGGTTATTCTCTTCGGCCAGCTTGGGGCGGAGGTCAGTGAACACTGCTTGTTTATCAAGCCGCTATTCCCACGTGGTGTGGGATACGGTTGCGCAGGTGTTGCCTCAGTGTCCTGAGGAGATCCACGCTGTGCTGTCCCAAGCTGTTGCTGAGGGTAAGGCTGCAGCTAAGTTCGCCATTCGGTGTGGTTTGGACACCGCGGACTCACTGGGTAGGGCGATTTCTACTACTGTGACGCTGCGTCGCCACGCCTGGTTGTGATCTACCGGGTTCTCGCCCGATGTCCAGAGCTCGCTCATGGACATGTCCTTTGATGACACTCGCCTGTTTGGCGATAAGGCCGACAGTGCACTGGGGCGTTTTAAGGACTCACACGCTACAGCCAAGTCCTTGGGCCTTTCTGCAAAGAGCCCGGCCACTCCTGGTTTTCGGTCCTTTCATGGCCACGTTCCTTCTCCAAGCCTATGCAGAACCAGCCTCAGCGCGGCCGCGGCTTCCACAGGGGCGGCTTCCACAGGGACGGCCCTGGGAATCGGCGTGGGGGTCAGTCCACTTTTGCCCCTGTTGCTTCCACCTCCAAACCTTCCTAATCCGAGCTTTGTGGAGCACCCCACGCCGGTGGGTGGCAGGATCCGCCACCACCTCCCCCACTGGCCTGATATCACATTGGACAAGTAGGTGTTGCAGATCATCCGCTGGGGTTACTCCCCTCCCTTTCTGTCCTACCCTCCAGCCATGCCACCTCGGTGCCACCGCATGTCGGGGGATCACTTGATGCTTCTCCAGCAGGAAGTCACAGCCCTTTTGGCCAAGGGGGCCATCGAGTGTGTTCCTGGGCCGGATGTAGGGAGTGGTTGTTATTCCCACTACTTTCTGGTCCCCAAGATGTACAAAGGGGGCCTGCGCCCCATCTTGGACCTCCGGGACGTCAATTACTTCCTGCGGAAGGAGAAGCTCAAAATGCTGACTCTGGCTCAGGTCTTGGCTGCCGTCGACCCTGGAGACTGGATGGTAGCGTTGGACTTGCAGGACGCATATTTTCACATCCCCGTCCTGCCGGCCCACCGGCGTTAACTGCGGTTCACGGTAGGCCAGGAGCATTTTCAGCTTGCCGTGCTCCCCTTCGTCCTTACCAGCGCCCCTCGGGTGTTCACAAAGGTGATGGCGGTGGTCGCCGCCCACCTGCGCATGTCGGGGGTGTCAGTCTTCCCATACCTCGACGAATGGTTGTTGAAGGCGGGCTCGCCCCAGGCAGCCGTCAACCACCTTCAGACTACGGCCGACCTCCTGCATTTGGTGGGGTTCTCCATCAATGTGCCGAAGTCGCACCTGAGTCCCTCTCAGAAGCTCCCCTTCATCGGAGCGGTTCTGGATTTGACGCTGTTTCGGGTTTATCCTCCAGAGCAGCGAGTCCGGGATATTCAGGCTATGATTCCGATCTTTCAGCCTCTGTCCCGGGTTTCAGTCAGTATGACCCTCCGGTTTCTGGGCCTGATGGCCTCCTGCATCCTGCTGGTGCAACATGCCAGATGGCATATGCGGGCTCTGCAGTGGGACCTGAAGTTCCAGTGGGCGCAGCATCAGGGCAACCTGTCCGATCATGTCCAGATCTCGGAGGGCACTGCAAGGCAATTGCAGTGGTGGCTCACGAATGGCGATTGGGTCAATGGCAGATCCCGCTCCCTTCCCCAACCGGAGCACACAGTGGTGACGGATGTGTCCCTCCTGGGATGGGGAGGCCACTTGGGAGTGGCGGAGATCAGAGGCCTCTGGTCTCCGGCGGAGTCCCGGCTCCATATCAATCTGTTGGAGCTTCGGGCGATCCGACTTGTACTGAAGGCATTCCTTCCCTCTGTCCAGGGAAGTGTGGTGCAGGTGTTCACGGACAACACCACCGCCATGTGGTATTGCAACAAACAGGGTGGGGTGGGATCCTGGACCCTATGTCAGGAGGCTCTGCGCTTCTGGACATGGCTAGAACATCAAGGCATTACCTTGGTGGTTCAACACCTGGCAGGTTCTCGGAATGCCAGGGCGGACTAACTCAGCCACCGATGCTTGATGGATCACGAATGGTGTCTGAACTCGGACGTGGCGCAACGTCTCTTTCTGCGATGGGGAGAGCCTTGGTTAGATCTATTCGCCACCGAAGAGAACGCGCAATGTCATCAGTCTGCGCGTTGGAATTTCCAAGGGGGCACTCGCTCGGCGACGCTTTTCGTCGCGAGTGGAGTTGCGGTCTGTTGTACGCCTTTCCGCCTATACCACTTCTGCCCAGAGTCACTTTTCAACTCGAGGCCGTCACCCAAAAGGCAAGAACACGGTTTTTAAAAGCAAGTTAAACTTATTTTCTAGAGGTTTTCTCCTGGCCCACCTTTTGAAATGAGTCCACTGTTCCACCATTAGAGTTTCTGCTAAAACCCCTTTTAAACCATTTAATCACGCCAGAAATGAACCAAGAATAGTCTGCTCTGAGCACCTCCCTAGTGTACAGATTCTCATGTCTCTCCTGAAGAGATTGGCTATGGCGATCTTGATGAAAGAGGTTTTCCTAACACAAGAGAAATCAAAGTATATTGCTAACAGTAAGCCTTTGGTAGTCTCTGTGCAGCTAGGAGAGGCGCCATCGGGTGCGTAGACTTCCCATGGGTCTATCCTCTCATCATACTGTGACAGCTGATACAAATGTGAAATGTTCACAACCTCCAATCACTCATTTTTTCGTGAACCTGGCCATGATTGGCTTCAAGAAAGGAACGTACTGCATAGAAAGAGAGGGGATTCGGCATTTGGGTGTGCACTGACCATGTGTGATTGGTGGTGCTTGTGATTCTGAGTTTATTTATACATCACAGAGTATTGGGAACATGTACCATAATTGTCACTTGGAAATCCTTCACTGAAGAGCTAACAAGAGTTTACATCCATGCTCCTGAACTGTGTGTATCCCGTTATGCTGTAAATAAAGCTACCTTTTGTTACCTGCAAATTTGCAAAGTCTGCGTATGGCCGCATCTTTGTTGAAATGCTACATTATTAACAATGAAGTATAACCCTTACAGGGTTATAATCTGAATTAAACCCACTGAAACTGCAACTGTAGTGCCATTAACACTGTGAATCCCAATGATTAAGTAACGTTTTCAGCTCCACAGCTCATTAAATACGCCTTGCAATATGGGAGTTGCTGATATTAACCTGTTTGTAGCATTGGTCACTTCAACCAGATGTTTCTGTAGCAGCACAAAGAAGGATACACTACACTCCCTTCTTCCAAAAACACTAGAGGCATCAGCTTACCAGGGCTGGCCTCTTGGCCAGTGAGGCGGGCAGGGATTCTCAAAATCTGTGACTTTGTGGTCAATATGCCTTGGTCTTTGGACCAAAGGTGAGCTTGTGACCTTTGCCCTGTGCATTTGACCCACTACGATTTCATAGTTGTAATTTCTAGATAGAAGTTCTCTTTGGCAGTATCTGATCTTTCCTACAGTTACTGCTTTTTGGGCAGCATGCGGAATGCTGCATCCCATGTCCCATGGGATGGGAAGGGTCTCAAGGGCTTTACGTGCATAAGTGACTGCTGCCACCAGCAACTAAAGAAGAGGGCACTTGCTGTGTCTGGACCGGTTTGTGAGTCCTGCAATGTTCCCGGATGCTGTGGTGCTCGGAGGTGTTCCAGTTAGGAGTGTGTGTGGGGCTGCTGGGAATACCCCCTCCGTGTTTGAGGGTTCGTTTTCCTGCCACTTATGGACAATATATTCATAGATGTCTGAGTCTGTAGAAGGTGTTGTAGTAGAGCTTTAGAGCACATGAAGTAGAAGCCGTGCTACGGATGGAGCCTAAAGGACTGGAGATGCAGAACTGCCTGTTCCGAATGAAAAAGAAATGTGCTACGTTGATGAAGTGTCCACTTTCACCCCTAGGGTGCGATCATTTGTCCTGTTGCAGACTGCTGCCTCAGACTTGGTGTTCTAAGCATGTTATGGGGGTTCTACTGCATGCTTACTGATGCACAGAGATTTTACAACACTGTTTAATGTTGAGCCCTTTAATTATTTGTCATTGTGGCCTGTGAAGCTGCGTTCTGACATATATAAACTAGAGGTTCTTCCAAAAGTTGCATACCCGTGCTTTTTGTATGTTCAACGTAGTCATGTTTTCAGTTAGTCTTATCCTTTGTTTATGCATAGAAAATTTTAGTAAGGGTTTATGCCAACTGTACGTTGCTTATACTTTTTTTGTAAATGAATATTTGCCCCTTTAAACAGTAAGCACCACCTGCTCATCAGCATAACCAGAACTCGATCAACACATCTATTTGAAATTTTCAGTCATCTCTGTTACATGTCTTAATATTTCACCATTGATTAACAATTTGCAGCACATGGCAATTATTAAAAATATATTGGTGCTTTAAAGTGCCGATGTGTGATCTTTAGTTTGTTGTGTATAATAACTCCTATACAGTAATAGTAGTTCTGCTTCTTCCACATAACATCGGGTACTGCAGGTGACAATATTTCTACTTTTGGAAGAGGTTTCACTTTCAATACATTATGTAGGGTAACTGATTACATTTTAAGAGCCCACATACAGCGCTCTTTCCTTGCTACGCTGGTAATGCCTTCCTTGTGAATATGTTAATGTGAGTACCGTATTGAACTTCTTGAGGTTTATTTAATTCACTGTTTGAGTGCTCAATTAAGTCTTATTGAGGGTTCCATCCTTGTTAGATGTTAAAGTTACAGTGTCTGTTCTTTGAGTGTATCATTGGTTGTTTCCGAGTTGAATGAGTTAAGGTTTATCATATGCTCTTCCAGCTAGGCTGATGATGCTGAAATTCGGTTAAAGAAGGAATTGTTAACGTGTAATTGTGTGAATGGTTGATTCATTTTACTCTTGAAGTGGATATTTATTTTCCTGAGTTGGTGGAGTTACTCATTTTTCATTGTTAAGGGCTACAAGGTTTCCTGGCGTTAATGTGGTTCTATGATTTTTTTAGGGGTTACATGGTGGCTATGTACCTATGGTTAGCCAGGTAATCATTGTGGTTTGAAGCTGAGACCTGTTCCCAGAATTTCAATACATCCATACTTGGCTTTCCAGGTATTGATAAGGTACCACATTTTTGTAGTTCTTTTGGTAATGTAATGCAATCATGGTAATTGTCTTTTGGTGCTGTTGGTCAGTGAAAGATGGTTCTGCGGTGAGACGAGTATTGTGTACTATGCTGGAATATCCATTGTGTGTTGTTTATGTCCTTAATATTTTGATGCTATTTCTGTTTGTAAAGTGTTCCTGTGCTCTGGTGCTGCACTGATCCTTTGTCTTCCTGGAGATGTTGCTTTACTTTTTAGGGTGTCACCCTTGCATTGCTAGATGTTGCTTTGTATTGCTGTACCTATTTTGTTATTTTTTTGTTGTAGAAACTGGAGGTATGTGGCAACCTACAATGTGTGAATTTGTGTACAGAAGGTAGCGAGAGAAAGGGCATTGCGGAGTGTGCGTGTTTTTTAGTTTTTCACCAGGAATATTCTCTATCTTGGTCATTTGGAAGGCAGCAGGGATGGACAGAGCTAGAGTGACGAATTGAAGATACATGCTCTTGGTAGGTTAGCTGAGGAACTACTTACTGCCACCTGAACTGTGTGACACTGTAAGTAAACTGTTTGAACAGGTAAGTTTACCGAGCCTACTTACAGTGGCGTCTGTGGTTGAACGGTACACAACCCATCAGGAAGAACACAGAATGATAATTTCAGAGTGTGAAGATTGGGTTCAAGTAAAGGGTTCTTTAATGCTCCAATAATTCTTTTCCATCAAAATTAACTGGTGCTTTATCTGCCTGTATTTGGTTAGAGCTGAATCGGTAGGTTTGTGCCCAGTCTCAGTCTTTTGCCTATCCTCTTAACACAAATGTTTCAAATCTGAGGAGCTGGGAAAGAAAGGGTGGCTGATTTGCTTCGGTAGGTGCTCCTAATTTCAGGCTAAAATATTTGCTGTCCTTTAAATGGAAATATAGAAGTGCAGGTACTCACTATTAAAGGTACCTGTTTGTTCCTGAGACTTACCTGTACACTTCCCATTAAATGTATTGCAGGAGTTCTGAGAAGTGCAGGCACACTACCTTTCAAATTAAAGAAGTGCAGGTACTCTGTACCAGACAGTACCTGCCATTTTAAAGCACTGGATATTTGGACGTAGTTCATCATCTTTCATGGCTAATCACAAGGCTGTTTGTTATACCTATAGATTGCTCCCCCACCTCTCTCTCACTCTCTCTTTATTCATCTAATAATTCAGTGCCTTTTTTTAATTGAAGGTTAAAACCCACTTCGGATAAAGTTCCAAAACAGAAACAATCTAAACCTGGAAATTTTAAAATTTAAGAGCTCAATGTAACTGTAACTCCCCAAAGTTAGTGATAATAATGAGCAAGCATTGGCAAAGCCAGTTGGTCTCGCCTTTGGGATCTATTGGATTGACCGATTCTTTTTAGCCACGCTGCAGCGGGGTTAAAGGACTAAAAAAAAAGACTTTGACACAGTCACCTGCCTCGTTTTGTGTGTGCCTACAAAATGAGGACTTGGATTAATAACTAAACACAAAAAACGCAGGCCAATGTTTTTTAAAAGTGGTTAGGGAAAGCATACGGAGAGGGCGAAAACAACACTGGCCCAGGAAGGGAGGTGGAAGCAACTTAGAGGTGGCGGATGGGGGGAGGAGAAGCAACAGGCAAGAGAGCAATGTAAAGCGGAAGCACATGGGCGAACAGGCAGCGGGGAGTGCAAGGGTGGGGTAGGGTAAAAGCAATGGGCCAGAGAGTAATGTGGAGCGGGCAGGTGAGAAGCACGCAAACGAGAAACCAACAGGGTGGGGAGTACATGAGGACAAGGGCAACATGAAGGAGTGCGGGGGGAAACCACACAGACATCAGACCATCATGGAGTGTAGGGGAAGAGAAGTACACAAGGTAGACAGCTGAAAAGACCATGCACTCTCGTGGAGTGCTTAACTAGAAAGAAAAAAGGACAGAAGTTGGCCAATCAAAAGCGATGGTAAAGAAGCAGTGCTGCATGATAGGAACAAATACAAGATTGACCAGCTGGGTTATAAAAAAAGAAGCAGGAAAATGTGAGTGACAGGAACTTCAATGATTGGTTAGCAGTGGGCAGACTCCAAGCCTGTGTGCTTGTTAAGGCCACAATATGTCTAGTAACAAACCACACATCAGCGGTCTAGTAGGCAAGACCTAAAAATCAATAAAGTGACAGTTAAATCCCTGTAGTCTACGTCAAACCGGACCACATAAAAAGGGTGTGGCAGTCCTGGCCCAAATTAGCCCCACAATGTTTCTTTTCACAACAAGGTTTGTAGTACTCTGCTCAGGGAAGTGAGCTTCGAAATGTTTCTAGAAGCTGTAACGGTCAGCTCTTCAAGGCTAATCAGATGATCTGTTCAGATTCCGATTTCAAGCCTCAAGCTGTTTTGCAAACCCAGTAGTAAACCTTCCATATACATTTTTTACTCTTTTTTTTTTTTGTAATATACATTTTCCAAACAGCTCTGCACTAATGTACACCAAATTAAAAAGGCGAAAGAAGCAGACCTGCTACGGTCTTCTTGCCACTTTCGACATCATTCCATCAAGCGGTTTCAGTGGTGTCAGTGAACAGATCTCCAGCTGCAGTTGCCATGAGAAAGTACATTCAGAACCAACATTATAACCTCCCCCTCAACCAATGTGCATAATGCTCTACCAGATCGGCCTTAAGTTGGTTAACTATAACTAGAACCTATATTGGGGGGGGGGGGGGGAGGTTGTGTGTGTGTTTGTATATGTACGCGCATGTGTTTAATATTGGGAGGTTGAGGCTTCTTCAGGGCACTTAAAAGTGACAGACCGTTAGAGGAATTCCTTTCACATAAGCCTTTTTGGTGCAGTTTCTATAGAGTGGAGGCTCTAGGCACCAGTGCACATATAGGTCTTCAGTACCTTGCAAAATTACAGGAAGCCTAATTCGCACTTGGTGGCAGTGGTAGAAGTGGGCGGGATCTGAGCGACACTACGCGCCCATACTTTTTAAATTTAAGAAAAACAGTTCCCCAATTTTTTGAGAAAAGCCAACCGTTCCAGGATGGTTAGTTTCGAGAGTTGAAATGCTTCAGCTGAAATATAAGGTGACGAGTCTCCTGGGCTGTAAAACTGAGGGAGGAGCAGGTAGCCAAACAAGTCCTCTTGCCAGGGTACCTGTTGACTAGACATAGAAATGTAAATGTGCACAACTAGTTAATCTTCAAATGTAAAGGGTGCTTGTATTCACTTTAATTGATGGAATCACTTGAAGCTTACTGATGACACAAATTTATTATTTTTCGGTTGTATTGCAAGCAAGTTACCAGCTGAACTGTGAAGTGTGTGCTTTTCAGGAACAGTTATAAGAAAAAAATGCACTATGAACAGTCTGGGTACTTTAAAAATCTATATTTTGGAATCCATTTTTTATCGTAAATCTTTTTGCACATCCTACTCCAGCCTGTCTTCTACTGTGTGTAATGCAAGTTTAAAATATGTCATAGACTGGGACCTTGTAGCACTAAACATACATTATTAGCTATTCTCCACAGCACCAACCAGGGTTCAATTCTGTGGCTCTCTGGTTACACACACAGACCTCTGGGCAGTGCATTAACCAATAGAGGTTTCATAATGTACAATAGTGCATTTCCCAGTGATTAACGCTTTCATTTAATCTGTGCATCATTATTATGGCTCCTGGTTTTATGGTATTTAGTTTTTGAAAATTTCCGTCTGTATTTATCCATATTTATTTCTTACCCATCTTGTTGGTAATCATTCATATTTATTTGTTGTTTATTGAACAGAAGAGATAACTCTTATATTTCCACATTTATTTAACAGATAAAAGTACACAGCCAAAATAAAATAATAAACCCACATGAAAGAATTTGCATAATAGCACACATACATGTTGAAATATGCAGTAATTTAAGCAAATCTCTTTCAGCTTTCTAACTCCCCATTTTGCCAATATGTACAGCTATTGGCCTAAAAGTCATTAATGTCAGTATGTAGAGTCACTCAAAAGACGCCAAATCATCAGTATTTTTCCACTTTTAAAAATAAATACGGACATGAAACACAATGTTTTCTGTCTGTATTTTTCTGTAAAACTCAGTAAAAATGGAAAACGGCGAGCCCTAGTTATTAAATATGTACTTGAAGGTGAAAGACCGAAAAATGTTACAGAATATTTAACTTTTTTCAGCCACGCCTTTGCTCTGCCCCCATGCTCACTCACCCCAACCTCATTTGCGTGCAGATCACAGTTCCCATACATTTTTTATGCACTTCGACCACAGCTTTGTGGGATTGTAGTTTCAAAGTTCTGATCCTTATGCTGTCAGATCCCGCTCTATTGAGCAGCTTTTCCCTAGTATGATAAATGGATAGTTAGTCTAGCGAGACTGACCTGAGACAATTGGTTGACCTGTTCGGGCAGAATACCTTAGTTGAGGTATCTTTGGGACCTTCCATGCAGAGACTGTCTTCTATACACAGTAGGGCTGATTCTCAAAACCTTTTGCACGCCTACATTTTACATAGGCATATACAGACTAATTTGCAAATGCGAGCGACATATCCCTAATATTATATTCAGGATATATGGACATTGGCATCCTCAAATGAATCCGTAAATAGGGCAGGATTTTTGCACCAATCATTTTAGGTTGGGAATGCCAGGACGATGGCCTTTGGGAAACTGATGAAATACCAGTCATAACGTTGTGGATATATAACATTTGTACTGTATTTCATGCCCAATTCAAGCAACTTCTCTTAGAGGCAAAAAATACTCCAGTAAGTGTAAACATTGGTTGTGGAAACTCCCCTTACACTGCCATATGTCCAGGGGTTATTGGGTTAGATATTTAAACTCGTGGGAAAATAATTTCAATATGAATAAAAAATACAAAAAGTTAAAGTACCTTAACCCTTACCATAAACAAGTGGATTTCACACCCGCAGAAAATCTATATTTTAATTCATGAGTTGGTGTACACAGAGACATCTACAATTTTCATGAAGTGTGGCACGTTGGCATGTAGACTAAGCCTACAACTTTATTTTTGTAAATCCAGACCAGTATTTTAATATGACATTTTTTTTCAGTCAGATACCAGTTCAAGGCTATCAGGCTGCTGTGACATGGGCAGAATGATGCAATCCAGTGGTGGCATAGGTAGCATAGTTCTGGGTCCAAAGAGCCTTGAAGATGGCCTAGGTCAGCATCCTTATTTAGATGGCATTTTAGGAGTATGTGCTTGATTTTGTGACTATCAGAAACAATATTTTCCTGTAGATAATTGAAGTTACTTCTGGAGGCTGTGCTGGGTTTTAGAATGATGGTCAGGTTAGGATAAACCTCCGAGGTTGGCCTTCCAGCAGACCCATTGCCTTTAGCCAAGTGACCATGTTGCATTCTGTAAAGTATTCCAGTACAATAAGACTCAGGGTTATATAGGGAACAAAGGTACAGAGCTTAAGCGACCAAGAGAAAGCTTTGGTCACTGCTGGTCTAAGGAGCAAATCAGCCCTGCCTCCGAGGTTCTGGAGTGTGGGAAGCTCTCCTTCTCTGTCCAGTCAATTCAGCAGTTAGCTATGACGTGGGAAACCAAAAACCCCATCCATTCCCTTCTAGGCTTGATTCTAAATAGTGACAGAGACAGTGGTCTTGGGAAACCCAACGAAACCTGTCCTGTAGCCAGGTTCCACGCACAACCATAATTCCTTTCTGCTGAACACTGTTAAAAATACATTTTTAGGTTAGCAAAGACTTTTTGATTTTACTAAAATTATATGTATAATGTACTTACTTGTAGGGTCTTTCAGCCAGCCCTCTTCTTCCATTGGTCTGTTGTGTCATTTACCTTTTTCTTCCACCCACCTAAGTATCAGGACTACTTTCGATGTGTGCTTTTTGAGACCAAAAAATATCTTTGCTTTTAGCCTATGATTTTCTGTTTTTTTAGATTAACGAGCATCTAGCTGGTTCCTCAACATTAAAGTTTAAAAAAAAAAAACCCTGACAAAGCAAGCACTGATAAAGCTATTAGGCTGGCGGCAAGTGCACGACCCTTTTGTTTTGCCAATGCTTGTTAGTTTTTGTGCCTGAGAATGATGCTCTTTGAACTTATGCGACTGAGTGATGCTGGTGAATTAGAATTAGCACCTAAACTTTAGCATGCCGAGACAAGCTTTTTTTTGTGAACAGATTTTGATTATTTCCGCTGCAACAGCTTAATACATAACCATAAGCCAGCTTGTTTCACTTGACATTAGTTTCCCCATATTATTTTCACTTGCTACGAAAGTGATCAGTCTGAATTCTCAAGCGACAATAAATTGATAACATTAATTAAACCCCTCCCACCCTTCCCCCGAGTTATCCTGCTAGTAGAACTCTCGTAAGTTGCAGGGTTATGTGTATCATCAGTTTTCTAGTTGTGTGCGCAGGGTAGGGTGATGCCAGTCTAGTGTAAATGCCGAGACCAGCTTTAATACTGTGTATGCTCGAAGTGATGGGAAAGGATTATGCACCTATCTGTTGCCAGAGATATTACTATTTGTTTCAGGGTATAGAGCTGAAGGTCAAATTAAACAAAAAAAATCCTCTTATTAAGGACACCAAATTCATAAGTTTGTGAGCAAGCATGTATAGTCCATGTTGCACACCAAATTTGCATGCTGTTGCCACAGTCCCTTGACGGG
Organism: Triturus cristatus; assembly: GCF_964204655.1. NCBI lineage: Eukaryota > Metazoa > Chordata > Amphibia > Caudata > Salamandridae > Triturus > Triturus cristatus. The sequence continues at coordinate 502,289,091 of NC_140588.1, read as the reverse complement.
GACAAATACATGTAGCGGGGTGCAAGAATAGCCGATATGTTTGAAAATTCCTGCTCAAGTACATTTTTTCAAACCGTTGAAAGTTTGTCCACCTATAAGGCTTGTCTGGTTGTGCCTTCATTGACTAACCAAATCCTTTTAAACAGGTAGAAGAAGCGCGTGTCCAAATCCATGACCCGGAGCTGAAGAAGATTCTGAACCCCACAACTGCAGACCTGCGGTTCACAGACTACCTGGTGAAGCACGTCGCAGAAAACCGCGACGACGTGTTTCTGGACGGCACCGGCTGGGAGGGCGGGGACGAGTGGATCCGTGCTCAGTTCGCTCTCTACCTACATTCGCTGCTTGCCGCCACTTTGCAAACAGGTGACTTTCCACTTTCAGTGCAGTGTTTTATTTTTTGGTTGCTTAAAATCGTTTAAAAATGTTTTCAGACACAGAATAGGTGATATGTTCCGATGCGCCATATAATTTTGATAGGGATTGGAATTGGTTAGATTACTTGCTGGTAACCTTCGTCACTCTGAGTCTTTCTTCTTCGCTCCTATTCTTAAATCACGAGGAGGGTTGACCCCTCTAGCTAGGGACCCTGAGTAAGACTTTTTATGTGAATAGCTCATCCCACAGTAAGCTCCCTCAACTTCAAAGTTGCCATAAATGAGGAAGAATTTTACTCAGGAGTCTAGAATAAATAAACCCCAGAGTACACGGGACAGAGGTCTTCTGGGAGGGATGGACAGAGGGAGGCTTGTGTAGTCTGGGACAAGAAGCGGGGTATCAAAGTAATGCACATGACCAGAAATAATCCAAGCATCACCTCCTAAATGCCGGACATCTATTTTGCTTACAAAATGTATAAAGCAGTTTATACTTGCAGTATCGAAGGGGGTGGGGGTTCCAGTCCCTCTTTCACCCTCCTTGAGAAAGAAAGACTGATGGACCAGTGTAGTAGTGATGCCACTGTTATGTATTGCTATTATGTATTTCTGGGCATGCGGTAGCCTCGCATGCCCTCATAACCTGTATGTTCACTTACGAAGGGTCCTCGCGGCTCCTAGGCGATGGTTAGGGATTCCAGTGCAGTTAAAGATGGGCTGTGTCTCGACTAGCCGCTCTGGGCGTGCCGTGGCCGATCCGAAGAAATAGACCTATTCGAGACCTGCATGTACCAATCGAGTGTTTCTTCTCACAACAACCAGCCCACAGTTTTTCAAATCTATTATGCAGCAATGCAGGGCACAAATCCTATAAAAAGAAGTGAGGGGTACTGACCAAGTTAGGCAGTATGCAAGTGACATCTTGACGCATGCCATCATAGCACATGACGTTACGACACGTGACTTTCCAGGTGGCATCACAGGAAGTGACCTCACTGGAAGGGACATCACAAAAAGTGACATCAGATACTAAGATCCCACACATATGTTTATCAGGTGTATCATGAGTACATTTAAGTGCATTTTGAGATTGAGATTTGGAATCAGGGTTGTGCCAAAAAAGTGGCGCAATCATGACGCAAAATCTGGGCCTCAAGTAATACATTTTTTCTTGCCACAAAGAAATTTGCAACAAGGAAAAGCAGGGTACTAGATCTATTCTGCTTAATTGGTTGTAAAGTCTGCATTTTAAAAATGTTATGGGGTTAAGGCACCTGCTGCAGTGGTGCCCAGTGTATCTCAGGGAATAATAATAATGATGAGATAACTCTGGAGGTTGACACATTTGTTAGAAAGATGTGTTTTTTGTTTTCCCAAATTTGAATCAAAGTAGTATAGAAGATGAAGTTGTCTCCTGCAAAACACAATCACCCACTGATCTGGAGGGGGAGAGGGGGCTTTTGGGGATTGTTGAACCTCTATTTTGTTGCTATCTTCTTCGGGTTTCTTATTCATGATATTGCTACACACATGGTGTGCATCTTATACAATGGTGTTAGCATAAATGCACCAATGAATTATGCAATAGTGCTTTGATATGTGTGCTATAACATGTGCCAACTGAAAATGCAATAAAATATGTTTAAAATAAAAAAGTTGTCTCCTGCAAAGCACATCTTGTAACATGCAGATCACGGATTTTTATTTTATGTAGATAGGTAAGTGGATTGCTGCTTTGAACACAGAAATCCTTTTGTTGCTTGAAGTTAATAAATTTGACTCCTTCACCTTGTAACCCTGACTGTCTCATGTAACACATCTTCTATGATTATTTATAGAATGGATAATGTATATGTTATGTAAAGCACTCTGCACTGGGATGAGTAGCGCTATAAAAGAAATGAAATACTGCTATTTAACATGTTATTTGGGTAACTACTGGGACAGACCAATCCATCTGACATTCTTATAGTGCATGCACTTATATACAGGGACTGAACAAAGTAAAAAGCATGCATCTCTTAAGTGCCTGTGAAGAGATAACGAGCTCTGTGCTTTTGTTTCCTCTCCGGTGCATTTGCATGTCAGTGTGAGGTTCCAGGCTACCTCCAGTCCAATACTAGATCAAAAGGAGGCCTGATGGCCCCTTAACTTCGGTGAAAAAGAAGCCCCCTCCCTGCCCGCAAGTTGCTGCTGGGAATGGAAAGCAGACAACGTGCAGGAGCAGCTGAACGTGTCCTGGTGTCTAAAAATTACACCGGGACAAGTTCAACATATTTCTGTGGGGCCCAACTTCTTGGCAGGGTGGACAGCGTCCACCCTGTGAAAATAGTGGGCGGGCGCCGTGTACCCACAAGTACCCCCGACTCGTGCCCTGCAGCGATGCCCCGAGAAGGGAACCATACCTCCATCTGCCTTGGATTACGCAATGAGACCCATTAGAGCTTATTTCTATATAGATTTACTGGAGAGGCTGAAAAAGAGTGTGTTAGAATAGCCAATTTGGGAAATCACTGTGAGTGTGATGGGTCTTTTTCTGGGTGAGGTGAAGGAGAAGAACACCGTCTTGCAATAGACGCATGTGGAAGTTGCCAGCCCTGGAGACCATTTATTTGAGTAACAAAGGAAAGATTGCTGTTGGACAGCACAACCAGGCTATGTGCTTTTTCCATTGGCTCAGTTGAGGGGTGGAAGGGTCAGTGGAAAGGGAGTTTGGTCAGAGAAACAGAACCCGTCAGCAGCATTTGAGTTTTCTCTCCCACAGCCAGTTGTTTTGCATTCAACACAGAAGTTGAGATCAGCAGTGTTCGCAATCAAGTGTTTTGCCAGAGTTGTTGTCAAACTTGGTAAGCAGCTGGGTATCGTCAGCGTACATATGAGTTGTAGTGGTTAAGGATGCTAGTGAGAGGGGACATATAGACAGAGAACAGGACTGGTGATAAAGCTGAAACTTGCGGGACTCCACAGATAATGAAAGGAATGTGCCCGTTTTAACCTGATGACTGTGATTTAGAAAGAAAGAGGAACACCAAGGTAGCTCACGTCCATTGGTCAGTTTTGCCAGAGCCACAGAGATGTCCAGAAGGATTAAGGTCTAGTATGTTTTGGTGTAGGGAGCTGAGAAGCTCTTTTCTAATGTTTAGAAGAGTTTCTGATGTGCCCTTAGGAGTTCTGAATCCTATTAAAAGGATTAAAAGTCACTGAGAGGACTATGAGCTTCTAAATGAGAGTAGATTTCTTATTCAACCACTGTTTCAAGTGTCTTGGCAGTGCAGGGTAGCCATATGTCTGGTCTATAGTTAAGAGATTGTTGGGCCCATAGAAGAATTCTTCAGGATGGGTGTGGACGTGGTGCGCCCTAGTGGTTGAGGGATTAGACCGCTGGTGAGGAAGGCATTGATTACATTGGTGATAAGTGGGAGTAGTCCTAGGAGCCCTATATTGACGACTTTGGCATTTTAGGCATCCCTGGGTGGAGTAGCTGAAAGGGCCACAAAGTGACCTCCAGTGGCCACTTACGGGTTACACTTTAGGGAACTCGCTGGCATACTGCATGTGATGGTGAGATACCCATGATGAGAAGTCCTAAAAGTAGGCTGATTAGTTTGGCCTTCAACATCCATACGTTTTAGGAATGAATTTGAATCTGGAGACACTAAGAGATGTAGATTATGAGTCATATACTCCAAATCTTTTATGGCTTCACCAACCTAGTCTGATATTAGTCTGCAGACACCCTAAGACACAAGCCAGAATAGCACACAGACCCTGAATAGTATTAGAAATGTGGACATGAATACTTCTTCGCTGGCGTTATTTGGATTCAGAATCTAGTGCTTCTGTCCAAAGTGCCGCACGGTTGAAAAAAGAACAGGTGTTCCTTTTAATACCAAATCAATTAAGTCAAAACAAGTTCTAGGCACGTGCATTTCAAGTCTACCCTATTCGACTTTTTTAAACTCCAATCAGGATGGCGATTGCTTGCATGCAGTAGATATGCAAGATGAATATGTTAAAATACCCATCTGTGGCCATCTCCAAGCAGTCTTTTTCTTAGGAGCCCCTGTCCTGGCTGAATCAAGAACCTGCATGTCATGTCCTTAACTTTCAGATGGATTACTTCACCTGAGACTAGTGTTTTAGGAGAGCATTCTTAATTCTGGTCTCTTGAGTGCTGGTTGTTCCGTTAGCAGTCCTCTAGAGTAGTGAAGTGCAACTGAAGCTATTATACCAATATGCTCTCTTAAGGTATTTCTAAGGTGTCAGCTGCTCCCATATCTGTGAAGCACATTGGCTCAAAATAATTACTTTTATAGACCCCTGGCCAATGGATGGTCATTACCCTAGACTCATTGGAGTTTGGATGAAAGAAATCCGAAATGTATGCAAAACAGGCAAAATTGTAACCAGTGTGAGCTGTCTACTCCATATCAACATCCTGGACGTCAGTGTAATGTATCTGTCTTAAGATAATTTTTCCTATTCATGCAGTGAAATGAATATGATTAGCAACATTTTGAAAAGATAGTAAATAATGCTCTTCCTCAACGTTTATTGGTAGTAAAATAGTTTATTGGATTGCCTTGCTTAACTATATTGATCTGATGACATTAATAAAATGTTAAGTTGTAAATTGAAATGTATTTGGTTTTGTCTCTTAAAAGTCTGTCTGGCAGGCAAGACCCTTGAAAAAGTTTTTCTAAAAGAGTGTGATGAATGGGTAGTGTAACTGTAGTTCAAGTGACCACTTTTTACTTATGCCACCCTAGTTATTTTTTTTCTTCACTGTTGCAATTCCATTTTTGCAATCAATTGCCCTTTATCAATTCTTTTCTATTCTCTTTCATGTTTCAGATAACGAGAAGGTGCTGTCTGACTATGGTACTGCCTTCGTAGGAGCCTGGAAAATTACACATAACTACAGAGTGTGGAACAGCAACAAACACCCAGCTCTTGCAGAGGTAAATCCTAGGTAAGACTATAAGTGCTAATGTAATGTTGAAATAGGGACCAAGCCGTCTCAAAGTATATTGGTGTCATGGGCAATTACATTTTTGCCCTCGCCCACTTATTTTTACAAGCACCTTTCACAACCACTTCTTCTGCCACCCTGTCCCAAACTCCCAACTTAGTCTCCGACCCTGAGCTCACTTAATTTTAAGAACCCATGACTGAGGTATTTGCCTTTAGAATAAAAAAGAAACAAATAGGCCTGAGACATTGTCACTGTAATTGTGGTATTTCCATTCAGAATAAATAACCAACAGCAAACATAATTCCTTGGGTAGACATCTCAAATATTGCAGTATTTGCATTTATAATAAACAAATCAGGCTGGGCTGCAAAATAAACGGGGTCCACAACTATTATTAACCAGGTTGTCTCGTTTTTCTCTTTACCCTTTCTTGACATGATTTCTTCTTTTTCTTCCCCCTTTATTTTGTCACCAGTTATGATGTTGGTAAGCAACAGACATGTCCTATACTTAAGAGAGAGTTTATTGATGATGAAATGCAAATGACAATGCACCCAGCTGGTGATGTCACAGGTAGCTTCGCCCAGTTATCTGTGATGTACACCCCTGTTAGAAATGGGGTCTCTAGTTGCCAGAGGTACGCACCTTGTCCAAGTAGGGACCACCATCTAGTCAGGGTAAGCTAGATTCACACTAAAATAACCTGTGCTCACCCTCTGGTAGCTTAGCACAGCGCAGCCAGGCTTATCTAAAGAGGCAATGTGTAAAGTATTTGTGCGAGAAAGCAAAAGACACACAATTGATGGACGGAATACAGAACCAATCAAAACATTCACCCTCAGTCAAGAGATCTGGGTTAAATCCATCATTCTTTTGCTCACCATGCCACCCCAGTTTAGACCTGGCCATATGCAAATCAGTCTTTGCCCTGTGCCTCATGGGAACAGTCCTGCCCGAACTGCCAAGCCAGGTCCTCCCTGGACCGGAAACAAGCATCCTAGGACCGGTTTCGGGATTTCACCCCTCTTCAGCCAGCATAGCTTGAATCCAGCGGCAAATTGAGCCTGGGACCCACGTCTGAGCATACCCGGCGCACTTAGGGCGAGAAAGCATGATGGATTTAACCCAGATCTCTTGACTGGGGGGTAAATGTTTTGATTTGTTCTGCATTCCGTCCATTAATTGTGTGTCTATTGCTAAAGTATTTGTGCAACACACACACACACACACACACACACACACACACAGAGTAACACAATGAAAACACCACAAAAAGACTCCACACTGATTTAGATGAATTCTATAAATTAATCAGGACCAAAACGACAAACATCCAATAAGTAGAAGTCGAGTTATGAATTTTTAAAGAATAAAAATAGTTCCAGCGCGTATACGCTGGATCGGGGCAAGGTTAGTAGTTCGGGCTGACCATGAGGGAGCGCAGGCCAGCTACAGGACCCACTCAGGCACCTGTAAACAAAGTACCTTATCCTGTCACAACAGGGCGATGCGGGGCTCAATCAAGCGATGCATCAATGTCGATCCTGCAGTGGTGCGGTGCGTCGGTTCCATTGACGAAGTGCCAAGGCCGAGATACGCTGGTTCCGGCTGCAATGCACGGGGTTTCTCCATGCAAAGGATGCGTCGATCTTTGTAGACTGCTGCTGCGGTGATACGCGGCTCAGCGCATCAGTTTTTGCAGGTGCTGCAGCAGCTTCAATAAGCTGCGCCAGGTTCTACTCCTGCCACTGGGATGATGCATTAATTTCTGCTTACGCAGTCAGCAGATGAGTTGGTGCCTCTGAAGTGCAAATATCTGGGTCGACTTCCAGTGAACCAGGCACAAAAGCAGGGGTAAAGACATTGATTTCTCTGAGTAGCAACAACAGGAGGCAAGCCAACAAGCCCTTGGAGAACACTTTAGGGTGCAAGTTAGAGTCCAGATCTCTCTCAGCTGGGTCAGAGAGCATCGGGGCAGCACAGCAGAAAAGTAAGCCTTCCGGGTCAGCAGTCCATCAGATTTGCTGTCCTTGATGCAGCACAGCAGTTCTTCTGACAGAGTCCAGTTGTAGGTCCAGAAGTGTCTGATTTAGTGGAGTAAGAGACCCAGTACTCTAATCCAGATGTGCCTTTGAGGTGGAGGTGACTTCAAAGAAGGGTCTTTGAAGTGTACAGAAGCCCTTTCTTCCCATCCCTGGCTCCAGACTACTAGTAGGAGGTCATTAGCCCTTTGTATGGAGAGAGGACACTACCTATTCAGTTGCAAGTGTCAGCTTTTTCCTCCTTTCCTGCCCAGGAAGGGCCATTAGAATGCAGATGAGTGCTCAGAGACACCTAACTTTCCTATGTTTGTGGCTATCTAGAGGGAATGCACAAGGACTCGACTCAAATGCACCAGTGATGAATGTGAAAGACCAGTTATTGTAGCCCCGCAAGACACTATTCAATGTTTAATTGACATAGAAGTATTGCTTTTGGGTTACTAACAATCCCATAAAGGTATTGGGCACCGTGGTAACAGTCACAAACCTTATTTTGTTATTCACAGTCTCAACAACACACACTGTACTAAGAATTAACACTTTTATGTAAAAAGAATGTATTTCTGCAGAAATAATCTGTTTCTCAGTACATCTAATACAACTACTCAGGATATTATGAAAAAAGGAAGAAGGCCTTTTATAAATAATGAAAATAAGATGAATTTTTTCTCCATGTTTTAAAATGTCATCTAAAACGTAACACCCTGCTGCGTATTTCTATGCACTATACTAAGAGAGCATGAAAAGCAGAGCCACTTGCAGTTAAGAGTTTCTTAGGGAGAAGAGTAGGCACTGCATTCCTGGTTGAAGGCAAAGGCTATCTTTATCAGCAGAGGTGTGAAGACCGTGTTCCCTGCGAAGGGCAAACACCCGCTGCGGTAGCAGTCAGTCGGTCTTCCTCCAGGACTCAGCTTTATAAGCTTCAGGCGAGATGTGGCATTTGCAAAGTGTACTGGCAGTAGTTGAGACCATCCGTGGCAGAATATTGGGTGATATTCTGAGCGAAGGGCCTCTCCTAATACGTGGTTAAGTGGTTGTAGTCTGTATATACTAAATCTTATCAGAAATTGGAATATCTGTCATAAGTATAGCAACACAAAAAGATGAATGGAATGCTGAACACTGTCAAACATTCACCCCCATTGGGTGGGAGTGTAGCCAGTCCTTGTCGACTAGCGCAGGAGTACCTGACTTTAGTTTTATGACAATAGTCATAGTTGTATTATCAATGGGAACTAGCCTCAAAGGGCATAGGGATAGTGTGTTTGTACGGAAGAAAGAAATATTATTTATTTTGAAAGCCCTCACCCACCAACCTAGTTGGTGGCATGCTTCATCATCGGTCTCCACCCGGTGACACCGAATGTGTCCCGGGTGTGCTTCAACGCCTGTTTACAGCAGAGCTGGTTTCGTGGTGAATGAGTGTGCAGTGATAGCGTGTGCGTGTGCGTGCGCATTAAAAACTGTCCTTGGGTCCCAATCCCTATACTAGGTAATTTTATTAGCGGGCCCTTGGCAGTGTTAAAAACAAGGCAATGGATGTGTTGTGGACATCCGATGCATACCAAGTAGGGGCTGACGTGGGAACCGAGCTTCACCCAAAAGGCGCGTCTAAGCCGACCCCAATACCGGATACTCATGAAGCTTTGCTCTGATAATCTCAAGAGTACAAAGCAGAGGGGGAAGCACCCACTTACCCATATTGCACCTTAGCGAGTGCAACACATAGCGGGTCACTTACATTCAATTCCTGACCCTGCCTTTTTAAATCACTTCACGAGCACTTCACACACTTACAGGTCCTGAAGAAAGCCAGCTCATTCCCAAGGCCTGGCTGAAACATGTTGACCACACAGGATGTGGGAGACCATAGATAACTCCACAACACATCCATTGCCTTGTTTTTAACACTGCCAAGGGCCCGCTAATAAAATTACCTAGTATAGGAATTGGGACCCGAGGACAGTTTTTAATTCACACTCACACGCTATCACTGCACACTCATTCACCACGAAACCAGCTCCGCTGCAAACAGGTGTTGATGCACACCCGGGTCAAATTCGGTGTCATCGGGTGGAGCCCGATGATGAAGCATGCCACCAACTAGGTTGGTGGGTGAGGGTTTTCAAACGAAATAATATTTCTTTCTTCCGTACAAACACACTATCCCTATGCGGCGAGTTCCCATTGATAATACATATATTCCAGGGGAAGTGAACAAGCCCTGCTGTTCCTCCCTCTCCTCTTGATACCTAAAAGTCATAGTTAACATCTTGAGAAAGATTTTCTTTCTTTGTGGCACTTAAGATACAGAATAATATGGTATACATCTTAAGTATCATTTGACTATTGGAGGCCTGCAGTGGCTGGGTCACCGGCTGCTGCGGTTGCTCCTTGCTTGCCACTCTTTCTCTCTTCCTGTCCGTAAAGGTCTGGTATGGCTCCTGAGTTGCTTGTTCGTTTCAGCTTGCAGGTAGGCTACTGAAACAGGTTGCAAGGAGCAGTAATCAGTGTGGCACACTGGTCCCCCACTTGTGAACTCTCTCAGCACCAGCGAATGATGATGCTGATCATTCGGCTTCAGTTGGTTGGAAATATGGTACTGAATAATAAATGATTGTGCCCCACATGCCTAATCACCCACTGCCACAATTTAACCTTGTGCCAACAAAGCAGCAGAGCAGCACCTGTATGTAAGCCAACTTCCCAGGTCATCTCTGAGGTGGTGATAATGGTTGTGGCTAAAGCCCTGGCAGGCCCACAGGTTCACGGTCATTGGGAACTGTTGGCGTTACTCCTTCTCATCAGGCTGCTGTTGCGTAGGAGACCGTGAGGGATTCAATGCTGCATGTGTCTCTAGGAGAAGATGCATTAGGCAGATGACTATGTCACACCTACAGAGTGCCCTCTTCATGAGCAAAAGTATTTATCCTTCAAAAAGAGGAGCAGTAGTGAATGGCAGGTTGTGATAATTTAAATGTGTTGATTTCATAACTACTTGAGGTATATTTGGTAAACAAAGGATCCCACTAGAAGGTGAATCTACCGTCTGTAAGATCTAGCCAGGCTGGATTGTTTCCTGTGCAACACAAGTTATAATCACAGGTGGGGTGAGAATGGTCAATTACAGTATTGAGGTTGTGCCCTCCTCACAGAAGAGCTGTGTAATCACTGGTGTTAATGCACCAAAATTAATAAGATAGTGAAACTGATATTACACGCATTGTAAACATTTATGATGTCATGGTAAGTACAGCACGCAATATTTGAGTCCTGTTCATACTGCCAGTGATCGCAACATAACCTTTGTCTCATCTGACTTCAAGCAAAGTGAAATCACATTTCCAGAGTGACTAAAAGTGCCAATATAGATCATACTAAAAGAAACCTCCAACATGAAGCAAAAAATTAATACAATGACTTCAAAACATCACTGAACTAGCGGTTAATACTTGCTCCAATTTATTCCCGTATTTAGTGCCTTGCTCATTGTACCCATAGCGCCAATATAAACTACCTCCAGAAAATATGCTATCTGTATTCAATGTGTCAAAGTTCAGATACGTTTATAATGTTGACATTGACTATGCAAATTCATGGTACAATAAAATCGAATCTTATACTTTTATATAATAGAGAGTATACTACCATTGTATCCACATTCATATCTGCCCTTTATGCCTTCATCTTTGCGTCTTGTGTTTAATTTTTTTACTTCTGTAAGTCTCCTCCTGTGCTTCCCCATTCCTCTTTTTTGCTTCCCAAGTCTCTTCTAGTATCCCCATGTTTCCTATCGTCCCATAGTACACCATGTCTCCCCATTGGCTTGGAATATCTGTCGATCCCCATATCACTCTCTTGTTTCTCCATCAGCTTTTCCATATTTCCTAAGACCTCCCAGTTCTACCAATTGACTGTGTAATGCCTCCTCTGACTTCATATGTCTCTTTCTTATCAACCAAGTCTCTATAACATTTGACCTCCAGTTCACTAACAAAGCTCTACACGACTCAGCATTGGCAAACCATGCCCCCTGTTAATGCTCAGTGCCAGGTGAGCCCTCCCATTTCTCTCACAAAACACCTACTTCACCTCATGAGGCCCCCATGTCTCCAACTGCGTCTCATATCGCCTCATCAGTTTAGTGCACTTTTCCCTGCAATCCCCCTTCTCACCTCTGTGGGGGTTGCTATCAGCAGCCATGCCTACCCCATTAGCTTTTCTTTCAATCCCGCAGACTCCTATGTTTTCCTCAGCATCATCCCACAATTTTGCAGAGGTATTAGCTGAAGTTGGCTTAGCTGGGTATAACCTATTACGGTTGGTTAAGTGAAAGAAAATAGCAAAGCTAATTGTACACTTTTTTAAAACAAGCCTTTTTTGAAAACTGGAGGCTGTGCAATGAGCTTACACATCCAGATGATAATAATACAGCTAAACACATACTTTTGAAATATGAGAGTCGGATTGTTAAGCCACTGCAGGTGGTAAGCAATCCAGCGGTTCACAAGCAACAACAGAGGGGTAAAAGGCACAAAATAGTTTATTAATTCCTGCAGAAAAAAGAGGGAGCAAGAGTGAGGCTAGGATACATTGTGAAATATTAATCTGGAATGAATACGTGAACCAAGATAGTGAGGAAGAAATGTACTCATTTTTATTGTATGATAACCGCATGCCATATATGGGAGGAAATGCTTGCTTCTGTGATTTACCACTTCATAGAGAATAGTATTCCAACATGCAGTATTCTCGGCTGTATTTTAGTTATGTATTCTGTCCACCAGTATGGATTTACAACAGGTAGTAAATGCTGCCATGGCTCAAACCCATCAATGGTGGAAGTACTGCTGATAAACACACATCCTTTCATGGCAAGGTTTTTCACTAAGGATAAAAATATACTGTTGGATGTAAATAATGCAGCTGGACAGACATAAAGAAGAATTATAGAACCCCTGTCGCAAACACTTCTCCACTTTCATTGCTTTAGTATAAAGTGTACTATAAGTTATTTACCCTTTTGGTAATGACAACTAGGTGTCTGTTTGTCCCAAGTAAGAATTTGAGAGCTGCTCTTCTGTACCGGAAGATTTGTTTGTGTATTTAATGTTGCCTAAAGTTTTACAGTTACCGCTGGTGGTTCAATGGAATGAATTTAACCACCTAATGTTATTGTCTTCTTTCCGTGAAGGATACTATCTGCAATACGTGCTGTTTTTCACCTTTAAAAATTGGCTTTTGGATAAGAAAAGAAAAGGGAACAGTACCTCTACTTTTGAAAAGATTAATATACTACCACTTTTGCAATGTCTTCAAATAATTTCATCAAATGATTTTATGAGTTTATAGAACAAGTGTTAGCAAGTTATAGAAATGTAAGTAGCAGATATGTTTTACACTCTGCTTTACACTCAAAGTAAACTGGCCCATGTTATGTGTCTCATAAATTAACAATTTGGCAAGTGAATTATTTCAAATGGTACAGAGACAATTACTTCGAGACACTTCAGTGACTTGTCTTACAGACAGGAGAATAAGAGATCTACATGAAAATATAAAACACCAAACTGATAAGTAAACCAGATGATTAGAGATTGAACCCTGAGTTTGATCATCACAATTAGCTCCACCTTTGGGAGACTCCAGGGATGGAAGCATCATTTGTGTTCCACTGCACTATATGCCCTCAGACATAACTAAGATCATTGAGAATTCACTATCTGACTGTACGTCCGGGACAAATGGTATCCCCAAGCTCTCTTCAAACCAAATGCATCTTCAAGGGTAAGTTTTCTGTCTGTGATGTTTAACACCGTGTTAGCTGAGGGGGTCATTCCAGGCAGCTGGAAGGAGTTCAATTATTTATCCAATTTTTAAAGGAGGATCGGCCTTGTTGCTGAATAACTATTGCCTAATCGCACTGCTGGACGTAGATCTCAAATACTTCTCTTCACTGCTAGTCTATGAGATCTATCTGCGTGGGCACTTGAAACAGGTAGATTGCCCCTAAACCATACAGGGTTTTCAAAGAGCCATGGGATGCTCTCAAACCTGATGGCAGTAGGCCTCATCATGAGAAGAGCAAATGACACCCGCACACCGCTGTTTCTGTGTTTTGTTGATTTTAAAGCAGCATTCAATCATGTCCCACAGAGCAAACTGTGGGAAAAGCTACAGCGCTGGGGAATCCCGCCCAACCAGTTGCAGGGTATTAGGCTGCTTTATACAAATACTTGGGTCAAGATTATGGTGGGAGATGCTACTCATCTACCGAAAGAAGTGAAGATATCGGTTGGACTTAAACAAGGGTGTGTTCTTGCATCGCTTTTATATAATTTGTATATATCAGACCTGTCTCCTGCCTTGGATGAGATGATCTCCCACGCCCCCAGCCTTGGCGGCCTCCCGCTATCAAATATTCTATATGCAGATGACCTGCTGCTTCTTAATAATTCCAGAGTAGGATTACAAAGGCTGATAAATTGCTTAGTGGTATATGCTGCAGACAATCAGTTAGAAATTAGCCTGAAGAAAACCAAGCATCTCGCTAAATCAGCACATTTCCAAGAAGAGCAGATGGCACCTTAACCGAACAACAATAGATGAGACATCCAGCCATGTTTACTTTGGGGTTAAGATTGACTCAAGGGCCTCGTTGACCCCACAGAAAGGAACCATTAAAGGGAAAGCGCTGGCCTTAAACTTTGCCTGTGCAACTGTAGCGAAATCCCTCCGGGGCATAATCTGAAACTCCTGGCCACAGTTATCAAGGCAAATTTATTACCAACCCTCTCGTATGAAGGAGAAATTGTTCTGGGATCAAACACCAGCCTGTTGGACAATATTACAAAGCAGACTTTTAAGCAAGTCTTCTAACTATCAAGATCGGCATCGCCAGCATAAGTCAGGCTTGAGTTTTCGTTGGTAAAGCAAACACTCTCCAGACTGGAGCATTCATAAAAAATGCTGTTTCAAACTGAGGAATGCAGCTCTATATTATGACGTCTGGTATGAAATCAATCTCCAAAGAGGCAAGGGCAATTTTAAAAGATATCTGGAGGAAAGCATTGAGAAACTTGGCTTGGGTGAGCTCTGGCAGTTGGACAATAGCAAACAAGTGTTCAAAAGAATAGTGAACAAAACCATTAGCCTGCAGAGCTGACAGAAAGATAAAGGAGCAGTAGACTAACAAGAGCATAGGTGACTGGTGCTAAATACATATTATGATCGAAAGGACCTGGCCCTCCTTGAGGCCGCCTACTCTCTTAAAATCAAAAAGAAGTTACTGTCCATGAGATTGGGTGTGTTACCGACCCTCAACTTTAAACCCAAATGGCAAGGCGATGGGAAATGGGGGGATATGATGTGCGTTTATGTCTCCAGATAAAAGAAACGCTTCTGCACAATACTTTGCCCCTGCCCCCGCTTAGGTCTGCGGCAGAGGGCTCTACTGCATAATGAATTCAAGAGCCTAGGAATCAAGACCTGCAGATCACAGAATTAGTCACTAAACCCAAGGAATATGATGCTCAATATTAGACTGTTACAGTTTATGGATGTATTCAAGAGTCTTGTAAAATCCAAGACGGACACTTAGGGTTCAAAGTGCCAGTATGAGGTGATAGGGGGGGAGGCAAGAGCGAAACATTTCCTCCCCTGTTTTCATTGGGACGAGGGTTTTGGACACCGCAAGCTTAATTGCACGCTCTCCTGTGTAGACGAGTCATATGTCCTGGCCAATGGCTGGTTGCTAGTGGAATCTCAATTCCCTATCCAGCCTTGCCGTGGTTACATCTAAAAATAGGTGTCAAGAGTAAAGGGGTTTAATTCCCTACCCTGCTTAGAAGAAGCTTTGGCCACTGCAGGTCTAACACTACACCTTTTAGCGCAGCTTTGCCACACACTAAGGCCATGGTGGGCTGCTAGGGGTATGGCAATCCCCTAGCCCTCTTGCTGCATACTAAGGCCTCGGTGGGCTGCTAGGGGTATGTTAATCCCTTAACCTGCCTAGTTGAGGTTTTAGTACACGTACATCTGACACTTTATGTATAGTTGTCACCTGATTTGAATAGGCAATGGATGGGTGTTTAAGGCGGGTGTGCCTGGATCGACAATACCCCACAGCCTGATTATGATCTTGGGGACTACATTGCCTCAGGACCATGGGCAGGCGCCACCCACATTATGGGTTTTATCTATGCAAGCCTCCTCTAGCCTCTTTTCGGGTGAATGAGGTTTTTTTTCTTGAAATGCATTGTTGGCTTATATAACTGGATTATTTTTTAACTGGAAATGTAATGTTTTTATACCACTTTTTAAATTTTGTAAATAAGTTAGATGCATACTTTGTGCATGTTTATGGTTTTAATTAACTAATAAACTACGCCACATATTAGTATAATGGCAAGTAGAAGTCTCTGGATGGTATATTTTTCAATTGAATCTTTTATTGGTCTAAATATTTCATAGTTTGTCCAAAATATGTTTTCTTTCACTTAACCCAGAGCACAAGCAGGTTACCTGGCCCACAAGTTAATGTGATTGTCATTTGGTTCATTACACAGACTGTCACCTAAATGTGTCTACATTAGCAGCATGGTAGGTCCTCATACTGTCACAGATCCCAGTGTCCATTTGGATGCACCCTAAAGAAGATAGTTACTTCAACCACACTCAACAGGTTGCCCCTATTTTTTAATATGTAAAAAAGATTGACAAATGTTTTATCTATTACTCCTCTAACAGATACTGACTTGCATAGTGTACAATAAGGAATTGTGTACCTGAGAAATGCTTAATTAAGAAAAGTAATTTTGCTGAAACATAATTTTTTGTTCCCTATTTGAAAAAATCATGTTGACAAAGTGACTCATTTTACATTTACACAATAAAAAAAGTAAAATCAGACAAACTAGTGTCTCTTAAGATTATTTTCTTTATTTTCCAGCCATCCGTTCCAGGGACAATACAGTGTCTCAGATGTCAAACTTAGGCTGTCACAGTAAGTGTTAATCAGTTATTATGTTTAATAGGACATTGGTGCATGTTATTTTATTTGATTCATATAGGTAGTAATCTAATTACAATGTAACACGGTTTTGGGGCATATCAAAGAGGCAGAGCTAAATAAAAAAGTACTCCTGTTTAGAGTTGGCTACTTGGGCTTCACCTCCTTCTTACAGTACTTGTTCGCAGTCATGGTTGAACATTAAACAAAAAATTAGGTTTGTCTTTGCTTTGTTTATTAAAAATATATATATATATTTTAGGAGTTCAGGTGAATGATTGTAACTGAAGTCAGCTTTCTGTGTAATCTAAACTTCCTACTTTGTTTGTCAATTCCCCCTAACTCTCGTGGATAAATACATCTTTTGCCATCATTCTACTCTGGACCTTCATTGCTATATACCATGTGGTTGAATTCTTAAGGTTATACGCTCTTCAATGAGCACTGTACTGACTGACAGTATCATGGTAACCTTGTTCCTGAAATCCCATACTGCCAGGGTTCTGTTCTTCCTAAATTTCAGTTATCTGTGGCTAACTAGTAGTAGTTACAAAGGCAGCCTGCCCCAAAGGAACTGATTTAAAAAAAAAAAAAAGAAAAAAAACCTTCAACACTTTTGTGTTGTTTGAAGAATCTGCATGAAATGTTCCTCGTCTGAGTCAATCACATTGACTCAATCCTCAAAAGTTTTATGATGATCTGGCAAGGTGAGCAAAGGTTACATAGAGGGGACTCTTAACATGCTAAATCCCATGTTAATTTCCATAAGGAAAAAAACTGTCACACCTCTAGCTCAAACCCCTTGATAGATTTTTCAGAAACTTTTGATAGGTGAAGCATCCTTTTCCAACTCACAATTGTTTTTTTTTTTTTTCGTTTCATGAAAATCCATTCCCCGTTTTTTGCACACAAAAAAGCAAAAACATAGTGTTAAATTACGAAAGAAAATAGAGATATTTTGATAATTGGAATTACCATCTTGGAGTTGCAAAAATGAACTTTTTAAATTTGTAAAATGCAGAATCTGCTGATCCAGAAAGGTCCACAAATCCTTGCAATCTTAATGGCTGAATATTTTTGTAGTAGCCGATTATGGTATTTTTCAAGTGACTTTTTTTTTTTTTTTTTACTAACCAAATTTTTTTCAACAGACAAAATTGGTATTGTAACCAATTGTAAGCATAATTTCACTTTAGCTGTAGATTTTTGTGAACTTTTGAGGTTTCGCCCATGCGCATTGAGAGCTAGCCCCATGGGCCTTGCGTTTAAACCACGAGTGGCCAAGCATCACTGTGCACATGGTTGCCCATGCGAAGTGGGGGTTATTCAAAGAGTCTGTTGTTTGGCCTGGCCCTTTGGGCATCCCTTCCCCGGGAAGGGTTTGAATCTAAATCACTCCCGAGCAATGAAAATCGTTTTTCAAAATGAAAAACAGACGACGCGAGCAGCGAAGTCCGAGAAGGAAAAGGAATAGAGTGTAAATGTAGAAAAAAGACTGGTAGCAATAATAGATGATTAACAAAAATTGCTGAAAATGATGTGAACAATTGTAAATCGCATAAACAAGTGAATAAGAAGAGGGAAAAAGGGTAACTACGAGGAAGTCGAGAAGCATAAGGGGGAAACGCCAAAGAGGGAGAAAAAGAAAGCCAGAAAAAATGGGGATTACAGGGAATAAAGAAGAGAGTGAAGAAGCAGTGGGGTTGAACAGAAGGTAAAGGAAACAATACTGTTCACAGTCAAAGAGAGCTGAAGATATCTAGGGGAGGTCAGAATTCATAACAGTTCAATATGCACGGTGGTAGTGCGAACGTCTAAAATGGTCAAAAGATAAATGATGAAGGAGTATTATAAAAAGCAGCTGAATTCAAGTCTTTCATTAAGCCCTTTCGGGTGGAGGGCATTCAATCTGTGTATCCAATAGAGTTCACGTTGTAACAAGAATTTCTTATTATCTCTTCCTTCAATGTACATGATTGTTTCAAGCACCATAAATCGTATTTGACTGACATTCTGGTTCATTTTGGAAAAATGGGTGGCTACACATGATTTCATATTTTTAGTCCGTATGTTGCTTCTATGTTCAGTTAGTCTTATTTTAATCTTACGTTCCGTTTTGCCCACATACAGTAATCCGCATGGGCATTTAAGTAGGTACACTACGTTGGCAGTGTCTCACGTGGCATTGACTTTCAATTTAATGGGGGTGCCTTGAGTGGGATGAGTTACAGTGTTACCTTTGATAATGCTGTTACAGTTTCCACAGTTGTAACACGGGGCTGTCCCCATGTAGGTTGTACCTGGTGCGTGCGGTTCCTTGTTTAGCAATTGTTTCAGATTCTTAGTACGTTGGTAAGCAAATATGGGATTAGCTTGAAAGATATTGTTGAAATCATGTTCTGTTTGGAGCAATTGCCAGTGTTTGCAAATGGTGTGCTTGATTTTGGTACTTTGGATGGAGTATTTGGACACGAACACAGCTCGTTCCTCCGTAGCAATAGACAAAAGTTTTGTTGTTAGTAGTTGTGATCTCTCCTTAGATTTAACTCTATTTTCTGCTGTTTGTATGATAGAATGTGGATAACTTATTTGTATGAATTTTGTTTTAATCTTCTGACTATCTTCTTCATACAGTGTATTAGAAGATGTAATGCGTTTAACTCTGAGTAACTGAGAGTACGGCAGGTTTTTTAGACTCATTTGATGGAAGCTGTTAAAGTGGAGATAGTTATTGCGGTCTGTGGGTTTGGTGTAAACTGAAGTCACTAGTTCATTATTGACAATTTGTATATTGATGTCCAGAAATGCTATTTGCGTCTTGCTCATATTGTGGGTGAATTGGATTCTCTCGTTTACCTGGTTCAGCTCACTTATAGCCGAAAGTAATTGAGTTTCTGTGCCATTCCAAATCAGGAAAATATCATCGATATATCTGTAATATGTGATCAGGTTGTCTTGCCACTGGATGTTCGATAGTATTTGATCGATCTAGTTCGAATTTATGCATAAACAGATTAGCATAAGCCGGAGCGGCACAGTTTCCCATGGCCACTCCAGATAGTTGAGTGTAGAATGTATCTTTGCAGGTAAAGTAGCTGTGATGTAGAGTAAATTGCATTAACTCCATCAGGAGTACTTGTAGGTCCAAATTTTTGTCACTGTTAAGCAGAAACGACTCCATGGCTTGTAATCCAAGGTTATGGGGAATTTAGGTGTACAGCGAGTTTACGTCGATGGTACAGAGAACGAACTGCTGATCTTTGTCCAGGTTAATGTTGATGATCTTTTTAGGAAATCCGTTGTGTCTTGAATGTAGGAAGTCATTTTTTGGACACTCGTTGGAGATGTTGGTCGATGTATTTGCCGATCGGTTTGTGTATAGAATTCCGTGTGCTCACAATGGGTCTTAACGGTGGCCTGGTCGGGTGTGTATGAATTTTTGGTAACATATAAAGATATGGTGTTTGTGGATGTTCGTTGGTCAAGAATTTTTTGTCACGTTCTGTAATGGTTCCCATTAGAAGAGCTTGGTCAAGGATGGTATGTGACACTTTGTTGAATTCCATTGTCGGGTTGGAGAGTAGTTCCATGTATAATGAGTCATCATTGACATGTTTCATCAAGTTTTCATTATAGAAGACCGTATCTAAAATTACCAAAGCTCCTCCTTTATCTGCCTTACATAGAGTAATTTCATCATTAGCAGCAACTTGTGCAATGGCATGTCGTTCTTGAGTAGTCAAATTGGATTTTCTGTGAACTTTGTTCTGGAAAATAGTGTTTACGCCTTTTTGTACCATAGTCTCAAAAGTGTCAAGCACTTTGTGGCTCAGGGGTGCCATAAAAGTGCTCTTGGGTTTTAAGCCTAGTAGAGTGCCTTGTTCTTCTCTTGGTTGTGGTTCCATAATGTTCCTTTGTATGCTTTCAGTTCCTCACCTCTATGAACAGGAAGTGATCATCTTTAGCACCATACCTCTTTTACTCTTTGGGAAGAAGATTCACCTGATCATTTACCTAGGAGTGTGACAGTTTCTCTACTCATTGCTATATTACTCCTTTGGGCATCCCACCATGTGTGTCTAACCCCTACTGCACATACCCTTCGGCCACATTTTGTGCCCAACCTCCACTGGTGGTCAACCCACACTGCCTTTGGCCATGTGCCTCAAGGGTTGGCTGGAGGGCGTGGCTTTCGGCCAGGGCCTGTATTCAACCCACCACATGCAAGCATCTCCCGCTGCACATGGTATTTGGCCATGTGCAGCAAGAGTTGGCCACAGACCCTGGAATTTGGTCAAGTCCTGCTCTCAACCTTCCACAGGTGGACAACCTCCACAGTGAAAAACCTGTGACTGCACACAGTGGAGGTTTGATAGCAGAGCCTGGCTTTCTGCCAAGACCTGCACCCTTACCCTGCTCCTATCCCTCCTTTACTACAGGGATTTTGACCTGTAGTCTAAAAAAACATTTGGTGGGTGTAGGGGGTTTCACTGACCTTTATTTGGGTTCCTAAACAGTGTGTGACTCGGAGGATGCAACAAAGACCCACAAGTCCTCTTTGAGGTTGTGAACCCATCTTATGGGTCTGCGTACTCAGGGGGAGAATCAGTAAAGATCACAAGACCACTCTGGTTTGTAATCCTGACTCCTGGATCCGAAGGCTCTAGATGGGGACTAGTGAGGCGGTCAAGGTACTAACTTGGGATCTGTGGGCGTGGAAGCCTATGGATCCTAAACCCTGCTCCAGGATCTGCAAACGACACAGCTTCCTGTAGTGTCAGCGGCAACAGATTTTTCTCTGTTGTGGTCAGCCAATCATGGATCTCTGGTCAGTGCACCCAAAATGGCCAACAGTAGAAAAAACTCCCTTGCCCAATTAGATAATTTAATTTTTTCACATTTTTTGCCGAGCCCAGGTTTATTGAAGCCCACATTTATAACGCTAATTTCTTAAAAACCGTAGAATGTATTTATATTAAACCAAGCAAAGTCACTTTCCTGAGTAAAGTTCCTTTTTCAGAACACGTTTAGTGTACTTCTGTTTAGCCATTTATTTTCTGTAGTGGAGAGCAAAGATTCCTATTAGGGTTAATATGGCAAATGGATTTGCATGAAACTTGCCAATCTCAACCTGAACCTGATCATTTATTTTGTAGGTTTTGGGCGGATATTCTGATACGATCCCTAGTCTTATGTTGCTTGACTCCTCTTTGTGTCTGTTTGGTGACTGTCTTTTCCAGCTAATCCCAAAGTGGTATCATTTGTCCTTCACCTACATGGATCCCACAAAGAAAGGGAAAAGGGTTTTGCTATGCCTTTGCATATCAAATAATATTACATACATTCTAAAAGAATTTGAAAGTAGTAACAAGATTCTAAATAATTTACCCTTAGATATTATTATCAACATATTGTTGTAAATGCTCCATAATCTTATGCTTCCCTGCTGATTTCTCGCAAAGTTAGTTTTTTCCTGCAGTTTCCATAACTCTGTTGTAAATGGAGCATCACCCAAAGCAATCCACTTTTAACAAAGGGTGACTGTCATCCCCATGTCCAGGCCACTATACAGCTGACATTAGTTGGCAGCTTGATACTTGTGGGGCACAGAACTTTTTATCTGCATCCCAGGTTGCAAGTTGGGTTGATAGGGGCATCCCAGTCAGCCCTCACTAGCAAATACGTAATCGGTCATGCCTGTGAATTTTCCTTCCTCAAGTGTGAGAGGTATGTGCAGCATGTTTGCTTGCAGTTGAAGGGTTGGGTTACATCTAGCACAAATCATCATATAGTGGGGTTACCTTGTGTCTTGTTCAGATCAGCAAATTCTCCAATGGGAGAGGGATGGCATTTTGTCAGTTTCACTCTGCCTGTCAGCCACCTCTGCGAGTAGTGCTCCACACATGCAAATTTAGAAAAATGTGGAGAGATTTAAAACTTGATTCACGTTTACGCCTGCTTCAAGGATGCATACTTTTGTGGCACAGATCCCGCTCTATCAATAATAATGGAGAGGTATTTGTGTCAAAATTCAATGGGTGATTCCATGGAAATACCCATGGGCTCCCCCTTGACACAAAGTAAAACATACTGCTACTTTGTATTACTTTGGTCAAGTTCCAACACAAATTTTGATATATGTTGAAAAGTAAATATAACAGAACACTTTGCACCAGGTTTGTGTTACAAAAGTAGCACAGAGTCTGTGCAAAGTGTTAGTAAATCTGAGCTTTATGTTTGGACGTAGCACAACATTTTTTCAAAGAATATTACATTTGCCCTTTAAAATATACTGACACAATTTAACTTTAAGACACAGAACCTAGAATAGGACATTTTCTCTTGTGACTCGCATTAAATTATGCTGGGCACTATCCCCGTGTCATCAGATAAGAAAACAAAGTACACATAAGGTGACTGGATATACACACTGTGACCTACAGGCCAAAGTTCAAGCTCCTCAAGGGATCCCTTCCTCACCCTACGTTAACATTTTTATGTATGTATGTGTGTGTGTTTGTGCATTCATCTTTACGGCATCCTCAGATCAAAAAGATCTCCGACAGAGAGGCTCCAGGCCGTTAGGCATTGCAGTACCGGCCTAATGAGGAGTTCCCAATGATGAGGCATGACACCGTAACGGGTGTGTGAGGGCATCAAGATCTGATTTTCAGGTCGTCCTGCGACAGGACTATCAGCCACAATGGTCCAACTTTAGGGACCCCCTGCTTTGGCTAAGGAGGAACTAACCCTATCTTGAGATTCGAGAGAAGAAAGAATCCACAACTAAAGATGTTCGGACTGAACTTCAGATAGTTCTAAATCAACATATTGTGCGTTGAACAACATTTAAAAAAAATGGGATTCAAAAATGAAAGAACATTACAAAAAATTCCATCAGTAAATAAAGTTTATAAGTAGCTGTTTGCTGTGAGAGATGTACAAAAAAAGTAAAAAAACAAAGTCCGCCAAAACAGAAACATAAAAAAAATGTTCTTTTGAGAACCACCAGCACAACTCAAGGAGCTTCTATCTCTTAACTCTTAGGATATGTAAGGCTACCATTGGTGGGTTGGGCAACCCCTACCCCACAGCAAAAGTTTGAAGCCATGCACAGTGGCTGCCTGCAGTAGGACGGGCACATGCCAGGCCCTGTGGCCAACCTCCACTGCGTATGCCAAAGTCAATGTGCAGTAAATGGTGACTGCCTACAGGGGTTTGGTGCAGTACAGTGCATTTGGCCGTGAGGTGTAGGGTTTGGCCACCTGCAGTTAGTTGGGCACAGGCATGGACAACAGTTCCTGGATTGATACATACCAGGTGAATGCTGTACAACATATTTAAAAAACTGCACTGAAAAAACACTTTAAAAAACTATTAGTTATGGTTCAGTGCACACGAACCGAAAAGGCCCTGAAATTTGCCAGTTATAAAATGCAACACACACCATAACTCATGATGCCCACAATACTCAATACAATACTTAGCAAATTGTCACAGGAAAAATTTCTGTCTACCAAGAGCAAACATAGCGAACATTGTGATTTATGGTGTCTGTTGAGTATTGCATATCCTAATAGGCAAATTTCGGAGATTTTTCAAGTTTGTGTTTGCTGAACCATAACCAGTTGTTTTCAAAGTAGAGGTGCACAATTTCATTATTTCTGCCTTCTATGAGATCCCATTATTCACACCTGCTCATTTAATAACTTCTTCGGTGCACTTCTTATCCCTTTGTATGTATCTTTCAAGACACAGTATTGAGTTAGAATCTAAAAGTGATTGTGCTGGCTAAAATATATGCCACATTGGCTCACTCGGTCAAACACTATGTACAAGATGGCATCGGTTCTCTTTCATCTCCAACTTTTACGAGGTTGTCTGTTTAGCTGGAGAATGAAATGAAAGGTTTCCAACAAGGACCGTTAAGACATTTTACATTAAATTGACTAATAGTTAAAACACGGCTGCTAAACATTCATCAGTTGTTATTTTTATTATTGAGGACATGCATTAAATGTGCGCTGGCAAGTCATTAAACCTATTTTCAAATGTTACAAAAATATTAATTTGCTCTTCTATCTCTACGATTTGAAATTTATGATAATTGTCTTTGCTATTTGGAAACAAAATCCTTTTAATTGATGATAAAATGTAGTTGTTATTTTAAAAAATCATTTTTTTCCATAGTTCTGTGCAAAACAGTGAAAGAGGCAAGAAAATTGGAAATGCTGTGGTCACCACCAGTCGGACTGTTGTACAGACAGGAAAGGCTGTTGGTAAGGAATGCCTTGTCATTTTTATGCATAGTTTAATCATTGTCGACCATATAAAGTGGAAAATCAATTACATCAATCTTGAGCTGGATGTCCGTTTTGTGAATTAAATTGTTGTGAGCGGAATAAAAAAAGGTGGGGAGGGTCTCTAAAAGGGGTGTAGCCTATGTAATTTAGGGCGTGGCTTAAACCTGCAAACTAAAATTCCGTGATTCCCACAGTGAGCCATATGACCTGTATTCTGGTCTATTTCCGAGTTTTCTGTTACTGCATCCAGTATATAACACAACTGACATACACCTAAAACCAACCAGGACTATTGGCTTTGTCAATGGTTGTTAGCTCTTTAAGAGACATGAGCAACAACAATAATTTTGCTGTGAATAATATTGATACGTTTTCAATTCTGAAATTGTGAGATTGTGAATTAGGCATGGAGGTCTGTGGAAGGGGTCTCAGAGTGTCTCAATCACTCTTGTTATTTGCACCCCATGTTAGACGTGTGCGCTCCTTTTCCCCCACATCATTTTCCTCTTCAGCACTCTCTTTAACTCTCTCCTGAATTATGTCATTTCCTCGCATCGTCTTCACTGCACCACCCTCCAAACGCACAACACACCTACTCAACTATAAGCACTTCGTTTTATTTTACATTCCACCTTGTCAATATTTTGTTTACTGTGCACTTTCTTCAGACACATTTGGATAGAATCACAATTTCAATTGGAAAACAGGACCATTGCTATATGTGCCTTGCAGAGAAGCCAAGGATTGGATGACAGTGTATCCTTCTGAACACATTTTTGACTCACTGATCGGCACTGTGAGCTTGTACTGCCTTCAGCCACAACTCTCGAGTCCTCAATCGGTGCCTGTTAAAATTTCGTAGAGGCAACTCAATTTACAGTATGCTCTATACAAGAATAATATGCTACACTAAAAAGAATACAGAAACACCCTAGAAATAGCTAACACTCTTAGAGAATGTAAGATTAAGTCAATCATGAAATATAAAAAGGAACTAAGGTCCAGATGTACTAAGATTAGGAATAGCAATTTCCTAATTGTGATTCTCTCCGAATCGCAATTAGAAAGTCGGCATTCCTAATGTATGAAACTTGAGTTTCATTAGCAATTCCTAGTGGGTCGCAAATAGACCTACCTCATGCATATTAAGTAGGTAGGTCACAATTTTAGACCCATTAGGAATCCCAGCCATCACAGGGATGGTGGTCTGCTGAGGTAAGCAGACACCATGTCTGTGATTGCTTTGTCATATAGTAATCATTTTTTTTAAACGCAGCCCATTTTCTTTAAAGGAAAATGGGATGCGTTTAAAAAGAAAAATGAAACTTTGCAGTGTCTGTTTTTTAAGAGCAGGCAGTGGTCCCTTGGACCACTGCCTGCTCTTAAAAAATGATTGATTTTTATTCTCAAAGGGGAAGGGTTTGTAATAAAAGCCCGGTACTCTGGTCCAGTTTGTCTTGAAGGTGATTTACTGCTCATAGACAAAACCCGAACTGCCTTCACGCCAGGCATAGCTTTACAACACCAGCTGCATTTTTAAGAACCTGGAATGCCCCTTGTTATCTTCTAGAACACAAATATGTCACAGCAGCTTCAGCCTAGCTGAAGCTGGCAAAGTACAATATGACGGTCTTCTGGGGTCCCCCTTCCCACTTACAAATGGGTTAACACCTCCTTCAAGGAGTTGGTAAAATATGAGTGTTTAGCGACCATAATTCAATTGCAAAACATTCATAGATCCCATATTATTGTTTGTGAAACTATCACATGATTGGTCCTTCGTGCCTGCTTAGTTTGCCCTTCATGCAGTTATATTAGTTAACCGCTTCGATGCGGCCAAAATTCCCCTGCGGTGCTGGAGAATTCCATGCGTGCGCAGTTTGTACTGCCCCCTGCCGTCCTCCGCACATGCCCACCGTGACGTCTGACGGCCGGGGGCCTTCCAACGCACAGAAGAGGTTATTACCATCTTCCCTCAGAATGTAGTCTTCTGCTATTGATGTTTTTAGCTAGCCACATTGAAAATTCATTCCTAAAAGCATCTGCGGTCTTTATTTTATAATATTAGCTTAGTTACTACTTAAGCTGGTATTTCAGTTGTGTAGTATCAGGTATTAGCACCAGTTGTGGAACATTGAAATCTTGTCAGGCAACCACAACTCTCACTTTGCTGGCTATACTTAATGTTACAAGTCTGCAAATGGAGCACTCTATGGCTAGGCAGCTTGCAGTGGCACTCCTGTGTGTTGTGGGCTGTTACGCTGGTACATCAGCAGCCTCTGGCGTGAATCTGTGTCTCTATTCTACTGCCGCTCTCCTTCAGCCTCTTCACTAGCATCTGCCATTTCACACGCGGCTGATTCAGATTATCCCTTGCTTTTGGAGAGAGCAAAGCCTAAGAGAAAGAAAAGTAAAAAAAATATATATACACATTCCAATTGAAATTGCTCCCACAATTGAAGACACCACACGCGATGTTTTTACTTCACCATTTATTGCTTCGCAGGCTGCAGCATGAACAGGTACGGCTTCACAGCGTGAATCTGCCATCCGCCATATGCGTTTCAGGTTTCCCTTTGTTCTCTGGCTTGGCTTCTGGTGCAAGTACAGCTATGCAGAACCTCTCGCACCTGTGATTAATTTTGTAGTCCTTCCCCCTTGGGCATGTGCATCAGTGCACTCTGGGTCTCGTAGTTTCACTTGTTTTGTCCATAGTGGTGCTGCTGTAAAATTCCTCCTTTAATTACATCCCTTCGGGTCGCTGGTTAGATCGTAGCTGGATGTTGCATTTCTCATGCCTCATCAAACTGGTAACATCGCTCCATGAATGCGCTGTGGACCCACCTTGCAGCAGTGTGGTATCTTCGTGGCCCGAGCAGGCCACAAAATATTCCAATTGAAATCGCTCCCACAATTGAAGACATCACACGCAATGTTTTTACTTCACCATTTATTGCTTGGCAGGCTGCAGCATAAACAGGTACGGCTTCATAGCGTGAAATCTGCAACTGCTGCAAGGCGGGTCCTCGTGCTGTGAAGTTTACAGCGCATTCATGGAGCGATGTTACTAGTATATATATATTACTCAAAAAAAATCTATCCAGGTCAGCTCCTATCCTGAAAGTTTGGGGGAGATTCGTGAAGCGGGCGCTGAGAAAAAAGGGGGTCCCAAAACGCGTTTTCCCCATGTTAATTTCCATAGGAAATTTTGGGTCGAGCTACAGCCCGAACTGCTGAACGGAATTACCTCAAATTTGGCAAAAAGGTAGAGATTGGTTCAGAAAGCGACCTTTTTTTTTAAATGGTGTAAATCCGTTCAGTAGTTGCTGAGAAATTCAAAAAATAAGAGTCAAAAAATCTATTTCTCATAGGAAACTTTGGGCAAGGCTACAGCCAAAACTACTGAACGGAATTGCCCCAAATTTGGTAATAAGGTAGTGCTTGATTCAGAAATCGACCTTTTGTAGAATGGTGTAAATCCGTTCAGTAGTTGCAGAGATGATCAAAAAATAAAATGTATATATCTATGGCCGAGGAGGGTTCGCGAAACCTCCCGACCATGAGCTTTATTCTAATTGGCTGTCAACACTCCATACCAGGAAGTGTTGGCAGCCATCTTGTGAAAAACAAACGCGAAAAACAAGAAAAGGAGGCAGGGTAGAAACACCCTGACCCCCTAGGCCTCCTCAGGGGGTCCCACAAGGACCCCCGGGGCCCAAAAAGGCATTTTTTTAAAAAACAAAATCTGCCGAATTCACACTGGGTGTGCGAATCCGGACCGAAGAAAAAAAAAAAAAAGCGCGGGTGGGCCAGGTCCTGGGGGCATGCATAAAATCTATAGCGGGGGACTGCGGGGCCCCCGCAGCCCCGGGGACTGCCACCTCCCTGGGGCTTAATTTAAGAGTTGCGGGGGGGGCACGCATGCTCCCCGCCGCAGCCCCGGGGACCACCACCCCCGGGGCTAATTTTAAAATGTGTGCAAATCTTTAAAAAGAGCTGGAACATCCTGCAAACAGACCATGTCCTATGCAAAGTGATTCCACCCAAATCCACTATCACCTATAGGAGAAGGAAGTCAATAGGTGATCAGCTAGTGCATAGCCATTACTAATCAATACCTCCGAAAAAAGATCCAATTACAGGATTTTTTCCTTGCATGAGGTGTAAAGCCTGTAAATATAACAAGAACATCTCCACCTATAAGATCAGAGAGAATTACCCTAACCCAGTGTGGAAAATCAACCTACTGTTAAACTGCAATTCAGAATATACCGTTTATTGTCTGGTATGCCCGTGTAACAAGCAATATATTGGTAGTATGATCCATCCTACCAAGAAGCGTGTTTTGGAACATATGAAGGCTATCCGCAATAAAGACTGTAATTATCCGGTTGCCCACCACTTTGAAAAGGTCCATCAGAGCAATAGGGATCTATTGAGTTTCTTCTGTTTGGACCAAGTGCGTAGAGACGAGAGGGGGGGAGACAGGATAATAAAACTACACATCCTGGAGTCCAAATATATAATCGAATTCCAGACGATGGCTCCCCTGGGCCTCAACAATGATGAGATGTGGGTACATCTGGATTGAATACTGAATAGTGCGCACCTATGCTCACGATTTTATATATATATATATATATATATATATATATATATATATATATATATATATTTTCTCAGCCTCTCTTGCAGCTTTGGGGGTTTCTTCATTTGCACCCTATAAATAGAATAGTGACACTTACATATTTCTTCTCCCTTCTTTTAAAAAAATTAAATAATGAATTTGTTTATTAATATTAGGCATTGTACTGTAGTCGTGGAGTGTCATGTTATACAGTCAACTTTAGAATGAACTATATTAGGTATATCAAATTACATCAATGTTGAACAATGCCAGAACATGATATGAATTTGAAAGAGGGGATGCAGTGATTTAACTGTCACGCTCTATATTACTGTGATATGATGGAAACTGCCAATTTAGGGCGCAATTATGAATTGAATATTTTTAAGTCTAGATGATTTTTTTCGTGCATAAATTAAACAGTGTTTTAGAAATAGAATGAGGTATCTATCGGAAGATAGCATCAACTGCCCATCGAGGGCATAATTTAATCCATTGGGTATTTGCTTAAGTAATTTGAGGATACGCGATTGAACGCGTGTATGAAACATCATTATTGGTGTCCTCTAAGCGTTAATCCCTGCTATGATTTTCATAGATTTTTTAGATATCTTTTCTGTATATATTTCATATATGAATGACTATGCACGATAAGTGATTAACCTTTGGATTGTTAATATTTGTAAAATATTGTTGTTTGCACTTTTTGTCGCATCCTTATAAGTTAATATTATGTTTAAAGATGGCCGCCATGATTCCTGGGGAAAGGTTATGAAACAGTCTTTGAGATCTATGATTGTCACATGATACTCTTTTGGTTTGCATTTAAACATTGCATTTGTTTTCAACCACCGACATCGAAGAAGGGCTTTACGCCTAAACGCATCTGTTGGTGCGGGGGGTCCGCACATTAAACAATTACTGAAATATCAACCCGAGAGTTTGTCCGTTTTTGGCTTGAATCTTGTCAAAGTGGCGAAATGTATTGCCGCTCACCACCGCATGGGCGGCACCCGGGACGAGCGGTGCGGCGGCGGTGACTGAAGTTGTTGTACATATATATATCAGCATGTGGTTCTTTTAGTCCAAGAAATGCCATGGCAGACCTGTTTCAGCCATAAGGCTTTCATCAGTGCCGGTGTCAAAGCAGGTCCTTTCACCTATACTTATACGCGCACACACACACACACACACACACACACACACACACACACACACTTGAAATAATTGAGTAAGGGGAGGAGCCCACCCAGACAATTGTGAATTCCCATATGATAGAGAAAGGCTGAGGAAGCTCCATGGAAGTATGGAGCACTTTTTTTCACAATGAATTAGTGTATACATTCTGATAGAAGCTTTCTGCTTCAACATTCAAGTGCATCTCTTATATTTTGGTTTAATTTATAACATGCTACTCTCAGTTGGTGTAATATTCTAACAGCATTATAGCCCTTTTTCTTTGGGCTTTGCTGGTTGTTATATGACCTTTCTCTAGTTATAGGCCAATAGCTCGGGCCTATAACTCCAGTAGAGAGGGCTTTTAACTATCAAGACAGCTGAGGCAGTAGGAGTATAATGCTATGTTATGTACCTCCTGTCTAATTACATCCTTTTTATTTTTTATTTTCTCTGCTTACCACAGAACGGGAAACTAATTGTATTTGCCCCAAAAGTTATCTTCACCCTCCTTTTTAGGTCTCGCCTAGCGACGCAGCGCATGCGCTGCTCGCCTTGGCGAGATCTATTGTCGTCGGTTTTTGGGCGGAAGGGGGACATGAGATGTGCACGCGTACGGACAGGAAATGTGCACGCATGCACATCTCCTGTCCCTCCCTGTCTCCTGCTCACTGTGCCTGCTCGGACAGGAGATGTGCACGCGGAGTCAGGTTGTTGTGCTTTCTTTCAGTTCAATTTCCTGTAGTGCCAGTAACTTTTTGAGAATCACAATTACTACATTATCTGTGCGTGCCTGCGACTGCGACGTGCAGAACCGGTTAAGAATTGGGCGCAGTGCTGCTTCCGCTCGTTTTAAAGCACTTGTGTTGGAGTGATGGAAACAGCATCTCTCTCTCTTGCGCCAGTGTTATTAAACCTCCGCTTCAGGAAGCTGCCCTGCTATCCACATTACCTCTCGGCTTTTTATGTATCAACAGCTTCCATTTACACGTACCTCACACCCCTGATCAGGAACTACGAAACAGCAAATAAATCTTTGATGTAGAAATCTCACCATCATTGGAATCTTGCTAAAGGTGTGCCGCCTACTGTACTCTGTCTTAAAGGGCATTCAATCCGGCACAACCCTTCTTTAAGCATTTTACTCTCTCCTGCTTGGCTGCTCCAAATCTGTCCCATCACCCAGAGTGCTGTTTGACCTCTCCATGGTGCGCCTTCTCCATCTCATTCGGAGAGATCCCCACCAATGGCTCTTTTGTGTGGGCGGTATACAAATCTATTTCTAGATCTCAGCCCAAGCAGATTATTGTGTGCCTTCTGAATCTCCACAACCTTCAAAACTGGATGCATGGAGGCAGAGCTTGGTTCCGAGTGCGATAGCAGCACTCTGCAGAGGATCCGGCTAGCACCATCCTGATGTGGTAAAACGGGGACCATGGTGCTTTCATGCAGCATGATTGCGAGAGGCTGTGGAGCAGAGAACCTACAGGATGTGAGGGGGACTGGCGGCGTTCCACATCCTGGCCTGACTTGCCCGATTTACACGCGTGCACATCTCCTGTGCCTCCCTGTCTCATGCTCGCTGTGCTTGCGTGGACAGGAGATGTGCACGCGGAGACAGCTTGTTGTGCTTTCTTTCAGTTCAATTTCCTGTAGTGCCGGTAACTTTTTGAGAATCACAATTACTGCATTATCTGCGCGTGCCTGGGACTGCGACGTGCAGAACCAGTTAAGAATGGGGCGCACCGCCGCTTCCGCTCGTTTTAAAGCACTTGTGTTGG
The DNA here is from genome assembly GCF_964204655.1 of Triturus cristatus. Taxonomy (NCBI): domain Eukaryota; kingdom Metazoa; phylum Chordata; class Amphibia; order Caudata; family Salamandridae; genus Triturus; species Triturus cristatus. The sequence goes on along the minus strand of NC_140588.1, from coordinate 502,256,800 downwards.
AAAGATGGAAACAGCATCTCTCTCTCGCGCTAGTGTTATTAAACTTCCGCTTCAGCAAGCTGCCCTGCTATTCACATCACCTCGCAGCTTTTTATTTATCAACCGCTTCGATTTACACGTACCTCACACCCCTGATCAAGAACTACGAAACGGCAACAGTACCTGGACATCCTGCTTGTGAATTCCCTTTAGTCTCATTGGCATAGCGTCAGGTTTCCAGACCCCTTATGTGGGACATTTCTGTTTTTTCAGTGTGCTTATGCTTGAAATTCTCTTGCCTAAAGCATGACACTTTGAGTGGCACTATAGCGAGTAGAAAGAACCATGCAGTTACATTTAACGCCATCATCACACACATCAAAACCGAGCCCCGTAGAAGTCACTGCGAGAGTGTTGGCATTTGTTTCTGGGGAGTTTAGAGCTGCAGCACAGAAACATGCTTATGCTTATTGATGCTAACAATAAATGTGATCACATGCACATGATTGGTTCTAAACCACCAGGCAACTGAACCTAGAGCGCCAGCATGTGACTGACTGTCATAAATATGTTACAGTGTTACAAAATAAGGGGGATATTTACAATGAAATAGCACAGTGGTGCTGCAAGCAATTTTCCTGCGCTGAGCTGCGTCATTTAAAACAAGCATTTGCAATGCAGTCGGTATCGCATTTACGCGAGTTTAAGCTATTGGCATTGTAAATGACAATGCCTTTTATTTATGTTTTAAAAACATAAATAAAAGGCATTGTCATTTACAATGCCAATAGCTCAAACTCCTGTAAATGTGAGACCTATTGCATTGCAAATGGTTGTTATTGACCAGCAAAAGAGTTTCCAGTTATTTGGTCACTTATCTGAACTAGTGTTAAAGAGGATCTCTAAACAAATAGATATGTTTTATATTTTAAATTGATGTTATTGTGAAGTTTACTCTAAACTGTTGCTGCACTGCTCTTCAAAAGGAAGCATTAAACAGGTGTATTTCCATTGATCTATTCTGTACAAGGGAACTTACCTTTCATGTAGACAAGTTCTATAAATGGTCTTAAGCACAAGTGTGATAAATTTGAAAACTATTCTAGCATTTGCCAAAGCAATTACAGCTGTCTCAATGTATAGAATTGCGTATAAATTCACACATGAGGACAAGATAGTGTCTCTGTGAAAGACCGTAGCGGTCTCCTGATCCCTCGCTGCTCGATGCTGACGATTGAGGCAGCGTTGAGCCTCAAAACCATCACACTCGCCCCCCGGAAGGAGCACAGCCTGCGGCACGCTTACCTGAGGCAAGGAAGCGACTACATGTTTCGCGTGGCTGGCGGGGCTCGGACGGTCCTGGTAGCACCGGGGGCTGCCATCAAGCAGATCCCTTCCTCCACCAGAGCAGCTGCAGAGCTTCTGACTGTGCTCGCAGTATGGCCCAAGTGGCTCTTGGCGTAGAAAAACACCAAGTCTAGTATTCCTCCCAAATCTGCCCGTTCTGCTCGTGATCAGAGCGGAGAAGTTGGGCAGCCTGCTCCAACACCTGTCACTACGGAGGTATGCCCTCGCACACGCTTTAAGGGATTAAAAGCTACTCTCTCCAGTGGTTCTAAGAATGTCCCCAAAGGAAGCAAGGGCTTGGAGGTCAATCCTAATAAGAACAATACAAGTGAAGACAAGAAGGGGACGGGGAAAAAAACAGACTCTCCCCTGCAGCAGTCAATCACTGAATTCTTCACCCCACAGATGGTGGCCTCTGGAGGAAAACAGAACTTCACGGGTCCTAGGATGCTTGTTTCCAGTCCAGGGAGGAACTGGCTTGGCAGTTCGGGCTGGACTGTTCCCATGAGGCACAGGGTCAAAACTGATTTGCATATGGCTGGGTTCAAACTGGGACGGAATGGTGAGCAAAAAAACGATGGATTTAGGCCCAGATCTCTGTACTGAGGTGAATGTATGACACTGTTCTGCATTCTGTCTATCAACTGTTTTTTATTTTTTTAAAACCGTTTTTATTGCAGAACCACAGGATAATCATCGTACATACATAGTGGCCCTGCACCGCTAGCGCCAGTGCCGTTTCTTTGCTAGGCCAGAAGGCTTTCATACACAGCTTATTAGCCCACATCCCAGAGGCCGGGCAGCAACAACATGTGGGCCAGTATACGCAACCTATGTCAACCTATAGTGTTGTTTGTATCCTCATAGGATGTCTACATTCCGCTTTGGAGTTTTTTCGCCCCCCTTCCCCCCACCCCGTCATACCCCCTCCCCAGCCCCTATTCCCCATCACCCTCCCTCCCCACCCAACAGTGCTCTCGCCTACGACTGGTCTCGGCCTAAGTATGCTGTCTCGGGTACGTATCAGAAATATATAACTATCTACTGTGTGTGTGTGGCCGGAACTGTCCGGGGGCTATCCTCACGGTCCGATGGTCCCTCTTCCTCCCCAACCGCACTGTTGCGCAGGGCCTGCACTAACACCTCCCACGCTGTGGCCGTCTCTAGCGCCTTATCATCCTCCCTACGGCTCGCCAGCTGGTATCTAATTGTACTTTCACTCGCCGCCCATTTCTGCAGCTCCTTAAGCCATCTCCTATGCGTAGGACCCACCTTCGACTTCCAAAGTCTCGTCACTTCCCTTTTTGCTAAAAGGAGGCCCATGTCTATGAATCTACTCGTGGTCTTGTTCTTGGCGTGTGTGGGAACCAGTGCAGAACGCAGACCGCTTTGCTATATTGCAAATCCCTGTCCGTTACCTCGGTCAGTGTCTCGCCCACTTCCCTCCAATAGTCGCGCAGGTGAGGGCAGTCCCACAGCATATGGCCTAGCTCCGCTCCAATCGTGCCGCATCTAGGGCACGCCACCTCCTCCGCTCCGAAATATTTTCTAAGTTTACCTGGTGTGAGGTAAGCCCTGTGGAGGATATAAAAGTGTATCAGTTGGAAGCGTGCGTTCCTTGTGCTCTTTCAGGCCCTTCTAACCCAGCCCGCCCACGTAGTGTCAGGTATCTCTGTTTGTAGATCCAATTCCCATTTTTCCTTCAGAGCTGTCCTAGGCTGTAAGGTTTCGCTCATCATTCTGGAGTACAGACAGGTCACCGCTTTGCGGGTGCCAGCCGACATCATAGCGTATTGACAAGCCGCAGATGTAGGAGGCTCGCGGAGCCCCTCACCCCAGTGCTCTTGCATCGCACCAGTCACTTCCACGTGCATCAGGTAATCTCCCCTCTGAAGGTCGAACCGCTCCTGCAGGGTTTGATAAGGGAGCATCGCTCCCTCCTCGTACAAATCGCCCAGCATTTGGAGGCCCGCCTCCTCCCACACCTGTAGTCCCGACCAATCTACTCCGTGCGGGAGCGCCGTCACCATACCCAACGGTATCTCCGGCGCATATGGGCGCCGCACCCCCGCTCGACGCTGCGATCGGTTCCAGCATTGCCTGAATGTCTGTTCCTCCATGGACAAGTCCCCAACAACCAAACGCTGCTGCAGTGTAATATACGCCAGCACATGGCGGGGAGTACCCCCCTCTCTGTCTTGCTCCGGGCCACGGTATACTCTGGCAACCTCCTGTGTAAAGATCTGTAACTGCGCCGCAACTGTCCATCAACTGTTGTTTTTGCATTTGTCACCCCGAGTGAGAAGGCTATGCCCAGACCTGGGTCCCATGCTCTCCATGCCACTGGAATCAAGCTATCCTGGCTGAAGAGGGGTGAAACCCCGAAACCGGTCCTGGGATGCCTGTTTCCAGTCCAGGGAGGACCTGGCTTGGCAGTTCGGGCTGGACTGTTCCCATGAGGCACAGGGTCAAGACTGATTTGCATATGGCTGGGTTCAAACTGGAACGGCATGGTGAGCAAAAAAACGATGGATTTAGGCCCAGATCTCTGTACTGGGGTGAATGTATGACATTGTTCTGCATTCTGTCCATCAACTGTTGTGTTTACAGTATAAAACTTCCCATAAAGAGAGGTTCATGAAACTCAGTAGAGTTTCAAAGCAAAACGGCAAAATAATCATGCAGAAGCAGTAGCAACTGCAATCAGCAATAAGGTTCAGAAAGCTGACAAAATCCGCTTCCTGTGTTCAGCATTAAGCCTTAAGCTGGGTTCAAACTGGGACGGAATGGTGAGCAAAAAAACGATGGATTTAGGCCCAGATCTCTGTACTGAGGTGAATGTATGACACTGTTCTGCATTCTGTCTATCAACTGTTTTTAATTTTTTGAAAACCGTTTTCATTGCAGAACCACAGGATAATCATCGTACATACATAGTGGCCCTGCACCGCTAGCGCCAGTGCCGTTTCTTTGCTAGGCCAGAAGGCTTTCATACACAGCTTATTAGCCCACATCCCAGAGGCCGGGCAGCGACAACATGTGGGCCAGTATACGCAACCTATGTCAACCTATAGTGTTGTTTGTATCCTCATAGGATGTCTACATTCCGCTTTGGAGTTTTTTCGCCCCCCTTCCCCCCACCCCGTCATACCCCCTCCCCAGTCCCTAGTCCCCATCACCCTCCCTCCCCACCCAACAGTGCTCTCGCCTACGACTGGTCTCGGCCTAAGTATGCTGTCTCGGGTACGTATCAGAAATATATCACTATCTACTGTGTGTGTGTGGCCGGAACTGTCCGGGGGCTATCCTCACGGTCCGATGGTCCCTCTTCCTCCCCAACCGCACTGTTGCGCAGGGCCTGCACTAACACCTCCCACGCTATTGAGAAATTATTTTGCACTGCATCTTCCGTTAGAAAATAAGGGAAATATGTTAAAAAGGTCAACATTTCAACTCTAGCAGTAAATATCTTGTGTGATTATGTTTAATGATTTCACTAACTTATAAGGTTCTTTAGCAAACATTTCAAAACATTATTTATTAATCAGAAACACTTTGCAGAGTTATGTGCAGCTTTCTTTAAAGGCATATATTAATGGAAAGGTCAACTTTTTAAACATTTTAAACATTTTATGTATGTTTTAGCACATCCAGTCATCCAGTCAAGCCATTTGTAAAGCAAAGCTGCTCAAGGCATTTTGAGGCCTTACTACCTCAAAATGCCCATTTACTTACTACAAATTGCCCATTTTTAAATGTCCTTTTGGTTCAATATTAATTGTATGTTAATACTGCACATGTGATTTTTTTTTTTATATGTATTATTTTCATTTTTACTAAAATTACCTATCAACCCCCGCCCTCCCTCCACTTTGATGGTTCTCTTAACCATCACACTTTCACATGGGCTTCTTTGTGCTCAAAGCTCACTCTCATCTTAAGTTGAGTTTTGCCTTTTTCTTTTTAGACTTTTCAATTGTAATGATTTTCTATATCCTTCATTAATGGGATAATTTAATGCTTTATATTTTTCTAATCTTTCACTCATTTTCATACTCTTTTATTAATGCAGTATCTACAGCCTTTGAATAATGCAAATAAGGAAAATAAGCAAAGCCCTGTTATTAGTATTGGCCTAAAAATAGCTTTCAGATTTCCTCCCCCTACAGTTACTAACCAATTTCAAATTATGTGTATTCCCTTTCCAAAGTTTTCAAAAATGCTGGGTGTTTCTAACTGAGGTTTTAGATCAGAAATGTTCCTTGCAAATTCTTGAATCTTTTTACTTTTGTCTGGGATGTATGAACAACAATGCTAAATTTTCTAAATCTTGCAGACTCCACCTTTCTCTGCGAGTAAAATTTCTAATGCTAATCTATTTTTAAAACCATGGATCTAATAGCTACTAATTCAGTGTTTACAACTAATAAAGGGCCCGAAGTACTGGTTGCCAGTTTGTTGACAATTGTTGACCGTTTTCTAATCTTGTCGTCATTCAGTATGACTCCTACTGGGGGTATAATTTCACCAAAAAAGTCTCCCACTAATTGGGTCGATCTTCTGCACTATGTGCATTTCTGTGTGATGGTGTCATTATTAATGCATCTATACTATATACATGATATATCTTATGAAATAATATGGCTAAATAGCAAATACCCCCCCCCCCCCCCAATCAGCAGGTAACTTGAAGTATGCATCTTGTCCACAAATGAAATAAACTCCAGGAATTGCAGTTTCTTCCCCTTGTAAAAGTTGCCACTTGTCCCCCATTAATTTGTACATGTGTTTGCTACTGATAATTCTCACATGTCTAGTTCTACTGTGTGTTCTTCTTTTATAAACACATTTTTTTTTCTTTTTGTGTTCTGTCTAATTTCAGCTTTGGGTAAACCATTTTTTTTCTTTGACTCTTCTTCTTTCTTCCAAACATTTTTCAAAACATAATTTTCTCTATCCTTACAATGTTATAGGTTATTATTTCTTCCCTCTAATGTCATAATCAAAACTTTCTCTAAGGATCTCATTAAACAGATTAGGTTGTTTTTGTAAGTCTTAACACTATCTTTAGGCATAGACGGTCTAAAATAATACGAAGCTGTGTCAATTTGTTTTGCTTGTGAGTGTAAATTCATGCTTTGCTGTAATGGTACTCTAGAAAATATTAAACATAGTTTAAGGAAAAATAATCAAAATGTCTTCGCCTGTATACAAATGTAAGCAATATACTACATGTGACTGCGAATGACAGTGGACTACGATGGTACGTAACCTCTTCTGCAGTTGATGATGGTAAATGGGTGTAAACATAGCAATCCTTTGGATCCATAGCCTGTGTATATTCTTGCACTAATCTAGAATAACGTTTGTAGTGTAATCATCTCTCTTGTAGCTTGCAAATGATGCTTTCTATTGCTCCTCAGCTAATGTGTGTGTAAAAGTTGTAGTTACATTAGTAGATCTAATTTATTAATCGGGTGTGAAATAGAACACTACTAATGCTATTTTAATTATTAGTACTGCTATTATGAAAATAGTACCCAAAATAATTTTGCATTTATTTCTAAGGTAACACATGTTTGTCTGTAATCAAATCGTTTAAGCAAAGTGTTTATCAAGAGTTCAATTCATCATTTGCGCCCAAATAATTTTTCCAAAATTGTTTATTTTCAAACAGTTTCTTTTTCACACAGTCTTTTTAAGTTCAATATCAATCTTCATTTAGACAACCTTAGCCCTACTTCGTATTATTATAAAAATCTTTTCCCTACTCTTTTACTGCAACCTTGGGCCAAGGTAAATCTTCTTAAAACAAAAAGAAATATTTTGTGTCAGTCTTTTGGCACCTTTCAATCAGTTTTTGTCTTTTTAAATGTCCCTCCATATTTTCCAAAGATCTTTATCAAACAGCCTTTTCCGATTTTATTTTTTATTGCAATGACATCCTGGGGGGTTCAAACAGTTGACATTGCACACTTCCACTGACATCCACTGACACTTTCAGCACTTGATTCAGGTGCAGAATAGATTCGACAAGGCACTTCCTCGTTTTGCTCTTCGCAGTCTTTGTTGATCTTGCTCTGTGTCACTTCAGATGCCCCATCCGCCCCATGTAGAGTGTATAGCCATGTACGCATTCTAAATAGGGCAGATAGGATATCCACCAGTTTTTTTGACAGAGATATCCTACATCCATTGGACCCTTGGAGCCAGATATACGAAAATCTGGCCACAAATTGCAGCCAGTATTTTTGCAAATAGTACAGATTTTTAAGAACTGACCTACGTACTAATAGCTCGGTTATTAAACATCTGAATTATTGTGGTACACATGCCACCCACCTCATGAATAATAATGAGGTATGTTGCAGTGTCGCAAATTGCAGCTTTCTATCATTGGAGACCAACAGAGGGATAGTGACCTGCTGGGGCCAGCAAAACAAATTGTTTGCTTTTAAATAAAGCAAACTAGTTTTTCTTTAATGCAGCCCATTTTCCTCAAAGGAAACTAGGTTGCATTTAAACAAAAAGTTTTGTTTCTTTTATAAAGTTTAAGGCAAAGTATATTTTTTTTCATTTTCAAATGCGTTACCCCGTTGTGAGAAAGTGGATTATTAGTTGAGTAATGGGAGTCCACCAAGGGAAGTAATATCACTGACTTGTTAGGTCCAGTAAAGGTTTCAGTAACGTAAACCTGAGCTCAGACCCTGGTGGTTATGGCATAGAGCAGACAGGCTTAACCTTAGACAATTTGTAAAGCATTTAGAAGTACGAAAACAGTTAAAAAGTTCTACATACAATACAATAAAAATCCTTCTCCAATTTATTTATTTGGAAGGTTTAGACCTGACAAAAGGTTATTTTTTTATGACAGGCGGGTCGCAGTTTTTAAACTACCTAGTCGGGCTACAATGGTAGGCCTGAAGCCATGTTTACACTGTCACCCTAGTGGATGGCACAATAGGTGCTGCAGTCCACTAGCAACATTTAACTTACAGTGCCTGGGTACCATTTGTACCTTATAGTAGGGACTTCTAGGTAAATTACATATGCTAATCAGGTGTACAACCAGTTTTGCCATGTTTTTGAGGTCAGAGCACATGCACCAGGGGATAATTAGACCAGTAGCATCGGTCCACAAAAAAATGGTGAGTGACCATGGATTAAAAAAAAGAAATTTCCTAGAAGCCTCCAAGAAAGTTATACAAAGAATAAACTAACAGAAATGATGACACATGACCAGATGAGAAAGCAAATGCAAATGCAAATAGACAATTACACAGAGACAATAGTGACTAAATTGAATGCATCTTAAGGAAGACTGAAGAAACCATCACCATCTCCCAGAGGCTCAAAAGGACAACAGGAACCCACACCAGGCAATTTTGACATCACACACTTCATCCACTGACACTTTCAGCACTTGATTCAGGTGCAGAATAGATTTGACAAGGCACTTCCTCGTTTTGCTCTTCCCAGTGTTGGTTGATCTTCCTCTGTGTCACTTCCACTGCTTGAATCTAGGCCTTATTATGAGTACAGTGGTCCCCATGACCGCCGTACTTGCGGTGGCGGTCCTACCACCTCCACCTCTGTGGGCACACCCGCAGTATTCAGAGTGTGGCGGTCGGACCGCCACAGGACCGCAGCGTCCGCCAAGGATCCAGGGTCCCACGGCACTCGTGCAGCAGAAAGGGCCAGCAATATGCTGGCTGTGCCGCTGTAGCACCACTGTGCATATTCCGAGTTGCCTGTCCACTGCCCCTTTCATGGCCATGAGCCCGCCATGAAAAAGGTGAGCGAGAGGCCCTAAGAGGGCCCTAACAGGGCCCCCTGCCACTCCTGGGCCTGGGGGTGCATGTGGGGGGAGCGAGTACACATGTTGTGCCCCTGTGGAAATGCACCCCAGTTACTGCGCAGTGTGGCATGCATGCCACACCCTGCAGGAACGTGCTGCGGGTACTATCACTTCGGCGTCTTCAGTTAAGGCTCACCTATGAGCCCTATAGAGACTCCACTGTGAGACCGCCACAGCACCGTCTGCCCACCATGGATTACTGTTGTAATCTGGCGGGCAGGAACTCGAAGGGATGGGCAGTCCTCCTTTCGGCGCAGTGGTGGCGGGCCTACTGGAGGACCGCCAAACTCATAATAAGGCTCTGAGCCTCTTCTTTGATAGTTGGTGGGATTCGATCAGCTGACACACTTGTTCTCAGTCTCCTTTGACCATAGTTTCATGGCCATTCAACTTTGCGGATGACTCCTGTTTCAGTGCGTGTTCCTTCACCCGGATTCTGTATTTGTGCTAATGCTGTTTCAGTAGTTTTCTCAACTTTAGGTCTATTCTCTTCTTCGTCCGAGACTTCGATGCCACTTTGTGAAATAACAGGCAGTTGATTTGGTTCAACTGTTTGCAGTTCTTCACCCCTTTCTTCCCCTTGCTGCTGTTGTGATCTAACTTTTTGAAAGGTCAACATCATACTTTCGGGCCACATCAGTCAACATATTATGTGTAATTGCCGCATTTCTTGTAATTTCCTTCTCAAGTAAATCAATGTTTTTTCTTGATTCTGGTTCAAATGTTCAAGTTCTAAACATCCTCTAATAATTTCTCCTAATTCCACATTTAGTTTTGAAACATTAAGTGGTCTCTCCCTTTCAGGTTCTGGGGCAACTTGTCATTCTGCACTTTCTGTCCCTCTAAGTCCTGCCACTTTCTGAAACTGGTGGAAAAACCCCCATCCTCAAATAAATGTGCCTCTCCCTGGGCTATTGCCATTCTAAACACAATCATTTGCCTTTCTTTCAATGATTGAATTGTCTGTGATGGTTTCCATGGGACTATCTGTGAATTCGGGATGAACCCTGATGAAGCCATTCTTCCTACAGCTCCTTAAGTTGGAGCAGTGTTTATTAGGGCAGTCGCAATTGGCCTTGGCACTGCCTTTACTGTTGCAATTTGTGGTAATTGTACTGTAACATTCATAATTGATGCACCAACACCGGGTGTGACCATAGTTGGTGTTATGCCAACAGGTAGTGGGGCAATTTGGAATGTCTGAAATGGTCTCTCAACCTGCATTTTACTTTGTTCAACAGAGGCAGTAGCCACTATAAAAATGGTAGTTGCATTATCTGTACTAGTGGCAGAGGCCACATAAGGAGGTGGACGCACGGCTAATATGGCATCTAATATTTCATGTCCTGAATCCCTATCTGTCTCAACCTTCTTCTCATCCTTCTCATTTTCTTTTTCCTGTATTTTTTTTCTTCTATTATCTGGTGTTTCAGTAGTAATAGCTGTGTATAGTCTAGTTCCCTCGACTACAGCTTTCCTTTATCTCTGTTGTGCCTTAACCCATCGACCATCTGCATAATTACGCACTGCTCTTCTTGTTCTAGTCAAATATTTCTCTCATTTGCTGTCTCGTGCTACCTTCTTCCCCATATTTGGTGCTTTATATTGTGTGGTTCTAGGTGGTGGCTTCATCTTGTACAGCTTCTCCTTCAACCTTTCAAGGATTCTAATTTCAAAAGTACTATATCTAGGAAAACTTAATGAACCCTCCTTTTCAGTAATCCTGCAACATTGATGAAGCCACAAATATGTATGCGGTCCCGATGCTGCCATCCCATAATAAGCAGGTGTAACCTCGGGAGGCGCTCCTTCACCTTCCCTTATCGGAATTGTAACATCACTCCTCACAAAATTCTTAAATTCTTTAAAACATTTCATGATCTTCGTGAAGTTCGACACTAACAAGTTTAATAGAGCAGTCCAAATTATCCGTTTTGATTCTGTTCCATAAACGTCAAAATCTTCTTCTCCAATCCAGTCACCGTTTGTATCTTTGAAGACTTGTTAACCAATCTCAATGTGGTATCAACTGGCCTATCACAGCGCAGCTCTGTGTCGCCATCAACCAATCACAATCCGACAATACACCAACCAACCAACCAATCCCAGCGCAACACACTATGACATAATATCTCGCTCCTTGCAGCAGTTCACCCTCCTTTACAATTTCTGTCATACACACAATTCTACAACTTTAAAAAAAATACAAATAAAAAAATCATTTTTTTTTTAAACTCAAATGGCAATTCAACAATCGGAATATTAAGGTTTTTACACTTTCTGACTTTTTCATACAAAAACATTTACATTCGTAAGTGAAACTCAAAAAGCGGAAAATAACCCTAATCAATGTAGCGTAACCCTTTGCACAATCTGGTTCTGCCAACACCAATCGATATTAATACAGTCACAACAAATTATTATAATCCCTATCTCAGTTGTGTAGTCAGTGGTACCTCACGATCTACACCACAAACCTTCAGCTCCTTAAGTTGGGGCAGGTTTTATTAGGGCAGTCGCAATCGGCCTTGGCACTGCCTTTACTGTTGCAATTTGTGGTAATTGTACTGTAACATTCATAATTGATGCACCAACACCGGGTGTGACCATAGTTGGTGTTATGCCAACAGGTAGTGGGGCAATTTGGAATGTCTGAAATGGTCTCTCAACCTGCATTTTACTTTGTTCAACAGAGGCAGTAGCCACTATAAAAATGGTAGTTGCATTATCTGTACTAGTGGCAGAGGCCACATAAGGAGGTGGACGCACGGCTAATATGGCATCTAATATTTCATGTCCTGAATCCCTATCTGTCTCAACCTTCTTCTCATCCTTCTCATTTGATTTTTCCTGTATTTTGTTTTTCTATTATCTGGTGTTTCAGTAGTAATAGCTGTGTATATAGTCTAGTTCCCTCGACTACAGCTTTCCTTTATCTCTGTTGTGCCTTAACCTATCGACCATCTGCGTAATTACGCACTGCTCTTCTTGTTCTAGTCAAATATTTCTCTCATTTGCTGTCTCGTGCTACCTTCTTCCCCATATTCGGTGCTTTATATTGTGTGGTTCTAGGTGGTGGCTTCATTTTGTACAGCTTCTCCTTCAACCTTTCAAGGATTCTAATTTCAAAAGTACTATATCTAGGAAAACTTAATGGACCCTCCTTTTCAGTAATCCTGCAACATTGATGAAGCCACAAACATGTATGCGGTCCCAATGCTGCCATCCCATAATAAGAAGGTGTAACCTCGGGAGGCGCTCCTTCACCTTCCCTTATCGGAATTGTAACATCACTCCTCACAAAATTCTTAAATTCTTTAAAACATTTCATGATCTTCGTGAAGTTCGACACTAACAAGTTTAATAGAGCAATCCAAATGATCTGTTTTGATTCTGTTCCATAAACGTCAAAATCTTCTTCTCCAATCCAGTCACCGTTTGTATCTTTGAAGACTTGTTAACCAATCTCAATGTGGTATCAACTGGCCTATCACAGCGCAGCTCTGTGTCACCATCAACCAATCACAATCCGACAATACACCAACCAACCAACCAATCCCAGCGCAACACACTATGACATAATATCTCGCTTCTTGCAGCAGTTCACCCTCCTTTACAATTTCTGTCATACACACAATTCTACAACTTTAAAAAAAAATACAAATAAAAAAATCATTTTTTTTTAAAACTCAAATGGCAATTCAACAATTGGAATATTAAGGTTTTTACACTTTCTGACTTTTTCATACAAAAAGATTTACATTCGTAAGTGAAACTCAACAAGCGGAAAATAACCCTAATCAATGTAGCGTAACCCTTTGCACAATCAGGTTCTGCCAACACCAATCGATATTAACACAGTCACAACAAATTATTATAATCCCTATCTCAGTTGTGTAGTCAGTGGTACCTCACGATCTACACCACAAACCTTCAGCTCCTTAAGTTGGGGCAGGTTTTATTAGGGCAGTCGCAATCGGCCTTGGCACTGCCTTTACTGTTGCAATTTGTGGTAATTGTACTGTAACATTCATAATTGATGCACCAACACCGGGTGTGACCATAGTTGGTGTTATGCCAACAGGTAGTGGGGCAATTTGGAATGTCTGAAATGGTCTCTCAACCTGCATTTTACTTTGTTCAACAGAGGCAGTAGCCACTATAAAAATGGTAGTTGCATTATCTGTACTAGTGGCAGAGGCCACATAAGGAGGTGGACGCACGGCTAATATGGCATCTAATATTTCATGTCCTGAATCCCTATCTGTCTCAACCTTCTTCTCATCCTTCTCATTTGATTTTTCCTGTATTTTGTTTTTCTATTATCTGGTGTTTCAGTAGTAATAGCTGTGTATATAGTCTAGTTCCCTCGACTACAGCTTTCCTTTATCTCTGTTGTGCCTTAACCTATCGACCATCTGCATAATTACGCACTGCTCTTCTTGTTCTAGTCAAATATTTCTCTCATTTGCTGTCTCGTGCTACCTTCTTCCCCATATTCGGTGCTTTATATTGTGTGGTTCTAGGTGGTGGCTTCATTTTGTACAGCTTCTCCTTCAACCTTTCAAGGATTCTAATTTCAAAAGTACTATATCTAGGAAAACTTAATGGACCCTCCTTTTCAGTAATCCTGCAACATTGATGAAGCCACAAACATGTATGCGGTCCCAATGCTGCCATCCCATAATAAGAAGGTGTAACCTCGGGAGGCGCTCCTTCACCTTCCCTTATCGGAATTGTAACATCACTCCTCACAAAATTCTTAAATTCTTTAAAACATTTCATGATCTTCGTGAAGTTCGACACTAACAAGTTTAATAGAGCAATCCAAATGATCTGTTTTGATTCTGTTCCATAAACGTCAAAATCTTCTTCTCCAATCCAGTCACCGTTTGTATCTTTGAAGACTTGTTAACCAATCTCAATGTGGTATCAACTGGCCTATCACAGCGCAGCTCTGTGTCACCATCAACCAATCACAATCCGACAATACACCAACCAACCAACCAATCCCAGCGCAACACACTATGACATAATATCTCGCTTCTTGCAGCAGTTCACCCTCCTTTACAATTTCTGTCATACACACAATTCTACAACTTTAAAAAAAAATACAAATAAAAAAATCATTTTTTTTTAAAACTCAAATGGCAATTCAACAATTGGAATATTAAGGTTTTTACACTTTCTGACTTTTTCATACAAAAAGATTTACATTCGTAAGTGAAACTCAACAAGCGGAAAATAACCCTAATCAATGTAGCGTAACCCTTTGCACAATCAGGTTCTGCCAACACCAATCGATATTAACACAGTCACAACAAATTATTATAATCCCTATCTCAGTTGTGTAGTCAGTGGTACCTCACGATCTACACCACGATCTACACCACAAACCTTCAGCAGACATGATAACCATAAAGTGTTTTCTACACTTTTCTCTCTAGTTTAATATCGATATCACTGGATCTTAGGATTCGCCGAGCCTGATAACTCTTTAACGTCTCCACAATAAACATATAGATTCATCAAATCATCCGAGTCACATACTTTAAATTACTTCTCAGCAAGAACAACAAATAATCACAAATCACAACGCATCATCCTGTTAATACTCACACCTCCAAAACAGCTACCTCCTTCGAAAATCACACATAGTCAGTCTTCAAGCTCTGGTCATTGGGCTCTGGGACTTGAGCATCACTCTGACTTGAGCAAGTATTTCATAGCTCCTCTTCTCAAAATGTGAACCTTCCCTCTGCTTCCAGATTCTGCTGGAGGGGAAAATCAGTTTAAATAATATGGTTTATCATCTCTCTCTCTCTCACTCACAGTGCTGATCCCCGCTTGGTTTTCTTTTCTTTTTTTTTGTCTTTCTTCTCCTTCTAGTCAGAAAGTATGTGCAATTACTGCGGTGCTATGGAAAAGATACTGAATGCATATATATAAAAAAATATGTTTAGTACTAATAGAAAACCATACTGCGATTACAGCAGAGAAAAGTAGTCATCTGCACACATGTGGGAGGCAAGGACCATGAGGCATTAATGGTAACTATTTATATAAACTGTTAAAACAAAACGGGTCCTCGAGAATGGTTTAAAGAGGCCAGCAGATCTGGGATCACCTGGATAACTAAGGAAAAGAACAAAGATGGGGCCTGATTTAATATTTGGCGGATTACCTGTCTTCCAACAGGGTGACGGAGTAAATTATTCTGTGATCCTGACAGAGGTGCTGCCTGCCAAATTTTGAAATGTTCGCTGGCCCAGCGGACAGTTCACACATTATAAGATTGACCGATGGCTTTGTCAACATGACAGTGCCATTGAAAAATGGCTGTGTGTCCGCTCCTCTAAATCAGGTGGGCGGACATACAGCCAAACCTCCGTTGGACCATCCGAGAGGTTTGGCCATGGTGGAGACTGAGTAATCTCACCCGCCATCAAACCATAGTCCATCCGCATTTAAATCAGGTGGGTGGAACATTATGTTGGCGGGGCGGGAACTCTGTCGTCATTGCAACAGAATTCCCACGCTGTCAATTTATAAATCGGGCCCATGGTGGTTCTGATTCTGCAGTAGTCTTATCCTTAAAGGTGCAGTAACCCCAGCAGTAATACACCCTTATCAGCCAGGTCATTGGGGCTCTGGCTATTTCAATGTAAAAGTAAGTACAGAAAATGCCAGACAAGATAAAGGAGCACACCTAGTCCGAAACTTCCTCTAACAGCACAACCCATGCAGCATATTAGCAAATTCACTTTGTTTAGACAGTGGCCTCAACCAAGGGAACAGTAGATCCAGGTAGATTTTATAGCCCATAAACATCTATAATGCATGAACTCCTCAAGATGGATGGCAAGATGCTTCCTTTATTTTCGGCCACTGATGCACAGGTAGACAGGAGCTAAATATTGTGGTGTGCTGTATTCTGCTTCTTCATCAGTCGAACCCACCTTCAACCTATGTTCTGCCCATGTTGTGCCCAGTGTCCCTGCATCCCTTAAGTGCTTCTTTAGCTTTCGGAGTCCTGGCAGAAAAAAGTAGCCTCACTTTCTGTAAGCATGTGGACATGAGTAGTGAACTTCCTTCACGCATGTGCTTTCGCAGGTCCTCTCCGGGTGGTCCCTCTAATGTGGGGACACAGAGACTGTAGCTTCTTCCTCCTCCTTCCTTCCCTCTTATTATGTGCTATGCCCAGCATATCTGAAAGAAACACGTTAGTTAGATTCCTCACCTTAGAATATCCCCAGGCGTCAGGCTGGATCCGGAAAGATTTTTCGTCAGCAATACCCTTGCACGTCGCTAGGCATCGTCTGCGTCTCCGAGTCCGTCGTCGGCATCATAATCGCTGGGATGACGTCGTCGGAGTACTTAGACGCCGCCCTCGCGCGCTGACGTCAGTTCTTCTTTTTTCCGCGCTAGTAAACACCGATCCGGGAAGGGCATACCCTTTTAATCACTTTTGGACTAAACTTTTTTGAACTCTTTTGGTTCTATTCTTGTCGACATCTACTCTGGTGCCGGTGGGGATGCCTGGCTTTAATGTCGGTCACGGACCACCACCGCCGGTTCCTCTATTGCCTTGGAACCGACCACGATGCCGAGTCGTGCCTCGACTACTGGGCCTTGACTTCGAAAGCTAGGCGGGAGCGGTCTCGCAAGCTACTCGAGTACCGGCAGTCGGCTCCGCGCCGCTCAAGGTCCCGGTCGAGGAGGAGGTCGAGGGACCGGTCGCGGAGCAGCAGCCACCACCACTCGTCGGGGTCCAAGTCTTCGAAATCCGGTAAGTCGAAGCACAGCAAGAAGTCGAAGAAGCGACATCGCTCTTCTGACTCCCCTCGCCGGTCGCGCGACTCGGCTGAGGGTTCTGGTGGCACCACCCGCGCGGCTCCGACAGAGCCGCAGGGGTCTCATCCGTCCCCATACCCTCTGGTCCCTGGGACTGACGCGACTCCGGTGGAGGTCAGTGCTTTCCTCATGGCCATGAGGAACCTGGCTCTGCCGTCGACGCCTGCCGGCGCGCCTTCGGGCCCCGCAGGCTCGAATAGGAGACCTAGCGAGCCGGCGGCTCCAGCCCCGGCGCCTTCATCGACTCCCGTCCCTACGCCACAGGTCCCCGGGGGATCCAGGTCTGGATCCCAGTCGGCGCCGGTCGAACTCACGACCCTTCCGCCGGTGCCGACTCCTCCAGTGCCACCCCCGGCGCCGTCCCCAGATGACGACTTTCCCCAGTTTGGTCCGGGCCCGGCGCCGCACCCGACGCCAATGAGTGGCAATTTCATCTTCTGCCCGGAGGTCTGAGGACCCTCTGGCCCGGCAGGGCCAGTTATCTCAGGACTGGGCAGGCGAGCTGTGGGATGCCAGTGGTCTTGACACCTCCCCTGACACTGGCGTCATCTCTCCTCCGACCGTGTCTTCAGAGGAAGGTGCTGCATTTTCTGTGGTGCTGCGCAAGGCGGCCGAAGCCCTTGGGCTAGAACTGCCTGCTGTGGCCGTGAGGCCTCACCGAAGTGCTTCAACCGTCAGCAAGCTCCTTGGAGCCTCTGCTGCAGTTCAATGAGGCACTCATTGACGTTCTGAAGGGCACCTGGTCCAAGCCCTCCACAATTCCTCCTGTGGACCGGAACGTGGCCCGGTGCCACCGCCCTGCACCGGGCGACCCCAGTTTTCAGTCCCAACACCCCACGCCCGAGAGCCTGGTTATCCAGGCCTCTAACTCCCAGACCTCCTTCCTGTCCGCTCCCCCGGATCGGGAATCCAAAAGGCTAGAACAGTTTGGGAAGAAGCTGTTTTCCTCTCTTAGTTTGGGGTTGCGGTCTATCAATACCGCGTGTCTTTTGGACCATTACTCCCACTCCCTGTGGGATACGGTGGAGGACGTGCTGCCCCAGTGTCCGGAGGAGGCCCGTACACGACTCGCCCAGGCTCTTGCCGAGGGGCGGGATGCGGCACGGCATGCCATCCGATGTGGACTGGACACAACGGACTCGCTGGGTAGGGCAATGTCGACCACGGTGGCGCTTTTCGGCCCTTTCGTGGCCAAGGAAGGGGCGCCCCCTCACATCCGAATAGCCACAGGCCGCAGAACCAACCTCCGCGCGGACGTGGATTCCGCTGAGGCGGTACAGGGGGACATTGTGCCGGTCCGTCCACATCTACCCCAGCAGCATCCGCCTCAAAGCCCTCCTAGTCCGAGCTTTCAGGCCCTTTCCATGCCAGTGGGAGGCAGAGTTCGCCATCACCTGCTCCACTGGTGCATCATCACATCGGACAGGTGGTTGCTGCAAATCGTCCGAAGGGGCTACTCCCTCTCCTTCGATGCGACCCCTCCAGCCATGCCACCGAATTTCGGGGGATCACTTGCAACTTCTGCAGGAGGAAGTTATGGCCCTCTTGGCCAAGGGGGCCATCAAGCGCGTTCCTGGTCCAGAAGTATGTCGTGGTTGTTATTCCCACTACTTTCTGGTTCCCAAGACGGGCAAAGGGGGCCTACGCCCTATCTTGGACCTCAGGAGCGTCAACGCCTTCCTCCGGAAAGAGAAGTTCAAGATGCTCACCTTAGCTCAGGTTCTGGCTGCCCTAGACCCTGGAGACTGGATGGTAGCGTTAGACTTGCAGGACGCTTATTTCCACATCCCCGTCCTGCCGGCCCACCGTCGGTACCTGCAGTTCACGGTGGGCCAAGAGCATTTTCAGTTTACCGTGCTTCCCTTCGGCCTCACCAGTGCCCCTCGGCTGTTCACGAAAGTGATGGCGGTGGTCGCAGCTCATCTGCACAGATTGGGGGTTCCAGTCTTCCCCTATCTCGACCACTGGTTGTTGAAAGCGGGCTCGCCCCAGACAGTCGTCTCCCACCTCCAGACTACGACCGCCCTCTTGCATTTGCTGGGGTTCTCCATCAATGTGCCGAAGTCGCATCTGAGTCCCTCCCAGAAGCTCCTCTTCACCGGAGCGGTTCTGGACTCAGCGCAGTTCCGGGCCTATCCTCCGGAACAGCGGGTCCGGGATATTCAGGGTCTGATTCCCATCTATCGGCCTCTAACCCGGGTTTCGGTCAGGTTGGTGCTGCGGCTTCTGGGTCTGATGGCCTCCTGCATCCTGTTGGTGCATCACGCCAGATGGCGAATGCGGGCTCTGCAGTGGGACCTGAAGTTTCAGTGGGCCCAGCATCGGGGCAACCTGTCCGACCACGTCCTGATCTCGGAGGGCACTGCGAGACAGTTGCAGTGGTGGCTCACGGACCGCGATTGGGTCAGTGGCAGATCACTCTCCCTACCCCAACCGGAGCACGTGGTAGTGACGGATGCGTCCCTCCTGGGATGGGGGGGCCACATGGGAGAGGCGGAGATCAGAGGCCTCTGGTCTCTGGTGAAGTCCCAGCTCCATATCAACCTTCTGGAGCTGAGGGCGATCCGATTGCACTGAAGGCATTCCTTCCCTCTGTCCGGGGAAGTGTAGTGCAGGTGTTCACGGACAACACCACCGCCTTGTGGTATTGCAACAAACAAGGCGGGGTGGGGTCGTGGACCCTTTGTCAGGAGGCTCTGTGCCTCTGGACATGGCTGGAACATCAGGGCATCACCCTGGTGGTTCAACATCTGGCGGGCTCTCTGAACGCCAGAGCAGACGAACTCAGCCGCCGGTGCATGATGGATCACGAATAGCGTCTAAACTCGGACGTTGCGCAAGGCCTATTTCGGCAGTGGGGAGAGCCTTGGTTAGATCTATTCGCCACCGAAGAGAACGTGCAATGTCAGCAGTTCTGCGCGTTGGAGTTTCCAAGGCGGCACTCGCTCGGGGACGCCTTTCGTCGCGAGTGGAGTTGCGGTCTGTTGTACGCCTTTCCGCCTATACCACTTCTGCCCAGAGTGCTGAAGAAGATCAGGCGCGACTGGGCCCAAGTCATCTTGGTGGCTCCGGATTGGGCACGAAGATACTGGTATCCTGAGCTACTCAGTCTGTCGATCAATCCCCCGATACGACTGCCTCTTCAGGAGGACCTTCTGTCGCAGCAGCAGGGGACGGTCCTCCACCCGAACCTGTCCAGCCTCCACCTCCATGCTTGGAGATTGAGCGGCGGCAGTTGATGCCATTTGACTTGCCTCCTGAAGTCTGTAATGTTATTCTGGCAGCCAGGCGTCCCTCCACAAAATCGGTATACGCCTGCAGGTGGAACAAATTTGTGGCATGGTGCACAGCAAAGGCTGTGGATCCCCTTTCCGCCCCTCTTTCTGAGGTTCTCCTCTTTCTTCTTTCTTTGGCCCAGCAGGGCTCTGCACTGGGCACCCTCAAGGGTTATCTTTCAGCTATTTCTGCTTTCTTACGGGTTCCTGACCAGCCTTCTCTTTTCAAATCCCCTGTTGTTTCTCGGTTCTTTAAGGGCATACTCACATGTTTCCTCCTGTCCCTTTCATAATGCCTCAGTGGGATTTGAACCTTGTTTTGACCTTTCTGATGTGCGCTCCCTTTGAGCCACTTCATAACTGTCCCCTTCGTCTTCTCACTCTTAAGACTGCTTTCCTGGTTGCCATCACCTCTGCTAGATGGGTGAGTGAGCTCCAGGCTCTCTCTTCTAAGCCTCCTTTTCTTTCTGTCCATCCGGACAAAGTTGTTCTCAGGACTCGTTCTTTCTTTCTCCCTAAGGTGGTAACTGCCTTTCACATCGGACAGTCTGTTACTCTGCCCACCTTCTTCCTGCCTCCGCATCCTTCGAAAGAGGAAGAGAGGCTCCACCGTCTGGAACCAAAGAGGGCGCTGTCTTTCTATCTGGACCGCACCAAACAGTTCCGGGTGGACGACCAACTCTTCGTTGGCTACGTGGGCACTAAGAAGGGGCGGGCGGTGCACAAACGAACCATCTCTTGTGTATAAAGGCCTGTTACTCCTTAGCTAAAAAGGAACCTCCTGTAGGGCTGAGGGCCCATTCCACTCGGGCCACAGCGGCGACCACTGCCCTGGGCCTGGGAGTCCCTTGCAGGACATCTGTCAGGCAGAAACCTGGGCCTCGCTGCACACGTTTGCCAAACACTATTGCCTGGACAGCCAAGTCCGGAGAGACGGCTTCTTTGGCCGTTCTGTTTTCCAGGACTTTCTGGTGTGATCTTGGTTCGCAGGCCCACCACCGGGGTTGGTATTGCTGGGGTATCTATTCTAAGGTGAGGAATCTAACTAACGTGTTTCTTTCAGATGAACAAGTTATTTACCTTCGGTAACGATATATCTGTAAGAAACATTAGTTAGTTAGAATCCTCACCGCCCCACCCATCCTCCCCGTTCTGCGAACCGATATCTAGGATTGAGGTCATCCCTTTCAGGGCCCTAGACTTTTTGGCACCAGTGTCGGTCTCTTGCATGGCTCTGCGTTCCTGGCGCGGAAAGCTATGTACAAGAACTGACATCAGCGCGCGAGGGCGGCGTCTAAGTACTCCGACGTTATCCCGGCGATTACGACGCTGACGACGGACGCGGAGCCGCAGGCGACGCCTAGCAACGCGCAAGGATATTGCTAACGAAAAATCTTTACGGATCCAGCCTGACGCCTGGGGATATTCTAAGGTGAGGAATCTAACTAACTAATGTTTCTTACAGATATATCGTTACCGAAGGTAAGTAACTTGTTCTTCTGTAGTAAGGGGTGTCATATTGAGGGAAACCAGCACAGGTTCACTTCTTGTGATCATGGGGTACTCGGAGTGTTGAGAAGTCTGCTCCCAAGTGTGAGAATCACTTGGTTCTCTAGTACTACTTCCCGTAATCATAAATGCTTTTGTGATTAGGCCTGAAAGTGAGTAAGATTTACACAGTATATGAACATTTTTGTGATTTATCTTTAATTAGAAAAGCGCACAATATAGAGAAGTACAATAGTTCCTATGCTCAATTAAAAAATCAAATAAAAGCGGCGAAAAGAGCAACGATGGGCTGCAGTGTCTATCTGCTTCTTGCATCCTTGCCGCCAAGGTCAAGGAAGCTCAGGGCTTCAGCAGAAGGATGTACGAGTTCTCCTTTACTTACTCTTACATGCATTTCTGAATCGACCCCTAAACGTCCAACTCCCTATTAGTAAAAGTGCAAAAAAGACAGTCTTTACTATTTCTGTGAAATGTATAGGAATGTAAAAGAATATAAAAGAGCACTACAGGAGATAACTTTACATACCTAAATGTTTTTGTGAATAGGTCTGAATGTTATAAGATATACCTAGGTTCATGATTGAGTTTTTTATTTTTTTTGGCCCTTTAGGTCATTCAGTGGGTGGTGCATTAACAAGTGCGAAGTCTGCAATGTCCTCCTGGCTTTCGACCTTCACACAGTCTACAACACAAGGCTTCACGGAGCAGCATGAAGAGAAGCACTAAACCTGCATCTGTTGGCCAACACAGCTCAGTATTTAATGGTGTCAGTATCCGCCCGCTGTATGCTGTCTGTCCCCAACTACTAAAGGCAACAGGAGCGCAACAGTGATGGACCTAGACTTTCGTTTACAGGATGGAGAAGCGTTCTAGTTGACCCCAGTCCTTTGATTAGCGTAATGACCTAAATGTTTTCAGACAGTGATGGGGAAATATTAGCTGGAATTTTTTTTTTAGATTTAGATAATGATAGTGTACATTTAAATGGCAGAATTACTTAAATCTGAACCTTTTCAGATACACAAGTGATTTTTTTACACCATCAAGCAGTCTTTCTTTGGCTGAAAAAGCTGCGTCGAAAGTGGCACTGCCTGGGACTATGACTTCTCTGGTATTCTATGGGACTTAAAGGTAATCATTCCGCATTGAATATTGGCATATCCACATCTGCAGCTTTGTGCCTTGATTCAGTCAGCAACTCTCTTGGTAAAGGGCTGTAAGAAGGCTGTGTGCCAGATCATAGGGAATGTGTTCCTTCTGTCCAATTCCCCTAGAACCAGGAGTGGTTTCATGTTAAAAGTTGGATTGTCCTTTTAGATATGTACATTTCTTTGAATTTTGAAGTTGTTTATATGAAGAACAGTTACTCTTTCCAAGCCAAATATCCAAACGTTTGTAATATGTATTGTCTTTGGAATTAAGCAATATTATACATATTTATAGTAGAAGCTGGACCACACTATGTACTATGAAGCTGAACGTAGAAGTATGGCCACACTCATGAGACAAATAATTAGGAGCACACCACTTGTGGATCATTGCCATTGCTCTTGGGGCATTGGTACATGTGCTGCAACAATTAAGAGATCCATATATTCATTATCAACAGTAAAGGGACCATTATAAATCTAAAAATATCTGCCAATTTCTACAGTTATGTACTTAAATTTAAATAATCTGAAACCTGCAGAGTGCATGCCTACGGCGTGAGCTGTAAGAACTGGGGTTGTTATTTTGGATCTGGTTAATGGCTGTCTGAGCTAAACTTTTGCTGTGCTTAATCATTCAACTTTATAGTCCTGTTGAATAAAAGGTGAGATTCGTACAGTGATCAGTCGAGAAAACAATTGTGTAAATATTTTTCTTTTAAAATTTCAGATGTCTTTTTTTAATATAACATATTTTTAAATATCAGCACTCCGAAAATAGTTTTTTTTTTACAAATTGCAAACCTATCGGTGGGTTATATTATTTCATGTAAAAGTAGATATTTAATGATTCATCATTTAAATGTGAGTTATAGAAACCCCCAATTTCAGTATGAATGCGGAACACTGTAAGTTTCTTTTCTTCATTACCTAATTGCTTTGATTTTGAGCAGCAATCTCTCAACGTTTCACAAAGGCAACTAAATAAAGTTCTTTTGTGTATTCTTCTCTGAACATCTCCAGTATCAGCTTTGATTAAAAACGAATTCCGTTAGGCATATTTGACAGATTTATAAAAGTTGATATTCCACTTTACAAAGGAAATATTGTATTACCTCCTTTACTCCACACTGCCTTTTGATATACTTCTGCAACATTTCATATTGTATTTGAACCATTTTCAAAACTCTATCTTGCGCACTTTGGGAAATTTTCTTTTGACTATGACGCAAGTGTTACTTGTTGGGTGTTTATCTTTCACATTAGGTACGATCTTAGACCTGACCAGTTACCATTGCCCCTTTATCTTCACCACTCCATGGAATTACCATTTCAGTCTTCTGCACATGTTGACCTTTAGACTGTTGCATTAGTATCAGTTTGACTGTATCCCCTGGTAACATCCAAATGCTCCAGATTTTGTTTTATTTTTATTTTGCTTATTCTCGGAGTCATAGTTACCCCACAGCAGAATGGGTAATGCAGGATGAAAAATAAGCAGAGGCATGTGTGTCCCTGATCGCCTTTTGATGGAACTGTTCCAACCCCTACAGTCAAGCTTATACCGTAATGTTGTTCTCATCGCTAGTAAATTTATTGTATTTGATTTTCGGTTTATGAACCCCATATACCATCCAGCTTTCTGTAGTAAAATATGTTATTCAAAAGTAGGATACTGCCATTTATTAATTAAAAGTTTTAAAGGGTGAAAAAATTAACAGTTTATTTCACTTTAATCTATGCACTATGAAGCATCAAATTAGCTTTACTCTTGTTGCTGAAGACCCTGCGGCCTGTCTGCTGGATCTCAGCTCCACTTTCCTAACAATGGTCTGCTTTTGTCATGAGACCGTTGCTCCACATTATCCCCTCTAGAAGGTTGGTGTTATTTGTTTTTTCTCATATCTCAATAAGCATATTTAAAATAAACTATCCTTCATTTTTTTAGAGCTTCTTTACTTTCAGACTTCAGCTCCTCTTACTGCACTTCCAGTGTTTCAGTCATTACTTATCGAATCACTGACCTCCTTTGCATGTGCTCGGATCTCATGACATTGGCGTATCTATTGCACTTTAACTTCAGTAGGCCATGTATATGTGTGAGCAAATTCAGGGCTTTGGAACTTCAAGTTAGTTGTTTGCGAAGTCTAAGCATTATGATACATCTTCCTAGCACATCTCCTTACAAGGCTTACATTCACAGAATTCTGATGATCATCAATTTTTCCCCTGATATAGAATCAGTGATCTTACTTAACTTCATGCATTTAAGGGACAGAGACCAAAGAAATGGGAGCTCAGAAGTCAAAGCAAGTCCTATTCAAGAAATAAAGCAAGGTCATATTAAGGCGATCTAGTACAGAAGACAGCAGATGCTGGTGTCGGATGTTCAGTGGCTTCTTGTTAAAGAGATAGAAGAACAACTCCAAGCTCCCTAGCCAGTGTGGTATAAATAAGCATAATGCTTTAAGCATTTGACTTTGAACTCTGAATAATAAATTTGGTGTGGTTAATCTATAGCATTAGTGAGTTTGAAGCTGTTGCAAGTAAAAGAGCAAGCTGCTTATATTTCACTGTTGGCTAGTGCATTGCGGACAGTTGAAGATAAGTCGTCATTTACTCTGGAAGGAAGTTGTTGTCCTGGGGTTGCTCTGTCCATGATATGAACAAGGATGTTATTAGATAAGCAATATAGAAGGATGGAGCATTTGAATACTCTACAAATGACATGATTGTATTCTTTCTCTGATGAGCGATTCAAGATTAGGGGTATCTCCCACAACAGCTACTTTATCACCGAAGCAGATTACAATTTAACAGTTCTTTTTTGTCTGTATGTGTCTTCCATGATAACATCATGTTTGAATACTGTTTCAGTTAGGTATGTTTCTGAGGCCCTTACTCTCCACTTCTGGATTCATCATACTGACTTATTTGGAATATGTTTCAGAGAGATAATTCATGGTGATGACATTTGACTGGTTTTGGCGATTATCACGGCTGCAGTTATAAAAACGACTCTCTTGTTTGAACCATTGTTTTTTCCTCGTATGTTTGCAGTCATCTGGCAAAATGAATGTCCGCACAATGGAGAAACTGAAACAGAACAACATTGTCTCAATCTGAAGCTGACTGAATAACGAAGGTGATATGCTATATATAAATGTGTCTCTTGTTAGACAGTTTTGCACATCCACATCACTTGTATAAAGTGTCCTGGATTGCTCTATCATCCGATAGTGCTATTCTTCAGATCTACTGCAGTGTGGTATTGTTACTTGCACTTCCCGTTTCCGCCTAAAACTTTTTCCGATCTCATAGCTACTTCTTTAGATTAATAAAACACAAGCTTCTTTCAAAGAAATATCGAGGGCCTGATGCATAAGAAGAGTATCAGCAGACGTCAGAAATGTAGAATCAGATACCAAAGTATAGACTTCTTACTCAAACTTTAAACTCTTTAAGCAAAATTGAGGTAATTAAGTTTATTAAACATATGGAAAATGTTGTGAGATGACCCTGAGAAAACCAGTGTTAATGTGCACTAATTTTTATGTTACGATTTAGAACTAAACAAGCATATGATAAATTTCAAAGCTTTTTCAGTATAGTTATATGTGAAAAACCTAGAGTGAAATCCATGTATGATAAAGATGCAGTAGCTTTATCCTTTTAAAAATAGTGTATTTCCTTGCCCCTAATTTCTACTTCATCATTTGCGTGCCACCATAGCAATTTGATGATAGACGTTATTGCTATGACAACAGGCAATTCTTCTTCTGTCTGTTAATGGGTCAGGGTTTCTGGGGCCTGTACCAAATTAATACTCTTGAAGTATTGTTGCATGTTTGACTCAGTTTTATTCTTTTAAATGTTTTAAAGAGTTTTCGTCCACTAAAATGTCACCCCTATCCTTTTGACTTTATTAGCTATTGAAATTGGTTTGGAGGATTCATTTGGTTTTCCTTAGAAGAGAATACC
Organism: Triturus cristatus; assembly: GCF_964204655.1. Lineage (NCBI taxonomy): Eukaryota > Metazoa > Chordata > Amphibia > Caudata > Salamandridae > Triturus > Triturus cristatus. The sequence continues at coordinate 502,229,849 of NC_140588.1, read as the reverse complement.
ATTTATGCATGGTAAAAAAATGAACCAGTTGAAAGATTTGTGATGTTTAAAGCAACAAGGACCATATGTATTTTTTTCCAAAATGTAAAACTGAAGAACCTTGAACAACGCATACTAAGGGCACAAAAAGCCTTGCTTTCATGTTTTATGTATGTTGATTTACATGTCATTGTACATTGGCATGTTTAAACAATGACATTTAGCATAAATGGCATGGTAACCTTTAACATATGATTGTTTGAGTGACGCAGATGCATTTTTATTCCTCTGCATCTGGATGATGAACCTGGTAAAGATATAAATGTAGTATATTAAAATGGAGCATTATGCAGCAATTTTTCAGGCCAGAACTATTTGAAAGTGTTCCGATCAGTGGACAAGCGTTTCTGTCACCAAGCAGTAACTGTGCAATGGTCTCTGGATTTAAGTGAACTAATACCTTTAAAAATCTTTTTCAACAACGTATAGATTGATAGCGCTACCTGGCTTTAGCCCTCTACTGATCTCTATCTTGTCCTAACTAATGGGAGACGACTCTCAGTCCATACCATACTATCTGACTTCTGAATGTCCTTACTTTAGGTTAGCTTTCATTATTTCCAAAATGCTGCATTTAATCTGTGGTCACAGAAGGTTTGAGTCTTTGAGTTTGTCATCCTTCTGACAGAACATTGTTTAAAGGAATCCATCAGATGAAACTTATTATTTCAAATGGAATGCTATTAGGTCTAATTTCTCCCTTTTGGTTTTCAAAGATCCATGAGCAGGAACTTGGAGATCGAGGCCCTGGAATTTCTAGTGTTTCGAGTGTCACAGGTATCATTCTTGGTGTGGAAATGAGCTCAGCACACAAACTGCTAAATTACATTTGTTGGAGTGGTTTGCTGATAAAGCTAGAGCCTATCTGCCTAGAGAGACAACTGTGTAAAAAAATTAAAAGCTATCTCAGTATTAATTCTGGTTTGTTTGAAGTCACTGTGTGCATTTGATAAAATGCAAAACCTTAAAACGGTGACCCTTTTCCCTTTGGCTCATGGTGACTAGGATAGAGATCCAAATCTTGTTTGGGCTGCCTTTAGTAAATGAACACAATACTGCAATGACAGACCCTTATGCAATGAGTTATTATTGCTGTTATTCAAATTCCATTTTTGCAAGCCTTTGTGGAGAGTTTGCAATAATTCTGACTGCTGTGGGCTATTGGCAGTTTCCATGGAATGGAACAAGATGCATCAACCCTGCAATCAACGACTTAAACTTCCATAACCAATAGAAAAATATTTGTGGGTATCCGAAAGTTATAGACGAATAGAAATCAACATATATTGTCAGACTGTCTCTTGCCATCTATTTTCTAGTAAGCTGTCAATGTCTCAATGACTGCTAATTAAGTTTCAGCTGTCTTATTCCCTTGTGGGAAAATTTTATCTCTTCCCATAGGAGGATTTCGCTTATTCTCAGAGTCACTTTGCCCACAGCAGAATGGATAATGCAGGATGAAAAAAAAGAAGATGCATGTGTATCTCTGCAGGAAGCATAACATCCATCTGTCCCAAAATGAACAGCGTCTGCTACACCTTTCTTTTTATTCTTTTTGTGTGAAACCTCTTTTATACTAGAACGCTCTACACAATGTAAATTTACTCCATAAGTCACTTGAAATAGAACTCAAATCAAAGATCAAATGGAATAATGTATCCATCCAGTTTGAATGCGTTCAACAACCTAACTGCTCCATTTAGAATTGGATGTTGGTTGTTAAAATCTGGTAGAGAGGTTCTCCATTTTTATTGGTGGAAATGTTATTAGTCTAAACCTTCCAAAGTGTTCCAATGAAAATATGTTTTGGGGAGTGTCATGGGGAAAGGGTCATCTTTGTGTTTTTTTGGTTAAAAAAAACAATGGCCATTTTTTCAGAAACGGGTCTAAACTGTAGGATTTCGTATTTCAATTCTTTATTGAGATTCTATTACTAGGATTAATGAGTAAAAATGCGGTTTGTTTAATTTTAAGATTTTCTCCAAAACCATCAAATCCAGATATAGTTGAACATCTAGTATTTCTGAGAAAATTGATCTACTCCACCCATTGCTTTGCATTTCCCATGTTATGTCCTTAGTAATCTGGAGAGATTTTAGGTCCCCTATAAATCGAACGCTAATAGTTTGTTCTCCATTTGTTTATACAAGCTTTAATGTTGTGTATTCCTAGCTGCCGCCGATCAGGTGAGAGGTTGTGCCTAGGCCTGTAATTGAAATATGTGATTTTTATTCCAAAGACATTTTTGTATTAGGGCTTTGATTGATGAATCCAGCAAAACTTGATAAGTATTTGCACCCCTAATTTGCCTGAAATTGAAGTGATGACCTTGGCATAGGTAGTGTGCAGGATTCTGCATATCCATTGGTATGTGTCAACCACCATAATGATTTTAGAACATTCAGCTTTCAGTTCTGTCAATGATACCTTAACCATGCGACAACAAAGAATAATTAAAAAACGTTCCTGTATTATATGGTTTAAATTAGTTGTTTGTAAATTGGATATCCTAACAGAGATTTTCTGTTGGCAATATTTCATCATAAAAGAGAAGCTTCGGTCTTGGAATTGCTGCGAACTGAAGCCCATTGTAGCCTTAAATATAATTTTTAAATGGTATACTGTAGGATTCATGCATCTTCTGCTAATCAAACTAGGCAGATACATAGAAAATATTGTGCAGTCCAAAATTGCTGCCTGACATTTGAGTCTATAATCCTGCTGCAGGACATGTGGTGTTAGCCACTTTATTTCATAGATGCAAACCTGTTGCTGTGTTCAGCTATTTTGTGTGGTTGTGAAATGATTGAAGGACAAAAAGGCATCTTTGTTTGCTATAGCTGGCTGGCTGTTGGCATTTAAGTGTGGAAGTACTTTGAAATTAAGTCCATGTGCATCAGGTTTTGTTTCAGTTAAGCCTTCACACCCTTTTGCCATATGGAACTGATCAACTCACTTGTTTCCCCGTGTACATGTGAAATATACTGAAAATAGCTAGCGCTTAAAAAGTGCTTGCTTGTATACAGCACTCTTCTGGCAGCTTAATATATTGTTATTCTGTTAAAAACTGTGATTGCTCACCCTGCTTGGTTTAGAGGAGCATGCATTTAAAGTCGAAACCTTTCTCACATACTACTGGAGTTCTCTGGAAACATCACTATATATGTCCATCATGGTGCATGTAGCTGATGAATAGAGGTGTTGGTGGGTAGGTTTTCAACACAAATTACACTGACCGGATTACATTTGAAGCACAAATTGGTTGGATATCAATTGTTTCATTTTTAGGATTGCCGCTGCTCTCTTTTATTTAAAATAATAGAGTAGCTTTGTCTTATGTTGTTTGTGTGTATATTTGTTATGACTTGTAAATCACTTTTTCATTGTATTTTGATTCAAACTGCAGTGCTGGTGTTGTCTTTATCCAGAAAGGTGTAATAGATATTAAAAGGATATGTTCCCACTGGTCTGTCTGAGTCATTGACTTCTTTTAGCCAGTAATCTGAAAGGCCACAACACTTACCTCGTTTTGCATGATCGTTGCTGACAGTGGAATGCTTGGCCGGAAGTACCCAGGTAGGTTTCCACGCACAGACGCATAGCAGTAATCATGGAGGGATCCCAGCAGACGTTTGTAGTGCGAACCAGAAGTCACACACTACAGAGGTACCGCCCTCGCATCCGTCTCAGAAGATTTAATTCCTTCTTTCTTCAGCCTGTCCTCTGCTGTGTGTTGTCACTGAAGTTAGTTGGGCGCCAGATTGGAACCTGGAAGACCTGACTTTCTGGCTGCTCGGTCAAGCGCTGGCACTTCCGTTCCTATGCAGAGAGCGTGAGGAGGGTTAGTTGTGTAACGTTTGGGAAGTGTTGAGTGTAGAGAACTTGTTTGAAATTGTTGTGCTGTGTAACAGTTTTGGAAGAGAGGGTGCATTCGATGCCTTATGTCCTGGGTTGGGAGGGCAGGGTAGTGCCATAATGCCATGCTTAGGAAGTAGCGTGCGGTTGCCCTCTGTCCTGTCAAGGGACCATCATGAGGGGGCGGTGTTGAGGGGTGCCACGTGTGCATTCGGGCTACTCCGTAGCAGTGCCTTGTGTCAAATTTCACTTGGAACGAGCAGCACTGGTGGAGCAAAAGCACATCCTTCTCAACCTTTCATGAGCTTCAGGTCAGTCATTCACACACAACAGGGCAGGGAAAAAATGGAGGAATTAAATGCAAATATCCTTGTGTTATTTCAAGCCATAAATAATGACTTTAGGTGGCACCCGAGCATCACGTGTGAGGATGTTCCTGTCAGAGACACGAATATGTTTATCTAATTGTACTTGGACATGGAGTTATTAAACGGGCGACCTCAGAGAAGCTTTGTGATGACATCTCGGCTCTGCACCTTGCTTACGGGTGTCCTGGGAGGGCAGAAGACATTCTGAAAAGTAACAATTCAAGCCAATCAAAATAGCGTTGCATGTTGAGTAAAGGAGGCTTGGTAAAAGCAGTTTGTAAATAGATTGGCGAGTTGAGCATATCGCAGAGACTGTGTCATCGGCATGTTGCATGCAGGCGCGCAACACCTATTGGGTTGAAAGGGCTTCAGCACCCCGCCCCTCGTCGTGTGTCTCAGCCCAGACTTCTGGGGGCTCGGCTGGGCAGTGTCTGGAGTCTTCTCTCCGGCACGTCCGAGTTTTTGCACAGGTCTTTAAAGACCATTTGCATCTTTACATACCTTTGTAAACTGGTTACAGAGGCTTATTTTTTTTTTCTGGTTCCAGTACCCCCTGGACCCACAATCTGCCTATTTCTTTGCTGTTGTGTGAAAATGCATTTTGAGAATAGGAATATAAAGTAGGGTTGCCAAAAAAAAATGCCAGCCATGTGTTGTTTAAAGAGGCTGCAAAGATCTGTCTTGACTAAATAGGGTTTTAAATAAAAAAGTATGTATCAATTTGTAATGTGACTTTTCTGTCTTTGTTCCCTTTAATTATCAGTCATGGATCATTCAGGGAGCCCTAGAACACAATTACAAATGCTTTTTTATTTATATTTGCTGTTCGAAGTATGCACAGATAAGTGCTGAAAATGGCTGTTCATTTTTGTACTCTCAGGGACATCAAAATAATGATCTGGCACCCCAAATCATAGGACTGGATGTTTGTTGCACGATCAGCACATTATTTATTTCCTCCACCCTCGATCCATGAGTAATGCCATAATAGCAATCGTTTAACTTGTATCTTAAACCCTACGTCGCCGTCAATAACATGAAGTGTTGTCTCAATGCAAGGTGCATTCCCAGACACATACCTCATTCTCGCCCTTCACTTTCACCCTTACCCTGCACTCACAGCGATCACAATGCACTCAGACTGATCACCATGCACTCACACCATTCACCCGCTCACCCTGCACTCAGTGATCACTCTGCACTCACAATGCACTTGCGCTGTTCAACCTGTACCTCACCCTGCAGTCACACGAGTACACTACTCATCCTGCACTCATGTGACACTTCACACGCCTGCCCCCCTCACTGCTCAATCTGCAATCTCACTCAAACAAGCCCATCACTAACCATACAATAATTCGTCCCACTCTGCCCTTGCATCCGCACCTAAATTCATATTGGTTATCTCGCTCACAATGCAGTCACTCCTTTTACCCTACTCTCACACTGTTGCATCGCTCATCCTGTACTCACATGGGCACTCCTGCCACCCACAGCGCAGACGGCTAATGTGTCTGCTAAAAAGAATGTGTACCATGCAGATCACAGACCTGGGTGAGTAAACTATGAGTAGCGCTATAATAAAAAGAAATGTGTTCGAGGCATATGAGCTGCAGATTACACACTGTGCATAGATCGCCATCTGGTGTTGGGCCCGGATGTTTGCATTTGTTTTTGTCTTGGAAAGTCTTTGGAAGTCACGAGGTATGTGGCTCCTCCTTTGGATCATAGTGCGCATGGGCATGGGCTCCATCCTCAGATTGTTTTTTTCCGCCATCGGGCTCGGATGTGTTCTCGCGTCCCAGTTCGGAACCGTTAACGGTTTTCTCTTTCGACGCGCAATCCTTCCTTTCTCGACGGTATTGTTTCGATCACGTTTTCCAATCACACGCAACCCTTCAACTTCGAAGTCTTCAATTCCGGTCGTCGACGAAGGCCTTTGGGCCTACCCGAGCCTCATCTCCGGTGCATGGAAAGGACGCCATTCAAAAAGTGTCCTCGATGTGGGTCGAAGTTTCCCCACACCGACCTACATGAGGTGTGCAACCTCTGCCTTTCACCGGAGCACGATGCCAGAGACTGTCCAGCTTGTGCCCCCTTCCTCTCCAAAAAGATCATCCGGAATCGACGAGCTCGGACAACAATGGCGCGCTCATCTCTTCAATCCCCGATGACATCTTTCAAGAGGGCGTCGATGTTCCGGAACAGGGTCGGGTCGAAGAAGCCATCATCAGCGCCTCCGAAGCAGATGATTCCGATGTCGAGGACATCACTCCAGCTCAAAGGGCCGTGAGTACAGACGTCGACCCGACCCATACCCTCCCTCGACACTGTCAAAAAAGGCTTTGGTACCACCTCCACCTTTGGGCCCGGGTGCACGCCGAGACACTGCTTCCCATGCCCCGCCTTCGGGCCCAGTAAAGAAGCCTATTAAGCCTTTAGGCGACTCGGGCTCGAGTCAGCCTACCCTCGGTACCGAAAAGCAAACTCAGGCACTGAAGAAGAAGACGTCCTCGTCCTCATCCACGCCGACCGCTGCTTCCACATCGAAGCACTCTGCGTCGAAGGCTAGCACCAGTTCCTCGGCACCGACAACACCCTCGGAGCCGATAAAAAAAAAAAAACGCCCACCGAAAGGCCCCGATTCTTCCAAGCCGAAGACCTCGGAACCGAAAAAACAGCAACCGGTTCCAATTGATAAAGACACTTCAAAACTATATGGTTCCAAGCCTAGAACCGCTACTGAGTCGACGCCGACAAAAACTTACGGCACCGAAGCCATCGGCTCCGAAGGATCTGTCTCCCACAGATAAATTGTTTCATCCAGATCCTACCCAAAGGACTCTAATGAAAGATCCTAAGACTGGTCATTTAATGCTCAGCATCAAGAAAATACAACTGGAAGCGCCTGCGCCCACACCGCCACCAAAGAAGAGAGACTTTGCTACCTCTCCATTGAAGATTCCTTCTCCTCTTCCTCCTCCTCCTCCGCCTCCTCCTCCCCCTCCCCCACCACACCACTCTCCCACACCATCACCTACCCCGATAGGTGATGATGATGATGATGATGACAACACCTCAGATGATGCAGGGGGAGGTGCGGATGATCAACCCCTTGGGGACCCTACCCCTACTGGCTCCCCTGACCCCTGGGATGACTACAGTGTCCCAGATGTTCCTTACACCCCACAGGATGATATTTATCCCTCCAGGCCTTCCCCTGCAGAGGACAATATCGGTTTCAACCAGCTACTTCACAGAGCTGCCCTAATACCACGGGTTGCCCTACATACAGACCCCGTAGGGGAGGATTTTCTTATGGACACCTTCGATACTACACAAAGGTCCACCTCAACACTGCCCATGCTTAAAGGGGTCATTAAGCACGCACCAGAGATCTTTAAAGACCCAGTTAGAGCTCGAGTCATCAACCCGAGAATAGAAAAGAAATACAAAGCTGCGCCTACTGACCCAGTGTACATTAAGGGCCCTGCACCACTAGACTCCCTAGTCGTCTCTAATGCAAGGAAAAGAGCAAATTCCCAAACGTCAGGTGACGCACCACCACCCGACAAAGAATCAAAACTCCTAGACGCCTCTGGCAAACGCACAGCGTCACAGGCAGCAAACATTTGGCACATTGCTAATACCCAAGCGCTGCTAGCCAGGTATGACAGGGCACATTATGACAAGCTTGAGTCCATAATGCAGCACCTCCCTGACAAAAATAAAAACAGGACCACTGAACTCATCCAAGAGGGTAAAACCATCACTAACACCTCCATTCGGTGTGCCCTAGATGTAGCAGATACCGCCTCAAGGGCAATAAACACCAGTGTCCTTTTGCACAGGCATGCCTGGTTACGCATATCAGGTTTTAAACCCGAAGTACAGAGTTCTATACTCAATCAACCTTTTGATGAGCAACACCTATTTGGCCCCAATGTAGACGTATCCCTTGAAAAAATGAAAAAGGATACAGACACCGCCAAATCTATGGAAGCCTTGCAATCGCAAGCTCCCAGACGGTCCTTTTGTCGCTCATCCTTCAGAAGCACCCATCGAGGCAACTCCTCTGATAACCCCTCCACCTCTTCCAAAGCTCCCGCCCAATCCACCTTTACTAGAGGTTACCAAAGAGGTGGTTACAGGGGGAATAACAGCAAAGGCAGAGGCAAAAATAACAACTCCTGCTCTGCCTCCACCCCCACCCCATGACTTCCCTCCACTTCCCCCCAACCATTCCACTCCAGTCGGGGGAAGACTCCACCAATTTCTCCCTGCCTGGGCAAACATTACTTAAGACAGGTGGGTCCACCAAATAATTCAATCAGGCTACTGTCTCGAACTAAAATCTACCCCCCCCCCCAACCATACCTCCCAAACACCGTCCAATGTCACAAGACCATTTGTTACTATTAAAGCGGGAGGTGATCTCCCGCCAAAAAAAAGTGCAATAGAACCAGTTCCCCTGCACCAACAAAACAAGGGAGTTTACTCCCTATATTTTCTCATACCAAAGAAGGACAGATCTCTAAGGCCTATTTTAGACCTCAGACCCCTAAACCTATACATACACTCAGACCACTTCCACATGGTCACACTTCAGCAGGTCCTCCCTCTGCTTTCCCAGGGCGACTTCCATGCCACTCTAGACCTCAAGGACGCCTATTTCCACATTCCTATTCACAGCGCTCACAGAAAATATCTCAGATTCGTAGTGGACGGTCAGCACCATCAATTTAAAGTACTCCCATTCGGAGTCACCACAGCACCAAGAGTGTTTACCAAGTGCCTTGCAGTGGGGGCAGCACACCTGAGAAGACAACACATATATGTCTTCCCATATCTAGACGACTGGCTCATAAAAGCCAGCTCATACAACCAGTGTGTACAACACACTCACGCTACTATTCAACAACTCCACGACCTGGGGTTCACAATAAATCACGCCAAGTCCCAGCTGCAACCGTACCACACACAACAATACCTCGGTGCCACAATAGACCCCTCAAGAGCGCTCGCCTATCCCAGTCCTGCCAGGATAGCGAGCATGCAAGCTCTTCGCACCAGATTCCAACCGCAACACTCCCTTCCAGCTCGAGTGTTCATGCAACTCATAGGGATGATGGCCTCTTGCATATTCATAGTGCCTCATGCAACACTCCAGATGCGTCCTCTCCAAGAGTGCTTAGCACGTCAATGGAACCAGGCTCAAGGTCAGCTAACAGATCTGGTGTTGGTAGGCGGTCGTACCCATCGCTCTCTGCAGTGGTGGAACACCAAAAACCTTTCCAAAGGGTGACCGTTTCTCGAGCCAGTTCCTCAAATAGTCATGACATAGGACGCATCGCTCTGGGAGCTCACCTAATACATCACACCATGCAGGGCAGGTGGACACCTCAACAAATGTTTAACCACATCAACCACCTGGAGTTACTAGCCTTAAAAGCATTTCAGAAACAAATATCAGGCAAGACTGTCTTAGTCCGCACCGACAACATGACAGCCATGTATTATATCCAAAAACAAGGCGGAACACACTCTGCAGCTCTCTCAGCTCGCACAGAGCATATGGAGGTGGGCTATACCTCAGAACATTTTTCTCCTAGCCCAACATGTCCCAGGAGTCCAAAACACAATGAGCCGTCAAACACAGCAAATCCACGAGTGGGAACTTCACCCACAAGTTCTTCAACCATTTTTTCAGATGTGGGGGCAACCACAGATAGACCTCTTCGCCACCCAAGAAAACGCCAAATGCCCAAACTTCGCCGCCAGCTATCCTCACCCATTGTCCAAAGGCAATGTGATATGGATGAACTGATCAAGCAGATTTGCGTACGCTTTTCCACCTCTCCTACTCATTCCGCTAGTGGTGTGCAAACTACAGCAACACTCCTTAACGCTCATCCCAGTTGCTCCAACTTGGGCCAGACAGCCATGGTACACCACATTGCTGGAACTCTCGGTAGTACCGCACCAAAAACTACACCTCTCTCCACGCCTCTTAACCCAGAACCATGGAGAGATCCAACACCCAGACCCAGCTCAGCTCAACCTAGCGATCTGGCTCCTGAAGTCCTAGAATTCGGTTATCTTAACCTTCCTCCTGACTGTTTGAACGTCATCAAAGAAGCTAGACGGCCTACCACTAGAGCATGCTATGCAGCCAAGTGGAAAAGATTTGTGATATACTGACACTAATCCCCTAGATGTGTCTATGCAACACATCATAGGCTACTTACTATACCTCCAAAGATGCAACCTAGCCTACACGTCTAGCAGGTTGCATCTTGCTGCCATAGCAGCATATCTTCAAAATAGACAACATCTCTCACTTTTCAGAGTACCTGCCATAAAGGCATTTATGGAGGGACTCAAGAGAATAATTCCCCCCAGAGTACCACCTTCGCCTGTGTTGAATTTAAACATCGTTCTCACAAGACTAATGGGGCCTCTATTTGAACCTCTACATAAATGTGAGCTCCAATTCCTAACATGGAAAACTGCTTTCTTAGTAGCCATTACTTCTCTACGAAGAGTTGGTGAACTGCAAGCACTAACCATTCAAGAACCCTTTCTGCAGATGCATCTTAATAAGGTTGTTCTCCGAACTAATCCTAAATTCCTCCCTAGAGTCATTTCTCCCTTCCACCTCAATCAATCTATAGAGCTGTCTGTGTTCTTCTTGCAGCCACAAACAGTCGCAGAAAGAGCTCTTCACACCTTAGATGTCAAAAGAGTACTACTATACTACATAGAGAGAACATAACCTTTTCGTAAGACCAAACAACTATTTGTGTCTTTTTCACCACCACACAAGTGCAACCCCATATCAAAATCTGGGATAGCTAGGTGGATTGTCAAATGCATACAGATTTGTTACCACAAAGCAAAACGTACATTATCTGTTCCTCCTAAAGCCCACTATACACGAAAGATAGGGGCTTCAATGGCATTTTTAGGGAACATTCCCTTAGATGATATCTGCAGAGCAGCTACATGGTCTACACCACACACATTCACAAAACACTCTTGTGTTGATGTGCAAACTAAACAACAAGCTAGTTTGGGCCAGGCTGTACTCAAAACACTGTTTCAAACTACTGCAGCAGAAACTGGTGGTTGCCGGTAGGGGTGGGTACTGCTATACAATCTATGCACAGTGTGTAATCTGCAGCTCGTATACCTCGAACGGAATATGCTACTTACCAGTATGCATCTATTCTTGGCATGTAGAGCTGCAGATCTACACACGCCCACCCGCCTCCCCGGCTACCTTTATCTGTTCCAGTATTATCTTACTTAGATTCAGCACACATTGGGCATCTTTCCTGTGTCTTACTAAGCTCCATCATTTCCCTGCTGGCAAAAAACAATCTGAGGATGGAACCCATGCCCATGCGCACTATGATCCAAAGGAGGAGTCACATACCTTGTGACTTCCAAAGACTTTCCAAGACAAAAACAAGTGCAAACATCCGGGCCCAACACCAGATGGCGATCTATGCTCAGTGTGTAGATCTGCATCTCTACATGCCAAGAACAGATGCATACTGGTAAGTAGCATATTCCTTGTCAGAAAGGTGCTATAGAGAGATGGAGTGCATTGTTCATGAGTGTTAGTGAGGGAATTTATGGAGGAAATGGGGGAAGGGGCACCAAAAAAGACTGTTGCACCGTGTGCGACCAGTGCTAGCGACAGCACTGGCTAGGACTGTAGCCCCTAGTGGCAGATCCTCGGCTACGGCAGAGGAGCATCGCCCCACTGCTTTCGAGCAGTCGAAAAGAAATATAAAATGATAATAACTTTAAGTTATCATTTTATGTTTCCTTTGTGGGCAGGCGGGTGGGCGGGCTGCTCTGCTCAGGGAGCAGGGCAGAAGAGGAGTGAGTGGTATGCCAACTCCCTAGTGCGCAATGACTATTTGGTTGGCCCTCTCGGGCCGCCCAAACAGTCATGCACACCCTCCCTTACTCCATGCAGGCTACATTACAGCCTGCGTGGAGAACATGCCCACCCATACAGCTCCTGGCTGAGCGCCATATCACGGCGCTCAGACCAATCACAATTCTGAATTGCAGCGTTCTGATTGGCTTAGAGGAGGGAGCCTGGCTGCCAGCTTCCTGAAGTCGGAAGCAGGAGAGCAGGAGCCAGACCAGAGACGCGGGACCCGGCCGGCGGAAAGGTACGTTCTTTTTCTCCATTGCCTGTCACCCCCCGTGTGCAACACCCCTGTGCCAGCCCCGGCAACCCCACCCGCGAGCCATGCCAGCTACCCCTGGTAGCCCCCCCCGAAGTTCCGGTCTAGTTACGACCCGGGTTACATGTACTCATTTCAATTAGATCGCTCAGGCGGTTCTGTATCTGCTGCAGTTGTATGCGTACGACTTGCAGTCCACAGGTTTCAGTGCTCATTAGAGAGCTTGGTTGGTGATTGCATCTCACACATGTTCATGTAAGTGTATGTATGCTTGTGGTTATTTAGATTAAATGTCACAATCATATTTTATATAGCTAGCGGTAAGAGAACTTCAAGGACTAGATGCTGGAAGGGGGCATTTTCAAGCAGAACTCTCAGGTTTCCTAGTTCCATGCATAAGGACCTCATCTAGTCCGCTTTTTTAGTTTGCATTCTGGTACTTTAATCCAGAATTCACAATGGGTTGTACTGAACAGCAGGTTGCACAAAGCAAGTAGAAAATCTGGATCGAATGAGATATTCATGCTTGAAACTGAGAAACGTAAGAGCTTTGTTTTATATCAGCAGGGCATCTCAGACATGACTTGCTACACATAGAAAAGTATTGTGTACTTTCTGAGTCGAATAAACCAGCTTACAAATAACGGAATATGATGAGAACATGGATAGTAAACCATTGTAAGTTAGTTTTTATATGGCACATTTCACTTCTAATGACGGAACTCCTCCACATGCAGAGCAGGATCCCATCTCCTGTACAATGAACAGCCTCTGCAATCACACGACCATCGTGTAAAACTCCCACCTCCAACCTTCTGCACCAACACACAGGGAGTGGCCTCCCTGACACTTTCTGGATACACTAGGTGCAGATCCGGCCACTCTGAATAAAGTCTACTAATATCCAATCAATCAATCAATCAATCAGTGACACTTATAAAGCGCGCTACATACCCGTAGGGTCTCAAGGCGCTGGGGGGGGGGGGGGGGGGGGTGCCGCTACTGCTCGAACAGCCAGGTTTTCAGCTTCTTCCTGAAGGAGAGGTGGTCTTGGGTCAGGCGCAGGTCGGTCGGGAGGGAGTTCCAGGTCTTGGCGGCCAGGTAGGAGAAGGACCTTCCTCCTGTAGTCGCTCTTCGGATGCGGGGGACGGCGGCGAGGGCGTGGTTGGCTGATCGGAGGTGGCGTTTGGGAGCGTAGAAGTTGACTCGGCTGTTGAGGTAGCTCGGGCCTTGGTCGTGTAGGGCTTTGTGTGCGTGGGTGAGGAGGCGGAAGGTGATTCTTTTGTTGATGGGGAGCCAGTGAAGGTCTCTCAGATGTCCGGAGATGTGGCTGGTTCGTGGGATGTCGAGGATGAGTCTGGCTGAGGCGTTCTGGATCCGCTGGAGTCTCTTCTGGAGCTTGGCGGTGGTACCGGCATAGAGGGCGTTGCCGTAGTCCAGTCGGCTGGTGACGAGGGCCTGGGTGACGGTCTTCCTGGTCTCGGTGGGGATCCACCAGAAGATCTTCCGTAGCATGCGTAGGATGTTGAAGCACGCCGAGGAGACGTTGTTGACTTGCCTGGTCATGGAGACTCGCATTACCAACTCCAGCTCAACACAAGCAGGACAACCCCAACCCCCACAATGTATACTACATGTACTACTCACACCAACACTGGCAGTTCTTGCTCCACACTGCATTAACACACGGCCACTCTACCTGTATATGAATCCCTTAGTTTTGGTGACAGTGGCGGATTTAAAGGAGCGCCAGGTAGGTCTGGATTTCTGGGACCTAAGTTTAAGGAGGTGAATGGACCTGCAGGCCATTGACACTGTTGTCATTAACTAAAGTGGCATCACTACAATGTAAAAAGAAACTTGCAATAAGTGATAATGATAAGCAACAAAAATATACTACAGTAGATAACATTTTTACTAGATATCTGTAAGGATGTTTCAGGGTGCTACTACAAAACTTCATCAGCATAGACTAGGGTGACAGGCATAGTAGATCAGTCGCAGCCACCTTCCTCTTAAACATACCTTCAAATGTTTAAGGATCAGATTCACATACCCTAGTCTCAGTCATTGCATGGCATTCATAATATCCTTAGGCACAACAAACACATGCTTAGACATAGCCTCAACAACCACAATATAGCCTCAAAAGGCAAGGCAGAATCTACAAGTGCAGGCAAAACCAGTAGATGCCCAGGCATTACCCAATGTGCCTTTGATTACGCATAATAGCATAGTCATTAATCAAAGGCTAACTCGGGGTGGTACATATGTGTAAGCTCTCATCACAGGAGCCGGCCTGCACACAGAAACGCATCTACTCAACCCCAAGAGCAAATATACCTACAAAATAGCTCAGTCACTCTCCTCACACACAATTTACAGTCCATTGTGTTCTCTCCAGTCATAAATGACATGAACAAGAAATCTGTGTGCCTATTCTGGGAAGAGAATTTTAGTTTCAGCACTTACTTGGGTTGCATTTACCTACCTTTGAATGCTAAAAGTATACTGTTTACACCAGAAGAACCCAACAAAACTCGATATTTTCAGGATAACCACTGACTGTACCGGAGTTGCATTCAGAATAATTCCATTGAAATTAATGTTATGTGACTATTAAAAATCCGGCATACAGTGGGATTCCTGCACCTGCGACACCCATGACATACATGGCGGTCGCCAGTAGATAGTTATAGTTAGGACCGTGTTTCCATAGGAAATCTGAAAATTCGATTTTGAATAACTTTGGCGCCGGTTGACGAATCCTCGCTAAATTTTCAAAACTAATGGGGCGCTCCGCTCAGCTCCTACCCTGAAAGTCTCGGGGGAATTCGTCAAGCGGGGGCCGAGAAAAAAGGGGGGTCCCAAAACGCGTTTTCCCCATTCATTTTCCCATAGGACCTTTAGTCGAAGGTACAGCCCGGACGGCTGAAAAGAATTACTTGAAATTTGGCAGAGAGGTAGTCCTCAGGTCAGGGATGTGCCTTTTGCATATATGGAGTCAATCTGTTCAGTAGTTCCTGAGAAGATTGCAGTTAAAAGCACATACATATCTATAGCCGCGCACAGTGCGCGCACCGTGCGAGCACCGTGCGAGCACCGTGCGAGCACCCTAACGTGCGTGAGCGTAATTCTGATTGGTTGGTTACATGTCAGTCAACGTTCGAATCGGTCGAAATCAGGAAGTGTCGGCCGCCATTTTGTTGGTTTTCAGTGCGAGAGTGAAAAAGGAAGGTGGCGAACGTGAAAAGGGGGCAGGGTAGAGAGTTCCTGATCCCCTAGCCTTTGTCAGGGGGTCCCTGAAGGACCCCGAAGGCAGAATTTTTTTATACATTTATTCTTTTTTAAAAATCGCGGGGGTGCATGCACCGTGCGCGCACGGCGAAAAACCAAAAAAAAAAAATAATACATACATAACTTAGCATTTAAAAAACCGTACAAATTCACTGAAAAAACCATAGGTTTCACACACGTTGTAGTTAGGAATTAGCATTTAAAAAAACCTTGCAAATTCACTTAAAAAACCATAGGTTTAACACATGTTATAGTTAGGTGGATATTTCACTCGTAAAAAACCAATGAAATTCCCCCGTTATAGTTAGTTCAGATAACTATAACTCGCGCGACCGCCACTCTATCACAAGGATGATGTCATCAGTGATGTCATGAGTGATGCCACTGACCATGTCATGAGTGATGTAATATGTGACGTCATGAGCAGGATTGCGGGCGCGCGAGTTATAGTTATCTGAACTAACTATAACGGGGGAATTTCATTGGTTTTTTACGAGTGAAATATCCACCTAACTATAACATGTGTGAAACCTATGGTTTTTTAAGTGAATATAGAGATGTATAGATATATATACATATATATACATATATTTATATTCACTGAAAAAACCATAGGTTTCACACACGTTATAGTTAGCTGGACATTTCACTCATACAAAACCATTGAAATTCCCCCGTTATAGTTAGTTCAGCTAACTATGACTCGCGCGCCCGCAATCCACTGCTGATGACGTCACATATTACATCACTCATGACATGGTCAGTGACATCACTCATGACATAACTGATGACATCTCAAATGACATCACTGATGACATCACTGATGACGTCATCCAGTGAATGTGTGTTTCTGAACAGTTTTAATATGTTTAATAAATATAGGGAAAGGCCTGTTGAAGAATGAGTGGGTGTACAAGTGTGTAAATGGATGATTTTCTGCGGTGCGTAACTGACTCTATAAGTGAGTCATTAAATGTATCTTACTGCAGACTAGTGACTTAACTGTGTAAATGTCTGTATGTGTCTGTGTGTTGGTGTCTAAGTGACTCCATGGTTTTGTGATTAGCTATATGAGTGTCTATATGGGTTATTGATTGGTTGTCTGAGTATCTGTATGGGTGCCTGTGTGTTTGTGTGGGTACGGTGTGTGTTACTCTGTGCATAGATGTGTTTCAGTGGGTGATTCTATGGGTGCATGGTTTTAAGAGTGCATTTGTGAGGGACTGTATGGTTGGATGAGTGTATGTATGGGTGTGTTAGGGATTGAATGTATATCTCAGTGGTACATGTGTGACTAACTACATATGTGAAAGGCAGTATATATGTGTGTAAGAGTATATAAGTGGGTATATGTGAGAGTGTGTGATTGTGAGAGTGGCTGTATGGATGTGTGTGTGCTTGTATCAATTATTGTATAAGAGCGTTAGAATGTGGTACTATTTTTATGAGTAAGTGAACTTGAGTGTGTTTAACTGTATAGGTGAGTAAATTGGACTGTGTTTAATTACTTGCACGACTGAGTAGGTGTGTCAGTACCTCAATGGATGATTGGCGGTGTGTGAGTGTCTATATAGGTGTCTAAATGCATATGATAGTCTTGTATGGAGTGACTGTACAGGTGAATGAGTGGAGTTGTATGTAGACCTAAGAGTTAATAAGTGAGTATCTAGTTATCGGTTTTGGAGTACGTATGGTTTTGAGAATGTAACTCTGAAATTTTCAGTCGGTGTTTGAAAGGTTATGTTAGGGTGTAAGAAGATGTGATAATTTATCACATGGATGACGTCATCAGTGATGTCATCAGTGATGTCATTTGAGATGTCATCAGTGATGTCACTGACCATGTCATGAGTGATGTAATATGTGACGTCATCAGCAGTGGATTGCGGGCGCGCGAGTTATAGTTAGCTGAACTAACTATAACGGGGGAATTTCAATGGTTTTGTACGAGTGAAATGTCCAGCTAACTAGAACGTGTGTGAAACCTATGGTTTTTTCAGTGAATTTGCAAGGTTTTTTAAATACTAATTCCTAACTATAACGTGTGTGAAACCTTTGGTTTTTTCAGTGAATTTGCAAGGTTTTTTAAATGCTAATTCCTAACTATAACGTGTGTGAAACCTATGGTTTTTTCTGTGAATATATATTTAACATAAGTCCAATCCCCACTCACATTTACTCACCTAGTACCCATTAACAGGTGGGTACAAAGCCTCCTCTAACCTGTGTCCACAATTCCTTTCTTACATGTGTGCACTAGGTGCTCATTTTACACCCAGTATGTACAGACATTTGCAAATATGGGTTCATAACATTCAAACATATATTCGTAACGCAACAGCCTGGAACACATTCCTAAAAGACATACACCTACAAATGCCTTAGTAATATAGGTACAACCAAACACATTCCTAAATGCCTTCGTAACATAGGTACAGCCAGATGCACACTCCTAAAACACACAGCAAAGCACACATTAAAAAAACTCAGGTACATTTTCACAGTTCAACACACATTCCAAACCGAGTCAGGCACGCATTTCTCTCGCATCCCGTCTTTCTCATAGCCACACAAAACCATGGTCATTGGTTGTGTTAAGGTAGAATCTTTAAAATCTGACAAAGAGAGTTCTAAACATTTGCCACCTTATTCACACTGGATCCAGGGTTCTCACATACAGAGCTAAAGTTACCTACCACTAACTTCATTCATCTTAGATCCCTTTGAATATCCCGATAGGGAAAGTATGGAGTGCTATTTGTTCTAATAAATTACCTACTGTTATATCCTACTTAATTGAATAACTTGTTGTCCAGCCCTGCTGCCACTAGCTGCTCAGCCAGAGCGTGAGATGGTCATAGAATGTTGGTGTGCCTGTGATGCATGGAATGCCTGGGTGTCTGAGTGGATGAGTGTTGGCAGTTGAAGATGGGCTGAGCAGCTAGGGAGGCTGCTACCATTGCCATTTTTAGGTCAAGCCTAGGCTGCACATGCAATGTCTCTTCAAGACATACTGTATTCACTCTGTGGGCTTACAGCCCCCCCCCCATTGCATTTTTATTTTTCCCTTTGATTGTCTTTCAAATATTCCTGCTTGCTAGTGGTTAATCCTTCCACTTTGTTCCTCCTTTTTGTGTTTGGTTTCCTTCCACTGAGCACCACCCAATTACTGTTAACATTATGCTCAAGGGATTAGCCAGAAAATTAAAATACCCCTCCCCCACACACACACTTGAAACATCTCAAATCAGCCAAGCGTGCAAAGCGAGTCTATTCAAGCTACCTTAGAAGAGTTCCATTCACTCGCCTTCCATCTGTCCATACATTTTTCTTTCTATGTATGCATCCATCATCTGTCCATACTTTCACCTTTATATATACCCACCCATTGCCTCAGCCATCTTTTCACCCATCCACTCGTCAATATGTTCATTCATCCATCTATCTTTTAAACATCCATTCATTCACTCTTCTTCATCTGTGCATTCTTCAATACTCCCATCCATGCACACTTTCCCCAGTCAGTCCTCTCACTTCATCCAGTCATTCTTTTACCCTTTCATCCTTCCTTTCACCTTTCTTTCCCTTCATGTATCCTTCCTTGCTGTCACCCTTCCTTTTTGCCTTCCGTTCTTTTTTCCCTTTGTATCTACCCATCTTTTTTCTCTCATCCTCACTTTTTCTTTCATATCTCTCTCTCTCATGCTCATCGTTTTCCAATGTGTTCTTCTCTCTGCATTATCTACCATTCAACATTTTTTTCTTTATTTGTTCCCTTCCGTGAGCATGCCATCTGAAGGCACACATCCCTCTCTCATGGTATTTGGTAGCAGTGCTATTTATCTGCATTTTATCTGCAGACGTAAGAGGCCCATAAACAATTAATTAATGTTAATGAGAACTCAGTTCACCAGCTTATCAGGCCCAGTTGAAGACCCCACTTAAGCTGCTAAAGCAGGGGGTTTCCTACACCCCTGATTATCCTTCTGTGTTTATGTGTTCATTTGGGGGGACTATTTTTTCTTTGATTACTACTCATGTCAATGTTTGCCTGACTTTGGTGGCTCAGCTTCGGTGCCAGACATTTAATCTCCCCGCCCCATTCAAATACTGAGATGAAATGTCGGATGCTGTTTTCGAGGGTGCCTCTTTAATTTACTCTGACTTCAAGGTGTGAGGATTTCCTCTAAACCTCTCCCGCTTTGCTGCTTTAGCGAGACTTGGCCACCTGACCTGAAGCAGCCCAACCTTGCAGCACAGTTAAGGGCAAGGCTTGGGCAACTTCCGTCTAATTTTCTCTAATACTTGAGCGACCCGAAGGTGTTGGAGCGCCTTAGATGAGTGCTAGTTACATTACTTAATGTCAGATTAATTTTTGGGGACATTTTTATAGAGCGCCAACTCGACAGATCCAAAGGTATTGAAGCGCTTTACAAAAGCACCAGTTACATTACACAAGGTCAGGTTAATTTGTTTGTATTTAGGTGCGCGGACTAAAAGTGATGCCAACGCCCACCCTGTTTATTTATTATGTCCACTCTGCCTGACAAATGGGAGCAGCATTCCTCCCTCCCACTTCTTCCCGTGTCGCTGCATGCCCACCCTGCTGCCTCTTCCTGTGGTCGTCTTCACAGAGCTCGAATTTCAAAGCACATTCACGGCAGCTCCCCAGGGACTGTGAGGCATTTTTTTATTATATGTTGTGAACTCGAGCAACCCAAAGGTGTTTGAGCGCTTTACATGAGCGCTAGTTACATAACACAAGGTTAGATTAATTTTTGGGGGCATTTGTATAGAGCATGAACTCGACTAACGTGAAGGTATTGGAGCACTTTACAAAAGTGCCAGTTACATTATACAAGTTCAGGTTATTTTTTGGGGTTTGAGGTGCACAGAGATTAAGTGATGTAGATGCTGTCCCTGTTTATTCATTATTTCCCCTCCACCTGACAAATGGGAGCATTTTGTTGTTGTTTTGTTGTACCGAGTGGGTTAGGACAGAGGGCGGGGCCAGGGACTTGCTGGTAAACGGATGGTGCGAGCAGTGTTTTGAATGGAAAACTCTGGAGAAGGGTGCCTGGTAAATAGAAGCCTGGAGGCGATGTCTCTGCCGTTGGGAAGTACTCACTGCTTTTCGTAGGCTATTCAATCCTCTAGTCATGCAGTCGCACACAGAATGTTATAGTGCCATTGACTTGCATCGAGGCACTTCTTTCTGTCTGTGTGTTAAAAAGGGTTGGAATGGGTCCATAAATGTTTCCTGAGGCAAGCATGTAGTCCTGAACCAGACTGTATGACCCAGTGTTTACTAATTGTATAGCTCTTCAATCCCTGGCGGCACAGCGCCCAGGATACTGTGCTGCATGGCTAAACACTTAAAGGTCCCATAGGCAAGCCCTATTGGCTATGCCAATGCTTGTTTCAATTGCCATCTATTGCTTTTACTATTGTGTCTAGTGTTTTAGTTATCTCATAGAAGGAAGCTTTCAGGAAAATTCTGCTAATTTTGTATTTGGCCCGGGCAAACTTTTTGTTACGAAGGCACAATCTTGCGTAATTTTTGTTATTTTGGTCCTACGCATGCGATGTGAAATGGGAAAAATTACACTAAATTGCATAATCAGGACTCCATTTGGGGAAAACACAAGCATGGGAACACCATTAACAGAATGTGAGCAGGTGCTGTTCGTGTTTTTTTTTTTTAATTTATTTATTTATTTATTTATTTATTTGTCCTCATTTGCCATATCCCACTTCTCTGAATACACCAGCCACCTCGCGTGCCCCTTCCTTTAGAGAACAAGATTTATTTCTCGGCCGAGCCCAGGCACGATTGTCGTATTGGTGGAAGATGATATACCAGAAAAAGAATAAGCACTCACTCCATCAAGGTATGTTACTACCTGTAGGACCTGACTAGTGGAAACGCCGGAGATCAATGACCCGAGATCCTTGGAGCCGTTTAGGCATAATCATAGGACCCGGAGGAAAAAAAAACAAAAATAAAAACCCCGGAACCCTATCTCCAATAAGTCAAGAAGTCCCAAAAGGCTCGATTACGCTTATTACCTAATCTGGCTAAATCAACCTTTGATGTCTCAATTAAGGACGTCAACCTGCCGGAATGCTGAGCCGCAGATGGTTCCACCCAGAATTTACAAATTTGTCTTTGCCTGGCCCGTAACATTGGGGTCTAAGCCAAGAACAATTAATGGCAGAGTTATAGACAATGTAGTCTTTAGAATGGAATTCAGTGATATTATTACTTCTTCCCAAAACCGGCCAATGGAGGGGCAGTCTTTGAACATATGAACATCTGAGGCTTTGGGGAGATTGCATTTATTACATTTTTTATTTTGCTGGTACTTCGAGAGTCTTAACGGGGAGAGGTAGGCCCGGTGTACCGTGAATAGGTGGTTCCGTCTCAACCATGCTGGTTTCACAATTTTGTAGAGAAGGGAAAAGGATTTTATCCAATCATCCTCACAATGGGGACCCAACTCATCTCCCCAGAGATCACTGGGAAGGGTAAACTCCCCATCAATCTCTTCCAGCAAACTCCAGTACCACAGAGTAACCTCTTTACCCCCCCTTTGCCGTTCTACCAACTGTTGTTCCAGATTGCTAGTAACCGCCAAAAGCACTCCCTTTTTACCTAGAGCCCTGGCCCAGCTAACAAGCTGTATATACTTAAGTCTTGACACTCCAGGTCCTACCTTATCCTGCAGATCATCCCATGACATTATAGTTCCTCCAATCAAAAGATCCCCCCACCTTGCAATTCCTGAGTCCCTCAAAGGTATAGCCAGACTATCTTTTAAGCAGGCCGGTAGGCCTGGGGATTCCCAAATCGGTGCACAGTTGGAAAAATAAGAGAGCCCCAGGTTCTTCCTGATCAATGGCCAAGCTTTAGCCAAAGATTGAAGAATTTTTAGTTTGACCTTTTGAAAAAAAATTTGATCTCCGTATTTGAACATAAATCCATCTAATGGTAGGTCCGCCCCTATTAGCATGGCTTTAAGCATTGTCCCCGTTAGTACACAGCATGGAGACTTCAATAGCATCCTTGAATGGGACAGCTGAAAAGCCCATGCATAGTATACCAAGTCAGGCAGTGCCAACCCCCCCCCTTCTCTCTCTTCCTCCTCAACTTTTTCCATGCTAGCCTAGTGGCTCTGTTATTCCAGATAAAGGAGTTGATCTCTCTCTCTGGCATCTGTCCAATATTTTAGGATAAAAAAATAAACAGGTGCTGTTCGTGTTATGTTAAATTTTGAGATTTGTTTTTATTAGCACAAATTGTGCCTCTTAACATCTGCTTCCCTCCTTTTTGATCCAGTCAATTGAGTAGTTGGTAAGCTACATTCCTTTTTTAGGGTTTGCTTGCACAACGCTTGCGCTGTGCTTGTGAAATGTATTTAGTTAATATAAATCTTAACAGGGGCTTACATCCCACCCTTGCTTTTGATTGGTTGGTGTGCTTGCCATTTACTTTTCTTCAGTTTCTATTGGCTGTAGCATACTATTTCCTGTTGTTCCTCTGTATGTTTCTCTTATCAGCGTCCCATTGCCCATGTACTGTTTTCATCCACTTTCGTGGAACTCTTTTTTTTATTTTTTTTTATGCTTCACTGTGCTTCTTTACATTACCCTTCCAGGGGATACTTCTCAATAGTCATAAGTATTGAATAGTCCCTCCCACGTGCGAGGACCCTGGAGCACATATCACTTACAATATATTTGTATGTTTTGACCTTAAAAAGTATGAAGTACTATAAAAAACAGACATATGTGTATATTTTTATATATACCCACATGCAGCCTACATACATATAGGCTAAAAATTGTCCAAATTTCATTGAATTTTTCATATAAAATAAACCATTTACCTCTAACATGTCTAACATAGCAAACATGCACGTGTGAACGTAGCCTTTATCTGAAAGCAAAAAAGGCAAGAGAATAAAAAGGATTGTTAGCCCATAGGCTGCATTGGGAAAAACATAAAGAAAAAACTGGCACCATGCCTTTAAGACCTTCAGGACCACCTGTATACCATCATACCCCACAGGTAACAGTTAGGTCAGGACTTTTTTATGGTGACAAGAAGAAAACATTCAGAGGATAAACCATATTCCAGCAGCTGTAGGAAGTGTTCGTTCGGGGAGGCGGGAGGGTTGCTTATGACTTTGAGTATGAGTATTAATTCTTATAGGACGTCAGCTCAAATAGTCAAAGGTCACAGGATAAATAAACGGAACAGTTGAGCACTTTGAGACTCTTTCTGAGTGTCCCTGTAAGCAGAGCGATGGGTGCATTTCTAGCAGCAGCTGTGCTCGGAGGCCTGCTGCTTTTGCTTGCTTCACCTCTACTAAGGTGGGTGGGGCTGCTGAGTGCCTGTTTGTGCTGTCCAATATGCATGACCTTCATTGTCTGCCGAAGAGCAGGGGACACCCGATCCTACTAGGAAATCAGATATTACACAACACAGGCCCACTTGCAGCTGGGCTAAGAACTTCCGGAGCAGCAGCGAAAAAGGTGTTCCCCAGGACACGTGGGTAATTCTTTGTCTCCCGTTGTGAGCTTGAGAAGAACTGTAGCCACAAAGTTTCACCTGCCACTCCGCATGAATCAAGAATTTCAATTTTCTCTCAGTGGCTCAATGTAATTGAAGCTAGCTAATGTTCAAAGCAAAGGAAACCGAATTTTAAATATCTTCTGGCAGAGATAAGGTGAACATTTGGTAACATAGCTCTTGACTCTGGGAGGATTGGGAAGGTGTATTTATGCAGTTAAGCCTTAAGCTTGGCAGTTTAGACAACCTTTCCTATGTCACAGTCAGCCCTCTATTTGCAAACTTCCACCCTCACATTGAAGATCCGCCTTCCCGTATCATCATGTCACAGGCCAGGGCTGCCAACTTAGAAACTGGGGGACGAAGTTGGAAACCGGCATCGGCTCAATATCCGGTAATTATTGGCAAATCACTTAATCTCCCCGCGTTTAAAGAAAATAAATACATCAATCCTTATGTAATGTAACTGGTGCTCATGTAAAATGCTTCAGTTCATTTGGGGCAAGTTTGCACTATCTAAATCTGCAATAACAACTACATAAATAAACTCTGACGCCCCAATCACCCCTAGTCGCGCAAATCCTAGATGTTCAACCACCGTTAGCCATGCAAACCTTGTGGGCACAGTTTTGGTTACCTGCTCACACATGTCCTAGTACTATCATAGAGGTTGGGCCATCTGCCTTCATCTAGTGGTTTTATGTTCCATGTTGAGCTTGTAGAGGCTGAGCGTATCCTGTAAGATTGAAGGGCATGATGCATATTGCGTTGTAATTAATTGTTGAAATTGAATTATAGGTGTAGGTACTCACTATCCAAGAGTAGCTATGTGCAAGGGAGTAACAAAAAATTTGAATAGCCCCACTTTACCCTACTGCTCTGATGACAGCAAGCATGTGAGCCCTTCCCGCCGTAGAAAATCTGCCTTGTCTCTTCCATCCAAGCATCTGTCCATTCAGGATTTCACCATTACATTGATCTGCTGATATCCACTTGTTAACCTTTACATGCTGTCATGTGTTCATTCTTTCAGCCATCATTCAATGGTTCCTAATTCCATCCATCCATCCACTCCGCCCTACATACACCCATCCTTCATGCATACATCCACTCTATCCATTCACTCGTCCATCCACTCTGCCATCATTACACTCATCATTTCATCCATTCATTCTTTGACTCTGCCACCCTTTCACCTGTCTATCTTTCTACCATCTATTTACTCTGCCACCCTTTAACCTATCCATCCACCAACCCACTCATTCATCATCTCGTTATTCTGCCATCCATTCACTCGTCCTTTCACACAGTCATTTAATCACCCACTCATTCATCCACCCACCCACTCATCCATCCATCCATCCATCCTTTCTTCCTCCCTTCCATCTATTCAATATTCCTTCCATCTTTCCCTTTTCTATTTACCCATATTTTTTTGTTCCTTGCTCTTCTATTGATGCTGTATTCTTCTATAGCATTAATTATGAAATTTTGGCTGCTGAGTAGCAGACAGAAGAGGCCCGTAAAGAACCCCGCCCCTTCTGTAGCTGCTAAATCGGGGGTTCACAGTGTCCCGATAGTGTGCTATAGAGAAGTGCCGGTACACTCTCATTAATAGTATTGGATGCCCACTGATAAGTGCAGGTACTCTCCCTACTCAAATTAAAGCAATGCAGGAACTCCTATACCTGTGAATGTCTGCCCACGGCACACTTTCCTTCTGTGCATCACTTGGCGGCTCCAGTGTTCAAGCAAGGTCATGTAAATTCTTGATTGGGTGGCCGCCTCAGCCTGTCAAAGTTGATAACTTGGCTCCCTACTACCGAAACTGCCAAAAGACCCATTAACAAGATCGCAGATTGCCCAGGCTGCTCGTTCAGATCACTAGCCTATTCAGCTCTGCAGCAACTCATCAGTCTCGGAACCTACCAACCTACCTTGCTGAAAATGTCTTCACTTTGAATGGATAGTTCCAGGGTAGCTGTGGATGGGGTGATGCACAGAGAGCAGACTAGCCGTCTGGCTAGTATTTTAACGTTCTGGTCTATATTTTTGGCTTATCAACTTTTAAGTACCAGGTACATGAACATATTGAGCTTATTTGAGAGCTGTTTAAATCAATTCTAAATGGTTATTAAAGCAAAAAGAAGGATACTTATAAATAAATGCTTAGGATTTTGACCAACTTATATACAGTTTCCCACAGTTGGTGTTTCCTTCAGAGACTGGTATTGTTTTCTGAGAAAGATAGAAACAATACAATCCTCACCAGGTGCGCATCGTTCATACGACTTCCCTGACCACCATTCCCACCTCTGTCGTGTGTCAGCCCTGGCTCCAGCAGCTTACAGGACACATACAGAGTTCTTGAGCTGCTGTGGGCTTGGCTGGACAGGGTGTGGTGCTCGCTTCATGTTACTCTCCCTCAATCTACTTCTTCTCTCCCTCGTGCTGCTTTCCCATTTCGATGTCTGGCCTTACCTCACACGCTCCTTGTTGCTCCCTTCTCTCTTACCCCAGTTTTTAGGTCTCGCCTGACCCAGCGCATGCGCTGGTCTGGCGAGACTTATTGAGAGGGCTCCAAAAAGTGCTACCAGGCCAGCCTAGAGCTACAGTGCATGTGCGAGGGCGCACGCGCCGCTTTTACCGCGATTACTTTCACTTTCGCGGCCCCACGGTCGCTTTGATGTTTGATCGCGATCACGATCACTTTGGTGGCCGCACGGCCGCTTGGCATAGCCAACAGGTCTCGCTTTTGGGAACTTATAAGTATTTAGTTGTGCAACTGTTGCATGGCTAAACACTTATAAGGTCCCAAAGGCGAGACCTATTGGCTATGCCAATGCTTGTTTTCTTTTATTTTTAAACTCCTCTCCTGGCCCAGTTTCACTGCAACGTGTTTGTAGCTGCACTAGCGAGTGACTCTTCTTACTTGCAGCTATCCTGCCCAGACAGTAGGTGCTGTGACCAGAACATCCTAAACCTTTATTTGATTCATCCAAGACTCCACATTTCTGTTCTTTCTTTTTCCCTACCCAGAATTCACTCATTTCTTTTCGCTTTGATTTTTTAGGTCTCTCCTGAACCAGCGCATGCGCTACTCTGGTGAGACATTTAGTGAGTGGGCTTTAAAAAGCCGACCACAGCTTTTTGTGTGGCCTAGAGCATGCGGTTACATGCACAGTTATGAGCAGAGGCGTCATCTGGCTTTCCTCTCTCGTCATGGCTCATTAAGTGCATCGCTCGCGGGCACCCTTACAGCTCGCGATCACTTTCACTTTGACGGCCGCGTCACTTTGACGGCCGCACGGCCAATGCTTGTTTTACCTGTCTTTGCATGCTTCCCTCTGCCTTTCCCTTTTTCTCTTCTCTTTCTCCTGTGCTCTGTTGCTTCCATTCTCTGTCGCTCTTGTTCTTGCTCTATTACCCTCTAGCCTCACTCTTTTTGACATCTCTCCTAGTTTCTCTCTCCCACAGACGTTCTTCTCTCTCTCTTTCTTGTCCCCTCCTCTCTCCCTTTCTCTGTTTCTTCCCCCCCCCCTGTACGTATGTGCGGCTTGTGATAAACAGGCGGATGGACCGCAGCTTCTGTTAGCGCCGGTAGGTCGGGGTCGGGGTCAGAGTCAGAGACACCGTCGTGTCTCGGTGACATTCCGCAGGACAGGCTCAGCCTCGCTCCTAAGGCTGACATAAACTGCTCCAGCGCACACTGGCACTCAGACATCAGAAGAATGGGTCTTAGCGCTGAGTACCGTTTTCAGATGTTCCTCAGTTTGTGCGCTACTGGTTTTTCACAAACGGTGAAACAAATGATGTTTATTTGCTATATAGATGAACACACAGGCACCAGTGACCCTCTTGTTGCGCTAGGGAAATCGCAAGGCAGTTCAGAGGTATATTATTCAAGTAATGGTGAGAATGTCAGTGCTAATATAAGTGTTGAGAAGGATAGTAATGTAGCAATAAGAAGTGCATGATGGTGTTAGTATAGCGCTGCTATTCTTATATTATTGTCACTCTTGTTATGCTATATAGTACATGCTCTTATTAATTATTGTGGTTATTAGCATGACTATTTTGCTAATAACAATACAAATAATAATAATAATAATTATTATACTAACAATAATACCCGGCATATTGCAGAATACTAATTATTAGCCAATAAACAAAAATTTCCATTCCAAATTAGATTCTGACGTTCAGTCGCGTGGTTCGTATTTGTCAAAGGTTGACACGGATATTTGGCGCCTGGACATAAACCGGGAAGGTAGGCGCTGTCAGGTGAGTGGAGAGAGGAAAGGCCTTTGTCCTCAGGGCTGTGGTAAGTAAGCTCAGGCGTGCGCCCGTTGCCTCGGCCTTCAAGCCGCGCGCGGGTCCTCGGGCTTCCGGCACAATGCAGCCCCTACCGCCTCTTTCTAAGCTTGGTCGGACCAGTGATGCTCATGTTTCAATCGATAGTACTGGAAAGAATCACGTGCCACCAAAGGCTCATAAAACAATACCAGAAAGCTTCCTTCGTGCGCAGAAATTGATTTCCTCAAATGGGTGGGTCGGTCTGAGAGTGACTAATAAACCTAGAAGTGGTGTACAACTCCTGCCTTGAAATGATAAATTCAAACAAAAAGTTTGTATTTGCAAACATGTCTCGTATTTATGTTTGTGTCTCTTCAAGGCTTACGCGAGTGCTGTGCCTTGTGCTGTTTGAGCACTATATGCATGTATATGATGCGCATTCTGGGGGGCCCTATGCGTGCGTGGACTACTTGAGGGTAGGTGCGCATGATGTATGTTATTTGTTTGTGCTGCATATCTGATGCTCGTGTGTGTATTCTGGGGGGTGTTGTTTGGTCTGTGTCTGGCTGGGCAGTGCGGTGTGTTTGTGTGTGTGGTATATGTGGTGCACGTAGGTGCTGCATGCTGTGTTTTTATGTGTTATGCGCTTAGTGTATTAGTTTGATTAGTGTCAGATGTGGGGAGATGTATGTGAAGCGTGTGCTGCTTGCTGTGTGTAACATCTATGCTATGTGGCGTGCTTACAAATAAGTCTGTGTAGTATGTGCGATGGATTTAGTGTGACCTATGTCCTTGTATGTGGCGTGTGTTAAAGTATTTCGCATTCACTCCGTGTATAATTTTTGATATCTGCAGTGAGTGTGGAGTGATTTTCATGTGTGATATACAATGCCGCATTTGTCTTCTGTGCTGTGTGTGTAGTTCGTATGTGGGCAATGTTGGTATGTACGTGCATGCCACATTTGCTTTGTGTAGTCTGCATTTTGTCTGGATGTGGGGTAGGCCGTTTATGTGTGTCACTTATGCTTTGCGTGATGTACCGTATGTGGGGTTTGTGTCTCTGTGTAGGGAGCGTCGGGGTGTGCGTCGTTGGGTAGTTGTGCATGGCACATTTGCTTAGTTTAGTCGACGTTGTGTCTCTCGATGTAAGGTAGGCCTGTCACTTTTTCTTCGTGTGGCATATATTCAGTGGGGTTTGTCTCTCTGTGTGGGGTCTGTCGGGGTGTGCGTGTTTGTGTACTTGTACATTCCACATTTGCTTTGTGTGATGTGGTTTTCGTGTTGACGTGGGGTAAGTTGCTCTGTATTTACCTATCTATGCGTGCCACGTTTGCTTCCTGCTGTGCACGTAGTTTGCGTCTGTGCCATGTGTGGCTGCGGACGCGCGCGCACCTACGTACACGGCGGAGTCTGTGGGCTGGGGGTTGGCGTATCTCTCGCCCACAGTCTCATTATTGCAGTTCGTTCTCCTCGAGGGCCCGTTCTTTGTCTGCAAATGCCCCCAGCTGGCAGATGGTTTAAAGTATATTTTAGGAGAAACAAATCTGCTTTTAAATATCTATTGACCTACGGTTGGAAAGGAGGACAATGCGTACGCGAGGCGCGGAATGAAGCGGCCCTGCCCTGCTATCACACAGCATCACTCAGCGCCACCACAGCATCACTCAGCACCACCACAGCATCACTCAGCGTCACACCAGCATCACTCAGCGTCACCACAGCATCACTCAGCACCACCACAGCATCACTCTGCGTCACCACTGCATCACTCAGCGTCACCACTGCATCACTCAGCGTCACCACTGCATCACTCAGCGTCACCACTGCATCACTCAGCGCCACCACTGCATCACTCAGCGCCACCACAGCATCACTCAGCACCACATCAGTATCACTCAGCATCGCCTTTGCACTAGTACACCACCACATCATCATCACTCAGCAATACCTGAGTATCATTCAGCATCACCTCATCATCGTCTCTGCACCAGTCACCACCACCACCACTTCAGCATCACTCAGCACCACCTCAGCCTGCTCTCGGAATCTGGCATCTGTTGATTCTCCCCTAGCGTCTGGCCGCTGCTGGTGTTATAATACAGTTACTAGTTTCCAACCTTCACCCTCCGATTGTTTATGCCCCCTCAATAAAAAGCTTTAACAAACAACCATTGGAATAGACAGAAACAAGTTGCCAGCATTGCAAGAACAAAAGAAAACTGAATACATTTTTTATTGTAAATACTTTTTTTAATATGGTCGTTCAGTTGTACATAATGCCTTCTTGGTCATATATAAGGTAACAAAAATGCTTCTGACACTTTTTTATTATAACTTTTCAGCATGATGCACAGCAGCCACACTTCTCTACAGCACAGCTTGAAGACATTGGCAAAGTCAATAGCTCTGGCTAAACACTTATAAGGCCCCAAAGGCGAGACCTATTGGTTATGCCAATGCTTGTTTTACTTGCTGGCTCAC
Organism: Triturus cristatus; assembly: GCF_964204655.1. Taxonomy (NCBI): domain Eukaryota; kingdom Metazoa; phylum Chordata; class Amphibia; order Caudata; family Salamandridae; genus Triturus; species Triturus cristatus. The sequence goes on along the minus strand of NC_140588.1, from coordinate 502,198,731 downwards.
CTTTGCTTTTTTTTCTTAAATCCTTACTTATCTTCTTGCTTCCTTCTTCAGTACCTAATTCTCTCATGCTTTCCTTTATTTATTTTCTCTTTATTTATCCCTTTCTCTCACCTCATAACATAATGCCTGGTATTTAGGTGACCCTGTTCTAATATTAGTTTACCATATCAGTTTAACATCTGCTCACCAAGCTAAAACTTAGAACAAAATATCTTTATTATCTGATAGAGACTTCTAGCTGCAGATTCTTTACCTTTGAATTTCCCAGGCGTCGGGCTGGATCCAGAGACTTTTGCTGAGCAGTATCCCTTGTGCGCAAGGTCAGGTGGCTCCACTCGGCTCTGCGTGACGTCGTTGACATAGTCAGCATCAGTTATGACATCGCAGTGCTCAGGGGTATTGTTCAGCAAAAGATCCAGCCTAATGCCTGGGAAATTCAGAGGTAAGGAATCTGAAGCTAGATAGTCTCTACCAGAAAATGTGATACAGAAGTTAAGTACCTTGTTCAATAATCACACAGGCAAAACCTATTGCATTTACCAATGCTTGTTGATAACTGTAGTTCCTTTTTTTCAGTAAATAGAGCTTGAAATAATGGCTGCGTTTGAAATTAACAAAGTCATGAGTCTCACATGCTTCATTAGTTGCCATAATGTATTCTTGATCACAATATATATTATTTACAACCAGTTACAAGTATGTCAAACAGAACTAAATTAAAAGATGATACATTCCATTTAAGAGGACTGGTTTTGGTACCATCAAAACTGGATTCCAAAGACGAATCAACAGTATTAGTTTTCCTTGTTGTGAAGGGCTGTCCTCGGTAGTGAAGCCTGACTGTTTAGTTCTGCATTGGTGAAGGTTTTTCCATGTTAGAATTTTTTTTTTTTTTTTAACCCCTTCGGCGCTCATGACGGAACGGTTCCGTCATGAGCGTCGGTTGAGCTGTGCTCATGACGGAACCGTTCCGTCATGACCACGCCCGCGCAAGAAACGGTCAGCGCTCAGCGGGAATCGGCGCCGCATGGAAGGGGTTAAATAAAGCGCAATTTGATATTAATACGGTGACTATATAAGACTTACTTTTCTTTTTGCTGATTTTAGGCAGATGCTTGTTTTGTTTGATTGCAGCATTTCAGAGGTTTGAAAACTAAAAAAAACTAAATATTCTGCATCTCCATGTACCCAGTTCTTCGGCCAACCGCCAGTGGCGACTACTCTGCTAAGGCGGAGGAGTATCGCCCCACTGCTTGTTGAGCAGTGCAAATGAAAAAAAAATGATAATAACAAGAATTTATTATCATTTTATTTTTCCTAGTGGGACTACAGCCATGTCGTGCGAGGCCCAGTGGGGCCGGCCAAACAGTCATGCACACTTGGCATGTTCTCCACTGGGCTGTGTTGCACAGCCCCATGGAGAACATGCCCAGCCTCCCATGGACTGCCTGAGCGGCCAAACAGGCCGCTCAGACCTATCACTCTTACAGCGCCGTGATTGGCTGGGAGAGTCCGGGAGCCTGGTTGCTTCCGGTGGCAGAAAGCGAGGACGGAGGAGAGATGTGCGCTAGCAAAGAAGGTAAGTTTATTTTATTTTATTTTTTCATGGCACCCTCAATCCCCCCCTGCATTACAACCCCCGTACAGAGGCAGCCACCACTGCCAAACGCTCTCTAAATTACACGTTGCAGTTTACGAAAGAGTGTCGACTTCCTGTGTCAAGTTTGAAAATCAGCAAGTTTGCATTCACTAGTCATGTGTGAGAGTCTTTTCACTCTAGTAGATTCTGGATCCAAGGCTGTGAGGCCCCTGGCTTACGGCAGTGCAGGCCCCTGCACACCATTGCTGTGAATTTAGAAGGATTTACCACACCAGTAAAATGCAAAAATGGTAAAAGTTTGTCTTCCACTGCCTTAGTGTTAATTGAACACATAACATAATGATGTATTCCACTAAATTACGGTTTGATCAAATGTTAGAACTGGGGGTCCCTAGTTGGCTGAGGCAGTTACCTTAGTCCAAATAGGGACCCTTGCTTCTAGTCAGGGAAAGGAGGGACACCCTCTTGGATAACCCCTGCTCACCCCCTGGTAGCATGGCACGAGCAGCCAGGCTTATCTTCAAGGCAATGTGTAAACCAGTAACACAGTGATAACACCACAAATGGATGCAACATTGATGTATGAAAATAGCGGTATCTTTATCAAGAAGAAAAATACGGTAAGACCAAACCATAAAAACCATACATGTCATCCGCCCTCCCGCACACATCCTAGCCGTTTTCCCCATGGATTATTATTCTTTTTGCTCACTGGGCTATATTTTAGTTGGGTGCCATTGAAATCATACCCCCTAGTCTCTCTAGCTAAGATGCCCCTCTGTCCCCTATGATCTGTAATCAATGTGAGTTTGAATGGTTCAGAGTAGCCCCCTTTGTATTCAGTTTCAATTTCAAGCACTTTATTTCATTCGAAGCCTTCAAAAGCAGCAATATAATCAATTAACAATTTCAGTATGTACATATACGCAAAATGCCAAGCGTTAGAAATTCAAGATTTAAACCAAACAATTTATCAGTCTGTACATTAAAACGTTTTACACACATATGATGAAAATACTCAAATAATACACAATTAAGTGCTTTAGTGAGGACAACCATAGATTGCTTTGGATGGCTAATTTTACCTATAGATAAAAAGGTTAAAACTATAAACAATCGTGATTAAAATCTATTAAAACGGAAAAGAATCCTTCTAACCCTAGGTGACATGGAGCAGCCTCGGGATGACATTAGTAAGGTGCGTTGTCAAAACATTGAACAAACATTAATATAGTTATTATATACCCTCCTCTACTATTGGTCCCTCCAGCCAAGTTATACAAGTGGCAGGCCTACGTCAGACCTTATTGTCTGTATTCAGTTAGTATTAATAGCAAGTAATGGTAAATCAACAGGGGGCAGAGAGGGTATAATCTTGGCCCAAATAGGCCAGATACCCTCAAGATATTTAGCTATAGAAAATACTGTATAGGATGTGGTATCTGACCTGCAAATTGTCAATGAATCCCAATATTGGTGAGTTCCCAAGGTGCGTTACAGGGGCACAATCCAACGTTTACGCTGCTTAGCATACCTTGAGCAGAAGAATAAAAGGTGCTCTTCGGTTTCTTCTGCTTTACTGCACACTGGGCAAAGTTTATTCCCTTACATTGGGCCTTTCCACTTGGCAGTAAAGGTTGCTAGTGGTAAGGCACCAAGCCTAAATCTTCTGTAAAGGGTTTTTGTACTGGGTGGGACAATGTTCTCCATATCTAGCTCAAATTAAGATGCTGGTTTTATCTCTATAAATCTATCTGTCGTTGAACCTAGATATGTTGAGTGTAACAATTTCCACTCCTCATGTTCCCAGAAAAGGGTCTTCACGGTCTTGACAGAACAAGTGATAGAGGCTGGGATAGTCCAACACTCCACCAAGCCCAGGGAGGCTAACGCCTGTAAATTTAAACCATGGTAGCCTCTCTGCTCCCCATGGCTATTCAGAATGTCTCTAAGGCATATTCTAAAGGGTTCCAACTCAATGGTTGACCAAATTCTTAACCCATATGCGATTGCTTTGAGTCTTACTTCCTGAACAATGGATTGCATACCCAAGTTTAACTTAAAGACTAGTGCATTACTTTGGGGACGTTTTAGTACTGCCCTCAAAAACAAGTTTATTGCAACACCCAGTGGGTCAACCCTGCTGTATCCCCATAGCTCTGCCTCGTATACTAGAGCTACTATGGATTGTGCTCTCCAGACTTCTAGAAGAGGGGAGACGGAGTGAAGGGTAGTGTTCCTAGTATATATTAGATTATAAGGCGGCCTATGTTTTAGTACAAGTGTGCTCTTTGTAATGTGGCTATCCCACGAATTACTGCTAGATAGGCAAATTCCTAGGTTGTTGTAATCTGTAACTCTCTCAAGATCCTCACCCTCCACTCTTATTGACCCTCTAAAGTGTCTCTGCGGGTGAATGGCCACGAATCTGTTTTTTCTTTTGTTACTATGTAGACCATGATGAGTGCAGAACAGTTTAAACCTAGCTAATAGGATTTCTATTCCTCTTGGTGTTTTTTTTTTTTGTAAATTCTTTTTATTGAACAACTTGCACGTTATGACAATAGCTTTACATCTTTGCATCATACGAACTGCATTGTTACATCTTCTATGTTGGCATGCCCATCGTTCATGTCTTCCCCTCCTTTTCACCCCTTGTTTGATAGTCTTACAGTCTGTTCATCTCCATCCCTGTATTCGCGACCCATCTACCCTGCTGAGTCACTATACTCTGAGTCGGAGTCCTCAGACTGAGGGGGTTCACAAATATTCCCTCGGTACTCATTCCATCCACCCCAGACCTTCTCCCACTTTTTTGGGCATCTCCGATGAATATACACAGATTTTTCCGCCACCATTGCCATATCCATGTCCTTACACTATTGAGTCAATGTGGGGCAGATACTGGATCCCCACCGTTGGGCAATGTTACGCTTAGCGATAGTCATGCCCAGCGTCGCCCAATCCTGAGCCATCGCGTTCAAATCTGTTTGTTCCCATATATTGAGCAGGCAGCACCTCGGGCTAGGAAGTGTCCCAATACGTGTGACCTGGGATAGTGTACGCATCACCGCAGCCCAGAACCGCACTATCACTGGGCATAGCCAGACGGTGTGGTAAAATGTGCCTATCTCCCCGCACTGCCTGAGACAGAGTGGTGTGTCAGCCCTGTGTATTTTATGTAAAAGCTGTCTAGGGTAATAGGTACGATGTAGAATTTTTAGTTGGACTAGCCTCAATCTCGATGAGATTGCCGCCTCTCTAGGGGAGGCAAGTGCCTCCCTCCAGTCCGCCTCATCGATATCCCCCAAATCTGTCTCCCATTTCCCTTTGACGGCAACCATAAGGTCCTTTCGGTTATTCACTATTTTCTTATATGTCAGTGAGATCGCTCTCCTGTGAAGGTGGTCCGTCAAGAGTCTGTCTTCCAGTGGCGAGGCCTCTTCAGGCCTAGTGCCTCGTGGTAGCAGGGACTGTAACGCATGCCTAACCTGCAGGTATCGGTAAAATTCCGTCTGGGCCATAGCATATGTCTCTTGAAGATGAGCAAAGGAGACCACCTCACCCTTTCGCCATATGTCCCCAACTTTGGAGATACCTATCCGATCCCAGCCCCGGAATCCCTTCGTCCTCCCCAACTTCCCTAGGCGCTCGGTCTCCCATAGTGGCATCGCCAGTGTGACCACCCCGTCCCATCCTAGTGTGCGTTGCGCCTCGTACCATATTTGCAGTGTGTGTCGTGTGGGCCCTGAACTAGTCCTCTGTACCTTTTTATTATATAGGGCACCCATTAATCCAGATGTTTCTAGCAGGTGTCTGTCTAGCCTAAATGCAGGATCGTCCCGTGGGATATGCAGCCACTGATTTACTGCGACCAGCTGAGAGGCCCAATAGTAGATCTTCAGGTCCGGGAGGGCTATTCCGCCATCGTACCAGCAGCTGGTGAGTTTCTGTTGAGCTATTCGGGGCGCTTTTCCGTCCTATAGTAGCAAAGTTACCTCCGCCTTTACCGTCTTGAAGTAGGCGTCTGGAACTCGAAATGGCGTATTTTGCAAAGCATATAAGAACCGGGGGAGCGCCATCATTTTAAATAGGGCTGCACGGCCCAAGGGGGTTAAGGGAAGGGTGCGCCAAAACTTGACGTCTTTTTTGAACCGCTCCAGGGGCTGGTTCAGATTCCTTTCCATGAAAAGCACACGGTCATGTGTCACAAACACTCCTAGATACTTAAAGCCCTCCGTGGCTATTTGTAGTGGGCAGCCTCTCGGAAGCCGCGGCGGAGGGCCGTGGAGTATATATAGCAGAGACTTTCCCCAATTAATGGTGTACCCCGACATCCTGCCGTACGCGGCACATATATCCAATAGACAGTTGATGGACCATGCAGGGTATGTCATCCGCATATAGCGAAATGCGGTCCTCCCAACCAGCGGTCCACCGCAACCCCCGTATTGACAGGTCCTGCCTAATCCAGGCCGCCAGAGGCTCCAGGACTATCGCAAACAGGAGTGGTGAGAGGGGGCAGCCCTGCCTGGTACCCCTACCCAATGGGAATTCATCCGATAGGTGGCCGTTGACTACTACTTGCGCCACCGGCTGTGCGTACAGCAACCGTATCCATGCGCATAGTTTTGGTCCAAACCCCATATGTTTAAGGACAGCAAATAGGAAGGGCCATTCCACCAGGTCGAAGGCCATCTGTGCATCTAACGATAGTATGACCGCGTCTTCTTCTATCGTTGCCTTACGCTCTATCACTCCGTGTACCCTTCTAAGATTCAGTGCTGTATTGCGGTTGGGCATAAATCCAGATTGGTCTGGATGTATTATTTCCTCGAGATAAGGCTGTATCCTTGATGCCAATGTCTTGGCAAGTATCTTTGCCTCCGTATTGAGAAGGGAGATCGGTCTGTATGAACCGCATTTGTGCTGTGGTTTCCCTGTCTTATGTATCGCCACTATAGTAGCAAGTCGTTGCTCTTTGGGCAGTATTCCTCTATCCAAGCTTTCCGTGTACATGGCGAGGAGGTGGGATGTTATCTGCGTACTTGCCAGCTTATAGAATTCCACTGGTATTCCATTGGGCCCTAACGCCTTGCCTGCATGAAGTGCTCTAATGGCTTGCGTCAGTTCCTCTGTCGTTATATCTGCCTCGAGTGCAGCTACGGCAGCGCCATCCAGCGATGGCATGCGTATATCTCGTAGTAACGCTAAGTGTTCCGCCTCTATTGCTGTTGCCGCCGGTGTATAAATATTCTCATAATGCTGCGCTAGTGCCTCTGCTATTAGGCTCTGTGCCGTCACCAAGGCCCCATCCCTAGCTCCGATCTGGGTTACCCAGTTGCTTGCCCTTTCTCTCTTCTCAAGCCAGGCCAGGAGTCGCCCAGCCTTATCCCCCTGCTCATAAATTGTGTGTTGTGTCCTCGTCAGTTTGGTTATAGCCTCTTCCCGCGTGTACGCCCTGTATTCCGTCTGCGCAATATGCAAGTCATGCAGCGTGTCGTCTGTAGTGTCCGCCGCCAGGGCCGCCTCCTCTCGTAACAGTACTCCCTCGAAGTCATCTATGTGCTTTCGGCGGTCCTTCTGCTGCCCTACTATCAGTGACATGGCCTGTCCGCGGACCACCGTCTTAAACGCCTCCCACAGCGTTATGGGGGAGGTGACCGATCCTGAATTTTCCTCAAAGTATCATTTTGTCGTCTTAAGGAGGCCCTTTCTTATCACACGATTCTGGAGGTGACCTGGCCTGATGGGGAACAGTTTTCGGGGCCGCAGAGTGTCTGCAGCATACGTGACGAGAATCGGGGAGTGGTCTGATATGCCTCTGGGTAAGTGTCTAATGTCTGTCATGCTCGTCATCCCTGTTGCCAGTGTAAAAATATAGTCTATTCTAGAGAGACTGCGGTGGGCCCCCGAGTGGAAGGTGTATTGCCTCTCGTCTGGGTGCCGCACCCTCCAGGCATCCAACAGCCCCAGCGCCTGAGCAAATTCCTGAAGCCTATAGGTCGGGCCACATGGGTCCCGGGAGGGGTGACGGTCCAGGGTGGCATCCATGGCGGCGTTAAAATCCCCACCAATTATCAGCTCCCCATCCGGAAGTGCCAGTAGTAGGTTCCCCAGATCCGGGATGTATGCTGATATAATATTGTATGTTTTCCCTCCCACTTGCCCGTGACAGCCGCAAACCTCCCCTGATCATCTTTGTGCGTCGCCGTTACCGTCAAAGGGAAGCCTTTATTTAGGAGGATCCCGACCCCTCTGGACCCTGAGGTGAATTCGGAGTGTGCTACCCTTTTATACCCCAGTCGATCTAATGCCCGGACTGCCGTGCCCTGCAGATGCGACTCCTGAAGGAGTGCCACCGACGGTCTTCGTCGTCTGATGAATTGCATCACCAGTCCCCTTTTAATTTTGTCTCCCAATCCGTTTACGTTCCAGGACATGACAGTCAAGGGGGGCCCACTTATGTGATCAGCTGGTGCCCCGGGGACGCTTCTACCATCTTCCTGGTTGCTATCTGTTCTCTCGGTGGTGAACTAGGACTGTTTCCTGTGCTATTCCTGTTGTGCCAACCACCATGCAGCTCGAAATTGCCTGTGTCACTACTAGCTCAAAAATTGTCACTCCCGTGCAGAAAAAATCCCCCCCAAACTCCCCCTGACCCCTGCCCCTGTCCCCCCTCCCTGCCTCCCTGCCTGGCGGATGTGAAACTACCCACCTCCCCAACTTAGCAGAGTGCTTTAATTCCCTACCCATGAACCTACTTGCAGGGGAAAGAACCCCCCCCCCCCCCTCGGCTCCCGAGTCCCCCTGTCAACAGAGATTTAGGTGGTTATGGCGCTCACTCTGTGTCCAGTGGCCCTCGCCTATCGGGTCTTTGACAGTATACCTCACCAGCAGAAGGGGTCCACGCCTCTCACTTCTGTAGCTGTCTCTGCCGGCCCTGTCCACCGTTTGCTGCTTTACTTCCGTACTTACAAACTTTATCTGGGCCTCTCCGTTTTATTGGATCTAGGCCCCATCAGCGTTCAAGACCGCAGTCCAGCCTCCAGATCCAGGGGTTACCCTTCAAAGTCTCCCTCCGTGCCGTGTCCAGCCCTCTTCGCGATTGCCTGGCCACCCCCATCCTCTCCATGCTCTTCCTGTCGGGCCGGCTGTCCGGGCCCCCTGTGTCCTTTCTTCTCTCGCGCACTCTTGTCCCTGGCGGGGCGCCAGCCCTCCAGCCACTCCTGCGCCTCGTTCGGGGTGGTAAAGAACCAGCTTTTGCCCTCCGCTTCCACCCGTAGCTTTGCCGGGTAGAGCATTGAGTATTTCAGTTCTCTGTTTCGCAGTTCCCGCTTGACCTCCGTGAAAGTGCGCCGCTTCTTTGTGACTGCGTCTGTATAGTCTGGATATAGGGTTACCACACTGTTATCCACCCGGATCGGTGGCCCCACTCGAGCGGCCTGTAGGATTGCATCTCTGTCGCGAAAATTGAATATCCGCGCCAAGATCAGTCTCGGGGGGGCGCCCGGCCTCGGTCGACCCCCCCGGCACCCGGTGTGCTCGTTCTACCGAGAAGAATTTCGAGAGCCTGCGGGGCTTTTGCTGGTCCTGGATCAGTTCCTCCACAAACAACTCAAGTACTGGGCCTGTAACACTCTCTGGCACCCCAACTAGGCGCACGTTGTTGCGTCTCGCGCGCCCTTCTTGGTCATCGAGCTTTTCCAGCATCTGCTTGTTAGCCGCCTCGAGCTGCTGTACCTGCTTCTGGAGAGTCTGCGTATCCACTGAAAGGACCGTCGTTGTAGCCTCTACGTCCGCCAGTCTCGTTCCCAGTTTCGACATGTCTGCCCGCAGTAGTGTCACGTCACAGGAGATCGTGCCGATGGAAGCCTGCATCTGCTGCAAGGTGAGCATGACATCCCGGAGCGTAATTTCTTTTTGCTCCTCCACCTCCGGGTCCTGTCGGGTTCCAGGCGCCACCTCTGCTCCTCCGCGCCGATCCTTGGCGATGGCGTACTTGTCGATGCGGTTACTTTGCACCGGTTTGGGGCCCCTGCCACTCATGGCGTCGTTAATAGCACCGTGTGCGCGCTTCTCACCACCGACCCACCACTGGCTTCGCACCTCAGCCGCCGCCGATCGCCTTCCTTTACCTCGGCCTCCGCTCCGGGCAGAGCAAATCCTAGTCCGGCTTCGCCACTGACGCTCCGCTCGTCACGGGGGGACTAGGCACTATGACCTCCCGTGTACGCCAGCCATCCGCCGCTCAGGGCTCCGCAGACGTCCCTCCACCAGCCCTCGTAGCGTAGGCAGGCGGCAAGCAGCGACGACTCTTGCCGGCCCCCTTTCACTCTCCTCAATATAGCCATGGCGCCTGCTGTGTTCCTTTCCCTGGCCCTTCGTGTTTTGTTGTGGGGCCTTCACCTCCCCCGACGGGGGTCGAGCCCCGGTGCCTCGTTCCGGTCGTCGCGCTGCCGCTCCGGGCTGGGTCCGGGTGTTTCCTCCTAAAAGGTAGTGATTCCGCGTGGCTCACCCCGGCCAGGGCCCACCTCGGAGCCGGTCTCACCTATGTCACTCCGCCGGGCGCCGTGCGTCCTCCCGGCTCGCCCTGCGCCGAAGCTCTCCTCACGCCGGCGGCCGCGTCCGCTACCGCAGCCCCCGGCTTCTGTCTCGAAGCTAGGCCGCGGCCAAGCGGTTCGGTTTGTAGCGGTTTTCGGGCGCGTCTCCTCTCTGCGGTCACATCCGCCGATGCCGCTGTCTGCGCTAGACCTTCGCCGCCGCTTCTTCGCCGCCCACGGCAGGATAAGTGTCCGGATTTTCAGGGGGTTATCTCGGCGCCCTCGGGAGACTCTTTAGGCTGCGGCCATGTTCTTCGGTTGCCGGCCACGCCTCCCCCTCTTGGTGTTTTTGAAACTAGCAAGGTGTTTCAATTTCTCAATCCAAGAAAAAGTCTACACAACCATTTATGAAGAGAAGGAATAGTGTTGGGGCTAGAATGCACCCTTGCCGAACCCCCTTGGTGACCTTTATTTGGTCAGTTGGTACCCCATTAGATCCTCATCTGATTTGGGTGTAGTTGTCGGTGTGAAGACGCACTATAACATCCAGAAGGAGAGATGGGAGCCCTAATTTGCTTAGGTACTCCAGAGCTGTGCTCTGGGGACCATGTCAAAGGCCACCTTTAGGTCGTCAAATGCCATGTAGAGGCTACCCCTGTTAATATCATTTGTCGATGCACACGCTAATATAAAGACCATACAACAGTAATTAGAAAAGAATAGTATTCATTCGGGCTTCAAATCTTCTTTAATTTTCAATAAAGTCTTCCACTCCCAATGCGTTTCGTCGCAGTAGGGAATAACCCAGGCGACTTCCTCAGGGCTGGAAGTAATACAAATAACAAATTGGAATCTACAATCTCTGTGTACCAGATAAACTTAGAAAGCCCATAGTACAAACCGGTGTAGAGTAAAATAACTAAGGTGCATATCTAAAACAATTCAAAAACAAAACAGAGTCAAAACCATATGCAAGAACATCCCTTACAAGAGTGCTCAGTTTTACAAAAGACACACTATTAGCACATTTCTATAGTGTTTATAGCATGCAATGGTCCATAAAAACCATATTCTTTATGTGTCTATTACACCCCATTAGATACGGTGTCCTTATAGTGTAGATTGGTATCAATTGCTCTAATAAAAGATATGCTAGGTGAAATCACTAGGTAATAATAGACCAGTACCTTATTCTTCATTCAGAACTTCTTATCTAAAGTATTGCAAAAAATGCATATAACTATTAGCAACTGCAAGATACATGAGGCCAAACTAATCAATCATAACTATTATTTAACCGCTGACATCCTAGTAGAGCTTACCTCGATACATTCTCATTCAACTTCCCCAGAGTTAAAAAATTCTTGCCAATCACAAACTTAGAGGTAAGATCCCTAAAATTACAAATACAAAGATCAATTGTAAGAAAGTATGAAAAGTAGAGAGTATACCATGCCGATCATCTAAAGTGTTAGCTTTTGTTCCCATAAAGAACTTTCCTCACCTTTATCAGCGAGTAAAGCCTGCACCTCACAATTCCATTTAGTCCAATATAATTGAAGTATGAGCGTCCTAATTTGAACGTGTTTAATCCGTAACAAATAATTATTGCTCCAAAACGAGTTCCCTGAAGTACCGGGACCTATTAATCAAAACAAAGCATTGTTCAGAGAAACCGGCTTATTCATTTTGATCACAAAGGAAAACGCTATCAGCATGATACAAAGTTAAGAACACTCATTTTTATAGGTCCAGGTACTTCAGGGAACTCGTTTTGGAGCAATAATTATTTGTTGCGGATTAAAAACGTTCAAATTAGGACGCTCATACTTCAATTATATTGGACTAAATGGAATTGTGAGGTGCAGGCTTTACTCGCTGATAAAGGTGAGGAAATTTTTTTATGGGAACAAAAGCTAACACTTTAGAAGATCGGCATGGTATACACTCTACTTTTTATACTTTCTTACAATTGATCTTTGTATTTGTAATTTTAGGGATCTTACCTCTAAGTTTGTGATTGTCAAGAATTTTTTAACTCTGGGGGAAGTTGAATGAGAATTTATCGAGGTAAGCTCTACTAGGATATCAGCAGTTAAATAATAGTTATGATTGATTAGTTTGGCCTCATGTATCTTGCAGTTGCTAATAGTTATATGCATTTTTTGCAATACTTTAGATAAGAAGTTCTGAACGAAGAATAAGGTACTGGTCTATTATTACCTAGTGATTTCACCTAGCATATCTTTTATTAGAGCAATTGATACCAATCTACACTATAAGGATACTGTATCTAAGGGGGTCTAATAGACACATAAAGAATATGGTTTTTATGGACCACTGCATGCTATAAACACTATAGAAATGTGCTAATAGTGTGTCTTTTGTAAAACTGAGCACTCTTATAAGGGATGTTCTTGCATATGGTTTTGACTCTGTTTTGTTTTTGAATTGTTTTAGATATGCACCTTAGTTATTTTACTCTACACCGGTCTGTACTATGGGCTTTCTAAGTTTATCTGGTACACAGAGATTGTAGATTCCAATTTGTTATTTGTATTACTTCCAGCCCTGAGGAAGTCGCCTGGGTTATTCCCCACTGCGACGAAACGCGTTGGGAGTGGAAGACTTTATTGAAAATTAAAGAAGATTTGAAGCCCGAATGAATACTATTCTTTTCTAATTACTGTTGTATGGTCTTTATATTAGCGTGTGCATCGACAAATGTAATTAGTCGAATCAATCTTTGATTGAGCTATTAGGGGATCAGGGTGGTATTTCCCTAGTCTGATTGCACCGCAGAAACTTGATTTAGAGTCAGTTACAAATATTGTGGAATCTTGTTGGAGCGCTAGGTTTTTCCCTTACACCCAATCCTATATTACCCCTGTTAATATCAACCATTTCCCATTTCATAAGTTGGAATCTGAAAACTTGGTCCACTGTGCTCATCTTAGAGCAGAACTCTGCTTCGAACTGTTAGAGGATCTTATTATTTTCAATCTACAATAAGAGACAATCTAAAATATGTTTACAGAAAGGTTTTTGGGCTGCATCAATTAGACTTATTGGTCGATAATTTGCTGGATCGGATTTTAGGCCCTTCTTGAATATAGCAACTTTATATTGTCTTGTTTTCCTTGTTGTGGGTTCTTTGTGTTGGGAGTGATTGCAATGGGTCTGCTATTGTCTTTAGGAGCCTGTTAGAAATGGGCTCTCTAACAGAGGAATGAATGCACCCTATCCAAGTAAGTACCACCACTCTAGTCCGGATAAGTCAGATACACACCCTAAAATAACCTGTGCTCACCCTCTAGTAACATGGCACAGAGCAGTCAGTCTTTACTTAAGAGGCAATGTGGAAAGTATTTGTGCAACACTTAATACAGTACAACAGTGAAAACACAATCCAAAAATCATCCACCCCAGGTTGTAAAAGTAGAGCTCAATTTAATAAACAAAATGAGACAAAAACCACATAAATCCAATAAGTAGATACGGAGTTATGAAATATAGTGTTTAGACTCCTAAAGCACCAACAGGGGCTATGTGGTCGCGCTGGACCGGGTCAAATGTGAAAAGTGAAGCTGACCGTGATGGAGCGCTGGTCGGATACAGGAGCTACACAGGCCCGCTGAACAGTACCTTCATGGAGAACAAGCGTCGAGGAGTAGAGGAAGTGATGCCTCGTCATTGATCTAAAGGATTGTAGGCGATGCTTCAGTTCCAAGTCCCGCATAATCGTCGAGCTCCGGGCGATGAAGGCAATGCATCGTCATTCAATTACCCTCTCGATGCTGTGAAGTCCTCGAGGCATCGATGCATTGTAGGCGAATACATCGGTTCCAACTGGCACAGTCCTTTCTGCAGCCTAGAAGTCCTTCTTCGAAATAGAGTGCCCTCAGGTCCAGAGTGTACTGAGGTGATGGTGTCAGGAGTCCAGCACTTATACCCAGTTGTGCCTTTGAATTGGGGGGAACTTCACAGAGAGGCCTTTGAAGTCCTCAAGATCCCTGCCCTGACTCCCTACAGGGGGTATGGAGGTCTTTGTGTGGGGACAGGCACAGCCCTGTTTAGGTGCAATTATCCACTTCTCTGTCCCATCTAGCTCAGGAAGGGCTATCAGCCTGGTTCTTGGCCATCAATCTGTGAATTGCACTCCTCCGCTCCCTTTGTTAGTGACTGTCTTGAGGGAATGCACAAAGTCCAGCTGTCACCCACCCCGCCATGTAGAGACAGGCAGACAGAGGCACAGAATGGTTAAAGTAAGAAAATGCCATCTTTATATATTTTCATACGTGCAGTTTAAAATCCAACTTCACCATAAGTTGTGATTTTTAATTGTGAGTCCAAAGATACCAAACTCAAAATTTCTATCTTGTCCCAATTGGAAAGTACACTTATAAGATGGAATATGGCAATCCCAATGCTAACCTATGGCCAAGATATGCCTTAGTAGCAGTGGAAAACGAATGTAAAAGTTTTTTTACTACCTGAATAAGTAGAACTTAAAAGTACATGTCCAATTTTTTAAATACACTGCACCATGCCCTTGGGGCTGTCAAGGGCCTTCCTTAGGTGTGACGTATATGTCTTAAAAAGGAAGGTTTGGGCCTGCCAAGTGGGTAACTTGACAGGTCAAAAGGGCAGTTTAAAACTTCACAACCAGGCTCTGTCGTGGCAGGCCTGAGACAGGTTTCACGGGCTACTGAATTGGGTGGCACTATGACTGCGGTAGGCTCCTAGTAGCATTTAATTTACAGGCCCTGGGCACATGTAGTGCATTTTACCAGTAAATTAAATGTGCCAATTGTGGATAAGCCAATGTTACCATGTTTTTAGGGAAAGAGTACCTGCACTTTAGCACTGGTCAGCAGTAGTAAAGTGCCAATAATCCTAAAGCCAGTAAGTATGAAGTCAGCAACACAGGAGGTCAGAGGGCAAAAAGTCAGGGGAAACCACACTAAGGGTGCCACGTCCAAGAGGGCCCATATTATTTAGCGTGCACTGTCACTGTTTGCACCGCGCTGCACATTTAACTGGGTGCACCTGGCACAGACTCCAACAGTACACCCTATAACAGTATATGCGCTGTCCCCAGTCCAACTACAAATGTGCGCCTGCATTGGTGAAAGGTGATTTGGCTATTTAAAGCTGCCAGTCTGCCTTTTGCTACCAGCAGCTCCCTGGCCTGAATTTGAAAGGGAGCCAAAATTACCCTGTGTGCAGGTACAGTGAGTGACTACGCCAGTTTGCAGAAAAATGCTAGGCAGGCGCTTTAAAGGGGCATGACGAGGAGTAGGAAACTGACTTTGCATCACTTTTGTGTGGCTCCCAATCAGTGCATCCACTAACGGCTCCACACTGAGTCTGTAATATGGTGAGGGTGCAGTGGCCAGTCAGATGGCTGCCGGAGGTATATTACAATTTAGTAAATTGGATACAAGTTTAATTAATTTGTCAAGTGAAAAATATTAATGACGTTTCATTTCAATTGAAATTGGGCGCACCCTGCAGAGATGATCTTCATTTAAGGGAGAATCCACCATTCCAAACGATGCTTTATTTCTTCGATGAATGCAAACAACTTTAAAAATCCTTCATCCCATGTACTGGGAACAGAAGTAGGGCCTCAACGTGCACCTGTCCTGTATGCTCAAGATGCTGTATCATGGGCAATCTCTGGGGGCATAATTATGAAACTATGGAGCAGCGCAGCAAGTCATTTTCCTGAACTGCGTCATAGGGAAAGGGCAGGAATGTGTTATATTTAAGGCATTCCTGTCCTTTACCTTGCGCTGGTGCCCTTGCACTATCGTGCAAGGGCACCTCTATTGAATGCAGGATTGTTTTAGTGCAAGAAAGATCACTTTCCTGCACAAAAACAATTTCCTGAGGCATATTCCTCTTTCTATGCGTGTTGCAGAAGGCAGCATGCCTAGAAAGAGGAAATAATGAGGAGAAATAAAATAATTTCTACTTGTTATGCCTCCCCTGGGAAGACAAGATTTTGGTACATTCCCAGGTTTACAAGTTCTTGTAAATTTGGAAATGCATCAAAATCCATGGGAGTTGTGTGGGAACACCCACCGTAACACCCATAGAACACCTACCCAGGTTAGAGTAATGCAACGGAATGATTTGCGTTGCGTTGCGTTGCGCTATTCCAAAATTTATAAAGCCACTCGTAACCACGTAAAGTGGCTTTTGCGTGGATTCCTAAATCAGTCTTCGAGATTTGCGTCACGCATGTACAACCCTCTCAAGTATGCCTCATGATTTTCTGTATTACAGGAAGGCCTTGAGTTCCCGCCTGTAGAGGAGCTAGCCTCCCCTCCTTAAATCAGCACACTTACTTTCAATTCTCTCAGCACCACGTAACCTGTATAGGTAGTCACCTTGCTGTGCTGCGTCACTGGGAAAGGGCATGAATGCACTGTATTTAAGACAATATGGCTCAATCTTGTCCTTTCCCTTGTGCTGGCGCACAATGGGCTGCCTAGCGCTAACGCAGGCACCCATGCACCATTGTGCACGGGTGCATACATTGCGTACAGGATTGTTCGTGTGCAGGAAGGGGCAACTTACTGCACAAACACAATCCTGAGAGGGTTTTCCCTCATTCTATGTGTGATGCAGGATGCAGCACACATAGGAAAATGAAAAAATTAGGAGAAATAAACAGATTTTTCCTCGTTACGTCTCTATTCCCAGGTTTACAAGTACTTGTAAATCTGGGAATTCATCAATATCCATGAATGTTATGTGGGAACACTCAAGCAACACCCATGGAAATTCCTCCCTGGTGCAGAGTAATGCAATACAGCGATTTGCGCTGGGTTACGTTACTCGAGATTTATGAAGCCACGCAGGCCCACACAATTGTATGGTTCCTACTTTCTGAGTAAGACTGTGCGTATAGGCAACATAAGTGTCAAAATTATGTGGTACTGCGTCCATACATACCATCAGAGTTTGTTGACCTAATTCCTGGCTAGCTCACAGAGCACCACCTGGACCTTTAAACCTTACAAAGTACCGGATGGCATCTGCAACCTCAGAACATGAAAACCTTCATTCCCCCAAGGAAATCGTGGAACCAGATCTTACCCTTTCATTTGTACCTCAGGCATGCTAAAGGGAAATACAAGAAGTACACAGATTGGCATTTCAAATATTTATTGAAGCAATTGGGCTCTTGTGTAAAATAAGTTTGTTGCAATGATTATTAGAAGGAAACAAAACAGAGTAACCAGCATTACTAAAATGGTGAAGTAAATAAACAGTTTAACCATTGCGCTGTTGAATTGATTATATAAATGCATGTAATTGCACTCCTATTCCTTCGTAGCGCTTCATATCCTAATAAGCATAGAGTGTGCAGGTCTGCCAGAATACCTTAAGAGTGATCTTACTCCCCATTTACCTGTGGGTGTGTGTCATCCTGTAGCTAGTCTTGCAACAGGCTGCCGTCCTTTTCAGGATGGTGTTTGAAAAGCAGCTGGGCTAGAATTCAGGCACAGGCGTCCATCGACAATCCATTGAGATGCTCCTCTACCTAAGCAAAGGCTTGGCATAGTTTATATAATAAAGTAGACCCATTTGTTCCATGCCCGAGTCCTGGTCCTGTTGTCATTGTTTATTCTATCTATTTAGAGCTGTCGTCGAATGGACAACAACAAACAACAAAATTTTGCGCACAAGGCTGGATTGGCCGTCATGGGCACAGAGTGTTTTCCCAGTGGGCGGGAAGGGTGGGGGCCGGTTTTGGACCAGTGGGGGCCGGTTTTGGACCAGTGGGGGCTGTTTTGTTACTGGGGCTGGTTTTGCAGCAATGCTGCAATATCAGCTCCTTGTAACAAATGCAGCAGCAGTGTTTCCCAGCAGCAGTCCCCCTTACCCCTAGGGCGGTCAGACTTAACTGCCAGGGCTGGTTTGCTTTCTCAGTCCGGCCCTGTTTGCGCAGTGTACTAAGTCCTCATACAGAATGTTCTAAGGCCCGATAATGTGCCTATGAAGTATAAGCGTAAGCAAAATCTTTTCTGAGACGCAAGCCAATGTGTGTTAAAAGTCATTGTTTAAAAAGAAAGTCAACTTTAAACGGGAGCATGCAAAATGGAAGTGTTTTTGCCTGGGGCCTATGTAACCACAAGACACCCACTCCTTGGCTGTAAGGTGACTAACAAACTTCAAATTAAACCTAAAGATATACTAAAATCAGTGTTCAATTTGCACATAAAAACCTAAAAGTCTGAAAAGCCACATGCCTTTTAATAATAAAAACAAGTGATGGACAGAATGCAGAACAATGTTATACATTCACCCCAGTACAAAGATCTGGGCCTAATCCATCGTTTTTTTGCTCAGCATGCCATTCCATTTTGAACCCAGCCATACGCAAATCAGTCTTGACCCTGTGCCCAATGGGAACAGTCCAGCCCGAATGCCAGGCCAGGTCCTCCTTAGACTGGAAACAAGCATCCTAGGACCGGTTTCAGGGTTTCACCCCTCTTCAGCCAGGATAGCTTGACTCCAGTGGCATGGAGAGCACAGGACCCACGTCTGGGCATACCCATCCCACTCGGGGTGACAAATGCAAATGTAACAATTGATGGACAGAATGCAGAACAATGTCATATATTCACCCCAGTACAAAGATCTTGGCCTAAATCCATCATTTTTTTGCTCACCATGCCATTCCAGTTTGAACCCAGCCATACCCAAATCAGTCTTGGCCCTGTGTCCAATGGGAACATCCAGCCCGAACTGCAAGGCCCAGAACAATGGATTTAACCCAGATCTCTTGACTGGGGGCGAATGTATGATTTATTCAGTATTCCATCTATCATTTGTTTGCGTAGCACTTTTCACCCTAAGCAAGGGACCCACGTCTGGGTATGCCCAGACATGGGTCCCTTGCTTACTTTGCCACTGGATTCAAACTAGCCTGGCTGATGAAGGGTAATACCCAGAAAACGGTCCCAGGATGCATGTTTCCGGTCCAGGGAGGACCTGGCTTGGCAGTTCGGTCTGGACTATTCCCATGAGGCATCGGGTCAAGACTGATTTGCATATGGCTGGGTCTAAACTGGGGTGGCATGGAGAGCAAAAGAACGATGGATTTAACCCAAATCTCTTGACTGGGGGTGAATGTATGATTTATTCAGCATTCCGTCCATCATTTGTTTGCGCAGCACTTTTCACCCTAAGTGGGATGGGTATGCCCAGACGTGGGTCTCTTGCTCACTGTGCCACTGAATTCAAGCTAGCCTGGCTGATGAAGGGTAATATCCAGAAACCGGTCCCAGGATGATTGTTTCCGGTCCAGGGAGGACCTGGTTTGGCAGTTTGGCATGGACTGTTCCCATGAGGCACAGGGTCAAGACTGATTTGCATATGGCTGGGTCTAAACTGGGGTGGTATGGTGAGCAAAAGAACGATGGATTTAACCCAGATCTCTTGACTGGGGGTATTGTATTGTATTGTATTGTATATCGATTTGTAGAGCGCGATTGCTGCCCAACGGGCGTCCAAGCGCTGAGGATGCAGACAGAGTAGGGAGGTACGGCGGGAGTTAGGACAGGGATTAGGTCAGGGTGGACCTAGCAAACAGAAGAGTCTTTAATTGTTTGCGGAAAGATTGCAGGTTGGGATTGCATCTAAGTTGAAGAGGGAGTGAATTCCACAGTTTTGAGGCATTCAGAGCGAACATTCTGCCTCCAGTTCTAGCTCTCTTAACTTTTGGAACCACGGCCAAAAAGGCTTCGGTGGAGCGTAGATTCCTACTTGGGTGATAGCGGGTGACTAGATTGTCATTTATTGCTGGACCTGTTTTCCAGAAGGCATGATGTGAAATACATAGTGCCTTAAAAGCCACTCGCTGCTTCACCGGTAGCCAATGTAGACTTTTTAGTCCAGGTCTGGCTGACTGCGTACGTGGAATGTTAAGCAGGGTACGGGCTGCGCAGTTCTGCACAACCTGTAACTTCCGTAGAGTCAGTTCTGGGGCTCCCACGTAGAGGGCGTTATTGAAATCCAACCTGGACTGTATCAGGCCTTGTACTGCCACCTGTTTGGCCTCCATTGGTAGAAGAGGCAGAACTTTTCTGAGTGTTCTGAGCAGGCCAAAACACGTGGCAGATAACTTGGTGGCCTGGTGAGTGAAGGTAAGATTTTTGTCCAACCAAATTCCCAGGCTCTTTACGCTCTCTTTGGGGATGGGGGGCGTACCCAGACATGAAGGCCATAAGGAGGTAAAAGGTACTGGAGAAGCTGGGCCCAAGAGCATGACCTCAGTCTTATCTCCATTGAGTTTTAAGGAGGAGGCTGTCATCCAGCCTTTAACCTCCTCCAGACATTTCATCAAACCTGATGAATTTTGCCTGATGCCCTCCTGCGTCAATGAAACCACTAGCTGGGTATCGTCCGCATATGATATGATCTTAATACCATGCGGTTCGACGATCCCAGCGAGCGGTTTCATGTATATGTTGAACAACGCAGGGCTCAAGGAGGAACCCTGCGGGACCCCACAGCTCAAAGATTTGCTGGCTGACACTGTGTCCCCGTCAAAGATCTGGAACGATCTGTCAGTCAAAAAAGAGTCAAACCACCTCAGTGCATTACCTGTTACCCCGATGTCAAGGAGACGGTTCAGTAAGGTGGTATACCTGACCGTATCAAAGGCAGCACTTAGGTCAAGGAGGATCACTGCCACTGATCCTCCTTGATCCAGTATCCTCCATGACTCTTCAGTGACTGCCAGCAGCGCAGTCTCAGTTCCATGCCTAGGTCTGAAGCCTGTCTGGGTCATATCTAGTAGTAGATTATTCTCTAGGAACTGAATCAGCTGGGTGTTTATGTATTTTTCCAGAATCTTACTTGCCCAGGGGAGCAATGAGATGGGGCGGTAATTAGCGTGATCTTCTGGGTCAAGATTTGGTTTTTTTAATAATGCCCGTACCATGGCTCTTTTCCAAACGGCGGGCAAAGTACAAGATGAAATCGAGGAATTTAAAAGTTCCAGAATTACGGGAAAAGTGGTTGGGCTTGACCGCAACATAATCTCCGGTGGAGCAGGATCGCGTGGCGAGCCGGATATGACTTGCCGAGCCAGCCTGTTCAGGGTGTCGAGGTCTAGATGTGGGAAATATTCTAAGGTTGGTTGGCCTGGGAGAACAGGGTTTGTCGAGGGTGCTTCCTCCGCACCTCCAGAATTTGAGGTTGCTGTCGAGAAAGAGGAATAAATCCGAGAGACTTTATTGTGGAAAAATTCCGCTAGCTCATTGCACTGATCTTGCGTTTTTGGCAGAGGTGCAGGTGTATTTAATATAGTGCATTTTTTAACCAGGTGAAAAATTTCCCTAGGTTTGGACTTGGCTTCCATGATTTTGTCTGCAAAGTAGGCAACCTGGGCCTTCCTTACCCCGTCTCTATAGGCCTTGATTGCTTCCCTATATTGCAACTTTTTCTCCGGTAGGGAATCTAGACGCCATGCTCGTTCTCGTTTCCTGCATAGGCGTTTTTGTTCCCTTAGGGTATCTGAGAACCAGGGTGCTGATTTCTGCAGTCTTTTTGATATGACTTTCCGACAGGGAAGAATAGTCTCCAGTGAGTTTGTAATCCAGCCCTCATAATCCCTGTTCGCCAGAGTGGGGTCTGTGTGGAGGGATGGGCGGGTGGATTCTAAGTTCCTGCACCACTCTTCCACAGGAAGTTTTGGCCAATTCCTCATAGCTTTTACTTGGGGAACAGGCATGGAGGGTTTGCTGGTGACCCAGGTCAACGGGATTAAAAAGTGATCGGACCAGGGGAGGGAAATGGGATGATCCACCATCAGCTGGGAGCAGTTGCTAAAAATTGGGTCAAGTAAATTGCCTTTTTCATGGGTAGGGGCTGTGACCCGCTGAGTTAGCTGTAAGGCTGCCAGGCCGTCAGTTAGTTCCATAGCAATATGGTCTATGGAAGAATTAAAATGAAAATTAAGATCTCCCAACATGGTATAATTAGCCTGGGCCATGGCTCGTTTAGCTATAATGTCGGGAAGAGATTTATGGAACAGTTTGGCCGGCTCAGGGAGTCGGTATATTAGAGTGCCAGAGAAGGAGCTGTTAGCAGTAAATTCGATGCTAAAAGCTAGGCTCTCGCATTCCGGGATGGTTTCAGTCGTAATGCGGCACTGGTACTGGTCTTTCAAAATAATAGCCAGACCTCCTCCTCTACCCTCTGTCCGGTCCAATCTATGGATTTGAAAACCCGGGGGTAAGGCGGAGATTATGTGTGGCTCTGAATGGGGGTTGAGCCAGGTTTCTGTCAAAAAGACGGCGTCCGGCTTGCGCTCCTCAAGTAGTAGAGCGATTTGTGTACTATGTCTCGGGAGCGATCTACAATTTAATAAACACATATGGTATTCCTGCGTCGTGGATAGTGCTGTGGTTTTATAAAAGGAGTGTTTACATCCAGGGCAGTGGGGGGGAAGGTCGGCTGGTGCATAGATGTGTGCACAGTGAACAGCCGCCCTAGCCCCAATGTTGTGGATGTCTAATGAGCTGTATGTCCTGACCTGGGATATGTGGGGGCCAGGGATTGTGGCCCCTGGTCCCGGTTGGGCGCGGACGGGCGCAGACGGGCTTGCCTTTGGCGCGCCCGCTGCGCGCGTTCGCCAAGCCAGTGTATTTGGCCCCAGTGCCCCGGAAGTGGTGGGGGGAGGGGGAGGAGTCGAGCCCAAGGTCCACCCTCCGTTCGATCGGCACTTGCCGCGACGGACCGGGGTGCAGGGCAGCTCCAGGTGACAGCGGGTGAGTAGATAAAACTTTAAAATTGTTTAAAACAATTGTGAGCAACAACATACAGACAAGCGTCCTGCGAACCGCAACTCAGCCGTACTAGCAGTACTCTGCTGCATCCGCTGCGCGTTCGCCAAGCCAGTGTATTTGGCCCCAGTGCCCCGGAAGTGGTAGGGGGAGGAGTCGAGCCTAAGGTCCACCCTCCATTCGATCGGCACTTGCCGCGACGGACCGGGGTGCAGGGCAGCTCCAGGTGATAGCGGGTGAGTAGATAAAACTTTAAAATTGTTTAAAACAATTGTGAGCAACAACATACAGACAAGCGTCCTGCGAACCGCAACTCAGCCGTACTAGCAGTACTCTGCATGGGGTGAATGTATGAATTAGTCAGCATTCCGTCCATCATTTGTTTGTGTAGCACTTTTAATAATAAAAAGCAGAAGAAACACCAAATCCCATATATGAAAACAATCAAAAAATGCGTCCTTAATAACTGTATATAAAAACAAATTTTGTTTCTTAACAATAGCCGGATTAAGAATGTTGTCGTCGGAGGAGGAGCCTAGCGCGCAACCAAGATGGCCGCGTAGGTGCGAGGCTCCCGAGGACCTCCGCGACCTCCTACGTTTATCCTGTCTTCATCCTGCATCGGTTGAGGGGACTGTGTCGGTGAGCCTGAGCCGAGGTGGTACCCGTTTCCCGTTTTCGAATCGGACCTCGGGTGCCGGAGTGAGCACCGATTGAAGTTTGCGGCCTGCTTCGCTCCTGACCCTGGACTCGCGTTTGGGGTCTACCCGGTGGCAAAGTGAACAACAACGGCGGGCTGGGCCTGGCGAGTCGCGTACCCCGCACTTTCACTTTCACTTTCGCGCCCCCTTGCCGTCTTTGCAAGTGGGATCGCGGCGCTCTTTGTGTTGGGGTGGCCTCGCTGGGTGACCCAGCCTGCCTGCCTGCTGTGGCCCGCTCCGCCGTCCTGGGGTGAACCCCCGGAGCCCGTGGCCTTGATTGCTTGCCTTTTACTGCGTGGCTGGTGAGGGTGTGAGACCCGCGACGATGGCCACGAAACAAGATGGCGATCGGTTAAAGGCCAAGTCGACCCGGCGTGGCGCCGCACATCAGGCCAACATCATGGACCGCTACACCCTCCCGAAAGGATCTCCCGGTGGACCGCACAAGTCCCCCGAGTGCCCCCCGGATGCCCCGGATTTGCCCACAGAGCTGACTCTGCAAGACGTCATGGGCGCCATTGCTGAGATGAAGGCCTCGGTGGGCCAGCGGTTTGACACCTTAGCCCATAAAATCGACGCGGTCCTAGTTGATGTCAACCTGGTGAGGGCTGATCTCTCCAAGACCAACGACCGGGTCGATTCTTTGGCCCACACCGCGTCGGGCCTCACGACTGAGGTGGCGGCCCTCCAAACGGAGGTGCACCGACTTCGTCAGGCGAGTGCGCTCCTGGATCGGCGCCTGGAGGACTCCGAGAGTCGGGCCCGGAGGAATAACATCCGCATCATCGGAGTACCCGAGGGACGGGAGGAGGCGGCGGCGGATCTCTTTGTGGAGGACCTGATCACTACCCATCTCCAGCCTCGGGGACTGAGTAAATTCTTTGCCGTGGAGAGGGCTCATAGAGTTCCCGGGGGAAAGCCGAAGGTCGGAGCCCCTCCGCGGCCTCTCATTGCCCGTATTTTTAACTTTCGGGACAGAGACGCGATTCTGCAAGCCTCCAGACTGCAAGGGCCGATTAAGCTGGAGAACATGGAGGTGAACTTTTATCCTGACTTCACCCAAGCGGTCCAGAAGCAGAGACTGAGTTTCCTGGGCGTCAAGCGGCGGCTTCGGGACATGAACTTAAAATACGCCATGCTCTTCCCGGCCAGGCTGCGGATAGAGGTGGATGGTCGCACGCACTTTTTTGATCGTCCTGAAGTGGCCGGGGACTGGCTGGACACTCTGTCTGGGGGTCGTGATCGGGATGGCGGGGGGGGGGCGGCGGGAGGAGACGGCCCACTGGACCGGGACTGAGGTGTTGATACTGGGCCTCACTCTGGACGGATATGATGCCACTTTCGGCCAAGCTTAGGGTTTTTTCGTTCTTCTGTATTCATTTTTCCCTCCTTTGGAGGTGGTGCGGGGTCTAGAAGGGGTACTCTTTCCTCCTCTAGGGGGTCTAGCTAGTTTCATTATATAGGGGCGACAGGCACACTGCAAGTTGGGGGAGCTGTCTGGGCTCATGCAGGGGTGCAGGGAGGGGGGAGTTTTGTTGGGGCGGTTGGGTTGGGGTGGGGGGTTGTTCGTTTACACCACAAGGCAAAAGTATCGGTGTGCTATTTCTAAAGTGCTCTCTGGGGGACGAGTGATTGCTTTCGTTTATGATGGGGGGTAGGGGACTGAGTCTTTTGTCCTGGAATGTTAATGGACTGGGGGACAGGATAAAACGAGGTGTGGTCCTGCAGTTCCTGAAACGAATTTCACCCGATATAGTTTTTCTGCAGGAGACACACCTCATTGGCAACTCCTTTCGTGCTATGAATCGACGGGGCTACCGCCTTGTGGCCCATTCGGGCTTCACGTCTGGTTCAAGGGGTGTGGGCATCATGGCCAAGAACTCGCTCCCGTTGGAAATTGATGAGGTGCTCCATGATGACAGGGGACGTTACACGGTTCTGGTGGGTAGAATGGAGGGCAGAGTGGTCGTTTTTGTGTCTGTCTATGTCCCGCCAGGGTTGCAGACGACCACCTTTGCGGATCTGGGACGCCTCCTCCTTGGCCTTCCGGAGGGGATTCTAGTGGTTGGGGGGGATTTTAACGCTGTGGTTTCCGGAACGGAGGATCGTCATTCCCCTAGGGATCTCCCCCGTGCCCAAGCGTGGTTGTCTGGCCTCTTGGATACCTTGGGGCTGGTGGATTGTTGGCGTTTGAAACATCCCACGCAGCTACAGTACACCTTTCATTCTGGGGCCCATGGTAGTTTCTCAAGGCTAGATTATGTCCTGGTGCCGGCGGCGCATGCGGGGAGGATAGGGGAGGTGCGCCATTTGGCGCGGGGTATTTCAGACCACTCCCCGCTCTTGTTGCACTTTGATATTCTCCCGAGGGGAGAGGGTAGGGTGGTCCCGATTAATCCTTGGTACCTGCGTGACCCCACCATTCGCGCAGAGTTGGTTAAATCCCTTAAGCGATACTTTGACGATAATGTGGGGTCTGTGTCATCGGCGGTCTCTCTGTGGGAGGCGTTCAAGACGGTACTCCGGGGGGAGGCCCTGTCCCTTATTTCCCATTCCCGGAGGCGCGAGTGGGAGGAGGTGACCCGTATTGAAACTGAGATAACCGAGTTGGAGGGTGATCTAGAATGTGGGGTGACGGATGACAAATTACATGTTCTCCGACTCAAGCAAGCGGCCTATAAGGCCCTCGTCACGGAGGCGGCCAGGGGCCTCAGTAGAGAGCAACAGGGGAGACTGTATGATGTGGGTGATAAGGCTGGTAAATTGATTGCGTGGCTGGACAAAAAGGAGAGAGCGAGTCGAGTTGTCCCAACGATTGAGAAACAGGATGGTGTGTGTGTCACTGAACCGGAAGAAATTGTTGACTGCTTTGCAGAATATTTCCGTGGGGTGTATTCCCCGGTGTCCTCCCGCTCGGAAGAGGATTCCCATGCCCTGCTCAGAGATATTGCGCTGCCTTCCCTTTCGGAGGAGGACAGAGTGTCGTTGGACGCCGCCCCAACATCTGAGGAAATTGCCCTCGCCATACGTTCGGTCGCTTCCGGCAAGGCCATGGGTCCTAATGGTCTTCCCATCGAGTTGTACAAGCTGCGACCGGATACGCTGGCGCCGCATCTCCGTGCTATGTTCCTCGCGGCCCACTCAGCGGGTTCCCTCCCGCTAGACCAGCGTCTGGCTACTATTGTGGTTATTCATAAGGAGGGGAGGCCGCGGGACCGGGTCACATCCTATCGGCCTATCTCGCTGTTGAATGCGGAGCCCAAAATTCTCGCCAAGGTGTTGGCTACTCGGCTGGTTGGCGTGGTGTGCGACTTGATTCACCAGGATCAGTCCGGCTTTATCCCTCATCGCAACACTGCGCTTAACCTGCGGCGCTTGCATGGGGTGCTCGCACGTGTCCCGTTCATACGGGAGCCGGCCATTTTGGCGTCCTTGGACGCCACTATGGCGTTTGACACACTTGAGTGGCCATATATTTGGGCGACACTCGCGAAGTTTGGGTTTGGCCCAGGATTCATCGGTTGGGTAAAATTGTTGTACTCGGGACCGCTGGCACAGGTGGTTGTGAACGGTAGAGTGTCGGCTCCGTTCGAGCTGGGCAGGGGCACGCGGCAGGGCTGCCCGTTATCGCCGCTCCTTTTCGCGCTTGCCTTGGAGCCCCTGGCGGAGTGGCTGCGGTGGCATCCTTCTATCCGTGGTCTCCGTTGGACCCCTGAGTATGAGGACCGCGTATCTCTATACGCTGATGATATTCTTCTGTACCTGGCTTCCCCACGTAAATCACTGATAGTACTGGTTGATGTATTGCGCTCATTTGGCCTCAACTCCGGCCTTGTCATCAACTGGGCTAAATCGTGTGTGTATGTTCTCTCCGGGGAGGATCCTATCCTTCCGCGGGGTTGTCCTATCCAGATCGCCCCGCGGGGATTTAGGTACCTGGGTGTCTTCATTACCCTGAACGCGGAGGCCCGATATAGTCAGAATTTGCTTCCCCCCCTCCAGCGCCTGAAGGAGGACGTCGCGCGTTGGAGGCGCTTGCCACTCTCGCCGCTCGGCCGGGCGGCATTGTTTAAGATGATGTCGCTGCCACGTTTCCTGTACGCTTTACAGAACACAATGGACGTCGTCCCGGCGCGCTACTTTCGCGAGGTGGAGAGTCTGCAGCGCCGACTGTTTTGGGAGGGTAGACCGCGTATCGCCCTGGCGATGCTGACGCTCCCGTGGTACGACGGGGGGGTCGCCTTCCCGGATATCAAGCGATATTATTGGGCCTCCCAGCTGGCTGCGATCAATCACGGCCTGTACGGGCCCGCTCTAAACCCTGCCTTTGAAATGGATAAGATGTTACTGCCGGGTGGTGATTATAATCGGGCGCTTTACTCTAGCTCGTTCGACGCACGTCTGACGGGCCCCACGCGGGTCATGGTACGAGTGTGGCACGCGGCTAACGTGGCGATGGGGTGGAGGGACCGCTTGACCCGGGCGACGCCACTATACGCATCTGAGCGGCTGGGCTCCCTGTGGACCTCGAAGGGCTTTGAGAAGTGGGACATGATAGGCATCAGCAGGGTGGGCGATCTCTGGACGAGGGGGGGATTCAAGACGTTCGATGTGCTGCAGACAGAATTCCAGCTGCAGGACAGGGAGTATTTTCGATATCTGCAGATTCGTCATGCGTTGTGCTCCGTCTTTCCGGACGTCGCCTCCATCCCGGAGTACTCCCCGCTGGAAGATAGAGTGCTGGATGGGCATGTACCGGACGGCACGATTTCATTAATTTATAAAAAACTTATCAATGACCGTTCGGGACTGCTGACTAGCCTTCGTGAGGCATGGGTTGCCGATGGACTGGAGCTGGATGACGAGGACTGGGTGTCTGCGGTGGCCTCCCCGAAAGAGGTGGCCATACCGGCCCGCCTTTGCTTCGTCCAGCTCAAGATACTCCATAGGGTCTATGTTACGGGGCCGAGGCTGATGCGTATGGGCTATGCTGTGGACGGGTTGTGTAAGCGTGGGTGTGGCTCTTTGGGGACCTTTCTCCATATTTTGTGGGAATGCCCGGATGTGGTGCGATTCTGGCGTGGTGTGCATGAGGTTTTGCGGGTAGATACGCGTGTGCCGCTGCTGCCCGAGGCGAGGAGATGTCTTCTGAATGTGTGGGAGCCAACAGACTACTCGGTGCCGCAGACGTGGTGGGTGACTCTGGGATATATGGTGGCCAAACGTGACATTGCTCAACTGTGGGGTTCCCAGAGGTCGCCGACTGTCTCGGCGTGGAAGGATAACATGGATTGGTGCATGTTTCGGGAAAAGGTGGTGTATGTTGCGAGAGGTAAGCCTGGGACATGGGTGAAAGTATGGGGCCCCTGGAACGCCTACCGTGGGGGAATCTGTACCCCGCCGTTATTGCCCGATCCGTCACCGGCCCCGTCTCCTTAGCCAGTTTGTCTTCCCGGTTCTGGGCAATGAGTCTACTTAGTCCCCGTCCTGACCTTTTTCCCTCCTCGATACTCCTATGGACTAGTGGGGTCCCCCTCCTCGGGGAGCACATGCTGCTGTTTCCGATTGTGGGTTGCCTTGTGGATTTGTTTTTTGTTGTTATTTATATTAAAAAGAAACCGTTATGTGGGGTCCGGATGGTGTGGCGCCAACGCTTCTTCCAACTCCTGTGACTTTCCCTCTGCCGCGGCATGCGTGCTATTGTCTGTATCACATGCTCCTTCTGCTTGCTAGCGGCCGGCCTGAAGGTTGTAGGCCCATCTTTGTATATTTTTTGGATTCTGTAATAAACGGTTTCAAAAAAAAAAAAAAAGAAAAAAAAAAAAAAGAATGTTGTCTTCTTGAAACTGCCTGAATGTTTAAATGTTCGAGAATCAGACGAAACAATATTGTTCCCAGCTCCCACAGATGATGTTTTCATTGGCACCCCAGTCACAAGTTCTAAAGAACAAATATGACCATATCCAACCCAATCAGCAGCCTCTGAAGGTTAGACAGCCAGTAGCATTTCCGCAGAGGACGAGCCCATATCCGAAAATCCAGGAGCTGATGCATCCTGCTCATAATATCAATTTTGTAGCAATGGCAATCGTGCAGGACATCTGTACAGATGGATTCTTAATGGACCCATTCGCAGTTATACATCCGTAGATTGGAACATTTGCATTCAAAGGCATACATCCACATCATACTCACAAGTGCACTGTACACATACAGGCCAAAAGGACAAAGACCAGTTGTCGTTCAGCTCCTGAAGTAAGGCTGTGCCAAAATACTGCATCATGCGTTCACGACACAGTAGCATATGGCGGAGTGCTGTTCCCATTTTGTCACGTGGTGGAACATCCATTGTTGAGCAGCAAAAATAGTACCAAGATCCCAACAATCAGAAATAGGACAGGCAAAAAGCCTCCAAACACGCTGAATGAAAGATGGAATTACTCCAAAGACATTCTGGAAAAAACTAACAATCCCAGACCCAATAACTTTGAAAAAATGTACAACTCCTGCAGTATTTGAAGTGTTAAAAATGCAGTGCACAAGTTCTCTGGAAAGTGGGAGGTTAGTGCATAATAGCGACTGGATTTCAGAAGAAGACCTTGCAACTTGAAGATCAAATGTCTCCCTTGCAGATGTTAAAGCAACTTCCATCTGAAACAATACAGCTTTCAGTTTGATCAGACTATCAAAATTCACATTTAGGATAGAAATTAAAGTCCAAATCAACACTTTTCTAACTGTACAGACCAGTGGAAAAAGCAAATTTGTACAACAGGTTAGAACGTGTAAAGCGTCACCACAAAAGGCACTCCTGGTTTCTTCCCACAGCAGCCTTGGTCATTCAACATCAAATAACTTCCATTTTGGAAAGTTATATAAATGATGGACGAATTCCAGCACCTGGGAAACCCTTCAGATAACACCCTACGTTTTCCTTTGACCCATTACATGCACCATGAAGTGTAACCTCCCTGCAAACTAATAATAGCTGAAAGTGTTCTAGCAAACTGTACCACTAACAAAGACCTCGGTTGCATCATTTCTACACCTGTACTCTCAAGGTAAGGCCCATGTCTCGTGGGCAAATCTCTACCCCTAATGCTTCATACCTGTCAACCTGATGATGTCTTAAACAGGACATAAAATGGAATGTTGAAATTGGCAGAGATATGAACCCATGTATTATCCAATCGGCTGACGGTGTTTCCGCCACAGCAAATGGTAATTTCTCTAGATGTTCAATATTTTACATTGTGTATGTCACATTCTTTTTTGCCATAACTCTCTGCTCCTATGTTAAATTATATGGCAGGAATAAGTCAGTTGTGTTTAAATGTGTCCAGGGCATGCAACCATTGTGCAAGGTCTGTAAAGTCCAGCTTAATAATAAAGTGGATCTAAGCTGAATCTGTCCATGTTGTAAGAGGGACATGTAACTCTGTATTATGTCAAATGCTGACGACACAATGTTAATCAGAGAATACATTTGAGTGGATAAAGTAGTCATACCATTACTGACTACTGTTAAAGCCATCTCTAAATTAACTCTATCAATTTCATGTATCAGCTCAACAGCTTCCTGCTGTGAAACCTGCCACAATTCATTGTATATCGCATCCAAAAATCATTTTTGACATGGATTTCTAGGAGCTAAGAAAAATCCTGTAAATCCATGTAATCACAAAGGGGAGACAAGTGTTCTTTCACCTCATGTAATGTTGAATATTTTAGCTATTCAAGACACTTTTCCCACGCTATATGTTGTCACTACTCCTGAGTGTTGTGTCTGCACGTAACGTGGGTCTGGTCTGTTTATTCTAATCCCTGTTGTGTTGTCCAGGGAAATGCATGACAACCATTAGTATCTCATGGCCACACTAGCCATCCCTCTGGACTGGAATGTGAAGAATTATATGTATCATTCTTGAACATGTTGTTGACTTTTTCCTCTGTATAATTTGTAAATTGCTGACAATTTTTCAAATGTGAGAATGTTTGGTGTGTTCATGTCCTTTATCATGGACAGACAGAGGCAGGATGTTTGCTGCACAGTTTTGTTCAGAAAAATCACTTGTCTTGGTATAAGACACACTCTAAAGAAAGCCTTATTGCCTTGAACTTGCCTCCCCAATAGATTTTAATTCAACATTGTCTTTCCAAAAGTCAAACCCTTTTTAATGACAACTGGAAAATAAAGAAGGGTGAATATATCTATTTTGTTTTAGTTAGCATATTTTTCTTAGCCTGGGAAGGGAAAAGTTTATATTAATAAACTTTGGGTTTACAGGGTTGTTGCCAAAAAAATATGCAAACTTCTTTGTGAAAGTTTTGAAGCTACCCAAAGGTGGCGTAGAGCAATGGTCCTAATTAGTGTAATTAAATACAGCACATGAAGTACTAGTTATGTGTAGGTAATTATGTGCATATTGATGATAACACATCATTTCATCATAATTAGGCTATCCACTATACATCTCTTCATGGTCAAATACAGTATAATGTTCTAGCTCAGCTAGCATAGATTGGACAGTAAACACATCCTAATCATCAGACATGTTGCCTGGAGTAATAATATCACTTAGTGAGATTTTTAAATTCATATGGCATCTTTAAAGTTTCCATAGGTCCGAATATATCGGATGGTACCTTATCCCAAAAGATTCCATCAATAACAGGAACCACTGAAATGTTCACAAGGGGGAGTCTCGTCGCACTTTGTGTTATGAAGAATGAGGCTTGCTTCAGTTACCAGTTCAGCAGCAAAAAGTTCTGGGAGATAGTGTCCATTCAGAAGCAAAAAGAATACTGTCACAGAACCAATCCAAAGGAAAAGGAAAAGCAAAAAAATGGAAATCCAAATGGAAATCCAAGGACGAACAAAGTAGTCTTTTTGAGCCAAATTATAAATGCACGAGTTCCATGCAGTGGTGGCTTTGACAAATCAGAGGAAAAGTCATCAATGTCGACAAAGTAGCCAGAAGCAGTTTGTGCAAAAGCAGGGACCTCACAGGATTGTGTTGAGCTGGTAGTTAATTCCAATGGGGCTTCCTAATAAACAACTTGGTTGTGGGCACTTGGTGTTGAAACTTGTGAATTTGTAAACTGAGGAAATATGAATTTTGTGATCAGTTATGTCCCCTATCGTAGACCCCAACGGCTCCATGTGCATGCTATAAGTACATGTATGTTCCCTCCTACTCCAGTTTTGAAGACGCAAATATATGTGCGTCCACCGTCAACATGTCCTCTTTCAGATCCGCCATGAATGGGTCAGATATTCCATTCCTAAGTATGAAAGGCCACCGACTTTATGTGGTTCACTTTCCACATTTCACAGATTCAGGCGAGTAGGCCCGAATTCTGTCATCAAGTCTTTTCCTGCCTTCTGCTTCTGAAAGCTCCAGTCTGAGCCTGCATCTGTGACCATGAACTTTGTCCTACTCCCTGCGCGGCTAACGGTGCCTGATCCAGCCAGTCGCCTGCCAAAAACTGTATTTCACCTTCGAGATTATCTCCTTCGCTCCTCATCCGATGCATTCCTGTCTAGTAGTTTAGGTAAACATTCCTCCAGCTACCGTGCAAAGGGCCAGGCCTCGCTGCCCTCATGCAAGTAATTCATAGCCCCGTTACCATGGAATATTCCTACCCCCTCGCATCTAGTGTAGACACTTAGACGCTTGTACACGCACTAACAGTCAGTATAGTCAGTATAGAATAAGATTCTATCCTAAGAGACCTCTCCTTTTGGATAACACAGTTCTTTAAACATAGGATATTAGATATGATTTGGGATTAGGTTGACATAACCCCAGACTTCTGTCTCCACATGTAGAGCTAAATGTCAAGTCCCCTTCACCCTCTAGTTGCACGTCAATCACACGTCATGCGGCTGCGCACGCATCTCTGCCAAATATTTCTGCTGACATTGCAGGATTCTTTTATGGATCCACCCACTTGTGACATCATGTTTAATGACGTTTCTTAAATTACGCCCTCTATTAGCTACGTTTGCACCTTTTATCAGCTGTCACGCCTCTTGCATCTGTTTCACTGTAATGTATTTTCTATAAAACTGCCTATCTGTCAATAATGTATGGCCCCCTTCCTTCCTGAACTTTCGTGGTGATGGAATAGAAGGCCCACAATTCGAATTGTCTTCCTTTTTATAGGAATAAAGCCTTTTAAAACCTCTAATACCACGGATTCTGCCTCTTATATTTACTGAGTTATTCTTGATAGACTTTACCGCATAAAAAATAGTACCGGTAACGAAATATTTACCACATAAATTGGCGCCCGAACAGGGACACTTTCTCATCTCACGCGCCGGCGGTGCGTTGCAGGCCCGGTCTCCTGCCACAGCTGAACGGACAAAAACGCGTATCTACAGGATTTCCTGTGTCTCCTTCCGGCCAAGCGGGGACGACTGAGGCTGCGATCAACACCCAGACGAGGCGGTGAGAAGTGCGAAGTATCCCGACCAGAGCCTAGCTGAGAGAGCAAGATCCGAGGTATACAGAGACCCGCCAGGTTCCGAAGTTCCGAGTCCAGTCGAGTCGAGTCTAGTCCGGTCCAGTTTCAGTTCCGTTCCGAGGCCTTCCGTTCCGAGCTACCCGGTGAGTACCATTACCGGGGAGGCATTTAACGTGCACATAGTCTGTGCCGGTCAAGACGGGTTTGGGTACACAAATCCGGTCTGCACTGTTTTAGCAGTGTATCCGTACTGTTTAGCAGTATATATAGTATGTTTTGCATATAAATAAGTATTATCTAGTGTCAGTATAATGTCAGTAACTAGTTTTTTATTAGTTATCATTGTTCGTAAAACTGTTAAGTTTTAAATGTTTTAAAATACGTTCTATATACTGTGGTGTGAATGACTGTTCATTATTGTGTTTTTGTATAAAGTGTGTTCTAGTAATAAGGTCTAAAAATGCCGCTCTTTTCGAAACTAAGACAGATCAAAACTAGAAAAGGGGTACTCGAAGAAGCTGTTCCCATCCCACCTAGGGACACTCCAGGGTACTTTATGTATCATAAGCATGGCCTAGATGCCGTATTATTTCTTGATTTATGGGTGGATTACACCAAAGAATTACCAGAGAGTCAGAGATGGCCCGCAGCGGGGACCTGGGATGCAGATTGCATCATGCGAGTAGAAGAAGAATTATGGAAAAAGAAAGCCAGACAGTCACAGAAAGATGCCATTGAATTATGGCGTAAAGAATCATATAGACGTACAGAAAAAGCACTCAGACAGGAAGAGAAAGGTAGAGAGAATTCAAATAAAACACGAGAAAATCTGTTAATTGAGGAAGGTACCCGAGTAAAATCAGAACAAGTAGATAGACAAAGAAACGCCCTTATGAATGGTATGTATCCACTTCTGGCCGAAGGGTTACCTAAGGCTACTCCGGAAATACCAAAAGACTTGCCACCTCCATTGTTTCCGATAAAAGCACATCCCAAATCACATCCCAAAACAGCAAAGGACGTTTTTCTTTCCTCCTATTTAGATGACGCAGCTCCCGAGTATGCTAATGCCATACCACCCACACCGCTTGCCGATGGTGTTCTACACCAAGAGCATCCGTCTGTACCTCCGCAACAACAAACTCCGACACACATTCCGATAAGTACATCTGTTTCTACCGCTTTTCCCACAACGACGGTTGCTGTCTCACCCTCAACAAATCCTTTCACGTCCAGCACCCCAGACGGTGCTACAGGAGGTACGACAGACATTTTTTCTACGCCACCCAGAGGAAATAAATTTTCCCTTAGAGAATTAGCACACCAACGTACGCCCAAACTAGCAACTCCCGACATGCTTAAGGAACTTCTAGTAGATTGTAGATATGATCCTGTGCCCGGTAAACGGGACGAAATGCTGCTGTCGTCATTACGTATTCGGCGAGCGGCAATATATTTAACGAAGCTACCAGGAATGATTACACATTTAGAAAATATATATCACTTTGTCCAGTCGGGGCGAGGTCCTGAAAGTATTAGTAGAGCCATGGAGTACCAGAAAGCGGAGGTACAGGGACAACTGTTACGTTTCCTCATAAACTGTGTAATCAGGAATCAAGACCGGCCTGGGGTAAATCCGGAAGAAATGCAAAAACTTGTCACTTGGGGCCAGAATATATCAGAAGGGAGACCTGATAAACAGTTATGTATAGTAGCTATGTACCGAAAGATCCGCAAAGAAGTAGAACAAATACACGAAGAAAGATTAGAGGTAGACGCCACTGACCTAAACAGAGAGGAGGAGCAAGAGTCAGAGCAAGTAGAAACGATAGCTTATGTAGGTAGAGGAAGACCCCATAATAATACCAGAGGTTTTAACGATCCGATACGTCCAATATGTCCAGAATATAATAGACATTTTCCAAACCCTATGTTAAATACAAAATCCCCTGAACACCTATTCCAAGCCGCTGATAAATTACTCCAAAATCGAAGGGGGTACCACATGCTCGATTCCATGGACGAACAAGAATTAGCCAGGTCAGCAGTACAATGGGCTGACAGTCCCGGCGAATACAATGATGATGTACTTGCACACACGTTTCTGAATCTAGACCCATATGAACAGCGTTTAGCTAGTATATACATGATTCAACACCTCCTTATATTATATAAAAGCCAACACTCCGATCCAGGACCCTTACCTGACATATTGACAGAACTACTCACGAATATATGGAGAGGGTCAGGTACTGATTTGATTAAAGAAATTCTAGAATCCCGAAACCAATATTTAAATTTCGTATGCCCAGAACACGTTTCAGTTCCCATCATGGGAAGAAAAATGTATCACATAGATAGACAGAACCCGTTACGCGAAGTGCACCCAATTAGAGGTGCCGGTGATAACTTTACACGCGTGTTTGTGTACACGCCTATAACTAAATTGGAATTATTAGAAATGAAGAAAGTAGTACCCAGCCATGACAAGGACCCAGCAGGTTTCCACCGTGAGATAAAAGACATGTTACTCATGGGAGAGTATACCTACCCCGACATTATGAAAATATTAAAAGTCCTATTACCCGCCGGTGTTTATGAGAAACTCAAAGAAAAAGAATGGGAGGTGGGAGACCAAAAGATAGATTGGACAGCATTAGAGAACGAAGAAAAGGCCCGAGCTGCAGGGGCAGGGCTTGGGGAAAAGACTACAGCACTAGCAGGATTACTAGTGCAGGTACTGCCACGTTTATTAACTACGAAAAAGGAAGACTGGGGTGCAATCTCAGCCTGTAAACAAAAACCAGATGAAGACACTAGTGATTTCTATTCCCGATTTGAAAAATGTTTTAGTATAAATAGTGGCATAAAAGCCAGTAGTGAGTCATACCCACATCTGTTTGTGACAAAATTAGTTGAAAATTCTCTGCTACAAGTCAAGAATAGAGTATTGAAATTCGAAAGTACCTGGCAAGGTAATACCCCATCACAGATGCTACAGATGTTACACTATCATCACAATAGAATTAGAGAAGAACAAGAACACGAACAAAGACGTATGAAAGATACAAAAATGAAAATGCTTGTTGCACAGTCAGTTCCAGCCGATGGTCATCAAAAGGGTGATTCCACAAGTCCTGCAAAAGGGACATGCAACTATTGTAAACAACCAGGTCATTATATACACGATTGTCCAGTTCTGAAACATAATATTGCCACAGGTAGAACTCAGGAAAGACCACGTCCACCTAGACAGGATCAGAATCAACAACAAATACCTCAGCATGCACAACCTAGGTTAGCTCCCCAACAACTAGTTCCGCAACAGACAGTTCCACAACAGATCGTAGCACAACCACAAGCGCAGCCTATTGCTGCAACACAAGCGACAACACAACAGCTGTATCAGTATGCACAAGCAGATTATCCCGATTATCAGCGATACTCATGAGATAGCCTAGAGAGGGAAGTTGGCTTACCCCTTATTGAGGTTCCTGTAGACCAAGAGGGACCTTATGTACATAGTGAACTATTAGGGGAAGACAGAAAGTTTTTACTTGATACAGGGGCAAGCAGAACAACTATAAGACGCAGTGAAGTTCCCGGGGCACCCCTCTCAGGCTCACAAAATATTTCCCTTGGATTCTCAGGAAAACCGATAATAAATGACGTAACACAACCTCTTCCACTTACAGTCGGTCCACTGACACGTACTACAGATTTATTGCTTACTAAATCATGTCCAGAAAACTTGTTAGGCATAAAAACATTGAAAGCTCTAGAAGCCATAATATGTTGTTCTCCGGAAGGAGTACGACTATTTTTACGTGACTTTAAAGGTCACTACGTATCCAGAGATATGGATCACCGACTGCAGAATTTACCTACACATTTATGGGCACAAGGCCCCACTGATGTTGGTTGCATGAACATTACACCATATCGAGTTACACTGAAATCAGGAATAGTACTACCACGAATGCGACAATACAAGTTACCACCAGATGCTGTAGTGGCTTTACTGCAAATCATTGACGAGCTCATTGCACAAGGAGTGGTTGTCGAAACCGACTCCAATGTCTGTAATTCTCCGATAATTCCGATTCTTAAAAGAACGGATCCAAAAGCTCCACCAGTATATCGATTAGTTATTGATCTGCGCGAATTAAATAAATGTATTGTACCACAATACCCTGTGGTCCCAGATATCTCTTCATTACTCACAGCTATTGACTCAGAAGCAACGTTTTTCACTGTAATTGATCTCAAGAATGCTTTCTTTAGTGTCCCAATCGATCCGGAAAGTCAATATTTGTTCGGATTCAGTTTAAATGGACGAAGTTTTAAATTCACACGCGCACCTCAAGGATTTACAGAAAGCCCCAGCATCTATAGCCAAGCACTGAAACGAGAACTTGACAGTATCCACATGCCAGTTAACACTGCCTTGCTTCAATATGTCGATGATCTGCTGATCACCGCCCGAAGCGAACCAGAATGTGAAAAAGCGTCACTGACGGTTTTAAAATTTCTGGCTGACAAGGGGCACAAGGTGTCCCCTTCTAAGCTGCAATTCTGTGTCCAGCGAGTTGTTTACCTTGGGCACTCGCTGTCCAAGGAGGGAAGGCAGCTTACACCCGACCGCATCCAGTTAATTGCTAACATGCCACCACCCAAGACACAAAAAGAGGTGCGGGCTTTTATAGGCCTCACTTCATACTGTAGGCAGTGGATCCCTCAATATGCATTTCTAGCAAAACCACTCATCCAGTTGACAACACAGGAGGCAGCCACATCGACTGTCCTCCCTTGGACTCCAGAACATACACACGCCTTTGAAAGCTTAAAGAAAGCTTTATGCCAAGCACCTGTCCTAGCAACACCATGTTACAGTAAACAGTTTACACTCTTTGTTACAGAACGCGAAGGTACTGCTTTGTCAGTACTCACTCAGGAACAAGCAGGATCACACAAACCATGTGCTTATTTCTCTAGTACATTAGATCCAGTAGCTCAGGCACTTCCAGCGTGCCTGAAATCAGTGGCAGCAACAGCTTTAGCAATCAGACAAAGCGATGCCATAGTGTTAGGACATCAATTGACAGTACAAGTACCACACGCAGTAGAGGTTCTCTTGAACCGCACACAAACACAACACTTGACTATAGCGAGACTCACCGGTTACGAATTAACATTGTTTCAGCCACATATAGAAATCAGACGTTGCAATACGTTAAATCCTGCCACACTGTTACCAGTAGGCGGAACGGATCCATTGGCACATGATTGTGTCGAAGTCATTACTATCACGACGAAACCCAGACAAGACTTGACAGACATCCCTTTGACAGATCCAGACTTGACATTGTATGTAGATGGGTCATGTATGAGAACAAGTACAGGAGAGTTAGTGGCCGCTTACGCAGTCACAACAGACACTGAAGTCATTGAAACAAATTGTATTAACACTTTGTCAGCTCAAGCAGCAGAGCTCACCGCTCTGACACAAGCCTGTATTCAAGCCACAAATAAAAAAGTCAACATATACACAGATTCACGTTATGCATTCGGAGTCGTCCATGACTTCGGCGTACTGTGGCGAGAGAGAGGTTATTTAACTTCTCACGGTGCCCACATCCAACACGGACCCCTCATTCAAGCCCTATTAGACGCGATTCATCTACCTACTGCAATATCGATTATGAAATGCAAAGCCCACATAAAAGTTACCGATATCATTTCTCAGGGTAATGACCTAGCTGACAGAACAGCTAAACAGACTGCTCAGAATCAGACTCACACAACTGACGTGACAAAGACAATAGTTCCGACACCAACACATTGCATGACAGTTAAGGATCCCGCCCTTGATGTAATTGATATACAGACACATGCTACACCAGAAGAAATAAAGAAATGGACTGAATTAGGAGGGATCCAAACGGATCAAGGATGGATGACGAAAGAAAAATCTATATGGTTTCTTCCCGACTCAATGGTCCAAGTCATCATTAACACTATACATAGTCCAGCGCACCTAGGAGAAAAAGCTATGCTAGACAGTATTCAACACAATTGGTTCAACAAACACTTGCGAGCCGCAGCTAAACAAAAGGTTCGTACCTGTATGATATGTTGTCAGTTTAATCCAGGTAAAAGCATCCCCGTAGAACAAGGTGGATTCCAAACTCCCGATCATGCTTTTGAAGTCCTCCAGATGGATTATATCCAGATGGAACGATGTCGAGGATTCAAATATGTTCTCGTAGTTGTCTGTGCTCTTTCCCGTTGGACAGAAGCATACCCGGTTTCAGATTACACTGCCCCGACTACTGCCAAACAGTTAGTTCGAGAATTCTTCCCACGGTACGGTTTACCACGTGTTGTCTACTCAGATAACGGCCAGCCGTTCTCATCCGAACTAATGAAACACGTTTCCCTTCTATTAGGCTATCAATGGAAATTTCACTGTGTCCGACATCCCGAGGCAGCAGGTCTCGTAGAACGCCATAATCAAACTTTGAAAATGAGATTGTCCAAAATATGTAGAGAAAAAGGAGTCGATTGGATAGTAGCCTTACCAGTTGCGCTCTTTTACATGAGAATGGTAGCACATTCTCGAACAGGGCTATCCCCGTATGAGGTGATCTTCGGTAGACCACCAAATAT
The DNA here is from genome assembly GCF_964204655.1 of Triturus cristatus. Taxonomy (NCBI): domain Eukaryota; kingdom Metazoa; phylum Chordata; class Amphibia; order Caudata; family Salamandridae; genus Triturus; species Triturus cristatus. The sequence goes on along the minus strand of NC_140588.1, from coordinate 502,157,933 downwards.
GTGGGGGACGCCTATACCTCGCAAAATCACTGACGTTGACTGTAATATGCTGACAGATTACCTGGCTTCCTTGATGTCTGCACTACAATCTTGTCGTTCACAGGTATCCGCAGCTTTTCCCGACAATACTGAGGTGAAGCCCCATGACGTGGTTCCTGGTGACCTGGTGCTGGTCAGGAACTTTGACCGGAAGACCCAACTGGATCCTAGGTGGAAGTCACCGAAGTTGGTTCTACTCACCACAAGGACAGCCGTGAAAATCGAGGGACGGAAAGGGTGGTTGCACTCGAGTCATATCAAGAAATTTTATGGACTACCACCCAGTGTAGAGACTCAACCCTGTATTCCCTCACAGACAGACTCAAAGCTCCCCTTGGTTGAGCAATCGAACTCAGAAATTTATAAACTAAAATTGAGGTCTAGTAAGTCAGACAATTTGATTGTTTAAGTCCTCTCCAAGGTGAATCGGTTGAATTTGTCTCTGACATGTATCCTCTAGACCGGAATAGAGAAAGAAATCATCAGATGCAGCTCAAAAAGCATGCGTATTGTAAATCATTTCGTAGTCACTGCACAGTAACGTTATTAATTTTGTTTTTTCTAAGTCTTCTGATCATCATTGTCAGCATCCTATTGCACATGTATTACCCTATTCCTAAGCGTGCTTATAATATAACTGCAGAACATTCTTTTAGTGAATTACCTCCACATGAATTGTCTTATAGATTTGCGCTGCGCAACAACACATTCATTAGTATGTTACATCATTCCCATCAAACCAGCAATGCCACAAATTGTTGGATATGTGGCCGACTCCCTCCCTATCAGAACTATAAGGGAGTTTTGCCCCTCTTTCCCTATCCGTTTACACACAATGGCTCCTGTGGAGCATGGTTTAGTTTGATTAATTCCCTAGATTCAAATTCCGCAGTTTATCAAGACAACTGGGTATGGGGAAACCTGAACCTAGTTTTACTTAAAGTCTGCTACCCTAACAAGGAGGGACTTCCCAAAAGAACAGGAACTGATCTAGAAAATGAAGTATATGGATTAGGTAATTTTACACTTAACCTCATGATCCTGAATGTTGAATCTGAAGCTACACCAATCTTGCCCGCCATGTCAGTATTCCCAGTAAAAGGGGAATTATGTATCAGAAAGAATGGTTCCATACACATGGGCCATAGTAAATGCACCACTGTAATAAAATTCAGTGATCAAGGCAAGTCTACATTTAGAGCTTCTCGCCATTCCTACTTTATATGTGGCCAGACCGCATATATACGTCTACCTCTAGATTGGGATGGTACCTGTTACATAGCATTCCTTCTGCCACCTGTTTTCCTAGCCCCTCCTGATTATCATAGAAATACCCATTTAGTACACAATAGACAACAGAGAGATCTCCCAATTGTCGATTACACTGAAACAGCATGGGAAAAATACACAGATTTCAATAAAGGTTTCTTTCCCTATATAGGTACAGTCACTAATAGTAAGCTGATACGTAGATTAACCAGAACCCTTGAAGCAGTAGTGAATGAAACTATTTCCGCCTTAGGCAATTTAACAGAAGAGCAGTCTGCCATGCGGATTGTTGTGCTCCAAAATCGTCTTGTCCTTGACGTCATCCTGGCCGATAGGGGCGGAGCTTGTAGGGTCATCGGATCAAGTTGCTGCATTTTCATCCCAGAAAATTCGCCGTCAGTATATAAAGCCATAACACGCCTTCATAAGATTGTAAGCCAGATACACCAGAGTCCAGGCACCTGGACTTGGTCCGGTTGGTTCTGGGGCGTGTTGTCAGCCTGGGGATGGAGAATTCTATCCTTCCTAGGTATTGGCTTTCTCATACTATTCAGTTGCTGCTTATGTCTACAATGTGGGCCAGCGATTTGTGGTCTGTGTGCCACCTCGTGTATCCCACATCCAAGTTTTCGTTCAAAATCCCGGAAGAAGAAAGAAGAACAAATGATGCTATATGAACAGATCGATGGATTGATGAAGATCGATATCTCCTAAGGGTCCGAAGGGGACAAGGAGGGAATGAGGAAATATGAATTTTGTGATCAGTTATGTCCCCTATCGTAGACCCCAACGGCTCCATGTGCATGCTATAAGTACATGTATGTTCCCTCCTACTCCAGTTTTGAAGACGCAAATATATGTGCGTCCACCGTCAACATGTCCTCTTTCAGATCCGCCATGAATGGGTCAGATATTCCATTCCTAAGTATGAAAGGCCACCGACTTTATGTGGTTCACTTTCCACATTTCACAGATTCAGGCGAGTAGGCCCGAATTCTGTCATCAAGCCTTTTCCTGCCTTCTGCTTCTGAAAGCTCCAGTCTGAGCCTGCATCTGTGACCATGAACTTTGTCCTACTCCCTGCGCGGCTAACGGTGCCTGATCCAGCCAGTCGCCTGCCAAAAACTGTATTTCACCTTCGAGATTATCTCCTTCGCTCCTCATCCGATGCATTCCTGTCTAGTAGTTTAGGTAAACATTCCTCCAGCTACCGTGCAAAGGGCCAGGCCTCGCTGCCCTCATGCAAGTAATTCATAGCCCCGTTACCATGGAATATTCCTACCCCCTCGCATCTAGTGTAGACACTTAGACGCTTGTACACGCACTAACAGTCAGTATAGTCAGTATAGAATAAGATTCTATCCTAAGAGACCTCTCCTTTTGGATAACACAGTTCTTTAAACATAGGATATTAGATATGATTTGGGATTAGGTTGACATAACCCCAGACTTCTGTCTCCACATGTAGAGCTAAATGTCAAGTTCCCTTCACCCTCTAGTTGCACGTCAATCACACGTCATGCGGCTGCGCACGCATCTCTGCCAAATATTTCTGCTGACATTGCAGGATTCTTTTATGGATCCACCCACTTGTGACATCATGTTTAATGACGTTTCTTAAATTACGCCCTCTATTAGCTACGTTTGCACCTTTTATCAGCTGTCACGCCTCTTGCATCTGTTTCACTGTAATGTATTTTCTATAAAACTGCCTATCTGTCAATAATGTATGGCCCCCTTCCTTCCTGAACTTTCGTGGTGATGGAATAGAAGGCCCACAATTCGAATTGTCTTCCTTTTTATAGGAATAAAGCCTTTTAAAACCTCTAATACCACGGATTCTGCCTCTTATATTTACTGAGTTATTCTTGATAGACTTTACCGCATAAAAAATAGTACCGGTAACGAAATATTTACCACAAAACGGTGTTTGCATAGTGTTGCTAGATGTGACTGGAAGTTGCAAGATTTCAGTGTCAGATGTCCCCATCCGGGGAGCAGAAACCTCAGTGTTCGTTAAAGCTTGTGGTGGAATTTCCTGTAAGGTAGTGAGAGGAGGCAGGTAACTACCCAGGAGCCCTCTTGGACGACTATGTAGTACTGGCTACATGGTGTGGTTTGATTTGATCAATAGATACAAATCTCTTATGTTTTCAACTAGCAAGTGGCGGTAAAGGTACAGTTCTGTTACCTTCAACAGCCAGGACTGGCACCTGCGCTCTATAAGATGGGCCAAATTCCTTCTTGTCCGCAATCTTTTTTTGAACCAGATCCCCAATCTTTGGAATCCAGCCAGGAGTTGCTGGTTGTGCATTCACCTCGTTAGTGACAGAATGTTTTTGTAGCTCGCTGCATTCTTTGTCCTGGAAGTCTTTCAGTTTCTTTAGCTCAGGCAAACATTCACCGATATCAAAAGACATTTTCGCGGCCACTGGACTTAGATTGTCAAGGCCTGGTACCCGCATCTTAACCCCAAACAAGACCTCATAAGGGAGTCCGACCACCCAAGGATCTTCTCGGCAGATTATTTAAAGCTCTTTGTACCCCATGCAGGGGGTGGATCCAACTACATCCTGATCTTATTACTCTAGCTGTTAAAGACTGCTTTAAGTCACAGTTTTTCGTTTCCACAATCACATTTCCCTTAGGATGATATGGAGAGGAATAGTGCACAGCCACAACCAAGGTACTCATGGTATCCCGGTAAGTCCTGGAGGCAAGCGCGGGGCCCGGGTCAGAATGGAATGAGGCTACTGCATATGTCCAAATAAAGACTTGCAAGTCCTTTATACCAGTTTGAGCATCAGCCGATCACTGTTTCCATACCCATAGAAATCGAGAACAGAAATCCACTGCCAATAGAATGTATTTAAATGAGCCATCACTGTGTAATGGCCTGAAGTGGCCCAGATAAATGCAGGCCATAGGCATGTCTGATATATATATATATATTTTATTAAACTTTATTTTATTGAAATTCGTAAGAAACGCAACAGAACAAGCAGTGCAAAGTCCCAAGTACAAAGTATACGAAGCACCATATCCACTTGATATGACGTCTCAATAACAGACCGCATCATACATGGCAAAATTAGGAACCAGAAGAATGCCTTGTGAGCAACAGTATTTTACCTAATCCAAGTCATCGAGCTAGGTATATAGTGAAAGGTTCATCAATGTCACACTTGGCCATCACATCAATTATATAATAATACATATTACTCAGAAGTCACACCCCATCATCCAAGCTATCGTTCGAGCTGGAATCCCCCTCATCATTTAATTTTTTTAGGAGAAGCCCCAATGTCATAATCGCTTCCATAGCACCTTCATCAGTACGAGAAAGAAGCATGTGGCTCTCATCTGCTACACCGATTCAAGCAGATCCTGCAGCCATGAGGATGTCAGCTGCTCTCTGGTACCTAACCAACCAATGGCTTTTTGCCACTTGGCCAGGGGAAGTGCAAGCTGGGTGAGCTTATAAGAGATCTTTCCCCCCTGGGACTCGCTACCTCTCCTAAGAGGCAAGCCATTGGAATCAGAGGGACCCCTATGCCGAAGGCCCTTGTATATGTAGGCAATTCTTCCTTCCAAAACCCTTGGATCCCAAACCAGGTGCAAAAAAGGTTGCCCCCAACTGCCCACATCACACACATCTTGCCACTATAGAAGGGTCCATCATATTCAGCTGACTAGGGGTCACATAGGTACAGAGTACAAAATTAAAATGTAGTAACTTAAATCTATGATTATAGGACACTGTCCTTACCAGCTCGCAAACACGTACCCAATCCGCATCTGCAATGGGCTCTTCTAAATCCCTCGCTCAGGCCCAACATGCTGTATAAGGAGTACTCAGCATGTCTCCCTGGATTGCTTTATAAAATAAGGTGATCAGGTGTCTCCCCTCCCCCCATTAAAGCAAACCACCAAGCATCCGAGAGGGCTGCGGCGCCGCTGGAAATCCAGTCCACACCTCCCTTACAGTGCATTCCAGCTTGGCGTAGTGAGGGAAGTGACCTGTCCTATTCCGAAAGCCTCCTGCTTATCATGAAAGGTGAGGAAAACCTCTCTGGGGTACAAGTCACCCGCTACCTGGCAGCCTCCCTCCCTCCACTGTTCGTTGACATATTGCATCTGTCGCCCAGAGTAGTGCAAGATCCCAGAGCCATGATTCCATGTCAGAGTTGGCCCAACCACTACCTCCCAGATCGCAGCCATGTGCTGCATCAAATATGGGACCGGGCGTTCAGACCAACATCCCCCCGCCCGCATCAGCAGGGGCACCAGGGTATGTTACCCTAGCATATCCACAAATACCCTTTTCTCACAATTGTCAGGTTCTGCCAGCCACTCTGTGGCACGCTGTAAATGCACCGCATAATAGAGTAGCATATCTGGGAGAGCTGGACTTCCATCCTCCATGTCCTGTTTGAGGAACAACAGGGCTACCCTGCTAAGCTGCCCAGCCCAAACAAATGAAATCAGCAAACTATTCTGGACAAGATAGAGGGAGCGAGGGAGGAAGACAAACTTGGCCACTTCTGCCCTTCCCATCACCGACAGGATGGAGTCTGTTTCAGAATCCTATGGAGCTCTCCAGACCCGCCACAACTCTGTCCACATTCAAGCGCTTGTGTACTCTATTGGTGTGTGCGACCTGTATGCCCAAATATCTGAATCTCTTTGTCTCCCAGCAGAGGCCTACTGCAGGTAGTTGGTCGACCGGTGTCCCCACTAGACCCCAGGGGGAAACAAAAGTGACTTTTGAACATAAACTCAGAGCCTGGATACCCTGCCGAAATCATTCAGTAATCTCATCAAGATCGACACTGACATGCTGGGGAAACTGGCATAAACCAGTGTGTCATCCGCATGTAAGGAAATGACATGTGAATTCATCTACTCGAATCCCCCACTGCTCTAATTCCTTGTGAAGTTGTATAGCCAGTGGCTCAATCGCAAGTGCATAAAGGAGTGGCGAGAGAGGATAACCCTGTAGGGTTGCCCTACCAACCAACCATGGCTCCGATAGGTCAGCCCACCACCCTGATGCGGGCCCTAGGGTCAGTATATATGGTCCGCAAAGCCCACTCCAGAGGGTCAAAGGCTTTTTCTGGATCTAGGGAGACCAGAGCTAATTTGCGATCCTCATCCATTGTTTCATAGAGCACAGGCGTGAGCCTCTGTAAGTTAAACGCTGTGCTACGGGCCGGCATAAAGCTGCATTGGTCCTCATGCACTTATTCATGAATAACTCTCCCCTTTTAGTTGGTGTACTGTCAGTGCAGCCCCTGATAGTTTTTTTTGCCTCTGCGCCTATGTCTGTAATATGGCACTGGTGCAGAGGCAAGGGATTCCCTCATTTGCAAGGGACACGCCCGTGCAAATGAGTGAACACCCCCTGCAGATAGCACTGGCGCTTTATTTGCGCCAGTGCTATAGGCATTAAAGCAGGGATCACACAAGCGTCCGCGGCCCCTTCTCTAATGCCAAAGTGCCCCGGGGTGTGCAAATGTCAGACGGCCTAGGAGCCTTAGCCTTATTAAGGGCACCAATGGTTTTGCCCAGTTCTTCCAGAGAAATCTCTCTCTCCAACGTCTGCACACAGTCTGGTGACAGGCTGAGCAACCCCATCCCTGCTAAAAATCCCTCTATCATCTCAGCGGGTCCCATCGCACCAGCACTGTACACCCCTTTGAAGTGGTCCACAAAAACACAGCTGGTCACCAAAGCGCCACTAGGAGCGCAAATATGCAATATGGCGGGGGCTCCTATTCCCGCCGCAAGATCCACGCCAGGAACCTACCGGATTTGCCACCCTTTCTGTGTAGGCTTTGGCGGTATGCCCAAAGTGTGCATTTGTCTAGGGTGTTCCAAATCCTCTGTACCTCCCATCAAGCCTGGAGCACCCCTGCATGTGCCTCTGCAGAAGATGCCTCTGACCACTCGAGGTTCGCTAAACAGTGCTCCTACACCCTATTATCAGCCCCCAATTGTCGCCGTACGCCACAGGTGGTCCCTATATCTGCTTCCATCATTGCTGCCTTAAGGGCCTCCCACGGTGGCCCTGAAAGTGGCATTCCCCCAGTTGATAGGTAAATATTTGGTGGGGGAAGTCGACAGTGCATCTCGACACACCCCATCCACCAGGAGTGTGGAGAGCATATACCAACTTCAATGCAGTGCATGGCATCGCTCCATCACAAATGAAGCAACACCGGCACATGGTCAGAGAGGAACTGCCCCAAGTGTGTCTCTGTGACCCTCAGAGGGTCCACCCTAGCAACTAGTAATGCGGTCCAAATAGGTATTATGAGTTGGGGAAATACAGGTATACTCTTGACCCCCCGGATGTGGCACACAGCAGCCATAATGGAGATCCAAGTTGCACATGACCACGGCAATGGAGGTGGTCATCAGTGGTTTGGTACCTTGCTTAGGCAGATAGCAGTCCCTGTCACCACCTAGGACACAATAATAGTCCCTTGCCCGAATCACTCAGGACCCCACACTGTCCTCCAAGAGACCCTGGATTCACTCATAAAAGTGCCTGTCATCTACATTAGGCGCATAAGTGTTCAGGGTTATAATGTCCTTACCATCTAGTGTACCCTGTAATAGGTGATAACAGCCCTCTATATCTGCTTCGCTATAAGTGTGCTGAAATGGGACCCAAGGTGCAATCCCGATGGCCACCCCTGAGTATAGGAGGAGTATGTCGCTGAAAACTACTGACCCCTCCATTTCTTACCCAGCTTCTGAGGCTCCCCACCCATTAGATGAGTTTCTTACAAACAGGCTATTTGCACCTTGTGAGGCTGAAGGAACGTGTGCACCCTATACCTCTTAGAATACCCTGTCAGGCCACTAACATTCCACGTTAAGAAATTCATGCAGTCAGCTGTGTGGTGTTACAACCCTATCTCTAAGGAACCAGCTCCGCCACTTCTCCAGCTTGTGGCCATCTTAAAGATCCCAACTGATAAGAAGTAAATACTCGGTACCTCGTACGCCCTGCAATCAAAAACACACACTCCACAACCAGAAGGTTACAGGATGTTTCAACACCTCCAACCCCACCGCCCCCCCCCCCCCCCACCCCGGATAAATAGTAAAACAACAACAAATTGAACTGCATATCCATCAAGATCTATGCTGTCAGGACCTACAGCCTAAACCCATGACCCACAACCATGGCCTACCACTAATTGTAGCAAAAGCGCCTCAAACCCCATAGGCAATGTGATACCATACCAAAAGATAGCACTTACCAGCTCAAAACATGGTCAATATAACAAATATGCATAGTCCCAGCTGCACCCTGGGTACATTGCCCTCCACCACCCCCTGGAAGAGAGAGAGGGGACAAACAGGAGAGAGAGAGCAGGGCAGACAATGGCAGAACACAATACATGATTATAAATCAGGCAGCAGAGTCCCCTAAGTCCAAAGTAGTCTCCAGAGCAGGCAAGGCCTCTCCAGAGTCCTACACTGTGACCTGGGGAACCAACACCGTGGCGCCATCCCCCTGGATCACACCCCTTGTCATGCGTGCTTCCCTAGGCACCGAAGACTCGACAGTCACAGTCTCCTCTTGTAACCTGCAGTTTAGGCTACGAGCTCTGCGGGCACTCCTGGCCCACCACGGGCCTGCCCTCTCTCTGGGTACCTTTTCCCACACCTCCACCCACCTCCAAACATCTTCTGGGGTATCAAAGAAATGGAACTTGCCCCCGGACAAGACCCTCAATTGAGCCGGATACAGTAGCATGTAGTGGAGGCCTATTGATCGCAATTTGGCTTTAACGTCCCGGAAGCCCTTCCTGGACCCCTGGACCTTGTTATTGTAGCCTGGATAAATGGAACTCCTGTGGTTTTCAAAGTGGGCTCCACCTGTCTCCTGTGCAGGTCAGAGGTTGCATTCTCTCTCTTTAATTTTTCAAGATACAGGCTATGATAGCCCACTGCGGTGCCCCAGGTCTGGGGGGTGCCACCAACTCCTGATGCGCCCTCTCAATCGCAAACAGTGGATATAGCATGGTAGGCTTTAACACATCCTGGATCCATCATTCTACAAAAATTCTCAGTCGCACCCCCTTCAGCTCGTTCTGGGAATCCCAGAAAATGGATGTTGCGGCAGGAACTGCCCTCCACATCTTCCAGTCGAGCCTCCAGGGTCTCAGTCTTGGAGTAACGGTGGCTACCTGTTTCTGTAATGCAGCCACTTCAGATTGAAATTCAGTGATAGACCCTCCTTCGATCCGTACCTTGTCTGACACCTTTCTGAGGCCCACTGAGAGGAGGTTCATCTCAACGGCATTGTTCTATCTTCCCCTCGAGGGCCACACTGGAGCCCTGTATCGCAGTAAGCAGTTCCACCTGGAGGACTCCTCAGCAGATGGCCCCAGTACTTGATCACCCTAGTGGCCAGCCTTTGATGTTTGCCGTAGCGAGGTGGGCGCTGGCGTCGTAAACTGCTCCATGGTGTTCCCTTGCGAGGGAACCAGTTGTTTGTTTCTCCCCATAAAGAGAAGTCAGAGAAATCTGACCGCCCCGCTGCACAGACACAAGGACCACCGCCACCGCTTCCAGAGATCCAGAAAATCACCCACTCCCCACACAGTGACCACACCAGTGTCTGATCAAGTCATAGTCAGCCCCTGGGTCCTGAGAGGGCACAAGTCCATCCACAGGGCAATGAGGATTCACAGGTGTCCCCCTAACCCTGGGCACTGGCACCACCGCTCCAGGAGACACCAGAGGACAATGGGGGTGAGTGCGACTGCACCAGGCCCCACAGCACATGGTCCCACAACGGAGCGTCGAGGCTTTCCCGCCGGGGCCCAATATAAATCAATCAATCAATCAATCTCAACATTTGTAAAGCGCACTACTCACCCGTGAGGGTCTCAAGGAACTGGGAGGGTGGAGGGGAAGGCTGCTACTGCTAGAATAGCCAGGTCTTGAGGAGTCTTCTGAAGGTAAGCAGGTCCTGGGTCTGCCGTAGGAGGATGGGGAGGGTGTTCCAGGTCTTGGCGGCGAGGTGGGAGAACGATCTGCTGCCGGTGGTCGCTCTTCGGATGCGGGGGACTCTGGCGAGCGCGAGGTCGGTGGAGCGGAGCTGGCGGTTGGGGGTGTTGAAGCGGAGTCCTCTGTTGAGGTATGCTGGTCCGGTGTTGTGGAGTGCCTTGTGTGCGTGGGTGAGGAGCTTGAAGGTGATCCTCTTGTTGACTGGAAGCCAGTACAGGTCTCTCAGGTGTGGTGTGATGTGGCTGCGGCGAGGGATGTCAAGGATCAGGTGTGCCGAGGTGTTTTGGATGCGTTGAAGTCCTTTCAGGAGTTTGGCTGCGGCTCCTACATAGAGGGCGTTTCCGTAGTCCAGCCTGCTGCTGACGAGGGCCTGGGTGACCGTTCTTCTTGTTTCGGTGGGGATCCACCTGTAGATCTTGCGGAGCATGCAGAGGGTGTTGAAGCAGGAGGACAAGACAGAGTTTACCTGCTTCATCATGGAGAGAGTAGAGTCGAGGATGAACCCTAGGTTGCGTGCGTGGTCGGTGGGTGTTGGAGCTGTTCCCAGTGCGGTCGGCCACCAAGAGTCGTCCCAGGCTGAGGGAGTGGAACCGAGGATGAGGACTTCCGTCTTGTCCGAGTTTAGCTTCAGTCGGCTGTTCTTCATCCATTCGGCGATGGCTTTCATTCCTTCGCGGAGGTTGGTTTTGGCAGTGAGGGGGTCTTTGGTGAGGGAGAGGATCAGCTGGGTGTCGTCGGCAAAGGAGATGATGTTGAGGTCGTGCAGTCGGGCGACGTGGGCGAGTCTTGCCATGTAGATGTAGAACAAAGTCGGGCTGAGGGATGAGCCCTGGGGTACGCCGCAGATGATCTCGGTGGCTTGGGAGCGGAAAGGGGGGAGGCGGACACTCTGAGTTATACCAGAGAGGAAGGAGGTGGTCCAGTCCAGAGCCTTGTCTTGGATTCCAGCATAGTGGAGGCATGTGCGTAGGGTGAGGTGGCAGACAGTGTCGAAGGCGGCTAACAGTTCCAGGAGGATGAGGGCCATGGTTTCTCTGTTGTCCAGCAGGGCCCTGATGTCATCGGTGGTGGTGATGAGGGCAGTTTCGGTGCTGTGGTTGCTGCAGAACCCGGACTGGGATGGGTCCAGGATGCTGTTCTCCTTGAGGTAGCGGGTGAGTTGTCTGTTGACGGTCTTCTCAATGACCTTCGCCGGGAACAGGAGCAGGGAGATGGGCCGGAAGTGCTTGAGGTCCTTGAGGTCGGCCTTGGGTTTTTTGAGTAAGTCGTTGATCTCGGTGTGCTTCCAGCTCTCCAGGAAGGTTGCTGTCTCGAAGGAGATGTTGATGGCTTTCCGGAGATGGGGTGCGATAGTGGAGCTGGCTTTGTTGAAGATGTGGTGTGAGCATGGGTCTGACGGAGATCCGGAGTGGATGGTGTTCATGAATTTGATGGTGTCATCGTCGTTTATGTTGGTCCAGGAGAGCAGGGGGTCGGTGCGTATGGTGGCCGTGGGGACGGAGGTCTCAGTGGTTGTCGGGATGGTCGTGGCATTGAAGCTGTTGTGGATGTCTGCGATCTTGCGATGGAAGAAGGTGGCAAGGGAGTCGCACAGGTCTTGCAAAGGTGGGATGTTGTTGGAGTTGGAGTTGGAGCTGGGGTTGGAGAGTTCCTTCACAATGTTGAAGAGCTCTTTGCTGTTGTGTGCGTTGTTGTCTAGGCGGTCTTTGAAGGAGGCCCTTTTGGCAGATCTGATGAGGTGATGGTGTCTGCGGGAGGCATTTTTGTGGGCTGCCTAGCTGTCCGGTGTCTGTTCACTGTGCCATTTCTTCTTTAGCTTTCGGCAGGTTTGCTTGGAGGCCTGGAGGTCTTCAGTGAACCAGCTGGCTTTCTTGCTGGTGTGTCTTTCGGAGGATTTCTTGAATGGGGCGAGGGTGTTGGTGCAGTCGTCGATCCATTGTCTGAGGTTGCGGGCGGTGGAGTCGGGGTCGGCGGGTGGGCCCCGGGCGAGGGTGGTGGTTAGCTGGTCTTCAGTGATTTTGCTCCAGCAGTGGCAGGGGATCTGTTGGGTGCGGTGGTGCGTGGTGGGTTTCTGGAAGGTGAAGTGGATACAGCAACGGTCGGTCCAGTGGAGTTCGGTGGTGTGGTTGAAGGAGACGAGGGGGCTTGCAGAGAAGATGGGGTCAAGCGTTTGGACGGTGGAGTGGGTGGGTGTTCTGATTAGTTGTCTGAGTCCGAGGTTGACGAGGTTGTCGATCAGGGTGGAGGAGTTGGTGTCGTTGTTGTTCTCCAGGTGAAAGTTCAGATCCCTGAGGAGGATGTAGTCCGTGGAGGCGAGGGAGTCGCTGAACTGTGGCCGGGGTCCGGGGGGTCTGTAGACGAGGGTTCCTCTGAGGGTGGTGTTGGGATCGATGTGGATCTGAAAGTTCAGGTGTTCAGCGGTGCTGAGGGTGTTGTTGGTGTTGGTTGAGATTCTGAGAGTGTTCCTGTGGATGATGGCGATTCCTCCTCCTACTCCATTGGTGCGGTCCCTGCGGGTGATCTTGTAGCCATCCGGGATGGCTATGGCTATGGCGATGTCGGGTGCCAAGGCGGGGTTCAACCAGGTCTCTGTCAGGAAGGCGACGTCTGAGGTGGTTCCAGAGTTCAACGGCGTATTTGCGAGCGGAGCGTGTGTTGCGAAGGATGCATCTGAGGTAGTTGGGTTCTGTCCTGGTCGGTGTGTTGGCGGGGCTGATTCTGGTGAAGTTGCAGTTGCGGCAGGAGAAGGGTCCTTGGGTGCGCTTCGGAGCGGCCAGGCAGCATGCGTGTGCTCGTCCGGTGTTGAGTGCGTGGAGGGTGTTGGCATCGTAGCAGCGTTGGGTGTCGTGGGGGCCAAGGGTTCTGACGCTGGGCGCGGTCGAGGCGGTGCGCCCGCTGCGCGTGGCCGCGCAGCGGCCGCCATATAAGGGGAGGTGGGAGGGAGGAGCAGCTGGGAGGTGGGAGCAGGGCAGCGAATGGGAGAGCAGGGGGCGTGGCCGCAGGGGACTGAGCGGCGGGAAAACCGAGCGGGCGGGGTACAGAAGGCAAAGAGGGTAACAAGGGGGTAACAATAGGCAAAATTAACAGTGAATGACCGGAATGGAGACAGAAGCAGAAAGGCAAAATAAACACTGTTGAGACAAAATACAGGAACTAAATCAGGGAGCAGAAGCACAAGGGGGCAGTATGGCCGCTAGGGGCAGCGAACCTACGGTCGTGGCAGCAGCGGCCTGGGAGACACGGAACACAGGTGGTGCTGTACGGCGTGGGGAGCGGCCTAACCTGAAGACAGGGTCAGAGGTCACACTCCTCACCGTGCAGCGGCGCCATACGGTGCCATATATGGGGAGGTGGGAGGGAGGAGCAGCTGAGAGGTAGGGGCGGGGTGGCGAATGGGAGAGCAGGGGGCGTGGCCACAGGGGACTGAGCGGCGGGAAAACCGAGCAGGTGGGGTACAGAAGGTAAAGGGGGTAACAAGGGGGTAACAATAGGCAAAATTAACAGTAAATGACCGGAATGGAGACAGAAGCAGAAAGGCAAAATAAACACAGTTGAGACAAAATACAGGAACTAAATCAGGGAGCAGACGCACAAGGGGGCAGTATGGCCGCTAGGGGCAGCAAACCTACGGTTGTGGCAGCAGTGGCCTGGGAGACACGGAACACAGGTGGTGCTGTGCGGCGTGGGGAGCGGCCTAACCTGAATGTTTGGCAGGCCTGCAAAGACACAGTGAGAGGCCCAAGACCTCAGCAGTACCGGCCATGCAGTGCAGGTAAGCTCCCAAGCTGGCATCCGCCCATAAGATAGTGAGTGGTCCCCAAGGAAGGCTCCCAGAGGCACGGAGACTGCTGCAATTAGCTCAAAGGCCCAGGTTGGCTGCACATGCAGTCACTCACTGGGGGGGTGGCTTCTCTGTAAGGCAGCAAGAGGAGGAGGCGCCGCCACCGCACAGCCATAGTCTTGCTGCAGGGCCTATGTTCAGGACCCCAGGTTTGCACCCTGTAGGCTACACAGGCAGCACCAACCCGAAGGTCCGCCCCACCGAAAAGGACCAATCCAGGTGGTAGCGTGGCACAGAGGCCAGACTCGATGACCTCCGGATCGGGGAGAAGCAGTCCCCGTATCGCCAAGTCAGTCTTCAGCGCCGGGCCATGCCCCAATATGCAGCACCGATTGCCGCCACCAAATGCTCTCATTGACCACAGCTGGCATGACCAAGGCCACCAACGGAACCAGCCCAGCCGGCTACAGCACGTTTCGAGGGCTTAGTCAGGCCCCAGTTGTGGGTCCTCGAGCTGCCGCAGGCTGAATCCGCCGGCACAGTACACATGGTCCCTTCCTGCTTCAATTCTCCTCAAATCTGCACACCAGGGTGCCAGTGTGCTGGGGGTAAGCTGGGTGGTGGTTCGAGGCAAAAGAGCTCCTGGTACAGTTCACAGAATGTATCCGGGCTGACAAGGAGCCTCTCAAGAGCACATGCTGTCGGCAATCTTAAAAGTGGCTTGTTTGATATTAAGAGAAGTGTCTGCTGAGGTCATGCTGTGGTGGAAACTTTTATCTGCTGGCAAATGTCACATTTAAGGACCTAGGGCCAAATCTATAAATTTGGCACAGTTCAGAGTAGCAAGTCACCTTGCTGCTCTGCTCTGCGTCACAGGGAAAGGGCAGGATTGCACCGTATTTATCCAATACAGCGCATTCCTGTCCTTTCCCCCTGCACTGGTGCCATTTTGGTTGCCAAGCACCAATGCAGGCACCCTTGCACAATTTTGCAAGAGTGCCTGTGTTGTAAGCAGGATTGTTTTCGTGCATGAAGGGACACCTTCCTGCACAAAATCAATCCTGAAAGGCTTTTTCTTCTTTCTATGTGTGCTGCAGAACGTAGAACATATAAAAAGAGGAAGTAACGAGGAGAATTAAAGGAATTTCTTTTCATTACGCGTCCCTGGGAAGGCATAAGATTTTGGTGCATTTGCAGGTCTACAAGTTCTTGTAAATCTGGGAGTGCATCAAAATCCATGGAACACCTACCCTGGGCAGAGTAGCGCAACACAGCGATTTGAGCTGCATCGCTCAATTACAGATTTATGAAGCCAATGAACGCCACATAAAGTGGCTTTGCGTAGGTTCATAAATCTGTCTTAGAGGTTTGCATCATGCATGTACCACGTTGCATGTTGCAAACGTGACTCTGCAACTATCTCATAAATATGCCCCATGATTTGCTGCATTTCAGGAAGGCCTTGAAGACCTGGCTGTAGAGGAGCTAGTCTCCGATCCATAAATCACCACACTCCTTTCAGTTCTCTCAGCACCACGTCACCTGTATCCATATTTGAGCGCTGTAGAAAATAAATAAAGATATTTCTCCTTGTTACGCTTCTCCTGAGGAAGTGTATAATTTTGGTGCATTTCCAGGTTTACAAGTCCTTGCAAATCTTGGAATGCATCAAAAGACATAGGAGTTGCATGGCAACACTTACCACAATGCCTTTGTGCCAAGTAAGGCAATGCAGTGATTTGTTAGTTCTGGATGGGCTAGATAGGGTGGTTCTGCTGCTGGTCCAAATGCGGTTGAGCATCCGCATAACTTGCTCCAAGGTTCACAAACACCATCAAAGGAACCTGGCTTATCTTCACATATGCCACAGTCATCTAGTAATTGCTTCTGTCAAGACTCCAGTTGTCTTCCGTCCTCTACCTCACATACAGCCACTATTCACCTATTCTGCTGACCCCAATGACCAACAAAATGATGCAAAATATATCGGACCTCATTACTACTTCATCTATTGATTACTTCAAAAACACATTTTCCTGGGGAATTAAACCTCTTAACTGCTAGTGGTGCTGGGAATGAACATGGCACATAGAGTGGGGTCTTGGGAGGGAAGTGTGGGGTCTGAACGTTAGAGGTTTTGAGTCGCTGACGGCTGCCAATGTTCAAAGTTTTTCAGGGGATAGAATACCAGCGGGATTACGGGCACCCACAGATGCCCACCAACAACTGGTAGAAATCCTGGTTTATGGTTAGGGTTTTACTGCTCCCTTACATGTTGCTATGTCAGTCACTATCATTAAGAGGTGGCTTAAACTCTTCAGAAGAGAATCTGTATATCTAAGCGCCATCAAGCAGATGTTTGCGATTGTTGGGTTAATAATAGATGTTGAAGGTGTAATTTGTTTACACATAGTATATTTTGTGCAAGTGAACTACGTCCTAAATGTGTCCAACCCAATAAAGCTGCAAATAAATGGCATGAAATCCGTTTCCTATGACAATTGCTATTTTGTTACTTTGAGGTTAATCGTCATTATTCCCAGATCATTCATCACCTTCAGTCCTAAAAAAGTAAACCAATAACTTATAGTTGTATAGCAGCAAAAATCACAAGAAAAATATAACAAATTAAAAACAATCACTAAACTACCAAAGGCAATTATTCTGAATAAAAGTAAGTGCGACGTCAGACGGAACCTTGAATCCAGGAAAACACTTTTTATAGTCTTCACCTAGAAAATATATTTTTATGTGAATAAGGAACGAAAAAGTCCTGTACATTTTCGATAATTTCCCATTATTTTCTACTTCATAATTTCCGGGTATGGAAGATTTAAAAAAACAGTTCAAAACTCTAGGAGCTATTTCGATTATACAATTTCAGGGTGTACACCTCGACATCTGTGAGTCACAGACCCGCACTTACATCTGCAACACTATTTACTTTTTTTGTGTATCAGGCTACAGTTATGTGGATTTCTTAATTTTCCCCACGGTATCTTCTTTTTGCCCTGCCCCATTCAAACCTAAAATGTAATATTTTTTAAGTGACTTTTCTATATTTTTCTTGTCTTGCAGCCTTCAGGTATATATATTGGCACACACATGCACACTCTTTCTGAAAAAAAATAGTTAAAAAGAAATTATGGTTATTTACTCAGGTCATAAAATAATACCTGTAATAAAAATAAATATCAATTGCCCTAAATAAAGCGTCAGCGGAAAAGACTGATGGGAAATACGAGTTATGGTGAGCGCCAAAACTACACGCACCCCAAAATGAATTGCTTCTGACTTCATGCAAATTACCACAAATGCATTCGGGGACATCACCGGTGTCAAAATATAGCACATGAACACATATATCATCAGTGACTTCATTGGGCTAGAGAGGAGAGAATGTCTCTTCCCAGGGAGGACATCTTGGGCCTGGGTAAATATCCCACCTCCTCTAGTTGGAACATTAGTCTGACCGACCTCCAAATCTGGCACCTCCGCTGATGCACTGACTGTACACGACTAGACGTACCCACGTGACTCGAAGTATTGCGTCCTGTGATATTTCGCTGTGTGTATCGAGAGGAGTACCATGTGCTAACTGAGATCAATCATTATGATGGAAGTTTGCCAAGGGCGAACTGGGACTGTTGGAAGGAGTGGCGAACATGGGTCATGGTCCCTGTGTCCTGAAATAAAACATGAAGGCCAAATAAGGGAGCAGTGTAAGAACACCCTGACTACCACAGTTAGGTGTGGGACTACTCAAAAGCCCCCACCCCAAGAGATTAAAAAATAAATAATATATTTTGTTCATTGGCTAAGTTTGAGAATTCTGACATGCCTAGATGTCCGCCAACTAGACCCAAAGTATAAGTTACTTATCTTTGGTAATGCCTTATCTGGTAGAGACTCTATCTAGCCGCAGATTCCTTACCTTAGAATTATCAATCAATCAGGGATTTACAGAGCGCACTACTGACCCGTAAGGGTCTCAAGGCGCTGTGGAAGGGGGGGGGGGGGGGGGGGGTTCAGGAATTTCCGAGGTCATCGGAAGAGCCAGGTCTTGAGGTCCTTTCTGAAGACATGCAGTGTAGGGCTTCGTCTGATGCTGAGCAGGAGTTCGTTCCTGGTCTTGGCCACAATGTAGGAGAAGGATCTGCCCTCCTTTCCTGCTTTGTGGATGTGGGGGACTTCGGCAAGAGCTAGGTCGGCGGAGCAGAGGTTTCTCTTGGGGGCGTGGAAAGAGATTATTTTGTTGAGGTTTTGGGGTCCAGTGATGTGGAAGGCTTTGTAGGCATGTGTGAGCAGTTTGACCATTACTCTCTTTTTGACGGGGAGCCAGTGGAGGTTGCAGAGGTGTTGGGTGATGTGGCCGTGTCGAGGGAATCTGAGGACGAGTCTGGCTGCGGCGTGTGGATGGTCTGGAGTTTGCGAAGGAGTGCTTTGTTGATTCGGCGAAGAGCACGTTTCCATAGTCCAGCCTGCTGGTGATGAGTGCGTGGGTGACGGTCTTCCTGGAGTCGGGGGGGATCCATTTGAAGGTCTTGCGGAGTATACAGAGGGTGTTGAAGCATGTGGAGGACACAGCGTTGATCTGGCGGTTCATTGTGAGTGTGGAGTCGAGTATGATGCAGAGGTTGCAGGCGTGGTCCGTGGGGGTGGATGGGTTTCTGAGGGCAGGGGGCCAGCAGGTGTCATCCCATGTGGCTGGGATGGATCCAAAGATGAGGACTTCCGTTTTCTCCGAGTTGAGTTTCAGGCAGCCGCTCCTCATCCAGGATGTGATGTCCTTCATTCCTTCCTGGAAACTGTGCCTGGTGATGTCAGGTTCCTAATGAGGGAGAGGATGAGCTGGGTGTCGTTGGCGTAGGATACTATGCAGTCCGTGTTTTCTGACGATGGTTGCAAGGGGGGCCATGTAGATGTTGCAGAGCGACGGGCTGAGAGAGGATCCTTGGGGTTCTCCGCATCTGATCTCTGTGGGTTCAGAGAGGAAGGGCGGGAGTCTTATTCTTTGTGTTCTGCCAGAGAGAAAAGAGAGAATCCAGTCTAAGGCAGTTCCCTGTAGGCCGGCGTCGTTGAGTCTGGCGGCTAGCGTCGTTGAGTCTGGCGGCTAGCGTGAGGTGGGAGACGGCGTTGAAGGCTGTTGAGAGGTCCAGTAGTATGAGGGCTGCAGTGTGGCCTTGATCGAGCAGGGTGTGGATGTCGTCAGTGGTGGCTAGGAAGGCGGTCTTGGTGCTGTGGTTGCTGTAGAATCCGGATTGAGATGAGTCGAGGCTTTTGTTAGTTTCTCTGAAGTACGTTAGCTGGGTGTTGATGACTTTCTCTATGACTTTGGTGGCGAAGGGGAGGAAAGAGATGGGCCTGTAGTTCTTGAGGTCCGTCAGGTCTGCGGAGGGCTTCTTGAGAAGGGGTTCGACTTCGGCGTGTTTGCAGTCGTTGGGGAACATGCCTGTTTCAAGGGCGCAGTTGATTGTCCATCGTAGTTCTGGTGAGATGGCGGCCCTGTGGAAGATGTGCGGCGGGCAGGAGTCTCTGGGTGCTCCGGAGTGGATGCTTTTCATAGTCTTTGCGGTGTCCTCTGTGGTGACAAGGGTCCAGGTGAGGAGGGTTGACTGGGTGGCATTGCTGGTGGAAGGTGTTGAGTCGGTGCCTTAGTCTAGGTCATCGAAGTTGTCGTACAGCGTCCTCATCTTGTGGTGTAAGAAGGAGCTGAGTTTGTTGCACAGGTCTTGGGAGGGAGGGACGTCGGTGGTTTCGCTTTGGGGTCTGGTGAATTCTTGTATGATGGTGAAGAGTTCTTTGTAGTTGTAGGAGTCGGAAAGGATTCTGTCCTAAATGAAGTTTCTCTTCGTTGACCTGATGCGTTGGTGTTGTGCCGTGGTGGCAGCCCTGTAGGCAGTGCGTGTTTCTGGGGTTTTGCTGTTTCTCCATGCTTTCTCCAGTCGTCGGCATGAGCGCTTGGATTCTTGGAGGTCCGTGGTGAACCAGGTGGCTTTCATGTTGTCGTCTGTTGGAGTTTTGGAGGGGGCAAGAGTGTTGTCGCAGTTGGCGATCCATAGCTGAAGGTCGTTGGCTGCAGTGTTGGTGTCTGACATGGTAGGGGAGGAGTGTGGCTGAGGGTGGAGGTGAGGTGT
This sequence comes from Triturus cristatus, assembly GCF_964204655.1. Lineage (NCBI taxonomy): Eukaryota > Metazoa > Chordata > Amphibia > Caudata > Salamandridae > Triturus > Triturus cristatus. The sequence goes on along the minus strand of NC_140588.1, from coordinate 502,137,674 downwards.
TCTTGGGTGATCTTGCTCCAGGTTTCGAGAAAGAGAAGTGGACGCAGTGGTCATCCGTCCAGAGGGTTTCCGGGGTGTGACTGAAGTGAATGTTGTTACCTCTGGTGAAGATAGGGTCTAGAGTGTGTCCCGCCGTGTGGGTGGGGGTGGAGACGAGTTGCTTCAGTCCAATGTTGGCAAAGTTCTCTAGAAGGACGATGGTGTTGGAGTCGCTGAGGTTGTCTAGGTAGAAATTCAGGTCTCCAAGCAGTACGTAGTCCGTGGAGGTGAGGGTGTGAGGAGCGATGTAGTCTGCAATGGTGTTTGGGAGCGGGTTAGGGGTCGTCTGTAGGCGAGTGTTCCGTGGAGTGTCGTTCTGTGGTTGGGCAGGATCTGAAAGTGGATGTGTTCCATGGGGGGCGAGGCGTCGTTCGAGATGGAGGTTTTCAGTCGGAGGTAGCTTTTGTGGACGATGGAGAGGCCTCCTCCAGGATGGTTGGGGCAGTCTTTTCTCAGGATCTTGTATCCATCGTGGGCAGCAGTTGCGTTGTCGTGAGCGGAGCTGGTGATGGTCCAGGTCTATGTGAGGAAGGCGACATCGAGTGAGAGGGTTTGTATCTGCACAGCCTTCCCTTTCTTGGCTCCTACATTTCCCATGAAGAGTTTTTTTGTCCACCAGGAACAGTTGTGTGTGATCAAGATAAAACGACAACGCTCTTTTTGGGTCCAGCTGGTTGAATCTCTCCTCTTCCTTACAGAAATGAGGCAGAGCGTACAAGATATGCAAGGTGATGGACTGGCCTACATGTATGGGGTAACTACCTTTGGCAAGAAGGATGCTCGAGTCCGAAGGACCAGTTGGTCTGGATGAAAAGAATTATATGGAGGCTGAGATGACTGCGCCTGCAGTTCATTGACCCTTTGGGCAGTTGCAATTTCCACCAGAAAGGCCGTCTTGATAGCGAGGTGCCTTAGAGGGCAGTTATGAAGTGGCTCAATGGGAGTGCACATCAGAAAAGTAAGAACCAAATTGAGGTCACATTGAGGTATAATGAAGGGAACTGGGCAAAAGCATTATTGGCAGAAAGGCTCATAGGAAGCTGGAGTTCCACTCCAGATGAAAAGCATCTCTAAGCAAGGGCTGCCTTGGAAACTCCAGTGCGCAGAACAGATGACACTGCGCGTTCTTGGCAGTGATGAACAGACATACGCAAGGCTCTCCCCACTGCTGAAAGAGACCTTGTACCACTTCCTGTTGGAGACGCCACTCGTGATCCTCTAGGCATCTTCGGGTGAGTTCATCCACTATGGTGTTCAGAGAGCCCGTCAGGTGTTGAACCCCCAGGGAAATGCCCTGACTTGCAGCCATGTCCAGAGATGCAGGGCCTTTTGACAGAGGGTCCACAACCCCACCATGTTGCAGTACCACATGGCGGTGGTGTTGTCCGTGAACACCTGCACTAGCCTTCCCTTGATGGAGGGTAGGAAGGCTTTCAATGCCAACCAGATCGCTCGGATCTCCAACAGATTGATATGGGGTCCAGATTCCGCCGGAGACCAGAGTCCTCTGATCTCCACCTCTTACAGGTGGTCACCCCAGTATAGGAATGAAGTGTCTATCACTACCATCAGATCTGGTTGGTAAGGGAGAGGGGTCTGCCAATGATCCAATCATGGTTCGTCAGCCACTACTCCAGATCTTTTGCAGAGCACTACGAGATCTGGACCATGTTGGAGAGATTCCCCTAATGCTGCACCCACTGAAACTCGAGGTCCCACTGCACAGCCCGCATTTGCCAGTGGGCATGCACCACAAGCAGGAGGTCACCGAAATCCAGGATAGAGACTGAAACATCGGTATCATAGCCTGAATATCCTAAACTCGTGGCTCTGGAGGATAAGCCTGAAACTGCACTTTGTCCAGAACAGCTCCAATGAAAGGTGGTGTCTGAGAAGGGATCAGGTGTGACTTCGGCAGTTTGATAATGAACCCCAGTTAATGCAGGAGGTCCGCCGTAGTCTGGAGGTGCGAGACGACCACCTGGGGCAAACCCACCTTCAAAAGCCAACCATTGAAATAGGGGAGATAGGCACCCCTGATCTCCGCAGATGAGCTGCAACTACCACCCTCACCTTTGTGAACACCCTTGGGGCACTGGTAAGGCCACAAGGGAGCACGGCACATTGAAAGTGCTTGTGGCTCACTGTGAACCGCAGGTAGCATCTGTGAGCAGGTAGGATCGGGATATGGAAGTATGAGTCTTGCTTGTCGAACGCTACCTTCCAGTCTCCTTGGTCCAAGGCAGATAGGACTTGAGCGAGCATGAGGATTTTGAATTTTTCCTTTTCAGGAAGAAATTGAGAGGGCACAAGTCTAGGATAGGACAAAGGTCTCCGTCCTTTTTGGGCACCAGAAAGTAGCAGGAATAACAACCGCAACTACTTTTGATGCAGGCCCCCTCTCTATGACTCCCTTGGCCAAGAAAGCCTGCACTTCCTGGCGGAGTAGTGAGATGTGGTACTCTGTCACCCTTCTTATTCTTCTTCCATTTGTGGGACCTACCCGAACACCCAGACAACTTTGACTGTGACGGCGAGTGCTTGGTATAGCTCCGGGACCTATCCTGGGACCTTCCTCTCGACCAGGATCAAGACTGTTGTGGTGTCCAACATTGAACAGCAATGAGCTTGAGGGACCACTCCCTCAATGCATCTGGGTGCATGGAGCAACCATCGAAGCTGGTCTTGGCATCAGGGTCACGCTCGTAGCACCAAAGACAGATGAGGTGTGGGTCCATCACGGACATTTGCCAGTGACAGAAGCCACAGGGCTTGAAACCAGTCTTTCCTTGTGGACATACCGGCCACACTAGGAGACAAAGTATCAAATATTTCTCAACAAAAAGTCAAAAATAGTCAGTCAAAAAAGACTGGGTGTAGCTCTTCTCTGGAGCTGCGCTGAATGGTGCAGAAGGAAAGGAACAGATGTCATTGTGCTGGAGTAGCACCCATATAGGAACGCAATACCACACAGAGCCAAACCTTGCCTCCTACTGGTGCACAGGGGTACTGCTCACGTAAAAATTTCCAGAGATGGGTAATAATTCTAAGTTAAAGAATATGCAGCTAGAAGTCTCAATCAGATGCTTACAACCCTGTGCCAAATGTGTGAATCAATGAGCTGGCGGACTAATGCTGGGTCCCCTGTTCATAGTTTGCAATCCATGAGCAGTGTCCGTGGGCTTGACTACTCATGGGCCAGTGTTGAGACCCCTGCTCAGAGTCTGCAAACTCTGAGCAGTGTCCACAGGCTCAAGAAAGAATGGACCTGTGTTGGGTCTCCTCTTGGAGTTCACAAACTTCAAACAGAGTCCAAGGACGATACTCGACATTTGTGTGGGCCATAAGTCCTTGTATTTTTGAGAGTGCTTTTATAATGAACTTAAACTTTTACAAAATACTCTAGATCTCTGGACTCGAACCAGAGACTCTGCATACCTAGTATTGATGGGCCTTTAAAGTGTGCAGACATGTAGAAGAGTCAACTGACCTCTTGCCAAAGTTTAAAGGCATCCTAATGATTTCCTTGGCTGACACTTTATGTATTTTTACACCCCATCAAAAAGTGCCCGTTTCTTACTAACATAAGCCCCATCCACCATTTTGAAAAAACGAGGAGGAATTATTATTTGCTACTGAAAGTCACAGCTGCATTTCACATATCAGCCATGGAAGGCAGAAGTGAAGAGATTTTTCCATGGCCTACAATTTCTTTTGGACCTCAAGAAGAGGAAGACGGTATGTGCACAGTAAAGGCTCACAGTGTGGGATTTATTCCCAAATTGCCAAGGAAAGAATAAACTCAATGTCAAGAGGGTAACATGCAGACTCTGTTGCTAATGGACGAATGCCGAAAAAAGATGAAAAAAATCAGCTCCGCATGAAACAAAAACTCCACAAATGCTTTGAAGAGAGATGATGCAGCAGACTTCGGAGCACAACTATTCCCACATCTGCATCTTTACATCATATTGCATGCAGTACATAATGAATATATGGTGTGGCAAACATAATTGTCAAAATATATTATGACTATGTCTTGTTTACATAAATATTGCTCCATTGGCAGCAGATTTTCTATGTTTAAATCCAATCGGGTGATATTTTTGTGAACAATATTTGGGACCTGTGGGAAAGTGGACTATTAGTTAAAGTGAATGATGGTCCTTTTCAAGTAATAATGGCACTATTCCTTACTAAGTCAAGTTAGGTCTAAATAAATGAACTCTGTGACCATCCCTTGGTAGGTGTAGCACAGAGCAGATAGGCTTGGCCTAGGAGGAATGTGTAAAGCATTTGTCAGTACCAAAACAGTTAAGTTGAAAACACAACACAATAAAAATCCCACTCGAATTTATAAATTTTTAATGAACAAATAGGCCTGAAAACGTCAAAAATCTTATGTAGAGGACGGGAGATGTGATCTTTTGGTGTTTCTTGCACCAAAAAGCACAAAGCACCAACCGCGGGTATCTGGTTGTTCTAGACTGGGTCAAAGTCAAAAGTAAAGATCGATCGCGATGGAGCTCGGGTCGGATACAGAGAGGAGGTTTGTCCTTGTGGAAAGTTTGCCTTCTGACTAATTCGTTTTCTTGAGAAAAGTCCCCGACAACGAGGTCTTCAGCCATTCAGGCTGAGCTGAAGAGGGACTTATCAGCAGCGGCTGGCTGAAGCGCAGGACCTCAGTGGGAGCCTCGGCTCTAGAGGAAAGTGCAAGGCTCTTGATGTTAACAGCAGGATAACTACAAGCAGGCGAAGTTCGAAGACCAGGCCAAGGAAAGTGTTGTTGTCAAGAGGTTGCATCTTGAAGTTGTTCCAGGTGATGTTCTTTAAGTTCTGACTTAGAAAAGTTTCTGGAATTGAGGCTCCTTTCAGCAGGGTAAACCAGCAAGTGGAGTCTGATCGGCAGTTCAACGTCGGCATCTGTGGCTTGGCGGTGGTATTGGTAGGCTCTGATTCGTCTGCTGGAAAGTTTAGAAGACATTTCCAGTGTCCAGTCTTGCATGTTTGAAGGGGGAAAGAGTACACTAATGCCAGGCAAGGGGGTCAGGACCTTCTGGGCACCACCTGAGGGTTAGGACTCACTCTTCCATAAGCCACCTGCCCGGTCCAGGGCAAATTCAGTTGAAACTGGTCAGCTGGGCTCAGCAGAGATTGGGCTTCTTGCAGCTTTTCTGTTCTTGGAGTTGAACAGGAGGCTAGCCAGCTAGTCCTTGGAGTCCACTCTTCTGTCCTTAGTACATGTGGGCAGCAGGTCCGGCCCTTGAGGCGTCTCTCCACAGCTGGCTATCAGAACAATGAAGGAGCAGGTCTATGTGTGTGTTACATCTGTTTGTGACAGGGTAGGCACCTTTTGAAGTGTAATTAAGTTGGCCATCCTGTCAGGGTTTCCCCACAACCAAGCCTTTTGTCCACTCTCAGTGTTTGAATCTGTTTTATTGGTTTTCTTCACAAGAGAACACAGCAAATATCTGCAATATGGTGTATCTTGCCTGTATATTGTGATCAATACATTCATGTTACATGCATATAGTAATTTCACAGTATTAATGAACGCCTCTATACACATACCTGTGCTTCTTAGTGTGTGCTTCATACAAGTTTCTGACATGCTATGAATGAGTGGTTGTTGAATCGCATGGTCAGTCAGATGAATGGCAGTAAACGCACTGCAGTGAGAATTGCTACCTTGGGAGGCGGGTAGTAATGTTGGGGACAACTAAAACATAACTGGGGTTATAAGTTCTATCTAACAAGGTGCCACCCGCAGATCGGACCAACTCTCTTCCCGCATCCCACAAAAAGAAAAGGAAAGCAAGTGCACATCAGTGTATTTCCACATCTCAGCATGCAAGGTTTGCCGAAGTTTGTGCCTGGTCAGCCTTGACCATGCCCACTGTGTCTGCTCTGGCAGCTGCGGGGGATCGCGGCACCACCCTTCTAATTTCTAACTTTGCTGCTCTTCTGATGCAGTCTCTGGCTCAGTATTGGGGAACCCGTCTGTTTCCTGGAGCTCTTGCATTATTGTGTCCCAGTGTGTGGCAATTGGTGTTTTACGCAGTCCTAGCGCATCCTCGCTACGCAGCCTGACACTTTCTGCTGTGACCCAGACCCGCAACAAGCATCTCCATGCGAGAACTACAGACGGCTCATGGGATTGCCACCTTTTAGCAATTAGTCGGTTAGCAACTATCGGCCCCAGGGCGATGAAACAGGAGGTCACCTTGTGATCCTTAATTCGGCTATAAATATGTAGAATGCAATCTTCCCAACATAGGGGCACACTGCGGCCCATGTAGCGTTTTAGGGAGATTATCACAGATTCCCTGTATTCTCCCAGATGTGGGCAGCTCATTACCATGTGAAGCAAATCTGCATCAGCTGTATGGCACAGCAGGCAAACAACATCTGCGCGATTGTAGTATTTATTAATCTTCGCTGGTGTGACATAAGCCCTCTATGTTATAAAGTATTGAATTAGGCAAAAACGCATGCTGCGTGGGATGCTATTTGGCCCCTCAAGCACTGTGTTCCATTCAGAGTCCGAAAAAGGGCGCTGGAGGTCTCTCTCCCATCTTGTGCGCAAAGAAAGTAATGGTATCGCTGTGTGATGTCTGAGGACGGCGGTGAACCACATGATTAAGTGCCATCCCTGTCCCATGACATGTAAGTATTGGATGATTAAATGTGTTGGAGGCTCTCTCAACATGTCACCCCAATGTTTACATCTGCTGCTATGATTGCGCGATGTATGAGGAATTGCCCTGGCTGGAGCTCATTGTTTTCCGCCAGAGAGGCAAACAACATAAGTTCACCTTAAAGGTATAGATCACCGATGTCCTGTATCCCGCCTTCCGCTAGGTGTCGCAATTTGTGAACCGTGATAGCCCTGGATCCTCTGGGAGTACCCAGTAGCGGTAGTGCAATGGCGTATGGTTTTGTGTACCGCGTCAGGAACAAGTTTCTGCGGTAGCATCTATATGCTACATGAAGTAGTAATTGCGCTGGAGCTCTCTGCCTATGACATGGGTGAAATAGTGTATGGAGGCTGCGATGTGATAAGGGCAGACAGTCTGTTGCCATGTCTGATAGGTATCGCCCAGAAAGCCACAGGGCCACCTATTGCAGTTGAGCTGCAAGATAGTAGTGCTCTAAGTTGGGTAACGCAAGCCCGCCCTGATTTGTCGGCAGACAGAGTTTCCGGAGAGCAACTCGGCTGCGGGATGCCTTTTGTCCACTCTCTAGGGGCAAAACACATCTCACCACAGGAAAGCCATTAGCAGTCAGGAAAACAAAACACTGGCAGAAAGGCACATTTGGCTTACGGCAGGAAAATGCCAGCTTTACAAAATTCCAAAATACCAATTAAAATCAGACTTGACCATTAGATTGCATTTAAATTACTCTTTGAATCATGGTTCTAGCTATTCCCAGACAGAAGTACACATGCCCTACTTTTCAAATACCATGCACCCTGCCCTATTGCATTTTGGACCTGTTTACATCAGCATTCAGGACTTTTACTCCCTTGGCTCTGACCGGTACTCCGTTCCTGGCTTTCCTGTATCTGCTGGTTTCCCTGGTCTTCTCCTTTCCAAGCCCCAGTTCTGCCTTCCTTTCATTGGTGGTTCCTTGATTGCTTGTGCCTGGTTGATTCCCTTCACCTGTGCTTCTCCCCTGAAAGTCCTACTATTTGTGCCTGTGAGGCGTGAGTGCAGCGGCTCACAACTGACTCCGCTGTTGTATCTTCTAGCTATCTGTGTGATCCTCCAGCTATATTTCAGGCGTGCCTTTGCTTTCAGATTTCATTGTGATTAATTCTATGTTTCTGTTATGATTAGATTTTGTCTCTGCTGCCTGTCGTGTATCCTGCCTCTTTGTTTCACTGTGTTTCTTGACCCTAGAACCTTATTGCACACATACAGACCTGTCTTGTATATGCAAATTCCTTGTCTTGTATTCCTGTGTTCCTGTTCTGACTGCATATTCTGTCCTGTCCTAGTTAATGTGCAGATTTCCAGTATACTCGGTTTTGAGTATTCCAGTTCTGTTCCTGATCCTTATTCCAGTCCAGATTTTCCTAGAGCCCAGTACCTCTTTTTGTGTTCCTTCGACTGTTCTCTTTTGTCTTCTTGTGTGTTTATATTATGTCCTGATTTTCTTGCTTCCAAGGGTGCCACTTAGATTCCAAGGCTTGTGCCTTTGGCACAGAAAACCACCCAGCACTCCTTCTTAAACGGAGCTGCTGGGTGTCTCCCTGAACTCTGTGAGATTATTCTGCGCCTTGCCTTCTTATAGGATCTTTTTCACCTCACAGAGACATAGCTTTCAAGGAGCAGATAAACTATGATTTATGAGTTTGTCTATCGTTTCCCTGCTTTTACCTTCCTGTTTGTACTGGTTTTATCGTGATAGTTTACCCTGCAGACTTCTTGTTCAAACCTGATTCTGTCCTGCTTCCCTACAAACCTGCAGGTAAACTTGTGTTTGTATTAACCTCTTTCTTTAGAAAGTCTTTGTCTCTACTTTGAGCAAGCACTCCCATCCTCTGTTGGACTATTTTGTCTTGAAATCAGCTAGCTTCCCTGACAGTTTATCCCACACTATCTAGATCCCTAACACTGGTACCATGCAACAATATTTAAACCATTAAGCAACACCATCTAAAAGTGTCAACATCATTAAATAGCAAAATATCCTCATACCAATAAATAACATTACATTCATAGTTGTCCCATTTATATAGATAATGGTAACATGGCATGTATTCGTGTCTGTAAGATTATTTACAACATTTGTAATTGGATCTGTGACATCTAGGGTGAGGTCAAGAACATTGCATTTGATTTTTAAGATGTAGTATTCATGGCTGCTGTATGAACTATGGATTGTGGTGTTAATCACATCTGGTGAATGTCAGTGTTTCTTCCTTGTAGTTTGTAACCATAACTGTTCTTTAACTATTTTTAAAGTGGATATAGTATATATGCAGATGCACACAGTGTAACATATTATGTATTACCATTGTTAAATGAGAAGAGGGGACTAACTTATGGTGGGCAAAGCTTCTAGAGAATCATAATGCCCCTCCACTCCCTCAACAGTAATAATAAATAGCATTTTCCGCCTTGCACATGTGCGTACATTTTTTATGCCATTACATTTTTTTCACATTACTTTTTTTAAACAAGCCATTTAACCAAAACTAGGATGCAAGGGGTCAAATCTATGTATTAAGGTATATCACACACAAGATGTCTCTTGACTATTGGGAGAGTTGTTTCCTTATGTAAAGACATCATAACATGCAATATGAAGTAAACAGTGTTTTTCTAGTGAGCTCCACTGTAATGTGGTAATAATGTGGAATTGTATATTTGCACTGAATGAAGTGTGTGAATGAGCATTTATTATGCTTTAATTATTGTGCTGTTGGAGCACGTTTATTTTTACTGCCACTATACATATATATCATCAGGACAGATGCAATAATTGGGAAAGATCTGCCAGTGGAGCCAGGAATAACATTTAGGAGATCGAGATCTATAAAAGACCATTTGGTTGAAAGTCACCTCATGACAGTGAAACCACAACAAGGTTTGTTAGATCTACATGGCTCCTTTCCCTGCGGCAAGTGTAGGGCGTGTGCGAACAGCAAGAGAATCACTTCATATGGCATACCGGGGACGAAAAAAAAAAGAAAAATAACTAAATTAATGACGTGCAGCACCACATTTGTGGTATACTGCTTGGTCTGCCCGTGTAACCTGCGATATGTGCATAGCACAATCAATCAAGTAAAGATGAGAATCTTGGAACATCAAAGAGCCATTGCTAGAAATTATGCCAACTACCCCATTGCGTGACATTTTGCGAGCCACTGTAAGAGTGATAGGGCACTCTTGCAATACTTCTGCCTCGACCATGTACCAAGAGATGTTAGAGGAGGTGATAGAGAGAAAAGATTAAGACAATTAGAGTCAAGATTTATCATAGACCTCCAATGTAAATTTCCAGGGGGGTTAAACAGCGGAGAAGAACTTGCCGTTCACTTAGGAGCCTGACAGTACATCTAGTATAGAATGCCCGTTTTGGAGCATAAGAAGGCACATGTCAATATGCAAGAGCTTAGAATCTAGGGTTGTGGTCTTAGAATAGGCCCATCCAGGGCTGGAAATGGCACGACATAGTAATGGATAAGTGGAATACTGCAGCGCGCTTATTTACGTAGATGGGGGGTGTCATATAAAGGACACATAGCCAATATGGGGAACTACTCTCAAGTTAACATCAGGTTGATAGCCCATTCAGGGCAGTATAAGGTTTAGGTGACTATATTTGCCTGGTCATACCGCTCAAAGAAGCATTATAAACTGGTGTACCACGTATAGATGTGAGAAACAGGTCAACGCGCACAGTGACGACATTGGTATATATAAACTGTGTGGTGTGTATATATATTGTACATAGAGAATGAATACAAATTGATTAATTAAGGAACTTTAATGATGCAGGACAAGCTTATGATAAAATATATAAAATATATATAGGCTGTTCACAGGATTTGTAATTAATTTCATTAGTCCCAAACACGTTCCAAGATGGCGCCCAATGAAATGTATTGCTATGTTTTGTCCATTTTCATTGTCAAGGCTGAATCATGTGTTAAATATCGCCATGATAATGGCGTCCACCGACATTGACAAAGGCAAGATTGCCGAAACGCGTTTGTCCTTAATTTTTTCGCAAATAAATCTACAATAAGATTTAACTAACACGAGTGATGGTCCAATTTACCTTGTGTGAGGAGCGGGATATATATATGTTTGAAAGGTTTTATATAGCGCTGGCTAGACCCGGAGTTATCAGAGCGCTTTACATGAACAGAGGAAATCGAAGAAGACAGTTGTACAGGATAACAAATAAAGCAAGCGAATACATCACATATATAATATATATATATATATTTTCTCTCTCTCTCGCCTCCCCTCCACCCCACCCCTGCACAATGTAGCATGGTTTTTATTACCATCGTTGAGGGTGGGGTGGACCATAGTTGAGTGTGGGGAGGACCATAATTGACAAAAGGGAAAGTCTTGAGTGGGTCACGATGCCCCTCCACTCCCTCAACACGGGTAAGTAATATTTAGGTATTTTGCAGTTTTATGTAGCACAAACTAGAAACAAATGGGTAATAGAGCGCTTCACAAAAAACTGTTTAAATACATAAGCACGTTAAGGTTCGCTTCATTACAATATCTGTGGTTTATGTAGACAATCAAACCAAAAAGGCAGTTAAACATTCAATATTTTACAGCCAAAAAATGGCCCAAAACACTAAGATGCACTCTTTCAGACATATAGCCGGGCCCGTCTGCTAGGCGGGAAAGGTCCATCACCTTCAAACCAGTTCTGCACAGGCTCACTTGCCGCCCACCTGCTGTGTGTCTGGAACAAGGAAATCCATGAATGGGGTCTAAATTAGTCGCGTCCCAGCAGCGTAACAGTCCCAGCTGTGCTCAGGATCTAGATGGATGAAAGCTATGCATTGCAGAGGGGCAGATTTACAAGCCCCTTGCGCCACTTTTCCCATGTTAAAAGTGACGCAAAAGTGGCTCAAGGGGCTTGTAAATCTGCCCCTCTTAGTCTATCTATGTCTGACTCTCCACAGGCCTTACGCCCTGAGCGGAAGATCCTGTAAACACGTTTGTGTATAACTAAAAAACTAGTGAACAACTTTTGAAATGTGAGGGATGCCAAAACGATTAGCCTTGGCCACGCGTGTTTATATTGTCAATACCTAATCAGTGAGGCTGCAGGATCAATTCATTTTTAAGTAGTACACCCATCAAAAGCACTTGATGTTGATTTTTTTTTTGTTGCTTAATATTATTGTTACTCAATCGAAATTAGTTCTCATATTAATGTCCCCCAAAAGCGTACAGCAACAATGTACAGCAAAAGTAATTCTGACATTGGCCACTAGAGGGGGTTTTAAGACAAGCAACCGAACAGCGTCAATCTAATAGCTTGTATAGAGAAAAACGCAAATTTAAATGAGGTGAAGAACTCGCCTAAGATTCGTCACTGGCGAAATATATGGCAATTATAATGTGTGAACAATTGCACAACCCTGGTTTTCCACTGTGTTCTCCAACGAGAGCCGTAAACTCAGCTAAGAATGGCTTACTACAGCTGCATCGCACGCAGAAAGTTGAAAATACAGCAAGAAGAAACGGTGCATTTATGCCATTTAGTTCCGCCACACACGTCCTAGCACAAATGTATTACAAGTCTCAGTAATGACTGCCCACACAGCATGTACATCATGAAGTAACAACATGTTCATAATAGGGCAGATAAGTGTAAAGTTATATTTTGTTCAGAGACTTGTGTGTCGACAAACTTGGAAGTGTGACAAGGCTCCTAAGTGCATGCATGTCATGTGAACTACAATCCGCTAGTGCTGCTAAAGTAAGTACCCCTGGACACGCAAACGCCTGTGAGGGCCCAGCAGTCTCACCACTTTTTAAATAAAAATACTCAGAAATTCCAAATCACTGGTCTTTACACTTGCAAGGCTTGGGAGGATATACCCACTGTAGTGTTGAGACTATGTGTGCTAGGACTCTTGGGATACTGGGCGGATTCAACAGAGGAATAACGTAACTTGCTGGGAGGTGGTAAGGTGTGGTTATTAACAGATATGACGTAATGTGAATGCAGTGTGTGATAGTATGCTGAGGAATAAAGACATCTGTTCCAGAACTCCGTGTGTGGTGTATTTATTTGCATGCTCCCAGACTGGAGAGGACGCTATAACTGCCGATGAGTAGGGGATACGTGCAGCAAAGGAACAAGACTGCTCTTCCTGAGAATTTGCAACGGTACAGCAAACTGCTCGTGCGTGCCACGTGCGTCCAAATCGATGAGAAGCAATTCGAAGTTGGCATGCGTGGAGTCGAAGCCCCGCTGCAGCCCAGACATATCCTTCGAAGAAATGTACGGCCTTGTGGCGGAGCATTGTGAGAAAGCCCACCAGAACTTGCTGGCGAGGCTGAAAGAAGAGATTCTGAGCTGCGCCGTAAAACAGCGCCATCAGCCATGCAAAGCAAATGCTAAAGACAGTGACAACCAGGTATGAGAAGCAAATATTCACTCACCGGTGAAGAGCAACAAAACGCCTTCTGACTTCAAAATCGGGTACGACGACCCAAGTGCATGCACGAGGGTTGTGCTTGCAGAGGTGCTGCAGGATGAGACATAAGCTGCCCAAAGAGCACATATTCTCAATGGCGGCACAAGATAGTGCAGAATTCATGGCAGCCGCGTTCCTGAAACCACCACCGCCATTCGACACCACCAAGAACCAGAATATTGGCGCCAGATTGACTGCATGGAGTAAGACGTTCTATGACTCATAGATGGCCTGGAAAAAGTAGATGAGAAGAACATTATTAAATACTTCAAGTACCTTGCCGGTGACGGAATAAAAGAAGTGCTGAAGAAAATCTCTCAGACAAATGGAATATTGTGCCGTCAAATCAAAAAAGCATTGGGAACCAAGATCAAGCAGATGCCGAATGTCGACTATGAAAGGTACATTTTCAATCAAGCGAGACAGCAAGATGGTGAAATGATGGATGTGTTTGTTGAGAGACTTGACGTGCTTATGAAACACTGTAAGTTTAATGGGCTCAACGACAAAGAACCCATATGTATCACAGTCATCGATGGCTGTCTTTCAGACTCATTTAGAAGACGCATGTTGAGAGAGACACTCGTTAAGAGAAAGAAAATTGCTCCAAGGGCTGAAGAAAGTGTGTATTGACAAACTGCTGATATGGAAGCTAGAACAGCAAAAGATGAATCAGTGTTGGTCATGAAAAGCAAGCACAAGTACAAGGTAAATGCACACAAGTAGATGTCTCCAAAGAAAAAAAAGTTCTGTTTCTAATGTGAGTTTTCATTTCCCAGAGAAGGTAAATGTTCGGCAATGTGACAGACATGCCAAGGTAGCGGGACAGTCTGCAAGGCAAAAGAGAAACCAACTGTGTCACAGCAAGAAGAGAAAATAGACGGCAGAAGGTTCCAGAAACATTCACGCCACGCCCACAAGCCTAAAAAGTGACCTCAGTTACGAAAAGAAGAACCCAACCACAGTCAATCCTTGTCAAGTTCATCCTACAAAGGTTCTTCAACGTCATTATCAAGAGCCAGTGAAGATGATGGATGGATGATGATGGTATCGACCAAAGAACGACATTAACATGTAGGTTTGGCTGCTTGCAGAGAATACCAAAGAACAAAGACAAACCAACAAACAAAACAATAGAATTCATTTTAACACTGCCCCAAGATTACAATAAAGGTCAACTGTTCCCGCATACCCTTTATCATAGACAATGGTGCACCAATTAACATGCCAGTCCAAAAGTTTAACAGCCTGTCTCAGGTGCCACACCTCAACCCGTCAAACACAAAGGTATACACTGGTCTGTCACCAAACAGTTGCAGAGTCAAAGGTCATTCGTAGCAACCATGCAACATAAAACAACGTCAATGCAAGCACCAATTCACATTCTTCAAGGACCTTCACCCAGTGCATGCCTAATCAGTTTTTCCACTGCTGCCAACATGGGACTGATATCCCTTAACTATAACCTCTATACTCAATCTGAAACTGTGAGTCAGTTTCTATCGTTATTTCATGGCCTAGGAAGGCTCAAGAAAATAAAAGTGATACTTCCCATTAGCAAGGACATTCGCCCTGTTGCCCAGCGGCATCACAGAGTCACTTTTTACTTGTAAGCTGCCGTTAAGAAAGAACTGGAAATGCAGTTGAAGCATGACATAATTAAGCACTCCACCGGTCCTATGTCCTGGGTCTCACCCGTAGTGGTGGTGCCAAAAAAAGACAGCGGGGATGCGGTGCACAGGGGCGACTTCTTTTCTTGGGCAAAAGGGGTGTTGCCCCGCCACCCTCTGGGGAGAGGCAAGAATAGGGAAATAAACACAGAGCAACTGAAAATAAATCACTGCTCTGAGACAGTGTGTTGAGACTCTTGGGGAACTCCAGTGAAGTTTGCAGATTTCCTACTGTGCAGGTGCCAACAGGGCAAGGTTTTCTTCGACTACAGGCACAAGCTACAGCAGTTACATCACAGGAGAGGGAGTGCTGAATTAGAAAGCAAGTGTTTCGGTTGCTTTTGAGGTGCATAAACAGTGGCCCTGGGAGGAGTTTCTAAACTCCATGCAATTCAATGGCTGGGGGTGGGGCAGGCCAATAAGACAAGGAGGGAGTGGGTGGAAACAATTTGTTGTTCATCACAGAGGGGCAGGCTGTAGGAGGGGTGCTGGGGCCTGCTCTCCTGGCAGTAACATGTTTAGTACTGCATTTGGTTTCACTTTGAAAAAACAATTATGGAACTGTGGACAACAGAGTGCTCCATATCTTGACTACAGAGGCCCAACAGAGTGAAGTAACTAGCTGTGGACAACAATTACACTTGTGGACTAGGACTAAGAGGTAAGTGTACAGTTAAGCTTTTGCCTGTGTCAGGGGTGTCGTCGACCCCCCTCCTGCTTTAGCAGCTACAGTGGGGTGGGGTTCTTGATGGGCCTCTTCTATCTGCAGCTCAGCAGACAAAGGCTCATTATTAACTTGGGAAGGTGACTGCATGTAAGTGTGGATGGATGAAATGGTGGATGGACAGATGAATGACGGGAAGGATGGACTTAAGAATGTGACAGTGAAAGGGAGGGAGTATGTATGAGTGAAACGGGTGGAGGGAGGATGGATGGATGGATGGAGTGAAAGGTTGGATGGATGAGTGAAAGGGTAAATGGATGGAGTGAAAATATAGATGGGTGGAGTGAAAGTATGGCTGGATGAGCGAAAGGATGGATGCGTGAAATGATGTATGTAAAGATGCATGGGTAAAACAATGGATGGATGAGTGAAAGGCAGGGTAGATGGATGTCTGGATGAAAGAATGGATGGATGAGTGAAAGGGTGAATTGATGGATGGATGAATAGATGGATGAGTGAGTGGAAGGATGGATGGCTGAGTGAAAGGGTGGATAGATGGATGAGCCTAAGGAAGGATGATGAATGAATGGAGTGAAAGGATAGATGGATGGATGATTGGATGGATGGATGAAAGCATGAATGAAAGGGGGAATAGATAAGTGAAATGATAGATGATTGAGTAGATGGATTGGTTTGATGGATAGGTGTCCCTGGGCCAGTGGTGGCTCTCCTTTAAGGGCACCTCTGCTACACTACACCCCCCTGTTTGTGGTCCATTTTTATTGTATCAAGAGGCAATAATTATTCATTCTTGACATAATAAAAATAAAATACAGATCTGCTTTGAATCCAGCAACAAACTGAGGCAGCTAGGGACATTGTTTGATTGCTGACACAGGGCATGAAGGTGCCTGCGCCATTTCAGCACTGTGAGCATGTCTGTGTGACTATGAGTGGGAGTTAAAGTGAGAGAGAGTCAGTGAAGGAATGAGTCTGAGTGAGTGAGAATGAGTGACAGTAGGGACCAGTATGTGTGAGAATAAACGTGAGCAAGGGAGGGAGAATGACGGTGAGTATAACTGAGTGTTACTCTGTATGAGACTGAGTCACAGTAAGACTGAGTAATTCAGAATGAGTGGGACTGAGTGAGACAGAGTGGGCCAGATTTGAATGAGTGAGACTGTGTCAATTAGCGAGACTGTGTCAATTATTGGGACCGTGTCAATTATTGGGACCAAGTGAGATTGAGTGAGTCATAGTGAGACAGTAAACATAGTGCAAGAAAGTATGAGAGAACCCTTCAAGAAAATGCTCTTTGGAATTCGAGCCAAGGATTACGCCCCACCACTTTCAAAGGTCACCAACCACCACTGGCGGTGGTGCATCTGTGTTGATATGCTCCAGGCCAACAAAGCAATTGAGAGAAAGAGATCCTGGTCCTCACATAGCGGACCTGATCATGCAGCTGAACGGAGCTAAAGTCTTCTCCCATTGTGACTTGAACAAAGGATACCATCAAATCGAGCTGGAAGAGAACTGTAGGTACATTACTACTTATGTTGGTTTGTTCAGATACGCACGGTTGAGTTTGGAGTGTCGGTTGCTGCAGAAATGAAATGCTTCAGGATGTTATATGTCGAATAATTTAACCTGTTACACATGCTTTTAACTACAGTGATGACACACTGTTATTTTCGACAACGCAAAAGCAGCATGACCAGGCTCTCACACCAGTGTGCCACCTACTGGCAGATTCAGGTCTCACTTTGAATACAGCAAAGTGTGAGTTTAACAAGACCAAATTGAAGTTCTTTGGGCACATATTCTCTGTTGGGGGAATAACTCCTGACCCAGATAAAGTTCAAGCACTGTCAGCTACTTGCCCCCGCTCCACAAGATGTCACCATGCTGCGATCTTAGGCATGGGCAGTTACTGCTCAAGGTACTTTCGTGACTTTGCTACTGAGTGCCCCAATGAGAGACTAGACAATACAAATTGTCCCTTTCCAGTGGTCTCCTGAATGTGATCTACATTTCAAAAGAATAAAACATGCAATTGAGAATGTAACCGAGATGGTCTATTTTGACCCCACGTTACATACTGAGATCACAGTAGATACAAGCCCGGTGGGGCTGGGGCAATCCTTGCATAACATAATAGTCATACTAATGCTCAGAGACACATTGTGGCCTATGCCAGTCAAAGCCTGTCTGACACAGAATGAACCTCTTCTCAGCCGGAGAAGGAGAGTTTGACAGTAGTGTGGGCCTGCAAACATTTTCATGTGTTTCTATACAGAAAACATTTCACTATCGTTACAGGGGAAACTAGCATGATTAACATGCGCTGGATCTTACCGCATGAGTGCCAGTTTCACCTTACAAATGCAAACCTGTTATTCTATAATGAATGCATTACCTCTGTCTCACTTGATCTAGTCTTGCTGCTACTACCTAAACCATCTACATCTAACAATTGGTAAGTCTATGCCTTTGTAACAATCAAAACAAGCAACTGTCCTATGTATCTATCTTTGTGCAAACTACTCAAAACGGCGCCGCAAGAGTTCTGCTTGGACTTACTCGCTTCAATTCAGCCTCCAAGGCTCCCGCTGAGCTAAATTGTCTGCCCATCATTAAGCGCATTCAGTTTAAGGCCTTATGTATTGCATTTAAGGCCACACGTGGCAAGGGTCCATGGCAACTGTCACAACTTTTTAGACCCTACATCCCAGGAAGATTACTAAGATCATCTAACAGTGGCAACTTATCTATCGCCAAGATTGCAAAAGTAAAATGGGGAGGCAAACGTTTTGCCTACACCACCGCTAAACTTTGGAATTCTCTGCCCTCTTCCCTTAAAAACGAACACAACCTGGTTCAATTTAGGAAGCGTTTAAAAACCTGGCTTTATTAATGCACCTTCCTAAAACGATTGCCTACTGACATATCCAGCGCCTAGGTACCTTCGGGTTTTTTCGTGCTTTATAAATCCCACATTTCATTTCATTTAATTTCAAACCCAAAAGCCAAGATACCCCCTCATTGAGAGGTGGAGGTTGTGACTGCAAGAGAACAACTATGCAATTGTACACAAGCCAGGTAAAGTTCAGAACCATGCTGATTACTTTTCACGAGTGTCACTACATCGTCACAGTTCAACATCCAAAACAGTTGAGGAATACATCAATTTCATTGTGAAGACCAGCACACCAGCATCCCTATGCGTTGAACAGATTATTGCTGCTTCTAATGCTGACAACAACATGCTTATCCTCATAGACATAATTTCAACTCAGTAATGGAAGAATAGTACTCGACCTTTTGCTGACGATGTTGAATTAAAAAAATTCAAAAATATACAGGATGAACTGTCTGTTACTAGAGGAGGTGTTGTATTGAGAGGCTTGAGAATCGTCATACCTAAGACTGCAAGTCATTGAACTAGCCCATGAAGGACATTGTGGCATTGTAGCCACCAGAAGAGTCCTAAGAGACCGGGTGTGGTTCCTGCGTCTAGATGAGCGAGTTGAGAGGGAACTAAAAGAGTGCCATTTTTGCAACTGCCTTTCCCCCAAAGTGACGCAGCATCCATTGACAATGGCTGACCTTCCTGCACATGCCTTGGGAAAGTGTTGTAATTGATTTATTTGGACCTTTCGGAAACGGACATCATCTTATGGTAGTCATTGATGAGTATTCTCGCCTTCCTTTAGTAGAGGAGTTATCATAAACAGCCCATGACAAGATCATCAAGAGGCTGAATGACATCTCTTTCTTTGTGGGCTATCCCTGCCATTCTCAAATCTGACAATGGTCCACCATTCAATAGCAAAGAATTCAAGGAGTTTCTAGTTAGACTAAATGTCAAGCATCAAAAGAGTACACCTCTGTTGCCCCAAGCCAATGGTGTTGTGGAACGATTCATGGCTACCCTCAAAAGGGTAATTCAAGAAGCATCGATGGAGGGAATCGAGTTAAACTAGGCCCTGTGTCCAGCCCTCCATGCTTATCACTCAACTACTCACTCCACAACTGGTGAGAGTCCTGCCACCTTGCTATTTGGGAGAGCCATCAGAACCAAACTACCACTGTGGATAGTAGACCAATCCTTAAATGCTGATAAGGTTTGTGTCACCGACACTTCTCAAAAGTACAAGATGAAAACATATGCCGATTGGCGTTGATGAGTTCAGGAAACAGTCTTCGATGAAGGTGACTGGGTCCTGGTCAAGCAGAAACAAAAGCAAAAAACAGACACAGCTGTTAATCTTGTGAGGGTTATGAGATGCAAAGGACACATGGTGATGGTGCATCGTCCCGCGAAGTCCAATACACGGGACTCGTCACACTTTAAGCACCTATCGCAACATTTGTCAGCTCTTGCAATCATGAATGAGGCGATCCTGCCTAACAGTCCACATCAAGCACTAGAACCTGTGCCATTGGTGCACAATCAAAATGCATCTCAATAATCTCATACCATTCGATCTAGCCGTCTAGTGCAAGTGCCTTGACGACTTATTGAAGAAATATGATGTGGCTGTTTTTTACACTTTTTATTTAACAAAGGGGGAGATGCAGTATCGTGAGACTATATGTGCCAGGACCCTTGCAGTTCTGGAAAGACTCAACAGAGGAGTTACGTAACTTGCTTGGTGGTGTTAAGGTGTGGTAATTAACGGTTATTACGTAATGAAAGTGCAGTGTGTGATCGTATGTCGAGGAATATGGATGTCTGTTCCAGAACTCCATGTATGGCGTATTTATTTGCATGTTCCAGGGCTGTGGAGGATGCTACACCCAGGTCTTGAGACTGCACAGAAACAGGCCTCTTTTGGTTTCAGTGACAGAGATTGAGGGGGTTCAGGACTCTAGGCATGCCAGAGTGACCCTCGAGTAGCATTCAAAGCCTCCTCTGGGGCAAGGACAGGAAGCAGAACTTGACATTAGGAGACAGGGCACTTACATAGACCATTCGGAGCTAGGAAGGTGAGCTCCTCCTATTTCTGCCTGTTTTGAAATGCTATGTATCCTGATTTTGAATATTTTCTTTTAAATTTTATTTGAAAGGTTTTATATAGCGCGAATGTTACCCTCTCGGTTATCAGAGCACTTTACAAATGATCGAGGGCAGAGAAGTAAAAAGCAATAGTTTCATAATCTCTTACAATAAAATTCAAGGTAATACTTTAGAAGAGGGTGGTGGCACCTCATTGTTGAGACAGAAAGATCAGAAAAGACAAAAACGTAAAAAGTGAGTACTAATAATAGTTGTAAACTAGAACAATACAGGCTAAGGCAACATCCCAGATGGGGGTGCTGACACCTCAAATGTTAAGACAAATAGATAAGAGTAGACAATAGTATGCCAAGTGAGCATTCATAGTAGTGACATAGTCTGAAATTGAGCAGGATCAGGAAGCATCCTAGATAAAGGTGGTGTTACCTCAATGCTGAAAAAGAGAAAACAATAAACAAAAAGATGGTAGCCGAACAAGCAAACAGTATACTTGATTGTGGTTGACGAATCGTAGTATACTTGAAGATAGGTGTTCTTCAGGTCTGTTGTAGCAATTCCTTCATAAATAAAAGTTTGACTTTCTTCTTGAAAGATGTGGTAGAAGAGTTCATTCTTATTTCCGGGGGGGAGGAAGTTCCGAATTCTCGGCGTGATGCCAGAGAAGGCTCTGTTGCAGGTTTTGTTTTTGAAGGACCTTTGTGGTTTGAGCAGTAAAGTGCTGAAAATTTCTATGAATCACTATCTGCTCCAGTGGGATCCTGAGCATAACTGTCTTGGTTTGGAGGTCACTCTGGATGTGGCATGTGATCTGGAAGAGCAGCTGCTTCTTTCTCTCACAGCTCTGACAAGGTAGTGATGTTCCTTGTCTTTGCTCCTTTGTTTTGAGGATTCTTTTAGGTCACCTCTACAAACTGATTTGTAATGAATGTTCTTTCCCCTCTGGCCACACTCTTTTTTCCCCGAGGTAATGTTTATTGACCTTTTTCTGTGATCTCTGTGTGATTTTTTGAACTCTAATTCATGAAAGCAGAATGCTTGCTCCCTTTTCTCCACTTTTCCCACCTTTATTTATTTATTTATTTATTTGCTTGTGTCTCTGGCTGGTTATTGATGTGAGTTATCTCTTATATTTGTTCTAGAGCAGTGTTCTTAACCTCTGGTCTTTGGACCCCTGAGGGGGTCCATGAAGCCTACTCAGGGGGTTCCGTGACTGCTTAGAAAATGAAATAATATTAACAGATTTCAAATGTGTATATAAATAAAGAAGCAATATGCACAATTGAAAATTGTAAAATATTATGTAAATGTAAAGGAATTTGACATTGGAAACTAAAATTGAAGGTAGTACCCTCAGATAGATTTATGAGAGCCTTGCAAGTGCATCAGAATATAGTATGGGCGATGAGTGGCCTAAATTGAATTTAGAAAAGCTCCAACTTTCCCATTCAAATTCAGATTCTTTTTATATTTGTTTGTGAATTAAATACAATATTTTATCATTTGTATATTTGTTTGATGAATGCTTGTGTCTGTATTTTTTATTCAAAGGATTGAAAACGCTTAGTCTGAGGTCACCGGCCTCCAGTAATTCCTCAGTTGGGGTCCCCAGATTCCAAAAATGATTCAGTAGAGGGCCCTGTGTTCCAGTAATGATTAAATAGGGGTCAACAGAAGTCAAAAGGTTAAGAACCACTGTTCTAGAGTGTAGCTTGCTACATTGGACTATTTGTCTGAGGCACGTTATGTAATCATTCATTAACGCCCCTATTTCTTGTGAGGTAAGGCTGAAATAGTATATTTCATAGACTATATTTCTCTTCATTAGGGGCTTGGACCCAGATTACTAAGATTTTGCGTCATATGTGTGTCACTTATTTGGCACAGCCCCAATGAAATATCCCTTTGGGATGAACTGAGCCATGCACATCCCGATTTGCATGGCTTTGTAAAAAAACAAAAAAAACAAAGATGAACCACATAGCTCTGCCTAAGGTTACCCTTCCTCAGGTAGATGTTACATGGGTGGTGTGTAGGCGTTCATGTGCATTCACCCATGCATTTTGGCTGAAACCTATTTGAAAACATTATTTACCTGTGATAAAAACACTTTCTGGTGGAAACTCTATCTACCTGCAGATTCCTCACCTGTAGAACAATCCCAGCAGTCAGACTGGATCAGGAAAACTTCAAAGCTCTCAAGTAGCCAGTAGAGGGCGCCAGATCCGGTCAACGCCTGGAGTGACGTCAGACAGTGTCACCAAAGCCATAAAGCGCCTGCTCTGGTGCAACACCATCATTTTCCATCTGTTTTTTCCAAGCCTTCGAGGTGAGAGGACAAATTGACATCGATCTAGTAATGCAGCACCAAAAGATTTGGGGGCATATCATCAACGGCCGGAGTTAAAATTATCGCCGCTTTTGCGTCCGTTTTCGGGTGAAAAGCGGCGATAATTTTAATGCGTGAATCTATGCGGTAGGGCCCATTATCCTTCCGCCTTGCCTCGCATCGCTAATGAGATGCGAGGTAGGCGTTCCCGTGTGAAAGACACGAAATATAGCGAAAATATTTGCTGACAAAGGTTCTCCCTATCAGCAAGGAAATCGCAAGCCGGCCTAGCGATATTTAAACTAGCGCTATCAGGCATTATCGCAGGTTCCTTACGCCTGCTATTTTTCCGACTTGGATATGTTCATAATGGGAGGTGGATTATTATGCTGAGTCCACATCTCCCTATCAGCAATGTTTTTGTGTAACTCTCTTTTTTATCGCAGGTAATCCTGCGATATTGCCCCTCTATGCCAATATTGCCTGGATTTCTATCGCCTCGGCGATGCACGTTGCTGATAGTGCGCTCACCGGGCGATAGAATCCGGCGATAGGTGGCGTTAATTTTCTGCACGCTAAACACAGCCAGCGATAATTATCGCTGGCCGTTGATGATATGCCCCATAATTTGGGATCTTATTAACTTTCCCTATAAATAACCCGTCAAATGGGCAGGTAGGCGGGTCAGTGACGAATCTTCAGGTAGACAGAGTATCCACCAGAAAGATTGTTACCGCAGGTCAGTGTCTTTTTCTTCTGATGGATACTTCCACCTTTCAGGTTCCTCACCTGTAGAACAGATTTCATAGCAATACCCTACCCAGAAGGAGGGTGGATGGATGGTCAGAAAAAGAAATCTTGCAGAACAGACCTGACAAAGTGTCTGTCCCTGCGCATCTCTTAGTCCACGCAGTAGTGCTTGGTGAAGGTGTGCAAGGAGACCCATGTTACCGTCTTCCATATTTAATCAATCGAAACCCCCTTGGCAAGGGTAGAAGTGGTAGACTTAGCCCTGGTGGAATGGGCCCAGATGCCTTCTGGAGGAAAGATCTTGTCTAAGGAATAGCAGGTCTTTATGCAGAGGATGATCCATTATGTGTCACCTTACCTTTTTTGACACTACAATACCCATGAAAGCTGGTCATCCAGTCAGTTTCAGTTTCAAAAGCTTTATTCGGTTTGTAAAATACAACCATATAAGCATAATAAACAAATTAAAAGATTGTATTAAAATAAAACAATAAAATTTGATCACAAAGAGGTTTGGATTATCTAACAGGAGGATGCCATATGAAGCAAGCAGAATGCATTACGATGTAAAGGTTCAACCACTTTCAGTACCGATAAAATATTCCGTTAGTATTAATTAACAGTATACAATTTCCTTAAATGGAAACAAATATATAGTGACTGTGCAAATTAGCAAAGTGCAAAATACGCAATAGCATTTATATAATAGCAGTACAAAAGTGCAATGTGCAATAAAAACATTTTTAGAATGTAATATCCGACCATACATAATCTCCTTAAAATTAGAAGAATGAAAAAGTTGATATCAGTACATAGTAATGTGCAAATACGCAGATGATTAAAAATTACACAGTGCAAATTATTGACTTCCTAATAGATATACATTTTAACACATAAGATGCAGTAAAAAAGCAAATATCTGGACTTCCTAAGGATGATATTAACTTCATTGCTATTTTGGTGGACCGAACATTATATTTTATAAAAATAGGTTTAAGATAAAATTTCCTAAAAAAGTAATAAAACTTGCAGAACAATAGAAAATGACAGCAACTTTGCTTTGAGATATTGTCACAAGGACATTTAGAATTAGATCTAATTCTCATGTGCGGGAATGACACTAAGTGGTGGACAATCCCCAACCTTAACCGAGTTAAAACAAATCGATGTGAATTGCGTGTTACTGTGGTAAGGTATGTCTGAAAACCTTTATTTAAGTTTAAATCATAGTAAAATACTGCAGTTAGATGATTTCTTGACTGCTTCTCTCTGACCGATCTCTTATATGACAAAAACCTCACTTTTAAATCTTTCTTTGATATTAATGCTGCAGTTTCTGGTTTCAAATAGATATTGCAATTATATAGAAGATTAAACCAATAGTAGATGTAGCTCAGCCAAGGTATACGCAATGAATGGTCAAGCCTTAGGCAATCTTTAATAATTGTTTGCGTAAACAATGTTTCAGGTTTAGACCAGATGGAACGCCAGAGTAATAAAGGGCGTAATGCAGCTAAATCCATAACATATTCTATTTCAACTTCCTCGTGAATTAACACAGTTGATGCTGAGGGGGGGACACATAATAATTTTTTTTTAAACTTATTTTCATCATTCTGTAAAGAGTTCACACAATGGTGGTCCCACACGCCCGCCCCATACAGTGCTGATGAGACACACCTGGCCTTATAGATAGCCATCATTTCTTTTATTCTTCTTTGCCCCAACTTTGCAGAAAATCTGAATATACTATTAATGTTTCTGCTCATCTTCATTCTCACATTCTCGTCCTCATTTATCCATTTCCCATCTCTAGAGAATGTTATTCCTAGGTAGCAGAAACTATTGACCGTTTGCATTTTAACTTTCTCAATATAGAAAGTACTAGCCGACTTTACTTTCTTGCCACAAATCATCGCGAAAGTCTTGGATTTATTGACTATCAGTTTTCTATTTTCAATAAATAACACAAACTTATCAATAAGGCGTTGTAATCCAACCTGTGTTCGCGATAAGAGGACAGCATCATCCGCATATAGTAAAATCGGGATAGAACTCCCATCTATAGTAGGGGCGTCCGAGGGTAACTGACTTAAAATAGAGTCAATCTGATTAATAAAAAGTGAAAATAAAAAAGGCGCTAAAACCCAACCCTGTCGGATTCCTCTAGCAACTTTAAAAAACGGAGTACATTCCCTTAATGGTCCATAGCGGACTTTACATGACAATCTGGAGTAGAGCCGTGCCAAAAAGTATACACATTCTTTTGGGGCACCTAATTCTAATAGGATTTCCCATAGGATTTTATGATCTACAAGATCAAAAGCACTGCTCAGGTCTGCGAAACAGAGGAACAGGTTACCCTCCTTAGCAATTGTGTATTTATTGATAAGGAGGTCCAAATTTACACACTGTTCCAGTGTCCCCAAACCTTTTCTAAAACCATATTGTGCTTTTGATAAAATTGTGTTATCCATGGCCCAAGTTTCTAATCTCCTAAGCATAATTCTACTCATTATTTTAATTGAGGAGTCCAAAAGAGAGATGGGGCGATAATTACTAGCCTCAGATTTGGAACCTTTTTTGAAGAGGGGAATAATTAGGGATTGGCCCCATGATATAGGTATCTGTCCCTCGGCAGTTGCGGTAAAAGGCCTGGTCAAAATAGGGGCCCACAAGTGTAATTCACTTTTATATAAGTCCAACGGGACCCCATCAGGTCCAGGGGCTTTACCTCCTTTGCTATTGGTTAGGCCCTCATATACCTCATCTAGACTTATATCTAGGGGTAACATTGGCCAAGTACAATCGCTATATATTAAAGGATCTAAAACTATCCTACCAGGGTTAAAAATGCTTAAAAAATGTTCGGTCCATGAATTGCAATCTACATGTGAAATTATTTCAGGCACTCTGTCGTTTTTTAAAAAGGCACTGTTTATAGTTTCCCAATAGAGTTTACTGTTGTTTGTGTTTGCTGCTAGGTTATGGTTGTTCCAGGCCTCTTCTTGAAGGTCTCTTTTCCTATTAGCAACAGTTGTTTTGTAAATACTGCGAAAGTATTTAATACTAGTAGAATTACGCGGTTTAGTACTCGAAGCTTGTTTTAAATTGTGTAAAGCATGAGTGCAGCTTTTATCGAACCACCCCAGATTAGTTTCTTTTTTCCCATTATTTTTCTTGGTGAGCAAGCTTTCTATTGTTTCGTTAATCCTCAGAAAGCTAGTAAGTATGATGTTGGAGTTAACTTCCTCACCAAGACAGTAATCTATCTCCTTGCTACATTTTCTGATCACCTCCTCATGGGCCATATGTAGATAAATTATATTTACCGATTCATAAATACCGAATTTTACCGGATCGGTATTTATGAATCGGTAAATAGTATGTAGGTAAACAATCGGTAATTATTACCGATTCGGTAAATATCGGTATTTATGAATAGGTATTTACCGAATCGGTAATAATGCATCCCTTCCCATTCATTCCTATGGGCCTGGAGGCCCATAGGAATGAATGGGAAGCCATTTACTATTACCGATTCGGTAAATACCGAATCTGTGATAGGGGAAGCATATTCATGGGTGGCAGGGTGTCACATTGACACCCTGTTGCACCCCTGATTCGTGCATGTGTGCACATGTGGCGCACATACATGCCCTAAGGCCATGTATGTCTGCCACATGGCACTTTTAAATCAGCCAAATATAGCTTTTTGAAAGGTATTCGTTATTTATCATCAACCTGTAGTTGGTGGTAAATACCGAATCCTTACTACTGAAATTCACTCACTTGAGTGCTCCCTACATATGATTTAAGGATTCGGTAATTTACCGAATCTGTATTTTACCGATTCGGTAATTTACCGATCCCTTACCGATTCGGTAAATTACCGAATCCTTAAATCATGCCTCCTACATCTCAAATGCCTAAATACCGACCGGTAACGGGATATTTACCGATTTTCGGCCGTTACCGACCGGTATTTAGCTACCTATATATGCCCCCATGTATTTTATGTGGGACAATCCTTGTCCATCTGATCCTCGTCCCATTTGGTCTCACGGCTTCGACGTTGTTAATACAATTATTTCCCTTGGTTTGTTTATTACCCCAGCATTGTAATACTATGGATATGCTGTTGTGGTCACTTAATGCTTGCTCGTTGACCCATAGGTTAGAATAAGCAGTGTTGTTGGAGAGCAGAATATGGTCAATGTAAGTATTAGCATTTCTCCCCGAAAAAGTTGGACAGTCAAGGTTTTCCCTGTTTTTCATGCAACTTAACATTTCCAGATCAAACTTTGCTATCATATTATTCAGCAGTGAACCATAAGTACAATGTGGAAAGTGCAAATAATCGACATCTTCCACATTTCCACTTTCCCTTCTAAACCCACACAGGTCACTCATTGCAAATGGGCATGGACTAATATTAAAATCTCCAGCCCATAAAATAGTGGACTGGTTACGTTATAACGCCAAAGTCCGTTCAATTTCATTTTCCAGCGGGACTAGGATTTTACCTCTATCGTTGCTAAAAATATTATTATAAAAATTAATCAGTATTAAATCATTTCCTTTGATAAATTCTAGCCGTAACACCTGGGAAAGTATATCCACTGAGGTGTAACTGCTAGTTTTATGAATATTAAGTTTAGTTCATATAAGGATTAATAGACCGCCTTTAGCCCTGCCAGCAACTGAGCTAACTGCATTCAGGCAATATGAGGTGATGAAAATAGGTTCCTTGCACCAAGTTTCTTGGAGACATATTATATCATAACCAGTTGTTATGAAATCCTTCCAGAATGGAGTATCCAGTTTTCTATTTATACCTGCTATATTCCAGGTGACAATTCTATAACCCGAATCCAAATCTAAGTTAACAGCTGCACATCCGTTATTTACTACTACAGGGATTTCTGTAGGTAGGGCGGTATCTTCCATATGTAACTTTCCTGGTATGCTGGTAGATTCCAAAGTAAATGTAAATGTGTATGTGCTTATATAGTGCCGAATCACCCCTAGGGGTATCTCAGCGCTGTACTCATACCCTTCCTGGCTATCCGTGTGAAGTGTCCACTCCTGGGCACCCCCATGGTGAAGCCAGGCATCCCAGCACTGTTGGGGCCGTTGTGGAGACTAAGCAAGCTATTGCCCAGAGTTGCAGCATGGGACCCATGATTAGAATAGGCACTGAGGCGAGAATATCAGATCCGAGGAATTTATAGCCCGAGACCCTGCCGCGTCGGGAATCGAACCCTGGTCCCGGACCAGTGCTCTGCATCGAGGTCTGCCACTCTAACCATTGAGCCACACTTCTCCACTTGTTTATTTACAATCCCTTTGATGTGTTAGCAGCTTCAACTATATTAGACTTAAGTGCAGTAGATATTTGTGTAGCTATTACTGCACTAAGTGTGTGGCAGGTATCTTGACTACAGTAACTCTTTACTTCCTCACATACTGCGGATGTTACAATTGGTACGGAACTTATATGATAACTAACCTGTTCTAAACCTTTTGATGGATTAAGTCAATCAATATCCTCCAAGGATTCTAAGGCCTTGAATCTATTATATATTGGGATAGAAAAATTAGAACAGTGTGTCGGGTGGTTCACAAAATTGATGTTGGTTAAATGGCTGGGTTAGAGTAAGTGCCTATAAAAGTAGCCTAATGGTAGTAGAGTAGTATTGAATTCCCGCGCCGAAGGTAATGGGGCATTTTTTAGGGTACTTTTAGCCCAGAAACAGGATTTAAAATTAATTATAACACAGTCCCCCTCAAAGTTTTTCCTCAGCGGGCCTACCCAACCCACCCTTTGTGTTAGTATGATCTGGCTAGCCCCCTCCATAGGGAAATTACAATTTTTGGACAGCCAGTGGATGATTTTGTTTTTTAGTGTATCATGGTTCTCTACTTGCCCATTTCTTAGCTTAGGTACGTTTGTTTGCAAGCACTGCCACATAAGCACTGCATTCCGGGGGCAAATTGATATAAGGTGGGGGCTGTCTGATATATTGTAATTTAACAAGGGTACCCCTAAAATAAATTTCCTATTATAGGGTTTTAAAGCAAAAAATTTTTTGAGCAGAACTTAATAGGAAACAATTCACCACATATATTGCACAAACAATCCAGTCTTTTTACTCATAATTATCCATTGATTAAGTATGACAACTATTGCATATATCATTAATTCATTTTATTTCTTGCTTTTTCATTTCTATTTATATATATATATATATATATACATGTACAAAACCTTTCTTCGTGTACGCTTTATATCAGAATTATCATGTCATACATCAATGTAAACATTTGCATTTGCATTGTACAATAGATAATCATTAAGAGACAAAAGTTGATAAGAAAAACAAAAAGAACAAAAAGGAAGAGATAACAAAAACAGAAGATAATAATATGTTATGGCTAATATTTTTTTGGGTCTACGCGCGTTTCGGCGATCAGCCTTCTTCAGGTAGCCATATTCCTGATACCTCCTATAGTAAAAGAGAATGAACTATAATTGTCTGTGCAAACCATAACAACCTACAGTGCATATTCATAATTTTAAAAAGTGTATATACACATCTATTTTCGTATTTACAAATTTTTACATACAAATATCTATTTACAATTTTATACCTTTTCCTATACACATTGAATTATATTCATTTCCAAATCACCATAGCTACCTAGAAATATTTTAAAAGGGTAGTTCAGTTTGGGGGAAACTCCAAGCATTCTGATGGATAAGCTTATCATTTTTGTCAAATACGGTGTAATCAATTCATCGCTACTGTGCACTATTACAGGATTCTTTAAATACTCCCCTTAGTCTGAGACTGATATTATATATCTATAAAGTCGTCATGACCTTATTCTATACTGTACGAGGTTGAAATTATATTAGAGGTATAGACGAGTTTCATTAAGGTTCTATTCCTTCTCTCCTTGCTCGCTCTATATATTTTATATCGTTTCATTTCATTACCTTAAGGTGTGCCGTCACTCGTATTTACTCTATTAAAGGCAGGTCTATAGGTATTAATATCAATTTGCTTTTTCACCGCCAATGGGTTGTGCTCAAAGTTCTATAACAGGAAAAAGTACGATTTTAGAGATGAGGCTGTTGCACAATCGGGCCCACTGTATCTATATAATTTCGACAAACTTACTTCTGGAAATATTTTCTGACATTAGGCAGGGCAAAATAGTGATGACGTGCATAAAAAGAGGCTTACTGCTGGATTGATGTCGCGATCTGTAAGAGACATAACATTATGATGTCCCAATATTAATATTTTAGAGGGCGAAACATTCATGGCTGACCTTCTTAGTCTATATTGGTTTTTTAGGTACTTACTTGGGCACAATGTCAATATATGATATCCGGATCGCTTCGTCCTAAATCTGGCGTGTCTGTCAGCTAGTGGACATATTAACGGTTAGGTGAAGAATAATGACGTTGTCTGGGGGAGAGAGAGGAGTAGGTTTAAATCTAGATGAATGAATGAACGAGCGATTATTGCATACGCCGTGATCCGCTAGAGCAAGTAGCGTTGCTGTTCTGGTGAGTGCAATTTTGCGATTATGCGATCAAATAAATAGATTGGAAGTTGCTCTTCCCGCCGATTTACAAGCGTAGTAAGTCTTCACATTCATCTAGATTTAAACCTACTCCTCTCTCTCCCCCAGACAACGTCATTATTCTTCACCTAACCGTTAATATGTCCACTAGCTGACAGACACGCCAGATTTAGGACGAAGCGATCCGGATATCATATATTGACATTGTGCCCAAGTAAGTACCTAAAAAACCAATATAGACTAAGAAGGTCAGCCATGAATGTTTCGCCCTCTAAAATATTAATATTGGGACATCATAATGTTATGTCTCTTACAGATCGCGACATCAATCCAGCAGTAAGCCTCTTTTTATGCACGTCATCACTATTTTGCCCTGCCTAATGTCAGAAAATATTTCCAGAAGTAAGTTTGTCGAAATTATATAGATACAGTGGGCCCGATTGTGCAACAGCCTCATCTCTAAAATCGTACTTTTTCCTGTTATAGAACTTTGAGCACAACCCATTGGCGGTGAAAAAGCAAATTGATATTAATACCTATAGACCTGCCTTTAATAGAGTAAATACGAGTGACGGCACACCTTAAGGTAATGAAATGAAACGATATAAAATATATAGAGCGAGCAAGGAGAGAAGGAATAGAACCTTAATGAAACTCGTCTATACCTCTAATATAATTTCAACCTCGTACAGTATAGAATAAGGTCATGACGACTTTATAGATATATAATATCAGTCTCAGACTAAGGGGAGTATTTAAAGAATCCTGTAATAGTGCACAGTAGCGATGAATTGATTACACCGTATTTGACAAAAATGATAAGCTTATCCATCAGAATGCTTGGAGTTTCCCCCAAACTGAACTACCCTTTTAAAATATTTCTAGGTAGCTATGGTGATTTGGAAATGAATATAATTCAATGTGTATAGGAAAAGGTATAAAATTGTAAATAGATATTTGTATGTAAAAATTTGTAAATACGAAAATAGATGTGTATATACACTTTTTAAAATTATGAATATGCACTGTAGGTTGTTATGGTTTGCACAGACAATTATAGTTCATTCTCTTTTACTATAGGAGGTATCAGGAATATGGCTACCTGAAGAAGGCTGATCGCCGAAACGCGCGTAGACCCAAAAAAATATTAGCCATAACATATTATTATCTTCTGTTTTTGTTATCTCTTCCTTTTTGTTCTTTTTGTTTTTCTTATCAACTTTTGTCTCTTAATGATTATCTATTGTACAATGCAAATGCAAATGTTTACATTGATGTATGACATGATAATTCTGATATAAAGCGTACACAAAGAAAGGTTTTGTACATGTATATATATATATATAAATAGAAATGAAAAAGCAAGAAATAAAATGAATTAATGATATATGCAATAGTTGTCATACTTAATCAATGGATAATTATGAGTAAAAAGACTGGATTGTTTGTGCAATATATGTGGTGAATTGTTTCCTATTAAGTTCTGCTCAAAAAAAAAAAAAAAAGGGGGCTGTCTGATAGTTATTGCTGTCACTTGTGCTTCCTTGTCCCTACATATTTGGTCTATGGGCGTGGTATTTACATTAAGTTGTGCACCCTGGTTTATACTCGCTGTTAAATTTCCTCCCATGGGTATTTGAGGACTTATAGCTGAACCTCCACAAGGCTGATGTATAACAGGAATACTGCTAGAAATTGTGGTAGGAACCATGGAGGGTTTATTCTTAGTCATATTTAATTTAATTGTACTTCCTGCGTTAGCGCCCTCTGGTATAGTGGTTCCTTCTACACCAGTTCTTTGTGTTTCATACAACCTGTCTCTGTCAATAGAACCTCTTAATTTATGAACTTCCCTCGCCAAGTTATCTACTTTTTCATGTAAGGGTCTAATCAGTTCAGCCAATTTGTCAAAAATTACTACCATGTTACATATGCCCACAGAATTTTGCTTAGCCCTTGTGCGTGTAGTGACCATACTCTCCGTAGTGGTTATTTTTTTTCCCCTTTTCCTCATGATGTTGCCCTGTCCTATGATTTTTTTCCGAGCACCTTTCGGGTTAACTGACGGGGATAATAAAGGGGCAGGACTATCATCTGTGTCGGATAAGCTAGGAGTATTCGTGATCTTAGACTGAATACTATCATTAATAACAACTCCATCTGAGATAGTCGTGCCTATGGCCGCTTCACTGGTGTGAGTAGTTGCTCTACTAAGATTTCCTTGATCTATTGGATGCGGAATACTTGATCCCAATGATAGTCGTCTTTCTGTTCTGTCTATTTCTTGAGTAAGGGCACTAACAGCTTTTACTAAGTATGTGTCAATAGTATTGCATGCTGTGTCAGCTAGCGCTTTGGCTCGACGCCTTGCCATATCCAGAGATTTAGATATAACGGCCTCCCCCTACCTTTTAGTTCAGGATTGTCACAGCGAACTCATATGCACAGTCAATAGAAAGTATAAACGGTTATGCCTCTCACGTGTCCCACTTATTAGAGGGGTGGCCCAGCCCGGTCTCCTTCGGCCTCTGACGGACTTAGACGGCCCGCCCTTTGCCCGGGCTTAGCCCGGCGCGACCCGTGCCCGATCCCGCGACGCGGATCCTTTCATTGTTTTATAGCACCTCCGGGCGCGTGACCATCAATTCGGGAAGCAGGGCAGTTTGGGAGGTGAAGTCCCCCTCCTCTCTGCGGCCGTTAGGTGTCCAGCTGCGGCGGCGGGAGGGAAGACGCTGATGGCAGCAACAGGCAGGTATGAATTTCCCCAACAGTAGAGCACACGCTCCACCGAGCCTTTCGTTGTTTTATAGCGCCTCCGTGCGCGTGACCATCAATTCGGGAAGCAGGGCAGGCTGGGAGGTGAAGTCCCCCTCCTCTCTGCGGCCGTTAGGTGTCCAGCTGCGGCGGCGGGAGGGAAGACGCTGATGGCAGCAGCAGGCAGGTATGAATTTCCCCAACAGTCAAATGTTTTTGGTGTGAACCAGGTAATAATTAACCACCTGCCTAGGATCCAACTGATGCAACCATACCTCCTTTTTAGTAGGATGGGGGGAGAGATAGAAGGTTGAAAGGGTGATAGATCGACAAAGATGGAAAGGGGGCACCATCCTAGGAAGGAAAGCAGCCATGGTTCACAACACCAACAGATCAGGATAGAACGAGGTGAAGAAAGGACAGCAGCTAAGAGCTTACAGCTCACTAACCATTCTCGCAGAAGTGATAGCAAAACACATTTTTGAAAGATAAATTTCTTAAGGGCATATTATCACGCGGCAGCGATAATTATCGCTGGCCGCTCTTAGCGAGAAATGATTTATCGCTGGCTATCGCTGGCAATTATTGCCATACTATCGCTGTATCAACAACGCATAGCGCAATGGCGATAATTTTCCAGCGATAGCGGTGTTTTCCATGGAACATCGCTGGGTTTTCAGCGATGTTCCATGGAAAACGGTGATTACCTTGCTGATATGACCCTGTGGTCGTATCCGCATAATCCACCCCCAATGGTAAGTATACCTAAGTCAGCATTTTTGCAGATGTTAGTTTTTGGCGAAAACTGCGGTTTTCACCAAAAACTAACGTCTGCAAAAATGCGTGGGCCTCCTTGTAAATATCGCGATGTGCACATCAGCGATAATTTACAAGGAGTACTGCCCAGTGACGCCCACTTTGCATGTCATTAGAGATGCAAAGCGAGGCGTGGGGAAAACGGGTGCTAACATGCGCTAATGCATGTTAGCATCCTCTTGTAGATAGGGCGATGTCATTTTCGCCACTTTTTTTTGGCTTTTAAAGCCAAAAAGCGGTGAAATGGCCCTTGATAATATGCCCCTTAGAGTGCAAATATGAGGGGAAACAAAGTCCCCATCAAAAAAGTGAGAACCAGATTCAAGTCACACTGGGGAACGAAAGAAGGAGTTGGAGGATACATGTATGTCAAACTTTTTAGAAAACACATAACGATAGGGGACTTAAAATGGCATGGCTGGTGCGACAGACAAAGGACTGCAGAAAAATCAGCCAATTACCCCTTCACAGTGCCAAATGCGCAACCTCTCTGAGCAAGGGATAGTGCATATTTAAGAACCAGCAACAACTTGGCCAGCAAGGGGTCCACCTCATTATCTGCACACCACATAACAAAGTTGCTCCATCTGCTAGAGTATGCAGACTTAGTAAATGGGCAGCGTGCTGACAAGCTTGTCGACCACCTCCAGTGGCAGCTGAAAGGAACTTAGTTGTGCCCACTGAATCTCCAAGCATGTTGTTGGAGGTCTCGGAGGTTGGTGTGCAGAACCATCCCCCCGACTGGGAGAGAAGGGCCGGCATAAATGGAAGGTGAAGCGAGAGGCATATGGAGTAGGTCTGCATACCACACTCTCGGCCAATCCAGGTTGTGGAGAATTACTTGGGCCTGGTCTTGCCGAATCTTCCTGAGAACTTAAGGAATTAAGGGTATCGGCGGAAACACGTAATGCATCTGAATGTTCCACCTCAACTGAAAAGTGTCACCCAAGATCCCCTCAATGGATACTGGAGGGAGCAGAACTACTGGCAGTGAGCATTTTCCAAGGTGGGGAACAAGTCCATCTGAGGAGTGCCCAACTAGGCAAAGATGTTCTGGACTAACTCCAGTAGAAAATGCCACTTATGATCGGTAAGATAATACTGGCTCAGGCTGTCTGTTCTGAAGTTCAGAGACCCCACTAGGTGATTGGCAGTGAGCCAGATCCCCTACTCACCCTTGCTTCTTCATGTGCCACGGCAAGATCTGGATGGACTGACCTTGGATGGAGGGGAGGATGGCCTTGAGCGCCAGCCAAATCACCAGCAGTTCCAACAGGATGATAAGAAGAACCTGCTCTTCTGGAAACCAGTTGCCTCCGAACTTCAGATCTTACAGATGGGTTCCTCACCTTAGGGTGGATGTATCCGTCACTACTGTAGTCATGGTCGGAGGGGAGTGAACGGTATCCTGCAGCTCAGGTTAGCCTTTTTCCCCTCCAAAACACTTACACTTCAGCGCTAGGGGAGTTTACAATGGAATCCAACATGTCTCACCCATCCTGGATCCACTGCCTGTGGTGGCACCATTGCAGGGTCTTTATGTGCCAACCTGTGTGTGTCCAGGAGAATGCAGGAAGCCAGCTGACCTAGGAATCTGAGGACTCCCAGGACTGGGATACACGTGTTGGTGAAAGGATTGGACTATTTCCTGTATGTCGGTGATCCTCTGAGGTGGAGGAAAGGCACAGAAAATGGTGATGTCCAGTACCGACCTATGAATTGGAGTCGTTGGGAGGATCATGGATGAGATTTGGGCTTGCTGATGGAAAACCCAGGCCATACAGCAGAGATGCTGTTGACTACAGATGGCGCAACACCACCTCTGGCAAACTGGCTTTGATTAGCCAATCATCCAGGTCCGGGAAAATGTGGATGTCTAACCTTCTGAGATGGACCGCAACCACGATCATCACCTTTGTTAAGACTCAAGGTGGTGACGTTAAACCAAAGGGAAGTACTGCAAACTAGTAGTGAGCAGAATACACCACAAATCATAAGCACTTCCCGGTGGGACCGCAGGATAGGAATGTGGAAATACTCATCCTGCAGTTTGAGTGACAACAGTCTCCATGCTCTAGTGCCAGCAGAAATTAGATAGGATCAGCATCTTGAACTTTCCCTTTTTGAGGAAGAGGTTCAGGTCCCAGAGGTTCAGGATGGACAGCAGACCACCTTCCTTCTTTGACACTAGGAAGTAACATGCATAGCATCTTTGGCCCCTTTCCTTCTTTGACACCCCCTGTTGCAGTATGACCAAATGGTCTGAAGGTGCAGAAGAGGGAGTCGGCGGCATTGGGGTGGAAACTGAAGAAACAGAGGGGTGTAGCCCTTTTCTGTGATTTGAAGCACAGAAGAAAATAAAACACCCGCCCTCCTGCAAGCTCCGGGTGAGCTTGGGGAAGCAAGCTAGACCTGCTTTCCTGACGGTTCGGGAGAGGAGGAGTTGGATGAGGAGGATGGTTGCAAGGTGGATTTGCAGCTCTTACCTAGGCTTCTACCCCTCTATTGTTTGATATGAGGATTAGGCTGTTGTGGGAGTTGTAGCTGGTATTGTGACGGACAGATGGAAGACCATGTCAAGAAGCCTTGAAAGAGATACATTTGGTGGTAATTTCTGGTGGGTGGCGGGCTTGCAGACCACAGAAGCGCTTGGTGACTTTGCTGATTTTAAAAGGTTCTAAGGCTGAGTCAGCATTTTAGCCAAAAAGCTGCACTCCATCAAAAGGAAAGTCCATAAGGTTGGCCTGGACATCTGAGGAGAAGTTGGAAGTGTGGAGCTAGGCATGAATTCACTGTATCAAGGCCAATTTGATAATGTGCCGGGAGACATTCTGACCCTCTAAAATTAACTCCTGGAAATGGCCCTTCACATCATCTGGAACATGTGGTGAGATCATTTGGACCATATCTTTTAGGGTATGGCTGTCCATGCCTAGAAGCCAGTTAGCGTTAAGGAACTTCAGAGCCATACTGCCTGTGGAAAAAGCGTTTTTGCCCCAAGCATCAAGATGTTTAGATGAAGCATCAAGATGTTTTGTTCTATGCCTTAATGCTCACTGCCTCATGTATGTTACTGCCCTGAACAAGCAAACTATTTGCTCCTCAATACTGACTGACATCGATCCCCCGATCTCAGTCGCTGTCCTGTCTAATTGTTCTGCGATGAAATACTAGAATACCTGTAACCATGTACTTTGTACTCTAGCTGAGCTGCTCCTCTCTATATATTGTTTCTCACTCAATCACCTACTGGTTCCCATTTTTCTTTACGTTATTATTTCCCTTCTTATTATCTGCAAACCTTTTGGGTCCTGTATTTTATACTGTCTTGATTTGATGCAACCCGTCTTAGTTTTGATATACGTTTATGATTATTCTACACCAGCCTCCAAACCCGGTTCCTTTGTACCAGTCCCAAGCTCTTTAATATGCACCTTTTTGTACTGCTTTGCTGTTTCTCCCTCCCTTGTTCATTTGTTTTTGAAGATGTTCAATAAAATATATTTTGAAATTAAAAAAAGATGTTTAGATTAGCTTTTAGAGGGGGCTGTTGGAAAGGCACCTGTGGACTGGTTGCCAGAACAGGAAGCTGCAATAACAAGACTCTCCCGTGATGGATGGGCCGAAAGGATATCTTGGTCATCTGAAGCTGGACAATAGAGGGGATCTACAAGCCAGGGTGGAAGAGGGTTTCTCTGATGCTGACAAAATAGACTCTAAAATAGCCTCATTACAGGGGAGAAGGGGTTCTTATATTACAGCAGAAGGCAAGAGGACCTCAGTGAGAACATTACTTTTGGTCTCTGTGGTGGCCAAATTAAGATCTAAGACCTCTGCAGCCTTTAGCATTACCTTGTGCAGAGAGATAGGCTTTGGGAAATCAGTGTGGAAGTCCATAGTGTCTGACAAGGACAGTCCTTGAAATTAAGAAGTATTCTGTCCAGGGTCTCTTTATATGATGGGGTCTGAGCCCATCCCAAAGATATCATGTAGATGGTTTCTATATTCTTCCTCCACCAGAAGTCCCTGGGCATCTCTACTGGATTTGTTCTGTGGGTTGATATTCGGGTGTAGCATTGCGGGTGGTGGTGGTGGAGGCGAAGGTGGCACTGTCCAAGGCTCAACTGCATAGGCACCGTGTACTGGAGCAGTGAGTCAAAACAACCTGCCGCTGGCACCATATCCATCAGAGCAGCTCCAGAGAGCATCTGATGCAAGGGCATGCACATCGGAAGCCGGAATGTGGCCACTGACCTCGAAGTGATGCCAGTCGGCCTCTAAACCTTCGAGAACATGGAATACATTGCTTTGAGGAGCCCTGCCTGATCCGACCTTGGGGTCGAAAACTCGGGGAAGGCCGGTGCCAATGCAGGAATCTCAGGCAGTGGAGGTACTGGTGCTGAAGGTCTCAAAAGGTTTGATAGTCGTTCCGGAGCCGAATTCAGTGGTGGAGCAGGGCTGCATGGAGGGGGAGCTGCTGGGGTCAAGTTGACTAACTGGCTCCGAGGACGTAGGTCCTGTTGAAAAGGGAGAGCGATGAGGAGACTTTCCTTTGGAGTGTATCTTTCATTTCCCTGTGCTTCTGTTTCTTACCCACTGTGAAACAGGATGGAGACTGTTTGACCTGTCATCCTTAGGGTAGTCTTCCCACAAATATTTTGCCTGCTTACCTCTCTTTTTGCTGTATCTTTTTGCTGGCCTTAGGACTCTGAGCACTTTTCCACTGCTCTCCTAAACATGGTAACATTGGTGTATACATGATTGGCATATTTAGTTTACTTATAATTCCCTTGTAAAGTAGTATACCATATTCCCAGGGCCTATGATCTAAATGCTACTAATAGGTCTGCAGCACTGGTTTTGCCACACACACAAGTAGCCTTTCAAACCTGTTTCAGAGCTGCCATTACAAGGCCTGTGTGTGCAGTTTGCTGCGACTTCAACCTGGCATTTAAAACCTCTTAAAGCAAACACAAGGAGATGATGGACGGAGCGCTAAAACTATTCAGACACTCACCCCCAGTCACAGATCTGGGTTGAATCCATCATTGTTCTTTAGCTTACTTCGCCACCCCAGTTCAGATACAGCTATATACAAATCAGGCTTGACCCTGTGCCTCATGGGAACAGTCCAGAACGAACTGCCAAGCCATGTCTTCCCTGGACCGCAAACAAGCATCCTGGGACCGGTTTCGGGCTAACAGCCCTCATTAGCCAGGCTAGCTTGAAACCAGTGGCAAAGTGAGCTAGGGACTCACGTCTGGGCATACCCTGCCAACTTAGGGCGAACAAAGCAAACACAAGGAGATGATGGACGGAGCACTGAAACTTTTCAGACACTCACCCCAGTCACAGATCTGTGTTGAATCCATCATCGTTTATTAGCTCACTTCGCCACCCCAGTTCAGATACAGCTATATACAAATGCCAATACTGACTGTGCTTCAAAACATTCCTATTTACCTTAGAGATCACATAATTCAATTAATTTGATCACCAGAGGTAGTTGGTGTTCCGAATCCAAGTGTTAAACCCTTTAAAAGAATTTGCTTCAGGGCATCAAAAGCGTGTGTTTGGTCACGTATGTGAAGTTGGACCTGATGATCAAAAAAAACTCGGAATAAAGGTGCCGCTCCCTTTGAAATCAATGCAATTAACAGTGTGAAACTGAATGTTCTTATGATATTGAAATCATCAAGCTAAAAGTGGGTATGAGTTTTCAGCAGTTCTGAGTCCTGAAGAGAACCCGGAAATGGTGGAGGGTTAGAAATGACTCACCTGTTTTTTTTTTATCTAATGAGTGCACTCAAAAGATTAGTTGCTGGCTTTCACGGAACACATTGACTAAATGATGGAATAGCCATACACCTGGGAGTAAAGAGCTTGGCACTGATTGGTTGTTTGGCCCAAAAAGTAGGAGTTTTAATGGACGAGGAAAGATAGAAGCTCCTGTAGGGCAGTCGATTCTAGAACTGGGGTACATTTGTATGGTTCATGTTCACAAAATGTGTCTGCAAAAAATGTTTAATTCTGTCATTATGTTTTGTGAAAATGTTCATTATATATCATGTTTATTTTGTGTATGACTATTTGAAACAAAAAACAGGTGGTTCTGAGTAAGGAAAACAAATACATGGTGATCACATCACATTAATTGAATTATATGATCACGGAGGTAACTACGAGTGTTTGAAAGTGCAATCAATATTGACATATGTTTGTTTTTGTATTTTCAGTGGTCTATCCTTCCTGACTTCTTAATTGGGCGAACTCTTTCCTTTGTGGTTTACTTTTAAGAAGTGGAAATTTCTCTGCTCTGTGTGCCTTCCAGCCTGTCTCCAATACATATCTGAGGTGGGTGACAGCTACACTTTGTGCATTCCCTCTACACAGCCACAAACACAGGAGGAGTGAGTGTGACAGAGAACTCACCTGCATTCATCTTTATGCTGATAGCTCTTCCTGGGCAGGAAGAGAGAGGGGAGACAAAATTTACACCTGAATAGGCAGTGTCCTGTTTCTTACACAAAGGGCTGATTACTCCCTACTGATAGTCTGGAGCCAGGGATAGGAGGAAAGAGGGACCTGTGCACTTCAAGGGCCTGCTTTGAAGTCACCCCCACTTCAAAGGCACAACTGGGTATAAGTACTGGGGCTCTGACCCTACCAAGACAGGACACTATTGGGAAGAGAGCGGCCTGATCTTTGGATTTACCATGGTCTAGCGTGACCTCAAGTAACCCCTGAGCGCTATTTAAGTCTAAGCACTACAGTCTTTAAAACGTCATAACTCCGGTTCTAGTTATTGGATTTTTGTTGTTTTGGTCTTGTATGTGGAATATTTTTGTGGTGTGATTGTTGTGTTACTGTCTGTGTGTTGCACAAATACTTTACACATTCCCTCTTTAGATAAGTCTGACTGCGCTGTGCCAAACTACCAGAGAGTGAGCACAGGTTATCTTTTAGTGTGTATCTAGCTTACCCTGACTAGAGTGGAAGCTCCTGCTTGGAAAGGGTGCATACCTCTGCCAACCAGAAACCCCATTTCTATCACAGACCTAGAGCGATGTCTAGACTGTTTGATGCATCAATAGTTCTCTCAGGCCTTGGCCATGTAGAACCTAGCTTCCTGCTCTTTCATGGCCTTAGGGTGTATGCTAAAGGAATAAGAGCAGGCCTGTGAGTCATGATCTGACCCCAGACACCAAAGGCAAACTGTGTGTAGATCTGTAAAGGACATCTCTCCCTCACAATCTCTGCGGGGTTTGAACCCTGATTTCTTGGGTGGAGACATGGAATGCTTTTAAAGAATTTTTCTTGAGGAAACTACGTAAAAAGATTGAAGTTTTAGATCCATGTCGAAGGAGCGGAAAAAAGGGAACTAACATTGTTGCTCTAGGGCCTGTGCTTAATGGCCTTGTGGACACGGCATAACACCACTTCTGCCTTCAACCGAGTCCAGTGCCTTCTACCAGTGACTTGAGAGCTTAGAAGGTTTCTGGATCCAGTCTGATGCATAGGATTGTTCTACAGGTGAGGAACATGCAGGCCGAAGTATCCATCACAACTACAAGTACGTCTAAACATGGGTTTCCTCCAAAATGGTGCCCCTGCCCGAGGCTGGCATAATGAGGAGAAATATCTTTATTTTGCTTTATTTCCTCTTTGAATGTGTGTTGCATTTTGCGAATTGAGCCATGACACAATGGTGTCTGCGTTGGCAATAAAGAGCCACAAGTGCGCAATCACTGGGAGAGAGCAGAACTGTGCCATATCTTTAAAACTAAGGCGCTGTTATGCGCTATCTCTTTCACTCGTGCAGCAGCTTTACTTCCTGTGCTGTGTTGCATGAAATGTAAGTAAATATGCCTCATGGTATTTAGTGCTTCATGCATGCTGTTGTAGTTTGATGCTTTTGCATCAGGGACATCCTTGATTATTTATGGAAAAGAGATGTAATTTACCATTGTGTTTCAAGGAATTCAATTGTCATTTGACCCTGTCAACTTTGCAACTGTTGTATAAAAATGTATTAATAAATCTCATCTCTTTTGTATACTTCAAACAATTGTGATTATTTACAAAGTGATATGTTATGTTAATTGACATACTGGAACATACATATGACAGTTGAATGTTTTGAAATCCATTAGTAAATTGCATCTCCTTATCATAAATGAAGGAGTTTACTTGGAAAAATGGCCCTATCTAGAGTACATGAATATACCATAACATATCAGCACCCATATTAGTTTATGGTTACACAATTGTAGAGTTGGGGCTGACGACCCTTCTGCCTTGTTCCCTATAGGTTATTGATTATCTTGCTAATGTCCCTGCCTGCAAGATTCTTCATGGTGAGTAGCATTTGTGCTTCATCTTTCGTCTCTTATTGCTTCTATTGCTAATATCTAGGTCATCTAGCCATTCTCCCCGTTTTAGTCCAAGACTGCTGTTAGACATTATTCCTAACGGTGCAGGAGCTTGGAAGCATGCAGCCAAAGCTTTTATTTCCTTGCTGTCAATAGATATGCTTTGCTTTGTATGGCCCTTGAAATGCATTCTCACTCTTTAGTTGGTCTGCTCTGGACAAGTTTCTTTCCTTCTTAGGTCTCGCCTGATCCAGCGCATGCGCTGTCTCAGGCGAGACATTTTGAATACGGGATTTCAAAGTGCTACTAGCGCTGGCCTAACGCTTGCGTTCATGTGAGCGTGCACGCGCGCAGCCGCCAATCACGGCTGCGCGCGCACCAGCTGCGTGCTTACCACACAGTGCGCCCGTCCTCGCGATCGCGATCACTTTCAACTTTGATCGCGATTACTTTCGCTTTCACGGACGCGCGGCTGTTACTTTTACGACCGTGCAGCCAATGCTTGTTCTTTTTGCATGGTACCACGTTTTCTGAAGATACATGGACTGGTATGTAAACATGTTGTTTAACTGCTCAAGCATTTATGTTTTAATCTTTTAGATATGCCAGGTTTTTGGTAGCTGTGTCTCTTGATTATATGCAGGTCACATTTTTTTGTAGGAGGCTATCTATTAAGAACAACTTTCCTTATGCGCTTTTTCCTCTGTCAATTGTCCACGGATCCTTGGTAAAACGTTGTGTGCTATTCTTTTGGTGCTAATGTTCATAAATGTAGATGTAAAAAAAAAAATCGGTAGCCATCTCGCCTTCATGTTTTAACAAGAAATGACGTAATATGACCACTGACCCAAGGAGAGCTAGCAGGCATTTCTAACGACCCAATTACAGCTGGGTAAACTGAGGCCCGCCGAGCAATAAACTTTACTTGGTGCCTCGAGAGTTTGTCGTACAGGCGGTGAAGCAGTGTGCTTGACAGATACTCTGCACTGCACACCTGCGCCCCTCTGTGCAGTTGAGCTGGCCCAGCTGCGACTTGTTTGGCTTCTAGTCAGATCTTGTTGGCAGCCTGGTGAGGGCCGCTCAGCTTGGGCCAATATGTGGGACTTCTTTCACTGAGCACGTCCTTGGTAGTTTCGGTTTCAGCGTTGCTTGCTTCTCTTGTGAGGAGTCTCATGTTGCTAGCATGTCTTGCCTTTCTTTGATTTTTGTGGTAACAGGCCAAATGTATAGAAATAGATTCTTGATTTCATTTTACACTTTTTCAGTACAATTGATAGATGCACTGTAGAAAACACATATCAAAAATCCCTATTAGTATAGTAAAATAACTGTTCTAATTGTTGATATTGATGGGGAATTTAAAACTCATAAATCAAATTTGCTATACTTACAGTTGGAAGGCGCAATCCAAAATCTTTGCCAAAGTACTTCCATATTCCTAAATTACATAAACACGTACTTGGATTTAAATACAGTGCAGTAAAGAGAATTGCACAGAAGAGGATTGGACACCAAATAAACATGAATCTAT
This sequence comes from Triturus cristatus, assembly GCF_964204655.1. Classification (NCBI taxonomy): domain Eukaryota; kingdom Metazoa; phylum Chordata; class Amphibia; order Caudata; family Salamandridae; genus Triturus; species Triturus cristatus. Next base: position 502,092,932 of record NC_140588.1, on the reverse strand, counting down.
TTTACTATTGGGTGAGATCGAACGTTGAATCTCTGTTTATGTACATCCAATAAGATACGACATAAAGCAAAATTGATCCAAATGTGCAATGTTTTGAGGCAGTCTTTGTCATAGAAGTTATCATCCTAAGAGACTGTAAAAACAAGCATTTACCAAAACCAATAGGTATTGCCTATTGGCTGTGCCTTTGTTTTTTGCTGGTGCTATACTGCATCAGCAACAAGCATTGGCATAGCCAATAGGTCTTGCCTTTAGGACCTTATAAGTGTTTAGCCGTGCAACAGTTGCATAACTAAATACTTAAAAGGTCCCAAAAGCGAGACCTATTGGCTATGCCAATGCTTGTTTTGTTTCTTTTCAGTATGCTTGAGATTTCATACCGTTCTGATTAGATTTGACAACTATCTTGATTTTTTGGGTACGCTACTTGTTTAGTCAGTCAATTTAAAAAGGCCTACTGTGTGTGTGTTTCTGTGGGAGAACCTAGTTCCAAAATGACCATTGCTCACACAATCTTTAGTGACTTTTTGTCTGTTGCGATTTGTTCCATCAATGTCACTTAAAAAAGGGCTGCTAATATAGTACCTTGGGATTGCCTGCTTACAAAATACCCGCTCAATTGTCTACAACGTTCTCTTCCTGACTCAGTTATGGCCGCCTAGATTGTTTTCTGAGGTTTTGTGCTGCATACTACTTCTATAGGAGGGAAAGAGAGGGAGAGAGGTACAGAGAGGGAGGGAGGGAGAGAGAGTGAGAGAGAGAGAAACTCGCTTTATGCTCTCGCTTGCCTGGGTCAAAGGGTTTATTGTTTTTGTGCAGGAAGGGACACCTTCCTGTACAAAAACAATCACAAGAGGTGATTTCCTCTTCGTATGTGTGCGGCAGAATGCAGCACACATAGAAAGAGTCGGAAAAAAAGAGGAGAAATGAAAACATTTCTCCTCTTTGCGGCTCCCTACGCCTCCCTTGTGGAGGCTTAGCATTCTGACACATTTCCAGGTTTAAGATTTCTCGTAATTCTGGAAATGTGGCAGAAGCCATCAGTGTTGCATGGGAACACTCACATCAACACCCATGGCACTGCCCTTTCACACAAAGTGTTGCGTGTAAAGAGGCCACATTTACAAGGACACCAAAAGCCACGCAGGGTGGCTTCACGTGTCCTTCTAAATATGGGGCAGCAGGCAGCACTGCCGGTGCATTACAAAAAGTGACGCACCAGGTGCGCAAGGGGCTTGTAAATATGCCCCACAGTGCTTTCCCTTTGTGGAATAGGGAAGGTGAATGACTAAGAACACCCCCAGGCCTTATACATTTTTATCACTAGTACAATCATGCATCATCTGTTTTTAACCTCTACAGAAACAAGTATACAGAACTACTTAACATCTTGGATTGGACTGGGGATATGCCTGGTCCTCCGATCAGGCTTGGCCCTTTCGTACCATGCTTTGCTGCAGTTGACTGAGGTCCACAGGCTCAGTCTGCCTCCCACTGGTGTTGTTTGCAAGCTTTGGCCTTGCTGCCTTTCTTGCTCTCCTTTTGCTCCTCCGTTTTAACTGTTGCCTTTATTTTCACTCTCTTTATCTCTTTTCCCTGTTTTGCCTGCTTTTCACCCTTTCGCACTCTTTTTCTCTGTTTCAATATATGCACTCTTGCACTGTTTTTGTCTGTTTTCCACTTTCTCTCATTCTTTAGCACTCCTGATCACTTCTCCCATTCTCTCTCTTGCTCTCTTTTTGGCCCCTCTTTTTCACTCTTTTTTTCCACCTTTCAGTCTTTTGAACTGTTGCCCATCAGCTGTGAAAGAGACACCTACAGATCAGCCCTCCGGATCTACAGATCTCTATAGTGACAACATACACATACACTGCTGTCAGCTCCCCAACCATATCCCTATCACAGGAACTCTACACTCCACTGTCCCACTACTTCTCCAGCAAAATGATTACCATCTACAATTACTTTGCATCCCAAACAGACCTCTCCACCCTACACTCCGATGACAAAAACACCTCATAAGTGCTTATTTGTGCGTTATAAAAATGCTCCTAATAAATAAAAAATAAAAAATATGTAAAATATATAAATCGTGCATCAATCTCTCTGTGCAAACATTTCTTTCTGCACTCTATATCAAGCTAATGCCTCCAAATATGCAAAGACTTGATTTTGATAGGTACATTTTACAAGTCCTACCGAAGGTGGCAACTGAGCCTGCCTGGATTAATTTAATTAATGTTAGTGGTTGTTTTCATATTCTGCTGATACTACCAGGAGACTTTAAATCTCTTCTACAGGAAGAGGAACGAGTAGTAACATAAGAGTTCGGGTGGAGTTAATATTTGTCAGAAGTCTTTAAGTGCTGGTGCAAAACTATTGCTTGGTAAATGTCAAATGGACTGCAGGCCAAAGGTCTATCAAAACCGACGTTTATATTGATTTTCTGAATCTCTGGACATTAATTTCAAAGGAAAAAAGTAGAGAGGCGGGGACTTGGCCGAACGCCGAAGAAGATGGCCACTTCCTACAGTGGCTCCATAACCCAGCCAACCTTTCCCCTAATATCCGCGTTTAAATCCGTCCTCCAGCCACAACACATGAGTACACATGGTTGACTGGCGTTTGTGGATGCCGTGGACCAGAGTCCCAAAACAGCCCAAAGCTGATACATGCAGAAACAAAAGTTAGGCCTGTGAAGTGGTGTGGAACCCCGGCCTCTGTTGCAGAGGTGGTGTGCGACCTGATCTTTTCCCGGGGCCGAGTGACACCACGATCTCCGACCCATGGTGCCAAGCACCAGGCCCAAGGAACTTTAAATTACCTTCTCTTTCAGAGAGGGGCGAAGAAACACCGGCACTCCTCTCAGCCCCGCCGGCGATGGGCATGCGTATGGACTTAACGGCTGTGGGAAAGGTGAGGCCGGAACAGGGGAAGAAGCACGGAGAGACCAGCGATGTGAGGGTCTCTACCCCACCCTCCTTTGCTGAGGAGTTGCAAGACCCGGTTGGCGGCAGCTAGCCAAAGAGAGAGAATCGGATGCCATGTGAAAAACAACTTAGGCAACATCGTAAATGGAGATCACCGCCGCCGCACGACATTTTCAAAAATGCCCTCGCCTGGTGCACCCCACAATACCGGAAGTGGGAGAATGAACAGAGACTGGCAGTGAGTGACTGGGGTGCGCGCCAACACCGGATTAACAGAGGTACGTGGGAGAGTCAATGTAAACCTCCCCGATTGTACACACAGTCCCTAGCACTGTGGTGACACTTGTAATATGCTGTCCTGATTAACCCATGCCTGTGTCCCTTCCCCGCTCCCGTCCTACCTATTGTGTCTATGCCCGTGATTCCCGGCGTGTGATTAGAACGTTCGTGCGGGAGAGAGCCATTAGTTAACGGCATTCTGTGGTATAGAACGAAAAAGAAGCGTTTCGGTCGCCAGTGTCAGACAGAGGTCCAACAAGCATTCGTCACTGCAAAACAGGCATCGTAGAACAGGTAAGATGCAGTCCATCCAGACTGGTCTAAACGATAGAAACCAAGAAGCACTTAGTTCTCGAAGGTGAGGTGTGCCTAGATGTTGTACCATGCACTCACGGTATTTCCGTTCCAAGAGAGATTTTGCCATTTCGTTGGTGATTGTGCCGTCGATTGCGTAGCAGGTAAACGACAATCAGGATTCCAGCTATTGAGATCAGGATCAGAGGTAGACCCCCCAAAATGCTTCCAAATACGGAGTGTATAAAGTTTGGAATAACTCCGAGGATTGTCTGAAAGGTGCTAAGGAATCCTGACCCTGTAGTCTTAAATAGGTGTACAATACCACTCGTATAAGGCATATTAAAGATACGACCCACCATTTCTGCAAAATGAATGGAGCAGTTTGTACGTATAAGCGCCTGTATCTCAGTCGAGGACTTTGCGATTTGAAGTTAAAAGGTTTCTCGAGCAGAGGTTATGGGTACTCTTTGCTGTAAAAGCATGGCTTTCATTCTGCTCAAAGTGTCAAATTGTATATAAAAGAAACTTTCAGCGAAGGCCATAACAGCACCTCTCTGACTGTATTTGTCGGAGGAAACAATACTTGCATACAGCAAGTAACCCTGGAGTTCACAGTGACCAGATAGGCAATGCCCGGAAGCAGACCACAGCAACCTTGATCGTTCAGCATCAAGTAACTCCCATTCAAATGTAGCTCTAACACTGGTGTAATCACGGCAGCTGGAGTTCCTTTCATGTGGCAGGACAAGTCAGCTATTGACCCATTACAAGTCCCGTGCAACGTAATGTCCTGGCACATGAGAGTTTGTACCACTTAGAAACACTTCTCGATCCCCACTCCGGCATCGAAATCTATATGGTAATTCCCAGGATTCTTTAATGTATTCTTTACCCAATTTTTTATATCTGCCTGCCTTTGCTCACGGCAATAATGAAACTGAAAGGTCGTGACCGGGAGAGTGATATGGCAGTGAATTAGCTATTCTGTTGATGGTGATTCCGCCACTGTGAATCGTATCCTGTCCAGTTTTCAATACGCAGCATTGTATATTTAGCTTCCCTTTGTGCCATTTCTATCTGTGTATCTGTTAGATTGTATTCAGAAAACAGAGACATACTGTTTATAAAACGCCAAGGCACAAAGCCTGCATGCAAAGATTGCAGCGTCCAGATTAATAACATAATAGAACGTAACTGAGATTGGCCGTGTTGTAATATGGCTAAATCCTGTTCCAGTATGTCGATAGCAGAAGATACAATGTTGCCCAATGAATATATCCTGGAGGTCAAAGTTGTTAATTCATTGTCTACCACAGCTAAAGCTTTTTCTAAGTTTATACAGTCTATTTCCCGTATTCTCGCTGCGGCCTCCTGTTGGGAAATCTTCCAGGCTTCATTATAGGCAGCATAAATGCCTGCATATATGAAACTTTATGACGTGTTTTCCTGGGTCCTAGTAAAAAGTCGCTAAGTCATGTCATGTGAGAGTAAAGATAAGTGTTGTTTCACTTCTGCAAGTGTTGAGGTTTCTAGTCAATCGAGGTACAACTTCCCATCACTATAGGATGTCACTATCCCTGGATGTTCTCTCTGTACATAACGTGGGTCTAGCCAATGGATACTGAGTCCCTCGGTGATGTTCAGGAATCGCTTATGACAGCTATTCATGTCTAGGGACCAAACCAACCACTGTTTCCAATTTGGGTCTGTTCTTTGTACTTTAAGATGTCATCCACTGTTGCCCCTTCTTTTGTAGTTGAATTCTGCCACCCCTGTGTTGGTATTGGAAACCTAGGAGTGTTCAGGTCATTTTCTTGGCTAGTCCAAGACAGGATGTTTGTTGCACAGTATCATTTAAAAAAATCATCTGCTGTGGAATGAGGCATGCTCTAAATTGCGCTTCTGTTCCCTGGACTTGCCAGTCCCTCGAACCCCAAACTGATTTTAAGTCAATTTCGTCTTTCCATAGGTCGAAACCCTGTTCAGACAATTGAGCCAAAAAGGAAGCAGAGTAAATCTGTTTAGTGTTTGTCAACATAATTTTCATTGCTTATGTTGGAGCAACCTTATAGTAATATGAGGCTGGATCTGTGGTGTTAAACCCTGAAAAGTATGAACATTTCTGTGCAAACGTTTGTGAACTACTTTTTGATGGTGTTGGGCAATGTTCCCACTAATGGTACTCAAAAACCTTCCTAGGTGAAATGGATTTGTGCAGGAAATGATGACCGTAATGTTGGTAACAGTACAATGTGTCATAATCTGAAGAATCCTCTAACATTTCATTATTAGAAAATGCATCAGTTTTCTCTAAATCAGACAACATGTTATTAACTGTTTCAGTGTCCCAATCATCAGAAAATGTACTTGAGGTAATGATATCACTGAATGAAATTTTTAAAATACGATACATTTTTAAAAGCTCGGTCGGATCGAATATGTTAAAATCATCCTTGTCCCATACTATACCATCCGGTGAAGGAACTGTTGTAATGTTCACTGATGACAAGTTTCTTTGCTCACAATGTGATGATGGATGTGGCTTCAGTAGTATGTTGATCTTTTTGGATGTAGAGCTTTGTTGAAGATAGCGTCCATTAATAAGCATACTGAAAGTTAGTACTAAGCAAAGCCAGAAAAGAAAAAACAATATCCCAGAAATTACCCAGAGTTCAATCCAAGGCGATACCAGGTATGTCTTTTTTAGAAAGTGAAGAAAGTTCTTTATTTGCTGCTTGAATGGTGTTTTGGCTGGCATCGTTTCCGGCTCGCTTGGATCCAGAGAAAACTAATCAAAGTTCAAGAAATAGCCAGAAGCAGTTCGATCAATTGTTGGAATTGCATCGGGGTTAGTTGGAATGTTATTTTGCTCTTGACGAGGCATGTTGATGTAGACTTCTGTATTAGGTCTAATTGCAACCTGTGAATTATTCTGATGTTCATTTTGAATTTGAATGTCTGGTTCAAGTGGAACACGTTCCATAGTATTGTTCCTTAGTCCTTCATTCCTTACAGGTGGCTCTTCAAACGTGATTAGTCTTTCTGTTTGAACGTCTTGGACTGTAGCGAGAGGAGGGCGTCTTTTACTGTGGAGACCACGAGGCCTACTGCTTATTATTGGCCACATAGTGTGGTTTGATTAAGTTGATTGAGACAAATCTTTTCTCCTTTTTTCCAGCATGAGGCGGCAAAAGTACAGTTCTTGTTCCTTGTACTACAAGGACTGGTACAGGTGTTCTGTATGAAGGTCCAAATTCCTTTTTGTCCGCAATTTTCTCTCGGACCAGATCCCCGACTTTTGGGATCCAGACAGGTCATGCCGTGTCTGCCTTGACTTCCCCAGTGGAGGTCTGCTTTAGTCGGACATTGCTTTGTTTTGTCCTGGATTCATTTAGATCCTGTAAAACAGCCAAACGATCATGGATATCAAATGGTTTTTCCTCCGCTACTGTGCCTTCACAATCAAGATCAGGTACCCACATTCGTGTCCCAAAGAGGAGTCCATAAGGAGTGACACCCCCGAGAGAGTTTCTTGGCTGGTTGTTTAATGCCCGCTGTACCCCATAAAGGTGTTTGACCCAACTACCGAACTTGCCTAATACCCTAGCTGTTAAAGATTGCTTTAAGTCCCGGTTTTTCCTCTCCACAACTGAATTTCCCTCGGGATGGTACGGAGAGGAGTACAGCAATGCTACGCCAATTCCTTCCACGGCCTCTTTGTAAGCCCGAGAGCTAAATGCAGGGCCGCGGTCAGAATGTAACGTGCTAACTGCATATGTGCCGATAAATACTTGCAAATCTTTGATAACAGTTTAAGCATCAGCCGAGCGCTGAGGCCATACCCATAGGAATCTGGAGCATGAATCCCCTGCAACCATGATACATTTTTTAGCCCCATCAGATTGTAAGGGGCTGCAGTGGTCCAAGTACACACATGCAAGAGGTTTGTCTGATTTTAATATTGGTGTCTGCGCAGGTTTTGCTGCCGTGGAGCCTTTCATCTGCTGGCAGATGTCGCAATTCAAGACATAGTCCTTAGTTTGCTCAGTTAACCCTGGCCACCAATAGCGCTGTTTCAGTAATGAAATAGTCGATGTAACGCCTATGTGCGCAGAGCCCAAACCTTCATGTGCTGCTAGTATTAAACCTTGCCTACAATCCATATTTGGTATTACCCTATCCCCCACTCCAGGAATCTGAGCATATGGAATGTTACTTGCATCTAACTTGTAGGAGTATTTAAATTCAAATGTTTTAGGTACTGCTGTGCTGCCTTTGCATGAAGCAATGACAGCTACCATAATCTTACCATCTATTCTTGTTTTGGTACGAGTTAGTGCAGCTAAGGAAGCCGTGTGAACAGCTCCCTTTGCGGCTTCATCAGCCAATGAATTCCCTTCAACGTGAACTTCATCACGTTGATGACTCAGTGTATGGATCACGTGAGTCCTTGGAAGCTCGTTTTTCAACTCTGCTACCTGTTCCCATAGCATTTTATGTTTAATTGTGCCACCTTTCGCATCTTTAAACCCGTTTTGCTCCCAATGGTATAAGCCTTCATTATATGACTGAACACAGTAAAATGAATCACACACGAATAGTGTGGGGAATTCGTGATCCGTATTTACAAGTGCCAGTATCTGCGCTTTTAACTCTGCCAGCTGTGCCGTGCAGTCTCCTAGAGATTGCGTTTTTGTGCAACTTGGATAGAACTTTCCATCTCGCATGCGACCTTTAACGATTGCACATGCCGAGCTGTATTGCTGCTTACTTCCTATGGCCGGTTGTGCAGATCCATCAGTGTAAATTATGTATTCATACTGATCTAGAGGCAATATTTCATTAGGTAGAGGATATTCTTGTTCGTATTACAGGAATACTTGTGTTTTTAAACTTGGATCAAATCTGTATTCAACGTCCGTTGCAGTAAGAGAATTAGCCCATTGTATCCATCCTGGATGTAAGGCTTTCACATTTGGAATGCTAGCCTTTATAACAGCCTCTAAAGCCGGTACCGGGGTTACCACAATAATGCATTTCCCCTGTGCCAGTGCTCTTTCTCTTGCTACAGCGGTCTGAACAGCTGTCAGGATTTTTTCTGTTGAGGTGAAATGCATTTCTGCATTTGTGTACAGGTGTGATTTGTATGTGATTGGTACTGTTTCTCCTTCATTGAAGTTTAAGTAAGTGTACCCACATTGACCCGCAATTATACGGATCACCAAGTGGCATACGTTTACGTGTGTTTGTAAGTGTTTGGTAGCAATCATGTCAAACAATATTAGTATGTTCTTGTGTCAAATTTCAAACCCCATAATGATGGTGCTTACCCTGGTCAAGTGCCTCTCTAAGTCGTCGTCCGTTGGACAAATATCATCCACATAGGACAACGCTTCTTCATAAAAATTTTTAAGTAACTCTGTTACTCTTCCTGAAAATACCCAGGGGCTATTCCTATACCCTTGGGGGAGTCAACAAAATTGTCGCTGTGACCCTAACGCTGAGAATGCGGTCAGATACCTGTTTTCAGGCGCTATATATTTGGCAAAAAAATCCATTTGAGATATCAAGTGTGGTTTTGTATTTTTTCTTCACAATGTTATTCATTAATGCGGCACTATGTGCATTTTGGACAGCAAATGTCTTTGTGCATGAGTTTAAATGTCTGTAATCTAAAACTAGATGATATGTATTGTCGGGTTCAGAGACGGGAAACAAAGGATTGTTCATTGGAGAGGTACATTTTTCAATGACTGGCTGGTATTCAAGTTGATCTAAGATCTCCCTGACCTGTTTTTAGGTCTCGCCTAGTGTTGCAGCACGCATGCGCTGCTCGCTCTGCGAGACATAATGTGAGAGAGGAAATTTCAGAGGGGGGCTTGAAGCCCCGCCCCTCATTTTCATTGGATGGCATCATCGTTTATGGTAAACGATTGCAAATTAGGCTTCTTTGTTACCGCCCTTTCTCCTTTTGGGATGGCCCATCCGGACTGGATCGTTTGCTTCACGGCTGTCGGGAAGCAATTTCTTATCTAAAGGAGGCGTGTTATATAAACAAGTTGTGACGAAAGGATCCAGTCCGGTTGGACCGTCCCAAAAGGAGACAGGTCGGTAACAAAGAAGCACTGTTTATATACAATTATATAAACGACAAGTGTGCACTTATGTGACCCGACAAGTATGTTGAGCTCAGGACAAATGTTACTGGTTTGTCTCTGTTCTGTTTTTGGGTGAGGGGAGAGTCAAGAATGGGCTGTACCTTTGTATCACAAAATTTTTGGAAAGGAAAGCAATGACGTCGTGCCTGACTTCAACACGGCCGCTGAGGTTAACGCTATTCTCTTCGCATATGTAGAGAACAAAACATTCAGCCAGAGGGGCAAGCACATCTCGGCGCATGCATGATCGCCTCCGTTCGTCCCCTCAGTATGTCCGTGCTGCCTGTTGTTCTACCATGCGTGCGCCGCCGCCCCAGTCCAGAGCACACCCCCGTGGCCCTGAATGTTGTGAGTCGAAATCCCGTTGTTTGTTCCTGGCCGCGGTGAACCAGCCTTAAAGGGGCTGCGACTCACCTGGACTCTGGGCTGAGGAGCAGACCTTGGAACAGAAAAGCCAGAGCTCAGCCTGCAGGGGAGGTAAGCGGCTATGGTCATAAACCGAAGACAGGAAGGTTGGGAGGGGCAACAACAGGGAGTGAGGGTATAACGGCAAGATGTTGAGGAGGGGCAGAGAAGTCGCGAGCAAACAACAGGGGGTGGAGGTGCAAGAAAGAAGCAACCATGGGCATTAGGCCAAGTGAGTCGAGACAGCATTTCATCCAGACGAGGAGACATAAGGGGCAGAGCCGGGTGGGACTGAGCCAATGGCCTGATTGTCAGGTGGCAACAGTAGGAGGGAAAAACTGAAGACATACGCTCTGGAGCGCACAGTGAGGCAAAGGAGAAAGCAATAGGCTGGAGGTGTTAATAATAATGGGCGAAGGAGAAGTAACAATTTGGGGGAACAAGAGTCGGTAACCACGGGGAAAGGATGCCAAAATAGAGAAGAGGGTCTATGAGGAAAGTCTGGAGCAACATCAGTGATCACTAAAACGATGTGGGCCAGGGGCAGAGTGTTCTAACAGCTACGGGTGTAGAAAAGGAGGGTGAAAGTATAACCAGATGCAGCAGTCTTGAGAGTAGTATAAATAAATGGATAACAAAAATTAAAACTAAAGTATAGAGGCAAGGGCAAAAGGAGCGCATGATGCCATGAAATATGGGAAGGAGCACAGAACAAGGTATTTAGGGGGGCAGTAGTGGGGTTGGTAGGGCAATCTGAACTATAGTTGTAGTACCTAGATAGGCATAGGTCATGGGAGTGGTTAGGGCACTTGTTTCAGTAAGCATTCATATAGCTTGAGGCACGACAACACATGGGGTCTGTAGGATGGGTGTGCAGATGAGATGTAAGTTGTTCGGAATTAGGTGGATGGTTTGATATAATTGTTAGATTGATAATAACAGTTAAATGCAACAGCCGTTAGAAGGAAGTGGCCACTGGCAGCATACAGAACTGAGTGGTTTGGGGCATCAGTTGTTGGGCTGATGTCAATATAGTTTGAATCCAGGTGCAGGAAGCTCGTTATCCGAGGTGCGATTGGTGCAGTATGATGTGCTAAATGGAAGCCATAGACTTATGCTGTTGTTGGGTTCGTGCGACAGCAGCCATCGTTTGCTTAGGAAGTAGTGGTCATTGGGCTGCAGTGGGTGTTGATGTGTAGCAGTTGTTGTGCTCTGGCGGACAGTGTGAATAGCTGCCACTGCACTGATATGGGTGAAAATAAAGTGTGAATGAGGGTAACCATCATGGGTCTGGGAAAGGAGGTTATTGGTGTAATCTGTAGGTGTCAACTCAGCTATTGGGTTGTGTAGCGTTCCCCTGCTTGAATTGAGGGCCAAGACAAGTTGGTGCAGATATATAGTAGTCATTGCCATCATTAGGTAGTCATCAGTTACGTTATCATCTATACTTTTTCTAAAGGTCTCTGATCTTCGCTGCCCTTCTTCCCCCAATACTGGCGCTTTTATATATTTATTTATTTTTCCTACTATTTGAGTTGCACCAACTCTACCATACAGGTAGACCCTAGTCCCAGAAAGATAAGGGGCCATGCTGATCAGTTTTGGGCTTGTTTGTTCATTTAATTTATTGGCTATTCTTCCATAGTTAAGTCCGGTGAAAAGGGTTGTAGCGGTTTGCTTAAGCTTATCTTTGTTTTCTGGCATCTTTGTTTGCGGTGTCTGTGCCAGACTAAGGCTGCAACCTGGTGGGGGGTCTGGATGCTTTGTATGGTGCGCGTTAGGGGTGCTGGTGGGGGGGGTCTGGAAAGTGAGGCAGGGCTGGGGAGTCCGGAGTCTGCCCTCCTCTACCTGATTCCACGTTGCCTGTTTGGTGTGCAGTTGAGGGCTCGCTCATACTTTTTGATTTGTCTTGCTGAGTACATGGTGCGGACTTGGCTCCAATCCACGCCTTAACACGCCTTTCTTGACGGCCTTGGGGAACTGTGCAGAATAAGGCACTGCTCTCGTGAAGCAACTGCTCTGGCTAAGTCCTTCCAAAGCCCTCTGTTCTCAGTGAGCCATGACCTGGTGTTTCTCAGTGAAATGGGAATTAATTTCTTCTGTCAGCCTACCATGAGGCATGGCAGCTAGAAGCTAGCGTTCAGAGAACGGAGGGGCTGGGGTAAGAATCTGTGTACTAGGATCAGAAAATCCTCGCCTTTTGTATTGGTTGTTGTCTGGTTTTTGAAACCTTCCGAGTGTGTGTTTATCAGTAATCATTGGGCTTACGTGGAACCTTGCAGAGGACGGTGTCTCGTCCCCTCGCGTTCTGGTAGCATTGTTGTCTGCTGTCCAGCTTTACTCCGCGTCTGATGTTTAGGGCTGGATTGCTCTTTCTGTATGAATATAAGGTGTTAACTGTGATGGTCACTAATAGGAGCAGCACGCAAGGGGGTAGTTGAGCCGTCCAAGCTACTGCTGCAAACAATGAGGAGTTCATCATAGAACTGGGAGAAAGTGTGCAAGAACCCTGTTAGGGCTGCAAAGGCAAGGAACGAGCATTGTCTGCCATGTGCCTGGATTACTAAATTTGAAAAATGTTTAGTGACCTTCACTGTGTGTCCTCTGCACTCTTAGTTCGAGAACAAGCTTGCATATGTTTTACACCAGAACAATAGTTACTTGATTATATATGTTGGTACACAGCCCCACAAAACGAAATGCTGTTAACTTTAATAGGCTGTGATGCTGCATTTAGGATCATCAAAATCGTCTCATCTATAACTTTGAGTGGTCCGTTTCCTCGCTATATGCTGATACACACAGCACATGCTGGCCCTTTGTTTACCCGTGTATTTCACATTGATTTCAAGACTCTTCTGATTGGCTCTTGTGTTATTATTTAGGTGGCCTTACCTCATGTCTCAGTTTCGCTCCGGTTACCTTTAATATTTATAGTCGTAACTTGTTCGTTATATAATGCTTAACGTTACCTACCTTCACGATACTCAAGTCACCTGACCTCAAAGATTGAAGGGCTGAAGTTGATGAGATCAGTTACCTGTGCTCCAAGGTAGCATACTTGCATGTGCTGTTCTGTGTGTTTTGTCAGGGCTCCTCCGATTACCTGTTTTCAGCTGTGATTTCCAGGTTGGGCGACATCCTTTGGAGACTGCCTCATTTGTTGTGATTTTATGGGCCCCCCTGGGTACTTTTGTGCTGCCCAGTTTCTTCTTTTACACTAGAGATATCTACATATGCCAGAGTGACTTCAAGAGATCTGGTTTCTCTATGCTGATCTAGAACGTTTATGTGTTGAAGGTGCTGATGCACCTTTTTAGGTCTGGCTTAGACACAGCTTTGTCTGTTGCCAGCCTCGCTTAAAAAAAGAAAATTAAAATATATATACAGGGGCTTTGGGTCACATTTTACCTCCGTACATTGCATATTAAATGGGGAAATGAGTTAGTTAGCTTCAACCATTGGTTCTCCTACACTGTGGGTAATGGCATTTGCATGCTCACCTGTGCACGTCTTTCTGAATAGAAGCGTGCTGATGGGTCAATGCCATTTTTATATCACTTTCTATCTGTCATCATTTTGTTAGGTATCCTTGTGTGTTTTAACTATATTTTCAGTGTAAACTACATCGGTTCACGTTTTTATCAGTACGCAACAAATGACTTGATCAGGGATGGGATTTTGTTTCTGCCCTCCTTTAAGTACTCAAGATTGACTTTTGAACTGAGGAAGAACCCCCTACTGTTGCCTAGATGTCAAGACAAAGAGTTAGATTGCCTAACTTGCTGAGAACTTTCCGTTGGGGCAGGTCCTCAGCTCTCCGAAGGGAAAGATTTTTTTAACCCTTGAGGACCTCTGAGAGGAGGGAGCTTACAAAGAAAGTAGTCTGGCCAACTGGGCTTTATTCAGAGAGTGTCACTGCCATGGGAGTGGACATTTTAGTGTAGTGAAAAGGTGAATACATTAACTCCGCCCCCCCTTGTTTCAACCTTAGAAAAATGTAAATATACTACCAAAAATGATGCAGTGACTCTTTATCAGTTATCTGTCCCATTGAAATAACAAGCTCTGTGGGATCACCGCGGATCCTGTGCAATTAACCAGATATTTATGCTGATGAAAGCGAAATTGTCGCAGTAAAATGAGAAATAGCTTGTGGAATTAGGTACAGAATTATTGATTCCACCAGTAATTCCTAGTTTTTTAAGGCTACACCTAATAAGACATGACAATTCTGCCTCAAGGTATAACTGATACCCCGTCTATAGGTATATTGGTATATTTGCTGATGTGTTGTAAAAGAATATGGAATTTCGAGAAGGAATGTACTACAGTACAAATGCAATGCAATAGATTTCACAATTACAACAAAGAGAACTATTGCCATTTTGCATTACACCATTTGATTAATGCTTCACAAAGGAAAAAACAATAACATTTACAATGCCAATAGCTCAAAACAATGTAATTGCGAGACCTATTGCATTGTAAATGCTTGTTTAGCTTCTTGCTTTACTGGGTATTGCCTCTGAACATTAGGTGAAACTTTTAACAGGATCACGTGGTCCTCATCCCACCCAGCGTGATTTTTGTACAATGCTGGAGCTTGGGCTTCTGCCGATTCCCGTGCATATATATGTTTAAGGTGAATGGGAACATGGTCGGAAATTGCAGGAAAAATTATACTTTCTCCCCTGAGGCACCCCCTTACGAATGCTGGCAGCCAATCTTGTTCGGCTAACAGGATGTCATAACCAGATGATAAGTTCTTCCAAAAGAGACCGTTTACTTTCCTGGGCTTGTCCCCCTCCATCCGGAGTGTTATTTCATGTAACTTATGTGGGACGCTCACCCTTTTATCTGGTGTTTCCACCGTGATGTAATCATTCACGTCCGCTGTCACCAGAAATTTCTTCAGGTTCTGACGAGCTATTGTTACTTCTGCCGCACTGTCTAGCATGGTCAGAGCCCATTCCATGTTCAGAAGTTGTGTCCTCAGAATTCTGGGCATGTCTGTTTTTCAGACCAGCAACTTTCTTTTTCTTGATTTTGGCTTATCTTCTTTTTTGGAAGTAAAGACTTGAGTGCGCTGCTTGTCTCTGGACTGTGTGCTCTCCTCTTTGTGTTCTGACCGTCCTTCTCTCTCGAAGTTTTTCTTCGAGTCCTGAAAGGAACGAGAGGAACTTGTATCAGTATCCTGATACCTGTCAGGTTTCCTAATATTATCCCTATTCCTAGAGTTTTACCTCTTTTCAGAGGGCTCCTGTGGAGGAGACCTACCTCGGGACTGAGATCTGTTGTCTTTAAACTTTTGTTCTTTTTTATTATCCCACTTCTTTTTAGAAGAAGTCAGTGTCTGCTTAGAAGTGTCCTTTTCGGGACTGCCCATTAGTTGAGGTTTTAAAGCTTTTTCCCCCAAAACTATCCCTGCCTAATTCTGCGTTTGCAGTTTCTATTATTTTGGGTAGTTTGTGTGGTTAATCCAAAGGATCGAACTCCCTTAGGCGTTGGCGGATTGCCACTGATGCTGCTTCCACTTTAATGTTAGCTAGTATTATGGCTGATACCCGGTCGTAGTTATTTAATAACTTCATCCCTAGGTTCAGAACAGGCTCTGCTCATACTCATTTTGTATGTATTAATACATCTGGTATCACTGCTAATGAAGGAATACCATGAGTTCTGGTATATATGGCAGCAAAGACTGTACCCCAAGAGGTGCAATCCTCAAACAGTGGTGTATTTCTCATGGGCAAGCAGATTGTTAACATTCTGTGTTTTTCAAATGGTGTGGTATTTGGGAATACTGCTGCTAACTGGGTTATTTTCTGAGCTACCCAGAAAGGAATGTGTTCACTTTTTGTGGGCAATTTACCCATTACCGCATGTAATGTTTGAGGAGTAATTTTAGTAGCTGTGCTCTGTGTAGGAGCTGCATTTGGTGTAATTACTGTTGGTTGGACCGCAAGTGTCCTCATGACAAATTGTGTCATGTTTCTGTAACGTTTTATCAACTCTTTGTGTTGAAAAAGCAATTCATTATTTGGCATTGTGTCAATGTCAGGATGTGGTGCATAAGTCGCTAATATCGGCCATGTTACTCCTGGTCTTCCTAATGGACCGAGTCTTGCTCTTCTTCTTGAGTGGGGTAGGGTGCCATTAAACCAGGAAATATGTTCCTGATAGGTAAGCAGAATTGCAGTCTCCTTAAACGGAGTGTAGACCGCTGGGACTTCTTCGTGTATATTATAATGAAAAGTTTTTGTTATAGCATTTACTGCTGGGAATATAACTTCTGTTTGGAAATCTTCGTGTGCCTCTATCACGAATATTACCATACCTCCTCTGGCTAGTAACCCATGTTTGACGAGTTTAAGTGTGATTGTGTGCCTTACACCAGCTACAATATGTATTGCATTGGCATCTTCCTTATCTGACTGATGTCAGCGGGTCTAATTCTCTGTTTTCTGTAGTCATTGTGTTAAGATCATGGAATAACTGTCCGAAGAAATTAAGATTAGGTGTTTTGCACAATTTTGGGAAAAATGTCCTTCAAGCTTGATTAACCAACAGCCAATAAATAGGTTATCTTGCCTACTCAGCTGTGGCGGAGTTTGTGCCCACCCACACCGGACGTCTCTGGTTTTTGTGAGTAGGGGTCTCTGAGAATAAGCACGACTGAACTACTCAGATTCTACTGGTAAATAAGTACCAAACCAATGTTGGTGGTGCCATGTAGTTTAGTTCCTATAGTACCCCTGCAGGACCTGAGCTTTTGGATAACATACACTGTGGGCCTGGTGGCAGACTGATTCTGAGCACCCCCACTGCATATGTTAGACTGTTTGCATTAGCTAGCTCACAGTGTCACTAGAATCTCCATGTTATCAGAGAGATTAGTTTTTGGCAACCTCAGAACACGACAACCCTGATTCCTCAGTCTTGTGGAAACAATGTACTACTTTTCGCTCAGTCACTCGTGCTTGCTCATTTGGTCTCAGATAGTTACACAGAGGAAACAGTCGAGCGTGTTTACAATAAGAATTTATTGCAGTTGTTATTCTAGTGTAAAATATATATGCTGCGACAACTGTTAAACAGTAGCAGAGATATATGATCAGCAGTACAGTGAATAAAAAGGAATAGTACAGTTCTACCATTTTGCAATAGCCATGAACATATACATGAATATAAACTGCATTTATAAAATAAATCGCATACTTCTACGCTGCCTGTCTAGATGTACCTAAGTGTACCTAGCATGTGAGTAAGTGTGAAAGAGCCAAGATTCCCGCTAGGATTTAGTCGAACCCTATTACCTTAGTAAAGAGAGAGAGTGTGACCTTGTCCTGGTCTCGAGTTGGACACCCCGCAAGGGATGGTTAGACCACTGTCAGCTGAAGTGACTGCATGCAGGAGTCTCAGCGTCTCTGGTCAGTGTGACGGCCTGGAAGTCTTCGTTCCCTCTAACTACTGATAGCAAGAGATGCTGTATTTATACAGAAAAGTATATAGAGTCCTTTTGTCCCTTGTTCTTGTGTTAGCCATTGTTGGGTATGAGGATAACATATGAAATTAACCTTGTGCGTAGATAGTAGGAAGGTGGTGTATAGCCCCTGCCTGGTTTCCAAGTAGCCTTATGAATTAGTCATTCGTGCAGTGTCAGTCTAAGGATGAAATCATAGAACACTATTGTTCGTGAAAAACCCTCCATCTGCACCCAGGCCTAGAACTAAGTAAAAGGTTCAGTCCATAAAGGGCGTTCAATCCTTATAAGGCGTTTTGTCCTGAAAAGGCTTGTTAGTGTGTAATGTAGGGGAGGTGATGTAGGTGAAAGGGTATGATGTTCCCTGGGCCTATATTAGGGTACCTATTTGAAACATAACCCTTCGAACACCAGATTGTCCTGAAGAGTAAGGCATACCCAGTGAAACAAAGGGTCAGAAACATACCAGTATCTGCCCGTGCTGAAGTTAAGACAATTCAAGAGAATTGGTGCAAGGACGGTATAATCGAACCAATCAATGCATCTGAGTGGTTGTCACCCATGGTTATTGCGAAGAAAAGGAATGGAAAGATCCATTTGTGCATAGACCTTCGTGATTTAAACCACCATGTAGTAGCTGATTGCCAACCCCTGCCTCTGATTAATGAAATGGTGATGAAGTTAGGTCAAGCAAAGATCTTTACTACACTAGACTTCAGTGCGGCTTACCATCAAATACAATTACAAGATGAGTCAAAGAAATATACAGCATTCATCACCCCAGAAGGTGCATATCAATTCTGCAGGTTACCTTTTGGGTTGTATTCAGCATCAGCTGTATTCCATCGCACGATGAATCAGTTGTTCAGCGGCATGGAAGGAGTTAGATCATTCTAGGACGATGTACTGATTTACAGCAAGACGGAAGAAGAACACCTAGTCGTTTTGAGGAAGGTTCTTCAAAGGATTCAGGACAGCGGTCTCACATTGCAAAAGGACAAGTGCAAATTCCTAAAAGGAACTGTAGAGTACTTAGGTCACCTCATCGATGAAAATGGAGTATGACCCAAACCGTCCTTGATATCTGCTATTTCCTGTTCACCGAATCCCAAAAATAAGGAAGAACTTACATCTTTCTTAGGCATTTGTGAGTTTCACTCCAAATTCATACAACATTACGCAGCCAAGGTCTAACCACTTTGAAAAATTATATAGAAGGATGCAGGATTAATTTGGGATGAAAGATGTGAACAGAGTATAAAGACCATAATGAAGGAACTTGAGCAAGCACCATCACTCCAGTCATTTGACGAGAAGTTGCAAAGCACTGTAACCACAGATGCAAGCCAGATCGGGTTGGGGGCGTTGCTCTGCCAAAGGACTGAGAAAGGGGAGAAAATCATCGCATTCGCATCCCGGAAGTTAAGGGACCCAGAGATAAAGTACTCAGTAATTGAGCACAAATTATTGGCTTGTGTTTGGGCTGTTACAAAGTTTAAAAGTTTTTTGTGGGGCAAGGAATTCACTATCCGCACTGATCACAAACCATGGTCAGCATACTTGAAGGAAAGGGTTCCAGCTGACCTTCGCAAAGAATTGCGAAGTTGGCATGCAAATTGCAGGAGTACCAAGTTAGGATGGAATACATTCCAGGCCGAGTGAATGTGTCGGCAGATTATTTGTCACGTGCCCCCTGTAAGGATGAATCTGAGTTTGATGAGGAAGATGATTTACTTGGTGCATGCTTGTTTGGAAGTCACGAATCCAATAGTACCATTACTAAGTCAGAATGGTTAGAAGCGATAAAAGATGACACAGTGTTGGAAGGAATTAAAAGATACGTGATCAAAGGTTGGCCACGTGAAAGGGCACTTGACGAGGCACTCAGACCCTACTAGAAAATTAAGGAAGATATTGGTGTTGTTGAAGATGTCATTCTCTGGGGTGAGACTTTGATAGCACCAGTATCCATGAGGAGCAGGTTGGTGACTTTAGCCCACAAAGGACATGTAGGGATGACAGGCACCAAACAGAGATTGAGGGAAAGGTACTGGTGGCCCTCCATGGATCGTGACGTTGATGTATTTGTCACTCACTGTTCAGTTTGTGCTGAAGTTGACAAAACCATGACAACATACCATTGCCCCATGACCTCTGTTGAACTACCAGAGGGTCCAATTATCAAAGTCGGCATCGACTTCATTGGACCAATGAATGCTTTGAATCTAGAGATACGCTACCCCATAGTGTTAATTGATTACTCCAGCAAGTGGGTGGAAGTCAAATTTGTGTGTCAACCCACCACACGTGAAGTAATTGACTTCTTGAAGGAATTGTTTTGCAGGGATGGTTTCCCTCATCAGCTCGTCACCGACAACATAGTACAGTTTGTATCCTTTGAGTTAGTCTTGTTCCTTATAAGAATGGCATAGAACATGTGAGGTGCTCTTTATAGCACCTGCAAAGCAATGGTCAGGTAGAACGGGCCAATCGCTTGATTAAAGAAGCTATCCAAATGGCCTTAAAATCACACATTCTAGTCGAGGCAGCACTACGCACTAGGTTGTGGTCGTACCGCCCCACCCCCCACAATACCATTAGTACAACCCAATTTGAACTAATCAGGGATAGAGCAGCGATTACATGTTTGCACCCACATTGGTCATTGGCTAAGAAAAAATGGGAAAACGAGAACCACAAAGAAAATGAGAGCAGGATGAGAAGTTTGGTGGACAAACGCCAGAAGCGCATGCACATTAATTACGATACAAGAAATGCAGTGAAAGAGATGTCTGTGAAGGCAGGTGATGTGGTGAGAGTGAAGTATCCTAGGAAAGGAGCTAACATGAGCAAGTACAGTGAACCTAGGCGTGTGGTCAAAACTAAGGGCACTGCCGTCCTCCTCGACAATGGCCAGTGGTGGACTGGTTCAAAAGTTGCTAGAAGCAGTATTCCCAAGCCTGTGAGCAGGCCTACGAATTGCAGAACGATGTTCTGGCATCCCCAGCAAAGGCATGCATAGGTGAAGTGTGTGGGGCTAGCACAGATTCTGCGTTTGTTGGCAATCTCTCCAATGTGTCTCCTCCTGGGCTGGCTACTGGTCCTGTTGATACGGTTCGGTACAGGAGAACTATTGTTCCGCCCATAAGATTTAAGGATTATGCAATGTACTAGTTCACCTTTAAGAAAAGTAAAAGTATTTCCTCTGCTTGTTTAGAAACTGTGTAATTCCATTGTTGTCGTAAAAAAATGGGAGATGTAAAATGCTGTCCTGATTAACCCTTGCCTGTGTCCCTTCCCCTCTCCCATCCTACCTATTGTATCTGTGCGCGTGGTTCCCGGCACGCGATTAGAACGTTCGTGCTGGAGGGAGCCGTTCGTTAACGGCATCCTGTGGTACAGAACAATAAAGAAGGTTGCATCACTAACCTCCGCCTGTCGCCTCATTACCACACACTCCACTGCTATGGAGATATTGGGAAGAGCACATTTTGACACACCGGCTCCATGTACCCCTCCTTTGGACTGAGTTTGTTGGGCCCAATCTCTAGCAGGCCTGACTGTCATCAAGTAGCTGCAAGGCT
Source organism: Triturus cristatus (assembly GCF_964204655.1). Taxonomy (NCBI): domain Eukaryota; kingdom Metazoa; phylum Chordata; class Amphibia; order Caudata; family Salamandridae; genus Triturus; species Triturus cristatus. The sequence continues at coordinate 502,071,793 of NC_140588.1, read as the reverse complement.
GCGTGTTTCGGGGGGGGTGTCAGACATGCATGGAGAAACCTGACAGGCCACGGAGGGTGCCACGGAGGGTGACCCACGCGCCTGTCGGCAGGCGGCAGCAAGTATCCCGGTTTCCCTCTCGCCCTCTGCCAGGTCCATTCCATTTGCTTCAGCATAATGACAGTCGGAAAAAACATGAAGGGAACCCACCAGACCAAACTGGATAAAGTTGCACTTCCTAAAGGGTCGGAGGCTCAGGAAGGCTCCCAGGAACACATGTCCTCCATGACCCATCAAGCATCCGGAGGAAACACTCTATACCTCCATGATATTATGGCGGCCATACAAGGGGTCCACACTACACTGGAGGTGCGCATAGACACTGTCACAATAGAGGTCTCACTGATGCAAGCTGACCTTCGTAATATGGGGAATATGGGGGCAGGAGTCAAAGAAATGGAGGACTCAGCGGCGACTTTGCTTCGAGACACTAAGGCCCTTAAGGTCCATATCGATGAGCTGCAGGCAGCCAATACAAACCTAGAAGCGAGACTTGAGGACTACGAGAGCAATTCAAGGTACAACAACGTCCGCATTCTGGGGGTCCTGGAGTGGGTGGAAGCATCAGCCACAGATTTATTTGAAGAAGAAGTCTTTCTAAAGCACATCCAGCCCCGGGGTCTCTCTAAGTTCTTCTCGGTGGAAAGGGACCACCGAGTGCCTGGCGTTTGACTCCGTCCGGGTGCCCGCCAAGGCCCATTTTTGCCCATCTCTAACTTCCGAGACCAAGATCACTCACCAGGCGCCAAGCCACTGCTTTTAGACTCGTACATTCAATTAACTTGAAGTTCTTAGCACTAGCACTTTACCTTTAAAAATTTGTCATTTGATTATTGTGTCGGGCTGTGCTTAAAGCTCTGAGGGGGGAAGTTGTGTTTTACTATTTTGCGCGCACACTCTTGAGCAGCTTTGGTGCCGGGTCAGCGGTCTAGTTACTGAACCCCTGCTCTCTTTTCCGGCTTCTTAAACGCCAGATGACGCGACCGCACAACGGAAGCACGCAGCGAGCGCGCCACTGGCGCGCAAAAGGCAAGCCCGTCTGCGCACGGCTGTGCCCAGGGGCCAGACTCCCTGCATTAGCTCCCCAAAATATTCTTCACTACACTGCTGAGCAGCTGAGACAGCTAAATGGAACTTTAGGAGGGAATTGTCCCCATTCCATCTCCCTCGGTGAGTCTGCCTTCGGCTGTTCCCATTGTCCGTTCCAGTTCTTGCCTCCTCTTCTCACCCACCCCTCCCGCTCAGAAAGTATACAATATGCTGCTATTAAATTGCAGGTCTCTGCCCCAGCACACAGCGGAGATCTCTCTGCTCATAAAAGATTATGTTGTTTCTCACAAAATCTTGGCTTAATATAGCCTCAGAGCCGGATATGGTTCAAGGTATCCCCCCAGGATATTTGATTCAGAGACTGGATAGATCGACAGGCGAGGGCGGTGGTATCACTATCATTTATAAACATAACCTTACTTGCCGCTTGTTTGGCAGTTTGGTACAAGACTGTGAGAATCCCCACTTTTCAATCGGGTTCACTCCCACTCTTTCCCTCTCAGGTATTCTTATCTACCGTCCGCCCGGACCTAAAGGCCCATTCTGCAAATCACTATTGGAAGCAGCTGCAAATCTTGCCAGTACTGTGGCAAATCTTACTCTGCTAGGAGATTTTAATCTACATTTCGATGACCCCACCTCCCTAGCTGCAACCGAACTGTCTCAGGATCTTGCTGCATATCAGCTCTCTCAGAAGGTCCTGTCCGCGACTCATGTTAAAGGACACCTCCTTGACCCTATATATTCCAATCTGGAGGAAATATCTGGGAAAGAGCCCATCCCCCTACCCTGGTCGGACCACTATTTGATTCCATTTTCATGGAACCCTGTAAATATGACTCTCTATACTCGACCTACGCAAGTTTTGTCCCGTCTTTGGACTAAACTCCCTGTAGACAAGTGGGTCTGGGAACTGGAAAGGTCAAAGCCAACCCTGAATATCAATCTGGCTTGGCCAATAAAAGCTTCAACAGCTGGATAGGGGGTGCCCTCGACCGGGTCCTTCCGAAAAAGCTGGTTCAGATGAAAGGAGGGCCCAATAAGACGACCTGGTATTCCCCCAAACCTTGGGAGTTAAAACAGAATTGTAAAAAAATTCGTAAGAAGATGGGGGAAAGATTTTTCCCCTAGCAAGAAACTGGATTATAGAGAGGCAGTTAGAACCTATAAAGCAGAAATTAAAAGGGCTCAGGCCTCGTATTATGAGGAGAGGATCTCCCTGGCCTTCAACTCTCCACGGGAAACCTTTCGCATTGCAAAAAAACTACTCTAAGCCCCCCTCCCTCCAGACACTCTGGATGTGTCAGGCCCTCGATGCAATGAACACGCAGACTATTTTCATCATAAAATCCAGTTCATATACTCCTCCTTCCCCTCGGTTGATAATCACCTTAACCTCCATCAGGAGGATAGTGGTCTGCCGGATCGGGGACACTCCTTGGAGGTCTTCTCCCCTATTAACCAGGAAACTTTCCAGGCTATTTTAACACTGGTCAAGAGTGGATCGCCATGTGATCCGGATCCTCCCAATATTCTGAAGCAGGTAGCCAATATAGTTGCTCCAACCATTATTGACATGATTAATGCCTCGCTCTCCAGGGGTATAGTCCCTCACCAGTGGAAATGGGCTATGGTAAAATCTCTCCTGAAGAAACCTAATCTGGATCCGGACTCCTAGAGCAACTTCCGTCCTATCTCGCTTCTTCCAGGAATTAGCAAGATCGCGGAGAAATATGTTAACCTCACACTCTCTACTTACCTGGAATCTCATAAACTCCTCCATCCCTCTCAAACTGGCTTTCGACCGCACCAAGGTACAGAAACTGCGTTACTATCAGTAGTCGAGGAATCCAGAAAGATCCTTGATGCAGGAGGATCCTCTGCTGTGATCCTATAGATTTGAGCGCAGCATTCGATACGGTTAACCATCAAGTCTTGGTTCACCGACTTAGAGGTCTGGGGGTAACCGGTACAGCCCTGTTGTGGCTGCAGTCCTTCTTGGAGGAAAGATCTTTCCAGGTGTTTGAGGGTGAGGCTACCTCAAAAGTTCTGCCTCTTCATTGTGGAGTTCCTCAGGGATCGACCCTGAGCCCCACGCTTTTTAATTCTTACATGGCTCCGCTGGCGGATATTGTGCTTCCCTTTGGGGTTCACATAGTTACCTATGCTGATGATACTCAGTTGGCTGTGGCTCTGAATCATCCCAACCAGGTGTCCATGGGCCCTTGCCTCAAGGAAGTCGCCAATTGGATGAACCTGTCGCATCTGAAACTGAATGGCGACAAGACTGAACTCATGGTTCTTGGAGATCACATTAATTTCAAAGCAAGCACTATGTGGCCAATTTGCATGGGCCCGCCCTCCGCCCCAAAGACAGAGATAAAAAGTCTGGGAGTCTGGCTGGACCAGGACCTCAGTTTCAAAGTTCAGGCCAGGAAGGTTGCAGCCTCTTGTTACGGCATCCTTAGGATGCTCCGTAAAGTGCTCCCTCTTCTTCCCTTCCGGGCTAGAAAACTGAGGATTCAGGCACTTGTCTTGTCTTGTTTTGTCTCGGATCGACTATGGAAACGCCTTCTATTTAGGTGTGTCTAGCTCGGTAATTGTGAAACTTCAGACAGTGCAGAACTGTGCAGTAAGAATGCTCATGGGAATCCCATCTAGTCATTGGCTTCCTATTCAGGAGAGAATCTGCTTCAAGGCCCTGTGCATTGCTCAGAGGTCGCTTGGAGGGAAAGGTCCTGCAATGAATCTCTTCTTGGTCCAGCCCTAGCGGGCCAATAGGCAACTGCGTTCAGACGACCTTTCTCTAGCAGTTGTTCCCAGGATCAAAAAGGCCAGAAGTGGCGGCGGCTTTTTTCCTATAATGCCGCCAGACTGTGGAACTCGCTCCCTCTGCCCTTGCGGAAGGAACCCAATCATCTGGCCTTCCGCAAACAGCTAAAGACGTAGCTTTTCCCCTAAGAGTTCCCTTCTACATCTGTGAACTGTCTCAGCGCTGGGATGCCTTCGGGTAGCTATGCGCTTTAGAAGTGCTATTTAATTCATTCATTCAAGATGTGGTGCTGTAGACAGCCCGCACTGCTCCACCAGTGTTTTACGATAATGCGAATATTGCCTTTTTCCCAGACCTTACCCTGAAGGTACAGAGACAGAGATGTAGCTTTCTGGAAGTTAAGAAGGGAGTGAAATACTCAATGCTCTTCCCAGCAAGGTTGTGAATTGAGTTTGAGGGTAAGGCATGGTTTTTCACTACGCAGGAGGAAGCATATGAATGGCTTGAGGGATGGCAGACAGTTGGCGACCCTAACCCCAGGGCACGCCATGAGAGGCGAATGAGAAGATCAACGGCGTCTGGTGGGCCCTCCACAGAAGGTAATACACAGATGGAGGACTTGTCAGTTTGTCAACAGGAGAACTAACGGCTGAGACCTGTGGAAGATACATTGGGAGATATCCTTTTTTTTCGAAGAACCTGCAAAATAGATATGATGCTGTAATAGCCTCTAAGAGAGGCCCTAGGGCCTGAACGGTGGGGTGGGAGTCCATACTATATTTGGATTCACATTGTCCCTGTTTGCTCAGAGTGGTTGCGGCCTTGAAACCGCATTAAAGTCCTACCTGGTCCAGTGGTAGAAATGTTCTGTCACTGTGGTGAAGGGTGGCGGGTTACGATGGAGGTTCACGGTCTCCTGAGTCCTCTATGTTGGGATGGGATAAGAGGTGCTCTGCTGAAATAGGGGGCGGGAAGTTCTGGGTCGGTCAGGCAGGGATGCAGGGAGGAGGGTTTGTTCTAAGGGAGGTGGGCGTAAGAGGGTTGAGGATACTTTATTGTGTTAATCTGTTTTTTCCGATTATGTGCTATGACACAAGGCAGACAGTTGTCATTCACCACTTTACTCCACTAACCATGGTCAATGATGCTTGGACGACTTCAGCCTGCTAAGCTGGGAGATTCAGCCAACCCAAACCCGGGGGGCCAGGGTACATACCCATATGATCACTAGGTCAGGAAAGTCCATCCCTGAAATTTGACCAACGTCATGGAATGCAAACGGACTGGGGGATAAGATCAAACGTGGAATAATGCTCCAATATATTAAAGGGCATTTCCCTGACATTATCCTATTGCAGGAAACCCACCTTATGGGTAACACTTTTAGAGCCCTAGACCGTTGGGGATACAAAATGGTGGTACATGCAGGTTACACATCTGGATCCAGGACCACGGGGATACTCCTCATGAAACGGTTTCCCCTCACTATTGGCAAGATATGGTAGGACAAACTAGGCAGATACATGGCCCTCTCCGGTACATGGGAGGGGAAACAATCAATATCCTGTCGATATATGTCCCACCGACTCTGCATGGCGCAACCTTGCCTGACTTGGCAGCCCTTATGCTTGGATTTCCGATGGGGAGGCTCTTGTTGGGAGGAGATTTCAATATGGCATTGTGTGACAATAGGGACTGTCTGCCACCAAGGCAGCCACTCCCCTCACAGACCCGGTTGGCAGAATTCCTTTCGGCGTTGGGCCTGATTGACATTTGGAGAACCCCCAATCCTAACACACAGGGATATACTTTTCATTCCGGGGTACACGGAAGTCTCTCACAAATTGACTTTCTGATATCATTGGCACCACAACTTTCACATTTTAGTGAAGTGCAGCACTTGGCGAGAGGGATCTCTGATCATTCCCCAATATGGGCACGATATAACGTAGGCATTCCATGCTCAATAGAAATATCGCCATAAACCTCTGGTTTACTAAGGTCCCGGAGATCAAAAAGGGACTTTTTAAAACCACAGACCACTACTTTAGGGAAAATGAACAAACTGTTACTTTGTCTGCAACATTTTGGGAGGACTATAAAACAGTCTTCAGGGGGCAAGCCCTCTCTTTAATAGTGGGACACAGGCGAGACAAAAGTGTAACGTTAGAGGCGCTGGAGCAAGATATTTTAAACTTAGAGGCTCAACTAGTGGGAGGTGACAATGAAGATGGACGACACACCTTAAGCCTCAAACAACAGGAATACAGTGGCCAGGTGATGAAATCGGCCAGAGCCACGAACAGGGCCGCACAGCACCGGATGTATGAGATAGGGGACAAAGCAGGGAAACTGCTTGATAAGCGAGAGAGGGCAAATCTGTGGGTTGTGACTATATACTCCGATAGCGGGGAGTATCTCCGGGATCCTCAAGCAATTGCTGACACATTTGCTACCTATTATACACGTATTTATTCCGCAGAGAGTGCGACCACTGAACATGACTCCCTTGAGCTCCTGTCTCTTGTACCTGGAGCCGTACAGCTACGAGATAGCAAACATACAGAAGATGAAGTGACACAAGAAATTAGAGCCAACAAGTCAGGTAGGGCATTGGGATCCAATAGTCTGCCAATAGAGCTATATAAACGCACAGCATGACATCTATTGAAGATGTTCGAAGAGAGCAGGCTTGCCAGAGATTAGAGGATTGCATCAATAGTTGTTATATACAAAGAGAAAAGAGCGGTGGAGCAATATCCCTCTTACTGCCCTATCTCATTACTAAATGCTTAGGCTAAAATCCTTACCAAACTTTTAGCCCTCAGACTCATTGCGCTAATTTCTAGAAGGGTTCACCTGGACCAGTCTGGATTCATGCTGGGTTGCAACATGGCTCTTAATTTGGGACGTCTCCAAGGAGTCTTAGGACGCAAACAAAGAATCCAGGAGGATGTAGTAATTTTGTCCCTTTATGCACGCATGGCCTTTGACACTGTCAAGTGGCTATATCTCTTTGCTGTGTTTAAACATATGGGCTTTGGGCCACAATTCTTGGCCTGGCTTCGACTCCTCTACACCGAACAGTTGGCGCAGGTGGTGGTAAATGGAAGGGTGTACAGTGGCTAGCACTTTGACGAGGGAACAAGCAGTAGTGCCCCTTATCGCCCCTCATATTAGCTTTAATACTCGAACCCTTGGCAGCCTGGATCCGAGGAGACCCGCTGATTCGAGGCTTCCACTGGATGTAGGACTGGGATGACAGAATACCATTATATGCTGACGACATCCTTCTCTATTTGGCTGCCCCTCAGTCCTCTATTCCCAGAATATTAAACATCTTTGCCAACTTTGGCAGATACTCCGAATATACAATCAATGGTTCAAATTGGTGGTGTTTGTCCTTCCTGGACCGGTGCCACAACTACAGAAGAATTGTGAGGCATGAATAGTGACAGAAAAGTTCCAATATCTCTGAATCTTTATCACCACCAGCCCAGACCTCTTTAATGTTAAAAATTTACAGAGCCCACTGACCCGACTTAAAAGCGATGTTCAACACTGGCGGTCACTCCCGCTCTCCTTGCTGGGGAGAGCGGCATTATTCAAAATGATGGCACTGCAGCGCTTGCTCTACATATTACAGAAGACACCATTCCCCATGCCCGATACCTACTTCAAAACCATAGAGAGCGAGATCAGGACCCTACTATGGGATGGAGCCTCCCAAAGAGTTGTTCTCAGTAAACTGAAGTGCGGTTGATACAATGGAGGGATAGCCTTGCTCGATATCCAAACATACTACAGAACGGAAATACTGTCTGGTTCTCCAACCGAGGGGGTAACGCCGAGCACTTTTCACCACTCCATGCTGTCTCACCCTGGAGGGACCGACTACACTGATGGTCCAACTTTGGCATTTGACACTCACCAAACTGGGGGCGGGAAAACAGAATTACTGAGGAGACGCCCTTGTCGGACTCCGAGCTTCTGGGTGGAATGGGCACAAGACAGGGCTTCAACAAATGGGACCTGATTGGGCTCTCAAGGGTGGGTGACCTATATTCTGGAACAGAGGTGGTACCTTTCGAGGAGTTACAAAAAATCACACAACCTAACTACCGTTATTTGTGGATTTGTCATGCCCTTCAGGCGGCCCTGCCCCAGGGAGAGGTCCTCACGGAATTGTCACCACTAGGAAATAGACTCCCAGAAGAACATATCTTTCACAGGGCGATCTCACTTACATATCAAAAAGTTATTAACAATTCCCCTGACATTTTTTTATGCTTACAGGAACGCTGGGAAAGAGATATAGAAGACTTGCATTAGGACGACTGGCCAGAAGCCTTGGCATCACCCAAAGGAGTGGCCATCAGGACACATTTCCGACTGGTCCAGCTCAAAATACTTCATAGAGCCTACACCTCCTGCAACACGATGGTAAAAATGTGCAAGAGGGTGGATTCACTCTGCCACAGACATTGTCGTCAGGAGGGGACTTTTTATCACATTACTTGGGCCTGCCCAAAAATTCAGTTCTATTGGGGTTCAGTGGTGTCGTGCCTGACCAGGATCTGTGGTGAGGGCTTGAAACTCTTGGTCAAATGTTGTCTGCTCAGTGTTTGGGAGGCCACAGACCTGGGGCGAGCTGATCACACCTGGGTAACTTTAGGTTTGATGATTGCAAAGCATAACATAGCTCATCTTTGGGGGGCGGAAGCTGCATCAATACTCCTGGACTGGAAGAGAGTCATGGATTGGTGTATGATAACAGAGAAAACAGTCTATGAGAGTAGAGGTTGCCCCCAGAAATGGGAAAAGGTGTGGAACAAATGAAATGTATACAGGGGTAGCCCATGTACCGCCCTCACTGTTGTGTTGTTGAAATCCCTGGTCTATGAGGACAAACAGCCAACAGGCCTCTGATGAGGAATAGTCCTTTTCTGAAATTGAATAGAACTGGGAACTGTGTTATGTGGAGATGTACTGCTTTAATGGAATATTGTGCAAGAAAGTGGTGTGGTGTTATGTTAATAACTGCTTCAAACTAATAAAAAGATTTATTTTAAAAAAAGTATAGAGGCAGCGAGCTCTGGAAGAATGAGCCTAGTGTTACGTTGTATTTTCAGAGTGGATAGAGAGTCTGATTTGAGTGTCTAGCCTTTGACATCTTGTTGGCCAGTACGGGACCATCAGGTAGGAGGTATCTGATAATGCAGCCTTTGTGAAAGAAGCATAGATTTCTGACTTCGATCACTTGAACAATAGAGAGGAAGTAGGTTGACATACATGAGTGAGTGCGAGGCAGAGCGTGAGGCATGCAGCATGATTCTATACCTTCTGGATCGTGCTGGGCGATAGATCACCCAAAAATCCATTACAGTAGTTAATATTTGAGATGACCACTGCAAAACCAACTGCATATCTTTGTGGCAGGTGGAGCAGAGCCAAAACTCTACAGGGGATGATTGGGTGGTAGAAGGATTTTATTGTTATGTCATTCATCTGTGGAACCAGTAATGACTTGACATCTTTTAGGTATTACATACAGGTCATAATTTTGTCGGAAGGGATTTATATCTATAAGGCCTTTGGGCAGTCTATATTTTGGAGAATATGTTTTTCAAAACAGGTTTGATTTCATACAAAATCACCAAATACAGGTGCCCAAGTGTTTTTTTATTGACTAACATTCCTATAGTCCAGTAGCCCAGTGCCCTCCTCTCTGCAGCTGAGCTATAGTCACTGGATTTCCTTTCACTGTGGTGATTATTTTCCTTGTTGCTAGTTTATGAGACAACTAATGCCAAAGGGGCAGCGAGCAACCAAATAGGCTCACCAGTTGCCTCTAGTTGTAATCTGCCAAAGTCTCAAGGTCATACATTAAAACCTATTAGAAACCTAACAAGCACTCAGCAGTAGGATACAATGACCTTAGTCCCAGGATTCCATTATCAATTTCTTATTAGGGCCAATATTAAAGGTGTTAGAAATGCACTTGGAATAGGGGAGGGAGCGAATAAGTAGCACTGGTACCACGACCTATTGCACTGATCTCTTAAGGTTGAATTTATAGTACCATGCATCAGGAACTCCTGTTAGTGATGAGGCCAGGTCAATACAAAGAAGAGACGGTGGAAGTATGTAAAAAGGAAAAGGAAATTAAAACAAAGCAGAGTGAGTAAGAGGGAATGCTGGGTGTGTACTGATTTTGACAGTGGGGTGGCCAACACAAGCACAAAACTGGGAGGCAAAGGAGAGCCGGTTGGTTTATTTTTGTCTAAAGTCAGCTGACTAAGACATGAAACCAGGGGCGTGGCTAGAGTGTGGGGTTTGGATGGCAACCTGCCGCCCTCCACATCTTCCCCCCTGCTCCCCTTTGGCACAGCTGAAAATCGGATGTCTGAAGGTGTATGAAGGCCAGCTGAACTGGTGTATACCAACCAAAAGGTTGATGTTTTTGGAGGTGAGCTCTGAGGCCTGCTGAGGGTAAACCAAGCATCTTTTGGGACCTGTTGATGATGTCTGATGGGACACTGAGGGTCCGTAAGGGCTGGCTAGCGAAGTGCTAGCCACTGTACACCCAGATGAAGGTAAACAAAGACTGGTCTAGGGCCTCTTGAAAGTATGCTGGATTTATCTGAAGGCACGCTTATGGTTTCTGAGAGCCAGTTGGGAACATTTACAGGTTAGCTGAGGGGAGGGCATTCTTAGGGTCTCTGGGAGCCTCAGAATGTCATACTGTAGGTGTCTCAGGTCCCACCTAAATGTTTCTGAGAGCACACCTTATGTTTTTTAATTTCTGCCAATGGTGTCTGATAGTTGGCTAAGGGACAGCTGCCAAATGAAAGTGTCTAGGGTGCATACTGGTAGCCTGCTTCAGATGAAGGAGGAAATAGGGTGTCTAATGGCTGACAGAAGATCTCCGAAGACCTACTGGGAATGTCTGAAGGCACATGTCTACATCCTGGTCGAGAGTCTCTGAGGGTATTCTCTGAGAGATAGTTGGGGGTGTTGTAGGACAAGCTGGAGGTGTCAGATAGAAAGCTGTGGGCCACAGAAGCTAAAATGATAATCTCTGAGGTCTTTCAGCAGGTGATCAAGAATCATTTACAGGGCTCTGAATGTCTTTGAAGGCAGGCTGTGGGTATTTATGAACCAACTTACTGAGGGAAGGTGAGCTGAGGATCACTGATAGCCTGCAGTCGCGGCTCGCGGGTAGGGGAGTGTTAAGATCAGCTGATGGCTGCTGAGGGTAGGGTGAAGGTACCTGAGGACATGCAGGTGTTCATTGAGGGCATATTAGAGGTTTATGTAGGAACACCAGGAACTAAAGTTACTATGACTTTGCGACAGAGTTACTTCGTTTTTGTGACACAGCCTAATGCAAAATCATTTTTGGCATTTACTAAGCCACACAAAGCCAGTTTTCATGGCTTTATGTGGTTTAGTAAATACAAAGTATCACAGCCCCATAGGCCTGCATTGCATTGCTTTTTGTCAGGTATACGTTACATGGGCGGTGCATGGGTGTTCCGATCCATCCACTCATGTATTTTGATATAAACCCCGATTTAAAAAGGCTTGTAAACATGGGTTTGCACCAAAAAGGTGCGCCTCCTAGTCATAGGGTTACCGTGGAGAAATATCTTTATTTCTCTTCGTTAGTTCCTCTTTCCATGTGTTCTGAATTCTGCAGCATACATGAAAAGAGGAATATGCCTCTAAGAATCCTGCCCGTAACACAGGCACCCTTACACCATGGTGCTTGGGTGCCTTTTCTAGGGTGCCTGTGTTTGTGCTAGGCAGCACACAGTGCACCAGCGCAGAAAAAGAACAGAAATGCTCTATATCTTTGTAAATATGGAGCATTTTTGCTCTCTCCCTTTCACGCAACGCAGCAAGTTTCCTTGCTGTGCCGCATTCTGTGAATTAATACTAAATGAGCTCCAAGAGTCTCTGAAAACAGGCAAGAATGATTACTGAGGAATGATTAATGAGGGGAGGAAGGGTGGCTTATGATGTGCTCAGGGTCTCTGCTAGAAAGCTGGGGATCGTTAAGGGAAAACTGGGATTATCAAAACATTGGTAGAGGGTCTTAAAGGTATAGCCAACGGTCTTTAAGTGTCTGGTGGGGGTATCCAAGAAAGCTCAAGGTATATTTAAAAGAAATGGCACTCCGCAGTTTTGCCGCAGCGTAGTGTAAACATTTTTACTGCTGCCGTATGACAATTCCTAATGCCATGTTAGTGTCATACTTACAATACGGTGCTACATGGAGTTAGGACAGATTAGTGGCAGAAAGAAATTACGTTGACACGAGCGGCAAGTCGGGAAATAAATGAGGCTACGGTACAAAAAGGGACGTTTGGCCAATTAGCGCCTAGAAAATGCTAGCTGGCCTAACATCAATTTTCTGTTTTTATCGGGGACCCCCCCCCCCCTTCCCCACACACACACAAAAACGATGCTATGATGAAAAAAAATAAGTTAAATTTTGGATTAGCCAGGAATGAGCACAGCACAAGATAACAACCTCCCCCCTCCCCTCCCCCCACACCACTACTACCCTGGATGGCCAGCCAGAGTACAAGGGGAAGAGAAAGTATAAGTTCAGTCAGTAGGAGAATGAGATCTTGATCACAGAGGTGATGGAGCACCAACACCAGCTCTTCGTCAGCTCCAAAGTGTCATTGGGGAAGAAAAAGATAATATGGCAGTCCATGGTGAACTGTGTTGCTGAAGTCAAGAGGCCGGTGACAGACTGTAAGAAGCACTGCCGCGATGCCAAGCGCAGAACTAAGGAGAAACTGCCAGCAAATCTACAAGCATCATTACAGACCGGAGAGGGTAGTCCAGCGCCCCAGGAGGAGTTGGATCCCCTGGAGGAGCAGATATCCACTGTTGTCTATGAGGAGTCCCTGGTTGGAGTTGTGGGACAGGATAGTGCTGACTATGACCAACTACATCAGCAACAGGGTAAGTACCAACAAGGGACAATGGGGGAATATACGTAGTATCGTGCAGCCCAGGCAGCTATGCCCCAGTCATCTGCCGCACTGTCTGCAGGTTAGATGGCAGGTAATTGGCTCATCTATGCTTAGACATGACATCAATTGAAGGCTCATGGGCATTTTGATCGCATGTTAGCATAGGACAGCGTTGCAAGCCTTATAGATGGGCTATCCTAACTCAAATTGAAAGAGCAGCAATGTGCTGTTTCTACAAGATACGGTGCATTCCTGTATTAACTTCATGCGCTGGTGCACATAAGCAGGCGTACACCAAAGCAGGCACCCCTGCACCATGGTTCTAGGGTACCTTCAAGCCAGCTGAATGTGCACCATCAGAAAGGAAAGCACAGGGATGCGAAGTACTGTCCTAAACACAGAGCGACCCTGCACTTTCCTATTCACATAGATTGGTGCAGCAAGATGATTTCTTGCGCTGCGCTGCACCACATCTCTATGAAATATGCCCCTCTGTCACACCTGGGCCAATGCACATTAACCAAGGCTACAAATTCCAAGCATACATTTGGTATCTCACAGGATGAATAACACACCTGAGGGATGAGAGATCTGTGGGCCGTGACTAGTACCTACATATAAGGACATTTATATTGTCACTTCCATACTCACCTAGAGCAAACTACATGGCACACAGATGTTTTGGCATGCAGGCTCACACCACACGTGTCAGCTACCATGGTAGGGACCACCTGAACTCCTCTCATTTACATATATTTGACTGGGTGTGGGTGAGAATGCAACTTATGTACATCAGAGGAACATGGTCCATAGTTAAAGTGAAAAGGCGTAGGGCGTCTATGCAAACATATCTTCAGCACCAAAATGCATCATTTCACAAATGCATGGATGGGCAGTATTCACTGGATTATGTCTCACCCCTGCGCTGCTGCAAAAAAAACAGCTGTGCACCAACGGAGGTACCCTTGCACCATGGCACAAGGTTGTTTGTATTGGTGCTTCACTGTCATTATTGGTGCCAGTGCAAGAGAAAACATATGTGGTGTGCCCGATCCTTGTAAATATGGAGCGGTCCTGTGTATGTGGAAAGATGCAGGGTTGCGTAGATAAAGTGCTTGCAGTGCCACATTGTCCCATTACAAGGCCTCGGTAGGTATATGTCACCATTCCCAGCAAAACTGCCATCTGGGCTGCAGCCGGACACATGTCACTCTATAACAGCCTTCCTTGTCAGTCCATTGGAGATGGTCACACATGATGTAGGTGTCATAGGTACTGGAGAGTCATTGTATGATCAGGGTCCCATCACTGTGTGACAGTAAGTCGGCTGCCAGGACCTATTTTGAAACAGCCATGGACACATATACGTGCACGGGTTGGATTAAAGAAATGTCTGACACCCTGCATATAACCAACTCTGGTCATGATGAAATGGCATGAACGTTAGTGCTTGGAATCTGACTACTAAGACGGCCCACCCGCTCAGAGTAGGTATAGTGTTACTGATGACAATGCTGAGGTTCTGTCATCTGAAATGGAAATACAGTGCTAGCTGCCATCCACACCCTAGTGTAACAGCTGTCCTGCGCATCAATGAGGATCTGAAAGTGTCATGCCATGCACTTTGTTTGTCAACTACTTTAAATCATATCAACATGTACAAAACATAATCAATTAGTGTAAAGATAAAAAGCCCCCTGCTACTGATAGGAAGTTCCTCTAGGCAGGGAAATAATACATAGTGTAAATTCCTAGGGCAACTTCTGAAAGAATATCACAATAAACCAATACAATTCTAATACAAGGAGACAAAGACAAATTTATATTGGAAAGTACAAAAATAGTTATTTATTGATAATAATATATTCAATATATCATCACTAAAACTAGAATAAACCACATACACACCACATTCATCTCATCATTCGTACTCAATAGTCATAATGTATACATAAACAGGTATGATCAACTCCTGAAAATTTATAAGTCAAAGCATTATGTACATGTTCTGATGTATTTTATATTTCCATCATAGTGATTATTTAGACGTTTTCCATAGATGAGCCTTGTACATAGGCTTTTAATACAAAGGTATGTATCTATGTCGTGAAGTGGCTGCAGCTCCTGGGTGGTTTCTACGTGCTTCGGCATAGGAATACATAACCAATAGCATTTCCCCATCTCACTGCAGAGGATGAACCCTTACCCCCTGGCCAGCACCCTGTTCCGGACATCAGTGATGATGGCGATGACAACCTACCAACCATCGACCATGACACCCTCCAAGAGCTTCTGGACTCCATTGGGACACCATCTCCGGACCCGGGGAGTGTCAGCAGCGCCGTGGCATCTCCACATACTCCACCTAACAACCAACAGGCACAACCTCCCACCACACCCACACCGCTGGACTCTGAGAACCCAACCATTATCTTAAAACGGACTGCGGTAGGAGTCCAGCAGGAGTTGGCAGATCAGTTTCAGGCAGGGATAGAGACTGTGGCGGCCACCCTAATGGGAGCCCGTGGATGCCTCAGTCCCAATAGGGACAACACTGCCACCATCAGAGGCACCTACCCTCCGCTACGTGGCCCCCAGCAGTCCCTGGCTGACATCGCTGGTGTCTTGAGGCTGAGGCATCAACAACTGCCCTGCCAAAGTCACACCAGCAACATGGACAAAGAGCTGGGGGCTATGTGAACAATCTTGGAGTTCATTGAGCGGAAGCCAAATGCTGCCATTGCTGCCTACCACCAATACGTTGCTGCTGTGCAGCAAATCCAGCAGATCCTCCTCGCTGCTGTGCTGACTCATGCATTGGCACAGATGAATGCTGCTGCAGGCAAAGGATCCACATCTTCCAACCCTGATGTGGGTGTGCCTTCCTTGGCTGCCACATCTACAACACCACCCTCATGGGAGACACTGCACACATCAGAGGAGGAAGATGTGGATGGTACCTCTTTCCAACGAAGAAGTCTCAGGTAGCATTTATCTGTGCCATTTAACTAGTTTCTCCTTAGCCCTGTGCTGATCAACATGCCAGGGAACCTCTGCTGTCACTGTCCTCATTATGACTTTGCCCTGTTCACCATGGCCATTTGCAGACTTACAATGTGGCCTGTCCTCCCCAACGACACTGCAATCATTCTCATGATTGAAGCACTCCTCACCTCAACATGTCCCATGACATGTTCCCCACATGGACTCTGTCTGGAAATCCACTGGCTCAAAACATCCTTTGGGGATGTTGTCCAATCAACTTTAGCTGTGATCTCCTACAACATTAGCACTTGTAAATAAATGCACCAATAAGTACTACCTCTGTGTTGTGTGTCTCTATGAGTCATGACAAGGTTCCCCATTGGCCATTCTGGGAGGCAAGTACAATAAGTACTAGCCAAAGGGACATATTTTTGTTTGCGGAGTTGAGACAATGTTAGCCAGTCAAAGTGTAACATATATTGTAATCACTATTTGTGTGATGACTAGTAAGTGTTTACTCAAGGTTGTAAGTATTAAGTCCAACTGGTGTCATGAGGTCAATGTGAATGGTGAGTTCAGTCAACCCACGTGTCGGGTCCATCCATGGTTACTAGCAAGCATACAACATTGGGTTGACAAGTAAACGCTGAAAGTGTGAGATGTTACAGGACAGCCATCAGGGTACGAGTCCAAATACCTACTATAAGTGCAAAAGTCATTGAGCACAACTTACCTCCAAGGCATGTTGCATTAGCAACACACACATTGATATTGTACATGAACATAAGATAAGCACTGTGTCAATATTCATCCATGAATGCCAGGTGTACTGTGCAACAATGTCTGATCATAAGATCATGTAAAGTCATTGGCAGACTGACAGATCCCTGTCCATAGCTAAGAAACCCACTCACACATGTTGCCAGACACTGCAAGCAAAGATAAATGCAGTACAAATCTTCACTGGAGCACTCACACCCACACAGTAATTCATGACGTACACCTGTATGTAGAAAACTATTAGATTTAATGTGAATATAAAGTTTAAATAGAAATAACTCTCTACCCTATGCTAAATACCTATCCTAAGCTATCCTACACTAACTTTGCCTATTTAGTATTTTAAACTACCTCAACTTAACTTAGCTTATTCTACACAATTAGCACGACATGATAAACACCAAACCCCCAACTTCCTTAAGTCACATTGTTACACAGGACAACAGAAACAACACCTAACCATCAGCTACCTTCACACAGAAACCTAAACAATCATATATTTTTTGTACTTTTTGTAACATTTTTAAGTGTTTTTGGTATTTTTAATTTTTATACATATAAAACACATCAACCCCCACCCCCTAACTAACCCACAGTAGCCCTACTGACTAACAGACTAACCCACCCCTAAAAATCCCCCTAAAACCACTACCACTACACTAAAACTACACTAATCCTAAACTTGTCTATAAAAACCTATTACAAATATGTCTGAATGTCAAGCAGGGGGAATGGCAGAAGGGGTCCCTGTGGCATACATCTTTTGGCCTGTCCAACTGCTTATATCCTGAAGCAGGGATAATGCCTGGTTCTCCTTGTTTTCAACAACTACCACTCTAAGGGGCATATTCTCAAGGAGCTATCACCGAGTTAACAGCACTTTATCCGGGGATAGCATCCTCAAAAAACATTGCCACAGATGACCCCGGCAACTAGCGCTAATGAGATGCAGAGTAGGCGTTCCCATGCAGAAAGCCGCAACACCACTCCACAACATTCTCAACGTCCAGCCAGATAGGCGATAAGATCACAAAACATGCGATAAGGAGTGTTAGCAGCAGGAAATTAACACCTGCTCTGACCTGGTGCAAAGTCGGACAACAACCAGCACCAAACAAAGGAGCACAGCCCATAGCCGAACATGAGGAACAACAGATGCCCCCGGGCAACTGAACATGCAGCCCGGAGCCCCAATAGGGCAACAACATTCACCGCCACCACCCCCAGGACCCCCCCCCCCCCGGCTCCCCTCCAGCCCCCTGCACGGACCAACACTGAGGCAGCGCAGACAAAGACATCGCCCTGATGAAAACGCACCAACCTCACAGACCCAGCACCAGGGAATGTCATTGCCCACCACAGGCCCAAAAGGACAACCATCCTATGCATCCTGACCACCATTGCCCACAGGCCGACGGTACCAACACAGTGGACAACCAACATCCCTCCACAGACAAAGCTGCTGGCTGTGCTGCACCTGTTGGCCTCTGGGACCTGCCAACCAACAACCGCCAGAATCGGAGGAGTCTCACAGCCAGCTCAATCCAATCCCCCCACAACTGTCTTGGATGCCATCATCAGCTTGGTACCACACTACCTATCCATCCCCCACACTGCACAGGAACAGCTGGAGACCAAGCAAGGCATCTACGCCATAGCTGGCTTCCCTCACCTGTCAGGGGGCAATTGAATGCACACATGTCCTACTTGTGCCCACTGGTGACACTGCACACGCATACCATCACTGTGCAGGCAATAGTGGACCACCTGAGAATCTCCACCAACGTCGACGCCAACCACCCATTCCGAGTGCATGAGTCCTTCATCTTCCGACAGTCCATCATCAACCGGCGCTTCCTGACTGGCACCTACGAAAATGCGCTGCTCGTTGGCAAGTACCAAATGAACACACCACACACCTCAACTACACAATCATGCAACTCACAACACTGAGAATGCACACATCACAAACTCACATACAACATGCCAACCAACATGCCCACTCACCAGACACGACAGCACAACTTACTCTGGCAACCTGGGCCAGCCATGCACATAAGCCATCAACTACATGGCACCTCAGCCACACGATAGCAGATTGTGGGAAGAGGTGGGGACCAGGCATGTGCGAAGGAGGCAAGTGATTGATGAATGAGAATGTACACAATGCCAAGTGTGGCATGGAAGCAATGTCCAGACTGCAGTATGCAGATCACACACCTATCCATGTCGACATACACCGCTGGTGTATTGAGTGCAGTGGACAGTGGATGCAACCATGTCACCCCAGCCAGTGGGGAAGATCCTGGAAATGTAGCTTGTTGCGTCCCCCCCTGTAAGCGTTAGCGAAGTGGGCTGGCCCGGCGTATGCCAGGCGTAGGGGTGTGAATATAAAGCACGTAGCTCTGGGTGTGGTCCTCTTCCGGAATGCCCAACATCTTTGCCAGGGCGGCACCCCTCACCCTGCCAGGAGGCCGACGCTGTCACCATGAGCGGTGTTGCCTGCGTTCCTGTGTGCCAGCTGCACCCCGTCCCGCTGGACCCCGTACCAGTCCTGCCAGGCTCGGCGCACCCAGGCCTCAATACACACCTTCAAAAAAGGGGAGGAACCAAGAGCTTTTTAATGAGGTCCTGCACCGTGCTCCGAGGAATAGAGAACAAAACCAAGGGATGCAGTTCCTCTAGGATAGAAGGGGAGTGGGGGGGGGAGAGCGATTAGTCTCTATAGAATGCCCTCACACACCTAGCAAGGTGTCATGCTTCATCATAGGGCTGTGCTCCTCGTCGGGCCGGCGCTGCAATGCCCGACGGGCTCCCGCGAAGGGGCTCTTTTTCGGAGATCTTTTATAGAGACAGCCGTATGGGTGCGTGGGTGTCAGTGCAACAAGTGTAGTGAGTGGTGGTGTAGTGAGTTAAAATAGGTATGGTATTGCCAGACAGTGAACCGTTTTATTCTGATGGTATACCAGCCTAAGTAAAAATAGGTGATCCCAAGGGATTATAATGATCCCTAGGGAGATCAGAAGGTCGACATGTTTCTTGCTCTATGCCCAAACGGGTCGGTGGCAATTCATCAGGACCAGGTGAGAAAGTGCTCAAAAGAATATATAATAAATGAACTCTACTACATAATTGGTGATGCAAAAATTATAAATACATCACCATGCAAATCCATTGGGTCCCTAAGAGGGGTGGACCCGTTGTTGCGGTACCTAGAAGAAAAAGGAGGACAACACAGACACATAAAACTTTACAGAATTAGAGAATTAGGTGCTACTGGGCTCCTGAAGGGAACCGTGCGTATGGTGTGACGGCCCAATCAATGTGCTCACACAGTGACTCAGAAGAGAGTCGTGTCCAATACTGTAAGTGTTACCACAAATGTGATAAGTACAGATACATGACTGCCGAATGCTAAAATGTGCAAAACAATGTGTACAGCTGGCACAGATGACTAGCAGAAGTGGAGCATGCCTTAACGTAACAGGCTTATCGAAATGCGTGAGGCTATGTGCACACCATATATGCCAAATATGCCAAAATGCTATACTGTGCGTCACGACATGCTCTATGGTGGGCGAATAATGGTGAGAATTAAAGCAAGGTATTCGTTCTACTGTTCAGCCCTTCGAAATCGTAAAACACACAATATGCGAGGTGTTGGGAGGCCGGGATGGCGATAGTAGTGGAAACACTGTCTCCACGGATACTAATGCTCCTGGCTAGGTGACCAAGATCGTAATGAAAGTAGAAGGTCCCGTACGGGGCAAACTCACCCCCTTTGGGACAGAACTTGTTGTACGGGTTCGCCTGGCGGCCATAGAGCGCCTGTCCTAAATCGTTAGAAAAAGTCAAGGGAAGGTTTAGAAGCCTGGCGAGTTAAAGTACATGTAACTTATGACAGAACCCAGGAGAGGAGGAGTACTTACAGATTGTGGGCGCATTCACGGCCGGAATCCTACTGCGGCTCAGGCTTCCGTAACACGCCGCTGTGGGTGTGTTACAGATAAAGGACGTGATCAGACGTAGCCCAGGCAAACGACTAGACCGCAACCATTGGCGGCCATATTGGAGGTGTCACAAAACTTTATTGCGCACGGGGTGTAAAGATCGACAATAGTCCCGTCTCAGGTAATATCACGAGCGCGCTAGGGGACAAAGCGTGTATGAGAAATGTAGTTAATTAAGTAGTCAGAGTGTGATGGTAATAGTATGTGGCTAGATATCCCCTAGTCAGACATAGGCATAGGCTCTGTCAGGACATAAATGTGTGTGAAATGGATGTCAGACTGACAAGCCGATGGGTCTTGTCTAAGGTATCCACAATAATGTCTGTAGACCTTTGGAATTATCGGCGGTGACCCAGGCTAGTCACCTTAATGTGGTGTGCAAGTATCAGGTGGATATCGGCTATCTCATGTATCCAGTGGTTCATGTGTTGTTGAGAGTGGCCCAAGGTATATCATCATTGAGGCCGTTAGTATGGCTCGAAATTCTAAAAATCCACTGTTGTTCCTTGCGGAAGAGGGCTTCCTTACTGATCATTGGAAACGCTTGAAGAATTGTCCATGAGAGGTCATTGGCAGTGTGGTTATTTTCCAAGAAGTGGGTGCACATTTTGGTGCTGATCTTTTTGCATCTAATGTTGCTCCGATGCTCGTAGATCCTGATCTTCACTGGACGTGTCGTCATGCCAATGTACATAAGGTCACACGGGCACTGAATTAAGTAAATGCAATTGCGAGTATTGCAATTGGTGTGGGATCTTTGTTGCCAATTCAGAGTCTCTGAGAAGGTTATAGATTTACTCGTTTTAGTGAGGTTACATGCTGTGCATTGTCCGCATGGATGATGGCCTGTCACAGGTGGGAGTCCCCACAGTCTCTGCTCAGCTCGTGGAGCTGGTTTGGGTCTGGTGCTGATAAGCATAGTTTTCAAATTGTCGGTTCTTTTGAATGCAAAACGTGGTTTGGGAGCTTCCCAGCCTCCTACCGATAACAGCTTCCAATGTCTTTTGATTATTTTCTGAAAGGTGTTTGATTCAGAAGTAAAGGTGCTTACACACGTAATTAAGTCGGTTTTCATTTTCTCTGTAGAGGCAAGCAAGACATCTCTGTTGGTATTGCGTGCCCTTTTGTAGGCCGTTTGCGTAATTGTACCCGGATATTCTCTACGGGCCAGGTGGCCAGTGAGCTCATGTGCTTGTGAGTTGAAGTCCTCCAGTGCGCTGCAATTGCGTCGGAGTCTGAGATATTGCCCATATGGCAGGTTGTTACGTAAAGCCTTCGGGTGAAAGCTACTAAAGAGTAGTGGGCTATGGCTGTCAGTAGGTTTTTTGTAAGTTTTGGTGTTCAACCCCAAAGTGTTTTTTTGAATGAGCAGATCCAGAAACGGCAGCTCAAGAACGGAGGAGTTGGCTGTGAACCGAAGGTAGGGGTTCAGGGAATTAACCCACGCTACAAAAAGAGGGATGGCATTCAGATCCCCTTTCCAGAAAATGAGTATATCATCTATATACCTCCGCCAAAGGGTGATGTTACCCTGATAAATATTGGTCTCAGATAGGATGTGGTTGGCCTCAAAGTGTGCCATGTAGAGGCATGCCAGGCTGGGAGCAAATGTGCTCCCCATCGAAGTGCCCTGGACTTGATGGTACATGCGGTCTTCGAATCTGAGACCAATATTTATCAGGGTAACATCACCCTTTGGCGGAGGTATATAGATTATATACTCATTTTCTGGAAAGGGGATCTGAATGCCATCCCTCTTTTTGTAGCGTGGGTTAATTCCCTGAACCCCTACCTTCGGTTCACAGCCAACTCCTCCGTTCTTGAGCGGCCGTTTCTGGATCTGCTCATTCAAAAAAACACTTTGGGGTTGAACACCAAAACTTACAAAAAACCTACTGACAGCCATAGCCCACTACTCTTTAGTAGCTTTCACCCGAAGGCTTTACGTAACAACCTGCCATATGGGCAATATCTCAGACTCCGACACAATTGCAGCGCACTGGAGGACTTCAAATCACAAGCACATGAGCTCACTGGCCACCTGGCCCGTAGAGAATATCCGGGTACAATTACGCAAACGGCCTACAAAAGGGCACGCAATACCAACAGAGATGTCTTGCTTGCCTCTACAGAGAAAATGAAAACCGACTTAATTACGTGTGTAAGCACCTTTACTTCTGAATCAAACACCTTTCAGAAAATAATCAAAAGACATTGGAAGCTGTTATCGGTAGGAGGCTGGGAAGCTCCCAAACCACGTTTTGCATTCAAAAGAACCGACAATTTGAAAACTATGCTTATCAGCACCAGACCCAAACCAGCTCCACGAGCTGAGCAGAGACTGTGGGGACTCCCACCTGTGACAGGCCATCATCCATGCGGACAATGCACAGCATGTAACCTCACTAAAACGAGTAAATCTATAACCTTCTCAGAGACTCTGAATTGGCAACAAAGATCCCACACCAATTGCAATACTCGCAATTGCATTTACTTAATTCAGTGCCCGTGTGACCTTATGTACATTGGCATGACGACACGTTCAGTGAAGATCAGGATCTACGAGCATCGGAGCAACATTAGATGCAAAAAGATCAGCACCAAAATGTGCACCCACTTCTTGGAAAATAACCACACTGCCAATGACCTCTCATGGACAATTCTTCAAGCGTTTCCAATGATCAGTAAGGAAGCCCTCTTCCGCAAGGAACAACAGTGGATTTTTAGAATTTCGAGCCATACTAACGGCCTCAATGATGATATACCTTGGGCCACTCTCAACAACACATGAACCACTGGATACATGAGATAGCCGATATCCACCTGATACTTGCACACCACATTAAGGTGACTAGCCTGGGTCACCGCCGATAATTCCAAAGGTCTACAGACATTATTGTGGATACCTTAGACAAGACCCATCGGCTTGTCAGTCTGACATCCATTTCACACACATTTATGTCCTGACAGAGCCTATGCCTATGTCTGACTAGGGGATATCTAGCCACATACTATTACCATCACACTCTGACTACTTAATTAACTACATTTCTCATACACGCTTTGTCCCCTAGCGCGCTCGTGATATTACCTGAGACGGGACTATTGTCTATCTTTACACCCCGTGCGCAATAAAGTTTTGTGACACCTCCAATATGGCCGCCAATGGTTGCGGTCTAGTCGTTTGCCTGGGCTACGTCTGATCACGTCCTTTATCTGTAACACACCCACAGCGGCGTGTTACGGAAGCCTGAGCCGCAGTAGGATTCCGGCCGTGAATGCGCCCACAATCTGTAAGTACTCCTCCTCTCCTGGGTTCTGTCATAAGTTACATGTACTTTAACTCGCCAGGCTTCTAAACCTTCCCTTGACTTTTTCTAATGATTTAGGACAGGCGCTCTATGGCCGCCAGGCGAACCCGTACAACAAGTTCTGTCCCAAAGGGGGTGAGTTTGCCCCGTACGGGACCTTCTACTTTCATTACGATCTTGGTCACCTAGCCAGGAGCATTAGTATCCGTGGAGACAGTGTTTCCACTACTATCGCCATTCCGGCCTCCCAACACCTCGCATATTGTGTGTTTTACGATTTCGAAGGGCTGAACAGTAGAACGAATACCTTGCTTTAATTCTCACCATTATTCGCCAACCATAGAGCATGTCGTGACGCACAGTATAGCATTTTGGCATATTTGGCATATATGGTGTGCACATAGCCTCACGCATTTCGATAAGCCTGTTACGTTAAGGCATGCTCCACTTCTGCTAGTCATCTGTGCCAGCTGTACACATTGTTTTGCACATTTTAGCATTCGGCAGTCATGTATCTGTACTTATCACATTTGTGGTAACACTTACAGTATTGGACACGACTCTCTTCTGAGTCACTGTGTGAGCACATTGATTGGGCCGTCACACCATACGCACGGTTCCCTTCAGGAGCCCAGTAGCACCTAATTCTCTAATTCTGTAAAGTTTTATGTGTCTGTGTTGTCCTCCTTTTTCTTCTAGGTACCGCAACAACGGGTCCACCCCTCTTAGGGACCCAATGGATTTGCATGGTGATGTATTTATAATTTTTGCATCACCAATTATGTAGTAGAGTTCATTTATTATATATTCTTTTGAGCACATTCTCACCTGGTCTTGATGAATTGCCACCGACCCGTTTGGGCATAGAGCAAGAAACATGTCGACCTTCTGATCTCCCTAGGGATCATTATAATCCCTTGGGATCACCTATTTTTACTTAGGCTGGTATACCATCAGAATAAAACGGTTCACTGTCTGGCAATACCATACCTATTTTAACTCACTACACCACCACTCACTACACTTGTTGCACTGACCCCCACGCACCCATACGGCTGTCTCTATAAAAGATCTCCGAAAAAGAGCCCCTTCGCGGGAGCCCGTCGGGCATTGCAGCGCCGGCCCGACGAGGAGCACAGCCCTATGATGAAGCATGACACCTTGCTAGGTGTGTGAGGGCATTCTATAGAGACTAATCGCTCTTCCCCCCCCCCACTCCCCTTCTATCCTAGAGGAACTGCATCCCTTGGTTTTGTTCTCAATACACACCTGCCGACACCGGCGTGTGTCGACGAGGGCCCACCACGTGCCGGTGCAAGCTCCAAGCCTGAGTGCCGCAACCCTGGCAGCCTGCTCAGATCATCACGGCCACCGCGACACAGGCCCGCAGTACTCTCTTCTCGTCGACGTACTCCACCGGCATACACAGCAGACTAGTAGGTCACACATTTGTAACTGAGTCTTGATTACACCATGGCAGAGAACATTAATTATGGCTGCTTTTGTCTCACTCTACTCCCTTCGATGTGGTGACACCAAGTCTGTGTATAGCATTCCAACCACACGTGTCTGTGTGCCCATACGGACTACTGCCCTCGGGCCACACTGCGCTAGAGTAGGTCACACATTTAGACTGACTCTTGATTTTTCAATGGCGGAGTACATATCATTGCACACAAGGAGAGGTGTAAGAGGATGACGCGTTTCAGTCCGGAGGGAAGAGAGGATCATTGTTACGGAGGTGATCGAACACTACCGACAACTGCCCTGGTGTCACTAACTCTGTGCATCGTAAGCCGACGACACGTGGCTGTGGGCCCCTGCTGACCGCTGCCTCCGGCCTACACTGCGGTCGAGTAGGACACAAATTTCAAATTCAGTCTTGATTTATTAATGGCTGACTTGATATCATACAGGCTGCATCGCAGACTGCATCCCCTTTCAGCTGCGGTGCCACTAAGTCTGTTCCCCAAAATCCATGGACACATTCTGGTTGAACTTTGGTGGCGACTGAGTCCATGGACTGGGGGTTGTCATCACCATCATGTCGGTGATACTGACTTTGTGGCAAAAATGAGGCAGTAGCATTCCACTCCTCCATTTGCTGCTTCCGGACGGCTTCTACCCTGTGCATCATGACCTGGAGGACACCTTCCACTGTCCCCCGGAACCCTCCCCCACATACCCCTCGAACATCGATGAGGACCCGCTCAGCTCGCGTGGCCCATCTGACTGCACCGCAAGTCACCGTCCCATGGCGGGGTGCATGTGCCGGCCGCAGTGCATCTGGGGCCACTAACTCTGGCTCATGAGATATTGGATGGCCTCTGAGACGATGGCCTTGGGGTCATCGACGCCATGTGTATGTGGCCCTGTACTGTCTGCTGCCTCCGGACTCAACCGCGTAAAGCCAAGGCTCGCACATCACATCGAGTCCTGACCGGACCGGACGACGCATCATCGCAGGGGGCACACGCCACCACCGCCAGGTCCACATCGAACCGCCAACTGCAGGAGTCAAAACAGTCGTACTGGCAGACTGACGGAGTTGCTCACACCTGTGGTGGATGCCATCATCTGCCTGATACCCTGCTCGGCACTACAGGTGCCCCAACCTCAGTGCACTGCAACACACGGACACCACTGTTTGCATATTGGGTGACCTCTGTACTTGCTCCGGCTACCTCCATGATGCTCCGCAGTTCTCTGTTATGCTGGGGTTTTCTGTTTCCGTTTTACTGGTGATCACTGTTCAAGTTTTTGCCAGCACCAGCCACGCCTTGCGGGCTGGCTTACACTCACCCCACACACATCCAGCACAGGCGTCACTGTACAAGTGGTCCTGCCAATAAAGGGGCCGGGTGCACGTACCCGTAGCCAGTTCCACAAACTATCTGCTTGTGTCCGTGTGGTCCTGATGTATGCATGAGGGCCTCTGGCCCGTCAACATCACATTGTGTTGTGTACAGCGGACACCAACATGTCACCGCAGGCAGTGTGTTAGACCTTGGACATGTAGCTTTATCGTCACCCACTCAATGCGCAAGGGGAGTGTACTGGGCCTTCGTACGCAGGTCCAGCATGGGTGTGTGGATGATGATTGCGAGCCTCTGCGTGTGGTTCAGTACTGGAAATGTGCAAATGCATGTGTCGCTGTTGCAGTGTGGGTCTCCTTTGTGTGGTGTAGGTGGTCCCTGAGGGGAATTAGACACCCATGCATGTGATCTAGTTTGTATTCCATGGGTTCGGACCCCACCCGCACCTGTTCGGCCACCTCTGTTTGGCATTGGAATGCCATGTGTAGCTCGGTGAGGTGTTGGGAGCCAGCTGGGGTGGCGGGTGTTTCCTGCTGTGTGGTCTGTGCAGGGGCTGGGTTCTCCTCTATGTAGCTTGGCTGCCGTGGTCCTGGTGGCGGGTTGCCTGGGATGTCCATGAGCTGTTGTGGTGCAGTGGGGTCAGAGGTGTGGTGTTCCCTCCAGCATCACTGTAGAGTTGTCTGGTCTGCTCTGCTGGAGGTGTTGTTTGTCCATTTGCAATGTGAACGGGAGATGCGTGTTGACATTGTGTTGACATGTATGTTGAAACATTGTTCTAGTCCATATGCAGACTGTATGACTGTACATTGTGGCTGTTTGTGGGGTGCTGGATATTTGGTGCTGGACAGTGGACATTTGGTCTACATGACGGACGTGTGGTTGTACACGTGCATTTCCATCTCACATTTTCCTGCTATGTTAGATGTGATTGGCCTGTTCTGCGCATGAGCGGACCCAGTTGTGTTCTCTGTTCTGCAGTGTCGGTGTGGCACTTTGTGCCACATTGTCGTCGGATGTGCTGTTATTGCTATGTGTGTGTGCTGCGGTGTGCCACAGGGTTCAGGGACATGATCCAGGGTCATTGTGGGTGTGCAGTGTGCTACACATCGTTGTGCATGTGCACCATCTCCCCCGTCCCCCAGTCCCTGGTCGTTACTCATCCTGTTGATGTTGTATCAGGTCCTCTCGAGCTGTGTCTTGTCTCGCATCACCTTGCAGCGTCTCCACACTGGTGACTGTGGCCTCAGTTTCCTCCAGCTCCTCCTGTGGCGCAAGACTCCCACCTCCTGTTGCCGTTGCTACCTTCCTGTTGGCAGCGGGTTTGTGCTTGGTTTGGCTTTTCCCATTATGCCAGCGCCTCTTGCCCTCCTCCATTGACCTCCTCGACACTCCGATTGCATTCACGGTGGTCTAATTGTCTGTCAGTTGATGGTAGTGTTCTGTCACCTCCGTGATGCTGATCTGCTTTTCCTGCGGACTACACCCTGTCTTCCTCTCACTCTTCTCCTTGGCCTTCCCCGACCCCGTTGTTCCTTGCTGGTGGCTTGTGGGGTTCGTGTTGGCCTCTGCACTCGGTCCGGGTGCATCCATGGTGCTACACAGTTGCTTTTTTTCTCCATTTTATTTCCGTGGCTTTTATGGTGCATTTTCCCGCATAATGCGTCGGAACTGCAGGCCTGTGGCTGGTTTTCGCTGTTTTTTGTGTCGCGATTGGCCTCATCGCAACTTTTTTGGCATCGCGTTGTGTTTAACGCGGTCATTTGACGCGTTATCGTGTGACTATCGCATGGTGCCGCCAGGTTGAGAATACCACGCTGCCACGGTGTTATTTTCCCGCGATAGACTGCGATGTGAAGAGTTGCGTTAAGCTACTTTTACAGTAGTTATCACACGTTCTTGAGAATATC
Organism: Triturus cristatus; assembly: GCF_964204655.1. Lineage (NCBI taxonomy): Eukaryota > Metazoa > Chordata > Amphibia > Caudata > Salamandridae > Triturus > Triturus cristatus. The sequence goes on along the minus strand of NC_140588.1, from coordinate 502,043,129 downwards.
CCCCTAAGTTTCAGGTTAGACATGTCCTTCCTCATGTCCTGCTCAAAAACGTGAGTGCCCTCCTGTGGTCCCTAAAGCTTAAATTCATCTTGCAGCTTAGAGTGACTATACACATTCTGATTATCTAGCATATCAGATGTCCTTAGCCCTAATTTGCAAAGGAAGGCAAATTGTTAGACTGTGGAAGAGCAACACTGTTGGCAGATCTAATCATGACCATTTCAGTACTGAGTATGCTTGGAAACAAACATCTTTAGTACCGATGGAATGGTACTCATTTTCACCTTCACTGGGTAGTACTGTACCTTCTGCTTCCTGCAATGGCATTTATGCCATAGGTATTTAACACAGAAGTACTATGTCTTGATAGCACATGTCTTGTCTCACAACGTTTAGTAATTGATAAGGCAAGGAGTCATATCAGGACACATTGCTACCTATAGGGATAACTTGGCAGGTATGACATGTAACTATAGGTGCAGGAAAAGTATCCTACATTATATAGAGGCATTTGAACCTTACCATATTTTTTTTTTTTTTACTGTTTTTAGTTTTTATTTGAGAAAACAACCAAATCTTCAGCAGGTATATCTCACATAGCACCAGTGTGATACAATGGGTGACAAACATGATTGGTAAGAATACAAATTTCACATTATAGCAGTTTTCCTTCATGAGTTTCGTGTCCCGCTCCCTTATTGAGTGTGTCCTGTTCCCCTCAACTATTCGTGGGATCTGGAAGATTAAGTACATCGCCTATAAGTCTCTGTGTGATAGGTTGTGTTGTGTCGGTTTCATCTTCCGCCATTTCTAAATTGTAGTAGCTTAACCGTTGCTGCTAGACTTTCCTGAACTTCTTTGGGCACCCTCTCGCTTTGTATACCATTTTTTCTGCCCCCATATACATGTCCAAACCGGCCCGCCACTCTTTCATGGTGGGGAGTTCTGCTCTCCCCCAGTACCTGGCTACGTCCCGCTTTGCCACTATATGTCCTAGACTGCTTGGTAAGAGTTTATATCTGGGCATGTCAATGTCTGTGTGTATGCCTAGGAGACATTTTTTGGGATCTATTGGAATCTGCGTTTCCAGTATATTATTAAATTCTTGTAATATCCTAGACCAGTAACTACGTACTAGTTTGCATTCCCATAGAGTATGCACCTAGGCGCCACTCTCCGTTTTACAGCGCAGGCAGTCTGGTGTCTCTGATCTGCCCATTGCATGAAGTCTCACCCTGTCGTAGTATACTCTGTGTAATACTTTGAACTGGATCAGTCGTAACCTAAGCTTGATCTCCGCCTCTCTGGGGTGCATCAAGGCTTCCTCTCAATCTATATCTTCCAAAGTGCCTGTAGTTTCCTCCCATTTATTTTTAAGTGTTAATAAGTTGTCGGGCATATTGTTTATTGGGGCCTTGTAGGTCCAGCAGACTGCCTTTACGGGTATCTCCTCTTGTAGCAGCCATCCTTCTAATGGTGCATATTCTGGAATATCTATGATGCAGGGTTTTTGCGTTCTCCAAGCGTGTCTTAGCTGGATATATTTATAATATGGTTTATCTGACAGGCTGTATTCCGCCTGGAGTTCTGAAAAGGTTATCAGGTTGCCTTGCCTTATTATATCTCCCAGTGTCGTGATCCCAATTGTGTCCCATCCTTTAAACCCCCGCAACTTCGCTATTTCTGGCAGTCGCTTACCCTCCCATAGCGGTGTGGACCTGGTTAACATTTTCCCCCATTTCATCTGTCGTTCCGCCTCCTTCCATGCTTCAATCACCCTCTGAGTTGTTGACAAAAGCCCCTCCCTCCTTAGACCCATAGACATAGTGTAGATAAGAGTGTCTTCGAAATTGGAGTCTCTCTAGGGCGTATGTGGGATGAACTCTGGGCACATGTCCCCATTCGTTAATCACTGTAAGGTGTGCCGCTCTGTAGTACGCCTGGATTTATGGTAATCCGATTCCCCCATTGTACTGATTAATTGCAGCGTTTGCAGTGCAACTCGGGGTGGTCTCCGTCCCATAGTAGTGTGCGCACTTTGTCATTTATCGCCCGAAAGACTGCCTCCGGAATTTTGCAATATGTGTTTTGGAGGATGTAAAGTAACTTAGGTAACTTAGGTATACATGGCCACCCTTCTGAGTAGTGTCAAGGGGAGGCGTCGCCATCTAGTTACATCTTCGCAAAATTACGCTAGGGCTCGCTGGATGTTATGAGCGAGGCAGTCTGTCATGTTAGTGGAAATATATAGTCCTAGGTATTTAAAGCCATCTTTAGTAATCGGAAGATGTTCCGGTATGAAATGTGTGTCTACGGAGCCGCCGATTGGATATAGGTTTGACTTCCGCCAGTTAATGTTGTATGCCGCCTGTCTACCATATTCCTTGGGATCCACCCTCAGATATATATGTACGTCAAATCCTCCCAGATTAAGTATGTATTCCTACAGTGGTGGAAAGTACACACAGGTTGTTTAAATACCCCTCACACACCAAAAGGGCCCTTGGTGTCATGCTTCATCATAGGGGTCTTCCCGACCCTCTACGGGACGGGGCGTGCTACGACCTACGTCTACGTGGGAGCACTGTTGTTGTGAGACAACTATGTGTTGTGTAGGGGTTTGAGAGGAAGGCTCAGGAGTGGATAGGAAAGTGAATTAAAAAATACCTGGCTCGTTGGTCAAAAAACTTTCATATACCTTAGAGCTGGTATTATTAAAATGTGGGGAAGGAGGTGTATATGCCTCAATGAGCTATGCCTCCTATATCTGCCGACATGTTTCGAAGCCCCCCCAAGCTTCTTCTTCAGGACCATAAGGATCCCTTCCTATACTCACAATTATAATAGTGGTGCGTGATCTATTAATCCTAATGGTGATATATGTCATGTGTAAAGAGTATGGTGCAAGTGAATTCACTGCACGCAGTCATGAAGCCTCAATAGGTCGTAGTAGTCGTTAACTTGAAAATTGTAGGAATAAAGCACCATGAGCCTTGTGGCCTCCCCGATGGCTCCATCGGGGAGGCCACAAGGCTCATGGTGCTTATGGTGCTCCATCGGGGAGGCCACACGAGGCAAGGCAGTGTCCCAGGAGTAATTGCCTATTAGGCACTCCTTCCACCCGTTCAAGGCTCATGGTGCTTTATTCCTACAATTTTCAAGTTAACGACTACTACGACCTATTGAGGCTTCATGAGTGCGTGCAGTGAATTCACTTGCACCATAGTCTTTACACTTGACATATATCACCATTAGGATTAATAGATCACGCACCACTATTATAATTGTGAGTATAGGAAGGGATCCTTATGGTCCTGAAGAAGAAGCTTGGGGGGCTTTGAAACATGTCGGCAGATATAGGAGGCATAGCTCATTGAGGCATATACACCTCCTTCCAACTTATTTTAATAATAGCAGCTCTAAGGTATATTAAAGTTTTTTGACCAACGAGCCAGGTATTTTTTAATTCACTTTCCTATCCACTCCTGGCCCTTCCTCTCACACCCCTACACAACACATAGTTGTCTCACAACAACAGTGCTCCCACGTAGACGTAGGTCGTAGTACGCCCCGTCCCGTAGAGGGGCGGGAAGACCCCTATGATGAAGCATGACACCAAGGGCCCTTTTGGTGTGTGAGGGGTATTTAAACAACCTGTGTGTACTTTATTTATTTATTTGCGGGTTTATATGGCGCTAGAATCGACTCCAATGGAGTATCTCTGCGCTTTGGGTCGGGTTTTCAGCTGATCAGTAGCAAACAAGGGAGGGCTGGCCTAGATGTTATTTTTAAACAGAAAAGTTTTAAGTTGTTTCCTGAATTTCAAATGTTCGGGACATAGTCTTAGAGTTAGCGGGAGACTGTTCCACAATGCAGGTCCCACCACTGATAATGCTTTGCCACCATGTCTAGCCTTCTTGACACGAGGCACTACCAACAGATGACCATTGCTGGATCTAAGGGTCCTGGAAGGGGTATAAGGAATACATTTATTTTCCAGGTATAGGGGACCTTGCCCATTTATGCTTTTGTGAATCAGGCAGCATATTTTAAACTTAGTCCGTTGACGGATTGGCAGCCAATGCAACTTTTCTAAAAGAGGCTTTGAAGCTGTTCTTGGAGGGGCATTAAGGACTAGTCGAGCCGCTGTATTTTGAATAACCTGTAGTTTGGCCAACACTCCCTCATTTGCTGAGAGGAGCAGGCCATTACAATAATCCAGCCGACTCAAAACAAGAGCCTGCACCAAGGTCCTTCTAGAGGAATCCGGCAACAAAGGGAAAACCTTACGCAGCAGGCCAATAGTATAAAAGCATACACCTGTGATGTAATGGGTATGTTGCTTTAATACTAAATCCTGATCAAGACGTACCCCAAGATTTTTAACGACCTGCTTAGGTTCAGGAACCATACCCAGATCAGAGGGCCACCAATCGGGGGACCACAATACCTTGGCTTCTCCAAACAACATAATCTCTGTTTTGCTGACATTGCATTGTAGGTAATTGGAGGACATCCATTGTCCTACAGCCTTCATGCCTGCTGAGAATCCATTGTCCTACAGCCTTCATGCCTGCCGAGAAAGAGTTCTTAGTTTCCGTCGTAAGGGTTTTGAAGGGGAAGAGGAGCTGCGTGTCATCAGCATAGGACACGGGAATGAAACCAAATTTGCGCATCACTCTTGCCAGGGGTGCCGCATAGATGTTAAAAAGTGTAGGGCTCAGACACGAGCCCTGTGGCACCCCTTTCGTAATTTCTACTTCCCTGGAACGGTACGTACCCATGGTGACAGTCTGAGTACGGCCAGTAAGAAAACTCCTCAACCAGGCAAGGGCTTTGTTCTTAATTCCTATGTTCGACAACCGGTCAACAAGAATGTTATGTGACACGGTGTCGAACGCTGCTGATAAGTCAAGCAAAACTAAGATTACTGAATAGCCTTTATCTTGAAGCATATGTAGATCGTCTACCACAGACAAAAGAGTAGACTCCGTGCTGTGTTTTGGCCTAAACCCAGATTGTGAATAGTCAAGGCCACCCACATCCTCAATGAAGCCGGACAGAAGTCTGTTGACATATTTTTCTGTCAATTTCCCCAGAAAAGGGAGCAGTGAGATAGGTCTTAAATTGGCAAGTTCAGTCCAAGGGATGGTGGTATTTTTCCTGATGGGCCTTACCAACGCACGCTTCCATTCCTTGGGGACAGAGCCCGAATCCAGAGATAAATTAACAAGCCTTTGAATTATGGGACCTAGTTGTTCAGAAAGAATAGGCATAAATCTGGCGGGTATAATATCATCCGGACTACCACTTTTAATCTGTGTCATCAGTGCTAATAGATCCGAAGAAGAAATGGAGGGAAAAGTATCTAAAAAATGTACATTGAGCATATGTTCAGTATCTCTAAAAACATGGCAAGAGTCAATAGTAGTATTGGCATTATTAGAGTTGACTATTTTCTCATAGATCCTGTCTATTTTATTAGAAAAAAAAGACGATATTTGGTCACAGAGCTGTTGAGAAGCTAATTCAGAGCTTTCACAGGCAGTCGGTTTGACAAAAGACTGTAAAACCTGATAGAGAACCCTCGAGGAATTCTCTGCCGCAGCAATTTGAGATGCTATATGGGTTTTTCGTGCCCCACGAATGGCTTTATGGTAAGTAGACAGAGAAGCCCAATATTGCTTCCTATCGTTCTCCTGATGGGAGGTTCTCCATTTTTTCTCCAACTTCCTAGAGGCCTGTTTTAAAATTCTAAGATCATCAGAAAACCAGATCTCTTGTTTGTTGGCAGCCCGTGGTTTAAATTGTTTCAATGGAGCAATAGTGTCTATCGTCCGCCTAGTAGCTAAATCGAATTTCCTTAAGGCACAATCAATTTTCTCTGAGGCAATGTAGGAGGGTTCAATAAAGTTATCTTTAAAAGTCACTTCATTGACTTTATGCCAAGGACGTCGTTTACAGGGAATAGAGACTGGTCCATGACCATTATATTTATGCTGAAAAGTATGGAATTCAATAATAAAATGATCAGTCCAACCAGTTTGAATAGGGGGTAGACATGAGACGATAGGATGATTGGCTAATATTAGGTCTAAAGTATGTCCTGCCTGATGTGTGGGCCCTGAATTAACTTGTGTTAACCCAAGTATGGAAAGGTCATGTAATATCGACTGAGCTTCTTTGCAATTTTTTAGTTCACTGTGTATATTAAAATCTCCTAATAAGAGAAAATCTCTGTCATTGCTGATAAATGGAGCAAGTGTCTCAAGTAAAATATTGGAGAAGTTCGTACATGGGCCCAGGGGGCGATATACTAGGGCACCCATCTGTGTGTTTGTGTTTTTAAGGGAAGAGGAGGTTTTGAAAATTAGTAATTCAATTTCCGGTGTAGTTAGCTCAGCTACCATGGTACAAACAATATCTTGTTTGTAAACAATAGCAATCCCTCCTCCCATTTTCGAGGGACGGTCTAGTCTAATTACTTTAAAACCCGTGGGAATTGCTAATGCAATCGCTGGAGTTGAGTAAGGTTTCAACCATGTTTCCGTAAGGAAACATAGATCCGGATTGCTAGTGGAAATTAGGTCCCATACCTCAGAAGTATGTTTAGGTAGAGATCTTATATTGCATAATATATTTTTCCTTCCTGTAGTAAAGTTAGTGGTGTTCTTACCAATATTTACAGTGGGAAAATGAGCAATCATATGCTCATGAGAATGAGCCTCCTGACTAACAGTAGTGAACTGAGCTTGACAATGGCAGCAGGAAAACGGCCCTTCCACTTCCACATTACCTCCTAGTCCACATGTCCGCATAGGACTCACACCCAGATGACGTAACATCACACTAGAATAGGTAATCCTCGTTGTAGGGGACGATGGTGGAATAATCGTGTGTGGTCCCATACTTTCCACGACTGTAGGAATACCTACTTAATCTGGGAGGATTTGACGTACATATATATCTGAGGGTGGATCCCTATGTTTACTAACTTGACTTTGGGAGGGTGTATCCACCTCCACTACTCGTGCTGAGTAGTACCTCTCTACTTCCCATTTTGTTTCTTTTTACTATATTCCTTGACCAAGTTAAATATGAGGGGGAGTGTCGTGTCGGGGCTGGATATGTAGAGTAGAATATCATCTGCATATAGGGAGATTCATTCGTCCGTCAACTGTCCCTCGGGATCTTGGAACCCCTTTATGCCTGGGTGTGTTCTAATTAAGCATGCTAAAGGTTCTAGGACCAGTGCAAAAAGCAGGGACGAAAGCTGGCAACCCTGCCTAGTCCCTCACTGAATGGAGAAGTCAGTTGATTTGACCCCGTTAAACTTGTCTCTTGCTCAGGGGTTTGTGTATAGTATATCCACCCATGATCCGATGTTATGTCTGAAGCCTAGTTTAAGAAACACTTGTCTCATGAAGGGCCAGTGGACAGTGTCAAAGGCCTTCTAGGTATCCAACGACAGAAGCATCTGGGGCGTATCTCTCTCCTTCGCCTTATCCAACCAGTTTGCTAGTCTGCGAAGATTGAGGCGCGTGGCTCGTTTGGGCATAAAACCCGACTGGTCCCTATGAACCAATGATGTAATAATCGTCAGTAATCGTGTAGCAAGGATGGAGGCTAGGATCTTAGTTTCAATACACTATTGTTTTGTTTAAAGAATTCCGCTGGCAACCCATTCGGGCCTGGGTTTTTCCTGATTTTTGACTGGTGTTAGCGACTTGCACTTCCTCGGCGTACTTGTCGAGCCATAGGCCTCAACTACCTCAAGATCTGGAGGTAGCGGATTTGCTAGTCCATGACTGGGTAACAGCAGGTCTGGACAATTGCATCCCAGCTAAGCTGACGAGGGTAAAACGGGACCAAACTATACCTTGGTTCAACGAGTCGCTATCTAAGGCAAAGAAGCATTGTAAACAGTTGGAACGTACATGGAGACGCTCTTACGATGCAGTGGGGAAATCTAATTACCGAACAGCCATTAATCTTTATCATAAGCAAATTCGGAGAGCTAGGGCTGAGTATATAGGAAATACTATCCTAACTAGCTCGAATCCTTCTAAAACAATTTTCTCCTTGCTTAAGATTATGAAGACCGGTGATATGGCTAAAAGTTCTCCAATTTCTTCCAATAACCAATGTGATGAGCTGGCCAACTACTTTATTAACAAAGTGGATAAAATATATCAAAATCTACCGGTAGCCGCTGATCCTGTTACGAAGATTGGGCCCACTGTCCCGGCCTCCCAAGGCCTAAATAGCTTGCTATCGTTTCCAGTGCTATCTCTAACAAGCCTGGAGGTCCTGTTCAAAAAAATTAAATCTGGTTCACCTATTGATCCATTGGCCCCTAAAAATCTTTCTCAAGGCATGCCATCCATTCTACACGTGTATCTTGAATTGATGAATCTCTCTCTAGAGTCAGCTATAGTACCTGCAACATGGAAACACGCAAAAGTTATCCCTCTGCTGAAAAAACCGTCGCTGGACCCAGCCGAGCCGGGTAACTATCGTCCCATTTCGCAACTTCCTTTTTTAGCGACAATGGTAGAACTACATGTTCAGACTATTCTGACGGAGTTCATTGAACAGAACACTATCCTTGACCCATCGCAGAACGGTTTTAGAGCCCGGCATGGCACTGAGTCTGCCTTGTTGACAGTGACGGAGGAAATCCGAGGGATACTGGATGTAGGGGACTCGGCGGCCTTAGGTCTTCTCGATCTAAGTGCCGCCTTTGACACGGTCTCCCATGGAATCCTACTGAAGCGGCTATCTGATATTGGAGTGAGGGATCTGGCTCTCGACTGGTGCCGAGCCTTTCTAACGGAAAGATCTTTTCAGATTTGGATGCCACCATTTCAATCCCGGAGGTTTGCCCTACAACGAGGAGTGCCTCAGGGGTCAATCCTGAGCCCCCTCTTGTTTAATATCTACATGCAACCTCTGGCCCAGGTGGCTCGGAAGAGGGGTCTGTCAATGGTGTCATACGCTGACGACACCCAATTAGTGATTGCCTACTTTAAAAAGAACACCGCCAATCTAAGTAGATTCAGGGAAGATCTGGTTGAGGTGGCAGACTGGATGGCCAGCAATTACCTTCAACATTACGCCAGTAAATCCGAGGTGTTAGTATTTGGAAAAGATCAGGACCTATGGTCTGATCATTGCTGGCCTGACAACCTTAAGCCAGCCCCTGTGCCCTAAGAAGCGGTCAAAAACTTGGGTTTCTGGATTGATAGCGGACTGACTTTTGACTTGCAAGCCAAGGCTGTGGCTGGGTCGTGTTTTGGCCTACTGCGTGGTTTGAAGCCAGTACTGGGCTTTTTTCCCCCTAGAGATCGTTAGACCATCATCCAGGCGACTATACTATCGAGACTGGATTATGGGAATGGATTATATCTTGGGGCAAACAAATCCTGTATCATGCGTTTACAGAGAGCTCAGAATGCAGCAGCACGTATGCTAGTGGCACTCCCGAGATCTGCATCGGTTGCCCACATCCTCCCCAAGCTGCATTGGTTGCCTGGTGAGAAAAAAATTCAATTCAAAACCTTATGTGTTGCTCATAAAATTCTCTCTCAACAGGCTCCATTGGGTCTATCTAAGCTACTTCAACCATATACACCTCAGCGATCTCTCAGATCATCCAATCAGCTGCTGGCTATTGTACCCCGGACGGCGAGAGCAAAAGCCGGGGGGCGGTCTTTCCGCTGTCTTGCAGCGTTACTGTGGAACCGACTCCCTCTCTCCATCAGGCAGATACAGACTCATTTCTCCTTCCGCAAGGCGATCAAGACCTGGCTCTTCCCTGCCGTTGTATAATCGCCTCCTGTCCCTCCACTCTTTCGTGTCTCCGATCGCGCTGGGATGCCCCATTGCTGGGGCAGCTATGCGCGCTATAAATCTGAAAAATAAAAAAATAAAAAAATTCCTCTAGGGTTAGCTCTGCTCTAGGGCTTCCTTGTCTTCTTGCTGCAGGGGGGGCATGTATATGTCACTGAGATAGTCTCTCATTTGGTCCTCGTCTACTAGTGGCTTAGCCTCGTAGAGGTTGGCATATTAGCGTGCGAAATGCTACAGCTATTGCCTATGCTGTTATTTGTCATGTATCTGCTTCATCGATCTGACTTACCCAGTTTGCCTCTCTTTCCTTACGGCTTAGCCAGGCTAGGAGTTTCCCCGCATAATATCCCCAATTCATACAGTCTGTGTTGTGTGGCCTGGATTTGGGATCGGACTTCTTTGAATACCAGAGCCCTGAGCTCCCTGCGTGTAACCTCTAACTGCCTGAGCAGGCCTACCTCATTATCTGGGGTGATACTACCTTCTAATTCTAAAAGTTTGCCTTCTAAGTTTTCTATTTGTAACGTTTCCCCGCTCCATTTCTGCGCTATTGTGTCTTGTAGTCTACCTCGGAGGACTGCCTTATAGGCCTCCCAGAGGGTGGCTTCCGAGGATACTGAGCCCTCGTTCTCATGAAAGAATAACTTAGTCTCTGCCCTAATTATGCCTGTTACTGCTTTATCTCGGAGTTCCCATGCGTTCAGCCTCCAATCTGAGCTCTGTCTGCGTTCTGTTCCCCCCACTTCAACTGCAGCGGTGAGTGATCTGAGATGCTCTTTGCAAGGTAGTCTACTTTATCTATTGTCTGGCTCTCCCCTGACGGCTCAAAGACGTAGTCAATCCTAGAGAAGGTCTTTATGTGCCCCTGAGAAATATGAATAACTGCGATTGAGTGGGTGGTGTCGGCGCCAAAGGTTTGTCAATCCCAGGGATCTCACAAAATCCGCAAGTGGGGTAGGAACACATGTTCAAGCCGGTGCACTTGATCTGTCTAAGCTTCGGTTCAAAACATCATTGAAGTCTCCACCAATGATATGAGTTGGGGATCCTGAGTCTAGCAGTATCTTGGCGACTGCGCTCAATGTTTAGGGTTATAGTCGTGGTGGGGCATAAACACTGACAAGGGTAATCTCCCGCCGTCCCCACTTTCCTTGGACTGCAGCGTGTGTTCCGTTGGGGTCCACCCAGGCTCTGGTTATGTGAAACGGCTGGGTTTTCCTAATGAGGATGGCCACTCCACGTGCTCCTGGGAAGAACCTGATGTACGCCAATGTGGTGTATGTCCCTCTCCCTATGAATGCGCATTGTGTGCCTTGGGTGAGTTTCCTGCAAGAGGACCACATCAGGCTTGAGTCTCTTAATATATCTATTAACTAGTCCTCTCTTGATCTTACTGCCTAATCCATTGACATTCCATGCCAATATTGTGTATGGCGTATCATGCATTATGTGTGTACCTTGTATGCACCGCATAGGGGGTGATCCCCACCCCGTCAAACTCCATCTCACTATTTCTAGCCATGTATCTTGATACGCCCTGCTGCTGTCTAAATTGAAAACATATCAGATCTTTGAACTATGAAATTCCCCACCCTAACCCTGGTCCCCCAACCCACTTTCTCCCACATCCTACGCCTATCCCATGAACTGTCAACATGACAACTTAGCGTATGTGTCTTTTAAGAAGTCTGTTGATCCCTCTCTTCCCCTCCCTCTCCCCTAAATAATATTCACAACAATAAAGGATGTAGGGCCAGTTGTACGGCGGTTTTTGCATGCGCAAACGGGTTTGCGAACCAGTTTGCGCATGCAAATACCATTAGGGGTATGTACAATCCCAAAATAGTGAGTCGCAATTTATTTGCGACTCGCTATTTTGGTATTGCTAATCACTATTAGGAAGGGGATGTTCCCTTTCTAATAGAGAGCGCAACCCCATGTACAAAGGTTTTTGGGGCCGCATTTGCGGGCGCAAAACTCTCGCAAATTACCACCCTCTTCAAGAGGGTGGTAATAGGGTCGCAAAAGGGAAGGGGTCCCCAGGGGACCCCTTCCCCTTTGCAAACGCAGGGGAAACACTTTTTGAGGGCCGGCAGTGGTCCCAGGGACTACTGCCTACCCTCAAAAAATGAAACGAAAACGTTTTTTTTTTTTGTTTTTTTTTAATGAATCCTCTTTTCCTTTAAGGAAAACGGGCTGCATTTGAAAATAAAAACTGCCTTAGATAAAAGCAGTCCCAGACATGGTGGTCTGCTGAGCCCAGCAGGCCACCATACCTGGGAGGACATGCCATTCCCAAAGGGGTCGCAAATTGCGAGAGTCTCATTAATATTCATGAGCCTCTCTATTTGCGACCCCATTGGGAATCGCTAACAGTGTGTTATACACTGTTGTACATCCAAAATAGCGTCTCGCAAATTGCTAGTCGCAAAAGACTTGCAATTTGCGAGGTGCTATTCTGGCTGTCGTACATCTGGCCCATAGTCTTTTCCACAGAGAAGTGTTTCTCACAATCTCTCCTGAGCGTTAGCAAGTCTGGGAGGGGGGCCTCCTTGCGACCGTCCTGTCACCGATCTGCTCCCGGCCCACGCCCATACTTCAGTCCTCTCCGTCACCTTTGTCTTGCTGCATTTGTTGCATGTTACCAGTTGCCTGTGCCTCTTGTCCTGGCTCTTCCGTACGGTTGATAGCTTTAAGGAGTGGGTCATCGCTGTCTGTTTCCACCTGGGAATCTTTATCAGAGTGGCCTGTGTGGGTGCTATCTCCTCGGTTTGAGTCCCTGCTGGTGGCTCGTGCCTGCCCTGAACCTTCATCTGAGGCTATTCATCTCTGTCGGTGTGGGGTCTCTATCCACGCGGTTCCTATTTGCTTTTTATGTCTTCCAGTAAGCCTTCTCTTTGTTTTTATTCTCTAGGACCTAGCTTCTCACCTAGGTTGCGACTCTCTGGGTCGTGCCTTGCTGCCTCTGGTAGTGGTCTAGGATGTTCTTCTATTCACGCCCAGACATATTCTGGAGTTTGGAAGAACTGGGTTGAGCCTTAAAACATTACTTTGAGCTTGGCTGGGAACAGTAGCATGTATTGAATTTGCATGGCTCTAAGTTTGACCTTTACCGAGTCAAAAGTTCTCTGCATCTTCTGCACCTCTCTGGAATAGTCAGGGAAGATCATCATTTAAGTTCTCCCACTCGTCGCGATTCGCTGAGTATTGTGTCACGCTCTTGACAATTTAGAAATTTTGCTATCAGTGGGCGCGGGGGGCCCGGTGGAGGCCTCACATTTGGCATCCTGTGGGCCCGTTGAATGATGAAACAGGTGGAAAATGTTTCCCCCGGGAGGGTGTCTTTCAGCCACGCCATGAGGAAGGTTATCGGGTGGGCGCTCTCCTGTCCTTCTGGTATCCAGATAAAGCGGAGGTTATTTCTCCTAGCTCTGTTTTCCGCGTTGTGAACCTTCCAGACTACCTCTCTCATGTTTGCCTGAAGTTCTGGAATTTATGTGTCACGTCTTCTACTTCCGAAATGTGGATTTCTGCTTGGGTTACTCGATCCGCAATGTTACGCACGTCTTGACCAGGAGGAACACCTCCGATATTAAATCCCCCATTTTACCTTCTATGGTCTCTCTTGAGGCATGGATTGCTTGAAGAATGGCTGCATTATCTGGGGGGTCTGTGTCCCCTCCTTCGGGCTCCGTCTGCATTGGGAGAACTTTTCTGTATTTGTCTATCTTCCCCTGTTTTTCCGTTTTAGGTTCCGTGTCTCTTGCCATTATTAGGTCCTGTCGTAGTAGGTTATCTTCCAGGTATCTGGGAATTATAGTTTCATGTAATTGGGCAGAAGCCGACTGCAGGGGATCAATCGGCTCAGAGTGGAATTCCTGTGGTTTTAAACGTTGCACTGGCAGGGCTTACTCTTCTCATACGGGCGCTAGGCTCTATAGGGACGCCCCTAACGTGTATCTGTCTATCGTGGGTATCAACCAGCTCTCTTCCCGTCTCTAAGACCCAGGTAGCTGTTTCAACAATAGTGCGGTGTCTTCTGGCCGTATCTCATATAATGTGTCCCCCTCGTCCAAGGACGAAGTTCTACAATATCTACCTAGTTCATGTCTGACAGGTCTCTCAGTGGCATGGCCGTCAAGGAGGTGTTATAGTTGGGCCACCCCTCCCCGTCGCCGGCATCTGAGAACTCTGGGCTTCTTCTGTGGTCTGACCGTGGGCCACTCCTCAGCATAAGTTCATGCTTCTTGTTTGCTTCAGAGGTGTCCCATCCGCTTCCACTCTCCCGCTGCGGGGGGTGTTTCAGATCTGCTAGTCTCCCCTTACAGTGGAGAACTGGTCCTAGGGACGGAAGGCAGGTGAGGCTCCAAACAGTCTTTAGACTTTCCACTGCCTAGAAAAGTTTTGGTGTAGCTCTGGGGGTATCTATGCTTCTTTCTCCCTATTGGGGTCCGAACGGCAGCCTGTTGAGCGTGGACATCTTTGCTCTATTTACCATATGGCGTCTTCAAGTGGAACACCTGGCAATTTCAGTGGGCAGGACTGTCCCTGAGGTCTTCTGGCTAGCACTAACCTCTCCGCTTCCCCAGGCCTCCCAGCTAGACGCCCGCAGCAGCGGGGGAGGCCGCCTCCCACTCGCCCTGACGCAGTCCCTCTCACCTGGGCTTGGGCTGGGCTCCTGGGTTCGGCACTTCTCCTCTGGGGATTTCTTCTTTGCCCCATTTCTGTGCGCAGATCACCGGCCCCGTGGTTAGGGGCCTCTTTTCAGCCTCGGGCGGCTCAGGCAGTTCCCTGGAGCACTTCCTCTCCGTGAAGAGAGCTTGCCACACAACCCACACTTGTTCACTTTGGGGGACAGGGCCTCACCGCTCCCCCAGCTGCTCTGCCAGCTCTCCGCAGATGCCGGCGTCGTCGCTCTGTGTGGCAGTGAGCCTCGGCAGTCCCGTGGTCTGGCGAGCCGGAATACGACAGTCGGCCCCTGGGTATTTGTATGGGTTCGTCGCCTCGGCTCTGGCAACCATTTTATTATTTCCAGCCTGCGTCACCACCGGGGCCGTGCTTTTAATTCAGGTCAAGCCGGGAGGGGGTCACTTGATTCTACTTGATTCTGCCTCTTCCATAACAGGGGGTAGTTTTTCACTCTCAGTTCTTCAGTGTGGCCTCGTTCTTCTTTTCCCCTTCGCTTGTCGCTTACGCGGGATCGCGAAGCTTCCCAGGCGGTGTTGTTGGCTCCTAGACGATCGCCGGCGGCAGGTCTCCGCAGGTCTTGGGCTACAAGCTGCCTCTACACAGCAACACGCAGGCAGCCTACCTCAGAGCTCCGAGCAGCAGCCCCAGTTTGGGGTATTGATGTTATCGGGTCCCATTGGCCATCTTGGCAGCCATGGCCGTCTCCACTCCGATGCGATTTTCCCCCAGTCTTGTCTCGTTAGCTTCTACTACAATGACCTCAGTCGTGTGCCTGGGGTGACAGGGCTACGCAGAGCCCAATTTGGGCTGTGGATGGGGTCTTGAAGAGCAGGATTGATGTCAGGATCGATGTCGGCCGGCCTGGAGCTCTGGCAAATGCGGCTAGTAGGCCATGTTGCTACCCACGCCCCCGAACCTTCCCATATTTGACCTGTAGCAACTCCATGGTGGACAGGTGCGCAACACCCATTGGGCTCAAAGGGCTTCAGTCCCCCGTCGTGTGTGGCCGCACGGGTTGAGACTGCTTCCCGGGCACACACACAGCCGCACCGAGTACTTCACAGGTCTTTAAAAGACCATTTGCTTGTTAATGAGGCTTTGTTGGTTTTTCACCCCTTCTAGAGCCCCTGCATCTCCACTATAACTATTGCTGGAAGAGTCAGCCCGCCCACTTACCCCCCCCCCCCCCGAAATTTGGCTCTAGTTGCGCACCTGATGGTGGACCATGCCACCTCTCAATGCATGCTCCCAATATCATGCCATGTGCAATTCACATGCATTCTGTAGAGTTCACAGCCACATCCATTTCTGATGTCCATCCACTACCAGATATATTAGCAATGTCTGACACTGGCATCATGGTTCCCCTGTCAATCAACTATCATGTGGTCCATCCCAGATAGGCAAAGTGTTCTCATCAACAGTTTTCGGAGGCTGATAGACATGCAACACGTCACCACAACTTTCCATGGCCTATTTCTCACCTTCCAAAAGTTTAATTGTGATGAGAATGCACATTGAAAATGGCAATTCCCACATCATTTGACGTCACACTCATTCCTTGCAGTACGCAAATAGCACAGATGAAGGCACTCACAGATTAAGTTGGAGTTTTTGAAGTTGGTCATCTCCGGTTCCTTGTATCAGGGGGGTGGGCGGGGTCCAGCTACAAGACATAACAAGTAAATCACATCATTTACCTTACTACATATATTTGATAAGCAACAACAGCACAGTACATATGCAAGGCTATTTGCTATTTAGCCATTCAGGTTGTAAGTGTCAGGTGACACAGTTGACATCCCTGGATGATACACATAGGTAAGGCTGGCTGAGTCAAAAATACATGTGAATGCCTTACACATGCACCTGTTGGCCACTATGCAGAACTATGTGCTGACCCTCATCACTACTTAACTACACAGTGATAGCTGGCTTGGATGATGCTGTGCACCTTCACAATTCCCATGCCATACTCAGTAAGGTGATGCTAACCAGAGGCCCTCTTCAAAGCAGGCATCAGTAAATGAGTACATTACATGCATCTCGATTCACAAGTACTGGTCCACTAAATAACATGAGTAATGTACCTGTCAGTGCTGCTGAGTGCATGATATTGTACACTTATGTTCTATGCATCCCTAAGCAGAAAATACATATTGGCTCATTGAAACGTATGGTATCGGCAGAGATGTGTCCCGTTCAGGCACGCATACCCTTGGATACTGTAGCATGTGAGTGGGCTCCCATTTGACACACATTTGGGCCCTCATACTGGAGTCGTGTACCATGTGTGTTGCAAATGTTGAGACAGCTCCAGTGGCTCTGGTCTCAATAATCCCTGCATGAAGCCATGCAAATTCAGCATGTAGGATTTACTATGCAGTCAGAGGTATGTAGTCAGGAAAGCCAGTGCAAAGCACAGCATAGCCATAGTGGGCATCAAGGAACCATTACACATAGGAAATGGTGTTAAAGACCAGTGTAATGTGTACTGCCACGTTCAGAGGTGAGATAACCAGTGTAAGCCATGGCAGGCCTCATTGATGACAGACAACTGAGGGGAGGTATGCCAAGGAATATTATTGGCACAGCAATATGGGGCTTCTTTACAAGGCTCTAGCGTGGCCGCTGCATCTCTTTTGATGTTGTTAGAAGTGAAAATGCCAGCAGTGCAAGGCCCTTTTAAATAAGCCCCCTTATGTATGACATATGTTCTGTGATGCACCATCACAACTGTCCATGACAAATAGCTAAGGAGAAATAAGCAGCTGTGGAGCATATCTGCAATACCTGCCCGGTCATAACATACGTTGTGTGGATGGGCTATGGGTGCTGGCAGGGCATGGGCCAGCCTGTCCTGGCCACCCGGGGCCAAGATCCGTGGCCTTCCAGTCCTGTCCAATGAGCCTGCCTTCCTGAAGCATTCAAGAATGTTTCAAGAAAGCTCACCCGCAGGGACGACACGGCGCTGGATACTGCTAAGACCGGAGCTCTACTTGCAAATACTTTTTTGCCTACACTGCGGACAACTTAACTGAGGCGGATACTTGAGTCCTGACAAATAATTGGACCACATTTGCTTTCACTTTGAGGTATAATCCCTCTTTCATCAATTGCCCCGACGCAGACTTGATGATCATTCGGACCTAATTTTATTAACATTGGCGAATTTACTACATTAGCTATCGCCCTGAAGAAGCCCTTGTCTGGGCGAAACGCGTTGGCTGTCTAATTGAGTAAACCAAGTGCATCTGTAATAAAAGACACCTTCAGACCATATACAACAACGTGGAATTCCTTCTTTTTTTTCCTGTACATACTTATGTTTTACTTTGTATATATATTGCCTCTCATACCACGTTGAACTTATGCGTTGATTTATTCCCTGTCCTTTATATACGCCGTATGTCACTTGTACCCATTGAATGGTTTAGTGAGGTCCTTAGTGTGACCCACCGGGGTCAGCAATGGCCATGTTGGGGCACAGGGATGAGGATCAAATTCGACTTTCTATAGGAAGTAAAAGTTGTTACCAGGTTTCTGGCCTGGGCATCTGAGTTCAAACCCTCGCCTGCCTCCCAGGTGGAACCTAAGGCACGATCCAGCCTTTCATGCATGCGCCTTGTCCGGCAGAGCGGTCCATGGCTGCCAGGTGCTTGGGCGAAGACCGGCTGCGGTCTGGCTCCTCTACCCAGGAGGACCTGACCGACGCACTAGGAACCGGAGCAGGTGAGCAATACGGCTCCTCCGAAAGGGGCACGATGCATCAGATAGCCCTTCAGAGACATAACTCACTCTCCCTCTGCAGAAACCCCGGGGAAACTGAATCCCAGTACTTCCCTAGGCTGGGCTTTCCCAAAGGCCCTCCAGTGCCCGATCCCAGTCCTCCCGGATTTTGCACGGTTAAGGAATGGCCCGTCTTGGGCAGTAGGGCAGCCTGGATAAGAATGAACCAGGGCCACATGAGAACCTTGTTTCCTCTCGGCAGAGACGCAATGGCCCCAGTGCGAATTGCTTCGAGGAGGTGGGATGGGACGCCGTCCCAGCTGCTCAGGTTTCCTCACATGTACCCCCCCCCCAATCGGGCATTGTGCCAGTTGCTTTGACAGCACAGGAGAAAAACCCAGCTCTCTTCTCCTTCATGGCAGTTTGGGGTGGCCCCCAGTCCACTGGCATGGCTCAGAGCACTCACGTGAGACATGGACTCTCGATGTGCAGGAGTCAAGCAGTGGCTACCACTGGGCGGCGGACGGCTGATGTGCAAGTGGTGCGACCCTTCCTCGTTGCCCTCGTTGCCAGGTACTTGGTTTACCTGGTCCGATGTGGAAAGGCTAGGAGTTTATAAACTCATGCGTTCCTACTCAGGCGTCCGAGAGGGCTGGTGGCAGAGCACTGTTTTACAGTGGATGCAAACAACTTGTGCCCAAGACAATGCATTAGTTAAAGGAAATAACATTTAGGCGGAGCCAAAGCACCTTTCTTAGTAGTGCTTCTTCAGTGCTTAATTTGAACCAGTGGTTGCAAGTGTGGGTCACGGGTGCTCATTTTTCAGGAACGACTCTGATTTTTCCTGAACAAACTTTGATCCAGAGCAAGAGAGAGAAAAACACAAAACTGGGAATAAAGAAGGAAGAGAAAGTTGGTAAAACAGTGACCGATAGGTAATGCAGAGATTAAAAAAAGAACCTGCATTACTGAGATAAAGAGCAGGCAGTGTTTGGTAGTGGTTTATAGAGACATGACGAGGAATCAAGCTTTGGCATTTGGCACCCCGATTTTTATAGCACAGGCCACAGGCTTATGAACAAAAATGATATCTCCTAAATGATATTTAACAAATTAAGCACTGTAGCTGCATCTTAAAAATCTTCGAGTGATCACATGAGGTCAGATGACAGTTGCGCTGTCAAGCTAGACCTACAGAATTATAGTCTAAACTTGAAAGGGATTGTGAGGGAAGCAGGATGATTAGTGGGCACTGCATACCAGGGGTAAGGCGCAATTACAGACCCATGTGTGGGTCACAGAAAACGAAATAGAAGGGTGCAGCAGATTAAAAATGTAGAGAAATTGAAACAGCAATGCAGTGGCCTTCATATCCGAAAGAAGAAAATCCCCTTGATCAGAATAGAGCTATATGACATTTGGCTTTATTTGTTACATGCAAAAACAGTCAAAATGCTTTAAGGGAAAAATGCTAAAATAAATATATCAAACGCCTTCAAGTTTTGCTTACTTGTAGGATATTAAGAAAGGCACGTGTTATTCTCTAACTTACCCAACCAATATTGAATTTTGTCTATAAACACTTTTGAGCAAAATGTCTGACTAGATGTTAATGTAGCTAAAAGTCAAAGGGTGATATAGTCTGCGAGGCGTATGCATAGCAAACAAAACCCCTTCTCCACCCCTTCACCAGTCTTTCGCCACGTCACACACGCATTCATTCATTACTATGAAATTCAACCACATTTAGGGAGTGGAGGTTTCCGGATGCACTGAGTCATAATGTGATAGTCACATTGTGACTCTGTGTGAGTCAACATTTTGGCGCCAGTCCTAAAATGGTCCCGCCATTTCTATAAATGTCACAACCTGAAAGGGAGCCCTTTGTTCTCGGAGCACTTTTGCAAATTTGCACTGCAGCTGCGTATGTGGACTTAGAAATGTGGTTACCTGCACGAGTATGAACACCAAATACAGTCAGTGAAGAGCGGAACTATGGAAGTGCCTGAAGGTAGCCCTTGAGACACAGACTGACACTTTTGTGATGCCAATGTCATGACGAGGCCGTGAGTCATAGCCGGAGATGCTTGGCTAAGGTAGGGCAGCCCTAAACTGATGGTAAAACACGCCCTACCGCCTCCTCAAAGCAAAAAAACAGGACGTTCTCAAAATTATCGTTACAAAATAAACGATTTAATGACTCGACGGTTTCGAGTGCAGATTCCTTGCCTGCTGGACCGTCAATTAGAATGCCTCAATGTCTCCCTATCTTATGGGAGTAAAATTCCTCTAGTTAGGTCCATATGTAACCTAAATATGCCAGTTAGAATGTAAATCGTCAACACCAGGCCTACCCACCCCACTACTCTATTCACCCACCAATCCTCACCCCAATGGGATGTTTATAATACATACTTCCTTCACAGCCCGTAGTCTCTAGCAGAACAAGTATGTCAAGAAAACTCGGACTTGTCACCCAACTAATAATAAATTACAGCGCTTCACCAAAATCCCACTTTTAAGTGCTGTAAATAATTTAATGAGGCTTACTTTGGCGGTCCCCCCAAAATGAAAGGCTGCCGAGACCGTAACTCGTGACCAGCGCCTCTCCGCACGTTTTGGAGGCGTGGGCCACATCGAGGGCTGCCTGTCTCGCATCCGAAACACTTTTAGACGCAGGCAGAGGGAATTTCTGTAGTGTCGCCAAACACAATAAAGTCTATAATAAACAGACATTTTCTACGTGCCTGTAACTCCAGTCCCGGTCATTTGTAAATGTGTCAAAAATAGAGTGGTAATATATTTTCGTAAGTGATCTCAAATCATTGGATGTGTAGACATGCGACTGATATGCCGCTGACCGCGGCCCCCGCAGGGGGCCACTCGGCGGTCGGCGCCTTAGTGGCCCCGGGGCCCCGGTCACCCCTCCCCACTCCCTCCTTCGGGGGGGGGGGGCAGGGACACAGACTGGTGCCCCCCTCCGTGTCAGGGCCGGAAGTGACGCGCAATGCGCGTCACTTCCGGGCCCAGGTGTGAGGGGGAGGCTATTTAGCCTTCCCCCACCCTCACTGGCGACCTCAGTTAGCAACAGATGAAAGTATCAGCGTGTGGGTATCGGACATCTGCTTTCTGGGAGCACCGTGCCCTGGGAGCACGCGCGTTGCCCTAATTCTGAGGCCTACCCATAAAGGGGCCGAGTAGCAAAACAAGTAATTAGGCTCCATAGGCGGGCCTCGGGCCTCACAGCTGGGCCCAGGGAAAATAGGGCTTTTCTTAATGTCTAGAGGACCATTGCGGTTGGGGGTACCCCCCACCGGTTTCACTGGTTGCGTACCGCAGATGCGGGAGACTGGGATCCGGGTACGGACACGTTACCGCGCTAGGGGCGCTGCCAGCAAACATAGGGTGCTGCTGGCACAGTAACTGGGGTGTCAGCGGGGCAATCGCAAGGGGACAGTATGTCAATAGTACATTTGACACACCCAGGGTGCACTAAATCTCCACTTCAACGGAGCAGGAATTTGGCACTGCTGGGGATGCTCTGGGTCCTTCTGAGGAGCATGATGGGAGGGGCGTAGTAGGACTTAGTCAATCCTCAATGCTTGAACTTTACTGACGGCGCGCAATGTTAAGCCAGACAGATTCCCGAAGCTGGTATACCTAGGGGGTTACATCACTGAGGGATCTGTAGGGGCATAATTCCCATAAGGAATAGGGGATGGTGGGCAGGGGCAGGAGTCGCCCCTTGCCCACGGTCACGCGCTGGCAGCTAGGAGCACTCCTGTGCTCCAGGTTTAGCAATCAGAGGGAGCTGGCCAAAGGTTAAGTGAACCCCCTCTCGCCTTCATAGCCTAAGAGGGCAGCCCAGAATTGTGAAGAGGGTAACCTGCCCGCATGGGGGGCGAATAGTTCTTGGCACATCTCCCCAGGCCCAACGGGTCCTTTATTTCAGCAGACCCTATTCCGATTAGGATAGCGTCTCGGGCCTTGGGGGCTTAGATGGGGCCATCTACAACACCAGGAGCTATAACTCAATGGTAAGTCTTGGGTTCGAGTCCCGCAAACGCTGTCAAAGTGTCAGGTGTTGGCAAAATTTCCAACTCTTCTTTAACCAGGAGCCATAGCTCAATAAGTCTTGTGCTACGGTTGTAATGGTCTCACAGGACAAGGGTTCGAGTCCCGCGAGCACTGTCAAACTGTCATGAGGTGGCAGAATGTCAAACTCTTCTGTCTGCAGGGATGGTTCCCTTGCAGCTAGTTGCAGGAAGCCCTAGATGGGAGAGGTGCAGGTAAGACTATAGCGGGTTGGTGGGGGGCCCTGGCTGCGACGGTTAGCCGCCTCCAGGGCTGTGGCGGAGTTACAGGGCGATCTGGAAGCAGGCCGGTACAAAGGGTACCTCTGCGCGGCACCACGTGGTGCCTGAGCCAAAACGAGGAGCCTCCAGAGAGGTCCCGGAAGCCGGTCGGCGCCCCGCTAGGCCTGCGGGCGGTTGTGGGCCTGAACAACCGGGGGCTTGCTATGCGACGCTCCGCCCCGAGAGGGGGGGTGTGAGTAGAATTTCAACGGCACGTGATCGTAAAAAAGAATCACTTGGGGGGCAGCACTTGCGGGTCGTTCCCGTGCTGCCCGGCTCATCAGGCGGGCAGGTGAAGTAGATGGCCACCTGCCCTTGGATCGCCCGTAAGATAACCCACCTATTACATATACTGGAATTATGTAATAAACCTGCAGCATTTGTTACCCACTTACAACTGTTTCTTGTGTTTTCATTGGGTAACCTAATTTGGGGGAGGGGGGAAAGCGGGGTGCCCCTGGGGGTACTATGCCGCTGACCGCGGCCCCCGCAGGGGGCCACTCAGCGGTCGGCGCCTTAGTGGCCCCGGGGCCCCGGTCACCCCTCCCCACTCCCTCCTTCGGGGGGGGGGGGCAGGGACACAGACTGGTGCCCCCCTCCGTGTCAGGGCCGGAAGTGACGCGCAATGCGCGTCACTTCCGGGCCCAGGTGTGAGGGGGAGGCTATTTAGCCTTCCCCCACCCTCACTGGCGACCTCTTTTGTCGCCCACCTCGCCTTTTCCCTCCCTACCGCTTACCCGGCGTGGGCGTGGTTGAGGGGGGGGGTTTCTGAGCGTTGTAATGTTTTCCTTTTCGTTGCAGGCGGAGTTACAGGGCGATCTGGAAGCAGGCCGGTACAAAGGGTACCTCTGCGCGGCACCACGTGGTGCCTGAGCCAAAACGAGGAGCCTCCAGAGAGGTCCCGGAAGCCGGTCGGCGCCCCGCTAGGCCTGCGGGCGGTTGTGGGCCTGAACAACCGGGGGCTTGCTATGCGACGCTCCGCCCCGAGAGGGGGGGTGTGAGTAGAATTTCAACGGCACGTGATCGTAAAAAAGAATCACTTGGGGGGCAGCACTTGCGGGTCGTTCCCGTGCTGCCCGGCTCATCAGGCGGGCAGGTGAAGTAGATGGCCACCTGCCCTTGGATCGCCCGTAAGATAACCCACCTATTACATATACTGGAATTATGTAATAAACCTGCAGCATTTGTGACCCACTTACAACTGTTTCTTGTGTTTTCATTGGGTAACCTAATTTGGGGGAGGGGGGAAAGCGGGGTGCCCCTGGGGGTACTATGCTGTGCCACGTGGCCAGTATACTTTACCGCTATAGTTCTACATATCCTTACCATCACGTGAAAAAAAAGGGCACAATACAGAAAGAAACTGTTTGTACTTATAAGTGGTACTCAGAACGCAAAATAAGCCGCTTTGCTCATTCCATCTTCAGAAAATGTTTGGTCGTATATCTCACTACAAGGTATAAAATAAATATAAAAAGCTATCCACGACAAATTAAATCCCATCATTATTAAAACAGCACACTCAGTCTGAAAATTCACGAAGAAAGAAAAAAAAATCACCAGCGACTCCAATATGATTTTACCAGATGCCTTTTCCAGTGAACTAAAGAAAGCAGGCTGGCCCAATCCCCCCTATTGACGCATCCCCAGCAGAAACCCAGCCCTAGCCCTAGATTCAAAACCAGGTCAGACCCATATCGTTCACCTGGTATAGTGTAAAGAAAAAAACAAGTGGTATTTGCTCCAAACATACCATCTGTTCATGCATTAGGAGTGGATCGGCCTTCACCACGCAAAACGGGGTTGGAGCAGTGCAAGGATCAAGTTTTGATGCTCAGAAACTTGCACTGAAAAGTTGATGGTATGCACAGATTTGTAACACGACTGCGCAAACCGTCACCTGATTTGGGCCCTAACCTGCCACCCCACAGATAGGAGAAACAACCGTTAACAAAGATGAAGTGGCAGAGCACGTGACGTGACCGCATGGACCAACGCTTCCATTTCACTGCTATTACAAACATTGACCGTGTGGATACAATGGCATTTACATCAACAGCCATCTCTATCAAAAGAGTTGAACATAAATAACGGAAAGGGTGATAGGACCTTTTTAGAAATCTGAAGGAATAGAGTCCGGACCTGAAGCTTTGCCACTGGGTAGGCTAGTGTAGGAAAGTAGGATCTGCTTTAATGGTTACCCACACTATTTGCCTGGTTCTAAGCTGTTTTTGACTAGTCTGACTGGAATCCTGCTAATCAGGACTCGAGTCTCTCTGCTTTCTCCCTTAAAATGGTTATGTTCAGTAGTTAGGTACATCCCAGATTGGATACTAGGGTACCCTTATCAGTGCCTAGTATATGGTACTAAGGTACCCCCAGTGGTCGAAGTGGGGAAAAAAAAGTAGGGGAACTGTGGGCGGAGACTCAGGGGGCGGGAATAACCCAAGGATTGGATCAGTGGGCGGAGTCGGAGGTGTGGCTAGAAATAGCAAAACATACCAATTTTTGAACGTTTGGCATTTCACTGACCAGTTACAGCGTATAACGTTATTTAATTCAAAGAATCAATAAACATGTTTATTTGAGGTTTAATATATAAGTTGTTTATATTTAATTCATTTACAATGTGGGACATGTTTCCAATCACAGAATATTCCAAATACGCTTATAAGTGGAATCATAAGCCATTTGTCTCCGAGCCATGCAGTTTCTTTCATCTGCATTTCTCCTCCCTTTTTCTAACCATTTCTGAACATAAAATTCAGGTTTAAATTCTATGACAGGTGGCCCCACGATATTTATGAACATTGTAGAAGACAGACGATTGATTGATATTCTGTTCCGCAGTGGTGTGAGCACATCATTCATTACACTAAGCCCCGTTCACATTCAGCAGTTGAGGTACAAAAGGTGTTTATAATGTGCATTAATGGTTTCAGGCTTTCAGAGATGCAATTTTTATTTTGTTTGTACTCTCTGAAACCAAGGATGTACTGCCTGGTATCAAATACATGCAACCTGCTACAAAGGTTTTGTAATTCTCCCTCACCGTATAAGATGTCTACTGGATCTGGCCAATAAACTGGTTGTAGGAGTTTCATTCTATGTACTAACTCTTTGTATTCTATTTCATCATTGTTTGTGGTTGTGCATCTAGAAACATTTGATGCATTAGACATTGTCATCCTTTTTCGCAGGTTATTTGCTAAGCTCCTAAAGAACTGTGCCCTATTGATGCTAACACAGCCTTTGTTCTGTTGCAGTCCTACACCAGCAAACTGCATCCGTTCAGCAGCATCTAATGCAGTTGTAGCAACCAAAGGGCCCAGGTGAATCAGCCATTGATTCAAACACTAAAATCTGCATCTGTATTGAACGATCGGCCTCATATATGGTCATATCACGCCGCTGCAGCCTTCTGAATAGGTCACCCAATTCTGTGAGAGCATCATATAAAATGCCCATATTTTCAACAAACACCAGGGAGGTTAATAAACGGTTTAAACCAGCATATTTCCTCTGCTCAATGTCACTCCTCGTTGAGTCTTCGGAAGATTCCATGAAATGTTTACTAAGTGCTTTGTAGTTATTCCAAACAGCTCTCACAGATCCTTCCCTTGAGGACACCCAACGTACATCTAGCACCTTTCCAATTGCCAGAAGTCTTACTTCTACCTCCAGAGCACATTCCCCAAGCTCTCTCTGATTTTTCGGAGAGGCATGGTAGGTGGTATATAGTTTATCAAAAAAAACTTTGAGCTGATTAATGCCTGCGACTTCTTTACAAACATCACCCACAGCAAGCTCCAGCTTGTGGTTAGCACAGTGTCATACACTCAACTGTACATATTTCAGTTTCAGAAGAGTTGCCACTCCGGATTTCCTACCTATCATATTGGAAGCACCATCTGTTACAAGCTGAAACAAATGACTTTTTAAATACTCATCAGTAAAACCCTGTCTCTCTAAGCATGCAAGTAAGGTATCTAAGATTAGATCTGCTGCTGTGCTTGGCAACTCAACAAGGTCCAAGAAAAAGGTCAGTGGCTCATTGTGTTTATCAATACATGCTCTTACACAGATAATTAGTGTGGTCAATTTACTATTTGTGAGCTTAGGGACATATTTATGGGAATGGTGGCGCAGGGCAGCACAGCAAGTTACTTTGCTGCGCTGACCTGCGTCACAGGGAAAGGGCGGGAATGTGTCGTATTTATCCAATATGGTGCATTCCGGTCTTTTCCCCCTGCACTGGTGCCATTTCGACAGCCTAGCTTCAATGCAGGCCCACTTGCCCCATGGTGCAAGAGTGCCTCCTTTGCATGCAGGATTGTTTTTGTGCAGGAAGGGGCACCTTCCTGTACAAAAACAATCTTGAGAGGCTTTTTCATCTTTCTATGTGGGCTGCAGAATAAAGCACAGTTTGAAAGAGAGAAAAACAAGGAGAAATAAAGATATTTCTCCTAGTTATGCCTCCTCTTGGCCAGCGCAAGATTTTGCCGCATTCCCAGGATTACAAGTACTTGTAAATCTACGAATGCGTCAAAAACCGTGGGAGTTGTGTGGGAGACTTTTATTATTGCAGGAAAACTACTGCGTGACAAAGCCACTGCTGCTCTAGGGTGTGCTGCTTTGTAGATCTGCCCGCAAGACTGGTGGTGAACTTCGGTATGAATTGTGGTGGACAGGGCTTCAAGTTTACCCAACTGGCCACCGGTAAGGTTCACCTGCTGGTGCTAAGAGACCAGGGCTTCTAAGGTCTAGTGGGGCCTTCTAAAGTCTATCATGGGTGCTCCCTCAGGAGTGGTCTGATGGACAAGGCATGAAGGCTGAACCAGGTTCCCCAGTTCCAAATTTGGTAGCTCTGGCCATAGTGCCACATCCTATCCCCACCGAACACCCTTCTGCCCCACTGAGTGAAACTCGCACTGTCTTCAGCTACAACCCAATTCTGCCCCATTATAAGCACCTGGATGTGACTCATTTCAAATTATGCGGTGCCTGAAAAAAAGGAACAACATTCTGGGAAAAGCAAATACTCATAGGGAATGCAGGATTATGTAAAGCATGCAAAATATAAGCAGGAACGACATGTTACCTTAACGCTTTTACTCTCGTTCAGAAATCAATGAGTATTTTTTGTCTCAAACATTGAGGACATGAATATAGGGCTCCTCCTGTACACATGTGTTAAGCAGGGCTCAGAGACAAAGGAACTCTTCAAGAGAATCTGATCTGACTCACGGAAACCCACAAGGGCTCCTTCTTATCCACAAATTGTGCACTCTTGATTGTCAGCGCCAGGATGCCTGTTAGGTGAGAGTGCGCTTTACAAGTGAGATAAATAAATAAATAATTCTTATTCATGTCAGCCAGCTAGCTGCTCAAACATAGTATAGCACATATGTATGCAAGTGTCCTGCAAAGAAGAATAAGTGTGAGTAAGTAAATGTGGCTGTGAATGATTGAGTGCCTGAATGTAACTGAGCATGAGTGAAAGAGTGTATGTCGATGAAAGTGAGAGAAAGTGAGTGAGAAGGAGTCACGTAGAGTAAGTGAAACTGTAAGTTAGAATGAGGTAATCAGAGTAGGAAAAAGTGGTGAGGCTGAGTGAGAGTGAGAATGTGATACCGAATGTTGAAGAGTGAGTGCAAGTGAGCAATTTTGAGTAAAAGGGAAAGTGAATGAGAATGAATAATGGGGGTAGTGAGCCTGAGTGAGATAACATGTGAGCAAGCAGGACAAATCACAGGCCTTGGCAAAGTGGAGGTAAATATTTACTTATGGGAGGAACATATTGTGCATCTTGAAAAAAAATGTGGTCAACTCCAGGCCTGCTTCAGGGCCCTCTTTTATCTCTTCTTAGTCTTACAAGGCCCAGTAAATCACACTTTTCCAAATCTCTTTCTAAATATTATCACTCTCAAAAACTGTTTTTTCTATGTAATTTTCCTTTGATGGGAAGAGGAGGTTTCTGAGGTGGTAGTATCAGGCAAGTGACACTACTTGGGCTCCCTCTGTTCGAGCCTTCATGGAGGATCCCTCTTCATTACTACCTCCACCTGACCCCAGACTCCGCAACGCACTCCCTTGCAGGCTTGATTATCTACTACTCCTCTCCAGTGCACCTTATCTCACAGCTGACCTTGGGCCCCAGCCCCATATCAGGCACCATCGGGCTCCACTTTCATTTTTCCCGGTAAAAACATTAGTAAAATCACCTTCAAACTTAAAACATTGAATATAGCAGTAAATATAATTAGCACGCACTTTAAAGTATGTTCCACAGTAGCCCTTATGACCCGACTGCTAATTAAATAAACAAAAACAGAAAGGCCATGACAGGGCCGGCTTTAGCACTGATGCGAAAGTCTTTTTTGGCGCCGCACCAATAATCACTGCCATACGCCACAAGTGCTCCTCATCTCCCCATAGCCCCTCCCCCTCATGACCTCCTCCTCGGATTCCCTCACTGCCACCCTCCACCAATGCCCCTCATTTCTCTGTAGCCCCTCCCCCTCATGACCTTCTCCTCAGAATCCCTCACTACCATCCTCCAGCAGTGCCCCTCATCTCTCCCTAGCTCCCCCCTCCCCCCTCCACCCCATGACCTCTTCCTCGGATTCCCTCACTGCCACCCTCCAACAGTGCCCCTCATCGCTCCATAGCCACTCCCACTACCTCCTCCTCGGATTCTCTCACTGCCACCCTCCAACAGAGCCCCTCATCGCTTCATAGCCCCTCCCACTACCTCCTCCTCGGATTCCCTCACTGCCACCCTCCAACAGTGCCCCTCAGCTTTACGTAGCCACTCTCTCGTATGCATTTCATTTGTTGTGTAGCGCTACTCATATCAGTGTAGTGTGTGTCAGTACTTTACACCACGCACACATTATACAGAGACAACGAATGTAAGTAAATCAGCCTAGAGGAATGTCACATAAGCCAATGAGGATTACAAGGTGTATGAATCACATGTCATCCATACTGGTGGGCTGTTATTTTAAGAGGGTTTGGTCTGGAGAAGCACAAACTCAGGATTTAAAGAGTACTCCAGTGGTTAGGGGTTGGCTTTACTGATAAAAATGTATATCTGCCCAAAGATACTCATTTTAGCAACATTAGAATAATGAAAGACTGGGGAAGTTCTAACTATATAACAAAACAAAAAACGCGAAGTTCTAACTATACCATTCAGGTTTGCATACAGCTCTTTGATGACAGTTCATTGGTCACTGTCATATGTTAGGATTGTAACTTCTGAACTGCAAGTAACACAAGGATCTCTGTCACAATGACAGTAACCCACTGAGCTTCCACATAAAATACAGTTCATCTGCACTTAACTACTAACAGAGAAATTATTGCTCTCCAGCAGGATCATTAATCACCAGCGTTATCTGGGCATTTTTTTATTGTCCTATTGTTGTCCTGCATCAGCCATGATAATGATAAAAACGGATTAAATGAAGCACACACAAAGTACATGTCCTGCTGGGCCTGTGCGGATTTTAAAAAGAAAAACAAATAGTGACACATTCTCCTACCTACTCCATTAGTCAAACTTAGTGTCGCAGCCTGAAGTGATAAGCAGCTGCAGGGGTTGGGAAAGGTGAATCAAAATAAACAAACTTCTTTTCTCCTGCGCTGCATAGAAAAAGAATATCCACGCAGCAGGACAGTAGGCAAAGGTTACCGCGGCCAAAGAAAGGATTTGTCGCCATCCCCTGTTGGAGATGAAGGGTTGAAAAAATAAACTAAGCCTCGTTAACATGTAAATGGTCTTTTAAAGACCTGTGAAGTACTCGGGTACGGCTGCGATAATCTCAAAAACTGTCTGGGTGTGGCGCCCGGGCGCACACACACGACGGGGGAGCTTTGAAGCACTTTGAGCCCCATGGCGTTGCGCTCCTCCCTTCAAGCCCTTACTGCAAGGGCCAAGGCTCCAGTCTGGGTGGGCCAGGCTAATGTTTGGGTGGGCCCGGCCCACCCGGTAGAACTGGGCCTGAATTAGGGCAGTCCCGGGCCGCTTTTTTAAAATTAAGAAGTAGGGGAACGGACTAGCATAATTTTTAAAAGTAGGGGCACGCAGTGCCCTTCCGTTCCCCCCCACTTCTAACACTGGGTACCCCACAGGTCGCCCATGGGCTGAAGCATGTTTTATGCCACCCATGGGAGATCATTCAAACTGTAACTACAGGCCTGCAGCCTGTGTAAGCTGGTGCTAGCACCCATTTACGAAAGATATAGGTTCCCTATATCTATGGTCACTGCACTTAAAACTTATAGGCCACCCCTATAGCAGGCATTTCCAATCCTGAGGGCAGGGTGCTTGGTTCTAAGTGTGAGGGTGCCCCTGCATGAGCAGGACATCCCTACAGCCTACGGAGTCCATTCTCCCAGGTTATAAGTGAAGCAGCCATATACTATATAGAGGGTTAGCACTTAATTACGCAATGACCATCTCAAAATCGACTGCAACGAATCCTGTCATGTTTGGTATCAAACATGTTGGAATCATACGCATATAGGTATGATTCCAAGCACTGGAAAAGGCCCTCCGTTAATCTCTCCCTGCTCCTGGTACCAGTCTTCTAGACCCGGACAGCACAACATGGCTGCTGTCGACCAGAGAAACGATTCTGCCCTCCTGCTGCTGAGCCAAGCTCAAGCAGGGGAAGGCAGAAAAATAGGTATCCTGTCACAGGGTTGTGTGACCACCTCCCAGATAGGATTCAGTGTATTGAGGCCGGGTGGGTACGCTTGCCAGTGCCACTCAGTCTGCATGAGGAGCACATTTAGTTCCTCCTTGCATAGTCTAGTTCAAACCAGCACTGGGAGCCGTTGGCTCCCGCTCTGGTGCAAAACTGGAAAAAGGACATGGGAGTAACCTCCCCACTGCCCAGGCCCTCCCCTGGGAGGGTCTCCTGAATCGTCCCAACCCTTTCCTTAGGGTACTTAAGGGCATACCTGTGGGTGGGTTCCTAGATTCGTTGCGGGACACAGTTTAAATCAGACACCCCTTCATCTTCTACCGTCTGGACACTCTGGACTTCGCTGGACTTCGTTTGGGCTCGACTTCGTTCCCCTTCAGTCTGCTGAATCATCTGTACCTGTGCACCATATAGGAACCTTCCAAGGCTTGTAATTATCCAAGACACTTGAAGGAATCTCCCTTGAAGTGAAAGAGTCACTTCCCTGCATCTGCAGGCTAAACAACTAAGCTGACTGGTCTGCTAATCTTGAGCTCCTAAGGACTTCGAAAGGTTCAACAACACAGATGGTGGTTCTCCACACCTCTTGAGGCCTGCCCTGCCCTCTCACCAAGTTTGAGGCCAGTATTCCTCGTAGGAGCTGCAGGAACCGAACCCCTGTGCACCACATCAACTTGCTGTTACAAAGGCTTGTTGGCTTCCTTCCACCAAGATCTTCGGACTCCAAGTAGCATCAACCTCAAGCATCTCCAGTGACCCGAATCTTTGTCCACACTGCATTGCTTGAACCGTGGTCTGCATCTTTTGGTGAGCTGCTCGAGGTCCTCTTGCGACTCCAGTGCTTCCGGCCTCCCCTGCTTGTGGTGAGTCCCCTGAACCTTGCCGGTCCCAAAATGACACCTTCTTCAACTTCCACTTTGTTTCCATTTGCCAAGGCTTGTTGGTGCTTCCGCCGGACACCAACCCCTCAGCATTCGACATACGACATGGGACAGCTCATGCACGGCTCCTGGTCTTCCTCAGCGACGCCTGGTCCTCACAGATGCAGAGTCAAGGTCACCTTCAACTCTCCTGCAAAACCCAACATCGGTGGGAATTCATCTTCCAGGTCTCAGGTCACTCCTGAGTGACAGAGACTCTTTCCCCTCTGCTAGCAGGTACCTCGCAACTAAAATCCACCTTCAGACTCCACCGGACACTTTCTCCTTCTCCAGCAGCGGCACTTGCCTGAAGTCCTCCATTGGGTTCGACATGCACCCGGCTTCCCTGGTTTAGGTAACGTGGGTACTAGGGTATCCACGGGTGGGGTGGCTCTCCAACCTTCTGTCTTCAACTGAGTTTCTTCAGGGTCTACTGGGAAGGGTCCTTAATCGTTAAAATTGCAACCGCGACTTACACATTGATTTGTACAGAGAACGCGGTTGTGTTCCCACACTGCACAGGATCTCGGTGGGACTCCTAGTCTCTTACCTTGGGTGCTTCCTTGGGTCCCCAG
Source organism: Triturus cristatus (assembly GCF_964204655.1). Taxonomy (NCBI): domain Eukaryota; kingdom Metazoa; phylum Chordata; class Amphibia; order Caudata; family Salamandridae; genus Triturus; species Triturus cristatus. Next base: position 502,010,292 of record NC_140588.1, on the reverse strand, counting down.
CACTTCTACGTCCCCTGGACATTGTCTTGACACGAGTCGTGGTTCTTATACCACTTTCTTAGTGTAGGGTTTGGTCCCCCCCGGGTCCACTGTGCATTCTGTGCTATTTACTTGATTTCTATTCAACGTGTTGTGTGCATTTTATTTATCTCCAGGTAGGAGGTATCTAAATGTGTTAGAGCGTAATATATAATAAATACATATTTTTTATAAATACCTTGTGTGGTTCTTTTCCATTTAATCTATACATAGAAGATTGCATTCTGGTAAAACAACTCTCCACAGCTACCAGTTAGAGAGCTGTCTAAGGTTGTCTAAGACCTCTTAAATCACCATAAGGGTTGTCTGGACTGGTGCAGGGTGCCAGCTTACATTGTGGACATCATATACCAGGCCAGCCTCTGACAGCGAGCATGAGCGTTTTCTAAATCTTGTTTAGTGATGGGTGTTTCCAATAATGTTTGTTGGATCCTTAGTTTCACAGGGATTACTAATAATGCTTATTTAAAATGATATCTGAAGTGAGGTAGATAAAGTATTATCTTGATAGGTAGTGGAATATTGTAAAAAAAAGTGAGATGATAGTGTGTTGGTGCAGAGTTGTCTTTATGACTCTATAACTGCTTCAATATACTCGTTGTTGGCTTGTTTTTTAAGTTTTAGGGTTATAATTCTTCCCAGGTTTCATTATGGACGACTCAGCTTCTACACCCCCACCGGCCAGCTCCGTTCCGCCGACCGTGCCCTCGCAACAGTCCCCCGCATCCGAAAAGTGACCTCCGGTGGCAGATCATTCTCCCACCTCGCCGCCAAGACATGGAACACCCTCCCCATCCACCTACGGCAGACCCAGGACCTACTGACCTTCAGAAGACTCCTCAAGACCTGGCTCTTCGAGCATTAGCAGCATTCCCCACCCCCCAGCGCCTTGAGACCCTCATGGGTAAGTAGTGCGCTTTACAAATGATATGATTGATTAATTGATTGATTATTCTCAAAACATTTAAGACTGCTTTGGAATGTAACATGAGCAGCTTTGTCCCAAACCTTTTTCTTAAGAAACATCTCGACAGTTATAAACTTACTATATTTATTCTCCTGGCTTGAAGGTGAGAAATGATTTTGTATTGACCATGCATGTTCTACTTCAAGAGTAAGGAGTGTTCCTCTTGAATGCTTCTGCGCTTCTTTAACTTTTTTTTTATCTCTAGTAATAGAAAACGTGAGAGTTGATCCTTAAATTACTGCCTTTAGACAGCCCCACACCATTTTGAGAGTAGCTTAATTAAGGTTAGAAGCCCAAAATTCTTTGACAGTTCTAGACCTATAGCCCTTTAATTCATATAAAAAATGTTTCTGTCAAATGATCATCTGCCAGCCATTTTCATACACTGAAGAGACAACCAGATGTACTAAAACCGAGAGGGCTATGATCTGACACTATTGAAGGATATAAACTGAATTGAAGCTTGGGAGTAGAGATTTTGTGCCACCAGGAGTACATCTATTCTTGGCTAAGTTTTATGCTGCGATGAATAAAACGTAGTCAGATGTTTTTGTATAGCAGTGGTGCCAGCACTCTACGAGCCCGAAAGAGGTCATAATATGTTGAAGAGCTGCAGCGGAGTAGAAAGAACCTCCAGGTTTTGTCATGTCTTTATCTGCTTGAATCGTTAAATTCCCATTACTACACATGGCCGTCCCAGGTAGAGAGTTCAAACAGTAAATGCTGAAATATTATGGGATCATCGTCGTCAGGGGCATAGATGCTACATGTTGTCAAGGAGCATGAGTACTTAAAAAGTCTAACAATTATCTATGTACCCTGAATATCAGATTTAGTACTGAGGAACTGCCAAATTTGATCTTTAACAAGCAAAGCAAGCCCCCCCCCCCATATTGGCACTTCTTGTTTAGTTGCGCCAAGAATAGTGAATCCTAATTGTCACAGTTCACCCCAATCAAAGTAATAGGCTGTGTTTCCAGAATCAGAAGATCTTGGGGGCAATAGGCAGCAGCTCCTCTTGGATATTATGTATTTTACTTGTAGATTGTAATCCATTTACATTCCATGTCAGAATTAGTAAACAACAGAGTAAAATACAGATTGTTGGTCGGACACAACCTTAAGCAAAGTGACCTCAGGTTCTTGCTGCTATACATCATCTTTTAATTTTTCTTAATGCTCATCGACTCCCATTGTCCACCCCATCTCATGTCCCGTTCTACAATCCCAAGGAGATCCCTCGCACCCCCTACCCATGTCTATAGGTGGTTTCTCAGACCTGAAATTAGCTTCCTTATTAGACTCAAGAATGAATAAAGAGGAAAGGTCACCCCCACATGAGAACAAAGGCAAGCATCAATCTCGATTGCCCTGAATATATCCAGAAAAATCAATCAACGTTTGATTTGCCCCCATGTGCATTTATCCAAAGTTGTGCGGATCTTGTGTCTGAGTTACAAATATAGGTACGCAAGTTATTTGTGCTTTTTAGTTTTGCAGGATCTTGTAGAAAGACCTGTGTCCCAGTGGCTTGAAAAGTGGGAATCAACTATGTAGTCTAAAGCGGCACTCAACAGTGGCATAGCACAAATCTGATCTGATAAATAGATTTTGTTCACCCTCTTTGATGGGCTTGGAGGGTTGTTCAGCCTGGTAGATAAATTGATTAAAAATATAGTTTCCAATGTAGATAAACAAAGTGCGTTGAGTGAAGGTCGCTCTGTGCTCATGTTTGGTTTATGAAAAAGCAATTTATTGGCATATTCCCCTTCTCCACTCACGGTTATCCGAGCATGTGAAGATTATTGCTCTGCATACAGTTTTCAACATCTGATAGCTTATCCGCCAAATCTCCAATTTATTTTCTGTTTAGTTTTTGTTGCATGTTATGAGTCATGTCTTTCAGTCTGATCTTTCACGTCTTGGATTCAAATACCAAAAGTAGCCACTTGCTTGGAAACTTTACATACTGCTGCTTGGGTTTTGTAATGAGATGTATGTATTGTAGCAAGGCCTTTTCTATACTCCTCCTGGTAAGAGCTGAACAGTTCAAATATGGAGGCTATATGGAGGTCATCGGAGCCCCGAATTTGCATCTGAGGTCATCTAGTTTAAGGAATGTATTTGTTGTATATTGCAAGGAGTAGCAGATTGAATGTTAGAAGCCTTCATAGTAGGTGTAAGCCTTCAACATCAAAGTTCACATCTGTATTCGACCCTAGGAGCAGTGAACATAGTTTTGATACATCCAAGAGCCCTAATAGTTTCAGTATATTGTCTCTTTCTTGACAGTGAGAGTAGTCTCTGGGGAGGGAGGGGGCAGGGGGAGCTGGGTTGGTAGGCAGAAGGGGTCCTTTAAAGCAAGGATTTTGTAAAACCTGAAGCCTTAAATATCCTTTCTCACTTCCTTGGACAATGACCTTGTCGACTGTGATGTTTAAACCATTAACAGAGTCTGGGCCAGTACCCCTTCTTACGTCAGCACCCTCACACTAAGCAGAGCCATCCACAGAGAAAGTAAAGTTGTTTGCATTCATGCCCTCTAATCTCGAAAAGTACTTCCTCAGCCTTGTGATTGTTTGCAGGTATAGAAGCTTGGAATTGTGTGCTTACCTTTAAATGTAAAGCCGCTACACCTTTACTCTGCTGAGTTGTCAGATCAGCAGAGGGCAGAGAGTCCCGGGGCTGCAGCGGACTGTCTGCCTTTAATTTCGTTATTCCTTCGTTACACTTCTCTTGTCCTTTTCGTAGCTAGGAAATATAGTCCCAGGTCAAGGAGTGACTCCGGAAGACATCTTCCTAGGCCTAGCCTTCGAGCAAGAAACCACTGGAGGATGTTGGTGGGCCGGGTTCTTGGAGCAGAGCAGCCACTTCCGCTGCAGCAGGTTGTTATTGAGCACGCTGGGAGAGCACTGCTGTTCTTGTCCCCTCAAATAACCGCGGCTTCATACCTCGCAAGGCCCAGCGGCCCACACTCCCCAAACAGCCACGTTCAACAACACTCTCCGACGTCAGCCAAGAGCAAAGCTCCAACCGCAGATCAGGAGCTGCAAAAGTAATCACTCTGGGAATTGCATGCTCATGGTTCCAAACAGCAAGACCAAACAATAGTATGAAGACATGTGAGGGTTAAGCTAAAGTGGCATTTGATTGGAGTTTTTTCCACAAGATGTTCATAATGAAATATGAAAGTGAAGGGCGGGGTGGGGGGTCATTGACATTCCTTCTATCCCAAAAGCGTTTGACACTGCCCCCTGACCTTTTCTGCCTATGTTAAACTCTTTCAATAAAGATTCTTGACTTCCTTCTTCATGATAAGAAACCAATTAACAAGATACTTACCTTCGGTATCACCTTATCTGGTAGAGACTCTATCTAGCAGCAGATTTCTTACTTTAGGATTATCCCCAAGCGTCAGACTGGATTCAGAAAGTTTATCATGAGCCCTACCCCTGTAAGTTGGTTGGTGGCATCATTTGGCTTCTTGTGGCATCGTCTGCGCTGGAAGTGACGTGCGCAGTGCCTATATAGGCGCAACCCCTGCTCCAGCGGAAAAGGGAAAATTTACATATCCTCCCTATGTCACAGACTCGTCACCACATTAACTCATTCTTACACTCATTCATTGGTGGGGCCCATAACACCAACACTCATACGTCTCACTCTAGTCTGCACACAGAAGGAAAAGAAGCGCTGGACATGTGGGGGTACCTTGTTACCTATCGGGAGTAATTCCTTTACATCATATACATTATATACATCAGTACTTATAGAATCCTAACTTTAACATCAAGGCACTCCACCACTTGGTCGATGGACCAATTAGTTGGACTGGTGGATGGTGATTTAGAACCAGCTAAAACACATTTAAAGCTTCGGAACCTTTCGGTTAACTTTTTTTTTTTTTAAAAACCTTTATTCGTATAATTCAGATACACAGCTATTCAGCCGACAACCCGGAGGTTCGGCAGCTCCTCAATCGACACGTGCAGTCATCTACAGCTCTCATACAGGATAAAAACAAAGGTTCCAATTTTTAAAAATGAACACAACAAGCAAGGCAATATACATCATAAGTTCGCGTCCGCTCCCAGCGAGGGGGCGGCCCCATTTCCAACATCAGTTCAAGCCACCGATTGAGAGGAGGAGGGAGAAGCAGGGGCGTTAACATTCTAGCAGAGGTGCATCAGAGATACCCAAGTCGGATGCGAGGCTAGGGGGAAAGTTGCTCCTCTAGTGGTTCAGTGGCAGGAGGCAAACATATGTACCCCCTATACTGGTTCCAACCTCCCCATACCTTATGCCATTTCTTGGGCCTACCCCGCGCACTATACACCGTTTTCTCCCGGAACATGCACCAGTCCATGTTGACCTTCCAAGCATCCAGGGTGGGAGGGCTAGGGGATCCCCACAATCTTGCAATATCACGCTTAGCCACCATATTACCTAGGGTCACCCATTGAGTCTGCGCCGCGTCGTAGTCTGTAGGACCCCACACATTCAAGAGACAGCGCCGCGCCTCTGGGTGCAATACAATGCCCGTGACCTCCTGCATAACAACATGAATCCGCTTCCATAGTTCCGCAATCACACCACACTCCCATATAATGTGCAGAAAGGTGCCCACCATCCCGCAGCCCCTCTTACACAGCCCGTCCTCGGAAAAACCCATATGGACCAATCGGGGCCCAGTGACATAGACTCTGTGGAGTATCTTAAGCTGGACAAGCCGCAACCTGGCGGGGATTGCGACCTCCTTAGGAGAGGAGACCGCGTACTGCCAATCCTCATCGTCCAGCTCAAGGCCGTCTCTAGTCCACTGGTCCCGCACCCCCAGGAGGAGATCGGTACGAACGTTCACAAGCTTTTTGTAAATTAGGGAGATTGTGCTCTCCGGCATATGGCCGTCCAGGATCCGGTCCTCCAATGGAGAGGACTCAGGCACCTTTTCCCCCTGAACGAGGACCGACTGCAGCGCATGGCGCACCTGCGCATACCGGAAGTATTCCGTGCCCTCAAGCGCAAATTCCGACCGCAGCTCATCGAACGACTTAATCCGCCCCTTGGTCAGCATGTCCCCCACCCTGGAGATGCCGATCAGATCCCATTTGTCGAATCCCTTAGAGTGCCAGAGGTTCCCCAACATGTCCGAGTCATACAACGGAGTGGCGAGGGTGAGCCTATCCTTCCATCCCAGGGAGTTCGTGACTGCCTTCCACACGTGCACCGCCACCCCGGTCGGCCCCGTGAGGGACCCAGCCGATGGCTTCGAATAAAGTGCTCTATAATAGCCACCACCCCGCAGCAACCACCGGTCCATAGCAAAGCCAGGGCCAAGTGCCGGACCGTAGACTCCATGATTGATCGCGCTCAGTTGGGAGGCCCAATAGTATCTCCGGATGTCGGGAAGCGCGATACCCCCGTCGTACCAAGGGAGAGTTAATTTTGCTATCGCTATACGCGGGCGGCCGTCCCACAGCAGCGAACGCTGCAGACTCTCAACCTCCCGAAAGTAGCTGGCCGGAACCAGCTCCTGGGTGTTCTGCAGGACATAGAGAAAACGGGGAAGAGACATCATTTTGAATAGCACCGCACGGCCAAGGAGGGAAAGCGGCAACCGCCGCCAGCCCGCCACATCCCGCCGCAGGCGCGCCAACGGAGGGAGCAGGTTCCTCTCATACCGCACCATTGGGTCGGCAGAGATATAAATCCCAAGATACAGGAAACCCTCCCGGGCAATCTGGATCGGGCAATTCCGCGGGGGAACCGGGACGTCCCCACACAGGGCATACAGATATGACTTACCCCAATTAATGGTTAGCCCCGAGTTCCTCCCGAAAGAAGTCAATATGTCGCAAACAACTATAAGGGACTTCCGAGGTGAAGTAAGATAGAGCAGAATATCGTCGGCATAGAGGGAAATGCGGTCTTCGTGGTCAGGGGACCAACGAATCCCCCTCACATCTGGGTGCCATCGTATCCAGGCCGCCAGCGGCTCAAGGGCGAGGGCGAGGGCGAGGGCGAACAACAACGGCGATAGAGGACAACCCTGCCTGGTACCCCTCCCCAGATCGAAGGGACGGGACGCCCTACCGTTAACTGCAACTTTGGCGAGAGGGTCTTCGTATAATAGCCTTACCCAGCCCACAAATCCGGGCCCGAAGCCGAATTTCGCAAGCGCAGCCCACAGGTATGCCCACTCCACCGTGTCAAATGCCATCGTTGCGTCGAGCGCAGCCACCATGGCCGGCTCCCGCATCGTCCCCACCCTCGCGATCACTCCATGGATGCGCCTAAGATTCAACGCGGTATTACGATGCGGGATGAAGCCAGATTGGTCAGGGTGGATCAGATCCCCGACCACCCTGACCAGCCGGCTTGCAAGGATTTTGGCAAGGATCTTCGGCTCAGCATTAAGGAGCGAGATCGGCCTGTATGAGCTGCACCGGTTCCTGGGCTTGCCATCTTTATGGATGACCACGATCGTTGCCAGGCGCTGGTCAAGTGGGAGGCAGCCCATCTCCCGCGCCTCCACAAACATAGCCCGCAAATGCGGAGCGATCTTGTCCGGTCGGAGTTTGTAAAGCTCAATTGGCAGGCCATTCGGACCCGAGGCCTTGCCCGGGCGCAAAGAGCGGATAGCCCCCGCAATCTCGTCGACTGTGATGTCACCATCAAGATCGTCTCTGTCTATGTCGGAGAGGCAAGGCAGGGCAAGATCGCGCAGGAGCTCACATGAATCCTCCACTGGCCTGTCAGACACGGAGGTATAGACCGTGTGGAAGTAATCCGCAAAGCACTGGACTATGCCGTCCGGCTCCGTGACCATAACGCCATCCTCCGTCACAAGGTCCGGCACAACACGATTGGCCCGCTCCTTTTTGTCTAGCCACGCGATCAATTTCCCGGCCTTGTCCCCGACGTCGTACAGACGGCCCCGCTGTTCCCTACTCAGGGCTTTGGCCGCATCCGTCACAAGGGCCCTGTACTCCGATTGTTTAAGGCTCAACTTGTGCAGCGCCTCCGACGTGACCTCCCCTTCCAGAGCCAACTCTAGATCCGCAATCTCCGCCTCAAGCTGGGCGACCTCCGCGTCTCTACGACGCTTGGCCGCTGTTATCAAGGAGAGGGCCTCACCCCTAATCACTGTTTTGAACGCTTCCCACAAGGACACCGCCGACGTGACCGAACCAAGGTTTTCTTGAAAGTAACGGTCGACCGCCTTCAATACCGCACTACGAGTCGCAGGGTCCCTGAAGTTAATTGGGGCCACCCTACCACCCACTCCTCTGCCAACATCCATACAGATCCACACCGGGGAATGGTCAGAAATACCTCGTGCCATGTGCCTGGCCTCAGAGACGAAGGAGGCGTGTGCAGCTAGGGTAAGGACATAGTCAATTCTAGAGAGACTGCCATGCGCCCCTGAGTGGAAAGTATATTGTCGTTGTGTGGGATGCAACAATCGCCAACAGTCAACTAGCCCAAGGGTATCTATAAAATCAGGAAGCCACTTCTGAGCCCCCCCCGAACTCCTCTGCGGGTGTCTGTCGAGCAGGCCAGAGCCAACCGCATTGAAGTCGCCACCCACCACCAACATTCCTTCTGGGAGGTCCAACAATGTCCTCTCTAAGTCCGCTAGTGTAGAGGGCTGCAATGCAGGGGGGACATAAACCGACACCAGGACCAGGGTCCTGCCCTCCCACCGCCCCGCTACTGCCGCAAAGCGTCCCCTATCGTCAACGGTAGTGGAGTCAACCTCGAATGGCAGAGAGGACCTGACAAGTATTCCCGCTCCTCTAGAACCCGAGGAAAACCCGGAATGTGCAACAAATTTATAGCCTTTACGATTGAGTGCATAGCACGTGTTACCAATCAAGTGCGTCTCTTGCAATAAGACAATATCAGGGGTACATCGCTTCAGAAATTGCAGGACAATCCCACGCTTTATACGATCCCCCAAGCCATTTACATTCCAACTGAGTATTTTTAGGCCCCTACCCTCCATCCCAACATGTAAGGAGACCACCACCCCCCGCGTGGAACCAGACCCGAGTCACAGCAGCTTGCATCTTTACGCCTTGCATAACAAAAAACAACAACAACCCCAACAACAACCCACATCCACCCCCCACCCTGCACCCCTGCGTAAGCTCTAAAGTGCCCCCCAACTTGCAGTGTGCCTGTCGCCCCTTAAAACTACTAATCTACGAAAAGAACCCCAGAGGAGGAAGAGGCTCCCCTACTGCCCCCGCTACCCCCCGGATTATCAACCTCCCGGAGGAACCGGAGTCCTAGTACTTAAGTCCTGGCTCAGTGTTCATCTCCACCACCATCTGCGCCACCGGAGCGTTCCACGCCAGACCGTCCTTGGGGCAATGTGTCCAGCCAGTCTCCGACCATGTCAGGTGACTCAAAAAAGAAAGTCCGCTCTTCGAACACCACCCGCAACCTGGCCGGGAAGAGCATTGCATATTTTAGTCCCATCTCACGTAGTCTTCTCTTGACCGCCAGGAAGCCTTGCCGTTGCTTCTGCACCATCTGGGTAAAGTCCGGATAGAAACTTACAGTAGTGTTCTGGAATGGCAACGGGCCGGCCACCCGCGATGCTTGCAGAATGGCATCTCGGTCCCTGAAGTTAAAAATCCTGGCGACAATCGGCCTCGGAGGGGCCCCCACCTTGGGCCTCCCGCCAGGGACTCTGTGGGCCCGTTCGACAGCAAAGAACTTACTGAGGCCTTTGGGCGCCAGATGGTTCACCACCAGGTCCTCCACGAACAGGTCCACCGACTGCTCCTCCGAATTTTCCGGGACCCCGATGATGCGCACGTTATTGCGCCTTGCACGGCCTTCGAACTCTTCCAACCGTCGGGCGAAGTGATCATTTGCCGTCCGCAGGGTACGGACTTCCTGCTGAAGGCCAGAGACGTCGCCCAGGAGGCCGGCAGTCTTGAGGTCCAAGGACTGAACCCGCTCATTAGTTTTCCCCAGGTCTGCCCGAACCAGATTGACGTCAATCGATATGGCATCCACTTTTTGTGCCAGGGTCTCAAATTGTTGCCCAATCGAGGACTTCATCCCTTCGATGGCCCCCATAATATCTTGCAGGGTCAGTTCTGTGGGGGGAGGTGTCGCGTCCTTCGAGGCGTCCAGTATCGGGCCCGATCCGCCCGGAGACCCCTTCTGGTGGGCATACCGGTCCATGTTGTTAGTCTGGGTGTAACTGCCCCGCCTGGTACTCTTGGGCTTCTGTTTGTCGGCGTCCGACTTGGTCGACATCGCAATCTGCCTTGTAGACACTCTCCTTGCCCATACAGAGTAATCAACCATGCGACCAGTGGCTGGCACTACGCACGCCCCGTCCCGGGCGCTGTGGAGACTGGAAGGCGAAAGTGAAAGTGAAAGTGGAAACACCCTCCCTCCGCCGACCCGTCCCCAGCCCGGCCGCTGTTGTTCAATTAGTGCACGGGCACTGTGCCAACGCAAGGCCCGGGCACCGTGCGGGGAGTAGGCCACAAACTTCCAGTCAGTACAACTTCGGTCTCCGGTGGACGATTTCGATCCGGACAGCGACTCTCGCCTCAGCAACAGCTCCCCTCCAATATTCCGGGCATCAAAAGCAGGATAATATACAGGATAGCTGCCGGAGGGAGCGAGGGTCTCGGGAGCTCTAGGCTCACGCGGCCATCTTGATCACGCGCTAAGCTCCTCCTCGGTTAACTTTTAATACCTTATTAAAGAATCACAAACACGTTTCTTATTAATCAAAGTTTAGTTTATCTAATTAGGTCACTTTGTGTTGGCATATTCAGGATTACAGTTCAAATAATTTCTCTATTGAGCGATTTCCAATCTTTGATCTTTAACATAAATTGACATAACATTTATATTTACCTAAGTTTGGACATTGGCGACCACCTCCAGAAGAACCCGTCAACCCACAGCAATAATCAAAATCCCTTCAGATGGAATCGTCTTTTTATAATCAAAGAAACCCAGGTAAATCCAGGGAATCTCCTTCAGCTCGACGCAGTCCCCACGATTCAGCCAAAGGACCAAGCGATCGCACCAACTAACATACAACCCAGCAAAATCAACCCTCCACACCACCAACAACAACAACAGCAATAATAATCCCCTCTTCCAAATCCTTTCCTTTTATACTCTTTTTTTCTCCTTACTTTTAGGACAATGCGCAACAATTTAGGGGTAGAAAGTGTTCTGATTGGCTAAACCGTCTGAAATTTGTAAGTCTCTTGAATGTTCCCAGGTTTGCCTGTTTCCCATGAGACCGGGCATGACATTTCTCAATTGTATTCTTTTTGGTAATTTCACAGGCAAAAGTTCCGAAGTAACAACATGTAAGCTTTCTTGTACAGGTCTTTCATTGTCCCCTCGGTCATTCACACTAGTCTTCATCTTGGCAGTCCTCCATGTTCCTATCCTTGACAAGGAACATTTCGGTTCTCGTCGGAGGTCGCTTGGAGATCTCCAGAGCCATCCGAGTCTGCGCAGTAGACATCGCGCTCACATGACGGTGGCCACTTCCGAACTCCATTTTAAGTACTGAGGCCTAGTAGGCCCGAATGCCAACTTAAGCAAAAACAAACATAACAGTAATGAAGATTCTAATGTTAAAACCCGCACTAATCCCAATATATATTAGTATTTTCCTAGCTTGTAGCAACATTTAAAGCAATAATACTCAACATTCTGCAGCACTGGAAGCACAAACCATTACAAAAGCAACATGAATCATGCAATTCTCTATTTCAATATATCCTAAAGTTAGTTTGCGTACCACAGTTAATCATTTAATTAGTTGCCATGCAATTAGCATTTTAGTCCCACGTGTATCTTGTGTTTATTAAGGTGCAATTATTGATTATTCATGCCACTTCACGCAATTAGTACAAGTTAATATTTAGAATGATTACGTAATTCAATTTCATGCAAAATAGAGGAGGTATACAACATTTTGCTTTACCTGCTCCATCAATCCCCCCTTTGGTGATTTTTAACATCACCACAAATCTCAATAAATGTCAAAAATGTTCGCGGAAATGATTACTCAGTTCCCTTACATTTTGTTATGTTACATCATAGTATCTCCCATCTCATCTTCTCTTGTTTTCTTGTACATGTTTTCTTTCCATTCTTCTAGTTCTATATCTACTACTTCTTTTTCTCTTATTTCCTTCTCCTTTCTTTTCACAATTTCTCTTTTTATTCTATTTTGTAATATTCTTCTTTTTATACATACACACCCTAATCTTAAGATCAGTATCAGTATTACCACACAAGTCACTGGTATTAGTATTTTACCTACAAATAAACTGCCTAATTTTATTAATAAACCCTTTATGGTAGAAAACCTTTTACCAAGCTTCTCCCAAACACTTTCAACCTCCAATGGAACAATTTCCTCATGCAAATCAGTTATATTCTTAATGTATTTCTTTAAATTTTGTCTCTCGTCAGGAATATAAGTACAGCAATGTTGTACCTTCAGCATTCCACAGACTCCTCCCTCTTTCGCTAATATAATATCAAGGGCAAGTCGATTTTGCATAATCATGGCTCTCATGGCAACCATTTCGGTATTTACCATTAAGAACACTCCAGCTGTGCTCGTCGATAAGCGATCCACAACTGTAGACAATTTTCTAATTTTATGTGCATTCAGAGATATTCCAACGGCTGGTATCAGTGCTCCAAAGATATCCCCTATAATTTCTGACCAACTCTCCCTCCTTCTATGTGTCAGTTGTCTACCTATTTTGTGCAAACCGTCCTCTCCCCTTCCCACATGAAATATGTTTGGGAAGACCAGGCCTAGGTAGCATGTACCATACCAGTGGTCCGGTAACCTATAATAAGCCCTGTTCCCACAGATGTAATATATTCCAGGGAATACCGTATCATTTCCTCCTTTAAATCCCCATCCTCCCTGGATTTTATATAAATCATGGCATTCACTCGCACCTACAAAGTAATTATCATAAACAGTGTTATCTCTACTGATGCACAATTTCCCTTTCTGAGGCCAATCCAAAGCTATTGCGGGATTTATTTCTCCCTTTAGATGGTTTTCCTTTTCAGCATCCCAAAATGTTGTTACCATCTTTTCCCCATACACTTTTCTTTGCATCTTAATTCTCCTCTCCTCTACCATGTTCAAGAAAGTTTTTTCTTCTTTTCTCAAGCTACAAGTAAGATTATTCTTAAACACTTCTTCTAAAGTTAATTCTCTAGTTTCTAAGAAAAATTCACCTAAAATTCTACCAGGAATCACCTTGTTTAGTTCAGGGACTACAGGTATCTGTGAGAAAACATTATCTACATCAGTATAATAATATTCTAATTTCCCTTTTCTATAGAACAAGCTTGCTAATACACTACAAGTTATCCCATATGTCAAAGGAAGGTGATGCTAGATGACACCTTCTGACACCGATGCAGGTAACTGCATACAAACATAACAATCTCTGACTTCCATAGTCTTTACATATTCGTACAGCAACTTTGAAAAAACATTATCAGAAAAATCATTTATAGACCTATCCTTATGGAAATCTGTTCTATCTACCAGTTTAGTAACATGAGCATCATAAACCTCTTCTCTATTAGTCCTGTTCTCAGTGTGGTTTTATACCCTTTTAAATGTCACCTTAAATGAAATCGTTATTGCTAATATGATCCATAGAAGCATTAGTAATCATGTACAACAAAAACACATTTTACACCATCTTCGGAGAAACCCACATGTAGGTGTTCTACCTTCTGTGTTTGCCATTTCGGAAATGATCAGTGTCTTTTGACTTAGCCTCTTTTCATTCACAATTTAAATGTTGTCTAAACCTAAGGCTTTGAGTGCCTACTTGGTTCTTTCAGTTACGTGTCTTGTCCAATGTTTTAAATTCTCTGCATCTTTCTTTGTCACTTCAATCCGTGCATGGATCGTCTTTGTCTCTGTTTTCACAATCTTGGTTCAGAACTTCCTGATCATCCATCTCTTCTCTGATATCAGATAAGATTAATCTCAGGATTTCCGAATCTTCTTCTTCTTCAACTACTTCCTGTACAGTCACTCCTAGACTTCCTTGGCTGTCTGCTTCCTCCTGTATATCAGGAAGTGCCACATACGTCCACTCTGGAGACTTGTACTTCTGGTTGGGTTTCTTTATTTTCTCTACTCTTTTCAAGTGTACCTGATCAGTGTCTTCTGATTTCTCTTGACTAGACACTTCATTCACTTGTTCAGCGTTAGAAGATTTTACTCTTGTTAGTCGGTATCTCAATCTTTTAAGTTTATTAGGCCAAATTTCCTCTTTCGACGGTCTCTTCAACCTAATCCCCTTCTCACCTTGCTCTGTTTTCAAAGCTCTTTTCCTCAAGATTCGTCCTCCTTGGCCTTCTCCTTCACTTTCTTCAGATTCTGTATCGGTTTGACTTTTACTTTCTTTGGATTTTATTCTCAGGACCTCAGGCTCACTATCTACGTTTTTCCCTCCTGTTGTTTCTTCCACGCAATCTTCCTGCTGACTAACTGTCCCTTCTTCCACCTGAATGTGTGTTGTCCCTACACCTCCTCGGGGGTCTTCTGCAATAATCTTACCCTCTCTCTCTGTATTTAATTCCTCACCTTCTATTTCTATGATTTCAGGCGGAAATTCTCTTGTGCTTGCACTTGGTGCTTCTTTATCAAGAATTACTTGTTCAGTTTCTTCAATATTTTCTTTTATCCTTTCTTGTATTCCCACCTGTTCAGTCTGATTCGGAGCTAGTGTCAGAAATTTCCAGTCGTCTCCTTAGTGGTATATTCTCTGGCTCCGTAACTTGGCTCAAATCCACTTCTCCCGTTCTTGGGGTTTGTCTTCTTGTTTCTTCTGTTTCTGACTCAGAACTGGTATCAGATTCTTCCAAATACTCTTTCCTTAGGTCTAGTTATAGGACCATGGATTCGAAGAGTATGACTAGCATGAATCCAATTCTTTACCTTGGCACACTTCACAGCAGTCGTTGTGGTCAGAATCACTTGACGTGGTTTCCCCCAGCGTGGGACCAGACAATTTCTCCTTCTATGCACTTTGATTCGTACCCAGTCTCCAGGACTCAAATCATGAGCTGGCTTCTTTTCAAGGGTGGTTGCATCCGGTCCAACCTGATGAAACACAGAATGAAAGGTATCAGCCAACCCCTTGCAATAATCCAAAACGAAGTCATCAGATATAGGCAGTAGTTTGTTGACAGAAATAAAAACATGTCTCATTGCTCTACCCATAATAATTTAATGGGGTCTCATGCCAGTGTTCCTATCAGGAATCAACCTAATAGTCATGAGCACCATGACAACTGGCCATTTTAGACCTGTGGCCAAACACATTTTTCCCAATCTGTTTTTAATGGTGCCATTCATTTGTTCCACTACTCCAGAAGCCTCTGGGCGATAGGCACAATGTAGTTTCTGTTGTACATTCAATGCTTCACAAATCAATTTTATAATTTCGTTCTGAAAATGCTTTCCTCTATCTGATTCAATCGTTACTGGGAAACCAAATCTAGGAATTAACTCTCTCAATAGGAGTTTCGCTACAGTAACTCCATCACTCCTTCTAGTCGGGTAAGCTTCCACCCAACATGAAAACAGGCAGACAATTACTAGGACATTCTGGTGAAAGGACCTCCCTCCTGTCCTATAGTTCCCAAACTCACCACTGTTTTTCTTCCCGGATGATATTGCTGACATATAAGGCATCTTTGACGCAGGCTCTCAGCTACAAGCCGGAACTTGGCGTTATACCAGGTCTGTTTGAAAAGTCTAATCATGGCATCCCTACCTATATCTGCCTGTCCATGGTACATCCGTGCCATGGTAGAGATCATGCTATCAGGCATTACTGGTCTTCCATCACGATAAACCCAAACCTTGTCTACCTCACGTGGTGCACATCCTGATTTTATCCACTGTTTCTTTTCCTCCTCTCATGCCTCTTCCTGTAACTTCCTCACCTGATCCCAGGTACTCACAGTGTTAGTAAAAAGCAAGGGACATGAGTAAATTTCCTTTTCCCGATTCCGATTCAAGGAGTTTTGGTTCCGCGCACAATACTGCGCTATGTAATTCGCAAATTCGTTGCCCTCTGACACGTAGTCTGTACCCTTGGAATTGGCTGCACATTTTACAACTGCAATTTGCTTAGGCAGCTGTATCGCCTCAAGCAATTTTCCAACCACTTCAGCATTTCTGATTGGAGTTCCACTCGACGTCAAGAACCCTCCTTGAGATCAAATCTGTCCAAAATCATGCACCACTCCAAACCCATACTGACTATCGGTAACCACAGTAACTCGCAGGTTCTTTCCCAACTTGCATGCTCGGGTCAGTGCAAATAATTCAGCAACCTGAGCTGATTTTACTCCTTTCAGGCAGGACGCTTCCAACACAGCCGCTACAGTACATCCTGCATATGCAGCACTCAGAATTCCCTCTTCAGTTCTCAGACATGACCCATCCACAAACATCACATAGTCACTTTCTTTCAGAGGCACATCTTTTATGTCCGGACGCGACTTAGTGCAAAAATCAAGCACTTTCAAACAGTCATGATACACCTCATCCTTCACTTCCACATTCACAGTATCAGATAGCAATGTTGATGGATTTACATTAAGGCACCTCACAAGGCTCACATTTGTAGCACCTAGAATGACCTTTTTATATTTAGTTAGACGACTATGCGTCATAAATTGTGTGCGGCTTCTTGTCAAAAGGATTGCAACATCATGGGGAACAAACACTCTCACAGGATATCCCATCACAATTCCTTCACTCTGGTCCAGACTCTTACAGGTAGCAGCCACTGCTTTCAAGCAACCAGGCAAAGCTACGGCTACAGGATCTAGTACAGTTGAAAAGTATGCAACTGGTCGTCTTAATTTTCCATGCCTTTGTACTAACACAGAGAGAGCACATCATCTCTCTCACTACAATATAGCTCAAATTCCTTTTCGGAATCAGGCATTCCAAGAGCTAGTGCTTCATACAAGCTGTCCCTCAGTTGTCTAAAAGCCTTCATCTCCTCCTTATTTAGTTCAAGGGGATCTTTCACATCACTTTTTGTCAAGAGTACCAAAGGTTTCGCAATCAGCGAAAAGTTGCTGATCCACTGACGACAATATCCCACCATCCCAAGAAACATTCTCACTGCTCTCATTCCTTTTATTATTCTGATCCTGTCTGCAGTCACTTTCCTCAGGCTTTTCTCAATCTTATGACCTAAGTATTGTACTTCCTTCTTCCAAAATTGTAATTTTGATGGGGATGCCTTAAGTCCTCCATCCGCCAAATGATTCAACAATGCAACTGTGTCCACCACACATGCCTCTCGCGTCTTCGATGCCACCAATAGGTCATCGATGTATTGCACAAGTACTGAACTTTCGGGCATTTTCAAATCTTCTAAGGACTTCTTTAGAATCTGATTAAATATCGATGGACTTTCTGTATACCCCTGTGGGATACGGCACCATGCCAAAGTACATTTGCCGAACCGGAACGCAAAAATGTGTTGGCTATCGTGGGTGCAATGGGATAGAAAAGAAAGCATGACACAGGTCGATGACTGTGTACCATTCTGCATCAAGGGGAATCTGATATAGGATTACCGAAGGGTTCGGTACAATGGGGCAGCCGGGCACAACAATTTTATTCACTTTTCTCAAATCTTGTACTATCCTGAAAGTTCCGTTAGTCTTCTTTAAACCCATGATCGGAGAATTACATGGACTACTCATTATTTCTCTCAAAATTCCCTGTTCAATCATCTTGTCTATTACAGGCGTCACTCCTGCAATTATTTCTGGTGTCAATTTATACTGGGGAATATTCGGGTAGCTTACTCCTTCTTTTACAGTTATTTTCACAGGATCTACTCTTTTCATTAATCCCATATCTTCTCATGTGAAATCCCATACCTCGGGTTTCACTGTTTTCTTCAATTCCTGAGGCAATTCCTCTGGATCAAATACAACAAATGCCTCAGTAGTTTCAGGTTCCAAATTTGCCATTGTCATTCTATACAGTACATCCTCATGAGGAGTTTCAAAACATATGCCATCAGGGGCCCAGAAGATCGTGCAATTCATTTTGCACAACAAATCTCTCCCTAACAAATTCACGGGGCTAGTGTCACACACGACACATTGATGCATGTCGGTGAATTTTCCTATTTTAACTTTAACAGGATCAGTAAGATAAGTTTTTATCTGTCTATTTGAGACTCCAACTACTTGGATTGTGTCACCCGAGAGAGGTAGATTTTTAACGTCAGCTGATCTAACAGTTGAACGAGTAGCACCAGTATCTACTAGGAAAGTAATATTTTCATCATTTACCTTTCCATCTACAAAGGGTCCTGTCTGGTCTACCTCTAGAGTTGCGCCAAGTACGCACTCCTCTTCCTCTCCTAGGCACCGTCAATAACTCTCTTCTGACTCACTCTCATCGCGCTGCAGCCAATACTGCGAAACAGCACTAGCGCGCGGTAGCTTCGTTACCTGTTCCTCAGTGTAGAATCCTGTCTCATTACTGTATCTCTGAGGATTTACGCCCTGTGGAAAAGGTGGCTTTGGCACCTGACACTGTTGGGTAACAACCTGCTGCTGTCGCGGCAGTTGACAACTCACCTCATTCTGCACCTGTGGATTCAATGATGCATCATCACCATTAGCACTCGGGGGCAATTTACACTCAGATTTCCAATGCCCTTATTTTTCACAATTATGACATGGCCATTTCTTTTTTGCTTCCTCTAAGCTGATTGGTCCCTTTCCTTTTCCAATATTAGGTTTTTGTCTAACTTGGCCCATGCCATTAGCTTGCTCAATCAGCTGGGCTTCTTGTCTCTCCGCTACCTTAACTTGTGCCCACATCGCCTTCTCTTTCAGTTTGCATTGCGCTGTTTGCTTTCGGTTAACTTTTAATACCTTATTAAAGAATCACAAACTCGTTTCTTATTAATCAAAGTTTAGTTTATCTAATTAGGTCACTTTGTGTTGGCATATTCAGGATTACAGTTCAAATAATTTCTCTATTGAGCGATTTCCAATCTTTGATCTTTAACATAAATTGACATAACATTTATATTTACCTAAGTTTGGACATTGGCGACCACCTCCAGAAAACCCGTCAACCCACAGCAATAATCAAAATCCCTTCAGATGGAATCGTCCTTTTATAATCAAAGAAACCCAGGTAAATCCAGGAAATCTAATTCAGCTCGACGCAGTCCCCACAATTCAGCCAAAGGACCGTGCGATCGCACCAACGAACCAACAACCCAGCAAAATCAACCCTCCACACCAACAACAACAACAACCGCAATAATTATCCCCTCTTCCAAATCCTTTCCTTTTATACTCTTTTTTTCTCCTTACTTGTAGGACAATGGGCAACAATTTAGGGGTAGAAAGTGTTCTGATTGGCTAAACCCTCTGAAATTTGTAAGTCTCTTGAATGTTCCCAGGTTTGCCTGTTTCCCATGAGACAGGGCACGACATTTCTCAATTGTATTCTTTTTGGTAATCTCACAGGCAAAAGTTCCGAAGTAACAACATGTAAGCTTTCTTGTACAGGTCTTTCATTGTCCCCTCGGTCATTCACTCTAGTCTTCATCTTGGCAGCCCTCCATGTTCCTATCCCTGACAAGGAACATTTCGGTTCTCATCGAAGGTCGCTTGGAGATCTCCAGAGCCATCCGAGTTTGTGCAGTAGACATCGCGCTCACATGACGGTGGCCACTTCCGAACTCCATTTTAAGTACTGCGGCCTAGTAGGCCCGAATGCCAACTTAAGCAAAAACAAACATAACAGTAATTAATATATAGAAATGAAGATTCTAATGTTTAAACCCGCACTAATCCCAATATATATTAGTATTTTCCTAGCTTGTAGCAACATTTAAAGCAATAATACTCACCATTCTGCAGCACTGGAAGCACAAACCATTACAAAAGCAACATGAATTATGGAATTCTCTATTTCAACACATCCTAAAGTTAGTTTGCATACCGCAGTTAATCATTTAATTATTTGCCATGCAATTAGCATTTTAGTCCCACGTGTATCTTGTGTCTATTAAGGAGCAATTGTTGATTATTCATGCCACTTCACACAATTAGTACAAGTTAATATTTAGAATGATTACGTAATTAAATGTCATGCAAAATAGAGGAGTGTTGCAAAGTCATCCTGTGCCCTGGGAACCCCCCAACTTTTTGCTGACTGAAACTGGTGGTAACTGACTCTGACTGACCCTGGGCTCTGTTTAACCAGGCCCAGGGCCAGTGCCAAGCTGAAAGGAACACATTAGAATACAGTTAAGACACCCAACATACACTAGGGTACACTATGGTATGGTGGGGTACCCCTGTAATCGGTATGACCTACCCCATAATCCCCTAGTATATAAGAGGGCAGGGGATTGAAAATACCTAGAAGTCCCCAGTATCCTGGGGCATGGCAGTTTAGAGGCCAGCAGATTTTCTGCACTTGCATGTGTGCAATGGTGATGCCTGGGGTCAGTTTAAAAACAACCCTGGCTGCCAGGACTGCTTTTAAACAGTACATTCTGCCCAAGCTCGACTATTGTGGTATGGGCACTTAAAAATGGAAAACCTACAATGTTTTGGTATATTATGGACCCCCAGGGTCTCCCCTAGGTATCCCAGGGGTGGGGGTCAGTTATCTATAAGGTACACCCTTATAAAATGAGTTTTTATATGCCTGGGTAAAGTGAAATTTCACATTTCACTCCTCACATTGTGTTAAAGTGGTGGTCAAATTCGACTTTGATGCTAGGAGCACTGGGTAAGGAGGATCTGCATTATTTCTGCAGATTCAGAACCCCTAATGTCTCCCCTAGTTGCATCCTGTAGAAATTAGGGAAATACTTATAAAATATGTTTTTATAAGCCCTGGTGCTAGAAAACTGGCCCAAGTCATTTTCCCCATTGCAAACCCCATGGCCCATAGGTTAACATGGTAGGAAGTTATTGATTAATAAATATTGATAGGAGAGGACTAGCCGGACCATTCAAAGACTTCCCAGAATGGCAGTAGTAAATCCAACAATATTATATTGTTGAATTTCTCCTAAAGTGTACATACAAGAAGTTATAAGACTTTGTTTGTACGTCCAAATTCAGCCTTACAGTGGTCTGCCCTGATTGGTCAGAGTTAAGTGGATTAGCCAGGCTGCTTTGAAGAGGTGATAAAGAACCACTCTGCTGGTAGGGCAGTGTGCTGGTCTATAGGAATGCCAGGCCAGGGGGTGGAGTCATAAACCATGCTCTTCAAAGGCAGAGGGGAGGCCTGGGTTTCAGTTTCACTCTGACACTCTTGACCCAGAGTCAGGTCTAGGCTTAAGGAAGGTATGTGCAGATGGTAGGGGGAGAGTCCATGGAAATAAGCCATCCCAGGGGGTGTGTTTAGCCAGCTCTTGCCTCCTTGCTAGAAAATCACCCATTATGGATTTGGAAGATTGATGCACTCTGGGACAAAATAATGCCACACTCTACAGGATGTGTGGTCATAACTATGAGGAGTTGCCCTGCTCTCATTGGTCAGAAGTGACCTGGTGCTTGACCCAGAGAATTTTGAATAAGTATCTGAGAGGGGCAGAGCCCTCCAGATCTGCTACTTGAAACTGAATGAAGCAAGAAGTGCCTTGCTGAAAAGATTTTGCTGTGCAAGGAACTCTAAGGCCTGACATCTGAAGACTGCGCCAAGTGAAACTGCAGCCCTGTGGATTACCTTGCTGCCAAAGGACTCAAGAGTGGAACTCCCTGCAAGCTACAGGTTAACAGAGCTCACCTGGACAGCCCCACAAAGAATTCAAAGCCTGGAGTACCAGTGGATTTGTAAGGGTTTTGTTCAAGTGGATTGTGGAATTGAAGTTTCACACGTTCAAGGACCCTCTTGGAGATTCCAGATCCTTGGACTGTGTGTTGGATACTTTGGGACCCGCAAGCAG
This sequence comes from Triturus cristatus, assembly GCF_964204655.1. Taxonomy (NCBI): domain Eukaryota; kingdom Metazoa; phylum Chordata; class Amphibia; order Caudata; family Salamandridae; genus Triturus; species Triturus cristatus. The sequence goes on along the minus strand of NC_140588.1, from coordinate 501,988,251 downwards.
AACTTCAGGAAGGAGTTCTAACTGGACCCAGCCTGCTGGAGAAGGCTGCACAGTGGTGAGATATTCTCCAAAACAGTTTCTAAAGGTGTGTCCCTGTCAGAGAAAACTAAATGACTAAAAGGGGCACTGTTGGTTTCTAAGCACTAGAAAGTGACTAATCTTTAAAAATTCATATATCTGGTTCCCTACAGTGCATTTTTATTGTTTTGGTGTCATTTAAAAGATAAAAATATTACCTATTTCTATAAATTGGTGTTGGATTTTTATTTTGTGTTGTGTCCTAATTATTTACTGAAATGGTGTTTTTGAAGTTAAGCCTGTCTGCTCACAGCCACGTTACCAAGGGTTGAGCATAGGAATTACTTTCTAAGACCTATGCTGGGTCCTATAATGTGTTAGTGGCCTTATTGCCAGTGGCAGACCTACATTTGCCCCTACCAATAACCCACTTTCCAACATTTGGTGCTCAGCAGTGTGGATGAGGACTTGCATTTAAAGCGTACACCTTTCAGTAAAGTGAATAAAGATTGTAAAAATCCTCTAAATTGCCTTAGAACAAAACTTTTGAGTTTGATTTTTGGAATTTGGACTAAACAGTTTTTAATCCATTGTTTTGATTTTTCCAAATTGTTCTAAGTCTGTTGTGCCTAGTTATTGTGACCCAAAACTAGGGAACCATGGAGCTGGACCTGGCTAAACTGTTCCAGTTCGCAGTGGGTGATCTTAGGGTACAGTGTAGGCTTAGGGGGCTGCCTGCTTCCAACAAGATTAAGACAGCGTTGCTTAAGTCCCTAACGGCCTGGGTTGGGGTAGCTGAGGAGACACAAGGGGAGATGGAGGGGGAGATGGAGGGTGAGCCCCTCAACCTCACCCCAGAGGGAGGTGAGGATGATGCCTCTTCCATTTTTTCTAGTGTTAGCCATATGATTCCAGGTGGTGGGAGGGGGGAAGGGTCCCTTACTCAGATACCAGTACTGTCCCTTGCAGAGAGACAGCTTCAGGCTCAATTAGAGCTGATTGCCTTGGAGAAGGAGACATTTGAACTGGCTGAGAGAAGATGGGAGAGGGAGGAGGAGAAGAGGAATGGTGGCAGCGAAAGTGAAGAAGATGTTGAGATGTCCAGGGGTGGTAGATTTGAACCTACACTTCCCAAGGGCATAGTACCCAAGTACACTGAGGGGGATGACATTGACAAGTGGCTAGCAGCTTTTGAGAGGGCTCTTAAAATGAGTAGGGTCCACTCTAGGTATTGTGGTGCACTCCTGTGGGAGTTGATTCCAGTAGCTGGGAGGGATAGGCTCCTGTCCCTGAAGGGGGAGGATGCAGAATCATACCAGCAGATGAAGGCATGCTTAGTCAAGAGATTTGGTCTGACTCCAGAGCAGTACAGGGTGAAGTTTAGCGGCACCCAGAAATTGAGTTCAAAGTCTTGGGTAGACTTTGTGGACATTTCAGTGAAGGCACTGGAAGGCTGGATTGTTGGTAATAAAGTTGACACATATGAGGGATTGTATAATTTGTTTTTGAAAGAAAACATTTTGACTCATTGTGCAGAAGAGAAGTTACGCCAGTATCTAGTGGACTTTAAGCTGACAGACCCCAGAGAGCTGGGGGAATCAGCTGATGAGTGGGTGAGAACCCGGGTTTCCATTCAGCACCAGGGGGGTGACCAGAAGAAAGGAGGACAGGTCCCTCCCCAGGGGAAAGCCCAGGGAAATGAAGGTCAAAAACCTGAGGAGGCCTCCAAAGACCCACAAAAACCTGCACATGGATGGGGGCCCCGAGCCAACCCAAATTCAAAGGGAGGGGGTTTGAGGGAAAGCCTGGTAGGTTCTTTGATCCCTCAAAGGTGGGTAAGTGCTTTGACTGCAACCAGCCAGGGCATAAGCAGGGAGATGCTGTCTGCACCAAGAAGCTCCCCCCTAAGGGGCCATCCACAGGGATTGCCAGTGTCAGTGTAGGGGTGGAGAGTGGTGCCCCAGAGAGGGGTAGTCAGGTGGTGGAAGCAACCTTAGTGTCCCTGGGTGGGGTGAGTATTGCAACCCTTGCTGCCTTACCTCCAAACATGCACAAGTACAGGCAGAGGCCTAAAGTGAATCGGACTGAGGTTGAGGCTATCAGAGACACTGGGGCTAGTGTAACTATGGTCCTGGATGAACTGGTACCTCCAGAGAGGTTGTTACCTGGTGAGTTTCACCAGGTGACATATGCAGACAGAACTACCAAACTCCATCCTTTGGCTGTGGTGGATTTGGAATGGGGAGGTGTGACTGGCCCTATGAAGGTAGCTGAGTCAAAGGTGCTCCCAGTCCAGTGTTTACTGGGCAATGATCTTGAAGCCTCTGTGTGGTCAGAGGTGGAGAGAGGACTCCATATGAAAATATTGGAGCTCCCTGAGTGGGTATGTACTGTGACTAGGTCACAGACTAGCCAGAAGGGAGGGGCTGGACACCTGGACCCTGGAACAAAGGGCCGAACATCCAAGGACAAGGGCACTGGGCCTGGTCAGCCAGCCCAGGGAACTCCAGAGGTGCAGGAAGAATCTTACCCTGATGGGGAGGATCTGGCCTCTGAGGGAGGGACTCCATCCCTGCCAGAGCTGTCAGATTTGGCAGAACTGACAGGAGCAGGTGGACCCTCCAGAGAGGAGTTCAGTCAGGGACAGCATGACTGTCCCACCCTTGAGAGCTTGAGGCGGATTGCTTCTAAGCAAGAGGAAGGGGATGACAGTGGGTTTCACAAACTCTACTGGGAAGATGGACTGCTTTATACGGAGGCCAGAAACCTCAAGGAGGGGGCCACCAGGAGGTTGGTGGTGCCACAGAAGTACAGAGAGTTCATCCTGACTTTGGGTCATGATATCCCCTTGGCAGGACATTTGGGATAGACAAAGACATGGAACCGGTTGGTGAACCATTTCTACTGGCCAAATATGTCTGAAAAGGTAAAGGAGTTTTGCAGCTCCTGTGTCACCTGTCAAGCCAATGGCAAGGCAGGGGGCAAGACAAAGGTTCCCCTAATACCACTGCCAGTGGTTGGGGTTCCTTTTGAAAGGGTGGGGATGGACATTGTTTGTCCCCTGGACCCACCTACTGCATCAGGGAATCGGTATATCTTAGTGGTAGGTGACCATGCTACTAGATACCCTGAAGCTATACCTCTTAGAACAGTGGTTCCCAAACTTTTCTCTCCTGAGGACCCCCATTGAGTCACTATTGGAAGCCGGGGACCCCCAAGCAATTTGTATGATTTAAATGTCAAACATTATAACTGTAATTAGACAAAAATAAACACACTCCTGTGCACATCAAACAAAAAACAGACTTGAATTACTAAAGATTTTAGTATTTTTATTTAGAAAATATTTTCAAAAATCGAAATATCTTAAGGAAAATGTTAGTGCTGCATCTTGCAACTAACATTTCATTGTTTGGTTGTATTTCGCTGCCCGAGGCTCCTCCTCCTGCCAAAGATGCACTGGAAACCTAAAGCTACCCTGGCAAATGTGGTCAGACCAGTCCCTGTACAGTGCACACCAAGTGCAGCAAGTGAGCCTGACCACTTCAAAGTGAGCTTTGGGGGACTCTCCCCAAGAAAATTGGGGGAACCTTGTTCATTTTACAACACATTTGACATTATATTGAATTGTATTAGCTTATAAAGCATGGTAAATAATGACCTTACTATGCACCAGGATACAACAATCTTTTGTCAATCTTCAATGATTGACAATCTTCAATGATTCCCTCACTACTACCCTCCAACAGTGCCTCTCATCTCTCCATAACCCCACTGTCACATGTATTTAATTCTTTTCATAGCACCTCTCATACCACTGTAGGGTGTCAGCGCACTTTACATCACACACAAAAAGCAACAATGAATCATACATGTGTAGATCAGTGAACAGAAAATGTTACATAAGGCAAAGGGGACTACAACATGTAGGATTTACATGTCATCCATACTGGTAGGCATTTTTAAGAGGGCTTGGTCTGGAGAAGCACAAACTCAGGATTCAGAACATAACACAGGGGTTAGCGTTAACTTTAATAATAAGGACTTATTTCTACCAAACAAACCTTTTTAGCAGCATCGGGATAATGAAAGACTGGGAAAAAGCATAACTTACCAACTTGTACCATGCAGTTTGCATGCAGCTCTTTGATGACAGTTTATAGCTCACTGTGCTAGATTACTATTGGAACTTGTGAACGGCACAATAACAAAATAATCTCTGTGTCAAAAGCAGGAACCCACTGAGCTCTGCACAAAACAAAATACTGTTTTTTTAATGCATGGTAGACATTCTTTGCAGCAGGCATATTAACCATCTGCACTTCTTTAGATGAGTCAAAGCTGCCACTGGACAAAACCCCCATCTCTCTCCAGCATGTACATTAATCACCGGAGTTATCTTGACACTTTTATTGCTGCCCAAAAACTGCCGATTATAAAAGAAAGTTTGCAGTGCTTGTAAAACTGCTGCCTGCGGACCCCCTAGGAATGTGTCACGGACCCCTGGGGGTCCACGGACCCCAGTTTGGGAATCACTGTCTTAGAACCATTGATGCTCCTGCGGTGGCTAGAGCACTTCTTGGTGTGTTCACCAGAGGGGGTTTTCCAAAAGAGGTGGTGTCAGATAGGGGCACGAACTTCCTGTCCAGCTATCTGACTGCTATGTGGGATGAGTGTGATGTCAACTACAAGTTCACCACCCCCTATCACCCACAAGGAAATGGTCTTGTTGAGAGATTCAACAAAACCCTGAAGGGCATGATAAATGAGTTGTCAGAGAAACTCAGGAGGAGATGGGATGTTCTCCTCCCATGCTTACTGTTTGCCTACAGGGAGGTGCCACAGAAAGGGGTTGGTTTCAGTCATTTTGAGCTTGTGTTTGGACACCCTGTGAGGGGGCCATTGAGCCTGCTAAGAGAGTCGTTATAGAAGCCTCTTAAAGAAGCTAAGGACAAAGTGCTTGATTACGTGCTAGGCCTGCGATCTAGAATGGCGGAGTACATGTACAAGGCAAACTGGAAACTGGAGGCCAGCCAGGAGCTCATGAAGCACTGGTACGATCCAAAGGCTACTATGCCTGAGTATACTCCAGGACAGTTGGTGTGGGTGTTGGAGCCTGTGGCTCCCAGGGCCCTCCATGACAAGTGGAGTGGGCCCTATCCAATCTTAGAAAAGAAGGGTGAGGTTACCTATTTGGTTGACCTTGGCACCCCTAGGAACCCTCACAGGGTCCTGCATGTGAATAGATTGAAACCCCACCATGACAGGGCAGACATGACCATGTTATTGGTCACTGATGAGGGTGTGGAGGAGGAAACTGAGCCTGTGCCCGACCTCCTCTCCACTAATGTGCAAGATGGGTCAGTGGAGGGAGTTGTACTCTCTCCCAAATTGATAGACGAGCAGCACAGAGACTGTAAGCAGGTGCTGGAGCAGTTTGCTGGCCTGTTCTCTTTGACCCCAGGCATCACTGAGTGGTGTGTGCACCACATTGACACTGGTGACAGCCTACCTGTCAAAAATAAACTGTACAGGTCGTCTGACCACGTCAGAGCCAGCATTAAAGCTGAGGTTGCTAAGATGCTGGAACTGGGGGTAATTGAACCGTCTGAGAGTCCATGGGCCAGACCAGTGGTGCTGGTACCTACACCTAATCATCAGGGGGGACCCAAGGATTTAAGGTTCTGTGTGGACTACAGAGGTTTGAATGCAGTCACAAAGACTGACATTCACCCTATACCTAGAGCTGATGAGCTCATTGATAGGTTAGGGGCTGCTAAGTACCTGAGTACTTTTGATTTGACTTCAGGTTACTGGCAGATTGCCCTCACTGATGGAGCATAGGAGAGGTCAGCATTCTCCACACCAGAGGGACATTATCAGTTCAAGGTAATGCCCTTTGGATTAAAGAATGCACCTGCCACCTTCCAAAGGTTGGTGAAAAGGGTCTTGTCTGGATTGGAACAGTTCAGTGCAGCTTACCTGGATGATATAGCTGTATACAGTTCTACCTTGGGGGATCACTTAAACCACCTAAGGGAAGTGCTTCAGGCCATGCAGCAGGCAGGCCTGACTATTAAGGCAAGCAAGTGCCAAATAGGGCAGAGTTCTGTGGTGTACCTGGGCCACCTGGTAGGTGGGGGCAATGTACAGCCTCTCCAAGCTAAAATCCAAACTATTTTGGATTGGACAGCTCCTGTTACCCAGACTCAGGTCAGGGCATTCCTTGGACTGACAGGGTACTATAGAAGGTTTTCTCAAAATTATGGGACCATTGTGGGGCCCCTAACAGTCAAAAGACGGGCGGATGCAGCCGTCTGCAAGGAAAACTGCACAAGCAGTACGAGGGAGTGTTCCTTTGGTCATTCCGGTTGCGACCAAAGGAACACTCGCCCGTCTTTTGACTGCTCCTGATATTTATGGGAGTCTCGAAATTGTGTACATATGCCACTACTGGCCGTTCTCCTACATCCGTTACCCGTTTCCGAACCAGGTTGGAATTAACACCGGTTCTCCGATCCCGCATATCTTGACACTTTTTCAGCCCTGAAGAGTCACGGGTGACTACCCGCTTGAAGAAACACGTGTCGGCTGCTTTCTTCTTGGTGTTTTCCTCCTGAAGGAGGTTCACAATATATAAAACGGACAAATCAACTATTGTTTGTCGACCCTGTCTACAATTTTGCTTTAACACGAAATATTCATTGTTGATTCACGTTGTTTTGAACCAATTTACCGGACGTGTGCACGGGACCTTTGTTTGTATTGAATAGGGTGAGGCCCTCGCCCACTCTTTTTCAGGGGTTTTGGGTTCCCCCTGACCTGTTAGCACCGTTTTCATTTTGTAACGATTTCCTATTTCACCGCTACCTGTTAAGTGCGCCATTCTTCCTATATACTGAAAACCCTACGCAGAAACCTTAGTATGTTGCAAAGTCATCCTGTGCCCTGGGCACCCCACAACTTTTTGCTGACTGGAACTGGTGGTAACTGACTCTGACTGACCCTGGGCTCTGTTTAACCAGGCACAGGGCCAGTGCCAAGCTGAAAGGAACACATTAGAAGACACCCAACATACACTAGGGTACACTTTGGTATGGTGAGGTACCCCTGTAATTTGTATGACCTACCCCATAAGCCCCTAGTATATAAGAGGGCAGGGGATTGAAACTACCTAGAAGTCCCCAGTATCCTGGGGCATGGCAGTTTAGAGGCCAGCAGATTTTCTGCACTTGCATGTGTGCAATGCTGATGCCTGGGGTCAGTTTAAAAACAGCCCTGGCTGCCAGGACTAATTTTAAACAGTAAATTCTGCCCAAACTCGACTATTGTGGTATGGGCACTTAAAAATGGAAAACCTACAATGTTGTGGTATATTAGGGACCCCCGGGGTCTCCCCTAGGTATCCCAGGGTGGGGGGGTCAGTTATCTATAAGGTACACCCTTATAAAATTAGTTTTTATATGCCTGGGTAAAGTGAAATTTCACATTTCACTCCCCACATTGTGTTAAAGTGGTGGTCAAATTCGACTTTGATGCTAGGAGCACTGGGTAAGGAGGATCTGCATTATTTCTGCAGATACAGAACCCCTAAAGTCTCCCCTAGTTGCACAGGGGGTGGGGGTCCGGTAGAAATTAGGGAAATACTTATAAAATATGTTTTTATAAGCCCTGGTGCTAGAAAACTGGCCCAAGTCATTTTCCCCATTGCAAACCCCATGGCTCATAGGTTAACATGGTAGGACGTTATTGATTAATAAATATTGACAGGAGAGGACTAGCCGGACCATTCAAAGACTTCCCAGAATGGTAGTAGTAAATCCAACAATATTATATTGTTGAATTTCTTCTAAAGTGTACATACAAGAAGTTATAACACTTTCTTGTTTATAAGTCCAAATTCAGCCTTCCAGTGGTCTGCCCTGATTGGTCAGAGTTAAGTGGATTAGCCAGGCTGCTTTGAAGAGGTGATAAAGAACCACTCTGCTGGGAGGGCAGTGTGCTGGTCTATAGGAATGCCAGGCCAGGGGGTGGAGTCATAAACCATGCTCTTCAAAGACAGAGGGGAGCCCTGGGTTTCAGTTTCACTCTGACACTCTTGACCCAGAGTCAGGGCTAGGCTTAAGGAAGGTATGTGCAGATGGTAGGGGGGAGAGTCCATAGAAATAAGCCATCCCAGGGGGTGTGTTTAGCCAGCTCTTACCTCCTTGCCGGAAAATCAGCCATTATGGATATGGAAGATTGGTGCACTCTGGGACAAAATAATGCCACACTCTACAGGATGTGGTCATAACTATGAGGAGTTGCCCTGTTCTCATTGGTCAGAAGTGACCTGGTGCTTGACCCAGAGAATTTTGAATAAGTATCTGAGAGGGGCAGAGCCCTCCAGATCTGCTGCTTGAAACTGAATGAAGCAAGAAGTGCCCTGCTGAAAAGATTTTGCTGTGCAAGGAACTCTAAGGACTGACCTCTGAAGACTGCGCCAAGTGAAACTGCAGCCCTGTGGATTACCTTGCTGCCAAAGGACTCAAGAGTGGAACTCCCTGCAAGCTACAGGTTAACAGAGCTCACCTGGACAGCCCCACGAAGAATTCAAAGCCTGGAGTACCAGTGGATTTGTAAGGGTTTTGTTCAAATGGATTGTGGATTTGAAGTTTCACACTTTCAAGGACCCTCTTGGAGATTCCAGAACCTTGGACTGTGTGTTGGATACTTTGGGACCCGCAAGCAGAACTTCAGGAAGGAGTTCAAACTGGACCCAGCCTGCTGGAGAAGGCTGCACAGTGGTGAGATATTCTCCAAAACAGTTTCTAAAGGTGTGTCCCTGTCAGAGAAAACGAAATGACTAAAAGGGGTACTGTTGGTTTCTAAGCACTAGAAAGTGACTAATCTTTAAAAATGCATATCTCTGGTTCCCTACAGTGGATTTTTTTTCGTTTTGGTGTCATTTAAAAGATACAAATATTACCTATGTTTATAAATTGGTGTTGGATTTTTATTTTGTGTTGTGTCTTAATTATTTACTGAAATAGTGTTTGTAAATGCTTTACATACCTGTCTTTGAAGTTAAGCCTGTCTGCTCGCAGCCACGTTACCAAGGGTTGAGCATAGGAATAATTTTCTAAGACCTATGCTGGCTCCTATTATGTGTTAGTGGCCTTATTGGCAGTGGCAGACCTACATTTGCCCCTACCAATAACCCACTTTCCAACAAGGAGGTATACAAAATTTTGCTTTACCTGCTCCATCACCCCAATGCGCTGACATCAGTTTCTTTTAATGACTTTCAACTCCAGGAGAGAGGAGGCACGATGACCACTGACAACTGGTGTGGAAAACTGGCCCCTGAAAGGGGAACCAACTGAATCAGTTCACAGAGCGGGGAGGATGGGTGGGTTAACAAGGAAGCTGCCGCTAGACAGATTCTCTACCAGATAAGACATTACTGAAGGTAAGTAACTTGTTCATCTGATAGAGGCTTCTAGCCGCAGATTCCTTACCTCAGAATAGATACCCCCCAGAGATGGGTGTGTAAAACTGTTCCACAAGCAAAGTGCCCGTCCTGACGGACCTGACTGTCCAGACAGTAATACTTTGTTAACATGTGTAGATAAGTCCTTACTGCATCCTGGCAGATATCCTGTATAGCAGTGATTCCCAAACTGGGGTCCGTGGACCCCTAGGGGTCCGTGACACATTCCTAGGGGGTCCGCAGGCAGCAGTTTTACAAGCACTGCAAACTTTCTTTTATAATCAGCAGTTTTTGGGCAGCAATAAAAGTGTCAAGATAACTCCGGTGATTAATGTACATGCTGGAGAGAGATGGGGGTTTTGTCCAGTGGCAGCTTTGACTCATCTAAAGAAGTGCAGATGGTTAACATGCCTGCTGCAAAGAATGTCTACCATGCATTAAAAAAAACAGTATTTTGTTTTGTGCAGAGCTCAGTGGGTTCCTGCTTTTGACACAGAGATTATTTTGTTATTGTGCCGTTCACAAGTTCCAATAGTAATCTAGTACAGTGAGCTATAAACTGTCATCAAAGAGCTGCATGCAAACTGCATGGTACAAGTTGGTAAGTTATGCTTTTTCCCAGTCTTTCATTATCCCGATGCTGCTAAAAAGGTTTGTTTGGTAGAAATAAGTCCTTATTATTAAAGTTAACGCTAACCCCTGTGTTATGTTCTGAATCCTGAGTTTGTGCTTCTCCAGACCAAGCCCTCTTAAAAATGCCTACCAGTATGGATGACATGTAAATCCTACATGTTGTAGTCCCCTTTGCCTTATGTAACATTTTCTGTTCACTGATCTACACATGTATGATTCATTGTTGCTTTTTGTGTGTGATGTAAAGTGCGCTGACACCCTACAGTGGTATGAGAGGTGCTATGAAAAGAATTAAATACATGTGACAGTGGGGTTATGGAGAGATGAGAGGCACTGTTGGAGGGTAGTAGTGAGGGAATCATTGAAGATTGTCAATCATTGAAGATTGACAAAAGATTGTTGTATCCTGGTGCATAGTAAGGTCATTATTTACCATGCTTTATAAGCTAATACAATTCAATATAATGTCAAATGTGTTGTAAAATGAACCAGGTTCCCCCAATTTTCTTGGGGGAGAGTCCCCCAAAGCTCACTTTGAAGTGGTCAGGCTCACTTGCTGCACTTGGTATGCACTGTACAGGGACTGGTCTGACCACATTTGCCAGGGTAGCTTTAGGTTTCCAGTGCATCTTTGGCAGGAGGAGGAGCCTCGGGCAGCGAAATACAACCAAACAATGAAATGTTAGTTGCAAGATGCAGCACTAACATTTTCATTAAGATATTTCGATTTTGAAAATATTTTCTAAATAAAAATACTAAAATCTTTAGTAATTCAAGTCTGTTTTTTGTTTGATGTGCACAGGAGTGTGTTTATTTTTGTCTAATTACAGTTATAATGTTTGACATTTAAACCATACAAATTGCTTGGGGGTCCCCGGCTTCCAATAGTGACTCAATGGGGGTCCTCAGGAGAGAAAAGTTTGGGAACCACTGCTGTATAGGATCTCCGTGTGCTAATGAAGTGGTCGCAGCCTTAGCTCTGGTGGATTGAGCACGCATACCCTCAGGGAGTTGCTTCTTAGCAACCTTAATAAGGAGCATAATCCATTGGAAGATGGTTTGTTTCTGCATGGCCTTTCATTCTTCACTCCGACATTCGCCATGAAGAGCTGGTCTTTCACCCAGAACTCTTTTGTGTTAGCAAAGTTGAACGACAATGGTCTTTTTGGGTCTAGGCGGTGAAGTCACTCCTCTTCCTTAGAGTGATGTGGCGGGGCATAAAAGGTAGGCAGGGTGATGGACTGGCCTACATGAAAAGGAGTGACAATGTTCGCCAGAAAGAAAGCTCTAGTGTGAAGAACCAGCTTGTGGGTAGATGTTCAGGTACGGAGGCTTGGATGACAAAGTCGGAAGCTCACTGACCCTCCGGGCAGATGTTATTGCCACCAGAAAGGGTTTCTTGATGGTAAGGAGCCTGAGAGGACAGTTGTGCAATGGCTCAAAGGGAGCCCATATCAGAAACGTTAGGACTTGATTAAGGTCCCACTGAGGCATGATGAAGGGCGAAGGTGGAAACATGTTGCAAACCCTTCAAGAACTTATTTACAACCGGAACTTTGAAGAAGGATGGCTGATCTGGCGACCATAGAAAGGTTAAGTAGGCACAAAGATAGCCCTTTAACGTGCCCAGAGTAGAGCCCTGCCAGGCAAGAGAAAGGCTAAAGAGAAGTACCTTAGAGAGAGGAGCAGAAATGTGGTCAATCTGTTTCTCTGCACACCATGCCACAAACTTGCCCCAACAGTAGGCGTATAAAGTGTTGAAGGAGGGACACATGGCTGCCAAGATAACATTGCAGACTTCGGACGGAAGAATGAAGCTGTCAACTACAGCCTCTAAATCTCGATGAATGAAGCGGACCATTGACAGAAGATCCTCCCAAAGGGATAACCTGATCAGAGGACATATGGCCATGCTCAACAGTTCGGGATACCAAACTCTCTGAGCCCAGCCTTCAGCCACAAGGATGACTTCGGCCCGATCGTTCCTGATCTTCTTGAGAACTCTGGGAAAGAGTGGTATGGGTAGAAAGCCATACAGAAGGCCCGAGCTCCACTTGAGATGAAAAGTGTGTCAGAGCGAGAGCTGCCTTGGAAACTCCAGCACACAGAACCGGTTGACATTGCGCATTCGACAGTGAACAGATCTAGCCATGCCTATCCCCAATGCTTAAAGAGGCCTTGCACCATCTCTGGATGGAGATGCTATTCATGATCCAGTAGGCATCTACGGCGGAGTTCATCCACCCTGGTGTTCAGAGAGCCTGGCAGGTTTTGAACCACCAGGGATATGCCCTGATGTTCCAGCTATGTCCAAGGATGCAGAGCCTCTTGATAAAGGATTCACAACCCCACCCTGTCCAGTTTGTTGCAGTACCATATGGGGGTGTTTTTGTACCTGAACACTTGTACTAGATCCTGTGATGGAGGGTAGAAAGGCTTTTAATGCCAGCTGGATCGTCTGGAGCTCCAGAAGGTTGATGTGGAGTCCGAATCCCATCGGAGACCACGGGACTCTGATCTCCACCTCACCTAGATGACTGAACCATCCCAGGAGTGAAGCATGTCTCACCACTGCTTGATCTGGTTGGGGAAGGGAGAGGTGTCTGCCACTGTCCCAATCGTGGTACGTTAACCACCACTGCAGATCTTTTGCAGTTCCCTCCGAGATCTGGACCATGGAACTTCAGGTCTCACTGCACAGCCTGCATATGCCAGCAGGCAAGTGTCACAAGTAGGATGCAGGAGGCCATGAGTCCCACAAACCTTAAAGTCAGTCTCACCAAAATCCAGGTTAGAGGCTGAAACATCCTGGACTTGCCATTCTGGAGGATAGACCCGAAACTGCACCGTGTCCGTGTCCAGAACAGCTCTAATGAAAAGGAGCGTCTGAGAGGGAGTCAGGTGTGACTTTGGCATGTTGATAGTGAACCCCAGTGAGTGCAGGAGGTCCACCGTAGTCTGGAGGTGGGCGACGACCGCCTGGGGGAGCCTGCCTTCAACAGCCAGTCTATAGGGGAAGACTGGCACTTCTGTTATCCGCACATGAGCTGCAACCACCGCCATGACATTGGTGAACACACAAGGGGCAATGTGTAAGGCCAAAAGGGAGCATGGCAAACTGAAAGTGCTTGTGGCCTATCATTAACCATGGATAACACCTGTGGGCAGGCAAGATGGTAATGTGGAAGTGTGCGTCCTCTAAGTCCAACGCTACCGTCCAGTCTCCCGGGTCCATGGCAGACAGGACTTGAGCGAGCACAAGCATTCTGTACTTCTCTTTTTTGAGGTAGAAATTGATAGGATGCAATTCTAAGATAGGAAGAATGCCTCTGTTCTTCTTGAGCACCAGAAAGTAGCAGGAATAACAACCACAACTTACTTCTGGCATAGACACTCTCTCTGTGGCTCCCTTGGCCCTTTGGGCAATGTGAAGAACCCAGTTGTCTGATGTTATTGACCTCGAGCGGAGCAGGTGATGGCGTATCCTGACTCCCACTACATGCCGATGAAGGTAAGAGGGCAAACTAAAAGGGTTTGGTGGCTGCAGCTGCCGGAGGGGTAGAGCACTGGCCCAACCTCTGGCAGCTCGACCCACGGGGTCTGTGGGTACTGCATCCTCAGCCACACAGAGGCTGAGAAGCTTGGCCCGGTGGTTGCTGGTCAGGAAAAGATGCATCTGGAAGCCCCTATTGTGGTCACAAAAGGAACGAAAGGCAGGCTGGGGTTGGCAAGAGGCTGTGGAAAGGCCCAAGGACCTGGCCATAGCCCTGTTATCCTTGAAGCGCTCCAGGAACGAGTCTGCCTTGTCTCCTAAGAGACAGAAGCTATCAAAGGGCATGTCCATAAGCGACACTTGGACATCCCTAGAAAAGCCAGTTGTTCCGAGCCAGGCATGGCACTGCAAGGCCACCGATGAAGAAACTGCTCTGCTCAGCGAGTCAGTCGTGTCCAGACCACATCAAATTCTGAACTTGGCTACATCTCTCCCATCTGATATAGCTTAGGAAAGTAGGGCCTGGGTCTCCTCCAGAACGATGGGCAGCACCTACGCAATCGAATCCCACAGTGCATGGGAATAACTGCCCAAAAGACAGAGTGTTCACAGACTGAAGTGCCAGGTTGGCGGAAGATTTTATTTTATTTCCTAAGTTATCCAGCCTCTTGGATTCTCTAGCAGTAAAAATGAAAACAGGGTGCCTTAATCATAGCACCACATTAGTAACCCTTAATCTTGCACCCTCAAGAGCCACCAACCTATTCCACCCTGGCCATGGCCAAATGAATAATAAACTACTCAGACTCAAATGGTACTCTGATGCCAAGGTGGAACTGCCCAGGTGGAAAACATTTCAGGATATGATATTACTGAAAGAAAAGCTATAAGGGGCATCATCGTCTAGAACCATAATTTTGATCAAATCACTTCATAAGATGCCCTCAAAGCCCTGCTCTTTTATCTCATCGCTTCATGTGGCTCGGAACTTCAAGCGACAAATCTATCAGAATTACAACAACAAAAACAAACGGTACACTCGAGAGCTTATGATGTATAATGAACAGCTTCAGGCAATTAAATAAACATTAGTAAGGGAACCCCCACCATGGATGTCAAACCAGCAAAAAGCCAGAGGTAACAGAAGTGAGATCACATGCCCATTGACCCCGATGACATCGTAGGATGCAACATCACACATCCTTTCAGGGGATGACATCAGATTACCTTTATCCTTGATGGTATCACAGAAGTAACATCCCTGATAAAAACCTATAATAAATGCAAGATTATTTAAATATTAAATAACAAAAAAGTAATGAAATCAGACAAAAGAGTTGTTTAGTTCCTGCTTAAACATTACAAACAGAGCGCAAAGATATACTAGGAGTACATTAATAACCTACCTAAATCCAGATGCAAAATTCTAGAAAGTGATCATATGCCCAAATAGGAACATAAGTGCCGATTAGAACCTGGCATGCACAAGTGTAATCTCAAATGCCTGGGATTAACCATCATATGCCCAACTATAGCCTCAGACCAGCAAGCATGACCAATTAATATCTCCAAATGCCAGACAATCACCAAAATAGCCAGATTGTATCTTTCCACTTTGCAAGCTCGAGCACCAGGACTCTTCGATTGGAGCAGCTGTGCACGATATAAATGATCAACTATCGTATGCCGAGACACAATCATCTCACTTGGGTTTACATCATGAACTGTATTCACTTTATTGAGACATTAAGAGAGCTGTTGTAATGCACAGATATTTTAACCTATCCAACCATTGGGAATTCTCACAAGGCATCTCAATCCTGACACACAATGCACTTGCAATTTCCAGGTTTGCATTGTGCATTGGTCTCCAGAAACTGAAACCTTATGATTTCTCTCACCTCTGCTGTGGTCCACAGTATACACATGTAGCGAAGTAATTAGATTTCATTAGAGCTTTTAGAGTGTGCCTGCAATCTGATTGGCAGTGCACCCTGGAATCACAGAACCAAAACAAGCATAGCAACTCAATATTGATTTGCATCATGCACTAATGTATAAGTACAGAACGACCTCTGATTAGATTCTTGCCCATTCCCGACTTTCTTTCTAACTTATGCCTTTTCCCGCCTTTCGTTCTTACTCTACCACTTTTTATTCCCCTTTCTCTCCATTTTCTTTTCACTCTAAACTTTCCCCTCCACTTCATACATTCCCTATTTTCATTATTTCTTGTTCTATCCTTCTCTTTCTTCCGTTGCCTCATCCTTCCTCATTTCTCTGATTTCATCATGTATCATTTACTGCCATCTTGTTGATTCCTTTGCTGACAGTCAGTCCCTGGAAGCTCAGCCCTGAAAGTTCAGTCCTTCTTCCAGATTGTGTATGATCCTAAACCTGAGAGCAGATACAACTGTTGACGGGGGCCCATGAAAATATTTGGTCACTTGCAACATAATGAAAAGGTGAAGGAACAGCCCAGGAGGTTTCCCACTTAGAGATT
The DNA here is from genome assembly GCF_964204655.1 of Triturus cristatus. Classification (NCBI taxonomy): domain Eukaryota; kingdom Metazoa; phylum Chordata; class Amphibia; order Caudata; family Salamandridae; genus Triturus; species Triturus cristatus. The sequence continues at coordinate 501,972,132 of NC_140588.1, read as the reverse complement.
AAGTATGACGTGCGCAACAGCAGTACAAACTTCTCAACAGGTACTGCACAATTGGCTGTGTTCCAGGTTTCATAAATACATAAAATAGGCGCAGCACAGACAGGTGTGCAGGATTACCTCAGACAGAATACAGGTCACCCGCATGCATCAGTCATGCAAGCTTTCCTCTTAGAGCGCGGGTACAGTAGTGGCTGTGGAAGTGCAAACGTTCACCATACAGAGCAGATTCAGGAGCAGCATTGCAGGTTTCCATCACACCGAACACAAACCAGTATTACAAGATTTCCAGACACAATAAGGCATTGAACAACAGCACCTGAGCATGTTTTCTTCACAAAATGAAAACACACAACCCAGGAACCACAAGTGACAGCTTCCTTAGTGAAGGAAAGACAGCGTGAGCAGCATTTATGAAAGTCATTTTTACATAAAACTGTTATAACCTAGGAAGCATCAGTACGTGCCCCTCTTACACACAAAACAGGTAAAACATGGAATCCTTCTTCTGTAAACATTTATTGTTTTTTTAAATCAAGATACCATAGAGGTTCACCACACAGTAAATACCCACAGTAGACGAGAACAAGAAAAACAATAATCACATAGATAGGAAATAATACCAATCATTCAATCCAAATGGACTCTCGTCTCGGTCTTCTACAGCAGACTCCCAGCTAACAGTGCTTGTGGTGCCTTCTGTTTAGTGAGATTCATAAAACAGAAATTAATTAAAGTACAGAAAAGAAAACATTAAAGCAATTTCAGTAGCAAAACTAGGCACCCCCTACACTAGTCAATCTGAATTCCAACTAACCAATAACTCGCAGTCAAATCCAGGAAACTAGATGTCCCACCAACCCACACCCCCGAGGTTAGCATCATCCAACCAGCGGAAAGTCTGACAGGAGTAACCAGGCATCTACAGTCGCCTTACACATGTGGGGGTTGAACCCTGGGTAATAGTGAACAGTCAGGGTAGAGAACAAGGTTTTGTCCACCAAAGGTGCCCTTGTCCTTGGGCGCATGGTATTGTATTGTATTTACATTCATATAGCGCTTTTTCGGCGAGCAGCACGCTACTCCGGAACCCATAAAGGATTAGGGGTGAATTAGTATAGAGAAATATATGAAAGTAATTTGAGTGGTGGATATGTTAGTCAGTTATTTGGATTGAGAAGGATAGTGGAGGGAAAGAGAAGGGAAAAAGGTTTGCATTTATATAGCGCTTGCTACCCCTGATGAGGTGTTGCGGTGCTTTTTCAGAGAGTAGCACGCTTCTCCGGAACCCATAAAGGATTAGTGGTGAATTAGTATAGTAAAATATGAAATTAATTTGAGTGGTGGACATGTTAGTCTGTTATTTGGATTGAAAAGGATAGTGGAGGGATAGAAGATGGAAGGATTTGGAATTTGTTTTCTTTTTTTGCTTGTTTTGGAGCTGATAGCAGTAGGAGGCGGCTTGGGATGAGTAAAAGGGAGGTGGAGGGGGATGAGTAAAAGGGAGGTGGAGGGGGAGGGGGAGGACTCAGAGGGAGGGTTGGGAAAGGCTTGTTTTGGGGGATCGGAATAGTAAAAAGAGGTATGAGATGATGCAAGGAGGGACTGGAGTAGGGAAAAGTCTCTAAAGGGTTATTTTGGTTATAGTAGTGGTATGGGGTTTGGGATGAATACGAGAGTGGAGGTAATGGATATATTGATAGAGGTATAGGGTGAGAAATAGGCTAGTGCATTGGAAAGAGCAGTAGAAAGAGGTTTGAGATGAGTCAAAGAGTTGGAACTAGAGGATATATTGAGAGCGGTATAGGGTGAAAAATAGGGTAGTGCATTGGATATGCTGAATTAGAAGAAAAGTAATAAATATATAGATCCAAAAGTAACAAATATATAAGTACATGGAAGGTATACAGATGCATAAAGGAAGGTAGTAAAGGTAGTATATGTAAACTATGGCTTTCAAGTATTGTACTTTAAATTAGTTGTATTTATTAATATATATTTTTTTTAGCTCAATAGTGAAGCAATTGTAGATAAATAGTTATGATAAAAATATTTACTTGAAGGAGGAGCCAAGATGGCGACCGGGACGGCAGCGTAGACTCCCGGCTCCGTTAACCTCCGCATCCCGCGCGGATATCCTGCACGAGATCCTCAACCTGTGCTACGCGGTTGTGTTTCTGAAGGAGAGTGGCACCCGACTGTGTGACTCCGAGGTTTCTGGCTGCGGTATCGCCGGAGAAACGAGCATTTGAACTTTGCGGCCTGTGCGGCCCTGGAGCCGGGACCTCAAGTGGACGCCGTGGCCGGGTGGCAGTTCAACAACAGCGGCCTGTTGTGACTGGGCGGAGGCGGTCCACCGGAGCGGTGCCAAACTCGGCCTACATTTCGTCGTGGTCGTTTCTACTGTCAAGTGTAGCGGTCCGGGTGCATGCCCGTGGGCGCAATTCTCAGATCCTCCGGTGGCTGCCCCTGCCTTTGATGGTGAGCTGCCCGGCTGCCGCCCGTATCCTGCCCTGATCCTTGCGGGCCGCCCCCGGCTTTTTACGGGAGCGGGTCCGTAGTGGGGATGACTGTTGCCCGTGACCACGCAACGGATAACTTTTCGCCTGCCCCCGGAACCCGGTCACCAGCGACGTGGCCATCGGGACGCTTGTCCCAGGGTCCTGGCCCCGGTGGGGGTCGGGCGTACTTGGCGGCCATCTTGCTGCGATGAAGCCTACCATCCTGTCCGCTGGGTCGCAGCGGGATTGTGAGAGTGCGACTTTTGGGAGTGTGGCGGCGCGAGCGCAGAGAGCTGTGCTGGGGTACGGCGACCTCCTCGAGGCCCTTGGTGCTCTTCACTCCTCCTTGATTCATGGTGTCGGGGTCTTGGGGAGTAAGCTCGACGGTGTGGCGTCGGCGTTGGGGCAAAGGCGGCCCGCCTTTTCGCACGTACATAGGGCCTACCCACACTGCGTACAGGGGGACAATTTGGCGGCCACCCCTGAGGTTAGTGCACGGCTGGACACTCCGGCCAGTATGCTACAGTGTGTTCGTCCAGCTGAGGGCCTGATCTGTCCCGGAGGCGTCGGACCTGAGTGGGGTGTGGTAGCCTCGTCCCGTACGTGCCCTCCTGCGACCCAGGGACAACTCCAGCAACTATTGTCTGCTTTGGCTGCTTCTGCCTTCCTGGACCTTGAGTGCAGTGCATATCCTGGGGCAGCACTGGGAAGCCTGTTTCTCCACGCTGCGGACTGTGTTGATGCTCAGAGACTTCCACCCCACCTGTGTGCGTCGCTTCTCGGACGTTTTTGGACTATTCTCTTCCTTGGAACGTTGGATATGGTGCTGGGTCGAGGGGTAGGCATGGGCAGAATTCCGAAGAGTGGTCAGGGATAAGGCTGATCCTTCAGGGGTGGTCATCTAGTGGACGGGCGGGCTCAGGGGTTGCGTGCTCTCCTGGCATAGCTAACAGCATAATAGGTGCATAGTGCTCCCCATCTTGTTTTGAGAAGATCGCTTTTGTGCTGTTTATTGTCCACTTTGGGGGAAACTTACCGTGCGGGAGGGAGAAGCCGGGGGTATGTTTTGAAGGCCCTCCTCCAGTTTTATTAATACTTTCTCCACCCCCCCGTCTGGTGGGGTTCTTTTCCTACTTCTTTTTCCCTCTTCTCCTATATTTCGGGTCTGGTTCCAGGGTGACAGGCACACTGCTGGGGGGGGGGCCGTACTCATCTGCAGAGGTGCAGGGTGGGGGGTTGGGGGAGGGGATTCTTTCGTCTTTTATCTCTTTTTCCATGGCCTCCTTTTTCTTCTCTGATTCTTTTTGTTTTTTCTTTTTCTGGGATCAGTGTGATACACCTCCTTTGCTATGACTCGTTGCCGCTCTATGTGTACCACAATTTCCGGGGTGCTCTCCGGGAGTTCTGGCGGGGGACTGCAGGCGCAACTGCTTATGATACTCTTCCTCATCCTGATGTTCTTGTGTTTGCGCCATTGACCTAATAGATTGCTGTAAATCGTTTACTTCTATTACTCTGCGTACCTGTAATTGCTGTTTGAAAATTGTCTGGCACCTGATCCTTCTGCCTTGTTTCATTATAAAACGAAAACCTTTTTCTCCTGTTGCCCTACCTACGCTGTTCACAGTATTAGCACCACGATTCTGCTCCCCGATGTGCTGCCTGTGTTTATACTTGCTTGTGTTTGCTCTGATTGCTTAGCGGCCGGCCCCGGGGGGTTGTAGGCCCATACTTGTTCTCTATTGAACTGTCAATAAAGGTTTTCAAAAAAAAAAAAAAAAAAAAAAAAAAAATATTTACTTATTTATGCAGTCACTTATAAACATGTTAAAAACATAGAATACAGTAACTATCAGTAATATGCACATTTGTTAAGCAGAACTAATGAATATCTATTTATAATATTTTTTTAAACATAAGTATTCTACATATTTATACAAAGCAATACATAGGTACATATCTATAGTGCAAATAAATGCATATATACAGAGAGGTAGGCTGTATATTTCTATCTGTTTGCGTATGGTGGTTATGTGAGGAAGAACCAATTCTTGAGTATTTTTCTGAAGATAAGGTGGTTATCTGTGAATCTTATGTTGGGAGGTAGACAGTTTGTCAGGCAGCAAACAGCATTATCAAAGCGTTTGTCCGTACAGAATGGTGCAGCACGAGTGATGCGGCAGGAGGAGGGGCCAGCGAATACGCGGTGCAGAGCGGTTGGAGCTGCATGAGTGCATACGCCGCATCCACCAGGGGTACTAAGTATAGCCGGGCCATACTAGTTTTGATCCCGGGTTGGCTGGCCTGTACCCCGTTCACCGAGCGTATCGATACCTATTCTGGGACAGCCAGCCACTGGCCAGCCCCCTCCCTCCTTGCAGATGAGTGCAGGAGCCGTAGGTGGCTCCCGCTGAGATCGAGCCCTGGGTGGCCCGCAGAGGTGGCCCAGCTAGGTCTGGGTGAAGCCTGTGGCCCACCTGGTGTGTCCCACTCCGCTGCCTCACAGGAGGAGTTGCCACAGGGGGTTGCAATAAGTCTGAGGCTAAGTAGAAGAAGAAGTAAGAGGTGGCGACAGCTGTGTGTGGAGGCTGACCCCACTTCTCTACTCTAGCCTATCCAGCAGGTGTACTGTGCATGCTTGTTGTTCCACTACCATCCCAGTACCATTGCACTTGGAGAGCCTATTGTCCTGCCTACTGACGGACCAACGGACGTACAGGTTTTGGAGGGGTGCTGGGGGGATGAAGGAGTTGAAGCAGCTGATCGGGCAAAAGGAGCAGGGACAATAGAGGTTTGGTGGAGGCATGGTGAGTCAGTGGGAGAGCTAGTGGGGGCACACTCTTTATATCACCCCCACCTTTTCCCGACAACCGTTGCACTCTCTCCACTTGATTGCTCTCATACCCCTCTAAGATTACACTAGCACCTGCTCGCAGGAGTATCTATAAGACGAAGATATGACCGCAAAGAAATTGACCTCTGGAAGATTATTATATATAAGAGTTTGCAAAAAAACTAAAGCTGATCCTTTAAGGAACAACTTAATACAAATAAACACTTTGAAAGGTTTTAACGCCATCAGCTAATTTTTTCCTAAAAAAGAGACAAGCTTAAATGGAGCAGGGATGTTGGAGGGTAATCAAGAAACTCATGGTGAGGTTAAAGTAGATCTGGGAACATCTTCTTCAGTAGAACCTACTAACCAATCTCCCAAAATTGGAGGAACTTGGTCGAGGGATGTACCACACTCTGAATCTAGGTCGGATGACTCTTCTACTAAGGAAAAAGATATCAAGAACAAAAGTAACAGTGTTTGTAAGAAAAAGAAGAAAAAAAGGGCAAAACGTTGAAGGATAAATAAAAAAAAAAGGGCAAAACAGCTACACTTCGACCCTAATTTAATTTTAAATCTTTAATTGAACTCTGATCCGAACGTCATGAAGAAGGAAGATGGTCAAGAAGAAACTAATTCATTGGGACCTAGTTCACCTTTTTTAAATCCTAGTGCTCCAATTCAATCTTCCCAATATGTAACTGCATTAGATCTAAGAGTTCCTTTTATTGTTCAGAGTAACTTCAATGTCAATGCCTCGTTATTTGCCTCCTCTTCAGGTAGTAATGTTATTTATAATCCTACTGAAAATGTTCCTGAGGTAACTTGACAAGGCACTCAATCACCTTTTGCACCTTATACCTTAGATTTTTCTTGTCTTTTTGATCATGAACATAGGTCCTTCTTATTGGGTTGCTTTGCCGAAATCCCTGCCCTCCAAATGATCCAGAGTAATGACCTCGCCCTGGTTCAGGTTCAAAAGTATAATAATCCTGGTGGAGCAAGAGTAACGTTTGCATCTAAAGTTATCGTCCATCTAATAATGTCAAATAGTGATAAATTACGATGCTGTGGTATTGATGTTCTTTTACCTGAAGAAGAGCTGGCCTAAAAAAAAGCGATCCATAATAGGGGCCCACCTTTCCTGGAGAGAGAGAGAGTATATTGCAGGTTTCTCTTGGTAAAGAGGAAAGGAGGGTTTCGCTTCTCACAGAGAAAAATAACCACTATGTAATCCCTGCAGATGAGGAAGACACAAAATGGAGTTGGGTAGCAGGCGCCCTTAATACAAATAGATCCTTAGGCATAAAATACAAATATTCTTCCTAGCAAGGGTATTAATCTGATTTCTTGGAACACAGTCGGCTTAAGCACCAATAGAAATAAACTCTTATTTTTGAAAGAGCAGAGTGCAGACATAATGTGTCTACAAGAGACTTGGATCACAGAGTACTGGTCCACTGAAGACTATATAGTGCTGAGCCGGCGTGTGATCCCTGTGAATAGAGGACATGCTAAAGGAGGTATTGCTATGTTACTAAGTACAAGTCTTAGATGGTCATATAAAGTATTTTTTCATACCTCTAACTTAATTCAGGCGATTAAGCTAGATCCTGAGGACGTTCAAGACCACTCAAATTCTCTGCTGATTATAAATGCATTTCTACCTCCCGATGCAGGTCTCTCTCATCTATTACAGGATCTATTTGCCTTCATTTCCACTACTTTGGAAAGTGAAGTTTGCAGGTTTCTAATGCTAGTTGAAGATTTGAATTCTAAAGTCTCTTCTTGAAGGTCTGAGAAGCCTGAACCGTATAATTGCCAATGAGAGGTTAGAAAATGATATATGAGCAAATTTCACCCATAAGGCGCCTACTGGGGGATCTATTATAGATTATTCAATTGTTTCTGCAGATTTCTTTTGTAAACTCATAAGTATGGAAGTTTTTGAAAATAATGTTAGTGACCATATGTTGATCTGCTCTAAATTTGAATCTACGTGTGCTAAGGAAGGCTCCTGGAATTTTAGATAGCACTGTAGGGTTTAATGCAACAAATGGTAGAATCCATTGGAATACTTTAGCGGCCGCTAAATTAAAAGAGAATTTATCAGTTTTGATAAAAGATCAGCATCATTTTGCAATGGCCGAGTGTTATTCTCCTCAATCCGACTTATTTTAAGCTTTTTCTCGTAATGCAGGCCCTTTGGTGACATCATGTAAATCATTGCATGTCTCAGCCAAACGGAGATCGTATTTTAACCCAATACTTTCTATAAATAGGAAAATAAATAAATTAGTGAGGGCCCAGTTCTTGAATTTTTCTCTTGTACGAAGTAATTTTTGTAAAAAACAATTTTTAATTGGAATTGATTGGTGTCATACATAGTTATAGAGCAAAAGTACATAACAAAAACAAAACATATGAACAGCAAATCTCGTACAGAAGACCCTGCTTTCCGCAAGTAATTTCAACATATGGATAATTTACAGGTTTTCCAAAATCGAGAACAAAAATGTAATTAATTATTCAGAAAAAGTTTCCCCAGATCTTTGCAAATTTTCTTCCCCCCCCCAATTCTCAGGGCATACCTTTGCTCACTTATCTTAACTCTACGCATTTTGATTAACCATTCATGCATAGATGGAGTCTGATTTGTACGCCAGTTCTGAAGAAGCAGCGATCTAGCTACTGCCATACAGATATACACCAGTTTTGCAAATGGTACAGAAAAATTAAGATAAGGATCAAAACCATAAAGCATCAGTTTAACATTTGGAAATAACTGGATATGAAAATTTAAACGTAGGAAGGCAAAGATATCCTCCCAAAAGGCTTTCACCATGCTACAGTCAATTATAACATGAGTCCAATTAGCTGGGGCAAAGTTCAGGCATCTGAAACAATTAGGTATAAAATTACTGTACATTTTAGAAATTACCGCCGGGGTACGATATAGAAGCCACTTACCAAAAAATAACATTCTGCGCCAATTAGCTCCACTTAAAGTAGAAAAATTGAACTTATTAATGGTCCGCCAAGCAGTCCAACATAAAACATGATTTTCTTGTTCCCACCATTTTTTGGCAGCTTTGGAACCCAGATCCCCTTGTCTAGATTGAGCTAAAAAACGTTTCCACTCACCGGGTTTCCTTATCAGAGTATTATTAATGAAAAGATCATTATATAATGAGGAGATCTGAGAAAATGAAATGGGAGTATACTGTAGCAAGGATTGATAAATCTTTTTATGAGACCCGATTAACAAAAAATTTCCTAAGAGTAGTACTCGCATCTCGGACGGGGTTATCCAGCTTGACTGTTGTAGAAAATCGCCTACTTTGCTGTAACCAGCTTTAGCCCAATAGGCCATTAAATCAGAGCCTGGACTCATCCCACTAAATGAAAGTAAGGAAACAATAGAAGAGGAGGAATTAAAAAGAGAAAGAGAATATCTTTTAAGCATAGCGGTGCGCTTCCTAAAAAACCATGCAATTATTTTATACCTAACCAATTTGGGGGATTGATGTACCAAAAGAGGGGAGGGTATTTGACTTTCCGAAAAAATTAAGTAAAAAAAAAAAGCTGATGTATAAATTTGGATTCGGAGTTGGAATTCTAAATCGGGAGAGATATTGGGCAAAATAGGCGCTATAATAATCTCTAATATTAGGAAGAGCAAGGCCTCCATTGTCTGAATCCTCAAAAAGAGTACTCATCGCAATTCAACTCATCGCAATTCAACTCATCGCAGTTCAATTTTAGTAGAGAAAGTGCCTGAAAGAAAGCAAGGGATTGTTGAAAACAGGAAATTAAACAACGGTAAAATAGACATTTTTATCAAGGCGACTCTGCCCAAGATTGAAAGCGGTAATTTATTCCAGCGCGATAACATTGAGCGAACCTTCTGAATAAGGGGATCAAAATTCAAACGGTAGAAATCTTTAACTGAAGATGAAAAAAACCCCCCAAGATATCTCTTAGGTTTATTATTAATGCTGCCCCGTAGATCCGGATGTAATTCCGGACTGTGATTACCACAGACCAATATTTCTGTCTTCTTTTTATTAATCCGATAGCCCCCAAAAGTCTCGAATTCCTCAAAAAGTTGGAATGCGGAAACTTGAGACTGTAAATCGGATTTGATAAGTAACATAATGTCATCGGCGTAAAGTTTTATCTTGGACATAAAAGGAAGCGGAGGTAAGATCTCAGTACACTTACGAATTGCAATTGCGAGAGGTTCAATGAAAAAAGCAAAAAGAATTGGTGAAAGGGGGCAGCCGATTAACAGAGACTGACCCGACCATTTGTGAATTAATAATAATATTTGCTTTTGCACCCGTGTATACATTTTGAATTAAGTTAATGATATTTGGCGGAATATGAAAGTGTGACAAAATAATAAAAAGTGTCTCCCAAACCACCAAATCAAAAGCTTTTTCCGCGTCCAATAAAAGAATAAGTGCGGGAATCCTCTGTGTCTCAAAATAATCCAAAGCTTCCGAGAGATAATGAGTATTGGTCAGCAGCTGTCTACCGGCAATGAAGCCGTTTTGATCTTCGTGAATCAAATCCGTGGAAATCTGATTAAATCGAATAGCCAATAATTTAGTAACGATCTTATAATCAGAATTTAGGAGGGTAATTGGACGGTATGAATTAGGATCTCTAGCATCTTTCCCCTTCTTCAAAAAGCTAACCACAGTACCCTCACGAAATGAGTCTGGAATAAGAGCTCCTGCCAACATTGAATTGAGAAGGTCAAGAAAAAAATTTGAGAATGCAGGAAAAAATACTTTAAAAAATTTGGCGGGTATCTCATCTGGGCCAGAGGCTTTACCCAAAGGAAGTTCTTTCACTACGAGCTCTACCTCTTCCAAAGAGAATCCACCCATCATATTTAATTGTTCAATTTGGGAAAGAGAAGGAATCGCGGCCTTCCTCAAAAAGGCGTTCAATTTAGACTGGTCAATTTTATGCTGATAGCTATATATTTTTTGATAATGACAATGCATTATCTTACCTATCTCAACCGGGTCAGTTGTAAATTGAAGCGTGGCTGGACAATTTATCCCCCGAATTAAATTAGACGCTGCTTGTTCTTTCGCTTGCCAAGCCAAGAATCTTCCCGTGAAATTGCTTTCTTCGTAAACTTTCTGGTAATGAGTACGAAAGAAAGCCTCTCCTTGCTCATATAAAAATGAACTAAATTCTCGTTTGGCTTCATTTAATTGATCTTTGAAAATTCTGGAAGGATTTTGCTGTCTTTGAACACTGAGAACCTGTATACGATGTTCTAATGATTTTTTTATGGCCCTAGCCTCTATAGATGTGGCAGCGTCTTTTTCAATACATATACCACAAATAAAAGCCTTTAAAGCATCCCAAATAATACTAGGAGAGGCGGTGCCTGAATTACGCGTTAGGAATTCTCTAATCTCATGTTTCACTTCGGAAACCCATTTTTCGTCATTAAGATAAACTTTATTGAAAACCCATCTTTTAGGGGAGCTTCTAATGTCCCCAAGAATGAATTACCTAATGAGCATAGCGTGATCAGAAAATACATTATACACCGTATTATAAGAACCAAGCCTAAGTTTACGTGAAGCTAAAAAAAAATCAATACGAGAGGAGGACTTAAATCTGCCCGACCAGCAAGTATACTCTCTTTTAAAAGGATTGGCTAGACGCCAATGATCAGAGAGATCCAATGATCGTATAATTAGAGATGGTGTGAAAAACTTTGGGTTTGAGTTGTTTTTTTGATTGTGAAGATGAGTCCACTTTGGGATCCATCAAAACATTGAAATCACTAGCAATCACTATATCGCCTGACACCGTTAATAAAGATTGAAACATATCTTCATACATATTGAAATCGTCATTTAAAGGCCCATAACAGGATACAAAAATAAAGGGTCTTTGTCTACTTTTATTTTTTTTTGTATTTTTATTTTATTAGAAACCGTTGGCACACAATAAAAGACATACAAGGGCCTACAACCACCAGGGCCGGCCGCTATAGAGCCCGAGGGCCCGCAGTGTAACGCCATACATTCCAATGAACCAGCGGCAAAGTACCCGGCAGTCCGTAAGCACCTATAACAGACCATGGCCATAGGCCAGGAGCGGTTTAAGACAACGGTTTCATTTTTTATTAAACATAACACACACTCAAGGCAATGAGAGTCCGAGATAGCAGCGTGCTCTTCCCAGGACGGGGAACAACATACAGTGTCCAAAACGATTCTGGTCCAGAAGCGGTGAAGGGGGGCAATGGGAAAGCAAAGCATGGAACACACATTACACACTCCCGCAGAATGCGCAGCTAGGGGGTCAAAGCCATATCGACCTCTAATGGCAAAGGCGGGGCGCAGATACGGCCTCGATATAAATTCCACGGACCCCATACCCTACTCCATTTCCCTGGCTTACCTCTCGCCACATACACCGTCTTTTCCCTAAACATACACCAGTCCATATTCTCCTTCCATACATCAACCGTGGGCGGCCTCGGGGAGCCCCATAGCTGTGCAATGTTACGCTTAGCCACCATATACCCCAAGGTCACCCACTGCGTCTGTGCCGCATTGCAATCATTCGGTTCCCAGACATTCAACAAACACCTCCTAGCCTCTGGCAACAGGGCCACGTGCGTGACCCCCTCCAGTACAGTATGGAGACCGTTCCAGAATCGCACAATCTCCGGACATTCCCACAATATATGAAGGAACGTGCCCGGCAGGCCACATCCACGCTTACACAATCCATCCATCGAATAACACATACGCAGCAAACCGGGCCCTGTGACATACACTCTATGGAGGATCTTCAGCTGTACAAACCGGAGGCGGGCCGGGATCGCCACCTCCTTCGGGGAGGCCACCGCCGACACCCAGTCCTCATCATCCAGCTCTAAGCCATCGCCTGTCCATGCCTCTCTCAGACGGAGCAGCAAGTCCGCGCGATCGTTGATGAGTTTCTTGTAGATCAAAGAAATAGTGCTGTCGGGCACATAGCCATCCAACACTCTATCCTCCAGTGGAGAATACTCGGGGATGGCAGCAGCGTCCGGAAAAACCGAACACAGCGCATGGTGGACTTGAGCATATCGGAAATACTCTTTATCGTTCAATTTATATTCCTTTTTAAGCATTTCAAACGTTTTGAAAGCTCCCTTCACCCAAAGATCACCCACCTTACATATACCAATCATGTCCCATTTCTCAAAGCCTTTCGATCTCCACAAACAGCCCAACCGCCCAGAGGCATACAGTGGCGTCGCCCGAGTCAAGCGATCCCTCCACCCCATCGCAGCATTCGCCGCGTGCCACACACGCACCGCCACCCGCGTGGGTCCCGTCAGCCGCGTGTCCGGGGTCACCGAGTACAGCGCCCTATTATAATCCCCACCTGGAAGCAGGAATTTATCCATCTCGAACGCCGGGTTTAAGGCGGGACCATATATCCCGTGGTTCACAGCCGCCAACTGAGACGCCCAATAGTATCGTTTGATATCAGGGAGTGCAACCCCCCCATCGTACCAAGGAAGCATTAACTTGGCGAGAGCAATCCGCGGCCGCCCGTCCCAAAACAGTTGACGCTGAAGACCCTCAACCTCCCGGAAATAGCGGGCCGGTACGACATCCAGAGTATTTTGCAAGGCGTACAAAAAGCGAGGCAGCGACATCATTTTGAACAATGCCGCCCGTCCAAGCGGTGAAAGCGGAAGTCGTCGCCATCTTGCGACGTCGGCCTTCAGCCGCTGGAGGGGAGGGAGAAGGTTTCGCTCATAGCGGACCGCTGGATCCAGTGAGATAAAGATTCCCAAATATTTGAACCCCAGGGTAGCAACCTGAACAGGGCAGTCTTGCGGCAGGAGGGGGGCTTCCCCGGAGAGGACGTAGACGCACGACTTGGCCCAGTTGATAACCAGGCCGGAGTTGCGGCCAAAGGAAGTCAACACGTCCACCAATACCATTAGTGACTGTCGGGGGGAAGTGAGATATAGAAGGATGTCGTCCGCGTAAAGGGAGACACGGTCTTCGAATTCCGGCGTCCATCTAATGCCTCGCAACGACGGCTCCCAACGCAGCCAGGCGGCGAGAGGCTCCAAAGAAAGCGCAAAGAGAAGGGGTGATAGCGGACATCCCTGTCGCGTACCCCTCCCCAGTGCGAAGGGAGCCGACACCCTACCATTCACCACCACCTGAGCCAGTGGGTCAGCGTATAACAATTTTACCCAACCAATAAACTCAGGGCCGAATCCAAATTTCGCCAAAACGGCCCAAATATATGGCCACTCCAAAGTGTCGAACGCCATAGTAGCATCTAGAGATGCCAAGATGGCCGGCTCCCGTATAAACTCGGCTCTAGCCAGCACACCATGTAACCGCCTCAAATTTAGGGCGGTATTCCGATGGGGTATAAAACCGGACTGATCCTGATGAATCAAGTCGCCCGCGACCCGAACCAGTCGGTTAGCCAACACCTTAGCCAGAATTTTGGGTTCTGCGTTCAACAGCGAAATGGGCCTATAGGAGGCGCAGCGGTCTCGCGGCTTCCCATCTTTGTGTATCACCACTATGGTGGCGAGGCGTTGGTCAGGGGGAAGGAAGCCCGCCGCACGTGCTGCCGAAAACATGTCACGAAGATACGGCGCTATCTTATCAGGACGTAACTTATATAGTTCAATGGGAAGACCATTAGGACCACCCGCCTTACCAGACGCGATCGAGCGAATGGCCAAAGCAATCTCATCCGACGACAACTTCGCCTCCATCAATGTTGCATCCGCCTCCGATAAGGTTGGCAGTGCGATGTCTCGAAGCAACAGATGAGAATCCTCCTCCGAACGCACGGAAACCGAAGAGTATACCCCGCGGAAGTGATCCGCGAAGCAGTCAACAATCTCAACAGGGTCAGTCACACGAACTCCATCCATTCTCTCCACAACGGGCACCACCCTGCTCGCTCTCTCCTTCTTATCCAACCAAGCAATCAACTTCCCGGCCTTATCCCCCACGTCATACAGACGCCCTTGCTGTTCTCTATACATCCCTTTAGCAGCTTCCGTGACTAGCGCTCTATAGTCTGACTGTTTGAGGCTGAGAACATGCAATTTCTCATCAGTAACTCCACGCACCAAGTCCTCCTCCATTTCAGCTATTTCAGTCTCCAGGCAAACCACCTCAGCTCTCTCGCACCTCTTAGTATGGGAGATAAGAGACAAGGCCTGCCCCCTGACCACCACCTTATAAGCCTCCCATAGGGAGACGGCCGACGACACCGACCCCACATTATCAGTGAAGTAGTGATCAGTGGACTTGACCAACTCTGCGCGGATCTTAGGGTTACGAAGATACCAGGGGCCAATAGGTGCCACTCTTCCCTTTGTACCAGGGTCAACCCTCAGTTGCAACCATATAGGGGAGTGGTCAGAAATACCTCTGGCTACGTGACGCACCTCCCCAATCATCCCCGCTTGGGTCGCCGGCATGAGCATATAGTCGAGTCTCGAGAGACTCCCATGGGCCCCCGAGTGAAAGGTATACTGCGCTTGTCCCGGGTGCATCATTCTCCAGCAATCTACCAGTCCCAAAGTGTCCAAAAAACTCACCAACCAGGCCTGAGCCCTAGGGAGATCCCTGGGGGGGGTGACGGTCCTCCAATCCAGAGACCACGGCATTAAAGTCTCCACCCAGCACCAAAACCCCCCCAGGAAGCCCCAGAACCAAACGCCCCAAGTCAGCAAATGTAGTCGTCTGCAACCCCGGGGGCACATACACAGCCACCAGTGAGATGGTTCTACCCTCCCATCTTCCCACCAGTGCCACATATCGCCCCCCATCATCGTGAAGCACCTCGTCCACTGCCAGTGGGAGGGAGGTCCTAACTAAGATGCCCACTCCCCTAGAGCCAGAAGTGAAGCCAGAGTGAGCGGCCAGGCGATAGCCCCTCCTATTTAGGGCCTGGAAGGAGTTCCCAACCAAGTGTGTCTCCTGCAGGAAAACTATGTCGGGCGAGAGCCGCTTCAAGAACTGTAACACCACCCCGCGCTTGATCCTGTCCCCCAGACCATTCACATTCCACGAAAGGATTCGCAATCCCCTATCCCCCATCCCACTCCCGCACATGAATCCCACATCCCGGAGAGCACAACCCGGAGAAATCAGCAAACAACTTCACATTGCCCTGCGAAACGAAAAAACAACAACCATCCCCAACAACCCCCCTCCCCCACAGACCCAAAACCACAACTCCCCCCTCCCTGCACCCCTGCTTGAGCCCGAACAGCCCCCCCAACTTGCAGTGTGCCTGTCGCCCTAACATTTACCACAAAAGAACCCCAGAAGGAGGAAAGGACCCCAAAAAGCTCCCCGCAACCCCCAGACATTTGAAGGGCATGATGTGCCGGATTAGAGTGTAATTGAGCCAAGGTGCAATGAATAGTCAATCTAGTCCATCACCAGGAACCAAGTTCTAGTCCTGCTCCACCACATCCCGTCCGCTCTCCTCCGCCCGATCGTCTCGATCCTGTCCCCGCGGTAGGGCATCCAACCAGTCACCAACTGCCTCCGGTCGGTCAAAAAAGTGGGAACGACCCTGGAACTCAACCCGCAACCTCGCAGGGAATAACATCGCGTATTTCAGCTCCATGTCCCTCAGGCGCCGCTTGACACCCAAAAATCCCAGCCGCTGTTTCTGGACCGCTTGCGTGAAGTCCGGATAAAAGCTGACATTGGAGTTCTCAAACTTCAGCGGCCCAGCCACCCGCGACGCCTGAAGGATAGCATCTCTATCCCGAAAGTTAAAAAGTCGAGCGATTATAGGCCGCGGGGGAGCACCCACTTTGGGCGCACCACCCGGAATCCTGTGGGCCCGCTCCACCGGAAAGAACTTGCTCAATCCCTTGGGCGCGAGACGGTTGATCACCAGATCCTCCACAAAAAGATCAGCAGCAGATTCCTCCGATCTTTCCGGCACTCCGATGATACGGGCATTGTTCCGTCTAGCCCTGCTTTCCGAATCCTCAAGTCGACGATCAGTCTGGTCACTGGCTAGCCGCAACCGACGGACCTCCGTCTGCAGGGCGGCCACGTCCACAGTTAGGCTCGACGCCGCATGTGACAAGGAGTCGACCCGCTCGTTGGTTTTGGACAGATCTGCCCTGACCAAATTCACATCGATCAGTACCGCGTCCAACTTATGTGCCAGGGTATCAAATCGCTGACCCACAGCAGCCTTCATCTCCTCAATAGCGCCCATAACGTCCTGCAGGGTAAACTCCGACGCCGGGCCCGCCAGCTCTTTAGACCGCTCAGGCGATTTATGCAGGCCAGCGGGGGATCCCTTTAGCTGCGCGTAACGGTCCATGTTGTTGGCCTGAGCATAGGATCCCCTCCGGGTTGACTTAGATTTCGACTTGTCCCCTTCGAGTCTCGCCGCCATCGTCCGGAGGCCACCAAGGTTGGCACCCGCCAGGGACAGGGACCCGTTGGCTAAGTTAAGCGGACACTGCGATCGCAGGCAGGACGTCCGTGGATAGTCCGAAGATCGGGCCAGACACTCCGTTGTCCGCGCTCCTCTGAAACACCAGGGTCCCTCAGCCGATCTCAAACAGCAGACTTGAAAACGAAAGTGAAAGTGCGGGGTACGGGGCAGGTCAAGCCCTGCATGCCGCTGTTGTTCACTTCGTACCCGGGCACCTCACCAACTCGAGACCGGGACCTAGGCACCAGCAGGCCGCAAACTTCGGAAGGCAACCATTCGGGTTCCCGGCGTCCGATCAGAATTCGGAAAACGGGTGGCACCTCAGCGCGAATACATCAGCAAAAGCCCGTCAAATTTACCAGGATTTAGTCAGGATAGACGTGGGAGGTTGCGGAGGCCCTCGAGAGCCTTAAGCCTATGCGGCCATCTTGGTTGCGCGCTAGGCTCCTCCTCCTTTGTCTACTTTTAACTCTGCAAGAGACCCAGCACCAACGTCCTGAACCTCCCTCTTCTGAATGAATAATTTCAGGATAAATATTCTTATTTAAAAATATCGCCACCCCTCTTTTAGATTCATCACATGATGCAAAACAACGAAACGAAGCCCAGGATTTAAACATAGAAAACTCGTCTAATTTAGAAGAGGGAATATGAGTCTCTTGTAACAGAATTACGGATGGATTTTCAGCCTTTAACCAGCATTCCACAGCGCGCCTTTTCTTAATATTGTTTAAACCATTAACATTAAGGGAAAACAACTTCAAACTTTCTTTCATTGACATCTGAGTTTAACTAGCTGAAGACAGATCATCAGACCACCCCTTGCACATTATATACTTTCTGGCACTTAGAATTGAAATCGAGGAAAAAATAAATAAGCATATCCTGACACCATCAAATTCCTTTTTTGATTCATCCCACCCATCACCGACACCCCCACACCAACCATCCCCACCCTCACCCCCAAACCTTACCCTCCAATGGCCAAATTTCCTCTTCCCACGCAGACCATAGGAACCTACCCCACTTCATTGGGGTGACCTGTTAACACCCCCTTGGCCCCCTGGTTTCCGCACTCCTTCATGCTCTCATAGCCCGCCCCCCACCCTCCAATTAATCAGCTCACAGAAAAAAAACCTATAGCATCCTATGGACAGAAAAAGACATAGCTCAACATATACTCCTACCAATCTAACTAGATTGAAAGGACGAAATCTCCTTAAGCAGATCCTGTGCTGCTGCTACATCAGATCGGTACAAAAGGGGGTGGTGATGGACGGAGCATGAGAACCAATCAAACACTCACACCCAGTCAACAGATCTGGGTTTGATCCATCACCGTTCTTTAGCCCACTCTGCCACCCCAGTTCAGATATGGCCATATGCAAATCAGTCTGACCCTGTGCCTCATGGGAACAGTCCAGCCCGAACTGCCAAGCCATGCCTTCCCTGGACCGGAAACAAGCTTCCTAGGACCGGTTTCTGGCATTTCAGCCGTCTTCAGCCAGGCTTGCCTGAATCCAGTGGCAAAGTGAGCAAGGGACTCACGTCTGAGCATACCCTGCCAACTTATGGAAAACAAAGCGGTACAAAAGGGGGTGGTGATGGACGGAGCATGAGAACCAATCAAACACTCACACCCAGTCAACAGATCTGGGTTTGATCCATCACCGTTCTTTAGCCCACTCTGCCACCCCAGTTCAGACATGGCCATATGCAAATCAGACTGACCCCTTTTGTACTGCTTTGTTTGCCATAAGTTGGCAGGGTATGCTCAGACGTGAGTCCCTTGCTCACTTTGCTACTGGATTCAAGCAAGCCTGGCTGAAGACGGCTGAAATGCCAGAAACCGGTCCTAGGAAGCTTGTTTCTGGTCCAGGGAAGGCATGGCTTGGCAGTTCGGGCTGGACTGTTCCCATGAGGCACAGGGTCAGACTGATTTGCATATGGCCATATCTGAACTGGGGTGGCAGAGTGGGCTAAAGAACGGTGATGGATCAAACCCAGATCTGTTGACTGGGTGTGAGTGTTTGATTGGTTCTCATGCTCCGTCCATCACCACCCCCTTTTGTGCTGCTACATCAGATAACATAAAAAATTTGCCTTTAACCAAAACTTTAAGCTTAGACTGTTGCGCTATCGTGGCTTGGGCGCCTTTAGCTTTAAACAAGTGTAACATTTGCACAAACTCTTTTCTCCTCCGAGCTGCGGATGCCGACATGTCTGAAAAAATACGACACTTCGAAGATTCCGTAACAAAAAATTGTCTTTTCTGGATTGCCATTGAAAGAATAGTCTCTTGAATCCGTATATCAGAAAAATTTACTAATATTGTTCGAGGAAGAGAAGAATTTGAAAAAGGCTGGGCAGGAACTCGGTGTGCACGCGTAATAGTTAAGTTGCCCTCATGATTAGGGATCACTTTTGATTTTAAAAAAGAGGTAGCCCATTGCAACGTACTGGATCCTTCAAGGCCTTCCGGAACCCCCACTATACGAAGATTCGAATGACGATTATAATTTTCCAAATCGTCCAGTTTAGTTTCTAGCGAACGTGTAGTAAGGGAAAGCCGGCTGGTATCTTTTTTAACCTCGATCATTTGATCCTCAAGATTAGAAATGCGAGTTTCGGCTTCTTGAAGGCGGGCAGGGAATGTAGAAAAAAGATCCTCCATTTTATCCAATCGCTGATTGATCAAAGCCAACTCCGATTTTGAAACCTCTTTAATTCTCAAACCTCATCCAAAATTAAATTTAGCATATCTTTGACAGACATCTGGATCTCACCGACAGTCTCAGTGTCCAAATCTAACAAAGGACTCAGGTGACTATCATTTGAAACTAAGTCAACAGCAGTTTTGGGAAGCTTGATGAACAATGAAGCGGCTGTGGCCGAATTTTTCGAGGACAAAGCCTCTTTCTGAGTGTCGTCCATAATTTTCAAGGAATGTTCCAAAGAGTTTTCTTTAATTGGAGAAGTCAAACTTGTTGAGGGTGCCAAGAGGTTAGGTTTATGCAAAAAATTTGGGGGTTGAATGAATGAGGGAGCAGAGGAGGAACATACAAGAGCAGGAGTTATCTGACAAGATGCTGCATGTTTTTTATCAAAAAGAGGAAAAGATTTAGCACCTTTTGACACATCCGTAGAACCTTCTTGTTTCGAAATAGTACCCGAAGCGGGAGAAGAACATGCCACCTCTACACTTTGGGAGTCCTCAAAATCCGGAAGCGGAGTCGAAAACTCCACGAAGGACTCCTGCATCTCATCCGAGCTTTCAGAACTATCAATTTTATCCCCTGCATCGCCTTTATCACAGATGGTATCTTTATTTTTATTTAATAACTTGGCTGCGTTTTTTGCTTCTCTGGCCTGAACACGAAGCGCTTTTGCCTTACGTGTATTAGTTAGCTTCCCCATATTTTTTTATTTTTTTTTTATTAAAGTTTTATTGAAGTTACACAACGTTACAAACAGTAACCAACAACACAAGCCAGCAGTGTTACAGCCTCATTACATCTGTGGTACATGCCAATGCATTTACGTATATGTATCCATAGCTTTGGGTGCTCCTGTCAACTTGTTTTCCCGTCACTTCAAGGACTCATCCACTCAGGGCCAGATCAGACCTGTCAGTTCTCCCATCCAGTAATACACCCCATCTGACCCAGACCTCCCCGTGTCCAAGTGGGCTACCGCTACGCAAATCGACCGCCCCGATTGCCTCCCCTCTTACCCCGCCAAATCACCACCCCAGACCCCCCACACTCATTCATCCAGTGCAGCCTCTTGCTCTCGTTGTTCCTGAGTCCACCGCACAAAGGGTTCCCAAATGTCTCGCGGGCGAGAGGTGGATGGCATCAAGTCCCAGAACATGCTGAGCTGCTCATGACCATAAGTGATGTCCGCCAGCCATTCCTTCACCGAGGGCACCCGACGTCTACCCCAGTGGATCGCCACCCGCCTTTTTGCAAACAGTAGAAGCATGGCATGCAGTTTACGTTCCTTAGGTGGTGTGTGCTTGACATATCCCAATATCCCCAGCTCGGGGGAGGGGGCATCAGTGTGACCCAGCATCTGGTTGACTATCGCAAACACCCGGGACCAAAAATCCTGAAGCTTGGGGCAAAACCACGCCATATGCAAGAACGAGGCAGGCTCACCTCCGCACCTCCAACAACCTACCCCCTCCCTCAAGCCCATTCTATTTAAAGCAATCGGTGTTCTGTAGAATCTATGCAAATACTTGAAGTGTATGAGCCTCAGTTTATAATTTGGGGAGAGTTCAGCTAGCTGACCGCAGCAGAAGGTCCACTGTTCTTCCGACAGGGGAGGGTCCAGCTCCTCATTCCAGCTCTGTAAGGACCTAGGCTGCACCACCGGCGCTTCATTCTGCATGGATCTATAGAGTCTGGTAACTAGTCGTCGAGGAGACGGGGAACCCACCACGCCCTCCAGCGCCTGGAAGACCGGGGGGGCCGCCAGGAAGCTCCCGCTCAGCGCTCGGCATGTCTCCCGCAGTTTGTGATATAAGAACAGCTCAGCGAATTGCACCGCCTGCCCCTCCTCTGCCACCGGCGGTTGCAGGAAGGTCTCATCCGGGAAGAGATCCGCAAATGTATGTAGGTGCATCCTACGCAGTAGAGGCGGGCTGATTCCGTCCACGATACAGGGCAAGAGCGGGTTTCGCTCCAAGGATAAAGACGGTGCATACAGGAGTGGCACACCCGCCCTGCGTCTAAGTTCCACCCAGACCCAACGCAGCATCTCCGCGGTGTCCACGTCTCCTCGGGGGCGGCGCGCTTTCGCACAGATTGCTACTTTTAGCGGGATCGGCGCTACAGCATCCTGCTCCACAGCCACATGCGGCTGGTAGGGCGTCGGATGCACCCAAAAATGCAAGAATTGGGCCTGCGCGCATAGGGCATATAAGCGCATATCCGGCGCCCCCAGCCCTCCCTGCGCCAACGGTAAAGTCAGCATGTCCCAAGACGCGCGCGCCTGTCCCCCAGCCCACACCAGTTCGAGCAAGTGCGACCGTAGTGTGCCGAAAAACTGCGACGTCAAAGGGATTGGTATATTCGTAAATAAATACAAGAATTTAGGCAAAACCACCATCTTAACCAGAGCTATCCTGCCCGTTAGCGACAGGGGCAGCCTCACCCATATCTTTATCCTTTCCTCCAGCCACGAAACCACCCTCCCAAAGTTAAGAGTCCGTCCTGAGGCACTCGACTCACCCAGATGCCGAGATATTTAACAGCATCCATTTCCCACCGTAAGGGGTACTCCGACCGCATCCTCTGGGTGCTCTCCGTCAATGGGAAGACCACCGATTTGGACCAATTAATCGCTATACCCGCGAGCCCCTCAAAGCGAATGAATTCCCTCAGCACTACGTCTAGGTTTTCCTTGGGCCTAGTGAGATAGAGTGTTACGTCGTCCGCATAGCGCGATATCAGCAGACTCCGCGCGCTGAGTCCTATGCCACGTGCCGTGTGATGTTGGCGAATGCGAGCCGCTAGCGGCTCCATCGCAATGGCGAAGAGGAGCGGGGACAGCGGGCATCCCTGGCGAGTACCACGTGAGATCGTAAACGGGTCTGAGATCATACCATTCACCCTAACTCTGGCACAAGGCATAGTGTAAAGCAGGCGGATTTTATTTATTAAGAGCTGGCTAAACCCCATACGAGCCAAGATCGCGAACAGATAGGGCCACTCCAGAGTATCGAAAGCTTTGGTGGCATCCAAGAATACCACCGCAGCATGTACTTCCGGATGCAAGTAATGCAGTATGGAAAAAATCGTACGGAGGTTATGCGACGTTGACCGCCCTGGGATGAACCCCGATTGGTCCGGTAAAGCTATCAGGGGCAGCATTGGTTGTATTCTATTAGCAAGTAATTTAGCCAGAATCTTTACATCCACATTTATTAAGGATAGAGGCCTGTAAGAGTGCATCTCATCTTCTGGTTTGTCCGGCTTTAACAGGGTAATAATCGACGCCTCACGCATCGTCTGGGGAATCCTTCCCACCTGTAAAGCCTCCTCATACACCGCCAACAGTCGGGGGGCCAGTTCCTACGCGTACGCCTTGTAAAAGGCCGTAGTCAGGCCATCTGGGCCAGGGGCCTTGTCAAGGGGCAAGCTTTTGATCACTTGGGCCACATCCGCGGCCGTGATCGGGAGGTCCATATATTCTCTATGTTTATTATTGAACCAGACCAGTGCTATAGACTCTAGAAAGGAGTCCAGCCCCTCCGGACATCCCCCCTGGGTGGTAGCGTATAAATCGGTGTAAAAGCCCGAGAAGGCGTGCAATATGTCCTCTTGTCCCCTGATAGTGTCCCCCGTCCGCGAGCGAAGCTCATGGACAAACGTCGCAGATCTGGACGGCCTCATCATATTCGCCAGGGTGCGTCCCGGTCTATCTCCCTCCCCGTATCTCCTGGCCTCTGCATGTTTACCCAGAAATTTGACTTCCCGCTGTGCCTCCTAGTCATATGCTAGTAACTTAGCCTTCAGCAACCCCAGGATGTCCGGGGTGCTCTCAGTACAGAAGCGGCGTTCCAAATCTTTAATGTCTACCTCCAGCGACGCGAGCGTACCTCGTATAGCCTTTAGCACCCCGGCCTGACGCGCAATACACTTTCCGCGAATCACCACTTTAAAGGCCTCCCACAGGGATGCCTCAGTGCTCACCGAGCCCGCATTCAGCGCGAAGTAGTCAATAACGTCCTCCCTTATCTCCTCCTTAAACGCCTCGTCCAGCAGGGCATGTCGCGGAAGGCGCCATGAAAAGCCCCGCGGAGGCAAGCCGGGCAGCGACAGTCGCAACAAGCAGGGCGCATGGTCCGAGAGCGTCATATGTTCGGCCTCCACTGTCCACAAAGCTGCGTCTCTAGACAGCAGCCAATAGTCCAATCGAGACCAGGCGCAGCGGTGGTCAGTGATGCAAGTACCCTCCCTCAACTCACCATGTCTAGTTGTCCACACATCCACCAAGCCTTCCTCCTCAATTATCGCCCCCAGAGCAGCTCCTGCCGCAGGGTGTAGGCTGCGGACGGCACCCTGCCTATCCAAATCATCATTTAACACTGTGTTGAAATCCCCCCCCCAAAGCACGGTGTTGCATCCAGCCGCCCTCACCCTCGCCCAGACAGCCTGAAAAAACCAGGGGAGTCCACATTCGGGCCGTAAACGGCCACAATTGTCACCATTATGCCACATAAAAGGCCCCGGACTAAGACATATCGGCCCTCTGGGTCACAGTGCGTTAGTTCTTCCCTCCAATCCAACCCGCTGCGAACTAGAATGGCCACCCCTCGGGCATAAGTGGAGTACGTAGCAGAGTACACATGTCCCCAGCGGGAATGGCGAAGCTGGGGAGACGAGGAGGAGCCCAGATGCGTCTCCTGTAGGAGGCAAATGTCTATCTTATGACGGACTAAATATGCATGCACTAGCCTGGCCTTTCTGCAGTCATTCAGACCCCGCACATTCCATGTTACACAGTTTAAGACGTTAGGTAATTTTTGCGTCATGTCCATATCCTAACGATGCACCCAGTGTTCCCCACATTTCTATGCACTCTAGCGACCACAGAGCAAATTACATGTAAGCTGGAACCAAAGGTTAAACAAAAACATCCCAACATCCACCCCCCGCCCACTCCAACCCCCCAAATAGGTCGTGTATTACCCACCCCAGAATCAAGAACCTCCAACATAGTCGGGAACCTTCCCATGGGGACGTGCCTAAGCCAGCATCTCACCCCGGTTAGAACAGGGCGGCCAGAAGATCTGCAGGCAACCCGGCCCACACGAGATCATTTATACAAAATAGGGGTACATGGCAGCTCAGCAGAAATTTGTAGAATAGGGAGCGGATGTTTACAAACCCACATCAGAGCCACTACCAAGCGGCAGAGGCAGTTAAAGTACTTCCTATGAATACGATACCCATATCAGTCATTGTCACTCAGGTGTCCAGCCGCAACCTCTGCTTCCCCCGTCTGCCGTTTTTGCTTCTTTCCTCCCACATGTTTGGCAAACTTCATCGCCTCTTTAGCTTCCGCAAAGAAGTGTGTGGTGCCTTCAAACGACACTTTGAGTTTCGCTGGGTATAGCAACGAATACGGGATCTGCGCCTGCAGGAGAAGTCTCTTAGCTGGTGCGAACTCCCTTCGCGCCGCTTGCACTGCTGGAGTGAAGTCTGGATAAAAGGATATTGCATTTCCCTGATGCGTTATCTTTCCCCTCTTTTGCGCAAGTCGAAGGATAACGTCTCTGTCCTGGTAGTTAAGGAGTTTAGCAATAATGGGCCTCGGAGGTGCTCCAACCGGCGGCTTTTGGCCCAGCGACCTATGTGCCCTCTCCACCACAAAGACCGCAGATAGATGTGGGTCGAACAGCTCGTGCAGCAGGTCTGTTATGTACTTCTCCATTTTGGAGATGGCGGTCGTCTCCGTGACCCCCGTAATTCGGAGGTTGCTGCAGCACGATCTAGCCTCTAAATCATCATTCTTGGCCCTGATAACACTCAGCAGCCTGTCCATGTGCAGGAGCTGCTCCTTAGTCTCGACCTGAAACTCATGGAAGTCCTCAGCCCGACCTTCCAGCGTGTCTAGGCGCGTTTCGTGGGCAGTGACCTGCGTCTTGACAGACTCGAGCTGTGATGTCAGGGTGTCCAACTTGGTGTCTATGTTGCGGAGGCTGGATCTCATCTCTAGCATTAAGGTCCTCAAATCCTCCCCTTGATCTTCCACCACCTGGTCAGGCTTGCCCCCCGCCTGCGCCTCCGTTCCCGGGTCGATCTGCCGCGTCGCCCGCTTGCGATCGAAGTTTATCTTCGACTGTTTTGCATCGTGCTTCCCCATGTCTGCCGCCCTTGAGATCCTGCCCGAACCACCAGACCGAGGGTGGCCCTCTCAGGTAATTCACAAGGCCTCGCGCTCCCCGCCGCAGAACCCCAAGCAGGTGCCGGTCAGCTACAGGACTCAGGATGGCAGGATTGTTTGCGGGCCGGGCCCCGGGTTCAGAGCAACAACCGCCGTGCAGGCTTCAGCAGACCACAGGCCGCCCACGGCTCCTGCCTCCCTCTCTCTACAGCTCGGTTACAGCTCCACAGTGACAGTAACGTCGTCTTCGGTCAGGCTCCGTCCCAATATTCCAGGCCACACGATACTCCCTTCATCCGGGTCACTGCCCACCTCCGCACACTGCCATAAATTCGCCGCCGCAGGCCCTCGGCCCAGCCACACAGAGTCACGGCCTCTCCGCACGCCGACAGTGCCCCCAGGGCAGCTGCCAGTGTTCACCTCACCCAGGAAGCGCTCTGCAGCGGTGACGGCCTCCCGCCGCGTCAGCTGGTCAAGTTCTGGGCTGTAGCGGACGGCAGCACCCCAGCCAGATTTCCCAGATCACCAGGGAAGCAGCGCTCACAATTTTGTCCTCCTCGGGGCCGTCGGTCAGCCAAGGCCGCGGTGCCCCTCCCCCACTCCGAGCGCTCACCGTCTAGGATGCCAATCCGCTGCCGCCAGACCGCACACACATGGCACTCCAATCCGGTAGGGCATCTGCAGTGTCAGTCCCCCATCCTCTGCCGCATCCAGAGTCTCGGGCGATCCTCTTGGTAGAGACGGCGGGCCTTCCGCCAGGTGGGTGCCCCGGCCTCAATTTACGTGACGCCGCCTCCAGGTCCCGGCAGCAGCAGTCTCTCTCTCCGCCGCAGCGGCCGCGGGGCCGTATCTCCGCCGCCAAAGCCTCCCGGCTGCTAAAATTTCACCTGCGGGTGCCTCGCTCCATTCGTTCACGGCTCCGCAGATCTCGGCGGCCTCAGTACGCCCAAGTGTGCAGGATTTGGTACAGGATTAAGTTCCGGCCGGCGGAGCTCGCTTAAGCAGCGGCCATTCCGCAGCTCGGCAAACCACGCCCCCAGCTTCCCCATATTTAAAGAAGACGGGGGCAGCAGAGAATTAATTAAATAATGCCTGAAATTGAAATTCAAGCCCAAAGCCGCGGTACCTGGAATCCACGTCCTGCCGTCCCATTAGATACAGACACCAAGGTCCAAAGACAGTGGCTGAAGCCAGCAGTTTTCCGCTGCACAGGCAGAGAAAAGCAGAAAAAGAACTCCACAGGTGCAGCTCACCACAGCTCATCACGGCTCACCACAGCGTCCTCTGCAACTCTTCCAGCATCCAACACAACCAACCAAAGAAGACAAACGGTTCCACTCTACGTCGTTTTGCAGTGAACAAAGGCACCCCCTTTGGCGAGGCGGCACGAATTATCAGCGCCACAAAAGAGAAAAGAAAAAGCCGCTCCGCTCCGTTACAGTGTCTCGTAACCTCGGAGCCCGGAATCAGCGTCCTTCACTGCCGTCCGCCATCAGCCTCGCCGTACAACGAAGGGGAGGGGAGGAGCCTGGAGCCGGAGACCTCAGGTGTGCACGGAGGCGTGGAACTCCATGCCGGCCCGGCCTTCTTAATTGCATGTACGAAGTAATTTAATAAATCTATTGAAGAAGATAAGACAGAGGGAAAAACGTTCCTTAAAGCAAATAAAGGAAGATTGCGAATGGGTACAGTTAAAAGAGGTGGCCTCGAAAAATAACTCTAAAAGATACTGGGAAATAATCGCTGATTGTTGTGGCACAAGAGTGAAATCCCTTCCCATTCCTATTAAAGAAGAGGAATGGAAATTCCATCTGGTAGAACTCTACTCTGCGAATCCTAATCCTTCCAGCTCTGCCCCCACTTTACCCCACTTGTTCGAAATCCCTGTATTCAGTTATGCGCCCTCAATGGGCAAAGTGGTAGGATTTATTAAAAAAATTAGAGCCTCAGGAGCAATGGGTCCTGATGAAATTCCCTTGCCAGTAATTAAAAACGAACCTTTGTTTTGGGCTACTTACCTAACTCCACTGTTTGATTTCTGCTATTCCCAGGGAGAGAAGCCCCCATCTTGGTCTGGAAGTATCTTAATCCCTCTGTACAAAAGGGCCATAGACATCATCCGGGTAACTACCAGCAAATTGCTTTATTAGATGAAGTGGGGAAAATATTTGCTTGCAGTATTCTTGATCACCTCACTGAATGGGTGGTGGAGAAGAAGGTCCTTCCTATAGAATAAGCAGGTTTTAGGAAAAATCACTCTACCCTGGATAAAATATCCATGTTGAAACTGAGTGTGGAGAAATATACAATTTTTTCGTAGGGTAAATGTGTATACGGCCTTCAAAGATTTTTCAACAGCCTTTGATAAGGTAGAGCGGTCACTACTATGGAGAAAATTACACAAAATGGAAGTACCTTCTCCTCTGATATCTCTAATTATTACCCTACATTCTCAAACATGGTGCCAGGTATTAATGGGCAGAAATCAAGGCTTATCATTTGTAATACCCATAGAAAATGGTCTGAAACAAGGTTGTTTATTAGCACCGCTGCTCTTTTCCTTATATATAGCAGATTTTCCCGAATGCTTTTCTCACTTAGAGGGAGATGCACCAAAGATAGGCAGCCATTCTTTTGCATGCCTCCTGTATGCTGGTGATATAGCAGTGTTGGACATAACCCCTAATGGGTTGAATAAAAAGTTAATATCATTACAGAAATATACAGTGGCACACTTCTTGAAGATCAATTTTTTCGAAAAGCAAAATTTTAATCATCAAATGTAACAGAAGTCGAAAATTATGTAATTTTAAGTGGAATCTATCTAGGAAAATTAATAGCGGGCAATACGAAGAATAAACTTCATATCGAACACAGTTTTTGTAAAGCTGCATCGCACGCAAATGGCTTGCGTATTTTTTTATAATGCAATGGGTCCAAGGCACTTTTTACATCTGCTCCATTTTTTTTAAAGCAAAAATACCTTCAACTTTGCTTTATGCTATTGAATCAATTCCTGTAAAGGACTGTTTTTTTTTTTACATAGGCTTGAAGGCACTAAATGTTTTCTGTACAGAAGAATAATCAGTGATCGCCCTCCCATTCTCAGAATTCAAATCCTTTTTAAAATCAACAAGTGGTAAGATCAGCCATAATAGAGATAGTACATTATGCAATTCTAAAGAGAGGTTAAAGTTAATAGCCAGGTTGAACTCACCAAGAATTCCTCAGAAATATGTATCTTGGAAACTAGAACACGGAATTCGACAATGGCTTACTCTATGTCGCATGAACCTTTTCCCTTTAAATGATCTAACAGCAAACTGGTCTCATTGCATGAAAAATTGAAAAATCTGTAACTTTTGTGAGCTGAATATTCAGAACCTGGATCATGTCTTTTTGTCTGCCCAGCATTGGTTTTGAGTCTTCATCGTTGGCTTTGTCCGATGTTTTTACAAAACTGTATTAAAAATGTACCTTCAGCCCGTGACTTTCTCTTTTGCCCGAAGAACGAATCAGTCTGTGTAAAACTATTCAATTTTTTTAAGGAGTTCATGAATATATTTTAACTTTTTACATATGCTTTTAAATGGGTACCCCTTTTAGACACATGGCTCTCTATCTAATTTTGTTGTTAATATCTGGGCCTTGGTGTCCTTTTGAGAAGTCTTTGCACTTTTCCTTTTTGGACTGTATTTTGCACATGTATTGGCTGCTAATCAACTGTTCTTTGCACAATTGAGATATGTTGTACTCCCACACTCTTGCCGCTATTTTAAAACCCGACTTTCTCAAGAAGCTGTTATTATACGTTGCTGTGTAATTTTTCTGAAATATGTTCATGTAGTTGCTGCTATTTAATTGCGTTTTTGCACAATATTAGAGTATATTTAGTTTCTAGGCTTTATTGTTAAAGGAAAATGTATTGTTTTTCCAAATGCGCTGATAGTTTCAGAACACTCTCCTGTTTTTTTTACCAAGCAACTGATGTGATGTACATTATTCGAAACGGAATCTTTTTCAAAGTTATTATTGTCTAATATGGACCTAAACTTGTGCCACTTGTTTTGGGTAGAGGTTTTTAGTTAGGATCTTGTTGCTGCTTATTGGTCTTAAGGCTGATGCCGTCCATAGTTTTTTCTTGTATCTTTGGATTTTGAGGAGAGGTGCCACTCTAGAGCAGAGGTTCCTTTGTAGAATGGGTTTGGTGATTTTATTCCTGATGCGAGCGGTCCCGTTCCATGTATCGTTTTGTGGGTGATACAAAGCAGCTTGAACGTGGATCTTCTGGCAACCGGTAACCAATGCAGGGCTTTCAAGGCAGGGGAGATGTGGTCTTGCGCTTTTATATGTAAGAGTAGGCTGGAAGCCGAGTTCTGAATTCGTTGTAGTCTTTCCATGGTTGTTAAAGGTGATCCATGGTAGAGGCTATTGGCGTAATCGAGTTTGGACAAAACAAGGGAGATGGTAGCCTGGACCTTGTGTGGAAATCCCAAATGGGAGATTCGTCGCAGAGTTTTTTATAGTAACAAAGCTTGATCTTGCTAGTTTGTCCACTTGGGCATTCATCGATAGCTTAGAGTCCATGGTTATTCCGAGGTTTCTTACTTCCCTCGAAATTTTAGGCGGTGTCTCCAGATCATCAGGCCACATGGCGAGGGGTTCATAATGTTTCCAATAACCACACATGAGTATTTCCGTTTTGGAAGCATTCAATTTGAGATGGCTTCATGTCATCCATTGATCCACAGCTCTGAGACAACTGAAAATTGGCGAGTTTCCAATGTCTGGGGCATTGCAGTTGAAGGTATGTTTGCATGTCATCTGCGTAGTTACAGCGCGCGAGGTGAAATTGATTGATCAGTGCCGGTAATGACTTCATGTAGATGTTGAAAAGCATGGGTGAGATAATAGAGCCTTGAGGGACCCCTGCTTTTGTGAAGTATGGTTTGGACAAGAAAGGTGGGGTATGGATGACATTAGTTCTGTTGCAAAGGTAGGACACAATCCAGTCTAGAGCAGTCCTCACTATGCCGGCTTCGTGGAGTCTTTGCATCAGAGAGTCAAGGTCAACCATGTCAAAGGCACCCGAGAGGTCCAACAGAAGTAGCGCAGCAACCCCATTCTGGTCAACTGTGTTCTTCAGGTCCTTCCAGATGGCAAGGAGTGGAGAACAGATTCTGTGCCTCTTCCTGGACGGAATCCCGTTTGGAATGCCTGAAAGTATGGCAATCTCTTCAATGAATTGTGACATCTGGCCAGTTTGCCCAGGAAAGGGCCATTTGAAATCAGTCTGCAGTTGTAAGGGTTCAGCTGGTCCAAGTTTGTTTTCTTTAGTAATGGGCGTATGTCTGACCCTTTGAATTCCTCTGGAAATATTCCGGTATTTAAGGAGTTGTTGATGATTCTCCTTACTGGATTGGTAGCAGAGGTTGTTAGAAGAAATGCCTTGAAGGTTTGCGGTGGACACTGGTCAGAAGGGCTGCCAGCAGGCCTGCTGGCTTTGACAAGGTCCATAAATTCATCGTGTGAAATTAGTTGGAAGGAACGGAGAGGCTGGGTTAGAGTATTCTTGGAATGTACCCTTGTAAAAGGGTTAGTGCCGATGCTTTGTCTCGGTTTTAAGTATGAGTCCACCGTGTCTGCTTTGTCCGTGTAATGATTTGCCTGTTTGTCTGTGAACTCTTGAGTAACGGGATGAGCTGCTCCTAGGAAATTTGGTTTACGAATTCTTTATTTGCACATTTAACATTTTGAATTCTGAATAGTATTTTTCTTTGCTTTTCTGAAGAGCTGACTTGTACAATCTGTTTATTTTCTTTAGGCAAAGTTTGTCTTGGTTGGTGTTTGTTTTGAGCCAGGCAGATTTTCCACTGTCTCAGAGTTAGAATTCTTAGCAAATTTCCCAGAAAAAGGGATTGGCAAGCATTTTCACATTGTCATCCATTATGATAGTCTGGCTGCATAGAATGAAGTCATAGACGTATTAGGTGCCTTGCAGTTAATCTGTCAAAGAAAGAGTGAATCCTAATATAAGGAACAACCATAGTAGTGTTGATAGAGAAACTTGCACAAAAGATTGCTTCATGGTACTCACACCCTATGAGCAGGGCCACTGGAATTATGTGACTTTGCAGCTGCATCTTTTTTGCATAATTATTGATTTGCTACATTTGCCACATAACCCATTATATGCTTGATAATCTGCAGATGTGACACAATTTTGTTTTTATTTCAATGGATCAAAAGTTACTATAAACATGTTCGTATGCAGTGGAAGGCCCTTTGCAAAGCTTAACTGGACAGCTTTCAGTTGCTCATTTCTGTATTTGGTTGTTAAACACGTACTAATTAGGTGAAATCTTTGCCCCGGCTGTGATATCATGCGCAAAAATGTGCCACATTATGCTGCATAATATGCCTTTTCTTGCTGTATAATTTAGTCAACATTGCTGCATAATTTGGCACTCTCCAGCCGCACAATTCAAGAGGCCCTGCCTGTGAGAAATCCCTATAGTTCTCTCTTGCCACAACCCTTCTCCTATTCCACAATTGTAGAGAATTGGTTATATAGGTATCAGCTCAAACCTGCATTATGTCTAATGAAGCCGTGGGATACATTTCAAAGGCTGGTTTTAAAATGGTGATGCAGTTATACAATTCACACAGACCCCTGAAAATGGAGCTATGCACAGTGACAAGACAAGCCAGAGACTTAATGCAGAGAGGGCCATATCTAGTGGAGAGGCACATTAGAAGACAAGAATTCCATAAGCATTAGTCCTATTCAAATAACAAAAATGTGGTCCCCCTTTATGTCTTATAGTAGGTGCTGGCTCACTGTCTCATCTGTCCCACTGAGAATTATTATAACCAGTTGGTTCATAATCGTGACTTCACCACAGGTCTAAATTAATAACATGTTTTTTATTGGTTTAGGTTCTTTGCTTTCTGCATGATATGTTTTTGGATAGAAGAATGTTTGATTGCCACTTTCTCATTTATTTTGGGTATCTAGCAATGCATTCTCTGAGATCTCCAGAATGTTAGCCAACATTACCAGATTTGGCCCCAGAATCCCAGTTTCTGTATCCTAGCATAATTCTAAATCCCTTGTGTGTTAAAACCCTGGAGACTAGGGCATTTCTGAAGATACTCAAGAAGACCTGAGCACAGGCCCATAAGATAACTCTGGTTACATGGCTACATGTTTAAAATCCCTGTTATCCACTGTGCCATATTGTATCTGAAATTCTGGTGCCAACCACCTCCTAATAAGCCTTGATAACTTGTTCTCACCACCTGAGAGATTAAAACGCTCAGAGAGTTCTCTGGTTATCCAATCAGAGTGAAAGTCATGTTTGTAGCAAGTCTTTGAACCTCATGAATCTTAACCAATATCTTCCATACAGAACATTCTACATCCAGCACCCTTCCAACCAAACACTCCGAAAGGGCTCCCAGAAAACAGATGACAATTGGAGTGCGTGCCGCCCTTTTCAGGATTGTGAAGCCTTTTACAAATTGTGCAATACAATACAGTACAACAGTATTTTGGCCCTGGAACACTAGTGATAAATGACAACTCCCACGGCAGATACTGCCTAAAAACCTACGCTTGCCATAGGAGCCCACAATAATGAAGCATGCAAGTTTTGCCAAGACTGTTCACCATATGCCAATTTGTAATACTTAGTCGAAATGAACAACTTTTGTTCTCACACTACACTCCCAAACTCTAGAAGAGATAAACTTGGGGCACACTCTCCTTATGCCCCAAAAATACTTTGTGGAGCTTCTCCTGCTAGCCAATTAAATCTTGCGGTCAGCACAGATGGAAATCAACCTGTCTCAACCACGTCTCCTAGCATTTCAATTTGATCTCCATCTAAAAGAATGTTTAGAGAGCATGGAGAACTAGCTGTGTGTTACAGCTCTTTTGTGAATTTGGGAAGGAGCCAAGGCAAAACCGTGTGACCATAGCAGTAACTGTTTACTTATATCTTTAGCATCCAAAGCTCCTTCTCTCTGATCCTACACATGTGACAATGTTTCAGGGTCCCTGAAGCAAATGTTCATATGCATGAGTTTGCCTGCAGACGTTTTTTGGAAAGGTCACACATGACTTATGATTGTGGTATACTCCACAGTTTAGCATGAGCTATCACTCACGGACGAACGGCTTGATTGGAAGACTTAACCAGAAAAAGAGAATGCCAACAACTTTTTTTATTGACAAATGGGATTTAGTGGTTTCATTTGAAAGTTTGTGATATGCGCATTGGAAATTCAATTACATCTCATGATTTTTCTTGCCCAACTGGTAGCTTGACGAGTGCTTTCAAAGATATTATGCGGACACAAATGACTTTTACAGAGCTTTCTAAGTAGCTCGTAGTAGTTGTAGGATGCGAAGTGAAGTGTTTAGTTCGTTCCCCAAACCAGGACCAGCTACCAAGCATCTACACCCTCATTTGGATGAGGAGAATGTGTTCGGGACAAGTGTGAGTGGCTTGTCTACAAAACAGATATTATGGTCATGTGTGCATAGTTAATTACAGCTTTTAATTAGCCCCAAACCTAGTTGAGTAGGCATTTATAATCGATACCTAATACTTTAAAGCGAATTTGTAACAGCATTTGAAACCAATGGCAAGATCTAAAAGTGAGGGGTATACAATGATTGGATGTTCTTGTTGCTCTAATGTCTGTGGGTCATATTTTGCAACCCCTGTATGTAGGATATGGATTGGGGAGGATGCTTAGGTAGAGTGAGTTACATTAGGATCTCCATTTTGTTATCGTGGGATCTAGCCATGACATCCATCTGTTTTCCTAGCATAACATAATTATTGATGATTAAAGCAAATTCTACATGTTACTATTGGACGTAATAGGCCTATGTCTGTGAATAAAGGAACCTTTGAAAAGGGCGCCTTTTCCTAAGATCAGTCTTTATCATATATCATTTTAGAACCCATGTAAAGTTCTGACTGGCGAGAAGATGTTGGTCTTGAACATTGATGCCATTGTTCTCATCAGCTACTTGGTAATAAAACTATTATTATAATATAAAGATTGCAGAAGCGAGATGTGCTGGTTTTGCTGGTGGTTGATAGGGTTTGTAAAAACATTTATTTTAGCCAGATTGAGCATCAGGCAGTAGGCACCATCCAGAGGTAAATACTTTGACACTTGGAGAAGTCAAGTACCCCAAGCACCCTTCTTCTGTAAATGACATCTCTCCTGTAGAGCGTTTCGTGCACATCTATCATCTAAACCATCTGTTTCCTGTAAAGAATCCATCTTCTCTAAAGTATCCCTCTACTCTAAAGATCCACACTCCCCTTGGCACCCCTATTCTCTAAAGACCCCTCTCTCTAAAGCACCTCTCTTGTCTAAAGCACCCTCTCCAGTAAAGTGTCCTCTCCTTTAATGCCCTACATTACTGTATAGCATCTCACTCCTGCAAAGTACACTAGCTGTAAAGCACACATCCTGTGAAGAACCTTCCCTGTAAACCCTTGTTCTTGTGTAAAGCATGCATCCAATGTGAAAATAAAACCCTTTCTTTGATAAAGCACCTCTGCTTTATACATCAATCTTCCCTAGAAAAGAACACTTTCCGTAGAGCACCCCTTTTCTGTAAGGGACATCTGTCTGGTATACACACATCTTGTGCAAAATAATGGTATCCTTTAAAGAACCTGTTATCTAAAATCTCTCACACCTGCAAAGCACCTATCTCCTGTAAAGCACGTCTGTCAAGTAAATCACATTTCTCGTAATATACTTCTCCTTGTTAAGCTCATGTTTTCGTAAGTGCCTGCACCAGTCTTCCTGCAAAGCATGTCTCCTGCAATGTACCTCTCTCCTGTAATTCATTCCCTACTGTAAAGCACATTTTTCTATGATGTATCTCCCTCCTGTAAAAAAAAACCCTCTACAGTAATGCATCTCTGCTTGTAAAGCACGTTTGTCCTCTAAAGCACTTCTTGTATTTTTATTTGTCTCACACCTGCATTTCCCACTAGCTGAGTAGGATGGGATTCAATTATTTGAAAACAATAATAACAAGCATTGGCATAGCCAATAGGTCTCGCCTTTGGGGCCTTATAAGTATTTAGTTATGCAGCACAATATCCTTGGTGCTACAACATCAACTGTTGCATGGCTAAACATTTATAAGGTCCCAAATGCGAGACCTATTGGCTATGCCAATGCTTGTTTACGTTTATTTTGCACACTGGACACACATCTGTTTGTGGAGGTGCACACATTCCAATTCTGGAACTACTGCTTTGCAACTACTATCTGCAAAAAGGAGGCAAAATCAGAACCTAGCTGTAATCAAAACACTGATATAATATGCGCCTTGGCATAATCAGAGAGGCTACTATCACGGATCTAATACCGTGAGAATGCTGCCATAATATGGCACAAAAAGGAAAAAGTAGATTTTTTTATAACAGAACATTTTTCAAAAGCATGCCTCTCTTGGACTACTAGAGTCTTTAAAAAATTCTACACCCCTGGGAGATGAAGAGAGGTGGCAGAGAAAAGTCAATGAAATACAGAGTTAGCACAGCCCTTCCTGTGACGTATTTGCCAAAAACAATATAGAGCGAGGCCCTGGAATTGGAGAGCTGCTTCTCGTGTTTTTTGATGTGGACTCTTCTGCCTGGCAATGCTTGACCCTTACTAGTCGGTAGCACAGTAAGCAGGCATAATGTTATCACTCCCCAGTGCCTGTCGAGTAAAGACTGGCTTGCCTGCGGCAGAGCAAAACAGCTCAAAAGTTGAGTATTCCCGCACCCAGATTCAATGGGTGCAAGAACAGCGCGCCCGAAGTTGCTGGGGGAGGTGGGTACATTTGTGTGTGGTTTGTACTGGGACTGCGGGGACAAGTGCACCCCGACATTAGGCATGGCAGGTTTTTTGCGAGGCCCAAGTCAACAGCTTAAGAAAGGCCTACAATTAAACGAGCGCCCGTTTCCAAGTTTAAACAAAACATGTCCTACAGGAAAAGAGACGACGTGGCAGATAAAACGTGACACAATCTAATAGTATTAGGCGCTTCGCCCTGAATAAACAATGCATCTTTAATTTAAAATCTATAAATACATTTTTCAGCACGGGCGCAAGGCCCCCAAAAAAAGCAGGTGACCTGAGGAATAACGCTCACTGTTCCCCTCCCTTCTGACAGCCCTGCTTGCCTCTGCCCGACACCCTGCTATTTATTGCTTCCGCAAACCAATTTCTAATCTTATTTGTGGCTGCGCTAGCGTGCTGTACAATGGGCCTCCATCTCTTCATCTTAGGCACTCGCTCCCATAGGTGATAGTGGGGGTGAACTTCGTTTGAATCACTTGTAGCAAAGGCGTGAGACTTGAACCGGTTATTTTGAGTTTAATATTTTTTAATGCAACTGCCGTTGCATTAACTCTTCTTGATCTCGCTTCTTTTTGTTGCGAGAACCTACATTTACTGTCCATTATAATTAGGGCTCCCGGTTTTATGGTATTTATTTTTTTGCCATTTCCGTCTGTATTTATCCATATTTATTTTTGGGGCATTTTTTCTGTATTTATCCACATTTATTTTTGCCACAAGCAAAAGACGACGCTACAGCTAGTATTTTTCCACATTTATTTAAATTGACAAATTTATTCGTTTTCTAGTACAATATAGTCTATATTGTACTAGAAAACAAATAAAAAATTTAGGACAAAAAAATGATAGATCTTGAATGGCTAATTAGTGGGCTGTGCTGCTTTGTCGTTCTCGCTCTCCTTCCTGCTTGACTATGTATCCCTTACTCCTAAAGGCGACGCAACAGCTCTAAAAGATTGTGCTTCAAATCAGATGGAGTTTCTTGCTGTGCGAGATAAGAAAGCTGACAAGCCGCACCCGAGTACTTCACAGGTCTTTAAAAAGACCATTCACATGTTAACGAGGCTTTGTTGTTTATTTCACCCCTTTTTACCAGACTGCGGGCAGTGTCTACCCCCTGTGAGAGTTGCCTTTTACACGGGACACGGGTGGGAGCTACATGCCCATAATAAGTAGCATGCTACACGACCACAGAAAGGGTATGACGAGCTAAATAAATGCAAGTGCAATATAATAAAACATAGTATTAACTTTAAAGTCAAAATTGCAACAGTTTGAGCTGCTATCACCATATTTTTAGGCGTTAATGTGAATAACTTTGTAGCTACGAATGAAGAAAAGCAAGCACGCTCATGGAACCCCTACAATTCTAGAGATGTGTTTTGCACCAGTCGCACTGATGATAATTACCGAGAGCGAGCGCAAAATCACGAACAAGTTAAAATAATGTGAACGTTAGAATGGGCGGCAGCCTATTTCTAATACTCTACGGTGTTATCAGCACCAGTTAAATGTAATTTCCGTTTAAAATCAAAACTTGAAAGAGAAAATACTACAGGGCAACAATATCCATGCGTAACATTAAATAGGAGTTTACACGATTTGTTATACAAATAATGGCGCCTTGAACTTTTGAGGAGCGAAATCCACAAACAATTGCTTTCTCTAGAGGAAGAAACGCTACAAACACATACAATCTCCAGAATTTTATGAAACGAACTGTCGATTTCCTGGATCTATAAGTGCACTATCACCTTGTCGTCTTTAAAGAAATCTCTTCAAAAAGTACGAGGCACAATGGCTGACTGACCTTCATGTTTGTGCAGTCAGTTGCTGACTTTTGTGCATACATCAGAGGCATGCTCGTTGTTTGGTGGATGGCATTCGAAGTGCCCCGTCGGTCAGAGGCGCAACTAGAGCCAAATTTCGGGGGGGGGAGGGGGGGGGGGCAGGGGGGGGGGGAGGGGAGCTGAGCAAACATTTCGGGGGGGAGGGGGGCTGAACTTTAAGCTGAACTTTAAGCAATAGGCAGAGTGGAGCTGCAGTGGCTCTTAGAAGGGGTGAAACAACAGCAAGGCCTCATTAACATGCAAATGGTCTTTTAAAGACCTGTGAAGTGCTCCGGTGCGGCTGCTTTTTTGCCCGGGAAGATGTCTCATCCCGGGCTGCCACACACGACGGGGGGGGGAGGGGGGCTGAAGCCCTTTGAGTCCAATTGGTGTTGCGCGCCTGCCGTCGGTAGCAAAATACCCAAATTGCCAAATGTGCTAGTATTTTGCCGTTTATAAATATAAATACAGACAAAGGAAATATAGATTTCCGTCTGTATTTATATGTATAAATCCGTAAAAACGAAAAACCGGGAGCCCTAATTATAATGCCCAGGTACTTATACTCTTCAACAGGTTCCAATGGGAGTCGTCCCAGTTGCCAGCGGTGTCTGTGTGCATTCTTTTTAGTCTCATCACTTTGGATTTACCTAGATCTATGCATAATCCGCTGCTGACAGAGAAGTTGTGCGTGGCTGATCAGTACCAGATTGTCGGCGTAAAGTAAATTTGAAGGGTAAGTCCTCGCATTTTTGGGGTGTGGGAATTGCATTTGTCTAACTCAAGCGAGAGGTCTGACATAAAAAGATTAAACAGAGTCAGGCCAGAACACAGCCTCGTTTCAGCCCCTTCGCCGTTGGTATCTTTCTGGATAGGCGGTCGCTTGCTCCCAACTTTATTTGTAGTCCCGTATCGCTAAGGAGGAGAATCAACTCAGGAGTCCCGGTAGGATTTTTCTTTTGAATAGTTTATCCCATAGTTTCTTCCTGTCAATGTTATCAAAGGAGGATGAATAATCAATGAAGCAAACGAAGAGTTGCAGGTTGGCATCTTTAACAGTGTTTATCAGAAGGTATAAGGCAAGTATGTTTGTTGTTGTTCCAGTGAGTTTGCGAAATCCTGTTTGAGAGAGATTTTTACCATTTTGGTCACCCAATCTGTACGTTCTTCCAATAGAAGACCAGCGAGTATTTGGCATCATTGTCTATTAAGGCGAACAGCCTGTAGTTTTTTTTGCTTCCTTCTTGCTGCCTTTCTTATAAATTGGGGAAATGATTGACCCCTTCTAGGAGTCTGGAATTCTTTCCTCTTCAATAATCTGTTTGAAGAGTGGTAGGAATGCTGCCGCCCAATTATACGGGTCTTGTTTGTACAAGATCGGTGAAATACCGTTAGGACCCAGTGCCCCCTCTGCCCTGCCTTTCGCTATCCTGTTAGAGATCTGTATGCTCGTGAATACAAAGTGAGCATCTTCCAGCAGTTTGATCAAATTGAATAAGTACCTCCCAGCTCTCTGCTCTCCATGCGCAATATCGGCTTCTTTACCAGAGATAATTAGCCCAGGCTTCTTCCGTCAGATGCGGGTTAAGTCCAGGTGCCCTTGGGTTCTATAGACTATTCACTGTGCGCCAAAATCTTGTGCAGTTGTTTGTTTTTGTGTCATGTAATAGTGTGGCCCATAACCTATCTTCTGGTTCCCTTTTTGATTGCCAGATGAGTTGTTTCTTGCTGATTTGTAGATTCCTAAATTCCTTTTGGGTGCCATCATCTGGGCCTGTTTGACGGAGCCTTCGTACTGATCTATTTCTTTCTTTCTTGAGGTGCCTTAGACGCCCATTTTGCGTAGTTGAAAGTTGATTACATTGCGTGCTTTGTGACGCAAGAGGGATCCTCCATTAGAGATTTAATCCTGTTCTTAAACAAGACTCTTCTCTTTTTGTCTGGACTATGCCAAGGCTTCTGCTGAAAATTTCCTGGCAAATTAAAATGCTTGTATTCCATCCATTTGTTTTCCTCCCAAAGATTTTTTGCCTCGACCAGAAAGCGTTCTAAACTGTGCATTTTACATTTAATTATTCTACAGTTCACTGGGATTCCACACTGGTTGGGCGGTCCCAAGGAAAACCTCTGTTCAATGCCACCAGAATCAAATGTTCTAAGTCCATTAAAAGTTCTTTTGCTAGCCTGGTTTGTTTGCCCCATTTGCAGTCTTCTTGGTGTGGGATGCCCCATGCCAAAAATTGCTCTTTCATTATGTGGTCCCTATCTTGGGGCCCCAAAAGATGCATGTTGAAGTCACCTGTTACAAAAAGATTCGGGGTGGACTCCTCTGAAAGTATCCTCGTTAATTCAGAACCCAGGAGTTTCATCCCAGTTTTTTTGTTGATTAGTGTTGTCTCCTCCTAAATCCATTTTTATTGCTTTTATGGCATTGGTTGATGTCATTTTAGTGTCCAGTTCTTTGATTATATTTATACTCTTGATTGAGGTGTAGATTGTAAGCACTCCTATTAAATGCATGAATTTGGCGCTTTTAGCAGCCGGGAGATAGTAGGTTTAATAGTCTTGTAGTTGGTATGGTTGGTCTAGCCAGGTCTCTTGTAGAAGGATGAGGTCAAATTTTTGAGAATAACAAGAGATACATTGTCCGTGATTTTATTTCCTAATCCTTTTATGTTCCAAAAGCATTAATCGTAACTGAGAGGTAGCGGTTACAATTCATTCCCTGTCAGGTGTTCTTGGACCGTAAGTTGATTGTTCTTGCTATTCAGGTCCAGTCATCTGATCTGGTGCTTCCCCTTGGTTGTGGAGGTCTCCAGGCTTTAGTCTCTGTTTGCGATACAGAGGTACTTTGTGCCCCGTTAAGCACAGATCAAGTCTTCCTCGTGTTATGCAAACTCATAAGCCTGTAGCCTTCCTGCTCTGGTTTGTTTTGGAGCAGAGGCTCTGGATAGCCAGTTTTTAAGTTGGGTTGTATTTGAATCACCCATGCATTTAGTTGGGTTTCCTCATTTATGATTCTCTTCGCCGTTTCTTGTGAGGCCCAGGTTGTCTTTGTTACCTCTTGGTCTAACAGATGTTTGAGATCCTTGAACTCTGTAGACACCAGATCCCCTTGTGCCTATATCTGCCAGGTAGCTGATGGGTGCTAGTAATCGCAAAATATTCCCTCTGTCCCAGATGTCGCCCTGGCCTTTGGACTTATACTCAGGGATGAGCAGGATGGTATAAGTCTTAGGCTCCTCGTGGCAACAGCGGCTTGGGATGGTTGCTAAGGCTGGCAATCCAACCTGATTCGAGGGGATTATTTCTGTAGAAGTTGAAGGCACTTCATACCTTAGAATGTTTGAGCTGCATTAGTTAACCCCTTTTTGGTTCCCCTCCTTTTGTCCAGGGATGTGGTTGGCCTGACAGTCTTTGTTACTTTTCCCTCCGCGTTCTATGCACTCAACATTTATTTGGATAGGCTAGAAGACCTTTTCATGGCCTGTGGGGTTTTCAATGCCCAGATTAACATCTGTATAGAGCTTTTGCCTGTTGGGGTCTCAGTGCCCGCTTGAAAATATACCATTATGTTGGTATTCTTGTTCCTCCCTTTCCTCCTTGGTTTCCGGCGAGGTTTTATTTCATGCCATTTTTTACCCGCTTCTTCTTCTCTATCAGACCGCCCTGATGGGCTGTTGCAACTGTTAGTTCCATTGCCTGTTGCTGTAGGGCACCAGTGGACTCTGCATCTGTTTGTCCGGAACTTGCTTCAGGGTGGTCCTGGAAACTTTGTTCAATACCTGTGTCCCCTCCTGCACCCTAGGACTTTTCGCTGGTATGTTCCAATAACTTGCTACTCCTCCCAGGGGCGGTCTGATCTGTTGTCCACTCGCATTTAAGGGGCTCATTGAAAGGTTCTTGCTCCTGGTGCACTTGAGAAGTTGCCCCTGTGAGGTTAGAGGTTACTCCTGCAGGGTCCTTTTCTTGGCTGGCATGATGTTCCGTTCTTGCATTGTATGTTGCCTTTTTATATCAGAGAGGAGCTCCCCCATCAAGGATGGGAATGTTGAGAATTTGTCGACAATAATGAAGCAAGTTCAAGGTGGCTGGATTATTTGTGTTTGGACCCTCTTGATCCTTCTACTCATGTCAGTTAGTTTGCTGTCAATGTTTGAGACATGTATTGCCAAGAAATTGAGAAGAGATAATTGGATGTCTGATTGCAACTCTCAACAAAAGCAATGCAGTACCAAAGTGTTTAGTAGAGACAACCATACATTTTCTGTTCCTGTTGGCATTTCCTTGGTATCCCTGTCTCGATGGGTTTTATTGCTATCCTCCTGTGGTATGTCTGGGGAGTATGAGACTACCAGCCGTTCCCATTCTTCTGTTGTAAGGTATGATATATTACTTGTTTCAGCTTTTGCAATTTCAGTGTCTGTCTTCTCTGTGCCACATTCAGTTTTATCATGATGAATCACTACCTGAAATTCTGCTAAGTTGAGGGCCGAAACCCTGGGAGTGCCTACTGCCCCTTCCTCTTTCTTATCCAGTAGTTCTTTACCCTTGGTGTTATTCTGTGGTTGTTCGGGAGAGTGATAGGCAAGCAAGGTCCTTCGCAGTTGGCTGATAGGTAGCTGCTTGGTGCATCTTCTAGTCTAGTTGCAGCTGTTGTTGTGGATGCTGTAGAAGGCATGTAGGCTTGAGTTCTAGAGACAAATTGGACTTTAAGTTTATGTTGGGCAGAATTATAATTTTTGGCTCAAGCGGTGACTGTCGTAGTGCCTTTGTGGTCAGTGCTTGGTATGGGCATGCTTGTGGTAGGAATCCCCGTTTGTATGAGTATGTTTGTGTTGCCTGAGCAAGACTTCCCTTTACGCGTGCTGTAATTCCATGATAGCCATTTGTGTCTCATGCTTCTTTAGCCATGATTAGATCCCTGTTTTCCGGCATTAGGGTGGCGGCTACTGCTTTTGTTTGAGATATAACCTCTGGGTGAGGCCCTTGAGGTCTTTGATGCTTGCGCTCAGTACTGCCCCTGCGTCCTTGATAAATAAGAATTGTGTGTAAATCTTTGGTTGGTAGCCAATTTATATATAGGGCAATATAATTTGAAAAACTGAATTCAGGTTAATAGTTTATAAAACTGAAATCCTATTCACTGGCTTTCTCTACTTCACTTCTAGTGCTCTTGTCCCTGCAGCAGAACGCACGGTATTTCCTAGAAAATCCATTTAACAAGCAAGATGTTAACTAAAATACATTTGAAAGCAGATTTCCCTCTCCAACTCACACCGTCTGTCCCAGTTGGCTTCCTCACCCCTTCTGACCAGGGAACAATATGCAAACTGCAATGTAAATTTGAAGCAAAGGTGGATGAGGGCATTTGCTTCCTGGGACTCCCAGCAACAGAGGTCAGGTCATTCCAGCGCTGAAAGTGAATAGGGCTGCAAGCCCTGTTTACCATCTTTGTGCAATAATACGCTGCATCTCTGCTACATCTG
Source organism: Triturus cristatus (assembly GCF_964204655.1). Taxonomy (NCBI): domain Eukaryota; kingdom Metazoa; phylum Chordata; class Amphibia; order Caudata; family Salamandridae; genus Triturus; species Triturus cristatus. Next base: position 501,928,193 of record NC_140588.1, on the reverse strand, counting down.
AGGCCACGGGTTGCAAGGGGAGCGTCAGGTTTTGCAAGGGGTGGGCCAGGGGTCACAACTACGACCCCCAAATGACGTCCATACTCCTATATCCTCACTTACAAATATGCAAAAAGAAATATAAAAAGAAGCTGTTGTAAGAAAAGACTAAGGCCCTGATTACAAGATTAGGTGTTATTTATCACACATGTAAAATAACGATACTACAGGGTAAGTTTTTTATTGTGTGCGATAAGTAACACCGTCACAAGTTTGTGGGGACTAATGTGGATTTTGGTATTTAATGCACCAAATCCGTATGCTACGGTAAATATCGTTTAATTTCCCGTTTCATTTCAGTAGGATTAACCTGCCAAAATTCAACAACATTTGGTGTCCAATGCATCTGATAGTTATTGGATTCATTAAATACAGCGGGACTGGTGATCCGACGGTCAGAATTTACCCCTCCCACTTGTAATCTAGGCCTAAATATATTGAAAGTCAATGGCTCAGGATTTACACTAACTGAAGCAGATCAATATCATGGTTGGAGATTCGTCAACGACTTAAATAGGGAGGATCAACCATCATAAGGAAAATAAAATTACTTTGGATACCTGGGGAGAATTTTATCTTGCAACTCTACCATGATGATAATATCCCCCTTGAGAGGGATGTTCCACCTCAAAGTAATGGAAAGTATATATATAAAAAAAAATCCAATGATCTCATTAAGAGTCATTAATGTTCTAAATGGACAAAGGTTGAGTGGGGCCGGGGGAAAATGGCATACCATTCTCAGTTTTTAAATTCAATAGGAATATTGGGAATCATGGCTGACCCCCTTGTCCAGTGCCTCTTTTCAAGAACATTCAGTTGTGGACTCCTGGCGGGGGTCAATCCTACACTCACTTTACAAGAATAAGGGCAGCAGATCAAATCCTTCCAATTATCATTAAATTGCATTACTAGACACCGAAGGCAAAGCGTACACAAAGATTTTATTGCAAGAACTCGAAACCTGGCCAGCTAGTAAGAGCATCATCCCTTTCATCCAAACTTTGATTTAGACCATTTTGTAGCACTATTGACAACATTGTAATAATTTCCTACTTAGCCCTCTAAGCCACAGATTTCCAAGGTCCTCACTATATACTGTTTTATTGATTATAGAGCCGCCTTCAAACAGGTCGATGGACACATATTGTGGAGGAAGTTGGCAGCTTGGGACATTTCATCCACTCTCCTGCAGACTGGACCGGCTGACTTTTTAGTCCTTTACCTCTGTCTGGGTTTCCTCTATGTGAGAGTGGTGCCCCATTGTGAGCACCCCTCTTCCATAGTGGCAACGGGCAAGCCCCTTCCCTTGATCGTTATATGGGCATGCATCCCTGATCTTTGCCATGCCGGGTTCTCCTTACTACCTGGACGCTTTCCTGTGGGAGCCTCCAGTATCTTGTTTCTGCCTAATTAGGTCTAATGAGATTGTGTTTTTTAAGCTCCATGACTTGCTGAGGAGTGCTTATTTCCTTCCAGAAGGCCCACACTACCACCTACGCGGATACCTCCATCTCAGTGAGGGTGGAGCCATACCCCATTTCTCAAGCCATTATTTAGGGACCATCGCCAGTACTTTGGCATTCTCTATCCTACAGACGCTCAGTCTTCTGCCATCCTGCAATCAGTGTTAGATGTGTGTGAGGCCTGTTAATTTTCTTTTGGTAACCTGAGATTGCGGTCATTCCGTTTAATGCCAACACTGGGTATTTACTCTCCTATACCCTAGCATTAATATACAATCTTTTTGAACAAGTTTCAATGGGCTCTGACATTGCTACCTATTGCCATTCCTTCTCTCCATGTCCAATTACATGGATCTGGTTGTACAATTGGACGTATCACGGACATTTGTTGTCCCACACTGAGCAATTGAAGTCAACTGTACAATGTTTTTAAGACTGCATAGTACAGTCAAACCTGCCCCTTTTTCTATCCCTCTTTCCTATTTTAGGTTTTGGAAGCCACCTTGAGTGCATGCGCCGAGGAGGAGTTGCCATTAGCTTCCCCGACCAGACAGGTAAGGATTGAAGGATAATTTTCCTCACCATTTCCGTACCCACATTAATGTTTTTTAACACTATCCATATCTGTGGTACGGTATTAAAGGAGTGCTTGTGGAAATGTATAGGCTGAAACATGTAGACCATTCCAGATGATGAAGCATGCCACCCACAGGTGGGTGAGGGAATCAGTCCGATTAAAAGAACTCCTCCCCACACTCCGCTGTCAATATTTTGACCCAGAGTGGCTATTTTGTGTTGCCATAAAAATAATTAGTCAGGAACTTCAACAGATGACAGGGCTAAAATGGGAGAAAGAACGGTCTTATCCTCCCAATTGCCAGATAATTGAAACCATATATCTTTCCAGACATTCCTACAATGGTCACATGAAGGGGGACAATGAGGACTAGAAAGATGCAGCATGCCAAGTCAACTAGTACGGACAACACCTACATTGCTGTCAGATGGGTTGCTTTCAACAGAATGATATTTCAGATGTACAGTTTTAACAGTCTCTCCTCTAAATGTAACTTCTGCTTTTATAGCAGCCAGGACACTGCTCGCAGATAGTTTAGGGACTGCAATGAAGCGGATGTTGATTTCTCTTGATTGATGTGTGGCCTTCAGTGATTTAGAGTAGAGACTCATCTGGAAGCTAGTCAACCAGATACAGAGAGACAAATATCTTGTGTCTCCTGAGAAGTGCTGCAATGGCAGCCATGCACTTCAAGAAGGTTCTCGGAGCAGACTTAAGGCCGAAAGGAAGGACATCTTACCGATGAGGTTTGTTGCCAACCACAAACCGCCGATACCTGTGAAGCTGCTTGGCCACAGGTGCATGGAAGTATGTGACAGAGCAAAGCTAATCCCTTAGAGCTAAAGCTAGATTTGATAAAATGTAGACATTTCTGTATACATTTGTTTAATAGTTTTAGATCCACCATCATAAGGAAAATAAAATTACTTTGGATACCTGGGGAGAATTTTATCTTGCAACTCTACCATGATGATAATATCCCCCTTGAGAGGGATGTTCCACCTCAAAGTAATGGAAAGTATATATATAAAAAAAAATCCAATGATCTCATTAAGAGTCATTAATGTTCTAAATGGACAAAGGTTGAGTGGGGCCGGGGGAAAATGGCATACCATTCTCAGTTTTTAAATTCAATAGGAATATTGGGAATCATGGCTGACCCCCTTGTCCAGTGCCTCTTTTCAAGAACATTCAGTTGTGGACTCCTGGCGGGGGTCAATCCTACACTCACTTTACAAGAATAAGGGCAGCAGATCAAATCCTTCCAATTATCATTAAATTGCATTACTAGACACCGAAGGCAAAGCGTACACAAAGATTTTATTGCAAGAACTCGAAACCTGGCCAGCTAGTAAGAGCATCATCCCTTTCATCCAAACTTTGATTTAGACCATTTTGTAGCACTATTGACAACATTGTAATAATTTCCTACTTAGCCCTCTAAGCCACAGATTTCCAAGGTCCTCACTATATACTGTTTTATTGATTATAGAGCCGCCTTCAAACAGGTCGATTGACACATATTGTGGAGGAAGTTGGCAGCTTGGGACATTTCATCCACTCTCCTGCAGACTGGACCGGCTGACTTTTTTTATTTTGACCCAGAGTGGCTATTTTGTGTTGCCATAAAAATAATTAGTCAGGAACTTCAACAGATGACAGGGCTAAAATGGGAGAAAGAACGGTCTTATCCTCCCAATTGCCAGATAATTGAAACCATATATCTTTCCAGACATTCCCGATGAGGTTTGTTGCCAACCACAAACCGCCGATACCTGTGAAGCTGCTTGGCCACAGGTGCATGGAAGTATGTGACAGAGCAAAGCTAATCCCTTAGAGCTAAAGCTAGATTTGATAAAATGTAGACATTTCTGTATACATTTGTTTAATAGTTTTAGATCCAGAATGGGTCTGAATTTGTTCTTTTGTCCCTGGTTTCTCATGTGTGCGCGCTCCCCCACCCCATGGTGCATGCACCTGTTGTCATAGTATGAGTGGGAGTTGGTAGTCTGAAAGGTCAGTCTACTGTGATGATGTGGCTGCTACACCATTGTATTGCCTTGTGTAGTCTTTCTGATACAACACTGGATCTTCCAAACTCTGTTGCCTGTGATCAGTATCTGTAACCATTCCTGGATCTTTCTCAAGTGAAGTCTGGGTTTGATATTAGCAATATGCATGAGATCATCATGCCTATGAGTTGCTCTACCAACCTCACCATCTGAGCTTGCCTCTAATAGTGGAGGCAAGTATGTTCTGTCATTACTAGGACTCTCCTCTCTAAAGGGAAGGCTTTTTCCATTTCTGAGTGCCGTCTGGCACCAATGTAATTTCTTTTTCCTGTCTGGTATTAGGGATGATGTTAGGAAGGTAGGATTTTTCTAGCATGTTTACTCCCCACTTTTTGCCTGATGTTATGCTGTTTCTGACTAGTCTGACTGGGAACCTCCTAATCAGGACCCCAGCCTCTGCACTTCTTCCTTAAATTAGACATGGTGAGTACTTAGGTATACCCCATATTGGCTACTGGTGTACCCTTGTAAGTCCCCGGTATTAAAGTACCCAGGGCATAGGTACACCAGGCGTTCCCCATGGGCTGAAGCATGTATTATGTCAACCATGGGAGAGCGCTCAAATTGCCATTGCAGCCTGTATAAGCTAGTGCTAGGACCACTGACGACAGATATAAGTTTCCTTATATCTGAGGTCTCTGCACTTAAAACCTATAAATCAGCACTAAGGCAGGCCTTTCAATCCTGAAGGCAGGCTGCTCGATTACAAGTGTGAGGGTGCCCCTGCATGATGACACTCCTACAACCCATGGAGTCCATTCTCCCGAGTTGTATGTGCATCAGCCATTACGATACATAGGGTGACCATGAGTCAATATGCAATGGCTAACTCTAAACTGTCTGTAACAAACACTGTCGTGTTTGGTATCAAACATGTTGAAATCATACCCCAACACCATAAACAGTGTAGGAGTATGATTCCATGCACTGTAAAGCTCCCCCAGGAGGCCCTCAGTGCTCCTGGTACCAGCCTTCTAGACCCAGACAGCAAACTATGGCTGCAGGCGACCATAGACACGATTCTGCACTCCTGCTGCTGAGCTAAGCTCGAGCAGGACAATCGGTTTCCTATCACAGGGAGGTGTGACCACCTCCCAGACAGGACTTCGTGTATTTGAACAGGATGAGGGTGCTTGCCAGCGACACTAGACTGCTTTTAAGGGCACATTTGGTGCCCTCCTGGCATACTCCAGTTGGAACCAGTTCAGGGAGCAGTTGGCTCCCGCTCTGGTGCAAAACTGGACAAAGGACATGGGAGTATCCTCCCCACTGTCCAGCCCTTACTGTGGGAGGGACCCCTGAATCGTCCCAATCCTTTCTTTAGGGTACTTAAGGGCTTACCCGTGGGTAGTTCGTCATGGGACAAGATTCAGATCCAAAACCACTTCATCTTAGACCGTCTGGGCACTTTGAACTTTGCTGGACTTTGTTTTGGGAACTGAGACTGCAACTGGGAAGACTCCTGCTGCCCTTGGACTCTTCAGTCTTCCATTTCGTCTGTGCTCCAAACAGGTTCTTCTACAGGCCTGAGGCCATCCAAGACACCCGAAGGACTCTCCCTTGAAGTGAAGGAGTGACTTCCCTGCATCGGCAGGCCCCACAACAAAGCTGACCAGTCTGCTGTTCCTGAGCTCCCATGGACTCCAAAAGGTTCAGCAACACAGGTGGCCGTTCTGTAACTCCCTCGAGGCCTGCACTGTCTTCACAGCAAGTTTGAATCCAGTATCTAACTTCAGAACTGCTGGAGCAGTGCCCCTGTGCACAACATCGACAAGCTGTTGCAAAGGCTTGTTGACTCTCTTCACCATTGATCTTCGGGCTCCAAGAAGCTCCAGCCTCAAGCATCGCCAGAAACCAAGATGTTTGCCTGCACTGCATCCTCTGCACCGTGGGCCTTCATCCTTTGGTGAGCTGCTTGGGGTCCTCTGGAGGGTCTTCTTTGGTGCCAGTGGGCTCCCCGGTTTGCTCAGACTTGCTCTGACTAACCTGCTCGTGTTGAGTCACTTGGACCTTGCTGGTCCTGACACCGCACCTTTTTCGCATACTTTTGTTGCTGTTACCAGGGCTTATTGGTGCTCACGACTGACACCGCTGGTTCTTGACATCCGACATGGAACAGCTCGTAAACCGCTCCTGGTCTTCCACAGCAGCACCTGGTCCACACAGCTGCAGCTTCAAGGACACAGTCAACTCTCCTGCATCTTCGATATCGGTGGGCATTTGTGTTTTGTGCCTCGTGGTCACTCAGGATTGGCATAGACTCTGTCCTCTCTGCTTGGAGGTACCTCTCATCTTGAATCCACCTTTGGGTTCCCCTGGACTCTCACCTTCGCCAGCGGCATCTTCACTAAACTCCTCCATTGTGCTCTACGGCGGTTTCCGATGTCACTTCACACCTATGCACCCGGCTGCCCCCCTGGTGTAGGTATCCTGGTTCCGGGGGTATCCACAGGTGGGGTGACTCTCCAATCTTCTATCTTCCATGGGTTTTTTTTCAAGGTCCTCTGGGAAGGGTCCTTAAAAACTGCAACCCCGACTTACACATTGACTTGTATTGAGCACGTAGTTGTGTTCCCACTCTGTACACAGCCTCCATGGGGTTCCTGGGTACTTATCTTCGGTGGATTATTGGATGCCCGGCTCTTCTATGTCTATTGGGTCCAGTCTAGACTTAGGCCGTGGTTCGCATTCCACTAGTTTGGTATATGGTTTGGTCTCCCCCTGGAGACCACTGTGTATTTGTGCTACTTACGAATTCTATTATCAAAGTACTGTGAATATTGTGGTTATATCTCCAGGTAGGACATATTGCAATGTGTTACCGAGTGTTTATAATAAATAAATATTTTTATAACTACACTGTGTGGTTCTTTCTCACTGAACCTATACAATAATATTAGGTACCAGTAAAACAAGCTGCTTTGCACTCCTTCTGGACTAAGCCTGAAAGCTGCCCTCCACAGCTACCACTACCACTTGGAGAGCTTTCTAAGGTTGCCTAAGACCTCTTAAATCACCAAAAGGATTGTCTGGATTAGTGCAGTGTGCTACATTTACATAAGTGAGCACCAGATACTAGGCCAGCCTCCTACAACGATTACAAGCTAATGGAATCCGTGCGGTGTTTGTATGACCTTGTTTGTGTTGAATTTCCCAGCTGGTACAACATTTCCTTTATGAGCTACTCGCCCAAGACTCAGGGTGTCGACTTTATCCCAAAAGGGAACTTTTGTCTATCACAAATCTCAAGAACCTCCAGTATCCTCTGTTCTTTGACACATGTAGGTACACATCCTTGAGGTCTATTGTGGTCATGAAGTCCTCTTTTCTGATGAGTGGAAAAACCTTCTGCAGCATTGTCGTCCGAAACTTGTCTTGATGTACCTGTTCAGGGCCCTGAGATGCAGATCGGTTCTTAAGGACGTCTACTGTTGGTCCCAGTAAGTAGACATAGTACACTCCTTGTCCTCCTTTTGACAGTTACATCTTTTCTATAGCCCTTTCCAGTTGTCGGTCAGGGACTTCCTTTTCCAAGTGTATGGTATCCTTCTTGCTTTGGGGTCTCACCTATGGTTAGATGTTGGGTGGTGGTTTCAAGAGGATCATACAGTACCCATGCCACTTGTGGCAGATCATGATGTGGCATTTCCCGACGAAGCCTCCAATCCATCCTCCTCCTGGTGTTGAGTGTAAGAGCATGTGTTCTGTGGAGCTGCCTGCTGGTGTGTCCAGCGACTCTGTGCTTTACCTCTTCCACACGCCCTGACTCGGAAGGGTTGTCTCCGCTGTCTGATGTATCACCACGGTGTTAGAATGCTGTGGCTTAGTTACTGCGCAGTAAAAGACGTATGGCAGGGTGAGGGTTGGGAACAACTTTGGGAAGTCATTCTCCTTAGTGGGGCATTTGCTCTTCTGAATGAATCTCTGAATTGCAGTGCACCCATGGACTTAGCGGTTTCATTGGCCTTCATTCTCAGAAGGTAATCATCAACTGCCGTTACAAAAAGGAACTTCCCTGTGAAGGGCATGTTTACAACAGTTGGTTGCACAGCCTGCAACACTAACAGCCTTAGCCAATCGTGACTCCTGCGCCACACGGCAGTGTCTGCAGTATCAAGGGATGATTTTAAGCAGGTATTGCGGGTTGTCTTTCCCTCCTAAACAAGTGCTTTCCCCCTTTTGATATTGCTCTGGGAGGTGTTGCAGAAGACTCTCTATTTCCCCCCCACTACTGGTCGGCATCCCTGTTGAAGAGGGCACTGGAATTAACAATTTCCTCTGAACTGCAGGCAAATGCTCCATCTTTCTGACCACCCACAAGCTCGTTCAGATGGTGGGCCCACGGATGTCGGTGAATTGGTTTTATATGCATAACCTGGAGAAAACGATGGCAACTTCAGCCACTGATCCCATGATGTAGGTAGCGTCCTGCGTCGAATGCCTGTATTTCATCTCCACACATGGAGTGACAGCATTTGACTTGGATGAGTTTTTGAAGACATCAAATCCTTACCTTTCGATTAATGCCTCCATTTCTGCCTCAAGGTGTCCTTTCTTTCTTTATCTAACGTTTTCTTCTTTGAGTTAACTGCTAGTATTATTTTTTCTGGTGCTGAAGTTTCTCCCTCAAGTGCTGACTTCTCTCTACGGTGCTCTCAATCTCCTTTCAGAGTAGAGACTGGTTCTGATTGTTTGCGTCTTATGTTATCTCTTGGTTAGATCCGATAGGCTCTTTAGGCTGCTGTTTGACCTGTGCTGTCTCGAAGTATAAGTAGGCCACTTGATTTTGGAGTTCAACCCTTTTGAGACTGTCCCCGATTGTGCCTGCAGTACCCTACTATTTGATTTTCAGTGTCCATTGAAGATGGTTTCTTCTATACCTTCCTTTTCATGCTGTTGATGACATTGAGGATGGACCACACCAAATGGTGGATGACACCCAGTAAAAAAATAAAATAAAATAAGAGATCAAGGAAAACACAGAATTCAGGGACCAACCATTACAAGGTGGAATAATCCACCAAAAAGTTTCATGCTGCAAAAGTGAGGGGACAGCGAACTGCAAGACATAATGGTACACTGGCAGTCTAAGAGCCCTTAAAGGCAGTCTCAGTTTAGATCAGAACACAGCTTCAGTGTCTTTGCCTACATTGCCCTGGTTTCATCCACTTCACTTCCTTTAAAACAAGCATTTGCAATGCAATAGGTCTCGCATTAGTGAATCTTTTCATTATTGGCTATACCAGCAGTAGCATAAACAATAAAAGAAAATCCACAAAGCAAGGAAAGGGTACAGTACCATACACTGTTACTAGGTGTCCCTGTGAAGTTGTAAAGGGACTTCTATACTGGTGGATCCAGAGCAGCATGAGATGGGAACAGCTGTCACCGTGGTTGGCAGTGTTGACACTGGGTAGTGCTTTTTAGGTCGAGCCTAGCAGCAGTGCGCATGCGCTACTCTCTCTGCGAGGCATGCTGTATTGGGTATGGAATACAAGCTCCGCTTATCTTTTCAAATGGCTCCTGTTCCCGTCCTTCCTAAATCGTTGCTTTCCATTGGTAAATAAGCTTACTAGTACCTCCTTGGTACCACCTGGTTTGCATTTGTAATCTCCCACAAGGACGGGACCTTTTACTTGTGTTGTTATACGGTGTGCTTTCTATGGTCCGCGAGCACTATTTTCTTGGTGCACAGCATGGGCTGTAGCAGGTACGTGTCGATCTGCCACTCCGTCCTAGCTGCACTAGCAGTCTGAACATTTCCTCCTGTGCCGGCACCAAGTCATACCAATACCTCTCCAGCAATGCCCTCCAATGATACTCCCACAACACCCTGCTTTGATATACCCATAACTTTTTCCAGGTTGCACAGCTTCATGAAGCAAGGCGAGCCCAACAACTCCTGTAAGCAGAGCTCCGAGATGGGCAGATTTTATTGTAGCCACCTTCCACATACACGCTGACTGATGCATGACAATCCCACTTCTCGCTGTCCCCTTCCTAGCTTGCGAAGGGTGCATGCTCCAATCACGGCACTCCCAGTCTCCCAGCTGCGTAAATGAGACTGTCCGGCCAGGCACTGGCAGTTCCACCGCTCTGCCCTTCCCGAACATTTGCTGCTAGTAAATAAGCTCACCAACACCCAAGTCCTTCCAGCACTTAACAAAGCCCAAGAAGCAAAGCGATACGGTGCACCACATCCCTAGAGACCCCAGCGCCTCCCAGACTCTCCTTCAGGTGACTAAAGAGCTCCAGCTGTTAAAGCACATATCACCCCGCTGATTCGCACTTCTGTCATAACAAGGCACAGCACTGGAAACAAAAGGACAGGCAGCGAATCACTCAATTATCAAGAGCTAGCGTCCTGCGCATGTAGTGGCCATGTTAGAGTTGGTCAATTGCAGAAGAAAAAGAACACAACAAAAAGTTATGCTCTAAACAGGAACTTAATCTAATGAATTCTGAATTACTTTTTGATACTAGCGCATGAACGTTAACTAAAATTCCAATCAGCCAAAGAAAAGGAATATGCTACTTACCAGTATGCATCTGTTCTTGGCATGTAGAGCTGCAGATCTACACACTTGTGCATAGATCGCCATCTGGTGTTGGGCCCGGATGTTTGCAGTTGTTTTTCCTCTTGGAAAGTCTTTGGAAGTCAAGAGGTCGGGGACTCCTCCTTTGGATCGTATTGCGCATGGGCTTCGGCTCCATCCTCAGATTGTTTTTCGCCAGCAGGGAAATGATGGAGCATAGTAATAAACAGTGAAGATGCCCATGTGTGTTGTATCTAAATAAGATAAACTGGAACAGATAAAGGTAGCCGGGTGGGTGTGTGTAGATCTGCAGCTCTACATGCCAAGAACAGATGCATACTGGTAAGTAGCATATTCCGTTCGAGGCATACGAGTTGCAGATTACACACTTGTGCATAGATTATATAGCAGTACCCACCCTTAGCGGCGACCACCCGTATCTGTTGCAGTGGTTTGAAATAATGTTTTGAGTATAGCCTGGCCCACACTAGCCTGTTGCTTAGTTTGCACATCCACACAATAGGGTTTAGTGAAAGTGTGCGGTGTTGACCATGTAGCTGCTTTGCAGATATCATCTAATGTTTCCTAGAAAAGCAATTGAAGCCCCCATTTTACGTGTAGAATGGGCTTCAGGGGGGAACGGATAGCGTTCGTTTTGCTTTGTGGTAGCAAATCTGAATGCATTTGACAATCCACCTAGCTATCCCCGACTTGGAGATGGGGTTGCCCTCGTGTGGTGGAGAGAAAGGGACAAACAGTTGTTTGGTCTTACGGAAAGGTTGTGTTCTCTCGATGTAGTAGAGTAAGGCTAGTTGACATCTAGTGTGTGGAGAGCTCTTTCTGCAACGGTTTGTGGTTGCGAGAAGAACACCGGTAGTTCTACAGATTGGTTTAGGTGAAAGGGAGAAATGACTTTAGGGAGGAATTTTGGGTTGGTACGGAGAACAACTTTGTTATGGTGCATTTGTAGAAAAGGTTCTTGAATGGTAAATGCTTGTATCTCACTGACCCTTCTGAGGGAAGTGATGGCTATGAGAAAAGCGGTTTTCCATGTTAAAAATTGGAGTTCACATTTGTGCAGTGGTTCGAAGGGAGGCCCCATTAGTCTGGTGAGAACGATATTTAGGTTCCACACAGGTGAGGGTGGCACTCTGGGGGGGGAATTATTCTTTTAAGGCCTTCCATGAAGGCTTTAATGGCAGGTACTCTAAAGAGTGATAAATGTTGCCTGTTTTGTAGGTAAGCTGCTATAGCTGCGAGGTGCAGGCGAATGGACGCATAGGCTAGATTACACCTTTGTAGGTGGAGTAAGTAGCCTATGATGTGTTGAATGGAGACATCTAGGGGATTGATGGTGTTGTTGTGACAATAGACAACAAAACGTTTCCACTTGGCGGCGTAGCACGCTCTAGTGGTGGGTCGCCAAGCTTCCTTGATGACGTTCATACAGTCAGAGGAAAGATTTAGATAACCGAATTCTAGGATTTCAGGAGCCAGATCGCAAGGTTGAGCTGAGCTGGGTCCGGGTGTCTGATCTCTCCATGGTTCTGGGTTAAGAGGTGTGGAGAGAGGCGTAATTTTTGGTGCGGTACTACAGATAGTTCCAGCAGTGTGGTGTACCACGGTTGTCTGGCCCAAGTTGGAGTTACTAGGATTAGTGTGAGGGTGTGTTGCTGTAGTTTGCGCACCACTAGTGGAATGAGTGGGAGAGGCGGAAAAGCGTACGCAAATCTGCCTGACCAGTTCATCCATATCGCATTTACTTTGGACAATGGGTGTGGATATCTGGCGACAAAGCTTGGGCATTTGGTGTTTTTGTGGGTGGCGAAGAGGTCTATCTGTGGATGCCCCCACATCTGAAAGTACGGGTGTAAAACTTGTGGGTGGAGTTCCCACTCGTGGATTTGTTGTGTTTGTCTGCTGAGCAGATCAGCCATAGTGTTTTGGACTCCTGGGACATGCTGCGCTAGGAGAAAGATTTTCTGGGGTATGGCCCATCTCCATATGCTCTGTGCTAGCTGAGAGAGCTGTGGAGAGTGTGTGCCGCCTTGTTTTTGAATATAGTACATGGCTGTCATGTTGTCTGTGCGGATTAGGACTGCCTTGCTTGAAATCTGTGTTTGGAAAGATTTTAGGGCTAAGAAGATCGCTAGTAACTCCAGATGGTTGATATGGAGTATCTTTTGTTGAGGTGTCCATGTGCCCTGCACGGTGAGATGTAATAGATGAGCTCCGCAGCCGGAGAGCGATGCGTCTGTTAGTACTATCTGGGGAACCGGGTCCAGGAACGGTTGACCTTTGGAAAGGTTTGTGGTGGTCCACCACTGCAGAGAGCGATGGGTGCGACCGTCTACCAACACCAGATCTGTTAATTGACCTTGGGCCTGGTTCCATTGGCATGCTAAGCACTCTTGGAGAGGACGCATCTGGAGTCTTGCGTGAGGTACTATGAAGATGCAAGAGGCCATCATCCCTATTAGTTGCATAAACACTCGAGCTGGAAGGGAGTGTTGTGCCATGAATTTGGCGCGTAGAGCCTGAATGCTTGTAATCCTGGCAGGATTGGGGTAGGCTAGCGCTTTTGAGGTGTCTATGGTGGCCTTGAGGTATTGTTTTATGTGGGATGGTTGTAGATGGGACTTTGCGTAGTTTACTGTGAAGCCCAGTTGGTGAAGTAGCTGGATAGTGGCATGCGTGTGTTGTACACACTGGCTGTATGAACTGGCTTTTATTAGCCAGTCGTCTAGGTATGGGAAGACATAGATGTGTTGTCTCCTGAGGTGTGCTGCCACTACTGCTAGGCACTTGGTGAATACACGTGGTGCTGTTGTGATTCCGAACGGGAGTACTTTGAATTGGTAGTGTTGGCCGTCCACTACGAATCTGAGGAACTTCCTGTGAGCGTTGTGCACTGGAATGTGGAAATAAGCGTCTTTTAGGTCTAAAGTGGTCAGGAAGTCGTTTTGGGAAAGCAGTGGAAGTACCTGCTGAAGCATTACCATGTGAAAATGGTCTGAGTGTATGTATTTGTTAGAGGCCTGAGATCTGGGTTGGGCCGCAGAGTCTTGTCCCTATTTGGTATGAGAAAATATAGGGAGTAGACCCCCATATTTCGTTGGTTGGTAGGAACGTGTTCTATCGCCCTTTTCTGTAGGAGGGAGATTACCTCCTGCTTTAGTAGTGTTGGATGTTCTTGTGACATTGGGCGTTGTCTGGGTGGAATGTTTGGGGGGGGGGGGGGGGTGTAGATATTAGTTCTAGGCAGTAGCCTGACCAAATTATTTGTGTTACACATTTGACTGAAGTGATGGTGGCCCAGACAGGGAGGAAATTTTGGAGTCTGCCCCCGACCGGAGTGGTATGGTCGGGGGGGGGAGGGGAGGAGGGTAATGGAGTGGAGGGAAGTCATTGGGTAGGTGCGGTGGCAGAGCGAGCGGTGTTTGTTTTGCCTCTGCCTTTGTTATTGTTGCCCCTGTAGCTGCCTCTTTGGTAGCCCCTTGTAAAGGTGGACTGGGTAAGGGCCTTATATGAAGTGGAAGCGGTGTCGGAGGAGTAGCCTCTGGATGTGCTCCGAAAGGAAGAGCGGCGAAAGGAGCGCCTGGGAGGGTGTGATTGTAAAGCTCCCATGGATTTTGCCGTGTCTGTGTCCTTTTTCATCTTTTCTAGGGCCTCATCCACTTTTGGGCCAAACAGATGTTCCTGGTCAAAGGGATGGTTGAGGATGGAGGCCTGTACCTCCGGTTTAAAACCTGAGATCCTTAGCCAGGCATGGCGACGGAGGAGGATACTAGTATTGATGGCCCTGAAGGCTGTGTCTGCTGCATCTAGGGCACAACGTATGGAGGTATTAGTAATGGTTTTGTCCTCCTGAATTAGCTCGTTGGCCCTAGGTTTGTATTTATCAGGAATATGTTGCATTATGGCTTCTAATTCGTCATAATGGGCCCTGTCATACGATACGCCATATGTTGCCAGCTTGGGATGCAGTACGCTTGCCTGATGCGTCCAAGAGTTTAGACTCTTTGTCAGGTGGTGGTGCTTCGCCTGACGCTTGGGAGTTGGCCCTTTTACATGCTGTGGATACTACCAGAGAATCTAGTGGTGCTGGCCCTCTGATGTAGGAGGGATCTGTAGGGGCAGATTTATATATTTTTTCAATGCGCGGGTTAATGACCCTGGCTCTGACTGGATCTTTACAGACCTCTGGCGCATGTTTTATAACTCCCTTGAGCATAGGCAATATTGAGGTAGTCCTATGTGTGGTGTCAAACGTATCTAGGAGGAAATCCTCCTCCACGGGGTCGGTATGGAGATCTACCCCGTGATAGTGTGCTGCCCTTTGTAATAGATGATTGAACCCCAGTGAGTCTTCTGGTGGGGAAGGTCTGGAAGGGTAGAGACCATCCTGTGGGACGTTAGGGATGTCAGGGATATTATAATCGTCCCATGGCTCTGGGGAGCCTGTGGGAGTGGGGTCCCCTGTAGGTAAATCTTGAGGCACGTCGCCTATGTCATCATATGGGTCCCCCTGATCATCGTCATCCGGAGAGGGTGTTGGGGAATGATGAGGTGGGGGCGGAGACGGTGGAGGTGGGGAAGGTATTCTGAAAGGAGAGGTAGCAGAGTCCTTCCTCTTTGGAGGTGGAGGCGGAGCAGGTTTTTCCAGCTGTCTCTTTTTGATGGAGAGCATCAAATGTCCGGTTTTAGGATCCTTGGTTAGTGTTTTTTGTAATGTATACGGTGTAAAGAGTTCTGGTGATGTTGGTTGGTTAGTCGGCGCCAAAGACGTCGGGGCCGTTGGTTTTTTGGCTTTATCCGCGCTGGTTCGTTGTTTGGAACTATGCTTGGAAAAGTCGATTGTTTGGTCAGCGCCGAGATGGATTCCGGCTTCGAAGTGTCGGTGGCCTTGTGTGCTTTTGTCGGTGCCGAAGATGGTGTCGGCGCCGAGGAGCTGGAGCTGGTTCTCGACACAGAGTGTTTCGGTGCGGGGCTCGGTGTCGAAGCAGAGGCCATTTTCTTTTTCGCTGTCGAAGAGTGTTTATCGGCACCGACGGTGGGCTGGCTCGAGCCCGAGCCACCGGAAGGCTTAATCGGCTTCTTTACCGTGCCCGAAGGTGCAGTGTGGGAAGCAGTGTCTTTGGTCTTGCTTAGGCCCGGAGGCGAAGGCGTGACCGAAGCCTTTTTCGGTGCCGGCGAGGGTGGGTGTGGGTGTGTGTGTGTGTGTGTGTGTGTGGGGGTGTAGATTAGTACTCACGACCCTCTGTGCCGGAGTGATGTCCTCCACATCTGAATCGTCGGCTTTGGAGGTGCTGACGAGTCCCTCGTCCGTGTGGTGTTCTTCTGGAGCATCGACGCCTTCCCCGAAGATGTCGTCCGGAATCGCCGTCGACGAGTGTGCCATGGTTCTTCTGGCCCTTCGGTCTCGAATGGTTTTCTTGGACCGGAAGGACTTACACGCCGGACAATCTCGAGCCTCGTGTTCAGGGGAGAGGCAGAGATTGCATACTTCATGGAGTTCGGTGTGGGGGAACTTGGACCCACATCGAGGGCACTTTTTGAAGGGAGTCCTTTCCATTAGCCAGGACCGGAGCTTGGGTAGGCCCGAAGGCCATCGTCGACGACTGGAATTGAAGGTTTTTGCCGATGAGAGACGCGTCGAGTGGGGAGATAGCGATCGAAAACAATAACGCGAGTTGGGGTGAGGATTGCGCGTCGATCGACGAACAGGAAGCTGTTCGGAACCGGAGCGCGAAGATCACATCCCAGCCCGATGGCGGAAAAAAACAATCTGAGGATGGAGCCGAAGCCCATGCGCAATACGATCCAAAGGAGGCGTCACCGACCTCGTGACTTCCAAAGACTTTTCAAGAGGAAAAACAACCCCAAACATCCGGGCCCAACACCAGATGGCGATCTATGCACAAGTGTGTAACCTGCAGCTCATATGCCTTGAACACACATTTTATTAAACTTTATTACATTAACACACGTCAGTCAAAGTAAAAGTAAGATATCTTGTAAAGTCTTTACTTCAGGATGGTTTGAAAGTGCAAAGCAGCGCTGGTTTGTCCCACCAGCCGAAGGGCTCCATTTGTTTTCTGCCTGCTAATCAATACACTGTGAACAGTTTGTACAGCAGGTCACATGCCCCAACAACAACGTTTGTCAATATATTGTCATTTCCTCTGGACAGCCCGCAGGCGAACGTTTATGTGACATGGCAACAGGAAGCCAAGCCAACCCGTCCCGTCCCGTCCCACTGAGGCCCAAGCAGAAGTAGGGTGGAGGAGGCTTAACCTTTTCGCAAGCTACTACCAAGTGATAAAAACAAGTCTGTTGCCAGCTTAACTCTGACAGTGTGATTTATCCTGGAGTGCAGAAAAGGTAGTCGCTGAATATTCCCTGGTTGCTCCGTTCACCTGACTAGACTTCCCAACCAAGCATTTGCAATGCAATAGGTCTCGCATTTATGCACGTTTAAGCTATTGGCAGTCTAAATGACAATGTAGTTCATTTGTTTTAAAAACCAAAACATAAAAAGCATGGTCATTTACAATGCTAATAGCCCAAACTAGCATAAATGCGAGACCTAGTGCATTGCAAATGCTTGTTAAGATCTGCTGCTGATTAGCTTGGGTGAAATGCATCTTGTCTAGTTATCAGGCATGTTATTGTTAAAAGTTATGAAAGTGGACTTGTTGCACATACAGCCTTTATGGTCAGATACCTTCGTTGTATGGGCTGAGTTTGTACAGGGATGGTTATGGTGAGAAACAATGCCTTTAAGAAAGCACACAGGAAAGTAAACTGAGCGATGCAGAGGTCATCCAACACGCAAGGATTCCACATGATGATTTCAATGTTTTGGATGAATGGCGTTTCTCTCGTGTTAATGGGAAAAGAGTATTACCTGTTGAAGATTATGTAAATGCGGAAATCTTTGGGGATAGAGTTGCAATCTTAGGGTGTACATTGGTTGGAGGCTGCGGGAGAGGCAGCTACTGCAGCATTGTGCACAAAGTTTAAGTGGGGATAGGAAAACACTTGTTAAGTGTTTCTCTGGTTGCAATAGAAGGCAATGATGATGCACTATTTGGAGAGGGCTGATACACCACCGTGAGGGCATATCCAACTTGGGTTGGATGGGGAGAACAGGTATCGGCCAGCATTACCTGGAGGTAAGATGGCCAGTGGTAACAGAATAGTGATGTGGAGCAATAGAATAACAGCTTGTCAGAACAAGCAAGGGTCTGAGGAGTTGTGATGTTTGAATGTTGATGCAATTTGTCGGCTGTGTGGATTAAGGGTGGTAGGTGTATGAGAATGTGGATTAGTGGGGCAGGGTAATGTATTCATGCATATGTATCGCTATGGTGACTTGCAGACCTGTCCTTATGAAGCAGCATTTGCCTTTTGCACTATATAAAAATGCTCTGTAGTCATTTGTGCTGTTTAGCCAGATTTTGTGAAGGACTTCATCCAGCTGTTTAGAACGGTGGGCAAGCCACTGAAGGCTCAAGCCAGATGGTCTGCTCTGCAGCAGCCTAAGTTCTTCTGTGACTGTCAAACCAAAAGTAGGCCGAGCCTAGAAGCTTTAACTTCTGCTTCCCCTACATCCCTCTTATGCACTATTAGAGCATTCTAAAAACTTCTGAGTGCAGCAACGGAGAGCATGGGCAGCGCTGCTTGTTATTTACATTTCTACAATCAATATGCAAAAGGCCAGTGGCACTGGCCAGTCCCTACTCTGTGGCACCCTAGGAGACCTGAGAAATGCTATATGAGTTCACAGGACGTTGGGATCTGTGCAGGCAGAAGACGCTGGCTGGAGGCATTATCACTGTACCAGGTAGCTCAGGACAGGGTGTATAGACAGACACAGGATAGGAGAGGCAATGGGGTACAGGGGGTGAACGCGAACTACAGCAAAAGAAGCGGAAGAGAAAGAAAGATAAAGGGGGAGGAGCAAAGAGTAAAAATGAAGACAGAGAGAAAGGGAAAAGAAGTGAAAGCGAGCAATAGAAAGGAGACAAACAGGAGGCAGGTAGAATAAGAGTGAACTGAGAGTATTCGAATGACGATTTTTTTCTGGCTCTGCTGGTGAGCCTAGTCGGTCCCCTAGATCGGCTGTCATACAGCCCTTGCCATGAATTCTAAGGCCGTCATGCCTCTAGATGGACATGCTAATTGCCTACTGCTCATAAAGGAGACAAGTGAAAATTGACGGGTTAAAGGAGGATGGTGCGAAGGAGTGGAAGGATGGTGTACATGTCTGCGAGTAAGATTGGGGGTGTGAGGGATGAAGAAACATCGGAGTGAGGAGCTGAGACATGCGTAAACGTTAGTGAGAGGTAGTAAGGGGATGCCGATACAAGTGAGAAGAAATCACTCATCTGAACCTCGAGAGAAAGTGGGGGAGAGGAGGGAGATACAGGGCATAAATGCCAACACTCCCAATTTAGGTGGAAGATTGGAGTTTTGTAACCCAGAAGTTGCTAAATGTTTTATTGTAGCTTTCTCCCGTTTACAAAATCCTTTTGGTTGTGTGCATGGAGTGAGGCACCATCCATGTCGTTATCACTCCATGCACAGGGAAAGCGTGGGTTGAGTAAAATGCTGCATTCGTGCTCTGAGGGTGGGGGGAGGGCTCAACGCAAATCGGAAGGGTGGAAGCAGCTGACTTTGAAGCTCCGAGGTGGGCATCTGTGGTTGCCTGATGAAAAAAATAAAGAGGCTGGGCCAAACAAAAGGAAAAGCAGCCGTTAGGAGCGCTTAGAAAGCGTGGGTGGGCAAAATACTTGCTGGATGCATAAGGAAAGGGTAGGGGGAGGGAAAAGTGTTTCTGCTCTGAGGGGAGGGCTTCTAAAGTGAACCACGAGGGGGAAAGCAATAAAGCATAAGAGAGACCCGCTTTAAAGCGCACTCAGGAAAGGAAAAGCAGCCATCAGCTGTCCTCGAGCAGTGCTAGAGGACAGCTTAAATTTGTGTTCACAAGTCTAATAAATAACATACAGCTTAACAGGCCATGTAACAAGGGGAGTCTGTATGGGAGGTTAAAAAATCTGAAAAGAAGGGACTAGTGAGCCATTTCACCAATAAAAAGCCTGTATTTACCAAGGACAGGAAGAGGAACCAATAGGGAAAATGGAAGGGGCTTCAAGCCCATAATCTGAACACCTGCATGTCTCAGAGAGACAGCGCAAGAGCTGCCTAGGCGAGACCTAAAAAATAAAGTTTGTGAATTCGTTTTTCTCAAAATTACCTAGTTTTCTAGTGGAATTGGCCAACACAGCCTATTATATTGGCTGCAAAATTATTTCATGTCATGTGACAAGACTTGAACTTCCTGAAGTAAAGTGAAAATGGAACCATAAGGACTATTTATTCAAAGAAGTGCCCCAGAATCATGCAAGTGGGCAGAACTACTCAGTGCTTAGAAAGAGCCACAGAGATCCCCTGAAGGAGAATACACAAGTCCCAGAGCAAGAGAGGAGTCACAGCAGGCCTTGTGATTCAAAACATATGCAAAGAAAAACATGTTGCAAACACCCTGGTCCGACGATGCATAGCAGGAGTATCCAGAACAAAGCATATACAGCTAAAGCTAAACATGTTAGAAAAAAAGTATTTCTCTAAATGTGAGCAGTATAAACATAAAAGTCAGCCAGTCAAAAAGATAGTAAGGAGGCTATGCTCCAGGTGAGGGACAACCCCAAAATAGGTAAGACATTGAGTAAGCAGAAAGCTAATGAGTGAAGAAAAGACAACAAATAGTAAGCAAATGAGGGGATCTAAGCCCATTTAGTGTTTGACATGGACAGCAAAAGTGATTCGCAACACTAAAAAGGAACCAACTGAAGTGGCGACACTTTTTGCAGACCTGCAACGCCCTCTTGAGCGGATGGTACGATATTTCTCAACCATTTTCTATGTCTCGTATGGTCCCTGGAAAGGCATCATTTAAGGAATATCTTAGTAAACAATAGCAGTTGGCTTCTATTTATCTAAAATACTATTCTGACAGGCCAGCCTCTCAGCTGTGTGAGTGGGAATGAGCAGTTCACAAAGAACAATTAGATGCCTGGAGAAAATGACCTTACTCCACATCAGAACGTGTAATATGCACGTGGTAATCCAGAAATGACAGTTAACTTAATACATTATCTATGGTTTACACACCCACAGTGTCAGTCTGGTAGTGTGACATTAAGTCAGTATAGTCCTACTAATGAGTCCCTCTACACAGTAGCAATAGTTTGGCAGCTTGAAGAATTTTCCGGATTCACATGATGTGCATTATTCTGTCATCTAGTGGCTGGGTCCAAAAACATGTGTATTTCTCTGTATTTTGTTGTAGGCGTCGGCAGCCACCATGTAGTGGCATGTCCATCCCTAGTGTGATGTCAGATGGCACCCTGGAAGTTCCTGTGCGTGGTAGCCATCTTCAGATTGTTTTATTCCCTTTTTTTAAATTCTTTTTCCTTTCCTCCTTCCCACCTGTTAGTTTATCTCCCATTTGTAGGGAGACAGGTGGGTCACATGTGAATCCAGAAAATTCTTCATGGTGCTGAACTACTGCTACTGGGAAGTAACCATTTCGTTCTGCAGCATGAATCCTTTTCTGGATTCACATACTGTGCATTAGATTATGTAGCGGTATCTTGTCCCTTGGTTTTTTGGGTTAAAATGTGGTTGTGTTGGCAAACAGTTGTTGTAGTACCTTCTGTCTCACCTTTTCCTCCTTATTAATTTGGCCATCCACATAGTGTTAGTGAAGGTGAGTGGAGATGACCAGATTGCTGCTGTGCAGATTTCATCAATGTGTACATTTGCTAGGAATGCAAATGGTGTGCCCTTCTTTTTGATTGAATGCGCTTTTGGGCACAAAGGTAATGTTTTCCCCACTTTGTTGTAGTACGTTTGCATAGTTTTCACTATCCATCGTGCAATAGTTTCCTTGGTTACTGGAGATTGCTTGCTTGCTCTGGGAAAGGAGACAGATCTCTGTACTGGGGTGCATGTATGACATTATTCCGCATTCTGTCCATCAATTGTTCTTTTAGCAAAGGAGATTAATTGGCATCCCTTACGAAAACCTTGTTTCATGTAGGTAAAAAATTACTGCCCCCTGCACGTCCAGTGTGCAAAGCACCCTTTATACTAGTCTTTGGCTCTTGGAAGAAAACTGGTACTTGGATACTTTGGTTATCATAGAATTGTGTCACCATCTTTGGTAGGAACTGGGGATTTCTTCCAAGGACCACCTTGTCCTGGTTGATCTGCAGGTAAGGTTCCTGTAATGTTAGAGCTAGTAGCTTGCAGATTCCGCGTAGGTATATGATCGATATTAGAAATTTTGTTTTAAGGGGTAGGTACTTTAAATCAGTCTTGTGCATAGGTTCAAAAGGCTCAGTCATCAGTTGTGTTAGCATTGTGTTTAGATTTCACATTGGGGCTGGTACTGTTCTTGGTAGTGCAACCCTTTTTGAACACTTGAAGAATCTTTTCACTACTGGAAGTGTGAAGAGACTGGTCTTTGATGTACCTCTGGCATAAGCTACTAATGCTGCTTGATGTACATTTAGTGATGCGTATGCCAGTCCACTGTCTAACAGGTGCATGAGGTAAGTTTGTCCTCGTTTCCATCCTTAGGTTGCTTGTGCACCAGTGGATGCATCGGTTATTTATTCAAGTAAGTAGCATTTTCTTGCTCTTTGCTTTCTAGCCTCCCTAAGAACTTCCATTGTCCTGGGGGTAGTTGGAGGTGGCCGAATTCCAAGTATTCAAGAGCCATGCTGCTAGGCTGAGTGTGGCTGGTTCCGGATGATACACTTGTGTTTTGCAATGTTAGCAGATCTTGTTCTGGCCTGATTGGGATCCTTCACCCCATGGCCATCTCCAGCAGGTCTGAATACCAAGTCTGTCTGGCCCACTGTGGAGCTATGAGGATATGCATTGTTCCCGGCTGTATGGCCTTATCAGGTATCCTTGGGATTTGGGGGAATCTGTGGAAAGGCATATGCCAATTTCCCTGACCAGTCTAATGACAGGGCATTCCCTTTGGGCGGATGTTGTAGAAACCTGGAGGCAAAGCCCTGGCATTTTGTGGGCATGCAAAGAGATCTATGCTTGGTGTGCCCCAAGCTTTGAAAATGTTGTTTAGTACCTCCTGTTTAATCTTCTTTTCATGGGAGGTACTTTTTTGGTTGGTCACTCTGTCTCCATGTTTTGTATCTCTGGTAGGTGAACTGTTTGAAGTGCGATCTGTCTTTGGATGTCCCATGTCCATATTTCCTGAGCTAATTTGGAAAGGGTAAATTACTTTTTTCTCCCCTGCTTGTCGTGATAGAACTTGGTTGTTGTGTTGTCCATTTGGATCAGTAGTCTGACCTATGTGTTTTCGGAAGGCTTTTAAGGCAAGAAAGACTGTCTTCATTTCTATCTAGATAGTTTGTGTTTTAGGGCATCCGTGTTGTTCCATACCCTCGAACCTTCAGGTTGCCTATGTGCGCTCCCCAACCCTTGTCGGATGCATCCGCCAATTTTAGTCCCAGTTGAAGCTGGTGTTTTGAATGGCCTCCCTATGCTGATTTTTTGGGTTCCACCATTGTATTTCCTTTTGTATCTTTGCTGTGATAACCAATAGAGCCACCCAGCTCCCTGTGGCTTCTGACAGGCCCACTGCAGATCTATTCATGAATGGGGGCATGTGTAATCTCACATGCAGTAATAGTGGGATGCATGATCCCATCATGCCCATGAGTGCAATGACAGTCCTCACCGTCAGAGACCGACCACTCTAGTAAAGGCGAGTCATCACCTCTGCTCCCTGGCAGATATAGATTTGCCTACTGCGAGGACAATAATGTCTACAGTAAGAAGTATAATTATTCCGTTTCCTCTTCCAACTGCACCACATAAGTGTCTGCAGCCCTCTTCATGAGGCTGTTGGACAGAGACAAGTCATCAGGTGGTGAAGGCCTCGATGAAAAACTTTCTACACCCTCCACAGGCAACTGCGCCGAGATCTTAGGTGTCCTCGTACCAGCTTGGTTTGTCAAACACTGCCATTTCTTCTACTTCCTTGAGCTCGTAGAACTCCTCCTGTTCCTCATGCAGCTCAGGGGTTGCTGGGGCCTCCCTGCCTGCTTGATCATCGACATCGGTGGCTGTCTTAGGTATGCTCGGGATCCAAAACTCCCTCAAGGAGTAGAGCTCCTTTATCTGGAGCAGGGCCGCCATCTCGCTCTCGAGCCTTAGTTTCTTTCGCTTGACTTTGAGAACTCATTGTTTGGTGACTAAGGCTGGCGGTGTCCTCTTTTTCAGTGCCGAGGACTCTATTGGTGTAGAGTCCCTGCCCTGCTCTCTCGCTCCCTCTGAAGCAGGTGTTATAGACTGTTTGCCCCGATGTGTGTTCTTTGGTCAGACCCACGTGGCTCTTTTGGTTTGCGTTGACCTTTGGTCGTAGGGTGTTTTGACACAGAGGCCGCCTTCGAGAACTTTGAGTCCGAGGGTAAACCCTCTGACTTTCAGCGGTTTTGTTACCTTCAGTCCTTCGCCACCTTCCTCGACACTTCCCTTTTTTAGGTTTCGGCTGCATTGACTTCGGCTCCTCTCCTCGTGCTGTCTCAGCCTCCTCGATGGTCTCTTCGACGCTGGATAAGCAGAGATCTTTTGAGCAATCCCTGCGTCTTGTGAGACCTTGACATGGCGTAATGTTCTAGCCTTAGTCGATGTAACTTGAGGGTTTTTGGAACAAACTCTGCACAGGCCTCGCAGGCTTCATCCTTGTGGTGCTTTGGCAGGCAAAGGTTGCGGTCTTCATGAGAGTCTTTTTGCGAACTGGTGATTGCAGTTGGGTCAAAACTAACAAGCACTGGCATAGCCAATAGATCTCGCCTTTGGGACCTTATAAGTGTTTAGTTATGTAGCACAAACTAATTCACAATGTACATTTTAATACAATGGGGAGGGAGTATACAAGAATTTGCGCGTCAACGTCTCACTAAACTTTTGTTAACGTGACGTGCAAAAAGTTACAGAAACATGCAATAGCCAAAATAAAAATCCTGAATGTTCTTTGAAGGATTAGTAGGTTTAGGATTAAATCCGGAATTTGTTTTATATGTTAATGGTTTGAAATTAGCCGCATATTATAACAGAAGCAAACCATGTAGCATAATATCTATAGCTAACGACTTAAACCCCGTTCTCCACTTTCAAAGTTTCAGGGTGCCCTCTCCATGCCACTCCCTACGTCTTCCCCCCCCCCCCCCCCCCCATCCATCCCTGGGTAGTCCTCTTGTGGCTGTGCATCCAAGCAAGATGCGCTTTTCTCGTTAGCCAAAGAGGGCCAAACTGGAGGTACGCACCTCCGTCATCAGAGGGAAACATCTTTGCCCTGTTCCATCCCATAGACAGACACACATTCCCCATCTTAAGTGGCCCAGAAGTCCAGAGAGCGTCTGGGTGACTGCCTGGACTGCGACTACGCCTCCACAGTAAATAAACACTTCACAGACTGGCATTAGACCGCAGCTTAGCAGCAACATTTCACAAGAAACATATAGACCTCAACTAATGTTAGCCTGCGCATTACAGCTTGTAAGAAAGGGGCTACTGTGTCGTCTTTGAAGTATAGAGTGAAGGACTCTCTTTTAAAAGCAAATATCACTTCAACCTTGCGTGTTGTTTTGTATGTTTTGTAATTGTATTGCAGATTTATGTAGCACAAATTCAACCCGAAGGTATTGGGGCGCTTTACATGAGCCCCAGTTAAGTTACACAATTTCAATTGCGCACTGATGGCAGAAACACAAAATAGCATGTTTGCCTTTCTTGCATGAGGCTCTCACACTTGGTACCCCACACACACTAGTATGTGCTGCAGCATATCTTGTGCACCCTTCCATATTGATGAGAGCTCAATATTTTCAAAAGGTACAAACAACAAATAAACTCATTACATTCTTAAGAAACCACTTGTTTTTTACAGTACAAAGTAAAGTGACAATACCTTGTTGGTATTTGGTAAAGGAAAATACGCGGCATCATCTTAGTTTACAACACCCCCTCAAGAAAGCCATTGTAGTCGTTGGATTCACGTAGTGGTCCACCCAGCATTGGCGCAAAGGTAACAACCGTTTGGGAGCAGAAACTCTCCCAATGGCTGCAGAAAGGGTAGGCAAAGCAGACAGGTGGCCAGAGACGAGGTGACCGAGGTTGTTCTAAAGAGCTATAGTATAGTGCAGAACGCATGAGTGCCGTATTTTAGGAAGACAATAACAAGCAGAAAGTGGGATAAGGGAGGGGGGTAGGGCACGTCGCGCGCACTTAGGCGGAGAGAGGCACGCAGGCTGGCAAATGGTGAGCACTTTCAGTCTCACGGCCACTGAGAACATCAAAGCGGCCGCGAAAGTGATCACGCAGGCTGACAAATGGTGCGCGCCCGGCGCACATGCACTGTAGCTGGAGGCCTGAAAGGCCACTAGTTTGCACTTCTAAAATCCGCTTACTAAAACTCTCGCCAGAGCAGCGCTAAAGCGCTGGCTCAGGCGAGACCTAAAAAGGAGTATTTTCAATTACCCTTTCTCCCTGTACCCTCTTCATTCTCCAACCACGTTCTTCTTACCAGCGGAGTCCCCTGTAGGGGTCGATAAGGCTTCTCTTCACCGTTTTAGATTTTTTTGTGGTCTTGGAAAAGAATTTGAGAAAAGAAGACTAGGAGTCAAAAAAAACAACAAAAATCACAGGAGCGCCTCTGTCATGCTTCCAGATACAATTGTGGAAAAAATTATCTTAAGATGACGACCAAGCACAGGAACTTACAGGGCGCTGTCTGACCTCACACAAGGAATGGACTTACCACCATATGCTGGTTGCAGACGACTTCAAGAAAACAGAATAAAAAGGAAACACTAAAGTTTCTGGTCCCAATGACTAGATGGCGAAAATAATGCACAGCATGTGAATCCCGAAAGGAAATTCATGCTGCAAAAGTAAGAGGCACATCTCGGGTATAGCAGTTCAAAAATCCTGTATTACAACAAAAAAAGAAGGGATCAATCACCTTGAAGAAATAGAACTCTTAATAGCCATGAATTACTTCACCATGTCTACTGTTATTTCTGCCCAGCTAATCTACACTTCTGCATTAAGATCCTAACAATTACTTTTCGCCTCTATTAAAGGGCAATTCAAGGCTACACCCACTGTTCACCATACCTTATATGAACAAAGGCAATTTCTCGTCACTCACTGCAATTCTCAGACAAATTCATCTTCTTGATCCCTAAAAACACACGGAGATGCCTTTTTGTGCTCGCTAGCAATCTGTAGACTAAACTGGACTTTTTCCATCAAAGTCAACTGGACCTGTCCACCCACCAAAGCCATTAAAAGCCACTGCAGTTAATTGAAAACATAACTTTTATATTTTCAGACTCCCCTGTCACCATGACAATATTAATCAGCAGCAATTAGAACTAATAAAATATTTTGATGGTGAATGTTAAATTTGATACGAGAACTTCAACCTAAACTTGCAATACAATGTAGAAGCTTGATATAAAATGCATGTATCCATAATTACCTCCTTGCACCACAAACCGCAGGGAATTCATGTGAGCCTAAACCAGAAAAAGAGACAAGTTTCGTTCAACTTGCATTCTCCTCAGCTAAGGCTTTGGTAATTAAAAATTAAGAAGGACAATACATAACTACATGGTTACTGTTGGACCTGGACCTCTCTGCAGGGTCACCCCAAATGTTTTCCCTTCACTCCACCCGTTTCTGAACCGGTTTTTTGTTGGCTTTTAGGACTCTGTGCACTTTATCACTGCTCACCAGTGCTATAGTGCTTGTTGTCTAAACATGGTGTAATTGGCTAACACCCAATTGACATTTAATTTTTTTACGTGTAACTCCTTAGTAGAGTAGTACTATATCTACCTAAAGCCAGTAAATTAAATGCTACTAGAGGGCCTGTAGCACTAATTGTGCAACACACTTAAGAAGCTATTTTAAACATGTCTCAGGACTGCCACTGCAGCCCGAGTGTGCAGTTTTAAACTGCCATTTCGACCTGGCAGCAATAAACCTTTTGCCAGGCCTAAACCTTTTTTGATGCATACAAGTCACTCCTATGGTAGGCCCTAAACAGTCCTTGGAGCAGGATGAATTGTATTTAAAAAGCTGGACATGTACTTATAAGTTTTACATGTCTTGGTAGTGAAAACCCCCTAAATTTGCTTTTCTCACTACAAGGCCTATGCTCCAATAAGATAACATTGAGTTACCTTATTACATTTAATAAGTGATCGCTTTTGTTTGGGTGCTGGTAGGAAGGTCATGTTTGGTGTCTAAGGAATTGCAATTTAAAACCTTTATCTTAATGCCAAAGTCAAATTTATTTATTTTTTTAAATAGTTTATTATTTTCCTTTGAACAAAACATTGTTATTTGATTAAAGTTGTTCCATACCACATAGCAGTACAGCACATGACTACATCCAGCCCTTTGAAGACACTTCTACAGTGTTTACATTTCTAAGATCAACGCCCCATACTCTTGTCGCAAAGCCTTTCCTGTCAGTCTGTGTCAGAGGTGTCCTCTTCCTGTAGTGGCGGCGGATCACATATGCCTCCTCTAAATTTATTCCATGCCCCCCATACTTTACCCCATTTACGGGGGCATCCACGCCTGATGAATGCTGATCGCTCCGCCAGCATGGCTGCATCCATGTCCCTTCCCCATGGTGCTTCCCCCGCCCCCCATTTTTGGGCTATGTTCCGTTTAGCTATCACAATACCAAACGTAGCCCAGCTCTGAGCTCGACGGTTGAGGTCATTAGGTTCCCACACATTCAACAGACAGCGCCTAGGTTCCGGCACCAATGACAATCCCCCCCGACTGTGACAGCGTTCGCATCACCCGCTTCCAATATTCTTGGATTATAGGGCACTCCCATATGGTATGAAAAAAGGTACCCTCCTCCCCGCAACCGCGTAGACAGAATGGATGTGGTGCTCTACCCATTCCATGTAGTGTATGTCTGGTGTAATATGAGCGGTGCAGAATCCGGAGCTGTACCAGCCTTAGCCTCGAGGGTATACCAGCCTCCCGCGGCACAGCTAGCGCCTCCCGCCATTCCGGGTCATCAAACTCGCCTACATCACGGGCCCATTTCTCTCGCAGGGGTCCCGTTGGGTCCGGCAGATTGTTTACTAGTTTATGGTATGAGAGTGAAGTGGCCTTCTTTGGCATATAATCGGTCAGCAACCTGTCCTCCATGGGAGATGCCTCCGGAACATCCGCGCCGGGCGCCAGTTTTGACACCAAGGCGTACTTAATCTGCATGTATCGGAACCATTCCGAGGGCGCCAGTTCGTATTGTTGCTGCAGGCGTGCGAATGGGACCACTGCACCCTTATACCACATGTCGCCCACCGCGGAGATCCAAATGCTGTCCCAGCTGTCAAAGCCCTTGCTGTTCCTGAGCCACCCCAACCGCTTTGTATCCCACAGAGGCGTGAGCTGGGTCAGAACCCCACGCCATCCCAGTCTGGCCTGGGCCGCATGCCAGATAACAACGGTCTGTCTCAGAGGGCCAATTAACTCTGGGGCCAGTCTTCCGTTGTATAGGGGCGACAGCATACCCCTCGTGCCCAGTATGTCTCTGTCTGCCTTAAATGCTGGGTCGGACTGCGGCGCGTGTAGCCATTGATTGATTACCTTCAGCTGTGCCGCCCAGTAGTAAAGTTGGATATTGGGGAGTGCTATCCCTCCGTCATACCAGCCGCGATTCGTGCCGGCCCGTTACTCCATAGGAGGCTAGTTACTTGCGCCGCAATTGTGCGAAAGTAAGCAGGTGGTATCTGGTACGGCGTATTTTCCAGTACGTATAAAAACCGGAGCAGGGCCATCATTTTAAAGAGCGCCGCCCTCCCCAACAGGGTCAGCGGCAGCGCTCCCCAATGACGCACATCTCGTTTGAGGCGGTCCATAGGGGGCCGGAGTTTCCGTTGGAAAAAGTCCGCCTGATCCGCAGTGATGTACATGCCCAAATATTTAAATGACCCTTCTGCCATCCTAAGCGGGCAGTCCGCGGGTAGCCGCGGTGGAGGGCCGTGCAGCACATACATAACAGATTTGGACCAATTTATCGTGTATCCTGACGCTCTGCCAAAGACCTCACCAATGTTGAGTAGCGTCAGTATGGAGCGGTGTGGGGAGGACAGGTACACATCATCCGCGTATAGGGATACTCGGTCTTCCCAGCCGTACGACCATTTGAGTCCCCGCATCATGGGTTCCCAGCGTATCCATGCCGCTAGCGGCTCCAGCGCCAGGGCGAAGAGCTGTGGCGATAAGGGACAACCTTGATGTGTGCCACGTGTCAGGGGGAAATCTTCAGACATATGTCCTATTGCAGCAACGTGAGCCAGTGGTTTGGTATAAAGGAGCCAGATCCAGGCACAGAATTGTGGCCCAAAGCCCAATGGCCGCCTGTATCTCTTCTACTGTGAGATCGGCTTCCAGGGCGTTCATTGCCTCAAGGGTGAGTTTGGGGATGTCAAGATCTTTCACATATGTCAGCGCCTCCTCCACTGTCATGGATGAGGCAGAAGACTAGACCGCCTGAAAGTGTCTTGTCAGGATGTGCACTATTTCGCGCGGTTCAGTTATCTGTCCCCCCCCCCCCCCCCCCCCTCAGCGCTAATCTGCGCAATCCACCTAGTGCCTTCATCTCCTCTATCTAACCATGCCAGCAGCTTCCCAGTTTTATCACAGACTTCGTAAATTTTGTGCCTCGTGGCTTCCAACTGCTGTCTGGTACGCTCCGTGAGGTGCTCCTTATACCTTGCCTGCGCTACTCGCAGGCTGCGAGAAGCCTCAGGAGTTGGGTCTTGGGCCTGTTGAACCTCTGCCGCGTGTAGCTCCAGTTCTAACAAGTGCAGTTCTAAGTGTTTTTCACGCTTGTACGTCGCAATGGAGGCCATAGCCTGCCCTCGAAGGACTGTTTTATATGCCTCCCAAAGGACAGTTGGGGAGTCAACCAAGGAGGCATTCTCCTGAAAGTAAAGGCTCGTCGCCTTCGTGATTGTTTTATGGACAGCAGGGAGCTGGAGATAGCCTGGGTGTATTGGGTAGATACGGCGTCACGTTAGGTGGTAGTGCGTGTATTGTAGGAGTATCGGGGAGTGATCAGATATGCCCCTGGGTCTGATTTCTATGCTATGTTCTTGAGACTACCAGCCGAACCTAGAAAGTAGTCTATCCTGGTTAGGCTATTATGTACCCCAGAGCGGTATGTGAACTGTTGCATTGTTGTGTGATATAGCTGCCATAAATCTGTTAGCCCGAGTGCTTCAATAAAGCTCCCGAGGCGGGATACTCCTGTGCCACCCGCCCGTGCCGGGTATCGATCAGCGAGGTCGTCTATAACAGCGTTAAAGTCTCCGCCCAGTAGTAGCTCCCCTTCCGGTAAGTCAAGCAGAAATCCGCTGAGCGCTGGGAACGCCGTGGCATGTAGTGCGGGGGAATGTAAACAGAGACTATATTTAGGGGCCGCCCCTCCCATTGGGTGACGATCGCTGCAACCCGCACCGATCCATCAGTTTTAACTTTGTGTATTATTAAGGGGGATTGCCTTCGCACCATTATGCCCGAGAGACTCTGAGGAGAATTCGGAGTGTACTACCATCTTGAACCCCCATCTATCCATCGCTTTACTAGTAGTGCCGGTAAGGTGGGTCTCTTGCAGCAAGACCACCGCCGCGGTGCACCTCTTAATACCCTGCAGGACCAGACCTGGTTTAATTTTGTCTCCCAGCCACGCATGTTCCACGTGAGCAGAGGCTGTACTGGAGTGAGAGGGCTCTCAGCTGACGCCTCATGCATTATATCAGTCATTACAATGGCTGGGGTAGTAGGTAACTGGCGTTGCGGATATATCAATGTAGGTCGTGTGTGCTATATTTGGTGCTTGCACTGCGTGTCTAAGTATCACTGTCACCATTAACGTGAACTTTTGAAAAAACCATTTAAACAACCCTGTTCCCCCCAACCCCCTCCCTGCCATACAGACTTTGAACTGCCCACCACCCCAACTCAGCAGAGTGCTCAGAACCCAAATCCCACAACATTACTTGCGTGCAAAGGAGCGGGAGGTCCGAGGAAGACCAAGAACATCCCCTGTCCCAAGGTCCAATTGTCTATACATTATAACAAAGCTGACTAGGCAACTCCAGCCCCGATAGTCCTCCAAGTCCTCTACACACCTCTAGTCCAGGAGAGGCGCAGATCGTCGCCCTATCCAGCCTCTCCCTGCGACCGTTCTGCCTCCTTCGCCCTTCGGTCTTGATCAACGAGGTCCTCCGTCCCCACAGGCTGCCGCCTTCGCCTGTCCGAGCGTTCAGAACTTTACACCTGTTGCCATCCCTCGAGCCAATCGTGAGCGTCCTCTGGCGTCTCGAAGAACCACGTCTTCCCATCCGCTACCACTCGCGCCGGGAAAAGCATGGAATAGGGTAGTTCTCATGCTCTCAGTTTCTTCTTGATCTCCAGGAAGCTCCTCCGTCGCGCTGACACCACCGCCGTATAGTCCGGGAAGAAGGACACCGTTGAATTCTGGATACGCAGGGGCGGCGCCACCCGGGCTGTTTGAAGAATGGCATCCCTGTCGTGGAAATTGAATATGCGAGCCAGGACCGGCCTGGGGGGCGCCCCAACTTTAGGCCTGCCTCCAGGTACTCTGTGTGCGCGTTCCACCGAGAAGGTGGTTGAGAGTCCCCTAGGTTGCAGTCTGGTTTTTATCAGCTCTTCCACGTATAGGTCCATGGCAGGGTTCCCCTCACTTTCAGGAATTCCCGTAATTCGCACATTGTTGCGACGGGAGCGCCCCTCCTGATCGTCCAGCTTTGTCGCCATGCGCTTGTTCTCCGCCTCCAGTTGCGACACTTTTTGGAGCAGATAATTTGTGTCTTTCGTCAGGGTAGATGTCGCTTGCTCCACTTCTGTGACCCTGGCCGACATTTTCTGAAAGTCCGCTCTAAGGAGGGACGCATCTGTGGAAATAGACCCCACTGTAGTTTGCACTTTAGTAAGGGCAGCCATAATGTCCTCCAGCGTCACTTTAGGTGCCCCAGCTTCCGCCGCAACCTTTTCCGTGCGCCCCTTTCGCTCCGGCATTGGGGAAGAGTCTTTACTGTATGCAAATTTATCCAGTTTACCCTGCTGGTGAGCGCGGCTTCCTTTCCCACTCATTTCTGAGCAGGTAGATGTCATTCAGTGTGACCTCTGTGTGCTATGGGCCAGTTGGTGGAGCAGGGAGCCCTGGTTAGACGCCTTCGCTCGCCACTCAGCGCAGGATTTATCGCCGTCTCGGCCCTCAACCGGTAGCTCCGTTCCCTGGCAAGAAGCAGGTCTGCAGGCTCACCTCCGAGTAATTACAGGCCCCAGAGTCCAACTCGCTGCTGCCCGTGCACGCTCAAGTCCCTCTGCGCCCGTAGCACACCTTATATGACTCGCCTATGTGAGTCAGTGCAGGATGCATACAATACCATTGTCTGGCGACGCCACTAGTTGTGTCTCGTCCACTCCCTCCTCCTCATGAGACCCCGAGGTAATGTGGGCAGTCAGCTCTCCCCCGAAGCGCGTGTCTTTGCCGGTCCCCTACCAGGGTCGCCTCCTGTAGCTCGTGTTACAAGGTAGAGGGGTCCACCGTCGGACTCGTGCAGCTTTCGCGGGGCATTCCCCGGTGTTTCACCTCAGCGTCGTGTCTCTCCCGCCCTGTATTTACTGTGCCCTTGCAGTGATGACGCGACCAGGGCGTAGATGCCTCGTGCGTCCGCTGGGCCCCTCGCCGAGTTTCAGATCCTCCGGTGCACCACGCGGGCAGGCCCGAGCTTCCGGCACCTCGTCTGGGCCACTCTGCTAAATCGAGGCCCCGGTCTCATCCGCCGGCGCAGGCCGCAACTGACCGGGCGGTGTCGACCGTGTTCCGGGCTGCGGGGAGACCTCAAAGTTGGATCGGGCGGAGTCGCTTCCTCTAGACACTCAGCCTACGGTCCATGTGCACAGTTAATGCTGCGGATAAGTGGACGGATTAGAGGGGAGTCGGCCTCACCCTCGGAGCTCCTTCAGGCTGCGGCCATCTTGCCTGGCAGCTAGCCACGCCCCCCCAAAGTCAAATTTTAAGTCACAATTCTGAAAAGGACACTTTTAGAAAGTTCCCATTTTCTTGTCCTACCCATTTGGTGCCTGCAGTCTGTCCTGCTCACAAGACTAGGTGTAGCTGGCTATTGGACTTTGTGTATTCCACCCAGACTGTATCACAAAGAAGGTGTTGGCAGCATGGGCAATCTCTGGCAGAACTTTGGGGCGGAGCTGTCCCCTACCACACTTGCATTTCAATGGGGATGCCTCAGAACACACAAACACAGGACTTCATACTAGCCTATTGTGCTTCCAGACAGACTGGAACCAGGGCAGGAAGGCGGGAAATTGCAGGCATCTGTAAGGGGACACTATGGAAGCTTCTCCAAAGTGGGCACCAAGTGTAAAAAGAGGCCCTAAGACCCCACTCTACAGTACACCTGTGGATACTATAGAAGAACGCTGTGCTGCTTTAGGCATGTCCAGCTTGCCGAGTAGGAAGACGACCTGCTCCTTTCATCCGAGGCTGAATGACTCCAAGGGTTAGCTGATTGACCTCCTGTTCTTAGCTACAGGAACAAAAGCTTCAGAGTCCTTTCTGCATCTACCCAGCTGATCTACTGCCTTAACCTGCAAATCGAACTGCTGAGGCCTGGACCGGGCAACAGCAACCACCAACAACATGAGATCTACACTTTACGCTACAGAATCAACAGCCCACTGTAACAGCCAATATTTATCTCCAGCAAAGACCATTCACGACGCCCGACAGGACCATAATGCTACAGCAATGACCATCCATGACGCCCGGCCTGCTCTTCATACTACTTTGACTACCATCTGAAATGCTATCCATGCTTCACTTGGCCTCCTCCACCGCTAACTGAAATCTTTGCGCTGGATTTTAGAAGGTAACATTTTCAGCAGGTCTAACCTGGTCCCTGCATCCGGCCTGCTCCCCATTGCGGTCAGCCTAACTTGTGACTTTCTCCCATGACCAGATAACCGTGAGTGGCGTTTTGTGCTTTTAGGAGCTATACTTACCTTAAATCTTTGAAATTGCATATCCCTGGTTCTACTGATTAAATTTTACACTTTTTTCCAAGTTGGATTTTTGTTCTGTTGTTTTTTTCACTTTATTGCGTTTTTTGCGCAGCATAAATACTTTACACAAATGCCTTTACATTAAGCCGGACTGCTTTTGGGCCAAGCTTCCCAGAGGCTAACGCGCAGGTTAATTTAGTGACTGTGGTTCACCCTCACAAGGGTTGTGGATGTTGCTTGAGCAAGGCTCAAAACCTCCTCAATCAATAAACAAATTTCTCACAGGCACCATTAATCTCATTCAAGAGTGATCTTTCCTTCGTACTGGTGTGCTTCCTAATCGCTTAATAGCAGTAGAAGCGGTCTAGGTTTCAGACTTTTTTTTCCACTGCTGGTGAAAACAACTGATACGTGCATATATACATTGAAATTCCCAGAGGATCTGATGGAGGTGGCATGCAGGAAATCCAAAAAAGGATAGCCCTTGAGCTGTAAAATAGACTTGCCTCTCCTAGGAAAAAAGTTTTTAAATAAAGAATTGAAAACAGTGTATGGACGGACACTTTAACATGTAGGACTTGGGTAAGCAGCTACAGTTTACAGTTCTTAAGCCCGAAAACAAGGATGGAGATAAAGGAGGTAGTTAAAATGAGAGAAACGGAAAGAGGGAGATACAGGAGGAAGAGACGAGAGCAAGAGAACTGGGAGGGAGACAGTGGCAGGAATAGTAAGGTGTGCATTTAAAGGGAAGTGGTATTTATACCTTTAATATCACAGCACTGGCACTAGCTGATTTTCAGTAGATCGATTGAAGAAAAACTAGGCTTGGGCTACATAAACTCCTAGGCACGTGTGGGGTACACATTTCCACAAGCTCTCATGCCCAATATGAAAATGCCAGAGCCCAACCCTACTGCCCTATCAAAAACATCCCATAGTACTTACCTTTGGTATGCTTTATCTGGTAGAGACATAATCTAGCGGCAGATTCCTTACCCTAGAACTTTCAGGCATCAGGCTGAATCCGGATGATTTTGATAGCAGTATCCCTGCGCAACCATAGGTGGCGTCTGTCGACTCCGTGTGACAGTGTAGGCATCGGGTTCGTCGTGACGTCCGCATCGCCTATATAGGTGTCACCTCAGTGCACTGACGTCAGTACTTTCCACGACTTTCCACGCCTGAAACACGGAGCCATGCAGGGACTGACCATGGTGTGTTAAAAAAACAACTAAGGCCCTGAAGGGAAACAGCTCTGACACTAATAACTGATCTGCAGTGCAGGGATGATGGCTGGGTCGGTAAGGAATCTGTGGCTAGATCATGTCTCTCCCAGATAGGGCGTTACCGAAGGTAAGTAACTTGTCCATCTGATAGAGACATCTAGCCGCAGATTCCTTACCTTAAAACAGATACCCCAAGCAACACCATCTACGGAGGAGGGACTGCAGAAAAGTATTAGACCAGAAAGTCCTGTAGGACTGAACGGCTAAAGAGGCCTTTCCTACGGACCAGATTATCCAGGCAATGTTTGGCAAACGTGTGTAGGGATGCCCACGTAGCTGGCTGGCAGATGTTGAGGACTGGAACACCACGCTGAAGAGCTTTGGTGACTGCCTTATCTCTGATTGAATGAGCTCGAAGACCTTCAGATGGCTGTTTCATTGACAAAGCGTAACAGATTTTTATGCGGAGGATAACTCCACGAGCGATGGTCCTCTTCTGCACAGCATGACCCTTCTTTGCTCCACCGTACCCTACAAGTAGTTTGCCATCCACCTGGAACTCTTTTGTATGATCAATGTAGAATGATAACACTCTTTTTGTGTTCAGACAGTGGAGACTCTTCTTCCTTAGAAGGATGCGGAAGAGCATAGAAGGTGGGCAAGGCGACAGATTGCCCT
This sequence comes from Triturus cristatus, assembly GCF_964204655.1. Classification (NCBI taxonomy): domain Eukaryota; kingdom Metazoa; phylum Chordata; class Amphibia; order Caudata; family Salamandridae; genus Triturus; species Triturus cristatus. The sequence continues at coordinate 501,891,398 of NC_140588.1, read as the reverse complement.
TGATGGAAAGGTGTCACCACCTTGACAAAAAGGAAGGTCTTGTGCAGGGCACTACTTTGTCCGGAAAGAGGGCCAGATAAGGAGGCGGATGGGATAGAGCCTGCAATTCGCTCACCCTCCTGGCAATAGTTATTGCCACCAAGAATGCGGTTTCGATAGTAAGCAGGTGGGGGGGATGGGGGGGGGGGGCAATTATGCAGTGGCTTGAAGTGGGCACACATCAAATCGGTAAGAACCAGGTTAAGGTCCCACTGGGGCATCATAAATGGTGAGGGGGAACATGTGTGAGCCCCTTCAAGAATCTATGTACAATGGGAGATTTAAAAAGGGACGGTTGATCTGGCAACCGTAAAAAAGCTGAAAGGACCGAACGGTGACCCTTCAGAGTGCCCAGAGCAGAACCCTGCTGGGCCAAAAAGAATGAAAATAAGAACGTCGGAAAGGGAGGTACACAGGGGGTAAACAGACCGTTCTGTACAATATTTACAAACTTTTGCCTTTGGCAGGCATATACCGACTTTGTGGAGGGACATCTGGCTGCCAAAATAACTTCACAGACTTCAGGAAAAAGGTAAAAAGCCGTCAACTGTCGCTGCTCAATCTCCATGCAAGGAGGCGGAGGATGAACAGGTTCGGGTGGAGGACCTTACCCAGCTGCTGCGACAGAGGGCAGCCTAATCAGAATATCAATGCTCATCTGTAGAAGCTTGGGATACCAAACTCTCCATGCCCAGTCGGAGTCACAGGATGACTTGGGCCCGTCACTCCTGATCTACTGGAGCACTCTGGACAGGAGTGATATGGGCAGAAAGGAATACAGGAGGCCTGTGCTCCACTTGAGATGAAATGCGTTGCTGAGCAAGAGCCACATTGGAAACACCAACGCACAAATCTGATGACATTGCGGGTTCTCTTCGGGGGCATACCAATCTAACCAAGGTTTTCGCCACTTCTGAAAAAGACCTTGCACCTCCTCTGAATGGAGATGCCATTCATGATCCGTGAGGCACTGACGGCGGAGTTAGTCTGCCCTGGTATTCAGGAAACCGGCAAGGTGTTGAACCACGAGGGAAATTCCCTGCTGCTCCAGCCTAGTCCAGAAGCACTGGGCCTCCTGACAAAAGGTCCACGACCACACCCCACCTTGTTTTTTTGTAGTACCACAGGGCAGTGTTGTCCTTGAACACCTGAACTAGCCTTCCCTTAAGAGATGTTAAGAAGGGTTTCAGTGCCAAACAAATCGCTCAAAGCTTCAGTAAGTGGATGTGGAGCCTGGCTTCTGCCGGAGACCAGAGTCCTCTGATCTCCACCTCTTCCTGGTGGACGCCCGATCCCAAAAGTGATGCCTCTGTCACCACTGTAACATCTGGTTTGGGAAGGGAGAGGGGTCTGCCTCTGACCCAATCGTGGTTTGTCAGTCACCACTACAGATCTTTTGCAGTGCCCTCCAAGATCTGGAATAGGTCGACGAGATTCCCACGATGCTGCGCCCACTGGAACTTCAGGTCCCACTGCAGAGCCCACATGTACCATCTGGCATGATCCACCAGCTAGCAGGAGGCCATGGGGGCCAACAGTCTCAGTCTCACTGAGATCCAGGATAGAGGGTGAACCATCGGTATAGCCGGAATATCATGGACTGGCCGCTCAGGAGTATAGGCCCAAAACTGCACCGTGTCCAGAACTGCTCCGATGAAGGGGAACGTCTGAGAGGGAGTCAGGTGTGACTTTGGCACGCTGGTAGTGAACCCCAGTGAATGCAGGAGGTTTGCCGTAGTCTGGAGATGACTGCCTGGGGCGAGCCCGCCTTCAACAACCAATCATCGAGTTAGAGGCAGACTGGAACCCCTGATCTTTGCAGATAAGCTACGACCACTGCCATCACCTTGGTGCACCCCCGAGGGGCACTGGTGAGGCCAAAGGAGAGCACAGTAAGCTGAAAGTACTTGTGATCCACCATAAACCGCAGGTAGCGACGATGGGCAGGCAGGAGAGGAATATGGAAATAGGTGACCCGCAGGTCCAACACTACCATCCAGTCTCCCAGGTCCAGGGCAGACAGGACCTGGGCAAGAGTGAGCTTCTTGAACTTTTCTTTTCTGAGGAAGTAGTTGGGGGCTCAAAAATAGAGGATAAGACTAAGGCCTCCTTCGGAACCAAGAAATAGCAGCCACAGCCTATTTCTGGCCCATGAACCCTCTCAATAGCTCGTATGTTGACGGCGTGGAGGGAGGGGAGTATCCAAGTGGGGAGAGTAGCCCCTTCGGACTATTTGCAAAACCCATCTGTCTAAGGTGATATCCCACCAGTGATGGAAGTGATAGTATATCCTACCAGCAACTGGACGGATAGGACTAGGAAGGCCTGGAGGTGGAGGGGGGGCAGGTTTGTGGCCGGACTAGACTTCGGTTCACCCCAACCCTGTGGGGGGCCAGAACGCATGGCCAAGCAGAGGCTGCTGAACTTGCACGGTCCTCTGGCTTGGGTAGGGCTGATGCAGTTGGAAGCCCCATCCGTAGCCACAAAAGGCAGACACAGGCCGGGGTGACAATGAGAGGCCTAAGGACTTGGCCGTAACCCGCGACTCAAAGCGCTCATTTACCTAGTCTGTCCTGTCTCAGACATCAAAGGGCATATCTTGGAGGCTGGCTTGGACATCCCCCGAAAAGCCAGACGTTCTCAGCCAGGAGTGGTGCCTAATGGGCATCTTTCAGGAAATCGCTCCGCCAAGCAGGTCTGTCGTGTCTAGGTCACAATGTATGGCGAACCTAGCTGCATCTCTCCTGTCTGCAACAGTTTAGGAGAGGACAGCCTGGGCCGCCTCCGGGAATTATGGCAGCACCTGCGCAACTGTTTTCATAGCGAACAGGAATAACGGCCCAAGTGGCATGCGGTGTTTACGGACCGCAATGCACGGCTGGTGGAAGAGACGATCTTCTTACCAAAGCTGTCCAGCCTTTTGGATTCCCTATCCGGGTGTGGTGAATGGAACGCGCCAAGTGTAGTAGAGGTTTGGACCACCAATCTCTTGGGGTTGGGTGACTGGAGAGTAAATCTGGGTCACCCGGTGCACGGCTATGGCAGAAGGCAATAGTTCTGTTCACAGGAGCCCCCAGGTGCCCAGTAGAACATCTAACAAGGCCTCGTTAAATGGCAGCAAGGATTCCAAGGTGGAAACACTAAGCTGCAGGACCTCCATCAAGACATTGGTCTTGACTGCCACAGTAGGAAGCTGCAGGTCCAAGACCTCCGCAGACCTACGTACCACCATTGCAAATGAAGCCCCTTTCTCCGTAGCAAGATTAGGGGGAAGACAGCATGCCAGGTTCTGGGGAAGTGTCCAAGCCACTGGCATCACCCAGGTCCTTGTACCAGTCCGGTTCTTTATTGTAAAGTGGGATTCCCAAGAGATACTGCTGCCCCTCCCAATCCTAGCCCTTCAGAATAAAGCACAGGATACGACATGTGGCGGTCTCCGCGTCGGTGGACGCCCAGTCGGTTCTGTGTCATCCGAAATAAGGATAGGGGAGGCGTCACCGAGGGTCTTCACATTGGACGCAGAGCTGGAGAAGGTTGCTTATGAGGTACGACGGTCGTCGGTCCAGATTGGATCCAAGAAAAGTCCTGGGCGCTGGGGCAGGCTGGTTGCGCGAACCCAAGCAATCTCCTTCTGATGAACCTGCGGGGCCTGAAGGTGTGCCAGCAGGATCAGGTTGCCCAAATATGGAACCTGCACGGCGAGAGACAGACTGAGGCAGGCTCACCTTGACTATTGTGGTGACTACAGGGGGCCTCCCACGCCCTGAGGTCCTTTCGAGCACATACTGCTGTGAAACTCTTATATTTCAAGTGTGATTACAAGACCCATACGCGAGTATAGGGTTATTCCTAGACCCTCTTATGTAGAAAGGAGGTGCGGATTAGATGGATTTATCAGTTCTGAAGAAAGCCGGAAAACATTTTGACTTATCTGCAGAGAGGAGGGGTGAACGGTTCATAATTTACCTTGTTCACCATCATCCTCTAGGTTGTTAAACCTTTTAAATCCTGGCCAGGGAGTCAGGGAATAAACTAGGAAACTGGATATCCCCGAGCTAGTTTTAACATCATTTTCTGCACTTACTCTTCACTTGATCCCTACTCTTTTGTGTCTGTAATGTCTCCCCCACTCTATTGCTCCACCTCATGCGTTGGTCTGCGCAGGGGTGTGCTTAGCAGCTCAATGATGAAGCATGCCACATTTGTAATGGTGAGGGCAGTTTTTCAAACATGTTGACTTTGCCATATGTAGCTCTTTAAGCGATCCTTTCCACTCCTACATTTTTTTTGTGTGTGATGAGTTAATTATATGCGCCAGGAGACGAACGTGACGAAGTCGAAGCATTATTCGACTTATGTTTTTTAAGGTGCCTCTTACCAGACCTCTACGACTTCAAATAAGACGAACTGGTGTCAGTGCACCAAGGTGGCGCCTATATAGACAACTACGACATCACCCCGAGTCAACGGACGCCACCTGTCGGTTCACAGGAGTACTGCTATTAAAATCTTGCGGATTCAGCCTGAAAGTTCTAAGGTAAGGACTCTGAGGCTAGATGTCTATTAGATTATTAATGACAAGACAATCTTTTTTGCGATCATTTGCCTATATGTGAAACAAAGGGAAATATGCAGATTCTCTTTGCCATGCCTAGCATTCCTGAGGAAATGATTTTGCTGTAACACACCGTACAGCTAACCAGCACTAGTTCAGGGCAGGACACATTTTAAACTCCAATTAAATTTGGTGAAAAAGATCTATGGCCCTAATTAGGCAGTAATGCCACATTTTCACAAAAGCAGCTGCTGTGATTGCGATGTGCCATATTCCTATGCATTCCGACTGTATCAGACTGAAAAAGCTGTTCAGAAAAACCTTGTAGCAACAGAGGAAAAACACTACTTTCCCAAATGGGAAAAGGAACAGCAGCACACTATTCTCCCAGTCTTGCGGGCTAAATATACAAAACAGAAAAACCTTGAATGAAGAAACATGCATATTTTACATATGCTCCAACTACCAACTAGACGGATTAACTTATAGTCTTGACAACAAGCTGTTCTTAAATATGGAAAATCGGCGGTAGCAGTTTGCAAGTACTTCATTCACAGTAAAAGGCCAGACAGGCTCCTATGGAAATGATACATGGCTCGTTGAACATGCACAACTGCACCACAAGTAAACACCACAACAATGTTCGGTTTCTTTTTTTAATAAATTAATGTCATTCAAAATACAGTGCCAGAACAGGATGCAGCTGAACATGCTAGTAGGGTTTGTCATGAAGCACCTGTGCTCATGTAAGATTGGAGGTGGCGCCTCACTACTGCTAGTGGTTCCTGGGATTAATGCCAGAGCAGCACTAGGCATCTGCTCGCCTGCACAGAGTACAGAATATTCCTGAACAGTTCACTCTCCTCCCATCCCCCCCCAAAAAGGTCAAATAAAAAAATGATAGCTACAGAATATCTAAACACAATCACACTACAGTAATGCATGTTATTAAATTAACAAAACGACCTGGTTATTCCAAACTAAAACTTTGTTTTACGATGGAAAATACATCAGCAGCAGGAAGTAATATGCATGAGCCCATGTAACTGTAATACAGAGTGTGGAGGCGTTTGATTAACGTGCTCCACATAGACCCGCACTACAAGGGACTAGCAATTCTATTGCAAGCCCAGCAACTTAAGTCCACATCTGGTAAATTACCAGCTGCTTGGAAGACCTGTGTTCTAAAAGGACAGGTACAGATAGGTTAGTGAAAACAGAGAACATGCACCTAATAACAGCGACTGAACCTGCAGCCATGATTTGCTCTGCATGTTACCATAAAACAGAGATCCACCCTTGCTATAACTGGCAGATCAAATGGGATTTGGTTATTATTCAGGTTTTTCTTTCATGGAATTTATTTATCAACACATCAGTGATAAGTGCACCGGAATTCAACCTTGAGACAATTCGCTAACCAGTCCAGCACTTAAGAAGTTAAAAAATAAATGGAAGAATCTGCAGAGCATATTGTTTTACATACCACTCTAGAAATAGTAACTGCCTTGAAGTGAACTCTTCCTTAACGGAAACCCTTCAAAGGGCAAGGATCAATGCATTACACACAATTCAAATGCGTAAGCTGGCATTATATACACAAAGGTTTGTCTATTTGATAAAATATTTTTGATTATGGAAGCCTATGTCCCCATAAAAATTCACTAATTTGTACAGAACATTAACGGCTACAAACATGTTAATAGGGCATAAAAATAAAAACGTATTAACAAGAAGTCTGATGGTTTCCAGCCCAATTCTTTCATAAACAAAATGAGTCTTAGTTCATGAACGCTTTATTCAAGAAAATCTCGTGTCAAGTCTTTTAATCCCCAGAAGCTATACAGGTGGCAGAGTTACCATCTCTCCGTCCAGCTCAAATTCATCGCTCCCGTCCGGTGAGAAGAGATACGTTGGAGGTTTCCATGGAGATACTTCAAGGCAAGATGGGTAGAGCTTCCCTACGGTGCAGCGAAAGTCTTTGCCTAAATCCCAAAACACACGCTCAGATATTTGTTGCCGCAAAAACCACTGATCAACTTCCATATCATACTGGTAGATGGCATATTTGGCTCTTTCGTTCATGTGCGTTTCTCGGGTGAAGACACATAAGGAATTGGAGATAACCACAGCACGGACACAAGGGTCAGAGTATCGCTTTGCAGGGATATTGGCGGCCATCCTCCACTCATTTTTATTCACGTCGTACACTTCCACAGTTACAGATGACCCATCAACAGTGCTGGTTGGAACCCTTATACCAGAATTGTTGCCAATATGCAAACCTCCAACATAAAAAATGTTATCACCAAAATCAGCAGCTGAAGCAAAGCATCTACTAGTTTGCCGTGTAGCCATTTCCACCCATGTACTTGACCTTGGAAAATAACAGTATGTTAAATTGTGTGCCATAACGTAAATACAGTCATGTACAACTACAGCAGCATTCCACTGCCATGCACACGGCAATGGGCTTACCATAGTCCACTCATCCTTCTCAGAGTCATACCTTTCAACAGTTCTTCTATTGAGTTCGCCACCTACACTATCTCCTCCAATTGCATAGATATACCCTTCGCAGCAGACTAAGGAAGGCTTTAGGCGAACAAACTTCATTGGGGTCTTTGGAATCCAAGCATTTTGCTGTGCATCAAACCAGTAAAAACAATTCACCGTTCTAAATGCAGCTTGCAGTTTGCTTGCTTTGCTATGATTGCTTTTTGCGTTTTTCAGAGGAACTTGGCCACCTGCTATGTAGATGTCATTGTCAGGAGTTACAAGAGTACCAACTTTGTGCAAATCAGCGGGAGGATTGCAAAGCTTGTAAACCTTTTCTGCTTGGGGACTATAACAGACCGATGAGTAATAACCACCAGAGTTTTCAGCAGCAGCTTCGATGAATATTATCATTTCTTCTTTTGTCATACCAAGTCTTGGCTTGAAGAACCTGGGCATAGACTTGTACAAGCCTTGAACTACCACAGATTTATCGTTGGGTGGCAGACCCTGGAACCACGCACGCTGAATCACTTCTGAGAGAGCATCGATCCTGATGTGGCTAAGAACAGTGGACAAATACTGTGAACGTGAAACAGTGTTGTACTCCAGCCAGGACATTGCTGCCTCACGAACAGTCTCTTCTTTCTCCACATTTAAATTGTCACTACTTACAAGGTCTATCAGAAGTTCACTGGACAGCTGCATGAAAGCTTCCTGGTGGCAAACTGCAGTAAATTTGTGTTCCACCATCCTTTTTGCACTCTGTTTCAACTCTTCACAGCTAAACAGGTCAGCGAAGCTCAACAATCGCACACAGTTTTCGGCATTTATTTTTTTGATTAAATATTCTCTACAGCGATGCAATACATCATCCACCTGTAATTCAAAATAGAGCATAATTAGTTATGGCAATATTTTTTAAATGCAATATGTTTATATGTATACACAAGTTTGGAGTTTAGTGTAGAAGGCATTTCAGTGCTTAAAATATTTTTAAGGTGAAATCAGAAACTAAATAGATAATGATCAAGGCTAATTTCACACAAATTGTTAAAGAATTATGCCTCAAATTGAATGGAACCTCATCAAGCTACAGATTTAAAAAAAATGCAAGACAGCAAACCTTTTGCTCTGCTCCTATGTTCTGAAACTACCTCCCCCCCTGGATCTAAACCTTTCTTTGCAACTGGCTCTTCATCTCTTCAAGCAACACCACAATATCATGTAACACTCTGGAAGGTGAACACCAGCAGGCCTCCTGGTCAGAGACCTGCTCTCTCCCCCTGCAGCTCTGCTGTTGCCCAGCTGCCTGTGCAGTGCCCTGTGCAGGTAGGTGTTCAAGGTCCTCCTCCACCCGCAGGTTTCTCCTGCCTGCGCCACATTCCTGGTGGTCCAGTGGGAGGGTCTTGCTCTTTTGCTGGTTCCACCACTATCTGTATTGTGTTGTGCCCGTTTTTCTGTCTTACTCTTATTGTGCCTCTGTACTTTTATTTGTAATCTGTTAATTGTTGCCTTGCCATTCTCTGCCTGTTTTGTTTTTCTGCCCGTTTCCCTCTTCCGCCGCTGCTGCCCCCGCGGCCCCTCCCCCCTGCCAGTTCCCGCCTCCTAGCTGTGCTTCCCACCCCTCTTCCCTATTTAATGGTGGCGGCTGCTGCGAGGGTGTGCGAGCAAGACCTCTGACCTCCTGGTCAGAAGTGCTCTCTCCCCTTGCAGCTCTGCTGTTGTGCCACTGCCTGTGCAGTGCCCTGTGCAGGTCGGTGTTCGTAGACCTCCTCCACCTGTAGGCTCCTGCCTGCCCCTCATGCCTGGTGGTCCAGTGGGAGAGCCTTGCTTTTCTGCCGCTATCTGTATTGTGTTGTGCCCGTTTTTAGGTCTCACCTGACCCAGAGCTTGCGCTGGTCTGGCGAGACTTAAAGTAAGGGTTTAAAAAAAATGCTACCGCCGACCACAGCTGGCAGTGCGTGTGTGCGAGCGTGCGCTTGAGCAGAGGCCCCATATGGCGCGATTACTGCTGCGCGCACACCACTCGCTCACATGCACTGCAAGCTGTGGCCGGCGGTTGCATTTTCCGCCCATGTAGTAATGGCGGCACCCTTGCTTTAGCTTGAACATCTTAGGGTAAAGGCGGGTGCTGAGATTGCTTCAAAAGTAAAGAAAGACACAATTCTTTACTTTTGAAGCAATCTCAGCACCAGACTTTAGCTTAAGATGTTTAAGCTAAAGCACGGGTGCCGCCATTACTACAGAGCAGTAATAAACAGAAACAAGCATTGGCAAAGCCAATAGGTCTCGCTTTTGGGACCTTATAAGTATTTAGTTATGCAACCCTTGCATGGCTAAACACTTATAAGGTGCCAAAGGCGAGACCTATTGGCTATGCCCATGCTTGTTCTGTCTGTTGTCACTGTGCTGGTTTTTCTGTCCTGCTCTTATTGTGCCTCTGTACACTTGTTTGTAATCTGTTAATTGTTACCTTGTCATTCTCTGCCCGTTTCGTTTTTCTGCCCGTCTTCCTTTTTTGCCGCTGCTGCGGCCCCTCCCCCCTGCTGGTTCACGCCCCGCCTCCCAGCTGCGCTTCCCTCCTCCCATCCCTATTTGATGGCGGCCGCTGTGCGTGTGCGTCAAAGGTTCACCAAAGGCAAGCCTGTCTGCGCCTGACCGCGACCAGCGCCAGGGACACTGGTTCTCCGACCACCCACCGCTACGACTCAGCTGCCTTCCATGCCTAATGCCACCCACGGTCAGTTCTCCTGCCACCAAACTTCCGCCAACCTCTGCACCACCAGGGCCGGACGCCAACACCACCGAAGCCCTGAGGTGCATCCTCAATGTGCGCTGCCTGCACAGGCACCCTGTAGAAATCTGGGACCTCTTGACACTCTCACGCCAGGTGTCGCCTACTTCACAGAAACTTGGACCAACGCCACCTAAGCCCCCAACATTGCCACTGACATCCCAGACGGATACAAGATCCAGAGGAAGGACAGACCCAACCACCCAGGAGGAGGACTTGCCATCGCACACAAAAGCTCCCTCTGACTTACTGATGTTAATGCCTCCTATCGAAGATTTGTGGCCATTGCATTGCTGGTGGCCAAACGGAGGGTCTCCATGTGATGGGAGAGTAGGCTAACCCCCGCCACACAACTGTGGTTGCAGGACTTTACCTACTGTCGAGATCAATTGGTCTGCTATGCTGAGGAGCTGCCGGTCCCATCCCGGCCCCGGGATATCTGGTCACCTCTCACGACCTACTTATTGTCTGTGCCCACTATCTAGTCTCTTGTTCTTAGGACAATGCGATGGACATGTTCCTATATTATTGTGATGCGCTTTACCCCCTTATCCATGCCTCTCTCCCCTGTTCTCTGACTGCCCTGCTCATTTAGGATTGCATGTAGGCTCTTGACCTGCTCTCAATGGACTCTGCACTATTGTGGAATGCATTGATACCTGCCCTTGCACTGTGTAATGTACTTCATTGTGATGTTTGTCTGTTGCGTAATGATCAATGAAATTTAAAAAAAAAAAAAAAAAGCTACCTCTGACTCACGACCAGCTCGAGCGACAGCCCGCCCGCCACCAAACACCTCCATTTCCAGATCCAGACAAGCCCCAGAACGACCCCAAGAGGCACCCTCGCCTACAGACCTCCCGGACCTCGAACTGCGTTCACTACCACCATCGCAGACCTCATCGCGCCCCACGCAATTGTCTCCATGGACTTCATGTTCATCGGAGACCTCAACTTCCCCCTCGACAACCTCAGCGACCCCAACTCCGCCACCCTCCTGAACAACCTCGGACTGAAACAACTTGTCACCACCCCCTCTCACAAGGAAGGACACACCCATGACCCCATCTTTGCAGGAAGTAACATCCACTTCAGCCACACCACACAACCCCCGTGGACAGACCACCACTTCGTACACTACCACATCAACAAACCCACGCCGCCCAAACCTGCACCCCACCCTCCACGAAGAAACTGGAGCAAGGTCACCGAGGAGAAGCTCAACCACACCCTTAACCGCGAAGCCCCCACCTTTGCCAACCTCGCAGCCAAAGAACTCCACAGATGGATAACCAACTGCGCAGACTAACTCGCACCCCTACGTAACCCCAACAGACAGCGCCTCAGAAAAGCCACCTGGTTCACCGCCGACCTCTAAGAATCCAGACACACCTGCAGACGTCTCGAGAAGAACTGGAGAAACAGCAAATCCTCGGAAGAACGCCATGACAGAATACCACCAACACATCAGATCCACCAAAAGGACCTTCATCCAGAACAAAATCCTCGCCAACTCCAAGGAACACTTAGTCATCCAGGAATTCACCAAACCCCCCCAGCGATACCACGGATCTCACCCCCTCCAGGACCTCTTCAACAAGCCAGGCTCCTACTTTCATCTGAAAATCAAGGGCCTCTACGACAACTTCAACAACCAGACACCGGAATCCGAAAAAACTCCCTCATCTAGCAACGCCAGCCGGCCCAGCATCTCCTCCTGGACCCCAGTCACCACCAAAGACACCACATCGACCATGAAAGGCACCCACAGACCCCTGCCTTCCGCATATCGTCCACAGAGCCACCGTCGCAACCGCTCCGGAACTATGAAGCACCATAAACGCCACAGTCGAAGCCGGCATCTTTCCAGACGACTGGAAACGCGCAGAAGTCAGAGCTCTTTTCTAGAAGCCTTCAGCAGATCCATGGACAGGAACTACCACCAACCTATTTCCCTCTTCACGACTAAAGTCACAGAGAAGACTGTCAACATCCAAATAACGCAATTCATCGAAGAACACATCGTCAACCCCTCCCAATCTGAATTCCGCAGCAACCACAGCACTGAGACCGCCCTACTGCCCGCCACAGACTACATCCGCACCCTCCTTCCACCAAGGACACACCGCAGCCCTGATCCGACTCGAACTCTCTGCAGCATTCAACACCGTCTCCCACCACACACTCAAAGCCAGACTCCACGACACCGGCATACAGGGTACCGCCCTCGACTTGCTCTGCTCCTTCACCGGCAGAACCCAAAGAATCAGACTTTCACCCTCCCTCTACGAACTCATGGAAATCAACTGCGGAGTACCCCATGCTCTTCAACATCTACAAGGCTCTCCCCCACCCCGCCGCCATTGTCAGACAGCACGGACTCAGCATAGTATACTAGGCAGACACCCAGCTTATCCTCTCCCTCACCATGGACTCCATCACCACCAGAATCAACTTTCAGGAAGGATTGAAGGACGTCACATCCTGGATGAGCAGCAGCTGCCTGAAGCTCAACTCAGAGAAGATAGAGGTTCTGTTCCTCGGACCCTCGTCCTCAGCATGGGACAACACCTGGTGGCCCACCGCCCTTAGCAGCTCCCCGACGGACCACGCCCAAAACCTCGGCATCATACTCAACTCCTCCCTCTCCATGACCAGACAGGTCAAGGCAGTCTCCTCCACCTGCTTCAAATCACTCCACATCTTCTAAAAGACCTTCAAATGGCTCCCCCCCCAAATCAAGGAAGACAGTCACCCACACACTCAACCAGTAGACTGGACTACAGAAACGCCCTCTACGCCAGGATCAACAAGTCTCTGGTCCGCAAACTCCAGACCATACAGAACATCGCACCCAGACTTGTCCTCGGCATCCCTTGTCACGCACACATCACCCAACACCTGCATAACCTCCACTGGCTCCCTGTTGAAAAGAGAGCAACATTCAAGATACTCACCCACACCTACAAATGCCTCCACAACACCGGACCTCAATATCTCAACGATGGAATCTCCTTCCACGTACCAAGAGGAACCTCCGATCCGCTGAACTTGCCCAAACCCCGCGCATCCGCAGAGCAAGAACGGGAGGAAGAGCCTGCTCCAACATTGTGGCCAAAACCTGGAATGAGTTTGACATTAGACAAGGCCCCACCCTGCACATCTTCAGGAGGACCCTCAAGACCTGCCTCTTCGACTGACTGGAGCTGCCCCCCCCATCCCCCCCAGCGCCTTGAGACCCTCACGGTTGAGTGGCGCGCTTAAAACTCCCAGATTGATTGAGACAGGACTACTTTTTGTTCCACGTATTTTTCCCCTCTACTGCTCTCTTCTTCTACCCCCATCCTTATACAGTGATAGCTGGAATCTATATACAAAGCAAAGCAGCCTATGTATATCCTCTAATACATTTTGATATCCAACTCCTGAATCAATTATTTTATTATTATTTTAAGTATAGAGCCCAGAGACATAGATTACATTTTAAACGATTTAGGTCAGTAAGAAAGACACAGTATTGACAAATTCAAAAGTCTGGTGTTGGCTACTAGTCTTTTGGCTTTGTCAATGCTTGCTGTGTTTTGCAAATCTTTGTTGGGGAGCTGCTGGGCCCTCACTAACATAAAAAATTTAAAAAACATTTGCTAAAAGCAAATCTAATTTTTGGTATCAAAAGCACACTGTCAATGTGGTCACTGGCACTAGAGGCAACTATTTTGTGCGTGAATGTATTCCTTGTGAAGCTAGCCATTGACTGAAGTGGGCAAACCACTGCCCCATACAGCATACTGTAGTGGGCGGAAGGAAATGTGATTAATACTACAGGCCAATGGATAAATAGAGCTGCCTGAAATCCCCTAAAAGTAAGCATATAATATATAATTTTAGTAAAACCAAAACTTCTTGACTAATGTCAGACCTAAAAAGTACTGAGGGTAGATACGCGCTACAACCAAGTTCAAAAGAGTAGTATTTAGATAATCCGTGTGATGTGTGCTCCTGGGATAACTTCTTCCATTTGTGACGTCTTCTGAATATAGGATTGCTGCACATCCTACGTAGGGTGTCCCCCCCTGGGCACAACATTCTGTCCTGATGGTGGGCTCCTCCAGTTGTAAATCATCAAGTAATCCAGAAGGAGGATAAATCCGTCTTTAAATTTTATTATTTATTGATATTAAGATCCTTATGAAAATTCTCCTGTACAATTCATTTGGCTGAACTTAAATCGTGATTCCAGGATTAAGGTATCCAATGCATTTCGGGTATTTTACCCTTCGTCAGGGACCAGTCCTAAAACAAACTTATAATACTATGAGGAACTGAGGCTGTATTAATTCGACTTGCACAATGTTGTGGTGGTGCGCCAAGGTGCATGCAGTCACCCAAGTACCTACCAAATGCTGGTGCATCTATTGGAGCATTTATGTGCATACTGTGTTCAAAACAAAGGGCTTCTCAAACAAATGTCTAGTGGTGGGGGTTATGGAATCGCTGTAACCTTGTTATGAAACAGGTTTCCGTTTTAACAAATACGACAGTCTGTTTAACAGTCTGTGTGACCATGCTGCCGATACATTAAGAGGTGTTTGCGTGCCATTGGAGATGTTTAAAGATTACGAGCAGATGTGCCTAGTGTGTTTCAGGCGAAGTATTACCAATGTACATATTTTATGCAGAGAGCGCGCGTGTGTTTGCTAGTGCCGAGGAGTCTGACATGCTCGCGTATATCGGGTTTAAGGAAACGTGCTCTAACGTACTCGCTAAAACGGATTTAAGGCTTCGTGCTGAGATAAAACAATTTTCGTGCTCCTGAAAAACTAAACAAAGTTTTGTGCTACTGTATAGCAAACGGAACGCAAAACCAATATAAATGAACACAAATCCAACATCCGCACAAAGAACATGAAATCGGTTGTGGCCAATCATTTTCACGATCACCACCACAATATCAGTCATAATCCTTGAAGTGGTTGCTAAAAATGAAGGTCGAGACAACAGAAAACACCTTCCCCCTCGAGAGAACTACTGGATAAAAACATTGGACTGTATGAAACCCCACGGGATGACTGATCGTATAGAATATTCAGGTTATCTATGATTTTGACTTTCATAATCATGTATAGTATTTGGAACACCAACATTGTTGTCGAAGAAATAGAAGTAAGCCAACATATGCACTTTAATACTTTTAGTTTTATAATAATCTTTACGGACTTAATAGACTTTATTATTCAGATTGGTTTAGTTAAAATACACTTGTGACATCTACTTAGTTACAATATTGATATACCCTTTCACAACATAGGAACTAGGATTCACACTATTAGTTATATCAACACACACCATTCCAAGATGTCTGCCATAAACTATAGTAGCTCACAGTCCTTCCTCGGTAACTAAAACACTGGGTTTAAACACCGACACGCAGACACTAAGGAATTCACCACATGAACCGGATTTAGCTGATGAGAACAGCCAAAGACTGGATCCTAAGTTATTGCTATACAGTAGCACAAAACGATATGTTTGGTTTTTCACGAGCACTATAATTGTTTTATCTCAGCACCGAACAGCACAAAGCCTTAAATTTGGCTTAGCAAGTACGTTAGAGCACGTTTCTTTAAACCAGATATATGCGAGCATGTCACGGACTCCTCGGCACTAACACACACGCGCTCTCTGCATAAAATATGCACATTGGTAATACTTCACCTGAAACAAACTAGTCACATCCGCTCGTAATCTTTAAAGATCTCCAATGGCACGCTAACACCACTTCCTAATATATCGGCAGCATGGTCACACAGACTGTTAGACTATGTCTTATTTGTTAAGACGGAAACCTGTTTCATAACAAGGTTACAGCGATCCTATAACCCCACCCCTAGAAATTTGTTTGAGAAGCCCTTTGTTTTGAACACAGTATGCACATCAATGCTCCAATAGATGCACCAGCATGTGGTAGGTACTTGGGTGACTGCGTGCACCTTTACGCACCACCACAACATTGTGCAATTCGAATGAATACAGCCTTAGTTCCTCATAGTATTATACGTTTGTTTTAGAACTGGTCCCCGACGAAGGGTAAAATACCCGAAATGCATTGGATACCTTAATCCAGTTATCACGATTTAAGTTCAGCTAAATGAATTGTACAAGAGAATTTTCATAAGGATCTCAATATCAATAAATAGTAAAATTAAAAGATGGATTTAACCTCCCTCTGGATTACTTGATGATTTACAACTTGAGGAGCCCACCATCAGGACACAACGTTGTGTCCAGGGGGACACATCCTACGTAAGATGTGCAGCAATCATATAGACCTAAAAAGTAGGCAATGTACTCCATCATTCCAGCAACCAATTCAGAAAGTGAGAACTCTGCTCTACCATCCGTTTACAACTTTCCTCTGAAGAAAAAAACACATTCCTCAGTTGTTTAAAACGTGGAATTCTTGATGCTATGAATAAAACTCCCAGCTCCTGCAAAGCCCTCTCCATCATCCCTTCCCACCAACTTGCTGTTTACCGAACCACAGTACTACGTGAACAAAAACCATACAATGTGTGGTAGGACTTTGGCCTCTCTACCCTGAAAGTAAATATAAAACTGGTTTCATCACCAAACGTGAAGTAGCTTCCAGTGTTTTCAACAAGTGGCGAATCAGAAGGTAGAATATATATAATCTATAGAGTCTATTTCATAGTGAGCTATATACACTACACTCCGGATTGAAATCCCCTCAATTATTTTTCTAAACCAACCACGAAACAGTGGAATTATGCATGATAATCTCAAATAGGCTGAGCTGCAAACACAGGCATTCATACCAGAGTCCTTATTTCTTACTACAAGCTACTGCACTGCAGCCATAGTAAAACAGCTCGAACGGCATCATCTCCAGGGACACTTAAAATAAATACATACTATCAGAGATCTGGATATAAGCGGTGACAATATATAACAAGGTAAAGCAATATGATTCCACCTTGGACCTACAGACTGGTGTTCAAAGATCTTAATGATCACCCAAATGTAAAGGATTTGAAAAGGTACCTCAGTGTGCGGCAATATCTTATTGCCATTTAGCTAACACACAATATTGAAATACTAGTATATGTTGATGCATGTATAGTTATCAGCAATAGTCATCAAACTTTGCTAAGGTCTAACCTTGGCCTTTGAGGCCCAAGTCAAAGTCTGCTCTGTGGGATCCGACTTTTCCTCTCTCTCATTTCACCTAGTCCATTACCAAAATCCCTAAGCAAAGTCCTTGGGCAAGATGCTTAGTTAAATCTGAAACATCCAGTTTCACCCTTCAAGTGACCATCTTTAAATTAAGAATAACTTACGGAGGGAAAAATAAATAAATAAATCACATTTTCACTAAAATACAGAAACTCAATATCATTGCTCATCAAAACGTCATTTCAAAACCAACACTTCTCCAGCCTTGACCAGCTGTCCTTGTCTGATATACATACTTATAATACCTCATGTGAAGCCTGAAAGCACCCCTAGTGGCAGCGCCCTAATTGATCTGAATGATTCCAACTGTTGCACAAGGCTCACTTTAAACTTGGGACAATAGCAAATCATAACCCATAGGTCTTACAGTAATTTGGGATATTCTGCCATCTCAGTACCATGGCTCAAACTACGCGCCATTAAATCCCAACCACAAATGATCCATCCAGCGCAACTTAATAGCACACTATTCACCTGATGACATCTTGGTCTCATGCTTTGGTCCTCATTCCATACGTCCCACACAGGTATCTCAGTGCCCTAGGCCACCAGCAACAGTCTCCATCTCAAGGCACACTACTCCTTCCATGTTTGCCCTCAAGCTCCACTGGTGATTCTACCACATCGTCACTAAGGGAATCCCAGGGAAATATCGCTATCCCCTTGGGGCATGCATCTTTCCCCACCACTGTTACCACCACACAGTCCAATTGCTGCTTTCCATCAGATGTCATGTTTTGTCATATATGTTCAAAGTTTAAACCAAG
The DNA here is from genome assembly GCF_964204655.1 of Triturus cristatus. NCBI lineage: Eukaryota > Metazoa > Chordata > Amphibia > Caudata > Salamandridae > Triturus > Triturus cristatus. Next base: position 501,873,490 of record NC_140588.1, on the reverse strand, counting down.
TCCAAATGAGGTTTCTCTGGAAAGATGGAGACCTCCCTTTCCCTTGTGGCTCTGTCCTAGTGGGCTTCTTTCCTTTCTGGGTACCTTGGCAATTACCATTGCTGTTTCATGCTGCTGGGAACCCTTCTCATTTCTTGAGCTCGAAGAATGATGCACTCGCCCCTTCTGTCCAGTCCTATCTGCAGTTCACTAAGAAACTGTTGCATGGGACCTTTCTTCTTCAGTGCCTCCAAGTATTGAGACTTACTGAGCACTCCTCACAGAGGAGAAGGTCAAGGATTCAAAATTGTTTGATTTCATCCCCCCACCAAGCCAATTCCAGTTTATTTTTGCCACAGGTATCAAAAGTGGGCCCAATGTGCCTTACCTCCATCAAGTGTTTTCTAAACCATTGGATCACTGCATTCTTCATTATTGGATTTTTCACACAGTCAATCAAATCCAGCAAGTCATTATTTCGACTTAAGTGAAGACAACTCAGTAGATCCACCGCACTTTCAGCAGAGCATAACTTCGGAGTTGCACAAGTCAACAAAATATTACAGCCATGCTATCAAATCTACACCCATGGTGTTGAGGATACAAATCTCCTAGAGGACACAAAGCAGGGAGGGAGCAGACCATCCACTTCACCTAGAGCTGCTGAGGTTCCCTTAGCTGCTTTCACCTTCATTTTACCTACAAGACTGGCTATTTTTAAATTCTTCTCGTCAGTGCCCTGTTTTTGTCCTTTCCAGCCCTCCCCACATCCTCCTAAGAGATTGCTATTCTTGCTTCAAGCAAGCCTTTTTGATATTTGAAGCTACAATTCTCTAATGCCATCATCCTCTCTAGCCTTGACTTCAAAGAGGACCAGCTCCTTCATTCACTCCATCGCCTGTACCTGGACTGATCCAACTCCTGAAAAGAAAGCAAGTCTCATTGGGAAAGCGAAGTGACTCACTGTTTAAGAAAAATAAAAGTATTTAAATAAGCAGGTTAGTAAACAGAATAGTTAACTAGAGAGCAACAGTGTTTTCAAGAGCAGAGATACAATCCCCATTTTAATAGCTCTTCCAAGCTCAACGTAAAGTTTTCTTTAACATCAGTACCATGAGTAATGTTAACCTAAGGGGCTGCGCCCAGGTGCAACTCTATGGATGCATATAGGTGTGTTTTAAATTTATTTTTTAGAAGCGATTACCATGGATAAGGATACTAGTACCCAAATCTAGTTGGTAACCTTGAAAGAAAAACAATCAATTTCCAGTATGCAGGGCGGATTATGGCTATTCCTTGACCCCAACCACCACATCCCAAAAATAGATTCCCACCCAAAAAAAAAAAATCTAGGCATTCCAAGTGACAAGTCTATGAGGACGTCCAGAGAGGTACACAGTCGAGTTAATTTTTGCAAGGGATCAGTCAAAGTCGTAACTGGTCATCTTGCTTATGGTTGGAGACAACAGAAAACAGTGCGCAGCTCACAAGGAGTGGGACGTATTAAAAGGGTCTGACACTTCGCTCAGATAGAGGGTGTGCGTAGTACAGCCTAGACAAGGACTGGCCTCTCCTTTCAGACCATTCTCTCACATGACGGATGTGCATAGTAGTGTGCGGCAGGGGTCTGTCCTGTCCTCTCCTTCCAGACCTTTCTCTTAGATACCAAGTGTGCGTAGTACGTTGTGCGACTGGACTGGCCTTTCTGCTGAGACCTCTTTGAATAAGTGCCCGTAGTATGGTGTGGGGAGGGACTGGGCTTTCCTTTCAGGCCTCTCTCTCAGATGACAGGTGTGCATAGTAGGGTGTACAGAGGGACTGGCCTCTCTGCTGAGGCCGTTCTCTGTAATGATCGATGTACATTATAGGGTTTGGAGATGAACTGGCCTTTCCTTTCAGACCTCTACGAGATTACAGATGTGCGTATAGGTTGTGTAGAGGGACTGGCCTCTCTGCTGATACCTCTCTATAATGATGGGTGTGTGTGCATAGTAGGGTATGGGGAGGGACTGTCTCTTTACAGACCTCTCTCTCAGATGACTGGTGTGCCTAGTAGGGTGTGGGGAGAAACCAGTCTCTCCTTTCACACCACTTTCTCAGAAGATAGGTGTAAGTAGTAGGGTTCATGGATGAGCCTCAACTCTACTCATAACTCGTCTCAAACTAATGACCATAAATAGTAGTCTGATAAACACCATCCCCATGAAGGCTCCCTCCTACAGTGATACGTGTGCATAGCAGAGTGTATTCTATCACCCACCCCTTCATACTTTTCACACTCGCGAGTCTTGCTAGATCTTAACAAACTTTTAAAAAAAAGAATGAATCTTCTATTCATCGCAGCAGTAATCTCTTACACACTTCTTCTCAAGAACAAGGACCACAATATGCATTCCTACTAATAGCGTATTGAGAACTTATCTACTCTTAACTATTCATGATACTGCGAAAGTCCAGCAAGACCCTAAATATTAGTTATAAGAAATATACATTTATTATCTTCACTTTATCCTTTAGACAGCTCCTCTTAAAACATAGGGGGACAGCACGTCTTTCTGCCGGCCCCTTATATAACGTTTTAACTTCACTTCCACAACACAAGTAAACAGTAAAAGCGGCCATTTCATTTCCAACATTCCAACAGCCAACTAATCGGAGAACTCGAAAGCTTGGAGGTTCACAGGAAAAACAGGCCTCTGGACCAATCAAAGGCCTTTATTTTTCATTTTGGGGTCTTGCGGTACGCCCGTTGGACTCTCACGAGCCCATCTGTCAAAATACACTTAATTTTCACCCTTAATTTCTCAAAAACTGCTGTACGAATACACAGCAAAACACAAAAAGCACATTCTGCAGACCAAGATCTAGCTTCCTGCCAAGTTTGGTGTAATTACGTTCAGCAGTTTTTGTTGTAGCCCTGCCTACAGAAGTCTATGGAAAAAAAATGCAGATTTTTTGTTTTGGGACCTCACTTTTTTCTTGGCCCCAGCTTGAAGGATCATCATGAAACTTTTCAGGAAGGAGTGGAGGTGGATGAACTTTAAAAAAAAAAAAAAGTTTTGTGAAGATCCATCAAACAAGGCCAAAGTTATAAGCAAAACTAAACAAGCATTGGCATAGCCACTAGGTCTCGCCTTTGGGACCTTATAAGTGTTTAGTTAGTGACGATTAAGTGCTTTGGGATGGGTGAAGCGTGCAGGTGAAAGGGGGAGAATAGAGTGCAAATTGAGAGCATAACGGGAAAAGGGTGGGGATGAGATATGGCTTAAGGCCTACAGCTGCTGCTTTTGGAACCGGGTTGGAATCCCGACGTTGTTTTAACACCCTGTGATCCTGGGCAAGTCACTTAATCTCCCTGCACCTAAAGCAAAGTTAACTTGCCCTTCTATAATATAAGTGTTGATCTTGTAAAACGCTCCAAATCCTTCTGGTTGAGTTCAGGCTATATAAAAAACGGAGCGAAAGTAGTAAACATCACCAGAAAACGGACTGAAAACACAGAATAGTTTGACATACACATTTCACATGCCTTGCAACGCCAGCTTTCTAATTAGGTACCTGTATGTGACTTAAAATGAATGGGACAAGAAAGAGAGCAAAAGAAATTAAAGAGAGAAAAGAGAAGAGAGCGAGGCAGGCATGGATCAAGGGAGGGAAGAAAAGGGGAGAGGACAAAGAATGGTTGAGCGAGGAAGAGAGAAGACAGACGGAGAATGAGAAAAAAGAGAGGATGGTGAGAATAAAAGAGAGTGAGACATAGCAACAATTGATTGAAAAATGAGAAGAGGCCGAAGGAAGGAAGAAAGAAGAATGTGCAGAGGAAGACGGGAGCGAGATAAGAGAAAAGTTTAAAGAGGTATAGGAAAAAATAAGAGAAAAGAGATTAAGAGTGGGAGGAAGAAACGGAGAGAAGGAGGCATAAAGCGAGAGGGAGGATTAGAGAGAGACTACAAAGAGTGAGACAGAGAGAGAGACCAGAGAGAGAGTGGGGAATGCCAGGGCCATAAAACCGTTGAACCCTGCATATTTTAATGTAAGCAATTTTCTTCAAGCGTATTATTTCTTTTTGAACATCACGTTGTCAGTCATATTGTCGGCACACAAAAGCTTTTCTGTTCCCATTTTTAAAAGCTGTTTTTTCACGAATTCCAAGACATCCCTTCCTTGACAATACAGAGAGACCATGATTGGGGCGATGGGGGAAGTGGCAGTTTTTGGGTGGCGCATAATTGCACAGTGTTGGCCCGGCTGCCCATTCCTCCGCGGATTTGGCATAGAGGGAGGTTGACAAGAATTGGAGCAGTTTTGTCTTGCTCTAATGGTTTGTCCAGAGCAGTGATTCATGTTTTCCCCTAAAGGCTGCCCCTCAGCATGAACTCTGGGAGAGTGCACACCCACCTCAGACTCCCCGCAGGGGAAGCCTGAATAAGCTCCCGAAAAATGACCGTAAAGGCGCTTTGGCTCCTGCTTTGCGCCGTGGAGATGTGTAGCGCGGAGGCACCAGGGAGAGGTACGTGACGTGAACTGCGCCAGCACGGCCCGCTTCCGAATTCCTGCGTGACACTGTACCTAATGCTGTATTATCGCTGTGAATATTAATTTATTAAGCTGTTTAGGAATAGGCATTTTAAACATGGACAGCTAAAATACTGGGTTTTTATGGGGAATATGTAAAAAAAAAAAAAAGCTGTACTCCACAAGACAAGAGCGATGTATTCACTTATGTATTTATTTTAAGAATTTTATAAAGCGCGCTAGCTTGTGGCAAGGAACCACTTCATAAACCGGACCTGGAAAATGTGTTTACGTTGCGCATTTTCAGGCTTTGTGAAGCTTATCACTCTGGTCTGTTTCATTTGCAGCCTGGGGAATCGTCTCAAAATGAAGTTGGTCTCCAGAGTCAACAAGTGCTGTTTACAGAAAACAGTGCCCGGCCGCGGCCACAAAGTGAACACGACGTGAAGCTTTTGAAATCCGATACCGAACCGATGGCACACAGCGCCCCCTGCTCGTAACCGCAAGAATAGGCCATGAGCAGATACATGCAGACGCCTTTGAACAATTGCGGGATGTCTTTTATTAGAAAGACACACGCAAAGACCAATGAAAAAACAAAACACTCACGAGCATGTGGAAAGCCCAGAGCGATTACAAGAAGTCGTTCTTCCAGAGCAGCGCTTGCGTGCTGCACTAGGCTCGACCTAAAAAGCTCTGTCTATGAAAAAATAGACTTATCGATAACTACCTCGTTGCTACTGCCACTAGGAGATCTATCTATTTAACAGAAAGGACCTTTTATGGATTGAATCTTTATTATTGATTTGAAAAACCAGCAAGTGTTACAATTACACAGCAGAGTGCCTGATCGGTCCTTTTATAAGAACAATACCGATAAGGGATGGAAAGTTGCGGGCAAAAGTTGCATCTATTTGTCTATTAGCGCACAATAATAAAAGAAGATGACTAAGAAACGCTTGGCCTACTGCGGTATCCTTGTTCATCGTTGAATCAAGACAATGGTGTTGAGGAAACTTATGGGCTTTCTTCCATACACATCTGCAAAAGGGAAACACCTGCAAAAAGAGCTGTGGAAGTAGCTACAGTCCTTGCCAAATGTACCCTATGCTCCCATGTGAAGGTCGTCCTGCCTTCTGGTGACAGAAGGCTATAGCTGCTGAAACCCAGCGTGTCCCACGTTGTTTGAATATAGCATGTTCTTATCTCGGAGGACCATTAGATAGTAATAGTTGCTCAGATTTCGTGAAGTTCGGTGTTCTCTTAATGCGGAATCTAAGAAATCCAAAGTTCTCTGCTTATCCTTAGGATTGTTGAAAAAAGTACTGAGAACAACTGGTTTGTTAAGGCACCTGGGAGTAAACTGTGGCTTGTGCCTTCGGATGACTCATCTTGAAATTGTATACATTGTTTTTTCACTGCAAAGGTGTGAATCTCGTGTCTTACCGAGATCAAAGCCAATGACCAATCTACTTTCCAGGATAAGTAATTCATTTCTGCCTTACGAAAAGGCTTGAATGGATGCCTCATCAATTGTGATAACATTGTATTAAGCTTCCATGGAATTGGCGATTTTAGACAGTGAAAAAACTCTAAAAAGACATCGCTGAACTCCGTGATAATTCTCTGCGACCACAATGACAACTGGTTGGCTGGCCTACATTGACAAATTGCTGCCAAATGGACCTGTGTTGGTAGTTAAGAAATAGGATGTTTATGTATGCCTGCGAAGAAACAGGATGTAGCCGGATTAAAACACCATCAACACAGACAATGTTGGTTTTGTTTCCATTATTTACATTCCTTTGACGGTCAGCTCAAGTGGTGGCCCATTGGCTTTTGGTAACTGGAACATGTTCTGTTCTCCATGTAATGCTTTGAGGGATTATACATTTTCAAATCTTGTGCAGTAGCAAAGAAATAGGATGTAGACTGATTAGAACGCCATAAATAAAAAAGGTTTCCACTTGGCTACATGTGTTTTGGTTGTTGAATCCACTCTGGGGTTGTACAGTATCTCCCTGCAATATTCCTGGATGTATAGGGGATAATATTCATTGTGTTCTGGAGCAAAGCCAATAAATTAAGCGATTACGGGTTTGTATGGAGAACTTGGCTCCTGTGCAAAGTTAAGTGATTGGCTAATGTAATGTGGTTGGTTTCTGAAAGGAGAAGCAGCTCTGTGCACCAGTACTGTCTAGGCAATAGTGGTGCTATTAGAATGAAATAGCATGGTTCTCGTTTTATTTAGCTTATGACAGTGGTAATGCTAGGATTGGTGCAAAGGCGTAGTGTGAAGATTTGGGGTATTATATGGTAGGCTCTGCTGCTTTACCATGGAATACACTCTCAAAAAAATTATCTTGGGTACAGTCAGGTTCGTTTGTACAACCTAAAGCTTAACTATGGGTAACAGGGCTTGACCAAAGGAACTTAGCGTAAAGCATTGAAATGTACCAAAGAACGAAATAAGAAAGCCACGCAACACGAAAAAACAGAAGTCACCAATTCATACAAAAGATTACAGTCCTCAATGAGCAAAGTCCATTAGAGTGTTCCTGAGATACAAATATTTCAAGCTTTTATATCACTCTTTAATTAAACCGCAAACCAGCAATGTCAATTTAAAGTTTACAAACTTATGAAAAGTTTGTAAAGTTAGTTTGACTTGCCCGGCTTGGGTGGCCAAATCAGACAGGGAGAAGGTCTGGGGGGGGGGCCAATGGGGTAGATTTTGACAGTTAGCAGTTTCCAGTTTAGTTCCAAACTTTACAGATCGACCGCCATAAACGTTAATGGAGCGGTCTTTATTCGAAGGATACAGATGTTCAAGGATGCTCCAGATGCTGTGCAGTAGTCAGTTCATGGGTCAGGTGGGACGACTTTAGACATACAAGTCAGGGTCCCCCGAAGATCTTTGAGACTTTAGAAGGCCATCTGCACCTAGGCTACCGGTCTCCGTGTACTGAGGTCCCAGCAAAATCCTTTGGTAGGGTTTTTTATATTTTGTATTTCCTTTATTGAGATTTGCAATGAACAATCACACTAATATTGCATGATAATACATAGTATCTCAAATCGATTGAGTTAAATCAATGACAACAAATGCATAACCCAACAGTAAACAGGGTACCGGGAGCAACCTCCTGAAAGACTGACAATAATGCTCAGTGGATTACATCAAATGCAACTGTTTTCACAATTCCTGCAATGGATCAAGGTTTTATCCTACTTTTATAGAGACTATTAATAAAGCAACCAGTCAAGATCATATTACACTCTCCCAGTGCTCTATTCTATTTAACTATGTCTACATTTGCATTTCAATCCCCGTCAAGTGGGTATGCCAATTAGTTATTCTTCAGTGGTTGCCAAATGTCTTGTGGGCGTGAAGTGGGTGGTAACAGAGTGGCGTATACATCACTCAGTCGCAATAAATCATGTCAGGGAGCCAGGCCCTCAGTCTGTGTTTTTGTTCTGTCCCAATTTAAAGAAATTTGTCGCTTTGCGAGGAGTAAAGCGATTGCCGTGAACCTTTACTTTAAAGGTTGAACAAACCCCAGCAACCCTGTCAATGGTGCAGGTTGTATAGTCTGCTCCACCACGAGAGATATCCGTCGAAAAACCTCCCCACAATATGCCTGCACCGGCACGCAGTTCCACGCAAGGTGCGAGAAGTTGGCATCAGAAGCAGCGCATCTAGTACATGCGTGTGAGATGTTAGGGTCCATTTTAGCCAATAATATCGGGGTTACATACGCTTGGTGTATATATTTCAAATGTAATAGTTTATGGCGATGGTTATTCGAAATATAGCGCGTTTGTATGCAACGATAATGCCATATGTTGTCCGTTATTGGTGTACCCAGGTCCCGTTCCCACGCCACCTGTGCCGGGTGCCAACCGCTGGACGGAGGGATAATGAGGGAGTATACAGGCGTGAAACCAAGTGGGTACCGTCCGGGGAGGCTACAACTAGCGTGGGGGGGTCCCCTCCGGTTCCGTCGAAGCGTCCGGCACAGCTCCAATCAGGGACCCACGGGCCCTGTGAAGGAGGAATCTGTCCATGTAAGGATCATCCCCATGAGAAAGTAGTTCTGTCGTGGTGCACGATCGCGAATCTTTAAACAGATCTTCAACCTTCTGGAGTCTTTGTTTGGTTAATGCACGCTTGGTAAGAGTTTGTGGTGGGGGGTAGCCAAGCGTTATCTGCCAATGGTATATGTGCTGAGTATAGAAACACATTTTGTAGATACCGCCGTAGTTTGGTCCATGCCCAGCACTTTGTGGGAAGTGTCTGAATCTCAGTGAGGCAGCGTGGCAGGCCTTGTGGTAATAGAGCGGATAGCCGATTAGGATGCACTTGGGAGCATTCGGGCTTAAGGTACTGGAGTCGGGTGTCAGGGTGATACCAGTAGTATGTAAAATGGACCTGAGCAACGAGGTAATACAAGTGAAGATCAGGGACTCCAAATCACCCTAGTTCATAAGCCATAATTCAAGTATTCCAGCTTATGTTTAGCAGCCCAAACAAGTCGAATGAGTAGGGACCGGAGTGGGGGGGGGGGGGGGTGTTCGAACACCATTAAAGGGGGAACTCTGAATCTTCTTGGGTAGTAGCCGGTGTGAACGGGAACATTTACAACTTGGTCCAGTTAATAACCATCACCCCAGATCGGACCACTTCACGCAATAGTGGGGACAGATTAGTTGCCAGTTTCCAAACAAATAGCATGACATCATCGGCATAGAACAAGGCAGCAAGGGGAACCGTGTGAAACTGTAAGCCATGGTGGAAGTGTCGTCCTGTATGTGTCACGCAAGGGGATCCATGGCAACTATAAATAATAGGAACGAGAGGGGGCACCCCAGTCTGGTGCCACGTGTCAAAGGAAATTGAGCTGTTATTTTACAGTTTAGCTTCAGGAGGGCAACGGGGCCAGAATATAACAGGCGTACCAAATTTAGAAATCCAACTGGACTACCCAGTTTTTGCAGCACCGTGTACAGGAAAGGCCACTCCAGAGAGTCAAAAGCCTTTTCGGCATCAAGGAGAACGACCGCAGCTGGCAATGTAGGCTCTATTTCATTTATCACTGAGAAAATAGTGCTCAAATTAAGTGCAGTAGATCTGCCAGGGACAAAACCCGCTTAAAAGGGGCATTATAAGGTGTCTACAAGTAATGATAGATGGGTAGCTAGTACTTTGGCAAGGATTTTATAGTCATGATTGAGTAATGATAATGGTCTGTAAGATGTACAGTGGCGTGGCAATTTACTTGGCTTGAGCAGAAGCAGGACTATGGCTTTGTGCATAGTTGGGGAGAGAGACCTGTTCTGCAGGGTTTCCTCATATACCTCCAGTAGTCGTGGGCCTAGCTCGTGTTGATAGGCTTTATAGAACTCTCCCGATAGCCCATCAGAACCCGGAGCACGGCTACTGGCCAGGTCTTTAATTGCCTGTTTAATTTCTTCGTCATCTATCGGGGAGGCTAGAAACTCGCGCTGCCCCCTCCTCCAACCAGACCATGTCCTTTGGTAGGGGTTAGTGCCCCTCTTGAGCGACCAATTTGGACTTCGACGACTCTCCCATTTCCGGTGGATTGTGGTGCAACTTTTGGCCATTGAGGATCGGTCTCTTGGAGCACGGTAATTCCTCTTTAGTGGCTATCAACGTACCAGTTTGAGCTTTGTCAGTGGTGCTGCTCTCGGGGCCCTTGGAGTAACTGCTTCAGTCGAGGGACGACTTTATCCCGAGCCAGGAGCCACACTGATAACGTTGGTAGCCCAAGATGCAGCAGGTGCAGTCCAGCAGATGGTGCAGCCTATCTTTGTGCCATCCGGGGGGTCAGCAGGGCAGTCCTCCTTCAAGTTCCAATGTGATTGACGTTCAGGGCTACAGGGGTGCCATATTTATCCCAGGAAAGTTCCCTGCGGGAACAACGTGGTCACTAGCCAATGGGCTACTAGGCCCCCTCCTGGTAACTACTTTTCAGCAATGTGTGGCACCTAACAATCTCGGAGTGCGCTATTATGCCCACTGCCAAGATGTCTGCACCTTTCCTGTTATGAGTTTGGTAGCATTCCCTAGAGGTGTGCCTACCTGAGGGCTACACACTCACGGGATAACTGGTTTGGGCACTGGTCTTCTCTCTTTGTCCCAGTCTCTGGCGCATCTACCTGAACAAAGGGCAGCTCTTTAGGAGAGTTATTGCCATTTGCCCCAAAGTCATCTTTGCCTTTGATGCTCGCCTTTTGGGTTAACACTTCGAGTGGCTTCCTGCAAAGGGGAGGTGACACCTCTCTCTGTAGCGGGCTGCTATTTTGTCTAAGTCTGGGAGTCATTCACACTACTCTCCAGTAGGGCAGAAAGAAGTCTGTTGGCCAGTGCCAGTGAGAGTCTACTGGACCAGCTGGGTCACACAAGAGTGGCAACTTGCTAAAGTTGCATTACTTTGATAGAGATATTAAATTCGACCTGGGCATCAAGTCAGGTTTATTGCCACAATTAATTTGATACCTTACAGTAGTACCCAGTTAGGTAGTCCTATTCAAAGGTTAGCTAGGCTGAGGTGCCAGCCTGTAACCCCGTATTAGCCAATGGGGGCTACTAATTTTCCCACCCACATCAAAATGACAACTTGAGGGGTTTTGCTGCTATGACACATATAAACATACATGTCCTACTTCATAATATACAGCTCCCTACCTTCGGTCTCTACAGGCCTTCGTAGGTGAGACTTACATATACTGTTAAGGGAACTGGTGGCTTTGCGATTAGTGGTAATGGCAATATCGTACACCATCTTAGTAGAGGGCTGCCTGGCTGCCAAAATAACGTTAAAGACTTCGGGGAGAAGGTCAAAAGCTATTAACCGCTGCTGCTCAATCTCCATGCATGGAGGCGCACAGTTGACCGGTTTCTGGTTAAGGACCCTCTCCTTGCCCCTTTCCAGAGCCACAAGGATGACCTGGGCCCTGTCGTTCCGGATCTTCTTCAGAACTCTGTGCAGGAGTGGTATGGCGGAAAGGCATACAGCAGGCCTGAGCGCCACTCGCAATGAAAAGAGTCAGAGAGCAATGGTCACCTTGGAAACTCCAGCACGCAGTACTGTTGACACTGCGAGTTGTCTACAGCGAAAAACTAATCTAACCATAGTTCTCCCCACTGCTGAAAGATACCTTGCGCCACCTCAGACTGGAGACGCTATTCATGATCTGCTAGGCATAGACGGCGGAGTTCGGCCACTCTGCCAGGTGTTGAATCATCAGGGTTATGCCCTGTTGTTCCAGCCATAACCAGAGACGCAGGGCCTCTCGACAAACGGTCCACAACCCCACCCCGCCCCGCTTGTTGGAGTACCACATGGCAGTGGTGTTGAAATGCTTTCAATGCCCATCGATTCGCACGGAGCTCCAACAGATTTATGTAGACTCCTGACTCCGCCGGAGATCAGTATCCCCTGATCTCCACCTTGCCCAGATGGCTGGTCCATCCCAGGAGTGATGCATCTGTTACTACTATGAGTTCTGGCTGAGAAAGGGAGCGGGGTCTGCCGTTGACCCAATCACAGTTAGTCAACCACCACTGCAGATCTCTTGCAGTTCCTACCAACATCTGGACCATGTCGGTGAGATTTCCTCCATGTCCCACTGCAGAGCCCACACATGCCACCTGGCATGCTTTACCAACAAGATGCAGGAGGCCATGAGGCCCAACAGCCTCACAGTCCATCCCACTGAAATCCAGGATAGAGGTCTAAACATCGGAATCATAACCTGAATATCCTGGACTCGCTGCTCAGGAGGATAGGTGAGAAACTGTACTATGTCCAGAACTGCTCTGATGAAAGGGAGCGTTTGAGAAGGAGTCAGGCATGACTTCGGCACGCTGCTAGTGAACCCCAGCGAATGAAGGAAGTTTGCCATAGTCTGGAGATGGGAGACTACTGCCTGGGACGAGGACGCCTTCAACAGGCAGTCGTCGAGGTAGGTGAAGACTGACACACCTAACCTGCGCAGATGAGCTGCGACCACATCACCTTGGTTAACACCCGAGGGGCACTAGTAAGGGCGAAGGTGAGCACGGTAAACTGAAAGTACTCACAACCTACCTTGAACCGCAAGTAACACCTGTGGCCCGGCAAGATGGTGATATAAAAATACACATCCTACAGGTCCAATGATACCATCCAGTCTGCTTGGTCTAGGGCAGAGTGAGCATCTTGAACTTCTCCTTGAAGAAGAGTTTGATGGTCTGAAGATCTAAAATGCATGAATACCAACCACTGTTTACTTACGAAACCAGGACCCTTTCTACAGCTCCGCTCCCTTGGCCAAGAAAGCTGTAACTTCCTCTTGGAGCAATCTCAGATGATCCTCCGTCAGCAGTTACTGATTTGGCAGTGTGGGAGGTGGAAAAGAAAGAAAAGAACGAGAATAGCCTTCCTGGATGATCAGCAAGACCAACTTGTCCGATGTTATGGATCTCCATTGGGGGAGACGATGACGAATACTCCCACCAACTGGAGTAGTGTGGTCCTGCAGTCAGCCTGGGAGTGCTTGGAGGCTGCTGGGGACAGTGTGGCCGACTACTTCTGAACTCCATTCCTGGATCGGAATTCAGTGTCCACGTCCTCGCACGACTTGGGCAGTCTATGCAGGACGGTGGCTAGGATAGGGCTGACGTGGCTGGAAACCCATTTCGTTGCCATGAAAGGCGCGTAAGGAAAACTGTCCATGAGCGGTGGAGGAGAGGCCCAAGGATCTGGCATTAGCTTGAGAGTCCTTGAACCTGACCAGGGCTAAATCTGCCCTTTCCCCAAAAAGGCGGGTTCCATCAAAGGGCATGTCCATCAGATTGGACTGGACATCAGCCGAGAAGCCAGTTGTTGAATTCAATCTGCTCAGCGGATCTATTGCATCTAGGCCACACCGTATGGGGAATTTTGCTGCATCGCTCCCATCCTTGACTGCTTGGGAGAGCACAGCCCGGGCCTCCTCCGGGACTTGTGGCAGCACTTGCGCAACCGTCTCCGAAAGGGAGTGAGAGAAATGGCCCAATAAGCATGTGGTATTCATTGACTACAATGCCAGGCTGGAGGAATAAAACAACTTCTTCCCAAATGAGTCCAACCTCTTGGATTCCCTATCCGGAGGGGCAGAAGGAAACGTCTTGGCAAGTAGAGGCCTGCACCACCAAAATTTCAGGGGTGGAATGTTGGCTGAGGAACTTCGGGTCGCCAGGTGCTGGGCGATGCCATAGACCCCTCCCATTCCTCTCCTGAGCCTAGCATATCTTCAAAGGGCTCAGGCAACAACATAGAATCCCTGGGTTCAATCAGCATCAAGCAATGTCATTCCAGCTCCGTGTCATCGGGAATGAAGATGGCGCTGGCGTCGCCGGTGGGCACCAGCAGTGCCGCAGGTACAGACTCCGGGTCCAACGCTGGAGGTCACGTTGGCACGATCGGCATCGACCCGGACCGGATCCATGAGGCTCCACCAGCGCCGTGGGCTGGGCAGACTGCATAGAACTCTATGGGGTCCCTTCAGACTCTGCAGGACCAGAGGGCTCACCAGCGGGGTCGGCCAGCTCAAATACACGGCGCATGGACTCGTAAAATTCTTTTATTTGAGCAGGTGTCGCTCTGGCTCCCAGAAAGGGAGAGGCGCGAAGTCGACCCTGCTCTGTGGAACCGTGCATATAGCGTTGGTGCTCCTTACCTCTCTCGTCTATGGACAACAGCCTAAGTGAAGATTAAGTCCTCTTGGACTTCTTATGCCTGCTCTCCGAATTTTCCGAATTCCTCGAGTGGGAGGAAAAGGACTGAGGACTGCGGGAGCGGTCCTGCGAGCTACTCTTCTTCGATCGGGACGGGACCGGGACCTCCGCGGAGTCTCGCTAGATGGTGTCGACTGCCGGGCCTCAAGGAGCATCATGGTCGCGCTCGAGACACCACAGGCAAACAAGGTGGGGATCAGTTACCGACATCATGCAGTGGCAGGCACCGCACAGCTTGAAACCTGTCTAACTTGAAGACATTGCTCGCACACGAAGTGAATTTTTTTTTCAAATTCAACAAAGGTCGAGAAAAAAACCTGCCAAAAAGTGACAGAGGGGTAGCTCTTCCCAGATCAGCGCTTAACTGGCGCAGAAAGTAAAGAACTGATGTCCGCGCACCTGGGTGGCACCTATATAGGCACCGCAATGTCATAACCGGCGCTACCTATGCCGACGTCACCCGGAACCAAATGAAGTCACCCGACAGCATGCGCAAGGGGTATTGCTCAGCAAAAGTTTACAGATCTAGCCTGACGGCTGGGAAATTCAAAGGTAAGAAATCTGCAGCTAGAAATCTCAATCAGATATAGTTAGCTTTCAGTTTTTGAACAGCATTGGAGAGTTGAGGAGGAGCAAGGCAGGGAAGTAGTCGGTCTTCAAGCTTCTTAACGTATTTGCCACACCTCGCAAGGGTTTGTGTGTCAATGTGGGAAAGGGATAATGTTACTTACCCAGTAAGCATCTGTTCTTCGCATGTAGAGCTGTAGATTCACATGTTTTGCATACTCCTGCCATCTAGTGTTGGGTCCAGATCTTTGCAAGTTGTTTTTCTTTGAAGTCTTTCCAGTCATGAGGTAAGGTGACTCCTCCTGTCGGTGATGGTGCGCATGGGCATCGACTCCATTGTTAGATTGTTTCCCCGCAGAGGGTAAGAATGGAGCTAGTAAGTGTAGAATAGAAATGTCCATGCGTATATATGTAAACTGAGAACTGCAACTACAGGTGACAGGGGAGGCGGGTGGGAGCATGTGAATCTACAGCTCTACATACCAAGAACAGATGCTTACTGGGTAAGTAACATTATCCATTCGAGGCATGCAGCTGTAGATCACATGCTTTGCATAGACTATCCAGCAGTATACTCCCAAAGTGGTGGCTAGTCTGCATTTGTTGTAGTTGTTTGAGACAGTGATTTAAGTACTGCCTGGCCTACATTAGCGTGTTGCCTTGCTAACACATCTACCCAATAGTGTTTGGTGAATGTGTGCTGTGTAGACCATGTTGCTGCCTTACAGAAGTCAGTTAGGGGAATATTACCTAAGAAGCCCATAGTAGCCCCTATTTTGCGAGTTGAATGCGCTCCACGGGGTATTAGCAAAGTTCTTTTTGCTTTCACACAAGTCTGGATACATTTCACGATCCACCTTGCAATGCCTGAATTAAATATGGGATTGCCTTTGTGTGGTGGAGAGAAAGCAAAAAGAGCTGCTTTGTTTTGTTAAATTCTTATGTTGTTTGCATGTGCTATAGTAGAGCTCTTTTAACTTTAAGTGTGTGTGTCGAGCTCTTTGTACTACAGAGTCAGGTTGAGAAAAAAACACAGGTAACTCAACTGATTGATATGAAAGGCTGAAACTACTTTAGGGAGAAATTTAGGATTGGTTTGAAGAACTACTCTGTCTTTGTGAAGCTGAAAGAAGGGTATAGTTAATGCCTGGAGCTCACCAACTCTCCTTAGTGAAGTTATTGCTATGAGGAAAGGTACCTTCCCATGAGAGGAATTGTAATTGACACCTGCGCATTGGTTCAAATAGTGGACCCATGAGCCTTCTAAGGACTATGTTTAAGTTCCACACTGTGCAGGTGGGACTTTTGGTAGTATCACTCTTTTTAATACTTCCATAAAGGCTTTAATCACTGGTACTCTGAATAGAGAGAAGTGTTGTCTGTTTTGTAAGTATGTGACTGCTGCTAGATGTAAGGGAATGGATGTGTAGGCTAGTCCAGATTGCTGTAAATGTAACCGATAACAGATTATGTTCTGCACAGAAGCATCAAGAGGATTGATATTGCTACAATAGATAACAAATTATTTCCACTTTTCTGCATAACATGCCCTAGTAGCAGGCTTTCTAGCCTCCTTTAGGATATTCACACAGACTGGTGGTATTTGTAAATAACCTATTACTTCAGCAGCCAGATCGCCAGGTTGAGGTCTTTGGAATTTAGATGCCCGATTTCTTCATGGCTCTGAGTGAGGAGACTGGAGGGGAGATGCAGCTTTTTGTGTGGAACTACTGACAGCTCCAGCAGGGTGGTGAACCATGTGGGAGCTATGAGAATCAGTGTGAGGAATGGTTGCCTGAGCTTCCGAACTACCAATGGAATGAGTGGGAGAGGCGGAAAGGCGTAAGCAAATATCCCTGACCAGTTCATCCACAGGGCATTGCCTTTGGAGAGCAGGTGTGGGAACCTGGAGACGAAGCATGGGAATTTTGCGTTTTGGGCTGTGGCTACCAGGTCTATGTGAGGAAGTTCCCATTCCTGAAAGTAGGGGAGGAGAACCTGCGGATGAAGTTCCCACCCGTGGATTTGCTGCTTCTGTCTGTTGTTTACTCCTGGAAGATGCTCTGACAGGAGATACATTTTGTGGTGTATAGCCTATTTCCAAATGGCTTGTACTAGGCACGACAGTTGGAGAGAGTGTGCGCCCCCCCCCCCGTTTTTGTATACAGTACATATCTGTCATGTTGTCCATGCAGACTAGGACAGCTTTGCCTATGAGGTGAATTTGAAAGAATTCGAGTTTAGAAACACTCCTACTAGTTCTAGGTGTTTTATAGGGAGACTGTTGTGCTTTGGACTCCAAAATCCTTGGATTGGATTGTGGGTTGTATAAGTGAGCACCCAAACCAGTAAGAGATGGGTCTGCTGTGAGCACTGTGTGGAACAGGGTCGATGAAGGGCCGCCCTTTGGATACATTTTGTGGGTTTCACCACTGCAGAGAGCGATGGGGGAAGCCATCTACCAACACTAGATAGGTCAATTAACCCTGCGACTGGTTCCACTGACTTGCTAAGCATCTTTGAAGGGGATGCATGTGAAGTGTTGCATGGGGAACTGTCAGGATACAAGAAACCATCATTCCTAGCAGTTGCATGAAGAAACTTGCTGGTAATGATTGGTTTGGCTGAAACAGTTTGAGAAGAGACTGAATACTGAGAATTCAGGCTGCATTGGGAGAGGCAAGAGCTCTTTGAGTGTCTATGGTAGCTCCTAGATAAGTCTGTGTATTAGAAGGCTGCAGATGGGACTTTAACACATTCACTGTAAACCCTAGTTGGTGTACTAAGTGAATTGTGGTTTGAGTGTCAGACTTTTGGTGCTAGCTTTGATGAGCCAGTCATCCAGGTATGGAAAGACAGATGTGCTGTTTTTTCAGATGAACTGCAACTACTGCCAGGCATTTGGTAAATATTCTGGGAGCAGTGGTGACTCCAAACAGTAGTACTTTGAATTGGTAATGTTGACCAGCTAGCCAAATCGGAGACATTTGCGATGAGCGGGGTGAATTGGAATGTGGAATATGCGTCCTTTAAGTCTAGAGTAGACAAAGTCACCCTGCTGTAGAAGTGGGAGCACTTGTGGAAGTGTGGAAGTGTTCTGACAGTATGTAGTGGTTTAGTTTTCCGAGTTCCAGAATAGGTCTCAAGGAGCAGTCCTTTTTGGGGGAGTAGAAAATACAGGGAGTCTACAACTGACCCTTGATATTGTAATTTTACAGGCTCTATGGCTCCTTTTACCAAAAGGGACTGGACTTTGTTTGAGCAGGTGTAAATGTTCTGGTGACATTTTGTGAGAATGAGGTGGAATGTTTATAGGATTGGTGGTAAGCTCCAGGCAATAACCATGTTGGATAATTCCCAACACATTATAGAAGACGACAGGTGTTAAATGGTCAGCGGGAAGGAGTGTCAGTGCTTGTTATGAAAATGGGAATTAAGTGGTGTGGAACCCTTGCCCCTACATTTGCCTCTATAGTCTCCTCTAAAGAAGCCTCTTGTGGAGGAAGATTGACTGTTGCCTTTGTACGAGGCAGCATTATTGTCCGAGGATGTGGTCTTCCACCCCCCACAGTAGAAGGGGCGACGAAAAGAGACACGATTTGAAGAAGACTGAAGAGCTCCCGTTGATTTAGCTACCTCAGTGTCTTTCTTCATTTTGTTCAAAGCCTGATCTATTTCGGGCCCGAAGAGATGCTTTTTATAAAATGGAGTATTTAAGATAGATTGTTGGACTTCAGGTTTAAAGCCGGAAATCCTTAACCATGCGTGCCTCCTGAGTAGCATACTAGTGTTAATCTATCGAGCTGTGGTTTCAGCAGCATCTAAAGCACATCTAATAGAGGAATTGGAGAGGAGCTTTCCTTCCTGTACTAAATCCTGAGCTTTGTGCTCATCTGGGAGATATTGGAGCAATTTCTCCACTTCGTCCCAATGCGCTCGATCAAACCCGGCTAATAAAGCCTGGGTGTTGGCAATGCGCCAAGGATCCGCTTCCGGGGCGGCTAATCATTTACCAGAAGTGTCTAATAATTTTGACTCCTTGTCCGGAGGGGGGACATTCTCGGGTTTGTGAATTGGCCCATTTACGGGCATTAGACACAACCAAAGAGAATAGTGGTAACTGCCCCTTAGTAAAGACTGGATCAGATGGAGCAGGCTTATATTTTGTCTATTCTGGGAGTGAGAATACGAGCATGAAAAGGGTCTTTGAATACATCATCGGCACGTCTCATCATGCCTTTGAGCATCGGAAAAGTCGGACTAGATCTGTGTGTACTACTCAAGGTTTCAAACAAGAAATCTTTCTCTAGGGATTCTTAGTGTAAATGTATGCCATGAGACCCTGCAGCTCTAGCAAGTAATTCTAAATACCCTACATTGTCGTCAGAATGGGAAGGCTTTGCAGGGTAAAGGTCTTGGTCATTGTCTGTAGGTGAATCAGTATTGTAGCCTTTCCAGTGATCTACCAGGTAAATGAGTATCTTCATCATCATCAGGCCATGGTGGTGGAGAGTTAGTTGGTGTGATAAGTAAATGTTTAAAAGGCTGGAGAAGGTGGTGAATATGTAGGGGAAAATGGTGGAGGAGAAGGGCTAGTTCTGACATTCTTACTCTTTAAAGGAATTATATAATGCATGTCCTCTGACTCAGGCGTGTGCTTCTGAGGCAGTTTAGTAAGAAGATGTCCTGTTATCATGATTAATGTAAAGTTCCTTTTGTTTCGGGTCTGATTTGGGAGGTGTAATGTAAAAAATCAGCTGCGAAGGAGCATTTTTCGTTTTTCAGAACCGAGGACTTCAGTGCTGGGGTGGAATGACTTTTCAGCGCGGAAGGTTTGGGTTCTGAAGCAGTCGTCTGCTTCGAGCCTGAAGGTTTCGGCTCGGTGCCTGACTTTGGCAGGCTCGATCCAGAGCTGGAAGGCTTAACGATGTGTTTGGGTGCCGAGTCGGGGAATTGGAAACCTCTCTATGCCAACCGTGGCCCGGAGGTGGAACCAAAGCCTTTTGTTTAGTCTGAATTGGATTGATAAGAAATCTATCACTAACGTGTCTCTTTCAGATGCACAAGTTACTACTTGTGTAATGATATATCTGCAAGAGACATTAGATAGTGATAGATTACTTACGGCTCCACCCATCCTCCTCATTCTGCAAACTGATTTCTAGTGTTAAGGTCATCCCATTCAGGGGCCTAGTTTCTTGGCACCAGTGGTCAGTTTCTTGCATGGCTCTGCGTTCCTGGCGCGGAAAGTCGTGTACAGAACTGACATCCGCGCGCATGGTTGGCACCTAAGTAGTCTCAGTGACATCATCTCGGCGCTTACGACGCCAGTGACGGACGCGGAGCTGCACAACACCACCTACTGACGCGCAGGGGTACTACTAGCAAAACTTTCCGGATCCAGTCGGACGCCTGGGATATTCTAAGGTAAGGAATCTATCACCAACGTGTCGTTCAGATAAAGAAAATAATTCAAGTGTTGAAACATACTGAAGATCATTAGCATGGAAAAAATGAATAGTTTACAAGGGAAAAGTTATTTCTGTGAACACCAAGGTAAAGTGAATAAAAAGAATGGACAAAAACCACTAGGATTCAGAAAAATCAAACTGACTAAACAAATGTAAGACCTGAAACATGGAGTTAAAATTACTATTTATATTTGGATCACAAGGTTAGCAAATTTGGGATCCAGGCACTCAATTTTCAATTGATCTAACCTGCCCGTATATATAATGCATATGGCATATCCAGAAATGCAGTAACACTATCTCTTCTCAAATTATGATTAAGGTGGATATTTTAATTCACAACACATAATGTGCCCTGAAATTAATTTTACTGTTCACCCTACTTTACACCATAAGCTTAGATAAATACCTACATGATATATACTGAAATGAATTAAATGGAAGTTAAGGTAATTTTCTAGTCTCTAAACAAACAAAAAAAAAAAAGCTTTTTATATTAATACATTTATATCACATACAATAATAAGCTCTAAGCCCAACAATAAGCAAAAAGATTTATAATGTAATTTGCTTATTGAATTAAATTATTATAAATTGATTTTTTTCACACAAGAAAACCTTAAAACTCTGCTACCAACCCCAACACACAACTACTGTATTTACTACACTGATTTTATTTATATTTGATTAGAGTTTAAATTATATTTGACACCGCTTACCGAAATCAAATTTATTCTACTAAAACTGTAAAAATAAGGATATTTGGAATGGTCACACAATAATTAAACTACAATTTAGCAACAATGTCCCAGGGCGGTGAAAAACATTTTGCACGTAGGGGGTCCAATCAAATTGGATAGATTAAAGATCTGTGAAAAACTAAAAGAGCACTTTATTCCATTTATGGTTGAGTAGTAATTGGCTTCAAGGATGTGCCCCCAGATAAGGGGGGGGTTTCTAATTACATTTTGTTTAAACCACATTAATGTATTAAATCCTCAAGTTACCAAGTTCTCTATCTTATGACACTGACATCATCAGAATCAGTGCATTTGAATTATAATTCTTTTGGGAAACTGATCCCCATCTCATCAACATTGACTTGTACATGCTCAGATTATATTCTCACCAAGATAAACACCAGTTCCTCAGCTTTTCTTGGGTCTTGCTGGGATAAAACGGTTAAATCTGTGGCCTCCTCCTTCACTCGCTACATAACTTCCCTTTGCAATGCTTATCTTAATTTAGGTACTGTCCAGACAGCTTCAAAGGCTTCTTTAGTAATTCCTTTAGTTAAATAAATAAAAAATTAAAAACCCTACTCTAGACCAGAATTATTTCAAACTACTGGCTGGCTTCTTCGCTACCTTCAATGGATAAGATTGTGGAAAGAATCTGAAAACACACTGAACACTTCTTACTAAATACCTTCCAATCTGGGTTTCTACCCCACCTTAGCAAGGAGCCCGCATTAGTGGCATCTTTCAATGACATCAGGAGAATTCTAGATATGGGAGGCTGCCCTCCACTTCTGGACCTTTATGGAGCCTTTGATGGTCTCGAATGGTATCTTGCTTTGTAGATTGGATGCCATTAGTGTCACCTGCAGTGTCTAAAACTGACTCTCCTATATTTCTTTCTTTCATGAGCTGTCCCAAGTTGTGACCATGGCTCACTATCATTCCACATTTAAGCCCATCAATTGCAGCAATCTATATGCTGCATCAAATGCTCTAACATCTATGTGGCTCCATCCGACTCCCTAATTTCATTTTATAAACTTAGATGCCATGCTTTTGTGTATGATACGTAGATTTTACAACAAGTTTGATATCTGAATTTCCTACAGAGTCAGTTCAAAGTGTGCCTCTGCTCGATAGCCGGCTGGATGAATTCCAACTCTCTCAAACTTACTTGAATAAGACCAAAGTTATCCTTTTTGAAAAGCCCTCAATCTGGTCCTACTGCTGTTGGCCTGACACTGTTGGAGCTCCTCATACTTTTACCTACACTCAAAATCTTGGCATAATATTCAATGAAAAGCTTACCTTTTGGACACACATTATTAAGCTCACCTTAAGACTTAAAGCCAATAGAAAAACGACTTTCTTACTCTCCAGCTCCTCCAGAAAAACTTTAGTTGAAGCTCTTACCTCCAGGCTGGATTACTACAATTCCCTTATTCTACGTTTGCTCGGTCACATTCTTAGGAAATTCAGAAACTAATCCAGAAAGCAAAAGCCAGCCTCATCCTAAGATTGAGCAACAAATCCCGTCCTCTGGCCAATCTTTAAATCATTCACTGATTATCTGTACCGAAACACTAACACTGTCTTTTTAAGGCCTTATGTTTTTCACACACATCCTTGTATAGCTTGTTGTCCGACAACTATATGAGCTTGCTCCTCTCTCTCGACTTCCATGTTTTTAAAATTCTAATCTGCTATGTGATCACTCTTTTGTAAAAAGTGCAGCAATGGCAGCAGCTACTTTTCTCTCAATCTAGTAGCACTCTTTTCTTTCATCAGATCTCGGAAAATCTTTTCAAATTTTTTAAACTATTAAAAGCTTGCTTGTTTTCACTCTAGGTTGGTTCTGTGTGATCAGGTTTCCCAGAGCTAGGACACCCATTTCTAGGGTAAGCACTTTCTATATACAACTCAGGAGATTACAGGAAACTGGCAAGGTAGGGATCGCCCATGCCAGCTAAAGATTAAGAACATACATCTACTCACACTGTGCCCAAGTCTGAAAAGAACATGCAGTCTGGCCAGAAAAGCAGAGCAATTATGCTTAGGGCAGTATACTGATCAAATACTTTGAGGGTCATGTATCCTAAAAGGTACTTGTGAGGCAAGGTCTCCAGATGTAATCATATCTAGTGTTCCAGCGGATTCACATGCATGCAAATGTTGGTGAAGTAACAGCACTGATTTACACTGCTTAGACTCTGGTTTAAGGCCTGTCCCTTTTACCAGTGAATTTTAAAAATGAAGTCAACGCAGTTAGAAAAAAAAAAAAAAAAAAAAAAAAAAATGAAATGCCATACATCTGCATGGAATGTTCAGGGGCATTAATCTAAAGGGTCATCAGCATAATAGTGCAGTGGAACAGAATGTCAAATAGTTTCTCAAAAAATTCTCAGCTTCTCAGAAAATTATTTTAAAACAATGACTATCTTAATGTTAGCCATAAAACTAATCCACACCAATGGTAAATCAGGGTAATTGTAATTAAAGTGTATTCCATTATTTTCAGATATATTTAATGGCATTACCTCAATTAAAATATAATAAATTAACAGTAAACCCATTTTCCCTTGCAGTAGTAACGGTGCACAGTGGAAAGACAAAAGGGGTAATGGTACGGTTGCGGTAATCATTGGAGTTAGGGAGTTAATAGGTATGTGTCTCTAATAAGATTCTTGTATAATTTCTCACTTAATCACTAAACTATTAATAGGGTGGCGGTATACAGCAGTTTCTAAATGCAAGGACACATTATTTGATCCAATATTGTTCCTAAAGTAAGAACAACCCAAATACATTTTTTTACAAGTAATTTGTTTAGGGTATTGACAATTTTGTTATTAAAGTATAACCTTTACAGAAAGATAAGCATCATAAATCAGTCCGCAAAAACGTAAATTTTGTCATTTATGCCTGGCAGTTTTGAGGTCTTGCAACATTACTCAAACACACTGAAGCATTTTGAACAGGATTGCCCAAAGCTGGGAAGAGAATAATTGACTTCACGTGTGGAGTAAAGGAGGAGTTGGTCAGAAACAGGATGTAGCTAACATCAGAAACGTGATGGGGGTCACCACTCGAAAAATTGCATGCTTCCATTATGATCTAAGAAACCATCATCACACGACTGGTTGGAAAAAACATTCAGGACTAGCATGAACTGGGAATATGTAATGCTAATATTAAAATATATGTTAACTAAATGAGAAGTCTTATAAAATCATTTTAATTTGATTTTTTACAGGTAATGGTTCATGGGTTCTGCAAGTTGTACAACTTCGCCTTTATCTCCCAGAAGAATTCTTTCTCATGCACCTGAAATGGCTAGGGTTGGTTAAAGAGCTACCTTAAGACTGTTCCTCATACCACTTTATTTTGAAAGTATTGGGAGTGTCAAAAACTGCGTCCAGTGCTGCTGTACTATTTAGGCATGTTCTTTACGGTTTGAAGGCCTTACCTGCAAGAAACACGCAGTCTCATATAGCTGCTCTACAGTGCTCTCTTTTATTGCCAGGTTACCCGTGTATGCATAAGTTATTATGATCTGTAACGAAGATGAATCCACATTTCTCAGATGTACATGTGTCTGCTTGCTTTCACTTAATCCACTCATGAACATAGCCCTGGAAACAGAAGTAGTTTAACAGGTTAGTAAACAAAACAGAGCAGCAAACACTATGTTTAAGTCACAACTCCATCATTACGCACCATGTCCATCACATTAAATGTTATCGTTAAAAGTTAAATAGCTTAGTTTGTCCCCAAAAAAATAAAAAAATGTTATGAAAGCTTCGAGTTATACCATAAATGGAGAGATGGTGGAGAGTGAGAGGTTACACTATAACGTTTTGTCTGTTTACACTAGAAATTAAATATCACAAATGCTCTCAAATGCTAAACATACAGGCTAATTTAGTACTTACTGCCAATGACTAGTTTCCAACTATAACGATTAGCAAATTTAGAACAATAATGCTGTGGCAAGTAAAAAAAGAAATCATACCACAAACAGTTGAGAAGAGGGTAGACACTCGGTAGTTTCACATTTTTCTTCGAATTTTACATAACATTTTATCTGCTTTATCATCAATCTGGTGCAATACAAAAATTATGCAATCTTAAAAATAAATAAAGTGTAAAACTTCATTCACATTATAAGCCAGCTTTTTAACAACATGCAGAACAAAAAGCATCTAAAACGCCCACTTTTCTGCAACTGTGAAACCTATTGATAAAGGTTGATCGACAAGTCCTTTTGTTGTTAATCAAATAGCTTTAGAAAATGTGTTAACGAGACTCTAGCAACACTGTTGGGTAAAGTGCTCCATAATCCCAATAGATCGAGTGAGACTGACTGGTCAAGGTGAATTATCAAGAGTAATCTTTATAGCTCTGGGTCCATTGCGGAAGTGCAGTTGCTTGGCAAGAGAAGCTCATGGAGGTGGAAAAGATGCAATGAATAAGACAATGGTTTTGTGATTGTCACTGCAAAACAGATCTCAAAAACACCTTTGAGAAGATATGTTAAAGTAATCACCTAGTCCATCTTTCTCTCCCAAAAAACGTAAGTATTGTACCAAGGAATTCGATTCAGAGGTTTTTGTTTCACATTTAGTCCTAACAAGTTGCTGATCACCACTCTTCCTTTTAAGGACAAAAACCTGCACTGACAGGCCTTAGCAGAACCCAAGCACAATTCCAGTCTGACTGTGTGAACTGGTATATGATAACTACATGATATTATAGATTTTCTAATGCTAAATGCTTAGTTAAAGCTAGCAGGATACAGATTTGCCATCAATCCTACTGTTGTACAAGACATCAACATGCCATCAGGGCTTGATGAATGTGAAAGCTGCTGTGGCTCTCTAATGTAGTTCTAACTGTGGCTAAAGTGAAGATGATTTACAATCTGGTCCTGGGAAATCCATCACATCGGGACACTGACTCTACCATCAACAGTTAGAGGTCCATTAGGACGCGGGCGGAAAAGCACCCCGACTGCCATGGTAGCGGGAAAACACCGCCTGCTAGGACCGCAAGAAACCCACCGGTCCAATTATTATGCTCCGCAGTGGAAATCCGACCGCGGCGGTCGGATTGTGGCGGTTAACATTGAGGCGGGCGGTGTTGCCAGCAGCACCGCCGCGATGTCCAAACTCGCATGTCCTGCATGTCCCTGCACTGTGTTGCAGGCCTGCCACCTGCTACAGGGACATGTAGGGTGGTACCATGGCTACACCCCAGTGACCCCCCACCTCCCCCGAACACATTGGGGGCCCGCAATGGACCCTCGGAGACATTCTCCGCATGCCTTTCCATGGCGGTTCCACTGCCGCGGAAAGCTGGCTACCGCCGGCATCATAATAGTGCCGGCGGTGCTTGGCCCTGATCCGCCACAATTGTAGCAGTCCAGCTCCGCACTCCAGGCAAGCGGGCGGACTGCAACCAGCGGAAAAGTGGCGGGCGGGAAATCACACCGCTGCGGTCACGACCGCAATGCTAATCAGACCGGCGGTGTTCAGGGCTTCGATGGTGGGCGGATGTCTGCCGCCGGTCCGGCGGTTGCTACCGCCCACCAGGCGGAGGACATACACACTCCATCCTAATGGACCCCTTAGTTGGGTAAGAGAGAAAAGTGTATGTTTGTAACGCTTTCCTTGCTCCATGGTGTTGGAAACCCAAAGCAGATCTGATGCTTTACACAGACGTGATCTGCTAGCAGGGAGGCATGTAGTACGGCCAGCAAGAGGGTGAAGAAGATAAAAAGGCAAGAAGGGTTACACTATGCCTTTTGCCACATACATTAATATTTGTTAATGGCACATGATGCTCACTAGTCACATGCTTTGTTTAGAGTATTCTTCTGTAAAGACTGGCTTCTGATGTAATCATTAGCATTTTGTCTCATCATCTGAAGCCACGAGAAAAACTTTCAGCCCATTGTCGAAAGACTGAAGTGGTCATTAATCTGTAGTGAGATGGAGCAAGGCTCTTTCTAACAACCCTTTTCTTTAAGAAAGGAGGTATACAAATCTGGTTGCCCACAGTGTCAGGTGGAAGACCAGGGCTATGGAATGTGCAATTACTGCTGCACAAAAGGCTTGGAGTGCTTATTGTGTGATGACGATATATAATCCGAGGAAAAAACAAGGTTTCGCTAAAGAGAAGTTATAGTAGGCTTTGGTTATAACAACCTAAAGGTTTACTGGAAGAAAAAAAAACAGTGAAGTTATGGTTACAAAACAAAGTAAGCTTAACAAGCACTGGCAAAACCAATCGAACTGGCGTATAAATGAAACCCCCTCTTCAATCGCAGATGGATTTAGGAACCAAAAATTCACGTTGTATGTCATCTATCACTGCTCCTTCCACTCATGCATCCATTCAGCCACCCACTTAATCATTCTTACATTTACTCACTTACACAACCACAATAAAAACTCAACATGTGCAAGATAAATTGAAGTTTCATGCTTGCAATAACAAATAAAATGAAATATGGTAGCGGGGGCCAGTTTGCAATGACATTGCACGGTGTACCATTTTACAGTTCCATCATGGCTGCCAGGTTTAGAACAAACTTCTTCGGATGGTACATAAATGATAAACCATTTCATGATTGTGCCCGGCCTGTTACGACAATCAGATTAACTGCAGCATCTTCTAAAAATGACAATAAAAATAATTGAAAGGTAGTCTAAAAAAAAGAGAAAACCGTAAAACTAAAGGGACTGGTCCACCATCTCTGGCACTGAGGCACACACATTTTCAGGCAGATATGCATGTTCTCATTCAAGTGATGTCATTTAGAGAGCAAGAGAGGCAATGGCTGAAGTGGACTGATCCACGACCCCCATGATGTCATGGACGGGCACGGAGTATAAATGACTCTCTTACAGACCAATTGCAGAAGACTACTTACCCCAAAAACATGAAGCGAGACTGAGAAATTGCCCCTTATTCTCTGAATTGTATTACTGGTTTTTAGACTCTGCACACTGGCACACGGCTGCCCAGTATATGTGCTCCGATTCCTTAAAAATGTAGAAATTGGCTAATCCCAGATTAGCTTCTTTAACTTCTCTTTATCATAGCACATAGTGAGGATTAATAGACTCATGGTATGAAACATGGTCACCTGTGGACAGCAGCACTTAATGTAACATCTAGCATGACAAAAGGAAAACATGCCTTCAGGCCTACCATTGCAGCCGGACTGTTTGGTATTCCTAGTTGTTTTGCCTTGAGCTGCACATTCAGGGCAGCACTTTCTGCAATTCGCAAATGCGACTTTGTAACCCTTCCTAAATATATTTGGGGAACGTCGTTTCTCTTCCCCATATATTATAGGGTTGGACTTAGAATACAAAATTTGACCGCCCAGTGGCAGGTACCCCCCCACTGCTGTACTGAGCGGCACAGTTCAAGGCAAAACACACGAAAGTGCTGACAGTTACAATTTAAAACCTGTAGTAAGACATGTTAAAATAAGCCTTTTTAACAGGTTAAAA
Organism: Triturus cristatus; assembly: GCF_964204655.1. Lineage (NCBI taxonomy): Eukaryota > Metazoa > Chordata > Amphibia > Caudata > Salamandridae > Triturus > Triturus cristatus. Next base: position 501,844,911 of record NC_140588.1, on the reverse strand, counting down.
CATCCATTTTAAATATTACTCAGTCAGTCCTAGATAAGTCTTGAAGCCCACAAGTTAGGGTGCCTGGTATTTAAAAATGGGGCATGTAGGAACTAAATGTTACCATGTGCCTGCCGCCTTAAAAGCTATTTTCACCGTGGCAGGCCTGTCTTGCACAGAAAATCAGAGTGCAGATTAAAATACTAATAATATATCATCTGTAATAGGACCAGCTAGAAAAATCAATAATTTTAATTGCTATTAACAATGCAATTCAATAGCGAATTCATATTTTTAGATAAATATTAAGCAAAAGTATTTTTCAGACAGTTACCCTTTATATGCCTGAAGTGCCAAACGCCTAATTAGTATAAGTTTCAGTCATTTCCCAGTCAGCATTCAAGCCCAGGAATAGGTGTCAAACGCCTCCCAAAAGCAAATAGGCTGACCTGGATGGGGAGACGACGACTTCTCTTAACTCCACAGAATATTCACAGTGGGGACTAAAGCATCCTACTGATATCACCCCACGATATCCTGCTCGACAGGTCTGCTGAGCTGCATGCAACACTTGGGGCACATCATTAGCTGAGTGACGTGCAGAGAACGAGGAGGAGGAGCCCGCCCTGCCTGAGTTTGTCCGGGTTTGCCTGTGGCTCTGCAGAGAACATGTATCCGACCGGAGCCGCAAATTTTGAGCCGGAGTTGCCGGAGACTGGTTTGAGCCAGGTGGAGCCTGAAGCTAGGGGGATGAGTTGTAACCGTGTGGTGGCGTGGCAGAGCGGGGTGGTTGTTTACTTCCTGCCCCTTGCTTGCCGTTTGCCGCTGCGTACCGCGTGTCGCTCACAGCTCCCTCGCCCTCCCTGCTCTCCCACCCCCCCGCCCTCTGGGTTCCCGGCTCTCACCTTTGCCGTCCGCCTGCCATTGGACGACAAGCAGAGCAGAGCTTGTGACTGAGTGCGGGAGTCGAGGCAATTTGAACTCTGCTGAGTGGCGGCAGCTCCTCCGCAACCCCGGCTGCACCATTTACGCTTCTCCGCACCCCCACAGAGGCAACCCCAAGGCAAGCTAACCCCAAGGCAAATACTCCAGTAAGGAGTGGAATGGAGATGAGTGGGGGTAAGTGGTGACCAGAAGGTGTTGAATGGTGCAGTGAGAGGAGCTGGAGTCAGGACACCAGGCTGCTCCGCTCCTGCCGCTTCCTGCCCCCTGCCTCTTCACCCCCTCAAACCCACCAGGGAGGAACTCTGCCATTGTAAAGCGGCAAAAGTGACACACAGTAAAACCAGAATACGCAAACCCCAAAAATCCTCCAATCTCCAACCTCCAGTCTTCTTGCCCAAGGACCGGGCATTAGCCAAACAGAATTAGACAAACTCAGATAAACTCAGCTGACCAAGCCACTAGGGCTAACACCAGCTACAGCACCAGCCACAATATCAGCTTCGAGCCTCAGGCTACCCCTGATCACCAGAACCACCAGGATCATTTGCATTGCCGAATAAGGGAGGGATATCTGGACCCACTTGATTTTCTGGGATCCCAGGCCTTAGAGCTTAGAGAACAGTGCGCAGAACAATCATGCGGACAAGGAATGAGAGTTTGGCCCTGACCCAGGTCAACTACCACCATCACAAATCTACGAGACGCCAAAAAGCTAAGATGTTGTACCCCCCTGGCAAAGGTAGTGCAAGATCCGGTCTGACTCCCCCAGGATGGGCAACAATTGGGAGAGCAGTAATCAAACTCTCCTCCATCTTTAAGCACAAAGACCAGGAATACAAATACAAACTCAACCCTAAATCGGAGTGAATACACCGCAATTGGCAACACCAACAGTAACAGTCCTAAAGGTAATAATGACATTAGAAACTATTTTCAATAATTAACCAAACCGGGCTACTCTGGCAACCTTGAAAAAACAGCTGATACACCCTGCTACGTAACTGGCACCGAAACCATTGCTAACACATCAGTATGTGCTAGAATACATGAAACCTTGAATCAAAACTCCCCATTGACTGCACCGCTTTCTCCGGAAATTTTTATAGTCGAGGGCAATAGCGCACTAGCAAAAAAAAAATGTAATCGATCACAGCCCGCTTCGCCCCAACTCAGGAATCTGCACATCAGTGCCCACAAATTTAGACAGTGGACCCATGGAAGCTCTCCCCGTCACCTCCTCAGAGGAAAGTTAGGCCAGCAAGGAGTTTCCTTCCTTAACACGACACACTACGGACATTACGGATAGTTGCATACTTCTGAAACGCCAGCTGGACCCCTTGGCTTCCTCTTTCACGCCCACTGAGCCCGGGGACAAGAACTTTTTACTAAAAGGGTGTTCTGACTCAAACCAAAGCCTACTAAGTGCAAATGAACCATGGCCGCCTGGCTTGCTAAAAACAGAAATGGAAACTGGCTCGGTGCCACAAAAAATAGAAAATCATCTTGCATTGATCAACGTAGCTTTGATTTCAATGGCAAATGCAGCCAAAATGCACGCAGACAAATTAGACACTCAAATACACATACTGCAATCAGTCGCTAGCCTGATCTCATGATTGGACTTGAAACTGGAACATTTAAACTCCCTCATACGCAGACCCCAGGCAAACATGGAAGGAAAGGTAAAACAAGATGACTGCGGGTGCTCCCCAATACTGCAGAACTTGGAAAAGCTCCCAGAAATAATGAGCACCTTAGTTATGGACCTTAAGTGTGAGGTCAATAAGTGGACGAGCAACACATCACGCCTCCCCCACTACAATCCAACTCAGAGTCCAAGCATGAAGACTACACAAACAAATATGATAAAAGCCATATACGAGTCATGAGGGCCAATGGGAGACCAAACAAAAAAAAAAAGAACAGGAGATCAGCAGCCTACATTGGCCACACAGCTAAGACTACAGGACAATCAGGATAGTTCAGAAAAAACACAGGAAATCTCCAGGTATGACAGTAACAACCATAAAAGTCCATCTAGCATCAATGTCTTGGCCGTGAAATTCATTTCGCAGTCCAAATCACAATCCTGCTTTACGCCTGATAACTGCCCTGGAAAATCAGATGATCCAATATCATCAACTTTAGAATTTCAATACTTGTCCAGGAAAAACAAGAAAAAATTGAAAAATCTAAACAAAACAAAAAATGGCAAAAGCTATTCTAAAGGGACTATCAAGCATTGGCTTGTGCCAGAAAAACAGAGAACATAGCAAGGTGAACCAGAATGACCGTGGCCCCCCACAAAAAAACAATTACTACTGATCAAAATAGAGGCACACACACTTATGGCACAACTACTAGTGACATACCTGCTCAGAATCTCCCAGGTAACTCAAGTGGGAATCCGATTAAAATTCTGAGCACAAAAGTCCCAGCGACCACCTGATCAACACACAGGGCCCACAGATTGAAGAGCCACGCCAAGATATCACAAATAAACTTGCCCCACACAGTCAATAGCTCATAAGGAGCCCCAATTTGTAAATATACCTAATGACCAACGGGAGATGAAAACTGCCCAAGTAAGCACTAATGACTCTCCTTCCCCCTCGGATCGCATCTCTACCCTCAGGAGTGATTCGCAAACTTGTGCCTCAAGTATAAACTGGACTGGGGAGGGACCTGCTTCCCGCGAAAATTCAACTCAGAATTCCACAGAGTCCTTAGATGCTACTAAGGTGTTTTTTTAACAAAATCCACCCCCTCAAGGTCCATGCCACAAACCGAGATAATCTGCAAGTATTGTTATATCCCGAATATACCTCACAGGGGAATTGGGACATCCTCAACAGAGGAAACCTTCTGAAGCTTTGCGAAAATATTTCGGGTTTGGAAAATATAATAAACAACTGATATTGAGACGGTGGCTTTTTCTGGCCCAGGGCCAAGTGAATTTAACGAAACAACTGAGATAACTTTCTTCAACCTGATCATTGCGGGCGCTTTGAGAAGATACAAAACGCAACAGGACAATTGGGGCATAAAAATCAAGCCCCCACTTGTTAATAAATATCCAGAGATTCTGAAAAATAATGTGCCATACACTCGACAGGGAGAACAAGATCTGAATAGTCCGAAATGGATAAAGAGTAAACACTCAACTTTACTAGCTACCGAATCCATTTTACATGGCTCTATAGGTGGCACACAAACGATTCAGTGGAGCAACAGTTCAATTCAAATTACCAAACATGTAGGAGGCAATCGCTCCTGTTCAACTTAGGGGAACAGTGCCAAAGATTGGTCCTGGCTCTCACGGGCCTTAAACTCTAGCTCCTAATATCAGGCCCTTACTAGGCAATCAGTGGACACCACCAAAGATCAGCTACGCCTTAAACAACAGCCACGTCCAGTATAGAAGTCCCTCTGATATCAATCAAACGATCAATATCATGACCTGGAAAGTTGCAGGGATACATAAAGTTTTGCAAAGTCCAGCTGTAATCACATTCCTTGCAGGAGCAGACAATCTGCGCCCAAGAAACATGGGCTATTTGTTCTACACCAATAGGGGACTATGCTGAATATTTCAAACCCTCAATAAAAGCCAACATTTTCGGGAGACCATCAGGGGGCATTTCAATATAGGTCAGGCATGCACTGAAAGTACACTTCTCAGTAATAAAGAACCCCTCAGACATGTTTTTGGCTGGCACTCTGAAAGGCCCAATATCAATGCTTTTAATCAATGTCTATTTTAATCGTCATGGGCCGGGCTCGAAGGACAAATGGTTATTAAACAAGATCGAAACTCTGCTATTACAGTATGCAGGCATGGACTCCATCATTCTTGGTGACTAACATGCACGACATAGGGCTGAACGCACTTGAAAGCCGCTCCAACGGGGGCACCGGAAGATTCAATGCCCTAATGCAGGCATATGACCTGGTAACGACACATTCTTTAACCACAAAAGTCAACTCAACAGCTTTGATAGCACCCACTTGCAACAATCGGACCACAATAGATTATATCCTACTAAGTGGTTCACTTGCCTTCGATTTAGCATCTCTGCTTTGTGGGAGCATTAACACACAGAACCAACGCTAACCCGCAAATAAACTGGGACACCAACCAGCAATCAAGGAATGCTCCAAACAACTGAATTCCAAACGCAGGGCCAATCGGGTAACTAGATCAGTCTGCCACAAAGGAACTAAACCTAGCGGCTAGAGGGGCGTGGCTAGCCGCCGACGGGAATGGCTGCTCGGTAGCTATGCTCCGGAGCGCCACTCCCAACCCATCCTGATATCCAGATTCCCTCGGGCTGATTTTCGCCCGGGTGCACCTCAGGAGACTGCTGTGGTGCCCAGTGTTGTACCGTCCGAGTCCGGGGCGATTCGGTGAACCTCCAATGGACGGGCTCCGTGGATGCCGGATGCCCCGCTGCTGAAGGTGCTTTGAGCGCGGCGGGCTCGAAATAAGCGAGACCGCGGCTTTGGCCTGTCCCGCCGAAGCTCCGTGATCTCACTGCCACTGACCCAAATTATGCGGTGCTCGGATCGGAGTAGAAGGTCTGCAGGGGCGACCTTTCCTGCGCCCCCTGGAGTGACTGGGGCAGATCGATCGCGGCGCGGGACTCCGGGGAGGACCCTGAAGACGCGCTGGAGGAGACCTGCTAGCTCGGGCAGGTAAACTTACTGGGGCCTGTGTGTGCTCACCGGGGGCTTGACTGTGACGGACCCCCAATTGTCAGTGAGAACGGCGGTGACCCTGGGATCTGGCGTTTCGTGCCATACTGGAGTTCAGGGCGTGGACTGGAGTGTGTGTTGCTGTGCAGCAGCTCCCGCTGGTACGTCTAGGCCTGGGGTGCGTCATCTGGGGCGGGAGCGGCCTCCTTGGTGTGAGTACGATCGAGCAGGGAACTGCCCCGGGGCGGACTGGGATCGACCCTGGGGATAGATTGCGCCTCTGGTCTATTACCTGTTGCAGCTCACTGAGTCGGGGTGGTGACCTTGGGACCCAGTTTTGGTCTACTGCCCCTGGGGAGTAGCGCCAGACTCAGGAATTGAATACATTGACCTTGAAGCGACACAACCTGAAAGCTGCTTCTTACCTGGACATCCTGCCCTGTCGTGCTATCTTGGACAGTCTGATGGCCCAGCATTATGCCCTTCTCGCTGGTCAGTCTAGTTGACTGGCGCTGAATTAGTTGCTGCCTTCGTTCCTCTGTTTGGAGGACCGGCTGCCCTGGGGGTGTTGTGCGATCTCCCTGGCTGAGCTGGACGCGTGAGATGGACGAGTGAAGCGGTGGTCTGGACTATTAAAGCCTGCTCCTGTGTTGGTTGGCCACCTCCAGAAGACTTGAGCGTGGTCTATATTGCGGAGCTCAGGGGCTAGCGGGACCCGTCATATACCCCTTGGGGGGAGGTGCCAGCGGTGAAATCCGACAGGTCGAGTGCAATTCTGCACTACATGCGGTGGGGAGTAGCTGTTGCGCCCGAACTCCGAGTGGGGCTGTGGCGAAAGGAAACATGGCCACCGGGCGCTCAAATCGGACGCCGGCCCAATCCAACCTTGAGGAATTTGCTTGGCAGAAGCAACAGGCCGAAGACCGACTGGAGACCCCAGGAGTCACAGCGGAACCCTCGAATAAGGATCTCCTTGAGGCTATCACTGCGATACGCACCTCCCTCGAGGTCAGAATTGACATGGTCGAAACTGATGTGGCGCTGATCCGGGAAGAAATGAAGAAGGTGGTGGAGAGAGTAGCCACAATTGAGAATAGCAAGATCATGTTCTTCCCAGACTTCACTCTGCGAGTACAGAAACAGAGTTGTGGCTTCCTGGACGTGAAGCGGGCTCTCCGGGATCAAGAAATCCAATATGCCATGATGTTTCCTGCCAAGCTGCGAGTGAAGGCCAATGGGAAATCGTGGTTCTTCACGCGTCCAGAGGAAGACTGGGACTGGCTGGAGGGCTGGCGCACAGTTTAGAGGAAGACAAAAAAGGGGACCTCGGCTGCAGACGACGCAGCGGACTGGTGCCAATAGAGGCCCTCTCCTCCACATTCTGACACTGATTCCCAGGGACACACAGGTGGATGCTAATGCTGCAGTCTGGTAAGATTGTGAGGGGCGGGCCCTGGCCCCTGGGGGTTCTTGTGACTCTGCCAAAAGTGATCTCTGAGATATGGCCTCCAGATGTAGAGATCTGAGAGTTTGTTTGGGTGGAGGGCGAGGGGGGTATCCTGATCCACAAGTGATGTAACGGACACGAGTCCAAGTGACTCCCATGGGTGATTGTTCAGCCTACCTGTGATTCAGAACGTAAGGCTTGCCTAATTGGTTCTAATAATCCGAGGTTTATATTTTTCTATTGGAGATACGCTATCGCAATGCTCCGGAACATTGACACGGCAGTATAGCTGTTTCTGGGGCCACATTGAATCACTGTATCAAACATGTTTTGGGGGGCAGGGCTCGGGCCGGGGGGGATGACGTAATTCCTAATTGATTGTGGCTGGATGGGGAGGGGGTTAGCGCACGTTCCCTGAAGTTGTACATGGGTGGGCGACAGGCACTCTGCGTGTTGGGTGTGGTGGCCGGTTCTAGTCCCGCTCAGCAGGGAGGGGGGGGGGGGGGGGTGTTTTTGTGGGATAGGGAATGTTGGAGGGGTTTTTGTTGTTGGTGGTGTTGGTTTGACAGTGTAATTTCCGGCATGGCTGAAATCCTAAGTGGCAATGGTGTGATGGATAGGGGTACTCAATCACAAGGTGGGAGCATTGTAAAGAATGGCCTCGGGTCAGCAATCGCTGGTTGCAGGTGTGCAGTGGGGGCAGTCTTCCGGCTCATTTTGTTGATGGTTCGCTTTTTGTGTCCTGATAGCTCCTGGACAGGGACTTAGAGCATCTACCTGGAATGTGAATGGCCTGGGTGACAAAATTAAACATGGTATAGTCCTGCAATATAGCCACCGCCAGGCCCTAGATATAGTGATGTTGCAAGAGACCCACTTGATTGGAAATACATGCATGGCACTCAATAGGAAGGGATATCGTATGATTGTACACTCAGGCTTCACAACTGGTTCCAGGGGAGCGTGGATACTCTTGCATAAGGGTTGCCCATATGTGGTGCAAAACACCTGGACGGATGTGCAGGGCAGGTTTGCAGCAGTAACGGGACTCTGGGAAGGGAGAGTCGTCAATGTCATGTTTGTATATGCTCCCCCAGGCCTGCAACGCCCAACCTTGCAAGAGATAGGGACGCTGGTACTGGCCCTGCCAGAGGGTTCTCTGATATTGGGGGGAGATTTCAACCTCACTCTAGATGGTCTTCAGGACGCGCTAGGGGTCGTAGATGTATGGAGGTGGTCACACCCTCAACATACACACTATACGCACCAGTCCGGTGTACATGGTAGCCAGTCCCGGCTTGACTATGTTTACACATGCCCAAAATAGATCAGATTTCACGGAACCACAAATGCTGGCACTTGGTATATCCGATCATTCTCCTGTGATGGTGGTTTTTGGAGTGCGGTAATTCCGACGTCCTGAATACACCCGTGGGCACTGAAGATACCCCACATCCACGAAGGCCTCAGGCGTGACACAGACTTTTACTTTGGAGAAAATGTGGGGTCGGGCGGGTCGGCGGTCACACTATGGGGGGCATATGGCGCGGTCATCAAAGGGAGGGCATTGTCACTGATGGTAGGCCACAAGGCAGAACTTAACAGGAGAGTGATTGAACTGGAAACAGACATTTTACATTTGGAGAGGGCCCTTGTCCAAGACCCGAACCCGGATACACAACACCGTTTAGGCATAAAGAGACAGGATTACAAACAACTTCTCGTGGAGGACGCTACGCTGCGTTCCCTGGCCACGCAACACCGTATTTATGAACACGGTGAACACACGGGTAAACTCCTGGCATGGCTGGAATGTAAGGAGCAGGCGGCAAGATGGGTTAGGGCATTACCCGGGCCACAATGGGGAGTCGATTACGGATCCTCAGGGGATTGCCGATTCATTTGCTGTGCATTTCGAAGATGTCTATCAGGTCCCACAGAATTCGCAATCCTCGTGGGCGACGGACCGCCTAGCTACTATAGACATGTCGTATATCTCGCCACATTATAGGGATAAACTAGAAGCAGACCTCTCAGTGGACGAAGTCCAAAAAGCAATTTCAGACGTCCGATCAGGTAAAGCTATGGGCCCCAACGGCATGCCTATTGAACTTCTCAAACCCATGGCGCCGAAATTAGTGCCCCATTTATTGACTTTATATAATGAATGTTACGAATCGGGTTTGCTGCCGCCCGACATCCGCAATGCAGCCATTGTGGTGATCCACAAATCTGGCAAACCGGCGGAAGAGTGTAAATCATACCGTCCTATCTCGCTGTTGCCGGAGGAAGCGAAAATCCTAGCCAAGCTTGTGGCCAATCATCTGCTCTCATACCTCCCCGATCTTATCCATCCGGACCAATCGGGCTTCATGCCTGGTAGGAATACGGCCAGAAATCTCCGTCGCGCCCATGGGGTGTTAGGCAGAATCGACACGATCGAGGAAGATGCAATCTTGCTATCACTGGACGCCACTATGGCGTTCGATACAGTAGACTGGGACTATCTCTTAACTGTATTGGCCCGCATGGGGCTGGGTCCCAAGCTGATCGGGTGGATCAGGCTACTATACGAGCAACCCACGGCACAGGTCCTGGTTAATAACCACTGCTCTGCCTCTTTTCCCCTCCGACGTGGCACGAGACAAGGTTGCCCATTATCGCCGCTCTTCTTCGCCATGGTGTTGGAACCCTTGGCTGTCTGGGTGAGGAGCGACCCCGAAATTAGGAGTCTCAGATGGACTCACAACCACGAGGACGGTATATCGCTCTATGCGGACGATATCTTATTGTATCTGGCCTTTTCTGCATAATCTTTGCGTCGAGCTCTTCATTTTCCACATATTTGGGGCACACTTTGGTTATCAGATCAACTGGTCCAAGTCCCAAATGTACACCCTGTGGGGTGAACCCCCTTCAAGCCCTAGAGGGTATGACATTCCAGTTGTTGACCAGGGCTTTAATTATTTGGGTATTCTTCCCACTCCAAATATGCATCTTTTCTACAAACAAAATCTCCTGAAGCCCCTGCAACGGCTGAAATCTGATGTCACACATTGGAAGTCGCTGCCCCTCACCTTGTTGGGACGCACATCCTTATTCAAAATGCTCTCCCTCCCTCGCTTCCTTTATGCCCTGGAGAATACGCCTCACCCGATTCCGGACTCTTACTTTTCACAAATTGAAGAGGTTGTGTGAGAGCTGTTTTAGGACGGTCACCCCACAAGGATTGCTGTTACTAAACTAACTATGGGGTGGTATGACAAGGGTATCGGTCTGCCGGATCTACGCCTTTATTACCAGGCGTCTCAATTGGCTGCCATCAATAGATGCGCATTCGGCCCCCCATGACGACCCTAATTTCAGGGCAGATCGCTGGCTTCTGAGGGAGGAGGGCTACAATAGGGCGCTCTACACAAACTATCGTAAACTACAGTTGACCAGTCCTACGGCTCGCTCGGCGGAGGTATGTCAAAGTCCAACGTAAGCTCGGGTGGCATAACCGCCTTACCAAGGCTACCCTGCTATGGGAACCAGCCATCTTAGTGCATGTACGGGGTTTGATAAGTGGGACTTGATTGGGATCTCCAGGGTCGGGGATCTGTGGGTCAAGGGTAAAAAGGCCACGTTTGCTGACCTATAAGCGAAATATCAACTTGCCCCCACGGAGACCTTTAGATATTTACAAATTAGCCATGCCATTGACTCTGCCCTCCCAGGGGATACCCCCTTCCAGATTGCTCCCCTTTGGAGGATCGCTTGTTGTTAGAACCCATGGATCGCAAAGCTATATCCCTCACATACAAAAAGCTAGTAAATAACCGGATGGACCCTATGCTGAAATTGAAGGGAAGTTGGGAGAGTGACCTGGGGGAGATTGACGACGATGACTGGCGGGAGGCACTCGCTTCCCATCGGGAGGTGGCGATTCCGCTGAGACTCCGACTGATTCAGCTCAAGGTGCTCCACAGGGTCTACTTCGACGCAAAGCTATTATTCCGACTGGGTAGGAGACCGGACGCACTTGGTTTACGACACTGCAACCAGACTGGTACCTTTACACACATACTCTGGGACTGCCCTCACATCCAACTTTATTGGACAGATGTCACTAGGCAACTCACTAGGGCCTGCGGTAAACCCATACATCCCTCCCTCAGTCTGCCTTCTGAATATTTGTGACGCCACAGACCTCACCCAGAAGGAACAATCATGGGCTACTATGGGGTGGACCATAGCTAAACGTAACATCGCTCACAAAAGGGGATCCGACGTGCTGCCACGTATGAGAGACTGGGCATCCGATATGGACTATGCCATGGTAGCCGAAAAAACAGTGTTCAAGGGGCGTGGATGCCTCAAAAAGTGGGATAGTAAGTGGGGAAAGTGGAATAAATATCGGGGGGACATATGTATTTCTCCCACATTGGAATTGAGAAGGGAAATGCGGACATTGATGAAACTACGGGACGGGGTGGCTCGGTCGTAATCATTGTGTGACTACTCCTATTATGCTGAAGAGTATTATCATACGCACCTGCTCTCCATTGTTTCTGCTCTCTGTAAAAGAGAATCACTATAATGACAGCTATAGACACCGGAATGGACAAAATGTCCATTGTACTTTTAACTTGCATAACTAATACTGTATCCTATTGTATCCTCTGCCTTGCCACTGCTAATGCTGTATTGCCTGATATGTTGTTGTTTATTATCCATAAAATTATTTTAAAATTATTATTTATTTATTTTTAATTAAAAAACTAGCGGCCAAGAGCCACTCATTACTGGTTTGGCAGGTAAAACACGAACTTACAGAGGCAAAATGGCTGGATATATTAGAGTTGCTTGCACCTAGCAAATCTCAAGAATTTTGGCAATATTTAAAGAAGGTAATCCATGGGACCTCTAACAGAGAACCCACTTGATGCAAGCACTTGGACAGCCCATGTAAAAACCCTCTACACCGATGATTCGAAGGCAAAATTAATAGAAAGAACTCCTCCTCTTGGGGGGCAAAGTGATAATAGAACTTATGGAACCTCTGGTCGTTTACACCCCCCCAGAAAAATAGGCAATTTGAATCATCTTGAAAAAAATACACCATAATGGAGCTCCTGGACCTAATGGCCTGCCTGGCTCCCTCTTCAGGGAGGACATCGTCTTCTGGGCTGAGAATTTGGCACAGCTGTATGCCGAGTGTAGGCTCTTGGAGGATGTCCCAGACTCCTGGAGGGGGTCACTGCTACACCCAATACACAACAAGAATTTGCATTGCAATAGGTCTCACATTATAAAAGTGTGAGCAGTTGGCATTGCTAATAATAATGCAACACTAGCTATTGGCATTGTAAATGATAATGCCATTTGTTTGTTTTATAAAATAGATAAAAAAGGCATTGTCATGAACAATGACAATAACTGAAACTTTTGCAAAAGCGAGACCTATTGCACTGCAAATGCTTGTTTCATTTACTGCAGGCTTTTTAAAGTTTTAGTCACTACTCAAAATGAAATCCATTTTATCAGCATTGCCAGTGCTCCTTTATGTTTACTGCCCTAAATGAAACCCAATGTTCTAAGCAGATTGCTAAACAGCATCTCCAGCCCCGATCACGTCTCACTTCATGCTGGACAGTGGGTACCCTGTTTTTATGCAGCACCAAGACGAGGTGAACTAATGCACAGACTGAGGTCTGTCAGCCTCCGAGGCTCAAAGCATTCCTTGCAACAGTCCGCTGTGTCAAGGTATTGCCATGTGTACAGCACACACTCTGCAACAGCAAGTGGTTTCAAAGTAAGGGGTGACTTCCCAAACTTTCCCGAGGAGTTCATAGTGTTTGGTGACAGCGTATTTATGCTGACAGCCAGAAAAACTGGTTGTGTGTCCGAGTGGCTCCGTGTGTGCGAGTGGCTCCGTGTACTCCGTGTGTGCGAGTGGCTCCGTGTACTCCGTGTGTGCGAGTGGCTCCGTGTGTGTGTGAGTGTGTGTGTGAGTGTGTGTGAGTGTGTGTGTGAGTGTGTGTGTGAGTGTGTGTGTGAGTGTGTGTGAGTGAGTGTGTGTGAGTGTGTGTGAGTGTGTGTGAGTGAGTGTGTGTGAGTGTGTGTGTGTGTGTGTGAGTGTGTGTGTGAGTGTGTGTGTGAGTGTGTGTGAGTGTGTGTGAGTGTGTGTGAGTGTGTGTGAGTGTGTGTGAGTGTGTGTGAGTGTGTGTGAGTGTGTGTGAGTGTGTGTGAGTGTGTGTGAGTGTGTGTGAGTGTGTGTGAGTGTGTGTGAGTGTGTGTGAGTGTGTGTGAGTGTGTGTGAGTGTGTGTGAGTGTGTGTGAGTGTGTGTGAGTGTGTGAGTGTGTGTGAGTGTGTGTGAGTGTGTGAGGGTCGGTGGGTGGGTGGGTCGGTGGGTGGGTCGGTGGGTGGGTCGGTCGGTGGGTGGGTGGGTCGGTGGGTGGGTCGGTGGGTGGGTGGGTGGGTGGGTCGGTCGCTGGGTCGGTCGGTCGGTGGGTCGGTCGGTCGGTCGGTCGGTGGGTCGGTCGGTCGGTCGGTGGGTGGGTGGGTGGGTGGGTGGGTGGGTGGGTGGGTGGGTGGGTGGGTGGGTGGGTGGTTGTCTGTGTTATTGTGTGTGGGGTTGTTTGTGTGTGTGCTTGTGTGTTGTTGTGGGGTGGGGGGGTGGGTGTGTGTGGGGGGTGGGGGTTGTGGTGGTGTGTTTGTGGTGGTGTGTGTGTGTGGTTGTGTGTGTGTGCGCGCAATCATAACACGATGGCACAGACTTTATTTTCATTAGACATGAGGAATCGTACAAACGAGATGAAGAATTGTTATCGGTACGGACCCACTAGGCCTCTAGTCAAGTAATAGTGGTCATGAACATTATAAATTAAAAAAAAACAAAGGGAAAAATTAACAATCTCATCACTCACCCACTAGAGGGTCTCAGAAGGAGCCTAGATCCCGCTAGGACCCAGAATCTCTCAGGTGCAACAAAGTCCCTTTGGTACAGAAAGATAGGGTGGATAACCCTGGCTCAGTGGTTAACAACGAAAAGTCCACCTTTGACACACCAGTCATGAACTTACAGATACAGAACTGGTGGTCGGTCATTGACACCACACTAACAACCATGGGCTAGGTGGCAATGGTGCATGCGGATTAAGTGGACTCTCGGATTGTAATATTACAGTCCCTGGCAAACAACGTGAAGAAGATAGAATCGGGACTGGATAATCTAAATTCTCTCATAATGAACGCCCAGTTACAGACTGACAGGCCAATGGAGCGGTGTTATTGCTCACGTCTCCTCGAAAAAAATCTCTGCATTCCCTGAAATAAATGTTGAATCTTCTCAGAGAATATAAAGCAAGTAACATACATCATAACAGCAATGAAAGGCCCCTTGTACGAAACACCCAGCTCAGTGAGGAAGCATTCCCTATTCCTCATCAAAAAGTTGACCAAATACTGTTTTTGTTGTCAGTTCCCCTGGGGCACAAGCAGGCATCCACTTCTGTCAGGACAGCTGATCGCAGCAAAAAAGACAGAAGTGGATGCCTGCTTGTGCCCCGGGGGTACTGACAAAAAAAAAAAAAACATGCAAAGGGAAAAATGCTACCGCCGGCCACAGCTTGCAGTGCATGTGCGGGAGTGGTGCGCGCCCAGCAGTAATCACGCCATATGGCACCTCTGCTCAAGCGCACGCCCGCGCACATACACTCCATGCTGTAGCCGGCGGTAGCATTTTTTGAAGCCCTTACTTAAGGTTTCGCTAGACCAGCGCAAGCACTGGGTCAGGCGAGACCTAAAAAAGGGCCAAGTATGGACCCTAGGAACTACCGTATGATTGCCTTATTGGACATTGAGGGCAAGGCTTATGCAAGCACTCTTCTGATGGAACTAGCCGATAGGGTCAGCAAAGAAGATCTCCCTTCTACCAGACCGGGTTCCGATCAGGAGGTTCCACCTTAGATAACATCATTGCCCTATCATATCTAGTACACCAAACGATGGCTCACGGCACTCAGCCGCTTTTTGCTTGTTTAACTATACAGCAGCATTCGATGGGGTAGACAGCAACATCCTATGGAAGAAAGTGTCACGTTGGAACATCTGCCCGAAACTGTTATAAGCCATTAGATCGCTGTAAGAGTTAAACTCATGTGAATCCGCCACCTAAAAAAAATCACCACGGATCACAGGCTAAAGCAGGGCTGTGTCCTTGCCTCGGCTGCTCTTTAGTTTTTATACAGCGGATTTGGGTAGCGCTCTGCATGGAGCCACTTTAGCGACTCCTAGGATTGGGAAAATCAAGATCCAGCTGATGCAATATGCTGAGGACTTGGTCCTTTTGGACCACACCAAAGTCGGTCTCCAAAAAGCTTTAACAGCACTCTGAGTAAAACGCTAAAAACAAGCTGGTTGCCAACCCGACGAAATCCAAGATACTGATCTTTGCACGCCATCCAAAAAAAGAAAAATTGATTAAATGGAGTCTGGGCCCCTTAACATTGTGTACTATTGGGGTCTGGATCAGTGAAACTGGCCGCTCCCAGGTCCACCGATATAAGCTCCAGCAGAAAGGAAAAATGGTTACCTACGCCATCTGCAAACTCCATGCCACCTTAGAAAGTCCCACAATGTCCTTCCAACGAGTCCTGAGGGCAAAACTATTACCTTCCCTCAATTATGTGATACAGGCGTTTCCAGTCAAATATGCGCAGGTTCTTGAAAAGATACACTGTGCAGCTAACAAAAAGTTATTTTGTCTACCAGCCTGCACTAGGAATTCAATCTCAACCGACAATCTTGGGAAGAACTGGCGACTCTGGCAAAATACTTTTATCTAACAACTGTGGCACCATAGAATTAGATGAAGACAGTTATAAACAACATTTTCCAACAACCTGGCAATCCATGGTCAACTGGTCTTGCTTCAGCCAAATAACTTTTGAAACTAGCCACAGAGAATTGGCACCCCAACATAATTAAGTACACCACCAATAAAAAAGCAAGTAAGATCATGCTCTTGTATATTGGACATCAAAGCTCTGACAGCTAGATGCTCTCATGAGACCCAAAGTTCCCATCACACATCACATGGCCTTAAACCACATCTTACACAGCCGGTGGGGAGGCAAGCCCTTCATAGGATTCTTGCAGCCAGACTACATCCGCTTCCCCTAAAATGTCTGTACCCTTCAGTGAAAGTAAGACCGGCCATTACGGAGTGCCGCCTCTGCTATTATAAGCGCAAATCACCGGCTCACATCTTGCTATGCTGTCCTGCCTAGTTGCCAGCCCGCCGAATCCATCTAAGAACCCATTCTCCTTCAACTGGGCAAGCGGACGGCAAATGAGGCTGTTCAACAGTTATACTTGTTGGACACAGTGAAGCACATGGCCATCTTTGCCAAGTTCATCTATCACGTCCGCACAGCTCTTACGGACAGGTCAACTTTCCTTCATTTTTTTTTATTAGCATTTTGTTAAAATACAAAAACCGTACAACATAACAGGCCAGTTCGTTGTTACAGCAATATGGATTATGGCTCAGTCACACATTATATATGTTAGAATACAAAGCATTAATTGGTCTCGTCGTGCATACATCACTAATACATAGAAGTACTAAGCATAGAAATCAATACCCTCTTTGACAGTAGTTTGCAAACACTTAAGTTCAGCCTACACAGAACAATATATGGCACCGCAAATGTTGTGCAGGACAAATCAAAACTTATACCATTTTCGACCCGTTCCACAGGGTGGTAAGATCCAAGGCCTGCACCCAAGACATTGCTACCCGCAAGTTCTCCCTATCTATTGTGCAGTCTGCGCACCTTCAATATGTTTCGCTTCAGCCAGTTCGCTCTGTCCCCTGACCCACGTCAAAAATGGTTCCCAAATGTCCCGAGGTCGTGAGGTGGGGGGCACGAGTTCCCAGAATGTACTCCGCTGTGTGTTGCCATAGGTGACGTCAGCAAGCCACCCCTTAATCAATGGCGCCCTCCTCCTCCCCCAATGTACCGCAATTTGCCGCTTCGCATACAGTAGAAGCAGGGCGTGTAATTTGCGCAGTTTGGGCAGGGTGTCCTTGACATAACCCAGTAAGCCTAGAGTGGGCGATGGAACATCCGGCACTCCAACAATTTGGCTTATTGAGGTGAAGATTTTGGACCAATACTCTATCACTGGGCAATCCCAAGCCA
This sequence comes from Triturus cristatus, assembly GCF_964204655.1. NCBI lineage: Eukaryota > Metazoa > Chordata > Amphibia > Caudata > Salamandridae > Triturus > Triturus cristatus. The sequence continues at coordinate 501,827,651 of NC_140588.1, read as the reverse complement.
CGTGTAAGAACGTAGCAGGGGAGTATTTGCAGCGCCAGCAGCTATCATCCTCTCTTAATCCCATACGACGTAGGCTGATGGGTGTTCCATAAAATCTGTGCAAATATTTAAAGTGGATCAATCTGAGCCTGAAGTTGGGAAATAGCTATTTCAGTTGTCTACAACAAAAGTCCCACTGTGCTTCGGTCAGTGGAATGGGAAGATCTTCATTCCAATACTGGAAGGATTTGGGCTTCACCACTGGGGCTGTGTTTTGCATGTGTGTATATAATCGTGTGACTAGCTTGCGGGGAGAGGGGTTTTTATTAGGTTCTCTAGTGCATTAAGTGATGGGGGGGGCCGCCGGGAAGTCCCTGGACAGGGCGCGACATGTAGCACGTATCTTATGGTATAGGAGTAGTTCGGAGAACGGGAGGAAACGCTGGGCCTCAGGCACACACCTATAGCAAACCAGTGGGACACACATTTGCAGATCCTGATGCAGCTAGATGGGGATACCCTGAGACTCTGTCGGACACACGTTGGGGAGGCACTCACTGCGGGGTGGGGGGATGGGGGGGGGGGGGGGGGGGCAGAGGTTAGGTTTGGGGGTCAAGCATGGGAAATGTCGCGGGGGCCTTAGCTGAATCAGGTGATGTGCAGGGGAATAGCAACTTGCTATCAATGGAACTGTCTGTACCAGGGGACGGGGAGTTGGTGGTTTGGGGGGGTCAAGTCGGGGGAGGGAACATGGGGATTTTAAGGTAAAGACCGAACCTGCTGCTGTTGTTATGCTGGGGCATTTGTTGTTCTGCCTCTTTCTTCTTATTGTTTAACGGAATTGTTTAGAGGACTGCACTAGGGAAAAGCGGGTGTATTATGAGTGGCTCCCCTGGGAACAACCCCCGGTGACGTGAAAGCTAAATGGGATGTTGAGATAATGGTGCTGGTTCAGAGACCCATAATGTTCGTCTTTCATAGCAAACGGGTGCGGCACTTGATCCTGTTATTTACCATGCTCATGATCGGGGATTTATCATTAGACTTGCTGACTCATTGCCCGTCAGGTAATTCAAATGTGCTATGTTTATATTAACAAAATGCCAATAAACAGATTTCATAATAATAGGAATAGTTCGGTGAAAGGTACCACCTGGCCTTCTGCTGACGGAGGTGGCCTAAATTCATATCCGGGAAATAAATCAAAGGTGCGAAGTTGTAGTTTCTGTGCTAGTGATTTGCTAATCCCGTCCTCGAGACAGGGCAGCATTGGATTTTGTGCTAGCGGGATCGAGGGGGCATAAAGCAATGGTATTCCCACCCTTTTTAACAACTCATCCCAGGCCCAGCGCAGCGTGCCGGCAGTGTCTATGTCTTCATGTAAGCGCCGTGTCGGCTTATAAATAGCTACTTGTAACGGGACAGGCGCAACAGCGTCAAGCTCCACTGCAACATGGGGTTGGAATGGCGTGGGGTGTACCGAAAAGTGCAGAAACTGGGCCTGGGAGCATAGTGCGTAAAGGTGCATGTCCGGCGCGTCTAGCCCGCCCTGACGCAGCGGGAGTGTCAGCATGTCACCAAGACGTCCTAGCTTGCCCACCCGCCCACGCCAGGGAAATTAGGTGCGACTTAAGAGTGGTCAGGAAACACATTGTGAGTGGGATCGGAATATTTACAAATAGATACAAAAATTTGGGCGGAATGACCATTTTGGCCAATGGTATCCTCCCAGATAAAGATAATGGCAGTCTAGACCAGATCTTGACCTTTTCTTCTAGCCACTCAACTGTCCGCCCTAATTTAGGTTCCATACTGCCTGCGTCACGACTGATCCAAATGCCCAGGTATTTGACCTCTTCAGCTACCCATTTAAGGGGGTATTCAGAGTTCACCTGTGGCGTGCCATCCGTTAATGGAAATATCACCGATTTTGTCCAATTTATAGAAATACCAGAGAGGCCACCGAAGCGGATAAACTCCCTCAAAACTGGGTCTAGGTTTACCTCCGGGTTAAGTAGATATAGAGTCACGTCAATAGCATAAAGTGATATTAGTAGGCTCCTGGAGTTAAGCACTATGCCCCGCGTAGTGTGGTGTTGCCGGATACGGGCGGCCAGGGGCTCCATCGCTATCGCGAAAAGTAGCGAGGAGAGGGGGCATCCCTGCCTTGTGCCGCGCGATATAGGGAAGGGATCAGATAATAGTCCATTCACCAGAATCCAGGCCCTGGGCGAGGTATATAATAACTGTATCCAATTAAGAAGGAGTGGACTGAATCCCATTCGGCCTAGTATGGCAAATAGATATGCCCACTCGAGTTTGTCGAATGCTTTGGTGGAGTCTAAAAAAAACACTGCAGCATGAATTTCAGGGTGCAGGTAGTGCAAGATTGAAAATATAGTACGTACATTATGAGATGTAGACCTACCAGGGATAAACCCTGATTGATCCGGAAGTGCTACCATAGGAAGCAGTGGTTGTAATCGATTGGCAATCGGCTTAGCTAGTATGTTTACATCTACGTTTATCAACGATAGAGGTCGAAATGAATGTACTTCCGTGTCTGGTTTTCCGGCCTTTAATAAAGTAATGATTATGGCTTCCCTCAGACTTAGGCAGTACCCCTTCCTCCAGAGCCTCATATACCGCCAGTAGCTTAGGTGCGATTTCTTCAACATAGGTCTTCTAGAAAGATGTAGTTAGGCCATCGGGGCCGGGGGCTTTATCAAGCGGCAAACTTTTTATCACCTGGGCAACATCTTCTGTAGTGAACGGGAGGTTCATATATTGTCTGTGGGCATTATTAAACCAGACTAGGGCAATCAAATCCATAAAAGGACTGCATCCCCTCAGGACATGTGTCTTGGGTGGCAGTATAAAGACGGGAATAAAAATCAGAGAAAACATTTAGAATGTCTGCCTGGCCTCTGACCGCGGTATCTGGTGCAATGTGTATTTTGTGGATAAAAGTGGTGGATCTAGGCGGCCTAATCATACCAGCCAGCGTGCGTCCCGGTCTATCTCCCTCTCCATATCTCCTTGCCTCTGCGTATTTCCCAAGGAAATTAACCTCCCGTTGTGCTTCATCAGAAAAGTCGAGTAGCTTGGCCTTCAGAAGACCAACAGTGTCCGGGTCCTCCGAGGAAAATAATCTCTCCTCAAGGTCTCTAATTTGGGCCTCTAGGGAGGTAATCGTTCCCCTAATAGCCTTTAACACTCCCGCCTGTCTGGCAATGCATTTACCTCTGTTAACTTTGAATGCCTCCCAGAGCTAGGCCATGGTGTCTACAGATCCAGTGTTCAAATCAAAGTGCTCATTGATGTCTAACCTGATCTCCTCTTTAAATGCTGTATCAAGCAGAGCATGTGGTGGGAGGCGCCAGGTGAAAGCGCGCGGGGTGAGCCAGGAATCGATAGTTTCAGCAAGCATGGGGCGTGATCAGACAATGTGCGCGGCATGTGCATTACATCTAACGTCCAAGAAGCTACATCACGAGACACCAGCCAGAAGTCTAAGCGGAACCATGCGCTGTGATGATCAGAGATGCAGGTGCCCTCCCTGAGTAGTGGATGTCTGCCGCGCCATATATCTATCAGGTCTCCATCAGAGAGTATAGCCTTCAGGGCAGCACCAGCTGTGGGATGTAAGGCTCGGGAGGCCCCCCGCCTGTTCAAGTCATCATTTAAAATAGCATTGAAATCACCTCCCCACAATATCGTGCTGCAGCCCGTAGCCCTCCGCCTCATTCAGACATCATTAAAAAACTCAGGGGAATCCACATTAGGACCGTAGACGGCCACAATGACTATGGAGACCCCACCGACTACCGAGTAGAAGGGTACATCGTCCCTCTGGGTCAACTTGCACCAATCCCTCCCTCCAGTCCAGCCCCCGCTTAATCAACACAGCCACACCATGCGCATAATTAGAGTATGCAGAGGAGTAAACATTACCCCATCGACCATGGCGAAGTCTATTTGAAGGTGTAACATTTAGGTGCGTCTCCTGCAACAAACATATCTATATTAGGTCTAGAAAGGTAGGCATGGACGAATCTTGATTTCCTACCGTCATTGAGTCCGCGAATGTTCCAAGTAATGCAATTTAGTACATTAGTGAGGTCGCATGTGATACGCACCCATAAACCTCAAATGAGTAGCAATGACGAGTATGCACCCAACCATATATTCCGCGGATTATCCAATGAGTGACATTCAGACTGGCAATAACCAACAGAACAACCCCCACCCTCCCTCCCCCTCCAACCCCCCAATCAGGTTGCAGAATACCCACCCTAGAAAAACAAAACCACAAAGTGTGCATTTCAAAACAGGGAAATTTCCCATGGGGGCGCAGTGACACCGGCAAACTACCTCGCTCACACAAGGTGGCCGCGAATACTGCGGATGATGCTACATGCCCTAGCGCTCGGCAACACATTGAAAGTAGTAGCACCATAACTGGGAACACCAGAACACACAGTAACAGCTTAAACATCATGTCTCAGGGCTCGTAACATCGTTCTCTAGAGTAAGAACTTGGCCGAACATACAATACCCATATCAGTCATTGTTACTGAGGCAATCTCCTGGAGACTGAGCGGCCTCATGGGTGCCCTTGTTTTTCTTACTCCCTACGGGTTTGGCAAATTTTAATGCAGATTTCGAGTCAGTGAAAGAGTGGGCAGTTCCATCGAAAGACACTTTCAATTTGGCTGGATATAACAGGGAGTATGGGATCTGTGCCTGTAAAAGTATACGTTTGGCCGGGAGGAATTCCAGTTGTGCCGCCTGCACCGCTGGGGTGGTCAGGATAGAACGAGACGTCGTTGCCTTTGTGTTGTATCTTCCCCTTTTCTCTAGGCAGCCTGAGGATGAGGTCTCTATCTTGGCAATTTAAAAGTTTTGCTATAATGGGTCTTGGTGGCGCACCAACCGGGGGCTTTTGTCTCAGTGAGCGATGGGCCCTCTCCACCACAAAGACAGAGGATAGTTTAGGATCAAATAGTTCATGGAGTAAGTCTGTGATGTAGGCCTCCATTTTGGAAATGGCGGTCGTTTTGGGAATTCCAGTTATTCGAAGGTTTTTACGCCTCCAAATCATCATTTTTGGCCCTGATGATCCCAAGTAGCTGGTCCATGTGAAGCAACTGCTCTTTTGTCTCCACTTGGAATTCGTGGAACTCAGTCTGACGGTTCTCCAGTACATCAAGGCGAGTCTTGTGTGTTGATACTTGTGAATTAACGGAGTCCAGCTGTGCCGTCAAAGTGTCAAGTTTCGTGTCGATGTAACGAAGGCTGGACCGCATCTCCAGCATGAGGGTCCACAGGTCCTCTCCTTGATCTGCCGTCTGTGTGTCGTGCTGGCTATCCGTCTGTGCCTCATGTTCTGACTCCGTATGCCGCGTGGTGCGCTTGTTCTCAAAGGTTCCCTTCGGCTGCTTGGCATCTGGCTTATCAAAGGCTACAAAGGTGCGAAATGCGCAATGAAGGACCCCCAAACAGGGTCACACCAGCCGGGCAACCCAAGCGACAAATTCCACTCCTCCTTTTATAACCGGGGTACAGCCGCACCACAATGCACCTCCACGGGGTCCGCAAACCCCAGATGCACCGTGCAGGCTGTGCAGAACTGAATCAAGCCCGGTCAGGACCGCATCACCAATGTACACAGCTTCGCTCCAGGTACCATGCAGTGTCTAAGGATTCACAGCAGCGCACAGCACGTGGCCTGAAAACCTTGCATACAACTAGGCAATGACAGTGAACGCGGTGGCCCACAAACGTCGATTTCAGATCAAGTCCCGCTCTCTCACCAGGGTCTCAGATGCGACCACGGGGCGCGCCGGCCCAGCTGATGCGACAGAGTAGTCTCAGAACAGCACAGCACACACGTGAAAATAGAGGCTGACCCAGACGCTATGTACTGGTCAGACACACCGCAGGGGTCTACGCAAGGCAACTCCTTCACTCCTCTAGGGCCGCGCCTTAAGGTCTTCAGGCAACATCGTCCCCGCAGTTGATTTCCTCCAAACCCCGGAGCGAGCAGGATTGCATATAGCCACACCTTTAATATGGGTACCAGAACGATCGTCCACTGGGGAGTGATTGCACATCAGCCACACCGCATCACACCCGGTACCCAGAAGAGGGCCGAGGTGCCCATCCAGCGTCGTCCCACCAGCAGCGTTGGTAGCAGGTCCACGGCAGGGGCGGCAGCTTCACCAGTGTCGCCAGCGGTCACTGCAAAATGGCGGGTCCGGAGCAATGCGCGAGGTGCCGCACTCTCCCTCTTCCCTTGCAGTTCCACACATATAGGCGTGATTTATAAGGCCTTCAGCAGGCACTCGCAGCTCGCCGCCACACCAGTGCGTGTCGTACCTGGGCTCCGCCGGTGAGGGGTGTTCAGTTGTCCTCAAGTAGAGTCGCGGCCTGCTCCCAGTCTGCAGCCGCGAGCTAGACTTTCGCGTCGTCCCGCAGGCCTCACAGTCACGGCGTCACAGGGTCTCAGGCGCTCCGCCTCCACTCAAATAATTCAGCCCCAGGGGATAATCCGATCACCAGACCGCTCCATCAGGATCTGTAGGTGTTGCGCAACCCGTTACCAAGAACAGGGCCGCCCAGAAGTCATCCAGTGTGCAGGATTGTCAAAGGATTTCGTCCCGGCCGGCGGCGCGCGCTCAGAAAGCGGGCATTCCGCTGCGCAGCAGACCACGCCGCATGGACAGGTCAACTTTGGCAGCGCGTGAGAATTATCTGGATGAAGGGCCTACCCAGTCTGGCCCCCATTGAAAGTTTGCTCTGGTGCATCTAAAGGACCATTATTAATTTCATTGTATAAAACAAAAACACCAAAGGAGGATTTAGGAATAAGATGTGTATATATATTATTCTATTTTAATTATTTATTTTTATATTGGTCGTCCTTTTGTATTGGTTTTTATTAATCACACAAATAAAGAACTATTCATTCATTCACTTGGGGCACACTTCAAAGGAAGAGAACAGGGTGCCAAGACAATTCTGGTGTATTCCCTGTCTGGTTGCTGAAGGACCATGCTTTCGTCCTAGCAGACTTCGGTCTCTGGATTTGTTGTGGGTACAGTGCCTACTTCAAATTAGAATTTAGCGTTAGATGTGGGAGGACACTGGTGGTTCCCCCACGATACTCCAACACACACACCCCCAAAATCAGGGCCATCTTAAAAATGCCTTGGAATTCAGTTCCGTTCGCAGTAAGCTAAACAGGACTCACCTAAAAGGTGGGTAAGGTTGCCCCTGGAAGTTTTGCCCCATTGGTTAGGGAGAGCCCAGGTGTCAACCCCATACACTGGATAATGCCAGACATAAATGTATCACCCCATGGCAACTCTTCAGAACGTTGCAGGCCTTACAAAAGGATACCAGGCAGACTAAATCTGCTGGATCTGTGACCTGAGAGAAGGACTTGCCCTGTTGAAACAACCGGACCAATTAAAGATGGCCATCCAAGTAATGCTGGTTCTACGATAATCTTGAGTCCTGCCTGCACTACATCACAACCTTGACAGGTATTTAGCACCTTTGGTGAAGTTGGACAAAACCTTTACTTTATAGGTAAAAAATGATTATACCACACCAGGATACAATGCTGTGAAGGTAAGTAAGATCGCAACTGTGTGAGCTTTCCCTGGGACAGGAAGTGAATAATAGCTTACTTTATGTTTGGATTTGTTGTAGGAATAGCGCATGTGTTTACCTTATGAGGCTGTTTGTTCAACTTATGAGATTATATCATGTGTGTAACAAATTGGAAGTACATGAACTACCTTTGAATAGGTGGGGGTGTTAGATGCTGGTACTTTGAGACACGCATACTGGAGACATACGTTATGCAGATAATCTAAATACTATAGTTTGAATTGGTTTCTCTATAATTGCGTTATCAGTGTATGTATTGGTGGATATCGGGTATAATGGACTATGACTATATTTATTCTAGTTACCCTGATGAAGAGATGGATACTTAAATACACCAATCCTGATGCCCAGAACAGATGGGAATCGAGAAAAGTTTTATATGAAGTAAAATGACCTTTAGGTGTAGGTGAGGTGCATGACTGAATGGGATTGGCTATAATGGTTATAGAAGTAGAAAAAACGGTGACAATGGTTTACACAAGGGCAAACACTTTGATACATGTTTATATTAGCACACTAATGGTGTCATGGTGGTTTGGCAAAATCTGCAATCTTGGTGAAAAGAGTATTTTTATGCTTGTTTTGCTGCTACAGTGATATTGGAGTCTTTCGAGTACAATGACTTTAGATGTATTATCATTATTGGTCATTTGTAAGATTCTCATGTCATACCAGTTTTGTGGTGGGCGATTTGCTGCCCTGAGGAAGGTGTACTGTGTCTGCCAGGTTTCACTGAAACACGTGTCCACACAAAACTGGACCCACATCATAAAGATATAGAGTGTTAATATAACTGGCTAATTTTCTGTGGCCTGTAGTAAAATGAATGAAGGGAAAATCTTACATGCATCTATGTAACTATAAAAGCATTACATTGGTATTACACTCTTTAAACTACATTTTCTATGTGTGTGTAATGATCCCATTGCTGGTGGTAACCTGCATGTAAATAGGTTTTCAGATGCAATGTATGGTATGTGTGACGAGTGGGTGGGTGGGTGGTATGTATTTTATGAGGGGATGAACGCACAGGAAGAGAGAATGCTAGATTGAACCTGTGTTATTGTAAAATGTTTTCTAAATAATTATTATCTGTAGAAGTATACTTTGCACAGAAGAAATATATCCTAATAGAAGGGATTTTGATAGTAGCCGTTGACTCCAAATTAACCCCTTCAGTGCCCATGACGAGCTGGACTCGTCATGGGCTGCGGTGGCGCTGTGCCCATGACGAGTCCAGCTCGTCATGAACTCCGCCCGCTAATGCAAGGCGCGGCACTGGGCGGGGAAAGGGGCGGGCATGCAAGGGGTTAAACAAAGTAAGTTGATATTATTAAATAACAGAGTTATTTGTAAGGACAATATTGTTAAAGAGAGGTGGTTTCTTTGATGCCAATAAAGCCTAAAGCCTTTAACAATGACTTCATACTATAACCAACACTGGCCCACTGAAGTGTGCATAAGCTGAAACCATCATGCTTACAGTTACAAAATTACAAAGATGTACTAAACTACAGTCTGCAACACAATACACAACACCCTTCTGAAAAAGCGCTAACAGATCATGTGAAAAGCTTCTATCCTGGGTTGGATTGAGGGGTAAGAGGGAGGACCAAAACTAGAACATGTGCCTGCTACAGTAATCTGTGGGATATGAAGTAACATCACATTGGTACAGGTTGCAGGCAATATTTTGTCAATCCACTCTTAAAGACCTATTGGCCTTAAATGCTATTCTGGATAAAAATGTCACCCCTACAATCTTTGTTATAACCTTTTATAACAAACAGGCAGTAAGCACAATTTTTCCCTAAAGGCAACCGTCAGACAAATGGTCATAGAATTAAAAAAACATATATAAAAATATAGTTGGCAAAATACTACCATTCCTAGGATGGCTTAACAAGAACAGTGCTAATCTTTTATCCACAGTTTGTCAGAGGGGTTAACATACACCAAACTCCTCGCCTACTACAGTATTCTGTGAGATGCAATCTAACAACATTCCTCTCTACAGGCTTCAATACAGAGCAATAACAATCCACCCTTTAATGCCTAATGTTATATGCATGCTTTCCAGAATAAAAATGTGACGCATACTGTCTTTATTATAATAATAAAGAAATCAGGTTTGTAGGTTTGACGACTAGCTTGCCACTATAACCAACTCAGTATTGCACATATTCTATTCCATAAGGCTAGAAGTGCATGCAGCAAACACTTTCAGTGAAATCACACAACTTATGCCCAACCAAGTGCTGTACTGAAAGGGGGCAAACACGAGGGCAAAGCCTTAGCCCCTCTATCACTAGTACATATGAAAGTTTTCTATTTACGACATAAGTTACAGATTCAAAAGCCATTGAAATTATCCATTTAAGGCTATGTAAACTAACCATAACTCAGGGACCATATCATGCACTTCTTAGAACGTCATCACAGGTGATCCCACCGATTAAATCATCCTTTGTTACCAATAATCTGCTCATTTCCCTTTAATTAAAATGATTTTTTTAAATAAACAATTTAACAGATTTTTATAAGTAACCACAAAAACAAAGAAAACCGGTGCGCCGATACCTCACGTGACAGGTCAGTCATACAACACTAGGTCTTGGAGAGATCAAGTGTCTAAAGCATAAAAGTCAACTATTTCCCCATATCCGGGAGTGTTTATGCTGGCAGCCACTGGCCACGTAGATGGGTTTTTCCAGTGGCCACCACCAGTCTAAACTTCTTTGCCATTCCCCAAGGGTGGGTGTTGCCTCTGGCCTGCATTTTCAGGCAACGTCACGCTTCGCCACCACCATTGCCATCCGAACCAGATAGCGATCCTGGCGAGAATTCCAGACCCCATCCACAAAGCCCAGTAGTGCCTGAGTGGATGTAAGGGTGATGCGAGTTTGGAGTATTTGAGTTAGGGCAGCCATAACATGCTGCCAGTAGGCATTTATGAAGGGGCACTGCCGCGCCACTTAGAAGAAGTGTCTACATTGGTACATGGACATCCCATGAGTGTTACCTCTATGGCCTGCCAAAGCAGTGTGAGATAGGCGACATGGAGATAATTAAGTTGTATCAAGCGAAGCCTCGAGGATATTGATTATTTCACGGGGAGGACATTGGCTCCAAGGACCACTCAGTATCGTCCAGCTGACAGAACCACACCTCCCATTTCTGTCTACGGGAAACCGTTGGGAGCATTCGGCAAGAGTGCACAGTACAGCTGGGAGATGCCACCTTTCTCCAACCCACCGATCAGTACCTTGGGATTTAGGGGGCTATTTTCTGGGAGCGGGGAGGATTTTAGGTTTATAAGGTTGTATGGAATGCCTCAGTTGCAAGAGTATTTGTGACGAACTGGCTGTTGGAAAGGGAGAAGTGTGTCTGGTGGGCCTGGAACATGCTCACGCGACCCCCACCCCCCACCGCCCACATCTTTGAGGGTTGTGATGCCAATCCTGTTCCACTTGCCAAATCCCGATAGTTGGCCCATTTGCCCAAGGCAATGACCCTGCCACAGCGGGGTTTGGATGGTCAGGATGTTCCTGCACCCCATATTCCGGGACACCTCCCGTCATGTGTGCAATAACACTGCGTCAAAGAATGCCTATCAAACGATCCAACCTGAGACGTGAGAGTTCGAGACAGAATGCCAGGTCGTCCCAGTCACTTGTTAGCCATTCACTGAGAACTTGCAGTTGCGCAGCTCTGTAGTAAACTGCAGCTTGTCGTGAGAGAGAGAGGGGGTGTGGGTGTTGGTGTGTTTGTGTGTTCAGGGATATGGAGAGGGATGTTCTGGAGGAAGTACAATTATTTCGGAAGGGTCATCATTTTGACCACGGCCACTCTCCTAGAGATTCGTAGTGGCACGGCTCCCTAGCAAAGATGATCTGCCTTAGTTTGTTGGTTTAAGCAGTTTAGATTAAGTTCCCACATCTCCCCACCATTTCCAGAGACATGGATCCCTAAATATTTTACAGCTGTGGTGCATACGAGCATTGGAGCTTGCCACATAGGTTTGTCTCCCCCTCCCAAATGAAACGATGATGAATTTCTGCAAGTTGACTCACAGTTCTGAGGCCTGCTCATACAAAGGCCAAAATTTGCATGCAGTGGGGTCCAGAGGTCTGGAGATAGGAAAGCTAGAGCAGGATATAATGCAATTTTGTCCTCAAAGCCCCCCTACTATTCCCAGCCTGTTACTCCGGGATCACAGCATATCAGTCGAGCCAGGGGTTGAATCACGAAGGCAGAAAGTGGCAATAACGGGTTGGTGGTGCTACAGATGGGGCACGGATTAAATAGGACCCCCTTCACCAGTGAAGAAAATGTATTTTAAGTAGATTACCATAGCTGCTGTAAAAAAAAACCTCACACTTCAACAGTTTCTGTAACGTAGTAACACCCACCAATATAAAGATGACGCCAGAATCACACGAACACAGAATTGATAAATAAAAACAAATGTTACGGCCACTCCAACTACGAAAATCAGTAACAGATATACCCAGTATCATGTAACATACGTCAACATATAAAATAGCACACAAGCATGACAAACCCATAACCCCACCTCCATACATATTCAAAAACAGTGCAAATTATAAATATACAAACCCAGTAAGGGTTGACTTTATGTGCGTGCCGAGCTGCCAGCTTTGCCAATGTTTGTCTGTGAAGTACTGTTCAAAAATGTAAAAGAAAAGAACATTTCAAAATAATGGAATAAAGGTCTGACATACTTTTCACTGAATGCAGCCATTTGGTCTTCCGAGCAGCCCAGGGGGCAGATTTATGGGCCTCTAGAAGAAATGTCATCCTAAGCACACCTTCCGCCTTAGACATCAGCTGAGTGAATGCAGCAGATGGCCAGTGTCAAAAAAGCCTTTGTGTGCCAAAGTTTGTGCTTTCATGTACTATGTGGATGCAGGAGATAAAACAAAGACATCCTCTAAAGTATGCATGCTCTTCAGCCATTCCTCAGCAAGTATCATCCCTATTGTGTGTGTTCATTTTAACAGATAAGCCGAATGGCGTGAAGAGCAACACAGTACAAGGAGAGTACAAGGGAGGGAAGCACCACTTGCAGGAAAGAGCTAGAAAACACATTCACTCTCCTGGAGAGCTGAATGATTAAGAATAAGGTTTACCAGTGAAAAGGCACAAGATAGCCCATCAAAACTATCGTAAAGAGGCTATGCTCCAGTGGATGGACAAACACAAGAAGAGGAAGGCAAACTATCGAATAAGAAGCAAGTAAATAACAGTGCCAAAGTCAACCAATGGTAAGCAACTGCAGGCTATAAGTCCAGTCCAAGTTCACAATAGATCTTGCGCAATCAGACAGCTTGTGCTGTCTGGTATGAGAGTCTAAAAAAACTAAACAAAAAAGGTCTCTATCAAATGTAACATTCACATTACAAAAATCAAATCAATAGTCTACAACAGTATCAGGGATGTCATCTATCATGTAATTTAACAGTGGATTAGTGATGTCAACTGTGAGCTCATAAGCAGCGCACAATGGGGATGTAAGATATGAATAAGTTTACTTAATCTAGTGAATTTTAGTGGTATCAATCAATCAGGACATTTGTAAAGCGCACTACTCACCCGTGAGGGTCTCAAGGCGCTGGGGGGGATGTGGGGGGGCTGCTATTGCTCGAATAGCCAGGTCTTTAGTAGCCTCCTGGAGGTTAGTAGGTCCTGGGTCTGCCATAGAAGGATGGGGATGGTGTTCCATGATTTGGCAGCGAGGTGGGAGAACGATCTGCCTCCGGTGGCCGCTCTTCGGATGCTGGGGACTGTGGCGAGGTCGGCGGAGTGGAGCTGGCGGTTCGGGCTGTAGAAAGTGAGTCGTCTATTGAGGTATGCCGGTCAGGTTTTGCGGAGTGCCTTGTGTGCATGGGTGAGGAGCTTGAAGGTGATCCTCTTGTTGACGGGAAGCCAGTGCAGGTCTCTCAGGTGGGGTGTGATGTGGCTGTGGCAAGGGATGTTGAGGATCAAGCGTGCAGAGGCATTCTGTATGCGTTGTAGTCGTTTCAGGAGTTTGGCCGCTGCTGACGAGGGCCTGAGTGACCGTTCTTGTTTCTGTGGGGATCCACCTGTAGATCTTGCGGAGCGTGTTGAAGCAGGAGGATGTGATGGCGTTGACTTGCTTGGTCATGGAGAGTGTTGAGTCTAGGATTAACCCCAGGTTGCGTGCGTGGCCGGTGGGTGTTGGTGCTGCTCCCAGTGTGGTCGGCCTCCAGGAGTCGATCCAGGCCGAGGGGGTGGAGCCGAGGATGAGGACCTCTGTCTTGTCAGAGTTCAGCTTCAGGCTACTGTTCTTCATCCACTCGGCGACCGCTTTCATTACTTCGTGGAGGTTGGTTTTGGCGGCGAGGGGGTCCTTGGTGAGGGAGAGGATCAGCTGGGTGTCGGCGTAAGAGATGATGTTGAGGTTGTGCAGTCGGGCGATGTGGGCGAGCGGTGCCATGTAGACGCTGAACAATGTCGGGCTGAGGGATGATCCATAGGGTACGCCGCAGATCTCGGTGGTTTTGGAACGAAAAGGGGGGAGGCGGACGCTCTGGGTTCTCCCGGAGAGGAAGGAGGTGGTCCAGTCCAGAGCCTGGTCTCGGATCCCTGCGTTGTGGAGGCGCGTGCCTAGGGTGCGGTGGCAGACAGTGTCGAAGGCGGCTGATAGGTCCAGGAGGAGGAGGAGGAGGGCCGCGGTTTCGCCATTGTCGAGCAGGGCTCCGTTGTCATTGGTGGTGGCGAGGAGGGCGGTTTTGATACTGTGGTTGCTGCGGAACCCGGACTGGGACGGGTACAGGATGCTGTTCTCCTCGAGGTAGCGGGTCAGTTGTCTGATGACGATCTTCGCGATGACCTTCGCCGGGAACGGGAGCAAGGAGATGGGCCTTGGGTTTTTTGAGTAAGCCATTGATCTCGGCGTGCTTCCAGCTCTCCGGGAAGGTCACGCTCTCGAAGGAGATGTTGATGGCCTTGCAGAGATGGGGTGCAATGGTGGTACTGGTTTTGTTGAGGATGTGGTGTGGGCATGGGTCTGACGGAGAGCCGGAGTGGATGGTGTTCATGATTTTGATGGTGTCTTCATCGTTTGTTGGTCCAGGTGAGCAGGGGGTTGATGTGGGTGGTGGCCTTAGGGTCTGAGGCCTCAGTGGCTGCCGGGGCGGTCAGGTTGTTGAAGCGGTCGTGGATGTCTACGATCTTGCGATGGAAGAAGGTGGCAAGGGAGTCACACAGGTCTTGTGAAGGTTGGATGTCGGTGTTGGGGTTGGAGAGTTCCTTCACGATGTTGAAGAGCTCTTTGCTGTTGTGCGCGTTGTTGTCTAGGCGGTCCTTGAAGGAGGCCCTTTTGGCGGATCTGATGAGGCGATGTCTGCGGATGGCGTTCTTGTGGGCTGCATAGCTGTCCGGTGTCTGTTCGCGGTGCCATTTCTTCTCTAGTTTTCGGCCGGTTTGCTTGGAGGCCTGGAGGACCACAGTGAACCAACTGGCTTTCTTGTTGGTGCTTCTGTTGGAGGGTTTCTTGATCGGGGCGAGAGTGTTGGCCTAGTTGTCGATCCACTGTCTGAGGTTGCGTGCGGTGGGGGTCGACGGGTGGGCTTCGGGCGAGGGTGGTGTTTAGCTGGCCTTCGGTGACTTTAGGTTTTGTCAGCATAACTTACTTTTAACTGAAGTTCTTCCAGTGAATTTCAGTTTTTTAAACATACTGTAAGGTGTTATTACCAAAGTGGGGCTCTTCATCATACCCCGATTCGACCGGCAGACCCTGACAGCTGCCTTAAACCAATCGTCCACTAGCGGAGGCAGAGGGTCCTTCCATTTCATACAGATTTCTCTTCTAGCGATCAGGATCAAGTAAAATAACAACTTTCTATGTAACCGCCTCAGTGTGCTTATTTTTCATTGCCTCCATTTTAATCAAATATCACACCCAACAGTTTCCTGTGCCAAACTCCTCTGACATGCACAGTAGGGGTGTTCAGAGGTTATGTTTTGTGCCCAACCTGTCATGCACAAGAGTGGTTGGGGCAGGGACCTGGTGTTTGGACAGGAACAATTTTTTATTAAACATTTTGCGAACTCTTGAAATCTTAGCATCTCTGTGAATGCTGCGGATGCCCTACCAAGGACCTAGAATCATTCCCATCGGGTTTGTGTACCTCAGCGACCCTTCTACCAGAGGGCAGGTGAATTCAGTCCTAGAAGCTGGTAACCCACGAAAGATCAAACAAGGAAGGGATCAAGACCCTTGCTGTGGTATGCCAGGTCGCTTGTGAAAGGTTCTCAAACTGAAAGGGTGAGTTGATGACACACAGAGGGCTACAATCTTATCCTTAAGGTCCTTAAACACCACGGCAAAAAATCATTTAAAAAAAATTTGATCAAGGTCTGAGACTTCACTTAAGCCTTGGAGTCAGGGGATGCTCGCACTGCCCCTTATGACTTAGTTTTATTTCAAGACGCAGGAAATGAAAAGCCAGCTCTTGCACTGCAGCTGTGTTATTTTTCTCCATGTTACAGCCAACCTGGTTAGAACGCTCAGGTTCCGGAAAAAGCGCCCTTGTTCAATCAGGTTTAATTTTTTTTTTTTTTTTTGGAAAACCTTTATTTTGAAATTCAGGACACAGCTATTCAGCCGACAGCCCGAAGGTTCGGCAGCATTGCAAGTTAGATACAGTGATGTGTCCCCAATACAGTTCAAAGAGTAATGCAAAGGTCCAATTTTAATAAACACAGAAAAAACACACAACAAACCCCAGCAAGGCAGAACATTGAAAGCCCATGGCGAAAGCCCCCAGGGGAGGCCGGACCCCACTCATCTACTAAGTATAAGACTGTGTGCGGAGGAAGAAGGGGAACAGCAGAGGCCCAGAACGGTTACTAAAACCAAACTGTGCTGGAAAGTAGGTCAGGGGGAAAGCTGTTCCTCGGGAGGTTCCAGTTCCGGGGCAAGACATATTCCCCCCCTGTATTGGTTCCACCGCCCCCAGATGGCATGCCACTTCCGGGGGCGACCTCTAGAGCAGTAGACCGTCTTCTCCCTAAACATGCTCCAATCCATGTTCTCCTTCCACGCGGTCAGTGTAGGGGGTCCCGAGGAGCCCCATAATCGCGCGATATCCCTTTTAGCTACCATGTTACCCAGAGTCACCCATTGGGTCTGCGCCTCATCGAGGTCAGTGGGCCCCCAGACGTTCAGGAGGCAGCACCGCGCCTCCGGCTGTACCACAATGCCCATCACCTCCCCCATAACTGCATGGACTCTCCTCCAGAACTCCACAATGACACCACATTCCCAAATGATGTGCAGGAAAGTACCCACCATACCACATCCCCTTCTGCACAGGCCGTCCTCCGAGAATCCCATGTGGACCAGCCTTGGCCCCGTCACATACACCCGGTGCAGTATTTTAAGCTGCACCAGCCTCAGACGCGACGGGATCGCAACCTCCTTAGGCGAAGAAACCGCTGACTGCCAGTCCTCATTATCCAACTCAAGGCCATCCCTGGTCCACTGTTCTCTCAGCCCCAATAGCAAGTCTGCCCGGACGTTTATCAACTTCTTATATATGAGCGAAATCGTGCTCTCGGGCATATGACCATCAAGGACTCGGTCCTCAAGGGGAGAGGACTCCGGCACCTTCTCACCCTCCACGAGGACTGATCGGAGGGCGTGACGCAGCTGGATATACCTAAAATACTCTGAGGGCCCTAGCTCAAACTCAGTCTGCAACTCCTCGAAGGACTTCACCCTCCCCTTATGCAGCACATCTCCCACCTTGGATATACCTATCAGATCCCACTTATCAAAGCCCTTCGTATGCCAGAGTCTTCCCAATCTTTCCGATTCAAACAATGGGGTAGCGAGGGTTAGCCTATCCTTCCAGCCCAGCGAGTCGGTCGCCATCTTCCATACGCGCACCGCCACACCTGTGGGCCCCGTGAGGGACGAGTCTAAGGACCGCGAATACAACGCCCTGTAGTAGTTGCCGCCGCGCAGCAGCCACCTATCCATGGCATACCCAGGGCTGAGGGCAGGGCCATAAAACCCATGGTTGATCGCGCTCAGCTGCGTGGCCCAATAGTACCGTCGGATGTCCGGGAGCGCAATGCCCCCATCGTACCATGGGAGCGTCAACTTTGAAATAGCTATTCGCGGCCGCCCATCCCACAGCAACGTCCGTTGGAGGCCTTCGACCTCCCGAAAGTATTTGGCCGGTACCCAGTCCAAGGTGTTCTGGAGGGCGTAGAGGAAGCGGGGAAGAGACATCATTTTGAACAGGGCCGCACGCCCAACAAGGGAGAGCGGCAGCCTCCGCCAACCTTCAACATCTCGCCTCAAGCGTGCCAAGGGGGGGGGAGCAGATTCCTCTCATAGCGCACAGCAGGATCCATGGATATAAAAATCCCCAAATACACGAAGCCCTGCTGGGCAACCTGTATCGAACATGTTCTAGGGATCGGTGGGACCTCGCCACTAAGAACGTACAAGTACGATTTGCCCCAATTAATCACAAGCCCCGAGTTCCTGCCGAACGATGCGAGTACGTCACAGACCACTATAAGTGACTTCTTAGGTGAGGCAAGATACAGCAGGATATCATCGGCATAAAGCGAAATACGGTCTTCGTGATCAGGCGACCACCGAAGGCCCCGTATATCCGGGTGCCAACGTATCCACGCAGCCAACGGTTCGAGGGCGAGGGCGAACAACAGAGGCGACAGGGGGCAGCCCTGCCGAGTACCCCTACCAAGCTGAAACGGAGTAGATGCCCGACCATTCACCACAACATTCGCTAGTGGCCCCTCGTACAGCAACCGAACCCAACTCACAAACCCGCGACCGAAAACAAACTTGGCCAGCACGGCCCATAAATATGCCCACTCCACCGTGTCAAAGGCCATCGTGGCATCAAGAGATGCCACAACAGCCGGTTCACGCAGCGTGCCCGCCCTGGCGATGACGCCATGTAGCCGCCTAAGGTTCAATGCTGTGTTTCGGTGCGGGATAAAGCCAGATTGATCCGGATGGACCAAATCGCCAAGTACCCTAATCAAACGGGTAGCCAGGAGTTTGGCCAGAATTTTCGGCTCAGCGTTGAGGAGTGAAATGGGCCGATAGGAGGCGCATCTATCTCGGGGTTTACCCTCTTTATGTATGACCACGATCGACGCCAGCCGCTGATCCAACGGAAGGATCCCATCCCCCCGCGCCTCCAAAAACATGGCGCGCAGGTGAGGGGCGACCCTATCCGGGAACAATTTGTACAGGTCGATCAGCAGTCTGTTCGGTCCAGAGGCCTTACCAGAGTTCAACGCGCAAATCGCCCCCGCCACCTCGTCAATCGTGATGTCACCATCCAAATCGTCCCTATCTATGTCAGAGAGGCAGGGCAACTCGATATCACGGAGGAGATCAGACGAGTCCTCGGGCGGCCTGTCCGACACAGAGGAATAAACCCTATGAAAATACTCCGCGAAACACTCCACAATCCCCTCAGGTTCCATGATCGCCTCTCCCCCCTCTCCAATCAACTCTGGCACCACTCTATTGACCCGTTCTTTCCTGTCCAACCACGCCAGGAGTTTCCCTGCCTTATCCCCAACGTCATAGAGGCGGCCCTGTTGTTCCCTGCTGAGGGTCTTGGCGGCGTTCGTCACCAGGTCCCTATACTCCGCCTGCTTCAGGCAAAGCTCATGCAATGAGGACTCTGTAACATCCTCCTCCATATTCCCCTCAAGGGCCGCTATCTCCTCCTCCACTTGCCGCACCTCGCAATCCCTCCGGTTTTTGGCAGCCACCACCAGGGAGAGGGCCTCTCCCCGAAGCACGGTCTTAAAAGCTTCCCACAGCGACACCGCCGAGTCCACGGTTCCCAGATTGTCCTTAAAGTAATTATCTACCTTCTTTACCAGGGCGCTGCGCATCTTGGGGTCTCGGAAATACCATGGGTTGATGGGGGCCACCCTCCCTCCTCCCTCCCGACCTAGATCCAGCCGGATCCACACTGGCGAGTGATCAGAGATACCACGTGCCATGTGCCTCGCCTCGGATATCAACGAGGCATGTGCGGCCAGAGTGAGCAGGTAGTCAATCCTGGAGAGGCTACCATGCGCCCCGGAGTGAAACGTGTATTGACTCTGTGTGGGGTGCCGGAGCCTCCAGCAGTCTATCAGACCAAACGTATCCAGGAAGTCTGGAAGCCATTTCTGAGCCCCCCCTGTGTCCATGGGCGGGTATCTATCCAACAGTCCGGAACCCACAGCGTTGAAATCCCCTCCCACTACCAGCATTCCCCCCGGGAGAGTCAGCAAAGCCCTGCCCAGTTCAGCAAATGTGGAGGCCTGCAGGGCCGGCGGGACATAAACCGAAACCAAAACCAAAGTCCTTCCTTCCCACCTCCCCGCCACCGCCACAAACCTCCCCCTATCGTCAACAATGGTGGAGTCCACCTCAAAAGGCAACGATGCTCTAACGAGGATGCCCACACCCCTGGACCCAGAAGAGAATCCCAAGTGTGCAATGAATTTATACCCCTTCCTATTCAGGGCATAGCACGTATTGCCTATGAGATGCGTCTCCTGCAGCAGGACAACGTCTGGCATTGAACGTTTCAGAAATTGCAAAACAATCCCCCTCATGATGCGATCCCCCAAACCATTAACATTCCAGCTTATAACACTTAAGCCTCTACCCCCCATCCTCAAACGGAAAGAGGCCCACCCCACACCCGAGGCGCCACCATGGAACAGTCCTGAGGATAATCATCATGCCTTGCAGAAATAAACCCCCCAACAACAAACTCAAAATCCCCATACCTCCCCCCACCCTGCACCCCTGCTGCAGCTTAAAAAGCCCCCACAACTTGCAGTGTGCCTGTCGCCCTACAAAAACAAAAATCTACAAAAAGTACCCTAAGGGAGGAAAAGAGCACCCCTCGTCCTCCCGCAACCCTCCACAGTTACTGCACTCTGTTCAAATCTTCAAGTATGGTCAAATCAAGTCAGGCCGGCTTTGAGATTTCAGCCCTGTCCATCCCGGCCACTGTCTCCATGCTCGGCTGTGTCGTCCCCGGTCCGTCGCCGGGGCAAAGCGTCCAGCCATTCGTCGGCCATAACAGGAGAGTCAAAAAAGAATGTCCGATCTTCATGCACCACCCGTAGTCTGGCGGGGAAAAGCATGGCATACTTCAGGTCCAGTTCCCGAAGTCTCCGCTTCACCCCCAGGAAGCTCTGTCTCTGTCTCTGCACCTGCTGGGTGAAGTCCGGATAAAAATTCACCGACGCATTCTGGAAGGGGACTGGGCCCGTCACCCTCGAAGCTTGCAGGATAGCGTCCCGATCTCGAAAATGAAAGAGCCGGGCGACAATCGGCCGCGGCGGGGCACCCGCCTTGGGCCGTCCGCCCGGCACCCTATGGGCCCTTTCCACCGCAAAAAACTTTCCAAGGCCCTTAGGCTTCAGATGATTGAGGACCAAATCTTCCACAAGCAGGTCCGTCGAAGCCTCATCTGAGGACTCCGGGACCCCGATGACGCGCACGTTGTTGCGCCTGGACCGGCTCTCGAAGTCCTCCAGCCGGCGGGCGGCGAGGTCACTCTCGGCCCTCAGCTTCCGGACCTCGTTCTGCAAATCCGCAACATCATCAGTGAGGCCCGTGGTCTTGTGGTCCAGGTCTTTAACGCGTTCGTTTGTCTTGCCCAGGTCCGAGCGGATCAAGTTGACATCCACCAGGATGGCATCCACCTTATGCGCCAGGGCCTCGAATTGCCTCCCCATCGAGGTCTGCATCCCATCAAGCGCGCCCATGACATCCTGCAGGGAGAGCTCCGGTGTCCCAGGAGAGTCCTCCTTCTGGGCATCCGGCGCCTGGCTCGATCCACTCGGCGATGTCTTCAGGAGGGCGTAGCGGTCCATACTGTTGACTTGGGAATACGTTCCCCGCCTGGTGGACTTAGTCTTCAGCCGATCCCCTTCTGCTTTGCCCGACATAATGGACTCCAGGCAGTCCAATGCAGTGAAGACCGTTCCCTCTCAGAGAGAGGAATAAGGAGTGAGCGGGTCCGCCTTGTGCTGCCAGAGTAGCCCGCCGAGCGTCCTTGGGGTTATAAAGCCACCCAGAGCTCTACAGTGTCCGGGCAGACAAAGGGAACGAAATCGAAAGTGAAAGAGCGAAGGCCTCCGTCCGACAGTTCACACCTCACCAGGCCGTTGTTGATCAACTAGGAGTCGGGCATTCTGCCAACTCTAGCCCCTGGCATCTCCGGGAGTTAGGCCGCAATCTTTCGCCAGTCATAAGTCCGGTTCCCGATGGGCGATCCGACCGCGGGTAGCATCAATCGCCTCCCTGACAACTCAGCAACACGGTGCCATGCATACCAACAGGATTAGAGACAGGATAGTCGACGGAGGGCGCGAGGGTCTCGGGAGCTCTAAGCTCACGCGGCCATCTTGGTCAAGCGCTAGGCTCCTCCTCAATCAGGTTTAATTTTAATTGTTTTTTAGGTCTCGCCTGACCCAGCGCATGCGCTGGTCTGGCGAGACTTATTGAGAGGGCTCCAAAAAGTGCTACCAGGCCAGCCTAGAGCTACAGTGCATGTGCGCGCGTGCGCCGCGCTCTACCGCGATTACTTTCACTTTCGCTGCCCCACGGCCGCTTTGATGTTTGATCGCGATCACTTTCACTTTCGCGGCCGTATGGCTGCTTTTCATAGCCAATAGGTCTCGCTTTTGGGACCTTATAAGTATTTAGTTATGCAACTGTTGCATGGCTAAACACTTATAAGGTCCCAAAGGCGAGACCTATTGGCTATGCCAATGCTTGTTTATTTTAAGTTTTGGGTTTATGGAGGTTGGCGAACCAGGGTTTGAAGCCCTCTGAGGATTGACAGGGCAGATCTGTCAATCCACTGACACAACCACTGACTCAGTCAGTGAACTCTCTCCCCCTCGCAGCTCCACAATTAAGTGAGACCTTCCCCCAAGCCTCTGCACTCTCGAGTGTTGGTGTTCGAGGCCCTCCTCCACCCACAGGTTTCACCTGCGCCTCAATCCCTGGTGGTCCAGTGGACCTCTGTCTCCATTCTCTTGCTCTACTTTTTCTTTCCTTTTTCACTTGTTTTTCCCTCACTTCTATCTCCCCCCCTTCACTCTCCTTCTGGGTCTTTCCTCCATTTTCTGTCGTTTTCCCCTCATTTCAAGCTCCCCCTTCACTCTCCTGTGTCTTTCCTCCGTTTTTCACTCGTTTTTTACCCTCATCTCAATCGACCCCTTTCACTCTCCTGTGTCCTCTGGGTCTATCCTCCCCTCTTTCTTGCACTTTTGCTGCCTTATTTGCACTTTTCTCTCTATTTTTGCCCTTTTCAGCCCGTTTTTCCCTGCCGCTGCTGCCCCCGTGGCCCCTCCCTCCCAGGACGACCAGTGCGACCGGCCCAATCCAGCTCCCCTTCACAGCTCCCAGCTGTCCAGCCCTCTACTTAATGGCGGCTGCGCCGCAAGGGCGCCAAAGGCAAGATCTTCAGCATCCGTCCGCTACCAGACTGCGACCAGCGCCAGGAACCCTGGATCGCAACACCGTCAACGCTATGATCCAGCGGCACTCCGCGCTCTCAACCCAGGCCGCAACAACAACTGCAAGCTAGCATCACCAGCAGACACCCATGGACCCTTCAGCTGTCACCGCTGCCGGCACACCTGCAGCACCGCCAAGACCACTGACCCAGCGCAATCCGCCCGCAAGAACACTACAGAACCGATGACCCTGCAATGCATCTTCCTCAACGTCCGATCCCTCCACAAACACGCCACTGAAATCTGGGACCTCCTCGACAGCACTACCCCGGACATAGCATTCTTTACCGAAACCTGGACCAACATCACTTCGGGACCGGACATCGCCATTGCCATTCCCCAAGGATACAAGATCTCCAGGAAGGACCGCCCCACCCGCCCGGGAGGAGGAATCGCCATCGTCCACAAATACACCCTCCGCCTGAGCACACTCCCAGACGAGCCCACAGACCTGATGGAACACCTTCCCTTCAAGTTACTGGCCAGCCCTACCTCCACCCTCCGAGGAACCCTCATCTACCGACCCCCTGGACCCCGCGGACTTTTCGCCAACTCCATCACGGACATCATCTCTCCGCATGCCATCGCGTCCACCAACTACACCCAACTGGGAGACCTCAACTTCCACCTCGACAACCAACTGGACCCCAGCACCACATCCCTCCTGGACAACCTCCACAACATTGGAATCCGCCAGACTGTGACCGAACCCACGCACTCAGGAAACACCCTCGACCCCCTCTTCACAACAGGATACTCCATCACCTTCAGCCACACCACCGAACTCCCACGGACCGACCATCGATGCGTCCACTTCACCTTCAGAACACCCACCATCCACAGACACCAGTACCTGCCCCCACGAAGAAACTGGACCAGAATCACAGACGACCAGCTAACCATCGCGGAAAACTAGGGGAACGCTAGGTGGCGCACTAGCGAATGGACGCCTTCTCGTAGGGCTCCCGCAGTCCGGCGATATTAATCCTATAAATTATCCTTTTGCGAGCACTCCTGGGAGCCGTCCTCGCAGTCACAGGTCCAGCTTGATGTAGAGAGTGAGCGGACCGGCGTAGAGGGCCCTAGCTGCTGGGAGACCGTCGCGATACCACCTGCAAGTTGCGGCGGAAGCGACGCTGGAGACCAACGTGCAGTAGTCCTGGGTCGAGCCAGAACGCGAGGCCGGGGCTGGCAACGCGGTGCAAGGCCGCGGACGGCGGGGACGATCTGGGAGGCTCCTCCGGACTTGTGGGACCTGGCTGGCCGAGACGAGCGGATCGGACGGACATAGTCACAGGTGGGAGTGTGTGGGGGCTGCTCCTCTCCCCCCCCCACGTCCCCGTCCCCTGGAAAGGATTGTGGGGCCTGCGCACCCGGCTGGTGCTGGGACGGGGTCATATTGTCGAGACCATTGTTGGACACAGCGGCGGCGGGGGCGTGGATCTCTCCCCTCCGCTTCCCCCCCGGAGGGCCGAACGCAACGGAGGCAGTGCAGGCGTCACGGAGGGCCTGGTGGGGTGCGGCTGGATGTTTGCGCGGACCGTGCCGAGAGGGATCTCACTGGGGCTGATGTGCTGGCCCCCCCCGGACCTGAGGATCGCAACTTGAGCCCCTTTGCCCGCATGGTGGTGCAGTTTGGCCGCGTATGGCCTGAGCGGCAGCAGTGATACTGGGGCAGAAGCGAAGGCGCCAAACATTTGGCCTGGGTGCGATAGCGACTGCCAGCGTTGAGTGACGTGCACGGGATTCCCCCCTGGACGGTCGGAGTGGCGTATGGAATAGCCGCATAGGATCGGAGGGGACAGTTGTGGTGCCCGCCCTGGTGGTGTTGGAGAGCTCTGCCCAGGGATAGAGATGGGCAAGACGGACACTAGACAGCCCAAGCTCTCATTTGCGGCAAATAAGAAAGTGATACCGCCTGGGGAGAAGTCGAGCCCTCCGGATGAGGCGGCTGAAGCGTCAGGGGGTGCTACGGATGCGGCAAAGAGTATACAGGCAGTACTCTGTGAGGTGCGCCAAGGGTTCGCTACAACCGCGGACAAGGTGGACCGCCTTTCGTCGCGCATGGATGCGGTAGTGCACAAGTTAGACGTGCACGAGGGTCGCTTGAAAGAGGCGGAGCAGCGCATATCGGACTCAGAGGATGTGGTGACCCAACACTCGTCGCAGTTATCTAGAATGGACAATCTCCTACGTGTCATCGCCGCAAAGAACGAGGATTTGGAAGCGAGGAGTAGGCGGAACAACGTACGCATCGTAGGTATTCCGGAAACTACAAATGTGGGCAAAATGGAGGAGTATGTCGAGAAGATGTTGGTGGCGGCGATCGGCTCGGAGGTTTTTTCTACACACTTTATAGTGGAGCGGGCGCATCGGGCATTGGATCCCAGACCGAAGCCGGGGGCGACGCCTCGGCCGATCATAGCCCGGCTGCTGAATTACCGGGATCGCGATGCGGCCCTACGGGCGGCTCGCAGTACGAGATCGCTGTCGTATGAGGGCAACTCCTTCACACTGTATCCGGACTTCACCCCGCTTGTCCAGGAGGAGCGTCGGAAATTCCTCGCAGTTAAGACTAAACTGCGTAACCTGCAAATCGACTACGCACTGCTCTACCCTGCTCGTTTGCGGGTCACGTACCAGGGGAGGCAGAGCTTCTTCACCAAACCACAGCAGGTGGAGGACTTTCTCAAGCAGCATAAACGGAATCGGAGGCTGGGGGCGGGAGTGGACGATGGTCTGGCCCCTAGTCAAGAGCGGCTAGAAGCTGTGGAACCGTGAGGGATCAGTACTGGATCTGCATATAGACTCCTGGGTGAGTTCGTAGGGGGGGCTTAAGGGATGCAATTGGACCTTTACTTGGGATGGACGTTGCCCTGACCTCCGGGTGGGCGAGGTAGAAATGTGGGGTGGGGGGTATCTGGATGGATGATTGATGCTGCGATCCCTTTGGCATGGGGTCCCTCCCGGCCTGCGCGGCAGGACTGTATTGATGCAATAGGTTTATGGACATCATCGGAGGCGGACGATACTCCTCAGGTTGCCGCTGATTATAGCGCCGGACACCCCCCTCCTGGTTGCCGGGCTGGGCTACACATGTTGTGGTTCGGACGGGCTTGCATGGAGGGGGTTATAGTGGTGCCGCCTAGAGAGGTTACCCGATGGGAATTACCCTAGCATATGTTTGTGGGGTTGCGGGCTGTTTTAGTCCTAGTTTTTGGGGTGTGTATGGGAGGGACGGGGGGGGAATGCTGCTGGCAGGTTGGGGTTTGCTTCAGTGGGAGGGGGGTGGGTACAAAGGTAGTTGTGGCCATATGTATGATTGGGGTTTGCAGATTGAGAGTAATGCAACTAACAAGTACGGAGTCGGTTGGCTGTGGAGTAGCCGAGAGTTTGCATGGTACGGAGCTGATGCTGCGGGGGTCTCTGTTGCCGCGGTGGATAGATGCAGCCGGGGGGCTGGCTGGTGTTGCCGCTCCTATGGGTGGTCGATGTGGTTGGGAGGGGGCTGCGGGTTGATTCATGGGTGGCTGAGTCAGTATGACTGAGCGAGGTCGAATCTCTAGACTAACTGTTTTGTCCTGGAATGTCCGTGGGCTGAATGATGCGAGGAAATGTCGGAGGGTGGTGGCCTATTTGGAGCAGCATCAGGTGCAGATCGCCCTGCTGCAGGAAACACATCTTAGTCCTCGGGCCAACTATACCTTTGCGAGTAGATGGGCGGCTGTGCGCTGTTTCTCCTCATACTCAGGCTATGCCAGAGGCACGGCGATTCTGATTTAAAAAACGGTGCCGTTTGTACGGTTGGGCGAAAGCATGGATGAGGAGGGTAGATCTACATTGGTGTGGGGCAGACTGGGTACTGATACTGTGACTATTGTCAACTGCTATGGGCCTAATGTGGATACACCTGAGTTTTACACCAAACTGTGGGGCAAGATACTGAATATTGGTTCCATGCATCTCATATGGGGTGGAGATTTCAATGTCACGTTGAAGCCTGGTTTAGATAGATCGGACGGTAGCCCCCAATATAACAGAAAAGCGGGGAGAAGCGGTGGAGGGTATAATGAGGGAAGGCGAGCTAATAGACAGTTGGAGGTTTGCGCATGCAGGGGTTCGTGAGGGGACGCATTTCACGGTTCATGCCAACACTTGGGCTAGACTTGACTACTGCCTACTGTCCCGGGGACTGGCGGTTGATCTGGGCAGGGTGACCCATTTGCCACGGTCCTACTCGGACCATTGTCCGGTGCTGGTGCAGGTAGCCATCCCGGGCTACGGGGGTGCAGCGCCACGATGGCGCTTGCAACCCACGGCACTGTTGGATCCATTATTCCAGGCAGAATTGGGGGAGGAGATCGCGGACTTTTTTCCGCGTAACAAAGGGTCGGTGGCCAGTGTTGAGACCATCTGGGAGGCGTTTAAGGTTACGGTCCGCGGTTTCTGCATTTCTAAGAGCTTTGGAGTATTACGTGCCATACGAGGCGCGCTCACCAAGCTAGAGGCTGAACTTAAGGCGCTGGAGACTTCCATGGCCCGAGAGCCGATGGGTCCCCTCCACAAGGAATTCAGAGAGAAGCTGTCGCAATATGAGCGAGAGGCGGAGAGAGAGGCCCACTTCAGGGGGAAACATTGGCAGGCCCGACGTTATTGTGAAGGGGAGAGACCTGGGCGGGCATTAGCGGGCATCACCAGGCAGTCACGGGGCGCTTCGCACATATTAGAGATCCGCACGCAGGGCGGAACTCTACATCGTGACACACAGGGGATCCTACGACAGTTTACGGAGCATTACGAGGGACTATACACAGCCCGCGACGTGGGAGGTGTCCAGTTTGGGAACTTCTTAGACGACGTGGCTTTATGCTGGCTGAGCGACGCACACAGGGAATTCCTTGGGGCCCCGTTTGAGTTAGATGAGATACGGGAAGCGATTATGTCTTTGAGTAACGGTAAGGCGCCTGGGCTGGACGGATTGCCAGCGGAATTTTATAAAAGCTACATTGACATAATGGCTCCGGTATTACGGGAAGTGTATGAGGACTCTCTAGAGACGGGCGTTTTGCCGGGATCGATGAGAGAGGTGGTGGTTACTTCCCTGTTGAAGCCGAATAAGGCTGCGGAGGACTGTGATTCCTATAGACCACTCTCCCTGATAAACTGAAGCCAAAATTTTGGCGAAGGTGTTGGCTACGCGGCTCTCACTACTGATGACAAAAATTGCTCTCCCGGACCAGGCGGGGTTTGTCCCGGGTAGATCTACCGCTAGTAATTTGCGTACGCTTTTCTCATTGATTCAAACGATCGCGCCGGACCTGCCTGTCGCGGCGATATTCCTGGACACCACTAAGGCGTTCGACTCAGTTGAGTGGAATTACTTGTTCACTATCCTGTACCGGATGGGTTTTCCCAAAATCTTTGTCGCTTGGATAAAATTGCTTTATACTGGTCCTACGGCTAGAGTATTGATCAATGGGGAGCTGTCAAAACCGATTTCGTTAACTAGGGGTACCAGACAGGGGTGCCCGCTATCCCCGCTGCTGTTCGCCATAGCAATTGAACCTTTGGCATGTCGTATTCGACAACTCCACAAGCAAAGTGCCTTCCAGTGTTGTCAACGGCAGATTGATGTGTCCTTATTGTCCTTCTATGCGGATGACATAACGCTCTATGTGGTGGATCCGCAGAATAACCTGAATTCGCTGCTCCGCGAATTTGTGGTGTTTGGGGGACTGTCTGGGATCCATATCAACTGGAGGAAATCGCAATTTTTCCCCCGACGGCTGCGGTTGGGCGATACGCACTAGATTATCCGTTGGAGTGGTGTGACTCTGATCTCCGATACCTGGGGGTTCGCGTCTCGACGAACCGGGAAGAGACTTTACGCCTGAATTATGGTACGGCCATAAGCAAGCTGACGGATGATGTGTCGCGCTGGATCTCGTTGCCGTTGACCATGGCCGGTAGGGCCTCATTGATGAAAATGGTAGTGCTGCCTCGCTTTCTCGATTTCTTCCAGAACATTCCGTATTACCCGGGTGCCTTCTTCTTCCGAACGCTGCGCTCGGAACTGCTGCGCCTGTTCTGGGCTGGTAAGCAGCCTAGGCTGGCCTGGTCGACTCGTACCCTGCCATATAGCAAAGGGGGATTCGACGTTCCCGACTTTCAGGCGTACTATGTGAGTGCGCAAGCGCACTTCGCTTATCATTGGCTTGCCCCTACGCCCTACATGCCGCAACTGGCGGTTGAGGACTGGCTGGCGAGACCTTTGCCGCTGCAGGGCCTTATCCACGGCCCCGTCACTTCGATTGAAACACCGCTCACCAATGTGACGTGCACGATTGATGCTTGGCAGCGCTTAATGCGCAGAATGTCGGCAAGGCTGCTATATGCCCCGTGGCTGCCGTTGGCTTATCATCCGGGTCTCTCTCTGTTGCAGGAAGGCGGGTTTCGTGTGCTATGTGCTAAGATAAAGGTCTGCTGTAGGGGAGATCTCTTTGAGAATGGTCAGTTCAAGACGAAGGAACAATTCTTTGCGGGATATCAACCTACTCCACTGGAGGTCTTTTATTATCTCCGGTTGCGGCAGGGGATGCGACTGGTTATACCGCATTATCCGGAGGAGCCCGCTGTGGTGACGCCGTTGCAGGTTTTGCTCACGTCTACGGACGGTCGGCACTTGGTCTCTCAGTTATATTGCAGTATTCGAGGGGGTGGTGGAAAAGTCGGCGATAAAGCGCTTCAAGGCTGGACTGTTGAGTTGGGCAGGGACATTACGGAGGCGCAGTGGGCGTATTGTTGTGAGCTCACCTCCCAGATCTCCTCCAGCTGCAGATTGCGTATTATCCATTATAAGTTTTTACAGCGATGGTACTATACTCCTGTTAGGAAGTTTCGCTTTCGGTTGTCGGACTCTGATCGCTGTGAGCCTTGCCGTTCGGAGGGAGCTGATTTTCTTCATCTGGCTTGGATGTGTGCGGGGGTAGCTGACTATTGGTTACAGGTTCATGCTGCACTTATAGCCATGGTGGGTACTGTGGTTCAACTTGACCCGCTCGTGATGTTGCTGGGTTATACAGCATCGGTGCCGAAGGAGCACCGTAAATTTGTCAATATCGTGTTGTTACTTGCGAAACGGCGTGTTGCGTGTAGGTGGGGCAGGGGTCGTGCACCTAAGTTCAAGGAGTGGCTGGAGGATGTTCTATACTGTCAGGATCAGAATGCGATATATGCCGAAACGCAGCCTTTGAAGAGTAGGGCCAGGGATATATGGGATCCGTTTAAGGCCTACCTCGCAGCCCAGACTAGCTCCGCTGAGGGGGACGGTTAGGTGCTGGGGAGTGTCGGGCGGACGGTTGGGGTATCGGACCTGGGGGGCTTATCGTGATGTAGATGGTTGGAGAAGAGGTGAAGGGGGACATAAGTGGCGAGGATACTTGCATGCTTGCGCAGAGTGATTGGTGTTTGGATGACCCTAGACGTGCCGCGTGGATATGCTGTGCCCTCTGGTTGGGATGTGTGGACGGTATAGGATCCGGGTGGGCTTCCTGGACGCTCCCCCGGGCTGTCCCTTGATGCTGATCTGTCTTCCGCACCCTTTGGGCTCGGAGGGGAATTTCTACCAGTGCCGCCGGACCCCCGGGTTGTCGGCTGATTGGCTGTGTACACGATGTTTGAACTTTCAATACAGTGTCTCCCAGAGCCGGCCGGAAAGGTTGTAGGAGAGTTGATGTATGGTTGCTGAAAGTTGCAATAAAGGTTTTTGAAACTTAAAAAAAAAAAAAAAAAAACCATCGCGGAAAACTACGCCAACACCGCAACCTGAACCATGCACAGATGGATCTTCGACAGCGCCAACACCATAGCCCCCCTCAAGAAAAACAACACCCACGCCAAGAAATCTAGATGGTTCACCACCGAACTTCCAGAGTCAAGACGCACCTGCGGCCGCCTCGAAAAGGCCTGGAGGAACACCAAATCCACAGAAGCCCACAACAACTTCAGAGCCGCCACCAACGACCACCACCAACATCAGAAAAACAAGGAAAAAAGCGATTGAAGACAGAATTTCCACTCATGCACATAACAGCAAAGAACTCTTCAACATCAAGGAGTTCGCCCAACCCACCAGCGATTCCACCGACATCCCTCCCTCACAAGACCTCTGCGACAAACTCAGCACCTTTTTCCACCACAAAATCAAGAGCATCTACGACAACTTTGACGAAGACAACCAACACACTAAACCCTCACCAACCACCCCGACACCCTGAAGCCAGCGATCGACAAATGGACAGCCCTCACCACCGAAGACACACTGAAGATAATGAAGTCAATCCACTCCGGGGCCCCAACGGACCCCTGCCCCCACCACATTTTCAACAGAGCCGCCGACACCATTGCACCCATGCTCTGACACCATCAACCGCTCCCTGGCAACTGCCTCGTTCCTTGACTGGAAACATGCTGAGATCAACCTCCTCCTGAAGAAACCCTTGGCGGACCCCACAGACCCAAAAACTACAGACCCATCTCCTTGTTCCCGTTCGCAGCAAAAGTCATCGAGAAAGCCATCAATAGCCAACTCGCCACATTCATCGAAGAGCACAACTTCCTAGACTCCTCCCAATCCGGCTTCAGAAAAAACCAAAGCACGGAAACCGCCCTCCTTGCCGCAACAGATGACATCCATACCTTACTGGACAAAGGAGAAGCAGCAGCCCTCATCATCCTCGACCTCTCAGCGACGTTCGACACAGTCTCTCACCGCACTCTAATACGCAGACTCCACAACGCAGGGATCCAAGACAAGGCCCTCAACTGGATCCGCTCCTTCCTCTCCGGCAGAACGCAGCGGGTCAGACTCCCCCCCCCTTTCAACTCGGACCCTACACTTGCCGAGTCCCCCAGGGGTCCTCCCTCAGCCCAACGCTCTTCAACGTCTACATGGCTCTGCTCGCCCCATCGTCAGAACCTATGGACTCAACATTGTGTCATACGCAGATGAGACCCAACTCATCCTCTCCCTATCCAACGAACCCAACACCGCCAGACAACTTTAGAGATGGCATGGAAGCCGTCGCCAAATGGATGAAAACCGCTGCCTACAAATAAATACCAACGAAACGGAAGTACTCATCTTGGGCCCAAACCCAGACGCCTGGAACGACACCTGGTGGCCCCCTGAAGCCCGCCCGCCCGTCCGCCCACCCCCACGGACCACGCACAAAACCTGGGAATCATCATGGACTCCGAGCTCAAAATTGACCACCAGATCAACTCAGTCTCTTCCTCCTGCTTCCACACCCTCCGCCTACTACGCAAGACCTTCAAATGGATCCCCCATGAACACAGAAAGACCGTCAAGACCGTCATAACCGCCCTGGTCACCAACAGGCTCGACTACGGCAACGCACTATGCCGGAACAAACAAAAACCTCACCTGCAAGCAACAGAACATCCAAAACGCCGCAAGACTGGTCCTCAACCTGCCAAGACACTGCCACATCTCCCAGCACCTGCGCACACTCCACTGGCTCCCCATTAAAGCTTCACCTTCAAGATGCTAACCCACGCTCACAAAGCGTCCACGACACTGGACCAGCATACCTGAATAGCCGACTCAAATTCCATGCACCCCAAAGGACCCTACGATCAGCCCAGCTCTCCTACGCCGTGGTCCCCCGCACCGGAAAGACCAGATGGGAAGGCCGCTCCTTCTCCTTCCGCGCGGCCAGAGCCTGGCACGACCTTCCACTCCACTGCGCGGCCAGAGCCTGGCACGACCTTCCACTCCACCTCAGACAGATAACATCGCTCCCCATCGTCGCAAGAAACCTCAAAACCTGGCTCTTCAACAGACCCCCTTCTTGATGGACAGGAACCTGCAAAACGTCTATGGTTTTGTGTGTGTAAATTCAATGTCAATGCTATAACGTCCCTATTGTATGTGTGTGTGTGTATATATATACATATATATACATATATATATATATATATATATATATATACACACACACACACTATATATATATATATATATAAATAAAACACACACATACGCATATACACACACACAAACACACTGGAGAGAAAAAAAATCAAAGGTTGCAGGGATGTTATAACAAACTGAATTTACACGAACAAAACCATAGAAATGCAGCTGTTGGAGTTATTTCAGGTAGCTAGTGCTCTAAGGTAACAAACTTGCGCTCTCGCCATGCACAGCTAATTGCCCCACATATTACATCATTGATGACATCTTCTATGGCATCATTGTTATCACTGCAACATTTTCAATAAAAATTATTGATGAGAAAACTGTGCTTGGCGTGGGCACGAGTTATAGTTCTAGTTACTTGAAATAATTAACTACTATAACAGCTGAATTATGATGGTTTTGTGCATATAAATTCAGAACATAACCATGACGTCCCTGTAACCTCTAAGTTTTTTTTAATTCTATTTCCTAATTATAACTTTAATAACCCCGCAACTACTGAACAGATTTACACCAGTTAACAAAAAGGTCACTTTCTGGGCCAACTGCTACCTGCCTGCCAAATTGGAGATAATTCCGTTAAATCGGTTCCGCTTTGGTTGTGTCTAAAATCCCATTGGGAAATTGCACGTGGGAAAACGAGTTTTTGGAACCTCCCCCCCCCTTTATCGCCCCCGCCACTTGAAGAATAACCCTGAAACTTTCAAGATTGCTTCTGAAACGGGCGTCGTATCAATTTTTAATATTTCGCAAAGATTTGTCAAACGGAGCCAAAGTTATTGGCAAAACACTTTTCCTATGGTAACTAGGTCCTAACTATACCTACTGGCAAATGCCAGTAGGATGTACACACATACATATACACATACACATACATAGACATATCAGGGATGTGGAATTCCTATTACCCAACGATCAGGACATATTGGTTGGGGTCAAGGGCAACACGTTTTCATGTGTATTTTGTCCTTGGGACAAGTTGGCCCAACCCCCTGCAGCACAAACCCTTTGGGTGCCAGTTTTGCAGTACCACATTATGGATCAGGGAAGGGCACTGTCTGCAGTTGAGGTAATATGTGTGCCCGTATTGTAATGCTGTTCAAACTTGTATTTATGATTCATTAATTGAAAGCCTTTATTATTAGTGTGAGCACATTAAGTAAATGTTGTAAGTTCCGTCTGCACTACTGTTGGTGGTTCCTGTATAAAAATGTGTACACACGTTTTCAAAGTTAAGCAATATGAGGCTATGTATAATGCTCCCAGAATGTTCACTGATTTGATGCAAATATTTGCAGAAGCTTGAAAGCAAGATTGAGGATTCTTTGCTTTCAAAATAAAATGTTCATAAAAAAATGAAAGCAGGGATTTTTTTCTTCTAAATTACTGTAAAATTACAGGTGCCATTTCTTTGCAGCATCCTTTAGTAACATGTGTTGATGCATGCTAGTATTTCCCAAAAATATTCATAAAGGAAAATCAGTGTAACCAGTTTCAATAAGATTATAGGAAACAAAAATAAACAAGCATTGGCAGTAGGTCTTAGATTGATGGTCAGCTTTTTAGTTGTCAATGTGTGACTTGTTTTGTCATGGTTTTTGTAAAACCTTATTGGTGTGGGAGATGCCGGGCCCTCACAATTATAACAAACATTGGCGAAAGCAAACATTGTTTTTTGGTCTCATAAAGGACACACTGCCACAGTAGTTATTGGCCCTGAACAAAACTACATTGTGTGCAGATATGCTCCGTGTGAAAGAGCAGAAAGCGGTCGCTCAGAGGGAAGCCAGCCAATACAGAGAGAGAGACAGAGACAGAATTTTAATAAACACAAAAGGCCACGGTAAACACCAGACCAAATTTGGGGCCCAGTTATTAAAGAATGTCTCAAAAGTGCACCCAGATCAGATGTCTTTGCATTAAGTGCAGCTTTTGTGAATTTCCAAGAATTTACAGAAGTAGGACAAGAAATAGTACTCCTAGAAAATATTTGTGAACTGCATTCTAGCATTAGAAAGTAGGCATGTGTAGATCATGCGGAAATCTGAGTATTTGCAAGTTCACTTTCCCAACAACAACTTTTTTCCCCAACTCTGGAAGAAGCTTTACATCTGCTGTTGTCAGCAGTAAATTTTCAACATTACTCAGTATGGGAAAAGATTAGGGAAGAGTTGTTGAAAACCCTTAAAACATGCAAGTTAGTAGGTTTGCACAGATTCAAAAAGGCATTCTAACCCTGGAACTATTGCTTACCACAACATTCAGCCCCAGTATGTATATCTGCGGAAACGTGGCAACATAAGGGGATTGCAAGTATCCAAACACTTATATGCTATGAGCTCTGGCCTAATCAGAGAGGCTATATCGGTGCTCTTATATAATGAGATTGCTGCCATAATTTGTCACTGCAATACATGGCACCAAAGGGGCAAGTGGATTTTGTTACAGGGCAAGTAGATTTAGGAAGCAACCTGCCCAATGGACAAGTAGATATTTTATTAAATTCCACACCCCTGAATACACACACCTATATCTACACAAATACAGATAAATATATATTCACTGAAAAAACCATAGGTTTCACACACATTATAGTTACGAATTAGCATTTAAAAAACCTTGCAAATTCACTTAAAAAACCATAGGTTTCACACATGTTATAGTTAGCTGGACATTTCACTCGTAAAAAAACAATGAAATTCCCCCGTTATAGTTACTGCAGGCAACTATAACTCACGCGACCGCAATCCTCTGCTGATGACGTCCGATATTACATCACTGTATTTAGACACTTATTTACCCATGTCTTCTTCCATTAATCTTTAGCTATACATATATTACAAATATTTATTTTTCAGAAAGACACATATGTCATCAGTGATGTCATATCTGACGTCATCAGCAGAGGATGGGGGTCGGCCCCCGCTTGACGAATCACCCCGAGACTTTCAGGGTAGGAGCTGAACGGAGCGCCACATTAGTTTTGAAAATTTCGTGAGGATTCGTCAACCGGCGCCAAAGTTATTCAAAATAGAATTTTGAGATTTCCTATGGAAACTAGGTTGTAACTATAACTATCTACTGGCGACTGCCAGTAGATTATTTATATATATATATATATATATATATATATATATATATATATATATATATATATATATATATATATATATATATATATATAAATAATCTCACACAGAAGTAGTCACTACGGTTTTATTGTACATCCATACTTTACATTGACAATGCATTTTCTCTTTTTACCTATAATTTCTGACCCCATGGACAATCTTCGCCAAATCTGTCAACAAGCAGCTAAGGTTTAGTAGGACAAGTTGATGTAGATTTGTGAAGGTAAAAAGTGGTAAGGTGGGAGGGTGGAAAGGAATATGCTACTAACCAGTATGCATCTGTTCTTGGCATGTAGAGCTGCAGAGTTGTACACTTAGCATAGATCGCCATCTGGTGTTGGGCCCGGATGTTTGCAGTTTGTTTTTGTTCTTTGGACAGTCTTTGGAAGTCACGAGTTCGGTGACTCCTCCTTCGGTCCGTACTGTGCATGGGCTTCGGCTCCATCCTCAGATTGTTTTTTCGCCAACAGAGAAATGATGGAGCGTAGTAATAACAGTGAGAAACCCATGTGTGTTGTATCTAAATAAGATGGACTGGAACGGATACAGGTAGCCGGGGAGGCGGGTGGGCATGTACAACTCTGCAGCTCTACATGCCAAGAACAGATGCATACTGGTAAGTAGCATATTCCGTTCGAGGCATATGAGCTGCAGATTGTACACTTAGCATAGATTATATAGCAGTACCCAACCTTAGCGGCGACCACCGGTATCCGTTGCAGTGGTTTGAAAAAGTGTCTTTAGTACAGCCTGGCCCACACTAGCTTGCTGCTTGGAATGCACATCTACACAGTAATGTTTTGTGAAGGTGTGCGGTGTTGACCATGTGGCTGCTTTGCAGATGTCATCTAAGGGTATGTTCCCTAGAAAAGTCATAGAAGCCCCTAACTTTCTAGTAGAGTGGGCTTTAGGTGGAACAGATAATGTTCTTTTTGCCTTTTGATAGCAAATTTGTATGCACTTTAACATCCACCTAGCTATCCCCGATTTAGAGATGGGGTTGCCTTTATGTGGTGGAGAGAAGGAGACAAACAATTGTTTAGTCTTCCTGAAAGGTTGCGTTCTTTGTATGTAGTACAGCAAAGCCCTCTTAACATCAAGTGTGTGTAAGGCCCTTTCTGCAACAGATTGCGGTTGCGAGAAAAAGACAGGTAATTCCACCGATTGATTGAGATGGAAGGGGGAAATGACCTTGGGCAGAACTTCGGATTTGTACGAAGTATGACCTTGCTGTGATGTATTTGTAGGAAGGGTTCCTGTATAGTGAACGCTTGTATTTCACCAACCCTTCTAAGGGAAGTGATAGCTACGAGGAAAGCTGTTTTCCAGGTGAGGAACTGTAGCTCACATTTATGCATTGGTTCGAAGGGTGGACCCATTAGCCGTGTAAGAACTAAATTTAGATTCCACACAGGGGAAGGTGGTGCCCTGGGAGGAATTACTCGTTTAAGGCCTTACATAAAGGCTTTAATAGCGGGCACTCTGAACAGTGATAAATGCTGTCTGTTTTGTAGATAAGCAGCAATCGCTGCTAGGTGTAGGCGTATGGATGAATATGCCAGGTTACACCTGTGAAGATGGAGCAGATAGCATATGATGTGCTGTATGGATGCATCTAAAGGGTTGATTGTATTGTTACGGCAGTAAATTACAAATCTTTTCCACTTTGCGGCATAGCATGCTCTAGTGGTAGGACGTCTGGCTTCCATGATAATGTTCATGCAATCAGGGGGAAGGTTAAGGTATCCAAATTCTAAGGTTTCAGGAGCCAGATCGCAAGGTTGAGCTGAGCTGGGTCCGGGTGCCTGATTTCTCCATGGTTCTGGGTTAGGAGGCATGGGGACAGGTGCAGTTTTTGATGTGGCACCACCGATAGCTGTAGTAGTGTGGTGTACCACGGCTGCCTGGCCCATGTTGGGGCTACCAGAATGAGTGTGAGGGAGTGCTGTTGTAGCTTCCTTACCACTAATGGAATTAGTGGGAGAGGTGGAAAGGCGTATGCAAATCTGCCTGACCAGTTCATCCATATCGCATTGCCTTTGGACAATGGGTGTGGGTATCTGGCGGCGAAGCTTGGGCATTTTTTGTTTTCGTGGGTGGCGAAGAGGTCTATCTGAGGATGCCCCCACTTTTGGAAGAAAGGGTGAAGAACTTGTGGATGCAGTTCCCATTCGTGTAGTTGTTGCGTTTGTCTGCTGAGCAGATCTGCCATGGTGTTTTGTACGCCTGGAACGTGCTGTGCCAAGAGAAAGATGTTTTGGGGAATTGCCCATCTCCATATGCTCTGGGCTAAGCGGGAGAGCTGGGGAGAGTGTGTCCCCCCCTGTTTTTGGATATAATACATTGCAGTCATGTTGTCTGTGCGAATGAGGACTGCTTTGCCCGAAATCTGTTTTTGAAAAGATTTTAGGGCTAGAAAGATCGCCAAGAGCTCCAGATGGTTGATGTGGAGCGATTTTTGCTGTGGCGTCCATAGACCTTGCATGGTGAGGTGTAAGAGGTGCGCTCCCCAGCCGGAGAGCGATGCGTCCGCTGTTAGAATCACCTGAGGAACCGGGTCCAGGAACGGCCGCCCTTTGGAAAAGTTTGTGGTGTTCCACCACTGCAGAGAGTGATGGGTGCGGCCGTCCACCAACACCAGATCCGTCAGCTGACCCTGGGCCTGGTTCCACTGTTGTGCTAGGCACTCTTGAAGTGGACGCATGTGGAGTCTTGCATGGGGAACTATGAAAATGCAAGACGCCATCATTCCTATGAGCTTCATAAACACTCTTGCTGGAAGAGAGTGTTGAGGAAGGAATGTTTTGCGCAAGGCTTGTATGCTTGCGATTCTGGCTGAGTTTGGATAGGCAATACCTTTGGAGGTGTCTATAGTGGCCCCGAGATATTGCTTTGTGTGAGATGGTATGAGGTGGGACTTTTGGTAGTTCACCGTGAAGCCTAGCTGGTGGAGCAGTTGGATGGTGCTGTTTATATGTTGCACACATTGGTCGTAGGACGCGGCTTTTATCAGCCAGTCGTCTAAGAAAGGGAAGACGTGAATATGTTGACGTCTGAGGTGTGCTGCTACTACCGCTAGGCATTTGGTAAACACCCGTGGTGCGGTGGTGACCCCGAAGGGGAGAACCGTGAATTGGTAATGCTGACCGTCCACCACGAACCTGAGGTACTTCCTGTGAGAAGGGTGTATTGGAATGTGAAAGTATGCGTCTTTCAGATCCAAGGTAGTGAGAAAGTCTCCCTGACAGAGGAGCGGGAGGACTTGTTGTAGGGTGACCATGTGGAAATGGTCTGAATGTATGTAGGCATTTAGAGGCCGGAGGTCCAGAATGGGCCTCAGGGTCCCGTCTTTCTTTGGTATTAAGAAATACAGAGAGTAGACCCCTAGATTTTGCTGATTGACGGGGACCTGCTCTATAGCGTGTTTTTGGAGGAGGGAGAGCACCTCCTGTTTGAGTAGTGTGGAATGTTCTTGAGACATTGGACGGTGCCTTGGTGGGATATTGGGTGGGGTAGATGTTAGCTCGAGACAGTACCCTGACCGAATAATTTGGGTCACCCATTTGTCCGATGTTATGGACTCCCATGCGTGGATAAAGTTTTGCAGTCTGCCCCCGACCGGAGTGGGATGGTATGGGGGGAGGGAAGGGGAGTCATTGTGCGGGCGGGGTGGCAGAACGGGTGGTGTTAGTTTTGCCCCTGCCCTTATTGTTGTTGCCTCTGTAACCACCCCTTTGGTAGCCCTTTGAAAAGGTATTTTGAGGAGGGGACTTGTAGGAGGTAGAGGCGCTATCGGTGGAGTAGCCTCTGCCTGTGCTACGAAAGGATGAGCGTCGAAAGGAGCGTTTAGGGGCCTGTGATTGTAGTGCCCCCATAGGCTTTGCTGTGTCTGTGTCCTTTTTCATCTTTTCTAACGCTTCGCCCACCTTTGGCCCAAAGAGAGTTTGTTGGTCAAAGGGGTGACTTAGTATGGACGCCTGGACTTCAGGCTTGAACCCTGAGATCCTGAGCCAGGCATGACGACGAAGCAGGACACTAGTATTTATGGCTCTAGAAGCAGTGTCAGCTGCATCGAGGGCACACTTAATGGAGGTGTTAGTAATTAGTTTGCCCTCCTGTATTAGTTCATGAGCTTTGCGTTTGTGTTTTTCGGGGAGGTGCTGCATAAGAGCCTCAAGCTCGTCGTAGTGTGCTGTGTCATAGCGCGCAAGTAGCGCTTGTGTATTTGCAATGCGCCACATGTTTGCAGCTTGGGAGGCGGTGCGTTTGCCAGACGCGTCTAGAAGTTTGGATTCTTTATCTGGCGGTGGGGCTTCTCCTGAGGACTGGGAGTTAGCCCGCTTTCTAGCTGTGGACACAACTAGGGAATCTAAGGGAGCAGGGCCCTTAATGTATGCAGGGTCTGTGGGTGCCGCCTTGTACTATTTTTCTATTCTAGGGTTCAATACCCTGGCCCTGACAGGATCTTTGAACACCTCTGCAGCATGCTTGGTGACACCTTTAAGCATGGGCAAGATAGATGTGGACTTGTCCTGAATGTCAAATGTATCCAGTAGAAAGTCGTCTTCCACTGGTTCACTATGCATTTCCACCCCATGGTAGTGTGCTGCTCTCTGCACTAAGTGGTGAAACCCTAAGGAGTCCTCTGGAGGAGACG
The DNA here is from genome assembly GCF_964204655.1 of Triturus cristatus. Classification (NCBI taxonomy): domain Eukaryota; kingdom Metazoa; phylum Chordata; class Amphibia; order Caudata; family Salamandridae; genus Triturus; species Triturus cristatus. Next base: position 501,786,613 of record NC_140588.1, on the reverse strand, counting down.
GCCTGGATGGGTATAGGTCGTCCTGAGGCACATCCGGTATGTCAGGGTTTTGGTAGTCTTCCCATGGGTCTGGGGTCCCCGGTGGAGTGGGGTCCATTGGGGCGTCCGCCGGGTCATAATCTGGATCCCCGTAATCCGGATCTGGGGACGGCGTCGGGGGGTGATGAGGTAAAGGTGGCGGAGACCTGGGAGGGGGAGGGGGTGGAGGAGGTTGAGGAGGCGGAAGAGGAGGTAGTGGGGAAGGCACTCTGATAGGAGAAGTAGCAGAGTCCTTCCGCTTGGGTGGTGGAGGAGGAGCCGGAGTGTCAAGGCGTCTTTTTTTGATAATTAAAGTCAATAGCCCAGTCTTTGGATCTTTAAATAGAGTCTTTTGCAAAGGGTCTGGTGTAAACAGATCCAGTGGCGCCGAATCGTCCGCTGGCGCCGAGGGCTTCGATGGTTTCTGTGCGCCATGCTTTTTTGGAGCCTCCGGTTTTTTCGGCGTCGAAGGAGTTTTCGGCGCCGGAGCGTCGGTGCCGACAGATTTGTGTTTGTGTTTGGTCGGCACCGAGAGTCCAGGCTTCGGCACCGGTGGCTTCGGAGTCGAGCTGGGTATCACTTTCTTCGGTGCCGGATGGTGTTTTTCGGCACCAGGCGTCGGCTGGCTCGAGCCCGAGCTGCCGTGAGACTTTTGAGGCTTCGACACCGGGCCCGAAGGTGGGGTGATAGAAGCTGTGTGCTTGGTTTTACCCAGGCCTGCAGGCGAGGGTGTAACCTGAGTCTCTTTGGTTTTGGGCGCGGGGGTGGGAGGGGGTACAGTACTCACGACCCGCTGCGCCGGTGTGATGTCCTCCACGTCGGAGTCGTCGGCCTCGGAAGCGCGGACGACGTCGTCCTCCTGCTCAGTGTGTAGTTGCCCCGAAGCTTCGGCGTCGTCTCCGAAGATGTCCGGTGGAGCTGCGGTCGATGAGTGCGCCATGGTGCGTCGAGCTCTTCGATCCCGGATGGTCTTTTTTGATCGAAAAGACTTACAGGCGGGGCAGTCTCTGGCCTCGTGTTCTGGAGAGAGGCAAAGGTTACACACCTGATGGAGGTCGGTGTGGGGAAATTTAGACCCACATTTTGGGCACTTTTTGAACGGAGTCCTTTCCATCGGCCGGGACCGGAGTCGAGGAGGGCCCGAAGGCCGGTGCCGATGTACGGAATGGAGAAAAGTGCCGCTTCGAGAGATGAAGATATGATGAAGAAACTCGAAGAACGAGGATTTTCCGTCAAGGCTGGAACCGTAGAAGTTCGAAGCCGGAGCACGAAGTATCACATCCGAGCCCGATGGCGGAAAAAAACAATCTGAGGATGGAGCCGAAGCCCATGCGCAGTACGGACCGAAGGAGGAGTCACCGAACTCGTGACTTCCAAAGACTGTCCAAAGAACAAAAACTAACTGCAAACATCCGGGCCCAACACCAGATGGCGATCTATGCTAAGTGTACAATCTGCAGCTCATATGCCTCGAACAGAGGTGTTTTCCTATTTTTGCCCCATACAAAATTTTACTCACACCTACACCCAAGCGGCTAAACAGATTTACAATCAAGTTGGAATAAAAATAAAACTCGGAAGCATGCTTTTGTTGGTTTGGTGTAAATCCACTCAGTATTTGTTTTGACATGTATGGGTTTAAGAAGGTTAGAGCAGGCTTGAAAAGGTTAACACTTTTATATATCTTTTCTAATTTAAATCACGAGTCAAGACATGTTACTCTCCACGAGTGTTCCGTGAGCTGGCTCTTTGTGTTTTCTCTCGGGGTCCCTTCGCGATCCCTGGTCCGTCGATTGGTGAGTCCCTGTGAAGGTAACTAACTTTAATTGGGTTTACCTGGTTGCTCCAGATGTGCCCTGACTCTCCATTGCTTGGGGGAGTCCCCAGGACCTTGCTGGTCCGCACCGAAGCATCTTTTCTCTTCCTGCGTGGGTTGCTGTTGCCAAGGCTTGTTGGGGCGAATCCGGGCACCGACACCGCAGCACTAAACATCCTTCGTGGGACAGCTTGAATCCAGCTTCTGGTCGTCAACAACACCTCCTGGTCCTCGTGGCTGCAGTCAAGCTTCACCTCTTCGCACCTGAAACACCCGACATTGGTGGGCATTCGTCTATCGTGCCCCTGGACTCTGTCCCCTCTGCTTTCAGGTTCTTCTGATCTTCGATCCAGGCTTCGATCACACCGGACACTTTTCTTCTTTCTGGCAGCAGCACTTTGAGGCAGGTCGCCATTGACAACGACGATGCGACCCGAAACCATTTGACACCTATGCACCCGGCTTTCCTGGGTGAGGTAACTCTAGTACTCCGGTGCTCCCGTGGGTGTTGGCCCTAGAACCCCCCCAAGTCTAAAGGGGTTTGCTCAAAGTCATCTCCCAAGTGTCCTTATACTTTCAAATTCCAACCGCGACTTTCCCCCTAGATGCTAACGGAGCTCGCGGCTGTGTTCTCAAACTGCACACGTCCCCCGTGGGTTCCCGGTGTCACTACCTTGGGTGGTTCCTCGGGGTCCCAGCAATTCTATAGGCTCTAGGCCTTGTGTCTAGTCAAGTCGTGGTTCTTATACCACTTTCTTAATATATGGTTTGGTCCACCCCTAGGGCCCATTGTATATTGCGCTATTTACTGTTTTAGAACTGTATTATTGTGTGCCTTGCTCTCTAACTTCATAAAGAGGTTAGTAGAGTGTTTAGAAATGTATATATATATGAATAGAGAACGCCTTCAGGTAACCAAATCCTTGGCAAAAGACGAAGCGTACCCAATGTAATTTTGTGCCAGCGTTTATTTAGTGCCCAACACCAATGCCGCCATTACACGTTTCAGCCCTCGTGGGGCCTTGTTCACATGACAACGTTTGAGGGCGTGACAGAAGTATTTAAAGTGAACAACCTCATTATGAAATGCATCAGGTGTGTGACTTGAGCAATAGACATAAAAAACATCCTCCGATCGCACCTCAACATATCGGTAAATGCATGTTAGATCGGAGCACGACATTAATGTAAAATACATGATTTAGGAATCACCTTATAATACGGGAAATGGGGTAAAGGACAAGAATCTACCCAGATCATACACAGTATATAAATATATAAATATATCCATAAAAGAATAAAACACAAATGCATTGCATAATTAACCGCATATTCTTAAAAAACCTTGTAGTTTTTATACATATTAAAACCATGTATGAGTTGTAAAATAGATACAAATTGTGATACATGCCCACATAAATATAGATAAATAGATAAATAAATAAATATCATATATAAAAATTAGGGTATCTTGTTTACAAAGAATAGCTAATGAACATTTAATCAGTTCAAAAATGATGCACGTGTTCATGTTCTGTATTTGGTACCTTAGATCCTATTAGACACTTCGTCAATAATGTGAGACAAATGCTAGTCATACCCATCATTGAATGTCATATTGCTGTACGTACAAAAGATGCAGAGATAAAATCATCATAAATATGTGCAAACCAAGTGTGTGTGTAAAAAAATATGCTTTAAAAAAAAATCTAAAAAAGAGACCAAATTGGTCTCGGGAGAAGGCAGTCTTATATGTTACAATGCTGAAACTGTTATTTTTAAAACATAATTATTTTAAAAATATTTAGAGACAGGTAAAATAGTCTTCACTAGCATTGAGTCCATTTGGTGTTTTGCAATCCATAAGAATGATGTGCCTGGTTTCTAATTTGCGCAACAATGCCTCTCGATTACCACCTCTTCTTAGGGGCAAGACTGTATCTATGGCAAAGTATTTCAGGCCTACTGGGTTTCTATTGTGAGACTCATTGAAATGCCTGGCCACTGGGTACGTGGCGTCCCCATTGGTGATAGCTCGTAGGTGCTGGAGTATCCGCTTGTGGACCTGCAACTTGGTACTACCCACATAGCGCAGGCCACACGGACACTCCAGCACATACACCACGTACTCCGTCTTACAGGTAAGTTTGTGCTGAATGGGGACAGGAATCGCACTAATGGGAGTAGTGTATTCTGTTTTGTTGACCCCATTTTTACAGGCCTTACATACTGCACATTTGAAAAAACCTGTGATGCTATTGAGCCAAGAATTGTTAGTTTTGATTTCAGGGCTACTAGACACTAGGCAATTATTAAGGGACCTGGCCCTCCTGTATGTGATACTGGGAGATCGTGGTAATTGACTCCCCAATACAGGATCATTCACAATCAGTGCCCAGTTTTTCTTTATGATCTTACGTATGGTCTGATGTTGGTTGTTATAAGTCAGAATCAATCTTGACTCCGTGTATTCACCAGAAACCGGTTTCTTTCTGCCTAGTAGTGCTAGTGCCCTACCTGGTTCATTGGCTTTGCAGATGGCTTTATCAATGAGTTCCATTGGGTAACCTCTACTCAAAAACCTAGTTTTACAGTCTCTTTGTGCAATACTACAGTCAGTGTCATTGCTACATATTCTTCTAATACGAAGCATTTCCCCGTATGGGATACTCCTAATTACATGTGCCGGGTGATGACTGGTAGCATGAAGTATAGCGTTACCCGCCGTTGGTTTTCTGAACAAACTGGTCTTCAATACATTAGAACAAACCCGAATTTCAACATCCAAAAAACAAATAGAGGTGTCACTAATATGCCCAGAGAAGCCAAGATTTAATTCATTGTTGTTAAGATTGTCTATGAATAGCTTAGCTTCACTTTCTGATCCATTCCAAATTATTAAAAGGTCATCAATATACCTGTACCACTTGACAATGTTTTCAGACATAATTTTAGAGTACGTGGGTATGAGGACATGTTCCTCCCAGTATCCCAAATGAAGGCAAGCATAGCTTGGGGAAAAACATGCCCCCATAGCCACGCCCCTCACCTGCTGGAATACTTGGTTGGAAAACAAGAAAAAATTGTTCTCGAGGCACATGTTGATCATTGAAAGTAACATTCTGTTATGCTGATGAAAATGAATGGGTCTCAAATTTAAGTAATATTCTATGGCTTTTAAACCGTCCCTATGATGGATGCTAGTATATAAGGAGGATACATCTAAAGATATAAGAAGGTACCCTGGTTGCCATATTAAACCCTCCATTTTCTTCAATAAATCACCAGTATCAAGAATGTACGATGGAAGTTCTTTTACAAAATCCTGCAAAAAGAAATCAACATATTTGCTAGTGTGTTCCATAATGTTGTTACAGGCGGAAATGATGGGACGGCCTGGTGGTTTCACACTTTTCTTGTGAATTTTAGGAATGAAGTAAATTATCGGCATCACTGGATGGTCATTCTTGAGAAATTTTAACTCGTCCATTCTTAGTAGACCCATGCTTCTCCAACCCATTAACTTCATATGGAATAAGTTCCATGCCTATTTCACCTCCGTCATTGTGGATCTTTTATAACATTGTCTGTCATTTAATTGGCCCAATGCTTCCTCCATGTACATGTCTCTTGGCCATAGTACCACGTTGCCGCCCTTGTCCGACTGGCGGACCACAATATTGACATTGTTCTGTAACTTCTTTACAAGTTGGTGATAAGCAAAGTCACGATATCGATGTTTCTTATTAATATTGGATTGTTTAAGATGCAAACTCTTCAGTTCTTGTGATACTTTGTCTTGGAACATATCAATGTTATCTTTTAACATGAGGGGACAGAAAGTAGATTTAGGTTTGAATGGGGTAGGTGCTATAGCTCCTCCCTGCCCCAGACCAAAGTTGGCTGGATGTGTGATGGTCTCATCCTGCATTTGAATAAGGTCCTGTAAAAGCCCAGCATCCCCTGCTGTTAATAAGGTGGGACTTAGAACAGGCTGTGTAGGTATCATTGTTCTGGTGGACTTGTGTGTTGAAAAGAATTTTCGCAGTTTCAATTTACGAACAAATCTGAATACATCGATTTTAGTATTTGCATAGTCAAAATTACTGTTGGCACTATACGTTAGTCCTAATGCCAAAATGTTATTTTCTTGTTCACTTAGTACAGTATCGGTGAGATTTATGACAGTCAGAGGATCATTCGGATTACATAATGAATTTACCTGCGTTGCCACTGCTTGCGGGTTTTCTTGTAGGGTTTCTTTGCGTTCCCGTTTGCGCAACTTCGTTGCATCTCCTCCTTGCGCTCCGTTTTCTGTTGGCATTTTGTTTGTATCTGCACTTCGGACACTCGAGCGCAGTGTTTGTTTGCGATCTTGGCGCACGCACTCCAGTTCCTGGGTCAATGTAAATTTGCGAAACCCCAATCTCTGCGCCCTTTGTTGATCATTGTCAGATTCACTATCCACATTGGAACTTAACTCAGAGGCAGAGGTATCGGGTATGGCAGTGTTAGCAGGTTGTTTTGTTGCATCAGTTGTATTGGAGATAAACTTCTTATTCGCTTTCACGCCGTCGTATTTTTTGGCGAATGTGAAGATTTGACCATGCTCATAATCTAGGCGGTCGCGCAGAAATGTATACGTCTTCCTCTTCTTTATCACATCCTCCTCTCGGCGCAGTCGTATTGCCATTTCCTCTAGATACTTTGTTACCAGAGATGCATCAGGTAATTTCTCAATTTCGATATTCAACTCGTCGATTTGTTTCTGCAGGGTAACCCTATCACTCTCCGCGTACTTAACTAGTATTATTACCAGACGGCGGGAGGACTCCAGGTTACTCTCTGCCCACTCCAACAGCATCCGGGGGTCTGGGTTATCATATGAGGGAGCCAGCATGATCCGCAAACCTCGGGGTATCCTTCCCACCTCCAAGTATCGGGTGAGCGAGCGGTGCTCCCACCATTTAGCCTGTTCAGCCTTGCTTGCTTTCTCTAGGTTTTTGAACAGCTCCTTTATTTTTCGCGGTGACTCCGGCTGACTGTTGGACACCAAATCGGTTACTCTTTCTCCTATCGGGAGATCAATAAACATCAGTTGCCGCCTCCTCCCTACTCCTCAACGTGTCTGCGGACATGGTGTCACTTTGTGGGCTTGATAAATGTTTGGAAAAAACAGGTTTGGTGCGTCGATAATATCACGCTGCAAACCTGGCACACTCCTTCACGGAACTCTCAGCGGGACTCCTACCATGTGTCGATCTAGGAGGTTAGGAACCCGGTTTCACCGATCAGCCGACCAACGATCACCGGAAACACTCTCTCCACACTCCACACTGTTCGTAGTCCTTTCGCTGTTCCGGGGCAACCGCGGCGACTCCTTCTCGGGAGAACAGGGGATTCCAAAGCCTTGGAATCAGAGCTTCATGCCGCACGGCCCAAAACCGAAGGAGGGGTAAACGCCAATTCGAGGAAGCAGTCTCGAAGATAACTTGAAGAGAGAACGCCTTCAGGTAACCAAATCCTTGGCAAAAGACGAAGCGTACCCAATGTAATTTTGTGCCAGCGTTTATTTAGTGCCCAACACCAATGCCGCCATTACGCTTCAGCCCTATATATATCGCAACAGTGATATGGAAGAGATAAGAAGATCAGGGCACTCGAAAGGACTGCACCAATCAAGAAAATGTGATACAGTATTATAAATAAACAAAGATGTGGTGCAAGAAGCCAGGGACGTGACCTTCATGCGCCCCTAATATTTGGTATCACCCAAAAAATGCGCAAGACAGAAGTGGCTCAGCACACAACTTAAATACAGATATAGCGGACAAAATTATTCGTCACAATCAATAAACAAATAGATGTGTAATGTATCCCCAAAGATTCACGATAAACTTTGAAGTCTTGAAGATGAGTTTCTCTTTATTTGGTAGTTCAGATTTTTCATTTAAAATTACAGCATACAATTCATAGCCAGTTCATAGCCGACGCGTTTCGTCCCAACGGGACTTCTTCAAGGCTCGCGAACAGTAATTTTAATAAAATCCACACAAGTTAAAGTTTTCCATTTTCTCTTTTTCTGTAATTATGTGGTCAGATGTCTAAAATCTCAATATTGGCCTAGACCCAGTGTGAGTATGATGTAAAAGTGTAGGAAGGAAAGGTACGATGGCCTTGATCGTGCGATATGGTCAAACTCACCGGGTCCGTGCTCCGTATATGCCAAAAGGTCGACTTTTGGCATATACGGAGCACGGACCCGGTGATTTTGACCATATCGCACGATCAAGGCCATCGTACCTTTCCTTCCTACACTTTTACATCATACTCACACTGGGTCTAGGCCAATATTGAGATTTTAGACATCTGACCACATAATTACAGAAAAAGAGAAAATGGAAAACTTTAACTTGTGTGGATTTTATTAAAATTACTGTTCGCGAGCCTTGAAGAAGTCCCGTTGGGACGAAACGCGTCGGCTATGAACTGGCTATGAATTGTATGCTGTAATTTTAAATGAAAAATCTGAACTACCAAATAAAGAGAAACTCATCTTCAAGACTTCAAAGTTTATCGTGAATCTTTGGGGATACATTACACATCTATTTGTTTATTGATTGTGACGAATAATTTTGTCCGCTATATCTGTATTTAAGTTGTGTGCTGAGCCACTTCTGTCTTATATATCGCAACAGTGTAGCCCAAAATGTGTTGACGCCGGCGCTCTTTTATGGGGCGGTGCGCTTCAAGCTGGCAGGGCTATGCCAGTGAAAATCAAAACTATTCTCTGCCTCGCGGCAGAAATTATGAGGCACGCTCACTTGTCAGCAGAAATTATAGCAGATTTATTGTCAAGGTCTCGTCATACCCTACGCGTTTCGCCTTCACATAAGGCTTGTTCACGGGATGTTGACACAAAGTAAAAGGGCATCTTTTATTTCAATAAACACACAGTTGCTTCCTGTTTGTGTTGCGGTGCATTGTGGTAAGTGTAGTTAATTATTTATCAAGAACTTGTAAACTCAAAGTTTCTTAGGGAAAATGATGTGCTCATAACTTTGTGATCTAAAAACATTTTTCATTTAATTCTTTTTGCGGCATCATGCTTATTGTCCTTTGTTGACCAATTAGTTTTTACTCTTTGGTGAGTTTTTATTTTCTCTTATTCAATATTTTTTAGCCATTATTAGTAATGGATCGTATTATTGCACTACTTTCATCATCATATCTTCCAATGGTTTTTTAGGTGTTTTTTTAAAACAAATGTCCCTCTCTGGTGAATGTTTAATTAGGAGATAACTGATGCTTCTTTTCCTCGATGGTATTTTAGAGGTGTACATAAAGTTCTTCATTTTGATTGAGACCCCTCGGATCTAAGGTTCTGAACGAGAGTATGTGTTTAGATTCTCTTTGTCTCAGCATTCTCTTGCGATCTCCACCTCTTTCCGTAAATGGGATCTGTTCTAAAGCCCAGTATTGTAAGGATTCCCATTTGCCATCATGGTGCATTTCCATGTGTCTTGCTATGGCATTTGTGCGATCCTTGTGATTTGTGGCTCTGATGTGTTCAAGAATCCTCTTCTTTACTTCAAAGATCATGCTTCCTATATACCGCATTTTGCATGGGCACTCTACCATGTAAATTACAAAATCACTTTTACATGTAAGGTGTTGTTTAATTTTCCATTTGGTGCCATCTCCGATATCAATCTCTCGTTTGTGCTTTGCGATTTTACATATCTTGCAATGTTTGCAAGGCCAGAAGCCTTCTCTCTGTAGCCAGGTTGTTACTGGTGCTTGTTGGAAATGGCTATGGACAATTGTATCTCCTATAGTTCTTGCTCGGCGATATGTTATGTTTGGATGGTTGCCAATATTGATGTTAAGGTCGTATCCAATTGCAAAATACCCCAATGTTTCTTTATTATTCTTATTAAGTTCTTGTTTTCTGCACTATAAGTAGTGATCAATCTTATTACTGTCGATTTGTCTGGTTCATTTAATTTTTGTTTTTTCTTAAGTAGCTCCCCTCGTTGTTGTTCTGAGGCTCTTTGTAGACTTTTTTCTATAACTTTTTTGGGGTATTTACATTTTTGGAATCTGTTACTTGTCTCTATACTGTGTTTGACAAATTCTTTTTCGGTTGAGCAATTCCTCCTCAGTCTTTAAAATTCCCCCATATGGGATGCTCCATTTTAATGATTGATTATGGAAGCTTTCTCCATGTAGTATCGCATTTGTGGCTGTATTTTTGCGATGTAACGTTGTGTGCAGGGAATTATTTTCCGCATAGATGTTTGTATCCAGGAATGTCACTTGTGTCTCACTGATTTCGTACGTGAATTTTAGTTTTGACACATTGTTGTTTAGTTTGTCAAAATAATTTTCAAATTCTTGTTCCGTGCCATCCCAGATGATTAGGTCATCTATAAAGCGCAACCATGATCTGGTTTCTCCTGATATGTGCATTGATGACTGGGTCTTATATCGGATGCTATTGTATGCAACATTGGTTCGACGGTTGGAAAACCTCAATAAAATATTTTAAACAAAAAAAAAATACAATCTATAAAGCGCAACCATAGAACGACCTTTTCTAGAAACTCATCAATTTACTAGTGCCCATGCCAATTTTTGTTCAAACCATCCCATGGTCAGATTTGCATAATTGGGGCAGAATGAAAAACCCATGGCACATCCTTTTATTTGTTTGTATAGTTTTTTTATTGAATAAAAAGATGTTGTTGAGGCATAGGGATATCATTTAATTTATCATGATGTTATGCTGATAGTACTTACTTTTCCTTTTCCTTAAGAAATATTTACATGCCTCTATTCCAATGGAGTGTTCGATATTCGTATATAAACGAAATTACATCCATCGTGATAAGTTTAAAGGTTGACTGCCATGTGATTCCCTCTAGTTTTACTAAGAGATCTGTGTTATCTCTGAGATAAGAGCTAAGATCTTTAACAAGCGGCGCTAGGAAGTAATCAACATATTTGGAAATGGGTTCCAATAGGGAATTATTTGCCGACACCTACCCATTAAATGGGATAAGGTATGTACATTGACCCCATAAAAAAACATAGTCACACATATGCATGCGCCCAATAGTTCTAAGGAGCCTAACTGATCTACATAAGCTGTATAAAAAATATGAAACATACCACCGGAAGCATCTCAATTGGTCATACTTGTTTCAGTGAGACAAATAATCCCTCTCAGAGTAAAAGCATAGGGCATTTGCCTTCGATCACCAACTTGCACAGCTGGGGTATGAGCAAGTGCTGTTGGAGTTACACTATTGAGCCAGCCAGAGTTGTGACCCAAGAGATGACCCTTTTCTTTCATTTCAAGAGGCCATGCAGAAGGCTGCATCAAGAAATGATTGAGATACAGTAGCAAGCAACTCTTGCACTGAATGTGCACTTATGGCCAATTCCAGTGCATGATACTTAGGAAACATGAGAAATATGGTTCCTGGCAACTCTGTATGGAGGTTTCTTGATCCCTCTTTGCCTTTAAATTGAATTGCAAGGACTGACCTAACCAGATGTACCAGCCACTACAGAGTGCCCAACTGGCTCAAATGTGGAGTCTCAGATTTGTCTTCACTACTGCAAGACTGGCCTGCTCTATGATGCGTTGCATGATTTAGTCCAACTGGTAACACCAACCACCTCACGAACCCCGTTTACAGTTCAGGCTCTTCTATATAGGCATGAAGTTATGTGGGATTTGTATAGCAGAAACCTAGGCAGAGGAGGGCTGTACATGGTCAAAGACGAGGATAACGTCAACAAGGAATTTGAGCGGTAGTAGGTTTGTGGACTATTACTGCATCATGATGTAGTATTCAGTAAAGAGAAATCTATCCAATTCTTTCCTGAATTGGAGCAGATTAGGGCTGTCCTGGTGGAAACAGGTCTTGTTCCAAATTCTGGTTGTATAAATGAAAAATACCTATTTTTTTCATTTTCACACTTCGTATCCAGTCTGGTTGTGTTCTAGCTTTGGGTGTGCTCATATCTACCAGACATGGTGAGCTTGTCAGTCTAGCAGGCAGGGATACAGGTTGTGATGGCTTTGTAAATTATGCAACTGGTTTTGCGATGAAGCTGGCTGGCATGGGGAGTCAGTAAAGCTTCCTCAAGATTGAATTGATGTGATCAGATGTCTTCAAGCATGAGACATGCTGCGACCTTTATGATGTGCTTAAGGGGTGGTGCGCCAGTGTGATAGCCAGGAGGCCACGGAGCAGGGAAGATCTCGCCACCCTAATGTGACAGTAGGTCTGGAGTAGCAGTACTGAAGTTGCTCTCTGAAAAGAACAGTTTCATTTTGTTCAGTAGAGCCAATGGAATCGGGCCATCTTTGTTTTCTTGATAATGTGCTTTCAAAATTGAGGTTGGAATCCAGGTGCAGGTAACTTGCCATTGGGTGAAAGTTGGGGTTTGAGGACATCAAGGTTCATGTCATTGAGTCAGGTTTACACTATTTCTGGGCAAATAACAGGAAGTCTGTCTTGGGGGGGTGATTCAGGTCGGTGCTTGATTTCCAGGTCTGGATGAGGTGCAGGCAGTGTTGGAGGTGCTGGATGTCTAAGGCAGAGGAAAATGTGATGTAGAATTGGGTATCTCGGGCACATTAGTGGAGTATAAAGTGATTATTGGCGAGTAGAGTCCCAGAAAGTACCATGTATGGAACTCTGGGGGGGAATCGAAGGTAATGGGGCTCTTCTGGGACTTCAAAATGCCCATGTAAATGAAGTGTCGTTAGTAGAAAAAGTAGGAGGAGAACCATTGTAGCATACTGTCAGTGAATCCCAGAGTTAAGGGTATGGATGAAGGTGGGCTGGTAGACTGTTCCAAAGGCAGCCGACAGGTTTAGAAATATCAGGAGGCAGGAGACATAATTTGTGGTCAGGTTGGCACCACTTACAATGGGTTAAGGTAGCTGTGTCCATGCTGCAGTGTGCTGAAGCAAGCTGAACAGGCATGCAGGAGATGGACACTGAAGTGATCTTGGATATAAATGTAGTATTCATTATCTTTCCGATAAAAGGTAGAGAAGTGATGTATAATTGGCAAGGTCATCTGGCCCTAAAGTAGTTTTCTCTAGGAGTGGGCAGACCTGGCCTGTTAGGAGAGCTACCTGGAAGATGACCTGAGTAAGTGAGGCACTGACAATAGTGAGTAGGGGCGAGAGCTTCTCCAGAAACATTTAAAAAGGACATGGTTAAAATATTTTCATATGAGGTGGCTTTAGGAACTTTAATAGTAATGACAAAAACTCCTAGGCAATATCAATAAAGTAAACAAATTACACAATATATATGACAATAAGAAGACCAAGGAAGACGGAAAAAATATGTTCAAAGTTGTTACTTCTCATATTATTTAAACAAATGATATTTATACAAAACATTTAAAAAATGGAACACAATATTTAACACATTCCATTTAATCAATGTGTATAAATAAAAAGGTTAATAAGTGGCAAAATCTTTATTAACTCGACGCACGTTTCGGCGTATACAACGGCTTCTTCAGGAAAGCCACACAATTATCTAAAAAAGAAAAAAACTCAGATTTCATCAGTGGTTGTCCATATCTTGTTATGTATTCTCATGAAAAACATCTAATTAAACAATACATATCGTTTTTATAAAATATATCATATATAGCACAATATGTATCAAGTAGCAACAATCTATATATATATAATCTGACGATCTTCCTATGTATCACACATTAAGATTTTATATTTATTTACGGTGCTATATCGGCGTGCTCAAAAATGAAGTTTAATAAAAGGTCTATTAATTAGTAAAGGCCTGTAACATTATATATTCCAGAAACAATAAGATAGAAAGTAAGTAGCCAATCACTCACAGATCCTGTTTCAATGTGATGAGTTCCTAGTGATTACAACCTGCAACTCCATAGTTGGTGGATGTCTTTAATTCTAATAAATGCCTGAAAAAATGTATGTATCACCATTATTATAGACCTGTATGATCGGGTCTAATCATCAATAATGTACATGGTAGTTGCTGTTTGTATAAGCTATCTATATGATTTAATTTTGGGAAAAAAATATTTTGATGAGATTTATGCTGGTAAGATATGTAATTAAAACTAATAAATTAATATTAATTCAATAAGATCACAAAGAAATAAGGACTGTACTCTATTCTGTAACAGTGTGAGCAATCATGCTGAAAAATTCGGACTGATATTAGCAGACCGGAAAACTGAGATTGGTTATGAAAATAAAAGTATCTTGCATTATTCACAAATGGCGTTAATTCACTAATATGCATGTTCATTAAGAACAAATAAACCACAATGATGAAAGGGATTACCCGATTAAAATGCAATGCATCGGATGTGCAACGAGGTCTTATTAATTTTAAAATCAACAGTTTCACAAAAAGGTCTGATGTCTACGAAAAAGTATAAAAAATGACTATTTTTAATAGTAATTAGATTACAAAGAGACAGAGATACCCTTAACATTAAATAACTGTTGGTTTCTATTATCTTTTGATCTAAAGAGAATTTTAAAGGTCAATACCTGGTTGTCAAACAAGCTTCGTATAGGTATAGTGGAAAAACTGCCTGGTCCTACCATGTTAAAATCAGTAAAATTATATTCTGGAAAGCCTCTGAAAAAACAATACACAATCTATTGTCAAAACCGAGACCTTATAAAAGGAAAAAATGATACATTATAATCGGAGTAGCACTGAACCCCGTAATTACCTTGCAATAGAAGAAATTCAACGAAGAAACTGGAACAAGCACTGGATATGTGATAGTGTTCCAAATATGTAGCTCAATAAGCATACACAGTAAAGGACTTATCTAAGAAGCAATGTAACAATATAGATCTGAGCGTGTAAAACTACAGCTTCAGAGTAAATCAAAGTCCCTATAGCTACAAACTAGTAAGTACCTGATAAAAGGAGGCTTCAAGTAGGACCAGGCTAAGGATGGCTGCCGGTCACGCCTTCGGAAAAGAGTATCAAATGTGTTGGTGCCATTCTACACATTATATACTCTATGGTTAGTCACATGATATTCAAGCGATTCTAAAAAGTGTCATGTGACCAAGTTGGTGGTGGTCAGAGAAGACAGACTGGAGTGAAGATGGTCAGAGAAAACAGACTATATTGAAAACCATGGACACTTTATTGTCCTGTCTGACAAAGTTTCAAAGACATATCAAACTGTTTGGTATTACAGATATCAATTATTATAATAACCTTGTATTATTTCAAAAACCTACTGGCCTGATATATATCATGTAACAATGAGTGATATATGATAAGTTGAGAATTATGAAGATAGTAACCAAAACTTTGTCCGAGTTGTAAAATCAAAACAACTAAACTAATATTAAATTCAAAAATAATATCAAATATCGGACGATGTTTTGAAGGTATCAACCTATCAGATTTGACTGGTATTTCCATAAATGTTTATATTGATTAAAAACGCATGGCCGAAACAACTTGATTTAGATTCAGTATATCCAACATCCTATTATAAGATGCGATCCCCACTCAGGTTATGGCATTCTCTCAGGGTATTTCACTATTCGGGCCATTCCTAAAAGTGTTAAGAGTAAAAATCCAAAAAAACTTCTAGTTTTTTACGTATTTTGAGACCCCCTTTATTGTCTGGAGTCCTGATTCTTTCCAAATTTCTCCAATGGATATCTTCTGGTTTATGGTTCATGTCAATGAAATGTTTAACTAAGGGCGCTGTAATTTTGGCTGTTCTGACTGCAGAGCGGTGTTCAGTAATGCGAGTTTGAATTGCTCTAGAAGTCTCACCTACATAGCCCAGGTTACAGGGACAGCGAATGAAATATACAGTATTGTTTGTTTTACAGTTCCACATCTCGGTGGCTTCAATAGAAACCCCATTGTGGACCAGAATTTCACCTTCAATAATGGACTCAAAAGATTTACAAGAGGAACATTTCATAGTATCTTTAAGGGGTATAATGCCATTAATGGATTTTTGAATGAACATAGGTCTATTGGTCTTATTGGTGAACCGTGAGCGAACAATGAAATCTTTGATATTTCTGTTTCGCCGATGTGAGAATAAAGGTTTGGTCAATTTACAACTATCTGGATTGCTGTTAAGAATGTGCCAATTACTATTAATAATTTGTTTGACTTTAGTATCCATCGTGGAGTGTCTGGTGACACATACCAGCGGAATATTACGGTTGTTAACTTTAGAGGTCAATAAATGGCCCCGGTCATAAAACCTAGCACGTTTATAGGATTCCCTCACCAACCGGTGAGGGTATCCTCTACCTATAAACTTCTTTCTCATTGTAATGGCTTGTTTATTAAAATCTCTTAAGTTCGTGCAGTTTCTACGCACTCTTAGAAATTGGGAAAACGGAATACTTAGTTTTTGGTTGCGGGGGTGATAACTATTGAAATGCAACAGCGTATTCCTTGCTGTGGGCTTCACAAAAAGATCTACTTCCAAGTGGCCCAAAGAATGTCTAATTATGATATCAAGAAACTCTACTTTCTCAGTATCTATGTGTGCAGTAAATTTCAGATTCGAGTCTAACATTGAGCCATTCCAAAAGTTCTGTGAGCGAATCTCTCCCACCAGTCCAGGCAAATAAGATATCTATGTATCTGGACCAGTGGGAGATAGATTCCAAAAAAAGGGGCAATCTCGTTGTATATGAATTTAGTTTAAAAGGCAGCCATATAAATATTCGCAATGGAGGGCGCCACAGATGCACCCATGCTTACGCCTTTGGTTTGACGATACAGGGTCTCATTGAGTTCAAAGATGTTTTCGGTTAATACTGTATTAAGGCATGCCAAAATAAATGGTTTGGAACAAGATATATTATATGTGTCAATAAACCAATCAGTGGCTGACATAGCTCCCTCCAAGGGTATGTTACTATATAAGGACTATGTCTAAGGTCACCAAAATTCTCTGATCAGGGTTAAAATTCATACTCTATTTTTTTGTAATCATCTCCATAGGATCTTTAATGTAGGAGCTGATTTGGGGAATATGGAGACATAAGCAGTTATCAATAAATTTGGATACTGGTTCAGTGATAGTACCAATTGTGGACACTATAGGTCTAGAAGGTGGATCATGAATATTCTTGTAAATTTTTGGCATGACATACATGCAGGCTGTTTTATCACATCCTTTTATTCGATTTTTGATGTCAGCTAAAGAATGGAGGGCTGTGTATTCACCTTTATCCAAAATGTACAAGGGTTTAGGTATAAATTGAAAGGCTTTATCTGATCTTTGAAGAACTACCAGTTCAAAAGCAGCCACTTTGGGTCCTAATTGGTCCAAGGAAGGACTAATAATAAAAGGATGTGATAAAGGAGGAGGAAAAGCGGTCATCAATACTGACGACTACGAACATAAAATGACCACCATGCTCAATGATACCACGTTTTATTCTAAAATACAATCTAACCCCGCCATTAAAATATCCAAAAAAATCCAGACTTTGTCCTACCAGGCATCAGCTGCAGGTGACATCACTATCAAAGAATATGACTTTTTAAACCACAATTCAGGCAAAACAGCCTGCATTTATGGCATGGCCAACATTTACAAGAATATTCATGATCCACCTTATAGACCTATAGTGTCCACAATTGGTACCATCACTGAACCAGTATCCAAATTTGTTGATAACTGCTTACGTCCCCATATTCCCAAAATCCCCTCCTACATTAAAGATACTATGGAGATGATAATAAAAGTAGAGAATATGAAGTTTAACCCGGATCAGAGCCTTTTGGTGACCTTAGACATAGAGTCCTTATATAGTAACATACCCTTGAAGGGAGCTAGGTCAGCCACTGATTGGTTCATTGACACATATAATATATCTTCTTCCAAACCATTTATTTTGGCATGCCTTAATATAGTATTAACCGAAAACATCTTTGAATTCAATGAGACCCTGTATCGCCAAACCAAAGGCGTAAGCATGGGTGCATCTGTGGCTCCCTCCAGTGCGAATATTTATATGGCTGCCTTTGAAACTAAATTCATATACGAGATTGACCCTTTTTTCGAATCTATCTCCCATTGGTCCAGATACATAGATGATATCTTTTTTGTCTGGACTGGTGGGAGAGATTCGCTCACAGAATGTTTTGAATGGCCCAATGTTACAGACTGAAATGTGAAATTTACTGCATACATAGATACTGAGAAAGTAGAGTTTCTTGATATCATAATTAGACATTCTTTGGGCCACTTGGAAGTAGATCTTTTTGTGAAGCCCACTGCAAGGAATACGCTGTTGCATTTCAATAGTTATCACACCCGCAACCAAAAACAAAGTATTCAGTTTACCCAATTTCTAAGAGTGCGTAGAAACTGCACGAACTTGAGAGATTTTGATAAACAAGCCATTACAATGCGAAAGAAGTTTTTAGATAGAGGATACCCTCACCGGTTGGTGAGGGATTCCTATAAACGTGCTAGGTTTTATGACCGGGACCATTTATTAACCTCTAGAGTTAACAACAGTAATATTCCGCTGGTATGGGTCACCAGACACTCCACGATGGATACTAAAGTCAAACAAATTATTAATAGTAATTGGCACATTCTTAACAGCAATCCAGATAGTTGTAAATTGACCAAACCTTTATTCGCACATCGGCGAAACAGAAATATCAAAGATTTCATTGTTCGCTCATGGTTCACCAATAAGACCAATAGACCTATGTTCATTCAAATATCCATTAATGGTAATTTACCCATTAAAGGTGCTATGAAATGTTCCTCTTGTAAATCTTGCGAGTCCATTATTGAAGGTGAAATTCTGGTCCACAATGGGGTTTCTATTGAAGCCACCGAGATGTGGAACTGTAAAACAAACAATACTGTATATTTAATTCGCTGTCCCTGTAACCTGGGCTATGTAGGTGAAACTTCAAGAGCAATTCAAACTCGCATTACTGAACACCGCTCTGCAGTCAGAACAGCCAAAATTACAGCGCCCTTAGTTAAACATTTGATTGACATGAACCATAAACCATAAGATATCCATTGGAGAATTTTGGAAAGAATCAGGACTCCAGACAATAAAGGGGGTCTCAAAATACGTAAAAAACTAGAAGTTTTTTTGGATTTTTACTCTGAACACTTTTAGGAATGGCCCGAATAGTGAAATACCCTGGGAGAATGCCATAACCTGAGTGGGGATCGCATCTTATAATAGGATGTTGGATATACTGAATCTAAATCAAGTTGTTTCGGCCATGCGTTTTTAATCAATATAAACATTTATGGAAATACCAGTCAAATCGGATAGGTTGATACCTTCAAAACATCGTCCGACTTTCGATATTTTTGAATTTAATTTTCGTTTAGTTGTGTTGATTTTACAACTCAGACAAAGTTTTGGTTACTATCTTCATAATTCTCCACTTTTCATATATCACTCATTGTTACATAATATATATCAGGCCAGTAGGTTTTTGAAATAATACAAGGTTATTATAGTAATTGATATCTATAATACCAAACAGTTTGATATGTCTTTGAAACTTTGTCAGACAGGACAATAAAGTTTCCATGGTTTTCAATATAGTCTGTTTTCTCTGACCATCTTCACTCCAGTCTGTCTTCTCTGACCATCACCAACTTGGTCACATGACATTTTTTAGAATCACATGATTATCTTGTGACTAACCATAGAGTATATAATGTGTAGAATGGCACCAACACATTTGATACTCTTTTCCGAAGGCGTCCTACTTGAAGCCTCCTTTTATCAGGTACTTACTAGTTTGTAGCTATAGTGACTTTGATTTACTCTGAAGCTGTAGTTTTACACACTCATAGATATATATTGTTACATTCCTTCTTAGATAAGTCTTTTACTGGGTATGCTTATTGAGCTACATATTTGGAACACTATCACATATTCAGTGCTTGTTCCAGTTTCTTCGTCGAATTTCTTCTATTGCAAGGTAAATACGGGGTTCATTGCTACTCAGATTTATAATGTATCCTTTTTTCCTTTAGAAGGTCTCGGTTTTGACAATAGATTGTGTATTGTTTTTACAAAGGCTTTCCAGAATATCATTTTACTGATTTTAACATTTAGTAGGACCAGGCCGCTTTTCCAATATACCTATACGAAGCTCGTTTGACAACCAGGTATTGACCTTTAAAATTCTCTTTAGATCAAAAGATAATAGAAACCTACAGTTATTTAATGTTAAGGATATCGATCTCTTTGTAATCTAATTACTATTAAAAATAGTCGTTTTTCATTCTTCTTCGTGGACATCACTCCTTTTCGTGAAACTGTTGTTTTAAAAAGACACTGTTGCACATCCAGTGCATTGCATTTTAATCAGGTAATCCCTTTCGTCATTGTGGTTTATCTGTTCTTAATGAACATGCATAATATTAGTGAATTAACGCCAATTGTGATAGATTAATGCTAGATACTTAGGTTTTCATAACCAATCTCAGTTTTCCGGTCTGCTAATATCAGTCCGAATTTTGGCGCAGGATATTTGCTCGCACTGTTACCGAATAGAGTACAGTCCTGATTTCTTTGTGATCTTATTGAATTATTAATATTGATTTATTAGTTTTAATTACATATTTTACGAGCATAAATCTCAAGATATTTTTTTCCCCAAAATGAAATCATATAGATGGCTTATACAAACAGCAACTACCATGTACATTAATGATGATTAGACCCTATCATACAGGTCTATAATAATGGTGATACATTTATTTCAGCCATTTATAAGAATTAAAGACATCCACCAACTATGGAGTTGCAGGTTTTAATCACTAGGAACTCATCACATTGAAACAGGATCTGTGAGTGATTGGCTACTTACTTTCTATCTTATTGTTTCTGGAATATATATTGTTACAGGCCTTTACTATTTAATAGACCTCTTTCATTAAACTTCATTTTTGAGCACTCCGATATAGCACCGTAAATAAATATAAAATATACATAGGAAGACCGTAAGATTATGTATATAGATTGTTGCTATTGATACATATTGTGCTATTTATGATATATTTTATAAAGACGATATGTATTGTTTAATTAGATGTTTTTCATGAGAATACATAAGATATGGACAACCACTGATGAAATCTGAGTATGTTTTTTTCTTTTTTAGATTGTGTGGCTTTCCTGAAGGCGCTGTATACGCCGAAACGCGCGTCGACTTAATAAAGATTTTGCCACTTTTTAACCTTTTGTTTATACACATTGATTAAATGTAATGTGCTAAATATTGTTTCATTTTGAAATGTTTTGTATAAATGTCATTTGTTTAAATAATATGAGAAGAAATTATTAAAATAGTAACAACTTTGAACATATTTTTTCCGTCTTCCTTTGTCTTCTTATTGTCATATATATTGTGTAATTTGTTTACTTTGTTATTGCCTAGGGTTTTTTTTCATTACTATTCAAGTCCCGGTCCTAGGAATTGAACTGTCCATTGTTCAGGGGATCCTTGTTTTTTCTCATTTGGCTTTAGGGACTTGATCATCTTTGTGAGATTCATGAGAAATAGGGCTTTGAAAGATTATCATTGCAGGATGCTATTAGAAAGGGTGAGTGTAAGAGGAGAAACTGGCTAGGTGCTACCAATCTGCAATGTGTGAATGTCTGTTTATTTTTCACTTAAGAAGTATTTGATATCTTTACATTGGTCTGTATTGTATGTAAATACACATTCCTCATCACACTATCATCAGAACCCCCCATCCTCTACCATGGACAGTCTGCACCAGCACAAGTGCAGAACAAAGACAGGATGCAGGTGTCAAACACCGCATTCTGCTTTTTAAATCTTGCCTGAGACCGCACATGTGCTGCCGCTTGGAAGATTTTGTTTACTTACAGGAGTCTTACAGCTGTCCATTACTTACAATTGGTTGACTTTGTCATCGCTCATTTCCTTGCTTCTCTTTGGCCTGCATGTGCTGGCTTCACTTCCTCTAAATTAGTCCCTCCCCTGGAGCATGGCCAAGTACTGCTTTTCTGCCCAGTCAACTACCACTGCTTGTGGTTTCCGGGTCTATGTTTTTCTTTTAGCTGCAGCACTCTATAACAGAGCATGTGTTTGCAGGTCATACCTTCCCCTGCCCTCCCTAGCTCTGCCACACTATATAATGCCCCTTCATACAGTCTTGTTACATAAAGTCAGTTCTTTTTGTCCACATTAAGGCTTATGAAGGGTATAGAACAGATATGTCTGCTGCATAAAAATCACCACATAACACAAACAAGAGAGGTCTCTTCCTTTAGAGACAGAAACTGCCCTTTATTACTAAGTCTGGGTGGTGAACTCTGCTCCGCTCGATGAGTTTTCCACCATCCGCGTTGTGCAGAGTTCCGAAAAACTTCGCTTCGCGGAGCCGAGTTTTGCTCCTTGCTCCCGTTCGTAACGTCAAGTTGACAAGCACAAGAGAGGAAAATCCACCTCCCGGCAAGATTTTTCCTCGTTTGCTATCGTCAACATCAAGTTGGCGAGTGCACACGTGGATCATCAACCTCCTGGCGAGATTGCTCAACGCGGGCGGTCAGATTTCTCATTGCGAGTGGTCACATATGCACGCATTGGGAAACCATCTGTTCGCGTGAGAAAGCTACAGTTGGAGTAAAAATCTACTCGAGTGGCAGAAAGGAAGCAGCACCTGCTTGCACTGTGCATGGTGCTGTTCGCGATTGCACAGTGCAAACAAGCACCTGGCACTGAAAATCACCGCAAACGGCATTTAACACACTCCACTGCTCGCACAGCACAGGGGCAGAGTTTTTTTTTTTTTGCACTTAGCAGAGTTCCGAGTAGTGGAACGCCACAAACTCTGCCCAGGCCTATTTATAACCCACAGAATAATATGGGTGGAGGGTATACAAGACCAAAACAAGCACCAGACAACAGAAGCGGGTGGGAAAGAAAAAGCTTAAATGAAGAAAAGTAACATTTTCAAAAAGGAATTTGGACGTAGAGGTTTCCTCATCCAAATGAATTAATTGGCTTTTTCTGCAATAGGTTACTTCTCAGAAACCCCTGTCCCCCCCACAGCATGACCTTCAGATGCGGTTACTCAAGCATCATTTCTGTGCATTTTTCAGGCTTGAAATCGATGGCAATTAATAATTTTAGTTTAACAACTGCTAACGCAAGATCTTGCACCTACCTGAAATAAGAGCTGCATGTTGCAAGGACCATTTTATGACATGAAAATTCAGTGCCCTCCACAATTAATACTATATCAGTTAACAACTGTTGTTCATAGAACAATTTCAACTGCTCCAGCAAGGACACCGCATACTCCGTATTGATCTGCCTTTCGTCCTGGCTGGACATGACTGTTTTCCATTAATATTCCCAGATCCAAATTAGAAAAGCCAGGACCGTATCTGAACAGTTCAGCCTGTGTTTTCAGGAGCGGAAGAAAATTGCGCAGTAGTTTCCACCTGCAATGTGATTAGAGCTCCGAGTGACACATTTTGCGAGGATCTCGCAGGCTGCTGAATCAGAGCATTGCAGACTTCAGAGCAGGAGATCCTAGGTCATTCTGCATTGATTAGTTGTCACAATTCACTCCCCAGAGGCTTTGATAAGGAGGCTGCAGGAGATGCTCTCTCCAAATGCTATGGCACAGCACATTTAGCCCAAAACAAAAAAAAAAGGTGAGGCGCGAGGTAGATGCACAAAAGCGTCCGAAAGGCAGCTTGTCAGAAGCTAAAAGGAAAGGAAAAAAAAAAAAAAGGATTTACTTTTCATTCAAGACACTGCAGCTACAATAAATCAGGCATTTCAAAATAAATAGTGCCAATCATCACCAAAATGTAAATTAAAAAAAGGACAACTTTCCAAGCTTTTAATAATCTCGTTGCCCCGGTACTAAACCATGCAAATACATATAAACACACACATTTTAAACAGACCAATAAATGTTTGTTAATTGAAGACGTTCACTCTTTCCAGTAACCATGGAGCATAAATTGATAACTTCAGCTGGGATGACCTCAATCATCCTGAACACGTAGCACATCGGTAGGTGCCCGTATTTAAATGGCCTGTTTAAGACCGTGCCAACAGACTGTAAATTGTGTTTGCAAAAAGCTTACACCCATTTAAAACAGCATTGTACATTTTTGTTGCAATCTATGTGTTGCATGGCGCTCTGAAACCCAAAAGGGATATATAAAACATGCAAAAATATTAAGATTTCCTCGCTAACAGTTCCAGCATTAAGGCATGGAACAAAGTAGCACACTCCCAACTCCAGCATGTTACGGAGATGCCAGCCTAAATTAAAATAAAACAAGCCAATAGTAAACCCAAATTGCCTTTGCTAACAAACCTAGGGAGAGAGGAAGCTAGAAGGAAGGAAAGCAAGAAAAAAAAGAAAGTAAAGAAAGTCAAGAAAGGAAGTCGGAAGAAAAGAAAGGAAAGAAAGCAAAAAGAATAGAAAGATGACAGGGGAGGACAAAAGCAGAAAAAAAAGGATGGAAGAAAGAAAGATGAAAAGAAATGAAGGCAAAGCAAGAAAGGATGAAAGAAAATAGAAAGGAAAGAACGAACCAGTTACTTTCGGTAACCCCATATCTGGTAGAGACTATTGTGATGTCTTCTTCCTTCTCATGACATGATGTACATTCTAAAGAATGTAGAACGCGGTTTGTGGATGGGAGTTCTTGATGGGTCAGTTGGCTTCTTGGACTGATGGTTGAGGTGTTATCAATTAAACCTCTTTACCAAGCTTATCACGTGTGCTTTGTTTATACAAACTTTACATTGGCGACGATTTATGGGATACAAAGGAGGAGTGAAGAATACACCTCAACATCAACTGTAGCGATTTACTGAGTCAGCGGAGGATTAAAAGTGGAGGTGGAGCTGTTCTGTCCATTGAGCTTCAGATCTTTGCGGAACGGTTTGGCACATCAGATTTTTAAGGTACTGTTTCACGAAAGGAGCATTTTGGCGCTTGATTCAAACCTGATTGAGGGAAGCTTAGCGTAGTTATTTTAAAATAACTTATTTGAGTTTGGCTTTCCGGAGTAATATTAGTTGGCCACAAAATGGTATATGCGCATATGGATGCCAAAGCTTTTCGATAAAAGATAAATGATCCCCTCCAGCGGCTGAATTTAAAAAAGGGAAGCGCGTTTAGAGTTTTCCCGGCGGCAGGCATTTAATATACCTTTGAAGTGTGACGAGGGGCTGGACCTTACCTTTGAAGTGTGATATGGGGCTGGATCTGTCGTGTTAAAAAGAATCAGCTGCGAGTTTGACAAGAAGAGGCTGAATCGAGGGAGGTCGGGTATCCTGTCGTTCGTGGGTCAGGCGCTCCATGCTGTTGGGAGGCAAGAAGCAAATGGTGACGCAGTAGAATCCTGCGTTTGGATTCGGCGATCTATGCGCGTCATTTCACCACGTGTCAGCGCGTCAGAATCAATAAAGGAGAATGACTTTCTCTTTTAAAAAAAGGAGACGAACGAAAAGAAAGTCCTTCGTCAGTGTTTAACGTTGGTTGGTCACGTTATTGGGTGAACAGACTAGTTTGAAGCTCTAAGTCGGTAATTACAGTTCAAGTGTTGACTGTGAAAGGAAAGGAGTATATTACAAAGAGTTTAAATACTGTATAATTGTAATCTCTGTTTTATCCGTAAGGCCATCTAAAAGGAAATGTGAATTTGTATTGTTGGTAAACAGCGTTTTGATGTCTAATATATAATTATATTTATATAAATGTTGTATAGATATATTTATAAGAGGACAAATTCATGTAGGGAGCAAAGATAACCAGAAATTAAAAAAAAAAGGTGTAACAGTACATGTGATAGTGTTACATTGAGGTCTCTGTATGATTGTTTAATTTATGAAAAATTCAGAACACAGTGGGGTTTAATAGTTTTAATTAATACAGTCAATATGCAAAACGTAACACCACCGGCGTTTTTTCTACCAAGTCCAGGTGAACCATTGGTGAAGTGGAGTAAGTTGAAGAAAATATTTGCGCACTATGCAAGGGTTTGTGGGACTAATTTAAGTGCGGAAAGGAAACACTCCTTACTCTTGCATTGTTTAGGTGGAGAAGGACAGGAAGTATTAGAGAACTTACCAGATTTAACGAATGAAGAACAGAGGGGTTTAAATGAATACGAGATTTGCATTTTACAATTGGATAAACACTATTTACCCAGAACTAGCACCATTATGGAAAGATATCATTTTGGTTTAAGAGCTCAAGGCAAGGATGAATCTGTGGAAGATTTTGTAACCGCATTAAGGAAGCTTGCTTCAACCTGTAAATTTGGGGGGCTAAATGAGGAACGAATAAGAGATCAACTTGTTTTAAAATTCAGAGAAGAGAAAATAAGGGAAGAGTTGTGGCTTAAGGATGAGCCAGCTTTAGAAGAAGTAATTTCTATTGCTAAAAGAATAGAGCATATGTTAAAATGTGTAATGGAGTTGAAAAGTGAGAAAACTAAAGTAGATAATTCTACGGAGGATGTACAAAAAGACGTGTGTGTGGTGAAGGAAGGTAAATCTTCGGTTTCTTTAAGTGAGGAAAAGAAAGAAGAGGGTGTGGATACCTTGTTTGTGTGTATTCGGTGTGGCATGACTGGTCATAAAGCAAATTTTAAAAAGTGTCCAGCGATGAATGTAAGTTGTCATACTTGTGGGAAAAAAGGTAATTTTATGAAGTTTTGCAAAACGAAACAAAAGAAAATTCAAAATAAAGTGGTAAAGGAAGTAATTTGTCAAATTAACAAAAATGTTTCAGCTCAACATCCTGTGGGTAAAGTAAAAATTGATGGAGTTGATTTGGAGATGAAATTTGATTCATGTTCGCATTTGACCATTATTGGAAAAGAAATTTTCTATAAGTGGTTTCAAGGGAACAATTCTCTACACAGAATGGATGTGAGTCCGGGTGGTTATGGGGGCCAGCCCATAAAAATGCTTGGTTATTTTAATGCTACCATTGAGATGGAAAATAATTTGATTTTAGGTAAAGTGTATGTAGCAAACAAAGGAGAGGATTTATTAAGCTGGCCACATCAACGTTTGTTAGGTGTTACGTTGAACTCAAATGCAGAACCACAGATTCAGATTCAGGAATTAGAAGCAGGTGAAAAGTTTGATGTGGTAAAGAAATTTCCAAATTTATTTCAGGACAAGTTGGGGTGTTTGAGAGGCTATAAACATGACATTAAACTTAAGGGTGGAGCACAACCTTCTATAGCTAAAGTAAGAAGAATTCCCTTAGCATTACAAGGAAAAGTGGAACAGGAATTGGATAAGTTGTTAAACCAAGGAATAATCACTCAAGTAGAAGCGTCTAAGTGGTTGGCTCCGGTAGTCGTTGCCAACAAGCCTAATGGTGAGATTAGGATTTGCATTGACCTTCGCTCACTGAATAAAGAAGTGGTTGTGGATAAGTTTCCTTTACCCAATATAGATGAAATTATGTCTACTTTGGATGGTGCTCAAGTGTTCACGACATTAGATCTTGCACAAGCGTATCACCAAATTGAGCTAACTGAAAATTCACAGATTTTAACATCTTTTATCACTCCCATGGGTGCGTTCAAATATAAGAGAATGCCTTTTGGTTTGGTAAGTGCAGCCTCTGTTTTCCAGAGAATAAGTCTTCTATCCTAAAAGGCATAAAAGGGGTAAAATGTTACCAAGATGATTTATTAATTTTTGGTGCAAATCAAAAAGAACATGATATAAGACTGGAACGTGTTTTGAAGAGATTAGAGAGTGCAGGCCTTACGTTAAAATATGAGAAATGTAAGTTTTCGGTAAATGAGGTAAACTATTTAGGTCATTGTATTACTTCAATGGGTGTGGTTCCTAAAAAAGAGTTGGTGGATACCATTGTAAATTTGGGTGCTCCGATAAATAAAGAAGAATTGGTTTCTTTTTTAGGGATGGTGGAGTATTATGGAAAATTCATTAATAACCTCTCAAGTAAGTCATTTTCGATGAGGGAGTTGCCGATAAAGAATAAGGAATTTATTTGGTCAGATGAATGCCAAAAAGAATTTGAGGTATTAAAAATGAATTTGAAAGATGGACCAAAACTACAAGATTTTCTGCCAGGTGAAGGGACAATGGTGGTAACTGATGCTAGTTCGAAAGGATTGGGAGCAATTCTTAAACAAATTAGAGATGGAAAAGAACAGTTAATTGCATGTGCATCTAGGAGTTTGAGAGGTGCGGAAATTAACTATTCAGTTATTGAGAGAGAGGCGTTAGCTATCTACTGGGCTCTGAATAAATGTAGGAATTTTATTTGGGGGACTAGTTTCAAGGTCTGTACAGATCATAAACCGTTAAAGGAGGTGTTTGAAAAGAAAGGTCTGGATTTTATCTCTTCTAGGATAAGAAGCTGGGTAATTGGCGTGCAGGATTTTGATTTTGTGTTTGAACATCTTCCAGGGGTGGAGAACGTAACAGTGGATTGTTTATCTCGTTTGGTTAGTTTAACTGATGAAGATCTAACTTGTGAAGGAGAGTTTGATGGTAATATAAGAGTGTGTGAGATAACTAGTGGTACTATGAGTGAAGAGGAGTGGAAAGAAGAATTAAAGAATGACTGAGTTGATGGAAGTTATTGACATGTGTCAGTTAGGGAACGCTGGTGACAAGTCATTAGCTAAAGTCTGGCGTATGGTTGCTAATAAATTGTCCGTGGATAATGGTGTTCTTTTGAGAGGTGATAAGTTAATTTCGCCTAAGTCTTTGAGAAAGAGGTTGATAGAGGAGGCTCATATAGGTCACCTTGGAATAGTAAAAACCAAGGAGAGGTTAAGATATAGTTTTTGGTGGCCGGGCATGGATTTGGAAGTTGAACGTGAGGTGAGAGAATGTCTTTTATGTAAAGTTAGTGATAAAGTTCTGTCTCCAAGAACTTTGCCCATGGTTTGTCGAACTTTACCTAATGCTCCTTGGGAGGAGGTTGCAATGGACATTGTGGGTCCACTCACTGGAGAGCACACCACGCCTTATTTGTTAGTTCTGATTGATTTGTACTCTAGGTGGGTAGAAGTATTAAGTTTGTCTGATGTGACTTCAAGCAGTATAATTTCATTTTTGAAAGAAATTTTCAGAAGGGAAGGTTTTACAACAAGTTTGACGGACAATGGTCCTCAATTTTGTTCAAAGCAGATGGAGATGTTTTTGGAGTCTTGTGGCATTAGGCATAAGAGATGCTCAGTTTATCATCCAGAAACGAATGGCACAGTTGAGAGGTTCAACAGAGTGATAAAGGAAAATATTCAGTCGTCAAGAGTAAACTCATTGTGTTGGAAGGAGGAGTTGCAGAAGTGTATTTTAGCTCATAGATTCTCTCCTCACACTTCTACTGGTAAATCACCTTTTGAACTGTTTAAAGGGAGGACTCCAAACACGAAATTAAGCCCAGGTTGGATGACTTGGGGTAAAGGTATCAAAGATAACAGAATTGGCATTTGGCGAGAGAGAGAGAGAGGAAAGATTACAAGGGAAAAACAAAATGTATTAGGAGAAAAGGAAGAATGTTAAGATGTTCCATGTTAAGGTAGGAGACGTTGTTAGAGTTAAGGCACCAGTGGGAACAATGTCTTGGTCTAAATGTACTAATCCTTTACAAGTTGTTAAATGTTTCAAAAATGCTGTGAAGTTACGAGATGGAAGAATTTGGAATTTAAATCGTGTTGTACTTCTCAAGTCATCTCAAGGAATATTATATGATAGTAACATATTCTACTGGAAGAGAATCGGTGGCTAGATAGTTGTAAAGTTCGTATAAACAAAGCACACGTGATAAGCTTGGTAAAGAGGTTTAATTGATAACACCTCAGCCATCAGTCCAAGAAGCCAACTGACCCATCAAGAACTCCCATCCACAAACAGCGTTCTACATTCTTTAGAATGTACATCATGTCATGAGAAGGAAGAAGACATCACACATCTCCCTTCTATTATCAAGAAAATGACAAATTAAATACATGCTAAAAAAAAATACAAAACTATCTTAAACACAAAGTAGTTACAGAATAACTTAGCTAGCAAAGTCTTTTAAGTGTGAAGGAAAAATAGACCTCCGTCCACTCCTCCTTGGTACATTGCACAGATTAGAATGATTGACATCAGTACCCCAGGCGTCAGACTGGATCCGACAATATTCGAGCAGTACCCCTGTCCGCCGGTATGTGACATTGTTTGGCTCCACATCAGCCACCACAATGCGCGCGCAGGTCAGTTTATTTTCACCACTTCCCACGCCAGGAAATGCGGACATACTTGAGTGGATTGATAAGGCACGGGAGGATGGAATGGTTGTTAAGGAATCTGCAACTAGTCTCTACCAGGTAAGGTGTTAATGAAGGTAATTAACTTGTTCATCAGATAGATATTTACAGCCACAGATTCTTTACCTCAGAATAGATACCCAAGCAATTCCTTCCCGGAGGCGGATCTGCAAAACAAATGAAATTCAAAAGACCTGCAGGACCAAACGACGGACCAGACCATCAAGACAGTAATGCTTTGTAAACGTCTGTAATGACACCCACGCTGCTGCCTGACAGATGTCTAGGACAAGAATGGTGCACGCTAACGCAGTGGTTGCAGCCTTGGCTCCAGTAGAATAAGCATGCAAGCCCTCAAGGGGTTGCTTTTTGGCCAGTGTGCAGCAGGTCTTTATGTAGTGCACTATCAATCGTGAGATGGTCAGTTTCTGCACTGCCTTCTCTGTCAGACAGATAATCTTTAACAGTGCCCAAAGCTGAGCCCTGCTGGGCTAGAGAAAAAATAAGGGGAGGGTGTTTCGGGTCAAAAGCTGTAAACTGTTGCCGCTTAATCTCCACACATGAAAGTAGAGATTGCGCACCACCTCCGGGTAGAGAGCCGATTTGTGATCTGTTGCGCATCAATGGCTGAATTAGTCTATCTTGGCATTCATGTAGCCCGCCAGGTGCCGAACCACCAGGGAA
This sequence comes from Triturus cristatus, assembly GCF_964204655.1. Lineage (NCBI taxonomy): Eukaryota > Metazoa > Chordata > Amphibia > Caudata > Salamandridae > Triturus > Triturus cristatus. The sequence continues at coordinate 501,755,723 of NC_140588.1, read as the reverse complement.
ATGCCCCCACGTTCCAGCTAGGTCCAGAGAGGCAGGGCTTCCTGACAAAGGGTCAACGACCCGACCTCACCCGGCTTGCTGCAATGCCACATAGCGGTGGTTTTGTCCTTGAACACCTGATCAAGCCTTCCCTTGTTAGAAGGAAGAAAGGCTTTCAATGTCAATCAGATCACTGAATAGCCCAGAGTTCCAGCAGGTTGATGTGAAGTCCAGACTGAGCCGGAGACCAGAGCCCTATGATCTCCACCTCTACCAGATGACCGTCCGATGCTACAGTTCACTCCGGTTGAAGAAGAAAGAGGGGTATGCGGCTGACCCAATCAATGTTCATTAAACCACCACTGCAGGTCTTTTGCAGGTCCTCAGGAAACTGAACCAGGTCGGAAAGATTCCCCTGATGCTGTGCCCACTGGAACTTCAGGTCCTACTGCAGAGCACTCATGTGCCGAGGGCATGCATCACAAGAAGGATGCCGGAGGCCTGAGGCCCAACAGCCTTAAATCCAGAATAGAGGTTTAAACATCTCAATTATAGCCTGAATATCATGGACTCACCATTTTGAGAGGACATGCCCAAAACTACAGTGTGCCCAGAACAGCCCTGATGAAAGGGAGCGTCTGAGAGGCAGTCAGGTATGCCTTCGGCATGCTGATGGTAAACCCAGCGAATGCAGGAGGTCTGCTGTTAGTCTGGAGGTGGACGACTACTGCCTTGAACTTGTCTGCCTTTAACAGCCAATGATCGAGGTAGGGGAAGATTGGAACCCCAGACTACTGCAAACACCACCATCTCTTTCGTGATCACCCTGATGAGGCCAAATGGGAGCATGACAAACTGAAAATACTCTCTGCCCACTATGAACCACAGAAAGCGCGTGTGGGTCAGTAGGACGAAGATGTAGAAATATGTGTCCTGCAAGTCCAACTCCACCATCCAGTCTGCAGAGCACTAAGGATCCGAGCAGGAAGAAGTTGAGAAGGGGCAAGCTAAGGTTAGGTATAAGGCCTATGTCCTTTATGGCCCACAGAAAGTAGCAGGAATAGCAACCACAACCTACTTTTGATGCCAGCAACCTCTAAATGGCAAAAGAGCCAACACTTTCTGATGGATCAAGGAACCGGAAGTAAGAAGGTGGCATTGAAGGAGGTGGCTCCACAAAAATGATTAAGTAGCTCTTCTGGACCCACTTGTCGAACGTTATAGACTTCTAGTGAGGCAGGAAATGGCAGATCCCACCCCCCACTAGGTGCCCCTTGTGGTAGGAGAGCAAACTAAAGGAGTTTGGAGGCTGCAACTGCTGGGGGAAGCGGGGGGGGGGGGGAAGCTGGCCTTACCCAACCTCTGGCTGGGGTGGTCCCACGTGATTTGTGGCCACAACAGGGCTGGGAACCCTGTTGACCTTGGTGGCTGGACGGGGAAAGGATGCAGTTGGTAGCCACTACAATAGCCACAGAAGGGGCTTAAGGCAGACTGGTGTTGGCGAGAGGCTATGGATATACCCTAAAAGCGCTTCAGCACGGAGTCTGCCTTCTCACCTAAAAGGAGAGAGCCATGAAAGGGCATGGCATGTCCATTAGTGAAGCTTTGACACCACCAAAAAAGCCGGTGGGGACAACTGAAAAGTCCAAGACCTCAGCTGCCCTCCGCACCACGATTGCAAATGAGGCACCCTCCTCCAAAACCACGAGGCCAGTGTCTGGTGAGGTGTCCAAACCACTGGCATCCGCCAGTTCCTCATTTCAGTTGCCCTCCATGTCATCAAGGGGATGATGGTAACAATAAGGGTCTTCAGTCTCCTCCCAATTGTCACCCTCTCCAGGCCCTTCAAAAGGAAATGGCACTGGTTCAGACTAGGAAGGAAGGGTATCAGTAGGTGCCGGAGTTGGCGCAAGGCAACGCCCATCTGGCTCCATGTCGAAGTCGGGTATAAAGATGGGGCCAGGCAATGGCAGTGCCAGGAGCAGCGCCACTAGAACAGATGTAGAGGAAGGTTGTGATCTTGCATGGCACGCTGCTCTGGATTTAGCACCAAGCCGACAGAGGGCAAACTCGCTGGTGAAGAGCCAGTGAGGATCCCTACCGTACCCATGGGGTCCGAAGGTGCATCTAAGGGGCCGGTCCACTAAAATCTGAAAGGCAGAACCTTAAAAACTGAGTTGGGATTGGACCAATCCGGCTCTGGGAAACTGTGATAGGCATGGAGCCAACCATTACACAGGCTCCAGCGCTGATCGAGGCCTTAACTGCCGACTCTACCGCTGAATTGGTGCTGAGAAGTCAAATAAATGCTTCCACTTCTTTTAATTTTTTTTATTGTGGGACCTACCAGATGAATTTGATTGAGACTATGATCACTGGGAGTGGCTCCACGAGCAGTCTTGGCACCTACTGTGTGACCAGGATCAAGACCACCACGCAGTCTTCCGGCAGCAAGGACCTTGATGGATCACACCTTCAGCGCCTTTTGTTTCATAGCATGGCAGTACTTTCAGGTCTTGGGATCGTCGTCCCATTCCAAGCAACATACCAATGAGGGTCTGGTGCATATCATAGGCAGATATCTGTTACACATGGTTTAAAGCCTGTTTTTAGGGGACATTCCTAGTTCACCAGGAGTTCTAAATCTCAAAAAAACCTTGTGAAATACATTTGAGGGACGTGTCAATCAAAAATTGACTAGGGGTAGGTAGCTTTCTCTAGATCCGCGCTGCCTGGTGTGGAAAGAAAAGAACAGACATCAGTGCGGTGGGGTGGTGCCTATATAGGCACCACGCACATTACTTTTGGTGCAGTCAACGTCGACCTGAAGGAAGAGACCTACAGGGGTACACTGGTACTGCTTAAAAATTTCCAGAACCAGTCTGACCACTGGGAAATATTATAAGGTAAGGAATCTGCAGCTGGAAGTCTATCAGATAAAAGTGCTAAGATAAAGGCTTGTTTATTAAAGAACCATTGGTGAAATCGAGTCTAGAAAGAATAAAAGTGTTCAGAAGAACTGTCCTCTTATGAATTCACATGTTTGATATTAAAGCTTATGGTTTGAGAACTGCATGCATACTAAACAAATGATAACTTAATACAGAACAGTTTCAAATGGACTGCTCACATCTGGTATGAAAACTTTGTGTTTAGAGCCGAATGGGCAAGCAAGATGCAAAACTAAAGTAATTATAAAGTAAAAACAAACACACAGGTACTGAAGGGAACTACCTTGTGTGCTCATTGTGAGAGAGTAGAGTGCAGTCACTCAAAGAGAAGTTAACCAGTGACTGACGTAGGCTGACCCACTGCTACATGCTGTGTACTACAGTGGGCAAAAGCAGCATGTGATTGACACACTAGACCAATGAATGAAGAGAGGTAGCTGGAAGCCCCTTTGTGTGTATTATACATAAACGTTTAGTCAAATCAAGAGGTCTTGGCTAAGGTTAGGTCTAAAAATGGAGCTGGAGTCAGTCTACAACAGCTGCTCAAATGCTTGAGGCAAATATTTTCTAAGTCCCGCAGTATACCACCATTTGTTCCCATTACTTACTCTAATGCATGGAGATACTCCGAGATGTACGCATCAGCTTCGTATCTTCCTATACTTACATTGGTGTAAAACTGATTCAATTTTCAGCATCGCTTCTGGCACCAGTGACAAGACTCACTTTTTGATCCCGCTTCATCAGTTAGTTTTTGCTTGTTAAGTTACATCGAGCCCAAGAGATATCTCAGACCACTCGCCAGCGAAGACCTGCGCGGGTCCTCCCCCCGCCTCTGTCCGGCAAACTTGGAGGTTTAATGCCTGGTTTATTCAGGACAAGGTTTTCAGGAAGGTGGTGAGGCAGGAGCTAACAGTACTTCCTCACTAACGAGGGCTCTGTGTCCTCCCCAGGTACCCTATGGGAGGCGGGCAAGGCCACGATTAGGGAGGGGTCGCCAAGGGTCAACTCAAGCTCCAGCGACAAGCCCAACAGAAATAGATTACCTCGCGGGAGGCGCAGGCTCTGCGCCTCGAACATGCCTCGGCCCGATCCCCAGATGCTTCCGACAAGACTTTTGAGCCGGCTCCGGTCGGAGATCAAGCAACTGTCGCTGGACGCGGCCAAACTCCTTTGGCACTCTTCAGCGGCCAGGGTATATGGATGGGGTGACAAGAACGGCTCGCTCCTTCACCGCCTGGCCACATACCCGAGAGCGACCCGTATAATCCCAGAAATAGCGGCACCAGACGGGTCAACGTGTCGTGCCCCATTGGAAATGGCACAAGCCTTCACCGTGTACTACCGTAAACTGTATGAGACCCGAGCCCCTATCCGGTCCCTTGTGGATCTGATAGACGTGGAATGTGGGCGCCTTCCATGTGTGGATGCCGCCGCTCAAGTCGATCTGGACCGCCCCATTTCCCGCGAGGAAATTGGTGACGCAATCGCTCATGTCAGCCGGCAAGACACCGGGCCCAGATGGTCTTCCACAGGAATGCTATTTCGCGAGGCGGTGGAGAAGGGCTCCTTCCCTCAGGAAACTGACATAGTCACCATTGTAGTCCTTCCGAAATCCCAGCCTCCCTCACCGCAGTGCACCGATTACCACCCCATCTCCCTCATCAACACTGAGGTCAAACTGTTAGTCACCCTCCTTGCCCAGCACCTCAAACCCCATCTACCCACGTTGGTCCAGTGCGGGTTGATGCCCTCGCGCGGCACCCGACATGGTCTTCGCAGATTGCACTCTGCCTTGGCACATCGCCACCTCCTCACCCCATACCTAGCGCTTCTCCTGGAAGACTTTGAGAAGGCCTTCGACTCGGTAGACTGGGGCTTCCTTCATGACTTTCTTGGCATGATGGGACTTGGTCCCCGCTTTCGAACCATGGTCAAAGTTCAGAATGCCCTCCCGAGGTCTCGTGTTCTAGTAAATGGAGTCCTGTCGGAACCCTTCTCGGTCTGCAGGGGGACGAGGCAGTGTTGCCCCCTCCCCTGCTTTTTGCTTTAGTGATGGAGCCCTTGGCGGCCTTGATGCGGTCTTGCGAACGGGTGCGGGGATGGGAATGGCCTGGCGCTGAACCGGATAAAAATCGCCCTCCACGAGGAGGACGTCCTCATCTATTTGGCGGATTCTGCCCGGTCCGGCCCCCACTGTTTACGTATCCTGCAGTCCTTCGAACAGTCATCAGGCCTACGGTTGAATCCCAACAAATCGTTCTTGGTTCCCCTTCACCTCTCACGGGAATGCTTCGACTGGCAGTCTGAAATGACTTTACGTCATCAATCATTCAAGTATCTGGGCATCTGGGTGACCCTGCTACCCAAGCTCAGCAGGGCCCACAACGTCACTCCACTAGTGAAGTGGGCCAAGGTGGACCTCCAGCGGTGGCAGTCGCTGCCCCTCAACCCCATTGGGAGGGTGGCCCTTTTTAAGATGCTGGTGCTTCCCCGCTTTCTTTACATACTTTAAAACACCCCCATGTGCTTTCCCAGGGCCTGGTTCCGTGAACTTAATGGCTTAGTCACCAAGTTCCTATGGGGAAGGGGTAGGTCCAAGCTAGCGCTCAGTACTTGCAGGATCCCCTCGTTCGACAGGGGTTTGGGGATGACTCACCTTTACCTATACTATCTTGCCACACAACTTCTTACCATACATGACTGGTTCAACGGGGGGTGGTCCGATCCGGCCTATAGGCTCGAACTGGGGGAGCCGGGCCTCGCCAGAATCCAATCCTTCCTATATGGGACCCAGATTCCCTCCAGTCTTCCGAAGGTGACACGCTCGGTGTTACTGGCCTGGCGAGCAGCACTGCGACACACCAACTGGACATGCACACTGACCCACTGTATGCCCCTGTGGCACCGGACCTGGCTTAGGGAGGTGACTGGGCTTCGAAGCTTGGGACCTTATAGGCATTACGCAGCTTGGGGACGTTTGGAATGGGAAGGGGGGGGGGGGGGGGGTCATATGCACGCTCCTTCGAGGATCTCCAAACCAGGTACTCATTGCACCACTCACAATTCTTTCGCTACCTCCAGCTGCGACATGCCCTACGCTCACACCTCACAACAGGCACGCGGTTGCCAGCTCACAGCCCGCCTGAAGCCCAGATCATGTTTGGGGACCTGGGGAAAGGTGGCATCTCCCGCATTTAACGTACACTGATTAACAATACCCCAACTTCCTTGGACTGACTGCGGGCGCAATGGGTGAACTAGGTAGGCCCCTTGGAGGCAGAGGACTGGCAGGACGGCCTAATGGCCCCTAGAACGGTCACCGCCTCCGCCAGGCTGCGCTTAGTGCAGCTGTACTACTTGCACGCCGCATATCTCACTCCTGCACGCCTTCATCGCGCAGGGCTTAGTCCGTCCCCAGCCGGTACCAGGTGTGGATGTGACCCTACTGACTTCTTCCACATGGTCTGGACCTGTCCCCTCTTGGCGGGATTTTGGCAGGGCATCGAAGACTAACTCTCTGAGGTTCTGGAGTGGGAGGTTCCTCACGACCCTAAACACACGCTCCTGGGCATCACTGACGGGCTGGATGGGTCACGCAACGAAAAACTGTTCTTTAACACAGCTATGGTGGTAGCTAAGAGAGACACTGCGGCCTCTTTGAAATGCCCTGAACCCCTGGGTGTGGGGCGTTGGCGGAATGGGGTGGACTGGGGCACCACACAGGAGAAGGTTATGTATGCAGCACGGGGATGCCCCAAGAAATACCGCAGAATTTGGGGAAAATGGTAGGGAGAGGGGGTCTGACCGGGAAAGGGGGGGGGGGGGGGGGGTCGCGGGTTTGTCTAATTACATTCCACTTTTGCCTATTGATGTTTGTACGTTGGACATTGGGAAACGGACTATGATTCTCAATCATTGCAATACGGTGCGGATTGGCTGGTGTACTATTTCTGTAAAACAAATACAATTTATCCCCCCAAAAAAAGTTGCATTGACGACCTAGAAACTAAAAGCTTCCAAGGTCTCAAAAGCAGGGGGGGCGGGGGGGCGGAATTTACACTCACCTGAGGCTCAGCTCATGCAAAACTGCTACAGGTCACAAAAGCAGGGTTCCATAAGAGAACACCTCAGGCCATCCAGGATGGACCAAGGGTGTCACAGACTGCACTCTGGATAGATGATTAAACAGCAATGGTGTACATGATGCAAGGCTCATGGCCCAACAGCCTGAAATTATATCAGTGAAGAAAAGCGTTCCTGTCACAGGCAAACGCAGGTGGGAGAACTGCAATATATACCTCCTCCTTATTTTCGTTAAGTCACAGACAATCCTCTTCACTGTGGTTTGATGCAAGTGGCTACCTTGTGGTGGAGTAGGAAAGCCACTGGGGGGGAACCATCAATGGATTTCCTGTGATCTGTGGAGCTAATCGACAGCACGACCAGACAAGAGTTGCCAGTTTGGGTGGATGAGACAGACGAGTTAGGACATGCATAGGACTGTCTTGGTGTCTCTCATGAGACACCTCCACTTTAGTGAACTGCTTATATGAGACATTCAAAATGGGAGAGGAGCGTTGCTACCTCTCTATGAACTGTGATTGCTGTACGGGTGCGTGTTAGCTCTTCTAAATGCTGACAGACTTTGAAAGGACTACTTTGGTGGCTCCTCATGACACCAGCATCCTGAAGAAACCTTGCTATGCAGGGTTCATTCAATGTGATGCTCAATGCAGCATTACAGGGTAGTGAACACACAATATACTAAACACTGTCACAAATCTATTAAGGGACGTTCTAGTGGACAGACTATTGACCATCGTGTTGGACTTCATGCACAGCAAGCACTGTAGGTTTATACCACAAAGTACTGCCCTTAATTTGAAGCACTTGGCACAGGTCATTGGGGGAAACTCAGAGGGGAAAATATCCAGAGTAGATTTCTCTAAACAAAAGAAGACCATTAATACAGTCTGTTGAGGCCACTTGTTCAGGGTACAGCAGTGCCTAAACTTTGGACGAAATACAATGGGAGAATAAAGCTGCTCTACAAACGAACAGTATGTGTCAAAACCAATATTGTGGTATTGGGATGCTGGAAAGAGATGGTGATGTGGCAGATGATTTTCCTGGCACTACTCTCCTGTCTTCTGTCTCTGGGTCAGTATTGGGGTGCTCTCCCCTCAGAAACAGTTCTCCCACTGTGGAAAAAATCCACCCCTTACCCCCTCAATTCTCATCTGGGTCACCGTACACCACATTTAGTGACAAAACTCCTAGAAATCTGTATTTCTGGGGTGACCTGAGCGACATCCACTACCTGCTTTTTTCATGTGAGTGGGAGGTCATTGCCAAAGAAGCAGTCTATGTGCATCTGGGGACTGGCAATGACCCTCCTCAGGCCAAGAATAACATGACCTCAGGGTGCAAAACATCCTGCCTAGGAGCCTGGCCCACCCTACAAAGCTATTCTGACAGACAATGTTTTGGGGAAAGAAGCCCGCTACCATCATGGTCTGGCTGGCGCAGGTATCCTGGAGAGCAGTGACAGGGACCCCATTCACTCAGACCTCCTGCAAGTGAAGGCTACAATCCTCCAGGATAACAAGCTAACCTTCTGGGTCCACCTTCTAACTAAGGGATACTATCTACCCTCTCCACCTGGGGACAAGCTCACCCAAGATTACACTGGCCACCCCTGTGGAGTACCCACCAGTGGCTTCTCGTGTCCTAAGAAAGGGCCAGGTAAAAGGGCAGTCTGGTCTTCCACCCACTAAAACCTACCCACCACCTACGCTCTAAAGGAGAATGGGACTTCTTTCCCTCCAAAAGCTTTTGAGGCCCTTTGGGGAATTTCTGTGCATTATCCTGGCCTCCCTCTGTAGATAGGAGACTGAACCACCCTTCCTGTGGCCACCCCCAAATACCTTCCTGGCCACTCTAGTGCGTATCTAGAATTCAGATTCTCTCCCAAGCTCTCTGGACACAGTGAGCTTGCTGTATATCAGGTGCTGGCATAACTCTGTAAAATAAGGAATCCATATGTACTCTTTCAACATGACAATTGTAAGCCCATCATATTTTACTTTGCTGCTCTTCAGCACCATACTGGAAGATTCCACAAAAATCAACCAGTGGCTGGTGTGTCTGCTTCTGGTTATTGCAGATCTGGGAGCAAAGCTTTTCTGGGGTAACCAAAATCTTAGAAATAAGAGATTTCCTCAAGAGGGCATATTTCATCTGGTCAGCTACATCTAGAACCAATAAGAAAACCTTCCACGCAGTGGAAATGTACTTCCACTGATTAGGCCCTCAATTCCGCTCTAGAACTCCAAGCATATGTAAAGCCATCTCATCTGCTACAAACCACTGATCTATGTCATCCTCCACCATATAGTTAGGCGGGGAAACAGCCTTTACAACGCGGCCTGAACCACATGCATTTACAACGAAAATATAAGTATTTTGCAAGTAGGTGGATTATATATTTTACTACTTGTACTACTTGCAAAATACTAAAAAACTTAAATTTTCGTTGTAACTGCATGCGTGGTAAAGGCGTATTCATGGTACAAACATGCGTTGTACTGGTTTTACGTAGTTCAATAATTATATATATATATATATATATATATATATACACACACACACACACAAAATAAATCACTTTGCACCATTTAACGGGTTCGCTTCGTCTATTGGTCAGAGCGAGATTGTATCTGCTGGACGGCTTTACTTCATATATATACATACATACATACACACACACACATATATACACATACATATACACACATCCAACAATATCACCCTGAGGCAAGGACGTGCCAACACAGAGAGATTCGAAAATCTTTTAACGGAAACGGGCGTTTCCACTCAGAATAAAATCAAGTACCGACGCGTTTCGGGGCCTCACAGCTCCTTAATCATAGCGAGACAATGCAGACACTGAATACTCGCTAGTACCATTAACTGCATGCTGAATATTTACTACTTCCCCAGTGAGTTCAGGTGAGTCGCATTCAAAGCATGCTGGTACCAGTAGTTTTTCTTCAAGCAGGATGTATTCTGCAGTGCACTCAGTGTACAAAGCAATTTACTTTTTTTTAAATCTCAACCCCAGTGTGCCTCCCAGAATGAGTTGCCGGTTAATTCATTTCCTTCTCTGATGCGCCGCTATTAGGGCCAGCAATGTTTGACAAGGTAAATTGCATAGTATACTGAACCCATGGCGGAATACATCCTGCTTGAAGAAAAACTATAGGTACCAGCATGTGCAAGGTAGACAGTTGGTCTCCCACCTTTATAGTGCTCCGAGGAACAACCTGCCGAGTGAGGTGCTTAGGACCCAAACAAAATGGGATGCACTAGTAGATGAACCCCTAACGGAGGGTGAATGGAGGAAGGTCCATGAGGGGGTGCAGAAAGTTAGCGCTAACACACGGTTTAAGCTACTCCAATATAACGTAGTACATCAGGTATACCACACTCCACAAACGCTGCACGCAATATAACCATCCCGCACAGATAAATGTCCAAGATGTAAGAAAGTACAGCGGCCTTCCTCCACATGATCTGGTCCTGCCCACTCCTGCTCTCCAACTAGGAGGAAATACTCGCACGATTACAAGGAGCTACGGGATGGAGTATCCCTCGGACGATTAGACAAGTCTTGTTGGGACGGTTACCTGCGCCGAAACATAGAAAGTTGAGTAGAAGGTTTGCTCTTTTGGGGCTCATCTTGGCCAAGAGGCGGGTGTTGATTACATGCATGCATCCCCATCCCCCATGGCCTGAGGAACGGATCAGAGATGTATGTGCATGGGCGACTGTGGAATTTGTGTGAATGAAATTTGTGCGAAAGGATAAGGTGGAAGATGATCTCATGGCATGGGCTTCTATGTTCGAGGAACTCAGGGATGAAAGGGTCCCTGAGACCCACGGGGCTCCAGGAGAGCGGGGTCCCTCCAGGGGGTAAGAAGATTGGAACAGTCCCTAGACTGAATATGTAACCCTAGGCCCTCTGTACAATGCTCAATCTCTCTATATAACCATATACCCCGACACGGACTGGAAAGTGGATCGGGGAGTGGGAGAGTTCTCACTATGATGCTTTTTGTGACATGCTAAGGACTATATCAGTTGGGATATTGTTAAAAGATGACGATACATTAACAAAAAGCTCTCATATCCGGATATAATAATTGCATTGTTGACTATCACTAAAGCATTGTACACAAAAAAGGAAAAGATAGGAACAGACTTGGGGGAACTGAAGGAGCAAGATTGGGTGGAGAACAGAATGGCTGCTGGACAATTGGACAACCCTGTCCGACACCACCCAATTCGGTTCAGATACTTCCATAGAATGTACCACACCTGACAAATTTGAAAGAAGGGTTCTTCTAAGGTTAATGCCTGTAGCTCACGAACACGTTTTAATGAAGTGATGGCAATTAGAAATACAACCTTTCATGAAAGAAATTGTAGTGTAAAATTGTGTAATGGCTCAAAAGGTAGGCCCAAAAGCCTTCTGAGAACCATGTTCAGGGTCCAGACATGCAGGTGGTACACTCTGTGATATTATTCTTTTAAGGCCTTCCGTAAAAGTCTTTAGGACTAGAACTTTAAGGATAAATGTTGTCTGTTTTGTAGATATGCAGCTACTGCCTAATGAACGTGTAGGCTAACCCAACTCGCTGGAGATGCAAAAGGTAACAAATAACATTTTGTATAGATGCATTTAGTGGATCAATGTATTATGACAATATATAACAAATCTTTTCCACTTTGCTGCATAGCATGCTCTAGTGGTAGGTTTTCTTACTTCCTTAAGAATGGTCATACAATCTGATGGTAGATTTAGGTACCAAACTCTCTGACTGTAGGATCACTAGGTTGAGCTCCTTGGGGTTTGGATGTCCGATTTCTCCATGGTTCTGTGTGAGAAAGTTGGAAGTAAGGTACAATTGTTGGTGATGAACTACCGACAGTTCTAGTAGTGTGGTGAAGCATGGTTGACGAACCCATGTGGAAGCCGCTAGAATTAGTGTGAGTGATGGCTGTCCGAGTTTCCAAACTAGAAAGGGATGGAGAGGGAGATGCAGAAAAGAGTAAGTAAATATCCCTGACCAGTCCATCCATAGGGCATTCCCTCTGGATAGATGGTGTGGGAATCTGGAGGCGACGTTTGGGCATTTTGAGTTATCTGCTGTGGCAAAGAGGTCTATTTGTGGGAATCCCAATTTTTGAAAATGTGGCAGGAGAACTTGGGGATGAAGTTCCCATTCATGTACTTATTGACACATCCTGCTAAGGTTGGCAAATTGGTTGTTCATGCCTGGAAGTTCTGCTAGAAGATTAATTTTGGGATGTATTGCCCAACAGCAAATGTTCTGACAGCAGCGTAACAACTGTAGAGTGTGTATCCCCCCCCCCCCACAGTTTTTGTACATAGTACTTGGCTGTCATATTGTCCATTTGGACTAGGACAACTTTCCCTACTATTTTAGAGCAAGTTGAACTGCTAGAAGCTCCAAGTAATTTATGTGGAGACTTCGTTTTGTGTCCCATAAACCTTGGATTGTTAGATGATAGAAATGGGCACCCCAACCTGTGAGCGGCATCTGCGGTTAGTATGACTTGTGGAATGGGTCTATGAAAGGCTGCCCTTTTGATAGGTTGTGTGTTCCACCACTGCAGAGACATGTTAATTGACCCTGTGATTGATTCCAGAGACGAGTGAAGCATTCCTGTAGAGGACGCATGTGTAATTTTGCTTGAGGCACTATTGCAGTGCATGATGCCATCATTCCTAACAGTTGCATGAAAGTCCTCACTGTTATGTATTGTCAGGGCTAGAAAAATCATAAAAATTGCTCTAGACCTGCAGGTCTAGTAACATGAAACATCTAGTTGACCTAACTAAAAAGCACCTGACCTGACTCTGAAAGTTGAGCAAATGTGACAAGTTAACAAGATTTAAAAGCATGTGTATTGCTCATTAATTTTGTGAGCAATAAAGATGCCTTTAAATCTTGCTATCTTGTCACATTTGCTCGGCTTTCAGAGGCAGAGCTCAAGTGTCAGTTTGTCTTCCTAATTGCCAGAAAGGGCGGGTAGTACCTAAAAGTACCTCATCGTTATTGAATCTGACTCGCAAATGTGAGCGCTGCTTGGTTGTTTTTAAACTGTAGTAATAAAGTTTGAAAATTGTTAATTCTGGCTGGATTGGGCAAGGCTAGTTAGTGCCTTGCGAGTGTTCAGCATTGCTCCCAGATATGTTTGCTTTTGTGAGGGTTGAAGATGAGATTTTTGTGCATAGACTGTAAATCCCAATTGACGGAGAAGGTTTATGGTATCTTGAGTGTGTTGTAGACACCTTTTCTGTGTGTTGGCATTTGATGAGCCAATCGTCCAAATATGGGAAGACATGAATTTGTTGTCTTCTGAGATGAGCTGCTACTACTGCTAGACATTATGTGAATACTCAGGGTGCAGTAGTTATTCCAAATGGCAGTTCTTTGAATTGATAGTGCTTTCCCACGATCACAAATCTGAGTTATTTGCGATGTGCTGGGTGGACAGGAATATGTAAGTATGTGTCCAATAAGTCGAGTGTGTACATAAAGTCGCCTTGTTGTAGAAGTGGAATGACTTGTTGAAGGGTGACCATATGGAAGTGCTCTGACAGTATCTATAGGTTCAATGGTCTGAGATGTAGGATTGGCCGTAGAGACCCGTCCTTTTTGGGGAGTAGGAAGAAAAGTGAGTAAACTCGCGAACCTTGATGTTGTTAGAAGAGCATGTACTTCTGGTGCGAGCAGCTGTTGGTGTAGTAGCAAGAGTTTGTGAATGCGAGGTGGACTATGGGAGGATTGCTGGTAGGGAGCTCCAGACAATAACCATGCTGGAAATATCTAAAACCCATCTGTCTGTTATTGATTGCCAGATGGGAATAAACTGTTGTAATCTTTCCCAGACAGGTGACAAATGGTCGGGGGGAGGGAAGTGGTAGCAAGTCACAGTTAGAGGACTGGGAGGTACAAGTTGGTGTACCTCTACCTCTGCTTTTAAAATAGTTTCCTCTATATCCACCCTTGTAGAATCCTCAAAGGGGGGGGGGGGGGGGATGAAAGTGTTTGTGTCTTGTATGACGATGCAACTGCATCTGGGGTGTTAGTTTTGGAGCCTACTCTGTAAAAGGAGCGACAAAAGGAACCCCTGTTAGAAGGAGATTGAAGTGCTCCCATGGACTTTGCCACTTCTGTATCCTTTTTTTAATTTTTTCTAGGGACTGATTTATTTTAGGCCCAAACAGGCGTTCCTTATTAAAGGGTGCATTAAGAATGGTTTGTTGCACCTCAGGCTAGAAACCAAAAATTGAGCCATGCAGGTCTCCTAAACATAATGCTAGTGTTGATTCCTCTAGCTGCAGTATTATACAGCGTCTTATGTGCAGCTGGTTGAGGAATAAGAAATAGGTTTCCTTTCCTGTACCATTTCATGCCCCCTCTTTTTGTGTTCTTCTGGGAGATTTTGATAATGCTTCCATTTCATCCCAGTGATTTTGATCATATCCGGAAAAGAGACCTTGTGCAATAACTATACGCCAAAGCTTGGATGATTGAGCAGCTACTCTTTTCCCTGATGCATCTATGAGTTTGGATTCTTCCCCTAGCAGTGGAGCCCCCCCCCCCCCCGATGTTTGTGAATTTGACCTTTTACAGGAATTAGACACCATTAAGGAATCCAAATGCAACTCACCCCTAATAAAAACTGGGTATTTCTTGTCCACCCTAGGTGTTAGCACTGGGTCTTTAACAATCTCATTGGTGTGCCTTAATATACCTTTAAGTACAGGCAACATGTGTGTGGTTTTGTGTGCGCTTCCTAAAGTTTCAAATAGGAAATCTTCCAGTGCCTCCTTATGTAAAGAAACTCATTGGTAATTAGCTGCCCTAGCAATTAATTCATGATATGCAGCATTATCATCAGGAGGGGAAGGTTTTGCTGGATATAGATCAGGGCCTGCATCTTGCGGTGAATCTATATTATGGTCATCCCATGGATCTGATGGTCGTTGATTATAATTGTCATCATCCTCCTCTTTATCGGGATTTGTGTTAGGAGAACCGGATCGTGTATTGTGTAAAGGATCAGTATCTGGTATAATGGGTCTTGCTGAAGAAGGTGGCAGGGTCTGGGGAATAAGAATAGGGCTAGTAGCTGTGTCCATTTTCTTTTTTAGAGGAATTCTGTATTCAGGGTCTGCCTTTCTTTTTAAAGGTATTACTGGTTTAGCGGTTATGTGTCCAGTATCAGGATTTATGTGAATCTTTTGCTTAGGATCAAGCTTTTCCTTTATTTTCTCCAAAATCGGCTCTGGTGACTAAGGGAGCTTCTTTTTGTTTTGGCGCCTACATTTTCGGTGCAGTTAGATTTTTGCATTTTATCTTTCGATCCAAGAAATTTCGGAACTGGAGGGGTATCATCTCAGCCCAGAGCCAGAAGGTTTGACTTGCTGTTTTGGTGCAGAGCCGGAAGGCAGGGTGTTTGAATCAGAGTCTCAGTGCCGACCATGGCCTGTTGGAGGTAGTGGCCAATAGCCTTTTGTTCTGTTGGGAGTGGATTTGGTGGGCAAAGGGGCTGGGGCTCTGGTACTCACAGGACCCTATCCAGCCGGAACGTCTTGAGACTAGAGTTTGGTTTCCAATTCAGAATCTGAGTCCTGGAGGGAGAAGGCCTCTTCTTCCTCTGCTGCCATTTCTTCCTGCTCGATGTCCTCACCGAAGCTATCAGGGGTGTCCTGGATACTTTGTCGCTGCATGTTTCTCCGTCGAGCCAGACTATCCTGCAGTGTCTTTTTGGAATGGAATGACCTACAGTCATCACAGTCTTCCTCTTTATGCTCTGGAGAGAGAGAGAGAGAGAGAGATTACAGACCTTATGCTGGTCGGTACGTAGAAATTTGGAGTGGCATCTAAGAGAGAATTGGAATGGCGACCGTTCCATCAGTGAAAGGCTGGACGCTGGTTCTTGAAGTAGAAGCCCAGGTAAGAGGTATCCCAGAAGGCCGCAGTTAGAGTTTTTTTTTATAATATAGATATACAATATAGGTTCTGTTATATTTTGACACGAAAAGGTGGAGACGTGATCAAAAAATACAGACTAGGGTAGAGTGAACCGCACACTGAAGGGATCCAGATTAACGGTTGTGAATTGTAGCGCCGCAATACATGTCCGAACCCGATGGCGGAAAAAAACAAAAACCAATCTGACAATGGAGTAGATGCCCATACGCACTATCACCGAAAGGAGGAGTCATCTTAACTCATGACTGGAAAAGACTTCTTCGAAAAAAACAAATTGCAAACATCCGGACCAAGCACTAGATGGCAGAAGCATGCAAAGCATGTGTATCTACAGCACACATGCCTGAAACATTACTTTAGCAGACAATGCCCTTCCATGATCCATAATGTGGTACTGTAAAGTAGCAGCCAAAGGGTTTGTCCTGCAGGGGGTTAGGCCTACTTATCCCAAGGGCAAAATATACATACCAACTAGTTGTTCTTCACCCCAAACAATATGTCCTGGGTGTTAGGCTATATACATTTCACACCTCTAATCTCTACACAAAGTTTGGGGACTCTTAATACTGCCTTCGCCCTCTCTCTTCAGTGCAAGACTGTGAGGCTAAACAGAGTGAGGGGCATGGATGCCCTTTAATGATCAATCTTATTCCAAATACCTGCCTGGAGACCAACCTTTAGAGTCAGGAAAGGAAGCACAACCCACCAGCAAGCTGAATACAGACACCAAGGGAGTCTGTAAGGTCATTAGGCAAGTGCTGGAAGAAAAGCACAGGTCACTCACGTTGGTGGGACAGGGAGTGAAGCCAAAAATGTTGGTGCAGTTCAAAAATGTTGGTGGAGTTGAGCAGAAGAGAAAACGTAAAGAATTTCCAGGGCGAATACAAAGGACAGGAATTGTTCCCATCAGTCACTACTCCAAAACCATTTACACTTCATCCTCCACCCATCGTTCTCTGCCACTCATACCACACCAAACACTCAAGATTACTCATGATCAGCAATGCATTCTCACTCATCTGACTCAACACCATCACCTCCATTAATGCTCCTAAAGTCTTGCCTCAGTGCCACATGGGAAATAACTCATCTGAGCCCTATACCCAGCAGACATCCTACCCCCTCAGACTCCTCCCTCACCCCAAATGACACAGTCAATCCACTGACCTTTCCCTCCCTACCACTCTAATGCACTGCTCAATCTGATCAAGCGTTAATTTACCTGGGAGAAGTGTAGCAGCCTGATAATACATCAAACCACAGATATTGAACAGGTAGGTTCTTTATTCATCCATATCACTGCCCTTCAAACGACCAACAAACTAACCTCAGACTCATGTGCACACAAGCAAAGCATTCTATTCCCAGTGCTCCAATCTTTAAAGGACACACATACTTCTATGTATTGACCTCTAAGATTCTTTATTCGAACATAATTATAAAAGTCACAAACGCACTCTTACTGAACTTGAAAGATTACCAGAATCCTTTTGTTCAAAGAAAATTAAAGTGTTACTTCCCCGTTTTCTTTTGCTCAAACATTGACGTTTTATGAGGCACATTTTCACCACTTCTGGATAGCAAGCTAATTCAGCAACCAGTAAATGTTTCGTTTTAACTCTGTCTTTCTTTTTAAATAAAAGTGCCCACTGGTCAGGGCTTTAAGTGGGCCGGGTCTCACCGGGTCTGAGTACAGGCAGTTTTTTAAAGGAGACCTCTAAAAAAAGTCTCTATCGGTCTTTGTTTTCTGCCCTGGCACAGACAGCCCATTTTTTTCCGGACTGCAATGACAGCAGGCACATCGATGTGCATGTGCTCACACCTCACTGGTGGAGAAGTTACGGCATGACGTTATGCCAGGTGAGATTAATTTTCACTCTGGATGGATTTCCCTTCACTTTTTGAAACTCAGGAGCAGCAACACTGTTGTAGTCTCACCAGGGCTTCAAGTGGAATCTTTTTCAATAATATACAAGCTTTGTGTGTGTGGCTCTGGGTAAGTGTGGGTAAGTGTGGGTGGGGTGGGTGTGTGTCTGTGTGGGTGGGGTGGGTGTGGGGGGGGGGGGGAGTGTGTGTGTGTGTGTGTGTGTGTGTGTGTGTGTGTGTGTGTGTGTGTGTGTGTGTGTGTGTGTGTGTGTGTGTGTGTGTGTGTGTGTGTGTCTTTTTTGTAGGTGGCTCTATGCGTGGGTGGCTCTGTCTGTGTGTGGGTGTAACTGTGTGTAGGTGGCTCTGTGTAGGTGGCTCTGGGTGGGTGGGTGGCTTTGTGTGTGGCTCTGTGTGTGGGTGCAAATGCAATAGGTCTCGCATTTGAGGGAGATTAAGCTATTGACTTTGTTTTTAAAACATTTAAAGAATGAGCATTGTTATTTACAAACAAAAATAATGTCATGAGCAATGCCAATAGCTCTAACTTTAACAATGCCGAGACCATTGCATTGTAAATGCTTGTTAAAAGTGCTGTTAGATACCTTTTGCGCATAAAATCTACAAAATAAATTCAAGTGTACCAAGGCAGGAGGGGAGCAACCATTGCAGGGGCACACCAGGATTGAATGGGGATCAAACTGGCTCAGAGAAAAGCAAATAAGTGGGCGGATGGAGCCCAGGTGAAATTTCATTTACAATGATCTGTCCCAAGGATGTCTGACGTCTGAAAGATAGGGTTCAGTACCTGCAGCAGTTTTCAATAGCAAAAATAATCTAGCAGTGTGTTTCTCAAGAACCTTCCTCCTTTAGTTGGTTTAAAAATCATTCCCTGAAAAGCAATGGATCCCCTTTGTAAGAAGATGCGGCCTATAATTTTTAAATGGTCCATGCAGCCTAGGGACAAGCAACAGTTTTAATATTATTCAACCACAATATTTTGTGGCCGTACATCCACCCAAGGCAGTCATTAATCACGTCCCTTTCTTTCATCGCGCGCATTGCTGGACAGATTTTAATCCCATTTGTATATTCCTGGGCATATTACTTTTAAATTGCGCTGCTTGTAATCGCGCTGTTGTTTTCCTTGCCTAATCATCAGGCGCTTGTCAGTACAGCAACTAGGGGCATAGTTAGGCTTACCTGCATAATAATTGTGTCCTCACTCGCATTTTGCGGGACTTAGGTAGTAGGGTCGTGGTGCTCCGTCCGCCATCTTGGGTGGGTGTTGACGCTTGGGCCACTCTCAGGCGCCATATTGGTCGGGTCTAGAGGCTCTAGCAGCCGGAAGCCCGCGCGGCGATATACTATAAATAGATATGGGCGAGCAGGCGCGCAGCGGACGCGCCGTAGGTGCGCCAGAGGTAAGCCCGTTTGCGCCCGTTCGCGTCCCGGGTGCTCCTGGCGTGCTTGCTATCTCTCCTTTTGCAGATACTCGTGAGGATTCTTACGATTCATCGTGCCTTACTGCGGCTGGTATTCAAGGTTTGTCTATCCCATCTTCTCATAGGACTCTTTCCTGTGGCCTGCTGAATGTTCGCTCTCTCGTTAAGCATTATGCCGAGATTGCTCTTCTAATAGAATCTTTACATCTGGACATATTATTCGTGACCGAAACTTGGGCTTCGGCAGACTGTGGGATGGAACTCGGTTGGGCTTGCCCACCGGGCTACCTCATAAGACACACTCCCCGAGCTTCTGGTAGGGGGGGTGGAGTAGGTTACATTTTCAGAGACTCAATCTCCCTTTTGGAACTGGTGGTAAAAGAGGTGTTAGGGTTCGAGCTCATGGGCTGCTCTATTACGGCCCAGGGCGGTACCTTGATAGCAGGCCTTTTATGCTACAGACCTCCCTCTTCGACCACAACAGCCCTTCAGTCATTGGTCGATTTGATTTATGACCTCTTAAACTCCCATGCTAAATTCTTAGTACTCGGTGATTTTAATCTCTGGCCCTCTGGCGCATAGGGAACTTTGCCAAGCGTGTAGCAATATTCAACTTGCACAGCTGGTCTTGTCACCCACTCATGTCAAGGGGCACACTTTAGACCTGGTATTTGCCGAGAAGGAATTGGTTGTAGTGAAAGAGGTCGTGGATCAGTGTTGGACCAATCATTCACTGATTAATATGTCTATTGTTTTGCCTGCTCCGCTAAAATCAAGTAACCCGGGCGGCACTAAGTTTAATCGACAATGGTCTCGCCTTTTTAGGGAGCCGATTCGACCCACTCTATTGCCTAGGACTTTTCTAGTGGAGGATAGTGTGGACAAGAGCTATGCTGTCCTTTGCCAGCAAATTTTGACATCTCTGGACGAGTTGGCCCCTTTGCGAAGGGTGAGGGACAGACCTAGAGGAGCCAATGCTTGGTTCACTGATGATCTTGGACAGCACAAGCTCCGTTGCAAACAGGCGGAGCGTACCTGGAGGAGAGGGTATAAGGAGCTGGATAGGGCAGCATATAAAGCGGCCCTGCAGGTATACAAGACCCAGCTAAGAAGCGCTAAAACAAAGTTCTTAGAGGATACCTTGGCGAAGGCCTCTAATAAATCGCAGACTCTATTCAAGCTGGTTAACCTATCTAACCCGTCTTGTACAGTACCAGCCATTCCGGCCTCCCAGGAACTTTGTGATTCTTTGGCCCTCGCGTTCGAGGAGAAAATTAGGACCATTCTGATTAGACTTTCAGTACCCGGACAGTCTGTGCCGTCTTTATCCCTCCCCTTGGAATCCCCCTGCCATTCGGTACCCGCATGGGATAACAACAAGGTAGACTCCTCTCAGATGTCTTGTTTTCCTATTCCCTCGCTAGAGGAATTCTGTGTCTTGGCCAATGGCGTATCCTCAGGTTCACCACTTGATCCAATGCCTCATAAGATCTGGAAGGCATTCCAAGAGGAGTTGTTTCCTCACTTTATTCCATCTGCTGCCAGTCATTGACTACAGCGCTAGTCCCAGACAGTTGGAAGTTGGCAATAGTAACTCCATTGCTAAAAAAGGCTTCTCTAGACCCTCTATGCTCGGCCAACTATAGACCCATCTCGCTTTTACCATTTGCGATAAAAATTCTCGAGAGGTGGGTCACGAGAGCCTTGTCAAACTTCCTGGAAACAAATTCCTGTCTGGATGCAGCCCAATTTGGCTTCAGACCGGCCCACGGCACTGAGACCGCACTGGTTACCGTGTTGGACGATCTACGAACACGTGTCGACAGGGGTAAGTCAGCATTCTTAGTGCTGCTTGACATGTCGGCCGCGTTCGACACGGTGGACCATGAGGTTCTTCTGGGCCGTCTTCAAAGCATGGGAGTAAACGGTCTGGCTCTAAGTTGGCTAACATCTTATCTCTGCAACAGACAGCAAGCTGTGGCGTTACCACCATTTCGTTCAGCCACACGACCGGTGAACCATGGTGTCCCCCAAGGGTCAGCCCGATCCTTTTTAACTTATATCTCCGACCCCTGGTAGACCTGATCAAGTCATTTGGCATATCAGTCATCAATTATGCCGATGACACTCAATTGATTTTTTCATTTGAGGGCACTGAGATAGTTTCGAGGGACACCTTTCACCGCTGTATGTCGGCTACAGCAGAATGGCTGCGAGCTAACTCACTCCAATTTAATGGGTCGAAAACGGAAGTACTCCATTGCTCCCTAGACCGACTCCCTCGCGTGCTACCGGATGACTTTTGGCCAACCTCTATTCCGGGCTCGGTGGAAGCCGCAGAATCGGCTCGTAATTTAGGAGTTTTGTTTGAACCCAATTTACAGCTGGATGCCTCTGTAAATAGGACTGCAGCGACCTGTATGGGCCTGCTTCGTGCCCTACGTAAGATCCTACCAATACTCCCCCGGGGAGCCAGAGCAGAGGTAGTGCGAAGTTCTATCCTCAGTAGGTTAGACTACTGCAACGCACTACTCCTGGGAGCTCCTAAGATCCTGATCTTAAAGTTGCAGAGGATCCAAAACATGGCTGCTAAATTGGCTCTATCTCGGCCACGTTCTGCTTCTTCATCTGCAGCACTAGCCGATCTGCACTGGCTACCGGTCCAGCAGAGGATTGCCTTCAAGGCTTCATGCCTTGTATTCAGAGCTCTGCATGGACTAGGACCAATACCACTCCAAAATCTTTTTTCTTGGTATCAAGCTGCCAGACCTCTGAGATCCTCCTCGGCGTTCCTGGTGAGGATTCCCAGGATTAATAGAGTGAGGATGGGCGGCCGCGCTTTCAGTTTCACGGCCGCCACATTATGGAATACTTTACCTCTGGCATTGAGGAGTAGCCAAGATCTGCCCTCTTTCAAAAGGGATCTTAAGACCTACCTGTTCCCAAGAGCAATGTAATACACCTCACCTGATGGTTAGATGCAGTCTCTGCGCCAGGATACCCTTTCGGGTGACAGTCGCGCTTAATAAGCATTAAATACATACATCCATACATACATACGTCCCTGTTAAAATACAGAATAGCAATGGGGCCAGTTTGACACAATCCTCCACATATTTCAATGCCAGTTCTTTGAGGATGAAAAATGATGGGCTGTTTATGCCCAGGCCCAAAGGTCTGCTGAAGAATCGATTTTCCCGCTGGATGAACTTGAAACTATGGTATCCCCAAATTGCAGCACAATGCCTCAGTACAGGGAGGCATTTCATTTGATAGATTTGTTGTAAGGACAAAATAGGTTTGCTACCCACGAATGATGAAAATCTAAACAAAGCACTTCAGGCTTGACTAAACTGGGAACAATGATTGGATATACAGGTAAACCAGCTATTCTACTGATCAAATGAGACTCCCAGATAGGGAGAAACAGGCACCCTAATTATAGTATGCCCCTTAATCGCTATGGGTCTTGTTTAGGAACATTTCCTTTCACATACATGTGTCCTGGTGATATTTGTATCCAATTCCGGGTCATCCACAAAGCTAACTAAAAGCGTAAGGCTGTTAGCCGTTCGGGCCACCAACGGTGCATCATCAGCATAGACAGGGAGCACAAAAGCTAACTTTACATTGGGGAGGTCTTTACCGTTGGCAACCAAACATGTGTTCAGGATCTTCATATGCAGCAAAAATAGGATAGGCACCAACACAGAGCCCTGCCTTCGCTCCACATGGAAGGCCAGAGGATTAAGTGCATTCCCTGACCCATACCATATCTGACAAGCTTTCACATCCATATGTTCGGCTCTAATGAAATTGACCAATGCAGGAGGTAGCCCTAGTGCTGCCTAATTATCCCAAAGCATTGATCTATTTATTCGGTCGAAAGCACTGCAGAGGTCCATAAATGTAAGAAAAGATGGTTCCTTGTTTAGCCACTACATATTTTCCAATCATATGGTTTAGGTTCAGACATTGCTCAATCGTGCCATTCCCTTCCCTAAACCCATACGGGATAGGGCAAAGAGCATTATTAGCTTGGATCTACATTTCCACGCATTGCAGGATAATACGACCCGCCACCTTCACAGCAGAATTTAAGAGATAAATAGGTCTGTAGCAGGTGGGATCCTGCCTATTCCCTTTTTGTAGACCGGGATTATAGTGGCTGATTTCAAAGACTGAGGGAAGCCAACCTGCACAGCGGTGTTAACATCATTAGTTAAGATAGGTGCCCAGAGATGAGCTTCAGCCTTATAGAGGTCCACAGGTATCACATGGGAATCAGGTGCTTTGTTAGATGGACTACTGGTAATTGCAACACATCTCCTCGAGATCAAACCTAAACTCTAGTGGGTTCAAGCAACAATTCCATTGTATAATTGAGGGCAAGTTCGTATTGAGAGCATACACCCTTTTAAATTGAGCGATCCAGTGTGCCGGAGTAATAGTGGAGCCTAGGTCAGCCTATGTCATCAGGAGCAATCACATTAGGCTGCCTTCCATTAACCACTGCCCAAAAGCCCCATGAATCATTGGCAATACAAGAAGACACCAGCCGTTCCCAAGAAGCTTTTTAAAGCTCAGGCTTCTGCTTCCCTATAGCTAGTTTATAAGCCATTCTTGCTTCCTTGATGGCATGCTGGTTGCTAGGTGTGGAATTAAGACCCTTTCGTAAATGCTGGTTGGCTGGCCTCCAGGCTGTGTCAGACCAGCCAGCATGCATCGCTTTGCGTTAGCCTGACATATCCCTCATAATAGCGTTTATGGGACTATTCAGTTGGGCGAAGGCTTCCAGAATTGAAGCAGGGTGTCAAAAGCTAATAGAGGTTCCGTAATAAATTCTATATTGGATCTAACTACGGTCTTCATCAGGGTTGGAATTAGAAGATTATGCCACTTCATCCTAAATCCCCTAACTTTCACAGTTAGACCAGTCAGGCCCAGGACGGGGCTTGTGCCTGTACCGGCTTTCACTGCTACCCTAATTTCTATAGGGTTATGATCACTAAAGCAGGTATCTGGCATCACCCCTGGGCTAACAATCACCAAGTGACCCATATGTCAATAGGGGTCCTTTTCCCCCAGCCAACAAAGGTTGGAAATTTAGCAGGTTAACAAGCCACGTCACCCTGGACATTACATACGCCTGCCTACCCAAATGCATCAAGTACCTTGCGTCCCCTTTGGTCAGAAGTAGATTCACAGAACAAAGGATATTCGACCAAAAAGGGGTTGCTATTGGTTTGATTTACTCCCAACTTGGCGTTAAAGTCCCGCCTCTTATGATATTAATAAACGGAAAATATGCATACGATCTTGCCTCAAGAATGGATATTGCTTCAAAAAGGGCCTCAATATGAAATCCAGAATTGCTAATAGAGTTATAGCAATTTACCAGAAAAAAGAGGAACTCAGAGGATGCACCTATAAGATCTGCATCCCATTGTGCCTGAGGGGGACTAGCAGAACCCTTTAGTAGTTTGGAAAAACAAGCCAAGGTGGTTAAACCACCAAGTAATCTATGACCAGGGGAAGATGTCGCTGCCATGTTAAAGCTTTCATGACCACCCCAAACGACCCGCTCAGGCCCAGGTTTCGAGCAGCAAATGTACGTCAAACTGGATCGCAAATTGAGCCACTCTGGGTCCAACAACTTGTCCCTTATACCAGCAACGTTCCAACTAAGAACTCTATGGGATGGTCCCTATCGCGCAAGTAGGTATAATCTCAGTGGGTAATTTAGTGAAAGAACACAGAGCGAAACTGAAAGCCTTAGGGTTATATAAATAGGGGAGGGTACCCGGAGTCAGTCATTTTGATCCAGGCCAACTAAGGGTAGGAATCTGATAAAAGTAGGAACCGCAGGTTGTTTTGAAGGAAAAGATCTCATGTTATCCAGTGATGGATATTTAAGCTATAAGCATCAATAAAAATAAAAAATTAAAATAAAAAAAAAATAGGAGGATATTAATATCCGTATCCTTTATAGGCAGCGAAGCAGTGCTCCGAATTAGACACCTGGACAGGAACCCTACAACGGATTACAACAGTCCCCTTCTAGAATTTCAGTCATTAGCCCAACTCGCCCAACTCGCCCAACTCGCCCAACCCACCAAACCCTTCTATCATTGTAGTCAGTGGGATAAAAACATTTGAGGTTTTGCCCAACCAGTGACAGACTATGTTTTTAAGTTGGAGGATATAATAGATGCCATAGTGTTTAAACTAATGTGCGGTACCCCTGTCAGAATTGCTACATAAGGACAGCAATCTGGAGGTAAATTTAGGCAAGGCAATCCTTCTCTCAGATGTGCCCCCCTGCCTCCGCTAATCCCAACTCTGTAGGATAAACTTGACTGCTATAAAACATCCCATCTCCCGGTGTATTCCTTGGAGCATTAAGTACCAAAGGTTGGCAGGCTGCTGAGGAGGCTTGGTAGAGCTAGGAACCGGACACTCGGGAGCTGGACACTGGGGAGGAGCCTCGCTACCAGTTAAAACATCCATACAAAGGGGTTCAAGATCTATAAAGTAGAGGGAATTAATAGACAATTTAACACTCCCAACAGCTTTTGAAAGTTCTGACACAGCAGAATCCAGCGAAAGCAATCTTTCCATCATAGGGGCAATACATTGTGCACTGGTCTCTCTAAATTGGCTGAAAACATGAACCCAATCCGTATTAGTAACAACCAGAGTCTCTGAGTTATTAGTAACAACCAGAGTCTCTGAGTTAGCAGAACTGTCTTGGTTCATTAGTAGGCGAGTTGGGCCTTTAGCTGGACCAGTGAGCTTCAGGTGCCGTTTTCTCTAGGATAAAAGTGGACAAATGCTATTTGGAGTTTCCAATAAAACACTCTTATGCAGGCATTCCTGGGTCACCAGGGAAACATTGGGGGAGCTATAACTATCCTCCACACGGGGCTGGACTTGGGATGCATTCTGTGAACCTTGTGCTGGCAAAGGCCCTGGCAGAGTACTGGGGCCCTCACTTACGTCTAAGGATAGTCTACGTTCAGCCAAATCAATCTCAGTAGATATGATTTCTACTGCTCGAGCCAGAAAGGAGTCCAAAGTAGTGCTGTTGGTAAATCAGATAGCAGCATCTTTAGATTCAAGTAACTTTCCCATTATAAGAGTTACAGCGTCACAAGCTCAGTGAGTCAACAGTCAGATTTATTCGATCATGAAATATCTGATAAGTATGATGCAAGGATAAGGGCTAATGGTAAGAGGTTAGGGAGGACTTACACAAAAAGGAGGACCCTACAGGCTACAAGATGAACAGGGGGAGCCCAGCCCAGCCTCCTCGAAGCAAAGACAGGCTCGCCGTTTGCCTGGGCCTTGCCAACGCAGTAGGACTGCTGTGTGCTCATGTAGTGCTAACGAGCCACAGTTGAAGGAAGCAGAGTGTTGTGGGACATCGAGTCCCCAGCGGAGGCAAAGGCGGCGGCTCACCCCCTGGCAGGTAACAGACTCCCTAGAGAAGAGTTCTCCTTTGCCATGCGATGGCAAGGTGTCTCCGGATGAAAACAGGCTCCAGAGAAGCAGCCAGAAACAGACAACCAAGCAACCCCATGTAATGCAATACCGCATTACCCCACTTTTTAAAGGAACAAAAAAGAAAACATACCCCAAAAATGTATTTAAAACTAAATACATCTAATAACATTCATTTTCTCAATTAGTAACTTTTAATCAGCCTTTAAGGGGTCTTCATTACTTGTGTTGTCCTTCAGAGGTAATATCCAGTCATGTTAGGGTTAGACTCTCTACTAACATACAACACCTCAGAGGAACAATCTTCAACATTCTCCCTGCTCCTTCTGTCGCTTTTAGATGTTTCAGCATTAACATTACTTTTTTGTTGTACTTCAACTGCTTGAAACCTTTAAAAAGTAATACATTTCTGGTCACAGACATTTCTTCATTTTGTGCTGTTACCATAAAAAGTTTATATCGGTTATAGCCAAAGGTTCTGGTCAAAATGAGGTTTATACTTTGTTGCTGTCTGACCAAAACGAAATCATCTAGTTCATACACATGTGAACTAGCCTGTCAGCATAAAAATTCATCTTGCCAACTTATCTGATTGACATTTCCCAGTTGAACCAGGAGTATTTAAAACATTTCTCAACACTTGACACCATGCTTGATTCAATGTTGATTGTGTTAGTTTAGCTCTCTGAACTATTATCTTTAGCGTACTTATAAATCATTCTACAATCCATTTTCATGAGGCCTATATGGAGTTACCTTCTTAGGAGTTATCCCCATGTAACTCATTCATTTCCTAAATTCTCCAATAAATGGTGTACCATTATCAGTTTTTAAAATGTCTGGGTTTCACCAGGCCCAAGAAACATCATCCAAAATCGGGAGTATGGCAGAGGCAGAAGCGGACATTACCTGTTTAACTATGGGAAACCTTGGGGGCATGGATTTGTTGAGCAGTAAGATGGCCGGCTTCTGAGAGGGCTCTGCAGACAGAGCGAAAAATCTATTCATATATAGGGCACCCAAAGGCATCAAACTTATGAACGGCCCCATATCACCCATCGGAACACATCGACACTCTTTTTGTGGCTGGCGGCCCCACCTGGAGTCTTACAGGGCAGAAAAAGACATCATGGCCTACCTGCAGCCTGTTGCGGCTGGTCGGCAGAGTGGTCCATGCTGCTCTGGGTTCGGTCGAGCTGGGTCGGTGGCCATACTCCGGGCAGCGATGGCAATTGCTGCAGCTCCATGGCTGAGCAGTGTAGGTAGTCCGAGGCCTGTCTGGGCCATGCTGGTGTGCTGGCGACTTTCAGCCACTGGACCACGATGAGCAGCTTGGTTAGCGGCAGCTGCCGCAGGACCTGAAATGCCCCCCCCCCACACGTCAGCAATGGCTGCCTGCTGCATGAGTGATCAGCATCAAGAGGCCATAAATACCACAGAGTGACACCCTAGTAGATCTGTGTAGGCCTCGACCGTCGGTGTGGGTTTCCAGTGTGGATGCAGAGGCCACGGCCTGCCGGGGGTGAGTGCTCGGTTCGATAAATACTTCCAATAAGAACAAGATTGTGTAGAATAGTAGCCTACTGATTAGACCCATTCCAGGCACTGTGGGACGCCACAGGTGCTCAGTATCAAGCTCATAAATGGCTGGCCCTTCTTGAAGGACACATTGCATCTGTACATCATACCCCCTGGCTCTATCAGTTTGCTGCCCACACCTGCTGTCATCTTGCTTCCCCCGCCCCCACACTGGCTCTGCTCCGTATGAACAGTGGTTCGACGGATGCAACTGCTGTGTTGGAGATATGTCATCACGATGCATCTGAAAGGTTCCTCCACAGAAGGCACCCTAGTTATAATTCCCCATGTATACATCATTGCCCGTTGATCACCAAGTACTGTGGCCACTGAGCGCCTACCGACCTAAGCCTTCTTTTGCTCCCACGGGGGCAGGGCTCTGGATTGGGGAGCCTCTCTCACGTCCCCGGAGCCCGTCAATCTTACACTATATTGACTATGTATGGAGTGTGATCTGGTTAACCAAAGATGGGGAAAATATACCAAACAAACTAAGCTTGCCTTTGAAAATAGACCTCACATGCTGGTTGGACAAAGGCCCAGAATCTGAGCCTAACTTATTACAATGGGAGGAGACAGCGGTGCTCGAGGTCGATCTTTGCATGATCCTTCTAGATGTAGAGTCAAGTATGAAATCTATGGATTCAAAATTGTATCTCCTCACAACTAGTCTAAATCACGTTAAACAACACGTTGATAAACAAGGCAGGATCAGCTTGAAAACAGGATCTCAGATGTATATGACCTACAAGCAAAATCAAAAGAACATATAGTACCTATGGACAAAATACTGAACATTATTAAGGCACAGAAAGAAGACCTGGAGGCCTCCTACTAACAATCTCCACATAGCGGGCATTTCTGAAACCACTGCCATCTTAAAGATGGAGGATTTTGTTGAAACAATACTGCACAATTTAGTTGGGTCTAATTTATCAGCCGTCTTCATTGTGGAGACGGCTCACTGCTCTCTTGGGCCCAAGCCTCCAGTGGGAGCACCACCCCACCCTATTGTGGCCAGCCTGTTGAATTATGGAAATTGTGATGTGGTCCAGAGATCGGCCCGGGAGCGTGGGGCGCTACAATACCAAGGTAATAACATCTAATTTTATCCTGATTGTACCCTGTAAGTACAGTCGGCCCATCAAAACTTTTTGCCTGCAAAAATAATTCTTCACCAGGCTGCCGTGTCCTGCGCCCTCATGTAGCCAGCTAAGTTGCGACTCTCCTTTGAGGGAAAAACGCTTTTTTTGCCACCAATGCCAGTTACATTTGCTTAACACTTTGGTGGATCGCGGCGATCCTCTGCGATTTTGCCGCGTTTGCCTGCGGATGGCCGGCTGAGTGAAAATAACTGACTGTTTTCTGTGATGAGGATGCACAGCAGCACACCCTGCCTTGGGGGCCTAAGTACGATCCTTGACATGAAGCCAAACCTTCGCTGTTGTATCTCTTACTGGTTACTGTTTGATAACATTACTCCTTGTGTCATAGTAGACTGTGACTAGCAAAATGGTTTTAAGTTTCAATGGGTTGCCCCTGATTAGATGCCACAACCACCCAGCCGTTGTTGGCAGGGTCGTTCCCCGGTGACTCCTAACCACCTAAGGATAAATCCTGCTCAGTATCTTAGACAGTTAAAAGTTATTTTGGGAATTGTGACGGGTGGGGCGGGAGGAGTCAAACTGAGAAGTTCGATTGCTTTTTTCCCCCCTCGTAGATCCACATCATACCTGGTCTTCTTGCTTACAACGTGCAATTGTCATGCCACCATAAATATGCACATGCACTTGGTTATACAGTATCCAACATATTCTGACAAAAAAATCCCCATCTAGCACATAACATGGCTACAGTTTCATGCATTACTTGGAACATTAGCAGGTTCCATAATTAGAGAAAGGTGTGCCTAGTACACACTTAACTTCTTAGACATAAGGTGGAGATCTGTCTCCTACAAGAGACACACCTTAGTGACACACTGGCAACTCTACTGCATGCTTGATGGTGGAGGACTTTTATTAATCTGCCTACTCAAACTATGCTTGGGGTGTAGCGGTGTTAATACGTAGGGGACTTCCGTGGTGGATGTCCCACTCCCTGACTGACCAGAAGGCAGGTATATGAGCCAAACAACGATGACCCTGACTCCTTTACCTACCTATGGTCGAAAATCGCAAACCTTGGCACCAACACCATCATATGGGGGGTGGCTTTAATGCCATCATGAATAACCAATTAGACTAATTCGGTTCCTCCAGAAGTCTACACCTACGTGCCATGAAGGTGCTCAGGGCAATCACACGTGACAATTACCTGGTGGAAGCCTGGCGACAGTCACATCCACATACTCAAAAGGACACTTGTGTGTCAACTTTCCAAAATGCATGACCTGGATTATATCGGTCTCCCACCTACCGCATACCCTTTCTGATCACACCCCAGTTTTCATCACATTATAGATTCCTCAGACAGTCCTCGTTCCTTTACTTTGCGTTTACCACCTGATGCATTGTTAGATGCAATATTTAGAGAGAAAATTTGTAAAGAAATTGAGTACTTTGCGCAGAATATCGGTACTGTAAAATCGCCAGCTACGCTGTGCAAGGCTTTTAAAGTGGGAATTACAGGTGCATGTATGATAGCCCTTATCAGGCGGGCTAAAGGCTATCAGGAGAACCCTGACTGGACTGGAGAGGGATACTCAAAGTATGGAGAGACAATATTTCAAATCTAATGACCCCATACTTCTGGCTAGCATCAGAGTTTCAGGACGAAGCCCTTCGGGAGACTCGCTTTTTACACCACCATGTCCAGGCAAACGATATGGGGAGGGTGACTGTATGAGCAAAACACTTACCAGTCTTCTGTACACTCCTAGAACTTCCACATATATCATTGAATTGCACGACACAGATTCCAATCCAGTCCATACTCCCGATGGCACTACTGGACATCATGTCATAATTTTAAATCGGCAATTACACTCTTCCACCTCAACATAACGGCGTACAGCCGACTACTTTGACACTTTACGGGCACTTTAGATTGTTCATACACACCGATCCTACCCTGGTGAATCTTACACTACTGAAAAGACATTGCAGGTCAGACAGAGTTTACCTGGCGGTAAAGCACCCAGTTAGGCTGGACTAACTACTACGTTTTATAAAGAATATACCTCTCTACTAGCCCAACAACTCCTCACTGGATTTCAAGACTCTTTGGAAAATGGGATTCTGCAGCCTTCGATATGTGAGGCTGTAATCAGTACATTATTAAAACCAGGAAAACCTGCTAATCTATGTGACTCATATCGTCCTCTGAGATTAATCAGCATTGATAATAAAATGTCTGATTAACTCCTTGCTAACCGATAGCAGCCGCTTCTACCCTTAATTCTTAGGCCTGACCAATCTGGATTTATTTCGTGGCAGTCAACATCCCACAATTTACGCATTTTATTAGCAGTAATGCATCATTTCGACTTCCAAATCTTGGCGATAACCGCTTGCTTAGACTTTACAATGGCATTTGACGAGCTGGAGTGGATGTATCTCTTCTCTACTAGCACGGCTTGTCTTTGGCCCTACCTTTATTAACCAGATATGCCTTCTCTATACATGCCCCATCCCAGGAGTGTTTCTAAACAATCTCATTTCTGACCCCCATACCCTTCCACCGTGGCACACACCAGAGATGCCCATTGTCGCAGCTCCCGTTTGTTATTGCAACAGAACCACTTGCGGCGCAATTATGACAGCACCATGTAAATGGGGTATTGGCTATAATACCAGAGAGCTGGTAATTTCCTTGTATGAAGATGACATCACGCGTTACACCTGCAAGCCTGAGAACTTTGCTCCACTGACGTGTGAAGTGATCCGATTTGGTGGCCTCTCAGGCGTATACATCAACTGGGCTAAATCCATTTTATTCCCACTCACTAAGCATACGCGACAGTCCTCAACTGACTATCCATTTACATGGGCAGATAGCCCGGTCAAATACTTAGGTATATGACTCAGCCGTGATACGCAAGAACTGTGGAATGCAAAATATGGCTGTGCAGTGACCTAGCTGGAAGAATGGATAACTACTGTTCTAGACTACCCCAATCCTTAGCTGATCAGATCGCGACCATGAAAAGGATTGTTCTGCCTAAATTTATTTATTTATTAGCCAATATTACTTACAGATCACATCACAATTTTTGTAATGCTCAAAATCCTGATGGGTCTACATAATTTGGGTGGGTAAGCAACCAAGAAAATCATGGAAACTCCCTGCTCTCCCACTGTCTCGAGGCAAAATGGCTGCACCGGATCAAACACTATACGCTCACTGCACCCAAGCCCAATACTTACATTTCTGGCTGTACCCAATGCCATATCAGCTACACCTGGCTGCTGAGAAAGACCCTGCTGAGGCTTCCCCTTTGAATACGGCACTTGACCAAATCTAGAAGAAACCCAGGAGGGAGATTAACATGGTAGAAACTCTTTAGATAAGCATGGGAAGACTTGAGAAATAGAGCTAGACTCCGAACTTTATATGCCCCTTCTATCCCATTGGTCAGCAACCCCCAAATACCTCAAATTTTAAGATAGAGGTTAGAGGTACCATTATGCTAGCAAGCAAACTTAGAATTAACACACTTTCAGATTTATATCCAGATGGACAGTTCCTTTTATTACAGAGGCCCCACCCATCACATTTCTTGATACTTTATTAAGCTATCAGCTGCGATCTACATGTCGTACACTACACAACACGTTCCCTGCTCCACACCCCCAGCCCTCCCGGCACTGCAACATATGCTCACAGACTCCTCTCCACGAGCAATGGAACGGATACAGACCCCACTATCACAGATGCACAGTTTCTTTTCGGTTATAAACAACTAGAATGCCTGTCCCCAAACTATCAAATGCGATTAATTCATTTTAAAATATTTACATCGTACTTATAGCACCCCTTTGCGAATGTTCAAAACGAGGCTGCTCTCAGACTCATACTGCTTACGCTGTATAGCCCAGCAAGCTACCTTTCTCCACCTAGCCTGGCAATGCCCAGAAGTTGCATTTTTCTGGGGGGAGTTGTATAATCATATTCAGGCAATCACGGGTCAGGGGTAACCATACTCTCCCTTAGTAGGCCTCCTGAGATAAGTCAAGGACATATTACCTGCAAATCGTCGCCACATCGCCATGTTACTCCTATTGGCTAAACACAGTGGCCATGCAGTGGGGCCGATGTCCTGCCCCCACAATTTCAGCATGGCTAAGCGACCTCGCTTTCTGCCAGGAACAACGATGACATTTTTCGGAACTCTTGCCCCTCAGATCCAGACCTAAAGACATTTGAAGACCATTTACTACCTAGCTTCGACAGCAGGGCCCCGATTCACCCCCACTAGTGCCAACATCATAGTTGTGATAATTGATATCCCCTATTCATTGCCTGTTGCGATCACAATACACTAGTTTGACCACCGGCACGGCCTAAATGCCCCGTTATTAGAGTCTCACATCACAGCTTATGATTTTACCATTGACACTTCTAAACGCAATGCGGGATGTGCAGAATTGTATTGTTTTAGATGTATTTTACAATTTTATTTTTTTTGGCTGAATAGCTACGTGATGGTGACCAATTACATTTGTGCTAGACCACTCTGCTCATTCCCCCGCCCCTTCTTACCTTTCTTCTTTTTCCTTTTCATTCTTTGTTGTATTTAAGAATGCTGTATTGTTTCTACTGTCTATATTCATAAAATGCCAATAAACAAATTAGAAATAAAACAAAAACAAGCATTGGCATAGCCAATAGGTCTCGCTTTTGGGACCTTATAAGTATTTTGTTATGCAGCATAATATAATTGGTACAATAGCATCAACTGTTGCATGGCTAAACATTTTTAAGCTCCCTAAGGCGAGACCTATTGGCTATGCCAATGCTTTTTTTTGTTATGGGGTGGCATAAATAACAGGAGGGTGAAGATTATTCAGTCATTTAGTTAGTGAGAGTTATTTTCGAGTCAGTCAGCCAGAGAGTCAGTCAGCCAGAGAGTCAGTCAGCCAGAGAGTCAGTCAGCCAGAGAGTGAGAGAGTGAGAGAGTCAGTCAGCCAGAGAGTGAGAGAGTGAGAGAGTCAGTCAGCCAGAGAGTCAGTCAGCCAGAGAGTGAGAGAGTGAGAGAGTGAGAGAGAGAGTCAGTCAGCCAGAGAGTCAGTCAGCCAGAGAGTGAGAGAGTGAGAGAGTCAGTCAGCCAGAGAGTGAGAGAGTCAGTCAGCCAGAGAGTGAGAGAGTGAGAGAGTCAGTCAGCCAGAGAGTGAGAGAGTGAGAGAGTGAGAGAGTCAGTCAGCCAGAGAGTCAGTCAGCCAGAGAGTGAGAGAGTGAGAGAGTGAGAGAGAGAGTCAGTCAGCCAGAGAGTCAGTCAGCCAGAGAGTGAGAGAGTCAGTCAGCCAGAGAGTGAGAGAGTGAGAGAGTCAGTCAGCCAGAGAGTGAGAGAGTGAGAGAGTCAGTCAGCCAGAGAGTGAGAGAGTGAGAGAGTGAGAGAGAGAGTCAGTCAGCCAGAGAGTCAGTCAGCCAGAGAGTGAGAGAGTGAGAGAGAGAGTCAGTCAGCCAGAGAGTCAGTCAGCCAGAGAGTGAGAGAGAGAGTCAGTCAGCCAGAGAGTCAGTCAGCCAGAGAGTGAGAGAGTCAGTCAGCCAGAGAGTGAGAGAGTGAGAGAGTCAGTCAGCCAGAGAGTGGGAGAGTGAGAGAGTCAGTCAGCCAGAGAGTGGGAGAGTGAGAGAGTCAGTCAGCCAGAGAGTGAGAGAGTGAGAGAGTCAGTCAGCCAGAGAGTGAGAGAGTGAGAGAGTCAGTCAGCCAGAGAGTGAGAGAGTGAGAGAGTCAGTCAGCCAGAGAGTGAGAGAGTGAGAGAGTCAGTCAGCCAGAGAGTGAGAGAGTGAGAGAGTCAGTCAGCCAGAGAGTGAGAGAGTGAGAGAGTCAGTCAGCCAGAGAGTGAGAGAGTGAGAGAGTCAGTCAGCCAGAGAGTGAGAGAGTGAGAGAGTCAGTCAGCCAGAGAGTGAGAGAGTGAGAGAGTCAGTCAGCCAGAGAGTGAGAGAGTGAGAGAGTCAGTCAGCCAGAGAGTGAGAGAGTGAGAGAGTCAGTCAGCCAGAGAGTGAGAGAGTGAGAGAGTCAGTCAGCCAGAGAGTGAGAGAGTGAGAGAGTCAGTCAGCCAGAGAGTGAGAGAGTGAGAGAGTCAGTCAGCCAGAGAGTGAGAGAGTGAGAGAGTCAGTCAGCCAGAGAGTGAGAGAGTGAGAGAGTCAGTCAGCCAGAGAGTGAGAGAGTGAGAGAGTCAGTCAGCGAGAGAGTGAGAGAGTGAGAGAGTCAGTCAGCCAGAGAGAGAGAGAGTGAGAGAGTCAGCGAGAGAGAGTGAGAGAGTCAGCGAGAGAGAGAGAGAGAGTCAGCGAGAGAGAGAGAGAGAGTCAGCGAGAGAGAGAGAGAGAGTCAGCGAGAGAGAGAGAGAGAGAGAGAGAGTCAGCGAGAGAGAGAGAGAGAGAGTCAGCGAGAGAGAGAGAGAGAGAGTCAGCGAGAGAGAGAGAGAGAGAGTCAGCGAGAGAGAGAGAGAGAGAGTCAGCGAGAGAGAGAGAGAGAGAGTCAGCGAGAGAGAGAGAGAGAGAGTCAGCGAGAGAGAGAGAGAGAGAGTCAGCGAGAGAGAGAGAGAGAGAGTCAGCGAGAGAGAGAGAGAGAGAGTCAGCGAGAGAGAGAGAGAGAGTCAGCGAGAGAGAGAGAGAGAGAGTCAGCGAGAGAGAGAGAGAGAGAGTCAGCGAGAGAGAGAGAGAGAGTCAGCGAGAGAGAGAGAGTCAGCGAGAGAGAGAGTCAGCGAGAGAGAGAGTCAGCGAGAGAGAGAGTCAGCGAGAGAGAGAGTCAGCGAGAGAGAGAGTCAGCGAGAGAGAGAGTCAGCGAGAGAGAGAGTCAGCGAGAGAGAGAGTCAGCGAGAGAGAGAGTCAGCGAGAGAGAGAGTCAGCGAGAGAGAGAGTCAGCGAGAGAGAGAGTCAGCGAGAGAGAGAGTCAGCGAGAGAGAGAGTCAGCGAGAGAGAGAGTCAGCGAGAGAGAGAGTCAGCGAGAGAGAGAGTCAGCGAGAGAGAGAGTCAGCGAGAGAGAGAGTCAGCGAGAGAGAGAGTCAGCGAGAGAGAGAGTCAGCGAGAGAGAGAGTCAGCGAGAGAGAGAGTCAGCGAGAGAGAGAGTCAGCGAGAGAGAGAGTCAGCGAGAGAGAGAGTCAGCGAGAGAGAGAGTCAGCGAGAGAGAGAGTCAGCGAGAGAGAGAGTCAGCCAGCGAGAGAGAGAGTCAGCGAGAGAGTCAGCCAGCGAGAGAGAGAGTCAGCGAGAGAGAGAGTCAGCGAGAGAGTCAGCCAGCGAGAGAGTCAGCCAGCGAGAGAGTCAGCCAGCGAGAGAGTCAGCCAGCGAGAGAGTCAGCCAGCGAGAGAGTCAGCCAGCGAGAGAGTCAGCCAGCGAGAGAGTCAGCCAGCGAGAGAGTCAGCCAGCGAGAGAGTCAGCCAGCGAGAGAGAGTCAGCCAGCGAGAGAGAGTCAGCCAGCGAGAGAGAGTCAGCCAGCGAGAGAGAGAGTCAGCGAGAGAGAGAGTCAGCGAGAGAGAGAGTCAGCGAGAGAGAGAGTCAGCGAGAGAGAGAGTCAGCGAGAGAGAGAGTCAGCGAGAGAGAGAGTCAGCGAGAGAGAGAGTCAGCGAGAGAGAGAGTCAGCGAGAGAGAGAGTCAGCGAGAGAGAGAGTCAGCCAGCGAGAGAGAGAGTCAGCGAGAGAGTCAGCCAGCGAGAGAGAGAGTCAGCGAGAGAGTCAGCCAGCGAGAGAGTCAGCCAGCGAGAGAGTCAGCCAGCGAGAGAGTCAGCCAGCGAGAGAGTCAGCCAGCGAGAGAGTCAGCCAGCGAGAGAGTCAGCCAGCGAGAGAGTCAGCCAGCGAGAGAGTCAGCCAGCGAGAGAGAGTCAGCCAGCGAGAGAGAGTCAGCCAGCGAGAGAGAGTCAGCCAGCGAGAGAGAGTCAGCCAGCGAGAGAGAGTCAGCCAGCGAGAGAGAGTCAGCCAGCGAGAGAGAGTCAGCCAGCGAGAGAGAGTCAGCCAGCGAGAGAGAGTCAGCCAGCGAGAGAGAGTCAGCCAGCGAGAGAGAGTCAGCCAGCGAGAGAGAGTCAGCCAGCGAGAGAGAGTCAGCCAGCGAGAGAGAGTCAGCCAGTGAGAGAGAGTCAGCCAGTGAGAGAGAGTCAGCCAGTGAGAGAGAGTCAGCCAGTGAGAGAGAGTCAGCCAGTGAGAGAGAGTCAGCCAGTGAGAGAGAGTCAGCCAGTGAGAGAGAGTCAGCCAGTGAGAGAGAGTCAGCCAGTGAGAGAGAGTCAGCCAGTGAGAGAGAGTCAGCCAGTGAGAGAGAGTCAGCCAGTGAGAGAGAGTCAGCCAGTGAGAGAGAGTCAGCCAGTGAGAGAGAGTCAGCCAGTGAGAGAGAGTCAGCCAGTGAGAGAGAGTCAGCCAGTGAGAGAGAGTCAGCCAGTGAGAGAGAGTCAGCCAGTGAGAGAGAGTCAGCCAGTGAGAGAGAGTCAGCCAGTGAGAGAGAGTCAGCCAGTGAGAGAGAGTCAGCCAGTGAGAGAGAGTCAGCCAGTGAGAGAGAGTCAGCCAGTGAGAGAGAGTCAGCCAGTGAGAGAGAGTCAGCCAGTGAGAGAGAGTCAGCCAGTGAGAGAGAGTCAGCCAGTGAGAGAGAGTCAGCCAGTGAGAGAGAGTCTGCCAGTGAGAGAGAGTCTGCCAGTGAGAGAGAGTCTGCCAGTGAGAGAGAGTCTGCCAGTGAGAGAGAGTCTGCCAGTGAGAGAGAGTCTGCCAGTGAGAGAGAGTCTGCCAGTGAGAGAGAGTCTGTCAGTGAGAGAGAGTCTGTCAGTGAGAGAGAGTCTGTCAGTGAGAGAGAGTCTGTCAGTGAGAGAGAGTCTGTCAGTGAGAGAGAGTCTGTCAGTGAGAGAGAGTCTGTCAGTGAGAGAGAGTCTGTCAGTGAGAGAGAGTCTGTCAGTGAGAGAGAGTCTGTCAGTGAGAGAGAGTCTGTCAGTGAGAGAGAGTCTGTCAGTGAGAGAGAGTCTGTCAGTGAGAGAGAGTCTGTCAGTGAGAGAGAGTCTGTCAGTGAGAGAGAGTCTGTCAGTGAGAGAGAGTCTGTCAGTGAGAGAGAGTCTGTCAGTGAGAGAGAGTCTGTCAGTGAGAGAGAGTCTGTCAGTGAGAGAGAGTCTGTCAGTGAGAGAGAGTCTGTCAGTGAGAGAGAGTCTGTCAGTGAGAGAGAGTCTGTCAGTGAGAGAGAGTCTGTCAGTGAGAGAGAGTCTGTCAGTGAGAGAGAGTCTGTCAGTGAGAGAGAGTCTGTCAGTGAGAGAGAGTCTGTCAGTGAGAGAGAGTCTGTCAGTGAGAGAGAGTCTGTCAGTGAGAGAGAGTCTGTCAGTGAGAGAGAGTCTGTCAGTGAGAGAGAGTCTGTCAGTGAGAGAGAGTCTGTCAGTGAGAGAGTCTGTCAGTGAGAGAGTCTGTCAGTGAGAGAGTCTGTCAGTGAGAGAGTCTGTCAGTGAGAGAGTCTGTCAGTGAGAGAGTCTGTCAGTGAGAGAGTCTGTCAGTGAGAGAGTCTGTCAGTGAGAGAGTCTGTCAGTGAGAGAGTCTGTCAGTGAGAGAGTCTGTCAGTGAGAGAGTCTGTCAGTGAGAGAGTCTGTCAGTGAGAGAGTCTGTCAGTGAGAGAGTCTGTCAGTGAGAGAGTCTGTCAGTGAGAGAGTCTGTCAGTGAGAGAGTCTGTCAGTGAGAGAGTCTGTCAGTGAGAGAGTCTGTCAGTGAGAGAGTCTGTCAGTGAGAGAGTCTGTCAGTGAGAGAGTCTGTCAGTGAGAGAGTCTGTCAGTGAGAGAGTCTGTCAGTGAGAGAGTCTGTCAGTGAGAGAGTGAGGGTTTGTTAGTGAGAGTCTGTGTGTGAGAGTGAGTCATTGAAGTGTTTGAGAGAGTCTGTTAGTGAGAGTCTGTAACAGTTTGTACACTGTGCCAAAGGCACTGGATAATTGTTCCTGTGTGCGAGACTTAAGTTACTTAGGTATATATAGCTAAATGCAACCATGAGGATCAGATTAAAGGTGCATTAGCGAGCTTTGTGGAGGGTGATACATATATACGGTGTAGTAGGAGAGGTGTGTGCAGCGTTGGGGACAGATTTGAAGTGTATTGTAAGAGGTATGTGCAGTATGAGTGACAAATGTAGATTGTACTGGTAGAGGTGTGTGATTTGCGATGAACAGACTTGAGGTGGAGTGTGAGAGGAGTGTTTAGCATGAGTGACAAATGTAAGGTGTAGTGTGAAAGCTGTATGTAACAGAGACTGATGTGAAGTGTATTTCAGGGCTGTAAGCACCGGGATTGACGACTCGGAGGTGCAGTGTGAGAGGTGTGTGCAAAGCAGACAGACTTAAGTTATAATGTGCGAGTTATGTGCAGTGTGTACCTACCTGAAGTTCAGTGGGAAGTGGGAGGGATACACTTGAAGTGTATTATGAAAGCTGTGTATATTATAATGGACAGATCACAGGTGCCTTGTGAAAGGTGTGTGCACTATGAGTACAATGTGTAATGTGCATTTAAAGAGCTATGTGCATTTTGATGGAGTGAGGTCTTGTCCAGTGTGAAAGGTGTGTGCAGTGTGGACAGACCAAAAGTGCCGTACAAAGCATAAAGGATACAGTTGAAGTGTATTAGGACATCTGTGTGCAATTTAAGGTGCAGATCAGAAGTGCAGTGGTAGAGGTGTGTGCCGAGTAAGGGATAGTGGCGAGGTGCAGTGTGGCATATATGTGTAGCATAAGGGACATATGTGAATTGTATTTTAAGAGCTGTGTGCAGCATGAATTACCAAATCAAGATACAGTGGGAGAGGTTTGTGTACTGTAGACACAAGTCAGATGTAGTGTATGCAGTGCCTATAAATGTCTTTGATGTATTGCGAGTAGTGTGTCAATCAATGCAAGGTCAATTAAGTTATTTCAAAATCACTTTGTTTATTGTTTTTGTTTTGAGGAAGGGGTGATGTGTATCATTTTTTCTGAGTAATATGAGGTACAGTGTAAGAGGTGGGTGCAGTGCATACCCACTGAAGATTTAATGTGCGATGTATGTGCAGTGTGGATAGACCTGAAGTTCAGTAGAAGTGTGAGGGATAGACTTAAAAGTGTATTAGGAAAGCTGTGTGCATTATAAGGGACAGACCAGAGGTGCAGTGGTACAGGGGGGGGGGGGAATATGACCAAAATGTGTGCAGTGCATCGGAAGAGCTATATGCATTTTTACGGAGCGAGGTAATGTTCAGAGTGAAAGGTATCTGTAGTGTCGGCATAAATGCGGAGAGTGAGAGTTTAGAGGTGCATTACAGCGCAATGTTCTGCCGGAGGAACAAATAATAATTTGCACTCAGTCTACAGTCTAGCTTTTAAATAACAGAGGTGTGTGTATCATAAGCGACTGATTAAAAGCGCACCAAACACCAGTATCAAACAACCAGTGTCAGTGTTTTACCTTCGGAGTATGTTGTGACATTTCCCAAATTCCATTGTTAGTGTCCCATATAAATTTGGCCCGTGTCCTAACTGTTTTTGGACTAATGGTTAGTTTACGAAGTCAGGAGGCACGAACAGTGTATAACTTTACTGCGTGGTAAAAAAGTCACCGCGTGCAAGTACAACTCTTCTCCGAAAGTACATTATATACACGTGTATAATGCTTTCCTTTAACTCTATAGTATATTTGAAGCAGAACTAAAAGTTAATGTAAAAAATGTTTACAAAAATGGCAAGCAGAGAAGCTAACGAGAATGTAGCATTTTTTTTAAACTGTAAAGTGGAATGGTTTGACATGCATTGACACCTATTGTTTCAAAAAGACTCCCCCAAGTGTAGCCGCCATCCAGTCTGCACTGGTGTGAAACGTCGGAACTACCTGTGGTTAAATGGGAGACTGCCGTAGCTGAATAAAAACAATGGTTTCCGCCTCGTAAAGATTAGTATCAGCGTTCGGAGAGGCAAATGTGGCGCCCATGCAGCTGCACATATGGGTGAAGTTTTAAAAGCAACAAAGGATGTTTGTAGCAGTGAAACGCAAAGAACGAAATAAAGCTGTGCAATAACA
Source organism: Triturus cristatus (assembly GCF_964204655.1). NCBI lineage: Eukaryota > Metazoa > Chordata > Amphibia > Caudata > Salamandridae > Triturus > Triturus cristatus. The sequence continues at coordinate 501,714,160 of NC_140588.1, read as the reverse complement.
AAGTCAAAAAGAGTAATTTGTAAAAAAAAAACAAAAAAAAAAAAAAAAAAAAAAACACATAAGCAGAGTTATCTGGACCTTAAGTAAATGCTTCATTTAAGAATATCAGGGACAGAGGGAAATGCGAAAAGGAGCTGCAATTAAAAAAATGGTATTACTTGTGGACGAGGCTGTCTTTGGGCAAATAGCACACGATTCCAAAATGCACGCACTCTATTTCCTTCTAAATAAAAATCAGGAAATGTTTAAGCACGAAAAAGTGTACAAGTTGTAGACTAGGCTGCCTATGCTGAGCGAGCACGTCATGGCACTGCAATCATATGGGTGACAAAATGTTTGTGGTTTAATCCTTGTAAATAACAGTATCAGCGTTAAGAGAGGCAACTGTGGCATCAATGCAGTTGTGCATATGGGCCATGTTTTAAAAGCAAGAAACTATGTTTGTAGCAGTGCCGTGAAAGTGATCGGGCTTAAGTTAAGAATAACAGGGACAGACGGAAATGCGAAAAGGAGCTGCAATTAAATAAAATGTATTACTCGTCAGAGCCGCAAACAGGTACTGAAGCCACCCACCTTGATTGTAGTCTCACACCCTAAGAGCCCTCTTAATAAAACAGGTAAAGGGATGGATATGACTCTGACTAGAGAGAACGAGGCAATGGGGGATGAAACGAATAATGTTACTGGCCCTATACCCTCTCAAGCTCTAGGGGGGACTACATCTTTGCATCCTACTAACTCTGATACTGTTACTGATACTGGGATTGCTATCAACCTGGTCTCTACTCCCTCTACAACAGAACAGATACGGGCATTGGAGCCCTCCAGCGACGAAACATTGGGGGCAGGGGAGGACTCGGTACCCGGTCTCTCTACCGGTATGACGAACCTCAGGGCCTGTGCTGCTGATATACAGGATCCCGGTAGTGTAGGATCTTTAGTGGACCCTAAGACAATCACTGAGGTTACTGAAACTATTGAAGTCACAGGGATCTCGGAGAATAACGACTATGCCGAAGTCAGTGAGCAAGAAATGTCTGAAGAGCTGTCTGCACATACTGAGGGAGAGGATGAGCTCGGGGAGCCGCACGGGAAGGATCATGGCACAGGTGGCACAGATGGCAAGGCTAAGCCGCGAGTAAATAGAGGTCGCAAACTTAGAGGCAAGTCAAAATCCAGAAGAGGAGGCAAGACTACTGCCACTTTATCTCAGCCGGTTAAAAATATAAAGAAAATGCAAGCAGATAAAAGCCCATTAAGAAAATGGATTGAAACAAGGGGGCTGGTCAAAAATATGACGCTGAGACTGTCAGGTGCCAGCCTGAACGATTCCTCATAACAAGTAGAACCTTCTCCCACTTCGGACGCGCAGCTCCACCAATCAGGAAACCAACGCCATCACCGCCCAAATCAACTCGGCAACAGATGGGGCAAACGAACAAGAATCGTCTCCGACTCCGACTCAAGACCACCTGGACCATTTGGATTATTCTCTAAGCCGAGCAGATGCAAATCTACTATCTAATGCAAACACAGCTCCTGTACCATCAAGCCATATCTCCCCACAACCTAAAGAGGGCACCGCTTTACAAACGACACCCCCCCCTACCCCCTCAAAGCCAACAACCGCATCTACTTATCACTAAAGAGGGAACAGGGCATGAAACAATGGATCACTCTTCAATAGATCTAATATTGCATATTCTGAACGATCAACGCAAGGTAGCCCAGGAACATCACACTCAACTGAGGGAAGATAACAGTAAAGTACAAAACTCACTACAAGAACTCACTTCTAAAATTGGAGGGATTTGCCAAGATATTACTGAGCTACAACAACGAGTGGTTGAGATTGAAGAGTCTAACACTCAAACGACTGCTAAAGTAGAAAAACATGATGATCTGCTATCCACTCTTCAACTGAAGATCGAAGATTTGGAAAACCGACAGAGACGCTCCAATTTAAGACTGTTTGGGATTCCAGAAGGTTCCGAGGGCTCTGACCCCAGGGCTTACGTAGTGGGGTTACTTCAAAAGGCCTTCCCGGACTTGGCAGACTGGGACTGGGACTCACAAGTACAACGCGCTCACCGCTTACCACTGGTTATGAAAAATAGGGCAAGTCAATTTCCACGTCCCTTTCTGCTGTTCTTTGGTAACTTTCTACTCCGTCAAGCAGTATGGCAGAGAGCACGCCCTAATACTCCTATAGCCATAGGGGATTTTTCAATCTTTGCCCGCTCCGACCTAAGCAAAGAATCTATGGACCGACGCTGGATGCTCCGTAGATTTATCGATCCAATCAAATCTAGTGGGGGCCAGGCTTTCTTACAGGAACCCGCCCATCTAAAGTTATCAAAAATGGACGCATATACTTCTTTAACGAAGTCAAAGCAGTTGAGGCATTTATTTCTAGTCTGAATGAAGGCAGGAATCAGACAGAAAAATAATTGTACACCAGGGTCTGAGCTAATTATTGTAATGCTGGTTAATTTAGCGCGCTCCATGCACAACTGAACTTAAGAACTTATGAACTTATGAATTTATGAACTTACGAAAATTGTACTTATTTAGAGGACTCCTCATTCTCTATCCTCTATTTTATTTTACTCTTTATGTTTATTGGGTGAGGGAGGGACGGTTGGGTGGATTGGGGCCCTTGGGTGACATGCTACAGATGCTGCCCTTCCAACGGCAGCTGTTTTCTAAGGGCGGTTCTACCACTGCTGGGGTTGGAACCAGGGAGGGGAGGGGTGGGGGGGCTTGGGGGTGGGGTAAAATCATTATAAAAAAAACTTACAGGCAGACAGGGATGAGTTTAACGAGCTACCAGAGACCATATCAGCTCAACTCTCTTTTTCTTTTATTTTATTTTTCACATTTCTTATTATTACCATTTTAAGGGCAAATAACATGAACTGTATCAGGGTAGTCGGAGCCGGGGTTATGCCCTTTACTTATTATAATGTATGATATAAAATGTCTAACCTGGAATGTTTCGGGTTTGAATAGTAAGAATAAAAGACTTTTGATTACGGAAGAATTAAAACTACATAACCCTCATATCGCTCTCCTCACTGAAACACACATACTGGGCAAAGATAGCAAATTACTGAATCAACTGGGCTATGACACTTTGATAGGATCGAATTTTACACAACCTACAAGAGGCGTGGCTATTCTTAAGGATAAACGTTTCAAGATTGAAACACTACAGACCCTATGTGATAAAGAGGGTAGATGGGCGATTGCTCAGATTAATTTTGAGAGCTATAAATATGTCTTTTGTGTAATCTATGGCTTAAACACAGATGAACCGAAGATTTTCGACCAGCTGAATACCAAACTCTTGGGCTGGGAGGGAGAGCTCATTATTATGGGGGATTTTAATTGTATCATGGATTATAAAATTGACACAACGAGACCCGGTAGCTTTCAACGGATGCGCAAGACCAGATTATCCATTTTAGATCTTTGCCGCACCCATAACATTAAAGACGCCTGGCGATATTTATACCCAAATCAACCGGGCTATACTTATTATTCAGCACCCCACAAACTATGTTCAAGATTAGACATGGTACTAATAGGGGATAATCTATTAAAGAGCTCTAACCTGGTTTTATGCCCTCGAATCTCTTCGGATCATAATCCAATAATTCTTACAATAACTACTTCACACACACCAGGACCCCGCCCAGACCGTTCTCTTTCCCTAGATACTTGACCACAGACCCACAGTATGTGATGCAACTTAAATCTCACCTTATAGATTTTATGGATATCAACATTGACTCTACAGCTTGTGGCATCGTCTGGGATGCTTGCAAAGCAAGTATCAGGGGATTCACCCAAGCCTACACGATCAGACAAAACATGGAACGTAGAAAGGCTAACTCTTTGCTTATAACCAACATAACCAACCAAGAGGAATTACTAGCCTCTGCACTCCGACTAAAACTATCAACAACAACTGAAATAGGCCTGAAACTTGGACTCCTAAAAAATGAAATTAAAACAAAATTCATACAGAAGTGCAGCACTAAGATCCATAAATTTAAAATTACACAATATGAGGGTGGCGATAAAATTGGCAAAATCTTGGCCTATAAAGTCGCTGAAGATAGAGCTAGTACTATAATTACAAGTATACGGGGGAGCGACAATAAAAGCTATAACCAGTCTCAAGATATAGTAGGACAATTTGCTGATTACTACAAGAGTTTATACACCCCAGAAAGCATTCCTAATCCAGACGCAATTCGGTGCTATGTGGACAAATATATAACAAACTCACAGACCATATCTGGAACAGATCTATCGTCCAATAATATTACATTGGCAGAATTACATCAAGCCATAGCTCTTCTACCTGTTGGGAAAGCGGCAGGGGAAGACTCAATACCATTAGAGCTATATAAAGTATGTTTAGCTGAGCTTGAACCCCTATTCTTGAAGGTACTGCAATCTGCTGGCCTTAATGGCAAAACCCCTAAATCATGGAATAGGGCGAAAATAATTTTCTTCTTGAAGAAAGATAAACCTAAGGAGGAGAGAAGGTCATATCGACCCATCTCTCTTATAAATGTTGACGCAAAAATATTTGCAAAAATATTGGCTATAAGATTATCCCCTATACTACTTAAGATTATCAATCCACAGCAACATGGGTTTATATCCGGTAGAGACACCACTATGCACGTAAACACTGCTATAACGGCATTCGACGTAGTGGAGATAGAGACCACCCCACTCGGCATGATACTATTAGACGCCGAGAAGGCATTTGACCGAGTGGGATGGGACTACCTCTGGTGCGTCTTATCTAAAATGGGGTTTGGGGGACAATTCTTGCGGGGTATACAGGCCCTTTACGATAACCCTACTGCCTATGTTTGTTACGCGGGCTTGATTTCCCCTGACTTCCCAATACGCCGTGGCACCCGTCAGGGCTGCCCTCTCTCACCCCTTTTGTTTGCTCTCTCACTCGAACCTTTTTTTATCCGCTTTACAGTCCCAAGCCCAAATTGTACCTTTTAGTTCTGGCTCAAAAACACTAAAAATAACAGCATATGCCGACGATATCGCTATCTATACACAAGATATTGTGATGGCACTCCAAAGTATTGTATCTGAGGCTGGGAAATTTGGGAATATCTCAGGGTATAAACTTAATGTACAAAAGACTCAGGTTATTGCTAATTATACCCCAAATTCGACCGTTCCTGAAATTTGTAAAAGCGCTACATATTTAGGAGTAAAACTAACGGCTAAAATCCAGGAAATTAATAATATAAACTACAAAGCATTAATCAAATCCACTACCTTACTCTTAAAAAAATGGCACAGACTACCCCTGAATTTAATTGGAAGAATTAATCTTATTAAGATGACGATATTGCCTAAATTTTTATATCTTTTTCGATCTATACCACTTAATTTAAATAATAAATTCTTTAAAGAGCTGGACGGTATATTCAGCAGATTTATTTGGAGCTATAAAAAGGCGAGAAGGTCGATAACATTTCTTACAAATAACACGAATTTGGGAGGGCTGAATTTCCCTGATTTTAAGTTGTATTTTTGGTCTGCTTTTGTTTTACGTATTCGATCACTGCTCATTAAAGAAGGAACACTCCCCTTTCATACTCTTATGCTAAAACAAGATTCAAACATGTTTCTGCTCCGCGCCAACGATCCAAACTATTTCAAAAGAGTCAAATTCAAGACCGCCAAAGACATAATAAAGATATGGGGTAACATCTCAAACTACTGTAAAATAACTTATTTCCATCAAATGATGCCGTTATGGGGTAACCCGGGTTTACCGGGTATCTTTAACGACAACTCTACTTATAGTTGGTCTAGGAAGGGTATCAATGCATTAGGGGATCTATATGGTACTCATGGGTTTATAGAATTTAATACTCTTAAACTATTATTTGATCTCCCTGAAACTATGAGATACAAACACTTGCAACTGCACGACTATCTGATTAATAAAAAACAAATCTTAGCGGTTACAGACAACGAAATTTGGTCCGGTCTATACTCTGGGAAAACTAAATCAACTATAAGAGATACTTATCACGTTCTATCTTGTTATAAATCAAACGACTGTTTTAAGTTAGCAGATAAATGGGGCAGGTTATTAGGTATAAAAATTACAGCTAGAGAAATAGGGAGCTCCATGTCAAACATTAATAAACTTGTTCGCTCTTCAAGCTTAAGGCTTCAACAGTTTAGAACGAGCTGTATGTTATACTATACCCCCGAAATAATATCTAAATGGTCTTCTAATAATTCTTTCAGTGATCGAACTAAATGCCCAAAATGTTCAACTGAGGCCGCCGACTTGATACACATGTTGTTTTCGTGTCCTACCCTAAAGGATTATTGGGGGGACATTCAGAAGGTTCTAAAAATCAAACATATCCAAACACCCATATTCACCGCTGCCTCAGTTCTGCTTGATATATATACTAATCCAATTCCACAAGCCGCGTTGACCTCAATACTTATGTCATGTGCTAAACTAACTGTGGCAAGAGCCTGGATATGCACCGATCCACCCACGGTTTGGGACTGGTGGGCGTTGGTTACCGAGATCTACACCATGGAGTCAGCTTTAGCTCGGCTAAGAGGGCGCCGTTCCTTAAGCAAACACGAAAAAAACTGGGGAACCTTTATAGGATGAGATGGTCTCTATTATCTTTCTAATTTTCCCCCTTTTTTTTTTTTTTTTCTTCTTTCCCTCTTATTCTTTTTGTCCCTTCCCGTGTTTATAGTTTAGTTTTGCTATTTAGCGCTGAGAATATATTATAATTTTCTGTATTATAATTTTCTCGATTATAGACGTTAACTGATGTAAGTATTCATATGTGTTTTTTTTTTCCTGTCAGCCTGTTCAATAAAAATTTTTTAAAAAAAAAAAAGATCATTTCCTCAATTTGAGGGAGTACACTGATCCGCACCACGAGGGGCTCCTTGTAGAGGACAAATAAAAGTGGGGGCAGGGGGCATCCCGGAGGTGTCTTCCTTGATATGGGGAAGGGCTTGGACAGCAGCCCATTAACCCGCACTGAGGCAGTAGGGCCCACATAGCTGGACAAAATCAATTTGCAGAAGAGTGGAGAAAAGGCCAGTGCACTCGGCAAAGAGCTTTTTCAGAGTCAAACGGGACACGGGAGCTGCTTAGTATTAACACTGCAGCTTCTCCCAAGAATAAACATGGCCTGATCCAGTTCTATCAGCCCAAGCTAGTGCATACTATGCTGGTAAAGATTTTAGCATCTATATTCAGAAGTGAGATGGGTCCGTATGTGGAGCAGTGAGTCTTTCCCAGGTTTGAGGAAGACCGCGATGTTGGCTGCTTTCACTGTGTCAGTTAGGATACACTGTTCACTAAATGAGTTCTACAGGCGGGTCAAGATGGGCACTAATTGCACAGTAAACATTTTATAGAAATCAGAAGTGAGGCCGTCCTGTCCAGGCACCTTGTCTAGCTAGAATTTCTCTATGGCTCTGAGGACTTTGTCTACCGTTATGTCCTGTTCTAGACTGAGAGCATAACTAGCGGGCAAACTTGTTAGGGGAGAATGTACTATGTAGTCAGTAGTCTCTGTGGGACTTAGCTGTTCCGAGTATAAATCAGCATAGAAGCGTTCAAATTTTGCTGCCATTTTTAAGTCGCAGCGTACACTAGAGCCAAGCTTACCCTGAATATCTAACCCTATGGAGCACGTTTTGGGCCATCAGGCGATGAGCGAGTAGCCACCCAGCCTTATTGCCCTCAGCAAAATACTTCTGCTTAGTGCAGAGGAGGGCATATACTGCTCTATCTATAGCTAGGGCTTAATATTGCTTCCTGGCTAATGTTAGTTGGTGCCTTATCTTATATGAACCTGACTGTCTGCGAGTATCCTCTAGGGCCCGCACTTGCTCCACCAATGCAGTACGCTTTACTTGTCTATCTTTATTGTGTTTTGCGGCTATAGCTATTAAAGCACCCCTCTCCACTGCCTGAAGTTTCCCAAAGTAGCGCTACTGAGGTATCTGGAGTATCATTGGAAGTAAGGTAAGCCTGTATGGTGTTACTGATTTCTGTAATGTTGGGCTCGTAGGGCAATAATTTGGGGTTGAGACGCCACAGGTATGGTGAATGGCTTGCGCTGGGTGTGTCACATCACAATTGGAGTCTTTCAACATAGTGAGAAGTGCAAGCCATTTTGCAGGAGCGCGGAGTCTGTGGACTTTTAAGCAATGAACCTGGACCATGGCGTCCGTGATTGGTGTGTCAGTGGGACACAGATCGCACTGTACGGGGAGGCTCACCTGACCTGGCAGAAAGGCAATTTACTTGTGGCTGAGAGTGGAATGGGATGCGCGTCGAGCATAGTGTAAGTGGGATAACAACCAAACTGGGGAAACCAATTCCTCCAGCTGTCTGAGACCAGCAAGTTATGTTGTCAGGGTCCATGTCGCTGGTGTGAGAACACAAGTAGGGGAGAAATAGGATAACGGAGACCCACGCCAAGGTGTGATACTATTGTGAGTAGGCGGCAGCGTAGGGGGTTCCATTGGCTGCAGGTGAAAAAGTGAGAAGGGAGTAGTTGCGCCAGGCAAAGTAGATAGTCTTCATCCCACATGGAGGTGGTGCGGTCGCAATACTAGTTGACCATATTAGTTTGAGGTGCGATTTGACGAGGGTTCCCGATTATGTAACTGCTATAACAAGGTAGACCCTTTCCCTACGACTATCAGCAGCTTAAGATTTGCTGTTCTTCCTCCGCATCGGTTAACAGACCGCCTAGAGGACGTTCTTGCACGCGTTCCAACCCCAAAAATCTGATGGCGTTCATCAAGATTGCACACCACGTCTCGTCATTCTAGACAAATATACAGAGGAATGGAGGACCACATTTATATTGGACTCCTTTCTCCCGGAGGAATGAGGTGGCTGGCTTCAGTGCTCTGCGCCGTTGCACAATAGGGTAGGATAAGTCTTGGTAGATCCAAACTTTTGTCCCTTCAAAGATGACCAATCCCTGGTCTCTAAAATTATGGACATTATCATTTCTTTCTGGGGACAGTAGTGTAGATAGGTCAATATGTCCTGGGCAGTACCAGGGGCTTATGAAGGGCGGCCTGCTCTGTGGGTGTGTTCAAGGGCAATTTTCTAGTCAGTGAGTTCTGGTACTATGTAGCAAAAGATATAAATGACATACTCTTCAAGTTTTCCAGAATCTGCATGCAGCGGAACGCTTTTGATTCGAATGTTGGATCCACGTGACCTGTTCACCAGGTCCTCCATGTGGAATTGGAGATCCGGATTGGGGTCATCGAGCTCTGTCACCTCACGTTGATAAGCCTTGAGCTCTTCCTCTTTTGAATCACCACTCTGTTCCAAGGCGTCGATACAGTGCCCCATGTCTCCCATCAGACTTCTTTGATATCCCTCGCTACTTACTGCTTAAGTGCCGCTATGTCATCTAGCAGCGTGAGGAAAATGGATTCCATGAACCAGGGGGTAACTGGGGCATCGTCATTTATGTGGCTCTCCTAAGATTACAGTGGAGGGGGGGTCTCTGAGGAGATGCGGGGTCTCAGGCCTGGTCAGCTCTCCTAAAGGCAGATTTAGAAAGCATGTCCTTAATAGTATGATCCTTTTTGCTCCAGTGCACCACCATGACAGCTTCTGGTCAGTACTCCAGAGAGGGTGGGGGGGGGGGGGGGGGGGGGTGGTTCTTTGAAGAGGACAAGCGGAGTCACAGGCACAGATTGCGCCTAGGTCTGGGTGAAAATTCTCATGTTGTGCGGTGGGTGGGGGGCGGGGAGTTCTGCTGCAAGGACAACCCAGATGTTAGATGTATTTGTCTCAGGGCTGCCTCAAGGCACCCTTCACATTTGCCCCCAGTTTAGTGTAGACACCACTACGCCTTGAGTTGTTCAGCAGATTCACTCAACGCTGGTGCCAGGTAGGCCTCACTGCAACCCACAACCCCTGCTAGCTGATATCTGGGGCACTTGCCACAGCCCTGAAGGCTGTCTGTAGGAGCGGCCGTGGTGAACACTGTGTGCTAATCTGCTACAGTTGTATGCTGTGTCTGCTGAAGACTCCACACTTACTTGGCATAGAGCTACAGCAGAAAGAGCCAGTGGTAGCACGGCCTCCAGGTCTCTCGCGCCGCCCACGTCACTATCTGACTGCAGCAGTCTCAAGGGGTTCATCAGCCAGCGCGGTTTACTTCAGGGACAAAAAGGGTGTCCAGGTGTTGACTGCGCACCCACTTCCAGTTATTCGGCCATCAGTAACATCACCGCTCCAATGCCTTCCGGCACTCGCAGGTCCCGGCACCTGGAATTTTGGACACGTTCAAGGCCTCTCATCCACCTGCACTTAGAAGATGTGGGCTTCTCAGCAATGGGGTGCAACTCCAACAGGTGAAATGGGAAGCGGGTGGGTCATCACAAAAAGTTGCCCCCGCAGGACAAGTCTTTCCCACCAAGAGGAGAGCACCCGAGTCGCTCATGGGCAGACTGGTGCAGGCCTGCGGCAGGGAGGCTTCCTTCCCACGCTGCTCCTGGGTGTCACAGGTATGGCAGCAGCCGCCTCAGAGAATCGTCACTTGTGCTGCAATGTTACTTAGCAAACAAGGTTCCAGGTACTTCTCTTTATAGAACATGAATTACCTCTTCACAAGTAACTTCTCCGTACGCAAGACCATCTTTGAATTTTCCCATGTTGGCTACAAAATATACGAAAGAAACAATTGATGGAAGGAATGCTGGACAATGTAAGCATTCAACCCCAGTCACAAGGATCTGGGTTAAATCCATCATTCTTTTGCTCACACACCACCCCAGTTTAGACCCAGACATATGCAAATCGGTCTTGACTCTGTTCCTTCTGGAAACCGTCCAGCCCGAACTGCCAAGCCAGGTCCTCTCTGGACCGAAAACAAGCATCCTGGGACAGGTTTCATGGCATCACCCTTCATCAGCGAGGCTAGCTTGAATCCAGTGGTGTAATGGGCACGGGACCTTTTAAAGAATGGTCAAACCAACTTTTCCATCTTTCCCACTTTGGTGCAACAGTTTGTTGTTCGGTCATGTCAAATGGCATTGGTCTGCTCATTATTGTGCTGCAAATACTTTCATCCTCTTCCATTAAATGTATTTGATCCATGTCAGTTATTTCTGTCGATGTAGTTTCACTTCCTTGTAACATTTGGTTTAATTATTTTCCTTTCTTACAAACTTGTGTGCAAGTATATATTTATGTATATTATTTTAATTATATGTTTTCTTTATATATTTGAATTGTTAAAGAATATCCAAGAGTCTGGCTTCAAAATGGTTTATTACATGAGCTATATCCAATTGCCTGGTTTTAAAATAGCTACTCCAATTGAATTGTGTGGGGGAATTGCAGAAATGCCGGACCATAAGATGGCCACTGCCTCAGAGTTATCGTGATCTCCTGTTTGCAGAGTATATATTTTAAATAGAAGAAATTACCCTTTATCTCCTTTGAGCGCTCCTTGAAAAACAGTGTGCGCCACTGCCACTTCACTGACAGCGCTCACCTTTCTTTATGCGTGGCAATGCAGATAATCTACTGTTTTTTTCGGTCAGCCCAAGATTCATGACTTATAGGACAACAGGCAAACTGCTCTGTTCCTCTGGCCCTCATCCACAAACTAACATTCCGATACCATATTACACCACAGATTTTGAGTAGGAATGTTCTTTATTTTTCCAAATCACTGCCCTTCAACTGACACTAACTAACCTCAGAATCCTGCACACATAAGAAAAACATTCCATTCTCAGTGTTCTAATCATTAAAGGGGACATATAATTCTAGCTATATATTGCAATATCACACCAAGGAGATTCCTTGGGCTTGCTGAATAGAACACATGACTAGGTAATGTTATCAGATGTTTCCAGGCTCCTACCTATTCGTGGCAATAACAAAATGTTCTGAGACATATTACTTACCGCCACAAGCATTTTACTTACCGCCACAAGCATTTTTATTAATTTATATAACACTAATGAGCACTGGACATACTGGTCCCTCTTCGGTCAATCAGGTTTACAGAAATCAGACACTAACTCAAGGCAATTTTACTTAATGAACATATACCTTAATGGCAAAGAACGCTCACCCCAGCACATTGCCAACTGTGCAGCTAGCCACAATTCGAGAAATTGAATACTACGTTACAAAAAATGCTACATGGTCACTAAAATCGAATTATGGATTTCAAAATAATGGCTAGGGTGCAATGCACTCCTCTTTATACTGCTTAATCAGTAGAATAATTATAAATGGAGCCTGCACATTGGCATTGAAGCTGCTGCTCAAAATAACTCAAGATGCAAAAGTCTTAATGTCAATTCTACCCGATGAATACTATGCATTCTGGACCTGTACGGTTTTGTTTTTCGCAACTGAAGAGAAAGAACCAGTATTCACTACAAGTTCAGATATTATGTTACTGTACTCTTAATCAACTGTGAAAGAAATCTGAACTGCCAGGAGCACCGAGATGTTAAAAATAACTTGCAAACTAGACATGGTCAGAGAGGTTGACATGCCAATTAATAATCCAGCTCCTATCGACCTCTCTATATCCGACTGAAAATGTTTAAAATCAAGAAAGCAAAGACAAACTGGTCCAGTAAACCAGGTTTTCTGAAAATCAAATATGTTTAACTTGTGAGTGCATGAAATCGTGCGATCAAAGGCTTCATTTTTAGTCCAATATGTTTCATGACAAAAGGGAGGTGAGCTTGTATTGCCAGCAATAATTTCAGCAGTACATCAGTTTGTCACGCCCAATCATTCTATGTCAGGACCGGAGGCTCCGATTATGCTTCTCATTTCTTTACTAGAAGCTCACAGAAGCCAATGAAAACACTGATAAAAAACCATGTGACAACCATAGAGTCCCAGGGTATATAAGGTCCCTGTAGGCACATAAGAGTCCTCTTTCTTTGCTGCTCCGCAGCCAGTTAAGTGCCCTTTATTTTCCTCCTACTGGGATAGTATAACTGCTATTTTGCGCTTTGTTGTTGTTTCTGGTGAGAATTGCCAACTTTACGCGCTATCACTGGTGCGCGATTGCTGCGAGGCAAGTTGTAAGCCTATAAGCTTATCTGTATAGTGCTATTTGTGCTTGTGTTATTTGGGGGTTTGATGGTCGTGTGCTTACCGGGGGTTTCAGCATTCCTTTAGAGCCTTTGTTCTGCCGCTCCCGTGCGGAACGGTTCCCTCGCGTCGATGGCTTCGGGCACTGGTGGAGCGGGAGGAATTGAGGAGCTGGGACGCGCGTCTGAGTGACGCGCAGTCCCCTTTTAGTTTCACAGAGTCTCGGCCAGCATGCATGCGCGGCGGCCATTTTTGCCCAATACCGACACTGGGGGCATTGAGTGAACGCCGGAGCAGCGTTTTTGGTGCTTCCGACCCTGATTTCTGACAGTTTTGGCAGCAAAAGGCTCGTTCTTCGCTCCTCAGACGCCCTGCTGTCATAATCACGCAGTGGGGCTGCATAATAGAGCATAGGCTTTGCATAGAGTGGAGTTCGCAAGCCCTCCCTCCACATCCTAAGCTGTTAATTTTGCTTCACCTGTGTGGTGACTGTTCTAGGGCTTGCCTGGGGTTACCACTCCCCCTGACCTCCATTGCATATCTTAACTACCTGGTTTGACTTGAAACAGTCACAGGCGGTCCTCCTGGGTCGGTGATTACACACTGGTGTGAAAGATGTTTGAGTATTATGAGGAGGACTATTATGGAGGAGGAACCCTCTGGGTCCATCGAGCAGGACCTCGTTGAGGCATTGGACGCGGGTGTCCAACAGTCTGTGAACTCTGCGTTGGTGAGAGCAATTGCGCCCTTAAAATGTCACCTTTGTACTTATGCCAGACAGCAAGGTTGGCTTCCCTCGTCAGGTTCCCGAGCTAGACCTGGAGGTAAAGGAAGAGCGAATCCCCATGCTGCGGATTTCGCTAACTGGCTAAGTCAATGGCGGACCAAGAACGCTCTACTCCCAGTAGAGAAGCCACAATTACTGAAATACCTCAGGAGGATGATGACCAAGACACCACCTATGAGCCTACCACTGACGAAGAGGAAGCCCCACGCCCTTCTAAGAAGGCAAGAAAAGAGAAACATTCAGTTCCGACTCCGTCACCCAAAGTTCTCAGTTTCGAGCCTGCTGACATTATCCACCCTAACTCCACGGCTTGGCTTCCATCCCAAGAAGTAGCAGATTATGTCCAGTCCCATCTGCGCCAAGCGTTTGATACAGACGTGCGTGCTCGACTGCGGTCGGAATGCCCTAGACCTGATCTGGCAGATAAAGTGGCGGTCACCCCGGAGGTTGATCCTTCAATGCTAACTTATCTGAAGAAGTATTCTGAGGACCCCAAGAAAGGCCTGGACAGGTCTTGGCGGTCCTGCCAAGATAAGCTGCTGGACGTAACAGGTCCACTGACGAAGATTCTCAAACTTGGCTTTAGGGCCAAAGAGTCATCCCTTACAATTGACCCTGACGAACTGATTAGCTGGACCCAGCGGGCCTTATGCCAACTTGGCAACGCCAATTGTGCACTTTCGGCTGAAAACCGCCGGTCCATTCTCTTAAAGCTGGACCCCAGGCTGGCCGAATTGTCCACATCGGGATCGGGTCCTCTAGCCCAGGGTCTCCTGTTTGGACAGCCCTTCCTGAAAGAACTAACGAAGTTTGTGGCCACATTCAGCGGGCTAGATAAAGCCCAAGGTTCGCTCAAAAGGGCTTTCAGCGCGGTTTTTGGCAGGGCCGGATGCTTTCGTGGGCGCTCGTTCGGCCAGGGGTACAATCAAGGCGCCCAGCACGGCCAACAAAGGGGAGGTTATCAAGAGAACACTTCCAATACCTCCAACTTTTACCCCTCTCGACGTTCACGAAACAGGTTCCGCAAAGGTGGCAGATTTGGTGGCAACTTCAATAACCAGCAGGATACCGGCAGCTCAGGTGAGCCGAATTCCTTCTTCCGAAGTAATGTTGGGGGGCAGAGTGGGATATTTTCTCAACTGGCACGAAATCTTGCAAGATGCGTGGGTGTTTCAGACCGTACAGGGGTACAGGCTTGAGATGTACAGTCCTCCTTCGCAGGATGTTTGCCCACTCCCTCTGTCTTTTTCCCCCAACAAGATCAGAGCTTTATCACAACAGAAATCGAGTCCTTGTTGCAGAAAGGTGCGATTGCGCCCTTCGTGATTCACCCTCATGGTTTCCTGAGCAATGTCTTCCTAGTGGAGAAGAAAGGGGGTGGCTACAGATTAGTGTTAAACCTCAAAGAGTTCAACTCATGGATTGTTTACAGGCATTTCAAGATGGAAGGTATCCATCTGCTACGCGATCTCCTCCAGGAAGGGGACTGGATGGTCCGACTGGACCTGAAGGATGCGTATTTGTCCATTCTCATCTTTCCTCCCCCGTCAGAGGTTCCTTCAGTTTGTATGGAACAAGTTGTGCTACGAGTATAAGGTCCTTCCGTTCGGTCTGTCGTCGGCACCGTGGTGCTTCACAAAGCTTCTGAGACCAATAGTGGGGTCTCTCAGAGCTCGGGGAGTCCGCCTCATAATATATCTGGACGACATCATAATTTTGTCGTCCTCCCCTCAGGCAGTCCAAACGCACCTCAATTGGGCGATAAGTCTGTTTCAGAGTTTGGGGTTCATTGTCAACCTGCAGAAGTCGGTACTGACCCCTTCTCAGTCCATCGAGTTTCTGGGTTTTCTGATAAATTCTTTAACTTGTCAACTCTTGCTGCCAATACCAAAGATCAGGGCCATCAAACGGGAATGGAGGTCTACCCTTCACAAGCAGAGATCGTTAGCCCGTATAGTGGGTCTGTTGGCTTCTTTCTTCCAGGCGATCTTCCCGGGCCCCCTTCACTACCGGGCCCTTCAGAGGCTCAAGATCCGCCATCTCTGGAAAGGTCTCAGCTACTCAGAACAGATTCCTCTATCAGAGGAGGCGAGGCTGGAGATGGACTGGTGGTTAAACCACATGGAGGCCTGGAACGGCCGAGCGCTATTCGGATCAGCACCGGATGTGGTAATCGAATTGGATGCCACCCGGTGGGGTTGGGGAGCCCGATGCGGCACATTGTCCACGGGTGGTCGATGGTCGCCGGAAGAACTACATTTGCATATCAATTGCCTGGAACTGTTGGCTGGTTCCTTCACTATCAAATGCCTCTCGCCTCAGAAAACGGATTGTTGTATCCTCCTCCGGATGGACAACATATCAGCGGTACGGTGCGTCAACCAGTTGGGTGGTACCAAATCATGAATGATGGCAGAGATTGCCAAAGACTTTTGGCACTACTGTCTTCAAAACAGAATTTCGGTAGTTGCGGAATACCTTCCAGGTTCCAGCAACCAGGTAGCAGATTGGAACTCCCGTCATCTGCAGGATTCCAGCGATTGGATACTGTTATCCACAGTGTTTCAGAGCCTAACCCATCTTTTGGGTCCTTGTCAGATAGACTTTATTTGCATCCCGACTCAGACAAGTTCCCCAATTCTTCAGTTGGAGGCTGGATCCAGAAGCCCTGGCCACGGATGCATTCCTGCAAGAATGGCCGATGTCTCTATGCTATGCGTTTCCCCCGTTCCTCATGATCCCCAGGGTTCTAGCGCGAGCAAGGGCTTATCAGGCAGTACTCATTTTGATCACTCCATTGTGGAGGGCTCAGGCATGGTTCCCAGTTCTACTGGAAATGAGTTGTGCGATTCCTATCCTTCTTACCCGGTTACAGAACCTATTGCTGGACCCTCTTCAGAACCCTCATCCTTTGGTGACATCAGGCCATCTTCCGCTCGTAGCTTGGCGGGTTTCAGGGACAGATGGGATGTCCCGGGCCTTTCAAGTGAGGCTAACAACTTTATCAAAGAGGCTTGGTCGGCCAACACCCACAAAAGATTCCTCCTCTTGGAGGAGATGGTGTGATTGGTGCGCTCAACAGGACATGGATCCCTCTAAGGCACATGTGTCTTTAGTGGTTAATTTTCTAGCCTCTATTGCTTCCTCCGGTTTAGCCTACAGGACGGTCAACAACTTTCAGTCCGCTATATCGGCGGGGCATTTACCTTTGGAAGGTAAACCCATAGGCGAACATCCATTGGTATGTAAATTGCTTAGGGGAGTCAGGATGGTGAAACCTCCTTGCCCTAAATATTCTCACTTGTGGGATGTCTCTATTGTCCTAAAATTTCTGGAGGCCTGGCCGTCCAATAGGTTTTAGTCTCGTAAACAACTTTCGGCCAAGTTAACTATGCTCTTATGTCTAGTTTCCTGAAAACGGGTATCTGACGTACGTGCGCTGGATTTAGCGGGGCGTAGATTTTCCCCAAAGGGGGTGACCTTCACCTTGTCCAGGAGAACGAAGTGTAACACTACTTCTGTCACGTACCCGGCTTTTCCTAATTATCCTAAGCTGTGCGTCGTGCAATGTCTTAAGGATTAAGAGGTAAGTACTGAGGAGTTTTGTAGTAATATGCAAGGTCAATTGCTAATTGCTCTGCAGAAGCCATTTCGCCCAGTGACTCCGGCTACCTTGTCTCGAGGGATGCGTTGGCTCATGGGCGAAGCAGGAATTGATATTTCCAAGTTTGGGGCTCACTCAGCCCGCGGAGCCATGGCTTTGAAAGCATATTCGGCATGTGTCAGCCTTTCAGACATGATGAGCGCAGCTGACTGGTCTAATGAGCATATTTTTAAAGCGTTTTATTATAAACCTATTGTGGATGTTGCTTCAGTGGTGGTGGCTCAGCTTTGAACAAGCATAATCGGAGCCTCCGGTCCTGACATAGAATTAAAAATTTGCGAACATTCGTGACAAGAATTTTCAATTCTATTAAAGACAACGGAGGCGAGGATTATCCCACCCAGAAATACGTGTTGTATTATGTGATGTTATATGTTGGATCATGCTATATATTTGCATTGCTCTGAATATTCCCGCCCCTTATTTCTCATAATGGTTATGTTGTCATTTACCAAACAGTCTGGAATGGCTTTTACGGGGTGGTGTTCTTTCTTTCAGAAGATGACAGCAAGTAAATCTGAATATGGTTCAGCTGTGATTGGCGGTTTATAGTTCTGTGATCTGCACATGAGTGAGTTGTCTGGACCGGGATCCAGTTAGAGCGTTCGGCCCCGCTGGGCTTTCAGTTCGTTGGTTAGAGAAGTCTTTATCTGTCGGTGATCCTTCAAGAACAGGTCGTGCATGGACTTAACTGTTGTTACAAAGAAAGAGGACTATGTGCCTACAGGGACCTTGTATACCCTGGGACTCTATGGTTGTCACATGGTTTATCAGTGTTTTTATTGGCTGTTGTGAGCTTCTAGTAAAGAAATGAGAAGCATAATCCTCGCCTCCGTTGTCCTTAATAGAATTGAAAATTGTCACGAATGTTCGCAAATTTTTAATTCTAATACACATTCTCAATCTGTTTGCTTTACAGAGAAATAATTAACAAAAGAGGAACAGCAAAAGCAAACCACTACAATGCCGCGCTTCAACACATCGAGTAACTTCTAAGTCCAGTAATGGCCTTCAAGGAGTACACCACCAGCTCCCGAAAGCCGTGCTCTCCAGCATCACAGCAGGCACTGCAGGGCTTGTAAGAGATTTACCAACCCAATCACAGACAGAAGAAAGCAGCAATATTCCTGCAGGATTTGCTTTAGCGACGCTTCGCTTTTAGTAGGCTGTGCTACTTGAGAGCAAGTTTGAAAGCCTGAACTGGATATATGGGTCTCGCACTACTCTGCACATTCAACACTGCACTCCTCCGCTACAGATCACAATCGGACAAAAGCAGTATGACAATCCTAGCAAAACAGTAAGTAGCAAAAAGTCAAACTGCTTCGGATTAACGTAGCTTATAGACATCTATGGCACATAAATCCAGAGGCACAGAGAAGAGGATAGCAGTTCTGGCTTTATGGTAACTAAGCAGGTAAAAGGATTATGATATCTAAGAAGTCCTTAAATCAGGGTTCTTCAACTAGTAGCTCAGGAGCTACTGTTAGCTCACCTTATGTATATCCAAACCTAGTAAATGAACAGCTTTTGTTAGGTTAAATTAGGGGTTTCCAAAATTGACAAATATGTATTTAAAAGTAACATGCGAGTATTTTCAGAACTGATAAGCTAATGTTTGCGACAAAAAATATAATACACACACATACGGCCAATATTAAAATGACAAATCATGTTGGTTGGGGTCTTTTTTCTGATGGGCTTTGTTAGGTCCAGGGGCATTAAATACAAGACTAAAATGACAGGTAGAGCAATTCAAAATAGAAACTGAAAGCTATTTTGACACGGTGGACAACCTTGCCCGATGCCCAGAGGTGGTCACAACCAGTAATTCTGCATGCAAAGGCCACTAATGGGATCTTGTTTGTAGAGGTCACTATTGTACTACTGTAATTTGTGTTAGCAGCTCTGGATGATTTGTATTGAATTAAAGTAGCTTTTAAAAAGGTAGAAAATGTTAGCGATCGCTGCTCTAAATAATGTGAATGGGCCAACAGAAAAACAAAATGTATATTACAATGTATAGAAAACGTATGACTGAACCGAATACGTAGGTGCGGTTAGGGAGTGAACATCTCAGGTAAGGCATTACCTGATAAATGTGTGTCCACTTCTGAGTTACAACTCCAGAATGAAGCAGGCCAACATGGAACAGTTCAGGAGTAAAACCCATGCTAAATCGGTGTACAACAGAAACCACAGCTCCATACAAAAGTGATCAAGAAATTACAAGACCTGGAGGAAGGCAGCAATCCAGAAACACAGAAAAAAAAAATAGTACCAAGGGAAAATATGTGAATGACAATCTTCAAGCAGAAATGGTAGAAACCAAAGAGTTTAAAAAATACCCTGAAGAGGAAACTAGGAATGATATTAATTAAATATTGATACAAGCATTGGCATAGCCAATAGGTCTCGCTTTTGGCATATTATAAGTGTTTAGCCATGCAACAGTTGATGTTGCACCAGGGATATTGTGCTGCAGAATTAAATACTTATAAGGTCCCAACGGCGAGATCTATTGGCTATGTCAATGCTTGTTGTCACAAGTAGTCGGGGTACTCTTATTCTCTGTGCAACTGTATTGCCTCTAACTCTTGTCCAGCGGCCTTCCAAAAACACACAACCTGCCGTTTTTGCAAAAAGAGTACACTTTGGCTCACTACAAAATACTTAGCAGAGCAGTCAAGCTGTGCATCGTTTCCTCTTATTCACATCAGTATTTTCTCCTTTTCTAAGATGGATGCTGGAATGGAAGAAAGTATTCCCTGTTCAATCTAGAACTGAGAAACACATACCCAACCTAACCTAATCACAAAAAGATCTTAGACTGTGGAGTTTCTGCAGCAGTGTGGTGTATGGCTCACACTGTTAAAACACCTCCGCTGTATCTTTGTGTGTCAGGTCTGTCACTGCATTTGATGTGGATCTTGCTGCCTGTATCAGCAAAGGCATGGGAAGTGGGGGTTTAAGCGTTCAGTTTATTAGTAGCTGCCAGCAGTCAATCTCATGTCGGAAAGCATTTGCTTGGCAAGGGGTGCATCAGAGACGGATATAGAGGACCACATCCGGAGGTCAATAAAGTGGTGAAACACTTGATCTGGTCCATTTGATGTGTAAAGGTGGCCACAAAATGCCAGAAAATTATTCACACCAGCCAGGGTAGAGTTTCCTGTAGTTTATCTTGATGCCAGAGGCAGTCATCCGCTTGCAGCAACAAAAGAGGCAGAGACCTGGATCAATAAACGCCACTTGCTGGAATCCGGCCCAATGTCTGGATTCCAAAGTGCCCCTGTGTTCCCACATTACCAATAGTCAAAAAAAATGAGTAGTGGATTGATTCCAGTCTCAGAAAAATCACAAGTGGATTACTAGCTACACTTAGTCTCTGGTGTTTTGGGAGGGGTGGACAATGTCAAATACAACATATACTGCTATTCAATAACTTTTTTCAATTTAAGAAGACTGGGTGTTTTATTTTCCTCAAATGTCCCCAAACATTTCCTACTCAGTCCCTTGTCATGCCAAGTAAAAATTGCCTTGAAAGCACAGGAAATACTCAAAGCATAAATGCATACATGCGCAAGTAGCTCATCCAGCGAAGGTTTTTTGCATTGTATTCTGGGGCCTATTGTTCTATTTAGACCATTATAAAACCAGGACTACAATTCACAGAACGCAAAGCACTGTCCTGGATGACCCACACACCCATGGGCCTTGGAAAATTGAGAGCCATGAGTAATTCTTCATTGGGAAGAGAGATTTGAAGATACCAATGAACTGCAAAATGATAAAACAGCTTTAAATGCTCAGAAGTAAGAGCGTAAATCAGGATTTGAGTAATGCCAATATGAAACGCTAAAGATGTTGGTGTTTTTATTTGCATTTAGTTTCCTTTAGTACATAATAAAATCAGATCATTCCACTTTTGAATACCTTTTACATGTTAATATGCAACGTGTGGCTCCAAACTTTGCAACATATATTCATCACTCTAAATTGTGCACCATCAATAATTCAAGGACAAGAATTTATTTTAAATGCCTGGCAATATTCAGGTCTCTCTCGCTCCTTTGAGAGGTGCAGCTTGTGGGATTGTCAGACATCCCCACACATGCTGTACAACAACATTGCGCCAGCCCCACAACACTGGCGTCTGAGAGCGCATGTCTGAAGCATGAGAATGTAAACACACCCCAGTCACTGGAGTTTAAAGGAGCATGGTGCACCCATGCCAGGGATCTGCAAGCTCTGAAAAGCCACTACGGCAAGGTCGCCCAACAGCCACCACCAAATATTGACTTTTTTCTTAACATTTCGGGGATGTGAAGACCAGCGTTTTAAAATAAAGTAATCCAGAATTTTTTTTCAAACATAGTACAAAAATAGATACACTTCCTGAATGTCGAAATCAGTGCAAATGTTGTGCGATTATACGAGGACAGTGCCTGGCGAGTAACCACAACCCCGGGCTGCTTTTATTTTAGTGCTGGGATTCAATGGTAAACACGTGCAAAACCTCCCGGACATAAGTTTTATGCGAATGAAGACTGACGGCGGCGGTATCCCCTCCCGGGAGTAGTGACGTACTGCCTGGTCTCCCACTAACCAGGTGCAAGCAGTCCCAAAACACAAAATGTAAACAAGTCAGAGTGATACTTATCTCTGAATATGGAATATAATGCGGGAGGGGGGGCAAGAGCTCTGCCAGAATACAGGCAAAGGAACGTCTGCTTCCCTCACTCCAAAGGGGCGTGGAGGAGGAGGAGGAAGTGGGGAATGAGAGGAGGGAGAGCGAGTGAAGGGAGAGGTAGAGGTTGTGGGGAGAGAGAACAGAAAAACGGCAAGGCGAGAGAACGCGAAGAGGGGATATGGGAGAAGAAAGGACGAGGTAGAAGAGACAGGCGAGAGTGTTGAAAACTGGAGCGAGGATAGAAGAAGAAAGTAAAGATGAAAGGTGAGGGGAGAAAGGTAATATTTGTAAGGGGAAGAGGAGAGGACGAAATATAATATGGAGAAAGGAAACAATAAATTAAAATAATAGAAAAAATATACAAGAAACAGGTTGGAGAAAGAGTGCTGGTGACAGGAGTAAACGACAGAAGGCAGAAAAGAGGGATGGAAACAGAAACAAAGATGTATAAAACACAAATTAAAGGGAATTGAAAAAAAGGAGTAGTCAAAGAGAGAGGCCAAGAAGAAAGAAAATGGCGAAGACAGGAGGATAAGAGGCAAAGAGGCGGCCGCAAAAGTGATCGCGATCAAGCGCAGCGAGCGATGCGCTTAATGAGCATGCCGAGGAAAGCCATATGGCGCTTCTGCTCGTAAGCGCGCACCCGTGCACATGCACGCAAACTGTAGGCCGGCCATGGTAGCATTTTTTGAAGCCCTTACTAAAAGTCTCGCTAGATCAGCACATGCGCTGGGTAAGGCGAGACCTAAAAACAAATGGCGCCACACAGCGAGGCATCAACACAGCAGTAATCTAATATAGCACCAATGAATGCACAGGTCGTCCATTATTGTCCCACAGAAGCCATTAAAAGCTTGAACATTAAGACTGCAGGATGGTCTTTGAAAGGCATTAGCCAACCTTTTGGCTTTGCAAGTGCAGATTCCCACTGTTCAACAGCATCATTAAAATTATGAAGAAGTAATATTAACGCCACAACTGGGACTGTTGAATGTTTGGGAGGCGACTGATCTCACGGAGGTTGAACTGCAATTCACGACACTGGGATACACGCTGGTGAAACAGGAGCTGGCTAGAGGCTGGGGGGGGGGGGGGGGGAGCGAACCCACCACTCGTCACCTTGTGGGCCAAAGAAATGGATAGATGTATGTTGGTGGAGACTGAGGTTTTTAAGGCTCGGGGTGTCCCAAGAAATGGGACAGGAAGTGGTCACACTGGAATAAACAAACATCGAGGGGAGCCCTGCGTGTCGCCTACTGTTGAATTAGAGATGCATAGACCAGCAAGTCTTGTAGGAAATGCTTAATGTGTTACCAAAAGTAATGTCTGCTTCCTTATTTTGTTAACAACCTTCAATATGTCGTCCAATCATGTTATGTATGGCTGTGATTGAACCCAATAAACAAAGTTTAAAAAAAAGAAAAAATTATTAAAACGAAAGCAAAGGCCCCAGGATCCCAGCTTTTTTTTGTACTGTAAAGTGTATGTCCAAGTGTGATCTATATGCATGCATCATCATGCATGCACAGGTATGTGTCATGATGCTGCAGCAGCACGATGTTTTATCTTTTACTTTACCGTTTCATGACGGCGGGTGTCATCTTCAGTGAAAGGAGCAGCAGAGAGGCATATTGCAGCAGCCAGGCCCTCTAAAAACATTTAAAAAAAAGGAAAAGGCTGGTCTGGGGCGGTGTGTAGAAGCAACACCGCTGAGCAACTTGAAGCAACACTGAGAAGGCAGGAAGCAACAGGAATAGATAAGTTGTGTTAACACATTTACTCCCATACAATTTTGAAAGCAACTGATAAAAAAGTAGTTCTCTTAAAGCAAGCAAGGGAGGATTACCAGACATCTATTTAAAAAGATGATAAAGAAGCTATGGGCCGAGAAAAGACCAAAGTGGAAGGCAATCCATTTAATAAACAGGCCAGCAAATGAGATGGACATGAAAGCGAACTAATGATGAGCAAAGGGCTGGACCACTGGTATACACATGAGGTATTTCGACAACAGCTACAGCTGTATGTAGGCCAAACCTCTAACGTAATTGGCTTTGCCAATGCGGTGCAGTACTGATTCTCTCCCCCCCCCCCCAAATGCAGCTGCGTCATTATGAAGGCACATGGATGCGTGATGACCTATCAAACTCATATGAAATGACACATAGGCCTTTTTTCCAGCAACTTACTGATTGCCACTAACCAAAAGGAAAATGTACACACACACACACATATATCCTTATTGGTACTGCATATTATAAATAAAATTGATCAAATGTACTAAGAAAATCTCCCCCCTCCCCTCCTTTTGATTTGGTGCCGTCAAGCAACAGCCAGTGGACCGTCGACTTCTCCGGGGGTGGGGGGGTGGGGGGGTGGGGTGGGGGTGGGGGGGTGGGGAGGAGATATATATATATGTATGTACTGTGTGAATGTCTGTATGTATGTACTGTGTGAATGTCTGTATGTGTCTGTGTGTAGGCGTATAAGTGGCTGCATGGTTTTGTGAATAGCTATATGAGTGTCTATATGGGTTATTGATTGGTTGTCTGAGTATCTGTATGGGTGCCTGAGTGTTTGTGTGGGTAGGGTGTGTGTGACTATGCATAGATGTGTGAGTGGGTGATTCTATAGGTGCGTGGTTTTAAGAGTGCATCTGTGATGGACTGTATGGTTGGGTGAGTATGTATGGGTGTGTTTGGGATTGAATGTATATCTCAGTGGTACATGTGTGACTAACTACATAAGTGAAAGGCAGTATATATGTGTGTAAGAGTATATAAGTGGGTATATGTGAGTGTGTGATTGTGAGAGTGGATGTATGGATGAGTGTGCGCTTGTATCAATGATTGTATAAGAGCGTAAGAATGTGGTACTATTTTTATGAGTAAGTGAACTTGAGTGTGTTTAACTGTATAGGTGAGCAAATTGGACTGTGTTTAATTACTTGCACGACTGACTAGGTGTGTCAGTACCTCAATGGATGAATG
Source organism: Triturus cristatus (assembly GCF_964204655.1). Lineage (NCBI taxonomy): Eukaryota > Metazoa > Chordata > Amphibia > Caudata > Salamandridae > Triturus > Triturus cristatus. Next base: position 501,688,864 of record NC_140588.1, on the reverse strand, counting down.
GCGGTGTGTGTGTGTGTGTGTCTATATAGGTGTATAAATGCATATGATAGTCTTGTACGGAGTGACTGTAAGTATGAGTGACTGTACAGGTGAGTGAGTGGAGGTGTATGTAGACCTAAGAGTTAATGAGTGGGTATGTAGTTATTGGTATTGGAGTATCTATGGTTTTCAAAATGGCCGTCTGAAATTTTGAGTCGGTGTATCATAGGTTATATTAGGGTGTGAGAAGATGCACTAATTTATCACATGGATGATGTCATGAGTGATGTCATCAGTGATGTCACGGACCATGTCATGAGTGATGTAATATGTGACATCAGCAGTGCATTGCGGGGGCGCGAGTTATAGTTAGCTGAACTAACTATAACGGGGGAATTTCTAGGGTTTTGTACGAGGGAAATGTCCAGCTAACTATAACGCCCCTAAAAAACCATAGGTTTCACACACGTTATAGTTAGGTGGACATTTCACTCGTAAAAAACCATTGAAATTCCCCCATTATAGTTAGTTCAGATAACTATATCTCGCGTGCCCGCAATCCACTGCTCATGACATTACATCACTCATGACATGGTCAGCGACATCACTCATGACATCACTGATGACATCATCATTGTGATAGAGTGGCGGTCGTGTGAGTCATAGTTATCTGAACTAACTATAACGGGGGAATTTCAATGGTTTTTTACGAGTGAGATGTCCAGCTAACTATAACATGTGTGAAACCTATGGTTTTTAAGTGAATTTGTAAGGTTTTTAAATGCTAAGTTATGTATGTTTTATTATATTTTTTATATATTTATTTTTTATGGTTTTTCACCGTGCGCTCACCCCGCGATTTTTTGAAAACAAAATAAAATGTTTTTTTCACCCTTCGGGGTCCTTCAGGGACCCCCTGACAAAGGCTAGGGGGTCAGGAACTCTCTACCCTGCCCCCTTTTCACGTTCTCCACCTTTCTTTTTCACTGTCACACACAAAACACACAAAATGGCGGCCGACACTTCCTGATTTCGACCGATTCGAACGTTGACTGACATGTAACCACCAATCAGAATTACGCTCGCGCACGTTACGGTGCGCGCACCGTGCGCGCCTATAGATATTTATGTACTTTTAACTGCAATTTTCTCAGGAACTACTGAACAGATTGACTCCATATATGCAAAAGGCACATCCCTGACGACTACCTCTTTGCCAAATTTCAAGTAATTCTGTTCAGCCGTTCGGGCTGTACCTTCGACTAAAGGTCCTATGGGAAAATGCATGGGGAAAACGCGTTTTGGGACCCCCCTTTTTTCTCAGCACCCACTTGACGAATCACCCCGAGACTTTCGGGGTAGGAGCTGAGCGGAGCGCCCCATTAGTTTTGAAAATTTCGCGAGGATTCGTCAACCGGCGCCAAAGTTATTCAAAATAGAATTTTCAGATTTCCTATGGAAACAAGGTCCTAACTATAACTATCTACTGGCGACCGCCAGCAGATAATATATATATTCACTTAAAAAAACCATAGGTTTCACACATGTTATAGTTAGCTGGACATTTCACTCGTAAAAAACCAATGAAATTCCCCCGTTATAGTTAGTTCAGATAACTAAATAACTATAACTCGCGCACCCGCAATCCACTGCTCATGACGTCACATATTACATCACTCATGACATGGTCAGTGGCATCACTGATGACATCATCCTTGTGATAGAGTTATTCAAAATAGAATTTTTAGATTTCCTATGGAAACACGGTCCTAACTATAACTATCTACTGGTGACCGCCAGCAGAGAGATATATATATATATACACACACACATATACACACACACACACACACACACACATACATACATAAATACACACACACCTATACATGTACATACACACACTGTACAAACACTGGCAAAGCCAACACAAGTGGCTATAGTAATACCCCATGCAAATACATGCACATTAAAATTCTATTTGCAGATGTTAGCACAATATATCCATACTCATTTGCTGTTGCCAATGCCTGCAACATTTATTGTGCATAAATCAGTCCTAATCCACCAGCCAAATTACAAAATGCTACCTACTCAGAGTTCATAACTGCAATTATCATAGGCCTTTTCACTGCAAGGTGCAAAATTATTTCATCTGTACGAAAATATACAATAATGCACTAAAAAAACAAGTTGCCTTCGGTAACTTATTATCTGGTAGGGACACAGTCTAGCCGCAGATTACTTAACTTCTGAACTCTCCCCAGGTGCCAGAGGACGGCACCTTACGACTCCGTGAGGACGTTGATTCCAGTGGTGACGTCAGTAAAGTCATATAAATCCCTTCCTGTGTGCCTACGTCAGTTTCTTCTGTTAAACCTTCCGCCCCAAAATGCAGAACCACTATAGAAACTGGCTGTGGAAGCAGTGTGACAAAAAGATCAGTGTATCTTTAAAACAGAATTAGAAAGTGGAAATAAATGGTATAATAATACCCAGACCAGGCCCAGATCCAATATCGTGACGAAGCAATTTGAAATGAAAGGTATGGCAATACCAAGTCAAGATTTAAGAAGTAGTACCAATTGGTCTGTTGAATTACACAAGTATGTGAAACAGGGATCACTAGTGTATAAAACCAGTATTGAAAAGGGGTATAACCCTCACAGTGCATATTCGCTTGCAGAGCGGGAAGGATGGGCAGGGCGTTAAGGAATCTGCAGATAGACTATGTCTCTACCAGATAATATGTTACAGAAGTTAAGTAACTTGTTCATCTGATAAGGAATCTGTGGCTAGAGGTCTCCCAACTGTTGAAATAAATCCCATTGCTACACCCACACTGAGATGGGTCGGCAAGCTAATCCTAAGAAAGCTCTCAAAGTGAACCAGCTGGTCGAAATTGAGACAGACCAGACTTACATAGGAATTAAACAAGAGCATGGCTCTCCATAAAAACTATGGCAATGACCACAGACAATGCAAATAAGCCCCCCCCCCCCCGCAGGCACAAGTAAATCAAAGTCTCAAGTGAAACCGGATAGTACCCTGTCAGAAGACATCTGACAATAGTCAGCCATTCGTACCTAATCCCCAAAGGGTACTTGAGTCCTTGGACTAAAAGCAAAATGAAGGCCATGAAACCTGCATTCTCAACATCAGTAAAGAAATACCTGCAGGAAATCTGTCCTGATAATTCCAAAAACGAAGGGCTTCCAAAACTCATTCCCAATAAAACCAAGATGAATAAACCTATTCATTGCAAGGTCAGGAAGATCAACCAAAGCATTAAAACAGATAAATGTCAAGTCAAACTCCAAAACAAAGAACGCCTCTTTTTTTTTTGTTACACAAACTTTTTACAACGGTTCACACAATGCATAGTGCCCGTAAAGACGAAAAGATGGCAATTAAACAGGTATGAATCTGCTATAAAAATTGATCCACTGTACCCAGATCTATATATCCACATTCTGCGCATACATATAGATCCGGACAAAAAAAAGAAAAAAAAAAAACGTACAGCGAAGAGACTGGCAATCGCGTCTCATAAATGTTTCTCTTTTCAAGATTATTATAACTTCATTACATGTAGCAGAGCTATATCTTACCATGTGTAAACACATGCAACACACTCCTGTAAACTATGCATACACACATAGATAAATGGAACTGAAAAACCAGTCCCAAAGAACCATACAATATAATATCAAGAAAGCAGACAAGTGCTAAAATATGTATGTTTGGTTCTATAAGAAAAGAAAAAAAAAAAAAAAACGAAGCGCCAGATCATATGTTCACACTATGATCCCTTAAAGGACTGTCAGGTACAGAAAATAAATGCTTAATAGAGTAATGTCCCCAAGGAGACAGAGAACCTCCTGGCAAGAAATGTATGACTATCAACAGCCAAAGGGGAATGGAAATATCCAGGATGCTCCTAAAGTGAATAAAGATCAAGAAGCAAACCTGCTCTTCTGATAAAAACATAAATCTTTCAACCATGGAAGACGTGGTCACAACAGCGCTAAGGTAAATATTCAGACACTGCATCACAGAAAACCTTCGAAGCAGAGCACATGGGACAACCATGTTCCAAAATAGAACACAAGAGTAAATATCACCTTCAAAAAACAGAGGAGACCAAGACTTTGAGATCCAGAATATCGCAAATCCAGGGATGTGGAAGTCCTATAGCCCGACGCCCAGGACATATTGTTTGGGGTCAAGGGCAACAAGTTTTCATGTGTATATTGTCCTTGGGACAAGTAGGCCCAACCCCCTGCAGCACAAACCCTTTGGCTGCCAGTTTTCAGTACCACATTATGGATCAGGGAAGGGCACTGTCTGCAGTTAAGGTAATAATTGTGTCCATGTGTTAATGCTGCTCAAACTTGTATTTATGCTTCATTAATTGAAAGCCTTTATTATTAGGGTGAGCGCTCTAAGTAAATGTTGTAAGCTCCGACTGCACTACTGACAGTGGTTCCAGTATAAACATTTGTATACACGATTTCAAAGTTTAGCAATATGCGACTATGTATAATGCTCCCAGAATGCTCTCTGATTTAATGCAAATATTTGCAGAAGCTTGAAAGCAAAATTGATGATTCTTACCTTTCAAAATAAAATGTTCATAAAAAAATTAAAGCAGGAAAAAAAACATTTTGCTAAACTACTGTAAACTTTCAGGTACCACTTCTTTGCAGCATCTTTTAGTAACATGTGTTGATGCATGCTAGTATTTCCTAAAAATATTCATAATGGAAAATCAGAGTAACCAGTTTCAATAACATTATGGGAAACAAAAATAAAGAAGCATTGGCAATGCCAGTAGGTCTGAAATTGAAGGCCAGCTTTTTCGTTTTGTCAATGTGTGACTTGTTTTGGCATGGTTTTTGTAGAACCTTATTGGTGTGGGAGCTGCCAGGCCCTCCCCATTATAACAAACATTAGCAAAAGCAATATATAGTTTTTGGTCTCAAAAAGCACGCACTGCCACAGTAGTTACTGGCACTGAACAAAACTACTTTGTGTGCCGATATGCTCCTTGTGAAAGAGCAGAATACTGTCACTCACAGTGAAGCCAGCCGATACAGATAGAGAGAAAGAATCTTAATAAACAAAAAAGGTCAATGCCAGACCAAATTAGGGGCCCAATTATTAAAGAAAGTTTAAAAAGTGCACCCATGGTATATGTCCTTGCATTAAGTGCAGCTATACGGCTTTCGTAAATTCCCAAGAATTTACAGAAGTAGGACAAGAAATAATTCTCCTAGACAATATTTGCGAACTGCATTTTAGCACAAGCAAATATGCATGTGTAGATTTGCTCATGAGAAAATCTGAGTGTTTGCAAGTTCACTTTCCTTCCAACCACTTTTTTCCCCAACACTGGAAGAAGGTTTACAGGCGGCCATTGTCAGCAGGAAATTACCAACATTTCTCAGTATGGGAAAAGATTGGAGAAGAGTTGTTGAAAAGTCTTAAAACATGCAAGTTAGTGGGTTTGCACGGACTCAAAAGGGCATTCTAACCCTGGAACTATTGCTTACCACTACCTTCAGCACCAGTATGTAGATCTGCAGAAACATAGCAACATAAGGGGATTGCAAGTATTCAAACTCTACTATGGTATAAGCCCTGGCATAATCAGAGAGGCTATATCAGAGCTCTTATCTAATTAGATTGCTAGCAAAATTTGTCGCCGCACTACATGGCACCAAAGGGACAAGTGGATTTTGTTACAGGACAAGTAGATTTATGAAGCAACCTGCCCCATGGACAAGTAGATATTTTATGAAATTCCACACCCCTGACAAATCAGACACCTTGAATTGCAAATGTAATGACCAACAAAAAGGGGCATACTTCCAAGGAACAAATTTGTAAGTGCGGACATAACCCTCTCACCAGGAAGCATAGTCTAAAAATTATCCAACACAAAGGCCATCCATGCACCACTTACAATGCAAAGTGCACCCTGCTTGTTAGGGCTCAGGCAGTCTGTATATTGGCCAAAACTACGTGTCCCAGCATGCCTAGAGTGCAGGGTGGTTGTGTGCTGTCCCATCCTGCCTCGGGACTGGTCAAGTGATCGGAAGGGTCTTAAGCCTTCCGGGCGGCCAGAGCGATGCTTGGCTTAAATTGTGGAACCTGCCCGGTGCCGTTGAGGTACTACATCCCTGAACTCCAGAGTTGTATTCCATTCTTGTTTCCGAGGATTCGAAGACGTGGATTCCCCCCTTGATTCCGCTGTGACAACGAACGGTCCTGAGCACTCCTCCGAACATGGCCAAAAGCGGTAGCGCGAGGACGCGCCGAATACGAACTCCGTTCCCGTCTTCTCGCACCTGCGCTAGGTCACGCTGCTCCGATCAACGCTTCCGTCTTCAAGTATTCAGTACGAGGTAAGTTGCTCCTGGCCAACTCCAACCCGCCAGACTCACAGCGACAACGCGTTGAGAAGACCACCCCTATTTTCCGGTTAGGGTTGATTCCCCATTCAGTCTCATACGTTTTTGCCTTAGCGCGTAAGCGCGGTAACAACACAAGCAGTGCTGTTACATTGCTGGACTCACCTGGCTGTTTATGATTGGCATTGCAACTATCCTACATATCCCTGTTAAATCGGACGCCCTTCCCTTCCATCCATATCGTGTACAGAGACGTTGTCTGTGCAAGTTTGACCTTCCCCGATTCTGTGAAGAGACTTATTTTGAAAACTTGGACACTACCTGCTAACACAGGCTTTCGCGCTCTACAAGACTTTGCCCGTTGGTCCATACTGTGTGAAAGCAGTTCTCGTTGTCTTTTGTCCATATGGGGAAGGTATTTGACCTCCCTCAAAGAGCATACAAAGAACCTTCCTTCCTGTCCGTGTAAGGTAAGGAGTGGGATAGTACACAACCTACTGCTAGTGGTTATCTGGAGAATAGTAATGTAGAGGTGGTAAACATCATATACACGAGTAATCTTCTGTTTTGTTCTTCTTTTTATGTCTAGATGCCCTCCTGTTTTCCTGTCCCGAATCAGCCCGGTTGAGGGGTTGGATCCGCTGCCCTGTATGCTTATGGGTCTCTTCACTTTTTTAAGATCGGCGTCTTCCTCTAGTGTGTTTTTTAAAAGTGGCTCTGAGGAGACGGTATCTTTTGAGAGGGGAGAGATATTTTCTTCGCTCCTGGGGAACGGGTTCTGTTTGCTGGAGATATTAATCTGATTCCCGACACCGCTAAAGTAGCAAAAAGGACTGCGTTGAAGTAACCAGAGACCAAAATTGCCCTGAAGAGGAAATGAAGTATTCTCAAAAAAACAAGTATACACTCTGTATACAAGGTCTCACATTTGGCATAAGAAATGTGTCTCTATAAGAAATACTGCAAATCAACAGTAATGCATACCTGCATACCAAACTGCTTTGAAAGTAAGTGAAAAGGTAAACTTCCTAACTGGAAGGCTCATCACCTGGAAATGGCCAACTGAGCATGAAGCTAACTATGAGAGAAAAAAGGAAAATGAGGAAGAATATACCCCATATATCCTTATACCACTTAAACTGTTACAGACCGCAGTGAAACAATAACATCTGCACGCAGAAACACGAATCAGGTGTAATCAAAAGAAGGACCCGTCAATGTCCTAAAAAGTTAAGCTCTTTGAGCACTGAAGTACTGACTCAAAATTAAAGAACATAACAGAAAAAGTACCTAAGACTCTGTATAACTTCTGTTATGGTAAGGTCTCAATGCTGAATCGGCATGAGCTCTAAGAAGATGGTCGAAGTCAAAGGGCATAGCGACTAAAGTTGCCTGCACAGCCTCTGAAAAACCTTAATTTCTTAACCATGCACAAGGCCAAAACGCCAAAAGGTACCATAGCCCGGCCTACCGAATCAGTAGTATCCGTGCCACACCAGATTATTAGCTTAGCTGCCTGTTGCCCATCTCTAATCAAGTTTTCAAAATCAGGACGGATGTTATCCGGAAGTGATGGCAACATAGTCTGCAAAGTATCTCACAGAGTGGGGAAAATGTCCTAAAACACAAGATGTGTTGGTAGACCTTAAAGCAGAACTAGCAGAAGTAAAGGTGTTTTTAACACATGCATTTTGACTCCTGGAGTCCCTCTTTAATGGAGTCTTAGGTGAGTAATCCATATTTTGAGAGGCTGTAGCTGGCTGCACTACCAGGCTACGAGTGGTCTGAGGAGACAAACTGGATCTCCTGGAGCAGGCAGATGCCTGCTAGATATAGCATTGTTCACTGAGACCCTGTGTCAGGCTTGGCCCAAGTATCCAACGATATGTCAAACAGGGTCTCACTGTATGGAAGAACAGGCTCTTCCCCAGACTGTCCTTGATAAAGGACATCAATCAAAGGGTAGGTGGAATTCTCCAATATAGACAACAACAAGTCGAAAACTGCAGCTACTCTCCTAAACACATCGGTGAACAAGGCGCTTGACTCAGCAGTGACTCCTTTGCATCACCTGCCACAAGGCGACTCCCAGAAGTCTCACCTTGAGGAAAAATGGCAAATTTCCAAAACTTTGCTCTACCAACTCCGCACCCAACACAGAGGAGGTAGCGATTCAACATCGACTGGTGGAAAACAGACTGACAGGCACAGCCGAAGTCAATGTCTATGTCAGCTGATCGATCATGGACGCCGAAGGTAAAGTCCCCCGAAGGGCTGTGATACGGCATTGCAGCAGCTGAGTAGGCCGATGCTGACCCAAAGGCTTCAATGGCTCAACCAACACTGAGGACGAACCCACTGGCGTGGCTCCCCCCACCTCCTTGAGGCCCATGGATGCCTTAGTGGAAGGTGGGTCCCCAAAGGTGAGACGTAGAGAGTTATAATACTCTTTCATCCGGGCCATCTCCGCCTCTGATCCCGGAAAGACGGGGAGAGGCAAGGTGGAGTTGCAAACGGCCTCCTCACCGCTGAGTGGGAGGAGCTGTGGGAGACTGAATTTCCATGCAGTGAAGTCAGGGGGTGCTGCGACTTCAAACGTCTGCACTTACCCTTGAACGTTTCTGAAGTACAACGTCCTGGAGGATGACTTCAGCTCCTAGAACGGCCTTGCGAACTGACCTGCACATGACAAGACGACAGAGACCGCAAAGTCTCTGAGGACCGCAACAGACGTGCCGCCATCAACTTCATATGGTGTTCCTTGAACGCCTTCGGTTTTAGCCTCTGGCAAATCCTTGGAGTTGTGGTGTTCTCCCAAACACCACAAACCGGTATGTGGATCCGTAACCAACATTTGTCGAGAACAGGACCCACAGGGCTTTATGACAATGACATTGCAGAAAGGCACACTGTTAACACTGAAAAAAACTGTCGAAATTGGCCAGAAAATACATACCGAGGAACCGCTTTTCTGGATCTGCAGTGCAGTGCAGTGCAGTACAGTGCGGAAAAGAAGAAACTGACGTCCGTGCGCCGGAGAGAACTTATATGACTCCACTGACGTCACAACCGGAGTCGACATCACAGAGTCAAAAGGAGTCGTCTCCCGGTGGACAGAGGGACTGATGAAAAATTTCCGGATTCAGTCTGAAGGCTGGGGAGGAATCAAAAGTTAAGGAATCTGCAGCTCGATGTCTCTAACCTGATACAGAGATATTAACCAAAACCCATTCTGATAGCCCTGGCACTGAAAGGAACTACTTTGAGGGCGGATGCGCTCTTTGTGAAAAAGCACACACTGAACTTAGCCAATGGCTGAAATGGTCTAACTCACTGCCACATTAAATAAGCTGTAATGTGTGAGGGGGTGGGAATGTGCATGACAACAGACCAATTGAAGAGCGCGGGCATTAAAACTTCCATAAATATGTCACGCATATACTTTTAGTAAGATCAAAAGGTCTTGACTAACATCAGACCTAAAAACTATCATTTAAGGCCCAAGATAGCCAAGACCTTTTTTAATTACTAAAAATTTAAGTAAAAGATATTTAAAGGGGATCCCAACCAGTTCTCTGAATCCACTGAACTGTTGTTGCATCATACACATTTTCTTCCACTCACTACATACAGCATGGGACAGTCCACTTCAGGCATTGGCTAACCTTACTGTGAGCATTTGCCTTCAGCTCTTTAAGACTGGGAAGCAAGATGGCAGGACAGTGCCAGAGAGTGTGCAGCTTTGAAAATGAAATCTGAACTCTTTGGTATAATACACCCCTCTTCTCAGCACTATAGTGCTGATTTGCGGACTCTAAATAGGGCCATTGTATTTCTGTGACAGGCACATTTAGAGTGTTGCTAAAATATCGCAAATTCTGCTTTTTTATACCACAAATATACCTTTTGAGGCTGCAAATTTGGCAAATCATAATGCACAATATTTTTTGGGGGAGGTGGGGCGGCACAAGGAGAAATATAACTGTTAGTCCATGTCATTTATGGGCACTACCCTGTATAGAAAGTATATAAACGCTGGCACATAACTGTACCTGACAAACTGAGTTAGATGGAGAAGTATAATATATAGTTAATTCGATCAATCCCCAGAAGCAGCTGTATGCCAGGGCTTGAAAGCAACTGCTACCCAAGACAGAACCTTACTTCAACACAATAGTATAACACCCTACAGAAGTAGCCAACAGCAGACACTACACATTCCACAATACTATAAGGAAAAAAACATACAAACTTAAATACTACATATAAAGAACTAAGGGGAGATACATGAACCGTGGTGAACATTAAATAAAAGCAAACACCGCTGTGAGTGAGAGAAGGGCGGGAAAAGCACGAGTCCTACATAAGGATTATGCATTACCCTACAATGCACTCTTCCAATTTTTTAGGAATTAATTTCACACATCCGTATTTAATAGTACATTCTTAGTAATACTTGCCTCCATGTGCTCAGACTGGGCTGTCAGTGATTGCTCGATCCCATCTGTCCTCAGTACCTAACTTCCAAAAAACAGGGGCAGCTCCTCCATTAGGGCAGAGGAGTGTCGCCCCACTGCCTTCTCGCAGTGTGTGAAGCAGAAACACAAAATGGTATTTTAATACCATTTTATGTTTCTGCTTCTAGCGCTGCAAGAAAGCAGACGGGTATGCCTGACTGGGGCCAGCGGGTCGTTGAGGAGTGGCTTGTCCAATGCTGTGGGCCCTGACTGTTGGGTCGGCCCTCTGGGGCCAACCAAACCAGTCATGAGCACTCTGCATTTTCTCTATGTAGGCTTCATGCAGCCTACATAGAGAAAATGGCCTCCCCGTAGGCGCCCGGCTCCACACTGTTTCCACCATTCACAATGCTGCCATTGCAGCGTTTTGATTGGTTTAGGGGAGGGAGGCTGCCTGATTCCTGTTCATGTTGGAGGCAGGAGAGCGGGAAAACGCTGAACCCGGTAAGGTAAGTTTGGTTTTTGTTTTTTTAAATCTTCTCCCTGCACGAACCCCCGTACGACCCCTCCACCCACGAGTCATGCGCGCCTCGACTGTCAAAGAACCCATAATTTGGGACAGGTTTGCTAATATCGGAACCCCAACCAGACACTTCATCTTTCAGTCAACTCTGATGCACCTCTTCAACTTGATTGGCATCTTGCTACCCAATTACATCCCCAGAATGTCTTGAGTAACCCTTCACTTTGGGAAAGTTCACATAGGAACTTTTTTTAAATTTCAATAAGATTTGATTGAGATTTTTGTCATATACAAAAGCCAAAAACAAAAACAAAAACAAAAAAAAAAAAAAAACTAACCAAGTAGACATAAAACATAACATGCACCTTGTCTCGCGTGATGTTACAGGGCAGCGCCTGTTGGTTGTACTGTTTGAGGTACTTTTACACCAAATCAGCCACAATGCAAATGCCACTTTCGAAACAAAAATCAAATAGCATAATTACATACTTGGATACTCATACAAATATCAAGAGTAGGTCCTAAAACGCCAACCCCCAAAGCTCGCCAAGGCAAATATAACATGCTGTGACGTTTAATAGAGGTTGGAGTAACTTGGGATTTATCAGCATCACAACCCTCAAAATGGTCACAAACTGACCTTTCAAAGCAATAATTCATACCAGGCCACCAAGATTGGTCGTCTTTAATCCTTTATCCTCCATGATGTTGTAAAACCTTATCTCTTAAACTTGACAGGGGTACTTCTCTACCACCTCTCAACGAAAATTCAGACCCAACACTTAATTAACTTCTGACATCGTAATAGCCCATGACCTCTTCACTGAGATGACTTACCACACCCTTAATATATTTCCATACTCTTCCTTACTTCCATTCAGGTATCACCCTCACAGTAAATTTCAATACACTCTTCTTTTGAAATTCTGTCAGTCTCGTGCATTTCCACACTGGCTATGGTGCATTCCTCCCCATATCATTTGGGGCACATTTACTCAAAGATATAGATGCTCTGCTTAAGAAATCAGTGACCCTCTTCTTAATTACTGAAATACATTACAGTGTGTAGTTAAAATCAGTATCATCTACATTCTGGCCATGTGAGGGGAAGCCTTCAACATGCCACTAGTAGTTAAGATCTTGGTAAGTGGTTTATGATCGATTCTGAACCCCAAGCATATGCTTGTAATTTTCCATTCCCCATATACATACCAACATTTTACTTTCAGAGTAGCGTTCTTCAGTGGGTGAAAAAGCATCGGAGTCAAAGACAACTGTGGCTTCTTTTCATCTTGTTCAACGTGTGACAACGCAGCACCCTAACCCACCCTCTTGGTTTCAGTGGTTATTACACTCATGGTATGAAGGCCACATCCATAAGTGGGGTGGCTTAGTGAAGGTCCTCTACAACTGCAACAAAATCAATTAATCATATAATTTGTAAAGTGCACTACTTACCCGTGAGGGTCTCAAGGCGCTGGGAGGTGCGGAGTGCTGCTACTGCTCGAAAAGCCAGGTCTTGAGGAGTCTTCTGAAGGTCAGCAGGTCTTGGGTCTGCCGTAGGTGGATGGTGAGGGTGTTACAGGTCTTGGCGGCGAGGTGGGAGAACGATCTGCCGCCGGAGGTCGCTCTTCGGATGCGGGGGACTGAGGTGAGGTCGGCAGAGCGGAGCTGGCGGGTGGGGGTGTAGAAGCGGAGTCATCAGTTGAGGTACGCTGGTCCGGTTTTGTGGAGTGCCTTGTGTGCATGGGTGAGGAGCTTGAAGGTTATCCACTTGTTGACGGGGAGCCAGTGCAGGTCTCAGGTGGGGTGTGATGTGGCTGCGGCGAGGGAGGTCGAGGATCAGGTGTGCAGAGGCATTCTGGATGCGTTGAAGCGGTTTCAGGAGTTTGGCTGAGGCTCCTGCGTAGAGGGCGTTTCCGTCGTCCAGCCTTCTGCTGACGAGGGCCTGGGTGACCGTTCTTCTCGTTTCGGTGGGGATCCATTTGTAGATCTTCCGGAGCATGCGCAGGGTGTTGAAGCAGGAGGAAGAGACGGCGTTGACCTGCTTAGTCATGGAGAGGGTGGAGTCGAGGATGACCCCTAGGGTGCGTGCGTGGTCGGTGGGTGTTGGAGCAGTTCCCAGTGTGGTCAGCCACCAGGAGTCATCCCAGGCCAAAGGGGTGGATCCGAGGAGGAGGACCTCCGTCTTGTCCAAGTTCACCTTCTGTCAGCTGTTCCTCATCCATTCGGTGACGGCCTTCATTCCTTCGTGGAGGTTGGTTTTGGCAGTGTGGGGGTCCTTGGTGAGGGAGAGGATCGGCTGGATGTCATCAGCGTAGGAGATGATGTTGAGGTCATGCAGTCAGGCAACGTGGGCGAGCGGAGCCATGTAGATGATAAACAGCGTTGGGATGAGCCCAGGGGTACGCTGCAGATCTCGGTGGCTTCGGAGCGGAAGGGGAGGGGGGGGGGGGGGGGACGCTCTGTGTTCTGCCAGAGAGGAAGGAGGTGCTCCAGTCCAGAGCCTTCTCTTGGATCCCGGCGTCGTGGAGGCGTGTTCGTAGTGTGTGGTGGCAGACCGTGTTGAAGGCGGCTGACAGGTCCAGGAGGATGCGGTTTCTCCGTTGTCTAGCAGGGTCCGGATGCCATCGGTGGTGGCGATGAGGGTAGTTTCGGTGCTGTGGTTGCTGCGGAACCCGGACTGAGACAGGTCCAGGATGCTGTTCTCCTCGAGGTAGCGGGTCAGTTGTTTGTTGACGGTCTTCTCGATGACCTTCACAGGGAACGGGAGCAGGGAGATGGGCTGGAGGTTCTTGAGGTCCTTGGGTCCGCCTTGGGTTTCTTGAGTAAGGCGTTGATCTCGGCGTGCTTCCAGCTCTCTGGGAAGGTTGCTGTCTCGAAGGAAATGTTGATGGTTTTTCGGAGATGGGGTGCGATGGTGGTGCTGGCTTTGTTGAAGATGTGGTGTGGGCATGGGTCTGACGGAGATCCGGAGTGGATGGTGTTCATGATCTTGATGGTGTCGTCGTTGATGTTGGTCCAGGAGAGCAGGCGGTTGGTGCAGATGGCGGTCATGGGGGCGGAGGTCTCCGTGGTTGTCAGGGAGGTCATGCCGTTGAAGCTATTGTGGATGTCTGCGATCTTGCGATAAAAGAAGGTGGCCAGTGAGTCACACAGGTCTTGCGAGGGTGGAATGTCGTTGGTGTTGGAGAGTTCCTTCACGATTTTGAAGAGCTCTTTGCTGTTGTGTGCGTTTTTGTCTAGGCGGTCTTTGAAGGAGGCCCTTTTGGGAGATCTGAAGAGGTGATGGTGTCTGCGGGTGGCGTTCTTGTGGGCTGCGTAGCTGTCCGGTGTTCGCTCACAGAGCCAGTTCTTCTCCAGGTTTCGGCAGGTTTGCTTGGAGGCCTTCAGTGAACCAGCTGGCTTTCTTGCTGGTGTGACTGTTGGAGGGTTTCTTGAATGGGGCAAGGGTGTTGGCGCAGTCGTCGATCCACTGTCTGAGGTTGCGGACGGCGGTGTCAGGGTCGGTGGGTGGGCTCTGGGCAAGGATGGTGGTTAGCTAGTCTTCGGTGACTTTTCTCCAGCAGCGGCGAGGCATCTGTTGGGTGCGGTGGTGCATAGTGGGTTTCCGGAAGGTGAAGTGGATGCAGCGATGGTCGGTCCAGTGGAGTTCGGTGGTGTGGTTGAAGGAGACGTGGGGGTTTGCAGAGAAGATGGGTTCAAGCGTGTGGCCAGCGGAGTGGGTGGGTGTTGTGACGAGTTGTCTGAGTCCGAGGTTGGCTAGGTTGTTGATCAGAGTGGTGGAGTTGGTGGTGGTGGTGTTCGAGGTGGAAGTTAGGGTCCCCGAGGAGGATGTAGTCCGTGGAGGCGAGGGCGTGTGTGCTGACGAAGTCGGCGATGGAGTCACTGACCTGTGGTCGGGGTCCGGGGGGTCTGTAGATGAGGGTTCCTCTGAGGGTGGTGTTGAGGGCGGTGTTGGGGTCGGTGTAGAACTGGAAGTGCAGATGTTCGGCGGTGCGGAGGGTGGTGTTGGTCGAGACTGAAGAGTGTTCCTGTGGACGATGGCAAACAAAAACGTTCCTGAAGTTTAAAATTCTACTCAATTGTATGTCTGTTCCTTAACTGTCTCAGCCATGAGCTTTACTGGCAAAAATGTTTATGAACTTCAAATAAAATTCTGATAGACCCATAAAGGATCTCACATCAACCTTTTAACCTCCTCTATTAACTTTCCCGGGCATAATTCCTCTCCCTTACCTCATGCCCAAACAAGTTTCAGTAACCATGCAAATTACTTAAATGTAAAAAAATATTTAAACACATTCAGAGCCTTTCTTAAACGAATGCCAAGAGGTCGTCCTTGGAAAAAAAACAGCACATTTACAGCCCAACAACTGATGCACAGGTCTCTGAAATGCCACACACAACAATTCATAAACGGCACACAGACAAATGCAGGAACCAACTTTTGATGCAGGCTCCAGCATTCAGGAAGTATGGCACAATCTATAGTAACTACATTAACAAAGTAAACATAATCTAACTAGCAACAGCAAAGCACTTAAACATAATAATTCACTATCATTCAAAAGATGTACCCAAACTGACAGATTAAACGGTTTATCATCAGATTATGAAGAGGCTCTGCCCATCCTGATAAATGATGCTCATGTTCTTGCTAGTCATTTACAAAGGCCTGAGTGCTGCGCCATAGCCCCGTGTAGCTGATGCAAAATTACCCTCACACTTAATCAGTAATCTCAATTTGTCAATGATGCAGTACAATGACCAAATAGTGAAAAACGTTAGTTGGCCACCACTCAACGTATATGAAGGTTAGGGGGCAACAGATGCGGTTAAAGACTGGCTCCAAGGTCAGCAACATAATTTGTACATTACTGAAACAGCTCTGTCGCCACCACCCCACAGTTAAAGAACATTAACTGGGTAGCAGTAAAAATGAATGCCATCATAACGGATAAAGAGCAACAGAAAAACAGCGATGATCAGACTATGGATCGCCAGGAGACCACTATCCATCACGATTCATATATTTAGAAAGCATGGCATGAATTCCAGTTATTGGCCTATTTCTGAGCCAGATTATTGGCCACTGAAGTCTCACCATTCTATCGCATGTTCTACTAGTAATCAAAAATATCTCACTTTAGAAGACTGAGACAGAAAATGGTTAACTTATCTACACAATATATTTGTTCTAGTTTTATCGATAATACAAATAAAATAAAGCTATGCAGATCGGTTGTCAGATTAACTACAACGGAGAATGGTGCCTAATTAATATTATCTGAAGGCACAGTGTACCAAATAACAAGACCTAAAGACTATATAATCTGATGAGTCGAGTTTGGCGCTTCCTCACTAGTAGAGTAATGTGGAAAACTGGTCCGCCTTTCGGCGCTACATCTGTGAGCAACTTTAAGGATGTGGAAAACGGCCCACACTAAACTGCTGAGGCCGGGGCAGTACGGCCCATCCTCCCACTTCCCTGAAGGGAGAAGAAATAAAGGCTCCGTTTTCCACTAAAACACTGTTGACTTCCCGACTACGTACCGTGTACGCAACCCTCCACCCCATTGCTTTCCTCAAAAGACTGACCACTCTCTCGCATTTCAAACAAACAGAAGTCACACTGAACGCCCACGCTCTAAGCTCCTCCTAAAGGGGTTGCGGGTGGAGCCCCCTGGAGTCATTGAATAAGCAGTATATACCAGGAATACGGGCCTTCAAACGGGCAGAAATATAAATAATACAAGATTAACTGTATAAAGAAGACTGCACTCCAGCGTGGTCAACAAACATATCCCCCCGCCACAACCCCCTCAAGGAACTGATGGGAGAGTATGTGCCTGGAAGTCGGTCTCCCTAAAGAGGCGCAAAGACGCGCTTAGCGAAACAACTCACCGCGCGCTAGGGCGCTGATGCTGCCGGTCCGAGGCGTCGTTACTCCGTGTATCGTTGCTGAGCCCGGAGGTTGAAGGGGCTGGGGGAGGAGGAATCAATGGTTAGGCGACGGAGGGAAGTGACTCACGCTCTGTGCGCGCGCAAGTTCCCCCTTCTTCCTCTGGCGCAGAGGCCTTCGCTTCCCTTCTGTGACAGCCGCCGCGTTCCCTCCTTCTTCCGGCCCCTCCCCGCACTGTGTGTAAACGCACGAGCGCAGCGTGGGAACCTTAAACCCGCCACCTTTCTCAGCACCTTTGTCACGGGTGCCTGCCCCTCGCGTTGGTCTCTCCGCGAAGGGCGTAGTACACAACTGAGACACGCCCCACCTCCCGTACCTTTTTACGTGTTGTCATATTTGTCGGCGCTTAATATGCTTGCGTTCTCGTCCCATAAATTATTCACAGAGGCTAGACGGTAATGTTTATTTTCGTTATTCAAAAAAATTATACTTGTCAGGGATGACGTTTGTAAATAGGAGGAAAGGGGTGGGATACTCTTCGTTATGTGCTTATACATACGTGTTTTAGTAGTAACCTTGCCTGCTGGGCTTATGTGGTTTCTGTTTGGTGGTGGCCATCATAAAGTCAGGCAAAATGTCTCTGGACGCGCATATCGGTTGATCGCTGCTTACAGGTCACATAAAACTGACTGGCCCTAAGGTGACCATAGCTGGTGAAGACATCAATCTGGTCTGCTTGAAGAAATCCGCTCACCGCTGCCAAAATGAAAGACGCTGCCTGTGATCGAAAGGGAACCCAGGGAAGTCCCGTGCACTGGGCAAAAATAAGTGACCATCTTGAAAATGTGGTTGTAACTGTTATGTTCTGTGGTGTGTCCACTAACAGTAACCCGCAAGTTCCGGCATGAAGAATATACATTTCTACGATTGGCATGTTTGTGTAACAGCGAAGCCTGGTTTAAACAATGTGTGCAAAGATTAGCATTTACTGTACAAACAAGCGCTCGTGAAAACAATCTGAAGAGGTGTGACCTTTATTTCTTTTAAAACACATATCTGGTTCTGATTATGTTCATATTGACCTAAAGCGACCTTTATTGTAAATGCATCCAAAACTAGCCTTAAAAGCGACTTCCGTTACAAGGTCCGTTTTTTATTTCAATAGCCAGTGTACTTTCGAGTTCGATTTACATCAAATTGGCTACTTTCCAAGATCTTCCGTGAAGGAAGTGTAAACGTTTTTATGAATGGCGCGTAGGCGAGTGTCTTAAAGCGGTATTAGGAACATCGGAATCACCAGTAAGAGCACATCTGCCAATCACGCCGCGCTCATCCGTTTTCACGTTGGTTGGTCGGTCAACCACGTATATATGAAACCACGGTCAGTTGCGAAGGATTAATCGGCTCAGGTTGTCGCTGCCTCACTGTGACCGGAGCACACCGAGACTGACCGTGCTTGGGTGATGCGGCTTGCTCTCAAATTGTGCCTAGTTCGGGCAATTTTTAATTCTAGAGAAAGTGAAAAAAATGTAATTGTGAGCCAAGTATTCGAACACGTCCTTAGCTTGCATTGTTCTATAGCTTAAATTATAACTTCCTTATTTGGAGCCTCGGAAGTTAGATTCGATTGGCAGTCTTTCAGTTATTTTCCATTCTAGGCGAGCTCCTCACTCCAACACCTGTGCCTAGATTATCACTCACATAGAGTCAATTGGATGCCCAACGTTCGACTTCGTTCCCATAATCGATAAACTTAAACTAGCCTGCTTCAACTTAGCACTTTTAAAAATTGTATTTCAGAGTTTTCAGCGCTGCCAGACTACGAAGAGCCACAGATATTGTCTTACAACAGGTGTCATAAAATATTACCTTGCATAGTTTGGAAATGGAAGTTAGACGAGAAAATAAGTACCACGGCATAGCTAGTGTGATCTACGTACTTTTGTGGTTTGCATCGGTATAACTTTAGGGCATTTAAAAGATGAAAACATTTATAGTCAGCAGTGCCTGAACGTATCAAGAGATCGACATTGTGCTAGTAACATACGTAGGATATTTGTAATGAGTAGCAATTTTGGGGGGGGGGGGGGGGGGGGGGGGGGGGGGAAACCTTTTAGCAGTGTAAATCATTTAATCACCACATCTGCAACAGAGGGAGCACAAACAGGTTTATTGCATATGCTCAAACTAATACAGCTGGGAGAGCAACCGTGCTATAAGAAAAGCATAAATCAGTCTCAAATTACACATGCTGCGAGTCTAGTCTAATAATAATAATTTTGGCAAACATCCATAACTTCAATACAATGTTAACAATATAAAAAGCTTCCTGCTTTTCCGTTAGGATCCACCCAAATTGCACGCATTTCCTTCAAGCACAGGTTTTTCCTATGTTCGTAACTTCTAGAAGTCACGTCACACCTACAGACTACAATTGGAACATTCTCTGCTGCTCCGAATTTCCTGTTACATATTCAAGTCAGGAAGTTTCCCAGCAAACATACTGTTAGACCCGGGATCCCTGGTTGGCTGAGGTAGGTACCTTAGGCCAAGTAGGGACCACGTTCCAACGTCAGGGAAAGGAAGGTCACCTTTTTAGATAGCCCTGGGCATTACTTTTAATAAGAGGGGTACTTGGAGAGCCGCGGCCCAAGCCAGAGGTTCAGCAATGTCTAAAGCAATAGGTGCACTGACAAACTTTTCAAAAAAACTAGGGGGTCGCCCAATACGCCCCTTACTCCAGATCTATCGGGCGAAGTGCACCTCAACCGGCACCTACGGGTCAGGGATCTGGGGGATTGAACCTGCCGAACAAATCCAGCGCCTTGAGAATGCTTTCTTACGTTATGTCCTGGCTGTTCCCCCTGGCACCTCTACCCATATGGTGCACACAGAATTGGGCCTTACATACATCGCAGTCACAATCAACTCCTCTCCCCTTATTCTATGGCATAAAATTTGGATTAATGAAGAAACCCCATTTAATAGGGAAATCATTGTAGATTGTCTAAAATTGACAGAGGTCAGGAACATTAAATGGTTGAACTATGTAAAAGGGTTATCCACTGACATCGGGCACCCGGAATTCTTTGCTGTCCCATCAACCTTAACTCACATATCCAAAGCCGAGCTAAAGCGACTCGTTTTAAATCATCTGCACCGCAAACGCTGGCTCTTAGAAACACAGAAGTCCACCATTGTTGATTATCAAAACTTGATCACTGTGACTGGTACACAGCAATACTTATTACTAGAACCATCTCCATTCACCCGCATGCTCCTGACCCGTCTTCGCACCAACACGTTCTTTAGACTCCTCACTTTTCCTAACCCAAACTGCTGGGACACTGACCTACAAAAATGCCCCTGTGATGGCCTCTCGCCCCAATCCAATATTCATTGCATCCTTTTCTGCAGATTTTATCATCTGCCAAGGACTACTTTTTTAAAACCATTGCTGAAATCCTGGGGAATACGCACATGCAAACTGGCATACTCCAAATTAATAACCCTGGAAACCCCTTTAGCCCTGGCAGCTATGTCATCTTACTTGAAAATGACGATGAGGCTGAGGTCATCAATGCAACCCTAACCAGTCTTATACTTTGTTGCCTGACTGTACTTATCTTTTTAATCTCTGTGATTTTCATTATGTTATTAATTGCATGTAATTTTAGCTGTTTTAAGGATTTTTATACATGTGTACTTTTTTGATATTGTTTTTACATATCGAATAAAGCTCAGTATCTATCTATCTATCTATCTATCTGATAGCCCTGCTCACCCCCTCGGTAGCTTGGCACGAGCAGCCAGGCTTATCTTCAAGGCAAATGTGTAAAGTATTCGCAACTACGCTCACAATAATCCAATGATGACACCACAAATAGACCACACGAGTTTTATAAAACGAGTATAACCTTTATGTAAAAAGATTTACGATAAGACCACACAATATGAAACCAACATATGAGGTTGTATAATATTTCTCCTGACCGGTTGTTAGGCCAGCCAGCCCTTGTAAATTCTGGCAATGTCAATGAGCACTTCTAAACATTCTCCTGTACTCCTAATCACATGTCATACAGTTCGCAATGCTAGAATCAGGTACTTTTGCAATGTAAAAATACTGTAATGCGTAACATAGCAATCAGACACTCTGCAATGAAAAGAATGTAATGCGTAACGCAACAATCAGGCACTTTGCAAGGTAAAACAATGCAATGCGTAACCCAACCACCAAATATGTCGTTCTCCAATAATGAGGCAATGCGTATACACTTAATCAGGTAATTCTTTATGCAGGAATAATGCAATGCGTAATACGCTAATCAGGTAGTTCTTTATGCAGGAACAAGGCAATGCGTCATACGACAATCAAGTAGTTCGTTATACAGAAATGTTGCAAAGTGTAATACGTCAATCGAGTACTCCGCTCACAGAAATGGAATACTACGTAGTACACTCAGGCCTCGATCACCGGGCATTAGGCAGTCTCTCACAGTTGCCCCCAACAAAGTACAATGTAATTCCAAAGTGCAGCTTCGCACTCCGGCCCCAGTATCGCCACTCCCTTTGGCAATACGGGCCGCAATACGAGCCGAAGCAGAGGCTCACGCTGCCAACATGAGCGAGAGGCCGAGGGCGGCTCCCTCCGAGCCCGCGCCCCGCCTCAGGAGTGGACACATGTTACCTGGGGGCGCAAACTCACTCTTCTCGTCCAGCGGCTGGGTCTCCAAGCAGCTTTGTGGAATGTCAATGGTGGCTCGGGCAGGCAACTCAGCTCCTCCGGGACTGCCGGTCTGGGCCGCTTCACTTACGAAGAATCTCAGGCTGCCACAAAGCACACACACACAGCGTCGCTGAATCTTCCTTCACTCCGAGTGCACGCTCACTGGGCACTCCACACACTAGTCTCCGGCTGCACGAAGATCACACGCACAGCGTAGCTGAGACTCATTTTAATCCGGTGCACACGATAACACGGCAAATCCACACAACAGTCTCACAGTGCACAACGCACTTGCACACAATGGCGTTGAGACTCACTTGGATTCCGGTGCACACGATAACAAGGTGACTCCGAGGATCTCAGGCTAGACAGAGCACAGGCACACAGCGTCTCTGAGACACACTAGGACTCCAGATGCCACGATCACAGGTCACGCCTTACGAATATCTCAGGCTAGACAGCACACCCACACAGTGTCTCTGAGTGTCTTTTTTGGAAACGTTTGTGTTCCTCTGTTTCCGAACAGGGAGCCAGCTCATCTCAGGCCCTTGGGGATAGTTACTTCAGGACACAGCACACCGCAAAGTCCTTCAAGCAGGGTCACACAGCACACAGCAAAATCCCTTTAGCCTTTCCTTGGTTGAAACAGCAAACTGCAGGCCAGCCGCAGATCACACAGCAAGAGCCGTCTTATCTATCAGTCTCTTCAGTTGTTTCTTTCTTGGCAAAGGTCCTCTTGACCACGAAGTAGCTCCAGTGTTGTTCACACTTGATCGAGCCATTCTCCAAAGTTCAGGGGCTTCAGTTCTCTTAGTTATACCCCTCAAAGGCTTCAAAGTCTTTGTGCTTCAGGATGCACTGACCCCAGTTCAAACCAGTTCTGGGTGCCTCCCTGCCAGTGACACCTTCTTCTTTTGATTAGTGGGGGTATAGATTCTCATTCACTCAGCAGGAGATGGGACAATTGATTTATAGGAGCAGCCCAGGCCTCTTCACCTCTAGGGGCTTCTCCTCCCCACTACACTCCAGATGCAGGTCAGCCTGTTGCTGTCTCACCTCCTCCCCTGGGTCAAGACATTCCCCAGATCCTATCACTTTCAAATCCAGACAGTCAATCCACA
The DNA here is from genome assembly GCF_964204655.1 of Triturus cristatus. Taxonomy (NCBI): domain Eukaryota; kingdom Metazoa; phylum Chordata; class Amphibia; order Caudata; family Salamandridae; genus Triturus; species Triturus cristatus. The sequence continues at coordinate 501,665,734 of NC_140588.1, read as the reverse complement.
GCCAGGCAGAGACACACAGAAATGTCAGAGCACAAAAACACAGCCACTTTCAAAAGAGTGGCTTCTGAACACACAATGCAAAAACCACCTACATAAAAAGATGTGTTATTACATTGTGAGTTCAGGCATAATTAACTTCACCTTTCCATCTTAAGCCTTTGGGAGGACAGGCTGGAAAACATATTACACAGCCCTCCCATTCTGTCCTATGGGCAAGATGGCCTTTCAACAGTGAAAAATGAAATGGTGATTATTTCACTGTCAGGACATGACACACACCTTAGTACATGTCTTACCTTTCACATGCACTACACCCTGTCCAGGGGAACCTAGACCTACCATAAGGGTGTCTTAGGTGCACAGAAAGGGAAGGGTAAAGTCTGGCAAGTGAGTGCCCTTGACAGAACAACATGGCAGTTTCACAAACTGCGTGCAGGTCCTACAATGGCAGGCCTGAGTTCCCTTTTTAAGGCTACTTGTGTGGGTGGCACAAATAGTGTTGCAGTCCCACTAGGAGCATTTGCATTACCAGCCCTGGCACACATAGTGCACTTTACTAGGCACCTTACTAGCAAGGCTAACATACCAATCATGGACAACCAATTACCATTACTTTATACAGGGAACACTTACACTTTGACACTGGTTAGCTGTGGCAAAGTATCCAAAGCATCTAAGTTGGCAACACTATGTCAGAAAAAGGTCTAGGGGGGAAGTCAAAGTTTAGGGACTTTAGCCAAAAAGGGCCAAGTCCTACACAACCCCCTCCCTGCCAAAAGCCAGGATAGACCAATCAATTACCTTGATGGACTTCCCTGCTTCGGGCGATAGAACACAGACGCAGGCCCACTACCACAGGGACAGTCTACGGTTCTATGCCTTTCTGACCCCAGGGGATCCTCTTGGTCACTACTCTCTGGGCCAACTATGCCACTCCATGGGTACTTCCAGACAGTTGGGACCTCTCTAGGGGTGCTGGCTCCCTGCCAACCCCCATCTAGAGCGGTATCCCTTGAAGACCCATCAGTCAGGACACTGTTCCCAGTTATCCTGTCCTCCAGGTTATATGTGGGTGTACCCTGGTCACTCCTGTGGGACCCAACCCCACTGGTTGTACACAGTCCCTTGGGTTTTTCCACTGAGGGACACTTCCCTCTCTTAACCTTCCATTTAGATTTCTGTGCCTGCCGTTTAGGAATGGCACCCACAAACTTCAGGACCGGGAGAGCTCTGGTGACAGACGCCAAAAATGTATGGGCGTCATTGAACAACCTATACTCTTTGAGCACATCCTGCCACACTGAAGTTCCAAAGTACTCTGCCATCCTTTTTCGTCTGTGATGGTGCAGCAAAGTTGATGCTTCACTCATGAAATACAAATGTAAATCTTTTATTTCTTTTGCTGGTATTACCATAGATGGGGTATGCAAAGTCACCAGAAAGCAGATTCCGTTCCAGTCAGGGGGTATTGAGGAAAGGCGGCACAAAGCACACAGCAATGGCGTCCATTTAAAAGTGACATCTCTGAAATGGTGAAAATAAAGGTGCGAACGCCATTGCACAGCATTTATTATTTTCCTCTCACACCACACATGGCATATATATTTTCTACCATGGGGGAGATGTGATCTAAAGGGGGGGGTCCTAATATAAGCCTATGTAAGGCAGAAAGCACCCCAAACAGGGTGACATTTTAAACGTGACATTTTTAAACAGCGCAACTAACCCTCTGCACACCATTGCGCAGTATTTAACATTTTCCATTCAGCCACCCCCTGTCAGTAGAAAGGCTAGGGGGAAAAGCAAAAAAATTAAAGGAACAAGGGCCAAGTCCAACAGGTTGTATCAAATCTAGTTGTATTAACTCGGGCAGTCATATGACTAACATAAGTTGGCTGTAACTGTGCTTTTATCCTACACAAGAAAAGGTGCAATAAACACTTTGTTATATTAACAGGCACTTCTTTAGGATACAATAAAGGTGGTGTTTCTATGGCATGGGGAATAAGAGAACATACATAACAACTATCATTTTGTATATTGGTACCTATATCATGCATGCTTTTGTACCACAAATTATCAAGTAAAGAATCATGCAAAGGAGGTATGTCTGTTTCATTGAAAATAGCTCTATGAAAACTTAATATTTCTTCCCTATGGGTGGGGTGTTTTGCATCTACATAACACAATAGCAAATTATCAGAGTAATAATCATAACCACTGAACTCATTATTATACTATGAAAAATATTATTTAACTGTCTCTTCATTGTATCATTTATTCTTGGACCATTGCCTCTCTGTGGGAGTGAGGCCAAAAATGGAATAAGGTCTGTTACGTGCACCCAGTTCCGCAACCCCTCCACGTTTGCTGCTGTTGGCATGCTCTGTGTTACTTGGTAGGGGCCTAGAAACTTGGGGTCTTTCCATGTTCTCACGAAGTTGCGCACGCAGCCCCAGGAACCGATGCTATGGCTGTAGACAAAGGCAGGGGTGTTGCAGTACTGTCGGCCTGTTGCAGCTGAACCTGTTTAGAATTAACCTGTACAGCTTTTGTTAAATCAGACATGTATGTATTCATTGCTTGCCAAACACTTTCTGATGCAGACTTAGTATCAGAAAAAATCATTTGATTTTGTTTAAAGGAAAAATTAGAATGCCTACCTGTTACAACTTGGTGAGGGGTCAAATGATGATCCTTTGAAGGGGCATTTCTCAATGCATACAGAGCAAGAGGATGGCAGTAAAGCCAATTCTTTTTCAGTGTCTCACACTTTTTTGACACTTTGCTTTTCAATAAGTCTGTCATCCTCTCAACAATTCCATTAGTCTCTGGGTGGTAAACTGTGGTAAACTGGTGTTCCACTCATAATAGTTTAGTAATTGGCTGAAATACTGTGTTAGCAAAGTGTTTGCCATTAATGCTACGTATTGCCGCTGGAACCCCCCACCTAGGTATGACCTCTTTCACCAGGAATTTAGCTGCCTGGTCAGCATCACACCTGGAGCAGGGTCCCGCTTCAATCCATCATGAAAATGGACACACCACTACTAACAAGTACCTATATCCGTTACATTTTTGTATCATATCTACAAAGTCTATGTGTAACTCTATGAAAGGACCTATTGGTCTTGGAATGAAGGGTGAAGGCATTTGGTGACCTCGTATTAGAGTACTGATAACACATGTGACATGAAGCTAGGAATACATCAATTAATGGTCCTAGATTAGAGATAAACCAGCTTTTATTTAATTTATCCATCATTACTCTTTTAGAATTGTGTGTTGGTAAATAAAGTTCTCGAAGGGCTGTTATAAGTAGTGACTGGGGAAATATAACTTAACCTGAAGTTGCTGATCTATAAAGGAGATCTGGAAATCCAGTCACCCTCCCCCCCCCCTTGATTTCCAGAGATCTTTATCATGTTGTGGTGCTGCATTTTGAATGTCTAATAATGCCCCTGTAGAAATATTCTCATAGTGTTTTATCTCAACTTCATCACCTGCATCTAAAGTGTGCATACTGCATGTTTTCATTGCATATAAACTAGCTTCCTTCACTGCTGTATTGTAGTGAAGATCGTTATCTATATACGTACAATGCTAAGTTAGCACAACCGCGTTAGATGTTAGAAAGCCATCTTGCCGCTTTTGCTGCTTTTGCACATGACACTGTAGTCACATGTTATTAATTGAGAAATGCTTGCTCGACTTTGCTTCACATGAGAACTGTCTGTTGTTCACATCCCAAACAGTGAGCAGCGACCTTGGTCTGCACATCGTGTAAAGAAACAGTCTGGGTCGCTAGACGGTGCATGTTGTTCGGTTCAGGTTGATCGGCCCACTATTTAGCCATAACACGCACACAGCTGCAAATACCTGAAAGTCGGGTGCTTTTAATATTCCAGTGTTACATGTTTTTCATTATATTCGGAAGAAGAGCTTTCCCAGGAGCAGAGCCTACCTAGCTGATCCTGTGATGTTTTCTCACTGAGCTGATCTTTACGGTATGGGGTTCCCCATTCAAGCCTAGAGACCGTTTAGTATGATTACTCCATTCATTTTCTATGGTATTGTAACTATGCTGATGGTTTTGATTTTAATCATTTGTCTGCTTATGTTAGCCAAAGTGCTGCATCTTAGGACACGAGGTTTATAAAATAAACTCTTTAAACTTTACCGTGTCTCTGTTTATTCTGTTGTGGACTGATATGAGAATAATTACGAACAGGTATTTCTGATTCCCACCATTCCTGAGAATACCCTAAGTCGCTTGTTCTGGGTTGTCTAAACATTGGGACTGCCGAGATAAACCTCGGATAACAAATGGGACACTGATGCTGGTCGGATAAGGGGTTCTGGGTTCTGAGGTGAGTTTTTGGTACACCGCAATTCACTGAGGTCCTGGTTTGCTGTGCATAGTTCTGTGCATAAGCAGAATCCCTGCAACATGGCGCACCTTACGTTTGGTCTATTGATTTGAAACGCTTTAGTAGTGCTTATATTAGTCCACAACTCCCTCACTCTGGTTTCAGGATGACGGGAGTGACGGTTTAACCTACCTGTGTTTCGACTAATAGGTTCCTTCAAGCTTGATCATTAAAAAGGTTATTTTTACTGAACCCCAGTGCTACTGTTGATATCGTTGATACTCTTTAGTGTGTCCTAATGGCGGTAGACATACCCGCACATTGTCGTGCACCTCTACGCCGTCATTTGACGACATATGGGGTGCCAGATGATGGGATGGCTGTTATTTTTGTGGTGAGCGCTGATGCGTCATACCCGTATGAGTTGTTTTACTCATGGGTGACTTTTCCGGCAGTGGATGACGATGATATGTTTCATACCTTTACTCCCACACAGCTGACTGTGGTCTATACCCCGTATAGGACACAAGGAATTCCAATCTCTGCCTGGCAGCATACCATTTGGTTTAATGGCCCTCTTCCCCATGCGGTTGCACCGGCAAGAATGGGCCCGTTGTCCATTGCAGGGGCCACATGGCCGGTGCTGGCCGGCTTTACGCCTCATCCCCGCTATCTCACGGTGGCGGTGGCTGAGTTGCGAGTACTACACACAGCCCTGATTACAGTCCATAGGGCTTTAGTGCAGTACGTGTCGCGCAACATGCAGGTGGGAACACCTGCTGTTGCGGGACAACCAACGGACCACCACGCGGTAGTTATTAGTCCTGTTATGGTTAATTCGGTTATGGGCAAGCGCCCACAGAATAGGGATGATTTTCCTTATTGGCTTGCTGAGAAATTTGACCAACTGGAGGCGGTTTTTCCGCATACCACTCCTGTGGAGAAACACAGGATACTCACCATTAGTTTGCCGAAAGACTTAGTCCCAGATATGGCTGATTGCACAAACTGGGGCAAGGTCTTTGCCGCGACCTACTCAAAGTGCTTCGGCACTCCGTCTATGTCTGAACTACCCTCCGTCATCAAACGTGTTCAAGAGAATCACGGTGCGGAGGCTGCTGTTGAATTGGGAATGAGGCTTGTCGGAGTGTTCGATGTGGTGGCTTCCATGGTAATGGGCAACCTCAAAGGCGATGCCATGCAATTCCAAGTACTAAATAAGTTGGACAGCGTGGATGAACTCGACAAGCCCAAGGAGTTCGCAAAAATAATTGCGCAAGCCTACAGGCAAGTGGGCCGTAGTGCGTTGGGTATTAAACCACCCGTTATTCCTGATATAGTACAGCAAGCTAAGGTGAGCTCGTCGACTAAAGACGACCGCCCAATTTTTCCTAAACAAAGTTGGCGAGCAAAGAAACAGGGGAAGCAGCAACAGAAACAGGGGTCTCGTCCTGCCTCGCCCGTGCAGTCGTCCAGTGAACGCACATATGATCTGCGCGATCGAACTCGTATTAAGTCACCTGATAGATTTCAGGTTTCTGAACAACGCTCTCCTCGTTCTTCACAGGAAACATCGGCTTCACAATCCGGTGGCGGAGATCGTGGGAAAGGAAGGGGTGCCCAAGGTCGTGAGCAACCCCGCCAGACTGACGGCAAAGGCAAGCAGGACCAGTCTGCGCGTCAACCCCCGTTTCAGAAGAAGAAAGTTGCTGCGCTAACAGCGAGGTATGCCACAGATGGTGCGGACGCAGCTTCAGAACCTGACATGGGCACTAACGCTGCTCGACAGCGCGGCGGAAGTTACAGTAGTGCGACAAGCACTGCGTCCATATCTGGTGGCGACAGCAACTGATACGTTCATAACTGTAGAAACTGCTGACACTAGAGTGGCTCCCCCTGACAGACTATATAACATAGTCCTTTTAATTGCGGGTGACATACAACGTACGATTAAAGGGATTTTTTGGGATCATCTGACCACTTCATATGATATTCTATTAGCAGAGGCAGATTGGCCCCCGGCTTTCGTTTTAGATGCTCCTAGAGGGGAGGAGGTAATCCTCCCGTCCTTTGCGCACACGGTGCCAAGGGACCAAGCTAAAAAGTTCGCCGAGGAGTGGGCTCTGGTGCTTGCACCTGCTCTGTATCGTAATCAGGTAGGCTGGGATAAATTGTTCCCCAGCCATGAAATTCCGTTGCGGTCCACGCCCCAGCCACAACCTTAATATCCCATGCGTCGCGAAGCAAGACCTCACGTCGCGGCTATCCTTATACAATTGGAATATCAAGGGGTATTTGAAACTTGTGTGTCACCAATGAATAATCCTTTATTCACTGTGACGAAACCTGACGGGTCGTACCGCATAGTTTTGGATTACTGGCATTTAAACTCTCATTGCCGGACATGCGCAGTACAAAATACCCACAGTTCGGCTCTCGTCGATAGTCTCGTGAGAAAACGGTTTAAAACCACACTTGACATCTCCAATGGCTTTTACAGCCATAATCTGTCCTCTCTTAGTAGTGAGTGGACGGCATTTACCTCGGGTGGCAAACAAAAACATTTCAAAAGATTACCGATGGGCTATAAAAACAGCCCTGGTGTCTTCGCCGCTCGCGTGGTCTCTCTGTTAGAGAGCATAGACCCTGATGCGTACTCGTATGTGGATGATATTTATCTCACAGATGACGAGTTGGGACCGCATCTCAGTCGCGTTGATCGCATTATTGTTTTGTTTGCAGACTTCGGTTACAAATTCAACTTTGCGAAGTCTCACATTGCGGAATATACAGTGTTGTTCTTGGGGTACGAACTCCACAATGAAGGTCGAGGATTGGCTCCGCACTTCCTGGAGAAATGCGCATGCCTACGTGCTCCCACGACACTCAAGAAATTAAAATCTCTGCTGGGTTTTCTGAATTTCGGTCGAACTTACATTCCAGATTATGCCCAGCATATCAAGCCGCTTTATGCCTTGATACAACCTACTTTTTCCAAATCATGTTGGCTGCCAGAGCATTCAGCTATATTGCAATCATTGCAAGCTGATCTTCTTGCTTCAAAATACTTACTGACGCGTGATAACCACACTAACCTGGTCATAAGAATTGTGCCAGGCGCAGTGGGTTTCACATACTTGACGTTCAATGAGGGCGACACCGTCCCCATTGCCTACAAATCTCACTTGTACACATCGGCTGAACTGCGATTTTCCGCTGTCGAGAAAGTTCTGACGGCAGTACAGATGGCGATTCTGAAAGAGCGAGCGCTATCGCAAGGAAAACGCATGCTGGTGGTAACACCATATCCTGCCCTTGAGGCGGTGACAAAAGCAAGTGTACCAAATTCTAAGGCTTTGCATCCAAGGTGGATACAATGGGCCACTTCCTTGACATCGCCTGATGTCACATATATCTTTGACGCGGCACTTCAGACTCAGGAGTTTTTGCAGTATGAATTCATTCATCCAGCTCCTCTGCCTTTGCGCCCGCTCGAGGATTACCATTGTGTCATTTACACTGACGGTTCTGTGCAACCGGCAACTGGATCAAAGCATGCCTATTCAGCGGCCAGCGCAATTGTGGTCGGTACTTTCGTAAATGGTGATTTCCAATCCGATGTCGTGCATACGCAGTCATTGGGTGATTGTACCGCACAGTTGGCGGAGCTTCGTGCTCTGGTGCTAGCGCTGGAGTTTGCTGATCCCTGAGTCACTACCCTTATAGTGAGTGACTCATTTTATTGTGTCCAATCATACAACGACAATCTACATTTTTGGTCTCAGAATGATTACCATGATTCCAAAGGTAGCACGATTAAGCATAAAACGCTTTGGGTTCGAGTGGCAGAACTTAAAGAACATCTGCCTCTCGTGAATGTTATTCACACTCTTGGTCACCAACGAGTTGGTGTCCATGCTGTCGGCAACAGCCTGGCTGACGAGGCAGCAAAAACAGCAGTGGCAACATACTTAGTAGCAGCAGTTACAAGATCAAAAAGTAAGATCGATGATGACATCTTGGCAGCTATTGCTGCTACAGAGAAGGGAACGAAATTTCCAAGAGGTTTCCCTTCTCGTTACCATTATCGCTTAAGTCCTGATAACGTCCCATTAGTGAGGATTAATGACGTTGGTGACAGATTGATTCCCAATGCGGACTGCAGACCATCTTTGATATTAGCAGCTCATGAGGGCATGGCGTCCGCGCATGCCGGCGTTGCAGCTACTGTATCTCTGTTGCAACAACGTTACTGGTGGTGCGGTTTATATAAACAAGCCCGAGCTTATGTTCTTAATTGTGACATTTGCCAGCAGATAAAACCTTCAACTGCGGCGCGCCCATCACAAACTCAGTTGTACATATCTAATAAACCACTAGGTTGTGTTTATTTAGATCATTGCGGTCAATTTACCTCTGATACTGCGTACAAATACATCTTGGTTGCAGTGGATTCATGCACACGTTTTCTGTGGGTGTGGCCACAAAGGAGTGCTGATGCCCGTACTGTCATAAAGGATTTGCGTGTCTTTGTTGGAAGTTTTGCATGTGGTACTTTTCCTTCTGATCAGGGCCCTGCGTTCGCCTCTAAGGCGTACAAAGATGCCATGAGAAATTTGGGGGTCCAAGTCAAATTTTTATCTGTCATACCGACCTGAGGGTAATAGTGTAGTGGAGCGAATGAACCATGACTTAAAGCAATCTTTGACAGCCAGGGTTTTAGGTACTGGCCGGAACTGGCAAGCCCACTTATATGACGTGCAACGTGCACTTAATAATCTCCCTAGAAGGTCTCTGGGTGGGCGGACCCGAGACATGATGCTCTTTGGCATACGAATGTTTGTCCCGGACCTTGATGGTCTAGACATGGCGGCGTCGGCCGTACCCTTTGCCAGAGATGATCACTGTGCTGTATTGCAGAATCTTCAAGAAGCCAGAGACAGTCTAGCGAAGGAACACGTACCCTCCTCATCTGATGCTGCGCTTCAGGTTCTGGTAGTCGGCTGGCTACCTCGAGTTGGTGATCTGGTCCGTGAGAAGGTGGAGAACAAGAAGGAGTTCGGCCCCTCTTATCGTGCACAAGTTCCGGTGCTTGGAGTACAGGGTACACGTACAGTCATTTTACCTCCACTTCCTGGTCGAAAGGATAACAGGTACATCTCTATTGACAATGTCAAGCTACAGCGAGTGGCCGATTCTTCTTAGTATGACACCGGCAGTTTCTTGCCCTTCGATGCTGAGAAATTCTGTTGTGGCCCAAGCTTCCAACACCGTGCCTGATGTTGCCGTCGAGATGCATACAGTTACTGGTCCTTTATTGCCACCAACACCTGGTGGTCTGCCTGAAGATGTTGAGTATGCTTATCCTGCGGATGTTACATTGCCTGTTTTACAATCCACCACAGTTACCCGGTCACGGTACTCTTTTGACTCTAATTCAATGACTTCCATTGCCCCGTCCAAAGTTTCGATTTTTGTGGCCTGGTTCAAAAGATATTTTTTAATTCCCCCTTGGACTTACATTTGGCTGGTGCTCATAGGTATTTTTTTGTTTATGTCCATTGGCTTTGTGGTAGTGTTTTTTAGGTCTCGCCTGACCCAGCGCATGCGCTGGTCTGGCAAGACTTTTTGAGAGGGCTCCAAAAAGTGCTACCAGGCCAGCCTAGACCTACAGTGCATGTGCGCGGCCACGCGCGCCGCGCTTGACGAGAGTACATTCACTTTCGCGGCCGCTTTAATGTTTTGACCGCGATTGTGATCACTTACGCTTGTTGGATTGTGGCCTTTAATCTCAGAACAAACCTTAACCCCTAAGAGCAAAGGGCAAGAGATCGATTTACACCAGGAACAAACTCTAAATGAGGCATTACTGTTAGTTTGCAATAAATAATCCAAGATGAAAAGCCTACACATCAAGTGACATTAAATTAAAAAAAGACTTCTGCAATTGAACCCTTTAATGTCACTTGTCTTAAAAAAAAACCATTAAGACTCGCAAATATCATTCCTCTCCAGAAGATGTGCAAATCTGTTTCTCATTGTTTGCTTTTTCTAGGAATCGTATTAAACAATGAACTCTTCAAGTGATATTATGTTTTCATAACTAACCACCTTGTTCCAAATCTACGAAAACAAGAAGAAAAATAGTACATCTAACAAAGGGATAAGCAGGGTAGAGCAACTGAAAAAGGCAAATGCATTTAAACACCACAGGCTTGCGATGGTAAAAACTCATACCAGGGTTTTCAATTTTTTTTAACAGATGACCTGCAGTTTGAGAACTCTTGAAAAGAAATGGACTGCATTCTCTGTACAGCTAGGAATAGGTACATTTTGGAGTACAATAACACAGGAGTCAGTGAGCACCAAGGATATGGGAAATAATATCGGCGCTTGTGGTGTTTAATCAGGGTTATTCAAAACAATAGGTGTTCATTTACAGCACTGTCTCACCCTTTTTTGGACTGTAATTCGGTCTTACACTTTGTTTGACATTTTTGCAGAGAATTGAACGTGGGCAGATCTTTTGTGCCAATGTGGAAACTCCACATTTGTTAAGGACTGTCACAGGTTTTCTCCATCGACATATCCCGATCCCTGTCAGATCAATACACTCAGAGTGATCAGCAGCATCAGCCTGCAAAGTGAGAGATCTAAATTAGGACTGTTTTTTTTAGGTCTGGCCTAGAGTTTCCATTAGGTGGCTCACCAGCCTCGTGTATTCCAAAAAATGTGAGAGAACGTGTGTGTGAGAGACAGTGAGAGTGTGAGGGAGACAGCATCCTCGGTCAGCCTACTTCATTCATGGGTCTGTTCAAGTGCTATTCACATTTTGTTTCCACCCATCAGAGAGCATACACCATTGCACAGTGGGTCAGCCTACTTCAGTCGCTGGCTCTCTTCAATGCGAGTGACAGTATTGTTTTTTAGCACTTCTGCCTAAAACTGTAGTGGCAGAGTTGGTGGGCTAATTCTCTGCTTTCATTTCATGTTATTTAAATGTATTTTTTGTGATGGGTAATTTATGTTTTTTACAAACATTTGCACAGTATGTTTCGACAGCTGCAGTTTTACTTTTTATTGCTTTCAATGCCTACTGCATATGTTTGCAAAAGAAAGAAATAACACAAACTGAATACAAAATGAAACAAAAGTAGTCATTTTCTCCGCTATAATACCCTCAATTAGAATTGCATTAAAATGTGTTCAAACTAAGCTCTGCAATGTGGCTTATGATTCCGCAGGATCCACAGAAATAAAATCCACACCAGGAGAGGTTACTGAGTTTATCAAGGGGATATCAAGGCCACTGTGATTCCAAAATCAAACAAGCATTGGCATAGCCAATAGGTCTCGCCTTTGGGACCTTATAAGTGTTTAGCCATGCAACGGTTAATGTTGCTGCACCAAGGATTTTGTGCTGGATAACTAAACACTTATAAGGTCCCAAAGGCGAAACCTATTGGCTATGCCAATGCTTGTTAAAGACTAGTAGGCCTGGAGACAGACTCGCTCTTCAGAGATAAATCTAGATTAGGCATTAACTCTATCCCACACATTTGTAGGTGTTGGGTCTGCAAACACACAAATGTGTGCAGTGTGCTTCAGTTAACGCCAACATCATTTCTAGCAGCCGCTGCTCTGGCCACTTGTTTGTCGTGCATTTGGGAACGATTATTCACAATATATTTATATATACAATAAACACAGTTGTGCAAACACAGAACGTACAAGAACACACACAAGCACGTATACGGACTCATAAGCATGCACAGGAGAACACAGGCACTGTTCTGCTTGGGTTTTCGGATCAGATAGAACCCGCTCATCAGAGCCTCACTAACCCAGCCAGAACGTTACCCCCTCCCCCTCCTTAGGGCCTATATACAATAGGTAACCACATATATCTACCACCTAAGGACAGGGAATTCCTACTATACATACCAAGACCTCTTATAATCGGCGGCCTCGCGATCCCATACGGATCCAGACCTCTCTGCCCATACGACAGTATCACAAGTGGCGGCCTCGCGATCCCATACGAATCCAGACCTCTCTGCCCATACGACAGTATCACAAGTGGCGGCCTCGCGATCCCATACGAATCCAGACCTCTCTACCCAGACGGCAGTCTCAGCACAAGTGGCGGCCTCGCGATCCCATACGAATCCAGACCTCTCTACCCAGACGGCAGTCTCAGCACAAGTGGCGGCCTCGCGATCCCATACGAATCCAGACCTCTCTGCCCATACGACAGTATCACAAGTGGCGGCCTCGCGATCCCATACGAATCCAGACCTCTCTACCCAGACGGCAGTCTCAGCACAAGTGGCGGCCTCGCGATCCCATACGAATCCAGACCTCTCTACCCAGACGGCAGTCTCATACGACAGTTCATCCTATGATCACCATAACATACAAAAAGGGAATCAGTCTCACTATTCATCAGATCACACAAGGACTGCCAGTTCGAGCATAGCCTGTTCTCCGGTTCGAGGGGCTCCTCTTTCCCTTATTCAGTTACCACTTACCTGATCAGGGTTAACATCTGTTCATGTAGCCGCAGCTGACTAGAAGAATAGGCTACCCTCTCATACAAGAACACGCAGCACATGTTGGTTCACTACAAACTGGGTACTTTATTACTCATTACATACGCAATCACATAACATTACAATATAACACATAACCTGCAAAGAAAAGTGAAAGATTAAGTTGTGCACTCTAATAAGAAAGGGTCGACATCACCTTAGTAGTGTGTAGCCTGCACTCAGTGGTCATCTAGGTTCCCTTCTCGTCTGTGCCTCGGCTCGCCTGGAAGTCACACCTCCGCAGTCACAGATACACGTCTGCACCACTATGCGCTGTTCCCTTCACCCTTCTCCGAGTCACTGGGACCTCTTCCTTATCGGCTACTCTCTCCTCTCTGGCTATTCTGCTAGGAGAGTATCTGTCTCTCGGTTTTTCTCCGCCTCCAAGATGGCATCTGTCTTCCCTGGAATAAGTAGTAGCTTTACTGCTAACGGCTAGATGCCGCCTACGGACTGAACATGTAACTGCCTCAGACTTTCACTAATATAGAGGTGCGTTTCCTCATGGAAAATTCCGGCCCGTAACCTGCCGCCCACCAAATTCTTGTACCTCCCCGTACCAAGGCCACGTTCCCAGCCGGCCGGCCTGATGTAGTGTCTTCGGCATGAAGAAAAATACAATCCTTCGATAAGGGCCGGCCTGAACCGGTTCTCTCCAAGCGAATAACACCTCATAACTAAAACATTACATTTGACCTAGAAGCATCCCAAGCTGCCGGAGCAGAAAGAAAGATGGAGTCTCTCCCGTTTGAGGCCTACCAGGCCTGAATTCAGCACAGCTCCATGAAATACCCTCACTACAGGACAGGTTATCCCTAATACTAACAAATCTATCCCCTAGGCTATGTGTGCAAGCCCTGATCTATGGGGAAGAGCACAGGATCATGTCGAAGTGCCTAGTAAATAGGCTCCATTCACTACTCTAACCCTTAGACTTGGATGGTAAGAGACTGAAGTCACATTCAATCACCTTTCCTCACAAGAAGGCCGGGAAAATCGAGCAGAACATTTCACCCTTGACTTCAGTCTATTATACATCCATTAAACAGAACTAATATCTGTGGAAGAATAATATGAAACAAAACTAACTGATCTATGTCTAGTACCAAGTGTGCAGAATTGAAGTAGTGAAGGAATACACTGAATAAAGCAACAGATAGAAATCAAAATGCCGATAGTAACCAGAATACCTCCTAATATCTGACGTAACATATGCAAATCAGGTAACCAATTAAAGAGCCAGTCAAACCAGCCCTGGTCAATGTGTTTTCTAACTTCTTCTGTCAAGTCATGTAGTTTATCAATGTGAGCTTGAATGGATTTTGTATGATCAGACAAGTTAAAACAACAAAGACCCTCAAAATCAGAACAATCGTGTCCATGTTTAAGCAAAAGATAATCAATGGCCGCTCGATTTTGCAAGATAGCTCTACGTTCACCCTGGGCGTCTAATAGCATGTCAGACAGGACTGTAGAAGTATGATTAATGGATTTTACCATCCAGCAGGCCATTTTCCCAATAGATTTGGCATTATAAACTGCCAAAGCAGGAACACCAACAATTGAAATAGCCAGGCTAAGGTATTCAGACTTGGAATATAAATGCAAAGATGAGTCACAATCCTCCTGTAACCTCACTGTATCTCGAATCACACGAGAGTTGGCATTCGGATGTGATGAAAACATTAACAAGCTCAGTCTAGTAATGGCACAAGGGCCTCCAGAAATATTTGCGGGGATATATGGCCAGGAAGTATTACCACATGAGAAAAGCCATCCGGCAGGTAGTAACATCGTGCGATAATGACTGGGGGTAACTACCAAACTCTTGCAAGTCATGTTATTCTGAATAGAAGTACATGTTTTCGGTGTCCTTTGAAGGCACAAAGTTCGTTCATGAGCGGTGAATGAAGTGGCACCTTTCAATCTTAAACGCATACATTCAGAAATCGCACTAGGATCACAAATAAGGAAAAAACACAAATCACCCTGTGTGATATTATAGGTAACTATTTGGGACTGGATGGGGGGTATCGGGTCTGACAGTACAGTACACAAGGGGCAATACTCATGGGTAGCAAAATCGCCCAGAAGAACATTGGGGCGAGCATTCGATATATTGAAAATATGAGTCAAAGTATCCAATGAAGCAGGGACAGCAACTAAACAAGTCGCTAGAATGTCAGTCACCGATCTCATCGGTGTCAAGCAGAAATGAGGGGCTTTAGTCACTCGTTTGGCTAACGTAGTCCAAAAGTTCGACGACGAATCCCACGCAGCGAAGGAACGCGACACTCGGGTTCTCAACTCAGCCCGGGTTGATGGGATCCCTCTTCTCTCGTCGTACCAGCCCAAAAGGAGTCCAACGCCGACACATCCTGCAGCAACAGTCCAAAGAATGATCTGAAAGAGAATCAAATACAGGCATTATTCATTCTCGTAAGTAACATTTGTCAGCCGGGACTGCTTCCCAGCTATCTTTCCCTGGTCTCATAACTAAAATGGTGTTGTCTTGACCAGTTGCAATGACTTCTGCTTGTTCAGGGGGATTCTTAGGCGACTGCACCCAAACTCTGGCCCCAGGATTATCTGTGGAGCCAAAACCTTTCTGGCCTCGTACAGTTAGCAACGTTGGGGCAGTGCCTTTTGTGATCTCACCACTGAAAACAGGCATTATTAGCAATTGAGCCACTCGGTCAGTTTGATGTATCAGTAAGTCAACCTCACTGCTATTCAGCAGGAGCACCTTAATCTCTCCCTGATAATCACTGTCAATGATTCCTCCAAGCACCTGAACGCCTTTTACAGCCAGCCCCGATCTAGGGGCGATTAATCCGAAATTCCCAGTTGGTATATGAACACCAACACCAGTTTCAATGATGACTTGATTCTTACTTTTTATAACGGTGTCATCCATGGCATGCAAGTCTAAACCTGCCGACCCTGGGGTCGCTCTACATGGAGCCAAAGCTCCGGGAGTAATTTCCCAGTACATCACAGTCTCTCTGATTTCATTGGGCTTAGCATCAACATTCGGAGGAAACAAACGCATAAGTGGGGATTCAGCATTTAGAAAAGGACGGTTATTCAAAATCAATAGCGCTTGAGGCAAAAAGTCTCGCCAATTCTTATACTTGTCATCTGTTAATTTACGTAACTGATCTTTCAGCAGGCCATTCAACCTCTCCACAAGACCCGAGGCCTGTGGATAATATGGTATATGAAACACCCATTCAATATTGTTTTCCACACAGAATTCCTGTACCAATCTTCCACGAAAATGGGATGCATTATCAGATTGAATTTGGAATGGCACACCATAATATATCATAATCAATTCCAATGTTTTAATAGTATTCAATTGGGTAGCTTGCTTACAGGGAAGGGCCACCAACAGGCCACTGTATGTATCAACAATAGTGCAAACATATTGACAATTCCTACTCATAGGAAGTGGACCGATGTAATCAATCTGCCAAATTTGAGCGGGCAATTTACCGCGATGTAAATGACCTTTAACAATTTGGGGCACCTTGCGCTGCCTGATATGCTGACAAATGGGACAATGTAGAATAACATTTTTGATTAAATCTAGGGGAATATAAATTCCTCGATCAGCAGCCCACCTGCTAGTGGCTTTCTCTCCAAAGTGTCCTGCTTTCTGGTGGGCCCATTTCGCCAATCCCGCAATATCAGAATCTTGCCTGTCCACCACTGCCTCAGCAATTTTAGATTTCTCATCTGCAATGTTATGAAAGAATTTGTCAAGAGAGTCTATCGGGGTATGAGCATCCACATGGAAGATTGTAACAGTACTCTGTGGGAGCATTTCCCAAATCTCCTGCCATAATTCTTTTCCCCACAGTTCTTTTGAATGGATTTTCCAACTATGGGAATGCCAAGTCGGTAACCAAACTGCCAGTCCATTGGCAGTAGACCAAGAATCGGTGAAAATATGACATGTGCCAGGTAACTCTTGTTTCAGAACTTGATAAACAGCATAGAGTTCAGCAAATTGACTGCTCTTACCCTCACCAGTTGTACTCAGCAATGTTTGTGTGATCGGATTATAAGACACCGCCTTCCAATGCCGTTTCGTCCCTATGAACCTTGCTGAACCATCCGTAAACCAGACATGGTTTCTGTCCTCTGCGGACAAATCATCAAAAGGTCTACCCCACTTAACAGGAGACTCCTGTACTAAAGGTACGGAACATTCACTCTCAGTCGATGGCGCCCGCGCCACCTGCTCATGCAAAGATGCAACTCCTTTTTGTCCCACACGTGCCCTGTCTTGTATATACCATTTCCATTTAATCACACTCGCCTCTTGAGCGTGTCCAATTCGGTGAGTTTTCGGCGAACTCATAACCCACTGCATGATAGGAATTTCAGGTCGCAAAACTATATCATGTCCCAAAGTCAATTGCTCGGTATCCACCAGAGCCCAATAACATGCAAGTAACTGTTTCTCAAAAGGTGTATAACGCTCACCAGCATCAGGTAACTTTTTGGTCCAGAAACCTAACGGTACTCTACTCTTGCCTTGTTTCTGCCACAAACTCCAATTCGCATAAAGGCCTTGTACAGACACATTCAAATCCACATCACCATCACATACAGGCCATAAATCCAGAGCATGCTGAATTGCTTCTTTTGCCAGACTGAACGCATCTTGCTGTGGTTTATCCCATTCAAATGCATTCTTTTTACGAGTGACATGGTACAAAGGGGCCAATATTTGACTCAAATGAGGAATATGCTGGCGCCAAAAACCAAACAAACCAATGAAGCTTTGGGCTTCTTTCCTATTCCTCGGAACTGCAAAATCAAGAATTTTCTGTTTAACCTGAGGGATCACTTCTCGGTGCCCCTCATGCCAATTAATACCCAAAAATTTCACAGCCTGGGACGGACCTTGTAATTTATCCGGGTTGATTTCCCAACCTTTCTCACGCAGGCACTCAATGACTCTGTCCAATTGGGTCTGAACTTCCTCTTGTGTTTCGCCTTGGATCAAAATATCATCAATATAGTGACATATCTGAATTTGCGGATGAACCGGTACCTCAGCCAAATGCTCTGCCACCAGCCGGTGACATATCGTAGGACTATGCACATAGCCCTGGGGAAGACTTCTAAACGTCATCTGACGCCCGTTCCACGTAAAACTGAATTGTTCCTGACACTCAGGGGCAATCGGAATCGAAAAGAAAGCATTAGCAATATCAATGGACGCATACCATGTACCTGGATGTTTTTGGATTCTTTCAATTACGGTAATAACATCCGGTACTGCAACAGTCAAAGAGGGTGTGTGTCTATTCAATTCTCGATAATCAACAGTCATGCGCCAAGAATTATCACTCTTACGTACAGGCCAAACAGGATTATTCCAAGCAGAAGTAACTGGGGTTATAACTCCTGCATCCACCAACTCCTGAATAGTGGTACTAATCTCTTCATGACCACCTGGAATACGATACTGCTTCTGACAAACCACTTTTGTCGCCTGGGGAACTTTTATGGGGGGCATTCTTAAACGACCAACCCGTACAGGCCTGGACGATATATAATGTTTAGTTCCAAATTGGTAACATCCATCATCTAAGTGCAAAGTCATTCCTTTCAAAATATCAATTCCAATTATGAATTCTAAGAGTGGCACCACTAATACAGAGTATTCTTTTCTAGGAATTCTACCTATTCTCATTTCAAGTAAAGTTTGAACTGCCGGAGTTTCCTTTCCACCTAATCCGGTAATTGTAAAAGGCTGACCTTTAAACTTCTTTGATTTTCCATGAATAAGAGTGGCCTCCGCTCCTGTATCTACCAATGCTCGGGCCCTTTGGACATTACGATGTCTCCAATAAACATCAATATCTACATAGGGTCTATTATCTCTGTGAGCCCATCTGTGTACTGGAGCTTGACCTATTTCCTAGTCATTTTTACTGCGTTCTGTGTACCAGGATAAATCAGGATAAAGACTCTCGCGTTTCTCAGGTATCGATACCTCCTGTTCATATCCATCTCTATTACGAAATGGATTCCTGTCCTCTGCATTGTACTGCGGGTTTCGATCGGCCAATCTGTGTCGATCCTCTCTCCTTCTCAACTCAGGGGATTGATCCCTATCATCTCTACGTCTGCTGTTAACATAATCATCTCTCCCCCTTTCTCTTTCCCCCTCTCTCTCTCTGTCTCTCTCACGACGGGGGGACAAATCACGTACATAACGTCGATCATCACGACGATCAGAGCGCCCACGGCGGTCGTCATCACCGCTACCGTCAGAAAAACCACGATCACACTCAGTCGTCCGAACACGCCGGGCACCCTCCTTTCGATCCAAGCCACGTTTGCGAAACATTTCCCACAAACGAGAAGTAGTCTCACCGTCAATGTCCTCCTTCCGCACACCATCGGCCATAAGACCAAAAAACATATCACGTCTAGTAAGTTTATTGTCACCAGGAGTACGAGTGTCAGGCCGGGACTGCCATTCAGGTTTAAACCAGTCACCCAACTCACCGAGTTGGCGTACCGATTCCAGCACCATAGATAATATGTTACCAGTCTGATTAATCAATAAAGTCATCATGACCTGCTTATAAGCAACAGGGGAAGAACGAATAATACAATTCCGCACAGAAGATGTCAACAAACCATCAAGCAACCTATCAGCAGTATTCAGAAAAATTGCCGTTTTCATCACCTCCTCTTTGAGACGTTGTACAGCATCGCGCAAAGTATACCACGGTTTGTCATTCACAGGCCAGTCAGACTCAGTAGGATATTTTTGATTACAACCCTCAGTCGCCAATTGAAGCAAAGTAATTTGACCACCACCATTAAAGTTACGAAAATGATCCTGTACAGTAGAATCCGAACTCAAGGAACAAAACTTCAAACAATCGCCAGCATCCAACATAATGCCAGCAGCGCCCAGTTCATAAAGGCGCACCATCCATGTGAGTAAGGTCTCACCAGCTCGCTGCCGAAATCGCTGCAAAATATCACTAATTTCTTGTTGAGTAAAATCCTCCAAAGAGTCTAAAGCAATACCATTCGGAGCACCGGGAGCCTGCTGCAACTTCCGCCGAAAAACTGGATGCACCGAGACCGCGGGACGAGCATCACAAGGAGCTCGATTAGTACACGTAGAGGAACAATCAGTGTAAGAAGCATCGACCCCACTCGAAGGACGAGCGCAATCACGGGGTGCACCATCAGAGGCGCAAGAAGCAGACTTACAATCACGGCCGGAGCGAGAGGACTCGCGCTTGGCAGACTCCTCACCCGAGGAAGGAGAATCACTCGAGTTCCAGATATTACCATCCCATTCATCAGGATTCCAATCCAGTCCGGCTTTCGCCACGACCAGACGCACCTTTCGCGTCGAAACCCGACCACGCCGATTCTTGTATTTATAACGAGCAATTCGCACAGCCGCCCTCTCGGCAATAGTTTGGTACGTCTCAAGTTTGTCAGCAAGCAACTTATTTTGACACCGCAACAAAGTATGAGCATTCTGAATCTCAACAAAGTTCGCTTCCACATCCTTATGCAATTTCTGTAACTTCAACAACCTCTCATGCAGAATCCTGTACGCAGACAGAACAATCCAACCTCTGCGCCCCAAAACGGGAAGCTCATCACCCTTAGATACCGGCGCCTTCTGTAAACAAGTAATCACATTAGCCGGCTCCGCCAGCTCCAAAAAAGAATTCCAATTCTCACTCAAACCAGTAGAATCAGCCCACTCACGGGCTAAGGCTTCATAAGGCGTTGAATCCCAGCCGGGAATATCAACGGGCAACTTAAAAGTAGATTTCGACTTTCTAGAAAACATCTCGGAAAAGAAAGAAAAAGAGAAAAAGAGAAGAAAAAAAAAACTACACACACAATATATACAAATAATATACAAACGAAACCACGCACGCGCCGAAAGCAAACACGATACAACCACAACGCACACAGGTTTCGTAAACGGTTCGTGACGCCAAATGTTCTGCTTGGGTTTTCGGATCAGATAGAACCCGCTCATCAGAGCCTCACTAACCCAGCCAGAACGTTACCCCCTCCCCCTCCTTAGGGCCTATTTACAATAGGTAAGCACATATATCTACCACCTAAGGACAGGGAATTCCTACTATACATACCAAGACCTCTTATAATCGGCGGCCTCGCGATCCCATACGGATCCAGACCTCTCTGCCCATACGACAGTATCACAAGTGGCGGCCTCGCGATCCCATACGAATCCAGACCTCTCTGCCCATACGACAGTATCACAAGTGGCGGCCTCGCGATCCCATACGAATCCAGACCTCTCTACCCAGACGGCAGTCTCAGCACAAGTGGCGGCCTCGCGATCCCATACGAATCCAGACCTCTCTACCCAGACGGCAGTCTCAGCACAAGTGGCGGCCTCGCGATCCCATACGAATCCAGACCTCTCTGCCCATACGACAGTATCACAAGTGGCGGCCTCGCGATCCCATACGAATCCAGACCTCTCTACCCAGACGGCAGTCTCAGCACAAGTGGCGGCCTCGCGATCCCATACGAATCCAGACCTCTCTACCCAGACGGCAGTCTCATACGACAGTTCATCCTATGATCACCATAACATACAAAAAGGGAATCAGTCTCACTATTCATCAGATCACACAAGGACTGCCAGTTCGAGCATAGCCTGTTCTCCGGTTCGAGGGGCTCCTCTTTCCCTTATTCAGTTACCACTTACCTGATCAGGGTTAACATCTGTTCATGTAGCCACAGCTGACTAGAAGAATAGGCTACCCTCTCATACAAGAACACGCAGCACATGTTGGTTCACTACAAACTGGGTACTTTATTACTCATTACATACGCAATCACATAACATTACAATATAACACATAACCTGCAAAGAAAAGTGAAAGATTAAGTTGTGCACTCTAATAAGAAAGGGTCGACATCACCTTAGTAGTGTGTAGCCTGCACTCAGTGGTCATCTAGGTTCCCTTCTCGTCTGTGCCTCGGCTCGCCTGGAAGTCACACCTCCGCAGTCACAGATACACGTCTGCACCACTATGCGCTGTTCCCTTCACCGAGTCACTGGGACCTCTTCCTTATCGGCTACTCTCTCCTCTCTGGCTATTCTGCTAGGAGAGTATCTGTCTCTCGGTTTTTCTCCGCCTCCAAGATGGCGTCTGTCTTCCCTGGAATAAGTAGTAGCTTTACTGCTAACGGCTAGATGCCGCCTACGGACTGAACATGTAACTGCCTCAGACTTTCACTAATATAGAGGTGCGTTTCCTCATGGAAAATTCCGGCCCGTAACCTGCCGCCCACCAAATTCTTGTACCTCCCCGTACCAAGGACACGTTCCCAGCCGGCCGGCCTGATGTAGTGTCTTCGGCATGAAGAAAAATACAATCCTTCGATAAGGGCCGGCCTGAACCGGTTCTCTCCAAGCGAATAACACCTCATAACTAAAACATTACATTTGACCTAGAAGCATCCCAAGCTGCCGGAGCAGAAAGAAAGATGGAGTCTCTCCCGTTTGAGGCCTACCAGGCCTGAATTCAGCACGGCTCCATGAAATACCCTCACTACAGGACAGGTTATCCCTAATACTAACGAATCTATCCCCTAGGCTATGTGTGCAAGCCCTGATCTATGGGGAAGAGCACAGGATCATGTCGAAGTGCCTAGTAAATAGGCTCCATTCACTACTCTAACCCTTAGACTTGGATGGTAAGAGACTGAAGTCACATTCAATCACCTTTCCTCACAAGAAGGCCGGGAAAATCAAGCAGAACAGGCACACACAAACACACACAGACCGGCACTAGAACACAGGTAAGCACACACATATGCTATCAGATTTACAGTATGCATGGGCATATAAATATTTCCTGCGTCTCTCTTTAGCACCAGGACGCACACCACCAAGGCCAGTGCACTGTGACTCCCTGCCCAGTGCTCTGGTTGCACCAAGACTCGCACCACCCAGCCCGTGCAGTGTCTCTCTGTCAGACTCTCTGGGTGCACACCATCTCTAGTGCAGTGTGTCTCCTTGCCCAGCGCTCTGGATGCACCTGGAGGCACACCCCCCAAGCAGTATCTGTAGTTAACAAATGTACTTCCTACCATTTTTATGTGAGTTTAGAATGTCTCTGTTTGTATCTTTTATGTTATTCATATACTCTAAAGTCCTTATGTAATGTAATGTAACTGGTTTTATTGTAAAGCGCTCTGACACCTTCGGGTAAAGTTCACGCTATATAAAAATGCATAATAAATAAATCCCTGGGAGGCCCCACCCCGTCCTCCTCCTTCCTGCTGTACATTGTATCTTCAATTGCTGTTGCCTGCGTATATTTGCGTCACTCTGTGTGCCTTCTTCACATACCAAGCATTTACAATGCAATAGGTCTCGCATTTGGAAAAGATTGAGCTATTGGCATTGTAAATGACTGCTTTTTATTTATATGTTGGTTTTGAAAACGGATAAATAAAAGGCATTGTCATTTACTATGACAATAGCTTACACTCCCGCAAATGCGAGACCTATTGCATTGCAAATGCTTGTTTTTAGGTCTCGCCTGACCCAACGCATTCGCTGGTCTAGCGAGACTTATTTAGGTCTCGCCTGACCCAGCGCTGGTCTGGTGAGACTTATTGAGAGGGCTCCAAAAAGTGCTACCAGGCCAGCCTAGAGCTACAGTGCATGTGCGCGGGCGTGCGCGCCTCGCTTTACCACGATTACTTTCACTTTCGCGGCCGCAGGGCCGCTTTGATGTTTGATTGATCGCGATCACTTTCGTGGCCACACGCCGCTTTGATGTTCTCCGTGAGGCTTCAATAGATTGCAGCAGTTAAAACAAGCATTGGCATAGCCAAAAGGTCTCGCTTTTGGGACCTTATAAGTGTTTAGTTATGCAACATGGCTAAACACTTATAAGGTCCCAAAGGCGAGACCTATTGGCTATGCCAATGCTTGTTAGACTTATCAATGGACACTACCTGACATCAATTCGACTAATTGATGGAACTTTGGCACCCCACTCCTCATCACATATCATGAAAAGGGACCAGACTTTTGTGAACATTACTGCCTGGCCTATACGTGATGGGATCGCTTGGGATGCTGTAAAATTTCAAATTCATGGCCCCACTGAAGTAATCAATGTGCCAAATGTATTTCATGTTTCTATGGGTGATGTTGTTAAGCAGAACATCCACTCGGATGACTGGGATGTTCAAGCCATAGAAGCACTGTTTTCTGATTTTAAATATTATGCTGCATTTGATGCTGAGGATTTGTATTTAGATACTGCTACTTATGATGAGCAATTCTGTTATCAACATTATGGCACGCATTTCCTACACAAAGCAAATACGTTTAGAAATTTTGTAAATTTTACACAATGGGAACACTGTCCCGCTTCTAGTGCTGGGCAGCTCCACCACGTTAGTGGACAAATTCACATATTTTTCTGATTTCAGTGTGTCAAATCCGGCCTCCTTTTATTTTAAGGTTGCGCCTGAGTCTGCTTCTAAAGTTAGACTGACACACACCAAATTGTTGTATTCCAAGTCCTTTATGGACGAGTTGGCAATTGGAGGATATGATCTGTGGAAAGCTACTATCGATCTTAAATCGGTTTGGGGTTCTAAACCATGGCAGGTACAGGGAACAGAAGCTTTGCATCGTGCCTGTCTTATCCCGAATCACATGTTATTTTTAAATTCGTCCATTTTTCAGACCACCTGTTTTGGGTTGGCTACTTCTAAAAAATTCAATTTTCCCTCCATTCCGGGTCTGGGTGCTTATCCAAATTGGGGTAATCATACGGATCTATCCCTTGCTACGTTGCAGTCATACATTTACAACACGTCCTTCAATATTTCTGATTGAATCCGAAAGGGTGGTTGGTGTGGCAAACGAGTTCGGATTCCTGTCAACATCGGTTTCTGGATTTGGCACCGGGGTATACACAAGTTCGTGTAGACCCCCGTTTTGAGTCCTCTCACACTGTAACTACCTACTCAGTAGGAAAGGTATGCCAATCCTGGCTGCAACATTCCACCTTGGCATCTGTTAAACTTCATTTAGCACGATTAAACGACAAAATAGATTTGAATGATTTTGTTAAGGGTCCTGCGGTGGGCAGGTCCAAAAGATGGGTATATGCTGTTTATAACGAAGTTTGGAAGCTATCACAAATTGAGGCTGCATCCAGATTACGTGCTATTGATCATGCCAATATGGAAAAGGTATTGGCTGTAATAGATAATAGCATTAACACCCTGTCTTCCAGAATTTATACCTTAGACAATATTGTTTCATCTGTGGTAGACCTTGTGCAGGATGATTTGTCTGTTTTATATCATGGTCAGAATCAATTGCATTCTATTATGCAGTTTGCATGGACATTGCAGATGTTACAGGCTGGGAAAGTCCCTTGGGATTACATAAATACTTCATCTTTGTTCGTTCCTTTTAATTTAACCGCAAAACAACAGTTCATGTCCATGAAAGATGCGACTTATTCATTGCTACACATTGAAAAGGTAGAACCTTTACCTTTCTCTGTTGCTGAATTAAATTCCGCTGTGTGGCTTATCCACGGGTTGATCACGTTACTGTTCCCTCTGTTTAAGTTCAGTTCGTGCATGAAACATTATGCCCTTGGCAGATATGAAAAACTTGGTTCTGCCTTCCTGCACGAAGTTTGGTCACTCCCATTCACGTATAGATGTGTGAGAGACGGAAAAGAGGTATACTTAAAAGGTGAAGAGTGCACTTCCACTCCGGATCATTCTG
Organism: Triturus cristatus; assembly: GCF_964204655.1. Lineage (NCBI taxonomy): Eukaryota > Metazoa > Chordata > Amphibia > Caudata > Salamandridae > Triturus > Triturus cristatus. The sequence continues at coordinate 501,639,950 of NC_140588.1, read as the reverse complement.
TTGTGTGTAGGCACATTCAATTGCATGGTGCATGTAATGTGCACGCTCCTAACTTAGCTTGCGTCCTGAAAGGGATCCCTGTGCCAGTTATAACACCGTCTTTTACGCTGCTTGCTAACGGTAGTTATTTGCTATTAAATAATGAAGCTTGCTGTGGGATGTTAGTGGGAATTCCCTACATAGTGACTGTATCACAGAGAGTGGTTTGCTGTAATAACGTCCTTTTCCCACCCCCGCATGGACGGCTCGATGTATCCATCTGGCCTTCCATTCCAACCTTGAAAGCAGAGTTCAATAAGATGAGCAGAATAAGGGCTCTGTTGTCTCAAAAAGAAGTCGCGTTGACTTCATCCTGGGAAACATTTGTCCTTCACATAGCAAACACGCGCACTGAGGTGCAAGCGCTTTTGAATACTGATCTCCCACTTCATTTTAGGACCCTGATTCAGACTATCTTTAATGCCTCGTCAACAAGTGGCCTGGCTCATTTTTTTTAAATTGTGGGCTCCAGCCTCGTGACCTCCTTTCAAACTATTTTTGGTGTGATCCCGGCATTTTTTTATTCTATTTTTTCCAGCGTCTTCGGAGGTCTCCCTTTGCTTCTCGCCCTCGTAGCTGGGGTAATTTTGTTGATGTGCGCACTACGCTATGGATGCACAACTTGCGTCTCACGACAGCAGGTTCCGGCTGTTACATCTTCGTAACCGGATGCTTGAATACTATGGCACTTTACCACTGGCGACCTTAAGCATAGCCTATGGATTGTCCTTCCGGTTTCCCTACTTTACTTGTGTACAGCCCGTCTTTCATTGCCTAGATTGTCCATTCCAATGGGCTCTGGATTTGTGTTTGTCGAACTCGGTGTCTCCTGCCCCGGATTATGATCGGCTGATGAGCCCCTTAGTGGCTCATGAGTTGGACTGTTCTGGCGTCGGGATTATGGCCTGTGGAGCAGCACATGGAGTCCTTGGGAATTGGGACATCGGAACGGCTGCAACTGAATTCTTAGCGAGAAGTTATCTTGAAGAGCACGCCAGTTGTCCTCGAATGGTACTAGAGACTCCGGTGGTCGAGGAGCATGTATGTTCCTTCCCCGTGCTGAACTGGATGGCAGATAATTTTGCAGAACGTTCCAATGATTTCCTCTTGGAAGCTGTTGCAACTTATTGTGCTTATACATTGATGGATTGACCTTTTTGCACTTTCATTTCGTCATGAGTCCTTCAATGATGTTTTTTTTTTATCCTTTAAATGGTTTTTTTCAATTCTTTTCTTTTTTCTTTTTTTTTTCTCTTCGATCTTTTCCACTTACCTTATATGGACTTACAGTTCATGCCCTTGGTTCCGTTCTATCAAACTTGAACTCTGCGTTCTTGCAAGTGCGCCCCTACTGGTTAGTGGTCCGATCAAGGGGGGGTGTAGTGAAGATCGTTATCTATATACGTACAATGCTAAGTTAGCACAACCGCGTTATATGTTAGAAAGCCATCTTGCCGCTTTTGCTGCTTTGGCACACGACACTGTAGTCACATGTTATTAATTGAGAAATGCTTGCTCGACTTTGCTTCACATGAGAACTGTCTGTTGTTCACATCCCAAACAGTGAGCAGCGACCTTGGTCTGCACATCGTGTAAAGAAACAGTCTGGGTCGCTAGACGATGCATGTTGTTGGGTTCAGTTTGATCGGCCCACTATTTAGCCATAACACGCACACAGCTGCAAATACCTGAAAGTCGGGTGCTTTTAATATTGCAGTGTTACATGTTTTTCATTATATTCGCAAGAAGAGCTTTCCCAGGAGCAGAGCCTAGCTGATCCTGTGATGTGATCTCACTGAGCTGATCTTTACGGTATGGGGTTCCCCATTCAAGCCTAGAGACCTTTTACTAGTCTAATAATAATATTAGTTTGCTAGCGAAAGGAAGGTGGCTGAGATCCACTGTCATTTTAGTATGATTAATCCTTTCATTTTCTATGGTATTGTAACTATGCTGATGGTTTTGATTTTAATCATTTGTCTGCTTATGTTAGCCAAAGTACTGCATCTTAGGACACGAGGTTTATAAAATAAACTCTTTAAACTTTACAGTGTCTCTGTTTATTCTGTTGTGGACTGATATGAGAATAATTACGAACAGGTATTTCTGATTCCCACCATTCCTGAGAATACCCTAAGTCGCTTGTTCTGGGTTGTCTATACATTGGGACCGCCGAGATAAACCTCGGATAACGAATGGGACACTTATGCTGGTCGGATAAGGGGTTCTGGGTTCTGAGGTGAGTTTTTCGTACACCGCAATTCACTGAGGTCCTGGTTTCCTGTGCATAGTTCTGTGCATAAGCAGAATCCCTGCAACAGTATCTGCAGCTTCTTTTCCCTTAGACACCAAATCTGTTCTTTATGTATGTGCCTGGCACTTGACCACTGCTACTTGACATGATATTTGCAATGCAGCAATAAGGTCAGCTAAAAGATGTTGGTGCGCTACTGGTGTCCCATCAGATTTAAGAAATCCTCGCCATTCCCATCTCTTCAGCCCTGAGTGAACTGTAGAAACTACATATGCTGAATCAGTGTATATCGTTACCGACCCTGACAAGCTTGTAGGACCATTATCACTGCTTTTAATTCAGCCACTTGGGCTGAGTCTTGGGATGGCAAGGGTAAGAGGTGTCATTTTTGTAAGGTATAATCAGTAGGTGTACCAATAGCCTCAACAACAGCTGCACCTGTATGTCTTTTGCTTGTCTCCTGGTCTATCCATGAGGAACTGTTAGACCTGTCAGCCCTTTGGGTGGTCCCTCCTCATCATTATTTATTTTGTCCCACTTTTGCCTCAAACCCTGTTTGAATTTTTCCTTTTTGGGAACCACCAGACTTTTTAGTGTTGCTGCAGATTCAGGGAGCCATTTTACCTACCCCTGAAACTTCTGTCTGAGGGCCTGGAGCACAAAATGGTGGCCACCTGTGACATCACCAGCATCCACTGGAACCGGCTAGCACCTTCCAGAACATTCCAGAGCCCTGTGACAGTTGGAGGCGGTTTAGAATGTTGGGAAGCTAAGACAGAGAGTTGGCAGTTGGAGCTGGCAGTTGGCACCTGACTGGTGAAGAGTGAGCAGCAGAAACTTGAAGGAGGAAGGAGTGAAGCAGCAGGGGTGGAAACTTGTGCCTGGAGTGGGGTCCATAAACCCACCCTTGATACTAGTCCCTACTGACTGAGCCCAGCCTGGAGCCCTGTGTGGGAAGAAGCCAGAAAAACCATTCTAAGGACCTGGACAGCAGGAACAGGCCTTAGAAACAGAGAACAGCAAGATCCTGACCTGGAAACTGGTTTCCCTGGAGTCCGACGTCGAGTAGCCTGAGACCGGGAGCCCGAGGTGGAGAAGCGGCGCCGACTGGAAAGCGGACGTCGTACCCGGAGCCGCCAGAGGTCGAGAGAGGGCGCCGTCAGAGGTCGTGAGGAATACCAGAGGTCGAGGAGGAAGTCACCCGAGGTCGAGTGAGCGGCGTCATCGGAGGAGTGAAGTCCGCCCTCCGGAGTCGTCGGAGACCGAGGTGAAGTGTACCGGAGGTCGGGAGTGAGGATCGCACTCCGGAGTCGCCGGAACCTGAGAGAATCATGCCGGAGGTCGGGAGTGGAGATCGCACTCCGGAGCCGCCGGAAGCCGACATCGAGCCAAGGCCGGCCGACGTCATCGAATCCGAGGTCGCCATCGGACCGGAGCCGCCCGAGGTCGACATCGAGTAAAGACTGCCCGACGCCATCGAATCGGAGGTCGAGATCGAACCGAGGCCGCTGACATCGAGACCGGAGCCGCCTACCGGCGTCGTCAAAGAACTGACATTGTGCCGAGGCCGCCGACATCGAACTGGAACCGCCTCACGGCGTCGACACGACTCCAGCGGCGTCGGAGCATCAGAAAAAGGGCAGTAAGTGGAGTAGAGGGCGCCTAAGGCCCTGTGGAGACCTGAGAGACTGCTCTAAGGGGCTAGGGAGGTGCTGGAACCAACCTGACTGTGCCAGGGGTGAGCTGGGACTAATCTAGAGAAGTTGTGTGGAGGGAGAGAGCCAGGTCTCTGGTATTCCCCCCTTGATCTACCTCAGTTTAGGCCTCAGCCTTGTCCAAGCCAGGGAGTAGACACCCCCAAGCCTTCCACATCCCCACAAGCTGTGCCTGGGCCAAATCAGCCCTTAGGAATTCAAAAGTGAACTGATTCTATGAGTGTCACTGTCAGCTTTTAAGTATTTATTAGGGGCACTGTATTTATTGTATTTAACCTATTTATTGCTTCACTGTATTTATTGGTCCGCAGTATTTATTGATGCACAATATTGATTGGTTTACAGTATTTATTGCCTCAGAATATTTAATTGCCTGTATGTATTGCATTTATATTTATGTCTTCATTATTTATGATCACCCCTATTTATTGAATCATTAAGCCAGTATTTATTTGACCTGCACTATTTAAAGTTTGTATATTGTGATTGTTATTTATTTATCCAATCAGCAACTAAGAGAAAAAGAAGATAAAGAAAGATATTTTCATAATTTTTTACGGTGTAGAGTCGTTTTTGGAACGGATGCACGCATGGTTATTGTTTGGGTATGTCGTATGCTTAGCACGGAGCCTGATTCCTGACCACTCGAGCCAAGCTACCACAGTGTGTCCGGAAGACCTCCACCACCCTTTCAGAGTGGGAGTGTGGTTTTCCAACATGAATTGGTGTTCAGTGGTGGGATAGAGCTGTGCCTACGTATACTCAACAATAACTGTGGGTAGTCCATAGGCCTACACCGGGAGTTTTCTCAAAGCGGCCTTCCTAATTGTGGGTTTTTGTTTTTTCCAAATTTACTCTGGTGGTGGGAGGAGGTATTATTAAAGGTACCCCCCTGCATAGTTACTGCACAAAACCTGTCCTCTAACCTGAGTGGGCGAGATGGAATTTGTACTAGAAAATCTAGAAACGTACACTGTGGCCCAACTCAGGGAGTTTTGCCAGCGGGAGGGGGTGTACTGTCCCCCAGGAGCAAAGAAGGGTGCACTCCAAACCAGCTTAAGGGCTTGGGGGGAGGCACGCCGAGAAAGCAAGGCTGAGGAGGAGGACAGGGATAGAGAGCCTGACACCGAGGGGGCTGAGATGTACCAACCTGAGGTGGGGAACCTGTCAGCGGGGCCCAGAACCATTTCTAGGAAGGGCAGCAGTGCCTCTAGCGGTGGCTTGTCTGAAGTGGAGTTAACAGACCGGAGGGAGAAAAGACAGCTCACATGGGACTTAGCAAGGCTGGAGAAGGAGAAGGAGGAGCAGAGGATGGCCCATGAATTACGACTGAAAGAAATAGATCTTCAGATCCTGAGAATCGGGGCACAACCTGTTCCTAATGGTGGCAGCCAAACCCAAGAGAACACCAGGGAACCTAAACCATACCTGCCAAAGGACATAGTAGCTAGCTATGGAGTGGGCGACGATATCGCCAAGTGGCTAGCAGCCTATGAGGTCTCGTTGAGGGCCCATGGGGTTCCAGAGAAGTACTGGGGAGGGGGATTGTACAAGTACATGCCTCCAGCTGGTAGGGATGCTTTATTGGCCCTCGAAGAGGATGAGCAGACCCACTACCCCACCATGAAACTGGCGCTCATCAGAAAGTTTGGACTAACACCTGAAAAGTACAGACAGAAGTTCAGGGGTAGTCACAAACTGGGCACACAGAATTGGGTGGACTTCCTGGACTATGCAAAGAAGGCACTGGAAGGTTGGATTCAGGGCAGTGAAGTGAGGAACTACGAGGGGTTGTTTGACCTAGTACTGAAGGAACACCTGCTCGAGAAATGTTTCCCTGAACTGCGGCAACACCTGGTGGATAGCAAGCTGACCAGTCCCCGGAAGCTTGCTGAGGAGGCGGACATTTGGGCTAGTACCCGGGTGTCCACAAGGGGGACTGGAGGGGATACTCAAAAGGCCGGACAGGGCGCCCCCCAGAAGAAAGAGGGAGGGGAAAAGAAAAAGGAGTTCTCCAAAGGCCCCCAAAATAACTTCCAAGGGAAGGGAACAGGATTCACCCCTAGGGCTAACCCACCCAGAAACCCTAATCCTGGCCAGAGCCAGCAGCCAAGGGTTGTCCATTGCTATGAGTGCGGTGGCGTTGGACACTATAAAGGAGATCCGAAGTGCTTGAAACGACCACCCCCTCCCACTGGAGGAAAGACCCCCGGAGTAGCTAGTGTAGTGCTCGGGGAGGAGATGCCCTTAACTAAGGGAAGGGAGTGGGCGGGTGTCACTTTAGTGTCCCTGGGAGAACGGGAGATGGTTCCTAAGATCCAGGTGCCCGCAAATACCGCAAAGTATGGGCAGTGGGTCACCATCAACGGCCAAAGAGGGGAGGCTCTGAGAGACACAGGAGCCAGTATGACTATGGTGCGTAGCCAACTGGTGTCTCCAGAGCAGGTAATTCCCGATGTACTCCACCCAGCCGCGATGGCTGACGGCAGAACAGGCCACTATCCCGTGGCCGAGGTTCCCTTTGAATGGGGGGGGGTTGCAGGTTCACTTCGAGTTGCCGTAAGCCCTGCCGTGCCAGTCGATTGTCTGCTGGGGAATGACATGGAGCACAACGCTTGGAAGGAGGTGGAATACCGGACTCACACCGAGATGCTGGGTACACCTGACTGGGCCTGTGTTAGCACAAGGTCCGCGACTACCCGAAGAGGGAGTTCGTTTCGGCTGGAGCCTGGAACAAAGGCCCAGCCAGCTGCCAGTCAAGGGAAGAACCGAGGACAGGAGGAGCCTGCCTCGGCGTCCACACCCCGTAGGACGGATAGGCCACCGGAGGTGGTGGACCAGGAGTCTGCGGTGGGGGACGTTACCAACCTGGAGGACCTACCCATCCCGGCCGAGTGGCACGTGGAGGGAGGCCCGTCCAGGGAGGAATTCTGCCAGGGCCAGAGGGAGTGCCCTACCCTTGAGGGGCTGAGGCGACAGGCCGAAGCCCAGGCAGCAGGGAACGTTGAAGGGAACTACAGTGTTTACTGGGAGGATGGCCTCCTCTACAGTGAACCCAGGGCACCCCTACACGGATCGTCACGAGCCTTGGTAGTCCCTCAACGTTATCGAGCCTTCCTTCTGGAGTTGGCTCACGAGATACCATTGGCAGGACACCTGGGGCAAGACAAGACCTTCGCCCGTCTTGTCCCACACTTTTATTGGCCTCAGATGAAAGTGTCGTCCGATACCTACTGCCGGACATGTGTGTCTTGCCAAGCCAGTGGGAAAACAGGGGTGAAGCTGAAAGCTCCCCTGGAACCACTTCCTGTCGTTAGCACCCCCTTTGAAAGGGTGGGCATTGACATTGTGGGTCCGTTAGATCCGCCAACATCAGCTGGTCACAGGTTTATCCTGGTTCTGGTGGATCATGCCACACGGTACCCAGAGGCAATACCTCTGAGGACCATAACAGCACCTGTTGTGGCTAGGGCCCTGATGGGAATCTTTACCCGAGTGGGTTTTCCCAAGGAAGTTGTGTCCGACAGGGGGACCAACTTCATGTCAGCGTATATGCGGGCGATGTGGAAGGAGTGTGGAGTGACATACCGGTTCACCACTCCTTACCACCCCCAGACCAATGGTCTGGTGGAGAGGTTTAACAAAACCTTGAAGGGCATGATCAGAAGTCTGCCTGAAAGCCTGCGGAGGAAATGGGACGTTCTCCTACCCTGTTTACTTTTTTCCTACAGGGAAGTGCCACAGAAGGGAGTGGGCTTCAGCCCCTTCGAGCTTCTGTATGGGCACCCTGTACGTGGACCTCTCAACCTGGTGAGAGACGGATGGGAAAGAACTCCCAGAAAGCTTCCCCAGGATGTGGTGAGCTACATGCTGGCCTTCCGGAGCCAAATGGCTAAGTTGTGGAAGCAAGCTTCTGACAACTTGGAAGCCAGCCAAGCAGTGATGAAGGCGTGGTATGACCACAATGCTCACCCGGTGGAGTTGGAGCCTGGCCAGAAGGTGTGGGTGATCGAACCAGGAGAGCTTAGTGCCCTCCAGGATCGCTGGTCAGGACCCTTTGAGGTGTTGGAGAAGAAGGGTAAGGCTACCTACTTGGTGGACCTGAAGACCCCTCGTCAGCCCCTGCGGGTGCTGCATGCCAACCGCCTCAAACCCCACCACGAGAGGCCCGAAGTCATCATCTTGATGATGGTGACTGACGGAGGAGAGGACGTGGAAAGCGAGCCTCTCCCTGATCTGTTTGCGTCTCAAGAGAAGGATGGGTCGGTGGAGGGAGTGATTCTCTCCCCATCTCTAACTCCTGAACAGCAGGAGGACTGTCGCCAGGTCCTGGGGCAGTACTCCTCGTTGTTCTCCCTTGTCCCGGGTAGGACTCACCTGTGCGTCCATGACGTGGACACAGGAGACAGCCCACCTGTGAAGTCCAAGATCTACCGGATGTCAGACAAGGTGAAGGCCAGCATTAACAGTGAAGTCACTAAGATGCTGGAGCTAGGAGTGATCAAACCTTCTAGCAGCCCCTGGTCCAGTCCGGTGGTACTAGTACCAAAAGCTGCACCACCGGGTGCCCAACCGGAACTGAGGTTCTGTGTGGACTACCGGGGACTGAATTCAGTAACCAAAACTGATGCTCATCCGATCCCTAGGGCGGATGAATTGATTGACCGGCTGGGAGCTGCCCAATATCTAAGTACCTTTGACCTTACTTCTGGGTACTGGCAGATCTCTTTGACTGATGGAGCAAGGGAAAGGTCAGCCTTCTCCACGCCCAATGGCCACTACCAGTTCTGTGTGATGCCCTTTGGGCTCAAGAACGCACCTGCCACGTTTCAGCGCCTGGTAAACCAGATCCTCACCGGAATGGAGAGTTTCTCTGCTGCTTATCTGGATGACATAGCCATCTTCAGTAACAGCTGGGAGGATCACTTGCGTCACCTGCAAGCTGTTCTCCAGGCCCTGAGACAAGCTGGATTGACGATCAAGGCCAGCAAGTGCCAGATCGGGCAGGGGTCGGTAGTGTACCTTGGACACTTGGTGGGTAGGGGAGCGGTGCAACCCCTCCAGGCGAAGATCGAGGCCATCATGGCCTGGGAACCCCCCAAGTCACAGACTGAGGTCCGAGCTTTTTTGGGCCTCACGGGATACTACCGCCGCTTCGTGAAGGGATACGGTACCATCGTAGCCCCCCTCACGGAGCTCACGTCCAAGAAACAACCTCGACGGGTAGTCTGGACGGAGGCTTGTCAGCAAGCCTTTGAGAGATTGAAGAAAGCCATGTGCGAGGCCCCGGTCTTAAGGGCCCCAGACTTTTCCAAGGAGTTCATTGTCCAGACAGATGCATCAGAACATGGCATTGGGGCAGTGTTATCGCAACTCAACGAAGAGGGTCTGGATCAACCCGTGGTCTTCCTATCCCGGAGACTACTTCCCAGGGAACAGAAGTGGAGTGCAATAGAGCGTGAAGCCTTTGCAGTGGTATGGGCTCTGAAGAAGTTGCGGCCATACCTGTTTGGCTCGCACTTCCTGGTTCAGACCGACCACAGACCCCTTCGTTGGCTGATGCAAATGAAGGGGGAGAATCCCAAGTTGTTGAGGTGGTCTATTTCCCTACAGGGAATGGACTTTCAGGTGGAACATCGGCCTGGAATGGACCACGCCAATGCAGACGGTCTCTCAAGGTATTTCCGCCTTAGTGATGAGAACTCCCAAGGGGTTGGGTAGCTCTCCCCACTTTCAGCTGGGGGGGACGCGTGTTAGACCTGTCAGCCCTTTGGGTGGTCCCTACTCATCATTATTTATTTTGTCCCACTTTTGCTTCAAACCCTGTTTGAATTTTTCCTTTTTGGGAACCACCAGACTTTTTAGTGTTGCTGCAGATTCAGGGAGCCATTTTACCTACCCCTGAAACTTCTGTCTGAGGGCCTGGAGCACAAAATGGTGGCCACCTGTGACATCACCAGCATCCACTGGAACCTGCTAGCACCTTCCAGAACATTCCAGAGCCCTGTGACAGTTGGAGGCGGTTTAGAATGTTGGGAAGCTAAGACAGAGAGTTGGCAGTTGGAGCTGGCAGTTGGCACCTGACTGGTGAAGAGTGAGCAGCAGAAACTTGAAGGAGGAAGGAGTGAAGCAGCAGGGGTGGAAACTTGTGCCTGGAGTGGGGTCCATAAACCCACCCTTGATACTAGTCCCTACTGACTGAGCCCAGCCTGGAGCCCTGTGTGGGAAGAAGCCAGAAAAAACCATTCTAAGGACCTGGACAGCAGGAACAGGCCTTAGAAACAGAGAACAGCAAGATCCTGACCTGGAAACTGGTTTCCCTGGAGTCCGACGTCGAGTAGCCTGAGACCGGGAGCCCGAGGTGGAGAAGCGGCGCCGACTGGAAAGCGGACGTCGTACCCGGAGCTGCCAGAGGTCGAGAGAGGGCGCCGTCAGAGGTCGTGAGGAATACCAGAGGTCGAGGAGGAAGTCACCCGAGGTCGAGTGAGCGGCGTCATCGGAGGAGTGAAGTCCGCCCTCCGGAGTCGTCGGAGACCGAGGTGAAGTGTACCGGAGGTCGGGAGTGAGGATCGCACTCCGGAGTCGCCGGAACCTGAGAGAATCGTGCCGGAGGTCGGGAGTGGAGATCGCACTCCGGAGCCGCCGGAAGTCGACATCGAGCCAAGGCCGGCCGACGTCATCGAATCCGAGGTCGCCATCGGACCGGAGCCGCCCGAGGTCGACATCGAGTAAAGACTGCCCGACGCCATCGAATCGGAGGTCGAGATCGAACCGAGGCCGCTGACATCGAGACCGGAGCCGCCTACCGGCGTCGTCAAAGAACTGACATTGTGCCGAGGCCGCCGACATCGAACTGGAACCGCCTCACGGCGTCGACACGACTCCAGCGGCGTCGGAGCATCAGAAAAAGGGCAGTAAGTGGAGTAGAGGGCGCCTAAGGCCCTGTGGAGACCTGAGAGACTGCTCTAAGGGGCTAGGGAGGTGCTGGAACCAACCTGACTGTGCCAGGGGTGAGCTGGGACTAATCTAGAGAAGTTGTGTGGAGGGAGAGAGCCAGGTCTCTGGTATTCCCCCCTTGATCTACCTCAGTTTAGGCCTCAGCCTTGTCCAAGCCAGGGAGTAGACACCCCCAAGCCTTCCACATCCCCACAAGCTGTGCCTGGGCCAAATCAGCCCTTAGGAATTCAAAAGTGAACTGATTCTATAAGTGTCACTGTCAGCTTTTAAGTATTTATTAGGGGCACTGTATTTATTGTATTTAACCTATTTATTGCTTCACTGTATTTATTGGTCCGCAGTATTTATTGATGCACAATATTGATTGGTTTACAGTATTTATTGCCTCAGAATATTTAATTGCCTGTATGTATTGCATTTATATTTATGTCTTCATTATTTATGATCACCCCTATTTATTGAATCATTAAGCCAGTATTTATTTGACCTGCACTATTTAAAGTTTGCATATTGTGATTGTTATTTATTTATCCAATCAGCAACTAAGAGAAAAAGAAGATAAAGAAAGATATTTTCATAATTTTTTACGGTGTAGAGTCGTTTTTGGAACGGATGCACGCATGGTTATTGTTTGGGTATGTCGTATGCTTAGCACGGAGCCTGATTCCTGACCACTCGAGCCAAGCTACCACAGTGTGTCCGGAAGACCTCCACCACCCTTTCAGAGTGGGAGTGTGGTTTTCCAACAGGAACCATCAATAAACAATTGTCGGCCATCAGACAAGGGGTCCTCATGTGTCAGGTGGTCGTCCTCCTCCAATGTTACACTACAGTCAGTACAGTCTAGTAGGAGCCCTAGAAAAGTTGCAGGATTGACTGAGTGTACTCGCTCAATGCAGATAGAAGGGTTTGACAGTATTACTTCATAACCTGTCGCTCTTTGAGTGGTGAGTGTACTTGTATTTTTCTGCACCACAGCAAATGGAGAGTACTCAACATACAGTGTTACAGGGTATCTTGCTGTAATAGTGCTACTGTTTTCTACTTTAAAAGCTGCTGCTGCAAGCGCTCGCTCACAAGGAAAGTGACCTTCCATTACTGGATCTAATAGTCCACTAAAATAGGCAATGGGTTTGTGACCCATCAGGTATTTTTGGGTACGGACTGATAAGGAATCCTCTGTGGCAGCAGAAAACAGAAAACATCTCTTTATATAGTCTGGATTTGCTGGCACTGGGGGTGAAGCAATTGCTTCTTTCAATGTCTGAAATGCACTTACACTGTCATCACTCCACTGTATGCGTGTGTTGTCAGTTTTAGCTTCATTGCATATAATAGTGGTTGTATGATGGTAGCATAATCAAATACTCACTGACGTACAAAATTACAAAGGCCTAGACATTTCTGCATGTCTTTTACTGTCTTGGGCTGAGGCGGATCACGTATAGTTTGTATTCTAGAACCTGCTATCTTTTTACCTTCTGCACACAGCACTTGGCCCAAATACAGCACATCTTTTTGCACAAACTGCAATATTTTCCTGTCTGCTTTGTATCCCCTAGAAGCAAGTAGCGTTAAAAGATTGACAGTATCCAAAACACATTCAGATTCTGTTTTACTACATATTAGTAAATCATCTACATATTGCAAGACTGTACAGTATGACTGGAAATCTAACAAATGATCTCTCAATACTCTATTAAACACTGATGGAGACTCACAATAGACTTGTGGGAGTCTAGAGTACTGAATTTGTTCACCATCAAAACTGAAAGCTGTCAAATAATGAGTCAGGATGTAAAGGTATGGCAAAAAAGCATTCTTTAGATCCACTACACAAAACCGTTTGCTGTCAGTTGGTATATTAGTCAATATCACATATGGGTCTGGCACTATGGGGTACTCTGCTAATGCTATGGCATTAAGGGGGCGAAAACCCTGAACCATCCTCCAAGTATTATCTGTAGATTTTTTTACAGGATAACTTGCTGTGTTACAAGGTGATGAGCAGGGATACAGGACTCCCTGAACCATTAGTCATTGAATTGTCCCTCTAATATCTTCTTTTGCTTCTGTGGACAGTGGATACTGTTTTACATGTGGCAATTGTGCACCTGGCTTCAACTTTATCTTAAATGGTTCTGCAGATAGTATCAGTCCTACCTCATCTGGAGCTGATGTCCAGAGTCAAGGCGGGAATGCTGCAAGTGCTTCAATATCATGGGAGGGGGATGGCACAACTAGTAACATGGTCTGTGCATGGTAAACACACATTAACAAGGGTGCAGTGTGTGTATAAACTATCTCAGTCCTGGTGGGATCATCTGAAAAGAATTCTGAGTCAGAAATGTCCTGTGGTCTCAGACCAGGCATAAGAAAAATCAGGATCTTCCAAATTCCTCCATCATTATCTGATGCCACCAGAGCACCACTCCTCCTGATTATTTCTATGCACTCAAGGTAAAAGATATTCACCTGTCCCAGTTCATCACTACCAGCTTGCCTCCAGAAAATTAGTCTAGGTGGCAATTCCATCCATCTCCCTAAAAGTATTTCCTCTGTCTTCAGAACAGTAAGTACTGCATCTGCTAGCAAATTATAATGCACTGGCTCTGCCCTTCCAACCACATTTTCCTCTAGTATTCTTAGCAGATGTATCCCATAGTTCGCTTGCCCTCTATGGGCACGTGTTGTGTATGGAATGTGCTGTACTTCACCAGAGAAGCCCTGCGTATCCATGGTGGCAGTGGACAATGGAACATTTCCTTCTGAGAGGCAATATTTTGTTGCCCCTGTATCAACCAAGAAAGCATACCTCCTTCCCATTATAATCATTTCTAGAATTGGTTCTTCCTCTGGGTCTAGGATCCTAGCTACCACAGAACAATTGGGATCCCCTGGTGCGTCCCATCAGGCTGTATGATAAAAGGGGTTTCCACGTTGAACAATCACTCCCTGTGAGGGATGGGCGGAAAATAAATCTGGGAGGACGAATGTGCTTCTTAATGTTGGCGTTTATTTTGGAAGTCAATGCAACAAAAATATAAATCTTGGGCAAAGCATAACACCATTATTATTTTGGTTCTGTTATATGTTCCGGATTCGCCAGGGCTTCTTCACTCCTTCTTCTTGTCCTTTTCTTAGGTCTCAAGTTTGGTCTCCAATTGTACGTCGTCCCCAGATTAACAGGAGAGAACACAAGGAAAATTGAGGTAAATATTAGGTTCTGTCCAATTGGTAAAGTAATAAAAGTGACCGTCATCACACACAGGTGTACATAGCACAAAAAATCCCTTTTCTTTGGATAATTATGTTTTATAGCTTCTAACCCTCTGATAGTGGGGCAAGGAAAAGAGGGGAGGTTTAGTGCACAAAGGAGAGAAAGAAAACAAATGCACATATATGTATATATATAACTAATTCCGTGTCACTTTGTTCTCTTATTTTTAAACTGATTATAGGGACTCTCTTTCAGTCTTCCTGAATCCTTTTTATAGCTCTCCTCACGCTACCGCTTTAACCCTTTCATCTGGTACTCTTCGTTTATATGTTTGTTTCTTTCTTTGCTTTCCTCTCTAAATTCTGACTATTTCTTTTTGGGATCAATTCTTAATCTTTGTATTACAGCAGAGGGCTCTTTTTGGTCCCCCTCTTTCTACCTTTCTCCCAGCGTTTCCCTTCTCCACCCCGTACCCCCCCCCCCCACAGGTGCCGTCTCTCCCCCTGTCCATGTACCGGGTAAGCCGCACCTCATCTGTGAGCTGCAGCGGGGACTTCAGATCCCGGGGCGACCACCACTCTTCGCTCCACCCTACTGGAGCTTCGTCGTCCTCTGGCACTTTTCTCCCATTTTCAGCTGCCGAAACGGAGCATCCTTCTTCTTCCTCCCAACCGTCTTCGTCCTCCTCCTCTTTAACCTCTTGAGTCCTGACTCCTCCTTCCTTTCTGGAGTCTTCCGGATTCCTCCTTCATCCACCTTCTGCCCCAGGTCCAAGCCTCCATCCCTCCAGGTCCGTGCTCGTTGCTGATTGGTCTTCTATGCTCCTGGCTCCGCCTTCCAGGGGTGGCTCATCCTCATACTCCTCCCTGTCCTTGACTCCCTGTGCTCACCACTGCAGTAGACTTCACCTGATGCTGGCCTCTTGTATGTACAACAGGTGCTGGTGCCCCTTGAACAGGTACATTATAAAATTGCTGTTGTGGCATAGACACAAGTGGTAGTGGCGTTATTTGTTGTTGAGGATAGGGTACATACTGATAAGGACCATATTGAGGCGCTGGCCCTGACGTGTTCACATTTTGTCTTCCCCTTCCTCTCCCTACTCTTATCACTCCCTGTGATTCATCACTCTTCTTAAAGCGGCATTCAGCAATAAAATGTCCAATGTTACGGCAGTAATGTCATTTAAAATTTCTTCTTCGGGGGGCGGAGCCAAGATGGCGGAGTGAGCAGACGTCCTGCTCGAGAGCTCCCGCTACGGATCTCTGCAGCACCGGCCTGAAGGCCGTCAATAGCGCTGACGACGACCCTGCGTGGCAGCATTCTGAGCCCCGGAGCAAGGGGGGGTCACTGCGGTGGTTGGAGCAGCGGCCAAAGCCTGTGGCCAACGAAATGGTGAGGCGATCGGCGAGGCGGCCGGGCCTCCCCGGAGCGGCCAGAGGCCAGTGTAGCGACGTCGACCTGCTGAGCTGGAGCTGGACCCTTGGGACCCGGAGGCCGAGACGGCGGTGAGTGGCGATCCTCGGGGGCAGCGGCGACGACGGAGCTGTTGTGAGCTGAAGGCGGAGCTCCGAGCGGAGCAGCGGCTGGGCCTGGCACGCCATACTGCGTAGTGACCGCGCTGGGATTGGCCTGCCGGGACCTAGGGGCCAGTGGAAGGACGCGGCGATCTGCCCGGTGCCTGGTGAGCCGGTGTGAAAGGCTGGGCTGGTAGCCTTGTAGAGCGGCTGCGGCGAGGGACAAGGCGAGGAGCGGAGGCGGCGCCCGGAGGGGAGCCACAACCGAGAGCGGCCCGTCGCGCTTGGGGAGCTGCACTGGAGACGAGAGCTGCGTTCTCCTCACACCGGGCCTGGGCTACAGTTTGGAGATCGGCCGTTGCCGGACATTGAAGCACAGTGGTGAGCAGTCAGTGGATGTCGCGCGGCTGTGCCCGGAGCTGAGTGGGTTGGTGTGAGCACGCAGAGCCCGGGGGCTGGGCCTTCCCCTTGCAGTGGCGGCGAGTAAGCAGGTGAGGGGCGCCGTCGGAGTCTGAAGAGGCCCGCTGTCTCTGGTGCCTGGTCGGCAGCGGTAAGGGCCCGTGGGGTGTGTTCCCCTCCCCACCCACCACCATAAGACTGATCGCGCCGGCGGAGGGCCTCTGCGGTTTGGGGCCCGGGGATCGACTGAGAGGCTAAGCGGCAGCAGACCTTCGGGAGCGGAACGCTGTGGCCACGATTTGACTCTGCTGCGGTGGGGGAGAGTACTCTGGTGTGCCGGAGAGCAGTGGTGGTGACAACGGCCGCCGCGCCCGCCGCCAGTAGGGGATGGACAGTGGCCTGCCTGGGCTAGTAGAGAAACATACTCCTGATCAACCGCATTGACGCAGGGAGGGACAGCGGTCCCATCCGGAAGAGCCGGGCGGTCAGCCCGAGTTATGCGGCACGAGGGCGCAATACCGGGGGCAACAGTGTCCCGGGTGGGAGCAGCCCACTGGAAGGGCCTCCTAAGTCGTTGCAGATTCGGAGTTTCGCGCCCCCTACTGATTGAGCCCTGAGAGCCCTGTCCCTCGGCTTAGAACTGGTGAGGGAGAGACAGGTCTCTTGCACGAAGCTCTTCGGGCCCGGGGGGAGGCGCCATGTCCAACCCCAGGAAGCGGCAGGATAAGACCCTCAAGGATCTGTTCTCTAAGGCGGCAACCGGACAGGCAGTTTCTGGTATGGAGGAGGGTCCCACGGGACGAGGCTCGCCGGAGGCCGGGGGTGCGGAACCTATCACCAAGGCGTTTCTGGAGTCGATGTTCTCCGCGCTGCGGGATGACATCCACACGCTGAAGCGCGAGTTCACGTCCGCCGCGACATGGATGGCATTGGAGAGCGAGTTGCGGACCTGGAGGGTAAGAAAGATGGGAGGGATGTAGAGGTAGCGGCCCTCCAGCAGGAGATCATCAGACTTCATGACCAGCAGGTGGACCTTCAGACCCACCTTGAAGACCTGGAAAATCGCTCCCGTCGCCATAACATCCGGATCAGGGGGGTTACACTGGATGATACCTCAAAAGATCTTTTTACCTATACGAGAGAACTCTTTAACCACATCCTAGGGCGCCCCCTGGAAACAGCTCTGTGTATAGATCGGGCGCATAGAGTGGGCCCTCCTAGAGCGGCGGCGGCTCCACCTTCGGACATCCTAGTATGTGTGCAGGACTTTCGCACCAAGGAACTCATATTGCAAAAAGCCTGCCAGTCGCACCCCCTTCAGTTTCGGGAACACAAGCCAGTGCTGTACCAGGACTTGTCTGCTATCACGCTGCAGAAAAGGCGCCTCTTCAAGACTATTACTTCGCATTTGCGGCAACTCAACATCCCTTATAGCTGGGGCCACCCCTTTCGCTTGGTATTCTGTAAGGATGACAAACTATACCAGTTACGCTCTATCTGAGGCCGGCAAATTGTTAGGAGTGGATCTTCCGGAGGAGGAAGGGGATACCAAGACAGGCCCAGATGAAACCGGACCTCGTTGGAGGCAGCAGGGTTGTAAACGCCGTCTCAAAAAACCACAGGCCGAGGAGATTACGAGGGGCCGACAATCGGCGCTGGACGCAGTGTCCGCGGAACTCTCTGGCCCAGCCCTTGGCTGACTTTGAACGCTATGCTGTGCCGAGGGGTTCCGTCTCCAGTGTTCAGATCCTTGGCGGGAGGAGGGCTTCCTTTCACTATTGGTGGATTAACCCGATGACTCTTCACCGATCACCGACGAGTGATGGACTACATGTTCTCCACTATGGTGGTCGACAGTTCCTTTTTTGGGGGTTTGTGGGGGAGGGTTGGGGAGGGATTTTAGTGCTCCACGTCCACTTCTCCTTTGAGATTCTACAGACCTTCTGTGGCCGCGCTTTCCTGGCCCGTCTCCACACCGAACAACCCGGGGATGCGCCGGTTGACTTCCCTCTATTGCAGGATTCCCCATCCACTACCTATCATGCCTCCCACCACACTTAAGATTTTATGTTTAAAACGTTTTTATTGAAACAAAACAAACCATGGGGGAGGGGGATAGGAGGTTAGGATACATAGCATACAATCAAAGAAAAAGGGTGCAACTCCAGAGGTTTGGCAATGGATAGCTCAATGGGCCAGGGGAAAAACACAGTAAATGCAAGGCTAAAAATGCAATCTGTGGAATCCCCGCATGCATATCCGACACCCCAAATCTGAGCAATGAAAGCCCGCAGCAACGCAACAAAGCACAATCCCCCCCTCCCCATCCCCCATATACACACTTAAGATTTTGACCCTCAATGTGCGGGGTCTTAACAACCCAGTTAAACGCAGGGCGGTCTTATCATGCCTAGAGAATTCACAAGCCGATCTCTGTCTTCTGCAGGAGACACATCTCCTGGAGCGCGACTGTCACCGAATGAGATCCCGGAAGTTCCCCAACCAGTTCTTTTCTTCCGGGCCTACGAAGACGGCGGGGGTGGCGATCCTGGTGGCTCAGAGGTTTCGGAGCGAGGTCTTGCACAGGGTGGCCGAGATCAAGGGGCGGCTACTGACATATCGCATTGCACTGGGGGGAATGACGTTCACTATTAGCTCCCTGTACGCCCCAAATGAGGGACCGGAGCGAGTCATACATTCCGCCATCACCGAGGCTACAGCTACACATGATCGCAATGTCATCATAGGGGGCGACCTCAACCTGGTTTTTGATAACGCTCAGGACAGATCCGCTCAGCGCACTCACCAGGTGGGGGCGCTTTCTGAGGAGGGGCGGGGGCGACTGCAGGATCTGGGGCTATGCGACCTCTGGTGCAGCCTTCACCCTAGGGATAGGGAATACTCCTTTTATTCCAATGCACACAAGACTTATGCTAGATTGGATCATTTCTTAGTGACAGCTCCGGTCCGAGCGCTCACGACCGCGGTCGACATTGGGGTGGCTTCTTTGTCGGACCATGCCCCGGTTCAGGTGACCCTCACCCTCCCACCCATGTCCCGACCGGTCAGAGTGTGGCGCCTTAGGGATACTCTTCTGCACCGCGAGGAGGTGGTTAAACACATTCAACACTCCATTCACGACTATCATACACACAACGCAAATCAGGACACCACGCCCGCTACACAGTGGGCTGCTATGAAGGCGGTTATCAGGGGGGTGTTCATCTCGATTGCAGCGGCAGACAATAGGGAACGAGGGGGCAAGAGGAAGGAACTCACGCAGCAGGTCCGCGAGTTAGAGCGGGTGCACCAGCGGACGGGAGCCCCAAGAGTGTGGCGGCAACTTAAAGCCGCTCGGCAACAGTTAGCGGCGCTTGACCAGGATCGGGCAGAATATGCAGCACTGAGGCTGCAACATGCCTACTACGCGGGGGGGACAGGTGTGGACGCCTCCTAGCACACAAATTGAGAGAGGTCCGACCAGCGTCAAGGAGTCAAAGCGATCATGCGGGAGGATGGCACGTCCGCTACGGATGACGGGGCTATATCAGAGACATTCCGGGAGTTTTACGCCGTGCTGTATGAGGGGGCTCCTCTAGAGCATTCTGAGGGGGCGGCGTTTCTAGATTCAGTCACTTTGCCTGTTTTGACAGCGGCACAAGCCGAACACCTCGACAGAGCCATTCAGGTGGAGGAGGTCGTAACCGCCATATCTCGTCTCAAGCTGGGGAAAGCCCCCGGTCCAGACGGCTTTTCTGCTGTCTTTTACAAGAAGTTCTGCTCCGTGCTGGCCCCGATTCTCACTCGGTTGTTTAATTCCTTTGCAGTCCCGGGAGCGATCCCGAGTGACCTATTGGAAGCCTCCATAGCGGTCATTCCCAAGCCTGGGAAAGATAGTTCATGTTGTGGGGCCTACCGCCCAATATCTCTCCTCAACATAGATTTTAAATTATACACAGGAATATTGGCGCTCGTCTCAGCCCCCATATGCCCTGCCTCATTGATCCAGACCAGGCAGGCTTCATCCCCGAGCGCCAAACGTCGGATAATACGAAACGGATATTACATCTTATAGAGAAGGCTACGCGGGTTCCGGGGGAATTTATGATGCTGGCCATCGATGCCGAAAAGGCGCTTGACCGTGTGCACTGGCCCTTCCTGGAGCAGGTGCTGGAGAGGGCGGGGTTGGGAGATCGATCCCGCACATTTATCCTCAATTGTTATCGGCTTCCCACAGCTACGGTCCGGGTGAATGGCCACACCTCTTCTCGCTTCCATATTGAGCGGGGCACGAGGCAGGGGTGTCCATTAATCCCCCTCCTCTTCGCCCTTTATATGGAGCCACTAGCTCAGAGGCTGCGACAGAATCCGGGGATCAAGGGGATAAAGTTTGGGGGCTTTGTCCATACGATTAGCTTATACGCTGATGATGTGTTAATTTCGTTAGCGGATCCGGCGTCTACACTCCCGGTTTGCTGGGCGGACCTGGATGCTTTCGCGCGACCGGCCGGGTTTAAAGTAAATGCATAGAAATCCCTTGCCCTGGACCTATCATTGTCACTTCCTACCCGGGATTCGTTGCAGACTCTATTTCCCATTCGCTGGGCGTCGGACACTATACCGTATCTAGGGATTCAGCTAGCCCCCTCCCTTCCTCAGGTGGTGGACGCTAATTATTTCTTGCTTCGCGGCAGAGTCCAACGGGAACTCGATCGGTGGCGGCACTATCCCCTCTCCTGGTTGGGCAGGGTTGCAGCGGTCAAGCTGACCATTCTCCCGCAAATTCTTTAAATTTTTCGCACTATACCTCTATGACCACCTGTCGGGTGGATCCAGAAAATGCCGGCCGACCTGGCCAGGTTTATCTGGAACGGTCGGAAGCCGCGAATGCGCCGAGCACTGGTGTCGTTGGCACCGGAGTCTGATGGCCTCGGGGTTCCCGATCTAAAACTTTATTTTCAGGCAGCTCAGCTGCGATATTTAGTGGAATGGAGCAGATGGGAATCCGAGAAGCACTGGTTGTTTCAAGACCAGGCGGTGGCAGCGAGGCCCTTGCAAAAGATCCCCTTCCTGCGTCAGCCTCACAGGCCCCCCAATTTGTACGCCTCCTATATTCCACATGTTCCCCTGGAAGTGTGGGATGCCACTAACCTCACCCATGAACTCACGACTTTCCCGTCTCCACTCTCGCCGCTGACTGGCAACCCTGACTTTACTCCTGGGTTGGACGACACCGCCTTCGCGGGCTGGAGGGCGGTGGGTTGCCGGTTTCTGTATCACATCTATGGAGCAGAGGGGGTGCACTCGTTCACTCAGATGCGGGAAGACTTTGGGCTACCAGAGACGGAGAGGCTACGGTACTTGCAGGTGCGGCACTGGGCGCTCCAGCCGCAGGTTTGCTCTGGGGCCAATAGACGCTTCTCCACATAGAGCGATGGCTCATCACACGCACATCGGACAAAAATCTCATCTCTGATCTCTACAAGCAGCTGCAGCTCAAACACAAGCACTCACACAACCCCAGCAGGGAACGGTGGGAGTGGGAATTGGGCAGAGCCTTGAGTCATAAGGACTGGGAGGGCATCTACCATAGGGCCAGACACTCTGCATATCATATGGGGCTCACGGAGACACTTACAAAGATTGTAACATATTGGTATTATACTCCGGAGCGCCTGCATGCGATGGACAGCTCTCGTGAGGTGACATGTTGAAGGGGTTGCGGCCAAGTGGGAAACTTGGTCCACATACTCTGGGACTGTACGCACATTCAAACCTACTGGACCCAGGTGCTAGACAAAGTGGATAAGCACTTCAAGATCGAAATACCGCGCTTCCAAGCCTATGTACTGTTGGGCCTTCCCAATCCTCTGACTTACCCACTGCGATCTCGTAGGGGCAGACAGATGGCCATTGCTCTAGGGTCAGCGATACAAAACATTCTTGCACATTGGCGCACCCCTCGAACTCCCACCTTCACCGGCTGGTTACATCGTTTGTTGTACGTTCTGGGTATGGAAAAATTGGCACTGACTCTGGCCGGGGAAGAGGACCGATATAGTGAATTGTGGCAGCCATTTTTATCACTTTTGGCCACTGAGTTTACAGAAATCACATGCCCCCGGTATCTCCGGCTCCTACGCATAGCAGGGGTCCCGGGGGAGGGCGGTCGATAGGAGCGCAAAGGGTTCGGGATGGCTTGGGGGAAGACGTGGAGCACGGGGAGGGGGAGGGATGAGGGTAGGGGGGGTTCCTTTGTTATTATGGTTCTGGGGTTTCAGTATTTTCTTTCACTTGAGAATTCCTTTTGGTTAAGGTCTTTAATCGACTATGCGCACGCAGTTCGGATGACACTGTTACAGGACTTCCGTCAGGTATATCATTGCTGTGTCTGATGATCGTTATACGCATGTAACCTTGCTTGTCGCATGTGAATTATTATTAATAAAAACATTTAAACCATAAAATGTCTTCTTCCTTGTATACGTCTCCCCTCTCTTTGACCCCTTCCTTGCTCCCTGTTTGCAATAGGAACCTGCACAGTCATTTATTTTCCTGTCTTATTCTTCTCATTTTTCTGTATTTTTTGTGTCACCAGTTTGGCTTGGGCTCTGTCACTTTGGTCTTTATTTTTCTTCTCCCTTTCTTCCATTTTTCTACAAAAATTTGTAATATGTGCTTGTATTTCTGCCCAGGGTTTCACACCTAGGGCCACAACCTGATCTAAATGGTCTTGTTTGTCTCCTGGTAGCTGTTGCATTTTCAAATGCCTTTATCCATTTCCCTACTTCTTAGTGTCGTGGAGGCAGGCCTTTTTTTAGATTTTCTTTCATGTGTTGCCACAGAACATAGACCGGCTGTGCTCCCTGTGTCCTATACACCAGTGGCATCTGCATTACAGTGGCATTCCAGCCACCATGTCCCTCATAAGGTGCCTCAGACCTTAAAGCATATTTCTTCTACACACACAGACTTTGTTGCATGTAATCATTATCCCACTCTGGGTCCCCATAACCTTGAAAAATACATACATCAGCATATTTATCAATTCAGGGTCAAAGGATGCTGCTCTTGGCCACACTTTCATCTGTGGCACCATACCTTCTGTCCACCCTGCAAGGTTATTAGTAAATGGGACAACATTATACCAACTGTTTTCTCCCTTTGATGCTATTTCATTGGGTGTCAAGTAACTGTTTCCTTCCCTTTCTTTTCTCTGTATAAACCTTGTAATTCCCTACATATTTTGTACATGAAGGGATTTTACTTCAGCCGGAGGGGAACTTTGTCCTAACTCTATCATACCCTCTGCTTGAAATGGACGGCCAGACCTTGTTATACTACTGGGAAACACCTGCTCTCCTCTTATTTGTTCTCTGAAGGCACTTTGTGCCTCTAATCTTCTTCTATTTAGCTCAGCATTTCTGTTCTCAGCCTCTTGACACAATTCCTTACGTTCACGGTCAAGAACCCTTCTAATTTCAATCCCCTCTGAATTTATTTCTTCCTCATCTATTTCATCCTTTCCTGTCACATTCTTGATTTCTATATCATATCCTATATCCCTTACAACTGGCTTTTAATCTGGTTTAAATAATATAGAATTACATATATTTGAACAGTCATCAGCAATAAGGCTTAAGCTCTCAATTGTATTCTGTATTCCCTGTACACTGGTGGTCGTGTCACAATAACCCTTATCCTCTTCCTGATGTATTTTTGATTCTACCCCTAAGTCAAACTTCACCTTTGGGGTACTAGTATAGTATCCATTTCCCTCACTTGAGTTTTGAGGAATCTTGCTAGCCCATTCTAATATGTCTTTTGACTTTTGTTCCAGCAATTTTGCAGTATTGCCTTGTCCTAATTTTACTGAAATGTCTCCTGTTACGGACACTGTTCCCTCATATACTTTTTCAGGTTTAAGAAAATCTTTATTAATTGTCTGAGCAATATTAACCTCCCCCATTTTTAATAAGTCATCAACCTTTGTTTTAACTTTGTTTATGTCAGTCAGGGGTATTAATATCTGATCTTTATAGCCTGAAGCTGGAACATCAGTGTCCACTGAGTCTATTGAGGTAGTGAATTCCTTATCTACCACTGACAATGATGGATACATACCCTGAAGGCATAAAGGCCCTTCAATTATCTCAGAATATGTCGGGGGTGGTGCTGTGAGTTTTACATGGGAATCCTGATTAAATATCTTCCACATGTCTAATGATGCTAATCTTTTTGTTCTTTTAACTCCTTTATATGCTCCTAAGATATATGATATTACATGGGCTATCACTGTATTATCAAAAGAGCCATCTGGTGGCCATGGAACCAGGGAAGTCTTTGTACCTTCTGCCCATTCCTGACAATGTTTTTTTATTCTATCTGAGTCTCCTGGAAATGTGGAAATCATATGGCCTAAAGGAGTCCCTTTCTCTCCCTGGCTCCCCGGGAAAGATTTCATAAAGAAAGGCATGACCTCTCAATTTTTCTTTTAATATACCAGGACATTTTACTATTCCTGATCGTGGGGAAAAATCTTGTGGACTATAACATAGACTACTCCCTTTTGTTTAGTCTCGTCTTCAGTTATCCCTAAATAAGCAAGTTGTGGGATACTTACAAGAGTGTCACATGACACACCTACACTCAAATCAGATGGATCTATATTACACCGAATAAATCTACCTGGTATCCTAGTAGACACAACTTTTACTATTCTTAAAGGCTCCTTTCCTAATGGAGTTAACACTAAAAAAACAGTTGGTACCTCTGATAATGCCAGAGAACTCGAACTATTACACATGATATAATAATCATATTTATATATATATTCACTGAAAAAACCATAGGTTTCACACACGTTATAGTTAGGAATTAGCATTTAAAAAACCTTAGATATTCAATGAAAAAACCAAAGGTTTCACACATGTTATAGTTAGCTGGACATTTCACTCGTAAAAAACCAATGAAATTTCCCCGTTATAGTTAGTTCAGCTAACTATAACTCGCGCGCCCGCAATGCACTACTGATGACGTCACATATTACATCACTCATGACATGGTCACTGACATCACTCATGACATCACTGATGACATCTCAAATGACATCACTGATGACATCACTGATGACATCATCCAGTGAATGTGTTTTTTTCTGAAAATTAAATAGGTTTTATATAAGTATATCTCAAGCTCGATGGAAGATTAAATGGGTATATAAGTGTCTAAATTGATGATTTTTTTTGAAAAATGTATTGTGTAACTGATTGTTAAAATGTATCATAGTGAATACATGGCTTAGTGAGTAATGTTTAAATATGTAAATATCTGTATCAGTCTCTCACTTTGTGTATAAGTGGCTGCATGGGTTGGTGAGTAGCTACATGGGAGTCAATATAGGTTATTAGTTGGTTTTTTGAGTATCAGTCTGAGTGTCTGCATGGTTCGGTGGGGGGTATTACGTAGTGCATAGGTGCATGAATGAGTGACTCACTGTATGTGTTGAAGACAGCATGTGTGCATGACTATATGGGTGGATGAGTATGTGTAAAGGTGTGTTAGTGAGTGAAAGACTGTCTCAATAGTGTCTCCATGAGTAACTACATATGTTTTTAACTGTTATATGTGTCTTTTGGTGTATATAACTGAGTATATGTGAGAGTAAGAGATTGAAAGAGTTCCTGTATGAATAAGTATGTGTTTCTATAAGTGATTGTTTAAAAGACTAAGTATGTGTAAGTTTCTGTAGAAGTAGGTGTGGTGGTGTGTGTATAACTGTATATGCAAGTAAATGGATGTTTGATTCTTTATTAGCATGAGTGACTTTGTGTGTGAGTAACTCTATGGATGAGTGGCGTTGTGTAACAGGATGTACAGGTGTATGAATACATATGATGAGTGACTACATGTATGAGTGACTGTATAGGACTGTTGATGAATGAGTGGATGTGTATGTGGTTCTTAGAATTACTGAATAGGTTGTTGTAACTGATATTGATATGTTCATTATTTCGAACATTTTAGTTTCATTTTTTTAAATGTGTGTATTAAAGGTTATATTAGGGGAAGAAGAGGTCTGCTACTATTTCACAAGGATGATGTCATCAGTGATGTCATCAGTGATGTCATTTGAGATGTCATCAGTGATGTCATGAGTGATGTCAGTGACCATGTCATGAGTGATGTAATATGTGACGTCATCAGTAGTGCATTGCGGGCGCGCGAGTTATAGTTAGCTGAACTAACTATAACGGGGAAATTTCATTGGTTTTTTACGAGTGAAATGTCCAGCTAACTATAACATGTGTGAAACCTTTGGTTTTTTCATTGAATTTCTAAGGTTTTTTAAATGCTAATTCCTAACTATAACGTGTGTGAAACCTATGGTTTTTTCAGTGAATTTGCAAGGTTTTTTAAATGCTAATCCCTAACTATAACATGTGTGAAACCCATGGTTTTTTCAGTGAATTTGAAGGTTTTTAAAATGCTAATTTCTAACTATAACGTGTGTGATACCCATGTTTTTTTCAGTGAATTTGTACGGTTTTTTAAATGCAAATTTTTTTTGTCATTTTTTGTAACCCTTTGTATAAAATAATATATGTACTATATCCTGCATTATGGAAAGGTTTTTTTTTTTTTATTTATGCTTTTTTTTTCCGTGCGCGTACGGTAAGCTGACGGTAAGCGCTTCGTACGTCATAAGTACGGTGCGCGTACGTGAGTGACGTACGCGTACACCCGGAAGCAACGTCGCGGGTACGCAGGGGCGTGTAATGCGCATGCGCGATACGCAATACGTGCGTGACGTACGCATACACCCGGAAGCAACGTCGCGGTTACGCAGGGGCGTGTAATGCGCATGCGCGAGTGTGACATACGCGCTGCGTAAGCGCACCGTAAGCGTCACGTGCGCGCACGGCAGGTCATGTGACTTACAAAGAACACTTTTTATTGGTTGAAATTACTTTCACTTCCAGAAACTTCCCACACCACACCCATTCCCCTCATTACTGCTTGAAAGAACACTTTTCATTGGTTGAAACTACTTTCAGTTCCAGATTCTTCCCACACCACACCCATTCCCCTCATTTCTGCTTGTGATTCTCTAGGAGCAGGAGCTGGATTGACATTGGGATACAATGGCAGAACAGCAGACCTCTTCTGAGAGTGAGGCCAGCAGCACCACCATGATCCAGAGAAGGAGGAAACAAAAGACTTCTTTTGTATGGGAGTATTTCACTTTTCCAGAGGGGGAGAAAAAGGTGAATGCTCCATTGGTCACTTGCAAACTTTGTGGTCGTGTTTTATCAAGAGGAAATCCAAGGAGGAAATACTCCTTTGGAAATCACTCTATGAAGAGACACCTCCAGGACAGACACCCAAGGACCTTTGCTCGACATGCTGAAGAAAACCCTTCAGTAAGTCACCAGAGCCCAGCCTCAGATGCTCAGCCGAGTACATCATCGGCAGCTCAGCTGAGCCCTTCCTCTGATGTGGGAGCATCACCTTTTTCTTCTCCTGTGGACATCAACCCTCGATTTGGGAGCGTTGAAATGAGGTGTACAAAATGTGGTGGTCTTATTGTTTTTGGGGAGATCAGTCTTACCCTTATTAACAATAAGATTGACCAGCATGTTTGTAGACGCTTATAATACTCCCATTCTTTCTTTCCTCCATCCCTGTATGAACCCAACGGCTCTTATAAGAGCCAACCTTACCTCTCAACTTTTTTTTATTTTTTCTTTGAAACTTTTTTTTAATTTTTTTTTACCGTACGCGTACGGTAAGCGTATTTATTTTTTTTTCTTAAAAAAAAACCCTAAAAATCAATTACCACATCTCAAAATCCTTGAGAAATTAATAACTAATTTTTTTAAATCTTTTAGAGATAAAGTGGACCAGACCACAAAGTATGCAAGTGACCAATTGAGCATTCACCTTTTTCTCCCCCTCTGGAAAAGAAAAATACATTATGAATCCACTTTTCAGATTCTTAAAAAAGCACATGTCCAAACTGCTTTTTCAGACCACCACCATGTGTATCCTGGGTGACTGCCTACATACCAGCAAGGGCAACCAGCCTTAGTGATGCTGAATGTATTTGCATTACAGACTGAAACCTCAAACCCCACTCGCTTGTAAATACTGTGCATGATTCCACATGGAAAGCAGCTGGGTGTGTGCTAAGAGTCTGCTTCTGCACCAAAAAATGACTCCCCCTTTTTACTACTAATGCAACTATGAAATCACCAGAGCAGTACACAATAAATCTCTGCCTGTAATTCCTATATGCACACAGAGTCATATTTTCACATTAGTCACAAAACGAAATTTCTTTGCCAATTTGAAAGCACACTTACTGCTCTTTTCTTTGACAAGTGATAATCACTTTTACAGACTGACACATTATGAATCCACTTTTCAGATTTTTTTAAAAGCACATGTCCAAACTGCTTTTTCAGACCACCACCATGTGTAACCTGGGTGACTGCCTACATTCCAGCAAGGGCAACCAGCCTTAGTGATGCTGAATGTATTTGCATTACTGACTGAAACCTCAAACCCCACTCGCTTGTAAATACTGTGCATGATTCAACATGGTAAGCAGCTGGGTGTGTGCTAAGAGTCTGCTTCTGCACCAAAAAATGGCTCCCCCTTTCCATGTAATGCAACTGTGAAATCACCAGAGCAATACGCAATAAATCTCTGCCTATAATTCCTCTTTGCACACAGAGTCATGTTTTCACATTAGTCACAAAACGAAATTTCTTTGCCAATTTGAAAGCACACTTACTGCTCTTTTTTTTGACAAGTGATAATCACTTTTACAGACTGACACATTATGAATCCACTTTTCAGATTTTTTTAATTGCACATGTCCAAACTGCTTTTTCAGACCACCACCATGTGTAACCTGGGTGACTGCCTACATTCCAGCAAGGGCAACCAGCCTTAGTGATGCTGAATGTATTTGCATTACTGACTGAAACCTCAAACCCCACTCGCTTGTAAATACTGTGCATGATTCAACATGGTAAGCAGCTGGGTGTGTGCTAAGAGTCTGCTTCTGCACCAAAAAATGGCTCCCCCTTTTTCCTACTAATGCAACTATGAAATCACCAGAGCAGTACACAATAAATCTCTGCCTGTAATTCCTATATGCACACAGAGTCATGTTTTCACATTACTCACAAAACGAAATTTCTTTCCCAATTTGAAAGCACACTTACTGCTCTTTTTTTTGTCAAGTGACAATCACTTTTACAGACTGACACATTATGAATCCACTTTTCAGATTCTTAAAAAAGCACATGTCCAAACTGCTTTTTCAGACCACCACCATGTGTATCCTGGGTGACTGCCTACATACCAGCAAGGGCAACCAGCCTTAGTGATGCTGAATGTATTTGCATTACAGACTGAAACCTCAAACCCCACTCGCTTGTAAATACTGTGCATGATTCCACATGGAAAGCAGCTGGGTGTGTGCTAAGAGTCTGCTTCTGCACCAAAAAATGACTCCCCCTTTTTACTACTAATGCAACAATGAAATCACCAGAGCAGTACACAATACATCTCTGCCTGTAATTCCTATATGCACACAGAGTCATATTTTCACATTAGTCACAAAACGAAATTTCTTTGCCAATTTGAAAGCACACTTACTGCTCTTTTTTTTGACAAGTGATAATCACTTTTACAGACTGACACATTATGAATCCCCTTTTCAGATTTTTTTAATTGCACATGTCCAAACTGCTTTTTCAGACCACCACCATGTGTAACCTGGGTGACTGCCTACATTCCAGCAAGGGCAACCAGCCTTAGTGATGCTGAATGTATTTGCATTACTGAGTCCAACCTCAAACCCTTAAACTATTCTTTTTTTATACCAGTACACCTTAATTTATCGTGAAAACATAGTCCATATTATTTTACATGTTCCTCACATTTAAATTTCTCCCAAAACAGAAAATGATAAACACAACTTCAACAAAAGGAATTCCATTTCTATTATTCATTTCTTAATTTACCATATACATCCCCTCTCAAACTCTAAACTCACCTTTAAAATTAGTTAGCTGTGAAAGAAATGTGGCACTCAAACAGCAGATTATCAGAGCCAGGATCTCTTTTCTTTACACCTCTCTCCTATTCTCTTTCTATTGGTTGAAAACCAACCCTTTTCCAAAAGTACCCTTCCCCCAACTTGACTTCTGCCTAGTACCCTTCCCCCAACTTGACTTCTGCCTGCTACCATAGCAACAGCTCATGGAACACTGCTGTGTGGAGTTAGGTCAGAAGTTCGCCAAACAATGTTTCAATTCCACAGAGCAAGAGTGCTTGACTTTTCAAACCTAACAACAAATCCAAAGTACTGTTCTTTGGTAACACATTTTTCTGTACCAATACAAAACATGCTTCTATTAATTTACACATGCAGCCTAGTTTTTATTCTAGAATGGTATGAAACAACCAATCAGTTCTTTTTTTTATGAAAAAAATATGTATGCCTCCATTTCCAAACTGTCTTTCATTTCATTTTCCCATTCTACTGAATTACACCTCCTGAGTGCATCCAGATCTCCTTGGAAGATGTTCACAGTGTGGATTGTAGGGCACAGCTATGTCTTCTGGAGTGAAAAGTATGCAGAGAAAACAGGTATGGTGAGAGACCTTGCTTTGCCAAATGTAGACATTAAATGGATTGGTCAGAGAGGGTTAAAGTGGCACCAATTGATGCCATTGGTGAAATCCTTCATGCAAATCCAACACCCTGACCTCATAATAGTGCACTGTGGTGTCAATGACCTAGGCACTTTGACTGGGGTAGGTCTGGAAATGCTTATGAAGGACACCTTTGCACAACTGTTTTCACTTTTCCCTAAAACTGCCTTTGTGTTTTCTAACATATGCCAAAGGCAAAAATGGAACTGGTCCAATCATTTCTGTCCGCAGATTGACAAAGCAAGAAAGCACGTCAACAAATCTGTTTCTGCTTTCCTCCGTGACTATGGTATGGGTTCCATTTACCACAACAACTTGCGTTACGACATGCAAGACATTTATAGAGGAGATGGTGTACACTTCAATGATGAAGGGAACAGAGTCTTCCTCTTGAACCTTAGACTCTGCATCGGTACTTACTTGTAGGTACCACTAAAAAATCACTTCATAAACACAACGGCTCTTTTTAGAGCCCCCTAATATCTAAACACTTAAATCTGAATTTTATTTCTCTTTTTATTTTTTTTTTCTACCGTACGCGTACGGTAAGCTTACCGTAAGCTTACCGTACGCGTACCCCGCGATTTTTTTTAAAATCAATAAATGTTTTCTTTGAACTTTTCTGTCCTTCTTTGACCCCCTTACAAATGTTAGGGGGTCTGTAACTCTCCACCTTGCCCCCTTTTCAAGATATCACTCTTTTTTTTCTGAGTGAAAAACACGAAATGGCGGCCGCCGCTTCCTGGTTTCGACCGATTCGAATGTTTACTAAGATCTAAGGGCCAATCAGAATCGCGCACGCCACCGTACGCGTACGGTAAGCGCACCTTAAGCGCACGGTAAGCTGCCACAGATATATATATTGATTAAAAGGCTATTTTCTCAGATTCTACTGAACAGATTTACACCAAACCTACAAAAGGCACTTCCTTGACCTAGGGACTACCTCTCTGCCAAATTTCAAGTAATTCTGTTCAGCCGTTCGGGCTGTAGCCCTGTCTAAAGGTCCTATGAAAAAATGCATGGGAAAAACGCGTTTTGGGACCCCCCTTTTATCTCAGCCCCCGCTTGACGAATCCCCCCGAGACTTTCAAGGAAGGAGCGGAGCGTAGCGCCCCACCTATTTTGAAAAATTTGCGAGGATTCGTCCACCGGCGCCAAAGTTATTCAAAATAGAATGTTGCGGATTTCCTATGGAAACGTGGTCCTAACTATAACTACCTACTGGCGACCGCCAGTAGGTAATATATATATATATATATATATATATATATATATATATATATATATATATATATATATATTGCCCTCGAGTGGATCCGCACACCAGGTAGGTTAACACACATTTATTGAGGGTTGCAGCGTTACAAGGAGGAAACCAGGAAACATCAGTGGCCTTACGCGTTTCGGGCCATGCGCCCTTGCTCACAGGCCTCAGGAGTCAGTCGATAGGAAGCAGTCACATGACACAATTTATATTCATTTCAAGTGAATTGCATGATGGTCATTGTAGTGTTGCCTTTCGCCCCAGTGGGCATTTTTTCGTTGCTAACCCACACAATTCCGCACAAGTGGGATTGTCTCACAAAGTCACCTCCTCACAAACGCTGCCGTATACTGACCCCTCAAAAACGGCCCCAACTGTCCAAAGCTGACAACACGCCGTGTCGTCTTGGATCCGCTTCTCACGGCAGTGCGGCTCCGCGGCTGGACGCACCGCAAATATGAAAGAAAAGGTTGCCCTCGAGTGGATCCGCACACCAGGTAGGTTAACACACATTTATTGAGGGTTGCAGCGTTACAAGGAGGAAACCAGGAAACATCAGTGGCCTTACGCGTTTCGGGCCTTGCGCCCTTGCGCCCTTGCTCACAGGCCTCAGGAGTCAGTCGATAGGAAGCAGTCACATGACACAATTTATATTCATTTCAAGTGAATTGCATGATGGTCATTGTAGTGGTGCCTTTCGCCCCAGTGGGCATTTTTTCGTTGCTAACCCACACAATTCCGCCCAAGTGGGATTGTCTCACAAAGTCACCTCCTCACAAACGCTGCCGTATACTGACCCCTCAAAAACGGCCCCAACTGTCCAAAGCTGACAACACGCCGTGTCGTCTTGGATCCGCTTCTCACGGCAGTGCGGCTCCGCGGCTGGACGTGCCGCAAATATGAAAGAAAAGGTTGCCCTCGAGTGGATCCGCACACCAGGTAGGTTAACACACATTTATTGAGGGTTGCAGCGTTACAAGGAGGAAACCAGGAAACATCAGTGGCCTTACGCGTTTCGGGCCTTGCGCCCTTGCTCACAGGCCTCAGGAGTCAGTCGATAGGAAGCAGTCACATGACACAATTTATATTCATTTCAAGTGAATTGCATGATGGTCATTGTAGTGTTGCCTTTCGCCCCAGTGGGCATTTTTTCGTTGCTAACCCACACAATTCCGCCCAAGTGGGATTGTCTCACAAAGTCACCTCCTCACAAACGCTGCCGTATACTGACCCCTCAAAAACGGCCCCAACTGTCCAAAGCTGACAACACGCCGTGTCGTCTTGGATCTGCTTCTCACGGCAGTGCGGCTCCGCGGCTGGACGCGCCGCAAATATGAAAGAAAAGGTTGCCCTCGAGTGGATCCGCACACCAGGTAGGTTAACACTCATTTATTGAGGGTTGCAGCGTTACAAGGAGGAAACCAGGAAACATCAGTGGCCTTACGTGTTTCGGGCCTTGCGCCCTTGCTCACAGGCCTCAGGAGTCAGTCGATAGGAAGCAGTCACATGACACAATTTATATTCATTTCAAGTAAATTGCATGATGGTCATTGTAGTGGTGCCTTTCGCCCCAGTGGGCATTTTTTCGTTGCTAACCCACACAATTCCGCCCAAGTGGGATTGTCTCACAAAGTCACCTCCTCACAAACGCTGCCGTATACTGACCCCTCAAAAACGGCCCCAACTGTCCAAAAATCACTTTTGATGTTAGGTCTTCCTCAAGACATCCATTGATGTCAAAGATAGCATTCAACAAAGACTCATTCATTGCTGACAAGATATTTTCTTTGTACATCTGAGTGCTGTCCATTCCTGGACTCATGTTCCAGTTGCCCTTCTGCCTCTTCTAGGGGAGATCCTCAAAACCTTCTTAGTGTCAAAGAAGACTCTGTTTACAGTGGTGGTGCTATCAAAGAAGTGCAGGTCTAAGAGTCCTGTTGTCAGGAATGCACCCATTGCTGCAAGGGAAAGCCAGGCTCTGGACTCAAACGATAATCCTCTCTTCTCTCCGTATGGATAGGTGGAATGGTAAAACAACCTCTTGGATCAGTCTGTAACAGGGCAAGAGGGGTATGGGGCTAAGTGAAGGCGAGAAAGAAACACACCACACCAACAAGGACCCGTCACAGGAGAATCACTCTACACACCCATAGAGGATGACATTGTAAAAGTCATGGCTGAAGACCCTGTAAGAGAAAGTGGCACAATGTCTATCAATATATATACACGAGGGATCACACAGGAAAACATACATATGAAGAAAAGGGAGAGGAATTCACCAGGTACCTCACTATAGATGGTGGTAACAAACCCTTAAGGCACAAGGAAACACTGAAAGGCCCAGACACACCCCAAGTTGCTGCCTGGGCATTCGATTCTGAAAAAGGTAAAAAAAAAGTGATGATAGCAGTGATTTTAACAAATTTGAAAAACCCTTCTGCAGCAGAGTATGGGATAAGGCCTCATATCAATTTTTGTATTAAAGCGCGGCATAGTGGTGCATTTATGCATTTTGGACTCTCTCAATATAAAGAGAAAGAGCCCTAGCATTGGCTCAACATCCTTTGATTCTGAGGGTATATATATATATATATATATATATATATATATATATATATATATATATTCACTTAAAAAACCATAGGTTTCACACATGTTATAGTTAGCTGTACATTTCACTCGTAAAAAACCAATGAAATTCCACGTTATAGTTAGATCAGGTAACTATAACTTGCGCGCCCACAATAAACTGCTGATGACGTCACATAGTACATCACTCATGACATGGTCAGTGACATCACTCATGACATCAATGATGACATCTGAAATTACACATTGTGGATTGCGGTCGCGCAAGTTATAGTTACCTGATCTAACTATAACATGGAATTTCATTGGTTTTTTACGAGTGAAATGTACAGCTAACTATAACATGTGTGAAACCTATGGTTTTTTAAGTGAATATATATATATATGTATATATCACAAAAGGATCCCAGAGCTACAACCATCCACACGAACGGCGCAACACAAGGAAACAGACTCCGCAGGCAAAGTTGATAGTTAGTGATGATTTATTCCAGCATCAAATGTCCAAATGACGCGTTTCGGCCGCCAGACATGCGGCCTTGATCACATAGCGCTGTAATGGTGAGTGAGTGCAATATATACAAGTGGTGGTGGCAGTATTTTCACTATGTTCATCGTAATAACTGCACTGTTTTGCAACGTATGATGACTATGGGTAAACGCAGTAAATCAACTGTATTGCATCACAAAACTTTACTACAGTGATTAAAGCCAGTGTATTTTTACTATGTTCATCGTAATGACTGCACTGATTTGCAACGTGTGGTGACTATGGGTAAGCGCAGTAAACCAACTGTATTGCATCACAGAATTTTACTACAGTGAGTACAGCCAGTGTAAACAGACAATATAATGCCAAGCTGGTGATTGCCTGAGTCATACTGCAAATACAACACGGCTGCCTATGTGGGAGCTACCGGTATCTACAGCTAACAAACAAAAATGTGTGCGTGTTACTGCTGTTACGGACACATTGTCACACGTGAGTACCAGTGTGTGTAGTGCGTGCTGCTGAAGTCGATGTTAACTGCTATGTCGCTCTAAGAAGTATACGATTAAAATTAAAAGACCGCAACTTAGAGTCACCCTTGATGGCAGGGCATTACGTAAATCAAAGTGTAATCATTTACATGAAAAGACAATGGCTAGTTGTGAGTTGTGCGTGTCCTACTGCGAGATAATGCATGTTGCGAAACAGGCTACATAACAGCATAAATGCAAAGCTATCTGCCACTAAAATAACATTGATTAGGGGTGTGAGAGAGGGTGGAGTGTGCTTGTAGGCGTGTATATACAAAATGAGGAAGGTGTGCATGTGCAGTTAAAACATATACAGTGCGTTTTACAGTGGTGATTGTACCTCCTCATAAGCATTTGTTTGACATATAAATGCAAAGTGTGATATGTGTTACATACATGTGCAGAAAAAAAAACTTTACGTTGCCTACCAAAATTGTACATAGCATAGTTCACATAGAATTTATAGGTATGTAACATGACGTATTCTGAAAAAGTTACTAACTGATTCAGGTTCATGCGTCTGCATGGCATGTATACATGTATTGACCATCCTTTCGCAACATGTGATAAGTGTTGAAACTGCAAGTGCTCGCAATCCTGCATGAAGACAATTAGAATAACAGTATAAATACTGGGCATAATCTCAGTGGTCGAGCATGGCTATATTGACAGGATGCTCAATTCCATGTGAATACTAGAAGTGTGAAAGTAGGGCTATGTGCTAACAGTAATAAAATATTGTCACGAGGAGAGCAGGGGCGACAGGCTACAAGGAACGGACTGGTGGGAGGCTCGAGAGATCACGGACCGTGTCTTTTATGATTCACAGGGAGACAAATGGACATCGACAACATCGGAGGAAGCACCGACGGACGTCTTCCCCTTTAACTGGAGTACGCTCCCTGGTAATCACGCCCCCTACGATGACGATGAGGTCAATCACCCAATAAGACCCCAGGAAGAAAGAGTCGTGGTGTGTGGCTACACCGGAGCGGGAGACGAAGAAGTGAGAAGAGCATCGGAGCAGGATTACGGAGAACGGAGGAGCGAGGAGACGAGAGCGACTACGTCGAAGGAGGAGAAGTCGGAGATGGGAGGACTCCGCATCCACGCTTCGCCGAGCCGCGCCCACGGAGGAGCGTGGCTGACCCAGGTACGTGAACGTTTCACGGGCTGGGTCGGGAGGCGGGAGAAGGCTGAGACATAACCTAAGAACCGCTCGCTGCCTCACTTGTACATATTGAGAGCACTTGACCCCTTTTCCCCCCCTCACTTGCACCGTCTTCCCTGTTCACACCGGTCATGTAGAGTGTTTCGTTTGTTTGACACCTGAGCATCGGAGTGTCTCCTTCACGTCCCCGGGCCCTTGGCGGTAATTTACCCTGAGCATCATACTGACCCTAGCCTCTGTTCTTTTTCTCTACTTTTGTTGGGGTGGCCGCCATTGTGAGTCCTCTGACGTCCACGACCGGGACCAGAACCATCACCAGCCCACGCCGAAGAGGAAAATAGAACTAGAACCTTTTGGGAACTGAGACGTTACATCCTGGATACTTGGAACTCAAATGTCTCCTTATGAATAAAACCCTCACTTACTAGACGCCGTGTTTTGCGTTGTCCTTCCGACCCGCTCACAAATATGTACACTAATGACGACAGAGATACAAAGCTACAGAGAAGAAGCAAGTTCTTAAAGTTTGTGTGATTAAATTCGTGTCACAGGAAATGGTGCAAATGCTCCGTAGTATTCAGACATGCGGGCGCCTTGGTATTGAATTGAAGGATATACCTACTCTCAAGCTCCCTCAACAACCTCTCCCTATTACCACCACGTCTAAGTGGTGGAACCGCAGTCGATGACTGAATATTGGAGGTGCTCTAGATTATTGTTGTGCATCTCCTTGAAATGCCTGGCTACAGAGTAGGCTGGGTCGTTGTTTACTATTGCTCTCAGGTGCTGAAGTATACGCAAATGTACTTGTAATTTATTGCTCCCAATGTAACGTAGCCCACAGTTACATTTGAGCATGTACACCGCAAACTCCGTTCTACAGGTTAATCTTTGTCTGATGGTAAGTGGCGCGTGCCTGAAAGCGGAGTCTACCTTCGTGATGTTCTTGCCGAACTTACATGCCCTGCAACTCTGGCATTTAACAAAACCCTTTCTGTTTGCTAGCCAATTTTGTGTAGTAACGATCTCAGGACTGTTTCTGACTAGTGCATCCCTCATGGAGAAAGCTCTCCTATGTGATGTCTGGTTTGTGTGCTACAGCAAGTCCTAGTATAGGGTCTGATCTGATTATCCCCCAGTGTTTGTTAATAGCTGATCTGATAGCTTTTTCTTCCATGTTGTGTGTTATGATGAGTCTGGGGGTGACTAGGCTGTTGGGCTCGGCCAGTATGCTGGTAGCGCTGGTGACCTCAAGGTTGGCTGGGGCCACTAGTAATTCCTCCCTGGGGATGGCATTGGCTCTGTTAGTGGCTTTGCGTATGATAGCTGCTGAGTATCCTCGCGCCTTAAATATTTTTGCTGCTTCAGCCTGGCACGATAGGAGATCCTCATGGGTACTGCAGATTCTCGCCATTTGTAACATCTCTCCATAGGGAATGCTGGATATGAGGTGTCTAGGGTGAAAGCTGGACGCATGCAGCGTGGAATTTCCTGCAGTTGACTTACGATGGAGTTTAGAATGCAGAGTACCATTGGCGCTGTGTAGACTGACATCCAAAAATTCAATAGAGGTGGCACTAATGTTGGCATTAAATTCCAAGTTGAGATCATTGGCATTAATCTCATCATTGAAAATTCTAGCACTGTTAACATCACCTCGCCAAATCAAAAAGATGTCGTCTATATAGCGTAGCCAAGACACTATGTTGTTGCAAAATGCTAACTGGTGCTTGACCATGAGAACCCGCTCCTCTCACCACCCAACATGTAAACATGCGTAGCTGGGCGAGAAGCAAGCTCCCATGGCCATACCTCTGAGTTGCTGGTATATCTTGCTGTTAAACATGAAAAAATTGTGTGTAAGACACCAATCAATTAGAAACAAAATGGGATAGTTATGTTTATTGCAATTGATGGGTCTTTTCTCAAGGAAATATTTACATGCAGCAAGACCATCATGGTGACGTATGCTTGGATAAAGCGATGTAATGTCCATGGATATTAGCAGATAGTCCTCGTGCAGGGGTATGTCTTTAACTTTGAGCAAGAAATCACTGGTATCTCTGAGGTAGGTTTTCTGGTTGGATACAAGATCTTGGAGAAAGAAATCCACATACTTGGAAATGTTTTCACAGACACTTTTCCTAGCTGAGATGATAGGCCGACCAGGGATGGGGGGGTCACATTTTTGTGCACTTTAGGCAGAAAGTAAAGGATAGGGAGGACTGGTGATTCAATGTTGAGAAATGCACATTCATCTTTAATCAGCCGGCATTGCGATTTGAAATCATTGAGGTGTTTCCTGAGTTCCTTGTTGCTGTTTGCAATTTCCTTGTGGTTGGAGAGCCTGTAACAGATGTTGTCACTCAGGTGTCTGTTGGCTTCCTCCAGATACTAATTGCGGGGCCACAGCACGATATTTCCCCCTTTATCTGCCTTATTAATGATGACTTTGTTGTTATTTTGCAGTTTTTTCATGAGTTCGTTATATCTGAGTCTCTGCATATGTTTTGCGGCCATCTGCCTCTTGGTTTTGAGATGCAGGGCTTTTAGCTCCTCATTGATGACATCACTGTATATGTCAACCGCATCCCTTGGCATCATAGGGGTAAATGTAGAGTGAGGCTTGAAAGGGCTTGAAATTCGGCATGAACTCTCGATACCTTCATCTAATAGAACTTGTTGTGTAGGTCTCGGTGTGCAAAGTACTGCTAGTTCACCCAGGATGCGCAGCGTTGGGATGTCTGCCACCGTGAATGATTCGGAGTGTACAATGTTAGTAGTAGTGGCATTATTTTGTTTTAATTTGAAAAACTTAATCAACTTCAGTTTCCTAATGAACTTGAAAACATCAATCCGGGTGTTACTGTAGTCAAATGTGCTTTCAGGGCAGAAAGTGAGGCCCAACGTGAGGAGTTGTTTTTCTGCCTCAGTTAGGTCCATAGTGCTCAAGTTTATGATAGTCTTGGTGTCATTTTTCATTTCTTTCTCCAGTTGCCTCTTCTTTTGTTCGTTTGTTTTGGTTTTTCTGAG
Organism: Triturus cristatus; assembly: GCF_964204655.1. Classification (NCBI taxonomy): domain Eukaryota; kingdom Metazoa; phylum Chordata; class Amphibia; order Caudata; family Salamandridae; genus Triturus; species Triturus cristatus. Next base: position 501,600,036 of record NC_140588.1, on the reverse strand, counting down.
TTTCCTCCTTTCACGCCTCCTTCTGTTGCGCCCGTGTTTTCTTTCCTCGGCGGCCGAGGCCTCAGTGTCTGGCACCTGTCGTAGACCAAAAAATCCATCTCTTCACCTGGGCTTGGGTTTACTCTGCCAGGCATGTTGCTCATTCTCCATCTGGCCCGTCATCTGATTCAGCTCCACCTTCAGTAAAGGAACTCAAATCAGAGAGGGATGTTAATGTTAACGTTATGTTAATGTTATAAGGTTCTTATATAGCGCCTATCACCACCGGTCTCTAAGCGCTAAACAGAAGACCACAAACATAATGACGCCTCAGAGCCATCTGGGGGCCATCTGCCTGCTCCAATTAGGCTGAAGGTGTTGCTTTCCCGAACAGATGTGTTTTCAATTTTTTCCTGAAGGAGAGTAAGTGAGAGTTTTAATTCAGACTGGACGGAAGGTCATTCCAGAGTTGGGGAATGAGTACTGAGAAGGCACAGCCTCCTTTGGTTTTTAGATTGAATCTGGGTTGAGCCAGATTGGAGGCGGACCCAGAGCGTAAGGGTCTACCGGGAACATACTTCCTCAGGCGCTGTTTGACATACTCTGGGGCATTACCAAAGAGCGCCTTGTGGGCCATGCAGAGGCATTTAAAATGAACCCTAAGCTTCACAGGCAGCCAATGCAGTTTACGAAGGAGTATAGTTGCGTGCGAGCTTCTAGGAAGAGAGAAGATCAGTCTGGCTGCATCATTCTGCACGACCTGCAGTTTCCTCATCAGCTTCTGTGATAAGCCCAGGTACAAAGCATTACCATAGTCAAGCCTCGAGATAACAGTCGCTGAGACGATGGTTTGCAGCGTAGAGGCTGAAAGAATGGTGGTAAGCTTACGTAACTGCCGCATCACGGCCGTGCAAGAACCCACCACAGCCGACACTTGAGGGGCCATGGTAAGATCCGCATCGATCTTTAGGCCTAGACTCTTCACTACTGTGGAGGGGATGGGAGTTTTGCCGAGTTCTGGGGGCCAGTACAGATCATCCCAGGGGTTACCCTTGTTGGTGAGTACCAACACCTCCGTTTTTTCGGCATTTACCTTGAGGAAGTTGTTGGTCATCCAGTTAACCGTGAATCTAAGAAGATTCCTAACTGATTCATGGGCTTCTGATGTTTCTCCCAGCCGCACCAGTAACTGCGTGTCATCCGCGTAGTTAAAGATCTCACAGTTCCTACGCGTGAGTTCTTCCATCAGGGGTTGCAGATAGATGTTAAACAATAAGGGAGAAAGTGGGGACTCTTGAGGCACCCCCCATGTCACATCCTTAATCCCGGATAACTGGTCCCCCATCTGAACCCTCTGGGTGCGGCCTGATAAGAAGGACTCTACCCACTTGAACGCCTGGCCAGCGATCCCCAGCTTCGCGATGCGGTCCAGCAAGATGGTATGGCTGACCGTATCGAAGGCTGCCGACAGGTCGAGTAGAATCAGAGCGCATGGTTGTTTATTGTCTGCTCTGATTCTTAACTCATTGGTGACGTGGCCATGACCAGTTCTGTACTATGCTGTGGCCGGAAGCCTGCCTGCCTGGCATGCAGTAGATGGTGTTCTTCCAGATAGCTGGCTAAGGCGTTCAGGACATGTTTTTCTAAGATCTTACTTAGAAAAGGCAGTTGTGAAATAGGCCTGTAATTTTTCAATGCCTTAAGGTCAGTACCCGCTTTCTTCAGGAGTGGGGAGACTCTGGCTTCCTTCAGAGATGCTGGGAGGTAACCCGCTTCCAGAGAGGCATTCAATAGATGCAGTAGCTGGGGTTGAATACCTGGGAAAGCCAGTTTGAAGATTTTCGGGGGGCAGGGATCTATAGAGGATCCCGATTTGATGTGACTAACCAGTTCTGTCAGGTGCTTACCATCAATAACAGGGAAGCTATACAAACCCCCGGCCGGCTGCAGGTTGTCTAAACAAGGTTGCGATGGCAAACTGTCTGACAGCGTGGTGATATCCCTCAGGATATCCTGTACCTTCTGGAGGAAGAATCCTTGAAAGGTGTCACAATCAGGCTGACCCAGCCCGCAACTTTTATCATTCAGCTGCGTGAGTTCCCTTAGAATAACAAAGGTTTCCCTTTGTTTATTCGTGGCCTCCCTGATTCGACACTCATAAAAGGCGGATTTCCTAGCCAAGATAGCAAGTTTATAGCTGGCTAAGAGAGATTTATACGTTAATGACTCTGCAATCCCATAATCCAGTCTCCACCTGATGTAGAGTAAGCACCCTCAATGTTGCCTGCTGGTGGTTTTGGATGCCTTTGTTGACTCTGTTTGCTTAAGCATTGTGTTCTGATAGAGTCATATTTTCTGGCGAATGTAAAAATGTGCCCACATTCTTAGTCTGTTTTGTCTCGGGCAAATTTGAACACCTTGCGCGCTTTGATCGTGTCCTCATGTTTCTTTAGGCGTGTCCTGATCTCATCTCTGCCCTTGGCGATGGCCTCCTTTTGCTATATATATATATATACCTGTATGCACCAGTATTATAGCAATGAATCAATTGCCGCTTGTCTGTGTAAACCATCATTTAACAACACTCTCCCTCTGCAGAACGCTTGTAAATTGATGATTATCTCAGATGTTATTTTGGAAGTTATTGTTATAAATACCATGTGTAAGGTTGCAATGTGTTATGGTATTTAGACCTCCTTATTTATTAACCCTACCATTAATAGAATTATGTTTGTATGGGTCACAAGACGTTTGTTCAATCATGACTTTCTCTGACTACTACAGTCTTTATGAAATGAATGACACTGTGGAATCTCGAATACAACCTTTCTTCTGTGACCAAGTCTGTTTTCACTCTTTGTTAGTGCACGCTGCGACGTGCCTGAATCAAAACTATGATTTATACTTCCTGGTTCACAGGCGAGGTCATGTGACCAAGGCTGCTTGTCAGCCGAAACGCGTCTTCTACCGTTGGTGTGAATAAACTTTACACTGTTTCCTGCAAGACCGGTGTGGCTCGTCTTCTTTCCCTATGGATGTGTGGAAAGAACTTCTGTGCAATATATAACGGCGGCGTCCGTTGACGAGCCCCGACCCGATTGGCTGGGCTTTCACTTCAGCGCCACAACTTCATTTGGATTTCTTTGTATGTGACGCCCGCCGATGCTTACTCTTCAAAATTTGAAATTCATTCCAGCGAACAAAGGCAAGAGAAACGGGTGGTCTGATTCCTGTCTCGAATCACGGAAAACACCATTCAAAAAAACGGCATCAGGGTACGCTCACGCTGCACTTGCAGCAAGGGCGCGTCTGGCAGGTTTAAGTTTGTTCCGTGGAGCAAGCTAAGAGGAATCGCACCTAAATGGCATCTGAATATTTAAAGGGCCGGGAAGCCTCGGCAAACAGCATCTTCAAGAAAAAACCAAACGATGATTCAGGGTCGACAACCGGAGAAATCGGACGCCCGACAACGAGTTCAAATATCAGACAGAAAGGTAACATGCTTGAAAATTAAGAAAACGTGAAATTAGCAGATGGTGGCAGGCGACCTCTTTACAAAATTACATAGAGGTGAACAGAATTCCGAGAGGGTTACGTATATTTACTATACCAACCTTGAACAGCCCGAAGCCACAACTACTAAAAGATTGAATGGCAAACTTACATGAATGTTCCAAAAACATGTTGAATATGCTTATAAAAAATGCATGGGAAGATCACGAAGAACTGATGATCCAAATACAGACCATACTCGATGATCTCAACAAAGAAAGTGATCAGGGGGAGGTCTGTAAAACCCTGACAGTCATTGAGGAGAGGATGAAGAAATTTGAGTCCGACATTGTGAAGCGGAAACAGAACAAATTCGAGCGTGACGAACGTGATTACATGATGGGCAGAATTCTCACTTTCGCAAGAAAGTTTGATAAAGCGAGAGCTGAACTATCAAAAGAAAAAACCATGGGGAGAGCGGAAAAAACCATGTATGCCTCCACCACAGACTTGAGTTCGGATTTAGAATCTGTGGACAGCAATGCGTCAAACACACAGGAAGTGACGTCTTTTTCCGAAGAAATGCGCCTCATACAGATAAGTATGGAACATTCCGACAGAGGACGACCCAGAGGAAGAGGCCGAGGAGGCGCAACCAGAGCGCAAAGAGGAGACAACGCAGAAGGAAAGAGCAAACTAGTCAGCATGGGAACACGTGGACAACTGGCGAAAAAGCAAATATGAATAACACTTCATCATCATTAACGGTAATGAACCTTTCTAAAAGAGTTTTAACCGAAATTGATAAGAATGTACTTAGCCTAGGTTCATCTTTTTGTCCAGATTGCTCTCTTGACTATACACAGGTGCGCATTGATTTGTACAAATTTGTTAGAAAACTCAAATTATGTAAAATCCATACTACTCGTAAAAAAAACCAACAGTTAAATCCTACCCCTATGACATCAAGTACGACCATTAGTGAAGATACATCTCTTAACAACAATGATCTTGAAATTCTAAATACCATGTATGATTTAGCAAACGAAGATCTCAACATATCACATTCCCTCCTTACCACCAACAGTCTGTCCAAACCAGAGAACATAGGAACACAAAATGAGGCAGGCACTATGCAAAACCAAGATCACTCCGCCAAAACAAACTTTAGACCCAGCTCTAAATACATCCCTCAAATACCAAGAGATAACATTGATGTGTTCCAGGACGCTGTAATTTGTGACTTGAATAAACTGACGCATACACATACACGCAGGAAAAACATCACCAAAGAACAGTGGGATTCTGTTATCTCTTTACAGAAGGATGAGAGTATTGTGATCAAACCGTCTGACAAAGGGGGGAAAGTGATAATCATGGACAGAGAATCCTATGTGAAAGAAGCCAACAGACAACTTTCTAACAGTACCTGTTATGAGAGGATAGATAAGGGTTACCTTGACAAACTACAGAACAGATACCATGAGATGATTGACAAATGGGCCCAAGAAGAGCTTTTAAGTTGTGATGAGAAAAGGTTCCTCACAAACACCACTCCCACCACACCCACTTTCTATCTTCTGCCCAAAGTACATAAGGACCCCATAAACCCTCCAGGACGTCCAATTGTCTCTTCTAAAAACAGTCTGTTCGAAAACACTTTCATTTACATTGATCACTTCCTCTTTCCCTTTGTTAAAGATCTTAGCTCCTACGTCAGGGACACCAAGGACTTCCTCCAAAAAATTGAGAACCTACATTGGGGGCCCAACTGTTGGATGGTGTGCCTTGACGTAGAGAGCTTGTACACAAGTATCCGTCATTGCGACGGTATAAGAGCCTGCCAAGATTTCCTTAAAACAAGAAGTACACATCTGACTGATCATACACAGATGATTCTCCAAATGATCGAAATGTGCCTAACCGAGAATGTTTTCATGTTCAATGGTAACTGGTACAAACAAACACAGGGCACTTCGATGGGCACTTGCTTCGCTCCCAGCTACGCGAATCTCACGGTGGGCTAGTGGGAGAAGCAAGTGCTCTGGAGCGAGGATCTGGAAAGATGGACCAAAAGTATCAATCTATGGCTAAGGTACATAGACGGCATCTTTTTTATCTGGGAGGGAATGGAAAGTGAACTTCTGATGTTTTATAATGCTCTTAATGAGAATTGCATGAATTTGAGATTCACCATGGTACATAGCCAACAGACTGTAAACTTTTTAGATATCAAACTCATGATCACCAATAACACCCTAGCCACAACCCTCTTCAGAAAAGAAACCTCTGGGAACAGCATCTTACATGCTACCAGCTGCCACATGCCTAGCTTTAGGTGGAGTCTCCCCTATGGGGAACTCCTTAGAGCCAAACGCAATTGCAGCACTGATGAGGCATATCAAAATACAAAGAAGAGTATGCTGACCAGATTTAAGGAGAGGGGTTATACTGACAAAATGCTAGAAAAAGGGTTAAAAAAAGTAGACAGTATCAAAAGAACTGAAGCCCTGTTCAAAATAACTACAGTACAATCAACCACTCCTACTGATATGACACCAATCAGATTTATAACTACCTTCTCGACCCAGACAGATCAATTGAAAAATATTTTGAAAAAAAAGGTGGGATATCCTTACGCAGGACAATATCTTATCAGTGAGGATTGGATCTAGTCCATCCTTCTCTTTTAGAAAAAATCCATCTCTTAAAGATCTACTGGTAAATAGCCATCTGAAACCGAAGAAAGGGACTTGGCTAGAGCAAGGGAAGGGTTTTAAGCGATGCAGGAAATGCAAAGCCTGCAGCCATTCTGAGGATGTAAGAGAGGTCAATCTACAAAGGACAGGGAAATTATGGAGGATCCCGAAATTGATCCACTGTAATACTGACCATGTTATTTATGACATCACATGCCCTTGCTCCAAGTGGTATGTAGGGTCGACAACATTCCCAGTGAAGAAACGTATTTTGGAGCACTGGCGGGCAATAACTAACCAGGATCTGAGTTACAGTACTGCCAGGCATTTCAAAGAATACCATTCCAGTGATTGGACGAGAGCAAAGTTCTTTGCGCTTGACAGTGTGCCGAAGCATCCTAGAGGCGGCAATAGAGTACAGTCCCTGAGAAGACTGGAATCTCGTTTCATTATGCAGACAGGCAGCCTTTTCCCGATAGGGCTCAATAACGTCGAGGAAATGTATTCACATTTGTAAAAAAACAAAAAAAACAAAAAAAAATTCTTGTATGCTGTTTTAGCCAGGCTTGGCCCCCCTCCCCTTTTCCCCCCGTTTTTGTAACCAGTTTAATTCGCTAATTTGATTCTTGTATTCGATTGTATAATTCTGTTGGTCCTTGGTGGGTTGTTTCCAATGTGTCAAACGAATTGACCCTTAATGAATCTGAAACATTCTTGTTCTATCTTGATTTTTTTGATATAACATGACTACTTTTTTCTGATACATGACAAAGTACTAAGGTCTTATCATCCCTTTTATTGTTTCTGCAGCTCGGGGCTCACGAATAGACGAGTTCACTACGAATAGTCACCGATACAATGTATTGGCTAAGTTCCTGGTATGCGCACGTCCATCACTGGATAGATATGTACTATATTGAGATTGGGGTACTATACCTATATTTGCACTTACTACCTTTATTATTTGTTTGATTTTTATATATATAGACACATAGCACTAAATCCAGGACCTTTGACCTTGGTACTATACCTGTATGCACCAGTATCATAGCAATGAATCAATTGCCGCTTGTCTGTGTAAACCATCATTTAACACCACTCTCCCTCTGCAGAACGCTTGTAAATTGATGATTATCTCAGATGTTATTTTGGAAGTTATTGTTATAAATACCATGTGTAAGGTTGCAATGTGTTATGGTATTTAGACCTCCTTATTTATTAACCCTACCATTAATAGAATTATGTTTGTATGGGTCACAAGACGTTTGTTCAATCATGACTTTCTCTGACTACTACAGTCTTTATGAAATGAATGACACTGTGGAATCTCGAAAACAACCTTTCTTCTGTGACCAAGTCTGTTTTCACTCTTTGTTAGTGCACGCTGCGACGTGCCTGAATCGAAACTATGATTTATACTTCCTGGTTCACAGGCGAGGTCATGTGACCAAGGCTGCTTGTCAGCCGAAACGCGTCTTCTACCGTTGGTGTGAATAAACTTTACACTGCTTCCTGCAAGACCGGTGTGGCTCGTCTTCTTTCCCTATGGATGTGTGGAAAGAACTTCTGTGCAATATATATCTAAGAATTATGTTAGCGCCCAATTTCGACAATATTCACCCTGAAATGCTTGTTGAGTGGGCGGACAACAACCTTAGCGCTTCCATGAATGCGGTCAGGATCCTAATTAAATATGCTAGAATTGATCGGAATTTACTCCTTAAACAAATCGAAGAAATTAATGATCAACTTAACCAACGACCCGAAACAGAAGAAATCCTGAAACAAAGAAAGGAAATTGATGACAGAATTAAAAAACAACAAGAAAGAATTAAACTAAGAAAAGTACGCAAATTCACCAGAGACAAGGAGGACTACGAATTGGGGCAGATTTTTACATTTGCCCGTCGCTATGACAACGCAAGAAAAAAACGTTCCGACATATTGACTACAACCACACAGAGTGTACCAACTACAAGTGGACATCCCACGACGGCCGGATCAGACACAACAGATTCGGTTTCTCTGACCAGCGGGAGTGAGGGGGAAGAAATGGACCGTGTGAATCCAAACATGATGCCACGCATTTTACAACCAGGAGAGGAGCTGAATTTTTTGGCCGAGGACCGCCGTCAGACCCTGAGACCGCGGAATCCGCAAACATCCGCAGGGTCAGGCGCAACAAGAAACGGAGCGCCAGAAGAAAAGCGTGTAGTGCAAAAAGGCAAAAAAGCTCAATGGCGGCGACGCTAAAGAATCTAAGTGACAGCAACACCATAGTCAATCTGTCCAATATCGCTCTCACTACTGCTGAAGAAAACATCATATCTCTGGGCCTCTCCTACTGTGCAAGCAATAATTTTAATTATTGCAAAACCAGAGTAGATATGTTCAGCTTTGCGAGGAAATTGAAACTGAAAACAATTTTCACCATCAAAGGCGGAAATAAACCACATGCTTCTACAGGCAGTACAGCCATCACTGCGGATTACAATCTAGAAGCAGCGGATGCTCACCTGCTCCTTACTATGGCTGAACTTAACAATGCTGAGGCCAACTCCTCAAACGACACACGGTCTACACAGGAAAGGCTTTCAACCCTTATCAATACAGACTCTTGTGCTGGCCTTAGCCCATTTAAAGGGAAATCGAGCTTTACCCCTATGATGCCCAAAGACGCTGTGGATATCTTCCAGGAGATGGTTACCAACGATTTGAAAAACCTCTACAGGACGACCAGTCACAAAAAGGTAAAGATTAATCAACAAGAGTTACAATATAAAAATCTAATGACCAAACTCAATAATAACTCAGGTTTGATAATCTGTACGTCCGACAAAGGAGGAAATGTAGTCATATGGCCCAAGAATGAGTATGAGTCTGAAGCAAGAAGGCAGCTTTCTGACAGTAACTGCTACGAGAAAATAAATACAAAGAGTTACAACACTGCCAAGGAGTCTCTGAAGAAAATGCTGCACTCCTACAAGAGACAGGGTTTGATTTCAAGCAACGAATTTAATTTCTTGCACAATGAATTCCCCATAATCCCCACGCTTCGTCTCATACCGAAAATTCATAAAGGAACAAGGCCGGTACCTGGCAGACCCATTATTTCTGCCATTGACAGCATCAGCGAGAACACCAGTAGGTATGTGGATTATTTTTTACAGCCATTAGTCCAGAACTTATCCACCTACATAAAAGACACAAGTGATTTCATTAGAAAATTGAGCAATATCGAATGGCAAACAGGGTTTCTACTAGTGACTCTTGATATAGAGTCACTATATACAAGCATTGAACATGTTACCGGCATGGCTGCTACCAAACACTATCTGGACCGCAGACCAATTGAATTTCATAACCATAATGTTATGCTTTTGGAACTAATTGAGTGGGCTCTATGCAACAATCATTTTATGTTTGGTAACAATCTATATTCCCAAAAGAGAGGAGTAGCCATGGGAGCTTGCTTCTCCCCCAGTTATGCCTGTCTCCATGTTGGCAGGTGGGAGGAGCAGGTTCTCATGGGGACACATGCGGAAGTTTTTAATTCTCAGATTGTCACATGGTTCAGATTTATTGATGATGTTTTTATGGTTTGGAACGGGGATTTTACTAGCGTGATGAATTTTATTGAGATTTTAAACAACAATACTTTTAATCTCAAATTCACTTCACACATTGACTATAATGCAGTTGAGTTTCTTGACACCAGAGTCATGATCATTGACAATAAAATTGAGACAACCCTCTATAGGAAACCCACTGCTGGCAATTCCATCTTGCACGCCAGCAGTGCTCATCCCCAGCACCTTATAAAAAGTATCCCCTGTGGGGAACTCCTCCACATAAAAGCGTATCTGCAGTACACCAGAGGAAAGAACAAGATGCTCGGAGGAGGCTATAACTAGGATGAAGGAAAGAGGATACACTGAGAGGACTCTGAGGGATGCCTATAAAAAAGTGCAGATCATGCCCAGAGACACATTATTAATTGATAAGTCAAGTGTCCCCATTCCCAATGAATCTGATCTTGGGAAGGATGATCTATTTCCGGACGCACCACGTCTGATTACGACTTACAACAAGCAACACCATAGGATTAGGGCCATCATTACCAAAAATTGGCCCATCTTACTTACTGACGGTGTTCTGGCCCCTATGTTACCTTCCAAACCTGTCATTACATTTAGAAGGGCTAAAACAATGAAGGGAGAACTCATGAGATCCAACAAGGACAAACCCTCTAATAGTACTTGGCTTAAACCAAAAAATGGATTTTTTAAATGTACAAGTTGTAGGGCTTGCAAATTCGGTCAGAACACCACTGAATACCTTGTTCCCTTTAGCCCCAACACAAGGCAAATCAAGGGCCACTACACCTGTAGGTCAGAATTCGTGGTGTATGTCCTCAACTGCACGTGCGGACTAAATTACATAGGCAGCACCAAACTCCAAGCCCATGTCAGAATCCTCCAGCACTTAAGAGCTATTGTCAATAACGATTCCAACTACCCCGTAGCGCGACATTTTAAGAGATGTCACAATAATGACCTGAGTTGCCTCAAATACTTTGTTGTCGACAACATTCCTGCACAACGCAGAGGGGGCAACAGAGAAAAGTCTTTAAGACAGCTCGAAACAAGGTACATCCTTGAGTTCGATAGCAAGGCCCCTACAGGACTCAACAACACTGAAGACTTGTATAATTGTATTTGAAAACAGGCACACCATCATCCTCATTTTTTAGCGCACAAACTGAGCGAATAAAACAAGATGTCCACTGATATTTCACTTGTATGGTTAGCTGCTCCCTGTTTTTAGTCCCTTTTGTCTACTTTCAATTTTAGAGCACATATATCTAGAAGGACAGTGTACAACAATACTTATTCTATTTTTCATGATTGTTCAAGTATTGCAACATTGACTTATGTTTGATGAACTATTTGCTTACATATTTTTCTTTGTTTTTTTCTTCTTCCTTTTTTCTCCCTTTCCTTCTGTCATTTTCTTCCCCCATTCTTCCATTTTTCTGGTTGTCATACACATTTTTTCCTGGTGCTGGTGTCTACGGCATTTCCAATTGATGCTCCTCATAATTCGGCCTTCCCAGTATCTACAAGCCGCTATGTATCTGGGATCATTGCCACTGAAGACACACATATAAACATCTGCTCCTGTGTATACGTTTATTGAACCAGCCTCTGAATTTGGACTTTTGTGATGCTTATTTCAAAGTATTCCAAGATTTTCCATTTCCAAATTTATGATTGTTCCTTCGCCTCCCTGTGTTTCTCCATCCTTTTATTTTGCCACATTTGCACCCATTCCACATTTTCCTGGAAAATTAATATCCACATGATCGACATATTTGTCATCTGTTTTGTATCTTTCTTGTCAATCATTAGATGGGCGTTTGGTATTTTTATTCATGAGCATTCATGAACTAGGTTGACATTTTTGCCTTGCAGATTAGCTTTGGTATTATTATTGCGTATTTTGCACAAGAATATGTTGGTATTTTACATCGTTAATTGCCTTTTAGGCAACCATGCCAAGGTTTTATCAAAATGTATTTTGCACCTCTACATAGCCACTTTATATATACATACCCCGTGCGAATATTTGTATTTTGCACTTTGCTGCTGATTTTGCACAATAATACTATTGCAATTTGCACTTCAATTTGCGTATTTTGCACAATAAGCATCTGCACTTTACCAACATTAATGTTCATGTATTTGCACGCCTTTATAACAATGTATAATGACAAGTTAACCAGAAACATTGTAATTCAAAGCAGACATTATGGCTATAGATTAATCATGACCATCTACATGTTTTCTATGTCGTTCATCACCAATTATCACGTGATCACAAAATGCTGTGTATATAAGGATGTTCAGTATGGTTGTTACCTCATGTGATCAAGGCCACCTGGTGGCCGAAACGCGTAATGACATGTCATGCCGTTGCTGACTTCTGAATAAATCTTCGTGAAGCACGCTTGGTGTCCGTGTGCTTTCCTCCTCGCCTGCTGGGAAGTGGAAGAATGCGCTAGGTATTTGCATATATATTTATATATATATATATATATATATATATATATATATATATATATATATATATATATATATATATATATACACATTTTGTTTAAAAAACAACTCACATAACATATTTATACAAAATGTCAACTTTTTCTCTCTTTCTCTGACGTTTTGCACTATTGTGTATTTTTGCACTGTTATTTAAATATCAAATTTAAAATGTTAAATGTCTAGGTCTTGCCAGTCTTGAACCTGGATCATGAACTGATTTTCAAGCATTTTAAGCTGCTATGATGTATATGTATATGTTTTCTATGTCTATTGGCCCGATGGTCACATGATTTGCACATTTGCACTTTAAATTCAATGGCTTCTTCTGCCAGCGTCATGTGAACAAGGCCGAGGCAGGCCGAAATGCGTCATGGCGGTCATGGTGGCAGCAATAAACTAAAAAATACAGCACTTACTTGGTGGTTCGCTTCCGTTTGTTCCCGGGGAAGAGGAGTTGCAAGAACGGTGTCTGTGAAATATATATATATATATATATATATATATATATATATATATATATATATATATATATATATATATATATTATATATATACACATTTTGTTTAAAAAACAACTCACATAACATATTTATACAAAATGTCAACTTTCTCTCTCTTTCTCTGACGTTTTCCTTATTCAGACTGTCAGGATAAACTTCTTATATAATTCCTATTCCTCTATTAATTCCCCAAGGGAAAGAAAAATAGGCTGCCAAATTTAACAAAATAAACATCTATTTATCCGACGATTCCTAAACAAAGGTCTGCCAGGATCAACAAAACACATTTAATTTTCTCTCTGCCTCTCTGATAATTCCTAAACAAAGGTCTGCCAGGATTAACTAAATACACCATCTCTGTTTGTAACAGTTGTGGATCAATACACATGGATTCGACGATCGCCCTTTTTTCCGACCTTATCTGGCTGCTGCAGACGTCCCCCAGACCAGTACCCCTGTCATCCAAAAAACAGATCTTTCATCACAACGGGCATCTGTCATCCTCCTCAAATTGTGCACGACTAAATTAGTTGTCCGAAGGGGAACCTCCCCAGCAGCAGGCTGGAGCAAAGGTGATCTCCTGGCTGACTCTGCCACGATGTTGGGAAAAAATCCTTTAAGCAGTGAAAATCATTTAATCGCCACATCTGCAACAGAGGGAGTACAAACAGGTTTATTGCATATGCCTAAACTAATACAGCTGGGAGAGCGACTGTGCTATAAGAAAAGCACAAGTCAGTCTCAAATTACACACGCTGTGAATCTAGTCTTAGAAATAATAATTTTGGCAAACATCCATAACTTCAATACAATGTTAACAATAGAAAAAGCTTCCTGCTTTTCCATTATGCACCACCCAAATTGCACACATTTCCTTCAAGCGCAGGTTTTTCCTGTGTTCGTGACTTCTAGAAGTCACGCCACACTTACAGACTACAATTGGAACATTCTCTGCTACTCCGAACTTCCTGTTGCATATTCAAGTCAGGAAGTTTCCAAGCAAACATACAATGGGAAGGGAAAAACACTTAAGTCAGACCGCATTTAGACCTTTTTTTGAAAGCAGGCTGTAGGTTATTACCAGATAAAATGTGCAACTTAAACATGCACTTTTAACCACACATTTAAACCGTATTATACAAAATTATTTTTTTTACATGACAATATTTCACAGTTTGTGAGCAAGTGACAGATAAAACAGAATAGTTAACAGAATGATTAGGGCCTATATCTAAATTAGGGTTTTGATTCCTTTCTGTGGTACAAGAAGCTCCTTGACCCTCTTTGAGGAGATAATAAATGGACATAATGGCTGTAGTTGTGTTGCAACTGATAGATTTCATTACGAGACCGGATGCTACCATTATGCATTATTCCTTTAATGCACACTCCACACAGCCACTTTGAAGTATTACATCACAAACAAAATTGTTCTAGAACAGAATACAACTAGACCCTAATAGGCATGCCCACAGTACAATCTGCCTCTTTTAAGTTTGGCTCCACACAGAAAAAGTATCTCCAATTTTGTATCTGTAATATCTTTATATTGTTGTGTTTATTTTAGTTATTGTATACAGGTTTCTAATTTATGGAAACCTTCTTCTGGTGTTGGACTCTAGTCTTTCTCCTGCGTCATGCATCTGCAATGCATTGTGGATGCACTGACTTGGGGTGAGACACCATTTTGTACTGCCTGCCCGCAGTTGCTTGCTCTCCCTCTCTAATAAAGCACGCGCTTCTTCATGCTCTGTGTGGACCTTCAATTTGTTGATGTTTACGTTTACATGCTCTGCACTACAATTTGGCGATGAGGATGGGATGAACCCACGCATGCAAAGCACAATGGATTAGCAGTCTAGTCTTTCTCCCACATCATGCATCCGCAATGCATTGTAGATGCACTGACGTGGGGTGAGACACCATTTTGTATTGCCTGCCGGCAGTTTCTCGCTCTCCCTCTCTAATAAAGCATGCACTTCTTCATGCTCCGTGTGGACCTTCAATTTGTTGATGTTTACGTTTACATGCTCTGCACTACAATTAGGGGACGAGTGAACCCTGTGCAATCCATTACCGTTAGCTACTTTGAATCCTACTTTCGGCACCTATTTACTATAAGGTACTCATCAATTAAGCCGCGATCGCATTTAAAGAGCATTTCTGCATAGGTTAGATGTTTTTGGTCTATATCACGTGCACGGAGAGGGAGAGCGGTAGTCTTGTGTGTAACTGTGAAGCATTTATTCTCATCTTTCTGTGAGGAGAGACTATATTTGAAAACCCCGCCTTTTACACTTATTGAATTCCTGTCAGCTCTGGTGCGACACGTCGCGTTAAAGTTTTCGGCGGCCATTTTAGATTCCAGTGACATGCTGTACTGACCTACGTTGGCTTTCAGGAAATCGGCTGGATTATATGACTGTAATTCTTTCTTCTGATTTCCTGGAGGTGAACTCATTGGGATTCAGTCCCAAACTCGATTCAATTTCAGAACATTCTCTTCACACATATGAGGTCTTCGGCGGCCATTTTGATGCAAGCTGCCTAGCGATGGCAGCCATTTTGTACAATCATTTCTGATATTCCTCACTCTACCCTTCACGTTGTGCTCTTACTGCGCTACCCTAACACGGTGATACGCACACCTTCTAGCACCAAGGAGTTTTCTTGTTGGGTTTTGCCAGCACTCAGTCTTCTAGATGCAGCGTCCAGAGAAGACGTTTTACAAGCAGTGGAAGCCATCTTGAGCGTTTCTCACAGGACCCTTCATGCAGTGCTCGCCTTGCGCCACCATTAAATGGTGATGCGCATACCTTCTAGCACCAAGGAGTTTTCCAGTGGCGTTAGCCAGTATTCAACCTTCAGGATTCAGAGGCAGCTGCCGTAGAACATGTCAAGTAGTCTCACCAGTACATGCTCTTACAGCTATTACATACTGTTGCACCTTCTCCACACACCTCGCAGTTACTGAGAATTTAACTTTATCTGTTGTGTTTGGAGTATATGACTCATTGACTTTGTGCAGTGAATTGCCCTTAGGAGTTACTCATCTTGTTACTATATTGTGAACCACAAGTAATTTGCATTCATCAATATGTGCGCGCAAACATTCTCCTTGACAAATCCTGTTCCTTTTCTTCCCAAACCAGGAGAGCCTGCCATGAAGTGGGCGGACTGGAAATGTTATTTCTTGAACTATTTGTCTCCCATCGAGGAGGAGGGTGACGAAGAGTTCAGTAGTAAGAGGGAAAAAAAATGTGTTATATAATTTGGGTCCGAAAGGGTTAAGAGTGTATAGCGAGATGGTTAGGAAACCCAGAAATGCTGATGATAATGATGTCTTCCAATATGCTTTAGACGATCTTGAAAGTCATTACCAACCTGTTATATGTGCAGCAATTGACAGGTACAATTGTTTTTCAGAGGAAGCAGAGTAAAACTGAACCTGTGGAGGATTATGTTCCGGCACTTAAGAAATTAGCTATTCATTGCAAGTTTGGGTACCTGCATGATAAATTTGTTCGTGATCAGATTATAATGCACACAATCAATACGAATGTACAAGAAAAGTTGTGGGTAAGTGGGGATGCTCCACTTAATGAAATTATAGCCATTGTAAAGAAAGCTGAACTGTCCAAGAGGTGTTCTGTAGCAGCTAAGAAAGAGAATGACAATAGCTCAACTGTATGCAAGGTGTCAGGTAAAAGTGTTGGGGGTAACAAACATGCTCCTACAGTGGAGAGCAAAAGCAATAAGAAGCCTGTTAGGAATTATTCTGCACCTAGTAAATTTGTTAATGAAAAGCACCCTAGTTGTTATAGATGTGGTGCCCTTACACATATGGCTAATGACAGAAATTGCCCTGCCTTTCTAACAAAGTGTACATATTGTGGTGTTGTTGGACCTCTGGCCAGAGTGTGCAGAAGGAGGTCAGGTAAGACCTCTGTCAAGTGCGTTCTGTATGGAACCGACTCTGATGAGGGGGAAGAATACACTAATGATGACTGTGTCGTATGCATTGAAGAAAACGTATTAGGTATCGACAATTGTGCAAAGAAAAAGCCTTCTTGCCTACTTAACATTGGTGGAGTAGCTGTAATGATGGTGGCGGAATTAGGTTCGCCTTACACCATAATTCAGCGTAGTGTGTGGGAAGATGAATTCGCAGAAATTATAGGAAAACACCTTAAACCCACTGATGTGCATCCTGTTACATTCACAGGGGAAAGAATTCCTATGGTAGGTTTCAATAACCTCAAATTTGAGTTTAAGGGAAGAAATACGGAAGGGAAATTGTACGAAGCAGAGAAAGGACCTTCCGTCCTTGGGTGGGCTGATCAAGGAGCATTAGGAATCACCCTCAACCCTAACGCATCAGATCAAGTACGTATGACATGTAGCCCCAAAGAGGAATTAAAAAAAGATTTTCCAGATGTTTTTTGTGGAAGCATAGGGAAACTTTCCAAATTCACACACAAAATAGTATTGAAAGAGGGATCGACACCTGTTAGACACAAAGTTCCCAACATTCCATTTAACACCAGGGAGGTAGTACAATTCAAATTAGACTGTTTGGAAAAAAATGGTATCATCGAACCTATCGAAAGTGCCGAATGGTTGGCACCTTTAGTAGTGGCACGCAAGCAGAATGGCAGTGTGCATCTGTGGATAGACCTTAGGGAGCTTAATAAGAATATTGTGGTGGACAAATTTCCCCTACCAAAGATAAATGAACTTTTGTCTCAAACCAAAGGTGTCAAGTGGTTCTCCACAGTAGATTTGACTGCAGCTTACCACCAAATATCCCTTCATCCATCAAGCAGGAAGTTGACTTCTTTCATAACACCATTTGGATGCTACAGACGTCAACCTTTCGGCCTAGCATCTGCTGCCGCAGTTTTTCAGAAAATAATGCACAAACTGTTCAGGAACATAAAATTTATTATTTATGTATTTATTTATTTAACTTATATGGCGCAACAGCTACCCAACAAGGGTTTCCCGGCGCCTGACGACATTCTCATAATGGGAAAAGACAAATCGGAACATGACCACAAATTGAAAAAGGTTTTAAAAATATGGTCAGTGAATGGCTTTACAGCAGAACTAAGCAAATGTAAATTTGGTCTGCGTTCAGTGTCGTACTTGTGTTGTGAAATTAGCGAAAGAGGAATAACTCCCATGAAAGATATCATTGACGCCATCAAGTCAGCTCCGGAACCTAGATCGAAAGATGATGTAAGGTTGTTTCTAAGCCTAGCGGAATTCTACAGCAAATTTGTGAAGAACTTCACCACCAAGACTCATACCATGCGCCAGATTCTGAAGGGACAAAATACCTTCATATGGGATGCAGAAATCAACCGAGATTTCGAGAAGATCAAGAATGACATCTGTGAAGCCATACCTCTACAAGGTTTCAATTTGTCAGCACCGAGTATTTTAACTACAGATGGCAGTGGGAAAGGCCTCTGAGCTGCTCCATCTCAATTGTCAGATAAAGGGATAGAAACAACCATAGGATATGCTTTGTGTTTTCTCACCCCCAGCGAAGAATATTTTTCTGTGAGCAAAAAAGAGATGTTGGCGTCTATCTAGGGCATGGAAAAATTCAGACAGTACATATGGGGCACAAAGTTTAGAATAAGAACTGATCACAAACCCCTGGTGAAAGTCCTCACTTCCAGTGGCAACCTAAAAGCCAGCCCCCGCATTGCCAAAATGATGTTGAGATTACTGGACTTTGTTTATGATGTAGAGTATCTGCCGGGCAAAAAGTAGCAGATTACTTAAGCCGATCTCCAGTTAGCGGGAACAGAAGTCTCTCACATTGAATGGGAAGACTACAGCGTAGCATTTATGGAAGATAAAGAGGACGGCATAAGAGCTCAAGATTGGAAATCGGCATATGACAAGGATCTTACGTTGGAATCACTCAAGCTTTTCGTGACGCAAGTATGGCCAGAAAAAATGAATTTGAAAGAGCAGCACAAAATAATTTGGGAGCTGCGTGAAGAACTGTCTTATCACCGATGATGCAATTTTTCTGATGAGAGAAGACAAAGTAATTCCTCCAGAAATCCTGAGACCACGCATACTTAACATAATGCACGAAGTACATCTAGGTTTCGTCAAGTCTAGGAGGAGAGTGAAGTCATCCTATTGGTGGCCTGGCATCGACAACGAGATCGAGAAGAAGGTGAGAGCAAGCGTCCATTGCGCCAACGCCGACAAATCATTAGTCACGTTGAGGCCGCCATAGGGGGAGTACAACATTCCTGAGAATCCTTGGGAGGAACTCTCAATTGACGTTTTAGGCCCCGTCCTTGACTCATGGGGTGTGGTGAAATATGTCATCGTACTAGTGGACAGATACTCAAAATGGCCAGAGATAAAAATCTGTGAGAGAACAGATACCTCTGGTATCATTGCATTTTTAACCAGCACATTTTTGCGCAAAGGCATTCCAGGGACCATACTGTGCGACAACAGCCCACAATTCACATCGAAAAAATGGATGGCATTCCTGAGAAGGAACGGAATTAAAGAAAAACACACTCCAGTGTACCATCCAGCGGGAAATGGATTAGTAGAACTTTTCAACTGCGTTATCATGGGATCTATTCAAGCAGCCATAAATGTTGGAAAGGATTGAGACAATAACGTGTGGATGAACCTCAAACTACAGAGCCGATGGTCCCCATCCACTGTGAAAAGCAACCTAGAAAAGGCACAGAAAGTATAAAAGGAATACTACGACAAGAAACATGGAGTGAAGGACTTGTACCTTAGTGTTGGTGATTGGGTCAGGGTCAAGTTAGGCACCACCTGTAAGAAGGGGAGTAGCAGGTTTAGCCAGCCCCAACAGATCAAGGAGCTGTATTTCCATCCGCCATGCTAAGTAATGGGAAAATATGGTCTCTCACCAGAATGGGCAAATTCAACAAGGTTCTATGGTGGGGGAAGAAAATGAGCACTGCAGAGGGAAACGATGAGTGGTTGTGGTCAGAGGAAGAAGGTCTAGAGCCCACTGCTGACAACAGGGAGCCAGCTTCTAGTGAGGAACGGAGTAGTCCTCATGAGTCAGGGGAAGCAGGAAATCCTAATCACTCACCCAGCTCACCTCACCCTGAATCTAGTGATATTGAAAACCTTGAGACACAGAGCTCCACTGCCCAAAGCATTAATGAGGATGTGGTTACTGAATCTGGGTCAGAGTCCCTAGAAAGAAATGTACACTCACCCAATGCTTCTCCTAAGTGCACCCGTAAGGGAAGGACTATTGTGCTGCCAAAAAGATATGATGAATTTGATATGCAACCTACTTGAACCTTTTATGCTAAATTCAGTTCAACCACATAATTATTCCACAGTTATTTACCAGGAGCTTCTTTCTTGTTGCTCCCCATTTATAATCATTGGCTGTGTTTTTATGATAATTATTGGATTGTCCTATATATTTATTTCACAACTATTTATTAGGACTTTCTATTTTTAGTCACTGTTGTATTTAAATGGTATTTATTGAATTGTCCTATATAATTATTCTATAGCCATTTATTAGGACTTGCTCCTTTCCCCCCTTATTTATGCCACTGTTCCCTTATCCTGTAATTATTGGATACTTGTTCCACCACTGGTTCACATTCGTAATATATGCAATTATCCTTTTTGTATCAGGTTGTAAAGGGGGAAGATGTGTGGTGTTGCTCCCTAGTCTTTCTCCCGCGTCATGCATCCGCAATGCATTGTGGATGCACTGACGTGGGGTGAGACACCATTTTGTATTGCCTGCCGGCAGTTGCTTGCTCTCCCTCTCTAATAAAGAACGCACTTCTTCATGCTCCGTGTGGACCTTCAATTTGTTGATGTTTACGTTTACATGCTCTGCACTACACTTCTCCCTTATTCATGGCCGTAGTGTCTTTGATTTCCTATTATTAATTGTAAAAGCTTAGCGCTAGGTTATTTTAATATTGGGCAAAGCACAGGGTTCTTACCCCTGTCAAGGGGCTAATTAAGCTTTCAAGCAGTTTTTCTGGTTTGGGTAAGTGCTTTTACTAAAAATATATATATATATCTTCTGCTACTGTTTAGCTTAAAAGAACGCCAAACCCAGGTGCTCAGGCAGTCAATGTATTCCTACAACCCTGGAATGAAGCCTGAGCTTACCCCTTTCCCCCTTTGCAATGATCCAGAGATAAGAAAGGAGCACTGTTCCCTGGTACTAGTAACTCCCTTCTGGCCATCCCAGGCTTGGTTCCGAATGACCTTGGAATTCACCTGCGACATTCCCTTGCTTCTACCAGCAGAAGAAGGCCTTTTAAAGGACATAGATGGAAGAGAACACCCTCTGGTTTAGATTGGAATTTGGAACCTTCTTGCCTCTAAAGTGTCAGGAGATCTAGTTAGATGTCGGGTGTTTTGGGAAGGGCTGAGGAGCTCCTTGAGGAATCCTGGGCTCCACATACCCACTATAGATACAATGGAATATGGAAAACATGGGTACGCTGGTGCTTGGAGAGAGGCTTCGATCCTGTGGAAGCTTCTATAGTTGAAGTGGTTGATTTCTTAGACAAACAACAAGAAAAGATTCCCTTTTAGCCTGAGGTATTTGATATTAATAAGGATTATTTTTACAAACCGGTAGTAGTCAGGACCCACCTGTTAACCTAGAGCCACCAATATAAAAGACCTTAAAGATTAAGAATCCAATTTTTCTCAGTAATCATAATACAATCATAAAAATGAATACAAATAAATTAAAAACCAAGTGAACATAAATTTAAAATCTTTCTCGTTCAGAACACTGAAAATACATTAATCATGATAGAACAGTTATGTATATAAATATATATATATATATATATGTGTGAATCTTTTATTTTTACCACAGTTAAAAATAGGTAGCAAAAACAAATGAATATACATCACAATTGCATTCAATACAAAGAACAGATTACATAAAGTGCTTGTGCAAGTGATTTTGATTTTATACACAGAATAAATATTCAAATTCATCTAATACATAGTTTTTCCTACCATTCAGATCATAGTTAAAACAAATAGCAATCAGTATTGGAAAACAATTCAAATATTAAAAAAGAGGAAAAAATGAAAAGAAACTATTATGCTTAACCAGATTCAATTGAGTTAGTCAGCACATAAAGCTTCAGCATTTAAATTAGCTCAAGCAGATCAAAAAATATCATAGCAATAATTTCTCATAAAGAGTTGTTGAAAAAACTCAGTAGAGTTACAATGCAATGTTGATATGAATCTAAACACCCTAGGCAGTATAGAATAAACAACTATATAATATTAAACACAATCATAACCAATATGAAAGGGAACTCAGTGTACACAATAGTTATAAAAACATATTTGATTTTTAATATATGTAGATTGCAAAAGACATATTGATTTTATACAATTCAATTCATAAAGCTTTATTCGGAGCTTGACAACAAAGTCCATAAAAGCAGATCATACATAAAACATCAATGATACACATAGACCAATAGCGAGAATAATTCATAAAACTTCATCAATGGAGTTAAAACAGGTAATACATAAAAACAGCAGTAACGATATTAAAAAATGATAATACTAGGCCTAGCCTTAATAGCTTTTAAAAGGAATGTGGCTGTAAAGAAACAAACATCAGGAGAGGGGTTAAATATCAATTTCATGACATCCTTAACTGTTCTAACACCAAGTTTCTTATACAAGGGTTTTAAGAAAGCAATACGGTAGTTACCATATAGTGGGCAGAACAATAGAAAGTGCATTGTGCTTTGAGTTGTAGTTCCATCACAAGGGCAAGGACCAATTGGGTATTTTTTAATATTAGGAAACGCCACCAAATGGTGAACAATTCCAAAGCGCAGTCTAGTTAAAACGAACCTATGAGAGGGTCTAGTAACAAAGCTCAAATATGATTGATAACCTGACAACTCACAGCAGCTGTCATAGAGCTTACAGGTGGATAAATTGCTACTGGCCTTCAAGTGTTGCTCATACTTCAGTGACAACCAAACAGACTTCAGTTCGCTTTTGGACATACTGTTGGCAGCATAGCAGTCCTCGTATAAATTAAGACCATATATGTCCTTAAAACTGTGCAAAACATAATTTACCCAAGGGATCTTCGAATAATTATCTAAAGATAAACAGTCCTTAATAATGGCTCTGTTCATGGAGGTCTCCTCCTTAGCCCAGATAGCACGCCACAGCATTAAAGGTCTATGGGCAATGGAATCTAGGAGATGGGATATTCCAAATTCCCTATGCACCAAATGCGTGGATGCTGAAGTAGGCAAACAAAGTAACCTTTTTAGAAACAGGTTTTCCTCCACTTGGAGACTCCCAGCCAAAACATGCCCCCAGACACCTGCTCCATAAAGGGCAATTGAGAGGCATCTCATCTGGTAGATCTTCAGCATGTCACTAATCCGTTTATCCCCGATCTTAGAGGCGAACGTGAATACCCCGTGAGCACATTTCGCCATTCTTGCTCTAACGTGGGTGACTTCGCTGGACCAGCTACCTGTCTTGGAAAAGGTGATACCCAGATAATTAAATGTATCTACCGTCTGTACCCTCTGTCCTTCCATAAAGAAGGAATGCGGTTTTTTACGGCCCTTACCGCATTCCATGACAAAGGTCTTTGTTTTGTTGATGACCAGCTTCCTTTCCCCAATAAACAAGGAAAACCTGTCCATGAGGCGTTGGAGGCCGACAGGGGTCCTAGAAAGAAGTACTGCGTCGTCCGCATATAGTAAGACCGGGATATAGGAGTCAAGAATGATTGGAGCATCCGCCCCCACAGACCTTAAGTCAGAGTCTACCTCGTTAATAAAAAGTGTGAAAAGCAAGGGGGCTAACACACACCCCTGCCTAATGCCACGCTTAACTGGAAACTTTGGAGTGCACTCCCCACCCGGGCCATATCGAACACTAGAACTAAGATTAGCATATAGTCTGGCCAGGAAATAGACAATACCCTCCGGTGCCCCCATTCCAAGTAGTGTCTCCCATAGAATCTGATGGTTAACCATATCGAAGGCACTACTAAGGTCAGCGAAACAGAGGAAGAGGGAACCTTTCTTGGCCATAGTATATTTCCCAATTAGTAGTTCTAGGTTGAGACACTGTTCAACTGTGCCTCTGCCCTTCCTGAATCCGTATTGAGAATTGGCTAGGATGTTATTATTTTCTGCCCATTCTTCAAGTCTGACAAGGAGCACCCGGCTCATGATTTTCACGGACGAATCAAGAAGGGAGATGGGCCGATAGTTCTTAGCATCACCCTTCTCCCCCTTCTTATAGATGGGAATAATGATAGATTCCTCCCATGTGGGCGGTGCACCATGTCTCACAGCAGTATTAAATACTTTAGTCAATAACGGGCCCCAGATTTCAGGTTCTTTTTTATAAATATCCACCGGCACACCATCTGGTCCCTGAGCCTTCCCACCTTTACTTGCAATAATACATTTCTTAACCTCGATAGGTGTGATATCTAAGGGAAGAATTGGCCAGACCCCACCTCCATAGTCCATATGTTTATCAGAATCAAAAATCAGGGAAAAGTGGGAAACCCAGCTTCCCACGCTAACGTTAGCTGACAGAACAGGCATAACCTCGTCCCTTAAAAATGGGCTGTTGACAGTGGCCCAAAATAGCGAGGAATCAGAGGTTTCGGCGGCCCGGTCTAACTTATCCCAGGCCTCTCGCTTAAGTTCTGCCTTTCTTTCTGATACTGCTGCCTTATAGGTAGCCCTAAGATGCCTGATAAGATTAATGTCCCTCTGTTTTACTGCCAATGCCACTTTAAGGCTCTTAAGGGCAGCAGTGCAGGCATGATCAAACCACCCCCTTTGCCGGTTTGAATCGCCCTTAAAATGTTTGGTGAATACTGCTTCTATAGAGTGATTGATTTCGACAAATGTATTCAAAATTACAGCTGTCGGTTCTTCACTCGCTAAGATAGTTTCAATTTCTTTAGAGCAGTTCTCAATAATGGAACTAGACAAAAGGTCTGCCTTCTCCCCCTTCCACCTAATTCTAAATCCATTGGGTCTATGTGGTTCAATGTTATCCACAATACTTGGTTTGGGACCTATATTAGTTTTCCAAAAAACCATCTCCATAGTCAGGCAGTTGTGGTCACTCATCAAATTATCTACTACCAAAGGGGCAGAACACCATGGAATAAGGCTAGAGGAAGTACAAATAAAATCAATGACAGAGTTGGCATTTCTGCCCGTGAAGGTGGGGACAATTTCATCAAGGGCACCCCTCGCGTTCCCCATGATCTCCATATCATATGTCACCAAGATTTTATTTAATGAATCCCCGTATGGGTTATGGGGAAAATGGGCGACTCCCCCACCTCGGGAACTTAAGAAACCACAGACCCTATGGGCAGAGGACATACAGATAGAGATATTAAAATCTCCCAACCAGATAAAATCAAAAGCGATTTCATTTCCTGTAACAATTTTAACCAGAGCTTCCTCCAAAGCAAAGGCTATCCGTTGCCTAGATTTATCAAAAACATTATTATAAAAATTGATTAAAAGGATATTCCTATCCTGCTCCTTACAAAGCCAAAGGATCTGGGAATGGTCCCCCACCGGGACATGTTTCTTTACTACGAACGGAGCGTCAACAGAAATCAGTGTCAGGAGGCCACCCTTGGCTCTTCCTGAGTTCGAAGCCACTGCTGGTATTTGATATGAGACAAACCCGTTATAATTAATGGGGACCAAACTCCAGGTTTCCTGGAAACATAAAATATTAAAAAGATTGATAAAATCGAACCAACCTAAGCATTCGTCCTTGTTGGAAAGTCCCGCAACATTCCAACAAGCTATGACACATGAACCAGGGTTAACTGAGCAGGGGGGAGGATTCAACAATAACCTATCCCCTCTCACGTTAACCAGACTTTCGTGGTCGCATGCCACTATAGAGTCTGATTGGCTTACACCAATATTGTTAGTAATAGTTGTTGATATCCTAGGGGCCGTGTTAAAGCTCACATTACTCGGGTCCAAGTCCTCCGACCTGACACCATCTGTGGTCGGCTCCAGTCAATCATTGTAATCAAGCCCACTTAATGGCTGGAATCTATTAAACGTAGGGATAGTGGGAGTAGCACACAAATCCTGAGCTCTAGGCCTATACCAATGGCGCTCATCAACAGATTGAATAACGGGTTGAGTTGCAAAATCTCTATAGAAGTACCCAAGCGGCCGCAGGGATATACCATGTTCACTCGCAGGGAGAGAAGCGGCTTTAATTAAAACTGTGGAGGTAAGTTGGGGGTTACGGAAGTTAATGACTATACAGTCACCTTCGCAGGTCTTACGGGATTTACCAACCCAATTAATTCTCCTGGTACTAAGTATATCCCTAGATAGTGCTACAGGAAAATCACACTGTCGGTGGAGCCAGTCCACAGTTTTGTTCTTTAATGACGAGTGTGATTCTACACTAGCAGGGTTGCTATCAAACCTCTTAACAGGGGGGACATTCATAAGAACTGCTACAAATGGTGCGCACGTTGGTGGTAGGTCCGGTTGAGGGTTTCTGGAGTTAGGGGTGTTTACATAATGGCCCAACGATTCCCCCGGTACTGAACCGGAGGATGGTTTAGTGGTGTCTTGCCGCTGATATGGTACATTGAGAACCGCATCGGTCTTTCCATGGGCACACCCAGGTCTGCATTCAGAACTACTGTTCTCAACCGTCATTGGGGCTATATTAGATGTAGTTAAAGAAGTCTCCTCTGGCACCTGTGTACCAGCAATATTGTTTGGGGCTGGTCTAGCCTTAATAAAAGAATCCAAGATGCCTCCCAATCTGACTACTTCGTCGGCAAGAGTGGAAAGTTTGGTCAATAAAGGTTTAACAAATATGTCAAACTTGGCGACTATAGCCTGGGTTATAAGATCCAGCTGTTCTTTATCTAAAATGACCTTAGCTCCTTCCGTTAACGCAGATTGAGCTGGGAGATTTATCTGTGGGGGGGTGTCCTTTTTATTAGTATGACGATTCCCTCCTCGCTTGGACTGTATAGGTTTGCTAGTGTTCCTACAGGTGCGTGTTAATTTTTGGCGTCTGGATACAGACTGACTAGGGATGGGTACATCAGGTATAATAGCTTGGTCTGGTTCAGGGTCATTCGTGGACTCAGGAGTATCACTTTCCAAACTAATGATATCAGTTACAACTCCCTCAGTTAAACAATCAGTGGGTAATAAGGGAGTATTGAGATCCTGAACAGAGGAGGGCTCGGAGGCCAAGCAATTAGGCGGGGGGGACAACAAACTCTGTGACCCTGGACGACCTAAAGATTTCCTACGTTCCTGATTAATTTTATCGACCATCTTAACCAGGTAATTGTCCATGGTTGTGGTCGAGGCTGCTGTCTTGGCTTTAGGCATAGTTAGCAAATCAGGGTCCCACACCCCCTACAATTTCTCCTTGTAAACACCTAACAACAATATACCAGTGTTTCCCAAATGGATTATCACATACGACCTCCGAACACCTAGGGTCATTCAACGGTAACCAACAATGACTAGGCAATCTATACACACATAAGAATGAGAAATGGTGAATTAAATGACACGATTATCAATAGCCCGGTCTGCTGCTCCCACCTGCCCCTCCTGTCCCGGACTGTCCGCCCTTTGTCCGGGCTTCGTCCTGGGCGTCCCGCGTCGCGTCCCGCTCTGCTGGTACTGGTGCTATTTGGCCAGGTCATCAGCCAATAGGAAATAGGGGTGGACCGTTTATTCCGTTGGTGGGCGGGATGGCGGGAAGGCGGGCCGCTACACAGCTGCGGCGCTCTGCAGTTCAAGGGCTCCTGGGACCTGCAGTCCCGTCCGGCGACTCCTTAAATGAGCAGCAACCCAGGGACACCAGGCTCAAATGGTGAGAGCCTCCACTGTGGCCTCATAGCAATAATTTCTCATAAAGAGTTGTTGAAAAAACTCAGTAGAGTTACAATGCAATGTTGATATGAATCTAAACACCCTAGGCAGTATAGAATAAACAACTATATAATATTAAACACAATCATAACCAATATGAAAGGGAACTCAGTGTACACAATAGTTATAAAAACATATTTGATTTTTAATATATGTAGATTGCAAAAGACATATTGATTTTATACATATCTACATTGAAAAACAATGATGTGTATATAATTTTCAAAATTTCAGACAAAGGTACAATACAATACATAAAATATACATGATATGTCAATATACGATGTGATAAACAGAATTACACATAAACAAAGACAAAAACGGTGGCTGTAATCGAGATCTTCTCACAGAATTACACATAAACAAAGACAAAAACGGTGGCTGTAATCGAGATCTACTCAACGCGCGTTTCGACGCTAAGAGGCGTCTTCATCAGGAGAGACACACAATCTCTTTTTCTTTATAGATAGTCGTCGATAATGATATATATATGGTCTAGAAAGACCTATTATCGATGTGAAATCTCCAAGAATGATGAAGTGAAGCAGTCAAGTAGAGGAATGCCATTGGATCCAGAAGAGACACTTAAGCCAGTTTAAACTCAAGGAATTGCCGAAACAGGATTCCAGCAGATACAAGGGGCAGTAAGAAGGATCGGCCTCAATGTCGAGATAATAATGATATGTGTACAAAACAAGTCGAACTTAGAACAATAATTGTGGTATCAAACAAGGATATATCCAGATCATATAGGATGGTAATCACCGAATTACGTGATAGTCAAAACCGAGTAGAAAATGTGGACCGTAGGCAGTAGCCAGTTACAATGCAATAACATCTAGGTAAAGGGGAAATTGGACAAAAAAATAATTGGTAGGGCGAGTGGAAATGGTAGAAAGGGTGGAATGGGTGGTAAAGCTACTCTAGGGACACGCACTATTATAGACATTGCAACATGTTTCTCTTCTCGTCTCCCATCAGCGTTCAATGCTCTCCTTGGAACAGGATTACGCCCGATCTAACACGTTTACAATAGTCCTTAGACGATAATGTTCCGCTCTCAATAATATCTCTTCAACTATGGAGTCTGCTTCCTTCAGGCTGGCTTTCTCACATATGTACAATGTTATTTAATTTTCTAGTATCAGCTTCTAACCAGTAAACTAAGTATACATTGAAACATCTATGTAATAAAAAGAAAATATTTCTACAGAATCATCATGAAGGGGAAAAATAAGTAGGTGTAGGAAAATTCCTCTTTTGACAAAGTTAGCCCCATACTTTTTACCTGATATATGATGTGATTTCGAATTGTAAGGGCACTAGGCCACTGCTAACCAGGTTCCCAGTGCCAGATCTCCTTCCCCACAAACTGTACCACAATTGCTACAGCTCCTGATTCCCATGCAAGCCTCAGTAAATGGCACCATAGAACCCAGGGCATGGGGACAGAAGAAGGTCCCCTATGGTCCCCTCACCCGGACCAGGCGGTGCTGCTATTGCAGGCTGCATGTCCTGGTGCAGGACAAACCAAAGAGTCAACATGACACAGAGCCCTGTGTGCCATGCCATCATCACACTGCATATGATTTGGTTAAGTCACCTCTACCGCAAGCCTTCTGCCCTAAGGCAGGGTTCACTATATCCTATGTGAGTCAGCAGGAGGAGATATGCCTCTACAATGTCCAGTCCATTCTGGGCGTTGTAAGTGAACAGCGAAGCCATAAAGAGTACATGGGCTGGATACTCATCAGCACGAGTGCCCAGCTCCATGATGGCTTCACTGATTTCTAAGATGTTTGGTACCAAACATCTTGTCTTAATAAATCCTTGCTTATGCCATTATTGGATTTATTAATAAATTCACACAGGAGACCCTGCTAGAGGGTCCCATAAAACCTACT
The DNA here is from genome assembly GCF_964204655.1 of Triturus cristatus. Lineage (NCBI taxonomy): Eukaryota > Metazoa > Chordata > Amphibia > Caudata > Salamandridae > Triturus > Triturus cristatus. The sequence continues at coordinate 501,570,347 of NC_140588.1, read as the reverse complement.
GACAGCTGGTGTTGTCCCTGTCTAATTTTAGCCGGCCTACCATCACAGACATGTTTCTGAACTCCTCGGTAGAGAGCCAGAGCTCTCAGGATCCAGAGACAATGCCGTCTCTGGGCGGAGGTGGTCACACCTTCCCCCCTGCGGGATTTGCCTCAGCAGAGGGGGATCTTCAAAGGACATGCCACCATTGAACCCTGCCCCCAGCCCTCTGCTGGTAGAAGCAGATGGTGACCCCCCCCCCCCCCAGCCCTGCTCCACTTTCGGCGGAAGGACTGGCCGGAAAATTAGGTAAAGTAAGACATGGTTCTATCTTCATCCCAGACCAATCTTCAGGTGGAGCAGGTGACGTAGACCCCACTTTTTACTATCCGCCTTCTTGAGGATGAGGATAGTAGCCTATTAGGAGTCATGGTATGCCTACCTCCCACGTGGGGTGAGCATAAAGAGGGTGTAGGCATACTACAGGCAGGCAGCCCCTTGGCTACCACCTAGCTCCCTCTGAAAACGCCCCTAAATTCATTATTCAGGTGTCTCTCAGAGAACCTGACTTCAGATTTGACAGACACATGAAGACGATGGAAGACCGCTACGGTTCAAGAACAGATCAATGCGGAAGAAACTGGCACAATCCCCCACAGCTGCTCAAGATTCAACCTCTGCATCCTGCTGTCCTTCCTGATACCTGCGAGGCCTCCAAGAAACCCCGGTGCCCTCCAGTCTTCTAAAAATTGCCAAGAACCTCCCCGTGGGCTAGAAGCTCTAGACCCCAGCGACCGCCGGTAAAGAACCACAGTGGTTGAGAACCGGCACTTGTGTTGACATGACTCACCACTGTAAAGAAAACTTAACAGCATGCCTCTATCTGCTCGAGGGATTCTCTCAGCACAGTGACCAATGCTGGAAACAGCCCTGCTCCTCAGAGCCCTTACCCTCCTGTGTGTGGCCTCAATGGCGGAAGTTGAAATGTTGGCAAGACCGCCTCTCCTCTGTGACGGTCTGCCCTGCAACAAACCTGTGGCCTGACCGCTGCTGGTTAACTCGGAAATCAGCCCCCAAGACATCCGATACTCCTGTTCCAGGTGCATCTCAAGTCCTGCTGTACTCGAGTCCTGGGCCTCCAAAGACCTTCATCCAGCCGGTGAAGAAGACCTCCGACTGTCCCAGGTTGCATGGTTCTCCTAAACTCCTTGGCAGAGTCCTCCTTCCAGCGGCTGTAAGGGTAAATGCGTCGGCGGTACTCCACCATCCAAGACTATACCTTCATCACAGCAACCGCGACTGCTTAAGTTGGTGGGGCTTCCATAGAACAATAGTGACCTTCTGCAAGCAACAGTACCTGGATTAGCAGTCTACTGAACTCCATTAAAGCTATACTCCTCCCAGGCTTCCTCCGCTGACCGCAATGGCAAATATTTGACGGTATCGACCGCTTGTGCCTAAATACTGAAATTACTGCATACCTTGAACTAAGCTCTACTCCTCCCGGGCTTCCTCCGCTGACCGCAATGGCAAATATTTGACGGTATCGACCGCTTCGTGAATACTGAAAGTACTGCATACCTTGAACTGTATTGCCTATTATTCCGAATACCACAGTCTACAAAGTATATCTCCAAATTGAAGTCCTGCTTCTCAAAACATATATAAAGAAACGTGCTATTTATATACAAAATAGGTCTCAGATTTTTTCTTGAGTGTGTGTCTCATTTATTGCCTCTGTGAGTGCAACAAATGCTTAACATTGTCCTCCTATAAGCCTAACTGCTCGACTACACTACCACAAAAAGAGAGTTAGTATCATCTGCTTGCTGCCTCTATCTTCCTCTGGGAATATCTCGCACTCTCTATATATGGTGTACTTCATGTTAGTACTCTTTACAGCTAGGCGGTATCTTACATTGGTGGATCAGTGGTGGGATACACGACTTTGCATTTGCTGGATCACTATGTCAATAAGTGACCACACAAGTAAATCCAAAAATTGCCTTGAGATAGTCTAATTTTTTTTATTGGCCTATTTTTTCAACATTTCCTAAAGAAACTTTAATGGCCTTGGTTAAGTCTCTGAAATAAACAGTTAGAAATTAAAAAAATCTGTACTTTAGTTAGGACAAAGTGTTTTTTGTAACTCTCTAAAAAAGGTCCCCACTTTAGTGAATTTATGCCTGAAACCAGTAGCCAGGATCAGGAGATCGACCTGACCCCTTACACAGTCGCGGCCAGCATGACTAGCGGGTGAGGGTGCGGGGGCGGGGGAGGGGGCCGCGCACGGGAGAGGGGGGGTTAATTTTAATAAAAAATAAAAAAATACCTTACCTTAGCCGGCCCGATTCGGTCCAGCGTCTTCTCTGCTCCTCGCAGGAAGCAGGCAGCCTTCATCCCTTCCCCTAAGCCAATCACAACACTGTAATGGCAGCGTTGTGATTGGTTGGGACGACACCCAGCCAGGCGCCTATGGGGAGTCCATTTTCTCCAAGTAGGCTGCATGCAGCCTACATGGAGAAAATGGCAGAGTGCGTATGACTGGTTTGGTCGGCCCCAGAGGGCTGACCAAACAGTCAGGGCCCACAACATTGGGCTAGCCACTCCTCCCCTGGAGCAGGACTGCCTGCCCGCCCGCACCCAACCAAACCCTTCTGCTTTCTGGCAGTGTGAGAAGCAGTATCATAAAATGATATTTATACCATTTTATGTTACTGCTTCTCGCACTGCGAGAAAGCAGTGGGCGACGCTCCTCCGCCCACATGGAGGCGCTGCCTCTGCCCTTAAATGGATCTGAACCATGCACGCTGCAGAACCATCTGTATGGGCTACGGTATCGGAATGCGCAAAAGTCCCAAAAATGAATATCTCTGACAACTGATAACACAATTTGAAAAAGATCACCCAGACATGGTAGCCTAGTCTGAGGATGATGACATCAATGATAATGATACTGAGAATGGATGTGAGTCAGTCCCCTCAGAAACAGCTGAGGTCCTTATAGGTGAGGACCTCCTGCACAAAACATTGGCCAAGAGACTGAGTTTAGAAGCCCAGCTCCTGGAAATTGAAAGACAAAGAAAAGAGAGGGGTCTAGGACCTATCTCTGGTGGCAGCATACGAACAAATAGGGAGAGAGAGAAATATTTTAACCTAAAACTCCCCAAAGGAGTTGTCCCCCTATATGCAGATGGTGATGATATCACCAAATAGTTCACTGCTTTCGAGAGAGCTTGTGTAATTAAGGAAGTACAAAAGAAACATTGGGGCTCTCTCTAACATTGAATGAGGCAGACACTAAGACCTATGAAATCATGAAGGGTAGCCTGACTAAGGGCTTTGGCCTTATCACTGAAGAGCATAGAATAAGGTTCCAGGAGACTCTAAACACCCACAGTCAGTCCTGGGTCGAATTTGTTAACTTTTCAGTGAAACTTTTTCAACTTTTCAGTGAAAACACTAGATGGTTGGTCAACGGCTAACAGTGTGAAAGACTATGAAGGGCTTTAGATTTTAATTATGAAGGAGCATCTTTTAAGTAATTGTTACAATAAGAAGTTAAATAAGCATCTGGTAGACCTAGGTCCACTTTCTCCTCTAGAGTTGGGGAAGAAGGCAAACCACTGGGTCAAAACTAGGAAGATCAGAATTACCACTGGTGGAGGAGACCAAAAGAAAGAGGCCACAAAGCCCCCTTAATGGAAAGAGGGTAATCCTAAAAGCAAAGAGTCTTGGTCAGGCCCCCAAAAATCTGTTCAGGAGGGTGGGCCCAAAACTCTTCACAGCCAAAGGGTGGGTATCTGGGGAAGAACAGGGATCCCAAGAAAGCTTGGTATAAGTACTGTAGGTCCTTGGGGCACTAACTGAAGACCCTGGCTGTATAAAACAAGAATAATGCCTGTAGTCCTCCTGCGGCAAATACAGTGGCCAATATTCAGATGGGATCTCAGCAGGGCCTTGACCATGTCAGAGAGCTCACTGAGGTGACTCTTGTGGGGGATGTGGACTTAGCCACCTTAGCTGTCTTGCCCACTAACATGCAAAAATACAGACAGCATCCTGTTGTTAATGGCGTTAGGGTGGAAGGATTGAGATACATTGGTACCAGTCTCACCATGGTAACCCAGAACCCTGACCAGTACATACCTGGAAGTTCCAATCCAGTTACCAACGCTGACAATGTGACAACAAACCATCCCACAGTGATGGTGTCCTTTGACTTGGGGGTGGGTTGCTGGTAAGAAATAGATAGCAGTCCCTCCAACACTCCCAGTCAAATGTTTGCTTGGTAATGATTTGGAGACCTCACCTGAGCTGGGGCAGAACTAAGGATCCATGCCGGAATCCTTGGATTCACACACTGGGCATGTTCAAAAACCCAAGCTCAGAGCAAAACTCAGAGTGAAAAAGAGGTGTTGGAGTCTGGAAAAATGGCCCAGCCCTCTAAGAGAAAAGGCAGGAAGACAGGGAGAAACAGCTTCCAAACAGACACCCGACCCCTCACCTCAAGGAGAAGAGGAGTCAGCCTCAGAGGGAATGAGCCACAAGAGTTGGAGCCTTACCAGGCTGAGCTCTTGGGCCGAGGAGGACCCTCTAGGGAGGATCTGTGCCAGGGGCATGGAACCTTTACACTGAGGCCAGAGACCCAAAACCCAGTCCTCAGATGTTCATGGAGTTCATCCTCACGGTGGCCCACGATATCCCACTAGCTGGACACCTTGGTCAGAACAAAACGTAGAGTAGGCTAGTCAGCCATGTCTACTGTCCAGGGACGCACCAGAAGGAGAAGGAGTTGGGCAACTTCTTCCCCACCTGTCAAGCCAGTGGCAAGAGAGGTGGATACCCAAAGGCCCCCTTAATCTTACTACCAGTAGTTGGGGTTCCCTTTGAAAGGGTGGAGATCACCATTGTTGGTCCCCTTGGTGGTAGTGGATCATGCCACCAGGTATCCTGAGGCTATTCCCTTAGGAATACCACTGCCTCTGTAGTGGCTAGGGCCCTCATTGGTGTCTTCACCAGGGTGGGCTTCCCTAAGGAGGTGGTGTCAGACAGAGGTACCAACTTCATGTCTGGTTACCTAAAACACATGTGGAAGGAGTGTGGAGTGACTTATAAGTTCACTACCACCAACAGTGTAATGGCATTGTTGAAAGATCCAATAAGACAATGAAAGTTATTATTGGTGGACCCTGTGAAAAGCTCCAAAGGAGATGGGATGTTTTACTGCCATGCTTGCTTTTCGTCCTACAGGGAAGTGCCATAGAAGGGAGTGCGGTTCTTCCCATTCAAACTTTTCTTTGGTCATCATGTAAGGGGACCATTGTGCCTAATGAATGAGGGATGGGACCAAGGCGGTAGGTGATACATCAGCGTTGGCATCCCATGTGGCCATGCTGAACATGGTGGACTATGACATAAAAGGTGATCTGTCATCAATTCCTTTACATCGCCATTACATGGTAATTCGCGGGCATGTTTTGAAATGGACACTTGGTCAATCGCTGGGTATACCTGTTAAACTTACTTCTTGCAATATTTGGCATAAGCCCTGTACGGTCTGACATACTAGCCAAAAATGCTGTTGTACCATACCATGTACTTATTCATTTGCTTGTTACTGAGTATGCTGTTTATTGAAAAATGGAAAAAATGTCAATAAAGATATTTAAAAAAAAAAAAAATGAATGAGGGATGGGAGAAGCCTCTTGTCGAACCCAAACAGGACATATTGGACTATGTACTTGACCTCCGTTTTCGATTGACTGAATACATGGAGTAAGCAAACCAAAACCTTGAGGCCAGCCAGGAGCTCCAGGAGGAGTGGAATGACCAAAAGGCGGCTTTGGTAGAGTTCAAACCAGGCCGAAGGTATGGGTGTTGGAGCCTGTGGCCCCTAGGTCCCTCCAATATAAGTGGAGTGGGCCTTACCCCATCCTAGAAAGAAAAGGTGAGGACATCTACTTGGGGGACGTTGGCGCTTGCAGGAACCCCAAGAAGGTCATCCATGTGAACCGCCTTAAACCCTATTATGACAGGGCAGATGTGACCATGCTCATTATCACAGATGAGGATCAGTAAGCAGAGAGTGAACTTCTCCCTGACCTCCTGTCCAACAACCCGAAAGATGGGTCCACAGAAGAAGTAGTCTTGTCAGACACCCTCACTGCCCAACAGCAGACTAATTGCAGGCAAGTCCTGCATCACCCTTCCCAAAAGACCCCGAGGAAACCAATTGGATTAAGGAAGGTTAGAGAACCATCTCACTGTTGGATACCCAAGGAACAAGGATACCTACACCAGGGAGCTTTGGTGCGAAGTGGTGTTGGAACTGCCCGGTGATGTCAGTGGAGGATCTTGAAAGTCCGGCGGCTACAGCGTCTGGTAGGCCAGGTCTGTGGATCCAAATGTGCATTCTGGATGAGGAGTACCTGAAATCAGAAGGGACAAGGTCCAAACCGCCCGGAGGTGTCCAGGAGGAACAGGAGCACAATGCCACCCCTTGTCGAAGGTTCTTGCTGTAGCACGGAGCTGTGGATCCCAGGTGACAATGCAGGAGCACAGAAGCCATCCACGAGCTGTCCCATGACGGTTGAAGAATGCAGAAGGGTCAGTGGCCGGCAGGACCACCAACAAGCCTTGACAAACAGAACAGTTGGGTTGCAGGAAACAATGCGTGGTTGCAGATCAGCAAGGTCTGTGGTACTGACCCAGCAAGGGTAAACCAGGGCCGGTCCTCATTACGCAGGAGAGCCATCAGGAATCTACGGAGACCCCAGGAGGATCCTCTGGCAGCAGGCACAGGGAGTCGCAAGGAGGCCTCAGCAGCACACAGAAGATGGACACCCACATCACAGGAGATGCAGGGAGGATGACATCCTGGAGATGTGCGATGCTTGAGGCTGGAGCTTCTTGGAGCTCGAAGATCTTCAGTCAGGAGACTCGACAAGCCTTGGCAATGACAAACAGACACAGTGCATAGGGAAGCAGTTCAGGTTGGCTGGAGAGGGAATACAGTCTCCCAAGTTGCAGGGAAGACTGGTCAGGTCTCTGGGGAGCCAACAAACCACCACCTGTGTTGCAGAGCCGGTAGGTGTCCGTGGGACAGCAGGATCAGCAAACTGGTCATCGACTGTGAGGTGCCTGTGGATGCGGGAAAGTGACTCCTTCGCTCCAAGGGAGATTCCTTCCTGCTTGGATGCATGCAGAGTCGTGGGAGACTCAGGAGATGCATGGCCACAGAATTGCAGAAACTTAGAAGAGAACGGAGACGAAGTTGCAGTAGGAGTCTTCCTACCAGGAGCAGTCTAGTCTTGGTTCCTGGCTCGATCCAGCAGCAGACTTCCAGTGTCCAACAGCAAAAGTGTCTTCAGACAGGTCTTGAATCTTGACGGATCCAGGACAAATCTAAGCGCCCACCCTCAGGGGGGTCCTTAAGTAACCCTAAAAGGGGGAAGGACACCTTCTGCGGTGACCCACCTTTCAGAGGGGGTATGCTACTCTGAGGACCTAATAAGTAAAGTGCTCCCAGGGGACAAGGTTCAAGATGGCAGAATCCAGCAGCCACCTGGAAGAGCTCTGGCATCTCCCAGGGGAGAAGCTGGACAGGGGGGTGGTCACTCCCTTGTCCTTTGTGTAGTTTCACACCAGAGTGGGAGCAGAGGGCTCCTATACTAGTGGAACCTGGTATATGCAAGGGGGACACCAACTGTGCCCTTCAATGCAGTCTGGAGGTGTTCAAAAGCACCCCCATCCTACCTAATTTTAAAGGAGAGGTGGTCACACCTCTCCTCTACAGGAAATACTTTGTTCTGCCTTCCCCTGCCTGAGTTAAGCTCATCAGCAGGGAGGCAGAACAGTGTCTGGGGTTGGCAGCAGTATGAGCTGGCAGGCAGACACTGCAAGGTTACACAATTAGGTATGTGGGTTCCCACTAAGGAGCCCCCAGTACATGGTATCATGTAACTAGCACTGGAATCGGTGTAGTTGCTTGATACCAAACATGACCTGGTTCGGAGAAGCCATTATGTAGTTGGACATCTCGAGGTACCAATGTCCACTACATACCTTAAAATATTTCTCCGCACTTACAAACCCCAGTGAATAAAGTCCGGTGTTTGTAGAGGTACCTCTGCTCGTGCAGGGGTACCCACACACTTAGAACCATGCACCCTGCATGTGGGCTTTAGGGCCTAACTTAGGGGTGACTTATAGGTCTTAAGGGCAGTAACCGGGATATAAGGAAAGCCTTATATCTAAAGTGAAAGGTGCATGCAACATTTCAAGCAGGCTGCAATGGCAGACCTGCAGAGACAGTTTGCATAGGCTCCCATGAGTGGCACAATACATGCTGCAGCCCATGGGAGACCCCTGGTGTACCAATGCCCTGGGTACCTCGGTACCATATACTAGAAACTTACAAGGTTACACCAGTGTACCAATTGTGGCGTATACAAAGCCCTTACCAGTCAATTTGGAGGAGAGAGCACTGATACTGGGATCTTGGTTAGCAGAATCCCAGTGAACTACAGTTAAAACACACTGACACCAGGCAAAAACTGGGGGTAGTTATGCCAAAAAATCCTACTTTCCTACAACCTGATCCGCCTCAGGAAGGTATTAGAGGTTATGCGCAAGGCAGGACTCACTAGCAAGGCAAGCAGGTGCCATATAGGGCAGGGAAAGGTTGTATACCTGGGCCACCTTATGGGAGGAGGCCAGGTTCAACCACTACAGCCCAAGAGCCAGATTATCCTGGATTGGGTGGCTCCAACAACCCAGACTCAAGTCAGGGCTTACTTGCCTTGATTGTGTACTACTGTAGGTTCATGAAGGATTATGGCACCATGGTGACCCCAATCACAGAAGAACTAACCTCCAAAAGAATGCCCAAGAAGGTGAACTGCACGGTGAGTTGTCAAAAGGTTTTTAATGCTCTGAAGGAAGTAATGAGCTCTGCACCTGTTCTGAAAGCTCCAGATTATGCCTAGCAATTCATTGTGCAGACTGATGCCTCTGAATATGGTATAAGAGAGGTTGTATCCCACATAAATGACAAAGGTCAAGACCAGCCTGTGGCTTTCATCAGTAGAAGACTACTCCCCAGGGAACAGTGTTGGAGTGAAATTGCGAGGGATGCCTTTGCTGTGGTCTGGTCCCTGAAGAAGCTGAGGCCAAACCTGTTTTGCTTTCACTTCATTGTTCAAACTGACCACAGGCCTCTCGGATGGTAAACGCAGATGAAAGGCGAGAACCTCAAACTACTCAGGTGGTCCAGATCCCTAAAGGGATGGACTTTGAAGTGGAACATCGACATGGGACTGCCTATGCCAATGCAGATGGACTTTCCAGGTTTTTCCACTTAGACTCTAAAGACTCACTAGGGGAAGGGTAGTCTTATCCTTTTTTGTTTGGGGAGTCATGTAGGAAAGTGCCTCTTTTGACATGGTTAGCCCCCCACATTTTGCTTGATGTCTGATGTGATTTCGAACTGTAAGTGCACTGGGTCCCTGCTAACCAGGTTCCCAGTGCCAGATTTACTTCCCCACAATTGGCACAACTCCTGTTTCCCCTGTAAGCTCTAGTAAATAATACCCAGGGCATGAGGACAGTAGAAGGTCCCCTAGGTACCTCTCACCCAGACCAGGTGGTGCTGCTATTGCAGGCTGCATGTCCAGGTGCAGGACAAACCAAAGACTCGACATGGCACACAGCCCTGTGTGCCATGCCACCCTCACACTTCATACGATATGGGTAAGTCACCCGTACAGCAAGACTTCCGCCCTAAGGCAGGGTGCACTATTTCCTATGTGAGGGCAGATCAGCATGAGCAGATATGCCCCTCCAATGTCCGTCCATTTTGGGTTTTGTAAGGGAATAGGGAAGCCATAAAGATTACGTGGCTGGATACTAGTCAGCACAAGTTCCCAGCTCCATGCAGCTCCATGATGGCTTCACTGATTTCTAAGATGTTTGGTACCAAACATCTTGTCTTAATAAATCCTTGCTGATGCCACTATTGGATTTATTAAAACATTCACACAGGTGACCCTGCTAGAGGGTCCCCTAAACCCTACCAACTGCTGGTGTTGTCCCTGCCTAGTTTTAGACAGCCTGCCATCACCAGACATGTTTCTGGACCACTGGGTAGAGTGCCAGACCTCTCCGGATCCAGAGACAATGCCTGCTCTGGGCGGAGGTGGTCACACCTTCCCCCCTGCAAGATCTGCCTCAGCAGAAGCGAGAACTTCAAAGGACATGCCACCTTTGATCACTGCCCCCAGACCTCTGCTGTTAGAAGCAGATGGCTACCCCCAGTCCTGATCCACTTTCGGTGGGAGGAGGACTGGTGGGAAAATAATGTAAAGTAGGAGATGTGTCTACCTTCACCCTGGAAAAAGGGGACAAGGGCACCCAAAGGAATTAGACAGGGACCTTGGGAGGTTATGTATTACAGGAAACAATGGTCCCTGAAAGCAAACAATAGTTAAACATACAATGAATATAGCCAAGATTGGTACTATATTATAGCCAATATCCAGCCGGACACGGCAACTTTAATAAGTAGAAATAGTTAGCAGTGATCCAAAGAATGTAAGTAGAGTCTTAGTGGGACACAAGCCTGTATCCTGAGACTTACATATCGTGAGGACAAAAAATCTGGAACACATTCAGGCAATTACAATGATGTTTCTGTTTTAGAAAATAATGAGTAGTGAAACATCTAATACATATATTGCCACCTTCACAATACGTTATATCCAGAAATTTGAATGTGTAAGGTGGACAACAAAGTCGACGACGTTTCGATCCTTATCAGGGGGATTTAGGATCATCATCAGGACTAATCAGTTAAATTGCCCATATTCAAATGCCTGAATTTACATGAAATAATAAGGCAAACAACGAAACATACAAAAGTTGGGGAAAAATGCAGGGAGAAGGGGGAGAAAAAATGGCAACATAGTAGTTAATATTACGTTTTGACGGTGAAGCACAGTGCGTCATAAAAAACAATCGTGTCAGATCAGGAGGTAATCTACATTTGAAATCTTTTGCAGTAGTAGCATTGTGGACATGAAGCGTCCAGAGAGGTAATATTAGAGGGCACGAGAGAAGAGGTGAGATCTAGGAAAGTAATGCGTAAGCGGTAGGTAAGTAAAACCAAGAACGCTAGGAATTACACAGAGAGTAGCACTATGTGCGTAGTTCGAAGAGAAATTGTGCAGGTCGATAATTTGTGAAGCGGAGATGAATAGTGAAGCGGAGGCATGCCGTTTAGTTTGTCAAGCAGTGTCGCGAAGAGATGGCGAAAGGTGACGTGGTTTGAAAAGCATGCTGCAATTGCACCGCGAGGGAAGGGAGGGAGAGAATTACCTTGTGGTATCACTTAAGGCAACAGAGGGGGCGCCGCGTCTTGGGCGGGTACCGGGTTCGTAAAATTCCAGAAGGACGTGTTTGGAAGGTACAATGCCTATGGAGAAATGAGCTAGGATGAGGTGGTTGGGAGGAAGCGGCGTGTTAGTAAGAGGTGGAGAGGGTTATGAGCTTACCTGGGATAATTAATTTCCGGAATGGGGGACACGGTAAAAGGTTCGTCTGGTGGGGGAAAAAATTATATTAAGGAATGGAATCAGGAGCCATGGAGTGATCAAGTAGTGAAGACATGGGGAATACAGTGGCGATTCTTACCTCAAAGTGATTAGAGAAACGAATTCCGTGGCCACGTGAAAGACAGCGCGTTCGGACAATGCCGGATCGACTGTGAAGTGGATGTGAACCGCCGTCATGTTGTAGGTATACAAAGTCATGTGGGCGGTCACATGGGCGGTCAGGTGATCCCGAGGAGTGCCGTGTGGATGAGGGGAGAGAAGTGGGCGTATCTGGGCACCATATTGGGAGAATAAATAAGCAAGGGTTGCTAAATGAAAGCCAGGGCGGCCAAGGAATGGAAAATAGAGAAAAATTTCCAAAGGTATAGAGAAGTGGCGTGCCTCGACAGAAACTATTAAAAGCAAAAGTATTATGAAAATACAGTGGATATTTAAGGAGAGGAATCGTGTCACAACAATATACATTTAAGAGTCAGAAACAATCGATTATGCACAGCATTGCCACTTATACGTCAGAAGAGTGGCGAATGGGGACCGTGGTGTTCTGGTCGGTGTACATGAATTAAGGAATGAGTAGATCCAAAGAGTTCATAGCAAGGAAGTCCAGTCCTCAAGGCGGTTCAGCCCTTTGTGTATACTGCCAGTTTTGAGAATCCACTTTAATTCCTCTTTGTTCAACAGTTGGGAGAGATCTGCGCCTCTCGGTGGAATTTTCACAACAGAAACTACTGTCCAGCGTATGTCGTCCTCAGTGTGGCCTAGAGCCTCAAAATGTTCGACCAATGGTGCATTTGGGGTTTTACATCTTAATCTGCTTCTGTGTTGGCAGATTCTTATCCGAATTTTTTGCGTGGTCTGACCTATGTAAATCATATCACAGGGACAGAAGATGGCATAGATGACATTACAAGTATTACAGTTACTGAAGTGATTGTGTGGTTTACGTATATTCCCAAATACAAACTCTTTACAGTCAGTGGTAAATCCACAAACAGAGCAGTTACCACATCTATTGTGACCAATCACAGATGGTAGGGCCCAGTGGTCATGAAGGGTACCCATGTTCGTGGTACTGGGGAGTGCTGCTCTAACCAAGTGGTCTTTAATGTTCTTGCTTTTTCTAAAAGCAAAGAGAGGTCTCTCAAGGTTAAGTATTCCTGCGTTTACCACATTCCAGTGTTTGAGAATACTTTTGCGTAGTTTGTTGGAAGAGAGGGAGAAAGTAGTTACGCATACTATGCGGTTCTCTGTTTTCTTGGATTTGGGTTCCAAGAGAACTTCCCTTGGACAGTACCATGCTCTTTTGAGGGCACTACGGATCAATCTTTTTGGGTAGCCTCTGGAGATCAGTTTATTGCTCAGTGTTTTGGCTTCCCTGAAGTAGTCCTCCTTGAGGGTGCAGTTACGTCTTATACGTAGGTATTGGGAATAGGGAAGAGAGTCTTTTAAAGCTCTTGGATGATTGCTGCTATACTTCAACAGAGTATTCCGCTCAGTGGGTTTCCTGAAAAGACTGGTAATCAGGTGCCCATCTTTGTGTGCTATATTGAGGTCAAGAAATGGTATGGATACTTTATTGTGTGTGAGTGTGAATTTAAGACCGGCGCAGTTGCTGTTAAGCCAATGGAGGAAATTTTCAAGCATGGTTAGAGTGTCATGCCAGATCAAGAAGATGTCGTCTATGTAACGTTTCCATAGTGACATGGCAGAGAAGAAAGGGTTATGTTGGACCAGTATATGGTTCATCTCAAGTGCATTCATGTACAGGATAGCCAGATTTGGTGCAAAAACTGCTCCCATGGATGTGCCCTTGGTTTGCTGGTAGTAATGACCGTCAAACAAAAAGAAGTTCCTGGTGAGGCAGATCTCGAGAAGTTGCAAAATAAAAATGGTGGGGACTGCGTGTGGTCTGATACGTGTGTCTAAAGTTGCCTCAATGATGAGTAATGCGTCTCGCTGGGGGATGTTTGTATATAATGACTCAACATCAAGAGTGCAAAGTGTGTCAGTTGAGGGGTTAAAAATGTGATTTTCTACCAGGGTAATCATTTGCATACTGTCTCTCACTTGACCTACAGACTGAAGTTCTTAGGTTCTTCCGTAAAATAAGATTACATAGCTATTTTTTGTTAAATCCTCCTTCACCTAAAACACCCAACACCCCTTTGAGACCTCCGTCCACATTTTCTCCATCGGCCAATATGGTCCCACCGGAGATTTCCACCTTTGAGAAGCTAGTATTAAATGACCTATCACAACTGGCCACAGAACATCACTTCATCCCATATAATATCTCAATGGTAGAAAAATCAGCACTTCAAACTCTTAAGACCAACAATGAGATTGTCATCAAACCTGCCGATAAAGGCGGTGGAATAGTGCTACAAGAAATCACTACCTATAAAAGTGAAATATTAAGGCAACTAGGTAATACAGACCATTACTGTAGACTCCCCACCAACCCGACCAATGAACTTAAACAAATCATCCAGCAGGTAACCACATCAGGTTTAGATCAAGGCTTCCTATCCAAACTTGAACATCAGTTTCTCAACGCAAAGGCTCCCCAGATGCCAGTAATCTACACTCTCCCCAAGATCCACAAGGACACTCTGAATCCACCTGGACGTCCCATCGTCTCAGGCTGCGGCTCTATTTTAGAGCCACAAGGTTTATATGTAGACTTCTTCATAAAAGACTTTGTTCCATCTACTCCTTACTATGTGAGAGACAGTATGCAAATGATTACCCTGGTAGAAAATCACATTTTTAACCCCTCAACTGACACACTTTGCACTCTTGATGTTGAGTCATTATGTACAAACATCCCCCAGCGAGACGCATTACTCATCATTGAGGCAACTTTAGACACACGTATCAGACCACACGCAGTCCCCACCATTTTTATTTTGCAACTTCTCGAGATCTGCCTCACAAGGAACTTCTTTTTGTTTGACGGTCATTACTACCAGCAAACCAAGGGCACATCCATGGGAGCAGTTTTTGCACCAAATCTGGCTATCCTGTACATGAATGCACTTGAGATGAACCATATACTGGTCCAACAGAACCCTTTCTTCTCTGCCATGTCACTATGGAAACGTTATATAGACGACATCTTCTTGATCTGGCATGACACTCTAACCATGCTTGAAAATTTCCTCCATTGGCTTAACAACAACTGCGGTGGTCTTAAATTCACACTCACACACAATAAAGTATCCATACCATTTCTTGACCTCAATATAGCACACAAAGATGGACACCTGATTACCAGTCTTTTCAGGAAACCCACTGAGCGGAATACTCTGTTGAAGTATAGCAGCAATCATCCAAGAGCTTTAAAAGACTCTCTTCCCTATTCCCAATACCTACGTATAAGATTTAACTGCACCCTCAAGGAGGACTACTTCAGGGAAGCCAAAACACTGAGCAATAAACTGATCTCCAGAGGCTACCCAAAAAGATTGATCCGTAGTGCCCTCAAAAGAGCATGGTACTGTCCAAGGGAAGTTCTCTTGGAACCCAAATCCAAGAAAACAGAGAACCGCATAGTATGCGTAACTACTTTCTCCCTCTCTTCCAACAAACTACGCAAAAGTTTTCTCAAACACTGGAATATGGTAAACGCAGGAATACTTAACCTTGAGAGACCTCTCTTTGCTTTTAGAAAAAGCAAGAACATTAAAGACCACTTGGTTAGAGCAGCACTCCCCAGTACCACGAACACGGGTACCCTTCATGACCACTGGGCCCTACCATCCGTGATTGGTCACAATAGATGTGGTAACTGCTCTGTTTGTGGATTTACCACTGACTGTAAAGAGTTTGTATTTGGGAATATATGTAAACCACACAATCACTTCAGTAACTGTAATACTTGTAATGTCATCTATGCCATCTTCTGTCCCTGTGATATGATTTACATAGGTCAGACCACGCAAAAAATCCAGATAAGAATCTGCCAACACAGAAGCAGATTAAGATGTAAAACCCCAAATGCACCATTGGTCGAACATTTTGAGGCTCTAGGCCACACTGAGGACGACATACGCTGGACAGTAGTTTCTGTTGTGAAAATTCCACCGAGAGGCGCAGATCTCTCCCAACTGTTGAACAAAGAGGAATTAAAGTCGATTCTGAAAACTGGCAGTATACACAAAGGGCTGAACCGCCTTGAGGACTGGACTTCCTTGCTATGAACTCTTTGGATCTACTCATTCCTAAATTCATGTACACCGACCAGAACACCACGGTCCCCATTCGCCACTCTTCTGACGTATAAGTGGCAAAGCTGCACACCGCCTTGAGGCTTGGACCTCCTTGCTATGAACTCTTTGGATCTATTCATTCCTAAATTTATGTACACCGACCAGAACACCACGGTCCCCATTCGCCACTCTTCTGACGTATAAGTGGCAATGCTGTGCATAATCGATTGTTTCTGACTCTTAAATGTATATTGTTGTGACACGATTGCTCTCCTTAAATATCCACTGTATTTTCATAACACTTTTGCTTTTAATAGTTTCTGTCGAGGCACGCCACTTCTCTATACCTTTGGAAATATTTCTCTATTTTCCATTCCTTGGCCGCCCTGGCTTTCATTTAGCAACCCTTGCTTATTTATTCTCCCAATATGGCGCCCAGATACGCCCACTTCTCTCCCCTCATCCACACGGCACTCCTCGGGATCACCTGACCGCCCATGTGACCGCCCACATGACTTCGTATACCTACAACAAGACGGCGGTTCACATCCACTTCACAGTCGATCCGGCATTGTCCGAACGCGCTGTCTTTCGCGTGGCCACGGAATTCGTTTCTCCAATCACTTTGAGGTAAGAATCGCCACTGTATTCCCCATGTCTTCACTACTTGATCACTCCATGGCTCCTGATTCCATTCCTTAATAGAATTTTTTCCCCCACCAGACGAACCTTTTACCGTATCCCCCATTCCGGAAATTAATTATCCCAGGTAAGCTCATAACCCTCTCCACCTCTTACTAACACGCCGCTTCCTCCCAACCACCTCATCCTAGCTCATTTCTCCATAGGCATTGTACCTCCCAAACGCGTCCTTCTGGAATTTTACGAACCCGGTACCCGCCCAAGACGCGGCACCCCCTCCGTTGCCTTAAGTGATACCACAAGGTAATTCTCTCCCTCCCTTCCCTCGCGGTGCAATTGCAGCATGCTTTTCAAACCATGTCACCTTTCGCCATCTCTTCGCGACACTGCTTGACAAACTAAACGGCATGCCTCCGCTTCACTATTCATCTCCGCTTCACAAATTATCGACCTGCACAATTTCTCTTCGAACTATGCACATAGTGCTACTCTCTGTGTAATTCCTAGCGTTCGTGGTTTTACTTACCTACCGCTTACGCATTACTTTCCTAGATCTCACCTCTTCTCTCGTGCCCTCTAATATTACCTCTCTGGACGCTTCATGTCCACAATGCTACTACTGCAAAAGATTTCAAATGTAGATTACCTCCTGATCTGACACGATTGTTTTTTATGACGCACTGTGCTTCACCGTCAAAACGTAATATTAACTACTATGTTGCCATTTTTTCTCCCCCTTCTCCCTGCATTTTTCCCCAACTTTTATATGTTTCGTTGTTTGCCTTATTATTTCATGTAAATTCAGGCATTTGAATATGGGCAATTTAACTGATTAGTCCTGATGATGATCCTAAATCCCCCTGATAAGGATCGAAACGTCGTCGACTTTGTTGTCCACCTTACACATTCAAATTTCTGTATATAACGTATTGTGAATGTGACAATATATGTATTAGATGTTTCACTACTCATTATTTTCTAAAACAGAAACATCATTGTAATTGCCTGAATGTGTTCCAGATATTTTGTCCTCACGATATGTAAGTCTCAGGATACAGGCTTGTGTCCCACTAAGACTCTACTTACATTCTTTGGATCACTGCTAACTATTTCTACTTATTAAAGTTGCCGTGTCCGGCTGGATATTGGCTATAATATAGTACCAATCTTGGCTATATTCATTGTATGTTTAACTATTGTTTGCTTTCAGGGACCATTGTTTCCTGTAATACCTTCACCCTGGATCACCCCTCAGATGGGGCAGTCGCGGTAGACCCCACTTTGCACTATTCGCCATCTTGAGAATGGGGATAGTAGCCTATTAGGAGTTAGGGTATGCCTACCACCCACATGGTGTGAGTATAAAGAGGGTATAGGCACCCTACAGGTAGGAAGCCCTTTGACTGCCACCTAGCCTCCTCTGAAAACACCCCTAAATTCAGTATTCAGGTGGCTTCCCAAGAACCTGACTTCAGATTCGAAGGACACAAGAAGACGATGGAAGAAGACTACTGCGGTTCAAGAACTGAGATTCGACGCAGAAGAAACTGGCACAAAACCATGCTACTGCTCAAGACTCGGCCCCTGCAACCTGCTGTCCTTCCTGTTTCCTCTGAGGCCTCCAAGAAACCCCAGAGCCCTCTAGCCTTCTGCAAATTGCCAAGAACCTCACTTTGGGTTAAAGGCTCTAGTCCCCTGCGGCTGCCGGCAAAGAACCACGGTGGTTGAGGACCGGCACTTGTGATGACGCGACTCACTGCTGTAAAGAAAACTTTGCAGCATGCTTCCATCACCATGAGGGTTCCTCTCAGCACAGCGACTGTTGTTTGAAACAGCCCCGCTCATGAGAGCCTGTACCCTCCTGTTGGCAGCTCAGATGGCAGAAGCTACAACCTTGGCACAACCGCCTCTCCTCCATGACCGTCTACCCTGCATTCCACCTGTGGCCTGACTGGTTCCGGTGAACTCCGACATCCAGCCCTCACAACGTACGGTGCTCCTGCTCCAGGTGCATCTCGACTCCTGCTGTACCCAAGTTCCTCCTTACAGCAACCACAAGGGTAACTGCATCGGTGGTACTCCACTATCCAAGACTACACCTTAATTCCAGCAACTGCTGGAGTTGGCGGTGCTTCCATACAACTACAGTGACCTGCTGCTGGCGACTGCGACGGTAACTGTGTTGGCGGTCTACTGAACTCCATTAAAGTTATTTTCTTCCTAGGATGGTAAAAATTTGACTGCATTGCCTTTTATTCTGAATACCTCAGTCTACAAAGTATTGAAGTATTTTAAACTTGTACAAAGCATATATCCGATTTAAAGTCCTGCTTCTCAAAACACATAAAGAAACGTGTTATTTTTATACAGAATTGGTCTCAGATTTATTCTTGAGTGTGTGTCTCATTTATTGCCTCTGTGAGTACAACAAATGGTTAACACTGTCCTCTGATAAGCCTAACTGTTGCCCACACTACCACAAAAAAGAGAGTTAGTATTATTTGCTTGCTGCCTGTGAGAGATGGCAGGGCGGACTTACTAGCATGTCGCCATGGGAGGGCTCTTCTCGTAGACGACGAAGTCCTCCCTCCGTTCAGGAAAAGCGGGACTGCCGAAAACTACAATACCCATGCACCTCCCCTGTCTATCCACAGACGGAGATCGAGGAGGACCCGGAAGTGGGCGGGGTTGACCCCGGAAGTTCTTTCAAAGACCCAATGAAAGAAGGTGGTATCAAGAAGGCGAAAGCTCAGAGTAGCAGCGGAGAAGAAGGAGGCCGGTGTGACGAGCATAAGAGAGAAGGCGGACCCGGTACGAAGGTAGCGGAAGGAGAGACCAAGAACCAGGACACGTGGAAGGAAGGCGGCGATGACGCGGAACCAGAGGAGCGGTGGTGTGAGGAGTGGTGGTGTCCGCCGGAGGATGCTGGGGAGCGGCCGTTGCGGTGGAGCCGGTGAGTACAACCGCCCCAAGGGATCCAGGGGTGGGTCTAAGGGGAAGCAGGGAGTGACTGCAAAGGGGGTGATACGGGTAGGGGTCTTAGAGGCTAGGAATGCGGCCATAAACTCATCTCTAGGCTCCGACTAAGCGAAGCTGGTCCTGCTGAAAGAAAACCTCAGCGTACCCTTGAGTACAGAGCCAAGTGTAACCCGGATATTGCATGTTACTCAAACACTGCTAAATCTCCTAAAGACGCCTCGTGTTGAAAGGCGTTAAAGGACCCCGTTGACACATAGGAATAGTGTCGTAGTTTGGTTCTGTTATCCCTTTTCTGTTTAATCTTCCCCTCCCCTCACAACCCATCAGACAGAAGAACCTGGGCAAGCACTTCGTGGTGTGGTGACTGTCACATTAAAACACAAAGGATTATAGAAACACATAACTGACGGCTCACTCTCTTTTCCTCCTATGAGCCTCCGGGGAGACAGCTGTACGGAAGAAGAGGAGGAGCCCGGCACATCGGATTCGGCGTCCCCATTGGGCCCAGCCCAGGCAGCAGCGGGAGGAGAACCAGAAGGAACTGTACCCTCGCGATATATCTTTTCAGACAAGGGCAATAAAAATCTTTCTTTTGGCAAATATATACAGCCTCCTCGCCTGCATATCAGACCTGCCCTCCCACAAGTGGTGTCAGAAGTGGGATTGAAAGGCATCATGGAGGCTGCCCTAGCAAAAATGGCAGAAAACCAGGAGCATCTGGGTAAAGTGATGGAACGCTTCCTGACCGTAGTGGAAGAAGACCGGGGCAAGTTACAACAAGTGCTCACAGGTCAGGGCCAAACACATGGGGCAGCTATGGACAAAATTACCGAGGTTCTTGGACACCAGAGACGTCCCACCACCCTTCCCTCTGTGGTCTTGCAGCGCTATGTGTCTGGGGAAGATCCGGACTATTTTTTTACTAATTTTGAACGGATGGCGACTGCGGCTTCCTGGCCAGCCGATAAATGGGGCCAATATCTGGGTCCTCTCCTATCAGGAGATCTACAGGCCGCCTATCAGGCCGCAACAGTACAGGGGGTGGTTCCCTACTCCGACATAAAACGCTGCATTATGGAACGGTTGGGGGTAGATGATGAGACGTATCGGCGAAGACTACGACAAATGAAGGAGGGACCCCAAGAAACCCCCCGAGCCTTATATTTTAGGGTAAAGGACATGGCCGATCGGAGGTTAAAACCAGCCACCACAGATAAAGAGGGGATTATGGCAAAAATATATCTAGAACAATATCTGTCCTCCCTTCACCCCTATCCAAAAGTGGGTGCGACAACAGGCCAACCTCACCCTTGAAACTGCAGTAGAAATTGCCAGCGCATATAACAGGGCCCAAGAGGTCCAGAAGGGGCGCGAAGAATCCACCGGGAAAAACACGGGTCCTGGGAACCATCATCCTCTACGTCCTCAGTTAGTTAAAAGACCGGACCCAATAACCATTGTTCCCGGAGTTCCCGCCCCTCGAACCCCGACGATGGGACCCCAGTGTTGCCAGTGTGGAGGAATGGGACACATAGCCCGGTTTTGTCCCCTGAAAGAGGAACCGATGGAAATAGGGATGGCCCGTAATTTTTACTGCTCTCCCTCCGAAAAGGAAAAGGCCCGCTATCGATGCACAGTATCCGTGAATGGCCAACCAGTGACTGCCCTAGCTGATACGGGGTGTTTACACAGTGTAATACGACCTCAAGAACTGGGGAACCGTATCGGTCCCATTGATGGAACTATAGCCATTCGTTGTGTTCACGGGGATACCAAACCTTATCCCACAGCCCGAGTGCAAATCCAACATCCATATGATTCAGGAACGACCCTAACTGTTGGCTTGATACCTCGATTACCGGAACAAGCTATACTGGGGAATGATTACCCAAAGTTGCCTCAGTTGTTACACGGCACCAGTCCCAAGGAGGAAGAGTGTTGTTCTTCCGCGCCTTTTTCCCAAGACAAAGATAATGATTGGCCACCAGCCAAAGCGAGAAAAAGTAGAAAACAAAGGAGAGCCGAAAAATTCAGAAGCCCGCTAGCGTTACCCGTCCTTCTAGACAAGAACCCATGGGAAACCGATAGAAATTTCCATGCCGCACAGCGAGAGGACCCGGTACTACAAGAAGCTTGGAACCAAGCCCTAGACAACGAAGATCCACACCACGTAGGTCCTTGTTTCTTTAAAAAACATGGGTTACTATATAGAAAGGGATCCCCTACACAAAAATCCCAGTTATTGATTCCAGGTCCCTTCAAAGAAAAAGTACTGTTCCTTGCACACAGCCACTTATTAGGGGGTCATTTTGGGACAGAGAAAACTGAGAAATTAATTATGGAACGGTTCTATTGGCCAGGGATCTATCAACATGTCAAAAGATACTGTAGAGAGTGTCCAGTATGCCAAAAGAACAGTAGATATCATCCTCCCAGAGCTCCTCTACGGCCCCTTCCTATAATAGACGAGCCATTTCACCGTATCGGTATGGACATAATAGGACCCTTGTTACCTTCCCACAGTGGGTGTCGGTGTGCCCTTGTCATAGTGGACTACGCCACTCGATTCCCGGAGGCCATACCCTTACGTCGACCCGATGCCTCTAATATATCTAAAGCTATGATTACTGTTTTTTTCACGGGTAGGATTCCCAAAGGAAATTTTGACTGACCAAGGAACCCCTTTTGTATCATGCTTAATGAGACAGGTCTGCTCACAGCTAGGGGTCAAACAGATAAGAACAACGGCTTACCATCCGCAAACAGATGGATTAGTGGAGAGGTACAACGCCACCATTAAGACCACTCTGAAGAAGCTTTTGGCCCTTGAATCAAGAAAATGGGAGGATATATTGCCTCTGGCCTTATTCGCCATTCGGTGCAAAGAACAAAAAAGCACCGGCTACTCGCCCTTTGAATTGTTATATGGCCATAAACCCCGTACCTTATTTGACATGGCTCAAGAAGGATGGGAAAAAGAAACAGAAACCTCTAAACCCCTAACCGACTATGTGTCCAACTTGCGTACTCACCTAAGTCAGATCAGGGCTATTGTTCGGAACAACTTAGAAGACGCCCAGAATGCTCAGAAAGGACAATATGATAGAGGGACCAAAGAGAGGACTTTCCAAGTGGGAGACTCAGTGCTGCTTATGATGGCTTCTTCAGACCAAAAGCTATTGGGACAATGGCAGAGTCCTTACACAATAGTGGAACAGGTAACCCCGGTGACATACCGTGTTGAAACCGATCCAACTAGACATACTACTCAAATATACCATGTTAATGTGCTAAAAAAATGGGAGGGACCTTTGCCTATCACAGTGAGCATGGCGGGAGTACAACCTCCCTTGTTCGAACAGTGTATCGATTCCGATCTGCCTCTTGCCTTACGGGACAGCCTTTCCCAAGTGTTACAACCCCTGACAGACTCTTTCTCTACCACTCCTGGCCGGACCATGCTTATCGAACACGCCATAAAAACTCCTCAAGGAAAACGGGTTCGTCTAAGACCCTATCATATTCCTGAAACCCGTCGTCAGGTCATAAGAGAGGAGGTACAAAAAATGCTGAACATAATTGAACCGTCTATAAGTGAAGGGAACTCACCTATTGTTCTCGTACCGAAGCCGGATGGATCGGTAGGATTTTGCATCGACTTCAGAGAAGTCAATAAAATATCAGAGTTTGACACTTACCCCCTTCCTAGAGTAGATGAGATGGTGGAAAGGATAGGTAAGGCTAAATATATCAGTACTTTGGATTTATGCAAAGGCTATTGGCAGGTGCCTCTCAGAAAACAGGACAGGGAGAAAACGGCGTTTTCCACCCCAAATGGGTTATATCAATTTAAGGTGTTGCCCTTTGGGTTACATGGGGCACCAGCAACATTTCAGAGAGCAATCAATATATTGCTACAGCCCCATGAGTCCTATGTAGGCGCATATATAGATGATATAATCATCTATAGCGACACATGGGAACAACATCTGTTACACCTTTCTCAAGTAATCCAGACCTTAGGACAACATGGTCTTAAAATAAATCCCGCCAAAAGCCACCTCGCAGCCCAGACCGTTCAGTACCTCGGGTATCTATTAGGTGAGGGGGTTATAAGACCACAAGCCACTAAACTGGCTGCAATCTCTCAAATATCCCTACCCAAAACCAAGAAAGATCTTCGAGCCTTCCTTGGATTGCTAGGCTACTATCGCCGATTTATCCCTCAATTCTCTCACTTGACGGCTCCTTTAACTAACCTACTTCAGAAAAAGGTCAACACCGAAGAGATATTACAAAATCCTCCCCCAGATGTTCTACATGCCTTCATGTCCTTGAAAACAACACTTACCTCAGATACCATTTTGATTAGTCCAGACTATTCCCTCCCCTTCGTCCTTCAAACAGACGCCTCAGATCAGGGATTAGGGGCTGTTCTGTCCCAAGAGACCCCCCAAGGAGAGAAACCAATCCTATACATCAGCCGCAAACTTTTCCAGAGAGAAAAAAACTATGCCACTATTGAAAAAGAAGCATTGGCCATTAAGTGTGCCATAGATACCTTGCGCTATTACCTTGAAGGTTGGGAGTTCACCTTATATACAGATCACGCCCCACTAGAATGGCTAGCCAGGAACAAAGGCCACAACGAAAGAGTCCTTAGATGGTTTCTTTCCCTGCAACCATACCGATTCCAAACCAAGCACAGGAAAGGGAGCGAACAAGGAAATGTGGACTATCTGTCCAGGTTTCCCCAGGAACAGACTCCCAGTAGAAGGACAGCAAGGGAAAGGGGGTGTGAGAGATCGCAGGGCGGACTTACTAGCATGTCGCCGTGGGAGGGCTCTTCTCGTAGACGACAAAGTCCTCCCTACGTTCAGGAAAAGCGGGACTGCCGAAAACTACAATACCCATGCACCTCCCCTGTCTATCCACAGACGGAGATCGAGGAGGACCCGGAAGAGGGCGGGGTTGACCCCGGAAGTTCTTTCAAAGACCCAATGAAAGAAGGTGGTAGCAAGAAGGCGGCAGCTCAGAGTAGCAGCGGAGAAGAAGGAGGCCGGCGGGACGAGCGGAAGAGAGAAGGCAGACCCGGTACGAAGGTAGCAGAAGGAGAGACCAAGAACCAGGACACGTGGAAGGAAGGCGGCGACGACGCGGAACCAGAGGAGCGATGGTGTGAGGAGTGGTGGTGTCCGCCGGAGGATGCTGGCGAGCGGCCGCAACTCTGGAGAGTTGCGGCGGAGCCGGTGAGTACAACCGCCCCAAGGGATCCAGGGGTGGGTCTAAGGGGAAGCAGGGAGTGACTGCAAAGGGGGTGATACGGGTAGGGGTCTTAGAGGCTAGGAATGAGGCAATAAACTCATCCCTAGGCTCCGACTAAGCGAAGCTTGTCCTGCTGAAAGAAAACCTCAGTGCACCCTTGAGTACAGAGCCAAGTGTAACCCGGATATTGCATGTTACTCAAACACTGCTAAATCTCCTAAAGACGCCTCGTGTTGAAAGGCGTTAAAGGACCCCGTTGACACATAGGAATAGTGTCGTAGTTTGGTTCTGTTATCCCTTTTCTGTTTAATCTTCCCCTCCCCTCACAACCCATCAGACAGAAGAACCTGGGCAAGCACTTCGTGGTGTGGTGACGGTCACATTAAAACACAAAGGATTATAAAAACACATAACTGACGGCTCACTCTCTTTTCCTCCTATGAGCCTCCGGGGAGACAGCTGTACGGAAGAAGAGGAGGAGCCCGGCACATCGGATTCGGCATCCCCATTGGGCCCAGCCCAGGCATCAGCGGGAGGAGAACCAGAAGGAACTGTACCCTCGCGATATATCTTATCATACAAGGGCAATAAAAATCTTTTTTTTGGCAAATATACAGCCTACTCGCCTGCATATCAGACCTGCCCTCCCACACTGCCTCTATCTTCCTCTGGGGATATCTCGCACTCTCACATAGTGTACTTCATTTTAGTACACTGCACAAGAGAGGCTTTATCTTATAGTAGGGAAGAAAGTCAAGTTCACATTTTGAACTTTGCAATTCAATGCTTGAACTTTTCATTACCCAATTAATCAACAAAAAGTAATTATATAGTCTGGTCAAGAAGGATACTTTTTATGTGCATTCAGCATGCATGTTTTTCAAGCAGGAGAGCTTTAGCCATTATTAAGGCCTAGTACGAGTAGATAAACATTTTACAGTTTTATGCATTCTAAATACGTTATTTCATAAACTTTGCATAATATTCTGCCCATTCATTAAAACCAAGCATTATTTTCTTGTTAGTTTTGAAATCTGTTCTCCCAGTCCCCATCTGATGGTTATATTAACCATCACATTTCTGATTTCAATGATTCTTCAGAGCTCAGTTTCACTCTCAGTTGAGTCTTTTCTCTTTCTTTTCAAACTCTCATAATGTTTTGTCTTCCTTTATTCTTCACAAAGACAATCATCTAATGTCAAATCTCTTTCAATGTGTCTGTCCCGTTCCCTCATTTTCCTTTTCATAATGCAAAATCTTGTGGGTTTAAAAATTGCAAATAAAGCTAATATACAAAGTCCAATAGCTAATATTGGCACACATATTGCTCTAATCCTTTCCCAGCTGTTGTAAACAAATTTCCGATAACAGAAACTCCTTCTCCTACATTTTCTAAAACACTAGGTGTCTCTAATTGTTCTATGTCAGGTTTCAGGTCAGAAATGTTCTTTGTGAGTCCTAATATTTTCTTACTCTCATTCGGTATGTATGCACAGCTATGCTAAACCTTTAGCACCTTGCAGATGCCACCTTTCTCTATGAGTAAAATACCTAATGCAAGGCAATTCTTCAAAACCATGGGTCTAATAGCCACTAATTCTGTTTCTACAACTAATAAAGCTAGGTGCCAACTTGTCGACAACTGTTGAAAGCTTTCTAATCTTTTTGTCATTCAGTAATACTCCTACTGTTGGTATGATTGCACCAAAAATATCTCCAACTAGTTGTATTCTATCACCTATACTAAATGTATGTCTGTGTGATGGTGTCATTGTTAAAGCATCTATACTATAAATATAATACATCTTGGGAAACAATAAAGCTACATAACAAATACCCTTCCAATCAACTGGTAGTTGGAAATAAGCATCCTTTCCACAGACAAAATATACTCCAGGAATAACGGTCTCTTCTCCTTGTAATATTTGCCAAGAACCTCCCATAAGTTCAAAAGTGTGTTCACAACTACTGATCCTTACGTGTCTGCTTCTACTTTGTGTTCTTTTGTAAACACAAATTTTCTTTTTTTGTCTTCTCTCTAATTTCAATTTTGGGTGTATAATTTTCTTCTTAAATTCATCTTCCTCTTTCTTCCAAACATTCTTTAAAACATCTTCCTCTTTGTTTTGACTGTGTGAAATCTTTGTACATCTTCCCTTGATGACATGATGAATACTTTTTCTAAGGGTCTCATTAAACAAGCATAGATGGTCGAAAATATTACCATATTACCAAGGTGTGTCCATTTCAACTGAGGGTGTAAATTCATGCTCTTGACTAATGGAAATCTAGAAAGCACTAGATCATAATTTGTGTAAAAATATTCAAAATGTTCTCGCCTATACACGCAAGTAAGCAAAATACTACATGTTGTTGCATCTGATAAAGGTATGTGGTGATAAATCATCTCTTCTGCAGCTGATAAAGGTAAGTGGCCACAGACATACCAGTCCTTCATGTTTAATGCTTATGTATATTCTTGTACTAATCTAAAATAAACATTTGTAGAATAACCTTCCAGCTTGTAACTCACAATTGATGCCTTTAGTTGGTCTTATCTCCTGTGTGTGTGTATGTTGTAGTCTCTAGTGTAGATACAGACTTCTCTGTCTCTGGTGTCAAATATAACCCTGTTAATATAATCAATAACGTTGTTATTAAAAATATAATAAAGCAAAACCACGGAGTGTTGAACATTGCAAGCACTCACCCCCAGTCAACTGATCTGGGTTTAGTCCATTATCATTCTTTAGCTCACTCCGCCATCCCAGTTCAGATATGGCCATATGCAAATCAGTCTGACCCTGTGCCTCATGGGAACAGTCCAGCCCGAACTGCCAAGCCATGTCTTCCCTGGATCGGAAACAAGCATCCTGGGACCGGTTTCTGGCTAATCAGCCATCATCAGCCAGGCTAGCTTGAATCCAGTGGCAATTCGGGCTGGACTGTTCCCATGAGGCACAGGGTCAGACTGATTTGCATATGGCCATGTCTGAACTGGGGTGGCGGAGTGAGCTAAAGAATGATGATGGATTAAACCCAGATCAGTTGACTGGGGGTGAGTGCTTGCAATGTTCAACACTCTGTCCATCATCCCCTTTGGTTTTGTTTTGTTTGTTCGCCCTAAGTTGGCAGGGTATGCCCAGACTTGGGTCCCTTGCTCACTTTGCCACTGGATTCAAGCTAGCCTGGCTGATGACGGCTGATTAGCCAGAATCCGGTCCCAGGATGCTTGTTTCCGGTCCAGGCAAGACATGGCTTGGCAGTTTGGGCTGGACTGTTCCCATGAGGCACAGGGTCAGACTGATTTGCATATGGCCATGTCTGAACTGGGGTGGCGGAGTGAACTAAAGAATGATGATGGATTAAACCCAGATCAGTTGATTGGGGGTGAGTGCTTGCAATGTTCAACACTCCGTCCATCATCCCCTTTGGTTTTGCTTTGTTCGCCCTAAGTTGGCAGGGTATGCCCAGACGTGGGTCCCTTGCTCACTTTGCCACTGGATTCAAGCTAGCCTGGCTGATGACGGCTGATTAGCCAGAAACTGTTCCCAGGATGCTTGTTTCCGGTCCAGGGAAGACATGGCTTGGCAGTTCGGGCTGGACTGTTCCCATGAGGCACATGGTCAGACTGATTTGCATATGGCCATGTCTGAACTGGGGTGGCGGAGTGAGCTAAAGAATGATCATGGATTAAACCCAGATCAGTTGACTGGGTGTGAGTGCTTGCAATGTCCAACACTCCGTCCATCATCCCCTTTGGTTTTGCTTCATTAAAAATATAATACCCATAATAATCTTGCATCTATTTCTATTTAAACAACACGTTTGTTTGCAGTCGGATTGTTTAAGCAAAAGTATACAGCAGTAATAAAAAAGTTCAGTGCAAATCAATTCAAGCAGGTGCTTCTTGCTATTTAGTTTCTTTTTAACCAGTTATTCTTAACGCAATTAATTCTTTCATTTTTATTTACAGCAATCCTCATAAAGATTTCCTTAACCCTACTCTGTCTTCTTTTAAATGTTATCCCTACTCTTCTTCAGCAGCCTTGGGCCTAGATAATCTTCTTTAAAACGAAACAAAATGTATCTCAGTCTTTTGCAGTATCTCAATTAAAAAACGTCTTTTAAAACTATTTCAATTGCTTTTTCTTCTCTAATTGTTTTACAGTTGATGTAAGGGGATTCAAACAGTTAAGCTTGCATAGGCACTGGTGCATTTAGAACTAGATTAATGTAATATGTCCATTCAGGTGCAGAATACCTCCAACAAGGCACTCTCCCTCTTTTTGACCTTCTTGGTTTTTGCTGATCTTCCTTGTCACTGACACTGCTTGACTATGTTTCTTCTGTAATTGTTGGCGGTATATGCGATCAAATGACACACTTCTTAATTTCCTTTGTCCAAAATATTGTGGCCACTCAGGATGACGGGTGACTCTTTTTGTTCTAGTAAATGTTCCTTCACCCGGATCGTTTGTTTGTATTGGTGTTGTCTCGACAGTCCTTTTAGGTTGTGATCTTATCTCTTCTTCTTCCTCAGAGCCCCAATGCCGTTTTGTGAAACTACAGTAACCTGTATTGTTGTGACTGCTTGTCATTCTTCACCCCTCTATCCCTCTTAATGTTATGCCCCTTGCTGTATTGTTTCTCACAGTCGTCCAACTTGTGACAGTTCTGTCACTAGTGCTCTTCTTTCTGGTTCACAGAACACAATTTCTTCATTGGATTTTTCACTCTCTGTGTATGAGATGCTTGCACCCAGTTTGGTATTATGCCACATTTAACAGCAGTATTAATGAAGTAGATCACCTGGTAGGGGCCTTTCCACCTCAGTTTCAAGCAGGACTTCCAAACATACTTCTTTACCAGTACCCAGTCTTCAGGACTAAGGTTGTGGCACTGTTCTTGTTGCTGGTTTAAAGTGACAGCTTCAACCTGGTGAGAGGCAGAACACATCAGCCAATACTTTGCAATAGCTGAGTATCATATCATCTGTGATATTCAAAAGGGCATTTACAGGCACAGCAGGCAGTCTCATTGTACACCACATAAAGATATCTTGGGGTGATAACTCAGTCTTTTTCTTAGGAATGTTTCGGAAACTCATCAACACTAAAGGTAATGCATCTGGCCATTTTATTGATGTAGAAGCACAAACATTTGCCAATCAGGATTTAATAGTTTAGTTGAGCTGCTCCCCTATACCAGACGCTTCAGGTCGATAAATACAGTGCAATCTGTGCTCGATTTGTAATACTGCACAAATTATTCTCAGGATCTCATTATTGAAATGACCAGTGGCGGTTCTTTTATATGGGCAGATGGGGCTATGCCCTCATCCTTTTTCTGCCCCCTAATTTATGCTTTTTATTGTACAATTACGACTACGAGACAAAACAACTTTGTGCCAAAGTGCCAGTAAACTGACTCGGGCTGTCTGGTGACTTCAGGCAGCGTTCGCAAGTCAGGTTTATGGCAGGCACAAATCATGCACTTTGAGCATGCACCAGCAATCCTAGATATGCCGACTGAGGAGCTCACAGCCCTGAGGCTTGTGACGTCACCAGCTCGGCAAAGCCATTGAAGTCCTTGCTGAAGGACCTCCCCCGCCAATAAAGCTAGCCCTGGGCGCTGTCGGCTTCAGCTCTGCAGAGTACAGGGCTACACATCATTCACAGTTGAGCAAGCCTCATTGTAGTGCTAACCCCACCCTACCCTGACTGTAGTGTCCTGGGAATGGACACTAGGACCCTGAACTGGACGAAGGACAGGGAGGTCACCGGACACCACATCCGGTCAGGGTGTGGGGAGGGGACAGAAGGCAGGAAGCAGAGGAGCAGGGCAGACGTGGGCACGCGGAGAGAAGAAGAATAAAGTTTGCATACACCATACCGTGTACTGTGTCCTCCTTGTGGCGTTGCGACACGACACTGACCAATCAAATTATGGTGTCTGTCAGTTCCCTCCTACTGCCTGTGGGAGCGCGGGCCAGGGTGCATTTGAAGTTATTGGTAGCTGCCATTCCATACCGGCAGAACCTCAGGCTTACAAACGCAACGTTGCCCTCGCAGTTAAAACAAATGGCAATGCGGCCGGTCCAACCTCACGTGGATGCGGCGTCTACTGTTGTTTTTCCGGCCCAGCTGCAGTGTAATGATGATGAGGCATCATGCTGTGCACTGTGGAAGTTGTGCTGTGACGGTGCCCGCGCCTCAAAGTGGCGCCATGCACATTTTGCGAGTCAGTGCGTACGACCGTTGTAATGTACACCAACCACCCAGGCTCACAGGAGGTGGTCCGTTGGAGGAATTACTGCCGCTGCTGAGGACAAAGAACGGTGCTAGAAAGAGACCTTTAAATCTGTTGTGTCTCTTCTTGCCATGTACTTGTGGGACGGTGAGGGGAAGTATTCCCGACACTGGAGCTCCTATCTGCCATTTGACACAGCGAGACCTTCTTCGTGGTAAGTGGATTTATCTGTTTGCAGTGAAGAGAAGTAAATGAGGGGTGCACTGAAAAGGAACGCAGCATCCCACATGCTCACAAGACAAACCTCTCCAGCCCGAGTGAGGTGGTTGCTCCTGGGCCTGGAAGCCACCGGTTTACGAAACCAGAACTCGCAAATTATGAGGGTTGTGAGAATGCTACTGGTCAAGGACAGGTTACGAGTAAAAAGAGTGCATACTGTGCATAGTTACTGGGACTTTTCATAGGTTGCCAGTGGGGGACCAATTGTACAAATTGTCAGAAAAGCAGGCACACCGTCACTTCTCGTACAGCATACACAACAGATATACATATATACATAACACACCACACAAAATACCAGCAGACACACCAAAGAAACATTCTAAACACACAGAAAATACTTGCATGCATCGGGCAATAATTATATGTTAAACCAAAGCAATCCAGAAAACACTTTTACATTCGTGACTCCTGACTAGAGTATACCTGGCCCTGTGGCCAAAGATCAAGGGTCGTGATTCTTGATTTAAAAATATTGCTTTGCCGCTTCTGTAATGCCTTGTGAACATTAGTGAATATCAGCCACTCCCACAAGGAATACTACACATGAGTTGCCAAATGAAAATACAAGTGTAGTGATCCTACATTGTGGTCTGCAAACTCAGAATACACTTTTAACACTGTGTAAACTCTTTTGTGCTCTCTCAATTTATTGTGCCCTTTATTGGTCTGAACACATTATCTTGCCGAATTTTCGCCACCTTTCAGTCCTCTTACTTGCCAATATTATGTAACTTTACAAAATTAGGTCCGGTATGTAAAACTCGGCATACAAGATTAGTCAAGAGGCACTTGGAGACGCTGTGTTCTATAAGTCTTACCAGTATCTCAAAAAAACAGGAGCTTCTACAACATAGCATAGATGCGATCTGCTATTTATTAAGTATGCAGCTTTATTTAAAAGTAAATGAAATTTCACCACAGTGGTATATGGCCACTTGCTGAATCAATAGACCGGAGTTCTAATTATGGTTTCCCCACTTGTTGCAGAACCTCCTTTCCCCCTCCCAAACCTTCTATATGATAGTCACACTCGCTCACTGCGCTCACTCTCTCTATTAAATTCATGGTTTCATTTTTACACCTCACTACTTTTAGACTTCACCAGCCGCCACTGGAAATGAGTCCCACAATCTGACTCCAAAGAAACCAGCAATCCGTACCTTGGTATTAACTCCTTCGACAGCAGTTTAGCTACAGTGAGAATGTCATTTCTCAGTGTTGGGTAGACTTCCACCCATCGAGACAAAATGTACACTATAACCAGGATGTACCTCAACTCGTTACAAACAAGCATCTCGATAAAGTCCATTTTCATGCTAAGGAAGGGTCCACCTGATATTCCTATGTGACTCAGTGTTACTGGTGTTATTTTGCCTACAATCATCTGTTGACATTTCACAGAACTATTCTGCGAGCATCCTAAATCTGGGATTTAACCAAGTCTGTCTGAATATGAATCCCTTCCTAAATTTGTTGAACCATTGAAGTATCGTGCCATTGGAAACAACAAACTGTCTGTCAAAACAGGCTTTCCATCTGCTGATATCCACATGTCATTTGCATTTTTCTCACATCCTGCTCTGATCCAACCCTGCTGATCTGCTTCAGTAACATTTTCCTGCAATCTCTTGAGCTCTTACCAACTATCAGCCACTGATGACAACATTGAGAAAACAATATCCTCTTTGACATCATTAAATAATCCCCATTAAATGTGCAGGCCACAAGTGCACAATACTGTGCAACCTCATCAGCAAATCCATTTCCTACTGTGATATATCCATTGTCACTCCTGTGAGCTGAAACCAAAGGAAATGATGGACGGAGTGTTGAACATTGCAAGCACTCACTCCCAGTCAACTGATCTGGGTTTAATCCATCACTGTTCTTTAGCCCACTCTGCCACCCCAGTTCAGACATGGCCATATGCAAATCAGTCTGACCCTGTGCCTCATGGGAACAGTCCAGCCCGAACTGCCAAGCCATGTCTTCCCTGGACCAGAAACAAGCTTCCTAGGACCGGTTTCTGGCATTTCAGCCGTCTTCAGCCAGGCTTGCTTGAATCCAGTGGCAAAGTGAGCAAGGGACTCACGTCTGAGCATACCCTGCCAACTTATGGCGAACAAAGCAAAAACCAAAGGAAATGATGGACGGAGTGTTGAACATTGCAAGCACTCACCCCCAGTCAACTGATCTGGGTTTAATCCATCACTGTTCTTTAGCCCACTCTGCCACCCCAGTTCAGACATGGCCATATGCAAATCAGTCTGACCCTGTGCCTCATGGGAACAGTCCAGCCCGAACTGCCAAGCCATGTCTTCCATTAAATGTGCAGGCCACAAGTGCACAATACTGTGCAACCTCATCAGCAAATCCATTTCCTACTGTGAAATATCCATTGTCACTCCTGTGAGCTGCACATTTAACCACTGCAAACTCTACTGGTTTATGTAGCGCATCCAGTAATTTTCTTACATGTTCTCCATTCCTACTGCGGGTTCCAGATGAGCTCATGAAACCATTTTGTAGCGATAACTGTCCAAAATCATGGACAACACCAAAGCCATACTGACTATCTGTAAATACAGTCACTTTAAGCTGCAAGCTCTCGTAAGGGCAATTAATTCTGCTACTTGTGCTGAAATCACACCTCGGAGAGAAGAAGCTTCAACAGCTTGTCAAATTGTACAGACAGTGTAAGCTGCTCCAAGGGTACCTTTATTGTTTCTCAGACATGAGCCTTCAACAAACATTACATAATCAGACTCGGTCGGAGTTTCATCTTTAATGTCTGGTCTTGGCTTGGTGCATAAATCCGTGACATTTAGCCTATCACGCCCAACTTCCTCTCCAATGGAATCTTCATTTATAAACAGTAGTGTGGATGGCTTTAGGAGGAGTTGGCGGTCGACCTTGAATCTGGGGAACTGGGTTCGAGTCTCGGGAATGACGCTGAACATCCTGTGATTCTGGGCAAATCACTTAATCTCCCCGTGCCTAACAAAAATGAATGTGTCCTCATGTAACGCAACTGGTGCTATGTAAAGCGCTCTGATACCCAATACCTTTGGGTCAAGTTCACGCTCTATAAAACTCCATAAAAAAAACCTTAAAAAAACCTTTCAGCGCCTCAAAGTTACGGTGTCGACTGCCAGAATTTCTTGCTCATATTTAGTGAGCCTGCTATTGGTCATGTACCGTGTTTTTGTTCTGGTAAGCAACATTTCTACATAGCGAGGGAACATAACAGTTAAAGGATATCCATCACTATGCTCTCACTTCACTCTGTAATAACTCCAACAGCTGCTACTGCTTCAAAGCAGTCTTGTGGCAACGGGGTGAAGGGTAATTGAAAAATAAGCCAAAGGTCTTGCATCTCCATGCATCTGAGTGAGCACTGAGAGAGCGCAGTCCTCCACCTCACTGCAAAACATTGTGAACATCTTACTGTAATAAGGCTTTCCTAGTGCCAGGGCATAACAAGAGACTTTCTCTCAGCTCTAGAAAAGCTTTTAAGCACTCTTTGTACCATGGAAGCAAATCAGGCACATCTTTGTGTGTCAGCCTCAGAAGAGGCTTAGCCGCCACAAGGGAAAAATTAGGTATCCATTGTCTACCGTAGCCAATCATTCTCAAAAATATTCTGACTTCTCTCTGTGTTCGAGGTGGATTCTTCTGCAGTATGGCATCCTCTCTCTCTCATGGGACACTTTTCTTGCTCCTCTCTCAATAGTGTTTCTCAAATACTGAACTTTTTTCTGACCATATTGTAGCTTACCTGGAGACACTTTGTGTACGTTTTCAGCCAAGTGATTCAAAAGTGCAAAAGTATACTGTTTGCAAGCTTCTCTTGTATCTGTTGCTACAAGCAGTTCATCAATGTACTGAACAAGAACTGAACTGTAGAGCATCTGCCGGGACTCCAAATTTGTTTTCAAAATGTGGTTAAAAATGGACAGGCTCTCTGTATACCCCTGTGGGACTAGCACCATGCTAAAACGTTCTCTCTGAACCTGAATGAGAACAAGAACTGGCTGTCCTCATGTAATGGAACGGAGAAGAAATTTTGACAAAGGCCCACAACAGTGAACCATTCTGGGGTGCATGGAAGTTTGAAAAGTGTGGTCACTGGATTCTATACTGCGGGACAACATGGAACAACAATGTTGTTCATCTTTTGGAGATCCTGCACAAACTGATATTTACCATTGGGCTTCTGTATACCCATGATCAGAGAGTTGCAAGGATTCCCAACTAATTCCCTCAAAATCCCTTTCTTTAACATGTCTTCAATCACTAGTTTTATTCCTGCAATTGTCTCTGGGTTCAAATTGAATGGTGGTGTTATAGGATATACCACATTAAGTTTCACTGTGACTCGGACAAGTTCTACACCTGTAATTAGTCTGATATCCTTTCCTGTAAATTCCCATACTACAGGATTTACTGTCTTTTAAATCTGGTGGCAATTCATTAACTGTTCTCACTGGGTACAAACCTACAGCTGTTTCTTGTTAAGCCATTATAAACTGAACATCTTTATCATGTGTCTGGAATTCAACACCATCCAGTGTCCAGTAAATTGTAAAATTTAACTTGCATAATGAATCTCTCCCTAGCAGATTTACAGGGCTAGAAGCACAGACAGCAAACTGAAGATTTTCTTCAAATGAGCCAATCGTTACAGGGCTTTTTCTGAAACAGAATAAGTAATCTGTTTATTTGAAACTCCTACAACTTGGATCTTCTTTCCCTAAAGGGGTAGATCTGGGACTTCCATAGTTCAAACAGTGGATCTGGTACCATCTGTGTCAATTAAAAATGTCGCTCAGTGGCTATTTACTTCTCCTTCATGCGGTTAACAATGCACCGACAATTTCATCCCCTGAATCACACCTGGATTCAGATTTGTTTTGTTTTCAG
Organism: Triturus cristatus; assembly: GCF_964204655.1. NCBI lineage: Eukaryota > Metazoa > Chordata > Amphibia > Caudata > Salamandridae > Triturus > Triturus cristatus. The sequence continues at coordinate 501,534,202 of NC_140588.1, read as the reverse complement.
CTCCCTCTTCATCTTTTCCCTGTGTCTTACTCTTTTTCAGCTTTTCACGTTTGTCAGTAGTAAAGGCTGGTTACAGCCTAGTACCTTCAACCATAGCTTTCTTCCATCTCTGTTGTTCATCCCATCGAGCATTAACATCATTAGGCATTGCTCTTTTAGTGCTGCTCTGGTACTTCCCTCTCTCTCTAGTGTGTGCTGTTTTCTCCCAAATGTTTAATGCTTCGTATTGTGTGAGTCTAGAGGTTTGCTTCATCTTGTATAATTTCTCCCCCAATCTTTAAATCACTCTGAGTTCAAATGTACCATATTTTAGAAAGCTCAAAGGGCCTTCATTTTCAGTGATCTTGCACCATTGATGAAGCCACAAACATGTATGTAATCCCACATTTGTTGTCATATAATTCACATGTGTACCTTCTGGAGGCACCTCTTCACTTCCTGCACTGGAATTCTCACATCTCCCCTCACAATACTCTTCAAATCTTTAAAACGGTTCATGTTTTTGATTTATTCAACAAATGCCAAACAACGCAACTCAACTTTGTGATTGTTTTGATTCCATTCCGTAAACGTCAGAATTATCTTCACCAACCCCTCACAATCTTTAATACTTGAAGACTCTTAAACCACATTCAATGCAACACTTATACTACAGTTTGACCTATAACAAAGTGGCATTCTGTGTTGTCACCAACCGATCACAGCGTGAAAGTACACCAACCAACCAATCACAGCGGGACACACTATGATGTATGATCTCACTCCTTGCTACGGCTCACCCTCCTTTACAATTTTCTCCCATAGACACAATTCTACAACTTTAAGCAACTTTCAGCAAACACAAATAAACAACTTTATCTGCTCTTCTGAAGAAAACAAAAAGGTAAATCAACAATCGGAATATGAAGATGTTTACTCTTTCCAACTTTTCACAGAAAAATAAGTTTCACACATACAAATTAAATCACAACTAGCGGGAAATCACTTAATCAATGGAGCTTCACCGTTTGTGCAACTGGTTCTGCCAATATCAATTAATTTTTAGAATATTCACTACAATTCATTAAAATTCCTAACTCAATTGTGTAGTCGACTGTACCTCACAACCTACACCACAAATCTCTAGCAGAAAAAAACACAAGCTGTATTCTACACCTTATCAATATCTCTATTTATCCTGGGATCTTAGACTACGCCAAGCCCGATAACCTCTTTAACTTCTTCACAATGAACACAAAAACATCAATAATTCATCCAACTTGTAATACGCACAATATCAACAATAACAATTACAATGGCAATGTATAACCCTATTAATACTCTCACCTCACCTCAATTACAGCAACCGCCTCGAAACTGCAACTCTGTCAATCTTCAGATTCTGGGCTTTGGGCTGTGGGCATTACTCTATTCGGGGAAATGAATTTACTCTTCTTCTCATAACGTAAACCATATCTCTGCTACCAAACTTGTTTAAGGGGAAACAGGGATTAAAAGACACTGTTTACCAACAAATGGGCTAACCCCCAGCCGCTTTGTAACCTTGCGCTGTATCTTGCCTGTTGTATTACAGAAGAAGAGGGTAAAAATATTTAATCAGTAAGAATCATATTCTAATTCTTTTAGTCAATAATGAGAGCTATTAAAGGTTTAAAGGGTTTTATTATTTGAATCTTTTTAGTAGATCATCCTTATTAAAAACTACAAGTTAAACTCAGATTAATCTCAAAAGTCAATATATGACAGAAATATAAAATCAATAATGGTTAATCAAATCAGCTAAAATATTGAATCAAAGCGCGTTGGATAGAGGAATGAATCCCTATTTAAAATTGAGTTAGTCAGCGTCCATAAAGGGTTCTAAATCTAGAGCGTGAGAGATAAGCATTAGGCTTCAGCATTTAAATCATCTCAAATAGATTAAAAAAATATCAAAGCAAGAACTACCCATAAAGATTAGTTCAAGAAACTCAGTACAGTAGCAATGCAATAAAGTCTGTGTAAATGGGAAATCGGACGAAAGAAATTGGTGGGGTAAGTAGGAAGGTAGAATGGGTGGAATGAGTGGTAAAGCTACTCTAGGAACAAACACTATTATAGATGTCACATTTCACAACTTTGCAACATGTTTCTCTTCTTGTCTCCCGTCAGCCAATCAGCGTTTGATGTTCTCCTGGGATCAGGCTCACTCCTCATTTTCTCACACTAATACAACAGCCCTTAGATGATAATGTACAAGTAAATAAACATTTTACAGTTTTATGCATTCTAAATATGTTATTTCATCAACTTTGCATATTTATTCCGCACATTAATTAAAACCCAGCATTTTTTTCTTGTTAGTTTTTAAAGCTGCTTTCCCAGTTCTGTATATTTGAGGTCAGAAGCAATACAAACAGGGGCGGCTCCTCCATGTGGGAGGAGGAGCGTCGCCCCACTGCTTTCTCACAGTGTGAGAAGCAGTAACATAATGGTATCAGTACCATTTCATGTTACTGCTTCTCGCACTGCGAGAAAGCAGAAGGGTTTGGTTGGGGGCGGGCAGGTGGGCAGTCCTGTAACAGGGCAGGGGAGGAGTGGCTAGCCCAATGTTGCGGGCCCTGACTGTTTGGTCGGCCCTCTGGGGCCGACCAAACCAGCCATGCCTACACTGCCATTTTCTCCATGTATACTGCATGCAACCGACATGGAGAAAAGGGCCTCCCCTTAGGCGCCTGGCTGGGCACCGTCCCCACCAAGCACAACGCTGCCATTGCATTGTTTAATTGGCTTAGGAGAGGGGAGGGTTGCTGCCTGCTTTCTGCGAGGAGCTGAGAAGCAGAGATGACGCATGACCTGATCAGGCCTGCTAAGGTAAGTTATTTTGTTTTTTAAATTAAAATTAAACCCTCCACTCCCCCGCGCGACCATTTCCCCCCCCCCACCAGCATGACTGAATGCAAATGTAATGTAATGCAGAAAGTCCACATTACATTCACCTGATTATAGACTTACCACTTTTTTTGCCATTCACTATGAGAAGTGCAAACACAGAAGTAGTCAAACTTTGTAAAAATGTGAATGCTTTTAAAAAATGTAGGCAAAAGGTTTGTATCTTGGGAAGTGAAGGGAGAGTAGAGTGTTCACAAGCATCCACCCATATGCTTCTGGAAAGTTACCATGTTGTCAAATTTTGGAAGGTAGTTGTTTACAATTGTGCAAGGATATATGGAAAAGATATATTAGTTTTCAGTGCGACGCCCTACCTGGCTGTAGGCTTATGGAGATATATTACAGCTGCTATGTTGTGGACTGTTTGTTTCAAGCCCGGGAAGAGGCAAGTTAGTAAGTGTGGCCCCATCTGGTGACTCCCTAAGGTTGTGTATAAAAGTCACCCGAAGTTGCAGTTACAATAGTCTGTGTTCGAAAGGGCAAAAACAAGGGTCTTGAATCGAATGTGCTAGCATGGGGAGAAGAATTCTGCACAGTGTGCAGTCGGTGGAAAGTAAGTACAGATGCTCCTGAAAAGCTGCTCCAAAGATCCAAGACCCTCTATACCGGCTAATGGACGTTTTGGTAGTGCCTTTTTGAGAATTTTCTGGATACAGGATCAATTGGTATACATGTGAGGCATTGCCTTTAACTGTTAATGTAACAAAGGCACCTCCTAGAGGTTTACCTCCCAGACAGGGGTGGCTCCTCCATGTGGGCGGAGGAGCGCCACCCCACTGCTTTTTCGCAGTGCGAGAAGCAGTAACATAAAATGGTATAAATACCATTTTATGTTACTGCTTCTCGCACTGCGAGAAAGCAGAAGGGTTTTGTTGCGGGCTGGCAGTCCTGCAATAGGGCAGAGGAGGAGTGGCTAGTCCAATGTTGCGGGCCCTGATTGTTTGGTCGGTCCTCTGGGGCCGACCAAACCAGTCATGCACACACTGCCATTTTCTCCATGTAGGCTGCACGCCTACATGGAGAAAATGGCATCCCCATAGGCACCTGGCTGGGCGCCGTCCCCACCAACAACAAAGCTGTCATTGCAGCATTGTGATTGGCTTAGGGGAGGGAGGCTGAGGAGCAGAGAAGCAGAGACGACGCGGGACCAGATCGGGCCGGGTAAGGTACGTTTTTACATTTTTTAATTAAAATTAAGCCCCCGCATGACCCCCGCCCTTCGTGTCCCCCGCTCTCCCACACGCGAGTCATGCCGGTCACGACTGCTCTCAGATGGCTGTATTCCCAAATGAAGTATGTGGAATATGTGGTAACAGGGATATATGGGGAATGATCCAGGTTATTAGGAGGCATATTGCCCTTAGATTTAATTATGTTGCATGAATGCTTCAGTTGAGGTCCCTATGGCCTGCCTCATTGTAAACTATCAAGACTAAAAGTAAGGTGTTTGTATGGGAAGGGGCAAAACCCGGGTTAAAACAGTTGAAGATCCATGTTGCCACCCCTGCTGGCTGACTAGGACTTCCACATACTAATTCATATCGGATGCCTCATCAGTTATATTCCGAAATGGGGAAACTCCGACATGGGTACATATAGAAAGACACATTTTAAACTTCTGGGGGGAACTGGATTTATTCTACACTAGTTGCACCTCAGTGGAAGTAGGGGGCACCCTTATGCTGCCATCTTTGGTGTATGCATGGCACAGAACCCACAAAAAACACTTGGTATCTCAGGTAGGATGCGCTTGACCGCCCCAATCAGGCAAAACAAGGTAATTCAGAGTGTGGAAGCATGATTATGGTAGAAGTTATAGAAAGAAAAGCAGATTCTGAAAATAAACTATGTTATCTGGGCTTCGGTAAATTGTTCGACATCCTTTGGCAGGAATTCAATCTTTTCACTAACTCGGTATTGGAGACATCTCCAACTATCTCATTTTCTAAAACGGCTACTGGTCGCTACAGCTGTTGAACTTCAGTGTTCACTTGTACTCCAATCTCTCGAAATGTAGAAGAGTTTCAAGGAACTGTGTTAGGCCTTTATTTAGCCCTCATTGCCGACGGTTCTCCTGCCCTAATACCACTTCTCTTAGAGGCTGGCGTGAACACCTCCTAATGTTCTAAGTTCTGGAAAATGAACTGGGATGCCATTCTGAAAAATCGGAGACGGGGTCTGAGATAGTTTGAAGTTTAGCTACTTTTCCATCAGTTGCATTGGTCTCTGACCGAATTGCATAAAGCAGGAATTAGCCCCACCTCTATGTGCTAGCGCTGTAAATTGCCTGAATGTGACATAGACCACATTCTATGGGACTTCCCACTACTGAAAAGCTTTTGGACACAAATCTGGGACAATATGAGAATAACTACAGCCCTCTCTTTACAGCTAAGGGTATAATGTACAAAAAACTTCAGGTCTTCGAACCACCACTTTTCAGGGGGGTGGGGAATTCCGATCGCCGAATGCCCAAACCCTGTTGGTTTCTTCGGGGGACTAGAAGTTGTCTTGACTCATTGCTCTTTTGTTATAAGGACAAACAAACAATAAATTAAACTAATCCTGAGCAGAGCTGTGGAGCCTTTAGCAACATGGATCATCACCATGCAGCAGTCTTTGTGAGAATCTTGCATTTGTTTTCGAGATGATTGGGAGAAAGGCTCTCTACAGAAAGTGTCAGCTAAAACAGAATGTTTTTAAACATATTTAACTTATTTTCAGACTTGCCCTGAAACAGCCCTTAATCAGAAGGGAACCACCTGTGTCTCAAGGCTTTCAGTGCAGCTTGTTGAATTAAGTTCACTAAGTTGATTCTCAGACCATTCCCATAGTTCCCAAGAACACAGAAAGAATGTGTGGAACTTCACCCTCAATCTTTCCCAGATTTCCTTTTTGGGAGCATGTGCATGAATAAATATTAAATATTTAAATAAGTAAATATAATCCCTAATACATATACACGGCTTCATACACCTACATTGGCTATGAAGCACTATGTAAATAATACACATTTCAGGAGGCCATTGCATTCTCTCAGTTGGTCAGTCACAGTGGTTGCATGTTTCTCTCTGATGGATGTGTGGGCATGCAGAGGGCAGGTGTGTACCTGCAGTGTGTAGCTGCACAGTGGATCAGTGTGTGTGGTGCCGATGTAATTTGGTCTCTGCAGATGGTGCGTCTGCATGCTGTGTGTGTGTGTGTGTGTGTCTGTATTTGCCTTGCATTTGTGAAGACCCTGTCGGTTAAGGTTGAAGACTGTGTTCCAGCGTAGTACTCAGAGTACTGTGCTTCAGCTTTCCAAAACAAGCATTGGCAAAACCAGTAGTTTGCCCCTTTTTGCATCTCTGATAGCAGATTGACACAGTTATATTTGATACAGTAGTGCAAAAAAGGATAACTGAGAGTTTCGTGTCCATATAAACAGTCCATGAACGTTTCACAATGGCTTACTCCAATAATACATCACACTTTAATTGTAGGCTTCAAGACAAGTTATCTTCTTTATTTATAAAAATGTAAAACTTTCACAGCCAACACGTTTCACAGCTTCTGCCGCTTCCTCAGGGCTGTAACAAGTGTTCATCAACATTACAAAATTCCACAGCATTCTTATGAAAACAATAACTTAAATATATATATTAATCCATTCACCATAGTATGTTATATGCATTGTACTCCGTTCACATGCTTGCTTTACCATCAAACATTGGATAAGTGGATCCATTATTTGCACCCCCTTTTCTTTCCAGTACCTGCTTCCCAAATATGGCATAAACCTTTCAAATGTATAAGCACTTCATCCCTAATCGATAAGTGTGGCACTTGCAGCAAGCTCCTCTCCCTAGTTCAGCGGGTCACCATCACAGCTAATAGCACATAATCACCATAGGGTTTGTATCCATCCATACCTGGCAGATTCCTCACCATTTACTGTCACCAATTCAGTGTGAGTTTCACTTCTGAATCTTGTCCCCATTTTATGCTTTAGTCTCTCGAGTCTTTGTAGATTCTGAAGAATTTAAACCTCACAGTTGGTGGGGCAGTTTGCCTCTTTGTTCTCTTTTACCCAAGGACTCACTACATAATGTACTGGCAGCAGTCTCTCTGTTTATCTAGGGGCAGAGTTGGCGATAGGCTGACACCCTCCACTGGCCCATCCTGTACCTTGGAAGATAGGAGGTCAGGGAGAGGTTCACTCTCCTCTTCCACTCCATCATCAGTAACCAGAAGCATGGTAATCTCAGACCTCTCAAAGTGGGGCTTGAGGGGTTCTCATGAAGGACCCAGAAAGGGTTCCAAGGAGTCTTGAGGTTCACCAAGTAGGCGACATCAATCTTGAGTTCCTTCCCCTCAAAAGGCCCAGACCAATGGTCTTGCAGGGTCCAGGGCTCCACAGGCTCCATTAACCACACATTTTGATCAGGGTGAAACTCAACCAGAGTGGTATTCTGAATGTACTATCATATCATTTCATGTCCTCCAGGCTAGCACCCAGGTTCTCGTGTATGAACGTTTGTAAGCGGGCTGTCTGGTTGTAGAATGCCAGCATATACTACATCCTGAGGTGGTTTCTGGGGAGCTTGCTTGCCTTCCAAACTGAGAGGCCCTCCTACATGGTGTCCATATAGTAGTTCAATAGATCTAAATCCGGCCCCTTCTGTGGAACCTCCCTGTAGGCAAACAAAAGGCCTGGTAGGAGGGTTCGGGTCGACCTATAATCATGCGTTTGAGGGTGCAGTTGAATCTTTCAACCAACCTATTGGTTTGGGAGTGGTACGGAGTGGTGAACATATAGATTGGTGGGATGTGGTTCAATGTATGAACCCATTGGTCAATACTTGGACTGTTTCTTTCAAACCTTAGTGCAATCTTGGAGGTCCTATATCCGGAACACCACTGACTTTTGAACAAATTACAATGTAGGAAGCTGGCTCTATATATACTATACCAAAGTAAGGTATAGTGTGCACAGAGTCCAGTGGATCCTCAAAGGTAGGCAGAGGTAAAAGTAGATAATACCTTACTGTCTATTTGTGGTAGTGTGGGTGAGCAGTAGGGCTTTATCAGAGGGTAGTGTTAAACATGTATTGTATGCACTCAGGCAAGAAATTATGTCACACGCTCAAAGACTGAATTCAGACCAATTTGTTTGAATAAAATATATTATTTAGATGTATTTAATTTTCTAGAACCAAGCCAGGCCTGGTATAGGTAAGTATAATAACACTTTGCAAGAATAATGCAATTAAATACAGTTTGAATGCAGTTGAATGCAATTGGATTGGTTAAAGGTAAGTCATTTGTTTGTAGAACAATCAGAATTACTTTCCAGGTTATTTTTTAAGTTACTTTTCCGACTCAGTGTGAGATGCCTAGATATCACACTGGGACATTTCCTAGAGAAAAGGTAAGTAAATCAGTTTTTGTACATTTTCAGTTTCTTAGGGTTTCATACAAACCCACTCCACACTTAGAACGATTTTCCCAAGAAAGCAGTCAATGCAGTCCTATGAGAGAAAACAATGTTATCGACTTTACGGTAAGTACTTAGGTTTGGGAGTTGTTTTTCTGAGGTTAGAACGAGGGTTCCTCCAGGGTCAAGGATGCACTCTCAATGCACCCTCAGAGAGGCACTAGGGCGGCCGGGTGCAGAGTGCTGAGGCCCAATATTATCCAGCGGAGAGAGGAGGCATCCGGTTGGTGGCTGCTCACGAGCAGGCCACAAGGTTGTGGGAGCAAAGCTCCAGGTGTTAGGCTCAGGGCAAAGGGGGATCGGGTTTAGCACACAAGGTGCACCCACAGCGGCACAGTGGCGGCCAGGTGCTGTTTTGGCATCGGGTGCCCTGTTGGTTTCAATAGAGATTCTCCGATTGTATCAAACACTGCAGGCTCGGGGACGAAGATCTTCTGGAGGTGACCACTGGGTGGAGGGGTAAGTTGGGAGGTCTTGGGATGCCGGCACACAGTCGGTGAGGCCACCCAAGGCCGTGGGACACTGGTTGCAGGGGTGTCCTTTGGCGTCAGGTTTCTCTTACCAGCTCCGGTCGCTGTCGGGGGGATCCTCTAGAAAGGAGCTGCAGGCGTCGGTTGGAGACTTGAGGTAGGTCAGGGATCACCAGATGCCAGGTCATGATCGCTGGGGAATCTTCCTTGTGGTGTTGGGTCACTTGAACTCGGGCCGTGGGCGACGGGTGCAGAGTGGTGCAGACCCGTGGATTTGGCAGGAGCCAGAGTCTGTGGGTGAGCAAATCTGGTGCTCACAGGAAACAAAGTCTGGTTTGGGAAGGCAGGGCAGGTCCTCCGGGTTCTAGGGGGCTGCTGGCTGGTGGACACACCGGAATTTCGCTGGAGCAGGTCAAGGTCTGGAAAGGCCGGTAGGGCTAGGACCAAGTCAGTTGTTGGCCTCCTCTTCTCCTTTCAGCACGGCTTCTTCGGTCCTTCTTCTTCTCTCCTCTTGTCTGACGAGACAAGGTTCAGGGTTGCCCCTAAGTACTAAAGTATTAAACAATATACTTATGTATCTTAGTTATATTGATGACATATTCTTGATCTGGAAGGGCAATAAGAACACACTAGAACAGAACATTGAAGCTCTTAACAAGTGCAATCCCCACATACGGTTTGCTCATTCCATCAGCAGCTCCCATATTTATTACTTAGATGTGCATATCGAGCGCACTGCTGTTGGTTTGTCCACCAGTGTTTGTCAAAAACCTACTGATAGGAATAACACATTACACTTCAGTAGCTTTCATCTCTCAAACATCATTTCCCAGTCTCACAATTCATTTGGATCAAGAGAATCACATCTAATCAGAAAGTCTGAACGACCATCATAAAAGGGTATCCGGGACACGACTTGGACACAGCTATACAACGTAAGAATTCCATGAATCGTAAAACACTCTTACAACAGGGTTCTAACGCTCCTATGACTAGAAAAGTCTTTGTACTAAATTTTTCCACCAAAGCTGAAGAAATTTAATGTTGTGTGCTCAGACGTTAGGAGTTACGCCAAACAGAACCAGATTTTAAAACTTTGTTAATGGAAAAACTATTTTTGTCTTTTCTTGTCCAAGCAATCATAAAGAACTTCTTTCATCTTCTAAGACCCCACAAGATCTGGCACACAAAGGTATGCGCAAATGTCACAATTGTACTCATTGTGGCAATGTAATTACAGGTAGAATTGTGTCGCATCCATGCACCGGCAAACCCATTAAACACCATCACACCCCAGATAGCAATTCTGGAAAGCTCAAATGTCCTTGTGGCCTCATATATTTAGGAAAAACTGAAAGTGCAAATCAGAATCACTGACCATAACAGCATGATTTGCACCCAGAATCGTAACTCCATCTTGTGTACACTGGTTAGAACACAAGCACAACATCTCTGAATTGCGCTATACAGTAATTAAAAAAACATCACTATCAAACGGAACACCAATGTACTGATTACCCCAGCATAAATAGAAACATTCTGGATTAAACACTTGGATAGCCTTGATCCCAAAGTGTTAAATGACAAGATAGAAACGTCTTTCTGTGACTTTCTTCTGCAATTGTACTTTGGTCTCTGACTACACGGCATGGAAATTGTTTCACTGCTTATTTTTCTTTTTTTAATGTTTTTAACAAATGACTCATGCAGATTTGGTTCGTTATGGAGCACTGCTAGTGTTTACTTCATTTTTAGACACATGCCATTAATTTGTTGGACTTATGAAAGTGTTTATTTTGGTCATTATGTTATCTTTGGCTAGTCTGTATGCCTCTTTAACTGGATTTTTTAGTTATTGTTAGACCACATACTGTAATTCACATGGTAGTTAGTATTGTGAACATGTCCTGTATTCGGCCCGCTGTTACTGTGAGTTAGTTTAACCTTGCATTTATAATGTACAAGAAACAACATCTTTTTCTTGTAGTCCCAGGCACCATACTTGGTGGGTCTTTCTTTCATGTTTATCTCTGCTTACGTCACAGAAGCAACTCCTTTAAGTGCGGGTTTGAAAAGTGGCTGCTTTGCTCATGAAAAATGTCACGGGAAATTCAGTCTCCGGTTTCTGTACACTTTTTCTCAGTTATTAGCTATCAGCACTGCATTGAAGTTTCCCTCTTTACACAATATTGCTTAAACCTTAGATGTGCATTATTGCATGTTTACTCGCAATTAACAAGGGCACTCAGACTTTGTGATACTGGCACACACCTTGTGAGTTCTGATCGGGAAGTCATACTTCTTGTCTCTGTAGGCGGTTTCAGTCCACACTTGCAAGTGAGTACACTTGTTTTGTTAAGCCTCATTACATGACCGTGAGGGTTCTATTGGTTTGTTGACTCCCTATTTCATACACATCTTTTTAGAGTGCAGTCCTGGACTGTCTCTCTTTGGTTGAAGCATCTGACTTTCTTGAATCTCTACTTAGTAGCATCCATAAGTCACAGTCCTGATGCATGATGGCCATTTGAGTTCATACACACATTTGTTAGCATGGGCAGGGCTGTTCACTGATTATTCACACTGCCGTTCACTGGTGTAGTCGAGTGCACTTTCACATAGTTTTTTTATTTCTGTACTATGGTCGCATACGGTAATCCTCACAAGTTAGCCCAGGTTATCTAATGATGTTGGTTCTTCATGTTGTCTTCTTTGTACTTAAACACAGCAAATGCTTTCTTTTTTGTTTATCGGCTACTGTTTACTGCTGTTCTTGTTCTATGTCAAAGCTTTGGAAAATATAGTGTGTCATGACAATACACACATTATTTTTCAGTTACCCCAGATAAAGGGTCTCCACCCGAAATGCATTGGGTTTCGTTCAACATACAGATGCTACTATTCTAACATGATTGAATAGCTACTGTAACGAAGCGGATTCCTTATAGTGTGATATATTGTACACTAAAACATTTATTGTTTTTTACATATTCTTGTAAATATGGATGTTATTTATCATACATACTGTTAGATTTGGGGGTCTCTAGTTGTCAGAGGTAGGTGACAAATAGGGACCCTTGTGTCTAGTCAGGGTAAGGGGATACACTCCTAAAATAACCCCTGCTCCCCCCTTGGTAGCTTGGCACGAGTAGACAAGCTTATCTCAGAGGCACTGTGTAAAGTATTTGTGAACACATACAGTAATCAAGTGACAACACTAAAGTTGTACACCACACAAGTTTTATATAAAAAAGAAGTATTCTTTATATAGACTTATCACAAGACCACAAACGACAAAAATCCACAATGCTGTACTTTAAATGGTAGAATTAGCTTAATTCTCTTTAGATGTTAAAATGCGACACTTTGAGTTCAATGTACCTTAAGATGCGTAACGCTTTAATATGAAAGTGTTGCAGGGAAGGTGATGCGTCGGTTCCTTACACGCAAGAACGGTGATTCGTTGGGTCCCTACTGCTGCGTAGGGGATGCGAGGGGAGGTGATGCGTCGGTTTCTTACTGCGATTCTGTGGCAATGCGGCACGGAACGTTGTGATGCGGTGAAGATCCGGTGCAATGAAACAAAGATGGCGTATTTTCTTGATGTGACACGATGCGGACCGGGACAGGCCCTGCGACATGCTTCTCGGTGATGCGGTGGCGTCTGATGCGATGTCGATCCCCTTCTCTGGCGATGCGCTTTGGCAACTATGCGATCCGCGACAGGTCCTGCGACACGCTTCCCGGTGATGCGGCAGTGTCTGATGCGACGTCGATCCTCTTCTCTGGCGATGCGAGATGCTTCGGCAACGATGCGAGCTGCGACAGGCCCTGCGAAAGGTGCACTGTACTAGGGTCTGACAGGTAAACCAAACCAGCCAATCATGGAATCACTAATCCACACATCAATTTACAACAGGGAGCACTGGCACTGTGGCACTGGATAGCAGTCGCACAGTGCCCAAAGCATCTAACACCAGCAAAAACACATGCGGCAACAGCAAAAAAATGGAAGGGAGACCCACACCAAGGTGCCAGGTCTAACACATACTGAAATGTATTAATGTGTTTAACTTTAGTCTACGGGCTCATATGGTTGGAGCACTCTGTTTCTAGATAGAAATTGGCTATCTGCTTTTTTGCAGAACTTACAGATCACACCACACTCCTTCCACATGGCCTTCATGTAGCTGGATATGAAGTTGGAACCCCGGTCAGATACCACCTCCTTTGGGAAACCCACATGGGTGAAGATTCCGATCAGTGCCCTGGCCATGATGGCCGCAGTCACTGTCCACAGAGAGATTGCGCGACCACGCAAACATTCTTCTCCTTGGTGATCTTAATTACTGAGCATCCTTAGACCTGATTGATACATTAACCAGTATTTTTGACCAACATTTATTTGAACCCATTCACATTAAAGGTCATACTTTAGATCAGATTTTGACCTCCAATCTAACTCTAGCTAACCTTACTGTTTCCCCATGCATTTGGCCAGGCCACTACCTCATTAAATTCAATTTAATAGAGTTATCTCCGTCAAAACCCCACACCTTTATGGGCACTCTTTCCAGGATCTGGAATGGTACAGATCTCAACTTGTTTGTAACACATTGACTGATTCTTTACCTACTCCTACCAAGAACCTGGAGGGTCAATGAGGAAACAATATCGGACTGGCTAAAGAGAGCCAGCGATATTCATGCTCCTCTCCGGGAAGCTAGACAACCCCGCCACCACAAAGCTTCCAAATAGGTTTTGGTGGAGCGAAAAGAAGCAAAACCGGTACTCCTGCAGGTGGGAATAGAAAAGACGTAACTTCTACCTGCCTGAAAGTAGGGATGTTTTCGCCCAACATCTGAAAACATAAAAAATGAATTCTTCAAGTAAAATCTACCTTCTTTACAAATAAAATTCTGATCTCAGACAATAAAACCAAGATCATTTTTGAGACGGTCAGAGAACTTTAAAATCCTGATAGACTAACTCTACCTGTGGTTCCGACTAAAAAAATTGCAATGAGTTGAACTCCTTAGTTAAGAAAATAAAAGTAATTAAATACAGTATCCCTTTAAGTACATGAACGTTTGTCACCTCATCAGAAGATAGAAACTCTACAACACTCTCTGCCTTTCCTGTCATTCTCAAAGAACATTTTATTGAGTTGTTGGCTATAGCCAAATCAGGCTCTGAAAATTATATCTGTCCTCCTCATGTTCAAAAAAACAATTTTCTCTTGCTTCCCTGAAATAGCCACCTCTCTTCTCAACTTATCTCTTAACCAGGGCAAGGTCCCCCATTCTTTCAAGGAGGCTGTCAAGCTTCCACTTTAAATAAAAAACAGTGGAGGGTTCCGTCATATTAAAGAATTATATCCCGATTTCCTTGCTTCCTTATTCAGCAAAATGAATTCAGACCCTTGTTGCTTCCTCGACTCTCATCAGGCTGGCTTTCATCCAGCCCATTCAACTGAGACAGTTATCCTCACCATAATGGATGACATGAGGAAAGAATCAGATAAAGGCACCACTCAGGCGCTGGTCCTACTAGATCTTTCAGCAGCCTTTGACATGGTCATCCATGCTATAGTGATCAACCATGTCAGCACCGCAGGACGGTAGGGCACTGCCCTTTATTGGTTAGCCTTCTTTCTCAAAGATTGGCACCAATCGGTCTCTCTCCCCCCGTATTGCTCAGCTAAGGTTCAGCAAAATTAGTGAGTACCTCAGGGATCATCCTTATCCCCCTCATTTGTTCAATCTTTATATCCGTCCCCTGATAATCTCCCTTCAGAAGCAAAAGGCGAAAAAAATACAGATATGCTGATGATATGCAGCTGATCTTCACCAGTGACAATACCTGGGAATTTAAGGTATTTTTTCAAATAACCAAATCCATGTCTGGATGAATAGTCACCAGCTGAAGTTAAACACCGACAAATCTGAAGTGGTGTTCACTAAGAACGAGGGTTTTCCATGGAATCCCTCACTTTGGCCCCCAGAGATGGGATCCCTTCTGACACCCAAGAAAGCTGTGAAAAGTCTTGGGATTTTCATTGATCTATCCCTGAATCACCAGATAGAAGCTGCATCTTCTGTATGTTTTTTCCAACTTTGGAGAATAAGGAAAATTAGGAGATGCTTCACAGTGGAAGCTGTCATCCAAATACTCATTGCACTAGTGATATCTCGAATTGACTAGGCCAACACACTTTATCTGGGATTCCCAATTGGCTTGAATCCTAGGTTGCAACTAGTTCAAAATAAGATGCCCGGCTGTTTTTTTGTCATCCTCGACATTGCCACACTAACCCTTTGATGGAAAAGCTACACTGGCTTCCAGGAGCTTAGAAGACCGTTTTAAAAACAGCCTGCATTATTTTCAAAGCTCTCCACGACAAAAGACTGGCCTTTGTGTCCTCTAAAAATCAGCACTACACCTCAGATCAGCTCATCAGAATCTTCTCACTGTCCCAAGATGTAAAAGAAAGAGGCTAGGAGGGGTCAGATGTTCTGTTTTGGCTCCCCACACTTGGAACACTCTTCCTACTGAGATTAGATCATTTGGCAACTATGTAGGATTTAGGAAACTCTTAAAGACCTGGCTGTTTAGACAAGCTTATGGATAAATCGGAGACTATTTGGTGCTTTTACTACCTCAGCACCAAAAGACCTTATGGTGTACATGCGCTCAATAAGTTCCCTAAAAAAGGAAAAAAAGACCAGAATGAATCTGTTGCCCTTGACTGTCTTGGGATCCAGAGGCCTGACAATGTGGAAGCCAACCTGCTCAAAATGGATGCTAATCACAGGGAAAGGTTACAGGGGGGTCTTCCACCTCCCCCTGACTTGTCACTCGCCTGGCAGGTAGGACAGGACCTACAGAAGACATCTGGTGCCTTACTTATTTGAGGGCCAATAAAAGTTGGTGACAAGCTTGTCAAATGTCTTTTTTTGCCCCAAATGACCTGCCAGTGGCACATGATGAGCCAGACCCAGTTGGAAGGTCCTAAAGCGCTGGAGGGCCATTAACACAAGTGTTGCTCCAGGCCCAGGAACCTTAGGCTCACTATACAGGAGATTATTCTCCCAGTAGATCAGATGCTGCCCAGAGGCGTCACAAGCTGCCTGGGCTTCCACCTGCCACCAAAGACCCACAAGAACAGGGTACTCCTTCTGCTTCTTGCATAACTCTGCCCTGGGTGGATCCCTTCCTGCTGCCAGTTGGTCAGCTCGGGCACGTTCTCCAGTTCAGCCACATCGTCCCCTGTAGGTACCGGGGCATTCCCCTCAGGTTCTGCCTACTCCTGAACCATGGGAATTTCAGGAGTGGGTTTCCCGCGCCCCTTGACCTTCCTCTTTTTGGCAGGTACCTGGGCCATTCTTCCAGTCTCCAGGTCCTTCTGACCGCCCTCACGAGCTGCCATGGACTGTGTTGTCAGGCACACCCACTCAGGCAACCCCATCATCTCCAAGTGTGACCTGAGTGCCACCTCCTTCCAGATGATGTGCTCCAGGTAATTGTCCAGCAGACAATCAACAGACATGGACAGACTCACAGCTACCTTCCTCAGATCTGAGAGCCCTCCCCCCACCACCTAAAGGGAACCAGGGCCACAGGATAGTGACTCTCATGGTTGTCAGCAGCAACAAAATGGTGGAATGTGTTATGGACTACCTGCTCTGAAGACAACAACAGACAGCAGATGGCTGCCATGCTGGCTCCTGTGTATCTCAGAGCCCTTACCCTCTGGCCATTGATGGACACCTGCTGACTGTACATCCTAGTATTGTCAGGCATTTGGGTTCTATGTGCCATCTCTCCATCACCCAGGAACACTAGGGTCAATTCTACACTTCCCCCAAAACTATCTAGGGCAATCTCCTCCCCAACTGTTACACTAGCCAACCCCAGTGACTGCCCATTGGTGGGAAGGCTATGCCCACTTGGGAAACCTGGCATCGCTTTTGTAGTGCCCTTCCTGTTGTCACTCACAGTACTTCATGGGAGCCTTCCCAACAGGCTTACTGGCAGGGAGCCATTTCTTCTTTTCAGCAGGGGGCTGACCTCAGTACTAATTTGGGACCCTTCAGAGAGCTCCTTGATCTTTTTGCCCCCCACCTTCTTCTGGTGAGGACCCTGCCCAATCGTATGGTGATCCCCCCCAGATACTTTTCTGTGGACCCTGGTGCTGACCCAATGGTCCCCCTCCTTAGCAAGCTCTACAAGGTTGGCGAGCTTACTATCAACAAGGTGCTGGCACAGGTCTGGAAAGCAAAGTCTGCACATTTGCTCTGTGGCAAACAAACTATACAACCCCTGGTAATCATTTACTTAACTGTCCTTCACCCATCCATCCAGTGCCTTGCAAAAGGAGTCCACACAATCCACTGAGGTCTGTTGGGAAATCTTCTGAATATCCCTGAATGCATGTCTATATTTCTCTGGGTTCAAACCAAACTTTCTGATTAGAGCCTCCTTCATAGGGGGATATGTCACGTGGCATATGGGAGTCGAGAACAAAGCACACACAATAGGTGCAGCGGTTCTGATGTGAGACCAAATCTTACACTCTGCTCCAGGGATCCACTCAACAGAATCCCCACTGGACCTCGCTCCCTCCTCCAGGCAATCTCCTACTCCTCACAGGGTCCTCTGGTCATGGGTCAGACAGAAGCTGATGCTGCAGGTCTCAATTTCCTTGGGTGATATCCCCTCAACCATCATGGAGACTGGCAGATCCTTTGCCCCTTGTCCTGGTCCAAACAGGCAGAACTCATTCTGAGATTCTCCATCCTGGTGAACAGCTTCAGTCTGACAATCTGAGAGTCTCAAGCTTCCCTTTTTATAATCCTTTTCCAGACATAAAATGTGATTTAGCATCTATCTGGCACATGCATCAAGCAAAAATCCAGTCGGTAAAATACCGAATCGGTAAAATCACTCGTTAGCGAGTGTCAAAAACCGAATCCCAATGCATCAACCCAAATCGTGAGAAAATGAAGATTCGCTAAAAAAATACCGGAAAAATAACTAATCGCAAATAACAAATCCGCAAAAATACCGAATCGCAAATTACCGAAGTCGCAATCACCAAAATCACAAATTGCTCCCGGCAAGTGCCAATGGCTAATAACAAATCGCTACCCAATGCAACAAAACTCGCAAATACCGAAAATCCCAAAATTCGCTATTTTGCATGAGCAGATTAAGGGGAATCAGAACCTGGAGATAAAGTAACAAAAAATATAAAAATAAAAAAAATAAAACATTTCCACATGTGCAACAGATCGTACCAATCAGCAAACCCTTAAATGTGGGCCAGGAGACCCTGTTGGATAGCACAAAATGGCAGCCCTCTACGTGCTTGCAAGGAGGATGCGAATCAATGCAGCAGGACAGCGCAGGAGAAGGGTACAGGAGAGAGTAGTCAGAGTGCGCATCACCTTGCTGGGACAGAATGAGGACAAGGTGTATGACAAGTATCGACTGAATCGTGCCATGATCATGCGCCTCATTGCAGACCTCGAACCACTCCTGCAGCACCAGACACATCGGACCAATGCAATCCCTGCGCACGTCCAGGTCCTATGCAGCCTGCACCTACTGGCCTCAGGAAGTTTTCAGGGGGTAATCGCCGTAGCCGGAGGCGTATCGCAAAGCGCACTCTCACGCTTCTTCCAGAAATTCATAGATGCCATGCTGACAAAGATACACACCCACATCAGCTTCCCCACAACCCCACAGCAGTTGGACCGCAACAAACAGGCATTCTACCAGGTGGCCCATTTCCCCCATGTCATTGGATGCATCGACTGTACGCACATCCCCATCTGTCCACCCTCTGCCAATGAGTACATATTCCGGAACCGCAAGTCCTACCACTCAATCAACGTGCAGGTTGTGTGCGATGCCAAGCACATCATCACGGACCTAGTGGCACAATTTCCGGGGAGCACACACGACTCCTACATATTCCAACACAGTGGCATCCACAGGCGTCTACTCAACGGAGAATTTGGAGAGGGACTCCTGCTTGGTACATACACATACCTCTTCCATACATGAGCACCACACATGTATGAACATCACCGTTGCTAAGTCTTTGCTTCTATCTTGTAGGTGACAGTGCATACGCCCTGCGGGAATATATACACCCCCCCCTACCTCAATCCAGCAACACCACAGGAGCAACGATACAACGCGGCCCACATAAGCACAAGGAATGTCATCGAGAGGACCTTTGGGATTCTGAAGAGTCGCTTTAGAATCCTACATAAGACTGGCGGTGCCTTGCTATACAAACCTGATACCTGCTGCAGGATTGTAGCTGTATGTGCTATGCTGCACAACATTGCGACCAGAAGGGGGATACCCATAGAGGTGGACAGGAATCACGACTACCGGGATGACAATCCACCCGCCCAACACCGACAGGCACACGTCCCTAACACAGCAGAGGGCCATAGGAGGCGGACATACATCATGCAACATCATTTCTGAACCAGGTAAGAATGAAAGATGACAAATTATTGGTGGTGCTACTGTTTAATGCACAGGAGCACTGAGGCATGTGCGACCAAACAAGCAATAAAATAATATATCCCCAAATAAACTGTTACAACAAAAGGCCGTTTTTGTCACGGCTGTGCTGTGTCAAATAGGGGAGGACCATGGTTTCCCCACCACGGTCAAGTATGACTGTCAGTTAGTCTAGTGGCGCTTGCCACGAACGCCAAGCCTCCTCTCAGGTGTCTCCTCCACCTCACCACGGCCTGTCCCTGTGGAGCAACGGGAACTGCGCCGCCTGGTGCTGGCCTCTGCTACCGAAACACTGCTCACACTTGAGGCAGCCTCACTGCCGTCCTCCCCTCCCAATGCGATAGCACTGAATGTGCCGCTCTGCAGGTGTTCTACTGCAGCGGTGACCTGTCCTAGAGCCCTGGCTACATCCCCGCAAAAGTGTCCAAGGTCCACCTGCAGTGACACCGAGCGGCGTGCCAACACTGCGGTGCTGTTGCTCATCCTGGTGATGGCCTTTGTAGAGGCTGCGGATCTGACCAAGTTCTGCCGGTGCCTCCTCCTCTCGCTCTCATGGCCTTCCCTCATGGCACGGGTGAGCTCATGTATGTCCTCCCTCAGGTACCCATTGCCCTCTGCCACCACAGTGGTCATGTCCCTCACTGCCGCTGTCATGGCACGCATATCTTTGGCAAGGCGCGCTATGTTAGAGCTGATTGTAGCCATGTGTCTCCCCTGCAGGCGCTGGACACGCAGCATCCTTTCCTCAATGCCACCATTTGGGGAGATTGCAACGTCGCCTGAGGATTGTGAACTGCGCAGAGACCTGCGGCGCTGCGGGGGTCTGACACGTGCTGGTGGTGCAGCAGGCGGTGGGATGATTCGCAGACTTTGACCCGATGGTGTAGCAGGTGTTTGGCATGTTTCCATCACCTGCATGGGTGGAACTTGTGACCTGCGCCTCCGCTCTTTAGTTGCAGTTGTTGCGGCAGCAGGTGTTGCTGGTGCTGGTGGTGGTGGTGGTGGTGGTGGTGGTGTGGTTGCTGGTGGAGGTGGTGAATGTGTATCTTGCGCTGTATCCATATCAGAATCGGCTGGTGTCTCCGAATTGATCAGCCGGCCGCTGTCGTCGGAATCCCCAGGAGATGCATCTGTGTGTGAAACAGTGCATGGTTAGTGGGATAGTTACACCTACTTAGTATTGTTAACATACATGTCCCTCTGTGATCCACTAAATAAACAGTCTATATCCAGCTTCTACTGATGTGGTGATTTTTAAATCAATTTTTTCCTGTGCATGCACACCGGGCTGACTTGACTACAACTCTCATGATGCCCTAGTGTTATGAGTAAAGTTGTGTGGGGCAAAGCTGCATGCACACTCTGATCGTGCTGGGGGCTTGGGAATGGATTTACGCAATGCTGGGTATGGCCACAGGCATGCATCTTACCTTGGGCACTCGTGGCTGCGCCGGAGGTATCCATCTGGGCTACTCCCACGACGGCCGCAGGCTCGATGGTCCCTTCCACCAGCTCCTCCAGGGCGGTGTTAGCTTGCACTGTGGAAGGTCCGCCTACCGTTCTGGATGCCTCCCGGAGCCTCTCCGCAATCCTCTCCTTCGCACGCTTCCTCAGGTCGTACCACCGCTTTTTAAGATCCTCAATGCTGCGGGGCGTCACTCCAACTGCATTTACCCTCTCTCGGATGCGCAGCCATATGCGCCGCTTCTCAGACTCTGGCACCTTTAGGGACAGCTTCCCAAACAACCGATTGTGCTTGCTGCTCACCCCCTCGATCAGGTGCTCCAGCTCCCGGTCAGAAAACTTGCGTTTCCTCTTGCGTGCAGCTTCTGCGCTGGATGGTGCTTCTTTCTCCATCCTGGTGAGGGTGGGGTCAATGTCCTGTCAGTGGTCAATCTGTGGGATCAGGCTTGCTCCTGTTGCTCCTCCTGTGTGCTCCTCTGGTGAGTGAATGAGGGTGGGGCAGCTGTACTTCCTGGTGGTGATGTCATCAGAACGTTCCCGAGCGACCCGTTTTATTTAGAAATCGCTATTACCGATTTCACTATTACCGATTTCGGTATTTGCGGAATCGCTAATACCGATTTCGATAATTGCTAAACGGTGTTTTCACTACTCGCAAATGTGTATTCGGTAAATAATAGCGATTTTTAAAGAATCGCTATTTTTTAGCGAATCTGTTGATGCATTCTGAAATGTGATTCCTTAATAACGATTCCTTATTTATCGCTAATAAGGAATCGCTTTTCTGAATGTTGATGCATGTGCACCTATGTCTTTAAAGTTTGTGTCCTGGGGGCTACTCACTTTCAAGTGCTCATTCTACTGTTGTGCTCTTCTGTCCAGAGAAATCTAAATCTAGTAGCCCAAAACACAGGCCTTGGGAGTAACTATAAGATCACACTTGGATGTCAGCCTCTGTGATATGTGCATCAAAAGGTTACAAAGGCCCCCAGCTCTACTCTTTATATTCCTTTATCAGCCCATCTCCTTCCTGGGATGTGTCAAGGCCCCTGTGACCAGGGAGCTTGCTTAAAACCAAAGAATACTTTTGAAGTGCACGAAGAGCCAAGCTCTTCCTTCCTCCAGTGTGTGTCCCACCCAGCTATCAGAAATGTAGCAATCCACAAATATGTCTGGAGGGGGACTCTACCTCCTCACTCTCGTCCAGCAGGCGGAGGTCTCCCAAAATGGAACCCAGAGACTTCCATTTATTGTGCCCTTTACAAGCACACATACATCCCTGCGCATGCACACAATTACACACACATTTGCTGTCATGTACTGTACCCTTCATAGATACACATACACCCCTGTGTGCAAATCCAATCACACGCTAACTGGCACAGCATACTAGCTAATGTAGGCCAAGGGTGAGTTAAGCATACAGCAAAAGAACTTTATACAAGTGGGCCAGTAGGCACCACTCCAGTGCCAGAAGTAAAAAGGCTACTTCACTCTACTGATCACTAATACTGAAACCACAGTATGCTGCCACCGCTGTGTTTGTGCTGCTTAAATCTAGGTGGAGAACAAAGCGGTACAAAAGGGGGTGGTGATGGACGGAGCATCAGAACCAATCAAACACTCACACCCAGTCAACAGATCCGGGTTTGATCCATCACCGTTCTTTAGCCCACTCTGCCACCCCAGTTCAGACATGGCCATATGCAAATCAGTCTGACCCTGTGCCTCATGGGAACAGTCCAGCCCGAACTGCCAAGCCATGCCTTCCCTGGACCGGAAACAAGCTTCCTAGGACCGGTTTCTGGCATTTCAGCCGTCTTCAGCCAGGCTTGCTTGGATCCAGTGGCAAAGTGAGCAAGGGACTCACGTCTGAGCATACCCTGCCAATTTATGGCGAACAAAGCGGTACAAAAGGGGGTGGTGATGGACGGAGCATCAGAACCAATCAAACACTCACACCCAGTCAACAGATCCGGGTTTGATCCATCACCGTTCTTTAGCCCACTCTGCCACCCCAGTTCAGACATGGCCATATGCAAATCAGTCTGACCCTGTGCCTCATGGGAACAGTCCAGCCCGAACTGCCAAGCCATGCCTTCCCTGGACCGGAAACAAGCTTCCTAGGACCGGTTTCTGGCATTTCAGCCGTCTTCAGCCAGGCTTGCTTGGATCCAGTGGCAAAGTGAGCAAGGGACTCACGTCTGAGCATACCCTGCCAATTTATGGCGAACAAAGCGGTACAAAAGGGGGTGGTGATGGACGGAGCATCAGAACCAATCAAACACTCACACCCAGTCAACAGATCCGGGTTTGATCCATCACCGTTCTTTAGCCCACTCTGCCACCCCAGTTCAGACATGGCCATATGCAAATCAGTCTGACCCTGTGCCTCATGGGAACAGTCCAGTCCGAACTGCCAAGCCATGCCTTCCCTGGACCGGAAACAAGCTTCCTAGGACCGGTTTCTGGCATTTCAGCCGTCTTCAGCCAGGCTTGCTTGGATCCAGTGGCAAAGTGAGCAAGGGACTCACGTCTGAGCATACCCTGCCAATTTATGGCGAACAAAGCGGTACAAAAGGGGGTGGTGATGGACGGAGCATCAGAACCAATCAAACACTCACACCCAGTCAACAGATCCGGGTTTGATCCATCACCGTTCTTTAGCCCACTCTGCCACCCCAGTTCAGACATGGCCATATGCAAATCAGTCTGACCCTGTGCCTCATGGGAACAGTCCAGCCCGAACTGCCAAGCCATGCCTTCCCTGGACCGGAAACAAGCTTCCTAGGACCGGTTTCTGGCATTTCAGCCGTCTTCAGCCAGGCTTGCTTGGATCCAGTGGCAAAGTGAGCAAGGGACTCACGTCTGAGCATACCCTGCCAATTTATGGCGAACAAAGCGGTACAAAAGGGGGTGGTGATGGACGGAGCATCAGAACCAATCAAACACTCACACCCAGTCAACAGATCCGGGTTTGATCCATCACCGTTCTTTAGCCCACTCTGCCACCCCAGTTCAGACATGGCCATATGCAAATCAGTCTGACCCTGTGCCTCATGGGAACAGTCCAGCCCGAACTGCCAAGCCATGCCTTCCCTGGACCGGAAACAAGCTTCCTAGGACCGGTTTCTGGCATTTCAGCCGTCTTCAGCCAGGCTTGCTTGGATCCAGTGGCAAAGTGAGCAAGGGACTCACGTCTGAGCATACCCTGCCAATTTATGGCGAACAAAGCGGTACAAAAGGGGGTGGTGATGGACGGAGCATCAGAACCAATCAAACACTCACACCCAGTCAACAGATCCGGGTTTGATCCATCACCGTTCTTTAGCCCACTCTGCCACCCCAGTTCAGACATGGCCATATGCAAATCAGTCTGACCCTGTGCCTCATGGGAACAGTCCAGCCCGAACTGCCAAGCCATGCCTTCCCTGGACCGGAAACAAGCTTCCTAGGACCGGTTTCTGGCATTTCAGCCGTCTTCAGCCAGGCTTGCTTGGATCCAGTGGCAAAGTGAGCAAGGGACTCACGTCTGAGCATACCCTGCCAATTTATGGCGAACAAAGCGGTACAAAAGGGGGTGGTGATGGACGGAGCATCAGAACCAATCAAACACTCACACCCAGTCAACAGATCCGGGTTTGATCCATCACCGTTCTTTAGCCCACTCTGCCACCCCAGTTCAGACATGGCCATATGCAAATCAGTCTGACCCTGTGCCTCATGGGAACAGTCCAGCCCGAACTGCCAAGCCATGCCTTCCCTGGACCGGAAACAAGCTTCCTAGGACCGGTTTCTGGCATTTCAGCCGTCTTCAGCCAGGCTTGCTTGGATCCAGTGGCAAAGTGAGCAAGGGACTCACGTCTGAGCATACCCTGCCAATTTATGGCGAACAAAGCGGTACAAAAGGGGGTGGTGATGGACGGAGCATCAGAACCAATCAAACACTCACACCCAGTCAACAGATCCGGGTTTGATCCATCACCGTTCTTTAGCCCACTCTGCCACCCCAGTTCAGACATGGCCATATGCAAATCAGTCTGACCCTGTGCCTCATGGGAACAGTCCAGCCCGAACTGCCAAGCCATGCCTTCCCTGGACCGGAAACAAGCTTCCTAGGACCGGTTTCTGGCATTTCAGCCGTCTTCAGCCAGGCTTGCTTGGATCCAGTGGCAAAGTGAGCAAGGGACTCACGTCTGAGCATACCCTGCCAATTTATGGCGAACAAAGCGGTACAAAAGGGGGTGGTGATGGACGGAGCATCAGAACCAATCAAACACTCACACCCAGTCAACAGATCCGGGTTTGATCCATCACCGTTCTTTAGCCCACTCTGCCACCCCAGTTCAGACATGGCCATATGCAAATCAGTCTGACCCTGTGCCTCATGGGAACAGTCCAGCCCGAACTGCCAAGCCATGCCTTCCCTGGACCGGAAACAAGCTTCCTAGGACCGGTTTCTGGCATTTCAGCCGTCTTCAGCCAGGCTTGCTTGGATCCAGTGGCAAAGTGAGCAAGGGACTCACGTCTGAGCATACCCTGCCAATTTATGGCGAACAAAGCGGTACAAAAGGGGGTGGTGATGGACGGAGCATCAGAACCAATCAAACACTCACACCCAGTCAACAGATCCGGGTTTGATCCATCACCGTTCTTTAGCCCACTCTGCCACCCCAGTTCAGACATGGCCATATGCAAATCAGTCTGACCCTGTGCCTCATGGGAACAGTCCAGCCCGAACTGCCAAGCCATGCCTTCCCTGGACCGGAAACAAGCTTCCTAGGACCGGTTTCTGGCATTTCAGCCGTCTTCAGCCAGGCTTGCTTGGATCCAGTGGCAAAGTGAGCAAGGGACTCACGTCTGAGCATACCCTGCCAATTTATGGCGAACAAAGCGGTACAAAAGGGGGTGGTGATGGACGGAGCATCAGAACCAATCAAACACTCACACCCAGTCAACAGATCCGGGTTTGATCCATCACCGTTCTTTAGCCCACTCTGCCACCCCAGTTCAGACATGGCCATATGCAAATCAGTCTGACCCTGTGCCTCATGGGAACAGTCCAGCCCGAACTGCCAAGCCATGCCTTCCCTGGACCGGAAACAAGCTTCCTAGGACCGGTTTCTGGCATTTCAGCCGTCTTCAGCCAGGCTTGCTTGGATCCAGTGGCAAAGTGAGCAAGGGACTCACGTCTGAGCATACCCTGCCAATTTATGGCGAACAAAGCGGTACAAAAGGGGGTGGTGATGGACGGAGCATCAGAACCAATCAAACACTCACACCCAGTCAACAGATCCGGGTTTGATCCATCACCGTTCTTTAGCCCACTCTGCCACCCCAGTTCAGACATGGCCATATGCAAATCAGTCTGACCCTGTGCCTCATGGGAACAGTCCAGCCCGAACTGCCAAGCCATGCCTTCCCTGGACCGGAAACAAGCTTCCTAGGACCGGTTTCTGGCATTTCAGCCGTCTTCAGCCAGGATTGCTTGGATCCAGTGGCAAAGTGAGCAAGGGACTCACGTCTGAGCATACCCTGCCAATTTATGGCGAACAAAGCGGTACAAAAGGGGGTGGTGATGGACGGAGCATCAGAACCAATCAAACACTCACACCCAGTCAACAGATCCGGGTTTGATCCATCACCGTTCTTTAGCCCACTCTGCCACCCCAGTTCAGACATGGCCATATGCAAATCAGTCTGACCCTGTGCCTCATGGGAACAGTCCAGCCCGAACTGCCAAGCCATGCCTTCCCTGGACCGGAAACAAGCTTCCTAGGACCGGTTTCTGGCATTTCAGCCGTCTTCAGCCAGGCTTGCTTGGATCCAGTGGCAAAGTGAGCAAGGGACTCACGTCTGAGCATACCCTGCCAATTTATGGCGAACAAAGCGGTACAAAAGGGGGTGGTGATGGACGGAGCATCAGAACCAATCAAACACTCACACCCAGTCAACAGATCCGGGTTTGATCCATCACCGTTCTTTAGCCCACTCTGCCACCCCAGTTCAGACATGGCCATATGCAAATCAGTCTGACCCTGTGCCTCATGGGAACAGTCCAGCCCGAACTGCCAAGCCATGCCTTCCCTGGACCGGAAACAAGCTTCCTAGGACCGGTTTCTGGCATTTCAGCCGTCTTCAGCCAGGCTTGCTTGGATCCAGTGGCAAAGTGAGCAAGGGACTCACGTCTGAGCATACCCTGCCAATTTATGGCGAACAAGGCGGTACAAAAGGGGGTGGTGATGGACGGAGCATCAGAACCAATCAAACACTCACACCCAGTCAACAGATCCGGGTTTGATCCATCACCGTTCTTTAGCCCACTCTGCCACCCCAGTTCAGACATGGCCATATGCAAATCAGTCTGACCCTGTGCCTCATGGGAACAGTCCAGCCCGAACTGCCAAGCCATGCCTTCCCTGGACCGGAAACAAGCTTCCTAGGACCGGTTTCTGGCATTTCAGCCGTCTTCAGCCAGGCTTGCTTGGATCCAGTGGCAAAGTGAGCAAGGGACTCACGTCTGAGCATACCCTGCCAATTTATGGCGAACAAAGCGGTACAAAAGGGGGTGGTGATGGACGGAGCATCAGAACCAATCAAACACTCACACCCAGTCAACAGATCCGGGTTTGATCCATCACCGTTCTTTAGCCCACTCTGCCACCCCAGTTCAGACATGGCCATATGCAAATCAGTCTGACCCTGTGCCTCATGGGAACAGTCCAGCCCGAACTGCCAAGCCATGCCTTCCCTGGACCGGAAACAAGCTTCCTAGGACCGGTTTCTGGCATTTCAGCCGTCTTCAGCCAGGCTTGCTTGGATCCAGTGGCAAAGTGAGCAAGGGACTCACGTCTGAGCATACCCTGCCATATGCAAATCAGACTGATTTGCATATGGCCAAGTCTGAACTGGGGTGGCAGAGTGGGCTAAAGAACGTGATGGATCAAACCCAGATCTGTTGACTGGGTGAGAGTGTTTGATTGGTTCTGATGCTCCGTCCATCACCACCCTCTTTTGTACCGCTTTGTTCGCCATAAGTTGGCAGGGTATGCTCAGACGTGAGTCCCTTGCTCACTTTGCCACTGGATTCAAGCAAGCCTGGCTGAAGACGGCTGAAATGCCAGAAACCGGTCCTAGGAAGCATGTTTCCGGTCCAGGGAAGGCATGGCTTGGCAGTTCGGGCTGGACTGTTCCCATGAGGCACAGGGTCAGACTGATTTGCATATGGCCAAGTCTGAACTGGGGTGGCAGAGTGGGCTAAAGAACGTGATGGATCAAACCCAGATCTGTTGACTGGGTGAGAGTGTTTGATTGGTTCTGATGCTCCGTCCATCACCACCCTCTTTTGTACCGCTTTGTTCGCCATAAGTTGGCAGGGTATGCTCAGACGTGAGTCCCTTGCTCACTTTGCCACTGGATTCAAGCAAGCCTGGCTGAAGACGGCTGAAATGCCAGAAACCGGTCCTAGGAAGCATGTTTCCGGTCCAGGGAAGGCATGGCTTGGCAGTTCGGGCTGGACTGTTCCCATGAGGCACAGGGTCAGACTGATTTGCATATGGCCAAGTCTGAACTGGGGTGGCAGAGTGGGCTAAAGAACGTGATGGATCAAACCCAGATCTGTTGACTGGGTGAGAGTGTTTGATTGGTTCTGATGCTCCGTCCATCACCACCCTCTTTTGTACCGCTTTGTTCGCCATAAGTTGGCAGGGTATGCTCAGACGTGAGTCCCTTGCTCACTTTGCCACTGGATTCAAGCAAGCCTGGCTGAAGACGGCTGAAATGCCAGAAACCGGTCCTAGGAAGCATGTTTCCGGTCCAGGGAAGGCATGGCTTGGCAGTTCGGGCTGGACTGTTCCCATGAGGCACAGGGTCAGACTGATTTGCATATGGCCAAGTCTGAACTGGGGTGGCAGAGTGGGCTAAAGAACGTGATGGATCAAACCCAGATCTGTTGACTGGGTGAGAGTGTTTGATTGGTTCTGATGCTCCGTCCATCACCACCCTCTTTTGTACCGCTTTGTTCGCCATAAGTTGGCAGGGTATGCTCAGACGTGAGTCCCTTGCTCACTTTGCCACTGGATTCAAGCAAGCCTGGCTGAAGACGGCTGAAATGCCAGAAACCGGTCCTAGGAAGCATGTTTCCGGTCCAGGGAAGGCATGGCTTGGCAGTTCGGGCTGGACTGTTCCCATGAGGCACAGGGTCAGACTGATTTGCATATGGCCAAGTCTGAACTGGGGTGGCAGAGTGGGCTAAAGAACGTGATGGATCAAACCCAGATCTGTTGACTGGGTGAGAGTGTTTGATTGGTTCTGATGCTCCGTCCATCACCACCCTCTTTTGTACCGCTTTGTTCGCCATAAGTTGGCAGGGTATGCTCAGACGTGAGTCCCTTGCTCACTTTGCCACTGGATTCAAGCAAGCCTGGCTGAAGACGGCTGAAATGCCAGAAACCGGTCCTAGGAAGCATGTTTCCGGTCCAGGGAAGGCATGGCTTGGCAGTTCGGGCTGGACTGTTCCCATGAGGCACAGGGTCAGACTGATTTGCATATGGCCAAGTCTGAACTGGGGTGGCAGAGTGGGCTAAAGAACGTGATGGATCAAACCCAGATCTGTTGACTGGGTGAGAGTGTTTGATTGGTTCTGATGCTCCGTCCATCACCACCCTCTTTTGTACCGCTTTGTTCGCCATAAGTTGGCAGGGTATGCTCAGACGTGAGTCCCTTGCTCACTTTGCCACTGGATTCAAGCAAGCCTGGCTGAAGACGGCTGAAATGCCAGAAACCGGTCCTAGGAAGCATGTTTCCGGTCCAGGGAAGGCATGGCTTGGCAGTTCGGGCTGGACTGTTCCCATGAGGCACAGGGTCAGACTGATTTGCATATGGCCAAGTCTGAACTGGGGTGGCAGAGTGGGCTAAAGAACGTGATGGATCAAACCCAGATCTGTTGACTGGGTGAGAGTGTTTGATTGGTTCTGATGCTCCGTCCATCACCACCCTCTTTTGTACCGCTTTGTTCGCCATAAGTTGGCAGGGTATGCTCAGACGTGAGTCCCTTGCTCACTTTGCCACTGGATTCAAGCAAGCCTGGCTGAAGACGGCTGAAATGCCAGAAACCGGTCCTAGGAAGCATGTTTCCGGTCCAGGGAAGGCATGGCTTGGCAGTTCGGGCTGGACTGTTCCCATGAGGCACAGGGTCAGACTGATTTGCATATGGCCAAGTCTGAACTGGGGTGGCAGAGTGGGCTAAAGAACGTGATGGATCAAACCCAGATCTGTTGACTGGGTGAGAGTGTTTGATTGGTTCTGATGCTCCGTCCATCACCACCCTCTTTTGTACCGCTTTGTTCGCCATAAGTTGGCAGGGTATGCTCAGACGTGAGTCCCTTGCTCACTTTGCCACTGGATTCAAGCAAGCCTGGCTGAAGACGGCTGAAATGCCAGAAACCGGTCCTAGGAAGCATGTTTCCGGTCCAGGGAAGGCATGGCTTGGCAGTTCGGGCTGGACTGTTCCCATGAGGCACAGGGTCAGACTGATTTGCATATGGCCAAGTCTGAACTGGGGTGGCAGAGTGGGCTAAAGAACGTGATGGATCAAACCCAGATCTGTTGACTGGGTGAGAGTGTTTGATTGGTTCTGATGCTCCGTCCATCACCACCCTCTTTTGTACCGCTTTGTTCGCCATAAGTTGGCAGGGTATGCTCAGACGTGAGTCCCTTGCTCACTTTGCCACTGGATTCAAGCAAGCCTGGCTGAAGACGGCTGAAATGCCAGAAACCGGTCCTAGGAAGCATGTTTCCGGTCCAGGGAAGGCATGGCTTGGCAGTTCGGGCTGGACTGTTCCCATGAGGCACAGGGTCAGACTGATTTGCATATGGCCAAGTCTGAACTGGGGTGGCAGAGTGGGCTAAAGAACGTGATGGATCAAACCCAGATCTGTTGACTGGGTGAGAGTGTTTGATTGGTTCTGATGCTCCGTCCATCACCACCCTCTTTTGTACCGCTTAAATCTAGGTGGAGGCAATAGCCTCCCACCAACTGAGGGTTGCGCTTTGGGCATCTGTCCTGGACTAAGCAAGACCACAATCCAAGGAACAAGCTTAGATCATGGTGAACACACATGATCTGTGTTCACCCATGAACAAAAATTGTTACCAAGGATCCAGATATCACTGCAGCTGGGGCATTGAGGGCAGGGGTACACATTAATTACCAAGCGAGGGACTTTTCTGTCCCAGCTGTTCTTCTGTCCTGAAGAGACCCATTTAACTTGGTTTGAGGGTCGAGATGTCAACACTAACTCTGGGATTGTCCATCATATAACTGATTATGAAAAGGAACAATATTCGAATTGGGCCTCTGAACTGTGGAAAAACGGGGGCATCCCCAAGACGCACATGTATGTATCATATTTTATTATTCACAATTCTTACACTTGTGATCACTGTGCCTTCCGTAATTTGTTTTAAAGCAGGACAATAACGAAAGGGGTAATAACATTAACATTTTTGGCATATAAAAAGGCCTTGTTTGCTTTAATTTTTTAATAAAAATGCATTTCTTACATGTCTACATCCATGTAATACACCATACTGAAATGAGATCCACGGAACATCTGTTTAAGTATATATGACCCAATCCACTAGCCTGTGACAGTGGGTGCAATGACGGGCATGGGATAAGTAGAGACATACCCTGAGAAGGAGAAACTCGGCACACACAGGTAGTGACTATCGTTAGGGAGACCCCAGAGCTTTTGCATGCACAGATGAGGGATTACAGTGGGGGCTCCAAGCAGGGGCGGCTCCTCCACTAGTGCAGAAGAGCATCGCGCCATTGCTTTCTTGCAGTGCGAGAAGCAGAAACATAAAATGGTAATACCGTCCCGTTATTACCATTTTATGTTTAGTTGCGGGTGGGCGGGGCTGCTCTGTGAGCAGGGAAGGAGTGGTGTGCCCACTCCTGAGGGCGCAATGACTGTTTGGTCCGCCCTCTGGGGCCGCCCAAACCAGTGCAGCCTACATGGAGAAAATGGCCTCCCCGTAAGCCCCTGGCCGGGCAGCATCCCCACCAATCACTACACTGCCATTGCACCATTGTGATTGGCTTAGGGAAGGGGAGGGAGGATGCCTGCTTCCTGTTTCTGCCAGAGGCAGGAGAGCAGGAGAGTAGGAGCAGGCGCAGAGAAACCGCTAGACCCGGCCGGCAGACAGCTAAGTGTTTTTTATTTATTATTAAATTAACCCCCCACCCCCTCCCTGTGCGACCCCCTCCCCACACCCACGATTAATGCCAGCCACAACTGGCTCCAAGCACCATTAGACAGTTTTCAGAAAAGCTGGAACTTAGCTGGAAGTTGGAAGCTTGTAGCCACAGCTTAGAAGGGTGAGCACAACTCCTGAATACTTGAGGTTGCTGGCCCACATTAAGTGTTATTGAGACTGTCTAAAAGTGTAAGATAACTCACAAACATGGAAAACCAAGGCCCACGCAAGCTGAGATTAGCTTACAACAGACAGATTCAACAAACACCAGACAGCTACATCATCTAACTCAGGAGCACAGCAAGCATTTCAAAACACTCTACATACTGGAACACCTGAGGGAAAGTTCAATTGCACTCTTGCTGCCAAGGAGGATATCAGAACGGCAATTGTACTGAAGACTGATGCTACAATTGAGATGAACTTACTAAGGGCAGCGCAACATAAACTGGCAGGCAGGAACACAAACATGGAAATTAAACTGAAATTACCGAACTGTGAAAATAACTGGACGACCCTCTTGAAAGATCATGATTCTTAGAATACCGGGCAGAGTATGCCTCAGGACAATCAAGAAGGAATAATATTCATATAGTAGTGCTGCCGGAGAAGACAGATGGTCCAACTCGTGAAAGCTTCCTAGAAGGTTGATCAGTGGAGACACTATACCGAAGGGGCTTATTCAAACTGTTTGCAGTGCAAATGGCACACGGGGACCCGGTTCCCCTGCCCCGACCAAGAGTCAGACTTAGACCAATAACAGCGAAACTGTTAAATTACAAGGATCGCAATTTCAGACTTTTACATCTAGACACAACCATGACGGGAGCTGGCTGTGTAATCTTCTGAAAGCAAGATGTGAATACTAGAAGCTGATTCTCTATTCCACCTAAAGCCCTGACTTGGATAGAACTCCAGGTGATAACAGTACCCAGGGGAAAGGGGAAGTGGAGATCCCTTTAAGTTACCTGCATCAATGTACTGCACTAGATGTTTCTTCAGCGTTCTAGGATCTCCATGCATCTAAAGCAAAGTAGTATGATCTTTTTAGAACCTTCTCTAATAAGCATGAACATCTTGGAAATAGTTTATCATCTGATAAGTGTGTGTGTTCATACCTATTACCTCCCACTTTCCCACTTGTATCCTAATGGCAGGAACCCAATAAATGCAGTGTAACCCTAAGAGAAGGAAAATAATACTGAATGAGGGCGGAGCGGCATTGCCCCCCTGTATTTTTTGCCCCCATATTAAAAATGTTAAATAAAATTAATCTAGAGTTTTTTTCCTTCCCGGCCACAAACTTTTTTTTTCAGTTGCCCTGCCATGGGTGGCTCAGGTGCACACTGCAGGCAAATGCCAATCATGAGTGAGCACTCTGCGGACTGAGGTGGGGATTAATTATGGCAGCAGACAAGCTGGCTTGGTCTGTACTTAAGTGCAGTGTTAGTGCGCATGTCTGGTTGGACAGGTGTCTTTCTACGACCAACACGACATGCGCACTTGAGGTCTCTCCTATTATTACACCTAGTGAGCTGGAGATTACAGCTGCAGCCTCTCCGGTCTCATAAGGAGCGCTGGTTTGGCCTGATCAAGCCAACACTTGTGCTGCTCTCATGCTGATGAGAGCAGCGTCTGTATGGCTCAAGGGAGGCGACTACTGCTATCAGCCTGGACCAGCAACCACCATGGAGAATTGACTCTATGAGTCCTGAAGGCACTGCTTGCAGGGACTTCGCACAATGGGCCTCAACTTCACAGTAGTTTTGGCCTCTGTCATACGTTCCATGTGGTGGATGTCGCTCAGTGCACTGATATGTTGTGACATGGTTGTGTTGGGTCTTTCCAGCTTTAGAGAGGTGTAGACTCTGTGTGTATGGATCTGTATTCATGTGCCTGTGTGGAGTCCATGTACTGGGTTTGTGTGCTGGTTCCACTTAAGTCTGGGATTTCTGTCTCACCACTTTTGGGGTCCACCAGCTGCTACTGTAATACAGGATGCTGAATTAATATTAATGCCAAATGTTCTTACTCCTGGGACCCCCTAGAATGCTCTGAAATACCTAAACACTTTGGGTGACGAGGTGTAAAGGGAGCAACGTAAGACTGGAATGGCATCATTCCTTTAAAGTCTTTAAACAAAATCCATAAAAATTCAGTGATTGAGAATGTTTACCCAGGAATGCCTCAACAATGTCTTAGAAAGCAAACCCTTAACTTGCACTCCCAATCACAGTGTTCAGCAGAATAAGCATTCATTAACAGTCTTTTCCTTCTTCTGCAGAATGCAAATGCCAATGCCAATTAAGTTTGTTGGATTCCAATGCAGGACGTTCAATGAACATCCCAAATTACTTGCATGCATGTATCTTACCAAACTGGAAGATCAGTCAACTTTTGGTCAATTCCTTTTTATCCCCTTTTTTCTCCACAGGCCCATGGAGGATGAAGAGTCTCTCAAATGTTAGCACGCCAAGTAAGACACAACTGTGCAGAATCAGGTACCAAAGAAATTAGGGAAAAACCCTCACAAGGTCGCCGGAAAAAAAGAATTGTAACCCAGATCAAAGGAGAAGTCAGAAGTAGCGAGTGAGTTGAAAAAAACAGGTAAGTATTAACTCAAGGTAGACAATTACCAGCACAAACGGGTTCCCAAGTGCAGTGTTTATGCTGCTGCACTCGAAAAACTCAACCATGACTTGCACGTCTTTTGGGAGGAGGACCAATGCAGGAGAGCGTGTAAAGACTAGACTGCATCCCCTGCCTCCCGCCTCATTTCCAGGTTGTTGGCTGTGCCCTGCACCCTAAACAGGGTCGCACTGCTGCATTCGGGACACATACTGCATCAAGTGAGACAGATGGGCCCCATTAAGTTTGATAACACAGCAAGCCATATTTTCCTTGATTACACCATTGCAGTCCAAAATATTTGCAACAATTTTCCTGGGATTGAAAAAGAGATTGAGAGATATTAGGATCAAGTACATGTTCCTATTCCTAGCAAGCTGAAGTATAGGTTGATGGCAAGGCGCTGTTCTTCACTGATCTACCCGTGGTGAATGAACAGATATACAAGAATAGAGGAGTGCAAGATTGGGAACAGAACCATAATGATCCCGGCCAATGGTCGTTGGGCATGAACCAGAGCTATTGCAGGAGATTCTGAAAACCTTCTTATTCACAGATGGTTGCGCACAGAGCAACAGTACTGAAGTGCCTTAGAAGATCGAGGCAAGAGGATTAAAAACAGGAGCGATCAGGCACAACGTTATTTACAGATAATGCCGACTGTGAGGCTCAATTATCAGATGATAGCATGATGAAAGGACTCGCGATAAGTCCAATGACAGTGGAAGAATTGGTCTGATGTTAGAACTCTGACAAGGCAGAAATGATGGGGTGGCAAAGCTCCAGGAAGATGCAAGAACTACGGTAACTACAGTGGTGCCAAGACTGTAACAAATGGCCATTCCTAGTGCGCTGCAGACGGATATAGTCACTACCGCCCTATGCTAGGTCCCGCTATTTCATGAGGTTTGCTGTGTCACAAACAATATGGACAATTGGCACTCTTATCAAGGCTCATCACTACTTGGCTATTATGGTCCAAGGTTCTTCTTAAGCAAAAAAGAACAATTGATGGACAGAATGTTGAACAATGTCAAACATTCACCCCAGTACAGAGATCTGAGCCTAAATCCATCATTTTTTTGCTCCCCATTCCATTCCAGTTTGAACCCAGCCATATGCAAATCAGTCTTGACTCTGCTCCCCATGGGAACAGCCCAGCCCGAACTGCCAGGTCAGGACCTCCCTGGACCGGAAACAAGCATCCTGGGACTGGTTTTGGGGTTTCACCCCTCATCAGCCAGGCTAGCTTGACTCCAGTGGCATGGAGAGCACAGACCCATGTCTGGGCACTCCCCATCCCTCTCAGAGTAACAAATGCAAAAAGAACAAAAGATGGAGAGAATGTTGAACAATGTCAAACATTCACCCCAGTACCGAGATCTGGACCTAAAGCCATCATTTGTTTGCTTCCCATGCCATTCCACTTTGAACCCTGCCATATGCAAATCAGTCTTTACCCTACTCCCCATGGGAATAACCAAGCCAGGTCCTCCCTGGACCAGAAACAAGCATCTTTATGCATTCCTAACATGAAACATAGAATGTTAAAGGGATGGTGACCTTAACTAAGAGACATAAGATTTATGTATACTTGAAGTGTAGAAGGATTCACAAAGCCATGTTATATGAGACTCATTTATCTGGGGAAGAAGGGCCGAAATTGAGTAAGTGCTGGAGAGAGAAGGTGTATCACACTAAATATTCTGCTTTCCTTTTAATCCTAATACGGGTCAGGCTAGAAGTCCCATTTCAGTGTGTAGACCATCGGGTAGATGTGAAAAGTGGAAATGTGTGGCTAAAGAATAGGCTGGAAAGGGAGTTTGTGATCCTGATTGAAACTACAGAAAACATTTTTTAATTTAATTTAAAAACTATTTTTATGCTAAATATTATTGTAAATTAATTTTATATATTTATTTGTCTGAAGGTTAAATAAAAAAATAAATTCCCACCTAAAGTAAAAAGATTTTCTTTTTATTATGCGCTAACAATTATTAAAGTGATGTATAACATTAATTAAAAGTAATGTAATTATATTATATTATTAAACTGTAATGTTTCATTAATTTTTTAATTAAAATGTTGTTAAAATATTTTATAATTAAATGATAAATATGTTTTCATTGTAGATATTTTTTAACATATTATTTTATGTATATTTTTAAATGTTTTAAATAATTGAAATTAATTTATCATCAATGTATTTAGGTTTATATTTTAAGTCCCTACCTCCAACTTTTCTACAGGAGGGTGTTGCAGTACAGCAGTTCTTCTGTCAGAGTCCAGTTGTAGGTCCACAAGTGTCTGATTTGATGGGGTCAGAGACCTAGTACGTATAGCCAAATGTGCCTTTGAAGTGGGGGTGACATCAAAGAAGGGTCTTTGAAGTGCACACAGGTCTTTTCTACCCAGCCGTGGCTCCAGTCAATCAGTAATGGGTAATCAGCCCTTTGTGTGGCAAACAGGACACTGCCTATTCTGGTGTAAGAGTCAGCTCCTCCCTCCCTTCCTTCTCAGGAAGATCCATCACAATGCAGATGAGTATGCAGACACACCTAACATTCCTGTGTTTATGGTTGTCTGGAGGAATGCACAAACTATAGTTGTCACCAGCCCCAGACGTGTATTGGAGACATGCTGCAGATACACAGAGCAGTAAGTGAACAAAGAGAAGAAGTAGAAAGAAAATAAACATTGTGTAATATCAGAGGAAAGAAGGGGGAGAAATCTATTCAGGACGAGGACCCTCACTCACCGTTAGGTGACATGCTTCATCATATGGGTTTCCTCCTCACACCGAGGTGTGGGCTACGACTCACTGAAGGGAGGAGTTGAGGTGTTTTCTCCAATACAGGGGGGTGACGCCTAACGGTGAGTGAGGGTTCTCGTCCTGAAGGGATTTCTCCCCTTCTCCCCTCTGATATTACCCGATCTTTATTTTCTTTCTCCTTCTTCTCCTTGTTCACATATAGCCGGGCATATTTTGTGTGATATATAGCAATTCGAATGGATCAGTACCCCCTGGGTTTCTTGATTCCCTTTGATCTTTTATGTATAGAATACACAGAGCAGTAAGAGCAGAGAAATGCCAATTTTCTAAAAGTGGCATGTATAAAATAGTAATGTTAAATCCAATTTTACCAGCAAAGAGGATTTATCATTACCATTCCAAAGATATAAACCATGATGCAGCTACTCCTTTCCACTCAGGAAACTTTTAGCATTTAATTTACAGGCCCTGGGTATACGGTTTTTAACCTTAAAAGTGACTTATAAGTAAACCAAATATGCCAATTATCTATACACCAATGTTACCATGTTGTAAAGTGCTCAGAGTCCTAAGGCCAACAGAAAGATACAGGAAAAAGAGGAGGTAAGCAGGCAAACCGTTTGAGGGGGGAAGACCACCCTAAGGATGACAGGTCTAATAATGAACATGCTGTCTGACACTAAATCTGCAAATGGAGAGTGTAAGTTGTCGGAAATTATCACTTACATTCTTCATTTGGTTACTACTTTCAGCTGACAGTTTATAACTATTCCGTGCTTTGTGACAGAAGGAGAAGTTGCAAAATATTTGTGAATTACCATGCAAGTTGCTAGGAAGGAGGACTATTAAGGAATTGATAGAATCACAAGCCAGTGGTTTGCATTTACAAAGTGAACTGTGGTGCCTTTGCAAATGCCAATCAATTTTGTGGATTTGGCCCTACAATGTATAACACCTAAAGATAACATATATGGCCTCATTTTGAGTCCCAAGTAAAACGTAAAAGTAGGTGCAAATGATTATGTGCGCTTGAATTGACATCACTTGGCCCGAGCAAATACAAACCTGTAATATTTCACCATATACCTTTTGCCATTCAATACCTGCCAAAGTTTGCAAGGAGAAGAAAGATCCTGATTTCGAATTTTGTAGCTCAGGACATAGAAATGTATAAGGTTTTACAATTTGGTAAAACTCAGAGGAAGGAATTTTGCTCTGGGAAAAACCAGAAGATGTAGTAATGCTTTTTTAACCCTGGGTGATCTTACCTTTCAATATTTCCAAGCATCTACAAATGAGGACCATACTGTATGCCATTAATACACTGAATGCGTTATAAGTGCACAAAAAGGAATACCACAAAATACACTGATTTGTGATTCTGTATTGGTGTTAATTTCCAATGAAAAAGGAAATGCCTATGAAGGAGCAAAACAAAGGTGCAGATTTACAAAGAAGTCACACAATGCAATGACAACGTTTCTGTGCTGCATTGTGTGAAAGGGAGAGAGCAGAACAACACCAAAGCTGCTAGGATATGTAGCTGTCCTGTGACGGCTAAGTTTTGGCTGCCATGCCCTACACACACACCATGTGCATGATGTAAAGCATAGGCTTTTCCTTCCAGGACATAAACTATGCTTTGACATAGTTTAAACTTTCCTAACTTTTTATGTGTGATGTACAGTGCAGCACACATGCAAAGTTTGGAAAGTGTTGAGGAAAGAAATCTTTTCTCAAACTTTACGCCTGTCTTGAGGTGGCATAACTTTTTTGCACAAAGTCCTATCTACCTTATTTAGTAGCTAGGGCTTTGCATGAGAATCCATGGGCTGTTTCATGGGAACACCCATGTTCCACCCAAGGAATGCCCCCTTGATGCAGAGTAGTACAAAGTAGCACTAAAAGCTACTTTTTGATACTTCAGGTAACGTTCAAAGTCCCAACACAATGCCTTACGCTGGGTTTGTGTACTTTTGAGATGCAAACCTGGCACAAGGTGTTAGAGCATTTCCCCCAAAATGTTGAGTGGTTTAACCTACTGTGCATCCCAGAAAGTTCACCTATGTATCTTGTTTATTTTCAATATTACTGAAAATATTTCCATTCCGTGACACTTTAAAATTAATTTTCAAAATGCCTCATTTGAAGTTCCAGTGAGGGTTGTGCTGTTAAATATTTCTTAAACAGTAAGAATTGAATGGCGTTTATAGAGTTAAGAGTTTCTGAAGCCATTTTCTCCCTTCACCCCCCTCCCTTGTTAATAGTGTGATACAAAATGCTCCCAAGTTGCTTTCTAAGAAACCTAAATATTGATTTGCCTCAGAAATTTAAAAAAAATTAGTTATTTGTAAGCAAACAATGTTCTGGTGTTTTTTCACCTACCATATTACTTTAAATGCTAAGTGTTAGATCAAATAGGCTGCAAAACATAGCACTATTATAGTTTATCCTGCTGCTTCCTTTCCTCCATGAAATGAGGGGGTACGGCAGCAACCCCGCCTGCATCCCTTGCTCCAGCACCACTGTGCCCCCTAAAGGAATGTTCGTGTTACAGACTGGAACCTTATTGGAAGCTGTGACTATACCATTGGAGGAAACTAACAGAGCTGACGTGTATGACCCACTCACCTGCTGGGGGTAGGGCTAGAGCACAAACCGAATAAATTAAAATTAGATAAAGTCCTCTAACCTGGTGCTGTTGCTGGCTGTTAGACCTGGCACCATTGGCATAGGTCTCCCTTCTATTTTTTGTCACTTTTTGTCTCCTTCCGTGGTTGCTGGCATTAGACACTCTGGGCGCTGTGCCACTGCCACTCATTGTCACAGCGCGAATGCTCCTTATTATAAATTAACTGTATGAACTAGTATAGTCTTAGTAGTGCCAAGGAACATGTTAGGAAAGTCGAATTTGGTATGCTTGAGCTTTAAATATTAACGTGCATCTAGTAGTGGTGATTGTCTTTATATTCTGAGTGTGCAACTACCGCTTTTGGAAAGCAGGTATCTTTTTGTCTAAACCTTCCTGTGTGTTTTCTTGGTATGTGTATTGGCCGTCTGGTTTAGCGGGCCAGGGCAGGCTGAGGCTGACCTGGGTCGAATGGAGGAATCTGCTGTTGAAGTATGGAGAGGGGTAACCCCTTTGATCTGAGCAGGGCTGTACCTGGCAAGGTGAATGATGGCTCCACCTCCCACTGGGCGTCTGATGGTGGGCCCCCTCTCCCTGAAAGGGAGGATGCCACCTCGTAAATAAAGTGACCCAAGTCGACACCAAACTGGTTCTGGCCGGGTCGAGTGATTTGTGACTTTCTCAAGAACAAAGGCTTTTGGGGTATAAAGATGTGAGCTGAAACCCCTCCGGTGTGTAACTTCGGGATGCGAAGACGAACCTCTGTCCGTGTAACAAGAGGAAAAGGACTTTGAAAATTTCATCCATCTACTGAAGCAACTACCCAAGGGCCTGATTTGAGCTTGCCTCCTGCCGAAGTCTCAGGGACATTAGACTCCATTCGTCAGCAGCTCGGATTCCTCTTGAAGTGAATCCTACTTGCAGGTGAGGCCTCTGTCGAAAAATCCAGGGTCTCTAGTTCTACTGTGGGGAACGCCGCATTTGACATGCTACGGAAACTATTGCTATCGCCATTGTGGGCTGCTGCAGCTGAGGTGCTGTGCCGCTAAGTGCCCGCATTTGAGTTGCTACAGAAATTATTGCTATCGTCAATGTGGGCCGCTGCAGCTCAGGAGCTGTGCCGCTGAGTGCCCGCATTTGCCTTGCTACGAAAACTATTGCTATCGCCATTGTGGGCCGCTGCAGCTGAGGAGCTGTGCCGCTGAGTACCCACATTTGACTTGTTATGGAAACTATTGCTATAACCATTGTGGGCCGCTACAGCAGAAGAGCTGTGCCGCTGAGTGCCCGCCTTTGCCTTGCTACGAAATCCATTGTTGTCGCCGTTGTGGGCCGCTGCAGCTGAGAAGCTGTGCCGCTGAGTCCACGCATCTGCCTTGCTACGAAAACCATTGCTATCGCCATTGTGGGCCGCTGCAGCTGAGAAGCTGTACCGCTGAGTGCCCGCCTTGGCTTTGCCATGAAAACTATTGCTGTCGCTAGTGTGGGCCGCTGCCGCTGAGGAGTTGTGCTGCCGAGTGCCTGCATTGGTCCTACCACGAGGATACTACGAGAATCAGTACTAACGCTATTTTGGGCTGTCGCTGCTAAGGAGCTGTGCTGCTGAGTGCCCACCCTTGTTTTACTACAGAAACCATCGCTATTGCTATCGCGGGCTGCTGCAGCTGAAGAGCTGTGCCGCTGAGCGCCCACGCTGGTCATGAACCTTGCCATCTTCTGTGTGTGCCGCTGGGCGCTGCCTTCTAACCCCATCCTAGGATTAGCGTGAGTGCACGCCGCGGACTGCTGTAGTCAAGGAGCTGTGGCTGCTGAGAGTCCGCCTGTCATCCCGCACCTTCCCCGTGAAGCTGTGCGCTGTGCCCCCCTTTATATCCCAGGTACATTGTGCATAACCGGGACGCCTAGACCCCGATCTCGAACTAAGCCCGTTCCACCCGCATGCACGAGTGCTTCCATCGCCCTGAATGAATCTGTAATTATGTGCATTGTAGTTCTTTGAGCATTTCTTCGTTTCATGCTCAACCTATATAAAGATAACTATTTTTTTATACTTGCTTGTGGTGTCCGTTTTGTAGCGTCTTTCCAGCGTTATTGTGTAGGGTCATAAATGCTTCACATACTGCCTCTGATATAGGCCTGTCTGCTCGTGCTACGTTACCACAGGGTTGAGAAGGGGTTATTAAAGGGTGTAGCCTCCTTACTCTGACTTAGGAAGAAGGGTCACTATTTGACACCGGCGCCAGCCGCT
Organism: Triturus cristatus; assembly: GCF_964204655.1. Taxonomy (NCBI): domain Eukaryota; kingdom Metazoa; phylum Chordata; class Amphibia; order Caudata; family Salamandridae; genus Triturus; species Triturus cristatus. The sequence goes on along the minus strand of NC_140588.1, from coordinate 501,491,776 downwards.
GCCAACTGGAGGCACCCATTTCTAACATTGGTGGCAGCGGTGGGATCAGGACTTGCATTTGTGATCCACACACAATAACCCGTGTGCGCTACTGGTGAGAGTTAACCGCGTGCGGTTTGATTTTGTTCTATTGCTGATAGTGATTGCCAGCCAGGTGTTTTTCGGTTCTATTAGATTGTTGACTGTGATTGCCAGCCAGGTGTGCTACTGGCGAGAGTAAACAGCGCACGGTTTGATTTTGTTCTATTGCTGACTGTGATTTCCAGCCAGGTGTTTTTCAGTTCTATTAGATTGTTGACTGTGATTGCCAGCCAGGTGTGCTATTGGCGAGAGTAAACCGCGTACGGTTTGATTTTGTTCTATTGCTGACTGTGATTGCCAGCCAGGTGTTTTTCGGTTCTATTAGATTGTTGACTGTGATTGCCAGCCAGGTGTGCTACTGGAGAGAGTAAACCGCGTACGGTTTGATTTTGTTCTATTGCTGACTGTGATTGCCAGCCAGGTGTTTTTCGGTTCTATTAGATTGTTGACAGTGATTACCAGCCAGGTGTGCTACTGGCGAGAGTAAACCGCGTATGGTTTGATTTTGTTCTATTGCGGACTGTGATTGCCAGCCAGATATTTTGTGTGCTATTGACTGACTGTAGTTGCCAGTCATGTCTACACGAGGTAGGCCAACATCCAATGCTTCGGAGGATCTCCTCTTTGAGGAAGACAGGTTAGAAACCTACACTGCCAAACAGCTAAAGTTTTTTGCAAGCGATTCACCATCCCTGTTGCGGGTCTCTCTAGGAAGGAGGAATATCAGAAGGCCCTTAAGGCCTGGATGGAGGCGAGGGAGTCCGCCGGGAATGAGGAAGAGGATGCTGGAGGGCAGCAAGATGAGGAAGTGGGTTTAGTGGGAGAAAGCACTTTCCAACCCAGGGTCTGTCTCCCGAAGAAATGGAGGACAAAGAGAGAGATAGGAGGCATAGTTTGGAGATGGCCAAATTGGAAGGTCAGAAGGACCTAGAGAGTAAAAAGTTAGATATTGAGAATAACAGGTTGGCATTTGAACTTGAAAAAATGAAACTCGAACATCAGAGAGTATTGAGGGAGTTAGAGATCAAGGATAAGAGTTTGGAGATCTCCTCCTCCGGTGGCAGCATACCTTTAGTACCTACCGAGAGTAGAGTGTACATAACCAAAGATGTCATCAAGGATTTCCATAAGACTGAGGATATCGGGCAATGGTTTGTCGCATATGAGATAGCCATTGTGTCCCACCGGGTCCCTGAGAAGGATTGGGGAGCGGGGTTGTGGGGACGCTTTGTGAGTGATGGGAAGGATACCCAGTTGGATCTGCCTGAACAGAGCAGGATGGTGTATGCCCATATGAAAGAGGCCTTGATGACGCGTTATGGTTTGACCCCAGAAATGTACAGGCAGAGATTTAGAACCTGTAAGAAGTTAGAGGGTACCACTTGGGTTGAATATGTGTCTTGTTTTTGCAGAGCAATGGATTGCTGGTTAAAGGGTAGCAAAGTGGAAACCTTTGAGCAACTGTATGATTTGTTCGCATGGGAGCATTTATCTAGTAACTGTTTTCCAGAGCTACGCCAGCACCATGTTGATAGCAAGCTCACTAACCCTAGGAAGCTTGCTGAGGAGGTGGACTGCTGGGTGAGCACACGGGTTCGCAAGGGTCCTGTGGGAGACTTCGCCAAAGGTGGGCAGGGTCCCCAGCAGAGAAGTGGGGGGGATAGGGGTAAACAGAGAGAGTTCCAGAGAGGGCCCCAAAGTAATTCCCCCAGGAACCAAGGAGTGGTGTCCCAGCCTCCCCCTGAGAAGAAGCCGGTGCCCCCCACAGGTAGGCCTGTTCAAAGGGGGCCTCTTACTTGCTTTAAGTGTGGTCAAGTGGGCCACCGGTATTATGATCACCAGTGTCCCCTGAGGGATACCAGTGCACCCCCCCCACCAGATTGCCAGTGTAGCCCTGGGCAGGAGCAGATGGGCGTCCAAAGTGGGTGGGAGCCCGTAGAATTCACCCTTGTCTCGCTAGGGGACTTCGAGAAGGTCCCTAACCCTGCACTGCCTGCTAACACTTAGAAGCACAGGCAGTGGGTGACCATCAATGGCCATAGGGTGGAGGCTATGAGGAACACAGGAGCTAGTGTGACGGCTGTCAGCTCCCGGTTGGTGTCCAAAGAGCAGATTGTCCCCCATGCATTCCAGTAGTGTCAGCAGACAACTCGGAGAGCCAGTGTGAGGGGGCTCAAGTTCCGTTCGATTGGGGGTGTCTCAGGAACTCTTCAAGTAGCTGTGAGGCCCGCCATGCAGGTAGACTGTCTGTTGGGCAACGATTTAGAGAACTCCCCGTGGGCTGCGGTGGAGAGGAAGTCTCATTTGGATATGTTGGGCCTGCCTGAGTGGGCGTGCGCGACCATTCGGTCCATGGCAGCCAGTAAGGATGTTCAGAAGGACCTGGAGCCTGAAAGTACGGCCCAGGCCCCTGCCTTGAAGAGAAGGGGTAGCGGGCACTGGAAACCAGCCCCCATGGTTCCCACGGTCCAGGATGGAGCAGACCTTGAGAGGGATGCCCTGGAACCTACAGGGGAACAAGTGCCTGAGCTGACCAAATGGCAGCAAGAAGGAAGGCCTACCAGGGAGGAATTTTGTGAACAGCAAAGAACGTGCTCTTCTCTTGAGGGACTGCAGCGACAGGCCACAGCCCAGGCAGCAGGTGATCCGTCAGGGTCACACCTGATCTATTAGGAGAATGAACTTCTTTACAGCGAGCCTAAGGTTGCTGAGCCTGGGTCAGCCCGTGTGCTGGTGGTACCCCTGCACTTCAGAGCTTTCCTACTGGGGTTAGCTCACGATGTGCCATTGGCCGGACATCTGGGGCAGACTAAGACCTTTGAGAGGCTGGTCACCCACTTTTATTGTCCCCAGATGCGCAGGAGCTCAGATTCTCACTGCAGGACATGTGAGACTTGCCAGGCAAGTGGAAAGAGCAGGGGGAAGATCAAGGCCCCGCTCCAACCCTTCCCGGTTGTCAGTACCCCATTCGAGCGTGTGGGCATTGACATTGTGGGGCCTCTGGACCCCAAGAAAGCCATGGTCTTGGTTGACCATGCCACCCGGTACCCTGAAGCCATCCCCCTCAGGACAGTGATGGCCCCTGTGGTGGGACGTGCACTGATGGGGATTTTCTCCCGTGTGGGATTCCCCAGAGAGGTGGTGTCCGATAGGGGTACAAACTTCATTTCCAAATATATGAAGTCTCTGTGGGAGGAGTGTGGGGTAACTTACAAGTTCACGACTCCTTACCACCCCCAAGGTAATGGACTGGTTGAGAGATTCAACTGGACCCTTAAGGGCATGATTATGGGCCTAGAGGAGCCCATGAGGTGTATGTGGGACGTCCTCTTGCCATGCTTGCTGTTTGCTTACCGTGTGGTGCCACAGATGTCCTTAGGGTTCAGTCCCTTTGAACTGCTCTATGGTTACCCGGTAAGAGGGCCTCTGAGTCTGGTCAAGGAAGGCTGGGAGCAATCTCCCAGGAAACCTCCCCAGGATGTATTTAGCTACATGCTGGCCTTCAGGAACCAGACTCTGCGTTTCAGAAAACTTGCTGGAGCAAATCTGGAAGCCAGCCAGGAAGAGATGAAATGCTGGCACAATCAGAATGCCACTCTGATTGAGTTTCAGCCTGGTCAAAAGGTTTGGGTCATGGCGCCAGTGGAGCCCTATGTGCTTTGGTGCCTTTGAGGTGGTGGAGCGCAAGAGTCCTGTTACCTACATGGTGGACTTGCAGTCACCCAGGAACCCCCTGCGGTTCCTGCATGTCAACCGCCTGAAGCCCAACTTTGAGAGGTCTGATGTGGGCATGCTTCTGGCTACAGAGGCTGGAACGGAAGAGGAGAGCAAGCCTCTTCCTGACCTGTGGGCAGAGGAGAAAGATGGGTCAGTGGAGGGTGTGGTCCTCTCCACCACATTGACCCCTGAGCAGCAGAATGATTGTCGCCAACTATTGGAGCAATTCAGTGATCTGTTCTCCCTGGTGCCTAGTGTCACTGACTGGTGCGTCCACGACGTAGACACTGGGGACAGTCCTCCTGTGAAGCACAAGGCTTACCGAGTGACTGACCGGGGTGGAGCGTACATCAAGGAGGAGGTCTCCAAGATTGCTTTAGGGGTGATTGAGGCCTCTAGCAGCCCTTGGTCCAGCCCCGTGGTCCTGGTACCAAAGGCTGCGGCGCCTGCTGCCACCCCAGAACTTCGGTTCTGCGTGGACTACCGAGATCTCAATTCGGTCACAAAGACTGACACGCACCCCATCCCCAGAGCTGATGAGCTCATAGATCGACTAGGGGCTGCATGGTACCTCAGCACATTTAATTTGACGTCTGGGTTCTGGCAGATCGCCTTGACCGATGGGACAAAGGAGAGGTCAGCATGCTCCACACCTGACGGGCACTACCAGGTGATGCCCTTTGGGATGAAGAATGCCCCTGCCAACTTTCAGAGGTTGGTCAACAGGGTGTTGATTGGGCTGGAAGGTTTCAGTGCCGCCTACCTGGATGACATTGCAGTGTTTAGTTCCTCATTGGAGGACCACCTGCACTACCTCTGGGAAACGTTGATGGCCCTGCGAAAGGCAGGCCTCACAATCTGTCAGGTTTCACGGCTTCCTTGCCTGCTGTTCCCTCTGCTTGCCGGCCACGAACGAATGTATGCTGGACGACCTCCTCACTTCCGGCTTGGTCGATAGCAGTCTAGTCGTTCCGGATGTCAGCAGAACGTCACCAGCGCTTCCGGGGGAATCCGCTTATCAGCGGCGGCTTTTCCCCCGGCCGGCGCTTCTGATTAAAGACCTTGCCTTCGCTGCCTTCGAGACTCTGTCACTAGTGAGACCTCAGAATCCCAGGAGAAAACTTTGCCGTGCGCCGTCCTCACGGCTAATACTCAGCGGGTCCGCGACGCTGCAGCCCCGTTGGAGCTTCGTCACCGCGCTGAAGCGCCGGCAACCCATGAAGTGCCTGGTCCGGAGGTGCGGACAGGGCCGGCCGTAAGGCTGAGAAACAGGAGTAAGCACGATTGGGGGTAAAGTACAAAGCTTCCGGCTTGACGCCAGGGAGGCGTGCCGAACCACAGGGATTAGTATCAGTAGTACTGGACTATAGGAGTAACGTTAAGGTTGTTGTAGTTTATAAACAAAAGATATAGGGCAGTGTCCGACCTGGCAACGGAAGAGGAGCGGGCTGTGAAGCGGATCAGCGGGAACAAAAGGTAACTTAGGCTGCGGAGGCGGAGCGGGAATGCGGGGTAAAACAATGGGAACAGGTAAACACTCACTCCTATGCAGGATGCGGGGCGGAACACCGGGAACAGATAAACACTCACTCCGCGTTTGGCCCGGCAGCAAAAGGAACTGGCTACGGTGCGACTCTACTGGAAACAAGAAGAGACGCGGTAGTTCCATTCAGTGCTCACAATACGCATGGGGCGGAAGGCGGAAACAGGAACCGAGGTAACGGAAGTCAGGCAACGGGAAACAAAACGGAAAAAGAGCTCAAAGCTAGAACGCTAAGCGCGTTCGTGAGCCTCGAGGGTCCTTATATACTGGAGCGTCTTACGTGTCGGACCTCGGGGCATGACACATTCACCATTCCTCGTGATCCCGCATCTATCTTATTGGCTACCATCCCAGCTCCCATCCTTGTCCTAGTTTGTAAAAACAGCCAGAGTGGGATAGGGTGGGAGTGGGGGCGTTTGCTCCTGCCGTCTCTGCGAGATATCTCCACTTGTAACAGGTAACTTGTGGGGAACCTGTCAGAATCAGAAGCCCACGATATCCATCTCGCCCAGACGGCATGAGCGACACCGAGGTTACCTTGCAAGACATAGCAGCTATGCTTGCAAACATTCAGGCCGAAAACCTAAGCCTACGGCACGATATGACGGCTTTACAAAGCCAAGTAGCCGCAGATAGAACCAATCCGTGGGGTACTGCCCCTTCTCCTAGGGTCAGACAAGAAGGGCTGTTACGAACTCCCGTGTTTACCTATGAGGGCACCACATCTCAGGCCCAACCTGATAGCACTATACGGGTCATAACGCCTCATCCCGTCCAATTAGCACCACCTGAACGCTTCTATGGAGACAGTACCAAGTACAGTGTCTTTCTGCATCAATGTCATCTGCACTTCATGGCCAGAGCAACGGCCTTCCCGGACGACGCTTCCAAAGTCGCATTCATTCTTTCATATATGGGAGGCGATGCTGCACAATGGTCCATTCCACTAGTGGACAACGATGATCCCATGCTGTACAACCTGCCTGTATTCAAGGAATCCATGAGACGCATGTTTGCCCGCCACACGTTTGTCCAAGCAGCAGACAACGAGCTGCTAAATCTGAAACAGGGCAACACGGACCTGCTCCACTACGTCACAACCTTCAGCAGACTGGTCATTGAAGCATGCTGGCCCGAAAGTAAAAAGGTGTCCGTATTCTACAGAGGCCTGCGTGATGACATAAAGGATTTGATCTCTCAAATACCCGATCTACCAGAAGAAATAGGACCTTTCATAGACCTGGTAGTGAAGGTCAACTACCGGCTTCAAGAACGTAGAAACGAGAGGACCAAAGGAAGCGACCCGCGATTCCTGTCTTTTAAAGAGAAGACCAAGGAGGAGCCTAAACCGCCCGGCGAGGCACTCGAACCAATGCAAATAGGCAGCATTCGTGGTCCTCTTACCACCGAGGAGCGAGAGAAAAGGAGGAGAGCTAATCAGTGTCTGTATTGCGGAAAAAACGGACACTTCGTAAGAGAATGCCCCGTAAAGCCACCTAGGACAAGAGGAAGAAGACCGTTCGCACTGCCTGTGTCGAAGCCGGACAAGGCGGGAAATGGGGAAACCCAGTAGAGAACGGGGTCCGTCTACTGGGTTCCTCATCCTGCAAGTTGACGACCCCTGCCTCTTTCGGTGGCAACCGCCATATAGGACTGAGCGTAGTCCTACGAGCCGGGACAGGGCAAACCTGGCAGGTAACCGCCCTTCTGGATTCAGGGGCCACCGGCAACTTTATTGACACCCAGTTCAGTCAGAAGTCGGGAATACCCATGACACCAAAACCCAGACCTGAACCCGTGAAGGCAGTGGATGGGACTGACCTCACCTCCGGTCCTATACGATACCAAACGGAAGACCTGGGTATGACATTTGCAAACACCCATAAGGAGACCATCATATTTGATGTAATTGACGCACCCCAGTTCAAGGTCATCTTGGGCCTACCTTGGCTGGTACGTCATAACCCGTGTATAGACTGGGTGTCCAGAACGCTGGTCTTGGATTCATCCTATTGTAACGTGTCCTGTTATTCATCCACCGGATCACCAGGTACACAGGCCATACAGGGCCATAATCTAACGGTAACCGGAGTGTGTGGAACCATGATGGACAATGTGCCTGAAGAGTACCAGGATCTAGCAACGGTGTTTGATAAAAAGGGCGCCAAAGGGGCGTGGTCTCGCCGGGCAATGGAGTGAGACGTGCGCCGCTTCAGCTCCGGGCCGCCGCTGGGATCATCTGCATTTTTACAGCGGTTCTGCGGCAGCGATTGGGCTCAGATCGACGCCCGAGTGGGGCTGAAGGCGAGGGGCAACCGGCGAGGGGCTCGGAGGCGATCCGGGACGGCGGAGGGCTCGGGACTCTGCGGTGGCGAGGGCCCGGAGATCGTTGTCCCGCCCGCCATTTTTCCTGCTGCTCGCTCACGGCATCTGGCGCCTGACATCTGTGGTGGGGGCGAGGTCGGAGGCCCGGTGGGCCAGGCGGATTGCATCGGAGCTGCCCTTTCGTCGCCTCGGAGCTGCCCTGTGGTGCCACGGGCCCCGGACCGCCTGGGATACCGGTCTTGGGGTCCCAGTGAGCGGAGTAGCGGAGTAGTGGCCGCCATCTTCCCCCGGCCTGACCTTCCTTCCTGACGGACTGCTGAGGGCGCGGATCGGAGAGGCGACGAGCAGTGGCGCGACAGCTGGGCCCGCAGCGACGGCGACTGCAGAGGTGAGATGGGGCCCGGGGCCCGTGAGGAGATCCGGGCTGTGGGACTCGGACGGCGCTGCTTAGCCGGAACTGCTGAGCGTTGCAGAGGAGGGCCTGGCCGCCATTTGCTGAGACAGGAGCGGCTGAGGTTGGGTGGCGAGGTCAGCCCCTGAGGAGAACCCGGTGGAGTGGCGGGCCCGTTTCTCTGGGAGGCCGGGGGCCCCCTGCCGGATCACTGGTGACTCTTGGGACCCTTGGGGCCTCTGGGGCCTTGACTAGAGATCGGCTGCCTTGCCTGCATTGCCCCCGGAGATTGGCGGTTCGGGGCAGGACTAGGTGGCGAGCCGGGAAAGGTGCCGCCACCTTGACCCCTTGAGGCAGCTCGCATCGGGCGGTGTGGCGGCCCTGGGAGCCCTTCGGTCGCGTGAGTAGTGGCCCCGAGATTGGCGGCTGGAGACTGGGGGCCGGCTTGGAGACTACATCGGACCCTGAGCTGGTGGAGAGCCTTGCCCTGGAGCTCCGGCCTGCGTCTTCTGCGGCTGGGTACGGGACTGCCCCCGTGATCACTGGAGGCTTACTACGCTCTTGTTGGGGCCGTTGGTCAGCGCTGGGGACCTGAGGAGCGACCTGCGGCTGACTGCTCAACCACGCTGGAACTCGTGAACAGTTCGACTGGGGCAGGAGCCCGTGGAAACCCGGCGACGGAGCCCCACAGAGACGCCAGCTTGTGCACAGTGAGTTGTTCCCGGGGGTGGTCTACGGGCCCCTAGACTGTTGGTTGTCTTGCTTGAGCCGAGGTGTTCTGCACAGGGACATCGCGCCCACGGGTGAGAAGACTAGAGGCCGTGGGTCACTGTGGGGCCCTTGACTAGACTGGACTGGGAGCCGGGGCACCAGTGCAGGCTTTGGGGTCTTGTGGCTGATCGGACGCAAAGCACTGCGGAGACCCCGCCGACTCAGGAGCGTGCGGTGGTGACTCGTGGAGGGGCCCCTGAGGGCGAGAGGTTGCCGAGCCGGTGTGTCTAGACTCCTGCTCGTCTCGGCGCGCTCGGCGGCCATAGCCTGGAGCGGCCTGCCTGCCGGGGGACCTGGCCTTCTCGGAGAGGACTGGCACGGGCAGATTTGCAGCATGACTCGCACGAAGTCCAGGAAGGAGCCCCCGGCGACCTCCAAGGATACCTCAGTCGTCGACCTATGGGGAAAGTCGGGCGCGGCCTCATCGGGAGGGGGGGCCACCGCGGAGCCGGTTACCCAGTCCTTCATGGCGCTATTCATGCAGGAAATCAAGACGGAGATTGGGTCCCTTCGCACTGAAGTCCAGGCCTGCGTCAAGGACCTTCGGAAGGAGGTGGGAGACCTGGGAGATCGCGTGGACGACATGGAGAAAACCCTGGACGCCCGCACGGAGGACCAGGAACACCTGTGGCAGCGATTGGCGACCCTGGAGGAACAGCACGTTGAGCTCCAGATCAAACAGGAGGATTTGGAAAATAGAGGGCGCCGTAACAACATTCGCATCAGGGGTGTTCCGATTGGGGCCGAAGGGGAAGATATAATGACATTTGTGGCGGACCTGCTCCAGGAGATTCACGGGGATGATGATGCTTTGCCGCCAGCCCTGGATAGAGCGCACAGGGTCTCGGGGCCGCCTGGGAGACTTGGACTCATCCCTGACATCCTGACGAGGGTCCACTTCTTTGTGGAGAAGGAAGCGATCCTCAAAGCAGCCAGAGACAAACCTGAAATCCTATATAAAGGCACGCCTGTTCAGCTGTTCCAAGACCTGGCCTCCACGACCCTCCGGCGCCGCAGGGACTTTCGGCCCGTTACGGACAAACTGCGGGAGCTCAACATCCGCTACCAGTGGGGCCATCCCTTCGCTCTCATATTCCAGTGGGAATCCAAGCGCCGAGTGCTCCGCTCCTATCGGGAGGCGGCCCAGCTGCTCCAGATCCCGGACTCCCCATCGGCCAGCCCGACGCGGCGCCCTGCGACTGCTCGTAGGGTCCCTCCGAAACCGCAGTGGTCCACAGTGCGCCGTTCCCAGCACCCTTCTTCTCCGGATGGCAGCAGATCGTCAAGGGATAAGCAAGACATTATCAAACACATCAAATCCCTAGAGGGCAGCTCGCCGCTGATGGGCTCGCAGGTCTCGCCCCCCAAATGAGACCCCCTGGGGTGGTCAACTCCCCGGGCTGTTGGCATTTCCTCTGTGAGTGCTCCCGGTCTTTTGGGCCGGTGGCCGCTTTGGTGACTCCACTTTTCCTGTTTCTGGTGCCCCGCCGGGGTGTTGCGATTGGGCCTGCTTTTCGCTATGACTCGCGTACCTACAGGAGAGGCGGTGGCCCGAAGCGGGCTCTTGGTGCTGTGATTTCTTGGCCGGGCGATGACAAACCCCCACGCCTATCCATGGGAGAGTGACATCTCTGGGACAGCTTGTGCCGCGAGGCCTGGCTACTCCTTAGACTGGAATAGGACATGTTGGCCATGTTGGCCGATTAAGAACTCGTGTGGTTTTCCTTGGTTTTTCCCTTTCCTTATCTTTCCCCATCTTTGGTGCCCTTTTGGCGGGGGGGGGGGTGCTGGCGTATGGAGGTATGAGAGGGCCATTGCATGCCGGGGGGATCTGGGACTATGACTAGTGAGCCATGCTGGAAGGTCCTTTCCCTTAATGTGAAGGGGCTCAACTCGCCCAACAAGCGAAGCCAAGTGTGGCGGTACCTCCTGCTCCAGAAACCTGACATAATTCTCCTCCAGGAGACTCACCTCCTTAAGGCTGATGTGGTCCGTATGGCGCACCCTCGTTATCCTAGGCAGTTCTGGGCCTCGGCGACCACTAAAATGGCGGGGGTGGCTATTCTCTGCCGGGCGGGAATCAAACCAGGGGTGTCTAAGGTGCTTCGGGAAGGTGAGGGTAGGTTCTTGAAGGTTGAGGTCAAGAGGGGGCATCGCATACTCACCATATGTAACCTTTACGCTCCCAATCAGGGTCAGGATCTTTTTCTACGCAGGCTGATCAGGGACCACTTGGACCAGGTAACTACGGACCTCATAGTTGGGGGCGACTTCAACTTGGTGTGGGATGCGGAGCTGGATCGCTGTGGGGGGGCCTTTCATGGGGTGGGGGCCATGTCTGCGGCAGTGAAGAGCTCCCTCGGTGCCCTCAATTTGGTGGACGTCTGGCGCTACCACTCCCTAGGCTTGTGCGACTACACGTACTACTCACATGCGCACCGCTCTTACTCCTGCATAGACCTGCTACTTGTCTCTCACTCCCTGCTCAAGGATACTATTTCGGCGACACACTCCAACATCTCCATCTCGGATCACGCCCACGTGGAGCTGAGTTTCCACAAGCGAAGCACTGGCCCCCCGCGTTCGTGTCGCTGGAGGTTCCCGGATCACGTCCTCAGGGACCCGGTGGACAAGGAGGAAATACAGGCAGCTATTTTAGCCTACTTTGCGTCAAATGATCTTCCGGGGACTCCCCTCCCCCTCTTGTGGGACGCCTTCAAGGCTACTATCTGGGGTACCCTCACTGCTATCGCGGCCGCGAGAGCACGGGAGGCTCGACTGTACGAGCAAAAACTCGAACGGGAGGTCAAGCTGCTCGAGAGAATGGACCACGAACGTCCATTGATGGCACACAAACGCCGGTTGGCTATCCTTAGAGGCCAGCTCCGAGCCCACAGAACGAACAAGGCGGAGCGGGCCTTACTGGCGCTTAAGCAGCGGTACTATACAGGGGGCGAAAAGGTGGGTGCCGTGCTTGCACGACGCCTGCGCACACGGGCGGCCAAGGCCCACATCGCGAAGCTGCAACGGGCGGACGGATCCTGGGCCACCTCAGAGTCGACTAAGCTCCAACTGTTTCACGACTTCTACGCAACTCTCTATACCGCTGACCCCCCCGCGCCGGAATTGATAGCCTCTACCATGGAGGCCTGTGCCTGGGAACCGTTAAGTGAGCGCCAGTCGGGACTTCTTGAGGTTCCCATCACTTCGGAGGAAATAGCTGGCGCTCTGCGCGATCTTCCGTTGGGTAAAGCGCCTGGCCCGGATGGGTTGCCGGTATCCTTTTACCGCACCTTCTGGCCGCAACTGCAACCATATCTTATGCGTCTCTTTAACTCGTTCGACGAGTTGGTTGGCCTGTCGACTGATATGGCAATGGCGGAAATAGCTCTCATCCCGAAACCCGGGAAGGATCATACTCTTTGCTCCTCTTATCGGCCCATCGCATTGCTAAACACAGATCTGAAGTTGTATACTAAACTCTTGGCTAAACGGCTTAGTGTCCACATGCCCAATCTTATCGAGCCGGATCAGGTGGGGTTCATCCAGCACCGTCAAGGGGCAGATAATGTACGCCGAATAGCGCACATCATCGGGAAAGCCAAACATTGGGGGATACCGACATGCTTTCTCTCACTTGACGCGGAGAAAGCGTTTGACCGGGTGGACTGGCTGTTCCTCCGCGCGGTGCTACAGAGGGTGGGTCTGGGCCCGAAGATGGTGGCGCGCATTATGGCTCCCTATCTTTCGCCGGTAGCTAGAGTGCGCGTAAACGGTCAGCTCACGCAGGCCTTCCCCATCTGTAGGGGTACCCGACAGGGCTGCCCCCTGTCCCCCCTACTGTTCGCTCTTGTGGTGGAGCCCCTCGCCATCATGATACGCCGGTCCCCCGACGTACGGGGTATCTCCCTCCGGGGGGTGGAGCATAAGATCGCCCTCTTCGTGGACGACCTCCTTCTTACCCTATCGGACCCGCTGCGCTCTCTACCGGCGATCCACTTGCTGCTCCAGGACTTTGAACAGGCGTCTGGGCTCAAAATCAACCATGCGAAATCATGGGCCCTCAATATCACGATCCCGGATGGGGATCTGCTGGCGCTTCGGACCTGCACCCCCTATCAGTGGGCGACTCACTCGGTGCGCTACCTCGGCCTCAACCTGGCCACCTGGACGCAGGCCAATTGGCAAGAGTATAAGTGTTCAGTTCAGACGGACCTGCGCGCGTGGAGAGCCTTGCCACTCTCTTGGCTTGGCAGACTCAACACGGTGAAAATGTCTATCTTGCCAAAGATCTTGTACCTCTTCCAAACGCTGCCGACACCGATTCCGGAGCACCAGATCCAGGGGCTCCAACGTGAGTTAGTGGCGTTTATATGGGGTGGGAAGAAACCGCGCTTTTCCAACATAATCCTGATGCTCCCCCGGGACAGGGGTGGCCTAGCGTGCCCGAACCTGCTTGACTACTATTGGGCGTCGCATCTCCGATATGTTTTGGAATGGGGGGCATGGGAGAGTGAAAAGGTGTGGTTCGGGCTGTCACCTGCCGCCCTTTGTGGGACCATGCCTGGCTGCCTCGAGGGGCGCGACATCGCAGCGCATATATGGCTGTCCCCACCAGAACAGTCCTGGAGATCTGGGACAAGGTGGCGGTTCGTAGGGGACTCACTTCTTTTCCATCCCCCCACACCCCAATCGCGCGCAATCCGCAGTTTCCACCAGCCTGTCGTCCGCCCTTTTTTGCCAATTGGACGGAGACTGGCTGCAGGACGATCGGGAACCTCTTCACGGGGGGTAGTTTTAAATCCTTTGCGCAATGCAAGCATGAATTTGGGATTTCGGAGAATGACAAGTTCCAATACATCCAGCTTAGCCACTGGATCCAGGGCTCCTCCCTGACACAGGCGGCCATACGTCCTTTCACACCGTTCGAACAGCTAGCACGCACATTCGGCACATACAAGGGATTGATCTCACGTATCTACCGGGTATTGCAGCACGCACGGCGGCCAGCTCCTCATCTATACCAATCGCAGTGGCAGTCCGTCTCTGGCTCGGGTGTCACCCCTTCTCAATGGGCGAGGCTGTGGAGAGACATCCCTAAAATTCTGCGCAGCATTCCTCAGCAGGAGTCAGCTTATAAGGTGATGACTCAATGGTATTACACCCCGGTTCGGCTTCAGAAGATGTTCCCTAAGACGTCTTCCCTCTGCTGGCGCTGTACTCAGGCGCCGGGAGATTTCATTCATATCTGGTGGACCTGCCCCCTTATAGCTACTTTCTGGAAAGAGATCCTCAGCCATATCAAACGGGTCCCGGGGTACCCCCTACCTGTGGATCCGCTGGTTGCGGTCCTGGGCCTCCGGCCAGCGACTGCGAGAGCCATGACGGGGCGTGACCGGCATCTTAGCCTCCACATGTTATGCGCCGCCAAACAGACGGTGGCACTATATTGGAAAAAGGCGGAGACGCCCTCCATAAACGTATGGTTTACTCGCTTGTGGCATGTGGTGGCGATGGAGTTGCTCATGGCCCGTCTTCAATTCCGAGATACTCAATTTAGGAAACTCTGGACGCCCCTGGTGGATCATCTAGGGCGGATGGAACACGCTCGAATACAGCCGTCACGGCTACGGGCCCTGAGGTTCTTTGACGATGTTGTATGCCCGGCGGATCCAGGAGGTCATTGGCAGTTGTCGGATGGTGGGCAGGGAGAGCCGGCCACTGCCCCTCACCCCAATGGCGAGGGGACCCTGTCTCTGCAACGCCAGGACACCGCGACACTCACCGTTTAGTGGTAATGTAGCGGACGCTTCCTGCTTTCCCCCCGCCTAGGACCCCCCCCCCTGGTATCCTTCCTATTCCCCCATTTTGTCTCAGTTCTCCCCCCGGTTAGTTGACTGTATTGTGGACACTCTTGGTCTCAGGGATGGTCCCGGGGCCCTCGCGCACCACCCTATCGCTGTCAAATCTGAAATGCCTTATTGCCGGCTTCATACAGGCGCGACTCGCCTAATAGCGGTTAAGCCACCCCTTGCCTTATAGGCCCCTGGTGAAAGATGCTGTGCTCCCATCGCCCTATGCCCCCTCCACTGCATGCTGGATGTGCGACCATAAGCGGCTGGAAGTGAGGTGGGAAGGGTGGAGCTGGCCTGTCTGGGCGTTGCTTCCCTTCAGGGGGCAGGGGTGGTGGCGCAACTACCGTAACTATACATAAGGCTTAGGAGTCACAAGGGGGTTTCAGATACCGATATCCTGCAGCGAGCAGGTCCTACAGCGGGGGATGTAGCCATCCTTTGCGCCTGTTGCTGGCCTGTGGCAACCCTGTGCTTGTCTGTCTCCGCTGGTATGCTCTAGGGCTGTCACTGGGGGAGGAGCTTTGGGGACGGGGGACCTTGTGCATGGTGGACCTACAATTGCAACTATACCTGGGTCGTGGCATATACTCTTGATCGGTTGGGCCTTCGCCCTTTGTTAACTGAATGTGGTAGCTGCCGGCCCCTGAGGGTGTAGGCGAACAAGCTGTGTACTGCTACAGGAGTGATCCTTTAAACTCAATAAAAAGTTGTTTATAAAAAATAACAAAAAAAAAAGGGCGCCAACACCCTACCTCCCCACCGCCCGTTTGATTGTAGGATCGATCTGATTCCGGGCTCCACGCTGCCATGCAGCAGGATCTACTCACTCACAGAAAAAGAAAATGAACATCTACGCTCCTATCTGGACGAATATCTCAGGAATGGGTTTATTCGTCACTCCAGGTCTCCTGTGTCATCTCCCCTTTTTTTTGTAGCGAAGAAAGAAGGGGATCTCATGACATGCATTGACTTCAGGGCGATGAACGCTATAACCATTAAGAACAGGTATCCCTTACCACTAATTTCCAATCTACTGGATCAGGTGAAAACGCCACTATTTTTACCAAACTGGATCTCCGAGGGGCCTACCATCTAGTCAGAGTCCGAAAGGGTGACGAATGGAAAACTGCGTTCCGAACCAAATACGACCTCTATGAGTACCAGGTCATGCCTTTCGTACTCTGTAATGCCCCCGCGGCGTTTCAATATTTCATCGATGAAGCCTTGAGGGAGTATCTCAATATTTTCTGCATTGCATATATCGATGATATACTGATCTATTCACGAAACCTGACAGAGCACATACAACATGTACGTACAATTCTACAGCAATTGGAAAGACATGGATTATATGTCAAATTGGAGAAAAGCATCTTCCATACGAAGGCCGTGGAATTCCTAGGACACATAATTACTCCAGCGGGTATCCAAATGGACCACAAGAAGGTGGAAGCCGTCTTACAGTGGCCATCCCCCACGTCAACGAAACACGTACAGCGATTTTTGGGTTTCGCCAATTATTATCGCCGCTTTGTCAACGGCTTCTCCAAGATAGTCACACCCATCACCCGCTTGGTGCGAAAAGGGGTTCCCTTTTGCTGGAATGACACAGCCGAGCACGCATTCCAGGAATTGAAACAAAGATTCACCACGGCACCCGTCTTGAGACACCCCGATCCTGACCAACCGTTTATTGTTGAAGCCGACACATCACAAGAAGCACTGGGAGGTATATTGTCGCAAAGGGACGTTAAGTCAGGAGTACTGCACTCGGTTGCATTCTATTCCAAAAAACTCACACCCGCAGAATGCAACTACACCGTCTCTGACTGAGAATTGTTGGCCATCAAGATGGCGTGGTGCCACTATCTGAAGGACGCCAAACACCCGGTGATGATATACACGGACCACCGTAATCTACAGTTCCTTCGCTCAGCTCGTGCCCTAACATCCAGACAGTTACGATGGACACTGTTTTTTAACGAATACGACTTTCGTATTACATACCGGCCAGGGAAAGAGAACGCCAAAGCCGATGCACTGTCCCGCCTGGACGATACCAATGCCTTTGTTGGTGCTTCTGAACCCGTGCCTATCATTCCCGACCATTGTTTTCAGGGGGTTATATGGTCCCCCGCATTTCTCTCCAGCCTTCAGGACGATCTTGCACAACTGGCTCCTTCCATTGCTACACCCAAGTACAAAGATGTTACATCACAAAACGGATTCTGGTACAAGGAGGATAAGTACGTCCTCCCTCTGGCAAAACACCAACAACAGGCCTTGTCAATGTGCCATTATCATCCACTATCCAACCACCCGGGCTACCATAAAACCGTGGACCTTCTGCAAAGACATTTCTGGTGGCCAACATTGGAAAAGGATACCAAGACTCATATTGCGCGCTGTGCCTTGTGTGCCCAGGGCAAGAACACGACCGGACCAGTAGTAGGTGTGCTACATACCATTCCTGTTCCACCTCATCCTTGGCATACCATCTCCATGGATTTTGTGGTAGAATTACCAGCTACCACCTTGGGATATACGACCATCCTTACCATAGTGGATCACCTCACAAAGATGGCACATTTCGTCCCCCTGAAGAAGCTACCCTCAGCAGCTGAACTGGCGATTGTTTTTCTGCAGAACGTGGTTCGATTACATGGCATACCGTCGGCGGTGATAACAGACCGTGGTGCGCAGTTCGTGTCTCGCTTTTGGAACGAGGTATGCGCCGCCATGAATGTGGATGTACGTTTGTCGTCAGCATATCACCCACAAACTGACGGTCAAGCCGAGAGGACCAACTACACCATGGTGCAGTATTTGCGTTGTCTGATTCTGGCCACCGACAAAGAATGGGGAGAAGTGCTCTGGCTCGTAGAATTTGCCTACAATAACAGCAAGCATTCGGCCATCGGAATGTCTCCTTTCTTTTGCCTACAGGGTAAACACCCCAAAACCATGCCATGGGAAGCACCGCATACCAGTCCATTACCCACGGTTCAGGCATACCACGCCAAACTCTGCACCCTCTGGCAACAAGCTCGTTTTGAACTGTCCAAAGCCAAGGAGTACTACAAGCAGCACGCGGATGTTGGCAGACAACCCGTGCCCACCTACAAAAAAGGCGATAGGGTATGGCTCTCCATCCACCATCTCAATGTACACGGGTCCAAGAAACTGTTGCCCCGTTTCGTCGGTCCCTATGTGATTGAGAAGGTGATCAACCGTGTGGCCATGAGACTCTTGCTGCCTCCTCAGATGAAGATGCACCCCGTCTTCCATGTATCCCTTCTCCGCCCTGTCCACCCTGAGTGCGATGGTTCCTCCCCTCCTGCCCCAGTTCTGAGGGATGACCATCTTGAATATGAAGTCAAGGCGATTCTGGGATCCCGCCGTACCAGGGGTCGGCTCTTCTACCTAGTTGACTGGAAGGGTTATGGCCCGGAAGAGAGGTCCTGGGAACCCTTGTCTCATGTCCGCCATGCGCCCCGGTTGGTTCGCGCCTTCCATGTACGGAATCCGCTTAGCCCTCGCCCTGCGGCCCCTGTTTGAGTCTGTGGTGCCGGGTGGGGGGGTTGTTTCTTGGTGCGGGGTGCTGTCAGGTTTCACGGCTTCCTTGCCTGCTGTTCCCTCTGCTTGCCGGCCACGAACGAATGTATGCGGGACGACCTCCTCACTTCCGGCTTGGTCGATAGCAGTCTAGTCGTTCCGGATATCAGCAGAACGTCACCAGCGCTTCCGGGGGAATCCGCTTATCAGCGGCGGCTTTTCCCCCGGCCGGCGTTTCAGACTCACAGGTTATTACAGGAAGTTTATCAAGGGGTATGGCAACATTGTTACACCTTTGACTGAGCTGACTTCTAAAAAGCAGCAAAAGATTGTTAACCTATTCTGACACCTGTCAGAATGCTTTTGATGCCCTGAAGACTGCCATGTGCACCACACCCGTACTTCGGGCGCCCAACTTTTCAAAGGAATTTATTGTCCAGATGCTTCCGAGCATGGTGTGGGGGCCGTTCTGTCACAGGTCAATGAGGAAGGCCTAGACCAACCTGTGGCCTTCATTAGCAGAAGGTTGCTCCCACGGGAACAGAGGTGGAGTGCAATTGAGCGTTAGGCATTTGCTGTGGTCTGGACACTGAAGAAGCTGAGACCATACCTGTTTGGGACTCACTTCCTGGTTCAGACAGACCATAGGCCCCTCAGGTGGTTGATGCAGATGAGGGGGGAGAATCCAAAGTTTTTGAGGTGGTCCATTTCTCTACAGGGTATGGACTTTACGGTGGAACATCGCCCTGGTACAGAACACGCCAATGCTGACGGTCTGTCCAGATTTTTCCGCCTCAGTGATGAGAACTCCCAGGAGGTGGGTAGTTCTCCCCACATTTCAGCTGGAGGGGACGCGTGTTAGACCTGGCACCATTGGCGTAGGTCTCCCTTCTATTTTTTTGTCACTTTTTGTCTCCTTCGTGGTTGCTGGCGTTAGACGCTCTGGGCGCTGTGCCACTGCCATTCATTGTCACAGCGTGAATGCTACTTATTATATGAACTAGTATAGTCTTAGTAGTGCCAAGGAACATGTTAGGAAAGTCGAATTTGGTATGCTTGAGCTTCAAATATTAACGTGCATCTGGTAGTGGTGACAGTCTTTATATTCTGAGTGTGCAACTACCGCTTTTGGAAAGCAGGTATCTTTTTGTCTAAACCTTCCTGTGTGTTTTCTTGGTATGTGTATTGGCCGTCTGGTTTAGAGGGCCAGGGCAGGCTGAGGCCGACCTGAGTCGAATGGACGAATCTGCCGTTGAAGTATGGGGAGGGGTAACCCATTTGATCTGAGCAGAGTTGTGCCTGGCAAGGTGAATGATGGCTCCACCTCCCACTGGGTGTCTGATGGTGGGCCCCCTCTCCCTGAAAGGGAGGATGCCGCCTCGTAAATAAAGTGACCCAAGTCGACACCAAACTGGTTCTGGCCGGGTCGAGTGATTTGTGACTTTCTCAAGAACAAAGACTTTTGGGGTATAAAGATGTGAGCTGAAACCCCTCCGGTGTGTAACTTCGGGATGCGAAGATGAACCTCTTTCCGCGTAACAAGAGGAAAAGGACTTTGAGACTTTCATCCATCTACTGAAGCAACTAGTCAAGGGCCTGATTTGAGCTTGCCTCCTGCCGAAGTATCAGGGACATTAGACTTCATTCTTCAGCAGCTCGGATTCCTCTTGAAGGGAATCCTACTCGCAGGTGAGGCCTCTGTCGAGAAATCCAGGGTCTCTAGTTCTACTGTGGGGAATGTCACATTTGACTTGTTATGAAAACTATTGCTATCACCATTGTGGGCCGCTGCAGCTGAGGAGCTGAGCCGCTGAGTGCCCACATTTGACTTGTTACGGAAACTGTTGCTATCGCCACTGTGGGCCGCTACAGCAGAAGAGCTGTGCCACTGAGTGCCCGCCTTTGCCTTGCTACGAAATTCATTGTTGTCGCCATTGTGGGCCGCTGCAGCTGAGATGCTGTGCCACCGAGTGCCCGCCTTGGCCTTTGCATGAAAACTATTGCTGTTGCTAGTGTGGGCCGCTGCGGAGTTGTGCCGCCGAGGGCCCGCATTGGTCCTACCACGAGGATACTACGAGAATCAGTACTATCGCTATTTTGGGCCGCTGCTGCTGAGGAGCGGTGCCGCTGAGTGCCCACCCATGTTTTACTACAGAAACCATCGCTATTGCTATCGCGGGCCGCTGCAGCTGAAGAGCTGTGCCGCTGAGCGCCCATGCTAGCCCCTACGTCACAAACCTTGCCATCTTCTGTGTGTGCCGCTGTGCACCGCCTTCTAACCCCATCCTAGGATTAGCGTGAGTGCACGCCGTGGACTGCTACAGCCGAGGAGCTGTGGCCGCTGAGAGTCCACCTGTCATCCCGCACCTTCCCCGTGAAGCTGTGCGCTGTGCCCCCCTTTATATCCCAGGTACATTGTGCATAAACGGGCTGCCTAGGCCCCGATCTCAAACTAAGGCCGTTCCACCCGCACGCACGAGTGCTTCCATCGCCCTGAATGAATCTGTAATTATGTGCATTGTGGTTCTTTGAGCATTTCTCCATTTCATGCTTAACCTATATAAAGATAACTATTTTTCTATACTTGCTTGTGGTGTCCGTTTTGTAGTGTCTTTCCAGCGTTATTGTGTATGGTCATAAATGCTTCACACACTGCATCTGAGATAGGCCTGTCTGCTCGTGTTACGTTATCACAGGGTTGAGCAGGGGTTTATCAAAGACTGTAGCCCCCTTACTCTGACTTAGGAAGAAGGGTCACTATTTGATACCGGCGCCAGGCGCTGCCAACTGGAGGCCCCCATTTCTAACACTGGCCAAATGTAAAATATTCAGAAGCTGGAAACCAGCAGTCCCCTAGGGCAAAAAGATGGACAACAGAGACGGTCCGATGGGTTGAAGGAGATAGCCACAGTCATTTGCCAGCAGAGGTACAGCCCAAGCATGAGATGCGCTCTTGAGGAGATTGTTGTAGCGCCAACTGGCCCATTTACTTTGTATCCCTTTATATTCTTACACTGAACTTCGGGGTCATTTACTTGGTCTTCCAATGGATCTTGAATTGTGCCGGGAGGGGTGGACATAGGTGAACCAATCCATATTTATCCAATAAGGACCAGGAATTGGGTAACTGACCTACAAACTTGCAATTAGATTTATATATATATATATATATATATATATATATATATATATATATATATATATATATTCACTGAAAAAACCATAGGTTTCACACACGTTATAGTTAGGAATTAGCATTTAAAAAACCTTGCAAATTCACTGAAAAAACCATAGGTTTCACACATGTTATAGTTAGCTGGACATTTTACTGATAAAAAACCAATGAAATTCCCCCGTTATAGTTACTGTAGGCAACTATAACTCACGCGACCGCAATCCTCTGCTGATGCCAATACTGTATTTAGACACTTATTTGCCCATGTCTTCTTCCATTAAATTTTAGCTATACATATATTACAAATATTTTTTTTTCATAAAGACACATATGTCATCAGCAGAGCCCACGTTACGCTAGATGGGCCATGAACGCACAATGCGCTTCGCGCACCGTGCGCACATGGAGGTCACATGATGAGCATCGTTGTGACAGGTAAAATATATGTTTTGTTTATCTCTGATGGGCCATGCACAAAAGGTGCCCTTCAGGCACCTTTTGCACACGGGGTGGGGAGAATGTGGATATTTTTTTTTTTTTATTATTTCTTACCGTACGCGTACGGTAAGCGTAATCGGCGAAATTTTCGAAAAAATTATAATTGCCTTTTTTCACTTGGGGGATCGTTGGGGACTCCCTCGACATGGCTAGGTGCTTGGGAGCTGTGTAAACAGCCCCTTTACATGATTTGCACTTTGTTTTTCAACCCCCTGTCAGAGTGCGAGAGAGAAAATGGCGGCCGCCGCTTCCTGGTTTCGACCGATTCGAATGTTTACTAAGATCTAAGGGCCAATCAGAATCGCGCTCGCGCACGCCACCTTACGCGTACGGTAAGCGCACCGTAAGCGCACCGTAAGCTGGCTCAGATATATATATTGATTTAAAGGCTATTTTCTCAGAATCTACTGAACAGATTCAAACCTACAAAAGGCACTTCCTTGACCTGAGGACTACCTCTCTGCCAAATTTCAAGTAATTCTGTTCAGCCGTTCGGGCTGTAGCTGTGTCTAAAGGTCCTATGGAAAAATGCATGGGAAAAACGCGTTTTGGGACCCCCCTTTTATCTCAGCCCCCGAGACTTTCAGGGTAGGAGCGGAGCGTAGCGCCCCACCTATTTTGAAAAATTCGCGAGGATTCGTCAACCGGCGCCAAAGTTATTCAAAATAGAATGATGCGGATTTCCTATGGAAACGTGGTCCTAACTATCTCTACCTACTGGCGACCGCCAGTAGGTAATATATCTCAAAACTAAACTATACAGATATAGTATTATCACAGCTAGACCAAATCACCTGAAGAAATTCAGTCAGACCAAAATCATACAAACCAATAATTTAGTTAGAGCTAAGCAGAATAATAACATTAGTGTCTGCTGTCCAGAGATCTCTCTATTAGAATTCCCATCCCTCTTTAATACTCAATTGGAATGCACAATCAGTCATAGGAGACAAATCATGGAGAGACGGAAACCGGATTCCGTTTAGGTGAGATTGTTATCATTAATTTAAGAACAATAAATACATTTTTATCAAGAATTCACGATTTAAGAGTGCAGGATAATCTCTTTGATTGCCATTAATTACCAAAGCTCTGGAAGGGTTCAGGAAAGGACATGAATCAAGTCAGCTCAAAGATACTCTGCCATGTGGGAAAGAGTCCTGGAATGGCGCACGCAGCGTATGTGTCAGCCAAAGGAAGCCAATGAAGTCCACAAAGAAGAAACCAATGCGGTCTGTCTCAGTCAAAGAGAAAGAGCAGCAGCTGTGCGTATCCATCCATCTCATCAATGTATAATATAAACTGTGCTTAATTTGTGCCGGTGCTTAGCACTGGTACTTAATTATCAGGGCCGGGTCTACGCATCTGCTGCGCACGCCCACATTGATGTTTTTTAAAATGTTCCTTTATTGTACGTGGTGCAGCCACAGGCACGCAGCGTGTTTTTCACGAATTCCGCCGAGTGTGAGTCACGGCGTTTAGTGTTGTTGCGACTCACAGTTCTTAATCACTTATCCTGCAGCAGGCAGGCAGGCCTGCCCAAGTCCAAGAGAATATTCAAATTAATAATAAAATATAATATATGTCATCATCATGGCGGCCGCGCGGCCCTTCTAGTGCAGACGCAGTGTTGACTGTTTGCCACTTGCCAGTGGGCGGGCCGCAGAAGTTCGGAACACACACACTGATGTATTTGGGCCATTGGGCGGGCCGTGGGACCGGGCTGGAGGTTCTGATGGGGCAGGGGCTGTGCGTGCGCAGATTTTTTTCACTTTGCCACCAGTTGCCACGCCCCAGCATAACCACCGCAGCTCCCCGCGAGTCATCGTCGACGTTAAGTCAGCCCCGGCCTGCCCCGACTGACGACGACGACGTTAATGGCAGAGCTGGGCAGCCTGTGTGCAGGCATCGATCAACTGTCTGGCAGCCAGTGGTTCTTGTCTACAGACAGTACTGACGGTCTGGCACTGCTGGCAGACTGCGGTCTGGTAGCAAGCAGGCAGCACCACCAGCCCGCCGCCGCGGCCTAATCAATCGTAGTACGTACGTACTATGCAAAGGCACATAGCAGTGCAATGCAGCCAGCAGTGTGTGTGTCCCTGCCGGCTGCCAACCGGCCCAGCACGAGTTACGGTAAGATTAGAAGTTAAGCACTTGCACTTTTAAGTTAAGCCAGTAATTCTGTAAACTAACTAGAAGCTAAGCGAAGCCAGCTAACTAGGGATGCTAATAGTGCTATGCCGTCACCGACCGTGCCAAAACCAACGCTGTGTTTTTTTTTGGGTAGCGTGATGATGGTCCGGCGGCAGTATCACCAGCGTGGACCGTGGGACTGGAGACAGGCAGGCTGCAGCCGCTCACCTCCGGCGGCTCCATAATATATATACGACGATTATTAGGATTCTCATAGTCCGATGTCTGTGATTCATTCAGTTTCACTGTCTGAATGCCAGACCATTGTCTGCCTGCCTGCCCGGTCTAGTAGTGTCGGAGTAAGCCTCAGCAAGGCCTACCAGTGCAAGGGGTTCGCCCTTCTCTGCACAGAGTCCTCAGTCCAATAGGAAGAAGTTGGCACAGAAACTGGAATAGAAAATACAAAGTTTAATAAACCTCATGAGGTGGAACTACATTCACACAGCACCCTTCGATAATGCATGAAGTAGCACACCGAACAGAAGGAGCATGGTCCTTTTATACCCACACAGGGGCTCAAAAGAAGGCGGTACAAGTACAGAAGAAGGTTTTATGTACATATAAGGTCATATAGAAATGCACAGTCGACAAGTAGGAGGAGTTAACAGTTTGCCAATGCTAGTAAACACATCCTGACACTTACATACTACTAACAGCTGCAAGGACAGCTGCAAACTCAACTGGGCATGTGCGAAGGTGGAAGATGCTAAATATAGTTCGTTTCTAGGCAGATTACAAGAGCAGTCAACATTGAGGGAGGACAGAGCACATGGTGAGCACATGGCAGCACATGGCAAACAAAATGGCTGCCAGAAATACAAAATGGATGCCACAAAATGGACAAGATAGCCTCTAAATACAAGATGGCTTCCGCTAATGCTAACCCAATCGCTGCCAATTTACAACAGACGACCCTTTTAGCATTAGCTGAAGACATTAGTTCCTCTGGGGTAATCTAAATGTGCATCCCGTACATCTATTAGCATTATTTCGGCCACCTCTTTATTCAACATTTGTTGGGCCTTTGTTTCTGCAACATTCCTTTTGACAGGTATACAGTCAGAGATGCAAATGGAGCAAAGCATTGGACCACATTGGATACATAGACAGCATGTAAAAAGTATCGTAATCATTACACACAGGATAGTCAGTAGCTTCCAGCCCCAAGCAGAAACAAGAGTCCAAAACCATCCAGCAAAAGTCCAAGTACCAGTCTCTGGATGAATTTCTGCAGCAATCTTATGTAGTTTTGATATTGGGGCAGTCTTCATTTGGCCTTCATAGATCTGAAGACTGCCTTTGACCTGGTCCCTCGTGATCGCCTTTGGTTGGTCTTGCAGGATATGGGTGTGCCGCCCCCCGTCCTCGACCTTCTGGTCCGTCTCCATGAGGGCAATTATGCACAGGTGAGGTGGGGAACCCAGGCCCAGAAAACAGAAAAGATCTTAGTTAACAGAGGAGTCCGCCAGGGCTGTGTACTGGCACCCACCCTCTTTTCCTTATTTGTGAATGGAGTGGTGAAGTTTTTGCAAGATGTTCTAGCTGATGCCCCTTCCCTGGCGGGCGAAAGATCCCCCACCCTCCTCTTCGCAGATGATACCCTTTTAATTTCTAAAACACCAGCAGGGCTACAAAAGCTTTTGGATAGATTCCACTTGTTCTGCACAATGAGAGGTCTGACCATTAACACACTAAAGACCAAGCTTTTTTCTATTAAATCGCATAGATCATCTAGCGTCGCCATCACGTTTGATGGAGCCCCTTTGGAATATGTTAAATTATTTGATTATCTTGGAATTAGAATTTCCGACAGCTTAAGCTGGAGACCCCACATTCATAAGATGCTGCTAAACCACAAACGAGCCACGGGGGCTATTGCTAAAGAAAACCGCTTCTCGAAGAGCAAGCCAATCGCTCCCGCGTTAGCGATCTATCAGGCCAAAACAGTTGGTTCGGCGCTGTATGGAGCCGAACTTTGGGGATACGATAATCTTGACTAAATTACTAGGTCCGAGAACAAATTTTTGAGAGAATTGGTTTCTCTCCCAAGGGGAACTCCACTCAAACCACTCTTTAGCGATCTGGGCAGGCGCTCGATTAGGGACATGGCGCGGCTATGCCCTTTGCTATTCTGGGCTTGCCTCTGGCGCACTCCGGAGCTAGCTAATTACACCGAGGGCCTAAAAGAATTAATGAATTCTTTGGGCTCACACAGAGTAAGCTGGCTCTGCAACATCAAAAAGTCTCTTAATCTGCTTGGTTTTAAAGAAGCCTGGGAGCACGGGGCACCCCTGAGTAAGGTAGACCTCAAAAGAGCCTACTGGGCATGGATTGATCGCCAGGACCTCAGTAACTCCAACACGGGCAGGCTAACCGAAGCTTTTTACATTCATAAACAAGTCGTTAGCTTCGAGCCCTACCTTGATTTTGTGCAGAAACCAAGGGATAGGTCATTGTACCTTCAATTTAGATTCGAGACACTTCCAACTCGAGAGTTTACCAGTAAATGGAAGCCTCCTCACCAGACCCCGGACACTTGCCCGAATTGCGCGGGGAAGGTAGAAAGCACGGCACACATCTTGTTTGAATGCCCAGCATACAAAAATCCAAGAAGTAGATGGCTAGGTCCAGCTTGTCGCTTGCTGGGCACATCAAACTACCGTGTGGCACTACAAATATTACGATCAGATACCAGCCTAGTGCTAGTTTGTGCCGTGGCCAAATTCCTGGGGTGGTCATGGATCATTAGCAGTAAACTCTTTTGTCCCACCATATGATCTCGTTTAATGTTTTTTAATCCTGATTTTATTATATGAGAAATGATTTTTAATCACATTTTAAATTCTTAACTATTGGAAATTTCTAATATTGTTACCTTGTTAGGTAGCCATAAAGTAATTAGATGGACAGCCCATCTCCAGTCTCTGACGTCTGTTTTAAATGTCGCTTTTTCGATAAATTGTACCTTTTATGTCTGTATGTTAATGCTTTTATGATACAATTTTTATCGAAATAAAGCTTTTTGATTGATTGATTGGTTTTGATATTGCGTCATATACAGAAGGTGAGTGATCCGGTATGAATACGCAACAGCTGCTACCGATGATGCGACATGCACCACCTCGATCTGCTAGAACCACATCTAGAACCATTCGGTTCTGGAGAGCTACAATGCTTGTAATTTGCAGCTCCTCCGTAATGTTCCCAAGCGCCATAGCTGTCTGATTGGTAACAGCTTCCACAACTCTAGTCAATCATCTTATTTTCCTACTGTTTAATGCAGCACCCACAAAGTAGAACAAACCTAAATTAAAATCGACATATTGTTGCAGAGTAGTTTCAGTTTGGTCTACTTCATCAGCACTTATTGTCCTTTTGTATCTATTGCTAGAGATATCGTCAAATAATTTAAGGTCCCGATGGTATGATGCAGGTGCCAGAAACACAGGGGGCAATAGAAAGGACACATAGCACATACCTGACCACCCAGCAGGTAGTTGATAATATCCTTGGCTACCACAGATAAAGTAAGTATTATGTGAGGCTATAAAACTACTGTTATTTACACCTTCAACAGTCAGAATTACAGTATATTCGCACATAGATCTGCTTTAGCTCTAGTAACAGAAATCACAAATTGTTCATTACTGGTAAAAGTTCTCATATTTGTGAAGACATATGTGGTTGAAATATTGTCCGGTTGATACTCTTCCCATTCCGATTTGGTCCCTTTGGCTTGAGGATAACCATCTTTATCTTGGTAGCATACTTTATTAAGGCGAAAAAGAAGCCCGCCTACTGTACGTCTTCCAGATGCAAACAAAAGCGCATACCAAGCTTGACAAGAACCATTATGAGAAAAGGGAAGAGGAATAAAAGGTGTTCCTCCTTTCTTTTGATATGCAGGTATCATCCCACACACCCAACAGTTGGTAGTATCTGTGGCATTATGAGTATGATGCAACATCTGGATAAAGGTATTGTTTAAGTAGGATTGTCGATGCTTCTGCTCATGGTAGGAAAGCGTAAAGTAGTGGTGTTCAACTGATACTGGAGTAGTGGCGATCAAAAGCTCTCGAGTAGGAGCCACTTTCTCAACGAACCAGGTTATTACTGCTACAGCCCCCATAGCAACAACAAACCCTATAGCACAAATTATCTTTCTCTTAGCAACAGTTGATCTCATTGTGGACATGATCAGCTTGTCGTTGGAAACAATCGTTGGAGCTCTTATCCCTGGGCAGTCGTTGGTTTCTTCACCGAGGGTCAAGACGGGTGTCGCTACACTATACAGGACTGATCCTCCCCCCTTGCCACATCGGCATTCCATTTCACTAACCCAGGGCGGTTGCTCAACCAGTCTATTTCGACAATGCAGGCTCTTTCCGTTGTCTCAGTTGGTATCAGGATACACCAGGGATCGTATGGTCCGAGAAGACATCCTCAGGTTCGTCAGGTGATATGGCTTGGCCTCTCTCTGTATCCAGGATGTCCGGATGGTCGATCAATGCAGCAGGATCCACCAAGGTAGACGGCACTTTCTTGCAGTGGGTGCAGTGCACCCAGTTCCTCCTGTTCATCACTCGAACCGCAGTTCTCGTTGAAAGGAGCACCTGCTCCGGGCCGCGCCACCTCGGCTCCAAGCTGCTCGACCTCTGGAATGATCGGATCATCACCTGGTCTCCAGGTCGAAGTCCATGGCCTTCACCTGCAGACCTATCAGGAAGAGCTTCTCGAACCTGTTGATGAATAGAAATCAAACTGTCAGTCAATTGTGATAGGTAGTCGCTCATCAATACACATGGTACATCATGTATGGGACGTGGTTTAGGAATTCCCCAAATGTTCATAGGCCTTCCGAATACCACCTCATATGGTGTAAGACCGGATCGCGAATGTGGCACTGATCTAATGGACATAGTGCTAAGGGTAGTGCATCAGGCCACTTCAAAGACGTGGAAGCCTGTATTTTAGCCAGTTTCAATTTAAGTGTGGCGTTATACTTTTCCACTAGCCCTGCTGATTGTGGATGGAAAGCAGCATGAAATTTCTGCTTGATCCCTAATCCCTTCAGGACATATTCAACAACTTGCCCAATAAAATTGGGTCCGTTATCACTCCATAAAAGTTTACAAACACCAAATCTAGGGCAGAATTCCTTCAAAAGTACCTTTGCTGTAGTGAGAGCTGTATTGTCCTTTGTAGGGTATGCCTCTATCCATTTACTGAAGGCACATACCACTACCAACGACAATATTGGTGGGAGAGGCACACTCTGGTTTTAATTGAGAGATAAGTGTTTAGTTTTTTCAATCTTAATCCTTAATAAATCCAAGCGTGCTGCAGAGGAGGCATGCAACAGTCATGAATGCCAGCTATTAGTCAACAATTTCAGGGTCAATGGGACCCGACCTCTACGCACTGTTGCTAACTGGTGAAAGTACCAATTTATTTATTCGACATTTGTTATCATCAAAAGTTGTATGAAGAAGATTTTTTCATCAAATGTACTGAATTGATAAACGAATGACATATCTTTGTAATAAATACATTCCAATGTTATTCATTGGTTGTCCATAAAGTTCATTTTGTTCAATCCAGGTATTAATCAATGAGAATTTCAATGTATTTAGCGCGTTGCCCAATGCATTTCGAGCCTGTCCGGCTCTTCTTCAGGGGCTCAGTTTTCTACGACATAAACAAAAATATTTTCTTTACATTGATGTTCAAAACGTCAGTTTAACCAAAGCAATATGGTATTTTTCATTTGCACAAACAGTGAAAAATAGTTGGTAGTTCAGCAAAGACTTCGTAAAGATAAACAAATGGACCCTCCACCTATAACGGGACATTGTGAGACAATGTGCTGTAATCCGTGAGAAGGCTGTTACTGTCAGGCGTAACAGTGTGAGAAGAAAAATAATTGATGTGAAATCATTGTATACCTCCATACCACACATAGCAGGCATGGAATCGGTAGAATGGGCTCTACTGCGCCAATCCTCACTCAGAGCGGACAAAGTGTTCATACTTGAACTTCTACATTTCTGTTTATACCATAGCTACTTTTACTGGAATAACAACTTTTTCCTTCAACAACAAGGAACTTCAATGGGCTTTGCAGGGGCACCTGCCTACGCCAATACCTTTATGGCCAAATTTGAATCAGATTATATATATAACGACATTGAATGGACCAGGAATTCGCTGGTATACTGCAGGTTTATTGATGATATTTTTATTCTCTGGACAAACACTCAGGATCTACTGGAAGAAAAAAAAAAAAGAAAAAATCAAAAATTTGAATCAAATAGATGAACACATCCAATTTACTCATCTAATCAACCACACCAAGATTTCCTATCTAGACGTGACCCTTACCAAAAAGGGAGGACGGATACAGACTGAAGTATACAAGAAACAAACAGATGTCAATAGCGCGCTTCACTTTCAGAGATTCCACCCTAATAGTCTTAAACAAAATTTACCACTTTCCCAATTTTTGAGGATTAAAAGAATCTGCTCGGAAACAGAGGATATGGAAAAACATTCTTCATATCAGCAACAGATGTATTTACAAAGAGGATATCCACATGAAGTGATAGAACAAGCAAAACAACGTTCCTCTAAATACACTAGAGAAAGCCTACTACAATTCCAACCACGTAAACTGACATCTCGACAAGTGTTTGTCTCTAAGTACTCAACAAGCTCAGGAAAACTCAAAAAGATTATCAATAAGCGATGGGAAATGTTACAGAATGAACCAGACTTTAACAACATCTTTAAGGAATCACCTATGTTCGCTTACAAGCGCTCCAAAAACATAAAAGAACTCATTAACACACCCAAAAAGCAACTTGACATCGACTACAAAGGCATGAACAAATGCCAAAACTGACGAGAGAGTGAAAGACCGGAGACAGTCGCTTCAAGACAGCACACTGACGACAGAGTCAAAGAAAGGAGAGACAGTCTCTTCAAGAGAGCGCATTGAAGAGCAGGTGAACGAAGAGATAGAGTCTCTTCACACAAGCGCACTGATGAGAGAGTCAAAGAAAAGACATGGATAGGGTCTCTTCTGAAGAGAGAATCTCCTCCTCTAGTGGGCACACTGATAACCGGGTGAAAAAAGCTCGTTAGTCCTGAGGCGGAAGCCGGGACAGTTGTAACTTTTTAACATTGTTGTGTTCTGTGTAAATTGTTTTAAATTATCACTCTTTGCACTCCTACCTGGGCACTTGAGCGGCACTCGGCACGGGAAGCGGACCCCTAGCGCTGCCACGCTGTCTTGACACTCTCCCATGCCCCCAACCAACTCGGCACCGCGAGGACGGTGGCCACGCCCCCTTTAGGCCACGCCCCCTTCCAGCGACCAGTTTAAAACGCTGAATACTAGCGTCTGGCGCGTAGAAGCTCGTTAGTCCTGAGGCGGAAGCCGGGACAGTTGTGACTTTTTAACATTGTTGTGTTCTGTGTAAATTGTTTTAAATTATCAATCTTTGCACTCCTACCTGGGCACCTGAGCGGCACTCGGCACGGGAAGCGGACCCCTAGCGCTGCCACGCTGCCTTGACCCTCTCCCACGCCCCCAACCAACTCGGCACCGTGAGGACGGTGGCCACGCCCCCTTTAGGCCACGCCCCCTTCCAGCGACCAGCTTAAAACGCTGAATACTAGCGTCTGGCGCGTAGAAGCTCGTTAGTCCTGAGGCGGAAGCCGGGACAGTTGTGACTTTTTAACATTGTTGTGTTCTGTGTAAATTGTTTTAAATTATCACTCTTTGCACTCCTACCTGGGCACCTGAGCGGCACTCGGCACGGGAAGCGGACCCCTAGCGCTGCCACGCTGCCTTGACCCTCTCCCACGCCCCCAACCAACTCGGCACCGTGAGGACGGTGGCCATGCCCCCTTTAGACCACGCCCCCTTCCAGCGACCAGCTTAAAACGCTGAATACTAGCGTCTGGCGCGTAGAAGCTCGTTAGTCCTGAGGCGGAAGCCGGGACAGTTGTAACTTTTTAACATTGTTGTGTTCTGTGTAAATTGTTTTAAATTATCACTCTTTGCACTCCTACCTGGGCACTTGAGCGGCACTCGGCACGGGAAGCGGACCCCTAGCGCTGCCACGCTGCCTTGACCCTCTCCCACGCCCCCAACCAACTCGGCACCGTGAGGACGGTGGCCACGCCCCCTTTTAGGCCACGACCCCTTCCAGCGACCAGTTTAAAACGCTGAATACTAGCGTCTGGCGCGTAGAAGCTCGTTAGTCCTGAGGCGGAAGCCGGGACAGTTGTAACTTTTTAACATTGTTGTGTTCTGTGTAAATTGTTTTAAATTATCACTCTTTGCACTCCTACCTGGGCACCTGAGCGGCACTCGGCACGGGAAGCGGACCCCTAGCGCTGCCACGCTGTCTTGACCCTCTCCCACGCCCCCAACCAACTCGGCACCGCGAGGACGGTGGCCACGCCCCCTTTAGGCCACGCCCCCTTCCAGCGACCAGCTTAAAACGCTGAATACTAGCATCTGGCGCGTAGAAGCTCGTTAGTCCTGAGGCGGAAGCCGGGACAGTTGTAACTTTTTAACATTGTTGTGTTCTGTGTAAATTGTTTTAAATTATCACTCTTTGCACTCCTACCTGGGCACTTGAGCGGCACTCGGCACGGGAAGCGGACCCCTAGCGCTGCCACGCTGCCTTGACCCCCTCCCACGTCCCCAACCAACTCGGCACCGCGAGGACGGTGGCCACGCCCCCTTTAGGCCACGCCCCCTGGAAGTTCCCACCAGCGACCAGCTATAAAATGTGCCTGGCCAGGAAGCGCAGCGGACGAGCGCAGCGGGAGCGCCGTTTGCGCGCCGAAGGTGCGCCTAAGGCAAGCCCGTCTGCGCCCGTCCGCGCTCGAACGGGCTCAGGGCCAGACCTCATGCCGGGCTCAGACGCCAAGAGGGTGAACTATTCGCGTCGCGCCCTACTTAGTCTCAGACCCACTAAGAACATACACTGTAATTACTTTCACGACTCAGATGGACTTTTTACTAATTGTGTACTCTGCCACCCAGTCCACTTACTTCCCATCCAGGCACCCATTCCACACTCTGGCCTGAAATTAGCTGTACTAAACTGTAGGTCGCTCCCCATGCACACCCTGCTCATCAATCATCTGCTCGTTGACCATGAGTTAGACATCCTGTTCCTCACGGAGACTTGGCTTACAACACACTCGGACTCGGATGTGGTTTTAGCCCTGGCCCCGGGCTTCCTCATCCAGTCCCAATTACGCCCCTCCGGTAGAGGCGGGGGTCTGGCCATTCTGCATAGAGATCATTTCTCATGCAGAATCAGCGATGCTCATATTATAGATTCAGAGAGCTGCCACTTTACCATCCAGCTGACCCCTACTAGATCACTGGTAGGCCTCCTGGTGTATCGTCCCCTGGACATTCTGGTCCCTTTACCAGTGCCCTGCTAGAAGCCATATCAGCATTGGCCCATTCTACACCCAACTTCACTGTGCTAGGGGACCTCAATATTCATTTTGATGATCCCCTTGACACAGGGGCTGCTGACCTGATTCTAGACCTGGCTGTCTGCGGTCTCCAACTGGTTAATACTGGAGCCACCCACATTAAGGGCCATTTGTTAGACCCGGTCTTCACAAATGTCCACACCCTCCAGGCCAAAACTTCCTGCCCCCTTCCTTGGACAGACCACTTCTTGGTTCCTCTCTTCTTGCCAGGAGAATTTAAGAAGCCCCATAAGCCTGTCACGTATACCAGAGACAGGGCATGGTCCAGACTCTCAACAGAGGACTGGGCCAGAGCCCTGGAATCAATGGCTCCCGCCCCCTCGGGGGACCCCGTCCTAGCGGATAGCAATCTTAGGAAGTGGATCTCCAATTCACTCGACTTGATTCTTCCAATAAAAACCTGCGAAGACAAAAGCGGAAAGATAGGCTCAGCCCCATGGTTCAGCCAGGAACTCAGAACCCTCCGCAAGGAATGTAAAAAAGCGGAGCGACTGTGGAGGAAGGACTGGCTCCACTCTAGTAAGGATTCCTACCGGAGGACGGTGAGAGCATATAAATCTGCTCTGAAACTTACTAAAGCCTCCTATTACGATGATAGGATAAAAAATGCTACTAACTCTGCAAGAGAATCCTATCTCATTGCTAAAGAACTCATGAAAATACCACAACCCCCTTCACCTACCAGGACCTCACCGGACAGGAGCAATGAACTTGCTAAGTACTTCGAGTCTAAAGTCTCCCACATCCTAGCCTCACTTCCGCAGCCTAGCCATCTACCTTACTGGGACAACGTTTCGTCTGACACTTGCACAGGAGGTGCCCCTCGCCCACTGCTGACCACCTTTAGGGCGGTCTCAATGGACGAGGTTGGAAAGACTTTGGCCAAGATGAAAAGCGGCTCTCCCTGTGACCCTGTTCCCATGAGGTTCCTGAAAGCTGTCGCCCCTGCGATTGTGCCCACAATCCTAGAGTTGATCAATGCCTCGCTGTCCCAAGGCTCCGTCCCCCCTAGTTGGAAGAGGGCGGTAGTTAAAGCCCTTCTCAAAAAACCCCAACTGGACCCCACTGACTTGGCCAACTACAGACCGATCTCGCTTCTCCCGGGCATCAGCAAAATTGCCGAGAAACTGGTTAACGTCCAGCTGTCCCAGTTCCTGGAATCCAATAACCTGCTGCGCCGGTCCCAAACTGGGTTTCGTCCTGGCCAAGGCACAGACACTGCCCTCCTCGCCGTCATCGAGGAGGCAAGGCGCATTTTAGATTCAGGGGGGTCAGTGGCAGTGATCCTCCTGGACCTTAGTGCTGCTTTTGACACGGTGAATCATCATGTCTTGCTCCGCCGGCTGGCCAGGACGGGACTTGGGGGCACAGCGCTGGCCTGGATTGAGTCATTTTTGTCGGGCCGCTCGTTCCAAGTCTGGGATGGCAATTCCCGTTCCGATTCACTGCCTTTGACTAGTGGGGTGCCACAGGGCTCCTCACTTAGTCCCACTCTTTTTAACGCCTATATGGCTCCTCTAGAGGACGTAGTTGCCCCCTTCGGCATCAAAATTGTGAGTTACGCGGACGACACACAATTAGTCGTCTCGCTCTCACATCTTGACCAATGCCCAGACAAGCTCCGGTACTGCCTCCAGGAAATCCTCCTTTGGATGTGCGAGTCCTCACTCAAGCTTAACGGGTCCAAGACTGAAGTTATGCTGATGGGCAAGAAATGGTCAGCAATTCCATCTTCAGTTTGGCCCGATGTTATGGGTGAGGTGCCCGCCCCTAAGAGGGAAATTAAGAGCCTGGGGGTCTGGCTCGAACCAGACTTGTCCATGAAAACCCAGGCAACTAAAACAGCGGGAACTTGCTTTGGACTTATGCGCTCAGTCCGCAAGATCCTTCCACTGCTCCCTCTCCAATCAAGGAAACTCCTGGTTCAAGGACTGATCCTTACGCGATTGGACTACAGCAATGCTGTTTACTTGGGA
Organism: Triturus cristatus; assembly: GCF_964204655.1. Taxonomy (NCBI): domain Eukaryota; kingdom Metazoa; phylum Chordata; class Amphibia; order Caudata; family Salamandridae; genus Triturus; species Triturus cristatus. The sequence continues at coordinate 501,456,168 of NC_140588.1, read as the reverse complement.
GTCCCCGAAACTACCCTGGGCAAGCTATAACGAGCCCAAAATGCGGCTGCCCGGATGCTAATGAATCTTCCCTCCAGGGTCTCGGCCAGACCAGCGCTTAAGGCTCTCCACTGGTTACCAGTGCGAGAGAGGATCGACTTTAAGGCAATGTGCATCGCTCACAAACTCCTCAATGGACAAGGCCCTTCCATTCTGGGAGATATGGTGACTCCGTACAAAGCCTTGAGATCCCTGCGTTCGGACAATGAGCGACTTGCCAATGTCCCTAAGTTCAGGAGAGCACGCACTGGTGGCCGTCGCTTCTCAGTAAAAGCATCCACACGCTGGAATTCGCTCCCCCGCTGTCTTCGGTTAGATCCTGTCTACCTACGCTTCCGCAAACAGCTTAAAACGTTGCTGTTTCCCAAATAAGTTCTCCCCCCCTTCCTCCTCGGCCTATTCAAGCTTTTTATAGTGCGGGGATGCCTCCGGGTCACCAGGCGCTTTACAAATCGTTAAATAATAATAATAATAATAAAACTGCGTACACTGCAATAACATCATAGTCGGAAATATACTACACCACCCTTCAACAGGAGAAATGATCAAACTTTTTCACAACTCAGATTGTAACTCGAGTAAACTCATCTACTACATTAAGTGTCCATGTGGAAAATTATATGTAGGTAAAACCGAACGAAAAATTAAAGTACGAATATCAGAACACAAAAGTACTATCAGAACACAGAATATAAACAGCAGTCTAGCTACACACTGGAATGAGGAGAGACACAGCATCGCCCAACTAAAGTTTGCAGTATTGGAAAGGGTCGTACAACATCCACAAACAGATCTCACCAGAAGTCTTCTACAAAGAGAAACATACTGGATAAAACGCCTTGATACTCTGATCGATAGGGGAATTAATGATAAAATTGACTATACATGTTACTTATGAGAAAGGATTTTCACACTGTTATAGGATGGTTCAGCATGATTTATATACGCTGTTTTCTGATTTATATACGCTGTTTTCTAATCTATATCATGATGACACGACACGGGTGGTTTAGGCTGTGCTTTAGTCTTTATTACCACACTATCAGTATCCACATTTTGTTTGCACATTTTCGTTCCCTCTTTGTTATCATCGATATACAGTACTTTTTTAAGTTACGAGACCCCCATTTTCAATCGAAGGACATTAGCCTTACTATGAGCCCCCATACGCCCCCCCAATGTATAGTTCCGCGACCTAAACCCCAGTGGTTTTGAGCTTCTCCATACGTTCCAAGATGGCGACTTCTTTTACCACTAAGACCCTCGTCAGTTTCTAGTTCTTTATAGTTTACGCGAGACTTCTTCGACTTTTGACCGTTACTTTAGACGCTGAACTATGCGCTATTGCACGGTGAAGACCTTGGTCAAACCCCCTGATTTTTCAGTACGAAATAATTAAGGACAGTGACTTCAGAATCTTCGGGTTACCGCCTGGTAAGAATCTCCTTCTTGTCCCGTTCAAAACCACGTTCTATGAGTTTGATTCTGAACTCTTGTAAGTTCATTCATTCATTCCACTATCGCTCTTTCAGACCGCGTATCATTCAAGATTTTTCCATCATTTTACGCCTTCGTGCCTTCAGATCCAAAGATTAAGGTACTAGTTTCAGTTCACTCTCTCTTATTTCTTATTTTTCTTCTCACACTGTTACGCCTGACAGTAACAGCCTTCTCACGGATTACAGCACATTGTCTCACAATGTCACGTTATAGGTGGAGGGTCCATTTGTTTATCTTTACGAAGTCTTTGCTGAACTACCAACTATTTTTCGCTGTTTGTGCAAAATGAAAAATACCATATTGCTTTGGTTAAACTGACGTTTTGAACATCAATATAAAGAAAATATTTTTGTTTATGTCGTAGAAAACTGAGCCCCTGAAGAAGAGCCGGCCAGGCTCAAAATGCATTGGGCAACACGCTAAATACATTGAAATTCTCATTGATTAATACCTGGATTGAACAAAATGAACTTTATGGACAACCAATGAATAAAATTGGAATGTATTTATTACAAAGATATGTCATTCGTTTATCAATTCAGTACATTTGATGAAAAAATCTTCTTCATACAACTTGTGATGATAACAAATGTCGAATAAATAAATTGGTACTTTCACCAGTTAGCAACAGTGCGTAGAGGTCGGGTCCCATTGACCCTGAAATTGTTGACATACCACTACCAAAACATACTTTAAGTTGTTACAGCGCTCAAGCTGGATGTAATCCATTTGCAAAACTTCAAAAGGTGCGGTTGGCGTAGCAAACCCTCCTGTAGGAGTTTGTGTCCCTTTACCAGGATTATGCTGTAGACAAATCAGACAAGACTGCATTATCTTTTTAGCTGTGCCTGCAATTTCTGGATGCTCCCAAACTTGCGTGAGCAATTTCGTTATCGAGGAGGCTCCAACATGTGCCGGCCCATGTGCCGGCCCATGTGCCATATGAATCATTTGTTGTAAATAGGCTGTAGGCAATCTCCACTTGCTCATCTCTTTATTCCTCCAACTGCCCTCATCGTCCAATGTTCCCTCCTTAGACCATTGCTCAATTTCTTCTGCAGAAGCAGATCTCTGCATATCTAGCACTTCCTGCCTGGTATCATGCCAGCGTTCAGCCTGTGACTTCACCACGTACATAGACGTGGTGCTTCGCTGCATGGCAGTTTCACGGGCTGTTTGGTCTGCAAAAGCATTGCCTTGTCCTATCTTATCAGTTACTTTCTTATGTGCGCTACATTTAACAATTGCTATTCTCTTCGGGTATGTTAAAGCAGTCAAGAGATTATGTACTAATTCTCCATGCATTATTTGCATCCCGTGGGATGTAAGAAAGCCTCTTTCCTTCCAGAGCAGGCCAAAATCATGGGCCACTCCAAAAGCATAGCGGCTATCTGTATAAATGTTCACACACAAATCAGTGCTAAGCTCACATGCTCGTGTCAAAGCTATTAGTTCAGCTGCTTGAGCTGACTTCTGTGGTATGTGAGCTGTCTCCACTACTGTGTGAAGTGTCGTAATTGCATATGCAGCTGAGGTCGTACCATCTGGCAACTTCAAACAGGACCCATCAACCCACAATTCTCCATCTACATCTGAAAGGGGCATATCTTGTAAGTCAACACAACCCTTTGTCTGTTCTTCAGTAAGGAATGCACAATCGTGTGATTCCTGTGACTGAGACTGAGTCACCGGGTATGGCAACAAAGTGGCTGGGTTTAGTGTCGCACACCTCTTCATTGTAATGTGAGGGGCCAACAATGTCAATTCGTATCTTGTCAGACGAGCACTAGTTTAAATGCTGCGTCTTCGTCTGATTTAAAAGGGCACCAACCGCATGGGGTACTAGCACCAACAGCTTATGTGACAAAACTATCCCTTCACTCTGACGTATTGACACAGCTGTTGCTGCAACTGAACGGAAGCAGCCAGGCAACGCACGAGCAACAGGATCAAGTACTGCTGAAAAATATGCACAGGGACGCTGTTTGTCACCGTGTGTCTGCACTAAAACTGACAATGCCCATCCATCTTTCTCATGTACATCGTTTTTAATTCTTTAGTCTTCTTATCCTCATTACCCTTTGCTTCTAATTCCTGGCGTTCATAATACTGAGCCATAGTCAAGAGAGAAACCGGAGAAGAGGTAGTCCATGAACTCTCACTGGCTGTTAGGCGACTAGGTATTCCTGGCAACAGGTTTGCGACATATTTATCGACAAACAGATGTCTGCCCGTGTCATCTGTCAATGACTGGCCACTAAAATCGTGGAATGCTTCTTCAAAGCGTGTAAAGAAATCAGAGACCGATTCATCTGCCTTTTGCTTACAAGACGCTAAAACAGTCCAATCTATCTTTTTAGGGGGAATAATCGTTTTTAACTTAACTAATATAGCTGCGGGAAGATCTAAAATTAACTGACATGGCTTCTGTGCGGGTTCCCTTTCTACATCCATTTGTTCTAAGTCTTTCCATAACGCCCCAAAAGCTGCACAATCATCAATTTTACGAACAGTTCTCCACATATCAGGCGGTAATATCAATCCGCAAAATAAATCAATATCAGGCAAAGTCATAGTACAAGAGCTAATAGCACTCTCAACTTCCTCATAAAAAGCGGCTGGATTTTTCCGCGGATCAGGCAATGCAGTTTTAAGTGCCATGACATCCGTCCTATTCCAAGGAGTGTAAACCCAATTATAAATAAAATAACCCTTTGCATCGATAGAAGCCTTATCATCACTTGTACCCATTCCTTTAGGAGGAACATACAAAGACGCAGCCTCCCGCATACGTTTTGCATGAACTATCATAGTCTTATCTGTTCCGAAGATAGAAGCTTGTGCCATGCCGGTCTGAGATGTCTGTGCAGCTACGTCTGCAACCTTTTTCTCCTCTCGCAAACGGACTGCATCAACACGCAGTTTAACCAAACGCCTGATTGTATCATCCACCTGGGAGAAAACAAAAAGACCATCACGCATTTGCTACATCGTCGGGCTCTAACTCCTCATAATATATCTTAAACAGCTCAAGGACCTCTGCGGCGAACACCTCAGTAAAATACAGCTGCTCCCTTTCCTGCCACCCTTTCATACTATCTAGAAGTTCAGAGGCGGGGGCAGTGCTACGAACTGCTTTACGAGCAGCAGATCTAAGCTGGGACGCACGCTCAGCGGTCAACATAGAACGAGTCTCTCATGCCTTCTGTTGCTCTGCACTGGAGTCCTCATCTGACTCATGAGGGGCAGAAGGAACAGTATACGGAGGTGGAGGACGATCTAATAATGAGGAATCATCTTGTGGTTTATTAAGTATAGGATAAAGGGGCCGCCGAACAGCTTATTGGCCAGTTACCTGTAAATTGCACTCCCTATCTTCTCTCTCTTTTAACTCTTTTATTTCTTTGTTTTTCAACTCTAATGCTTTCGCATAAATGTTCTTTCGCTGTTCTTTTTCAATCAAGGCTTGCTCACGCTTCATTCGTTCACGCACTTCTTTCTCCTACATTCGTACACAGTCAAACATATCTTGCTTAGTCTTTCGCTTAAACATACATTGTTCCACATACTCAAGCTTTCGTAAATCAAATGACCATGCATAGGCCAACGCAACTCAGAATCCTTACGAGTGTATTTATTCCATAATGTGCTGTACATTAGAGAAGAAAGACCATACTTAATATACATATCCCTATTAGGCATCCCCTCCGGGGGAGCCGGTTGTGCTTCATCGAGTCTCAAACTGGTACCACTACAAAAGCAGCACATCCTACGAAGTGTGCTAAAAACAGGCATGCCAAAAAATAGTGCAGAATATGCAGTATTATAATCAAAGTGGCACTTAAGGTACCTTTAGTACGATGTGCCGTTCAAATCAATTCAGATAGAGAAAATTCTCCTCATTACCTGCCTATATAAATTGCAATTTATATATGAATCCCATAAAAATCCAAGTTGGCCAACACAAATTCAAAAATACAAAAGCCGCAGTAAGTGTTACTAAACTACCTTACCAATCCCAGGCATAAAACCCAACAGCAAGCGCTGCAGAATGACTTACCAATCACTTGGTGTCCAGGTTCCAACTGCCAAGTTCTAAAATCGACCAAATGTTCACTGCACGGCGAATCAACAGATGAGATCTCAGTCGAGGACCGGCACCACCGTGGTTGCCAAGACTCGGGTCTCATCGGGCAGCGATCGCGTCCAGAGCGAGATTGCAATCCTTCATCGCAACCAATCCTTCGGGCATCCGAGTAACCGATGAGCCCCACGTGTCGGTGCCCAATTTGTCGGAGTAAGCCTCAGCAAGGCCTACCAGTGCAAGGGGTTCGCCCTTTTCTGCACAGAGTCCTCAGACCAATAGGAAGAAGTTGGCACAGAAACTGGAATAGAAAATACAAAGTTTAATAAACCTCATGAGGTAGAACTACATTCACATAGCACCCTTCGGTAATGCATGAAGTAGCACACCGAACAGAAGGAGCATGGTCCTTTTATACCCACACATGGGCTCAAAAGAAGGCGGTACAAGTACAGAAGAAGGTTTTATGTACATATAAGGTCATATAGAAATGCACAGTCGACAAGTAGTAGGAGTTAACAGTTTGCCAATGCCAGTAAAAACATCCTGACACTTTCATACTACTAACAGCTGCAAGGACAGCTGCAAACTCAACTGGGCATGTGCGAAGGTGGAAGATGCTAAATATAGTTCGTTTCTAGGCAGATTACAAGAGCAGTCAACACTGAGGGAGGACAGAGCACATGGTGAGCACATGGCAGCACATGGCAAACAAAATGGCTGCCAGAAATACAAAATGGATTCCACAAAATGGACAAGATAGCCTCTAAATACAAGATGGCTTCCGCTAATGCTAACCCAATCGCTGCCAATTTACAACAGTAGTAGCCACGAAACCGCCACGCCCGCCGGCCGTAGCAGTATGCTTTTTCTTAAGATAGCAATCAGCAGGCCTCGGAACGGGAGCATTTGGCGGGCTCTCTTAGAGGGAGTGGTCGGGTCCTACAGATGGGTGGCGGACGCATAGGCGAAACTTATTGGATTTTGCCAGTGCTTGTGGTTTTTGTTTCTGTTCCCTTTGGTTTCTCGGCCTCTGGCTGCCCTTTCGCACTTCCTGAGAGTGCGGCTGTATGTGTGTGTGTGTGTGGGGGGTGGTGGTGGGGGGCTAGAGTTTCGCGCAGACTGACGGACATCTTGCCTGTAGACAGGAAATCTGCACAACAACAGACCTGGGGATGAGGGTCTCCCGGGGAGGGCTTGAGCGACTCTTTAGGGATGAAAAAATCACTTGAAAAGGAGATGTGAAAGTTGTCCCTTACTTGGCCCTTAAAGAAAAGATCTGCTGGTAGATAGCAGTCACTGCTGCCAGGCACTAGGAAGCCCTGTCTCCCCTCCGCACAGCGCTCTAGCAGGGCCGAGGTGACATGAGAGGAGGAGTGCAGCCCCTGACCCCCTCTCCCCCCGTACGTCTTGCGGATTCACGGATTCATAAATACTGCTGGTAATAAAGGGGCCATCTCAACAGGTAATCAAGGAACCACCTCACCTCTGTGTCGAAAACAACCAGCCCTGTCGTGCCAGCAAGCGTTTCCACACAGCCGACATCCGCGGATAATCGCAAACTGTTGCTGTCATTAAATCAAATAAAAAGTCGGCACAGTAAAGATCATTTACTGGCCACAAAGTGGACCACAGATCCCTGCTGCTGACTTTAGCGCCAGGAGACGCCGTCGCCATTCTCCTGCGCCCAGAGGCGCATAAAGGTCTGCGTGGCTCCCGCATCGCGGTACCTCACGGGCGAACGCGCCGTGCGAAGCCCGGACCAAGGGCGGGCCCGTCTGTGCCCGTCAGGTGCTGGAAGAGGCTGGGCTGGGCCACCCCCCTGATACCCTTCACTAAGGACAAAGCTTGTGTCTTATGGTAAAGCGAGTTGTATTGCTTAATTGCTCGCCAGTGTGTAATTTAGTGGTGAATAATTGGATCATCTTGTGTTTCTGGCATGACGAGCAAACGCAAAGGAGTAGCCGGGACATTAGACGCCTTCATTGTAAGGGTTGAGTCTCTGCTTACCCATGAAATCGAGCTGACAGAGTGTTGTCTGTCCATGGACCCAGTTACACTGCACTCTTGCTTATCCTTGGGAGGCTCTAACACTGATCCCCCATGAATCAACCCCAATGGAAGCATGCCCTGTTTCCTTAGATTCATCTCTGTCATGCTCAGAAGCCCCTAATTCGGCAGTCCCAGACGCACCAGGCATTAGTACTAGAGCACGGGCAGAAGGTCCCCAAAAGATCGACAAAGTGAAAACGCAACCTGCAAAAAGGAAGAGGGACGCAGGGATGACCAAGTCTAAAAAAGCCAAAGGTTGTTTAACATGTAACAATGTAACAAACTTGGTGGTTATTTGTACTGCTGCAGTGGGCACACAGACTGATGTTACTTTTAATTATGTTAGTAATGACAGCAATATAGGCATTGAGGGTGATGTTGCCGCTCCCTCCTCTGCCCTGAAGTTGATTGAAAACGCTTTGGCTGACATTAAGAATGTGATTGACATGAAATTCAATTTGTTGTGGGGGAAAATGGAATGTTTGAACTCTGAATTTACCTACTTTATGTTCCGGAATGTTAACCCTGTTCAAATTAGTGACAGGGATGGAATGCCTACATTATCCATGAGCAACACATTTGGGCTGGTGTCACATCCTGGTTCTGTCTCCCATAAAGATAGTATTCCTGCCATCTCGCATACAAATTGTAGTAACAAAAATGCATTCCCTGGGTTACATTTTCATAGCGAACAAAGGGTAAGTCAGGGTGTCGCCCTAGGAAATACAGTTAACTCAATCCCGGTTTTAGGAAGAAGTAGCACAATCCCCAAATGTGCGAGTGTCCCCGTAAATGACATAAGCACAAGTAGGGATCATCTCAACCACCCTAGAAATGTCTGTGTGAGACCAAACACTGATGTGTTAAGTCTACCTCCTGCCTCCTGTCCCTATGTGCTAGTTTTAGCTGGGGTCCCCCAATTAGCTGGAAACCAAAGGGAATCTTCGGCAGATCTTCGCAATAAGTCCGTAGATTGGCTTTACAAACACAAGAGGTTCCTTTCTTCCAATATGAGTGCTATTCTTATGGCTAGAAGAGTAGGATGGGTTGGCCATTCTGAAAAGAACATAGACGGCGACTGCGTTGTTCTTAATTTTTGCAGACCCCACATAGTTCGCCGATTACTGAGTACTTCTGAGCAACCCCCTACGCTAAACACCCACATTAGTGCGCTCCCCCTGGGCTATTTTTATAAGCCATCCCCGGAACCCCTCAGGGATGCCCACGCTTTGCCTTTGCTAATTAATAGGTTTAATGCATTTTCTGACTTAGATGCACAGGATTGACAACCACCACTGACGGCCCCCCAGTTGCCTCAGCAACATCATCTGGAGGATTCCCTTGCAACTATAGTAACTATCGACAATAATAATGACGCCCTATCCCCCACCAGAGCTAACAGTGGAGTAGACTTGAACATTCTTAACTGGAACGTAGCAGGGTTACAGTCGAAACTTAATGATCAGGACTGGTTGCGCTTAGTCAAAGAACAAGACATAGTAATGTTCCAGGAGACTTGGGCCACACACGATTTGCACGTTGAGGGGTTTCACTGCTTTAATGCGGCGGCATCCCGCCATAAGTTGGGCTGACCTTCAGGGGGCCTTTGCATTGGGCTTAATGTAGCAGCCAGTGGAAGTTTTAAGTTACTCCCAACTAATAGCTGTAACTTTCAAGAGTTTCTTTTTATTTGGTAAATCTTTACAATAATGATTTCCTTTCCATTACAAATAAGAACTTCATTGAGCGCTTTGATTTTATTTCTAATTTAGATTACCAGCAAAGTTCGGGCAATATCATTGGGATTATTTTGGGAGGTGATTTTAATGCAAAACTCAAAAACACGCATTTGGGTGCAGGGCCACATAATCTAGTTCCCTCTTCTCGTAGGGGTGCAGAACTGGCAGTGGTCTTGAGGTCTCACAATCTGGTCAATGTTATGGACCAGATGGGCACATCACATGCGACCATTAACCATCACCCGACATTCAGAGGCAGGGGCCACCGTTCTACTATAGATTTTGTTTTTATTTCCCCTCTACTCGTGGACTATTTAGTCACCGCGGAGGTCGTTGCCACTGTCCAAGGGGATCAAAACCATGGCCGGACTGGGAACCAATACCGGCCCTGGCAAAGTGCTCGGCCGACCCCCCGGGGGTTGGGGGTGCCGCCGAGCTCTTTGCCAGGGCCGGTTTTCAGCCGATTTTGTTACAGGGCTGATTTTGCAGCTATGCTGCAAAAACGGCCCTGTAACAAAAGCGGCCCCCAGGTGCCCAAAACCGGCCCCCACCCCTGCGGCGCACCAGGGGATTGCCCAGTGCCTGCTACCGCCAGTCCGGCCCTGATAAAAACCCTATTAAAACAGCACTGAGATTGGCCGCACGACCGGTGTTTCCATCTGAATGTGGGGCAAGAGACCTAACATTATCGACAGACAATTTAAGATTAGTACGGAGAGGCATTGATAACGGGCATCTGTTCAAATCATTAGCTAAGGACAACCTGCCTCTCATTAATTCTTGTCTGTCATTTCAAACCCCGCACCCAGAGGTAGTCCAGAACTTTTCAAAACTTTGTCTGGCTATTAAAACTTACTTGTCGAAGCCTGCATCTTTAAGAAGGCAGGGCCCTAGATGGTTCGATAACGAATGCTCATTGGCTAATAGGAACTTGCGCAAGGCATTGTCAGTTGAACCCAGGTGCGCATCGGATGTGAAACTAGCCAGGCAGAAGTACAACAGGGCAGTTAACAAGAGAAAGGGAGTACTCCTTAGGGGCCGCTGGGAAATCCTATCGCAAGTTGCAACTGATAAAAATGGTAAATTATTTTGGTCCGCTGTAAGGGATTTCCGATCTATGGGCCAGTTACTAACCCCCATTAGCTGTACTATATCCAGCCAATCCTGGGAAACCCACTTTTCAAATATTTATGCCTCCTCCTCACTGGACATTGATCAGTATGAATATGGCCCATCTGTCACCATTCAGATCACACACGCTGAAGTAGAAGAAGCCATCCATCAGAGTATTGGGAATAAGGCTCCTGGCCCTGATGGGCTACCAATAGATTTTATCAAATGGAAGCCGGATTTTTGGGCACTGCTTCTCCTGAATGTTTTCAACAATCTAATGCATGCCCCGTTACCTGACACCTGGGCTAAAAGCATTATTGTCCCAATATTTATAAAGGGGGATCGGTCGCAGCCCAGCAATTATAGGCCGATATCATTGATTGATAACACCCTTAAAATACTGGGCAGAGTCTTATATAATAAGATATTGGAATGGACGGAGGAATGCAGTATCTTAGAGCCCTACCAGCTAGGCTTCCGTAGCAAGGTTGGTACTAACGAACAATGTCTTAATCTCAGCCTTGTAATTGGGAAATATACCATCGGCGGAAGTCTCCAATCTATTTGGCCTTCATGGATTTGTCCTCAGCTTTCGACCTTGTTAATAGGTCGAAGTTGTGGGCTATCCTGTTGGCCTATGGCCTGGATGAGCCTCTGGTCCATTTCTTGGCATATCTCCACAAAGATCTCCAGGCACAAGTGAGGATTGGCAGAGGTGGAGAGGTTTCAGGACCCATTAAGATTGGAAGGGGGGTCAGGCAGGGTTGTGTCTTGGCACCCCTTCTTTTTATTATTTATATTAACGGTCTGAACAAATCACTAATATCTATGTCCCTGGATGTCCCTATGATTAATGGGAAACCTCTCCCCGTGCTACTATACGCAGACGATGCGGTACTTATATGCCTCACCCCAAATTCTCTACGTATTTTGGCACAGTCCTTCGTTGAATATATGGACAGCCTGGACCTAAGAGTTAATTTTAATAAATCAATTGTAATGTCTTGTGGCCCCCGGAAACGCCAGCTTAGCTCCATCACTGTTGGCAATCAAGAACTGATACGCACTTGCAAATTTCCCTATCTTGGGGTGGTCTTTGCTGCGAACGGCTCCTGGACTGAGCATCTTACCCATTCCAGGAGCATGTTCTCAAAGACCATCAACTTGATTTTTAGTCTCCCCCGTCCAAAAAATTCAGGTGCTATTTTAGCTATTTAAAAAAAAATTAAATCCCAATGTGTCCCAGTGGCTACCTATGGAGCTGAGATTTGGGGTACCGCAAATTGTTCCTGCATCCAGCAGGAAGAAAACAGATTCTGCAGGAAACTGCTGGGCATCTCAATCTCCACTCCGCAATACATTTGCCACAAGGAATTGAATTTAAATTACATAATTGATTTTATACGTGCTCGCCCAGCCCTTTTCTGGTTATCGGTCTGGAAGAACGAGGCAGCGACTTTAACCAGAGATATTATTACTGACTGCATGAAGTGTGAGAAGGGGATGGATATCCCCTGGCTTTCTGGAGTCTATCAGAGCTTATGTAGCATTAACAAAGGTTGTATCTTTTTAAATCCCAGCGAAACTGAAACTCTGCACAAAAAAGAACTCAGAAGTGCCCTTTATTTGTTATATAATAAAGAAAGACTGGCGCTGGAATCGAAGAAATCATTTGTTTCCAGCTATATGTCCCGTGAGCGGTGCTGCCTCCCCCTATGAAATTATCTAATGCTACCTATGAGTCATTGGGAAAGGAGCCTCTTATTCCGCTTTAGAGCAGGGACAGTGTTTCCCTTTTGGCTACCACTCGAAACTTGATTTAATACCCTGCCCATGTGACGGGGTGAGCGGCCAATCTACCATTCACTTCTTGTTTTTCTGCAAATATTACACAAAGTATAGTAAGGGGCTCCTTTACCCTTTTTTCAGCAGGAGCAGGCCCATTAGTCTGGATTCTGCCTTTTTGAGTATGCACGCCCTGACTGATGAAGAGCTTATTTTTCGTATTAGCACATTTCTGAGGGTTGCCACTCGGGTACGCAAGTCAATGTTTAATCCTTGAGTTTTTAAAGTACGAATGGATAAATTTTACGATTGTTGCCAATGAATTTACCATTTTTATTTCTGTGCGTGTAACATTGTGTTCTACAAATTGTCAATTTTTACTTGCTCTTATTGTTACTCTTCCCTTGTCATTTATATTTTTACTATGTACTTTTATGGATATGATGTTTATCCGAATAAAGTTTAATGAACTGAACTGAACTGTAAAGATCATTCACACCCATTCCTAAAATCATTCACCGAAGTCAAGTTCAATCAAGTTGGTGGGCTTCAGAATTAAAAATAAAAATATTAAAAAATAGATCAGTACACAAAAATCGCGTTAAACACCACCACCATACAAGGACTTTCTTCATAAGAAATTCTACATTTGATAATGAATGTATTGGTAATACTGTTTACATGTAACAATCCTAGCTCAATGGGAGGCATGTGTAATCCTCTAAGACACAGTGAAAAGCCGTATTAACTATTGTTAGGTTATATCCAAGAGAACTTTGTCTGGGGGGCAGCCCTCGTCACTCCATTAAAGCTGCGCGTGTGCAGACCATGTGCTGTGGGATTCAATGGACAAGTTGTCGCACAATCTACAAACATGTTTATTTAATCGAAAATTGTGCTGTGGCACCCGCGACCCATGTGCTGTTTCCATCCTGAAAGAGCATACAATGTATTATCAGCCTTTTATCAACTACGTTTCCTAAATACTTTGCCCACGTAAAGTCTCCTGGGAGAGGCAGAGCAAAAAGCCAAGCTAATTGTGAATCAAAGCTCACACAATAATAACTCAAATACAACAACAAAATACCCCACTTCACTTACACAAATTGTGCTCAAATTAATGCTCTTATTAACCACCCGACTCTTGAAACTCGTGGTGTTGCAAACTGTCTCCTCCCCCCGCCAACTGCAACTTATACCATCTATCAGCCCTACTTCCTCTTCATCCATGTAGCCACACACAGTTTTCATAACTTTCAACCTTTTGCCCCTGCACCTTCTGAGGTGTCTTATTTGTTTGCTCTCCTCACGTCTGCTGCGCTGGTTAGACCTTCACAATGGTTAGACAACCAGGAAACTCCGATTGGGTGTACTGTGTCTTCCTGACCCGCCCCCTCCACAACATAAAATCACCCAACATCACTGATCCTTCTAGCACCACAGGTTCTTCCTCTAGATGCTTACCACCTTTTCTCTCAAATTCAGCAGATACGCTTATTTGGCATGAAAGACAAATGCACACCATCCGAATGATACAATGAGAACTCCTCACCATAATGTTGCTGTGTGCAAGTACTCGGTCTCTGAGACCATGCTATCCTCAAAAGACCATCTCCTCTCTGTTTAATTTCTTTCTTGCTCTGCCTGAGGCTGCATACTTACTGGTCCCTTTCCACACTCTTCTCATGCCTGACCATCCAAGTGTTTCAAAGTTGTATCTTTGAACTCATAGACTCTGTTAAAAATGGCATGCCCTACCCCTAGTACTGGCCTTTCCCCAAATCAGCACACAGAGCACTGAAATTGTCCCTTTTCAATGCATTAGTGGTTTTAACTAATTTAATCCAAAATTGTGCTTTAAATGCACTTTTGCTTTAATCTTTTTCAAAATGGTTCACGGGAACCTCCTATCATTTCATTTCATTAGTCTTTATTGTCGATGCATTTCATCATAAAAGACATTTACAAAACATTAAAAGATAAAAATACATATTTTAAGAGACACGATTTTAAAAAGAAACATGAGCAAAGTGCTTAAAAATGGACCAATATCTTAATGCCTCTTGTTTCTAATAAACCAAACCCAGGCCAAGAATTTAGCAGCAGCAATAGCAACATATTCACTGGGTTCAAATCTCAACATTTCTAGAGCTTCTGACCCTTGTCTAGTGCCCAATGTTCGACATAATGGCTTGAGCCATTTAGCTCGGGGTGCAGCATAGGCAGGACAAGCAAAGAAAATATGACCAACAGAATCAATACAGTCAGGGCAACTTTTACATGAGTCACTAGACATACCCTTCCACTTTTTGGTGAAAGAGTTGGTCTGAAGTGTGCCTACCCTAAATTGATGATAAAGTTTCCTGTCACAAGGTCTGGTGATGGTATCCCAGTATGCTTCGAGGAATGGGGTTCTTTTTTGGGCCAGGAACCTTCCTGTCAAGGACTCTGCAGTAACTGAATTAATATGTTTCTGCTGCACCGTAGACCAATAGAGACTCTTGAGGTCTTTTTTAGAGGGAAAGGGGTTGTTAACCGGGTCAATCCATAAGTTGACCAACCCCATGGATTTCAGGAGCTGCTTAGTCTGTTTGAACCAAGGAATGTTGCCAGCCCCCAGAATAGAGCGCACATCAAGGAAGGCCTTTGCATAGAGGTCTAGCTCAGGGACTGTCCATAAACGCCTCCAAAAGGCCAATGGCTTAAACCTCGCAATATCCTCAAACGAATGACAGCCAAGGTCCAACAGGAGGGGTTTAACTGGGGTAGAGCATGGAAGGCCCGTAAGTAATCTAAAAAATTTGTATTGTGCCTTAACCAGAACAGAAAGATCTGCAAAGCCCCAAAGTTCAGCACCATAGAGGATCGCAGAATTTATCCTCGCATTAAAGATTTTGATGGGGGGGGCCTATCATTCTCGACTTGGATTGCTTATGTTCTTTAACTAGGCAACCAGAAAGCTGTGCAAATTTTAGAGATAGAACATCAATTTGCGGCCTCCAATCCAACTTATTTTCAAAAACTACCCCTAGATAGGTCATAACATTTGTACGCTCAAGCAAAGCTTTGTCCATAAAAACATGTCCCTTTATACCTCTCCCTTTGTTAAAGACCATATATTTGGTTTTGGACACGTTGACCGCCAGGTCAAAATCAGAACAGAAATGCGTAAAGACGTTAAGTGCCGCCTGTAGTCCAGATAGGGTCTGAGAGAGAAGTAGGGTGTCATCAGCGAACATAAGGAGCGGGATTTTAATACCTCCCAGCGTAGGGGCGTCCGTCGATGTGTTGGAGTAATACTTAACAACACTGTTGATAAACAATAAAAACAAGGTGGGAGCAAGGACGCACCCCTGCCTGACACCCCGATTGACCCTGAACCGACCAGTAACCTGGCCCTGTTTTCCCCAGCGGACTTGTGCATAGTTATTATCATGGAGCCTAATGATGATATTCAGAAGATCAGGAGGAAGCCCTAGCTCCGCCAATACGCTCCAAAGTTTAGTTCTATTGACTAGGTCAAATGCTGACCGGAGATCTACAAAGGCAGCATATAAGGTACCGCCACACAAATAGACCGTTTTCCAGACAATCAGTTGGAATTTGAATGCCTGGTCGATGGTACTAGTACACGGTCTGAAACCGGCTTGGAGAGGAGAGATGATGTCCTCCTGCTCAATCCAAGCCTGGATTCGTGCCAAGATCATTCTAGCGATAATTTTCTGGACCGAGTCAATAAGACTAATTGGGCGGTAGTTCCCCGGGCATGAACGATCACCTTTTTTGAAAATGGGGAGAATCTCAGCCCCCCCCCAAGAATCGGGAATATCAGCCCCTCTGGCTACGGCATTGGCAAAATGTACGATGTAAGGCACCCAGTTCACTGTGTCAGATTTAAAGAGATCCGCAGGAACACAGTCCATGCCCGGCGCCTTGCCACTTGAAACCTTACTTAAAGCCTGTTTAACCTCAGCACAGTCAAAAGTTAAGGTTGAGGGAAGGGTTATAGCTGGGGCAGGCCCCTCGACCACTGTGGAATCTAAAAATTGGGATTCAAAATGGGTCACCCAGGCTTCCGGAGGGACATGATTTGTAGGGACCTGGCTATTCTGGGAGTTACCCCACTTAACAGTATGCCAGAAGAGGGTTAGATTCCTGTGCTTACTGGCAGCCAAAAGGTTATTCCAGTGATCATTATCCCACTCCTGTTTTGCCTTTGCCTTAGCCTTTTTATAGATTGTCCTGGCCAGTCTGACATTATCTGGATCTTTATTAGCAATGGCAGATTTTAATTTGATAAAAGATTCTCGGCAAGATTTATTGTACCAGGAAGATGGTTTTAGAGTGACGGATTTCTTGGCCTTACAAGGTTTTAAAAAAAGGGTTCTAAGGCCAATAAAAAGATGATCATGTATGCGTGTAGCTTTACCAGTCACATCCTCAGTGTTCTGAAGAGACTGTAAGTCAACCAGAGCACCGGATACCATGGAACTAATTCTGGACAATAATTCAACATCAATTGCGACTTTGTCCCAGCGTACCCGCCGTTGATCATTAGTTAAAACGGCTTCCGCGGTCACTATTTCAGAGGGTTTGGCTCTCTGGGCTGGGCAAAGTAAAAGACTTAAAACCAACGGGTTGTGGTCACTCTCCGGGCGATCTAATATCGCCATATCACTTAGAGTGGACCAGAACTCGATTTTAACAAGGGCATAATCAATTCTACTGTTACAACGTCGGCCATCTGAGAAAGTCATCTTCCCACCCTTATCAGAGGCAGTCCTCCCATTGGCAGCCCTGAATCCCCGCTCCATACATAGTCCCATCCACTGAGTGGCTGACTCTGTCCACCTCTTGATAGGAGGGAGATCGAGGGGGGGAATATTTAAAATTGCATCTACTTCCCAGGTTAATGAGTCAAGAGTAGAGAGCAGAGGTTCAAAACAGCAATTTAGATCACCCACAATCAAAACATTTGTATACGTATCAATAGTGTCCAGAAACCCATCTAATAATAAAAAGGTATTAGTGCCACGTCCACCGGGGAGGCCTCTATTGTAAACGTTTACAATTAGAACTACGGGATCGTTGTCGTGTTGCAAGGAAATAATTAGTAGGTCAGGGCTATCAATAGCTATTTCCTTGAGTAAATACCCAAGGGATTGCTTAACCCAAATACAAAGCCCACCTGACGGGCGGCCCCTTGTGCCACGGATTGCCCCCTTGAAAAAGTTCACATACCCTGAAAGATAGATCGGGTCCACAGCCCATGTCTCCTGGAAAACCAGGATATCATGGGTGTCGACCCAGCCTACCCATTCTTCAGAGGATACCCTGGTACCAAGGCCCGCAACATTCCACGAAACCAGGGTCAGGGGCGTAGAACTAAGTGGCATTGTGCATGGTACTGCAGATGCGGGACCCTTGGTAGTTGGGGTAGTATCGATATTAATGGGGCCCCTTGTCTCACTATCAATCAAGGAAGAAACAGTGGGGGGGAGGGATGGACTAGTTGGGTGGGAAAACGGGGTACTGGAAGACATATTTTCCAAGCCAACTTTAGCCCCCCGTAAACACCCACTCCCTGCCTGCGCTGAGTTAACCAAGCCAAAACAAACTTCCCACAAATTATTCGAATTTACCAGATGAGGTAACTGTCAGTCAACCCCATCTAATGAATTCAAGGGTGTGTAAAAGTTTGACAGGGGGAGATGGAAATCCGGCCTTATCTGGTGGTGGGAAGACCTATTTACCCTTTCCCAGACATAGGACATATCACGTGTAGTGACAGCGGGTTTGTGTGGAAAAAAATATGACAAATCCACTGTAGATATGCCAGTCCCTCTCAGGGTATTGGAAAAGGAACAGATATGCCTAACAGCCCTCGGGTCACGAAAATTTATGATCACACAATCTCCCTCCACCTGTTTAACTCTATTGCCCAACCAACATACCCTACGGACGGTCATTATTTCGGTCCGTAGTCCAATAGGTAAAGGCCTGTTGGTATTTAGCCAGTGTGAGACTTTGTTCTTCAGCTCACTATGACACTCGGGCTTTGTCTGAGGAAGCCGGGGTACATCCAACATTATAATGGTGTAGGGCTGCGACTCAGGTGGGAGATTGATAGATGGAAAGTTTTGATAGGAAACAGCAACCTCAGAATTCGACTTGTTGGTAAGGATGTTATTAGTGTTAATGGCAGTGTTGATATTGCAATCTGTTTCTCTCGGGACCTCAATGTTAACCTGAGGACGTGGAACGTCCACCGCCTGGACATTGTGTGTCGGGATACTAGGTAGTACTCCATCCAAGGGTGTATGAGCAATGGAGACAAGCCTAGATTTATCGACAATGTCATTGTTAGAGGAAGTTGCATGGTCAATAGAAGACACTGCAATCTTTTCTAGCAGGGACGTGTTAGCAGATACCATACCCTCTAGCTTCTCAAGTGAGGAGGCGAGACGCGTAACTCGCTCTAATAATGGGAGGAGTAATGATTTAAATAACTTCTCTATAGGCTTGAGAAGATCGAAGGTAGAAGAGTCTGCGTTGGATTGAACGGGTGGAGGGAACGGGGACTTCAAACCACCAGATGCCAAATGGAAACTAGCAGATGTAGCAGGGTTTAGAGCTTCACAGGTAGGTGCAGATTTATGAGGATTGGACACTTTGGGGATTTTAGCTCGTTTCCCCTTAGGGGGTGCTCCCATACGTTTCCTTTTACTTGGGATGTGCCTGGGCTTAGGGACCTGAATCATTGTTCCTGTAATTTGCTGTTCAGTGGTAGGTGGAGGGATATAAGTACTATCAGTGGTTTGGTCATCACTGGTATCAGGGATACTAGTTGTCTCCTGAATATCCACCAACGGGCAATGATCAAGAGTGTCCGGCAGTACATTTAAAGTATTACCACACAAAATGGAGGGAGGTTGAGGCTGGCTGTTTACAGGCGAAACAGCTAACATAATATTACCAAGAGATGATCTTTTAGCAGAAAGTTCTAGGGACAGTCTTTTTTCCGTTAACAAAATTTCGTGTTCAAGAACACGAGCAGCTCTAGTGATAAAATTGTCAAGGGTCCCTGTAACCTGACCCCCTACGCTGTTCCTGGCCACCTTCCTGCCAGACCTTAAGGAGGTCATGATTTGGGGAATAAGCAAACAGACGAACAAACTCAAAGAGAGGGAAACAGATGAACCTCCGAATGTAACAGGAAACAGGAAAATGAAAATCACTAAAAATGTCCAGCACACACTACAATGTTTATACACAAAATATGGGCGACCAGTGCTATATAAGCAGGACACCGGTTGGCAAAGGCGCTTGTACTCACAGTACCAGCTGGGTATGTGACCTGTTCAAGGCGGCTCAAATTAGGGAGGTGGCCCGCCCCGACCACAGCCGACCACGAACGGCCACAAACGGCCCTGTCTTTGCCCAGTCTTAGCCCGGGCTGCGTCCCGCGCTGCGGGAGCAGGATGTTGTTATTAAGCCTCAGGAGGGCGGGGGGCGTGGCAGCAGGGAGAGCGGACCGGAAGCTCGTCCACGGTCTAGCAGGGACTTCTGGGAAATGAAGTCCCCGCACGCTCGCAGCCCCGCTGCAGCCACACGCCTGATGCCGGTTTCCCTCCTCCGGACTCCTCCCAAGCGTGTATCGTGGTCCGCTCCTCTAGACGGGCGAAGGAGCACCCGCGAAGCGGGTGCGCCGAGTGGTGGTTGGGCGCCGAGTGGGAGACAGGTAAGCTCCTCCGTTCAGGTCCTCTGTGCAAAACTGGCAAGATGTCCCGCTTGATTCGTGGCAATTGAGTGTTTTTAAGCCTCAGGAGGGCGGGGGGCGTGGCAGCAGGGAGAGCGGACCGGAAGCTCGTCCACGGTCTAGCAGGGACTTCTGGGAAATGAAGTCCCCGCACGCTCGCAGCCCCGCTGCAGCCACACGCCTGATGCCGGTTTCCCTCCTCCGGACTCCTCCCAAGCGTGTATCGTGGTCCGCTCCTCTAGACGGGCGAAGGAGCACCCGCGAAGCGGGTGCGCCGAGTGGTGGTTGGGCGCCGAGTGGGAGACAGGTAAGCTCCTCCGTTCAGGTCCTCTGTGCAAAACTGGCAAGATGTCCCGCTTGATTCGTGGCAATTGAGTGTTTTTAAGCCTCAGGAGGGCGGGGGGCGTGGCAGCAGGGAGAGCGGACCGGAAGCTCGTCCACGGTCTAGCAGGGACTTCTGGGAAATGAAGTCCCCGCACGCTCGCAGCCCCGCTGCAGCCACACGCCTGATGCCGGTTTCCCTCCTCCGGACTCCTCCCAAGCGTGTATCGTGGTCCGCTCCTCTAGACGGGCGAAGGAGCACCCGCGAAGCGGGTGCGCCGAGTGGTGGTTGGGCGCCGAGTGGGAGACAGGTAAGCTCCTCCGTTCAGGTCCTCTGTGCAAAACTGGCAAGATGTCCCGCTTGATTCGTGGCAATTGAGTGTTTTTAAGCCTCAGGAGGGCGGGGGGCGTGGCAGCAGGGAGAGCGGACCGGAAGCTCGTCCACGGTCTAGCAGGGACTTCTGGGAAATGAAGTCCCCGCACGCTCGCAGCCCCGCTGCAGCCACACGCCTGATGCCGGTTTCCCTCCTCCGGACTCCTCCCAAGCGTGTATCGTGGTCCGCTCCTCTAGACGGGCGAAGGAGCACCCGCGAAGCGGGTGCGCCGAGTGGTGGTTGGGCGCCGAGTGGGAGACAGGTAAGCTCCTCCGTTCAGGTCCTCTGTGCAAAACTGGCAAGATGTCCCGCCTATCAAAACCTTACTATGAGGAAGGCTTCCTTTCTGAAATTCAGATCAGATATTATATTAGACTTTTAGCAGTGCCAGTTGAAGATGTGGGTGGAGCTAATAGAGTAGGTGGATGGAGCCAGTGGGAGTGGGTGGAGCCAGAAAAAGTGGGTGTGGCCTCCGACAAACATTTGAGCACCTGCACTTCATATTTTACAAATTAAGCCCTGGATGGTAATATGGACATGTAGGTATGAATGCACATTTGGTGTATGGGGATGTTTTGCTTTGCGTGCTGTAAGGGGAAGGCTCTGTCTGCAAATGCGCGGTTGTGTGACACTTCTGTCAAAAGTTCACTACTTCGGCGCCTGTTCGGGAGCATAAAGCACATTAAAAAGGTAACTAAAATAATGCAATCAATAGCAATGTATGCACACAAAATATTGTGTTTCTCTGTGCATGCACAGCACAAAAACAAAACCCAATGGTTTCTGCACTGCAGGTTTGTCATGATTGGTGGAGGGGGTGGGGGGTAAAGACCAAATGAGTCATAGTAAAACAGGAAATGAGCCCCTGGCTGCTGTTTGCATTATAAAATACTGCTTGCATTATAAAACACAGCACTATTCAGGGTTCAGTGTGTCCCTGGTGCCACTGCACCTGCAGCACAAGTAAAAGCTAGGCCCCTGGACCGGATCCGTCTACGGTTTGTTTCCAAGCCTTTACAAAAGCATCTCTTGAAACAGGAGGTCCCGAGTTCGCTTTCTACCTAGAACAAACCTTGGGCGCTCGGTTGTCTGTTCAAGCTGGTCACTGGAGAACAATCACTTGTGGGTAATGTAGTGCTCAGCTCAGTAATAAACCTAGAGGACTTGCACATCCCAGCATGCAACATGATGGAAATGTGTACTAGGACTAGTCGGAGAGAACAATTGACGTATTTACGCAATAGGGAATTCCTCGGTGATCAGGCTGTTTGTAAATACTACAGGTCTGTTTATTTGTTGAGAAAGAAATCTTACCCAGTGCCGCCTTCCTTTCCGCATCCCCCGCCCCTTCCCCTTATATTTCTAGCCCCGCCTCTCGTTTACCTCCGTTTTGATTGACAACTTATAAATGCGCTGCAGCAGGCAGGCGGGGTTGGAAAGTTGTAGTTGTGCTCCTGATACAAGGTGAGAGAGTTTACGTGAGATCTTAATTCAGAGCTAAGTAGGTTTGTACGTTCCGAAATAGAGAGAGCCTGTTCTGGTCTTCAAGGGCTTCCAGTCGGGCTCCAGCATAATTGACGTGTTTCACCTTCACAGTTGGAAGTGACGGGGAAGAGATGCGTTTTCAATGAGTGGAAGGGCTTTTCATGGTTGTTTAAAATAATAATGCTCTCTAATAAGGGTAAGGGTTTCTAATGAATTATGGTCCTATATCCGTTTGCCCTGCTTCCCCGTATGTATCCTTACATTCTTAAACACCTTTCCGAGTTCTTTCAAGTGAGCTGGCAGCACGGGTTTAAAAGGTCTCTCCCTTTATCTTTCAGGGCGGGGGGGGGGGCTCTTCACCGCAGATTTAACGAGCAGCGTGCCCACGTTAATGCTGGGGCTCGAGCCTTACAAGCCTTACAAGCTACCGTAATCTAGAAACGGAAATTATTAGGCCTAATAGTTTGTAACTATCGCGCCAACATTAGGTCCTTCTCGGCCGCGTTACCAAACTGTGTACTTTAAAAATATTTTTGCAAAATAGTTAACCAGTCTGGACTTTTATACCAATCGAGAAAGGCGTTTCAAGCAGATAAGGCCAGTCGACAGAGTTAAACTGCACGTTGTCTCAAAACTCTTTACTAGCTGAAATGTTTATAGGTGGCAATGAGATGCTTGACGGGAATGTTGTGTTGCTGCAGGGCTAGACAATGGCGCAGTCAGATTTAACAGTGTGTAGGTTTGTTTATAATTCATAGGAAAGGATTTGTACCATGTCGGATGCAGCAGAATTACCCCGGTAGCGTACCTCTCAACGTCAAGCTTTAAAGCACACCAATCGTATGTGCTTCATATTAAAATACCATTTATTTAATAAAACTTCCCTAGAAACAAACTCCGCCTTTGAACTAGAGAGAACAGGGCATTATTAATAAGAAACGCACGAAGAACGCGTCCAGAAGCAACTTTTTCGTTTCTATTATTCTTATTTTTGGCCATTAACGCTAAACTGTTCGAGGCTTGACATTCTGTTCCCGTGGAAAACGGACTCCCTGCTGCAAAGCACGTGTGCCATGCGTATCAAATAACGGTATTTTATGCGCGTAGCTTGGCGGGTTGCTGCTTTCGTCAGATTCTATTGTTACTGTGCAGTTCATGAGTTACACTCTTAATGTAGCACAATGAGCTATGATCTGCCATCAGAGCTGCATGGTGCAAGTTAGGAAGTTGTCTTTTCCCAGTCTTTCATTATCCTGCAGTTGCAAAAAAAGGTTTGTTGGGAAATAAATACATCCTTATTATTGAAGGCAACCCTAACCACGATGTTATGTTCAGAATCATGAATGTGTGCTTCTCCAGACAAAGCACTTAAGTGCCTACCAGTAAGGATGCCATGTGAATCCTACATCTTGTAGTCCCGTTTGCCTTATGTAACATTTTTTTATGCACTAATTTTAACATGTATAATTAACTGTGTGTTATGTAAACTGCTGACACCCTACGCTGGTATGAGAGATATTAAACCAAATAAAATATGAGAGATAGGGTCTATACTCTATAGAGCAACGAGGCACTGTTGGAAGGTGATAGTTGGGGAATCATTGAACCTTGCCGCTTCGTGCTTTCACGAACAAATGGTCAAAGCCTCCCCCCTGGCGTGTCCTGCATGTAATTGCACCGACGAGAAGGACATTCATGTTTTCTTCTTTAGTGCAGGGATTGCGCGACGGCTGGTTCCGCTTTGCAGGAACCTGGGGTTTAGGCAGTTTGCGGAGACATCTAGACTACTGCGAACGGACTCCCATCCACTCATAGTTTTTGTAGTTTTCCGTTTCCTGAACTCTATGTGGCACCATCGGAGGTCTTTGCCAAACTCAGATTTGTAATTTAAAAAAAAAAAAATTTGTATAGATATTCTGTTACTTTTGTTTTAATTTTCCCAAAATTTATTTTCAACCGTTTCCAACTTCATATATTGTAAATTTTGAAATTATTTAACCATTGAAGCTGCTAATCTGATAGGGGGAATCTGCGTTTCCTGAGTAGCAACATCCGTAAACCCACACATCTTTGGATTTTAATAGTTTTTAACGGATCTTTGCTTTTATTGTATGCCTGTATATTGGCTGTTTTATGTATTACCTGTATTCACTTTTTAAGGTCTTACAGAACGAAATAAAGTTTGTTGGAATAGATTCATTGAATAGCCCCAACAAAGATTGTCACATCCTGGAGCACAATAAGGTCATAATTTACTATGCATAAAAAGCGAATACAATTGAATGTATAATGACAAATGTGTTGTAGAATGAATGCACGATTTCCCCGAAATTTTCTAGGGGGGGGTTCCCCGAAACCCCCTTTGTATGGTCAGGCTTACTCGGTATACACCGTACGGGGGGCTGGCCTGACAAAATTTGCCAGGGCTGCTTTGTGTTCAGTCTGGCCCTGCTTTGTGCCTGGGTTTTGACTGCAGTCAGATTTTTACACTGCTCACAATCTAGCTCGTGAACTTGGTGTCGGGGCCCCTTTAAACTATCTTAGATCCTCTTTTGCGCCTGAACAATTTTTGGTTTTATAATACCAAACAAAATATATTGAATTACCTTGGTTTACTTTTTTCAAAGCTATACATTTGTAATCCACCGCTGGGTCATTTTAGCATTTTATACTCTGCTTTGCAAGTGACTTGATGAAAGCAGACTTTGCAGTAAAAACAAGGCTAGAAGTATTCTACATCAATAAGGCAGGGAGTAGCACCAGCCTCCCCAGGCAATCTGCTTCCTGAGATCTCACACACGCTTTCATTGGTGA
Source organism: Triturus cristatus (assembly GCF_964204655.1). Taxonomy (NCBI): domain Eukaryota; kingdom Metazoa; phylum Chordata; class Amphibia; order Caudata; family Salamandridae; genus Triturus; species Triturus cristatus. Next base: position 501,431,103 of record NC_140588.1, on the reverse strand, counting down.
TATGAAACTTCCACTATGTGTAGGAACCTGTTCACCAACAAAAGCGGAAATCCAACCAATAAGTCTGGCACCAGATGTGGAGTAAGTCAGAGTAATTAAATCTAAATAGGGAATGTTTTGCTTGTGCCACAAGGCACTGTTACTGGCACTGTGAAGCTTGTATGGAATATCAGACTATTCCATTCACCAAGCTTGGTAAGTGCCCCAAACCAAGACAAGGCTGGTTAGGAGCAACCAATAAATGAGCTACAAAAGTGTCCTAGGCATATTAAAAAATAACTCAGCTTTTGGATATTGTTGATTTTCATGAGCTAATCTGGACAAATGTCAGTTTGCAATCATTTACATCAGGAGTCATTACTTCTGTTTTTACATCACTGGTACCTTTTCATTGCATGCCTTTACACCTACTGTCCTTTACTTTGTAGGTAAGTTGTACTTTTTTCCATATTAGTACATAACGTTTATTTAACTTTAAATGTATCCACCATACATATATTTTATAGGTAGATATCTGAATTAATGTCATTAGATTAAGATATTAATGTATGTCTGTATACCACCGATATAGAATTACTTAAATCTTATTTATTTTGTAATTTAATTATTCAATTTAACTTTAAAACACAAACTATTTTAAATGTTTATTCAATTGAAAAAAATAGTACATATATGTTATAACCTCATTGTTCATTCCTGAGCCCTAACAAAAATACACACTACCATTCCAGAAACACTAAAAAATCAAAACCTTTGTCTGTTTTGAGTGTATATCAATGTGTATAGTATCTGTTTGGGTGTATGTGTATATTGATCGACATATTCACTCACTCACTGAAAGAAAACTAAGATTACAGGGACCTTATAGTTAGGCTCACATTTGACTCGTACAACAATATTTAACTTCAGCCATTATAGTTACCTGAGCTAACTATTATTTACACCCAGCAAGGCACTGCTTATGACCTCACGTTACATCATGCATGACATGGTCAGTGTCTTCACTGATGACATCCTCCAGGGAGTGTAGCTATTTGATAAACATTTGAGACCTAAAAAGATGTATACTAAGCTACTGCAGAATTTAAATTGCTATTTCTTCTACTAAGTGATACACTTTGTAACATATGTGATCTGAGTGGTTGTGACTGCTTGTATCCGTGTGAGAGTAGCTGTATGGGTGTGTGTGGCTTTGCAAGTGGTTGTATGGGCTGGGCTGGGAGTGGGTATCTGACTAGCTCTGTGGATGATGTCATGAGTAATGTCACTGACCATGTCATGAGTGATGTCACTGACCATGTCATAAGCAGTGCATTGCATGTGCATAAGAAATAGTTAGCTCAGTTAACTAGAACGGCTGAATTTCAATTATTTTTTTGTACAAGTGAAATCTGAGCCGAACTACAACGTCCCTGTAACCTGTTTCCCCCCCCCCCCCCCCCCGTGAATTTCTTTTTTTAAAATCTTTTTTGTTTTCGAATTGTAACCATTGTGTGTGGGTCTGTATGTGGGGATGCACCAGTGTCTGAGTGGTGCTATGTATTTTGTTTTCGAATTGTAACCATTGTGTGTGGGTCTGTATGTGGGGATGCACCAGTGTCTGTGAGTGGTGCTATGTATTTTGGGCATTTTCATACTTGGGGTATTTTAAAAAGGAGCGCTATGGACTCTGCTCTCACCAGGAGATGACAAGAAATAAACAGTTTGTGACAGTCATTACAGATAAGATAGCACGCCAGTAGATCAACAATGCATTCACCTCCATTAACTATTTTATATTTTTCAATATAAAATGCAAGAGTAAACACACTTGCTTAGCCTTTGTGAGGCCCAGGAAGTTAGGAATTGTTTGTGCTCTACTGAAGTGGAGCTTGAACTGGGGCACCTGCTACTTTTATATTTGTACGTGGTACCTGTTGAAGTTTAATTTTTTGACTCCTCCCCCTCAAACCCCACCCCTCCTTCTTGGCCCCCGCTTGACATATCACCCTGAAACTTTCAATGCACAATAAGACTTGCAGCACCCTTTTTATTTGTAAAATTTTGTGACGATTCATTGGATGGTGCAAAAGATATTAAAAAAAAAAAAAAGTCAAACGCTTTTCCTGTGGAAACTACCTACCTACTGGCAACTGCCAGTAGTATATGTGTTAACAAAATGTTAGTGACATTAACTTTTTGACCTAAAACAAAACACAGAACTTGCCAGTCTGCAGACCTAACTATAAATTGTGCCCCTACCATGCACTGCTTATGACCTCACATATTCCATCACTCATGACATGTTCTGATGCATCACTGATGGCATCCAGTGAGTGTTAGTTTGTTTTATAGTTCACATCATGGCGAGTATATACCATATTATCTTTGTCTAATTTTGTATAAGCTCTGTCCAGTTAACAGATGTAATTGTTTGCAAAACTCATGTGCTCCTAATGCATCATACGAGTGTAGAAGCTTTTAACATGTTATGAATCTTTGCAGTTAAGAATAACTTTGTGTAGAGGTGAGTTAACAAATTCTGTTCAGCATGTTCCACACAGGTTTACTTACTACATACTAAGTATTGTAAGCAGCCTTGAGTTATTAATCTGAATTGTCACAGTATGACAATTTCTTCATATTATGAACTGTGCGCACCAGATACAGACCTCTGTACATAGCTCATCTTCTCATTTTGCTTCAGACTATCTAAAGTTTTCACCACAGTATGAAGGCTGCAGGTAGTATAATTTTTAGTACTTTCAGACGTTGCTTATTTTAATGACTTTTTTTTGGCAAGTATTGCATACTGTACACTGTTCTTAGATATTTTGAATACGCTGTGATGTATTTGTCTTAAGTTTTACTGCCAGTAAATAGTGTGGTACAGCATAAACTCTCTCCATACAGTAAACTCTGTTTACGGTACCCACTTTTCTACTTGTATCAACTTCATTTCTCAGTGTAGGTTTGGTGACTGAGTGGTTTGATATAGATGAAAGCTGTCTATATTTAATTTTGGGACAGACATTGAGTAACGTGAGTAACTTAGTTTTCTCTGAACAGTTGTATACATATTGAACACCATGTTCAATAAGCTCATATATATGTGGTTGATTAGTTAATGTTAACTAGGCTACCCATGAAGTGTGTGGTATAGGGTCAGTGTTGTACATTGAAGCTGTATCTGTGATGGCCTTAATAATGCTTCATATTATTTTGAGCTGTTTTGTACTTCACTTTCAGACCTCTAATACCATACTGGTTTATAGAGTAATGTTTGCAAAAGAAGCTTGGAAGTTGTCATGATCAATGTCATAAGTAGTGCATGGCTGGGGTGCAAGTTCTAGTTAGTGCTGCTAACTATATCTGGTGACATTTTGTTGGTTGTTCAAAACATTAATGTTGTCACTGACTAATTCACACAACTATAACGTTTGCTTAAGCTATGTTTTTTTCAATGTATTTCTGGTTTTTTTGCTTTAAAAAAAAAGTAAATTCTTTAGTGTATATATGGTAGAATATCAATATGCAGATATTTGAAAAGGACATGGCTTTGTATTGTAACATAACTGGTGTGCACAGTAGGGTGTGAGGAAGTACTGGCCTCTTTTGAGATCTCTCAGATGACAGGTGTGCCTAGTAGGGTGTGTGGTTAGAGCCACAACTATTCCCAAGCTAATGGGCATAAATAGTAGACGCTGATAAACACCATCTCCACTAAAACTCCTTCCTCAAGTAACCAGAATGTAGACCAGGGTATTTAAAGATAACCTACTCCTTTCTACTTTTCACAATTCTGTGAGTCTTGCAAGATCATAACACTTTTTGAAAATAAGAATTAATGATTTACTCATCGCAGTACTTGTATCTTACACATTTCCTCTCAAAACCAAAGACCACAATATGCATTCCTACTAACAGTGTAAATTGAGAACTCTACTCCTTTTTACTAATCGCGATCCTGCAAAAGTCCTGCAAGATCGTAAACATTCGTTAATCAATATGCCTTCATTATCTTCAGAGTAGTGTATCCCCCTAGACGACACCTCTCTAAATCTAGTGAGACAGCATGCCCTTCATTTCCACAACACCTCCAATTTTTCACAGCAAAATTTAATGGCAGGCATTTCATTTTTAACATTCCAACAGCCAGCCAATCAGAGCACTTGCGGAAGCCTCACTCCCAAGAGGGCACGCAGGAAAAACTGGCCTCTCGGCCAGTCGCAGGCCTCAATTTTAGATTTTGTGCTGTTGCAAGAGGCTCATGGGACTATCGAACCAAACTGCCAAAATAGACCATTATTTGTTTAAGCTTAGTGTCTTTAACTACTGAATGGATTACGCCAAATCACAAAAAAGCACTGTCTGTATACCAAGATGTAGCTTCCTGCCAAATTTGGCATAATTCAGTTTTTGAGGAATCACTTAAAGTATTCTATGGAAAATTCATGGGATTTTGTTTTGGGACCCCCCTTTTTTATTTTTCTCTCAGCCCCCGCTTGACGGATCACACCAAACTTTCCATGCAAAAAAAGCACTTTTTGGAAAGTGTTGAACGGTGCCAACGTTAATAGCAACACCAAATTTTTTTTTTTTTTTTTTAATTTTTTAACTTTATTGGTCAGTCACAACATACAAAGAAGAAAAAAGGAAGGAAACATACAAATCATATTCATATACTACCAACAAATTTAAAAGAGAAAACAAAAACACCAAAACACCAAGCATTTTCTATACCTTGGAATACTGTTGCGTTGGATAAATAAATACAGATGGATACTTTTAAATCTATCATATTAGTATACCAAATCATGACCAAACCCAAGTTTTTCAGCAAGGATGACTACATATATTTTTAGTCCCACTCGAGGCAGGCCCAAAGCCGTCCAAATTTGACTAAAGAACGTGGACCCCTTGCTTTTGACAAAGCCAACTCCATTTCATAAACCCCCCTCAACAGTAACCAGAATTCATTAATAGTAGGGCTAGACTTTTCTATCCATACACGAGCAATGGTCAGGCGAGCACAGGCCATAAAAATTAACACAAAGGAATTTGTGACATTACCAGTATCCACTAGTAACCCCAATAGGATTTCTTTTTCTGATAGAACCGTAGTTTTACCCGTTAATTTACTCAGTTCATAGGCTATCTTACACTAAAAGTCAACAAGCATGGGGCAAGTAATAAACATATGCAGCAGATCTGCAGCAAATTCGTTACATTTAGGGCAGTGAGATTTAATAGTATTATTTGAGACAGACCATTTGGAAATCACTTTTGGGGTATAATATAACATAAATAAGATACGATGTTGTTGCAGTTTTAGATTGATTGAGGTGACAGAAGAACTGATTCTAACAAGTGAGTCTGATGCTTCTTCCGGGGTCGCCTTTATACTGAACAGAGTATTTAATTTAGCTGTAACCTGAGGCAAATCCTCATCAGATTCTTCCATAAAACTGGCATAAGCTCTCCCTATCAGACCACGGGTACTGCTCTTAAAGATAATGCGTAGAACTTCTGTAGTAGAGGGGAGAGCCAATAGACCTTTGCCTTGCATAAAAAAGTTCCTAATTTGTAAATATTTAAAAAAAGAATTGTGCGTAAGCCCAAATACCGTTGATAAGGACTGAAATGACTTGAAGCCATTTTCGTCATAGAGCTGTCCCAGAGTTGTAATTCCCTGTTGCCATAATTGTGTGACAGTCTGAGAATATATCGGGAAATTTAGGATTACCCCAAAGATAAGTAAATTCGTGTAAATCTGAAAGATTAAACTTTCTGCATATGTCTCGCCAAATATAGTGAATATGACGAATAGTCTTAAATCGAACTCTCTTAAAATAATTGGGGTTAGACATATACTGAAGCAGGAATCCAGTATTGGAACCAGATGCCAACTGGTACGCTAACCAAGGCTTCCTCACCTCGGGTCCTTTAGTTAAAGACTGGATTCGACTAATGAAGGCAGCCCACCCATAAGTATCCCGTTAATCAATGTTAATAAAATTGGGGCCAGAAGATCTCTAAATGTGTTATAAAATTCAAGTGGAAGCGCATCTTCCCCAACTGCTTTACCTGTGGGTAACGCCCCAATTGCAGAAATAAGCTCGGCCAAGTCAGCATTTCTCTCTAAGCTCGAGACCTGAGACGGGTCCAGTGCGGGCAGACCACTCGTATGTATGTAGTAGCTAACTGTCTATTGGGACACGTTGTTTCTCTATACAATTCCGTATAAAATAGGCAGAATTGTTCCACAATCTCCTGCGGTTTTGAAAAAGTGTTACCATTCAGCCCAATAACTTTTTTTATGTAAATCTTAGCTTTTTGATCCGCTAACTGCTGGGCCAGCACTTGTCCTATCTGCTCGCCATACTCATATTGGTGCGTTTTAAACTTAATGAACTCAGTTCCTGCTTTATCTTTGAGTCTTCTACCCAGCTTTGCTCGCAGATCTATTACCTGTAAGTATATTCGATGTTCCTCAGCATCATTTAGTATAATAGAATGTGCATGCTGTTGTTCTAACTCCATATACTTCCTGTAATCTCTGTCCATTAGATTAAATTGAAACCGATTTTGTTTAATTATATATTGTAATGTAATCCCCCTTACATATGCCTTCAGGCAGTCCCAGACATTCGCCAAAGATGTAGAGTGTAGGTTGTTGACAAGAAATTCCTTGAGGGCTTCTTGCATAAATGTTATGTATTCTGAATTATTCAACAAGTGCTTTGGAAATGTAAAATCTCTAGTTTTAACAGCCTCGTCGTGATCTAAAGTTAACGTCAACATTATAGGATTATGATCCGAGGTTATCTTGGGGCAGACCACCATGCTAGAGTTTACCAACATATTATATTTTATGAACATCATATCTATCCGTGAGTAATGTTTATGCGGATGTGAGAAATAGGTAAAACCTGGCTGGGTGGGATAGAGCACTCTCCAAGCATCCTCCAAATGGTGTAAGTAGAGCAAATCTTTAATTGCTAACCTCACGTGGCTCATTCTGCCCCTAGATCTAGTATTTGTAGTGTCAATTTTTTTTATCCATAATGCAATTTAAGTCACGCATCACTACCAGATCCCCAGACCAATCTAACAATTCTGAGCTAAGAAAAGTGAAAATGTCAGAGGAATCATTATTCGGACCATAAATTGTACAAATTATTATTTTACGGTTAGAGAAAGATATCTGAGCTATCGCCAATCTCCCATTCGGATCAGCCAGAGTCCGTAAGATTTTAAACAGATCGCTTTGCTTTCAAAATCGCTACCCCGCGGATAGACACCCCCTGTGTGGTACAGATAATTAGATCATAACCCAGTTGTTTAAGGTATTTTCTATCTTTATAGGCCGTATGTGTTTCGACGAGGCCAATTATATCTGGTTTAAACACCTTCAATTCTTCCGAGACCAGTCTTCTTTTATTGGCTTGGTTTAGTCCACATACATTCCAACTCATAATTTTAATTTTACTACTTAACATATATAAAAGAGATGATTTTTTTCCCCATCTTAGTTTCACCATTATTAATTCCATCTGTAACCAAAATAACATGGTAAGTTTTCAACCAAAATTTTTTTGTTTTACTTAGTGTGCTGTGACCATTTAATCCCCCCCTCACCCTACCCAACCTTAAGACTCTTGCCCCCCCACCCAGAAACACCTCCCACCCAGTATCCATAGAAAGGAATCAACCCCTATACTAAGCTGTCCTAGTGACAGCAAAAAGAGATCACCCAAAGCCCCATTCCCAACCTAGGGCCGCCCACCAACCCCCCAACCTCGCAAGTGGATAATATCCCGAATAGAAGAAATGACCCTAAGACCCTATGTAGAGTTAATGAGAAAATGCAGACATCATTAAAGAGTTATTCAGACTTTTGATGTAGTTTGCCAGTTATGAAGAGCCTTCTTTGCATCCTGTTCTGTGAAGAAAAAATGGGTTTGACCATTTTTAATGACTTTCAAGCGAGCGTGCTCCTGTAATATGACCTGAGAGCAGATGACTTTTAGAGGGTCCATAAGTTGCCGCAGTAACCAGCGCCTATCCATAGTGGGTTTAGCGAGATCAGAACGGACAAATATGGAGAGAGCCCACTTTGACTGGAGCTGTAGGACGTGCCTTAAAGAAGATGGCCTGACGTAACAAAAAATTACCAAAAAGGGCCTTGCAAAATTTCTTTTAGATTGAGCGTCCTTTGAAAGAAAGAGTGGCAACCTCTGTGCTCTTTGAACTTGGGTGTCCATGTCCCAATCCTCTAAATCCGGGAAAGCTTTTTGTAGGAGGCCAACGATAAATGCTCGTGGATCGGTCCCTTCACTACCTTCCGGGATCCCAAAGATCCTCAAATTCGTGCGCCGCTGGCGATTCTCGATCTTCAAGTTTTAATTGGACACTAGTCAGATGCGACTCGTGTATGCCAACCTGCTTCATAGTGAGTGTGCTTCCCTCCTCTACTGCCACCACCTTATCTTGAAGGTCAGAAACCTCTACGAATAAGTGAGATACCTTACTGGTGACCTCGGCTAGTGTCTTTTTAATTTCAGAACAGTCTGCCCTAGCTTGTTGGTAATATTGCTGAGCTTCGAGCCTCTGGATTTTAAGCGCTTGCATAATCCCAGATAAGGAAGGCTCTTCATCGCGAGCGTTATCCTGGGAAGATTCTGCAAACTATTTCTCCCCCCATTGAGCCCTACGGCGCCTAAAGCTGAAATGTCTTTAGAAGGAGGAACAGGAGTCGGGATTTGTTCATTGGCGACAGATGAGGCTTAATCTTCAATTCCCCCTGTCTGTATTGTAGTCTGCGAGCTGTCCTGGGGACTGTCCACTATTGCCGCCGTATCAGAGGGTGGACCATCCGAATCCGTAAGAGACATACTCTTCAAAGTGTCAGGAGGGAGACCGACCTGTACGACTTGATCACTTAAAGATTCGGTTGTGACGGGAGTAAGGGCAGGGGTTCCTGAGTTAGATAGTCTGGATACAATTGTTCTTACATCCCCCTTTGTAGATACCCATTTCCGAAGGGGGCTAAGCTCCAGACTTGATTTTGTATTGCTGACTCCCCCTTTCAACCGTTCCAGTGTCTCAGATAAGTGAACCTTGTTGGTAGCCCCAGTTATACCCCCTCGTCCTCTGCCACCTTTCCCAATCCTGCCTTGTTTATGCATTTTTCCTTTCGGAGTTCTCCAGCTCTCAACAGAACAATTAGTAATACCACAGCATGACTCTACTGTATCCAGCTGTTGATTTAAATCAAAGGACGTTGTACCCGACTGGCGGGTGGAAGGCTTTTCAACTGTATCCTTTCCAATAGTGACATCCCCAACTGTGGCCCCACTAGCTAAAGGGTCCAAACACTCAGTAGAATAATCCGAACCAAGATCTAATTGCGGCTGGATAGAAAAAACACTAGTTTGTGCTAATGAGGGGGAGGTAGATATGACCCCACTGACTGCCTTAAGAAGAGAAGTCTCGGTTTCTTTTTGAATGGGATTTCGGACTTCATTATGCGTCTCGTTATGTTGAGTTTGTAGAATCAGATCTGCTGGAGTAGAAGTTTCCTTAGAGGAAACGGTATCCTTAATATATCCATTAGCAGGAACCAAAGAGGAGTTAGGTAATTTTACTGGTTCCACTATTTCGCCCCAGCCCTCATTAACAGCAGCATTGAGCACGTCAGCCATCTGATCCGTTGGGGTCACCGAATCCGACCCACAGGAGCGTAGCAGTGCTGAAACTTTGCCGGACTGGAGCAGTTTTAACATGGGCTTCCCCAGCTGGGGATTAAAGTTTACACCCTCCCTTTGTGCCCCATTGATGGCACAAACAGTTTCATGTACTCCCCCAGGACCTAAATGAACTGACCTGGGCGTCTCCGCTCCATCTGCAGGGTTGGGTCTAGCAGCTGCTGTCTTCGCCGGGGCCAGCGCCCGTCCGCGGCGGGTCATGCGTGAGGGCGCCACTGCTTTCCACTGCCAGTAGCCGGCACCTGAGCTACGAAACGAGCTTTTCCAGAAGCCCTTCAATTTCGAGCACACCTCTGCTTGAGGAAACAAAGGGACGTCGGAGAGAAAATGCCAAGAGGGCTGCTCGCGGCGATCCGGGCGCAAACCAGTTCACAGCGCGAATCCCAGATACCGCACAGCTGGTCTCAGTCAGCCGGCACATCGGTCCGCGGGAGCGGAGTATGAAGAAAACAGAAGTGTAGCTGCAGAGTGCCTCAGCGAAGAAAGATGTCTCTTCCCAAATAGTTATCCATTATTCTTCATAAAAACTCAATAGAGTACGCGTTCAGAAAGCGGAGGCAAACGGGAGTTGTTGGTGGAGACAGCCATCGGTCAGGATCCGGGCAGGGTGATCTCAGAAGCAGAAGCAAACCGCCATCTTCCTTTCCCGATCCTATGGAAACACTTAACTAATTACCCAGTGGCGACCACCAATGGGTAATATATTTACTCTTGCCTAAAAGTAAGAATATTTACAGAATGGTGTAAAGTAAAAATTCATGATGTACTTACCTCCAATATAATCTTCCAGATGTACTTGCCTGCGAAGTAACCACGCTCAAAGTAATCCCTGAGAGGTAACAGTGCCATACCATTCTGGCCATTGTGCCAATCTTTGCTAGTACTACATTTCGGATCCTAACGTTTGAACTGCAAAAATGTCATTCTTGTGATATTGAATCCCTAACCTATGATTTCTTTATTTCAGTCCTTACTCATCCTAGGTGACAGCTTGAAAGGAAAATCCTTGATAGTCTATTGTGTTTAAGTGAGGAGCTACAACTCTGATTTATTGCAATTGGTGACAAATTGATACAACTGCTTGACTAGAGTGGTGTCTGCTATTGCTGATAACCATAGCATGGTGAGACTCCATCAATACTTGTTGGTGTGCAAATTGTTTTAGTGCAGTGAAATTGTATATCCCATTTGGTGTTTCTCACTGACTAGTCTTGCAAGAGACTCTACGTCCAAGAGCTAGCAAGCAACGGGGCAAGAAGCGACTGTGCCAAGTTCCTCCAAGTATCTGTAATAATTGGACTCTTATCTGAGGTTAATTGTTAAATTAAGCTGGAAAGATTAAACTCTACGAGCATCATGAGCTCTAAACTGTATAAGCCAACTCTTCCACTCCCGATTTTAGTAGCGATCAATCAAGTGACTGCTATTCCACAGACACGAATATTTTATAGCCCTAGGGTTTGATGTGCCCAAATGTAGCAAAATATAATTTAGATTATTACATTCGCCTGGAATCAATGTGCTTGATCTGGTAGTACAAATTGTCTTGTAGTAGCAGCAATCATCTTTCAATGATATGAGCAAGCAATAGCATTCACTGTTTATGAATGAAACGGGGTGCTATGAAGCTCGATTAGTGGGTTGGAGTGATCCTATGAGAAGGGCATACATGCTATTCAATACAGGTTAAATTCAACTGCTCATGAATGGGCCTTCATATCATATGAATAAGATGCAGACAATCACTAGAGGCCGTCTCAGTTACTTTTATGTCTAATAATTTGTGAAGTGTGATCTTTCTTCACCCCATCACCCAATTAAATGAGAACAGTACGTTATGCCGCAACACACACTATCTGGTCTTTTGGTGGCAGCAACATGGGCAAGATACAGCAGCTGTTTTTTGTAAACATTGAATCAACTACGTGCCTCCAAGTATGCCAAGGGGGATGGGACTTTAGCCTTCTTTATTTTCATAAGGGGGCTAATCTGCAATTGTAGTAGTCAACCTTGTTCTAAGCAGAATTGAATAATCTCAAGAGGAAGCCTGTGGGGTGCCAATTAGAGAAGCAATGGATCTGTAAGGCTCGCCATTACACGGTAACATACAAATCCTGTACTACTGTTATTACACTAGCGAATGTTTTTTAGTCCTGAAGTGAAATTAATTTAATCTACACACTACACATTATTGGTAATTTCAGCAGTCAGTTTATTGGTAAGATAAGCAGGAATATGTAAACAGTTGAGAGCAGACCGATATTAAAAGCATATTGGCAGAGGAGAAGTACTTAATTTCTTAAACTTAGTTGAGGTACAAGATGGATTAATTTGTATGCAATAAAACAATGAGTTTGGGATCAAGTGTTGCGCAGCGTGAACCTGTGTACACGGAGATGCAGACAACTGCTGCATTTAGCCTTTGAATGGTTCTCACCTTGTGCTCATCCCTTTACTGATTTCTTGCCTACTCCCCAGCTCATCTGATACTGCATTCTTCATATGACTGCTGTAAAGCGAGGTCTACCTTGTTTGGTGCTTCCATGTTTGTCAGCAGTTCGCTCTGGACTGCTTCTAGCAGTGATGTTCTGGCCACCAATTCTAGACCATCGGTGGTTGGTTAATGCACCTTTCTGATTTGTTCTACCACAACTTTAATAGTATACTCTATAGTCAACCAATGCATCACTCTTCAAACGGCTGACTTAAGGTTCTGCATGTCAATCCCTGTTGGTAAAAATTTTGAGTTCTGTGCATCTACTTCCGGCACTTGCTGCTGTTGAGTGCCACTGGGATCCAGAGAACAAAGTATTTGTAGAAAGGAAGGTGCACCAGAAATGAAGTCTGAGTCATATACTTAAGTCCATTCAGTTATGTTTATTGGTAACAAAAGTGGCCATCACCTGATGGCCACTTTTACTTTTGTTACCAATAAAACGAACTGAATGGACTTAAGTATATGACTCAGACTTCATTTCTGGTGCACCTTCCTTTCCTACAAAGTATACACTATAGTGTTTAGGCCTGTGTTCCTCAAGGATTACTTAACGTAGTTGAGCTTTCTTGATGTATTGGACTGACATAATAAAATTGGGGTACTTTGCCATCTTTAGAACTTTAATATTTGTAGATCTGATTTCTTCCAGTCTACTGGAAGAACAAGGTCTTTTGTTAACAAACTCGGCGTTTATGGAATGGCCTAGAAGGAAAGTATCTATACACCCTTCTGTAGGCAAAGTGCAGTGCAAAGTAGTTCTTCAGCAAAAAGTGCTCTCTGGTTTTGGCTCAAACACAGGCCCCCACATCCCCGCAGTGCGGGGGTGCCCCCAAGCTCCAGGGGGCCCCCCTCACCACTGCATTCCGGCCAGAGAGCTCCTGATAGAGTCCGGAGGGGGCCCCTCCACGTACCTTGCAGGGGGGCCCCCTCAATTATCGTTACGCCACTGACTGTTATACATACTATTTTCTGTAAACATGCACACAAGATCATATTTTTTTTGCTTGCTCAGGTTTGAGAACATTTTGAGGGCATTGCACTCTATGCTCCCCTTTTACAAAATTTTCAGTTTTGTATGTATGGTGACTGCTCACATTGAAACACACCTGACCTATGCAGTCTGGTTGCATATGTTTTTGCTAGCAGGGTGCTCAAGATTAGCCTCAATTCTTCAAATTCCGCCCCAGAGATCTAAGAGAATTGCGCTCACCTTCTGACTGTTGCAATCAAACTAGTGGTCTTGTGGAAGGGTATCCATTTTTCTCTTCTTGGTGCATTTGACAAGCAGTTCTTCCCATGATATATGGGTTACTGTACCCCATGTTGTACAGTATAAGGATATAGCAAGAACACCGAAGAGTTCCATGACCATAAAGAGTAGCTACTTTGAAGTACAAGTTGCTTTATAAGTTCATGGAACTCTGAGGTGACTTGCAATAGTCTTAACTTATGACACAGGGTATTTTATTTCTTAAAGTGCATAGTCGCACATCTCCATTCTCACAAACCCCTTAACTCCATGATGTTTAGCTCTTTCATATGAAAGACTCATGTTTGCAGACATAACCAATATAAAAGTAGCATCTGTAGTACGAAATTTAAATGCACCAGAAACGCAGTTAATTTGTTGCAAAAGAACGGTAACCAGCTTACTGTTAGATTAAAAAAAAAAAGCTGTAGCATCTACAGGGGAACTCAAATATATTTGTACTGCAGTCATAAAAATTATCATAACAACCCACACTACAGTTACAATTACACTATGTTCCTTTTTTTGAACGGATCATCCTTGTTTCTCCACAGTCAGACCTTAAGGAAAGAACAGTTGAAAGCAAAAACTTTCTACTTGCCGGTTCTACTTATGCAAAGTTCCAAAACCGTCTCACTTCAAACAGATCTTTATGTACAGTTGTCTTTGCAAGCTATCCCTAGCCCTACTTTATCTTCTAAAATGTTGACTCTACTCTTCCGTAGGACCCTTAGCCCAAGGGAATCTTCAGTATTTAATAAAGTTCGGTTCATGAGTACAGTTTATTTGTAACCAATAAGCTTAGTTCATAGACGTAGCTTACTTATAAGTGTCCAGAAGGATCAAATGTGAACAGCCTTCCCTGTATTAGTCTTATTCAGAATGGTTCTGCAGGCACTGTTCGTTCATCTGGTTCACAAATAATTGGTTCAAGTTCACCGTCAGCAAAACCGGTCCACTCTGGAGTGGAGTACCTTTGACTATAGGCACCCTTGTTCTCTTTGAACTCCTAATCACTGGCTGTTCATCTTCAGAAACGCACTGTCCACTAGATTTAGTCTCCCCCAGCGTCAGTCTATGGAATGCGTTTTGCAGATCAATCTTCTCGGTCTCACTGCTTCTTGTCCACCATTCCCTTCTTTAGTCCACATTTGCCACATTAATCTCGCCTTCTACTGGTTCAGAGCTGTGATCCACTGCTTCACGGGGTTCATTCGCTTTTGTTACTGTTTACTTTCACCACAGGCTCTGCCCCTTCCTCAATCTGACTTTAAAGCACTTCTTGGGTTTGAGGCTCTTGCTGACTTTGGGACACCTGGGTGCACCGCGGGCTGAGGTGATGGCACTGGTCTTGGCTTGGAAGGGCATTTGCTGATTCAGTCTGGTGAGACAAATGCACCGCATCAGTCAGTCCGTTGCAGTAGTCGACAACCATCAATTGTAATGTTGACAATCACATTAGCAGGAAATCTTGTGGCTCTCCCATGAGGATTTTGGGTGGCGACAATCTTAATCTCTAGTCGGAGGTACTCCTGAGACTCAACGACGGGGGTAAAATGTCTGACCATTTATATGTAGACTTACACATTTTGGTAAGACTTGATTTCAGTGTTCTGTTCTGTCTGACAATACTTCCTCTTTAGGCTGGTAACTACAATGCAGTCTCTGCTCTACCTGTAAGGCTACACACATCATCCTCAGGACCTAATTATTGAACAGTCTCACTATCTAACTCTGGAGAAACTGAAAAATCAAACCTGGGAATCCATTCGTGCAGCTGTCGCTTGGCTACTGCAAGACTCCTTTCTCCTAGTCCAGTATGCCTCCACCCAACCAGAGAAGAGGCACACCACAGCCAAACCATATCTCAGCCCACTGCACACAGGCATTTCATTAAAGTCAAGCTGCATGAGGGTGAAGGGTGCTCCTGAACTCCCTACATGACTCTGTTGCTGATGTCCTTCTCCCTTCATTCAACTGCTGACATGTAACACACGTGTGGCACCATAAATGTCTCACAATGGGTGACAAACTGCATGGCATCACAGGCTGTCCATCTTCAGAAACCCAACTCTTATCCTCATTCTTTATACATCCTGCTCTGACCCATCCCTGGTGGTTTTCCTGCAGTCTTTTGACTTCCTCTCGTGTCGGCAAGGGATAACAATCGACTCATAGATTCACTCTCAAACTTGAATATTCCAAATTAAAAGCCTAGGACCCAAGAGCGCAATACTGGGCAACTTTGTCAGCTTCCAGATTCCTGCCACTGATATAGTTTCCATTCCTGTATGAAGTGCATTTCGCAGCGGCTACCTTGATAGTCCTATATAAGGCCTTGAGCAGCTAGCTGTATGGCATATTGCCCATTACACATCAGAGATCCAGAAGGTGTCATAAACCCTCTTTGTGATCAC
Organism: Triturus cristatus; assembly: GCF_964204655.1. NCBI lineage: Eukaryota > Metazoa > Chordata > Amphibia > Caudata > Salamandridae > Triturus > Triturus cristatus. The sequence goes on along the minus strand of NC_140588.1, from coordinate 501,415,191 downwards.
AACTGTCCAAAGTCATGGACCATACCGAAGCCATACTGACTATCCATATAAATGGTACTCCTACTTTGGTCTGAATCAAAGCATGTTCAAGTAAGTGACCAACTCAACTACCTGGGCAGAAGTTACATCGTGCAACCAGGAGGCTTCTGCTACACCCTTTAGAATGCAAACCTCATGAAGCTCTCAAATTCCCCTTATCTCTTAGGCAAGAGTTGCATCCACAAACCATACCTAATCCAGCTCTGCCAAGGGGTCATCTGTCATGTCTCATCTTAGCGCATAACTCCCTAACCTCAAGACACTTGTACTTAATTTACCACGTCCGTCATATATTTCAGTTTTGGACAAAGATAACCATGTATCGGGGTTTAAACACATCTTTTCAGTTTAATGTCCGCTGACCGTATTTGCTCATACCAGGTCAGACTGCTCTGGGGCATATACGGTGTCTTCGTCCTGGTCAAGAGGACCTCCAGAGTATGGCATCATACAGTGAGGATAACCGATCATTGTGCCTTCACTCATTTGTATGCAGACAGACTGCAGCCACCATCTTGAGGCAACCCTGCGGCTACTGGGTCAAGAGTGGGTGAGAAAAAAAACTACAGGTCACTTTGCGTCACCATGGGTTTGTTTATTAAGAGTGTGCACCCTTCCCTCTCATTGTAGAACACAATTAATTCTTAACTAATCTGTCAATTCTAGAGCTGGGGTGTGACAGACTTTCTTGCAGCTCAAGGAAGGCACTCTTGCTTTAGTTGTCTCAAATTATGTGCAACCCTTTGTAGAGGCTTTGCTACTAGGGAGAAGTTGAGTATTCACTGACAACAGTAACCCACCATTCCCAGAAATATACTTCCTTTTCTCTGTGTAATTGGAGGGTTTGCTACTTTCCACTAGGGTTCTGCAAACCTATGATCGGGGAGTTGCATGGACTCCCCAAAATCTTTCAGAATTCCTTGTTGTAGCATAGATTCCACCACTAGTGTTTCCAGCCACAGTCTCTGGTGAGCGATTGTACTGGGGCATTCAGGGTTACTGTGTTATGGTTTAACTGTGACTTGCAATGGCCAGTCTTTTTGCCAGAAAAGTCTCAGAATTCAGGTTTAACTGTATCTTCCAAATCAAGAGGAAAGTCATTTGCAGTCATCATGTGGAACAACCCAATAGTCGTTCCCTGTCCAATCAGTTTAAAATCTACATGCTCATTGTCTGAAGCCCAACACCCTTGTGTGTACAATATATCACACAATTGAGTTTGCAGAGTAAATCCCCTCCCAATAAATTGTCTTTAATTGATTTTCACAGTGTGAATGAACGATTCCTTGTACGGGAGCATTTGCTGGCACAGGGTGTACAGTTTGTTTATTAGCAACCCCTACAGTTTGGACTTGTGTTCCCAGAGGGGTTGGTCTTGGACATCCACTATCCTGATAGTAGAACGGGTAGCACCGGTGTTGATCAAAAATAAGGCCTGGTTGCTATTCATCTCACCATCTACAAAAGGGCCATTCTGGTATACCTCCAAGACTGCACCAAGTACGCATTCTTCTTCCCCTCTCAGGCACCATCAATGTGACTTATAAGAACCATAGTCTCAAGAAGTATTGAAGGGAGAGGAACGATTGGAAAGTGCCATATGATTCTCAAAGGAATTCTGGTTCTCCCTAGGAGAGGATTACAAGTTAAATCTCGGATTAGCTAGATTTTGCAGCGCCATCCAGGCTTTGGGAACATATGTCACTGGGGCTTGGGACATGTTTGAGTTCTGAGGACTCTGCATCTGTATTTTCTGCACTGACATCTTTTCGATTTGATCATCATCTGACCTTATTTGGATTTAGACTACGTTTCTTCTTCCAGTGGCTGAATTTAGTACAGTAATGAAATGGATTTGTCATTTTGAGAGTTGCCGCATCGATTCCAATGTTTCTGATCAATCTGCACACCACAACCTTTACCTTGAGAAATGCCATTCATCTGTCCCTCCCCTTGAAACCCGATGCCTTGAATTTCACCACGAACATCCTGAATGTAACATACGTTCCCCATGAGGGGACCGTTCTGTGATCCCTTCTGTACTAACTTTGTCTGCGCCTATATGAACTTCTCTTTGCTTTTTCTGCTTCATTTTCAATTCCTTGCAACAATATTTCGCATTAGAAAGTATTTAATCTAAAAGTTTACTCTGCCACCAGATCGGCTGAATGGAGGAACAGATCTCTGGACACAACCCAAGAACCTGTGACTAAACTGCACAAATCTCCTCTTGATTTTTCAAGATTGCTATACTGTTTTAACGCATTCGTAGTAAGCATGCACTGACTTCTATTGCCTCTTGTGTACTTCGATTTATCTTTAACCAATCCAATTTCTTTCCATGGCACCTAAGTTTATTATCTGGTCATATTTCTGCCTAACCTCATGATATGCGGCATTTGACACCGCAACCCTCGGAGGGGGAGGCAAAATGGCTGGTGGCAGGATGGCCGGAGGAGGGGTCAGAGGGGGGTTCTGCGTTCAGCCACTATCACCACCTTGCATTCAACCCACAAATCACTAGGTACCACAAGATCAAACAAAGTAGTCAAAACCTCCTACAACACTGCAAATCTTCACAAACTGCTCAACCTATGCATACCAGAAACTCCGATTCTCTATCTTGGAAATTGATTCTTAAATGCTGCAAGCAAGAACACCACTACTTCAGGGCACATGCACATAACTTTCTCCATGCACCTCTCTGGTTGAGGGTAGGGGTAAGCACCAACTCTAGAGTCAATCTGGTTACTCTTGTCTGTGTTCCCACCCACACACTCCCAAATCCTTCTTGTCCCCCTCTTTGCTCTCTCAGCCCACATGTCCTTGATTTTCTCCAGATGACTCCATTTCCATACACCGAGCACTAACCTCCTCCACAGTTGAGAAGTTAACAGAAGTTCTTATTCTTTTTAGCATATCATCTCTTATGTGTAATCTAAAATTCTTTTGCAAGGTCTGACTCTTGGTCACATTAAATTCAGCAACTGCTCCTCCTAATGTTGTATAGGCTTCAATGCGATACCAAAGGGGATGATGGACGGAGCGTTTGAACAAATCAAACACTCATCCCCCAGTCAACTGATCTGGGTTTAATCCATCATTCTTTAGCTCACTCCACCACCCCAGTTCAGAAATGGTCATATGCAAATCAGTCTGACCCTGTGCCTCATGGGAACAGTCCAGCCCGAACTGCCTGGACCAGAAACCAGCATTCTGGGGCCAGTTTCGGGTTCATAACCCTCCTCAGGCAGGCTATCTTGAATCCAGTGGCAAAGTGAGCAAGGGACCCACATCTGGGCATACCCTGCCATCTTGGGGCGAACAAAGCGATACCAAAGGGCATGATGGACGGAGCGTTTGAACAAATCAAACTCACCCCCAGTCAATTGATCTGGGTTTAATCCATCATCCAAAACCGGTCCTAGGATACTTGTTTCCAGTCCAGGGAGGACCTGGCTTGGCAGTTAGGGCTGGACTGTTCCCATGAGGCACAGGGTCAAGACTGATTTGCATGTGGCTGGGTTCAAACTGGAATGGCATGGTGAGCAAAAAAATGATGGCTTTAGGCCCAGATTTCTGTAATGGGGTGAATGTATGACATTGTTCTGCATTCTGTCCAACTCTTTTTGTATAGGCTTCAACAGCATGTCTTGTAACCTCCTTACACAAGAACTGAAGCTCCTCCTTCTGGTGCCAATCTGCATATTCCTCATCCAGGTTTCTTTGGAGAAATTCATTCAACTCTACATTTACCCATGCAACATCTATGGGCCTTGGGACGTCTTGCATTGTGGGGCTATCAACAATCGCATCTGTAGTTTTGCTCCCACTTGGTTTTCCGGTATTCAAGGCTGGGCTCCCACATATATAACCCCAGGGGTACCAGGTGTTGAAAATACTACAGATACATTTGGTACAGTAGCACCCCTTTGTGTACTTGAGACCTATTGAACTGGTTGTAAACTTGAGGCTGTAGAGACTGAGGTGATTGGGGAAACAGGAGGTCCTCCTACTGTTTGGATTTGATCCCGATTAGTGGGTGCAGTCACATTATTACCACGGCCTGGTTGATTCCTTCCAGCTTGCTGAACTACTTTCTATTGAGTTGGTAAGGGAAGACCTCAAATCCTCCAAGAAACCATCACTAGAATCTCGATCAATGCATACCTCAGACTGCTTACCGGCACCACCCTCCCTTTGCACTTTCTTCTTCTGTTAATATTTTTTAATACAGGGTACATCCGAACTACTCTATTATATCTCTTCCATACCTGTTGTTCCACATCCCACTTTGCATTTATCCAACTATGGACTGTTCCTTTAGCTAGTGTCAGATTTATTTTTTTGGCATTCAAAGCCTCATATGGTGCTGGTCGAGAATGAAGTTTGTCATACAAAACTCCTCTCAAATGTTCTATTATATTTAGGTTCAAGGTACCATAGCTTTAAAAAACAAAAATTGCAGAGACCCTCCTTTCCCAGTGATCTTGTTCCATGGTTGAAGTAAAAGAAGTGTCAGGATAACATTTATGGTCAATGATGGGGCGTGCCCTCATGGACAGGTACCCTTGCATCACCCCAAAGGAAATCTGTGTTCTAAAACATTTTTACTTTGTTTTCGATGTCTCAAGCCCTAACAACTTCTATTCAAAACAATCTGTAGTCTTTAGCACATCATTTTCTAATTCGTAGTAAGTGTCTAATCTCAGCGCAGCATACTCTGGATTCAACCTGTGTGTACCACAAACTGGGGTTCTCAACCTCAGTGCTGCACCTGCTGATGTACTGACCAATTCCAGCATGGCGCACACTCCATCTACCAATACCTGGGCAGGACCTGATGACTTAGCCTGGAGTACCTTTCAGCAGCTTTTCCTCCTTCACAATTAACTCTGCATGAGCAAGGCTTTGCCAACTCTAATCAAATAACCTGTTTTTTCCACGAAATAAGTTCAAAGTACCATTTACTAGAGGATAGACTGGTAGTGTCGCTTTCCAGACGTTATCTTGACCAGCATGAAAACGCCCTGACTAATGTAGTTCTTCTGCGCAAAAATATTCACCAACACCATTTGCTATTAGTAGTTTATTAGTTCCTTATCTTACTTGTGTGGCCAATAGCACCTCACAGACTTGTGCCACACACCTTAACGGACAAGTTACACCACAATATATTTATCTGTCCTAGGATCTCAGACTACATCCAGTCAGACAATTAACTGCACAAGAACATGTGCATTTACATGAACAAGCGCTCTACACACAAGCGCACAGTTTTCATTTAATGATGGTAACGAGTTTATATACAATAGATCATCGCTTATGGGCAGGATTTCGCCCTGGGAATTTCCCTCTCATCCAGCTCAATAAACTGGAGGAATTACATTGGATATTGATACATAAGGATAAAGACTTTGTATGTTATTTAAGGTGAGACCTCAGCATAGCTATCTTTGCACAATTTCCCCATTTTTCTTTTTGCAAACTGGCCAATCCCTGCCACCTAGTACCCATAGGTTCTGCTGAACGGCCTCTTTTGTATTTTCCACTGTCCATGCTCATGCCCTCAAGCTACTAGGTGGGGCTGTAGGCTGCCCATGAGCGATGTTTTTAATTAATATTTTTTTATATTTTAACGATTGCACCTTCAACTTTTGCATCACCCCCCTCCCCCATGTCTCTTTTTCATATATATGTATGTGTATATTACCTACTGACGGTCGCCAGTAGGTAGGTGTAGTTAGGACCTTGTTTCTATTCAAAAAGCATTTTTACTTTTCCAATAACTTTGGTGCCAGTTGACGACTCATCGCAAAATTTTCAAAACTAGTGGGGCGCTCCGATCTTGAAAGTTTCGGGGTGATTCGCAGGTGGGGGGGCAGAGAAAAGGGGGTCCCAAAAAGGGTTTTCTCCATGTTAATTCCCATAGGAAACTTTAGACACAGCTACAGCCCGAACTGCTGAACGGAATTACACCAAATTTGGCACAAAGGTAGCCCTTGGTTCAGAAAGAGACCTTCTTATTTTTTTTTTTCTTAAATGGTGTAAATCCGTTCAGTAGTTGCGGAGGAAATCAAAAAATTTCGATATTTAGAGGCACGGAGGATCCGCAGACCCTCCCGACCACTAGCTTTATTCTAATTGGCTGTCAACACTCCAAACCAGGAAGTGTTGGCAGCCATCTTGTGCCTCTGTAACCCAGGCACAAGAAAACAGAAAAACAAAAGGTGAAAAATAACAAGTGGGCAGGGAGAAACACCCTGACCCCCCCCCCCCCCCCCCCCGCCAAAAAAAGCATTATAAATAAATAAAAAATCTGAGAAATTTGCTGTGTATGTATATATATATATATGTATGTGTATGTATATATATATATATATATATATATGTATGTGTATATATATATATATATATATATACACAGCTCCAAAAAGCAGGACCTCAGCACTCACGGGACTCACAATAGATGCTATTGCTTGCAATGTTATGGCAGCCATGGCTGTATGCATATATCCTTTGTGTAAATACCATAGGTGCTGTTCGTTTTTCACAAAATCAATTTCATGCAGTCTCTGATACTCAATGCAGAATGTATTTTGCATGAAGGGAAAAACGAGATTTTCTCTCCCACAGTACCTTCAATCAGGCTGCCGTTTTCCAGTCCTCTGTAAAATGTCAAACTCTGTCCCCCAAACAAGTTTTTATCGTGTAGATGGTTCCACTGTCCCTCGTCACTGCCGTGGATACAATTGAAACATTCACTCCCCAGGTTGCAGTATATGTGACTCCAAACCATCAGTTCAATAACTGACGACCTTGCAGGTCGATGGGATCCTGTTTCTCCTTAGTCACGGCGCTTCTGGCAGTAATTAATGAAAGCTCCAAGTACACCCTTTCTGCCGAACTCTGTCCTTTGTTGCTGTCATCTCTCTTGAGCCCTCCAATAGAATTGCTTGCTGAGTGATTTAAACACAATTGTATGATGGCGTTTTAAAAAAGCACTGGTGAAGGCATAGCGCCGAAATGCATTTGCTGAAAATAAAATGAACCAAAGTCCCGTGAGTGCAGAGGTCCTGCTTTTTGGAGCTGTTATATTTTACGTGACTCGCCCTTCACGCTTGCAGGAAATAGCACCCGTCCAGAGTTCGGCAGAAAGGGTGTACTTGGAGCTTTCATATATATAGAGATAGAGAGATATAGTATCTACTGGCGGTCGCCAGTAGATAGTTATAGTTAGGACCGTGTTTCCATAGGAAATCTCAAAATTCTATTTTGAATAACTTTGGCGCCGGTTGACGAATCCTCGCGAAATTTTGAAAACTAATGGGGCGCTCCGTTCAGCTCATACCCTGAAAATCGCAGGGTGAAAAACAAAAAAAAAATAAGAATAATTTTTAATACGTAGTTTATTGTAAAATAAATATATTAAAAAAAAATACATAAATAAATTAGCATTTAAAAAACCGTACAAATTCACTGAAACCATAGGTTTCACACACGTTATAGTTAGGAATTAGCATTTAAAAAACCTTGCAAATTCACTTAAAAAAACATAGGTTTCACACATGTTATAGTTAGGTGGATATTTCACTCATAAAAAACCAATGAAATTCCCCCGTTATAGTTAGTTCAGATAACTATAACTCGTGCGACCGCCACTCTATCACAAGGATGATGTCATCAGTGATGTCATGAGTGATGCCACTGACCATGTCATGAGTGATGTAATATGTGACATCATGTGCAGTGGATTGCGGGCGCGCGAGTTATAGTTATCTGAACTAACTATAACGGGGGAATTTCATTGGTTTTTTATGAGTGAAATATCCACCTAACTATAACATGTGTGAAACCTATGGTTTTTTAAGTGAATATAGATAGATATAGCAACCTGCACAAACATGTGGCATATGCAGTTATAATTAACATTGTATGACTTCTGTGCACTACAGAAGAACAAGAACCCAATGTTTGTCATTACATGTATGTGTTTTCATTGCTGATATTGCATCAGCCCAATCCTCTCTTGCATATATATATGTATCTGCAGCTTGTTGCCCAGCTGCAGCAGATGACTTCTGACAAGAGCCAGGCCATATGCCTGTTTGCAACAAATGAACACACTCTGGAGAATCAAAACTAAGCCAGCCCATTGCCTCGTAATAAGCGTGGCACGGCTTCAACACTTCATTCTGTTCAATATGAATGAGTCTTCATTGTAGGGCACGCGGTGCAGGGAGGTTCTCAGTGTTGACTATTTGCCAAATGATTAAACCGATGACACTGGCAGAGTGAGAAGGTAAACACGGCCAGCGTTCTGCCACTCCCGCCCCAGGGCTTGTGAAACAAGGTGCTTACGAGCGTGCTCTATTGTTGTGAACTGAGCGGAAAAATATAAGCTGCGGACGCCGCCCTCTATGAACTGAAAGGACGCGGTCCCGGGGGAAGGCCTCTGAGAAGTGTGAAAGCATCTTTCTGGTCAACTTATGTGTCGACATTGTTCCCAGTGACCACATCACATTAAATATCCTCGCCTGAAAGAGCTCCTCCTTCACCCCCTTTTGTTTGGGGGAAAAAAAGGAAGCGCAGGGACAAGGATTAAGGTAGGACGCCTAATTTTAACTCATTCAAAATGTGACACGCTCAAGAAGTTGTCCCTCCAGATCAGCCAATCGTTTACCTCTGCCATTTTCATGGCAGCCCTAGATCCCCGAAGCTCAGATTTGAGAAGGTTCACTCCTGCGCCTTTTTTATTTCAACATCGCAGTCACTTTACTCCCAGCAGACACAGTATAGAGACAACCCTTGCAAACCATACCCTTTCAAACATTTCTGCGGCCTGGTTTAATTGGGTTCTGTATGCTGCTGTAATTCTGGTAATTTGTATTCGTTATGCAATATCCCTCTCGACTTTCAGACGGTTTCCGTGAACTAGACCACGGTTAAATTTTGTTCTCTCACTGATCTTGCAGGAACTCTTGGATGCAATATAGCTTATTGTGTTAATAATATACAAACAAACGTAAACACAGGCAACTAAACATTCACAAATACACTGTCTTGCTTCAATGGTTGCAAATTGTACACAGTACAACATACATCACCTCAAAACCGTGAGACGTGCTAACACAGGAATGCTCCATATTTCGTTACCAGATATAAATACGATAATTCAATACATTAATAACTAGTTAAGTGTCCTCTAATTACAAAACAGCCAATAATACCTATAACGACAAAATCATAGCATAGGCACAACATATTGTAAACTGCACCAAGAACCTTAATGTCAAATACCTTAGTTCAGCTAGAAGGAAACTCGTGCAAGCATGATCTCCCTACACCAATTACGTGAATTTCAACATGACACTTCGTGCCTTAAAATCAAAATAATGTATATCTAGCGGAACAGTTCTTGTGTCCAATCTGTTTGTAATGCTCTGTAGTCCAGAGTTGTGTACACCCTAAAGTCTTTTTTTTGTTTTATGAACAAAGGCTGGGCGCAATGAAGTCTCCACTCCTCAAAACTGGTGCGGAATGCATTTATTAATATGGCTCAACTATAATAATGTGGTTATTAAAAAAAGTACATTTTAGTAAGTGTTAATAACACGGAAAAGGTATAAACACTATGTAGACATAAAATTAAAAATAAAATGCCATGGCAAATAAAAACACGTGCACCTTTATTCGTGATCATATTTGGCTGAAAACCAAAAAACATGTACTTGACGTATTTCTGGATCACACAACTGCATTAAAAAAACACGATCCAAGTTCTATTGATAAGCCACTTTTGAGGATTCAAGATTTACATCCATGTGCCACGTTCTGTTGAGTTATTTAGTTCTGTAGTACTGCAAAAGGTGATATTACCCCCACTCAACCTGAATTCCTGATTTAGCTTCACCAAGATTTGAACATCTGACCTTTCTAAGAACCACTAACAAAAGACACAAAGATTTCAGAAATGCAAACCACATTTTCCTTTAGAATACAAAAATAGTGAAAGCTGATTGGACAGAATCTGGTATCCTTGTTGTGGGTGACCCCGTACAGAGTATTTCTCCTTTCATGTGGCCAACAAAACTGGAGGTGATCCCTATCCTCCACCTTTCAATACACAAACAATTAAAAACCTTGCAGTCTGGTTTCGCACAGAGGCCCTCAATTTGAGTGGCCTATTAATTTTAGCAGGCCCGATACTTACCCCATCAGAAATGTTATGGTGTTTCACCCAGAGACCTCTGGTGCTGAAAGCAGCTGAAATTTTTGGGTGAAACATGTGGGAGTCAATGCAGATAGGAATTCACAAGTGTTTCCCCTAAATCCAGTAATCTGGATTATTTCCACCCCTTGTCCTTGGGTTACCGTTGCCTATGGTATTGGTAATCCTGGAGGGAGGTATTCGAAGATAAATTCCCCCAAAAAATTGCTTTCATAAATGTTATAGAACATGTCATGAGTGATGTAATGTGAGGTCATAAGCAGTGCATGGCGGGGCATAAGTTCTAGTTGGCTCTGCTAACTATAGCTGGTGAATGTCTGTTTTTTAGTTCAAAACGTTAATGTTGGCGCTGACATATCCGCCTGTCACATTACGTTAACCTTTGTGATATTCAGTGCGTGTGTGTGCGTGTGTGTGTGTGCGTGTATATGTGTATATGTATATATGTATATGTATATATATATAATCACAAAAACCTCTGTTTCCCCAAGGACGGAAAACGTCATGTGGTGATTCAATTCGCTTTATTTGTCGGTTGCTCTACACGTTTCGCCTGTACCAGCAGGCTTGCTCACGAATAAAGTTTTCAACAATTTGCCATTTTAAAATCTTTTGCATGTGACGCAAGTCACGTGAAACTACACACTGCATACAATGAAAGACAGCCTCGTAGCTTTTTCGGTCTGTCTTTGCTTACGTACGTGGTATCTTAAATTAAACAGTTTAAGTGATGTATAATTAAAGACATCAAATGGAGTACCCAGTCAGAAACTAATAATTTCCTCGTGTACTTTGTCACTGTTACAAATCAATGCATAATCGCTCTTTATATAAAGACGCCCCCCTGGTTAACAGTGTAATTCATGTTCAATAACGCCCAAGTGGGCTTATATTATCACTTCATCAAATACCACAATGCCGTAACAGATATTTAACCCCAGTGGGCAATACCAAAACGAATCATATACAGTGTGCAGACTAAAAAGTGCTCATAAATAGTGCTCTAAAAAAACTCAAAATACATCAAACTCCTAAATGAGTATATATTCTTCCATATTGAGACCAGCAGGGCTTTTAGTATCTAGCTCATCTATGTAGCAGGATTCCAATCTCCGTAATTTCTTTTCTCTACCCCCCCCCCCCCCCCCCCCCCCCGCTACAAGGTGGAATAGCATCCATGACAAAATAAACCAAACTTTGAACATCTTTGTCATAATCTTTCAAAATGGCGTGCCACTGGGTACGATCGATCGCTATTTTTGATAGCTCTTAAATGCTGCAGAATACGCTTATGCACTGGTAGAATCGTGCTCCCAACATATTGTAAATTGCATGCACATTATAAAATCCTAAACAGATGTTAGCCATGGTGTCAACTTGTTTAAAAAAAAAAACCTACTTTATTTTCAACGATTAATTGTTCCATCAAACATGTGATATTGCGATGGGCACCTGCTTCGCCCCCAGCTGTGCAAATTTGCATATGGGCTGGTAGGAGGAGCAGGTGGGCCGGAAGCAGTACCAGGAGGAATGGGATAACAACATTTTACACTGGAGTCGATATATAGACTACTTATGTATCGTGTGGAAAGTCTCAGTAACATCAATAAATTAGTTAATCAACAAGCTTCAGATGAATAGTTTAAACCTGAAATTTACTAGTACGGTTAGCGATACTACGATGGTGTTTCGTTTTTTTTTGTTTTGTTTTTTGATCTAACAATTTATGTAAAAGATTGTAAATTGCAGACCAAACTCTATAGAAAAGTTACAGCAGGGAATACACTGCTACATGCAGCGAGCTTTCACCCTAGTAATCTAGTGAAAAGCATCCCATATGGGGAGTGTTTGAGAGTATTCCGAAACTGCAGTGAGCCAGAAGTGAAAGAGAAGGAGTTGTTGAAATTGAAAACAAGATTTAGAAAGAGGCTATACTGAGAATTGTTTGCATGCTTCAATGGAGAAAGTGAAGAATAAAACGAGGGAGGTTTTATTCAAAGTGAAGGAGAATGAGCAAAATCAAAACTCGTGTAGATATAATACACTACACGGTCCTGTCAAATTATGTCTAAACATTTGCATGTGATTAGGATTGATCCAGTGCTAGGAAAAATTAATGCCTAGGAGACCAATAGTAACTTTCCGCAGGGCCAGGTCTTTTTAAACAAATGTTAGTCAGTAACAATATTTCGAAAAAAAGATATATCTGTTACTAGCTCGACTATGTTGAAACGCAAAGATGCCTTTATAAAATGTACGAAACGTAAGGCATGCGCACATGGGAAGAATATGACTACCTATAAACCAGGATTAGCGAAAAGAGTAAAAAGGGCAATTTAATTACAAAATAGAATATGCTGTATATCCTGGGTACTCACAAACTTTCTCTTGGGGGGGGGGGGGGGGGCAAATTTAAAGTGTGGTTTGTGGCAAAGGGCCGCACTGGTGGGGGCGGGGCTAGAGGGGGGAAAAATCACTGCGGTTTCAAAACATTACTAGACAATGTTGTATTTCCAAAGCAGATGTAACTACATGGAGCACATGTTTATCATTTTTTTTTATTAGCAGACAATAGCAATCTTAAGTGGAATTGCATGGCAATTTGCAGTAACAGGATATTCAGCACATGCCCAGTGCAGCACAACCTTCAGAGTCCAACAAATAGGTATGTTAAAGACAAACACTACGAACTTATTTTACATTTCATGTCGCCAATTAGTTTTCTGTATTCTGGTACCAAGTTGGAAACGGCAAGCCTTAAGAGCTGCTCCAGATGTATGTCTGTAAGCTTATTTCTGAGTTTGCTCTTCAACAGTCCCATTGTGGAAAATGAACATTCGCAAGCATATGTTGACCCAAACATACAAATTGCCTTCTGGGCCACTGTAAAAAGAAGAGGAAACTTGTCAAGGGGCAACATTTCCCAGAATTCTTCTGGTGCTTGCCCCCATAAAGGATTGTTCGAGGGCTGAATTGTGCTGCATGTCAATGAGCTCTATTTCTGCTTTAGCCCTTTCCATGCCAATAAGGGCAACAACGTCAAGATTTCATGCACTCACCATCCAGGGGTTTTCAACCAGCCTGAACAGAGGGGTGAGGGTTCTGAATTGAGCAAATTGTCGTTTGATCTCCCCATAAATTTACTCAAGACATGCACCAAGGTCTAGGTTTGACAGATAATTTCTTGTGCATCTGGAAACCTCTGCATCACAGCCAACAGTTTTGGGAAGTGGGTGAAGTCACAATCATCAAGTTGTTTTTTGAATAGCACAAGCTTACTTTCAAAAGCATAAATACCATTCATGAGGGAGCACACAAGCTGTTTACCTTGCAGGGTCAAATTGAGAACATTAAAATGTGTGAAAATATCTGAAAGAAAATGAAGCATACTAAGCCATTTCACATCCGTTAGTTCTGGGAACAATTGGGCTCTACTATTCACAAAGAGTTCAATTTCAGGAAGCAATGTGATGAACCGCTCCAGAACCTTCCCTTTGCTTAGACAACTCACATCGGTGTGCATCAAGACGTCGGTATATTCCGCTTTAGAATCCTGCAGAATTGCTTTAAAAAGTCTATGGTTGAGAGCTTTGGCACGGATAAAACTAACAATTTTCACTGCACCTTTTAGGACATTATTCAGTTCTCCATGCTTTAATTTTGCACACAATACTTCCTGGTGAATAATGCAGTGGTAGTCTATCACAGTCTGTCCTATGAGCTTCTTTTTAAGCATAGATGCGAAGCCTCTGTCATGGCCTACCATGGCAGGAGCCCCATCCGTTGTTTATGCTGACTGGGCCACATCGCCTATGTCTGTGGACTCATCCACAGCAATGTTGAAGAACGGTGACTCTCACTGCTTTGATCCACCTGCTCCTGGATGGTTTGTCCCACTGCCTCTATTCTGCGAGCACACGTGGAATCCGATAGCTGCAATGCACAGATTTCCTTTAAAATGCTGGCCTTATTAGTGTAGTTGTCAAATAAAATTTCGGCTGCTGAAAGGAAACATTGCTTCACCAGCTCTGCATCTGGGAATGTATTTTTATGTTTGGCAAGTAACATTTTGAAAGACGCTTCTGTTACAGCCTCAGATTCCTTCATCTGGCAAAGAAAGATCTTCTGCTGGGAAAAGAGCTTGCTTCAACGATGCCACTTTTGCAGAACACAGTTTTGAGTTCAGTGGGGCGTTCGCAGTGTATCCAGAGTGCCGTATTTTGTTGTGCCGTTCCAGGTTATACCTCTTCAGAACATTTACTTTCTCTTTGCAAAGCAAACGGGTGGCTTTTTCTTTTGGACATTCTAAAAACAAGTACTCTTCTTCCCATGCATCCTGGAAGGTCCTGCGTTCACTCTGTATCGTTCTGGGTCGTTTGCAAGGCTTGGAAACTGGACAGTAGGCCATTGCGGAGCTCTCCAGCTAGTTTGCTACTATGCAACAAGTAACAAGGATCAGGAATCTGATTTTCCACCGGACGACCGATGGACCGACACCGCCCCACGACCGATGGACCGACACCGCCCCACGACCGATGGACCGACACCGCCCCACGACCGATGGACCGACACCGCCCCACGACCGATGGACCGACACCGCCCCACGACCGATGGACCGACACCGCCCCACGACCGATGGACCGACACCGCCCCACGACCGATGGACCGACACCGCCCCACGACCGATGGACCGACACCGCCCCACGACCGATGGACCGACACCGCCCCACGACCGATGGACCGACACCGCCCCACGACCGATGGACCGACACCGCCCCACGACCGATGGACCGACACCGCCCCACGACCGATGGACCGACACCACTTCTCGCAACAGATCTGTGAGCAACACCAAAGGTATCTTGGCGCTGAATAACAGATGTTTATTGCTACCCAACTCCATTTTATCGACCTCAGATGGATGAAAGGCACGACCCACCATGATTTGAACCTGTGACCATGAGGTAGAACACAGGACACTGCAGTGGACGCATTAGTCACTATGCCACCAGACCCGACATGCACACAGTACAAGGATACAGATTAGAAACACATATGGAAGGAGCTAATCTGGACAGCGTTATTTGGTGTGGATTAGCTGTCAAACTAAAGGAATCTGAAAGGCTCAGATACAATGGTTGGGCCTGTAGAGAGGGGCGGGGCCAGGTTTCAGGTGGAATCAGAGGGCAGGAATAACCAGAAGATTGGGCCAGTGGGCAGAGTCGGGTGTGTCCAGAGAGCAAAAAATCCCAATTTTTAGTATTTGTTTGGCATTTCATTGCACAGTTACATCTTATTACGTTATGTAATTCAACCAAAGGACACACATGTTTATTTAAGGTTTAATATGAGTTCTTGACATTAAAATACACTCACAAAGTGGAATATGTTCCAATTACGCTTAAAAGTGGATTCACAAGCCATTTGTATCCGTCGCATGCAGTTTCGGTCATCAGTACTTCTCATCCCTTTTTCCGCAAGACCAGTTAAAACATGAATGAGAAAATACCCTACTTTGCAAATGTTTTCCACATAAATATGGCCCTGCCATATCTGACGCATAATACATAATCTGCTGCTTGATCTGACAATTTTAACAAAACATTGTAGCTCAACTTTGCCTGCTGATTTGCTGTATTCTTAAATATCTCCAGCTAGCTGAAAGTAAAAACAAGGATGCAAGGCAAAGCGGCCGCGACTTTAATCCATAAAAAATTCAAGGTCTCGCACAAAGCTACCTTTAAAACTGGATCAACCAAAATGCACCCATCAATAAAGGACAATTCACTTCACAAAGAAAAGATGTCCTATTAGTTTAAAAACCAAACTGCATTTACATTTTATAATCATGGCTAGTAACAGTGTTTTCAAAATTGTAACGCAGCAGCAGCTCACTAATATTACTGCAAGTAATGTCTGTGACCCCACAACCATTTCTCATATGTGAGTTCCTGTTTTGATCTTACATTATTTCAATGGCATGTGAGACAGCAGGGGAGAAGAGAGATGAGTCTTGAGAAAAGGCGCAGGGTGAAGGAGTCAGGGAAAGTAAGGAAGAGACAATTGGAGAAACAGATGAGACCATCACATTGCCTACTAAAATGGGATGCTTTGCTTGTCTCTCGGGGTGCGAAGATCAACCTGCGGGTGGAGCTGGTGTTGCAGGGTGATGGAAATCAAGCTGGTCGTGTAGATGGAGGCAGATGTGGTGATGGAGTTGCTGCTGGCCAAATCCAAGTGGCGAATAAGGGGCCTCGGGCAGAGAAGAGGCTTCGGGCAAGAAGACTCTGCAGTGGACGAGAAGAAGCATTAAAGCAGGCAATGTTCCATTCTGTTATGCTGCAGCGACTTCCCCTTTCACAACAAGAGGCAGCGCTGCCTTACACGTAAGGGACGTGTTGAATGCATGCCTGGCTTATAACATGACAATACTGGTAACAGCGAACCGAGATGGAAAGACTTAGGCCACGCCCCTTTGAGAGACCCCCCTAGTTTTTTTCCATCCCTCTTAAAGCCCTGGACTTAGGACATGAGTACAAGACACAACACGCACTACCTCAAAGTAAAAAATTCTCACCATACATCACCTATGCTTGCTCACATTAATGCTGACACACGAGGTCCTCTGGCAAACACTGGTGTAAGAATGCAGTTTGTTGTTCTAGAAAAGATCATGCCACAGACCGTTCTGGATGGCTCATGGCCACAGACATTTTCACTCTGCAACATTTGCAGTCACTACTTCCATTTTTGTAAGAACTCGCTGTTTTTCAGGGACAGAACATCAGTGACAGAAATACAAACCTTTTCAGATAACCGTCTCCTACATCAGCCGAGCTAAAGCAATTGTTTTGCAATGTAGCAGGGTTTTCAAAATGCATTTGCATGGAAACAAAGGTAATGCCTCAATGTCCTTTTCATGTTAGGAATGAGATGAGGGCTATTAACCACTAAAAACGCCATATCTGATCTCAATAATGATTGACTTCTATTTTTTTCATGTTGAAATGTTGCAATGTAAAGTTCAGTTGCATATGGCAGGCGCATTAGAATTTTCCGCAGTGCAGACATTGACCAAAATAATATGCTCCCATTCTTAATGCTTTCTGCCATTTGAGGACATATCAGTCGGCAAATCATTTGGCAATTTTGCAAATATTAAATGACATCCGACTACAAAAATTACCGGTATGAAGTCAGATAAAAGTAACGGCCAAAACATGCGGGTCTTTCAATACCGTTCCTCGGGGGTGTGATTGAATTACAAGTTTGCACGGGGGGGCACACAAACACATATGCCCCCCCCAAAGCAGAGCCAGTGACCATTTAGGATAACCTGCCATGATGCATCCGCCACATTGAGACTGCCGGTTGCATTTCAGTGACTGCCCTCGACAGTATGACCTTTACACAATAGAAGCGGGCACAAGTACTGCCCGCGGTTACACGTACCTGCAGCTTAAGTGATGCTGAAGATTTTCCGGCTGAGAAGATTCTCCGGGGCTGCGAGGCAGTCTACATCACCACGGACACAGGAAGCTTCTTAAAAGGTCCTTTAAAAGTCAGCTGCAAAAGCGCTACTTACAGCTAACTTTTAAAGGGCCTGTGCTTCGCACTGGGTGCAGTGTCTGACGTCACGTCTCAGAGGCCCAGGCCAATCGGAGGCAAGCATAAGCAGAGAAGATGGTCGCAGGAGCAAACGTTGTGAATACATATTGAATACGTATGCTCCTGCGGCCATCTTCTGTTTACAGTAAGGAACTGGCATACTGTATGTATATGCAAGGGTCCATGGGCCGTACTAGGAGTACACGTGCTGTACATGTTTTAAGGTGTGCATGCAATTTACAATATGTTGGGAGCACGATTCTACCAGTGCATGAGCGTATTCTGCAGCATTTAAGAGCGATCAAAAATGGCGATAGATCGTACCCAATGGCACGCCATTTTGAACGATTTTATGACCAAGATGTTCAAAGTTTGGTTTATTTTGTCATTGATGCTATTCCACCTTGTAGCAGAGGGGGGGGGGATAGAGAAAAGAAATTACGGAGATTGGAATCCTGCTACATAGTTGAGCTAGATAATAGAAGCCCTGCTGGTCTTAATATGAAAGAAGATTTATATACTCATTTATGAGTTTGTGTACTGCGTATAAGTGTCATCATTTAATAATTGTTGAAACTGGTAAATATATTCCCTTTCATGAATTTCGAGGATTTTTAGAGCACTATTTATGAGCACTTTTTAGTCTGCACACTGTATGATTCATTTTGGTATTGCCCACTGGGGTTAAATATCTGTTATGGCATTGTGGTATTTGAAGATGTGATAATATAAGCCCATTTGAGCATTTTCTTTAAAACTTTTTTTTAAAAACCTTTAACACAAGAAATATATACAAACATGGGCCTACAACCACAGGGGCCAGCCGGTAGTGTAAAAAGATTACCAATGACACAAGTTACATATCAAGTTCAGTTATTAAGACATGGGCGGGTCATACATGAACAGGGTACGAACGTCCCCAATACCCATCAGATCAACAAGAAGGTTTTGTTTTCTGTTTGTTAAACAGAAACAAGGCAAAAATTCCGCTATCACAAGCATGTGCTCTCGTAGGCGGGGGACAGTAACAATGATGCAATATACTATACCCCAACTCACGTCGAGGAAATCGGGGGGGGGGGGGGGGGGGCAGGAAGAAGGCCACGACCAATCATATGTTTCAGTTCAGTAAGGACCGGGAACATCACAGCTAGGGGGACAATGGTATGTCTAATGTGACCTCCAAGAGGGGGGTGCAAATGTCCCCACGATAGGAGTTCCACGGGCCCCACATCCTGCTCCATGCCTTAGGTTTGCCTCTAGCCACATACACCGTCTTCTCTCTGAACATACACCAGTCCATATTTTCTTTCCATTTCGACACCGTGGGCGGCCTATGAGAGCCCCACAACTGTGCAATGTCCCTCTTAGCAATCATGTTGCCCAGAGTAACCCAGCGCTCTTGTTCCACCCTGCAATCAGTCGGCTCCCATACATTCAACACACATCGCTGAGCCTCTGGATACAACGCCACCCCCGTCACCTCCTCCATTACTGCATGCACCGCAGCCCAGAAACGTGCCACCATCGGGTACTCCCAGAGGATGTGAAGAAAAGTACCAAGAAGACCACAGCCGCGTCTACACAAACCATCAACGGAATACCCCATATGGAGCAATCTAGGGCCAGTAACATAGACCCTGTGTAGTATCTTCAACTGTCCACATTGAAGGCGAGCCGGTATGGCCACCTCCCTTGGTGAAGCTATAGCGGCGGTCCAATCCTCATCTAGCTCCAGACCATCGGCGATCCAGACCTCTCTCAGATGCGTGAGGAGGTCCGCACGAGTGTTAATCAATTTTTTTATAAATCAGGGAGATGGTACTCTCAGGGAGATAACCATCGAGTATGCGGTCCTCCAACGGAGAGGATTCAGGGATATCCCCTGGAGTCGGGCAAGCCGAACGCAGTGCATGGCGAATCTGCGCATAACGAATTCCCTGTCATGCAGCTTGTACTCCATCTTAAGCTCTTCAAACGTCTTAAAAGCACCCCTCGCCCAAAGATCACTCACCTGAGAAATGCCAATCATATCCCATTTCTCAAAACCCTTCGTCCTCCACAGGCCGCTCAACCTGTCAGAAGCATATAGTGGAGTCGCGCGAGACTGACGGCCCTTCCAGCCAGTAGCGGCCATGGCACAGTGCCAGGCACGTACAGCTGAGTTCGTGGGACCCATCAACTTGACACCGCCAGACGTGGAATAAAGCGCTCTATTGTAATCTCCGCCTGGCAACAGTAGTTCATCCATCCATAGGCAGGATTCATAGCCGGGCCATACGTCCCATGATTCACCGCCACCAGCTGGGACGCCCAGTAGTACCTCAGGATGTCCGGGAGAGCTATGCCCCCATCATACCACGGGAGGGTCAATTTAGCGAGAGCAATCTGCGATCTTCCACCCCAGATCAGCTGTCTCTGTAAACTCTACCTCACTAAAATACCGCGCAGGCACCACATCTAACGTATTCTGTAAGGCATACAGAAAACGCGGAAGAGACATCTTGAATAAGGCCGCCCGGCCGAGCGGCGAAAGTGGAAGCTTCCGCCAGCGAGCAACATCGGCCTTCAGCCGTTGGAGCGGGGGCAATAGATTCCGAGCATAACGAACCACAGGGTTCAATGACAGACTCCCAAATACTTTAAGCCGGAATGCGATATCAGGATTGGACACCCGCGGGGGAGAAGAGGAGGATCGCCAACAAGCACATAAACGCAGGATTTCAACCAGTTAATAATGAGGCCAGAATTGCGACCGAAGGAGTTTAACACATCAAACAATACAATCAAGGACCTCCGCGGGGATGTAAGATAGAGTAGAATGTCGTCTGCATAGAGTGACACGCGGTCCTCAAAGGTCGGTGTCCATTGAATACCTTTCAAAGAAGGTTCCCACCGCAACCATGCTGCAAGGGGTTCCAACGCGAGAGCAAGAAAGTGGGGACAAGGGGCAGCCCTGTCGTGTGCCTCTACCAAGCACAAAGGAGTGAGACACTCTACCGTTCACCACCACCTGCGCCAGCGGATCCTCATATAGCAACTTCACCCATCTGATGAATCCAGGCCCGAAACCAAACTTAGCCAGCGCCGCCCAGAGAAGACCATTCCAGCGTGTCAAACGCCATTCTGGCGTCCAAAAACGCCAAAATGGTAGGCTCCTGCAAAGAATCCACTCTCGCTAAAACTCCATGGAGGCGCTGCAAGTTCAGAGCGGTGTTACGATGTGGAATGAAACCAGACTGATCCGGATGAACCAGGTCTCCGATAACTTTAATCAGGCGATTAGCCAACACCATGGCGAGAATCTTTGGTTCAGCGTTCAGAAACGATATAGGTCGATATGACGCATAGCGATCGCGTGGTTTTCCCTCTTTACGAATCACCACAATAGTGGCAAGGCGTTGGTCGCGGGGAAGGGAGCCGACATCACGGGACGCAATAAACCTCTCCCGGAGATACGGCACCAACTTATCAGGCCGAAGCTTATAAAGTGCAATCGGAAGGCCATTGGGACCAAGAGTCTTACCTGAGCGAACAGAGCGAATCGATTCGCTCTATCTCATCACTTGTCAATGCGGCATCCATCAAACCCCTATCCTTGTCAGAGACACGGCAACGCGATATCTCGCAGCAATAGGTGAGAATCCTCTTCAGGTCTATCAGAGACCCTAGAGTACACCTCACCAAGGTGCTCCGCAAAACAATTCACAATCTCCGCAGGTTCAGTCACACTCACACCATCGGCACGCACAATCACCGGAACCACTCGGTTGGCACTCTCCCTTCTGTCCAGCCACGCAATAAACTTTCCGGCCTTGTCGCCAACATCATACAGGCGTCCCTGTTGTTCGCGGCTCATGTGCTTAGCAGCGTCAGTAACCAGCGCCCTATAGTCCGACTGCTTAAGGCGGAGGGTATGGAGCTTGTCACGCGTGACACCCCGTCCAAGATCCTCTTCCAACTCGGCTATGTCAGATTCAAGGCGTACCACCTCCTCATTTTTACGTTTCTTGGCTAAAGAAATCAGAGGGCCTGCCCACGTATGACCGTCTTGAAGGCTTGGCACAAACCAAAGGAAATTATGGACGGAGTGTTGAACATTGCAAGCACTCACCCCCAGTCAACTGATCTGGGTTTAATCCATCACCGTTCTTTAGCCCACTCTGCCACCCCAGTTCAGACATGGCCATATGCAAATCAGTCTGACCCTGTGCCTCATGGGAACAGTCCAGCCCGAACTGCCAAGCCATGTCTTCCCTGGACCGGAAACAAGCTTCCTAGGACCGGTTTGCAATGTTCAACACTCCGTCCATAATTTCCTTTGGTTTTGCTTTGTTCGCCATAAGTTGGCAGGGTATGCTCAGACGTGAGTCCCTTGCTCACTTTGCCACTGGATTCAAGCAAGCCTGGCTGAAGACGGCTGAAATGCCAGAAACCGGTCCTAGGAAGCTTGTTTCCGGTCCAGGGAAGACATGGCTTGGCAGTTCGGGCTGGACTGTTCCCATGAGGCACAGGGTCAGACTGATTTGCATATGGCCATGTCTGAACTGGGGTGGCAGAGTGGGCTAAAGAACGGTGATGGATTAAACCCAGATCAGTTGACTGGGGGTGAGTGCTTGCAATGTTCAACACTCCGTCCATTTCCTTTGGTTTTGCTCCGTCTTGAAGGCTTCCCATAAGGTTACAGCCGAAGTGACCGACCCCTGATTTTCTATAACGTAATGGTCCAGTGACTTAACCAAAAGAGCACGAGTTTTGGGGTTTTGCAATACCAGGGGTTAATCGGCGCCACCCTCCCCGCTGCTCCCAAGGCAACCTCCAAGTGTAAGAACAGTGGGGAGTGATCTGAAATGCCTCGGGCAAGGTGTGTAACTTCCCTAATCATCGGAGCTTGGGCAGCCGGCATCAGCACATAATCCAGTCTAGATAAAGAGCTGTGGGCACCAGAGTGAAATGTATATTGGGTTAGCCCTGGGTGCAGCAACCTCCAACAGTCCATAAGCCCCATAGTGCTGAGAAAGCCACCCAACCAAGAGTGTGCCCCGGGGAGGTCCCTGGGTGGATACCGATCCTCTCTCCCCGACACCACAGAATTGAAATCGCCACCCACAAGCAGGAGGCCCTCCAGGAGTCCAAGTAACAACCGCCCCAAATCGGCAAAGGTGGTAGTTTGCAGCCCGGGGGGGGATATAGACCGAGACCAGCAATAAGACCTTCCCCTCCCACCGGCCCACCAACGCAACATAGCGTCCCCGCTCATCGTGTATGACGTCATCAACTTTTAGTGGGAGAGAAGCTCTAACCAGAATACCCACTCCCCTAGAGCCAGAAGTGAAACCAGAGTGAGCGACCAAACGGTAGCCCCTCCTATTCATGGCTTGGCAGGACTGTCCTATTAAATGCGTTTCCTGCAGTAACACTAAATCGGGCGAAAGACGCTTCAAGTACTGCAGCACCACCCCCCGCTTTAATCGATCCCCTAACCCATTGATGTTCCACATCAACACACGTTATCCCCTACCCTCCATCCCCTTTGCAAAGATTCCCCCAGCTACAGCGAGAACACGAAACCGAAAACCAATTGCCTTGTATTAAACTGAGACAACCCCCATCCCACAACTCTACCCCCACCCACCTCACTCCCGTCACACACCCCCCCACCCTGCACCCCTGCACAAGACCATTCAGCCCCACAACTTGCAGTGTGCCTGTCGCCCCAACATCAAAACTACTCTACGAAAAGAAAAACCCCCTAGGAGGAAGAGTCTCACCAGTTACCCCCAGCCCCCAAATTTATGAAGGAAAGAACACAATACAAAAACATCAAACCAAAGTCTGAGGTGAACACGATCCCGTCCAGGAATCAGCACTTGAGTGCTCAGACGTCCTTCCGGTCTGCCACCCTCGTCCGCGGTCCGCTCCTCATTACTACGGCGACGTTGCAGAGTGTCCAGCCAGTCCCCAGCCGACTCGGGCCGATCGCAAAAATAGGTCCGTTCTGCTAATTCAACACGCAACTTGGCCGGGAAGAGCATAGAATACTTTAAGCCCATGTCCCTCAGTCGCTGCTTAACAGACAGAAAGCCCATTCTTTGCTTTTGGACCGATTGCGCGAAGTCTGGATAAAAGCTAATATCCACATTCTCGTACTTCGTCGGGCCATTCACACGGGAGGTCTGCAGAATTGCGTCCCGGTCCCTAAAGTTAAAGATCCTGGCAATGATAGGTCGCGGTGGAGCCCCCAGCTTCGGTTTACCTCCCGGAACTCTGTGGGCCCGTTCAACCATAAAATATTTACTCAGTCCTTTCGGCGCAAGTTTATTCAAAATCAGGTCTTCCACAAATAGAGCGGTTGATTCCTCCTCCGATTGCTCCGGCACACCGATGATGCGCACGTTGTTCCGTCGAGCCCTACTTTCAAAATCCTCCAGTCTCTTGACCAAGATCGTTGAAGGTACGCAGGTTGTGGACCTCGGTCTGGAGGCCAGACACATCAGTAGTCAGGCTTGAAGTCATGAGATCCAGCGATTTGACCTCATTAGTTTTCGACAAGTCCGCTCTAATCAGGTTGACATCAATCAACACAGTGTCCAGTTTGTGGGTCAAAGAATCAAATTGTTGGCCGACGGCAGCTTTCATGGCATCAATGGCACCCATGACGTCCTGTAATGTCAATTCCGTCGAGGAAGACTAGCCTTCCTTGGCCCCGTCTGGAGGTCCACTCGATAAACCGGGGGATCCCTCCTGTTGTGCGTAGCGATCCATGTTGTTAGTTTAAACATAGCCGCCTCTCCGGGTCGCTCTAGACTTTTGCATGTCGTTGTCTGGCCGGCCTGTCATTACTCAGCGGGACCACAAAATCCAGCGCGGCTGTGAGGCGCTGGGCTCTCCTTGGGGAGGCCGCACCAGGCAGTGGTTGGCAGCCCCCTCAGGCCAGCAATCGCCGTCCAGTCCAGTTACAGTCCCTCTGCGCACATCCGCTACCGGACTCGCGGAGGAGAATCGAGACCGAAAGTGAAACTAAAGTGGCGAGCCAACTCAAAGATCCAAGCCCGTTGTTCAACTGCAACTCAGGAACAATGCCAACTTGAGTCCGGGGCAGCGTCACGGTGTTGGCCTCAATCTTGAAATCCACATAGGCACAATTCCCGAAGTCCGATCGAAATTCCGAGAACGGGAGCCACCTCGGCATCAGTTCGCCCGCGTTCCCCCTTCAAGATAACAGGATAGTGGTCCGGATACACGTGGGAGGCTGCGAGGGTCTTGGGAGCTCTGTGCCTACGCGTCCATCTTGGTTGCGCGCTAGGCTCCTCCCCCACTTGGGCATGATTGAACATGAATTACACTGTTCACCAGGGGGGCGTCTTTATATAAAGAGCATTGATTTGTAACAGTGACAAAGTACACGAGGAAATTATTAGTTTCTGACTGGGTACTCCATTTGATGTCTTTAATTATACATCACTTAAACTGTTGAGTTTAAAATACCACGTACGTAAGCAAAGACAGACCGAAAAAGCTACGAGGCTGTCTTTCATTGTATGCAGTGTGTAGTTTCACGTGACTTGCGTCACATGCAAAAGATTTAAAAAATGGCAAATTGTTGAACTTTATTCGTGAGCAAGCCAGCTGGTACAGGCGAAACGCGTAGAGCAACCGACAAAGCAAATTGAATCACCACATGGCGTCGTCCTTCCTTGAGGAAACCAAGGTTTTTGTGCCATAAATTACCGGATCGAGCTTGGGTGATGCGGCGACTACGCGCACTCTGGTCTGGAGCGCGGTGGCTGGAACTCTAGCAAAGGAGGAAGAATATGTATGTGTATATGTGTATATGTATGTATATTTTCACTGAAAAAAACATAGGTTTTAGGGAAAGTTATAGTTAGTTGGACATGTAATATGTGATGTCATCAGCAGTGCATTGCGGGGGCGCGAGTTCTAGTTAGCTGAACTAACTAGAAGGCTGGAATTTCTATGGTTTTGTAAGAGTGAAATGCCCGAACTATAACGTTCCTGAAAATTACAAGCTACTCTGCACAGCCCAACCACGACGGCCATCTGAAGAGTTTTACGCGCAAAACTAATATCCGCCCTTACTTACGCCCAATTAGCATTCCCCGGAAAATTAACGAAAGAACTGGAAAAAATACATTGCAGTGCCCACAAAAGACTGTTTCATCTACCTGCGTGCACCCGCAATACATTAGTGCGCTTAGAATTCTCCTTGAACCACCAAATGCTGGAAGAGATGGCCTTTCTGTGTAAGTATTATTTTCTCACAACAGCGGCCCAAGAGAAATCTATGAAGGCGGTTTTAAAAAATATTTTCTGCGAACCTGGGAATCCATGGTCCACTGCACTCTCAGCCGGAGCAGACCAGCTCAAATTAGCCCTGGAGAACTGGAACCCCAAGATTATTAAGTACTCCGCCATCAAGTGCACACTTAAAAAAACAAGTTCGTATTCACTCTCGCGCCCTAGATCTGGAACTGTTGGACAAAAAAGGCCTGCACGAAAG
The DNA here is from genome assembly GCF_964204655.1 of Triturus cristatus. Lineage (NCBI taxonomy): Eukaryota > Metazoa > Chordata > Amphibia > Caudata > Salamandridae > Triturus > Triturus cristatus. Next base: position 501,388,792 of record NC_140588.1, on the reverse strand, counting down.
CCAAACCCTGCCACAAAAAGGGTTCAACTCTAAACATCACCTTATGCAGGCCGTGGGCAGAGCAGCCTTACTCAGGATCTTAGCATCCAGATTACACCCTCTGCCACTTCAAGAAATATACAGCACTAAACTGAGAACATCGGTGAGCAAGGGCTGCCGGCTCTGCGATTACAAACGCGAGTCTCTGGCCCATCTTCTACTTTGTTGCCCTGACTTGCGTACAGCCCGCAGTTTTTATCTACGGCCAATTCTATTACAACTGGGCACCCGTACAGCCAAGGAGGCGGTTTATCAACTGTACACATTGAACACAGTAAAACATATGGCCTCGTTTGGCAAATTCATCCAACAGACTCGATCACTGCTGATGACTCCCACTTGGAGCCTCAGTCAACTGCAAGTTTGCTTGATGCCCATGGACTTTTAATTATTGCCTTCTTTTAAAAGCTAATATTTTTTTGTTCTATGTTAAGGTTTTATGCTATGGTTTTAAGTAACCAGCAATAAATATATTCATTCATTCATTCATTCATTCAACGTTCCTGAAACCTATATTTTTTTTTTCTGTGAATTCCTATGGTTTTTTAAATGCTAATTTCCAACTATAGCGTACCTGAAACCTATTGTTTTTTTCAGTAAATTTCAAAGGTTTTTTTAAATGAAAATTTGGAAGTCTAATGTACCTCAATCCTATTTTTTATTATATAAAAAAATTGTGAATTTTTAGTTAGGAAAACTATATTCATTCATTTTTGTTTTATATATTATACAGAAGTCGCGCATCCTACACAATGGCTGCGGGCATTCCGGTAGCCATTTTGTAAAGTCGCGCTGGGGTCGCGACTTCGGCGTAATTTGTAAAATATGAAATCTTTAAATTATAAATAAGATTTCCTTTCTGTTTTTCTAAATTTATTAATAAAAGTATTTTTAAAGTATTATTTGCAATATAATTTCGACAAAAGTTAAGTTACGAAATGCGCAGTGTAGCCGCTTAATGTGCATGACATCTCCCCGCGCGTTTTTCCGGGGTTGTGCCATGATCATGCTGAGAGTGCGCCGAAGTCGTGACTACCGTGTATTTTTTAAGTTGAAAAAATGACTATAGAAAGTTGGAATATGATATTAGACTGAACAGTTTTGCTAATATACTTATTAAAAGTTTATAGAAATTTTTATTCATAGTGTATGATATATATGATTTTCGCCGGTGCGTGATGAGAGCGCGCGCACCCTACGCGACTTCATGTAAGCGAAAGAAGGAATTGGATTGGTTGAAATTAATTTCCTTGTAAAAGAGGGAGGATCCATCTTTCTGATATTTCCCTTACTTTTTGTTCTTGATGGAGAGAAGACCGGTTTCTTGCTTCTCTTTATATTGATATACCTTTTTAGTGTTTGTTTATTTTTAATACAACTATGGCTTCTAGTTTTGCCGAAGTTGATCCACTTGCAGTAGAGGAGGAGGAACAGATGGTGCAGCAGAAGAAGAAAAGAAAGGCAAGCATTGTTTGGTCATTTTTTAGTGTACAACAGGACCTGCGATGGATGCCGCTTCTGCCTCCCGTACCATGGAACAGCACGGTATGGTCATACTGTGGTGGAACGCTCACTCATTGACCTTTCATGGCACTGCACCACACTTGGGGAGGACGCTTTCCATTTGCCATGCTTTCTGATGACGTGTTGCGCCGGCCCCGTCCAACAACCGAACTCCTTTAGATACAAACAGACTCTTCCACTCTCTCACCGGAAGTGAAACCAGGCCACCCGGACACTTTCACATTACAACAGTCGGGAATGCACTTTGTTCGGGGAAAAAAAACACATTCCTTCCTCCTTATTTATCAAATAAACTACTTGAAGTGACCACAATAAAGGCAAGTAAGAGGAGAGGTCAACTTTTATTACCGCTCATCTACAACAGCTTCCAGGGAGTGTCAAGCTATTTCAAGCATAGACATTCCATCACCAAGGAAATGACAGAATCCACAGTTAGCCATGACATCACAGCTATGGATATTACAATATCTCCCTTCTTTACAGAAACACAATAATTGAAAAATTAAAGAAAAACAAAAGGAAACTTAAAGTAAAGCTAGATACAATAAATAACATGGAAAGGAAGCCATATGCCAATAACAAACAATAAAAATACTGAAGAAAAGTTTCATAACACAGAAATTAGAATGACTACTACATTCTATAAATCCATACGTTTGGGAACAAATCTCATACGGGTGCTCCTCCTCACCAATGAGGTAGACTTACCTTGTGATGAATTGTCACAAGATGAACTTCTTCCACTCAATCCAATCTTCCCAACCTCAAAAGATCTATTAAGAGAAGGAACAATGTTATCTTTCAAACCCATTTGATGCACAACATTGTCAGGAATTCTGTAAATCCTAGTTACATTCCACCAATTCTTACCATCAACTCTCACAGCATACCGCGAAACCATATCAACACACATGGGTTTACTCAATTTAGATAAACCCTTGGGTACATTATGTGGAATCTTTATCTTGACCCAATCACCCACCTTGATTTTGTGAAACCACTCTTCTTTATGATAACTCTGTCCTGAAAGATCAGAGATGCTATCCTTAGCATTGATTTTGAGTACATGAGAATGCACCTTTTTCTCTTCTTTCTCTACAGAAGAAGACAAAACTGATCTTGACAATAGTCCCCACTCCCTCATCCAAGCTGGATACATACTGAACGTTGCAACTCTCCCTCTCAGTAACTCAAAAGGACTTTTCCCAAACTCAATACCGGGTGTAGTCCGATGAGCCCACAGCATACTCTGTACAGCTCCTCTAATGTCCATGTTACCGGACACAGCCCATTGCACACAATCAACCAAAATGCGATTCATGCGCTCAATAAAACCATTTCCTTGTGGGTGATAAAGAGCGACACGCCGATGAAAAATGCCAGATTGATTAAAAAAAGACATTTCTTTGGAGACAATCTGTACCCCATTGTCTGACACTAATTCCTTAGAAAAACCTTCCCTTGCAAACAGACCCTCCAAAAATTTGATAACTTCATTTGTATTAGGTTCTGTCAAAAAGCAAACCTCCCACCACTTGCTGTAATAATCAGCAATTACCAAGGCAAATCTATATTTGTTTGGTTAAGCATTGAACGGACCGATGAAATCTAACGCTAATTTCATCCAAGGACCTGAAGGTAAGTCAACTTTCACCTTGGGAGGGATACTGGCCTTGACCACTTTGTCGCTGGAACAGCACGTAAAACAATTTTCAACCATATTCTCAATATGTCGATCCATTGAAGGCCACCAATAAATTGAGCGAATTCTGCGCTTGGTACATGTTTGCCCCAAATGACCTTGATGTCCTGCTATAATTATGCGCTCTCTCAAACTAGCTGGGGGAACAAATTTATCACCCCGTAAAATCATCTCACCTTCTAGAGAGTTCATCAGCCGCTTTAGAAAAAGGTTGCAGTTCACTATCCAGATGTTTTTCCTTTGGCCAACCCTGAATAATACATCTTTTAACTTCCTTGAGGACAGAATCAGACTTCAACGCCTCAAACCATTCTTCCTCCTTGAAACACCCCTCTGTACACATCAATACTCGCAATTAAGCATTCCTCATCTTCATCCTGAAAACCCTCACTCGCCACCACAGGCAATGGCAATCTGGAAAGTCAATCAGGTCTGATATTTTTCCCTCCATGAATATGTTCAACTGCAAAGTTGTATTGAAGTTTCGAACTCAATCTCGCAATCCTAGGAGTATGATCCTTCACTAAAACACCATTTAGAATAGGAATCAGAAGTTTGTGATCAGTCAACAACTTAAAAGATCTACCCCAGAGAGAACTCTTAAACCTCTCCACAGCCCAACAACAAGTCAGAAGCTCTTTCGATAACCGAATAGTTTTTCTCACTGGGGCGTAATGACCTAGAAATGAATCCAACAGTGTGCTCTTTTCCAGCTTTCATTTGAGTCAACATGCCTCCAAGACAGTCAAGACTAGCATCCACAGATACAACTGATTCTAGAGAAGGATCATAAGGAGTCAAAATGGTACACCGACCAAGATCCTCCTTAATTTTGTCAATCTGTTTGGCATTTTTGATCCCAGATAAAAACAGTTCCTCTCTTCAAAAGTTCACGTAAATGGGCAGACTTAGCTGAAAAACTTGAAATGAACTTAGCATAAAATTCACACATGCCAAGAAACGATGACACTTGTTCCTTGGTCTTGGGAGAAGGAACTTTAACAATCGCCTCAATCAAACCAACTCTGGGAAGAATGCCCTCACCAGATATGCAGTGTCCTAGATAATCAATTGACACAACACCAAAAACACATTTGCTCAAATTAGCCACTATACCTTTAGTCTGTTGAACACTTCCATCAAACTCTTATCATGCGACGATCTGCACTCTCCTGCTACTAAAATGTCATCTTGGAATACAACAGTATTATTCACTCCCAACAGAACTTTTTCCGTCACGCGTTGAAAGACTGAAGCCGCAGAGGCTAGACCAAACGGCATCCTCTTGAATTGAAAAGTTCCAGAAGGTGAAACAAATGCAGTCAAGTGTTTTGAAGACTTATCCAATTCAACTTGATGATATGCAGATGATGAATCTATCTTTGAAAACCATTTGAAACCCTGAAACTTTGAGACTAGATCATCAATACGGGGTAGTGGGTGAGCATCCACCCATATGTTCTTATTGAGACTGCGTAAGTCAATGCAGACTCTGAGATTCCTGTTTTTTTTCCGTGCGACGACCAAGGGACTTAACCAGAGAGATGATTCAATTGGCTCAATCACACCAGAGTCACACATCTTTTCCAGCTCTTTCGTTAAATCATCCCTAACACTCAAAGGAACATTGCGCAGTTTGTGTTTGCTAGGGATAGCCCCATCTTCTACTTTGATAAGATGTTTAAAACCGTTAATTAGACCTAGTGAGTCACAGAAAATTTTTGGGAATTTACTTCTCCAGATAGAAGGATCATCATAACATGTTGATTCATTGACAATAGATACTGGATCTTTTGTGCCTGGTCTAAGGGTCATTCCGAATAAACCTTGGTGGTACCACCCCAGGATATTTAACCCTTTAATAGCGACGTAAACATTTCCAGTAATTTCTCTTTGAACACTAATGTGCTTTCAAAATCACCCTTTAGTTGAATCTTCCTTCCTTCATAAGATACAGGACTTCTATCAGGAGGTTCAAGACGCTAATCACCCCACACAGATTCAAACAATTCTTCGGTAATCATTGTCATGCGTGCTCCTGAATCAGCAAGTAATTTCAAGCTTTTTCCATCCACTATTATGTCAACAATCTGGTCTGCACATTCCTCACGATCATCCTGAACTACTAGCATTAGATCACTCATGGGACTTACAACTTGTGTCCCTCTCCAATTTGTTACTCTCCTCCCACACAGCATTAATATTCCTCCTGGCCGTACACACTTTGGAAAAATGACCTTGTTTACCACAATTTCTACAGGAAGCATTTCGAGCAGGGCAAACTCGTGAATTCGGAAAGTGAGAAGGGTAACCACATTTTGAACACATTCTTCTTTTGAAAATATATTTGTTTTTTATCTTGTCTTGCTGCAGGCAATTTCCCTTTAATCTCATTACTGTTTCTTTCAGGGACACTATTCTTTTCTCCCCCATTTTTCCCTTCATGAACAACACCAATCGTAGATTTGTCTGATCTAAGCTCATTTGAAGACATTTGTTATAACTCAATGCTCTTAACGATGGAAACAGTCTCTTCGAGTGATGGATTTTTTAAGGTCAATTTCTGTTGAACCTTTTTATCTCTACATCGTACTACGATTTGATCTCCGAGTTGAGACGTAAAATTCTCAAACTCTCATTCAGAAGCCAATATACGTAGAGAAACGACATATGACACAATACTCTATTATTGCTTTGTGAATGAACAAACTGATTTAGTTCTATACTATATTTCAATATTTAAATAACTAGCTCAACAGTTGACATATTTATCATTTTTTTTAAAAATAAATATTTTGTGAGTAAGCCCAATGAAAAATGTGTGATTTTGTTCTAAAATCACTATCTAACACAGTCAAAAGAGTTCTTCTGCTTATCCTTTTTTTTTGTTTTAAAACCACAAGATGGCGATAGCGAGCTGTTAATGTAATGTCAGCAGAACAGAAAAAAAAAATTGTAGCTCCAATGGTTGAATCTCACACAAACTCCGTGTTGAACGTGAGGGGAAATGTCAGTCAGTACGCATCCATGCGCTGAATAAATACCTTGATGTGTAGTCTTGTGAGAAAGTACCTTCATGTGACTACCAAGTTCCAGTGCGCACCGATTACACCTCCGGAGGACGTCGCGGCGTGAAGAGAATGCTGTTGCTATGACTGTTTTCAGAATGCAGCCACCAGAAGAATGCTCGATGAACGTAAACGCGTCCTGATACGTACGCACTCCACGTCATCATTTCATCCGTCGGCATGAAAGAGTGAAGATCAACGGCTTCCTCCAACCTCGCGCAACTCCAAACACTTGCCAATCAGACGACAGTGAACAGGCAACACGGAAACGAAGGTAGGGTTAAATCAAACTCCTTACGTTTTCCCGCTTCAATCGCCGTTCGACATCACAGAATGGAGTCTTGTTTTTTTTCCGCGCACCGTAGAAAAAAAAATGTGAACAGTTTTCAACCACAGTAGTTGCTGACCGAGACGGAGTGTCCCATCGGTATCAAGGAGCTATTAGAGAACAATATGTCCCTCACAATTTTAAGGCAAAACAAAGTTCTTTCACTCTTTCGACCAAAAAAAAAATGTTGGAGTGAAGAAAAAAAACCATCAGTTTGAAATCCGCACACGTGGGAATAAAGATGAGCGGTACGTCCCAATAGCGTCGCCAATTGAAGTGACCACAATAAAGGCAAGTAAGAGTAGAGGTCAACTTTATTACCGCTCATCTACAACTGCTTCCAGGGAGTGTCAAGCTGCATCAAGCATTGACATTCCATCACCAAGGAAATGAAAGAATCCAGTTAGCCATGACATCACAGCTATAGATATTGCACTACTCACTTAAGAACAGGGTCCAGCTTCGATCGGTAAACAGCCGTTACGACTTTTTAAATTCACAATACCATTACAATGCATGCATAACCACGCATGAGTTGTACATGCATTTGTTTTAGAACGCATGGTCATTTACCATGCATGCCTTTACAATGAATTTCGTTCAAAATGCGTTCACAAAAAAAATGTAGACGATCCAAGTCGTGGTAAGGAAACAGAGGCTGTTCTGTTTCCTTACAATGATGTGCACTGCCCCTCAGACGAAGCAGGAACCACAAGGAGTGAGAGCTAAGGGGATTGGGCATGGGGTGGGGGTTACTTTTCTATGGTTTAGGATATGGTTTAGGGTAGTGCAGTGGTTGGGTAGTGTAGGGGGTCAGCTGGAGGTAGTGTCTTAGGGTTTAGGGTAGTGCAGCAGTGTTTGGGTAGTGTAGTGGGTCGTGCTGGGTTTAGGTTAGTGCCATTGGTGTTTGTGTAGTGAAGAGGGTCATGCTGGGGGTAGTGGTTTAGGGTAGTGCAGTGGTGTTTGGGTAGTGTAGGGTGTCGTGCTGGGGGTAGTGTTTTAGGGTTTAGGGTAGTGCAGTAGTGTAGGGGGTCGTGCTGGGGTAGATTTAGGGTTTAGGGTAGTGCAGTGGTGTTTGGGTAGTGTAGGGGGTCGTGCCGGGGGTAGGTTTAGGGTAGTGCTGTGTTGTTGGCATAACCACGCATGAGTTGTATATCGCAAGTCATTACTGCGCATTTTTTTAGAACGCATGGTCATTTACCACACATGCCTTTACAACGAATTTCGTTGTAAAGGTATGTATGGTAAACGACCATGCGTTCTAAAAAAAATGTAGACTATCCACGTCGTTGTAAGGAAACGGAGGCTGTTCCGTTTCATTACAATGATGTGCACCGCCCCTCAGACGATGTGAAGCAGGAACCATGAGGAGTGAGAGGTAAGGGGATTGGGCATGGGGTGGGGGGTTACTTTTCTATGGTTTTGAGTAGTGCAGTAGTGCAGTGGTGTTTAGGTAGTGTAGGGTGTCATGCTGGGGGTAGTGTTTTAGGGTTTAGGGTAGTGCAGTGGTGTTTGGGTAGTGTAGGGGGTCGTGTTAGGGTTTAGGGTAGTGCAGCGGTGTTTGCGTAGTGTAGGGGGTCGGCTGGAGGTAGTGTCTTAGGGTTTAGGGTAGTGCAGCGGTGTTTGGGCAGTGTAGGGGATAGTGTTTTAGGGTTTAGGGTAGTGCAGTGTAGGGGGTCGTGTTTTAGGGCTTAGGGTAGTGCAGCGGTGTTTGGGTAGTGTAGGGGGTCATGCTGGGGGTAGTGGTTTAGCGTAGTGCAGTGGTGTTTGGGTAGTGTAGGGGTCGTGCTGGGGGTACATGTATGGTTTAGGGTAGTGCAGTGGTGTTTGTAGTGTAGAGGTGGTGCTGGGAGTTTTTTAAGATTTAGGCTAGTGCTGTGGTGGTTGGGTAGTGTAGGGGGCCGTTCTGGGGGTAGTGGTTTAGGGTAGTGCTGTGGTGGTTGGGTAGTGTAGGGGGTCGCGCTGGGTTAGGTATAGGGTAGTGCAGTGGTGTTTGGGTAGTGTAGGGGGTCGTGCTGGGAGTATATTTAGGGTTTAGGGTAGTGCTGTGGTGTTTGGGTAGTGTAGGGAGTCGTGCTGGGGTAGATTTAAGGTTTAGAGTAGTGCAGTGGTGTTAGTGTAGTGTTTGGGGGTTTGTGCTGGGGGTAGTGGTTTAGGGTTTAGGGTAGTGCAGTGATGCGCTGCTCACTACACAAACATGTGCTGTGTAGCTAGGCGAGACCTAATAACTGCACCAAGATGGCTGCCAACACTACTTGGATTGAAGTGTTGGCAGACAATTAGAGCCAAGCTTGTGTAGTTGGGTCCCGCCCAGATATATATATAAAGATTTTATTCCTTTAATATCTAACTACTGAACGGATTTAGACCATTTAAAAAAGTCTTTCTGAACCAAGGGCTACCTTTTAGCAAAATTTGGTGTAATTCCGTTCAGCAGTTCGTGCTGTAGCTGTGTCTAAAGTCTCCTATGGAAAATAGCATGGCGAAAACATGTTTTGGGACCCCCCTTTTATCTCTGCCCCAAAACTTTCAAGACAGTAGCTGACCGGAGCGCTCCACTGGTTTTGAAAATATTGCGATGATTCATCAAACGACACCAAAGTTATTGGGAAAACAAAAAATGCTTTTCCTATGGAAAATGGGTCCGAACTATAACTACCTACTGGTGACCGCCAGTAGGTAATATATAATATATTTTCATTCCGAGGAACTCCCAGAGCATAAGAAGCCGCAATGGCGCAACACCAGGGCACAGACTCCGAAAGCTGGTATGCAACAGTTTATTCACACATCAAAAGAGGTCCAAATGACTCGTTTCGGCTGCCAGACATGCAGCCTTGATCACAGCACACTGTGGAATTATGTGCGAAATATAAACAGGTGAGTGTGGTAATCTTGTTACTGTGAGCAGGCATTTTTACTACATTTTACTTAATTCGTCATGCGTGTTTTGCTGCAGGTAGCAAAGCAACATGTTGCTGACATGGCATGGTATGGAAACAACATAGAGGGCAGACTTAATACTCAAGTACTCAAAGTATAATGGTAGCCCTATTAATGAAACTCTGTTCTAAATGCGTGATTAACGAGCGACAAAAATAATTATAGCTTTAAAAATGCGAGGCATCCCAGATAGAGGTAACTAAACATTCTCTTTAGCGGATGCATGCATTTTGGGGGGGGAAGTAACATGTATGTGTGTATCTAGATATCTATATATCCATGAACAGCAAAGCCATCGCTCCTCTCGCCCCGGGTGCTCACTCCCGTGGTGGTGAGCCGCAGTCCGTTGCAACAAAGAGGCATGTCCTTCTCATGCCTGAGTGGAAAGCACACACAGGAGCCGTATTCGAGTAAAGTGCTTTATTGTGCAGACCCCCTGCACCGACAGACGCATTTCGTCTCGTGGCTTTGTCAATGTCCGTTTTCACCATGCAAAACCAGCAGTATTTTATTGCTTGACATGTCATATATTTCATTGAAATAGTTGACGGACTTCCATGGCTTGAATGCTAAAATTCATTTTGGCCATCTTAAGTCTTTGTACATTTCTATGCATTACTGCCGTGAAAGTGTTGTGAATTAAACTGTTACATGTAGGTGAACATCGTTTTGTCAACCTTTTGCAAACAAATACGATTATATCGCATATATATAGTTAATTGGCCTTTGTTTAAGAAATTTATATTTATAATGTCTTCCACATCCTGTGTTATTTCATAAAGTTCACTCTCTTGTGTGTTAAGCCCTGAAGGGGCATTCGGGTGTCGGGTTTTTTTGAGGGAAGTGAGGAGTACGGAAAAATGAAAGAGGAAAACATGAGGATGAGGAGGGGGCCATCCTAGTTGCAGCTGTGGCACCCCTACTGAAGATGTACCCAAAGTTCATCGTTATTTAGCTCTATAGGGGCCTTTGTTTGGAGATCAATGTATTTTGATTCCAAAACCCGCAATTTTTAAAATTGTCACCTCCTCTCTCTTCAACCCCTACTCTATCTATACAGAAACATTTCAACAGTTCTCAAATACTTTTATGAAACTTTTCGAAGTGGCGTGCAACTGGATAATTTGTATCCTTATTTATCTCACGCATGTGCTCAAGAACACGTTTTTTTAGTGGGATGAATTGTGCTTCCTACGTGTTGCCTGGAAAATGGACATTCCAGGCAATACACCGTGTAGTCTGGGTTGCATGTTTTTCTGTCAAGGGTGATCCGTAAACGAAATAATATGGTGGGCTTACATTCATGATTTGGGTCATTAGAAAATGTCTGCCCTTTGTGTCTCTAACTTTCTCTATTTTAACTTGCAACTTCAATGTCTTTTGAAAAAAAAAATGTAACATGTACTTTTATGGCCATCAGGTGGCCGAATAAAGTTTTAATTGATAAAAAAAAAATTGATTCTGAGTTGCAATTTAGGAATGTAATGTTTCTTAGAGGCCTAGGGTCCCCTGGTCTCCCTTTATAGCCTGTTTCTTTATTGCTATTAGCATATTAAAAGTGCCCCCCTTCCCATAACCACCTAGTAATACAAAGATGTCGGCTGGCTGTATTTAAAAAGGGTATTTTTCCTTTTAAAACTATATTGATTCACCTTTCAATGCAATATCAAACTTAACAGCTCAGAATGCCTTCACCTTTTCAAAAATACATATTTTGATTCTGGTGCTTAAGCTTCATTTTTCACCTATTTGGAACAGTGCTCTGAAGCAGGCTTTACTAACCTTTGGTACGGGGACTCCTGGTAGTCCATGATATACACTCTTGGGAATAAAACTGCTTAGAAAAGGAAATATTCCCAGATGAATAAAGTTTATGTAAAGAAGCAAAAAATAAACAACTTTTTTTTAAATGTTCTGTAAACAGGAAGGAATTTGAGGCTAAAAATGTAAGTTATTATCCTCCGACTGATTTGAGAGCAATACCTGTGCTTCAAACAGATGAAAGTATGGTTGAGCAGCCTCAATTGAATTTAGAAAAGCTCCAATCGTGCCAGTAAATATTTTGTTAAAATATATAAACAGCTGTGTATGTATTAATATATTTGAATACTTGTTTCTGTATGTTTAGTGTATTTTGCTGTTCAAATGCTTACGCCGTGGGCCCGGCTTCCAGTAATTCAGTAGAGGTCCCTGGGTTCCAGTAATGATTAATTGGAGGTCCACTGAAGTAAGATTAAGAACCACTGCTCTAAAGGAAAACCGCAAAACTGGAAAGGGGAGGGATGGCAAGAAGTAAATTGAGAATGTCTAGCAAATACATATGTCAGATGCAGGTACATCATTTTACATTTTCGAAGTTTAGGTAACTTCCGGGTTAATGGACTCCACTTTCAAATAAACTTTTCAGACCACATACATAAGTCCATATTAGTTTTATACTGTAATAACTTATCCCAAATGAATCGGGTTGCATAGGGATAGATTCCCTCTCCTACTCCCCGTTGTTATAAAATGTGGTGTCCTATTAAAATTCAATTTAAAAACAAAAAAGTGAGGAAGTGGAGCTCGACCACATGCATGCTAGGACTATGGAGGTAGATCGCGTCTGAAAACACTGAAACATTTACCAATATGTTTGGCATGACGTTGGGGAGGAGAGTTACACCCACCGGGATAAAGTATTGCAGAGACACTGGATACACCTGATACACCGACTTGAGTATACAAGAGACTGGCACAAACCTAGTTGTTCAATAAATGCATCAAATGTTCTATAGTAACATATGTGCTTTTTCCGAGCAAATGGATATTATTGCACCAACAAACAATACTAGACAATAAGGAATCACTCACCTTGTAGTATTCTGAGCATGACAGAAATGTAATAAGCCGAATCACGTCAACTATTTTTTACACTGAAGTCCATAACAGATGTAGAAACAACTACAAAAAACACTAATCTATGGACACCAATATATCGGTCTTGGGTACTAGATTGAGTGATACTTGTGTATACATACGTGTAAGACCTTGGAAGACAAATCTAACATGTACAAAAAGTTGATCGTCAATTTGGTTTCTAAAACATTCAAGGAAGATTACATTTGTGATACTGTGTTGTATTGTTTAAAACTTTCTTTTTGCATTATAAGACATGGTGCAAAAATGTTTTGTGATGAGAAAATAAAAATATTAACAACGAACAACCATAGATCGCACTTATTTGGAACAATTTGTTCAGTATAACGTTTGGTTGAAATGACTTTGCCAAATCTGACATTCCAACAGTAAAAGTAATTCTGTTGACTAAGCACAATTTAGCCCTCATAGGCCATTTATTTTTGCTATGTCCTCCTAAATAGTCTGTTATTGGTTCAAATTGTCTGTCTCCTTAGTGGATGTTGCCAGATCTTGTAGCAGCTGAATTTCGTGCCCCACTAAAGACTTGTTTGTGCAGTCTCCAGTTTTCCTTGTTTCTTGTCACAATGCACTCTTGATAGGTGTGGTGTGTGAGAAGTTGGCCTGGCATATGCTGTCCACTAGTTATAGTGGGCACCTTGCATCAGTCCAAACAACCCCTATTGATAGGTTTAAAGACAGCCTTTATTGAAAGCTATCCTAGTGGTAGCTATGGTGAGCAGCCTTCCGGCTCAGTCTTGAAGGAGTGTAAAGCAGCTTGGTTTACCAGATTATAACCTCTTTAATAACTAAATGAAAGGAGAACCATGCAAGGTGTATGTATGTATGTGTATGTATATAGATAGATATGTGTATCTCTAAACCTTCTTTACTAACTACTTTACCAACTACTTGCAAGGCACACAATCCTAATTCTAAAATGACAGTAAATAGCACAATGTTCAATAGGCCCTAGGGGCAGACCAAACCATATATTAAAGTGGTATAAGAACCACGACTTGACTAAACACAGTGCCTAGAGCACGTAGAATCGCTGGGACACCAAAAGTTGGTTTTAAAGTTTAAGGACACTTAGGAGAGGACTTTGAACAAACCCCTTTAGACTGGGGGGGGGGGGGGCCAGGCCAACACCCACGGGAGCACTGGAGTACTCGAGATACCTCACCCAGGGAAGCCGGGTGCATAGATGTCAAGGTGTCGGGTCTTGTTGTTTTCAATGGCAACCTGCTGAAAAGTGCTGCTGCCGGGAAGGAGAAGAGTGTCCGGTGTGATCCAGGCTTGGATCGAAGATCAGAAGAACCTGAAAGCAGAGTGGACAGAGTCTGGGTCACTTACCAGTGACCAGGGGCACGATAGACTAATGCCCACCAATGTCTGGTGTTTCAGGTGCGAAGAGGTGAAGCTTGAGACTGCAGCCACGAGTACCAGGAGACTCCAACCAGGAGCGGGATTCGAACTGTCCCACGAAGGATGTAGAGTGCTGCGGTGTCGGTGCCTGGATTGGACCCAACAAGCCTTAGCAACAGCAACCCACGCAGGAAGAGAAAAGATGCTTCGGTGCAGACCAGCAAGGTCCTGGGGACTCCCCAAGCGATGGAGATGCAAACCGGTCAGATGCGTCTTTGGTGCCTGCCAAGCAGGGAAGTAACTCCTTTACTCCAAGGGAGATTCTTCAGTCATCTAGTTCAGGGTAGATCGTCTAAGTTCCAGGATTCACTATCTGTTTCATGGCGTCTGTTCCTGCGAGAGGGAGTGTATCACTCCACAGGACACAGCCCGCACACAAAGCACTTAACGCAAAAACCTCTTGCCTCTGACACGGACCCAAACGATGGAGACTGAGACCTATGGTCTCTTACTCAATGGATCATTAGTCCTTCTCAGTAAGAGGTAACTTCCTCACCACATACGTCCCAACACGGACACTTGCGGACCTAACTATACTCACCAGGCGAGATTACAGCACGCTCAAATCGCCCTGAAGAAGCCCATGTTTGGGCGAAACGCGTTGGCTGTGCATCTATGAAAACCAAGCATATCTGTATTAAAGACACACCAAGGCTACAAACCGCAACGTGGACTAATTTCTTTCTCTAAACCGATTTTGTGATTTACTTTGTGTGTGTGTGTGTATATGTGTATGTCTGTCTCTGTCTCTGTCTCTGTCTCTGTCTCTGTCTCTGTCTCTCCTTGAATGGATTTGTGTTATGTCTAGGTGTTGGTGTCCGACCACAAACGGGGAACAATGTTTGACCCGGTATAAAATGTTCACACTGGATCCCAGAGAAGAGCTAAATAACCTGTGCAGCCTATTACTAAAATAAGTGACACAAAAACAAGCATGTTACTTTGTAATCTGTGCAAAGCAAAAGTGGCCTTCTGCGTGTGAAGTTAGGTTAACCTAGGGGAGAAACAGTGGGCCCTATAGGGAACTCGCAACACCCCCACCCCCCTTTGCTCTGAACAGTAACACAACTAAATAATAAAAGGTTTAAGGTCCAAGATAAGCAAAGTCAAAGCCTTGCTAATAAGCATGTAAAAAAATAAATAGAAGAATAACACGTGACATGTACATTTTGAAAAGGTAGCGGAGTTGAGGTGTACAGGAGATATCCATGTCACTCACAATTTCAAAGGCTAGTAAATCAAGGACGGATTCAGTCTCTGTAGACTAGTATTGGTTCACAGCCCAGTTCACACGTTCATGAGAACGGACCTGATTCTCTGTCTCAGCCAATGCTGAGAAAGTAGCTTACTAACCCGCATCCATGTTATTAGAACCAGTATTTAATATTCCATGTGCTATCGCACTAGTCTCCTCTGGAAGGAGTGGCTCATAGCTCGCATTCTGAAGAAGCCGTAGGCCCAAGGGACCATTTTGAAAATGGGTCACTCATGGACTCATCAAAAGGTTTATGTCCATGGGAGCCGGCATCAGCAGCGCCAGGCAAATAGCATTCGAAGGGGCACCAGAGACTGAAGTACTGCTTGTACGCAGGTAAACCAGGCAGGTTGGAATGACCTGACCAGTCAAGGTCTAGTTCCTGGAGCAAAAGGATTTCAAAGAAGCAAAGCATGCACTCTCAGCGCAGCTGGAGTGGTGGTAGTTCCAGTGGGTTTGCAAACGGAACATCCATTGTGGGAATTAAAAATAGAATCAAAATACTGCAAATGAGGAATAACCGCAGCAGGAAGCCCCTGAACACACTGAGGAAAAACTGGAATGAATAGAAGCAGTTATTGCTTCAAAGATTGTCTGGAATTAACTGATTAAGCCATAGCCGACCATATTTAAAAAATGAGCATGGCCGACCGTATTGGATGCGTTAAATGATTAACTAATTTGCTGAAGTGTAATGGGAGGTTTGTGTTTAACGATGACTATCTCACTGGATGTCCTTGCAACTTGAAATTCATCGGTTTCTCAAGCAGATGTTAGTGCTACTTTTTGAAACCATAGTTCTTTGAGTCTGCTTAGCTTGTTGAAATCTGCCTTCAAAGTTTGAATGGAAGGCCACAACTAGCTAGCCATACCCCCTTGCATGGGAGGGAAGAGGACATTATTACAACAGGTGGCTATCTGGTAGACTGATAAAATATATGGGATCCCAGCTCTCATTCTGCAACAGTCTTGATCGCTTAACGTTGAATAACTTCCCTTTGAGAGGATTGTAATAAGTGGGAGTATTGCAGAAGCTGGTATTCCATTTAGATGGCAGACAAAATTTGCTACGGACTCATTACATGCACCGTGAATGGTCTGTAGTTTACCAGCTAGTGAATGTCTGACAGTCTCGTTCCTTTCCAGTGAGGAAGAGCTCTTTGCTGGCACGTTCACAATACGAAAATGTGAGGAACCATAATTCATGAATGAAGCTGCCTCCTAGGGGTTCATAACTACTGACTGGGAAAGGTTTCATGCAAGCTGTGAATTGGAATGTTGGAATCGGCATGTATATAACGCAGTGTATTAACAAGCAGCAGAAGGTGATTCAGCTATTGTAAATGGGAGCTGTTCAAATTTCTCTAGATGCAACATTGTGAATCTGGCATCTTTTTTTAGCCATCAGTTGTTTGCAGGTCAGATTAAAGAACAAAGATAGGGAGCTGGAATTTAGGTAGCGTTGGGGTACGCGCCCATTTGAGGGTTTGAAGTATCCAGCTCAATTGCATGATAGATCCAAACTGACTTTGCCCATGATACAATGTCGACATATCACTTTGCATGATGTCAATAACCGATGACACAATGCTGTTTAAATTATAAATACGAGAAGACCATGTATTAATACTGTTCTCAACAGCAAACACTTAATCCAAAATATTTTGATCAATTGGTCTAAAACATGCAGCAGCTTCCATTTGTGACAATTTTCATTATATGTAACCTACATAACTCCTTTGGAACATGGAGACTTGGGGCCTACTAAAATCTTATAAATCCGTGTCTTCAGACAGAAGAGAAAGGTGTTTTACCGCAGACAATGTAGAATGTTCCAATCATTGACACAATTTCCTCCCCCCCCCCCCCCCCCCCCCCCCCCATAGTCTGTTATGATACCTGAATGTTGTGATTTTGGAGTAATGGGAATCAGGCCTGCTTACCTTAAACCCTGGTGTGAAATCATTTGTGTCTTTAGGCCACAATAACCACCTGTGAGTACCTGAAAGTGTGAAATTAACTACCATTCTGCAACCTACAATTGAGTTCTTCAGTGTAATTTTTGGCACATTTTGCCAATTTTTAAAGCTGTCAATGGAAGGAACATTTGGGCAATCATCTCTGATTTTTAGCCAGTCCTGACTTGTTCTGCTGGACGGTATCATTCAGGAACATCATTTGTGTCTAAAACAAACTTTCAGTTCCCTGAACTTGCCAAGGATTGGTACCCCAAATAGATTTAATCTCCATTGCGTCCTTCAAGTATTCATAGCCTTTAACAGCCAATTGTGTGACAAACTAAGCAGTATAGATTAGTTTAGTTTGTGTAAGCATTTTTTTTCGTTGGTGGTATAGGGATTAATTTGAAATGATGTGTCTGATATATCCTGAAGAATATGTAAATTTTCCCTATGTTTTAGAACTCTCTTCCGGCTGACTTGGGCAATATTCCCATTGTTTATATTAAATAAAGGTGCATTGAACAGTGGCTCGATGAAAATGATGTCCTAAAGAATGCTAACAGAACATCTCACTATAATTAGCAGAATTCATGTACAGATTCTGATTCAAAAACAGTATAATATTCTAGCTACAAGAGCATGGAGTTTACAGCTTCAACATCCCAATCATCAGAATATAAGCCAGGTATTGCATCCCTCACAAACCCTAAATTAATGCAAGATAACCATGGGTCCCAATATATCGAAAGGCACTTTATCCATCAGTTACTGGAACAGCTGAAATATTCACAAGGGACAAGTCTTTTTAGCTTATGTGAAGATAATTGTTGGGCCAACACCCCGAGGACCAGTTCTGTAGCAGAGCGTTCTTGTAGTTAATGGCCATTTATCAGTAAGACAGTCTCCAATCCAAAGAAGTAGAAAAACCACGGGAAGTGTTATCTGAACATATCTCCAAGGTGGGACTAGATAAGTTTCAGCCATCAAAAGAGGGATTTTGACTTGCCGAGGAGGGATTATCTTCACTCTGCCTTGGTGTCCGGGATTCGGAAACATTGGAAGATGGGGCTGTCGGAACCCCCAACGTCCTTGGGATGTCAGTACGTCGTTATGGCGGCGGGCACCTTAAGGCCATTACCTGTCTCTATAGGCGGCTGTCCACGAAGGGCTCGCGCCCCTGGCTGCCCTGCGGGAGAAATGGGAGGGGGACCTTGGTAGGCCTATTCCAGAGACGGCGTGGTCGCAGCTGTTGCCACGCACCTGGAAGGGCACACGCAACGCTAAGTTTCAACTGGTCCAATTTTACACCCTCCACAGAGCCTACTTAACTCCGGCGAAGATTTTGCAGTATTTCAGAGGCTCTGCATCAATATGTCCTCTGTGCAATGCGGGTGGGGGCTGACTTTGGGCATATGTTCTGGTCCTGTCCAGGTCTGGGCTCTTACTGGGCAGATGTGGTGGCGTGTTTGAATCAAGTGACTGAGCGAGAGCTGGCAGTGGACATGGGAACTTGCCTTTTACTTTGGTTTCCGCACAACCCCCCCCCCCCCCCCCCCGTACAAAAATTACAAGCAAATTTTACGATTTGGGGCTGATATGGCAAAAAGGAGCTTACCATGCATTGGAAGGCAAGGGCAGGACCGTGCTTTAGGAGTTGGAAGGCGAGTTTCCTGGTTTGGGCAGTGAATGAAGGGACGCTTCGTCTACAACTGGCCAGGCGTGCTTCTAATGACACGGCGCTAGACGCTGCTAGGGTGTGGGGAGCCTTGGTCGAGGAGCTTCGTTGCCCGGGGGAGCAGGATGAGGAAGATGGGGATCATGCACGCATGGCCTGGAATATGGGGAATGAGGCTGGGCCACCTGGGACCGCTGGGGAGTATGCTCAGGATGAGGCCACTTCAATACTTTCCGCGAGAAATCTGCATTTGTACAATATCTTAAGATGTGCCGAGTGGTCGGGCAGCAGGAGTGGTGTGCATATGAGTGGCAGCGTGCAGCCTTTGGTCCTTTCGAGAGCACCACTGGGGCGGGGTGGGGGTGTTAGTGAAGGAAATGCTGCGGAACTAACTTCTCCTGCACTGTCCTAAGTTGCCTAGCTCTCTTGCATGAGGCTATTGTATGTAACGTTGATTTAATGCTGCGATGGTTGGGCAAAAATCAATAAAAATTCTTTGAAAAGAAAAAAATAAAGTTTCAGCCATCAAATAAAAACACAGATCCTTGTGGGAGTAGTCTCTAAAACAGAAGAACTGTCAGAGGAAAAACATCTCGATCCATATAACACGCAAACAGTTTGTTGCAAAGCTGGTGCCTCCACTACTGCAACTGGACTAGAAAAATTTAGAAAAGGTGGATCCAAGGGAGGTGATCAGCTGCAGAAGACTCAGTAGTAACTGCAATACTCACTTCGGTAGTGTTGCTGGATGCAGGGATTAATTCCGGTGCATTCTGACCCCCTGAGCTGGGGAGAAACCGCTTCAATGGGGCTCACTAGCTGAAGAGGAATTTGTTGTATGGTAGCGACAGGAGTTGGGGGAACTACCAAGGACTCCTCGTTGTCTACTGTTTAGAATCTGCCAAAGGGTGTAACTTGATGTGATCAGTGGAGACAAAACAATTGTCTTTAGAACCAGGAAGCGGTGGCAAGATTACAGTTCTTGTACCTTGAATGCAAAGGACTGCACTAATGCTCAGTATGATGGGCCAAAGTCCTTTTTCACTTCCACCTTCTCTCGCACAAGATCCTCCAACTTTTGGATTCCAGACAGAAGGTTCTAGTTTTTCCTTGATTCTCGCAGAGACAGACTTCAAGTGCTTGTTGGATTGGGTGTCACTGAACTTTTATTTAAGGATTATCTACGTTGATGGGCGTGGCTGCCCCACAATATCTGGACTGTCAAGGTCTGGAACGAACATTTTAATGCCAAAAAGCACTTTGTATGGAGTCTGACCACCAGAGATCTTTTAAAGTTTGTTTACGCGTTGTGCCCTCTATAGGTGGTTGATCCGACGATGCCCAGTGCCTAATACGAACTGTTAAGGACTTAAAGTCCCCATTCATCCTCTCCACAACAGAAAAGCCCTCTGGCCAGTATGGAGAGGATTAATGCACCTGTACACCCAGGGAAGCCATAGTATCCCGATTTTGCTTTAGAAGCAACGGCTGGGCCCTGGTCCAAATAGTGTACTGCATGCATGTGTCCCAATAAAGACTTGCATGTCTTTAATAACAATTTGAGCATCAGCCAAATGCTGTGGCCAAACCCAGAGGAACCTGGAACAATCATCAACTGCAACTATGATACATTTATATGCAGTATCCGAAATAAGTGGGCCACAGTGGTTCAAATAAGTGCAGCCAAAAGACTTGTTGGAAATGAAGGTGTCTGTGGTGGATGCGCTACGGTGGAAGCTTTAATTTGTTGACTAACGTCAACTCTGGACATTTTTTGCCCTGTTGGTATGAGCCTTGACACCAATAAGGTAGCTGTAGCAGCAAAATTGTGGCCGCCGCACCAGCATGTGCAGAAGCAGCACCCTCCTGAACCGCTACCAGTAAAGCTAGTCTGCGGTCTTAGTTGGAATCAAACAATCACCAATGTCTGGAATGGTTATGAAAAATGTTTTGTTCACTCAAGTGGTAGGGGTATTAACGGCAGCTAAGATAACATTATTTATTCTCATTTTAGAATGAGCACTTGCAGCAACAGTAGCTGTCACAACTGCAGATTTGGCCATTTCATCAGCCAGAGAATTACCTACGTGTGCTCCCACATGTTGATGACTCCATGTGTGTATAACATAAGTCCATGGCAACCTGTCTTGAGTTTTGCCACTTTAACCCAAAGCATTTTATGCTTAATTGTTACCTTTAGTGTCTTTGAATCCATTCTGCTGCCAAGAATGTAAATTATCACTGAAGAACTGTACACAGTAATTGGAATCCAACACAAAGTGTGGGGAATTCAGGATCTGTATGTTCGAGTACTACAAGTAAAGCTTTGAGTTCAGTCAACTGCGCAGTGCAGTCCCCTAATTACAGGGGGTGAGTCTTTTTTGTGGTTAGAATTTTCCATCCAACATTACACCAACAGTGGTGGTGCATGCTGCTGAATATGGCTATTTGGAACCAATAGTAGGTTGGGCTGAACCATCGGTGTAAGCCATATATTTATACTGTTAAAGAGGTAAGACGGTAGTGGCAATGGGATAAATGTGCTCTTACTGTAGAAATTCCCATCTGTATAAACTGGTCAAAGACTAAGCTTACATCAACAGCTGTTAAGGAAGTTTCCCTTTGTATCCATCTGGGATGGAGGGATTTAGCATGTGGAACACTGGCTTTTGTGACGGCCTCGAAGGCTGGCACGGGAGTGACAACAATAATGCGTTTTCCTTGAGTAAGCGGCCATTCTTTCAGTATAGCCATCTGCACTTTTTTTTTGGGGGGGGGGGGGAATAAACTCATTTCCGTACTGGAATATAAACTCCATTTAGATGCAATGGGCACGGTTTCACCTTCATTAAAATTGATATAGTTCAAACTAATTGTACCCAGTAAATCATGGAAGACTGGGTTTGTAGTACCTAAACGTGTATGTGACTTGTGACAAGTTAGTTATATTTTAAGGATCTGAGTGTATTGGTGTTTTGATGTCCAATGGGAAAGTCAGGGTGAACTAAATCATAATGTGGTTTGATGTGTTGTGCATAATTGGTAATGCAAGTTCTACTTAAATTAAGGAATCCTACATGGATTGTAATTTAATGTATCCAGAGGTTGCACTTGTGCACACTTCTCCATAAATGAGGCACTGTAATCTTTCACTCATGTGGAAGTTCATATCCTTGGAAAAGGACACTTGGAAAAGCTTTAAGGGTTCATAAAGTTGAAATTATAACAAAGTTCTGCAAATCTATCTACTCTGGCCAAATGTGGGTTTAATTTATTGTTCATGAGGTAGATCTCCTCTACATAGTTCAGTTCAAAATAGAAGTTTATTTGGACTAGATGGTCCTTAAACATTTATATTCTCCATAAATACAACTCCTAAAATCACATTTCTTGAATACAACTGGTCATAAAATGCATAAATTTACGGTTCATTTCCCCTTCCATCATTCAGTGCAACATACTGTCATATGAGATTTCTAAAACAAGAATTTCAATTCTATTCGCATTTAAGGGTTTCTTTAACTTCTTGAAAGAACTTCCCCATAGCGCAAGCAATATGTAAATTACTCATTTCAGTTAAATGCTCTATTGCTTGTACCCTATTTTTAATACCATACTTATTAAAAATTGGGCATAAAACACTTTCTGTAGATCCAAGACCTTCTGACAATACAATAAAATAGCTCACGTTCCCAGAATACAAACCCATTTCCCCTTGTTATCAATCATTGCTCTTTTTACCCCGTTGTTGGCATAACCAGGGTTAATGCCAATTCTTAACCTTAGTAATTCTCTTATCCCACAGCAAGGTAGTCTATCAATATTAGGGAAATGTTCATTTTCCCATGAGTTAGCCCTAAAACGTACAGATTTTTTTCCCCAACAGATAATCTTGGTCCTGGGCTCGCGATTTCTCTCCTCTGGGCCCGAATTTCCATCTTGTATGCCTCAATTTTTAAAGTCTGAGGATACAGCTTGATCCTCATAATTCTACAAGCTGTGGTTATAGTTTCTAATATCAGTTTTGCCCACGTTAGCTCCCTCTTCAGTATCTCGTTTCTACACCACTGCGAGATTTTATGTTCTCCACCGCCCAGGGGTTGCCAAAATCTTAATTGTGCCATGCATGCTGCTATACTCCATGATGTCAATCCTGTTTCTAATGTCCCTGCCTGGACCATTGAGGACTTGCTCAGTGATAGTAAGTTTTTCAGGCATTTTTTCTCTTCGACATCCCATCCATTTTTACCAGTCAGATATAGCAAGTCTGCACCATATAGGAATTGTGGTGGTACCATGGCTGTATAAGCTTTTAAGACCGGTCTAGCAAACCTTTCACCATAGACTCAATTAAAGTTTTTTTATACCACACTGAGGCGGATACCCTCAGTTTGAATGCTTCTAGATGTGTGCCAAATCAAATTTTATCTCAAACCACATCCCTAGGTACCTATATTCCTTTACCTTTTCCAACTTTGTGGACCCCAAAAACCAGTTGAACCTTATTTTTTCTTTCCAATGCTTGGTACCTTTTGTCTTGTCCATATTTACTACTAGTTTTTTAAAGCTGCAGTATTCATTGAACATCTTTCTTTGCAGGCCAATCTGTATGGTCTATTATGAGGTCATCTGCATATTATAGACATGAGATGTTTTCCGTTTAACTTTGGGCTAGCCCCATTGCAGTGCCTAAGACTGAAGGTAAGTCTGGTAAGAATAAGGAGAAAAGGGGGGCCAGTACATACCCCTGTCTTAGCCCATTTCCAATTAGCATTTTCTGCGATAGGCTCCCCTCTGTCCCAAATTATCTGCGCCCAATTACAAGTGTTTAGTACTTGTATTAGCCTTAGCAGGTCCCTTAGGATGTTATATCCAATCGGCTTCTCCCACAACGTCTCACGGTCCACTAGATCAAATGCTGCGCTGAAGTCCACGAAGCAGCAGAACAAACTTCCCCACTGCTCAATAGACTTCTGTGCAATGGACCAGAGTGCAAAGCAGTGGTCAACTGTAGAGTGCCCCTCCTTAAACCCCTCCCTCCCCCCCTGTTCCGGGGGCACAACCTGATTCGCTTCTGCCCAACCCTTGGGTCTTTCCAAGATTATTTTGCAAATACCTTTTCTCCTATATCCAAAAGGTTAATTAATCTATAGTTCTTTGGGGCTTTTTTATCTTCTCGTTTATGGATGGGTCTTATGATTGCTCCTCTCCAGTTTTCAGGTATATAGCCTGTATTCAGAATCCCAAGGAACATTTTTGAAACCAATTCTGTCCACTACTCTGGCCTGGTTTTTATGATCCCTGCAGGGAGGTTGTCTGGACCTGCAGCTCGAGTCCAGGTTAAGTTAGATAGAATTTTTTTAATATTACTATGAGTGAAGTGCTCCTTAGTCTCCTACCTCACACCTACTTCTCCTTTAATATTCGTCAATGTTGATCGTTGTGGATACCATGGGAAAATTTCCCATTAGTTTCATCCCCAAAACCAGGGCCGCAGATGCCTTGTGTTCATTCTGCATTTGTTTTAATGTCTGGTAAGACTGACATTGAGGGAGTGCCATGAGTGATAGTGTAGACAGCGGCAAAAACCGTCCCCTAGTGTTGCAGTCTTATACCGTGAACCATCCCATGGGGTAAGCACATCGTCAAAATTCTGTGCTTGTCTTGTAGTCCCATATGGGGAAACACGGCTTCAATCTAGTGTGTGTTCAAAACTGGAATTTTTCACGATTACTGGGTATCTTGACCAGAACTGAATGAACAATTACAGCACTTATTGTAGCCAACTGGGCTTGCCCTGGCAGGCCAATTCTTGCTGGTTGGGCCAAGGTACAAGAAACATTTAGTCAATCTGTATAAAGTAACTAGAGCATGGTATAAGGCTTGTTTACAAAAGATTTTGATTCCATATCAGAGTACGGCGTGTATCCAGCTAATGCCAGGCCAGGTCGCCCCATAATTACTGAGGATACCCAAGCATACAGGTGTAGGTACATGTGAGTGCACCTAGGAACCAAGTGTGATGTTCCCAGTAAAATAAAAGTATTTGCATGAGTGCATATTCTGTGTTGTGCTTGTAGTGTATGTATGAAATGTGTTGGGTCAATTTTCCAGCTGTGGGTGCCAACACCAACAGTAAGACTTCAAAGTGATAAACAGCGTCCGTTTCTACCACAAAGATAATAGCACCACCTGCATTAGGATGTGGAACATGTGCATGGACAGTAGGTCTGCCAATTACAGGAATAGCAACAGCCTGTGGCGCTGCCATAATTTATACAGTATGGAAAAGAAAGTGCAACGCAAAAATGGGTAATGTCCTTTTAAACTTTCAAGCTTGAAAACCAACAGAAATGGGTACTTCCTAAAGCTGTGGCGGATTATTCCCCAACACCAAGGACTTCTCCATTGAGAAGTGTAAGGATATTGTAGGCATGCACAAGTACTTAATACTCTGGAGACCTGCTAAGAAGTACCAGACCAGTCTTTAGTAGCACCATGGTGCATGGATTGTTTAGAAACCGAACTATGCTTGGAATTGCAGAACCTCAGCATGTAGGGACTTAGTCTGGATTTGGGCCCAGAGGTACTGCTGTGGTATGATTTAACTCTGTGCCTTACCTGCCCTCCTAACCTTCCCAAAGTAACAGGAAAGTTTGCACCTCAGTAAACAACACTCTAGACCCTCTCATGCCTCAAGGTAACAGGTAATCACCTTTTGTTTTCTCACCCATACATCTCCACAAACAGAAAAGACACAAGGAAAGCGTACAATATTTAGTGAAATTTTGTGCTCTAACATGAAGGTGTTAAAATTGGAGAACCTATGCAAGTCAGCAATGTGATTAGCATGATCAATAGACTATGTGATAAAAAGCCCTGTCATAGCGATTTACTAATCTGCCTAAACCGACCATCACTATGGGAACACAATGATCTATTACTAATCTCTGAGATTAGTGCTGGACCCCATACTTGGCATTCATAGTCAGTGGGTCTACATATCAGACAAGCCACTTCCTCATCTTAGAGCCTTCTCTGCAAGCATCTGTCCTCTCTATTTTCAAAATTACAAATCTCTGCTTATTTGATAAGAATTGCTTTGTTCGAAAACAGCAGCTGGGTTTCTCTGAAATGTCTAGGTTTTGGTTTCTGACCAGAGAAACTGGACACAATATTTGACCTTGTATGAAATGTTCAGACCGAATCTCAAAGAAAAGCTGAATAACAACCTTGTCAGCCCATTTCTAAAATGAGTAACACAAAACAAGCATGTAACTTTGTAAGGTGTGCAAAGCAAAAGCAGCCTACTATGTGTGTAGTTAGGGTAACGTAGGGGCGACTCAAGACTGTTTCGAGGATAGGAGAAACTGTACATTCCTTTGACAGTTATTGAGAGCAGTATGTAACAGTTGGGGACTGCCAGCCTAGTAGGATTACTTATTGGAACATTGGCTGTGAAGTGTTGTAGATTTCATTTTCATAATGGCAATCTCCCAATATTTCACAAGATTTGAACAATTCCAGAAAATGTGCAGTAGAGCCTGTCCACTACCAAATGCTGGCGTTCCCTGTCCCAGTTGTGATGTCTGTCTAGGGTTTAATGCCAGTACACCTGGAGCCTACATGAAGATTTCCCCACTGTAATTCTTGTATTGCACATTATCCTTTGTCTTCCCAAAATACCTCTGGCAGTCCCTTCCCCCATCTTTCTTCAATTTGGATTGGCAAAACGTCTATCCTGGTCTTTATTCCCCTGCTGTAGACAATGAATTTCTGAGATGAATCTTGTTTTCTTGTGATCTTCATGGAGCCATGCACCAAATTGGGTGAGTAGTCCTATTGCTCATTATTTGACTGATATGCGAGACCCTTTGCCTCGTCGGACTACCAAAATATCTCCCTTTCTGTCCAAAATTTAGTTTGATTAAAGTGCTTTAATCTACCTTTGATTTTTATTGATGCCTTATGTTTTTACACCCTTACCTATTTAATTCCCCCAAACCCCTTATCCCTCAATACTAGCCTAAGAGTCGATGGTAGGATTGTAAAAACTTGGCTTACATTTACTTTGTTCTATATTGTCATGGTCGCTCTAGTTATTGAAGAGGGGGTGAGAAAGTGAGATATAAACGCCGTACAACCCCCCTTTAGTCTGAGGTTTTGTGGCTCAACAGGACCATCCACTAGGGGCAGATTCCTATGGCCAACAAACCACAATTGAGTCAGGCCAGATCATTCCTGAGGTAATTAAGTTTGGCATTATTGGTGTTATCGGGGTCTCCCTAAGCATCTTCTTTTGGGTGTAACATCTACTTTCATCTTATTGTGTGTGGCTTGGAGGCTTTGTGTATAGACTTGAGTAGTCCTGTGGCTGCTAGAATGGGTAAAGTATAGACTAAAAGAAATACAGTTTTATCTGCCCTCCTTAGCCAAGAGCCCATTCTGGCATGCCAGCTGTCTTTGAATCCCATATACCAATACGTGTTTCGGGGGCGAAGTGAAAAATGTATTGTTGGGGCAAGTTTGATGCCTAGGTGGATTGATTGTGACTGTCTTGTACTGAAAATTACATTCTAGGTCTTTCTCCATAACCAATAGTTAAGCTAACCTAACTTCTTGAGGCAAATGGCAAGATATGAAACCTGGAAGACTTGTCTCATTACCCTGTCAATTACAAAAGGGTTATATATGTGGTGTTTACTATATTCTGCCATGGTACTTGATAGCACTCAAAGTGATTTCATGGGGTTTGTTTAAAACCTCACCATCCAAAGAGTACCCGTTCAGTCTTAGTTTTGTGTGCAAGCAAATTCACAATTTGTGGTGCACCACGTTAATATCCTGGAGTTTTCTTTGTATTGGTGATTCTTTCCTGCTGGAAATCTAGAGCACCCAGGGTTCATTTAAGTATGGCCTGAATGGTTCTAAACAGGCTGTAAGGAAACCAGTAATCCGCTCCAGTCCCTATTGAGCAGCAATGTTGGTCTGCAAGTGCTGCAGGTGGAACAATCTCCAAAAGACCGAGATTAAAGCATCACTCAAGGTTGTAACAGTCCTGCTCCGCAAAACTGTAGTAGAGGTATGCCAAAAAATCAGCCCTTGCTTCTTATAAAACACCAGAGAAACAGTCTAGTGCAGGTGTCTTGCCAGTTTTGAATTTAGATTTTTTTTTTATTTTTGTCTCCTTCAATTGTGATGAGCACTTCCTGCTAAGCATGATGGTCAGTAGTATGCTGATGTCTGAGCAATTGATGTAGCGAACTAGGAAGACTTCAGTTTTCCTGTTGCCCTTTAGGCTAAAGAGCTGCATAATTCTTATACAACTACAGCTTTTGAGTATTCTGCTACAAAGCACCAACTTTTTTAATGGCCACTTTAGCACACACTTTGCTTTCTTCCTACCTTAAATGTCGTGTGGTTAAATTCGTTTTTTGGTTCAACTCTGTTTTAGAAAATCAGTAAATAAAACAGCTAATCTCCTACAACCCATGGGGCTTGCGTAGTTGGAACATGGAGGAATCAGGTGACGCAGCTTTACACCTACAGCCCATGGGGCTGGCAACGTTGCGATGGAAATTGAAACAGCATGAAAGGAGCAAAATGTAACTCCCAACAGCAAAACCCTCCCCCCCCCCCCCTCCCCCGATCCCCCCCTCAAACGTCCTTCCTGTATGACAATTAGGAAGTCTAAAGCAAAATTGTGTGTAGGTGAGGGTGGCTGTTAGAGTAGGGTGAGGCTGGGGTAAGGGTGTAGGGTGGCATCGGGTTTACAGTGTCGCTTTGGGTAAGCAAGTGTAGTGCTTCTAGATATGCAGGGCAAGTGAGGCTGTTTCATTCTGAGGATAGTATGCAAATGAGTGGAGCCCACATCATAGAATAGGACCCACCATGCTGATCTGCAGCGAAGGACCGTTTTTCCATCCCTATGGTGAACCACAGCTTGTGTAGCCAGGCAGTATACTCTAGTATTCTTGGTGCTCCATAAGGGCAGGGTCACTTGGTGGGAAGCACCTAGCAGAAGGGCCATTGGCTTTCCTCTCGGACGGAGTGAGAAGGTTAGGGGGATTAGGTAACCCTAATCTGGTGTAGGCCGGGAATTGTGGGATCTGGGTATTGAAGGCTTGGTCTGTTATCTAATATGTTTCCAGAACTTACCCAGTTTTGGACCATGCCATAGGAGGTGGAGTAGGGGGGGCCAGTGCCCCTGACACCCCTCCAGCACTCCTTGGGTCGAGCTCAATGTCTGGAGCCAAGCCAGGAGGAGGTACTAGTACGACACTTTTGCTTTAGGCTGTTTCCGTGCCTGCCATACTGTGGGCAGAGTGGCGAGTTCGATGTTAAATATCTCCCCACTCTTAGTCAGATAACACCCTCCCCACCTTCGCCTCCCATCGAGCTTGCCCTGTTCTGTGTGGCGGGTCCATTTTCCCAGCATGGTGTAGAGTACTGTGATGAGGCGATTGACGTCTTGTTTTATTTTTAACAAGCACCCACTCAAATGGTTTAAGAGGTCTCTGTGCATATGGGCTAGGCAAGGGAAGCAACACCAGTGATGGATCTGCATGCCCATTGTCTGTTTTTAGTTGGTCGAAAAGGATGATCCCATGAAGTGCAGCTTGGAAGTATCTCGGGAGGCAGGGTACTGCCAGCCCTTCCTCGTGGGTCGGGTGATGCAGCGAACTTTTGGAGAGGCAAGGTGGTTTCCCCTCCCAGATGAATTTGGTAAGCGCATTTTGTAAAGTCTGCAGGGTAGATTTTGGTGGTCAGTGGGCGTGTCTGAAAGAGGTACAGGATGTGAGGCAAAAAGAAAAATTCATTTTAATCACCACTATCTTACCAGTACCCAGCCAGAAAAGTGAGTTGGTGCCAAGTGTCTAGGTTAGTCTTTGGTTTGGGAGATAAGGGCCGTATAGTTAAGTGTGATGCGTCGGGGTATAGAACGTACCAACTTAATTCTGAGGTATGGTATGTATTAGGGTGCCCAGTCAAAAGGAAACTAGGAGCAGAGGAGCGCTTCATGGGGCAGAGTCACCGGGAGGTTCAAGTTTTGGGATTTTTGCAGGTTTACCTTCAGACCCAAGAGTCCCAAAAGCCTGGAGTTCCGTTACCAGAGAAAGAAAAGATGTCATCCGTTCCGATATAGCTAGGATCATGTCGTTTGCGTCGACCAATGAGGTGTTGATTACCGGCAAACTTTATCACAGCAATGATCGGGTTGGCGCGTATCTTTAGCGAGGGTTTCCATATAAAGGTGAAAATGAAGGGGTAGAGGGTGTGGGGGGGGGGGGGGGGGGGAGGAGGGGAGGGAGACCCTTGTCTCGACCTGCGTCTTATAGGGAAGGGCTGTGACAACCCCAAATTCACTCTTACCATGTCCCCGAAACCAAAAGGGCTAATTAAATGCAGAGAATTGTCTCTGAGAAAACACAATCGCAGATGAGCTGAAGTTGTAGTCGGTTGACCTCTAATTATTGGGTTTTATCGTAATCCTGTCCTGCTTTTAGCCCGCCATATTTTCTTTATGCAAGGTGTCGATTCTATTTGTCACGGACTACCACTAGCTGCCACATTTGGTAATCTCCATAATTATTGCCAGAGTAGCTTGCTGAGCTTGAAAGTAATGTGGATTTGGCTGTGGTCTGACCAGGTTATAGACCCTTTTCCTAAGAGTATCCCTAATGAAATAATGGTCCAGGCTATCACAGAACTTGGTTGATGCAGGAAGAAGTATAGTCCAGTTGTATGTGCTCCACCTTTCAAAGGGAGTCTATCCAGTGTTTTCCAGTCTGATACAGCCCCTGACCCCTTTTTTTTTTTTTTTACCCGAACTGGAGTCATGTGCAGCACAACTCTCAACTGAAATATTGTACTCCTTCTATGTCCAACATCTGAAACTGTAAGCCCTTCGTATTAACCGGACAACCTGTAGTTTCATCACCGTTATGTCCCTTGAAGTTCCCGATTATCACTGACCCTCTGGAGATATAACCGAGGGTATGCCTTTGTCTTCATAATAAGATTCAGAAGGGCCTTTGCCTGTCTGATGAATTAAACTGTTTTACTTCGGTTGAGTTTTCCTTCCTTCCACTTCACCCGATTTGTCACTGTGCCTTAAAGTCTGCATCGATTTTAAAACCTTACGGACGGACAAAGTGTATCTTCGTTCCTTTCGTAGGGAATGCCCAAATGGGTGACTCCACAAATAAAGGATATATTTCTTGTGACATCCGACCGGCCTGAATTTTATTCTTTTCTTGTGGTCCCAGACAAACATTGGAAACGTTTTGTCTTCATTCTTTCTTGGTTATTGTCTGTTCTCCTTTTTTTATGGAAGAAATGTTTTTCGAGAATGTCCACATGGATGGTAGGCATCTCACTCAATTTAAGTTGCTTCTGCTTTGTGTGGCTTAATGCAGGTTTGGAGCCTAAGTGAGGTGCTGAGAATTTAAACCCATTCCAGTTGAGGCTAACTTTCCCCTAAAATGGCTGCATATCCACCCCAAACCCTCTTGATGTCTTGGAGTACAAGCTTCACCTTATGAATGATTATCTTTGAATGCTCTCTATAGGCTGTCCGGACACCTGGGTGTGATACTGCCTGTTTTGTTGGCTTTGTGGCAGCTATCTGTCAATGTACTAGGAGTTGAGGTGGAACCCCGATATTGTGGACCACAGTACCTGTGTTAGTCTTTTGTTGTGAGCTACAGTAGACTCCGATAATAAGGGCAGGCCTCGAGTTATACTTCCATCTTTGCTGTAATCTGGGGGTCAGTAACTTGAGCAGTTGCTAGAGGTCACACAGGCATACACTAATGCCCCTTCATTCTCGTGATACCAGAGAATATGTACATATGCCTTGGAATTTATTTTGTTGAAACTGGACAGAAGTCGTGGGAGAAAATTCAACAGTGCTTTTAGTTTCAGCAGATGAGATCCTAGAGGGAGGGCCTTCAACAACAATTCACTTTCAGGAGTGAACTATTCAGCTTTTCTTAAATAAATGTTTATGCTGGGGTATGATGGTTAATAGACACTGAAGGTTGTAAGTGCAACTTTTTATTAGCACGAAGATTAACCCCACTATTGATAGTTAATGCCAGTCATTTTTGTATGTACAAATTAACTGTATTATGTATCTGAAATCGCAGGTTTCTCTAGATATTTTATTGTAAAAGACATGTAACTCCTAGGGGTGAAGGGAAAGCAAGATCACGAGATTGAATAGTACAGTTGTGTGGGAGTAATTATACCAAAATGTAATAGCAACACTAATGTCATGGACTTGGTGGACATTTTCTGTGCTGAGTTTTTTAATGCATCTTTTTAGGTCTCGGGATGGGGAAAGAAACATGGGTATTAAATGGGCTTTCTAGGTTTTTACCATTTTCGTAGCAATCCACTTGCCAAACAAAACCAGATTCACCTCATTGTGGTGTGTTGTACACAAGTGCAACAAATACAGGTACTGCTGCTGCTTTTATAATTTTCTAGTGCCTCTCAAACTTCTGGTGCGCCTGTGAGTTGGAGAAGGTGGAGAGATGATTGTACAGGTTGCGGAGTTATATCTGCAGAGGTATATTTTTACTGTATTTTATTGATTTTAAAAAAACAAAAAAATATGCAAAATAAAAAGTACAAAAACATAGTGCCCTATACACTTCACAGCGATGAGGTAAAAATGTAAGCTTATACATTACTAAATAGCACAAGTCTCTTGTTTGTAGTTTGAAAGCCGAGCTTAACAAATGTTGCTAGCATACGTACTTTTACAACTTTAAAAAACAAACACGTAACTGCCACAGGCAAATCAATGGGGAAATACAATCTACTTCTAGAAATAATCCATGAGAACTACCAGGTATCTCCATATATTACATGGGCCCGTAAGGTCAATTGCCAACTTGTTCCAAGGTTTATCTGGAATGTCCACATGCATTGGCTCGTTTGACATAGTCTAATGTTTGTCAGCCTTCCAACATTGACTATGTTGATCAATAAATGAGTCCACTTTGGAATAGAGGCCTGGCCACCAGTAGTAATTTCAAAATATATTTTACATTGGCATAGTTTCAGGTTGACCTTTCATGTGCCAGTATTGAAAGCTTTTCATGCAACTTAAAGGGGGGGTGGGGGGGGGGGCACAAACAAACCTTATTTTAACAGTATCTTTTCAGTTCATTCAGAAGCTACGGGGGGTGGGGGGCAAGGACCCTCTGTTTTAAATGGGAGGCTGCCCTTCAGCTACAGATTTCTACACTTGAGTCAATTATTTTACCTTAGAAGTTTTATCATGCAGCATGATGGGAGACTAGAGACTCCTTGGGTGAGTTTGTAGGTTGTCTGATTTGTACTGGTTACTTCAAATCTGATTTCTTTCATCGTCATATTGATTATGCTACCTGAAGGTGCCATAAAGTGGCTTGCTTAGGACCGGTCTGAGAGGCTTATGCCTCCTCAACATGCATGGAGTGAATCCAATAGCTAGGCAGGGATTGTTGAGGCCCCAAAGAAGACAGACAGATTGGCTTGCATATCTTTTGAAACCTGTCGGACAAATTAGAATGATTCATCTATGCACTCATTGCTAATAACCATAATAACCTTGTTTTATTATTTATTTATTTATTTTCCAAAACCTTTATTTTGCAAATCAGTGACACAGCTATTCAGCCGACAACCTGGAGGTACGGCAGCTTTAGAAACACAACAGATATGAGTGCCCACATTTCACTGACAGGATATGCAAAGGTTCCATTTTAAATAAACACAAATCCAAACCAAAACACAAGCAAGGCGGTAATCACCATAAGCACCAAAAGGGTTCCCATCAGGGGGAGCGAGCCCCGTTTCGTCCAACAGACACAGATTTATAGTAAGGGAAAGGAGGGGAATTCAGGGACTCAAGAGGACAAACACATTCAGCAAAGAGATCTAAGCCGGAAAAAGGGGGCTAAGGGGAGAGCTGCTCCTCGGGCGGGTCCGGGTCTGGGGGCAGGCATATGCCCCCTCTGTACTGGTTCCATCGCCCCCATACAGAGTGCCATTTCCGAGGGCGCCCTCGAGCACAATACACTGTCTTCTCCCTAAACATGCTCCAATCCATGTTTTCCATCCACGCTGTCAATGTAGGTGGCCTATCAGAGCCCCACAGACGTGCGATGTCGCGCTTGGCTACCATATTCCCTAGGGTCACCCATTGGGTCTGTGCCGCGTCGTGGTCAGTAGGACCCCAAACATTCAGGAGACAGCACCGCGCCTCAGGCTGCATGACGATGCCCGTCACCTCCCCCATCACCTCGTGTACTCGCCTCCAAAACTCCATGATCACACCACATTCCCAAATAATATGTAGAAAGGTACCCACCATACCACAGCCTCTCTTACATAAGCCCGCCCTCAGAGAAACCCATATGAACCAGCCTAGGCCCCGTCACGTATACCCTATGGAGTATTTTAAGCTGCACCAGCCGCAGGCGCGCGGGGATCGCAACCTCTTTGGGAGAAGAAACTGCATACTGCCAATCCTCGTCGTCCAGTTCAAGGCCATCCCTGATCCATTGTTCGCGCAACCCTAGAAGATCTGCCCGAACATTAATAAGTTTCTTATAAATGAGCGAGATCGTACTCTGGCATATGGCCGTCCAGGATCCGGTCCTCCAACGGAGAGGACTCAGGCACCTTCTCACCTTCTACCAGGACTGACCGCAAGGCGTGGCACACTTGGGCGTAGCGGAAGAACTCCGAGTTCCCTAGCTCATATTCCTTCTGCAGCTCCTCGAATGACTTTATCCTACCCTTAACCAAAAGGTCTCCAACCCTGGATATACCGATCAGGTCCCACTTCGCAAACCCTTTTGTATGCCAAAGCTTTCCAAGAATATCGGAGTCAAACAGAGGGGTGGCAAGGGTAAGCTTACCCTTCCAGCCCAGTGAATCCGTCGCCACCTTCCATATACGCACGGCCACCCTTGTGGGCCCCGTAAGGGTTAAGTCGGACGACTTCGAGTACAAAGCTCTGTGGTAATTGCCCCCAAGCAGCAACCAGCGGTCCATGGCGAAGCCAGGGCTCAGCGCCGGACCATACACACCATGGTTAATCGCGCTCAACTGGGTGGCCCAGTAATAACGTCGAATGTCTGGAAGCGCGATACCGCCGTCGTACCACGGAAGCGTCAACTTAGCAATCGCTATGCGCGGACGCCCTTCCCACAATAGCGCGCGCTGGTGGCTTTCGACCTCACGGAAATAACTGGCCGGGACCAAGTCAAGGGTATTCTGCAGGGCATAGAGGAAACTGGGAAGGGACATCATTTTAAACAGGGCGGCACGGCCAAGGGGGGAAAGCGGCAACCGCCGCCAGCCCGCCACGTCCCGTCGCAGACGTGCCAAGGGAGGGAGCAAGTTCTTCTCGTATCGTAAAATGGGGTCGGTGGAGATATAGATCCCCAAATAGAAAAAGCCCTGCCGGGCTATCTGGATCGAGCAGTTGCGCGGGACAGGCGGGACATCCCCACACAGGACATACAAGTAGGACTTCCCCCAATTGATGACAAGGCCAGAGTTCCTACCAAAAGAAGTCAAGACGTCACAAACCACTATCAGAGATTTCTTAGGCGAGGCATAGCAGAATATCGTCGGCGTAGAGTGAAATACGGTCCTCGTGGTCAGGCAACCAGCGAACCCCACGTATATCCGGGTGCCATCGTATAAACGCCGCCAACGGCTCAAGGGCAAGGGCGAACAACAACGGCGACAGGGGACAGCCCTGCCGGGTGCCTCTCCCGAGCTCGAACGGTGTCGACGCCCGCCCGTTCACCACGACGCTAGCAAGAGGCCCCTCATAGAGCACCCTCACCCAGCCTACAAATCCAGGCCCAAAGCCGAACTTAGCTAGCACAGCCCATAGGTATGCCCACTCCACCGTATCGAAGGCCATCGTGGCATCGAGGGACGCCACGATAGCCGGCTCTCGTATCGTGCCCGCCCTAGCAATCACTCCATGAAGGCGTCTAAGATTCAGTGCAGTGTTACGGTGCGGGATAAAGCCCGACTGATCCGGGTGGATCAAGTCGCCAAGCACCCGGACCAAGCGGTTAGCAAGGATCTTAGCAAGGATTTTCGGCTCGGCGTTGAGAAGTGATATCGGCCGATAGGAGCCACACTTGTCCCGGGGCTTACCGTCTTTGTGTATTACCACAATCGTCGCCAGCCGTTGATTGAGCGGAAGAAACCATTCACCCGCGCCTCCACGTACATGGCGCGCAGGTTAGGAGCCAACTTATCAGGATGGAGCTTGTACAGCTCAATCGGCAGACCATTTGGGCCCGAAGCCTTACCAGAGCGCAACGCTCGGATAGCACACGCCACTTCATCTACCGTTATATCCCCATCGAGGTCATCCCTATCAATGGCAGGAAGGCAGGGCAGAGTGATGTCTCGCAGAAGGTCACACGAGTCCTCAGTGGGCCTGTCCGAGACAGAGGTGTATACCGTACGAAAATAGTCTGAGAAACACTGAACTATACCGTCTGGATCAGTGACAACCTCTCCCCCAGCCGTCGACAACTCCGGCACCACACGATTAACTCGCTCTTTTTTTATCCAACCACGCCAGCAATTTCCCGGCCTTATCACCAACATCGTACAAGCGACCCTGCTGCTCTCTATTGAGGGTCTTGGCAGCGTTAGTCACCAGGTCCCTATATTCCAATTGCTTCAAGCTCAAATTATGCAGTGTGGCCGGTGCAACATCCTCTCCCAAGGCCACTTCTAAAGCAGCAATCTCGCCCTCTACTTGTGTCACCTCAGCGTCTCTCCGCCGCTTGGCGGCCACTACCAAGGACAGGGCCTCCCCTCTCAATACCGTCTTAAAAGCTTCCCATAGGGACACCGCTAATTCAACCGAACCCTGATTTTCTTGAAAATAGTGGTCAACTGTCTTCAGCAACTCACTGCGCATCTTGGGGTCACGAAAATACCAGGGGTTAATGGGAGCCACCCTGCCCCCCCCCCCCCGGCCACTATCAAGACGGGCCCACACCGGTGAGTGATCAGATATGCCCCGTGCCATGTGCCTAGCCTCAGACACCAAACAGGCGTGGGCAGCCAGAGTGAGCAGGTAATCAATCCGAGAGAGACTCCCGTGAGCCCCGGAATGGAAGGTATATTGTCTGAGTGGGGTGTCGTAGCCTCCAACAATCTACCAGACCAAAAGTATCTATAAAGTCGGGAAGCCACTTCTGAGCACCCCCGATGTCTCTGGGCGGGTGCCAATCGAGCGTTCCAGAGCCAACCGCATTGAAGTCACCTCCCACCACTAGCAGCCCTTCGGGGAGTTCCAACAAGGCCCTGCCCAGATCAGCAAACGTAGAGGCCTGCAGGGCTGGAGGGACATAAACAGAAACCAATACCAACGTTCTAACCTCCCACCTCCCTGCCACAGCCACCAAGCGCCCCCTGTCGTCAGCAATGGTGGAGTCAACCTCAAATGGTAGGGAAGCTCTGACGAGTATGCCCACACCCCTGGAGCCCGTGGAGAACCCCGAGTGAGCAATGAATTTGTAACCCTTTCTGTTAAGTGCATAACACATATTCCCTATAAGGTGGGTCTCCTGCAGGAGGACCACATCTAGCGAGGTCCGTTTCAAGAATTGCAGGACGATCCCCCATTTAATACGATCCCCTAAGCCATTAACATTCCAGCTAATTATGTTTAAGCCCCTACCCCCCATCCCTGAACAGAGACCCCCAACCCCCCCAGAGAACCACAATCGGACAATACTGACAACCATTGCTACGCCTTGCAAGAAAAGAAAACAACCCCCAACAACAACCCCCACATCCCGAATCCCCCCCCTCCCTGCACCCCTGCGTCAGCTTACTAAGCCCCCCAACTTGCAGTGTGCCTGTCGCCCCATCAAAAACAAATCTACGAAAAGGACCCCAAGGGAGGAAAGGGCTCCTATCTTCCCCCCGCCGCCCTCCCATTACTGCAGTAAGGTGCGAGTCACTGTCCGGAGCTGAGTCAGCCGACACCGGAGATATCACTTCTGGCCATCTCGATCTCCTTCCGCTCCATCCACACTGTCCCGGCCAGGCTGTCGCCGCGGGAGCGCATCCAACCAGTCCCCTGCCATGTCCGGTGATTCGAAGAAGAAAGTCCGATCGTCATAAACCACACGTAGCCTGGCGGGAAAAAGCATGGCATACTTCAGGTCCATCTCCCGAAGCCGCCGCTTTACCCCCAAAAAAACTTTGCCTCTGTTTCTGCACCATCTGGGTGAAGTCAGGATAGAAGCTCACGGAGGCATTCTGAAAAGGCACCGGGCCTGTCACCCTCGATGCTTGCAGGATAGCGTCTCGATCTCGGAAATTAAAGATCTGGGCTACAATCGGCCGCGGGGGGGCTCCCACCTTAGGCCGTCCGCCAGGCACTCGGTGAGCCCGCTCCACCGCAAAAAACCTGCCGAGGCCCTTAGGCGCAAGATGATTCACCACCAAGTCCTCGACAAGTAAATCCACGGAGTGCTCCTCTGAGGTTTCCGGGACCCCAATAAGGCGCACATTGTTGCGCCGGGCCCGACCTTCAAAGTCTTCAAGCCGGCGGGCGGAGAGGTCATTCGCGGTTCGTAACTTACGAACCTCAGCCTGGAGTTCCGAGACATCGTCCGCAAGGCCAGTAGTCTTGAGGTCCAGGGACTTGACCCTCTCATTGGTTTTGCCCAGGTCCGCGCGAATCAAGTTGACATCCACCAAGATTGTGTCCACCTTGTGCGCCAGGGCCTCAAACTGTCGCCCAATCGATGTTTGCATCCCATCTATCGCCCCCTTGATATCCTGCAATGATAATTTCGAGGCTGGGGGCGAATCGGCCTTCTGTGCCTCCAGCGACTGTCCCGATCCACCAGGTGACCCTTTCTGCTGGGCATAACGATCCATATTATTGGATTGGGTATAGCCTCCCCGCCTGGTAGTCTTGGACTTCGACCTGTCTGCCTCCGATTTTTTTACATTTTTATATCCTAGCAAGGGTAACCACTAAGAACTCATGTAAAAGTGTAGTCCCCTGGAGTGGTGCTCACCTACTCCAGTGTTAGTGGGTCCCCAATTATGAAGCCAGTGTCCGTCTGTGGATGGTAAGGTGACCTTGTATCTTTTTGGATCCCTTCATTGACCTTATAAGTAATACATTAGCAAACACTAGTGGTGTTGTGGTTTATTAACCCTGCTCAGTACCTGTTGTGCAATGTGGTGATCTGTTAGGAGGAAGTGCTTGGGTACCTTTACTCTTCCACTTCCTCTCACTTTTTGAGAAGGTTATTGATCTGCTGTCAAATTCGTACTCCCGCTATGTTTAGTTGTAAAATTAAGTTCTTGCAATTAGAATATTAGTCTGCTTGTATGTTGTCTTGGATAGTAGCCAAGTCAACTGTCACCTCCTCCTGCTTCCACACCATAAAGATAATCAAGTAAATCGGGAGCAAAATGTGCCAAGCACTCCTCACCAGCAAGCAGACTACAGAAACTCATCGGAATCTCTGCCCACCTCAGTAAGCATCTCCAGACCTTTCAGAATAAAGCAGCAAGATTCCCTCTTTCATGCACCCACATCTCCTTCCACCTCAGACCTCCAATGGATCCCCGTAAACGAAACGTGCGCAGTTCAACTATTCAAACACACGCACACATCTTCAACAATTTAGGTGCCACTTACCTGAACTGTAGCATCAACTTCCACGCCTCCACCAGACACCTTTGTCCATCAAACCCCTGTTTACCACTGTTCCCTGCATCTGAAGATCCAGTGGCAGCTCCTTCTAGCACAAGAATCCTAGATCATACCCCCGCCCCATTCCTCTTTTTCCACCCCCACCACGTCCCCTTCACATTAAGGCTCCCAGGTCAATTCTAGAATTCAGGAAGAAACTTGGCTCTTCACATTGGACAGAAACCGCGCACAAACAGCAAGCAATCTTCTCAGTGCCAGGATCCCCCCCAGGGTGAGATGCACGCATTAAAAGTACACTTAACATACTTCTCCCCACCCTTGAAGCATTACAATTAGGTCTTCCATCCATCCAATAAATAAGTGATTTTGGGTGAGTCACGAACTCCTGAATATCTTCCCCATGAATAAATCTTTAAATTTTCAAGTCCCAGTCGTTCAATTGTACTGTAATGCACCTCTGAACCTTTCAACATTCTTGAAACCATCTTTACCATCTATGAATTGACTAAAAATGCCCCCCAAACAGATTCCACTGGCGTCAATGGTGATTACCTTCTTACTCTTTCCATCCTAAGGATTTAGAGCTGGAGCCCTTAAAATCTTTTCGATAACTTGGATAGCTTCACCCTGTCCCTCATTACATGTAAATTTCTTTCTCAGCAACTTTTTGAAGTTCTACGTGAAGAGCATACACGTTTACCAATGTGGATAGTATTCAGTTAATGCACAGAAGGATCAGCATGCATCTTTCAGTTTTTGCGCATCCCTGATGGCATTCAAGATGTATTTGGGGAAATGCCCTTTGAAAAAACTGTTATTCATATAATCGGTTTAAAAAATAAAAACAAAAAAAGCATGTCTTTTTTGCTTGGCTGATCGCCTTTCCTTTACTTTTGTTTCACTACTAAGAATGTCTTGCAAATGAGTAATCCAGCAGAAGTAAATTGAATTCTCCATACCCTCTTCTCGTAGAACTTCAAAGATGGGGAAAATAGATGACTCAATGAGGCGAGTGGGGTTGAGGTTTGTTCTTGGTAAGAGTTTTTATGATTGAGATTCTGAATCTAGTGAGGACTGTTTTATCTTGGCTATGTTCAGATAATATGGTACATAAGTGAGTACCCCAGATCGCACTAGGCTGTTCTGTTGATTTCCCCCCACCTATGGATTGCCAGTTTTCTTTCTTGTGTGTGTTTTTTTTTTTTTTTTCTTTTCTTATAAAATAAATTAGTAACTTAAGATATTGGTTGCTGAGTCTTGACCTCCTATTCATTGGGAAGCTAATTTGCTAATTTTTCTCCACTAGTTCTGTGGTATTTCCTATCCTCATTCATCATCATCATCATCATCATAGGCTTTATTTCGATATAAAAAATCTTAAAAAGCAGTACATTTGGCACAGAACAATAGAACAATAAAAATCGCCAATACATTACCATACAATTCATTATAAAAATATTCCCAATAAAATAGATAAAATCATTTAAGAACCAATTAAACAAGATAGGAACGCCTAGATCTTATGCGCCAGGCCCAACCCAGGAACTTGGCTATGCCACAGGCATAAAGTGGGCGTGGATCATTTTTTAAGACGCGTAAGGCCTCCTTAAAATGCCTTGTCCCAAGATCTCTGCATAGTGGTTTTAACCATCTACTACGGGGAAGAACGTAGGCCGGACATTCAAAAAAACAGGTGCGGGATTGACTCTATCCTGTGCTCACAAAATGGGCACATGGGGGGTAGTATGGGTCAAGTGCTTCCACCTAGAGGTAAGAACCCCGACAGGGAGTAGGCCTATCCTAAACTGAAAATACAGTGCCCTATCACCGTTTTGTAACTATGTCCAGATATGATTCACAAAAGGGTATATCTTTTATTAATAGGAAGTCCAAGGAGGTTCTACACAATTTGGAATTACTAGATCTGCCATCAGCTACCCAATTCCAATATATTTTCTTGAGCGCGGGTATTGGGGGAGCAGTTCTATTGAGCCAGGCATTGCCAAGACCCAAGCTGAAGAGAAGACGCTTAACTTCTC
Source organism: Triturus cristatus (assembly GCF_964204655.1). Classification (NCBI taxonomy): domain Eukaryota; kingdom Metazoa; phylum Chordata; class Amphibia; order Caudata; family Salamandridae; genus Triturus; species Triturus cristatus. The sequence continues at coordinate 501,347,201 of NC_140588.1, read as the reverse complement.
TCAGCCAATGGATCTTGGACCAACCCGGCGACTCCAGTACATCCGTTAGGCCATCCGCAAAGCAAGACAGCTCTGGGACTCTCCAAATTCTTGCCCATAAAAGAGGGCGAAGCCTAACTTGGTCGCCAATTGATCTTAACCCCATGTCTAGTAGCAGAGGGAGGGTTGGGGTGCTATAGGGAAGCCCCATTAGGTCTTTCAAAAACTTGCTTTCCGAGTGAGACAACTGGTCCACCTTGTATGTCCCCCAGAGTTCAGCCCCATATAAAGCTGCACTAACACCCCTTGCCCTGTAAATGTCAAGAATTGGTGCAATGGGTTTTAGGGTTGAGGCTCGTTGTTCCTTGAGAAGGACACCCAATACCCTTTTATGGGTCAGCAACATCTTATGTAGGTGACATTCCCAACTCATCGAGTCGCAAAGGCGGATACCAAGATAGTCAAACTCAGTAACCCTCTCTAGAGAAACAGCATCTAGAATTGGCTGTTTAGTGGTCTTTTTTGGGGGGTTGAGGACTAAATATTTTGTCTTCCCAGTATTGATAACCAGCCCCCTTACATCACAGAAGGATTTGAAACTGGTTAGCAAGCTCTGCAGGCCTACTGGGGTTTTGGAGATCAGGAGGGTATCATCTGCAAATAGGAGGGTAGGTATTCTTCTGCCAGCCAGGGATGGTGCATCTGATGGAATTTTCGATAAGTGGTCCACCACTCCATTCACATACAAGGAAAATAGAGTGGGGGCTAAAACACACCCCTGGCGTACTCCTCTATTTACAGGTATTCGGTTTGTTTTTTGACCCTGATTACCCCACCTGATCTGCGCAAAGTTGTCTGCATGCAACTTTACCAATAAACTTAGGAGGTAGGGGGGGGGATGCCCAGGTCATTCAACACACCCCAAAGTTGGTTGCGCGGAACCAGGTCAAAGGCTGTCCGCAAATCTATGAATGCGAGATACAGACTGCCCTTGCCCAGTACAACCACTTTCCAATAGAGCATCAAAAGCCGAAAGGATTGTTCTATCGTCCCCATACCTGATCTAAAACCGGCCTGAAAATCCAAAAGTATACTTTCTTCCTCAATCCATTGTAATAACCTACCTAAAACCACCTTGCCTGCCACTTTCTGGGAGGAGTCTAGAAGGCTTATAGGGCGATAGTTGGCGGGGTCAGACCGGTTTCTTTCTTAAAAATGGGAACTTCAGCGCCCTTCCATGAATCTGGGAGAGTTGCCCCACTGAAGCTAGCATTCAGTAGAGCGACAAGTTTCGCCCACTCTACTGGGTTAATACGAAGCAAATCCCCTGGCAAGACCGTCCGGGCCTGCGGCTTTATTAGGGACAAGACAAGTGATAGCCCCCACCACTTCCTTAACAGTGAACAAATGTTCCTCAGAGACCACAGGGTATTACAGAATAACTTTCAGTCTCTGTACTCGGTGCCACAGTATAGAGCTGGGAAAAGTGGTCGAACCACGCGTCCTCTGGTATGTTAAATGTTATTAATGAGTCCGCGGGCTTATCCCTTGCTCTTATTAAATCCCAGAAGCCCTTTGAGTCCTTCCTTGTGCTAGCAGCCTTTAGGTCATGCCAAAACTGATCCTCCCAAGCTAATTTGGCCTCCTTTATAATCCTCCTTTGGTTGCCCCTCGCTGCACTAATCAATGCTCTGTTCTTAGTTTTAACTGCCTTAATTAGTTCCTTTTTAGCCTCACGGCAAGCAGGAGTGAACCACCCGACATTGCCCTTTGAGGCACCTCTTGCATTGGGTTTCTTTCCCATGGAGCGGACTAAAAATAGATCGCCCAGTGCATGCGTAGTTTCATCGAATAATAATGAGATCTCCTGGGCACTACAAAACGGGGAATCCAAACGGTGGGGAACATTTGACATTATTAGGTTAACCTCCTGGATCTTGCACTCCCTGGCAGCAAAGTTATTCCATTTTAGGCGCCTACCACAGTTTGAGGGGCATACTTCATGTGTAGCTCTCCACGTGTGAGGGAATTGAGGTGAGGGGTGGCCTGACCAAGGGAGGCACAGGGATAGAGATAATGGATTATGGTCACTGTCGGTAGATGGCAGGACCACCATATCCAACAAGTAGGGCCATAGACAGTAGTTCAGCAGAATGTAGTCAATCTGTGAGGAATGACCCACTCTATTGAACGTATGGGCCCCCATTTGATCTGAGTTGGATCTACCTTTAGTGGCTCTAAGATGGTACTCCAAGCAAAGTGCATTGAGATCATTGGCACCTTGATTCCATCTCCTGATTGGTGGAATTTGCTATGTTGGAATACCTCTCCTATTATCGTCTTCCCTCGTACCCAACACATCGTCCAGGGCAAGGGGTTCAAACGTACAATTAAAATCCCCTGCTAACAGGATAAGGGCGTCGGATTTAATATTTCTGAGTTCCTCATCGAGGCCAGTTGAGGATAACGTAGATGAACCCCCCGTGCTCCTCTAACATAGATGTTCAGAATTTCAAGTACTTTCCCACCACATGGACCTCTAACTGTTAGCCTTTGGAGATCGGGAGACTTCGTAATAATAAGTTTAATAGAATATCGCAGGGAAATATTCACCCAGATTGTCAGCCCTCCCGAAGGACGACCTTTCCCTCCCTTTGAGCGTACAGCGGGGACAGAATGAGTGGTATAACCCATCTTGTGTTGGGGTTCCAGGGACCAAGTCTCCTGGAACAAGCAAATCCCATATGATTCGATCATGGCATTCCAATCTGGCAAACCTAAGTTCCGTCCAAGTCCTGCTATATTCCAACTAACAACCTTCAATGGGGCACTACCTCCCTCCTCCTGTCCCGACTCCAAATTTCTGACGAGGGGGGCGCTAGCAAAGGTCGCAGTTGCCTCAATAGTCTGCAGTGACGTAGTCTCATTAGGTGTAGTGGCCTCCTTCAGAACAGCCTTGGTTTGAACGGGCAGGACAAGTGGTTCGGGGCGTGGCAAAGGCAACTGCAATTGTTCCCTAGGGGAATTTATATTAGATGGAATACAGGTAGGAGGCCTCACCAGTTCTGCGCCAGTCAATTGGCTGATGCTTGGCGACTCCTCTGATACCTCAAAATATGTTTCCCAAATTGGGCAAGTAGGATGTCAATAATACTGCAAAGGCCAGTCTCGTGGTTGGTACGAAAACTTGTCGGAAAAGCTAGGTTGGAGGAGGGGTAGACAGAACTGTCTGCCGTCCCTCACTTCCCACCCATAAGGACCAACTGTCTTCCCAGGCAAATTAGGGGAATAGAAATAACCGAGGTCATGTATGTCAATTTGGCCCCGACGGGCGGGTGGACTATATGCCCTCTGAGGTCCACCACATACATAGCTGGCCAACCTTGGGTCGTCAAAATTTACAATAATGCAGTCCCCATTTATAGTTTTTTTGTTTAGAGCCAATCCAACCAACTCTCCTAACGTGTATGATCCGTCCCCCCAAGGGTTTAGGCAGAGGCCTATTTTTTTTTTAACCAAAAGAGTCTTGTTATACAAATCCTCGAAGGTCTCCCGCTTGCCCGGGCTAAGCTCAGGCACCCCAGTCAAAACTGCTACATAAGGCTGGCAAGCAGGGGGGAGATTAACGTTGGTCCCCCTTCCCTCTCTTAGTCCCTCGCCAGTCGAGTGAGTGCAGGCCTTAACAGGCTGAAATGCTTCAGGGATTGGAATCGTAGATGGGCTAGAGGCCGTAGGCGGAAGGGCAGAGGTACTGGGGTTATCTTTAGAGGCAGTACCAGAAACTGTGGGACAGGCCTCCTTTTTACTTAACTTAGTGTTGGATATTTTAGTGGGCTTAGTTTTATTTACGGACTTGATTACTAACGGACCGGACTTCCTTCCTATCCCTAAAGTTGGAGGGGTAGGCTGTGGGGCACAAACAGATGCCTCCAGAGCAACTGTTGGAGTACCTGTTATAGAGGCTGGACTTTGAGGGACTATGTATGGCTCCCCACTGTCATCCCCTCTCCCAAGTCCAACCTCCATATTTCTCAACTGTAATTTGATAAATGTTTTTAGCGAGAAATTATCCAGGGTTACCTGCTCCATTTTATCCACCCGCTGTAAGAGCCCTCCAATTTTGTCCAACACCGGGAGAAGCATAGTTCATCATTTTCTCTAGGTGTGTTACAAGTAGGGAATCCGGGAGTGGTTGGGTTAAAGGGCCTCCAAGCGGTACTCCACAACCAGTGTTCACCGTCCCTCCTGATATACCCTCCTCTGCATCTTTCTGTGACGGGCAAGAATCTCGCCCCATTTTCTTATAAGGGCCACCCAGCTTTGCACCAGCCTGCCTATGCCTCTTGTAATCTTTAACCAATTTGCCTTTCTGCAGAGTGAGCAACCTTTTCCTTTTGGTAGAGGCAGGGTGACTTTCCGCCTGTACCACTGGGGCTGGAACAACACTTGTTTTTGCGAGGTTTAGGGGACTGGCCAAGGGTGAGAACATAGTGTCCGCCTCATTAATCGATATATCTGTGGCCATATTATGTTCCACTTGTAGTACAGCATCTGTCAGCACTTCAAGATTATCTATATTAGCTCTCAAAGCTGCCACCCGGGGATGGTCCAGGGGAGGGGGGACATGGGGGTGGGGCTCCTGGCTGTGTTCAGGTGAAGGCACCAAAGCTAGCGGTCCCAACGATGAACGTCGAGTACCAAGGGGCCCTCGCGACAAACGGCGCTCAGCCATGACAATTTCCTTATCAATTACATTGGCTACGCGGGTAATAAAACGATCCATAGTGCCAATCAAAATCCCCCCCCCCCCCTGCCTCCCCCCCCTCAGACTTTTACCGGAGCGAGTTGACATTGCAAGCGGGCGCTCAGTCCAAATCAAGTCCCAACACACTAGCACAGCCCCCCTAAGACAAGGGATTAATGATAATGATGATTTCAACTTATCTAGTGGGGCGTAGCTGGATGCAATGAGTGTGGCCCAGCCCAGCCTCGTCCATCCACGGACGGCCACAGACGGCCCGCCCTCTGCCCGGGCTCAGCCCGGCGCCGCCCGCGCGCGTCCCGCGACGCGGGAAGAGCGACAGTCCTTTAAGCGCCTCCGGGCGCGTATGCAGCGCGTATGCAGTGCTAAGCACTGTGGGGGCTGTGGTCTCCGGCCGTGAATGGTGGCAGCAGCAGCGGCACGGAGAAGGCACCCAGAAGCGACCCAGAAGCGACGGCAACAAGCCCAACACCGGGGCGTCCGGGAAGAATCACCAACAGGTAGGCAGGTTCAAACAGAACAGGGTTCCCGCTCTACAGCAAGAGCGACGGTCCTTTAAGCGCCTCCGGGCGCGTATGCAGCGTGTATGCAGTGCTAAGCACTGTGGGGGCTGTGGTCTCCGGCCGTGAATGGTGGCAGCAGCAGCGGCACGGAGAAGGCACCCAGAAGCGACCCAGAAGCGACGGCAGCAAGCCCAACACCGGGGCGTCCGGGAAGGATCACCAACAGGTAGGCAGGTTCAAACAGAACAGGGTTCCTCGAATTCAAAATGTACTGACTACTAAACTGTTCTGTAATTTCTTTTAAAAACACAATAGATTTCTGAGGATTTGTTTTTGTTAATCTCTTGTTCTCCAATCACTTTCCAAAAGATTTTCCGTTCAAAATATTAAACAATTCATTCAGATATACTCTGGCATCCTTTTTTCCTATGAACCGCTTTACCTTCACTTTGCTGTCAGGAGAGTTCTGTGCTCTGAAGTGAACGAGATTATGAAGCTCTGCGTTACTGCTGCTCTGCTCTCACACAAAGACTTATTTTTGTTGTAGCAAAAAGGGCCACTTAAGACAGGCTTGTGTCATCAACTCATAAATGTACATAACCTGTTTCATAACCCCAGCCTCACTAACACATTAAATTTGACATCTCCACCCAACCCTCAAAACTCCCAACTTGAAGGATTGTATGAACCAAAAGGTCGTATGTCCTTCCCCTTTTTTCCCCCCTCCCTCACTGCCTTTTCTTCGCATTCTCCAATCTCTTGCTCGCACCCCATTTAGCAACCTAAGTGACGTCACTTATTGTGTTTCACAGCCCCGGACATTAACTTCTTCTCCAATGCCCCCCCCCCCACCCCCCCCCTCCTCCCCGGCCGGTTTCTCCAGCTCTCGACTCTCCACTTCCGCCCTTGAATACTGCATTTAAACTGACACCTATTTGACTGTTTTTTGAGTAATATGCAGTCCTTTGCAATGAAGATTCCGTGATCAGTAGGCACAAAACTTAAGTCCTATGCCGTAAGCTCATGTAGTAAGAAGATAATATGTATGAAATCACATAACAAAAGGGGGCATACTTGATTGGAGTGGGGCATACTTGATTGGAGTGGGAAACATGAGACCACAAGGGAGGGAAACAGTAAGGTTCAGACACTGCCCCCTTTTTCTGTTATTTTCATATAGGCATCTACATCAAAAAGGACATACAGCAATTTGAACAATTTGGCAGTAGCCAGACCTGTCGCATAGTAATTAAAAATCAGCAGCAGGAGCATTCTCCCCCACCCTCCTCCCTCCGTTCCCGCCCTACGCAGACCCTCCCCTAAACTAAGCCCCCAAGCCATTTCCCCCATATTTTACGAAACTTTCTGGGGCAACCCCTTGCAGCGTACAGCGTCCGTTCCTGCGCAGCGCACCAATCCACCCCTCTCCGCCATTTGTCTCCTCTGGGTGGGTCAGCCTGCTTCCAGGTGGCCGCTATATCCCTCTTGGCCACCACCAGGGCCGTGGTTAGGAAATATTGCTCGTTACGGGAGCCATCCAGCCCATCCGTTATGCCCAACAGCGCTAATCGAGGGTCATGGGGGACCTCCCACCCCAGAACGTCAGTTAATTCAGCTTCAATCTCCCCCCAGAAGCATTCCAGGCGAGGGCAAGACCAGACCATATGAAAGAAATCTGCCGGTTCCACCCCGCACCGAGCGCACGAGGCCCCTTGGCACAGGCCCGCTCGAACAGACGCTCCGGGGTCAGGTATGCAGTGTGAAGATAATAAACCTGGATAAGCCTCAATCGAGCCGATGCGGTGATCGTCCTGGGTGCAATAAGGGCGTCCCTCCAATCATTGTCGTCCAGAGGACCCACCCAGGCCTCCCACCGCTGCTTCAGCCCACTCCAGTCCATCGGGGTATTATTAACCAAGGATCGATGAATACGGGAGATGCCCCCCCTTCCCAAGACATCCCAGCATCACCTGAGCTTCAGGCGGGCTATGGTCGGGGAGTTTGGAGTCTAGGGGGACGTGAGATTGGAGCGCATGGCGCAGCTGGAGATAACGATAAAATTGCGAGGGATGTAAAGAAAACAGACTCCGGAGCTCTTGAAAGGAGCACATGTGGCTTCCCTGCCAGACGTCACCCAGGCAGGAGATCCCCCAGGAGGTCCCAGCTGCGAAAGCCGCCAAGCCCCGCCACCTCCCGCATCCAAGTGCCATGCCATAGCGGTGTAACCCGGGTTAGTACCCTCAACCACCGGGTGTGCCGTAGGGCCGCTCGCCACGCCAGAAAGGGGGCCCGCACGACCTCTGGAAGCGATCTAGGGATCGTCGCTCCTTAGAGCATATTCTGAATAGAAGAGAATCCGGTGAGCTGCACCTCCAATATAAGCCGGATCATCCTACCCACCTGAAAACCAGTCGTGGACCACCAGCAGCCGCGTAGCGAGATAGTACAGGTAAAGATTTGTCATGCTCAGGCCGCCGTCATAGGAGGGAACTCTAGAGCGGTCTAAAGCCAACCGGGATCTACCTCCACCCCAAAGAAATTTAGTCGCGGTCTTGTCCAGGTCCTGAAACCAAGAGCGGGGGAAGGAGCAGGGCGTGTTTTGGAGCATGTATAGAAACCGAGGGAGGATCATCATCTTATAAAGAGCAATCCTTCCCAACGGATTCAATGGGAGTGACTGCCACTTCATCATATCTGATCTGGCCTTGTTAACCACGGGGGCCACATTGAGAGCCCAGCACAGTTCCGGGAGAAGGGTAACCCAAATCCCCAGGTATTTAAAGGACAGTTGTCGGAGGGGAATGTCAGACTGCCAATCAAAACACTCCCGTGAAGGGTGTAACGGGACCAGGACAGACTTCCCGGAGTTCAGACGGAGACCAGATGCCTGCACAAACCGATGAAGAATCCGGCGCACCCGAGACAGCCGGATCTGAGAGATAAATAAGAACATCGTCCGCATACAACGCAATTTTATCAGGGACCATACCCGGCCAGTCCCAGCCACGGAGAGCAGGATCCGCACGGATGAGCACAGCCAGGGGCTCCGTCGCCAGGGCGAAGAGGAGGGGCGAGAGCGGGCCGCCCTGCCGTGTCCCCCGCCCTATGGAAAACGCGCGGGGACAAGGTCCCATTGACCAGCACCCGAGCTCGTGGGTCCGCGTATAGAACCCGAACCATGGCGCAAAACTGGGGGCCGAACCCCATTTGCTCTAAGGTGTCCAAGATATTCCCACCCCACCGAATCAAAGGCCTTCTCGAAGTCCACCAGTAGAAGGGCCAGATAAGGAGAAAGGCGCCCTCGGTGGGCCAGAGCAAGATGCAGGCGCCGCAGGCAGTGTCTGGTTCCTTGGTTCGGTATAAACCCGCATTGGTCCGGGTGAACCAGCGCGACAAACGGGCGCAGCTGTTGTGCAAGGACGGTAGCGTATACTTTAAGCTCTGTGTTGATAAGAGATCGGCCGGTAATCGGAGCAGGACTGTGATGGGTGTTGAGTCTTCGGCAGGACGACTATAGTGGCGGTATCTGTTTCTCGCGGGAATGAACCCTTCTCCACCGCCTCTGCAAAGAGATCCCGAAGCCGCAGGGCCAGGGTGTCACGGAAATGGGCATAATTCTCCTGTGGAAAACCATCCGGTCCCGGGGTCTTCCCTGCCGCCAAATGGGTGATTGCCGTCTCGACCTCCTGCAGGGTAATGGGCAGGTCCAAGGCCTCGCTATCCTCCTGCCCCAACCGCGCCAGGGCTGCCCCACACCCCCTCCTCAATCCCGCAAGGGGGATCCCCTGCGCCCGGTATAGTTGGAATAGTAGTCTGCAAAGGTTTGAGCTATTGCCACCGAAACCGTGTGTCTCACCCGCGGCGTCCGTGATGGCCGGAATCACCCGGCCTGCACGAGGGTATGTGGCCAGTCGATGCAGGAGCGTTCCCCCCCCCCTGTAGACCCGGGCCACCGAGGAACGCCAAAGAGTCTTTGCCCCATCCAGAGAGCGCATGCGTATCTCCTCTCGGAGAAAGGCCAGCCGTCGCGCCCGTGCGGTGTCTCCCAACGCGTCCTGGTCGCACTCCAGGGCCTGCGCTTCACAAGCTGTAAGTTGCTGGAGTTGGCGTCGACGCTGCTGCTGCAGATGCCCCTTTGCAACCCCTCTGATAGTCGCCTTGCCGGCTTCCCAGAGGACAGCCGAGGAAGAGACGGAGCCCACGTTGTGAAGGTAGTACTCCGCAATCCCCTTCTCTACCACCCTCCGAAAGGCTTTGTCCTGAAGGAACCAGGCGTTCAAACGCCACGTCGGACGGGTGGAAAAGGGAGGCGGGCCAAGAGCCAGAAGCACCGGCGATTGATCAGAGAGGCCTCTTGGAAGAATGCCGACATCACAAACCCCTGCACATTCGGTAGAGGGGACAAAAATTAGGTCAATACGGGCGTGGGAATGGTGCGCTGCAGAAGTGTGGGTATATTGGTGATCGTGTGGGTGCCAAACCCACCAAACGTCACACAAGCCCTGGGCCTCAGCCCAACATGATAACTGTTTAGCGCGAGCGGTCCTGGTAAAGGAGACCGGACCCAGCGAGTCCAGATGGGGTGTGTAGACAGCGTTGAAGTCTCCACCGAGGACAAGAGACCCCGTCGGGAGTTTGGGGAGGAGATCCGCAGTGTAAGCGAGAGCGGTCTGCAGCAGGGATGGTGCTGCGTAGAGGGACAGCAGTGTAAGCGGCCGCCCCTCCAGGGCGCCACATACTGTAACGGCCATACCCTTAGGGTCTAAATGCACCTGGGTCAGTACAAAGGGAAAGGAACGCTTAAGCAGGATAGCCACTCCCCGGGAGCCCCTAGCGAAGCCGGAGTGCCAGATCCTATTGTATCCGTAGCGGGCGAGGAAGGGACATTTATTACCCATAAGGTGGGTCTGTTGAAGGAGGAGGACATCAATCTCCGCACGCTGCGCATATTTGAGGACCGCCATGCGCTTGAAGCGATCCAGCAGGCCATTGACATTCCAGGACAAGACGCGCACGGCAGCTTTGGGCATGGGTGTGTCCGCCATGGTAGCAAGCAGGGGCATGCAGGACAGGAGATAGACAAAGTGGCCGCGAAAGGGAGCCGTGGGTGGGTCGGGAAGCTCGCATGAAGCCATCTCCCAGCGGGCACTGCGCCCACACTGGGGCCAATGAGCGCATGGGCAGGAAAGCTCCCCGGAAGGAGGGACATGAAGAGATCGGACAGGAGAGCAGGTCAAACACTACATGATGCCTTAGAACCATAACAGCGAGGCTTGCACCCTCTAACAAAATCCTCCCTAGGAGGAAGAAACAACCCCAAACAAACCCCAACCCCGCACCCCCACCCTATACTTCGAAAATAGAAGCATCTGTCGCCCTAACAGTGTATAACCAAAACCAAGCTAAAACGCTCGGGCCTGAGTGCCAGTGAACCCCCTTAAGAAATCAGAGCAGACCCAATTCACCCGCCCTGGCCGAGAGCAACAAGTGTGTAGGAGCACCGAGGCCCGACTGCGAAGTCCAACAACCAGGAAGCACATCCTATTCTCCCCTCCCCGGCAAAAACATTACAAGCAGTAGATGGAAGTCAAATGGTAGGGCTGCGGGAAAGATCCGAAGTGTCCACTTGAGGAGCAGGCTGGGTCCCAGAGTCCGCCCGCTGGGGGGGACACGCCCGCTGCCCGGCGGCGTCAGGACCGGTGGGCGCCACAGAGGAGGCCCCGGACGCCCGTCGCAGCCGCCCCCCGGAGCGCACGACAGTCACCTCCTCCCCCCGACGCGCCTCCGGGGCAGCGTGCGCTGTAGTCGTCTGGATCTGGAAGATCGGGGCGCCCCTCGCCCCTCCCGCCCCTCCACCGGTGATCCCCGACCAGAGTGTTGCTGGGGACATTCCTCTGCGAGCCAAGCCCAGGCCGCCCGTGGCATGTCAAAGAAGGTCTTTTGCTGAAAAATGACTCTGAGGTGGGCTGGGAACTGCAGCTGATATTGGAGGCCAATGGATCGCATCGTCTGCTTTACCTCCATGTAGGAGCGCCGGAGCTCCTGGACCTCTCGGTGTAGTTTCTGTTATGTGATTTAATAAATATTATTTTCGTATTACATGAGCATAGAACGTCTTCAACTTGTGTACCTACTGATCACTGAATCTTTATACCAAGGGACTGCGTGTTCCTCAAAAAACAATCTTTACCCATGGTCCCTGGCATACCTTTGCGTTCCCTTGTCATTAAACGCCTATCTTACTGTGGCAAACAATGACAAATTAGCCTTGATCAGTATTCAATTGGGTATGCATAAATAGCTTTTTGTTGGTGGAGATGCCTCACACACTTTGTATATTGGAGAAAGATTTATTGCCCCTCTCCAATACCTCCTGGGAATTAATTCAGACCACACAATTCATGTGTCTACCCATTGTTTCTTTAAAGACTGAGAGGTTCTTTCATTTGTTTAATCCTCTTGAGGCCCGACACCAGATAATCTTCTCCCAAATATATCCCCAATAAATCTGGGCACCCTCTATCTGAAAGCATTGGTAACAATTGTACCCAGCGCATGCTGCTCTTTCCTTTCCACACCACTTCATGTCTGCTACTATGCATCCCTACTGAGCTACCATAGATCCTTCGGTGTGCATTTTCTGATGCCTATCTGATAATGAAATGTCTTACAGACCATGAAACTATTTCTCGTTCAAACCTTTAACGCATCCTAGGCGAAAGAAAAGGACAATTATTAACTTTTCCTGAAAATTTGAAATTAAAGTAGAACTATTTGTTTTCTCACATTCTTCTGATATCAGCCCCTGACGAACCTAATATGGCTGCTTCGGTTGTTGCCCCTATGCAGAATGAATGTGTTCCATATAACTGAGGGAGCTTACCTTTACTTAACAAAATTAACTGCATTACTCCTAATAATTTTTAACTTTATATTCTTTTGCCATTTTTATGGCAACATATTTCTGTACCCTAAAATTGAGTTTTGTTTCAGTACTTACATTTTTTTTCAACAGGCCATATACCTGCCACTCCACTTTGATTCAGCCAAACCCACTTTCCTCTTCCCAACTGATCTGTCTTGTAAGCCCTCAACCAAATCCTCAGTCTTCCCTCCTCAAATACACCATGTACTAAACCCAGATTCCCTCTTGACCCCAGTAATTCTGAAAAATAACCATAACATGCATAACTTGAAGTGATGCTTCCAACTCATCACAAACTGCGAAATCTCCTACCATTAACTGTTGTGATTGGCTCCCTTTAATATTGGTTTCCTATTTTGTTACCTATTCAAATCCTTCAAAACTTTACTAACTAATGGAGTTTGCACAGTCAAAGCCCCACCACAACATGCCATAAAATGATACCCTTGCTTACTTCCCAGAGATAGTTGTATGTGACAAACCTTTGTCTGTTAAACCCAGAACAAACTTCAATCATCTTCTGATTCTCCACTTTTTCATTACTCGTGTGTTACAATGTTACCATGTGACAAACTCTAGCCAAGCCTAGCTAGAGCTTATTGTTGGTTTGATAATAGATTTCTCTACCAACTCTGCTATTAACACGCCCCATGCCCAATTGATCTGTGGAAGTTCGCTTTTGTTGCAGTCATACAGTGAAAACTTTGCCACTGAAAGCAAGACAAAGTCTTATGATGTTCTGAACACCGCATGACCTGCTTTAAAAACAATATTGAGCTGTAAACACTTCAACATAAAAGCCTGTAACAGTCTTAAGACCCTCAAGTCTCTTGCATTGCCTGTTCACTAGTTCTACAACCACCAAGTTATATATGTGAAATGGAACTGTTTTATTCTGTAGTTCCTCACACCAAGCATACAATAGTGCTACCGGGGGAACAGTTCTAAAAATCTAATACTGTGACCTTGTTGTAGCCAATGAGCAGGCCAACACCCTGCCCACCATATGCCCTCCTAGAATATTCCAAAACCTTTTAACCCCTTCTGCATCTGAATACATTTGTATTTGCCAGATAGTGTCATCTAGGAAATATAAAGAAACTCCATTGAAGCTGTCTAGAAAACTCAACCAAACCCAAGTCCGCTCGTATGTGGGCTGTCACTTCAATACTATGATGCGGTAATGTTGTTCCAAACAGACATGCTAACGGCCTGCAAAATGTACAACTAGCTCTTACAACTCTGCAAGCAAAGTTTAGCTAACCTACTAGTTTCTGTACCTTTTTTTAAAGCTCCCGTTTCTTCTCAAGAATACATCCTTCAATAAATATTTTAATTTCTGCAATGTTGTCTGGCAGCCTATACATATGGTTTAGATTATCTATTTCTATTCAGATTAGTCCACTGTTTGAAGCTAGCCACGTTGGTCAAACATTTAAAATTGATTACGGTCCCTTTGCAAACCATTTTTCATTTTGACTTCGTGTTTGCTGTACAAAACAACTGTCTAACGCAGCTTTTTTTTCTTCCTCTAGATTAAAAAAATGAACACTGCACCTGCTTCCGAGAATGGACCTTACCCCACAAATCACACAAGACCTTTTTTTTATGCACAACCAACAGCACAACAGCCTTTCCCAAATCCATGGTACCTTGGGCAGGTTTACAATCCATACTGCCTGCCAGCACAAGGTAAGCTAGCAATGACTGCCTTTGATTAGTCTTATCCTGGGAGTGGAAGAACACTGTTAAATTGTTTTGCGATCAACGTACCTGCATATCGAAAAATTAATCGCGTGCAATAGTAGATGTATACTTTTAAAGGGCCTATTCCGTATAAAGAATAAAACCGTTGTCTTTACCAAAGCATGCATCTCTAAGAATTGCCAACAGTGGGCTTTCTAGAATGGTCTGTTTGATGTGCACTTTTGAAATCATTTCATTGAAATAGGTGAGACAAACTTATAATACTGTTGAAGGGCTGTATCTACATCATTCTTTATTTTCTTTTATCCTGGTCTATTACTTCTGCCAGGAGGATTGATCTAATCTATGGAAATGCTTGTCCTATCGAATGTTTAAAAGTGCCCCTGACTGAAAGCAGTCTCGTTTGTCATACGGTGCCCCGCAATTAAATATCTTTTGGTATTTCTCTGTAATACGCAATAAGTATGTAAGGACACCAGAATGAGGGACCATTACCTACTCTTCTCTCCTGCTTATCTCCATTATGTAGTGAAGCCCCTGTGCATCGTAGACACACCCCCTACCAAAATAAAAAGTGCCCATCCCTATCATACCTGCTGTTCTTGTGTCTGTGGACACGGTAGAGTGGGTGCGGCATGCTTGCTTCAGCGAATGCAGGGTTCTTTGTTTGGAGCTTACCGTCTCTTATGGTTTGACTTTTTGCATGACCCGTTGGAGGCATTTGGCTGCAGGATTTCTGCAGGTCAGGGGGCGAGCACGTTGCACGTGCTCCGAGCGGATCAGCTGCTCGTGCAGTGTGGGTGCGCCTGGGGCGGATGATGGCGTTGGTTCTGGGCAAGTCTTGCGTGTTAAGTCCTTGGCAGGGCAGCTTTTCAGCGTCATTTGATCACGACCTGGAGTTCATACGTTGTGTTCTGCTCTGCTGCGACTTTCCTTTGAGCATGAATTTCTCTTGGCAGGCGTAGCGGATGCTGCACAGTGTCCTCGTGGGCCCCTCTGCGCATGTCAGAGTGGTGCTCTGATTGCAGTGTGGACTTGCTAGCTACCAGGAACGGCTGAGCGGCCTAATCCAAGGGAATCCTTGGACTGCGGTGAACCCTGGCCTCGTCGGTTTCTTAACATGCCTGTTGCATCACAGCTTTGGTGGGTCATGACATAGGCGCTGTATTTTGTCTTCACTGTTATGAGTGAAACATTTGTGTACTGCCCAAAATGGCAGTGTCTGCATTCCACGGCATGTGCACCTGAGCCGTGGTTGGCTCCATTTTGATGCTTTCCTTGTTGATAAGCCTGCTTGCTGCTGAGGTCGTTTTTTGGTTTTTTTTGTTCTTTTTTTATACGTTTTGCTGTGCCTGCGGCGCTGGCTGGGCTGTTGCTCCCAATATTTTGGGTAGCGATAGTGGCTTCCTGGGTTGTGCTGTAGTGTTGCTAGCTTACCCGTTTTCTTCAACAGTCCTATTCATGAGTGGGTGGGCATGTTGCCTTGTTCTGTCGCAGTTTAGTGGATTTATTTTTTGGACCGCTTTTAGGCTATTCCTCTTTTGGTGCTGGTGTCAGTTTGCGCTGGGCTCCTGTGAATCGCAAGGTGGAGAGGGGCCCTTAAGGCATTTTTCACGGCCTCTCGTTGGCAGTGAGAATAATTTTGCCACTTGAGTGAATAGGTGATTTTCAGCACACACGCTAAGGTGTGCTGTGCATGGAGTGTGATGACAGTACTTACGGGCTCACAGGCTGGTAACCATTTTGTATGTTACTGAGTATAGCTCAAACGGATCTCTGAAGATGGGGGACCCCTGTAGTCACACATTCGTCAAGGAGAACCTGGCAAAAAAAGTCAATCACTTCACGATTCACATTTCACGGTCCTGAAGAAAGCCTCTTAATTACAGCGAGGCTAAAATCTGTCGACCCTTTTCAGACTAATCTAGCAGATCATTTTAGTCTTCACAGTATCTCACCTTGATTGTAATGTCCAAAGGCCCTTTAAATATAGCACGACTCGTCTGGGCACTTTAAAGGCATTTTTAACCAAAACACTTCACACTCACACCTTCACACAAAAAGCGCTCCACTGTAATCAGGTGTTGTAGCACAGCTGGCTTGTACTTGGCAACCCACATGGGAACCCAATGATTAAGCATGCCACCAACTAGGTTGGTTGGTGAGGGTTCTTTTAATAACCTTAATGGTTTCCTGCACTCTAGTATCCAGTAGCAAGTAGGACATTCCTTATGGAATAACCTACAAATTCGTCCCAAGTTGTTATATTCATTTATTGTGCGGGGGAAGAGTGTTTTTTCTTTTTTTTTTTTTTTCCTTTCTTGCTCTCTCCTTTGTTTAAAGCTACTGTAATACGTACATGAAGTTGTGCCAAAAGGTACTTGGAAATATGACCAGGCATGCATTCCAATCCTTGTTAATAAGACATTATAAAATCTTAACCTGAGACTTTTCCTGTTAAGTTATACTGGCCATCTCAGGTTATTTTGTGAACTCTTGCAGTTGGTGATGCCTGGATCCACTGCAAGGTTGTCAGTGGTATGATTGGTTGCATCACGATGACCTGCCGACCTGTTCAAGTTAACTGTGTTGGCAACAGGCCCTCAGAGGTTAAAGGAAAATGGTACAGAGAAAAGCTGTCTCTGCAGAAACTAGGCTAATGTCGATGCCCCCAGATTTGTCGAGCGTACTATGCAAGAATGAACAAGATTAGAACACTGAGGATACCTGCCCAGGTTAGGAGGTATGTGCTTATCGCAATGGTCTACATAACCTTCTAAATTGATGTCCCTCGGAGAAGAGGTTGGCTGTGACCACTATCATGCAGTCATGTACAGGGTTGTCTTCAGTGGCAGCTTTCTAGAGAGAGCCTGACCTCATGACCTGGAGCCCAAGCCCAACATGGGCCTCGCACTAGCCTGCTGGTAGAGCGTCCCTGTCTGCAGTTCAAAGAAGCCCAATTTGATTGTAGCTTGGGGGGCACATTGGGCAATAGTCACCAGTCCTACTAGGCAAGTCACCAAAATCTTTGGTAAGATTGAACACCCACACCTGAAGTTATCTTCCACCAACCTTTTGGGCCCCTGGTATTCCTGCGCCATATGTTGCCACACAAATGGACTTGTCAATGCACATACTCCTGTGAAGGTGCTGCGAACACTGGCCTGCAAGTTTGTCTATGGCTTTCCTGCTGGGTAACTACTCAAGTCACCCAGGTCGCCCATTTTGTTTTCCATCACGACCATCAAACCCTTTGGTATCTCTGGATTGCCCTCCCTAGTAAGCATCTAACTGAAGCTATGGGTAGATTGGCTGGAGATGTACTTTGCAGCCAGTAGAGTCTAAGGAAAGAGGAGGACCCTTCTCCGACACCTGGTGGGTGAGGACCTATTTGAAATTGTATCTCAAACCTTGTTGAGGCCAACCTGCCTGCCTCACACCTACCAGACCAGGTGACTACCTTTAATATTTTGCCCAGTGGCAAAATGCTTTCTTACTCCAAGATTGACAACTGAACAAAGCGGTGGAAGTACTTACACTCTGCTCAAAGAAAATACCAGCATGTTCATGCTGGCTGCTTAAACTGGTGTTTCAGAGCCCAATTCGAACAAGGTTGCACATTGGCATAGCTGCAGGTTCATATCCTAAAAACTGAGTTATTGGCCTACATCTGTTAGGATGCTCTATCAAACTCTAGTGCTAGTCTCCCACGGGGAGACCGTTTACCGGCAAACCCATCAAATCACATCCTATCAACATAGTCACCAAAACCCCACTCAACCCAAACCGACATGAAAACCAACACCTGTGGGCATTGCAGTGTACGCTTTCCCCACGCTAGTGACGGTCTATCACTAGGCAAGAAATGCGCAGCTTGAGGAAAATTAAACCAGTTTATGAAGGGATCTGGCATCCTGCCTATCCAGGCTTCCCAGAAAGAACTGTCAAAGTTGCACCGATGTTAGCCGGTCCCCCAGTGGATAAAACTGAGGACTAAGAAAATTTAGTACATGCCGTTGACCAAAGATGCCACTTAAAGCGCACACAACCATGCTGCAATGTCCCGGTAGGGGCACCCACCAGTTTAAGACTTTAACACTGGTGCATCGGTCAAAGTCCTGTCCAAAACAATCTTCACATCACTGAAACAGTAAGAATTAAAGCCCACAGATAAAGTATGCTTATGGACATCCAAATCCACTAGCAGGAGTGTTACCTGTGGAAGTTCCATGTTGAAGGCAGCTCAAAAATGTACATTTCAAAAGTGCAAGGATGCACCACAGCTGTCAGACCGCAGAAAGTCTTCATCGGATCAAGTTTGCTACGTCATGCACACTACTAAGCTGGAAAACCTTCTCTAATTGTGATTGTCCCCGTCATCAAATTCTAAAACGAGATGCAAGGTAAGTCCTTCCAGCCAGTTGCTCTCTTGCATCAGTGAGCAGTGTCATCTTTGGCCCAATGTGGTGGAGGATCTGCTACAGAGACTGGAAAGGGTTGATCTTGCTGAATGATTCAACACACCAACTCCATGGGTCTCCAGTCGTCACTATGAAATCCAAATAACCAGGGGACTTGCTGCTGTCTGTGGACATGCACATCTCAGATCAGGCAATTGAGAGAACAGCATATCATGCCAACATTGGATACACTTGTGAATGAAATCTAGTCAAATTTCTGGTTCTCCAACAGATTTCAAGTTTGAGTCCCACCAGCTAATGCCCAACCATGCTTCGTGATATGCCATGACCTTTTCCACACACCTGAGCCCAAAAGGCAATTGAGGTATAACCGGATAGCGGAGGAATGTGAACTCCAGCTGAAACAATGTCCCAATGCATAGCCTTTCTTGTTGCACATGCGTGACCATGCTGGTAGACCCAGAGGTAGCTTTTCAATGCTTGCCCTGAAGACTTTCTCTGCAAACTTAAGAATTTGATAACCGTGAAGTATTACTGAACACCAGGGCACTGTTAACCTACACCCAAATGTACAATTAATTCTGGTTAATCAATCTGCATGACTGATTACAATGGAGGTCTAGAATCAGTGGGAAACTGAACGGTGTGGGAGAAGGAAAGTGTGACTGGAGGACCACTGGGGACACCTACAAACACTGCTCTTTCTTTTACATGTTGAACTGACTATGCAACTCATCCACATGCACACCACCTAAATAATCATGATGCCACCTTGCTGGTTCCGAATCTAAGAGCTGCTTTTGCAGGCTTTCAAAATCTAAACCTTTTATTAAAATGCTGACCTCACCAGGGACTGAATAAATCCGTCTAGATCCATGGGGTGACTAACGCCAAAACCGGTACAAACCGTGGTTCTGCATATGTGAGTGTAGTACCCTCAACATTACACTCCTATCAAATCAACAAACAAACTGCCAGTGCCACTTCTGGCTGGTGACAGTCTCCAACATTCTATGGCTTGGTCATTGCACCGCTGAGAGGGGGCAGTATTCACCTGTAGAGGATGCTTTGGTTGGTCATATCACAACTGAGGCACCCGCCTTTCTGTTCGGGTTTGACTTACTTGTCAGCCCCCCTCTGCTCCGCCGTCCTAATTGCCTCGGGCACAGGAACAACTACAACCATAGGACAACTTGGATGTGCTTCAGAAATCCAATATTCACTGTCCTGAACAGCTGCTGATCTGGTCATCCCACCCGATCAAACATGAATCCTGATCCTTGTGGTAGGGAAGTACCACTTCCAAAACCTGCAAAAGAAAGGTATGTCATCCCCTCCCATCCTAATTTCACAGTCCGTCTTATGAATTTGGGGCCTCCTAAGGGGTAAGACACCCTAGAACAAACATTATGGCAGATGTCATTCCTCACTAACTGGAGCGAACGTCAAACTTGTGGAACAATTTCCATCTTCCCTACAAACTATCATTGACCAACACCAGATCATTCCTGTACAGGTTGAAGTCTCTTGACCGACTCTTTCCTTGCCATGATGACATCCTCACCTGCGGGCGTTAGTGTCCCTACAGATGGTGAGGAATGACCTCCGCTACCATTCTCCCCATGCATAGCAAGCTTAGAGGTCATCCCATCATGGTGTGAAGTGTCAGCCGGTACACCTGTAAGAACAAGCAGATGACCATCAATGTTTGGATGTTCTGTTAGTGTAGCTCTTATCAATTTTGTGAGGATCCTCATACGTTTTTCAGCCTACCCATTCGCCTGGAGCCACCGTGCTGCCACTTTTTTAGGTGCTTTATGTGAACGGTTTGTTAATCTGACACTTCATGTACCTGTAACAGCTGCTTATTATGTTCTTGGGGCTCAGAAGATGCTGTGGGTTGCCATTTGTTTTATGAACGTCTGTATTTTTCCCATGGATAAAATGTTCAGCATTTCGACCTCCAGGTACTTTGAGTGGACTAACTTTTATGGCATGCCACCCATGGGCTAAACTCCAAACATCTGGGCTCACTTTGACCACGGAGACTTCGGGATATTAGTTGAGGACTGACACCAGGTGGGCTCTGGCCACTTATTGCTTGGCATAGGGAACATTCTTTCACTGTTTCCCAACTAGGTCGTCCTATACCATCTATTGCTTTATAGTATTCCACTCAGTGTTCTCACTTCGTTGGTCGCAGCACGCCCCGCCCTGCAGCGGGATGGAAAGAACCCTATGATGAACCATGCCACCATGGGACATCTTGGTGGTTGAGGGTTATTCTAAGAGAACTTTTCCTAAACTATACACAATTGAAAGAGCCTTTTCAGCACAGAGGGAATCTTCTTGGTTGTTTGAAATATCCGGGAGACCATGTATAAAAGGTGAACTGTAACCGGGGCACTCAACAGGGTGAGTATTTTGGTTGTACTTGCTACTGCTCATTTTTAAGGTGTGCAAGTTCTGTATTGCAGTGGAAGCTCAAATCAATCTGTCTGCTTTTGTTAAGCGCAGCACTGTCACCCCTAGAGGTATCTGGATGCTGTGCTGCCATCGAATAGTCAGGTCTTGAGCCTTTCTGAAGTCTGTCAGCAAGGGGGCTGTATGGAGGTGCATGGCATTCCAGGTCCTGGCGGTGATGTAGGTTGGAAACCGCTGTGACTGCAACAAATGGGGTGGGGGGGGGGGGGGTGCAAGGTTGGCAGAGCGCAGGTGTCTGGAGGGTTGGTTGAAGTTAAGTTTCTGATGTAGGAAAGTCCTAGGTCTTGCAGGGCTTTGTCGGCATGCTTGTGGATCTTGAATCTTTTCTCTTCTGTATGGGGAGCCTGTGGAGGTTTCTCAGGTGGGGGGGGGGGGGTGGTGCATTGTGTCTGCGGATGTCCAGGATGATCACAAAACCAGGTGGGTTAAAGGGTCTGAGGGAAGTTTACAGACCAGCACGGATGAGTTTCCCCCCCCCCCCCCCCCACTACTATATCTACGCAATCCAAGAGTCCGCGGGTCTCTTACTAAGAAAAGTGAAAACTGACTGATACAGCACAACAGAACATGAAACTATAAAGGGAGTCCTCTTAAAGAGGACAGGATCCCATCACTCACCAGTGGCATGCTTCATCATATGGGATCTCCTCTTAACTGCAGCCTGGTGCAGTTAAGGAGCTACAACTCCTTGCAGATGTCAAAAGGAGGAGCTCGCGGATGTTTTAAAATGTAAACAGAGGGCTAGATCTACTAAAGATCGATGAAGCTGCATATGGTGTAGTGAGAAAAATGGTGCTGTGTATAAAGTGTGTGTTAAAATTGACTACCGAGAGACCAATATTTATTGGATATCTGTGTGTCCAGGTTAAAAAGCAGTAAAGGCGCGGTCTGAGCAAATAAATGAACGCGTTAGTGACAAATGAGGTCTACATGTTTCAGCCGAATTAGATCAAAGAATGTGATCATGGCTTTCTTCAGGACCTTGGTGTTACTACTGCAACAATTAAGAGGGTGAAAATTACCGCAATCAAAATGTATGAGGAACGATACAACCAACTAGTATACCGAAGTACTTATTTGTAGACAAAACTACAGTGATACTTGGAAATCGCCTGTTGGGGGAAAAAGAGGCACAAATTCACAAGGTGCAAAGTGTCATATCAGTCAGTTTGCCATACAGACTTATTAAAAAAATAATATGCTGTCATGAAAAGGTCTACAATTAACCTTCTTACCCGCATGAAGTCTGGGATCCCGCCCACCGCTCCTGGTAACAACTCAGGGCGTGAGACCACACTCTGTGAAGGAAGATAAAGGAGAACTAGTACTGCGCAAGCATGTAGTTCTAAAATAGCGGTACCCCTAAATGCACCTCCAATGTAGAAAAAAGAAATAGAAATAAAAAGGAAGTCACTGAGAGGCTGTCGTCTGTTAAACGATAAGTAACAGCCCTCATTTGACCAGAACAGTGGCCATAACAAAAATGACCAGTGAAAAGGGAGCTGCTGGTATAGTGGATATAGTAATAGTACTACCCACTCTCTGAAATCGGGTTAGTGGGTAAACTAAAAGTATTTAGTTCTTACATAGATCGCAGTTGTAAAAAAAAAAATTTTAAAAAAATCTTCTTAAAGCAATCTCTCGCTCACTAGTCGAAAGCCAGTAGTGTGATCAATAGACGGGAGAGATGAAACAGCAAGTAAGCAGGCCAAACCAAGTCAAGAACGGGGCTGCTCACAATGGCTGCATTGTACTAACATAAGCCAAATGGTAAATACGGAGACACGGTGAGGTCTGAATGCACAAAGATATACATATGTAAAACTAGCTAGCAAGCCGCTGCTGCTCCTGCTTACTTGTCCGTCGTTACCCCGGGCGTTCTTCCTGGTTGATCCCAGCGGTAACCGAACAGGCGCGAATGCGGCATATATGTTAGTAAGGAAGTGGCATCACTTGTGGAAAGGTGTGAGGGGCAGGCGCGTTGGCACGTCACAGAACGTTAGGAGGGGTCGTCCATTTCTCTACGTACATGCAAGCGCGTCTGGTACAAGGACCATGGGAAATGTAGTACCGGTCCTGAATACCCAGAATAACTTTCTCAACTTTACAATGGAATCCAGTAAGCTGAGTTTGCTGTTATTAGATCTTCTGATCGTTCCATCAGACAGGGGCCTTGAAAGCAAACTCCATACCAAACCCATGTCTAGAAACTCCCTTCTTACGTACGATAGCTTCCATCCGAAGGCACTGCGGGCAGACTTGCCCTTTGGACAGTTCCTGAGGTTGAGAAGAAATTGTTCTACCAATGAGAACTTCAGGAAACATGCTGATATACTGTCTCGTAATCTCCAGGCCAGGAAATACCCTCAAAGACTCATACGACCATCTTACAAACGAGCTGCAAATAACAATCGCGAAGCTTTGCTAGAACCCTCTGTATCCAAAGCACCACTTGAGATTGACTTGTGTTAACACCTTTAGCACCCAATCGAATCAAAATCAAGAGTGCGCGAAAACACTGGCGCATTTTAAACATAGGACAAGACCAATTAGCCCCTCCTTTGTTCTCTTTTAAGAGGCGCTAATTTGCGTGATACATTAGTCCACAAATGACCTAGGAATGAAGTGACTCCTTTACCTAACACTCTTTGGAACACGCCGC
Organism: Triturus cristatus; assembly: GCF_964204655.1. Classification (NCBI taxonomy): domain Eukaryota; kingdom Metazoa; phylum Chordata; class Amphibia; order Caudata; family Salamandridae; genus Triturus; species Triturus cristatus. The sequence continues at coordinate 501,323,758 of NC_140588.1, read as the reverse complement.
CTGTACAGGGACATTATCCCTGTGGCAGCTAAGCAGTGTGTCCACAAACCAAACACTACTGAAATCAATATTGGAACTGCAAAACCATGGAGACAAACCAAACACCAATTGTAACCGGGAGAAGGTGATTTATTTAATTACATGCCCATGCCACAAACAAATGTCGGCATGACTAGAAAGATCAAGCTGAGAATTATGGAACATAAAAGCACCATCAGGTGCAGGAAACAATCTACTCGCTTGACCAACCATTTTCTGGAATCTAATCAAACCTGAAGAGGTCTTTAGGACCGTTCTTGAGCAACCGTACATTCCTTCGCATGTCACGGACGTGTCCAACTTCGTGTTAAAAAAAGAACAACATTGGGTGTTTAAGTTGCATAGTGATGTGGTTGGGCTCAACAATGCTATTCCCTGGACTTTGATGCGATAGAACTGTATCCACATACATTCATAACACTGATCTTCCACCTAGGAACCACTATAGTTTTGTGATATCGTCTACACCTCTAGAACTGAGTCACAAGTAGGGTCCTGCCATTTAACTTTGATTCACACTGGCATGTTCTGGAACCATTAGACCACTCGCTGTCACTTGATCTTTGTTCAGTGACTGAGATGGTTTTGGCTTTTACCCTATCCCGAGCTTATGATAGAGGCATTCATAGCGTTTATTGCATGTTATCTTAACACAAGTATATTTCACTGTAATGTACACATCTGACCAATTATTGTTTTTCTCGTTTGGTAGATTCAGCGTACATCATGCGCTTTACCACCGCAAGCACATCACTCTGCTTTCAGCTTTTATGGTGGGTAGCCCAGCGCACTTATGCTGAGCTAGATTTCGATTTTTGGTAACACCAATCAAGTATTCGCGTCGTTGGGACTCTGCTTAAACATGATCCTAACACGTCAGGACCAAGACTACATTTCCCTGGTCCTTGCACCAGACGCTTTTACATTCACGCAGAACTAGACTTGAATTATATCCATTTCTTATCATAATTGAATAGAGTTTTCGCGTTATTGGGACGCTGTTCAAACATCTCCACGCTTTAAGGACCAGTACTACATTTCCCATGGTCCTTGTACCAGACGTGCTTGCATGTACGTAGAGCAATGGACAACCCCTCCTGATGTCATGTGACACGCTAACAAGCCTGCCCCCGCGCCTTTCCACTAGTGATGCTACTTCCTTACTAACATATATGCCGCACTCGCGCCTGTTCGGTTACCGCTGGGAGCAACCAGGAAGAACACCCGGGGTAACGACTGACAGGGGAGCGGCAGCGGCTTGCTAGCTAGTTTTGCGTATGTATATCTATGTGCATTCAGACCTCACCGTGTCTCTGTATTTACCATTTGGCTTATGTTAGTACAATGCAGCCATTGTGAGCAGCCCCTTTCTTGACTTTGTTTGGCCTTCTTACTTGCTGTTTAATCTCTCCCGTCTATTGATCACCCTACTGGCTTTCGACTAGTGAGCGGGAGATGGCTTTAAGAAGATTTTTTAATAATTGCGATCTATGTAAGAACTAAATACTGTTTGTTTGCCTACTAACCCGATTTCAGAGTGGGTAGTACTATTACTATATCCACTATACCAGCAGCTCCCTTTTCATTGGTCATTTTTGTTGTTCTGGCCACTGTTCTGGTCAAATGAGGGCTGTTACTTATCGTTTAACAGATGAGTCTTTCTCAGTGACTTCCTTTTTTTTTCTATTCCTTTTTTCTATATTGGAGATGCCATTTAGGGGTACCGCTATTTTAGAACTACATGCATGCGCAGTACTAGTTGTCCTTTATTTATTTTCCTTCACAGAGCGTTGCCTCACGCCCTGAGTTGTTACCAGGAGCGGTGGGCGGGATCCCCGACCTCATGCAGGTAAGAAGGTTGGTTGTAGACCTTTTAATGACAGCATATTTTTTTAATAAGTCTGTATGGCAAACTGACTGATATGACACTTTGCACCTTGTGAATTTGTGCCTTTTTTCTCTTTTTCCCAACAGGTGATTTCCAATTATCCCTGTAGTTTTGTCTACAAATAAGTACGTAGGTATACTAGTTGGTTGTATCGTTCATCATACATTTTGATTGTGGGAATTTTCACCCTCCTAATAATAATTGTTGCAGTAGTAACGTACTATGGTCCTGAAGAAAGCCATGATCACATTCTTTGATCTAATTTGGCTTAAACATGTAGACCTCATTCGTCACTACCGCATTCGTTTATTTGCTCAGACCGCGCCTTTACTGCTTTTTAACCTTGACACCACGAGTTATCCAATAAACCTATTTTTCTCTCGGTAGTCAATTTTAAAACACTGCACCATTTTTCTCACTACACCATATGCAGCTTAATTGATCTTTAGTAGATCTAACCTTCTGTTTACATTTTGAAACCTCGTGAGCTCCTCCTTTTGACATCTGCAAGGAGTTGTAGCTCCTTTACTACACCAGGCTGCAGTTAAGAGGAGATCCATATGATTAAGCATGCCACTTCGGTGGGTGATGGGATCCTGTCCTCTTTAAGAGGACTCCCTTTATAGTTTCATGTTCTGTTGTGCTGCATCAGTCAGTTTTCACTTTTCTTAGTAAGACTCTTAGATTGTGTAGATGTCCAGGATGAGTCTGCTGGAGTGTTCTGTATGGTCTGGAACCTTCTGAGGAGCCTGGTGGAGATGCCGGCATATAGTGTTGTCGTAGTCTAGGTGGCTGTTGACAAGGGCCTGAGTGACTGTCTCTCTGACGTTGGTTGGGATCCACCTGAAGATTGTGCAGAGTATGCGAAGTGTGTGGAAGCAGGAGGTGGAGACTGCAATAAATTGTAGTTTTATGGTCAGTTGACTGTAGGGGATGATCGCTAAGTTATGTGCATGGTCTGTAGGTGTGGGGATTGGTTCAAGATGAGCTGGCCACCAGCTTTGTCCCAGGCAGAGGTGATGTTCCAGAGGGTCTGTAGTTCCGTCTTGTCAGTTGAGTGTGAGACTGTTTTCTCTCATCCAGTTGGCTACGTCAGTCATGGGGTTGGAAAAGTTGGTTTTGGCATGGTCCTCGGTGAGCAAGAGGATTAGTTGTCGTCAGCGTGAATTATGGTGAGGCTGTGGGATCGGATTATGCCTGCAAAAGGGGGTGGGGGGGGTTTGGAAATGTTGAACAGGGTGGGGCTGATGGATAATCCTTGGGGTAGGTTGCAAATATCTGGGTGCGTAGGTGAAAGGGGGGCAGCCTGATGCTCTCTGTCCCCTGTGAGGAATGAGACGATCTACTTTAAGTCTTGCTGTATGCCCGTGTTAAGTTTGTTGATGAGGGTGCTGTGGGAGACTGAACGATGCAAGGTCTAGGAGGATGAGGGCCGCAATTTCTCCGGTCGGAGTGTTCTGATGTTGCTAATGGATATTTGTACCTTAATATTTACTAGGAGAACTCTGCACTTGGAACTTCAAATGGTTTCATGGCTTCGCTAGTGTAGGTCACCAACCATATATATCCAGTAATGTCGTATTTTTGGAACCAGGTTCACTACCCTTTTCTGCAAAAGAGTACTATTCTATCATCCGGTTCCTGTCATGACTTCCCCTTCACAACCCCATCTACGTTGGATAGTGCGTTTGCCTAGAATCGGATTTGGATAAATATATGCCTAATATATACTACTGACCCTTTTTCATTGCCATCCATTACCAGCTTTGACTCCTGTTGAAATGCCAAAGCCCATTAATTTAATACTGAAGCTGTGATGCTCAATAGAATTTTCTTAAATACTGACTGGAAACTTGCCTCAAATTCCATTGGTGTAAAGGTACACTGGATATGGATAACCTCGGCCCCATCTGCGCGGGAGGATCAAACATCCGTTTCAGCCACACCACCCAGCCCCCCCTGGACGGACCACCACTGCGTCCATTTCACATTCAACACCACCGCCGCACCCAAGACCGCCCTGCGCCCGCCATGACGGAACTGGGGTAAGGTCACAGAAGAACACCTAAACTCTGCCCTCCTCAAAGGATCGTCCCCCCCCCCCCCCCCCCCCCAAGCTACGACCAACACCAACTCCGCAGCCAGGGAATTCCACCGCTGGGTCTCCTGCTGCGCCGACAAGCTGGCACCTCTTCGCCGCACCGCCAGACAACGCCTGCTGAAGGCTGCCTGGTTCACCACCGAACTCCATGAAGCCAGACGCTCCTGCAGACGCTTGGAGAAAACCTGGCGGAACCAGAAGACCACGAAGCACGAAACAACCACGAGCACCCTGAAGGACTACCACCAGCGTATAAGGGACACCAAAAGGACTTTCATCAGAGACTAAGTCAAGACCAACGCATCCACCGTCAAGGAACTGTTCAATGTAATTCAGCAGTTCGCAAAACCCACCTGCGAAGCCACGGACATCACACCCTCCCAGGAACTCTGCAACAAACTCCGCTCCTACTTCCACCTGAAGATCAAGGCCCTCTACAACAACTTCAGCGAGCCAGCAGAAGACAGCCCCACACCTCCCACCACCGCTGAGAAGCCTACTATCACCGCCTGGGCATCTGCGTCCATTGAGCTCATCACCTCAACCATGAAGAAGACACACTTAGGAGCCCAAACCAACCCCTGCCCCCCTCACATCTTCCACAGGGCCACCGCTGTCATCGCACCCGAACTAGGATGGACATTAAACTCCTCCCTCAGATCCGGCATCTGCCCAGACTGGAAACGTGCGGAAATGAAACCGCTCCTCAAACCTACGGCCGACCCAACTGACCTGAAGAACTACTGGTCAATCTCTCTCTCCTCACCTTTTGGCGAACTCCATCCTAGACTCCTCCCAGTCTGGCTTCTGCAGCACCGAGACCGCCCTCCTCGCTGCCACTGACTATATCCGCATGCTGCTAGACCAGGGACACACCACAGCCCTCGTCCTCCTAGACATCTCTGCAGCTTTCGATACAGTCTCACATCGCACGCTAGCCACCAGACTCCACCTCAGGAATACAGGGATCTGCCCTCGACTGGATCCAATCCTTCCTCTCCGGCAGAACCCAGAGGATCAGACTCCAGACTCCACCCCCCTCCCCCCACCCCTCTCCAACCCCACTGACATCTGCGGAGTACCCCAAGGATCGTCACTCAGCCCAACGCTCTTAAACATCTACATGGCCCCATCGCTGCCATTGTCGGACAGCACGGGCTCTGCATCGTATCCTACGCCAACGACACTCTGCTCATCCTCCCATCACCAAGAACCCAGAAGACACCAAACTCTGCTTCCAGGAAGGAATGAGAGATTTAGCAGCCTGGATGAAGGGTAGCTGTGTGAAGCTCAACTCTGAAGACAGGTCCTCATCCTTTGACCCTGCACCTCAGCATGGAACACCTGGTGGCCCCCCACCCACCCTGACGGACCATTCCCGGAACATCGGCATAATCCTAGACTCCTCCCTCACCATGAACCGCCAGATCAACGCAGTCCTGTCCACCAGTTTCAACTGCCTCCGCATCCTCCGTAAGACCTTCAAATGGATCCCCCCCCCCCGACTGCAGAAAGAGTCACCCAAGCACTAATAACCAGCAGAATAGACTGCGGCAACGCCCTCTACGCCGGAATCAACAAAACTCTGCTACGCAAGCTCAACCAGCCAGAACGCCGCTGCCAGGCTAGTCGTAGGGACTCTGTGCCACAAGCATATGACCCAAACCTACCAAGCCTCCACTGGTTCCCCGTCTAGAAGAGGGTCCCCTTCAAACTCCTCACCCACGCCTACAAATCCCTCAACTTCGGCCCCAAATACCTCAACGACCGAGTAGGTTTCCACGTACCCAAGAGGAACCTCCGCTCCGCCGACCTCGCCCTGGCAGAGGTTCCCCGCATCTGCAGAAAGAGAACCAGCTTTACACGTTCAGGAAGGACCTAAAGACCGGGCACTTCGACTGACCCGGCCCTGCTGAACCTCGTCCTTCTCACACAACCCCCCCCCCCAGCACCCTGAGACATTCACAGGTGAGTAGCGCGCTCTATAAACCTCTGTTTGATACCATGAGGTTGACTTAAAGATGCAGTTCTATCGTATCACCTATTGAATCAGCTGTTTTTTTCCATATCTATTTGGGTTTGTAGCAGCAAATGGGTTTCCCTGTAGACTTTCGTAAAATGTGTAAGTGCTGGTTTATTTGGATTTGACAACAATTTTGCTACAAAAAAAAGGATTCTAATGTAAATTAACCAAAATATATAAATTGTGGCCCAGGCTCCAGTGTGGATCACCAAAATGATTAAGAGATTAACATTGCTCCCAGTCCACCCAGAGAAGCACTTTATAACCTCCAAATTTGTCACTGAGAAAATACCACAAAGGGAGATCACAGTAGTATTGTCCTTCACCTCTCCTAATTCTGTATCTTCTTTGATCAGTCATGCTCAGGACCTGGCTGATAAACTCCCCAGTTATTTGGAAGAGAAGACAAAATACCACTCAAACTTTTTCTCTTGCATTTTGCACTCTGCACTTTGAGGACACGGTATTTTGTGTTAAAGTAGATAAACCAAAATGGTGACGCGTAAACTACAAAAACTTGTAGTTGACTCCCTATGTAGCACTATTGATTCTTATCTAGTGCGTGCGGTTAGCGCAATTAATGTTGAAATTGATAGAGCGGAACTCTGCCTTTCGTTAGGAGCAGGTATGACGACAGAAGACTTGGTCGGAGTGGGTAGTGGGAAAAACCTAGCAATAGAATACTCGGGAGTTCCCTGTAATAAACAAGGCACCTCACTAATAATAGAGTATAGGGAATCAAGGTACAGGTCCACATACGCAGACTGGTGCACCACGATTACATTCGCCAAGTGGATCACCCACTGCAAAAAGAGGCTGCAAAAAGAGCCAAACAGACTGGGAATAATAAACCAGAAAGGACCACCACAGAATGACAGTTGAGGTACGTGCAGATCTCCCCACCAAGGGCCCTTAGCTGATTTACAAACCACACAAATTGTAGCCCTTGTAGCACAAAATCTAGAATTATTAACCACTTTATAATCAATTAGGAAAACTAAATGGAGAAATAGTTAAGCTTAGTGACATATTAAAGAGTATTGATGATACCAGGTAAAAGACGAATGCAGCACAGGGTGGATTTGTTGAACAACCACCACCAATGTGGTAACTAGCACATTAGCTATCAGTAATAGGGATCGTGAGGGCCAAGGAAAAGCAATTGGGAGTAAAAATGGTCCCAATGGGGTCTTAACTCGCCTTCAATAGAGCGAGACCCCAACCAATCAACCATGCTTTACTAGAAGAGATAGGACAGAGGATTCAGACTATCTCAAATCCTCTCCAGCTAGGAGAGATGAGGGCTCATGAGGGAAGAACTGGCATCTCTATAAATTAACACCCCAAATGCTGTCCATATGTGACCTTTATGGTGAACGTACATCGGTTAAAGCCAGGCCAAAGGGAATCTGACCATAATTAAAAAAAAATAGTGGTTCACTGGCTAAATAAGAACTGTGGTTATCCAGTGGGCTGTGCAGATCAGATACTCTTAACTAGAAAAGTAAGCTGGATTGGCCCCCTAGATAAGAATTTTCAAGGAGACCGTAAAATCAATTTTAGAAGCCCTAATTGGGCGAGGAACACTCTGGAAAGAGCAGTTGCACCGTCCTACCATGACCCCAATGTGTCCTTCTTACCCCTTGGCTTTTCCTATAGACACCTACTGCCTATATATAACCGGGGAGGTGATTGGGGGGGCCACCTAGTGTGAATTCTGTAGTGCTAGCTCATCCACTATACGCACTATCGGTGTCTAAAAGATTCCAAGCCCTTCGCACACTCCATGAAAATGATTGACCTAGTATTGCCTGTCTACACAGTATGGAAGTTGGACACGATGGAGGGGTGACGGGAGACGGCATCAAATGTTAAGTCATTAATAACTATGCTTAACTCCCCCTTAAATATAACAAGCCCACCACTAGTGCCCCCATATACAAGCGAGGAGGATGAAAGAATATGTGAACACCTTGATGATACAGGGAACTTGCCAGTAAATGGCTATACAATTGTCACATGGAATATAGCCGGACTGGCTAGTAAAAAGGATTCACTAGGTTGGACAGATTTTATTAATAAACCTGACATCTGTATGCAAGAAACATGGAGCACAGATCAAGTAAATTTTGAAGGGTTTACCTCTTATGATTTGCCAGCATCACCCTCTCCTGTAGGTAGAACAAAAGGTGGGTTGTTAATTCTTTTGTCAAATAAACTCCCTGTGGTGGTTGAGTGATCAAAACAGGAGACCACTCAGATACTGTGGTTGTGCTGCAAAGATTATTAGGATGTCCTCCTGGTCCATTTTTATAACCATGTTTTTGATTCAACTCTCCACAATGTAGTCCTTGAATTGGAAAAAGGGCTAGATAATTTGGTCAAAGTAGTGAATACTAATTTTGCAATCGTGTGGGTAGGGGATTTTAACACGCATATGCCCATTGTACATGACTAAAGTCTGCGGGCACGAGCGACGAAGGGGACGGCTGTATACACTTAACACATAATTATGGAGGTACCTTAACACAATGATGGCAAAATGACCTTGATTTAATACAATGTGCACGTGATGGCAATGGTGGAGTGATACCATCCTACATTGGAAGAAATGCCAACACAACGATTAACCATGTTTTAATATCCACAAGTATTGTACATTTATGTTATGCGCCGTGGATTGCACAACTGTTACTTAGTGATCATAATTGTATTATAATGCTAATGATACGGGGCAACAAATTTGTGTTCCAACAAAGACATTGGTAACATTACCCCGATCAGACCAAATGGTACAAGAATCGAATGGTACAGGATTGACCCAGGCAAAGATTTAAATAAGTTATAAAATGTGGTGTGGTGATTTTTGATTGCCTTAAAGTAGATGTTAACCCTACAATGCTACTAACTAATTTTTGTAAAATCAATGACCTTATTGAAAAGTTAAGGACCTCACCTTGTAGAGGCAAACCTACCCAAAGTAGGGGATGGTTCAACCATACATGCACCCAGGCCCTGAACCAACTAAAACAGGTCCTTAGTAGCAGACCTATGAATAAGGAATTAGTTAAACTTAATATCCAACTATAAGTCAGCCCTTCCAATGAGGAAAAGGGAGCTCCAGGAGGAGGCGTGGGATGAATTATCCCTGGCAGCGAATAAATCTAATAACCAGCCTTTCTGGGAAACTGTCAATTCACCATTTCTCAAATGAATCTTTTCTGGAATTACTGTCCCATGTTAGCTGTGAAGAATGGATGCTACATTTTCTGTGTTTTTTAATCCATCTGACCAGGATATGTTTAGACCCCCCCCCCCCCACCCACCTGCATAACAGATTGCAAGTGGCCAATTATTCCCCTAAATATCATGCTTGATGAGGTCCAGTTAGGAATAAGGGGTGGTAATGAAGGAAAAGCCCCGGGCCCTGACGGGGTCCCAATAGATGTCTATAAAACGGTGCCGGATCTATGGGGACCAAAGCTCACTAGAGTTAAACTCTGCAATAACCAAGGGCACACCACCCACTTGGTTGTTATTCTCATTTATAAAAAAGGAAATAAATCCGAAGCTAAACATTATTGCCTTATCTCTGTTAGACTCCTCAGTAAGTGATGAGTAGAGTTTTATTAGCAAGATTGGAGGAGTGGGTAACGGAGAACGAGATTTTCTCGCAGGCACAATATGGTTTTAGAAGAGGGTTGGGTACGACAGAGCAATGTATGTATTTAGTGCTTTAATAGGTAAATATACGTGCGCCAAACAAGGGAGTCTATATTTGTTTTGCAAACCTCAGCAGTGCTTTTGACCTTGTTCACCATGCCATTCTTTGGCCAGTTCTACTTAACCTTGGGGCTCCAGAGCCTATCCTCTATTTCCTCGCAAGGTTGTACGAGAGATTAACAACCAGAGTCCGGTATGGTCAACCGGGTGAGTGTACACCAAATTTTAGGGTTAGACGAGGCATCAGCCAAGGCTGTGTCTTAGCACCATTGCTTTTTACTTTATTTATAAACAGTCGACACAGCCCTTAAGTTGGTGCAGGCGGACGCACCCCAAGCTGCAGGCCAGGTCGTACTGGTTCTGCTTTATGCAGATGATGCTGTTCTTTTATCTAGAACTCCCGTCTGCTTGCAGCGACTAATAGATACGTCTGAAGATTTTATCACTAGTAGAAAGTTGTTAATCAACAAAGCAAAAACATTTACTATGGTATGTGGCTTAAAACCAAGGAAACCTATAACATTTTTATAGATAGTGCGAGAGTGGAAACTCATAAATTTCTGCTATTTGTGGATAACTTATTCAGGTAAGGGTAACTGGTCACATGAACTATCTGATGTCCTAGCAAATATGCTAAAGAGTGTGCATGGAGTCTTCCGATTTGCATCCAAATTGGGAGACCGTCATATTAAGGACATGATAGAGATCTATAAAGCTAGATGTGCTTCAATTGCATTATATGGTGCTGGGGTGTGGGGCCATAATACTATCAAAAAGACACACAATTGATGGACGGAATGCAGAACAAATCAACATTCACCCCCAGTCAAGAGATCTGGGTTAAATCCATCATTCTTTTGCTCACCATGCCACCCCAGTTTAGACCTGGCTGTATGCAAATCAGTCTTGACCCTGTGCCTCATGCGAACAGTCCAGCCTGAACTGCCAAGCCAGGTCCTCCCTGGACCGGAAACAAGCGTCCTAGGACCGGTTTCAGCCAGGATAGCTTGATTCCAGAGGCACAGTGAGCCCAGGACTGACGTCTGAGCATACCTAGCGCACTTAGGGCGATAAAGCAAAAGACACACAATTGATGGACGGAATGCAGAACAAATCTAAACATTGATCAAGGCTAGGGTGCTTTGTTCCAGTCCAGGGAGGACCTGGCTTGGCAGTTCGGGCTGGACTGTTCCCATGAGGTACAGGGTCGAGACTGATTTGCATATGGCTGGGTTCAAACTGGAATGGCATGGTGAGCAAAAAACGATGGATTTAGGCCCAGATCGCTGTACTGGGGTGAATGTATGACATTGTTCTGCATTCTGTCCAACTGTTTTTGCATAATACTATCCAGGCATTGCAAATCAAGGAAAATTATTTCCTAAAACATTTCTTATGCCTGCCAGCGTCTGCATTCTCAGATAGTACACAGAGAAGTGGGAATAAGAGATTTGTCAGATTTGATTGCTATGCGACCTTTAATGCTCTGGAGATCCATCTGGGCCAAGGCCGAGAGAATTCACCCAAACAATTATCCGGGATTGTTTGCAACTGGACAATAGTTAATCTATTCCTTGGTTAAAATATCACAGATGGAGGGGAGGAGCCTAGCGCGCAACCAAGATGGCCGCGTAGGCTTGTGGCTCCCGGGGGCCTCCGCAACCTCCCACGTCTATCCTGTCATAATCCTGGTTTTCTAGACTGGCTTTTGTCTATGATCTTGCGCTAGGGTGCCACTCGTTTTCCAAATCTAAATCGGACTCCGGGAACCGGACTGGTGGCGATCTGAAGTTTGCGGCCTTCTCCGGCCTTGGTCCCGTACTAGAGTTGGTGAGGTGCCCGGGTGCGAAGTGAACAGCGGCATGCCAGTCTGGGCCTGCCCCGGACCCCGTGCTTTCACTTTCGGTTTCGAGTTGATCTGCGGAAACTGACTTCGGGTAAGCAGCGCAGAGGACGGAGTGCATGGCCTGATTCTCGAACTGTAAACGGGCCTATTTCAGTTGGTGGCCGGGATCTCCTGCATTGGTCGCCTGGCCTTCCTCCGGGTGCTGGAGGGTGCTGACCTTGGTGGTCGCTGATGATGGCGGCGAGAGTGGACGGCGACAAGCTGAAACCCAAGTCTACCCGGAGGGGAGCTTATACCCAGGCCAACACCATGGACCGCTATGTGCAGCGAAAGGGATCCCCTAGTGGATCACATAAATCGCCTGAGCGGCCCAAGGAGGCCTCGGGCGCATCGTCCGAATTGACTCTGCTGGATGTCATGGGGGCCATTGAGGAGATGAAGGCGACTGTGAACCAGCAATTTGATACCCTGGCTAATAAATGGGACTCGGTGTTGATTGATGTGAATTTGGCCAGAGCGGACCTGTCCAAAACAAATGAACGGGTCGACTCATTGACTCAAGCGGCGTCGAGCCTAACTGTGGATGTGGCCGCTTTGCAGACGGAGGTGCGAAGGTTGCGGCTCGCCAGTGACCTGACTGATCGTCGCCTTGAGGATTCCGAAAGCGGGGCCAGGCGGAATAATGTCCGTATTATTGGGGTGCCCGAACGATCGGAGGAGTCTGCTGCGGATCTTTTTGTGGAGGATCTAGTGGTGACTCATCTAGCACCCAAGGGACTGAGCAAGTTCTTCGCTGTGGAACGGGCCCACAGGATTCCGGGTGGTGCGCCCAAGGTGAGTGCTCCCCCGCGGCCTATCATTGCCCGACTTTTTAATTTTCGGGATAGAGATGCTATCCTTCAGGCATCGAGGGTGGCTGGGCCATTAAAGTTTGAGAACTCTAATGTTAGCTTTTACCCAGACTTCACGCAAGCGGTTCAAATGCAACGGTTGGGATTTTTGGCCATCAAACGGCGCTTGAGGGACATGGAGCTGAAATATGCGATGCTATTCCCGGCTAGGCTGCGGGTTGAGTTAGAGGGTCGCTCGCATTTCTTTGACCGGCCGGAGGCGGTTGGAGAATGGCTGGATGCCCTACCTAGGGGTCGAGGTCGGGAAGGTCGGATGGCGGAAAACGGAGTGCTCGACGGAGTAGGAATAGAACTGGGATCCTGGCTATGGACCGGACTGGTAACGTTTTGCACCTGTGGCTGCACTGGACTCCAGTTTGTAACACTTTGCCCTTTGGTATTTGGAGATTGCGGGGGGCTTGCTGGGGCCCTTTCCTCCTTCGGGGTTTTTTTTTTGTCTTCTTTGTAGTGAGTTTCATATTGGGGCGACAGGCACACTGCACGTTGGGGGGGGCTGTTTGGGCTCACGCAGGGGTGCAGGGAGGGGGGAGTTTTGTTGGGGTTGATGGGGTGGGGTTGGGGTTTGTTTGTTTGCATCACAAGGTGGGGTAATGTTTTCTGTTGTGTTATGATTGTGCTCTCCGGGAGGGGGATATTTTGTGCTGGGGGGGATGGGGGGGGTAAGGGGTTGAGACTTCTTTCATGGAATGTGAATGGGCTGGGGGACAGGATAAAGCGGGGGGGTGGTCCTGCAGTTCTTGAAACGTATTTCGCCTGACATTGTGTTTCTGCAGGAGACGCACCTCATAGGGAACTCTTTCCATGCCATGAACAGGCGAGGATATCGCCTTCTGGCCCATTCTGGTTTCACCTCTGGCTCGAGGGGAGTGGGCATTTTAGTTAGGACCTCTCTCCCGTTGGAGGTGGATGAGGTGCTCCACGACGACAGAGGGCGCTACACTGCGCTGGTGGGGAGATGGGAGGGTAAGTTGATTTCGCTGGTTACTGTCTACGTGCCGCCGGGCCTGCAGACGGCCACCTTTGCACCTTTGCTGATTTGGGGCGCCTGCTACTTGGGCTTCCGGGGGGCGGGGGGGGGGGGGGGGGAGATTTTAACGCAGTGGTTTCCGGAGTTGAAGATCGACACCCCCCCTAGGGACCTCCCTTGGGCCCAGAACTGGCTGGGGGGCTTTCTGGATACCCTGGGACTGATAGATTGTTGGCGGTTGAAACACCCTGGACAAGCACAATATACCTTCCACTCCGGGGCCCACGGTAGTCTTTCGAGGCTTGACTATATGCTAGTGCCTGCGGCCCAAGCTGGGATGATTGGGGAGGTGCGACACTTGGCCCGCGGTATTTCTGATCACTCCCCTCTTTTGCTACACTTAGATATCGCCATGGGGGCGGGGGGGAGGGTGGCACCGATCAACCCCTGGTACCTACGAAACCCCACGATCCGTGCAGACCTGGTTAGGTCCCTGGAACACTATTTTAACGACAACGTGGGGTCGGTGTCTTCCGCCATCTCCCTTTGGGAGGCCTTTAAGACGGTGCTCCGGGGTCAGGCCCTGTCTCATCTCCCATACCAAAAAATGCAAGGCGAAAGAGGTGGTTCGACTAGAAAATGAGATCACCGAGTTAGAGATCGATTTGGAGCAAGGTGTTACGGATGACAGACTGCATGTGCTGGGGCTTAAACAGGCCGACTACAAGGCGCTGGTTACTGAATCTGCTAAGAGTATGAGCAGGGAGCAACAGGGGTGTTTGTACGATATGGGTGATAAGGCGGGGAAGTTGATTGCCTGGTTGGATAAGAAGGAGAGAACGAGTCGAGTGGTGCCGGTTGTTGAGAGGGTGGATGGTGTGTGTGTGACGGACCCCGGTGATATTGTTGATTGCTTTGCGGAGTATTTTCATGGGGTTTACTCTCCGGTCTCTGAGCGATCGGAGGAAGACTCTCGCCTGCTGCTTAAAACATTGCTTTGCCATCTCTATCTGATGAGGATAAAATATTGATGGACGCGGCCCCGTCGCCGGATGAGATTGCTTTGGCCATTCGCTCTATTGCTTCTGGCAAGGCCATGGGTCCTAATGGCCTTCCCATCGAATTATATAAGTTGCGCCCAGATAGGATTGCGCCGTATCTCCGGGACATGTTCCTCGAGGCACAGGCGGCGGGCTCCCTCCCCCCTGACCAACGTCTTGCTACTATTATTATCCATAAGGAAGGGAAGCCGCGGGATCGGTGTACTTCTTACAGGCCTATCTCTTTGTTGAACGCGGAGCCCAAAATCCTTGCCACGGTACTGGCCAATCGCCTGATCTGGGTCGTGGGCGACCTGATCCATCAGGATCAATCCGGTTTTATACCCCACCGCAATACCGCTTTGAACCTGCGGCGACTGCATGGCGTCCTCGCTAGAGCGCCATTCATGCGTGAGCCGGCCATTTTGGCGTCCCTGGACGCTACCATGGCGTTTGACACATTGGAATGGCCGTATATTTGGGCAGCATTGGCGAAGTTTGGGTTCGGCCCGGGGTTCATCGGTTGGGTGAAATTGCTTTATGATAACCCACTGGCACAGGTGGTGGTCAACGGGCGGGTGTCGGCTCCTTTTGCTCTGGGTAGGGGCACGCGACAGGGATGTCCGTAGTCGCCTCTTCTCTTTGCGCTTTGTTTGGAGCCCCTTGCGGAGTGGCTGCGGTGGCACCCTTCGATGCGTGGCCATAGATGGACACCGGAGTACGAGGATCGTGTCTCCCTATATGCGTATGATATCCTCTTGTATCTTGCATCTCCGCGCAAATCGCTCATTGTATTGGTGGATGTGTTGAGCTCCTTTGGTCGCGACTCCGGATTGGTCATTAACTGGGCTAAGTCTTGTGTGTACGTTCTCTCCGGGGAGGCCCCCCCCTTCCGCGGGGGTGCCCTATCCAGGTTGCGCAGTCGGGGTTTAAGTATTTGGGAAACTTTATAACCCTAGACCCGGTGAACGGAATCTTCTCCCCCCCCCCCCCCCCCCCTTCAGCGCCTAAGGGCGGATGTGGCGGGTTGGCGGCGGCTGCCGCTCTCGCCGCTCGGCCGGGCGGCGTTCAAAATGATGTCGCTGCCACGCTTTTTGTACGCCATACAGAACACTGTGGACGTAGTGCCGGCCCGCTATTTTTGGGAGGTGGAGTGTCTTCAGCGTCGATTGTTTTGGGATGGGCGGCCGCGGATCGCTCTCGCCAAACTAACCCTACCGTGGTACGATGGGGGGGTCGCTCTCCCTGATATTAAACGATATTATTGGGCCTCCCAGTTGGCTGCTGTCAATCACGGGATGTATGGGCCTGCTTTGAACCCGGCTTTTGAGATGGACAAATTGTTATTGCCAAGTGGGGATTATAATCGAGCACTATACTCGGGGTCCCTTGATGCGCGATTGACAGGCCCGACGCGGGTCGTGGTGCAGTTGTGGCATGCAGCCATTGCGGCGATGGGGTGGAGGGATCGCTTGACTCGGGCAACGCCATTGTACGCTTCCCGGCGTTTGGGTTATCTGTGTACTACGAAAGGCTTTGAGAAATGGGATATGATTGGTATCAGCAAGGTAGGGGATCTCTGGACGAAAGGGAAATTTTAAGACGTTCGACATGCTGAAAACCGAATATCAGTTGAACGATAGGGAATACTTTCGGTACGCTCAGGTTCATCACGCTTTGTGTTCCGTATTCCCGGACGTTGCGGCTATTCCGGAGTCCTCCCCGTTGGAAGATAGAGTATTGGACGGCTATGTGCCGAATAGCACCATTTCGCTGATTTATAAGAAGCTTATCAATGATCGAATGGGTTTGCTGACCTCATTGCGGGAGACATGGACTGCCGACGGTTTGGAACTTGACGACAAGGATTGGGTGTCAGCGGTGGCCTCCCCGAAAGAGGTGGCTATCCCGGCCCGCTTGCGTTTCGTCCAGCTTAAGATACTTCATAGAGTGTACGTCACGGGGCCTGGTTTGATGCGTATGGGGTATTCGGTGGATGGTCTGTGTAAGCGAGGCTGTGGACTACTGGGTACTTTCCTCCATATCCTGTGGGAGTGTCTGGAGGTGACTTGGTTTTGGTGTAGAGTGCATGCGGTGTTAGAAGAAGTCACGCATGTTGCCTTGTTGCCGGAGGCACGGAGATGTTTGCTGAATGTCTGGGAGCCGACTGATTACAACGTGATGCAGACGCAGTGGGTGACTCTGGGCTATATGGTAGCGAAGCGTGACATTGCACAACTGTGGGGCTCCCAGAGGCCACCAACGGTCTCAGCGTGGAAGGAACACATGGACTGGTGTATGTTCAGAGAGAAAATGGTGTATGTGGCGAGAGGCAAGCCTGGGAAGTGGATTAAGGTGTGGGGTCCCTGGAACTCCTATCGTGGAGGTATTTGCGCCCCGCCCCAGACGCGAGAGATGGATGCTGCTCTGTCTCCCTAGCCCGCGCATTCCTCTATGCTCCTGCGACATGTGCATTTGGTTTCTTCTGCCTGCCCCCCCCCCCCTCTTTCTCCCTGGGTTTGTTTACCCCTTCGATACGGGGAGCACATGTTACTACTATTGACCTCCTCTGCCTTGTGTGTGTGATGTTTTTCGTTTTCTTTAAAAATATTAAACCTTTCTTTGCTTGTCTATGGACTGCGGCTGGCTGAGTTGATTAGCACTCCAGTAGCTCTCTTATTGCTTCACCGATGTGGCTGTTAAGATGTGTCTATGCTTATAGTGTGCATTAGCGGCCGGCCTGTTGGTTGTAGGCCCATACTTGTATGTCTCTGAAACTGTAATAAAGGTTTTTCCAAAAAAAAAAAATCAGATGTACATAACTATTTAGGATTAAGATCCAGGACAACCTAATGTACGTGACAGGCCTGTCAAAGCAGGAAATAAAGGGCACATTCCTTACACATAAAAATGAGAACTGTTGGGAAGCAAACTACATTTGTTTTACCAAACAATTGTAGATACTGATGGCTTTCAAAGTTATATGGCTTCAGTTGCAAAGCCTTCATCTTTTTGTACTAACAAGGCTGAGACTGAGAATTGCTCCACACCTAGTTGCGTTCCCTGAAATGAAAACACGGCCTATAATTTTATGCCCAAACAGAGCACCATGCACTTGCTACTTTTGTGATTTTTATTTGCATCTTACACTCGCTTATTTAAAACCATTGCTTAAATATACTGTAAGAACTAATGCTGCTATGAACTTAATTGCGCTAAAAGACCACGAGATGTTTTTAGGTTGTGACATTTATTTTAAACAACTTATGTGAGTCATGTTTTTTAACTGATTTCTAACTGATTTAATGTAACTAATTAGACCATTTCTGTGTAATTGGACCGAACCGATTGTGTATATATATTTGTTGCTTTTCTGGTTGTTACATTTACCGAATAAAGCTGCTGAACAGAAGACCAAATACCATCTGACTTTTTGAGTCCCTCTGGCTTGGAGGCAAACTCTTATTTGAGGAGTTCCTCACTGCCTTCTGGCTTTTTGTCTGGTGATCTCTATAGGGCACTCATTGTTCCATTGCTGAAGAAACCAAACGATCAAGCCATTTAAAATTTTTGCCCAATATCTCTTCTACTTTTTGCATTTGCAATCTTGGAGAAATAGGTTAATCAACAACTCATGGCTGTTTTTTTTTTTTTAACCCCCTTCAATCCAGACCACGACATAGTACTGTACTAATTTCATTGTTTGTCTTGAGCTAGTCCAGCTGCCTTAGAACTTCTTAATTTGTCCATGGCATTTGACCCCGCATCTCATTCCATCCTCTTAACCAGACTGGCGCAGGCCTGGATTATGAGGATCTGCACTACAGTGGTGTAAAGCTTACCTTGAGGATAGATCTCAAGCCATGTACCTCCCTCCATGTGTGTCGGCTTATGAATTGGTAGGACAAGGTATTCCTTGGGGGTCGGCTGTCAGTCCAACCCAGTTGAATATCTACATCAATCTATTGTTGGTTAGATCTTTTGGTGTTAACTGCATTAATTATGTCGATGCCACTCAGCATATAATAATGCCATGGACAAAACAGTTGGACCTCTTGGACAACTTAAATCGGTGCATGTCCTCTGTCGCCTCATGGCTGAGATTTAATCCCTATTAAATGGAGGTAAACTTTCTTGCTTCTCCCCAGCTAAACCTTTGTTGCCGGAACCACCTCCACCTGTAAAGTCTGAAGAATCTGCACTTCTTTTTAGAGGGAAAATTGGTCTTTGGAGAAACAGGCTAACCATCTTGCCTCCTCCTGTTAAGGGTGCTTAAATTAGTTCCTTGGCTCCCTCAAACATTGTGGTGCAGGCTACTATTCTTAGGCACCTTTACTATTGCAACTCTTTGTATTTAGGAGTCTTCAACAGCATATTGAAGAAGCTTCAGCGAATACAAAATAAGGCAGTTAAAGGAGGTCTGCCTACTGAGATTGCTCTGCTTTTTCTGCCGTTTTCTCTTCTCTGCCAGTGGCTAAAGGTACTTTTTTTTTTTTTTTTTTTTTTTTTTTTTTTAAATCTGGGTTTAGTCTGCAAGGCCCTCCACCAATTGTATCAGAGAAATAAATTCAACATCTAGGTTCCTGGTCTGTACCTTTACACTTGGGACTCTTCACTTTATTACCAGAGTTAATCAAGCAGACTCTGGTAGTAGGACCTAATCTGTAGCTGCTGCCAAATTGTGGAATTTGCTTTGATTAATTATAGAGAAGCAGAAAAGACTTTGCTATATGCATATTGACTTAGCTCTGCTTGTGTAATTGTTTTTTATTTTTAAAGGGGGGCCTGTTTTTTTTTGTTTTTTTACTTTCTTTAGATATGATTGTCCATTTTTATTTTATTTTTTTCGGCAATTGGCCATTTGTGCTCCGTTTTCAAGCACCAGGAAACCTTCCTGGAATTTGCAAGCTTAACAAAACTCTTAGAATCGCGCTGGGATTGATTGGTCAGCTTTGTGTGCTGCACTGAGTCGAGCATTGTCATTAAGTACTGTTACAATTTAATTGGTTTTGTAGTCTTGCTAGTGTTGGGTTTTTGTCACTTAGTGCTGCATTGTGATGTGCCGAAAACTGTTGGTTATTTAATTGGTTTGACAAAGCTAGTTTGAGTTGCAAAGGTGAGACTTTAAGAAATAAAGAGCTATATTGAAAAGAGATGATGTATCTATTTTTCAGGCCACGCAAGCTCTTCAGAATGCACACAGACCTCTGATATGACCCCTAATGTCAGACTGTACTCTTGGGGTTCTGTCGAACAGTGAAATAAGATCACAGCAAAAGATGGGCGTTTACAATTTTCCTTGTATGGCATGTACAGTGTGACAATTGAAAACTCGAAGAGTGGTATGAGATGAACCCTTGTTGTAAAATGGGCTTTTGATTGAGGGGGGTGAAAACCCTTATCCAGCAACGACAATCCTTGTCTGGGTGAGCCAACAAAGTCACTCTAACTTGTGCTCCACCCTCTGGTAGCTTGGCACAAACAATCTGGCTTCAAGTAGAGGCCTAGTCTTGAGTATTCAGATATTACATAAACAGTAATAAAGTGAAAACTCAACACTGGAGATTAATATGCAAAATTGGAATGCATATTAAAATGTTTTAAATGTAATGAGTCTAAAACGACAAAAATCCAATTGGTAGTACTGGAACTATGTAATTTTAAAGGTTTAAGTAAAATGGTGCCAAGAAGCAGTAAGCACCAGTTGTGGGTAACTGGTCGTGCTAAACCAGGACAAAGTCACAAGGTCATGTGCCCATGGGGGCCTGTGAGCCAGATTCGGGGACCAGGTTAGTCCAGCTGAATGTTTCCTGCTCAGTCTGGCTCGTAGAGTTCAAAACTTCAGGATTCCACAGGAGGAACTTAACTATTGCCACTCAGGAGCCCAGGACCTAGGGATGCCTCTTGATGAACAGTAACTAGCTTCAGCAGGGCCAGTTGCAGCAGGTCAATTGGGCAGTTACAGGGAGGCCTGTAGAGCTTGTGTAACTGTAGATCAGAACAAGCAGCAGGCCAACTGACCCTTGGAGTCACTCTGGTTAGTCTGGGATAAATGGAGCAGGTCCAGTCCTCCTTCGAGAGCAGGGCAGGCCTCTGGGGAATAAAGCAGTCCTTCAGTAATGTTCATAGGACCAGGAGCGTACTAATGAGTTGCTCAGGAGGTCCGGTATTTGTATGTGGTGCCACCTTGTGAAGGTGGGGAAACTTCTAGTCCACCCTCGCATTTGGGGTTGGAAGTTCCTCCCTTCCATTTTCTTCCACTATCCTGGCTCCTTTAGGTCTAGGTTTACAAAAGGTTGATGTCAAATTGCATTGCGATAGTTGGTAGCAGCCCTTTGAAATGTAAGTGGGACAGGGAACAGCTCTTCCTCTCCCATCCTGGCAGAATGTTATATTGATTTGTATAGTGCACTAATCACCCGAGAGGGTTTCCAGGCAAATGGGCAAGTGTGTAGGTTTGTGGTCCCCAATATGCTTACTGTTGTAGTGTGATTTCTCCCCTTCTTTCTTTAAATTTATATTACCCCTTCTGTTCAGCCTGAATGACTGTAGAATGATGTCATAGGGCAGTGGTTCCCAAACTATTGGCAGTTCGCGGCTCCCCATTGTCATTTTATTTTTCGGGTGGCGGGGGTGTAAGCCCTTCTGGAGTACTTACATTTTTTTGTCCGGTGGTTGGTCACTTGCTTACCAAGACATCCAGTGGTTGTTCAAAAAACACAGGAGGTTCTGCATCAGACACTGTGCTTAAGTGGCATGTACACCACACCAACAGGAAATAAACTAGCCAGTTAGGGTTGCCACCTGATCTGTTTTCCACCATTACCACCGGTATTTTAAGTCCCAGCCGGTCCAAAAATAAACACAACCACCCAAAGTTGCAATTTTTATAGCCCTTATCTGTACATGCTTCAAACAGTAAATATAATTTGAGATCACTTTTAAATGTATTCTCGAGCTGTTAAGTGACTATTAATTAATGTAAGCACCTTCATGCAAAGTGCTGTCTGTGGAGTCCTGTAGCTGACACTGGAGCAGGCCTTGGTCACGAACATTCCCAGTGTGAACAGTGAAACCATCAGTGCTGTGAACTCTCCTCCAAAGAGACTCGTGCTGATTTGTGAGTCACACGTGTAAGCGTATTTTACTAAGGGTTTTATGAGCACACGTGTGCTACCACGTTCCAAAAGTTTTACAGAGTGGTGAATATTTGAAAGAGTGGGGAGGGAGCGTTAGAAGGTTGTTGTCTTAATTTTTTTTAGATAAGCCAACTGACGACGTGTTTTGTTTGTATTGGCAGGAAAGATAACGCACACAAGTGTCATCTCAAACACCCCCATACCTTCACAAACACTCACAGTGGAGTGTGATAAAACCCCAATAGTTTTGGTTAGGAAATTCTCAAATTTCTCAGCCATGGCAGCTCAAGGCTTCTCGAAGCGCTCTTAGCTTCCAAGTGCAACAGAGAAGCAGCTGCAAGGGATTAGAAATTTTACCCAAATATCTTGAATTATAATGGTTTTTGTGCGCAAATAAAGAATAAACAGTACACATGTGGTGTACTTCCCTATCTGCTAAGCACCACCATAATTTTTGTTTACTTTATTGAGCTGATTACTGGATCCAGACTACAGAAAATGGGCGCTATTCTCTGGTTATCAGAGCAGGGAGTTAATTAATATTTGTTTCTTTCTTGGCAGAAAGTGGCAGTTCCAGTGCTCTGTTTCAAGGGGGAGGGGGGACTGCATGCCTTGAACCTGAATGAACCGCACTGCCTTCAGTGATCTGTAAATGAGCAGCACACCTGAATAGGATATTGTGTATTCAGAGGAAAGTTTCATAAGAATTTGCAACTGCGCCCCTCTTCCAAGGCCTCTTTCCTTTAATTCGACTTTCTTTGCACACGGGTCACCTTCGCTCACTGGATGCCTTCGGATACACATGGACACGTTGTGGGAGTGAAGGGGCGATGAAGACATTAGCTAAGCTGGTAAGTATACAAAAAGTTGCAATTAAACCATCTCGCATCTATAATTGCCCATTTTCCTGGTAGACGCCATTACTAGAGTCCCTGCAGAGCACGAGCAGCAATAACGCACAGCATCGCGGTCATGATTATTTGCGCCTGCCCTGCATCACGTTATACGCTGGTCCAAAACATTCCAGAGGCTGACAGGTGCGGCTTCCAAAACATCCCCGTAAGACAGGTTTACTCTGGCCGCAAGTGCACTTTTCAAATATGCAACTAACCTGTTTTTGAACTGAGGCGTGCTTATAGAAAACGTGCTTCCTTTCACACGTTCCCAAGAGTCAAGTTCTGGTGGCGCCCCAGGGTGCCACGGTGCACAGTTTGGGAACCACGGTCCTAGAATGTTTGAGTGCTTGGTCAGAGTGCCAGTTGGGAAGATTGCAGGCTGAGCAGCAGGGAGGCTGCTCCTGGTGGGGCTACATTATACCAACTTATCATTTTATCTACTATTCTACATCTTGTGTAAAACTTAATAAAGCATAATCTTTGGAACCTTCTACTTGGCTACTTGTGGACCTTTCTACTTCAACACTTATACGAAGAGCCAGGTCTTGAGCTTCTTGTGGAGCTCAAGAAGTGAGGAGGAGGCTCCCGATATGTTAAGGGAGGTCGTTCCATGTCTTCGGTACGATGTAGGAGAATGAGCGACCTCCAGTTAACTTTTGTGAATGCACAGAATGCGTGTGAGGCAGAGTATAGATGTCTGGTGGGTTGGTGAAAGTGTATGCTGATAAGGTATTCTGGTCCTATGTTGTGTAGGGCTTTGTACATGTGCTTGAAGTATGAGTTGTCTGTTCCTGTAAATGGGGAGCCAGTGCTACTTCCTGAGGTGCAGTGTGATGTGGGTGTTGCATGGGAGGTAAGTATGAGACTTTGAGCCGTGTTCTGGATGGTGTGGGGTCTGGGTAGGAGTTGTTTGGAGATACTGGCTTAGAGAGTATTGCTGTAGTCCAGCCTGCTGGTGATGAGTGTTGGCATGATGGGCCATCTGTTCTGAGGCAACCATTAGAAAAAGTTTCACAGCATGCGTAGGAGGTTCACACTAGATTGACGTGAGCCGTCCTGTTGAGCTAATGTTCTAGGATGGTCCCTAGATTTCTTGCGTGGTCTGTAGTCTGTGGTTGTTGCTATTAACTCCGATAGCCACCAGGTGGAATCCAATGGGGTGGTCTTGTTGCCGAAGGCCAGTACTTCTCTTGTGGGAGTTGAGCTGCAGGCTGTTGGTTCTCATAGTATGCTACCATGGTCCTGCAATTGGTTCTGGCTGTGCTTGTTATGTCAGTCAGGTAGAGGATAAGTTGGGTAATCTGTGCAGAAGATGATGGTGATTTCTTGTGATTGGATGGTGGTAGAGAGCTGTCATGTAGATGTTGCAACGGAAGGGGCTAAGACGATCCCTGTTGTACTCTGCCTATCAATTTCTTTGTCTCTGATGTGTAGGGTGGCAGCCTGACCCTTTGGGTTCTTCCCTTGAAGGACCAGAGCCATTTGAGAGCGGATCATTGTATGCCAATCTCTTGGAGTCTTCGATGAGGGTGTTATTGGAGACTGAAGGCCACAGAGGATGAGCTGGATGAGGGCTGCTGTTTCTCCTTGGTCCAGGTGATTTGAATGTGATTGGGGGACGCAATGAGTGCTGTTTCAGTGCTGTGGTTCTCAGTGGCAGCTGCTACTTAACTGGGTGGAGGGGGTAAATGAAAATAGTAGCACTTGCCGACCATCGCCTCTTGGTCCTTTCACTCCAGGAGCAGGAAGGAAGCAGGAATTACCCAGGCTCACACTCGCTCTCAGCCAATCTCAATGCTGCCTTACAGCAGCATTGTGATGCGATCAGAGAGGGACTGTCAACCTGGGAATGTTCTCCACCCAGGCTGGTGCCACCACTGTTCCGGTGATGTGCAGCCCCGCCCCTAACCAGATGAGACACAAATGGGGAAAAATACAATGATAAAGTTCATTATCATTTTATTTTTCCTTTTATCACCTGCTCATGGAGCAGTGGGGTGACACGAGGAGCCACCCCCTGGTGGTTCTTTCTGAATCCTGATTGAGTGTCTAGAAGATGGTGAAGTTTGAGGTGGGTTGCGAGTTGTTTGTTGATTTTCTCAATCGCTTTGGCTGTATAATAATTCTGGGAGATTGGTCAGACGATCAGTTCGTTCCGGTCATCTGCTGGCTTCCTGAGGAGGTCCTTTAATTTCTGAAGGTTTTCATTCATCATGGAACGTAGCAGACGTGATGGAGGTGATGATGATGTGGGTCACAATGGTGATTGATGTTTCGATGTTGTAGATGTAGTGGGGGGGATGGGTTCGTTGGTCCCCCTGAGTGGATGTTCCACATGACTGCTGCTATGTCCTTTCTGCTGAAGGTTGCAATTTGGTCAGGTGTCAGTCCTGGTTGCTGGTGGGTAGGTTAGCTGCGAGTTCTCGGAGATTAGGTGGGTGTGCGCAGTTACTGCAAATATTTGCGGTTTTGAGGTGGAAGAAGTTGGATAGGTTGTCGCAGAGTTGCTGGGAGGCAGTGATATTGGTAATAGTGGCTGACAGCGAGGTGAAACCCTTAATGATCGAATATCTCCTTACAGTTGTTGGTGCTTCCTCAAATACGGTCCACTGGTGCTTTTTTCTTGGTGTTTCTTATTTGCTGGTGATAGCGTCTGAGTGCAGCCTTGTAGGTTGTTCTCAGTGGTGGTGTGGCTGGCTTTCCATTTCCTTTCTAACGGTTTAGTGTAGTTTGGTGGCTGAGGTCTTCTGTGAACCAATTGTGTACCAGCTGGCCTGTTTGTATGATCTACTTGTTTTGGTTTGATTGGTGCAAGGGAGTCCACACAGTTCTCGATCCAGTTGAAGTTGTTGATGTTCGTGCTGAGGTTGTCTGTGGGGCTAGGCTAATCCCTGCTGAGGGCGCTGAGCCAGTCTGCTTTCGTAATATTAGTGCAGTTTGGAAAGCTGAACCTGGTAGGGGTGTTGACTTGAAGGGTGTTTATTTCAAAAGTAAATGATGAAATGGTCGGTCCATATGAGCTGTGTGGAGTTGCATTTGATTGTCGCGGTGGAAATGGGGTCCTGTGTGTTCCTGCATGAGCTGAGTGAGTCCAATGTTGCTCAAGCTTTCGAGAGCAACTATGGAGCAGGGGTCATTTCGGTCTTCCAGGTGGAAGTTGTGGTCACCAAGGAGAATGTAATCTCTGGTGCGTATGGTGAGCAGAGCAACTTAGTTGGTAGAGGTTAATAAAGGTGGCTCATGGTCAGTAGTCTAGGGTTCTGTTCAGGGTGAAGTTGCCAGAGATTTGCAGCTTGAAATGCCGGTGTTGCATGAATGGGGTGGTGGTCTCTGTAGATGAAGTGCATTTGATGGATCCCTTGTAGGTGATGGCGAGTCCTCCTCCAGGCTTGTAAAGGTGGTCCTGTCAAGCTATCTTGTAGCCCGCATTGATTGACGTGGCAATGTCTGGAGCCAATGAGTGGGTGAGCCAGGTGTCTGTGATAAGAGGATGTCCGGCTTGTCACTACTCGGCAGGTCCCATATTTCAGTTGTTTGCTGATCGATCTGGTGTTGAGAAGCATGCGTGCAATGGGTTTTGACGTGTGGGTTTGCAGTGGGTTGTGGTGTAGGGTGGGGGTTGAGTGTGCTGGCAGGTGACATTGTTAGTATTTGCATGAAGGATGTGAGTGTGTGGCTGCCAGAGAGCCAGCAGTTGGTGCAGGTGAGCTCCTACCATGGTTGGTGAGGCACAGCAGCAGTTGTGGTAACAGCGTCCAGATTATAGCGACCTAAGGAGCGCTGTGGAGTATTGCTGGGCATTGATCCAACCAGGGTTCCCGGCACTGGGCATGGTCCAGGTGAGGATGGGCACAGACAGGTTTTCCTTGGTCCTGTTCACGATCTTGGCCCAATATGCATTGCTGGTGGGAGAGCAAATAACAGGGACAGGCATCTGAAAACTCCTTTCTAAAAGTGGC
Source organism: Triturus cristatus (assembly GCF_964204655.1). NCBI lineage: Eukaryota > Metazoa > Chordata > Amphibia > Caudata > Salamandridae > Triturus > Triturus cristatus. The sequence continues at coordinate 501,297,226 of NC_140588.1, read as the reverse complement.
ATTTTCAAACTTGTAATATAAAATCTAACTTTGTCATTAAAGAGGTATTTAAATTACAATTTGGGTGTTAATGTGCCATTCCTATCCACTCTCAAAGTTATCCCTTATTACATGTAATAAGGTAATCCAATGTTATCCAACGAGAGAGATGGGCCTTACAGTAGTAAGAAGCGAATGTACGTTTTTTTCACTACCAGGACATGTACAACTTAAACATGTCCTTTTTAAATACAATGCACTCTGCCCTGTGGGCTATTTAGTGCTCTCTGCCCTATTGTTATTCAGGGCCTACCCTAGGGGTGACTTGTATGTATTAAAAGGTTTCAACCTGGCAAAAGTTTAGTTTTTCATGTCAAATTCGAAATTTTTAAACTGTGCATAGGCTGCAATGACAGTCATGAGACCGGTTTTAAAGGGCTACATAAGAGTGTGGTGCCATAAGTGCTGGAGGCCTTCAGTAGCATTTTATTTACAGGCCCTTGGTGCATGTAGTACAGTTTTTACTAGGAACTTATAAGTAAATTAAGAGTGTATTGTTTTAGGGAGAGAGCACAAGCACTTTAACTCTGTTTAGCAGTGGTAAAATGCAAAGTGCTAAAAGCCTTGGTTCTGCAAAGGAAGCAAGTGAAGGCAAAAGGTTTGGTTGTGACCCTGCAGAGGGTGCCAAGTCCAACAATCTTCAACCTAGACCTGTATGGTTTGAAGCGTTGAATGTATGGAAACATGCTGCGCATGAAAAGGAAAAGCACAAATCTAAAACTCCATCTCTAAGTAAAATCCATAGTTGTAAGGACTCCAAATGGAACGCAAGACAACCGGGTTGGCGAGGGAGTGCTTGAGTGTTAATTTTCCCGCAATTGTAAAGGAGACAGGCATGGGAGACAGGCATGGGGGGGGGGGGGGGTGACGATAGAGCCTAAACCTGACCGTGATGGAGGGATGATAAGTTCTTGGATGATTTGCTGAATTCCGGACCACCTCCATACAGTGTTCCTTTACCTGTAGTGCAACTTCCACCGCAGTTTGTGGTAGGGGAAGGAGGAGCAGCCCCATATTAAGTGCAAGTGCACCTTTGAAGCAGGGCCCCCAGGATAGAGATCTACACCCTGTCACTTCAGGTTCATCTCTAGATGTCCCTAGTACATCTGTCATCACTATGGCTTTAGTTCAAGGATCACAAACTCTGATGGAAGAGGGTGCCTCCAAATTAATGTAACTCCATTAAACTGTGAATTAGAGGAGCGTGTAAAGGGGACTCTTGATCTAAACCTTGTAAACACATACAATGAGGCTGAGCTCAGATGTGTAGGAAGACTGCAAGATACACCTGTGAGGCACATGGCAGGTTTGAAGAGTTGGCTGACTAGATTGGGATTGATTGGAATAAGAATTTAGGGAAGAATTTCAGGCTGGAGATGAAGAATGATGAATAAAAGAAAATGACCCTTGAGTTTGAAAGTGCATTTTAACGAACTGTTGGGCAAAGTGTCAAGGAAATAAAAAGAAAGGTGGCACAGGAGTAATCAAATGGAGAGCTAGCGTGAGTGGCTGAGTCCGTAGAGCTCCCATGACGAGGACTGCACGGAGTTCATATGTTCATGTGCCCTGGAGTCTCCCTGATCTCCCCCCCCCCTTCATTCACTAATCCAATTCCATAGTTGAAAGAATCCTAACAAATGGTGCACTGAGGTGGAAAAGTTGTTGAAAATATCAACAGTGCTTTGGTTAGACTTTAATATACTTTTTGAAGTTGTGGTCCCCAAGGATTTGTGGGTAGATTGCAAAGTGGTCATGGCTTGAACTGTTGGGTCGCCAAAGGAGGCCCAGACGAATGCACCTTCTCCCATTGTCCTGGATAAGTGTGACCAAGTGATTTTTCTCATTTGTAAGCAAAGGTCCAGAGATGGATTGGCTCAATCTAATGAGAACCAACCAAGAGCCGAAAGTCAGTGCACGCGTTTGAGAGGTTGATGCAAGTGTTCAGACAATAGTGTAATTGAAAAACCGATCCTGGAGAACCTTAGTGGGTTCATTTCTTCAGTTTGTACTGTTTACACCCAGAAATTAGTCTTCATACACAGCAGAATCAGACTTTTTGGGAATAGGAGTCCTCAGATGAGATCCTGAAGTATGCAAAATATTGTAGTTATAATCTGGAAACAAAGCGGAGAAAGATTAAGGAGAAATTCATGCTTGGACAAAGGATGCCAGAATGGTTTCCCAGTCCTAACCAAGGAAGTCTTTTCTCCCAACATAAGCTGTAGAGTGAATGAGGAAGTCTGGGCTTGACAGGGAAAGTATCACATTGAGACCCAATGCAGAGCATCCCTGAATGCCTCAGTATAATCTCACACCTGAGGCGAATACTGTTGTCAAATCCTTGCTAATACAGGGCTTCAGAATGAAGAGTTAAGGCATCCATACAACTCAGCAGTGATGGGTTTGCAGAAACTGAATAAGAAATGGATGATAATCGGGATCTGAGAACGGTGAAATACATTGTAATCCCATTTATCCTGTGGTACCAGATCTTGCTGTGATGCACTTTCAGGTTCTATGTGATGGCGACTGGCGGTCACAGAGCTGTCGGGCACTCTTCCATTCCTTTTCATGAGGATAATCCATTTCCTTTTGTATTCCAATTGTTAAGGAAAACCCTTGTGTGGTGAGTCCCATTGGAGTTTACAGACTTGTAGTGCCATCCGAGGTAGCTTCTCTATTACGGACACCACATTAAAAGAGGACCTAGGAAAGCCCTCTGAAAACATATCTACAATCTGAAAAATAATATCCACCCACCACCACAAGTCTGATGTTCCTGGGAATGGTGGGCTACTGGTCCTTCGTTTCCCTAGTGGTCAAACCTCTGCAGAGACTTGCACGCTATGTGAATGATTGCTACCCTTGGACAACAATTGCAGGAGTGCCTAACTTTTTTCTTTGTCATGAGAGGAGTGCACATGTTCTGTTTTAACTCAGGCCCATGGGGAAGCTACACAGCCTGTGACTTGTTTCTCTAACACACTTGATCCAGTGGCTGTGGAGTTTTCTGGGTGCTTCCAAGCTGTAGCCACTGTGGGTGTTTGCATCTGACGGCATATTGTTGAGCTATTTAGTTATGGTGATGGTCTCACAGACCGTCTCAATCTTACTGACCTGCACTGTAACTCCGCACATGACAAATGGTAGGCTCACTAGGTATGAGCAGGTGATTTTGGCAGCAGAGAAGTTTCTCAGGAAGTTTAATATCTTAAATCCTGCTATTCTTTCTCCTCTCCCAAAGAGTGCTCCAGATAGTAATTTTGACCAGGAATGCCTCAATCTTAGTTGTTTGCCAAGACCTGGCATTCAAGGTATACCCCCCTAGAAGAGCAGAGCTTACCTTGTTTGTGGATGGCTCTTGTTTAAGAGCTAGATGAGTAATTTTGAAAGTAGCGTACTCTGTACTAATCTTGCTGGCCCTTGTCTTATATGTATCAAAGGAATTTGTTCCCCGACGGAACCACTTGTGGTTCTTCTTGATATTTCCCAGGTTCTGAGGGTTACTGGGTTACCCCATTGGCTGTAATAGTATGGCGGTTGTTGGCGAAATCGAGGTATAAGAAGGGGTACGTATTTGAAAATGCAAGACAAATACAGGCCAAATGGGTGAGAGACCTGGCCCAGCACAGAAGCGTGGAAACTCCCTAACATTCCTTACATGGAATGTGCGAAGTCTAAATGACCACCACAAGATACGCATAATAGTGGCATATCTCCGAAGACATAATATTGACGTGGCAATGCTGCAGGAAACTCCTGGCCCCTCAGACCAGTCTCATATCGCAATGTAGGATCAAGGTGAGTGTTTGGCAGCTGGGTTTACTTTGCATGCGTGCGGAGTAATAATATGGGCAAGACGCAACTCTGGTATTAAGCTTCAAATGGTACATTTTGACACAGATGGCAGATTTGTGATCGCCCACTGCAGGCAGGGGAGCTTTGAGGCACTTCTGATAGGGGTAAACAGCCCCAACGAGGATGACCCGCAATTGTATCGAGTTGCACCGCAAAATGATTACAAGTCACATACTTCAATTACGTGCTATCTCCAGAGACCGGTCCAAAGACCCTTTGCGCAGGCCCTCTGCTGCAGCCTGCGCCACATCTGTTATAGCTGAGACGGGTGGGCTCGTAGATGCCTGACGACACAACAACCCCAAAGGCAGAGTACACACATTATTCTACTGTTCACTACACTCACATGCGTATTGATTATTGGCTAATATCCTGCTCTCTGCTGCCATGGTTGGAGACCTGTGAGTACCTACCCAGAACCTACTTGGACCACTCTCGTACAGCTCACCCTGTGAGTTCTAGACATGCACCCTAAAATGATTCCATGGCGATTCTAGCAATATTCGCTCCTTGACTCAGTGTTTCGAAATGAAATCGAGCAACCCATGGATGAATAGTTCAGCATTAACACAGGAAGTGTTGCTAAAATGTCCATGCTCTGGGAGGCTTTTAAGGTATTTATTTGTGGTATCCATCTCCAAACACGCAGGAGTAATGCGCTCCATTAGAGACTGGTTGCATAAGCTAGAGGGGGAATTGAAAACAAAGGAACTGGAACAGACGCAACAACCTAGCCCGGAACTACAGGTGCAGATTAAAACTGCCTTAGAAGAACACAACAAGCTAGCCCAAGCTGAGGCTCACACACATGGGAAGGTACGCTGCTGCCAGGGTGTATGGAGAGGGAGAGAGACCTAGCGCAACATTATCAGCCCTGACCCGACCAAGTAAAACCGCAAACAAAGTGCTCGGAGTGCAGGGAAACTGAGGCGCACCAATTAATAGAGCAAAACCAGTAGTGGACAGATTTTATGAGTATTACTTCGATCTATACACCTCTCACCCCACCATGACAGAGGAAGACTTAACTGATTTAGCCCATTTCAAAATGGAATGGCTCACAAATGAGGATAGAGAAGCTTATGGCCCCACTCCGCCCTACAGAAATAACTGTGGTGCTAAACTCCGCCCTACAGAAATAACTGTGGCGCTCAAGGAGATGCCTAGTGAGAAGGCTCCCAGAACAGACTCTCTCACTGTGGCTTCTACAAGACATTTCAAGACCAACTGATCCCTCACCTAGTAAATCTCTTTGAGGAAATGGCCCGAGAGGGTACTATGCCAGTCGCTATGCGTGAAGCATTGCTGAAAAGCAATAATAAAACCAGGGAGACCAGAGGAACACTGCTCTTCCTATCGCCCACTAACCTTATTAAACATGGATACAAAACTGTTCACAAATTCTGGTGAACAGAATAGCCCCTCTACTTATGTGCATTATAGGACCCGAACTATTTGGATTAGTCCCTGGACAAACCTTGACCAGCAACCTTAGTACACTATTTGGCGCTGTCACTCTAATTGACCCGACGATCCAAGCGATAGCAGTTTTCTTAGATGCTGATAAAGCTTTTGTATTCAAATCTCACGGTGCACATATTTATGAATGAGCTGCTCTCTGCTTCTATAGCGATAACACGTGGTACCCATCGGGGTTGCCCGCTTCTTCCTCCCCTCCCTCCCCCCCCCCCTTTTTATATGCACTGGTTGCAGAACCCCTGGCATGTGCTCTGCGTAAATATCCCGCACCTCAGGCATAAGATTCCCAAACTACAAATTATGTCTGCTTATGCAGACGATGCACTGTTACACGTCAGGAACCCAGAACAACACTTGACGCCAAAGCAGCGTAAAGTAGTACAATTTGGCGGTCTCTCGGGACTGAATTAATTGGAAAAAATCGCTAATATTCCCACTTACACCAGCTACTACTCCAACCACAACTGAATTCCTCCTAGTATGGACTAGCGAACCAGTAAGATATTTAGAAATACAGGTGCACTGGGACCCAGACCTAGTAATGGAAAACTACAGGAAAGCAGTGCAGTGCTTAACAGAAGCAATAGAACACTGGATACAATTGCCCCTCTCAATGCTAGACCGCATAGCCCTTTATGAAGATGATCTTCCTCCCTCAAATGTCTTTTTATTATTTAATATACCTATCTTACTACCAGAATCGGTATTTTGTACAGTGCGCATGATCTGTCTGGCCTGGACCGGGAAACAACCGCGGATGGCATGGAACACACTAACCCTCCCCTACACGATGGGCGGACTGGTATACCCCTGATTTAGAAAAATACTACAGAGCTGCGCAGAACATGCATGCGTATCACTGGCTAAATGGACCGCAAGATCTCCCACACCTGCACCCAGAATGGGTGGCTGCTGCCCCAGTAATGCTCCCATGCTCCTACTGCAGCACACCACAAACTCTGTGCAATTGACCCTATAGGCACTACGTGTTGCCTTCTCCAAAAAATGGCCATAGGAAAACAAACCCTCCTATTGTACTCACCCCAACTACCTGTAAAATGGTGTGCCTGGCTCGAACGGAGTATTGATAGAGCAGTAGTGCGTGCATTAAAACAAGTGGAAATCAATAACACAGGAGGCTTTTTCAAAAATGGATCCCCAAAGCCCTGGAGTGAGGCTATAAAACTAATACCGGAGTACATGGTGTTCCATATAATTGTCACAGAGCACACCAATTGTAGCACACACTCTTAAGCTCTGACAAAGCAGAACCACTTGAAATAACCCCATTGACTTACCTACTGCAGACAATCTCTCCAACCCATGGGACCTCTGCTCTTTATAAATTGATGCGACACAAGGATAATGCAGCTAGCAGAAAGGTGCAACTAGAATGGCAGACAGACCTGGGTATAACAATCGCTGATAAACAATGGGCGTACTGCTGCTCAATCACGAAGACCATATTGCAAAATGGCAGGCACCGATTGGTGCATTTTAAATACCTCAGAGTATATTACACCCCAGCTCGCTTACATATAAGGCTTGCGGGAGTACAACAGATGTGAGATGCGGCACTGAGGGTGCACAGGTTTGGACATCTGGCTTGGTTTTGCCCGGAGATACACGAATACTGGGTAAAGGCGATGGCAGAGCTCCAGAGAATGGTAGGACAGTCGGTGTCTCCAACACTGGCCCTACTAGGGTTGGACTTTGAAGTCCCAAAACAAGATAGGAAACTGGTGGCAGTGGGTTTACTGCTAGCCAAGAGGTGAGTAGGGATGCACTGGATGAGGTGCCCAGTCCTGACTACTGCAGAATGGTACATTGATATGACTTAATTGCAATACGAATGCAGACACTTATAATGCATTGATGCCGATAAGCAGTAGACCTCGCGATATATAGGGTCCATCAAAACCATATCTGCATAGAAAGGCAGGCAAATTTCAGAGGGCTGTGCACACTAAGGAAGAAGTGTGGCAGACTGCTGTAATCCTGAAGCCATGAGATATGTATCGAATATGTAAATGTTCATAAGTCATACCTAACTATGTCTGAAGGAGAATACACCTATAATTGTGCAGGTGGTGGGGGATGCCGGAAATGTAGCCATATAAATAATACTGCATAGAAGTTTGCCTATCTTACAGATGACGTACGAATTCCCGTATGTCACATGTATGCGATTGTATTATGTATATGCAACGTATACCAACCACTCTAAATGGGTTACTTTTGAAAACCAAATAAAGCTTTATTTATTTTTTTAAATGAACCGCACCTTTTGAAATTTAGTACAGTCCTCATTTGTGTGCTGTTGGTGAAAATTTGTCTAAAGTGCATTACCTGCCAGCAGTTAAAGGCAGTCAGATGAACATTTGTAACAATGTGTCACATGGGGAAGTCCGCAGGTCCCTTTAATCACATGCAGTTGGACTTTTTGAAATGCCAATCGACTTTGACCTAGTAATAGTTTGTTGTCCCGTTTGGTTAAGAACCAGACCAGGAGGTGCAGCAATCTCACTATGCCAAATTTTTTTAATTTTTTTTTTTAGGGTATTGATCCCTCGTTTCAGCCTACCATTCTTCTGGAGTCCTTTTTAAAAATGAGATCATGTAGTTATGCGTAGCTTAACAAATCGACCAGAGATTCCACTGCAGTTAAAGTCTAGAAGCTTCAAGCATAGTGGAGCACATTTAATGGCACTCTGAAAGCCAAGATGGAAAAGGTGTGTACTTCTAGCTCTTTGAAACGGCCTGATGCTCTTCCCCCTTGTTCTGATGGGCCTTCAAAGCACTCTGAATCAAAAGACCAAACTCTCACCACATGAAGTGCTAATAGGGAGAGCCGTGAGCATTCAGCCAGTGCCTGCGCCTGGGCGTAAGAATGGAATGGATGGTCTGATACTGGACTACTGTAAATGACTGGCTGTGGTGCATTCTGTTTCTCATCAGGCTGTTTTGGTTACCCCCCCCCCCCCCTCCCTGAAACGCTGTGCCATGACCTCAATCTAGGCGCTTGTGTTCTGGTGAAGGGACAAATCAGGAAAACGTGCCTTTAGCCACATTGGAAAGTACCTCTTGCTGGTTACTTTTGTGACGAGCACTGCTGTTAATTGTGGAGGATTGTCTCACTGGAAACATGCCTCCCACACCAAGAGTGAGACCAGTCCATGAGTGTTCGCAATAGCCACTGATTCGCAGAGTCCAACTCCAGTTCATTGTGAACAGAGGGAGAAGACAGTATGTAAGGATCCCAAAGTCAGACTAGTCCAAGAAGCATAAATAAAAACGATGAAGAAGCTGAGAATGAGTACACCAGAAACTGGAAGAAAGTGCGAGCGTTTCGAATAGCAGAGGGAAGGAAAGTGGCACAAAAGTGAATGGAGACTGAAAACCATTGTGATAGAAGATCGAATTCTAGAAATGACCAGGAAGAACTAGAGCCAACCAGAATGCTAGTGATTGTGAAAAACCGGAAGTCCGAAAAACTAAGACTGAGTGAGAAAATAAAGGTCTTCAGCTCATGAGTGGTCCCACTTCGTTAAGTGACCCTGGTCTGAGAGCTTATCTGAATATCCTCAATGTTTCAGAACCCCCCCACCCCCATAAATGATATCTCAGTTGAGGACTGACTTTTTTTTTTATTAACTCAAGTGACATACGTTTGTTTGAAAAATTCACATTAGTACTTGGGTAACCAGACAAATCTTTGGGTTCCCGCAAGTGTTTCCTTTTTGGTGTCCAGCCTAAGTTGTAGGTTCCTAATCCTAAAGTTAGCTCAAACTAATCTATTTTGCAGCAAGAAGTGAACGTTTTGATTTGTTGCGTCAAGAAGTAGATTTTTTTTTTTTTTATTTCCCCCCCCCCTTTTCGATCTGAATAGAAAGAGACATGGTGTCAACCACTCAGGTTTCAAAATATTTGTAGTTGTCATTAGCCATAGTGTCCTTAATCGTGGCTAATTATGGAGTCTTGACTTTTCTGTCAACGGAGATTAGATCTAACCAGACTGATTTAGATGAGCAACATAGATTTAGTATGCAAATATTACACAATCAATTCATAAAGCTTTATTCGGAGCTTGACAAAAGTCCATAAAAGCAGATCATACATAAAAAGCATCAATAATACACATAGACTGATAGCAAGAATAGATCATAAAAGCTTCATCTATGGGGTTAAAACAGAGTAGTGATAAAAACAGCAGTAATATTAAAATATAATGATACTAGGCCTAGCCTTGATAGCTTTTAAAAGAAATGTGGCAGTAAAAAAGCAAACATCGGGTGGGGGGTTAAATATCAGTTTCATAACATCCTTAACTGTTCTAACACCAAGTTTCTTGTACAAGGGTTTTAAAAAACCAATACGGTAATTACCATATAATGGGCAGAACAATAGAAAGTGCATTGTGCTTTGAGCTGTAGTGCCGTCACAAGGGCAAGGACCAATTGGGTATTTTTTGATATTGGGAAACGCCACTAAATGGTGAACAATTCCAAAGCGCAGTCTAGTTAAAACGAACCTGTGAGAGGGTCTAGTAACAAAGCTCAAATATGGTTGGTAGCCTGACAACTCACAGCAGCTGTCATAGAGCGTACAGGTGGATAAATTGCTACTGGCCTTCAAATGTTGCTCATACTTTAGCGACAACCAAACAGACTTCAGTTCGCTTTTGGACAAACTGTTGGCAGCATAGCAGTCCTCGTATAGGTTAAGACCATATATGTCCTTGAAACTGCGCATAACAAAATTTACCCAGGGGATCTTTGAATAATTATCTAGAGACAGACAGTCCTTAATAATAGCTCTGTTCATGGAAGTCTCCTCCTTAGCCCAGATAGCACGCCACAGCATTAGAGGTCTATGGGCAATGGAATCCGAGAGATGGGGTATTCCAAGTTCCCTATGCACCAAATGCGTGGATGCTGAAGTAGGCAAACAAAGTAACCTTTTTAAAAACAGGTTTTCCTCCACTTGAAGACTCCCAGCCGAAACATGCCCCCAAACACCTGCTCCATAAAGGGCAATTGAGAGGCACCTCATCTGGTAGATTTTCAGCATGTCCCCAATCCGTTTATCCCCGATCTTAGAGGCGAACGTAAAAACCCCGTGAGCACATTTTGCCATTCTTGCTCTAACGTGGGTGACTTCGCTGGACCAGCTACCTGCCTTGGAAAAGGTGATACCCAGATAGTTAAAAGTATCGACCGTCTGTACCCTCTGTCCTTCCATAAAGAAGGGATGAGGTTTTTTACGGCCCTTACCGCATTCCATGACAAATGTCTTTGATTTGTTAATGACCAGCTTCCTTTCCCCAATAAACAAGGAAAACCTGTCCATGAGGCGTTGGAGGCCGACGGGTCCTGGAAAGAAGTACTGCGTCGTCCGCGTATAGTAGGACTGGGATGTGGGAGTCAAGTATGATTGGGGCATCTGCCCCCACAGACCTTAAAACAGAGTCAACCTCGTTAATAAAAGTGTGAAAAGCAGGGGAGCTAGCACACACCCCTGCCTAATGCCACGCTTAACAGGAAACTTTGGTGTACACTCCCCACCCGGGCCATATCGAACACTAGAACTAAGATTAGCATATAGTCTGGCCAAGAAGTGGACAATACCCTCCGGAGCCCCCATTCCAAGTAGTGTCTCCCAAAGAATCTGATGGTTGACCATATCGAAGGCACTACTGAGGTCGGCGAAACAGAGGAAGAGGGAACCTTTCTTGGCCAGAGTATATTTCCCTATAAGTAGTTCTAGGTTGAGACACTGTTCTACTGTGCCTCTGCCCTTCCTGAATCCGTATTGGGAGTTAGCCAGGATGTTATTATTTTCTGCCCATTCTTCTAATCTAACAAGAAGCACCCGGCTCATAATTTTCACGGAGGAATCTAGAAGGGAGATAGGCCGATAGTTCTTGGCATCACCCTTATCCCCCTTCTTATAGATGGGGATAATAATAGATTCCTCCCATGTGGGCGGTGCACCATGTCTTACAGCAGCATTAAATACTTTTGTCAATAGCGGGCCCCAGATCTCCGGTTCTTTTTTATAAATATCCACCGGCACCCCATCCGGTCCCTGAGCCTTCCCACCTTTGCTTGCAATAATACATTTCTTAACCTCGGTAGGTGAGATATCTAGGGGAATGATTGGCCAGACCCCACCTCCAGTGTCCATAGGTTTATCTGAATCAAAAATCAAAGAAAAGTGGGAGACCCAGCTTCCCACGCTAACGTTGGCCGACAGAACAGGCGTAACCTCGTCCCTTAAAAATGGGCTGTTGACAGTAGCCCAAAATAGAGAGGAATCGGAGGTTTCGGCGGCCCGGTCTAGCTTATCCCAGGCCTCACGCTTAAGTTCTGCCTTTCTTTCTAATACTGCTGCCTTGTAGGTAGCCCTTAAATGCCTGATAAGGTTAGTGTCCCTCTGTTTAACTGCCAAAGCCACTTTGAGGCTCTTAAGGGCAACAGTGCTGGCATGATCAAACCCCCTTTGCCGGTTTGAATCGCCCTTGAAATGTTTGGTGAATACTGCTTCTATAGAGTGATTAATATATTACACAAAGATGGCTCTGTAGGAAATGTTGTACACTATTTCTAAATTGGATTATTAAATGTGTACTCAAAGGTAATGGGTGTCCAAGATTATCTGCATATATCGATCCTCTTCTCTGGCACCAAGTGTTACCATCATTTGCTGCTTACTTATTCATTCTTGTAGCAATTATGAATTCGTCCAGATTATTTTGAGTTAATTTGTTCTTTTATAATTTTGATATGCCTTTGGACAATGTGCCTAGGTTTAAATCTTTAAATCTGCTAGCAGGAGTGAAGTCTGTGGAGAGCATGTATTTTGAGGCCTGTCACCCAAATTAATAAAGTTAACCCTATTACATTTAGGGCATCTTGTACGTTGAATAGGGCTGAGAAACCAGTGTGGAGAAGAAAAGGAAAGCGAATTGTGTGGTGAAAAGAAAAACAGCAGTTTAGGAGTTAGGTACATCTGAAATTTAGCTTGGATTTACTGTAGAGGGCAAATGTATGTATGGTACATGAAAAGTTGAAGTTCAAACAGCAGAGATGGTGCGCTGAAGTGATGGTGTGGAAAAGGGTTCAGAGCTAGTGCTGCCGTTTTGTCAGGGGTGAAACCTATTGTTAGTAGAGTTTACTATGTGTGTGGAAAAATGCTTATTTTCAGCTTTTACCAGATTGCGTGGGGAGTTGGTATTTGGCTTTCGTGTTTCCTAAAGTATATTGTGTAGATTATCTAGATGCTAGGAGTGTTAGTTGTTGGCAAAGTTAAGGATAGTGCTTCATATGCAGGATAAGATATATTTAGAGCTATGATGCCTTATGTACTTGTAACTTTAAATGATTTGAAGATGAGAAAGCAGACTACTTTGGTAGATAATTTGGCCACAAACATACCTGTTGCTTTCACCGAAGTAAATCAAGAGCTTATGGTCATACGAGCTTATGGTATTGCAGTAAAGGCTTGCTTTTTAAATCTAAGTGAAAAAAGGCAGTCTGTCCGATGCTTCACTTTCAGCAATGCTGTACTTATTTGACTGATGCAAGTACCCAGATGAACAAGTTTATAACTAACATGACCTGTATTTCTCGTGAGGTGAAAACGTTAGAGTAGATAGGTGCTTGAGAGGCGGAAAGTATGCTCGAATATTGGCAAGTGGTTAGTGGTAGTAAAGGAGGAATCCTCAGGACCATATTAACACAGATACAAATTCTTTTGATTTGTGTGATATACGTTTTTTTTCCTCCATAAAAGGGCTCAAAATGATTTTGACATAGGATGGGGTCAAACTGCAGGAGATGAAAGAAGCTAACAGTACCAAAAGAAAGGAAGAGGGATGAGATTGAGGTGGATGGCATTCAAGACGAGGTTTACTGCAAACTCAGTGGGTTGGAGTTCAGATGCTAACAACGACACATTCTGTGTAATGGGAGAATTCACCCGGGCAAATATTTTGTGGTGAATCCCAGAATCAACAGAGGGCTGGATTTAAGAGTTTTTATATTCAACATTTTAGACTAACATGATGCATCGATATGCTCAAGCTATTTCAGAGTGAAACTGTTTAGTCAAATTTAGATTTTACTGTAATGTAGACCTGAATTTTGAAATGAGTTATAGTTGCTATCTGGTTTGTGACGTGAACATTTTTATTTCTAGACCAGCTGGAATTGTAACGCCATTTTCATTTTCCTTTTCCATGTGTGTTCTTTGAAGGTATTGTGGAGTTTTTGAAAGAATGTCTCATTCAAGAGACCCCCACTGTATGCATACTAGTCTATGTATTTTATCTTGTTGGATAGTGTAAGGTTGCAGATGCAGAAAAACTCGTATTGTGAGAAGCTTGCACCAGTAGAGTGTTTAATTGTGTAATTTCGCTTAAACATGATTGGGCAGTATTTTTTAGAAACTTGGTAAAATGTTAACGTTTGTATGTCTTTAGGGCAGAGCAGACTAGAGCAGGAGATTTTAAATTTCTTTTGTCTTTCCCTTTAAGGCCATCGTATGCTGGATTGTACTCTAATTTATAAGACTTTGATTTTAATTTGAATTATATATTGAAGAATAAGTTAATGTAATTTGCTGCTAATTGGATTTTGCCTTTTGTAAACCTTTAACGAAATTTTATGGTTTGATACTAAAATATTCTGTCCTTTTTATGGAGTCTAATGTATTTGATTTGTTGACTAAGTTCTGGTGTGGAACACCAAAATCCTTCGGCCACTAGACCCCTCTTACTCCATCCATGGAAGTGCGTTATAACCTCTGAATTTGTTGCTAATTAAAGCACTAAGTTTTCTCAGTGAAGTGAATGGGTGCTTTTGTTGTACTTGATGGTTGTTTGTACGCAGGAGTACATTATAATTATAACCAAGACATTTCTCATTACCAATACTTTCAATTTCAGAATGTTTAGCTTTGGACTTTCCTATCCCAAGTCTTAGTCTACTGCTTCCTCTGACAGCATACAACTAACACCAGTCCACCTTCTTGACGAATGTGTGAGTACAGTAGTGACCACTCAGACTAGTGGAGCTCCAATCCCTAAAATGTAGGACTGCTTATTCAAGACGGATCAGTAAGGTAGACTTACTCTTACTTTTAATATGGACTTTGTCAGGGTAAACTGGATCATGTGGATGTCCAGTCCTGACTAAGGCCCAAGACCTTTTCGGACTAATAAAGGGGCCAGAACATGTTGGTAGGAAGGATGACGGAGACCTCATCTGCAGACACGTCCAATTTTTTATTTTTTTAATCCTACCTGGTGTACTCTCTAAAAGATCTTTTGAGTCTACATTGAGAGTTTTATTTCACCACTTGGATCCCTCGCCTATCCAGAACTGACTTGAAGTTTAAGGAATCTCGACGGGTACATAGTCCTGAGGATATATTGTCCTTGTCCCAGGAACAGTATTCTAGGTGTCTAGTAACCCTAGACCATGCTGATCCCTTTCTGTTGCCACAACTGTTGGAACACCAGATTCCAGAGGTATCAACTGATAATCTGGCCCTTGAGGGCATGGGTCTCCCAATATCTAAGACAAGCCCTGTTGCATTCTGTGGTTTGAGAGATTGTTACTTAGCCAGCATAGGCTAGATATTTGGGGAGCAGTGGTTCAGGGGTTTGCTAGTGGGTTTGTCACTTGAGTATGGTTAGGTAGGGATTTTCTTCTGGTGTTGCATAGAGCCTCTAAGGAGGGTTGTCCTGCTCCTGTAGTGCATTATTTGCATTCATCCACACTGCCAGGAGCAGTCCCACAAGTTCTGAGATTGATGTGCTTATCCAGTTGGACCCAAGGTTGCTCTGTGTGCCTTTGCCTGCTGGTTCCTGTGGTGGTACTACCTAACCACATGCACCCCTGTGACCCTAATGTCACTCAATTCTCCATCAGAAATATGCCAGTGAACAAAGAGTGCTCTATTTCTAGTTGCACTTGGCGAAGGTTCTTCTAGTAATTCTCAGTGAGCCCAATAATCCAGGTAGGCTTCACAAAGATCATAACGTATAAGAAATAACTCTTGGAAGTATGTATAGCACAAACCTAGCTGAAGTGCAGATTAAACCTGGACAGGGTCTACGCGTGATTGGAGGGTTAGCTAGTGTTAGAGTGGACACTGAAAGTGTGAGTTCAAGAATGCTCATTTTGAACTGCAAAGCTGAGACTAGTACAAACTGCATGAACCACTAAAGCATTTTGTCGTGAACCACTTTCGCCCCAATGTTGGATATTTAATGTTAACTGTTCACCTTGACATTTGTCTTTTGTTCATGGCAATTCGAAGAAAATAAGCTAAATGGTGGATAGATAATGCCAACAGTAAATATAAACTTGCATTTTTTTTTCTTCCTAGGCTTCAGAAGTGGAAATCCTTATTTTCCATTTTATTCTGTTTCACTGCAAGAGTACCCTGGATTTTATGTTCCACAGCCTCCAATACACACGAGAATGACCAGGAGGCCCCATTTTAACCCACCACCCCCTTCCCCGATGTTTTACCATGCCACACGATTTAGGCACTTTAGTAGTCAAGGGAGAAGAACAGAATGCAAAGAAACACAGACCGAGTCACGGCTATCCGAAAACATGCCAAAAAGGAATGGAAATCTGGGCGCCAATGTCAGGGCCTGTGATGCCGGCAACATGACTGCTCTTTCTTCTGGTATCGGTACAGTAAATGAAAGTATCTCTGAGAACTTAGAATCCTCTCGCTCCTCTGTGGCTGCAGTGCAGGAAAGAGATTTTCACACAAATGCTAGCACGTCTGCATCTTATAGAAATCTGCTTCCAGGTAGCTATGCCTTTGAGAAGGAAGAGGTGAGGATAGAGTACGGTAGTGGATCTCCTGCAGCAATACAGCTCTGGAAGTCCTACAAAGAAACCATACCTTTGTATGATGTGGCAAGCGATAAAGAAATGGCAGATAACTTAGTGAAACGAGATGTGTATTCTCTTAGCTCTTGTGAGGGTGTCCGGTATGGAGCCAGGCCTGAAGGGGAGGAGATGATGTCGCAATCTGCTGCCTATCCCAAAGATGAATGCAGGGCTGCACTCCCTCATTTGATGCTTATTGATGCTGGTCAAGAAAAGGACATCCAGTGCTTACCTAGTCAAAATAATGTTGTTGGATTTGAGCCTGAGAAGAGGGCAAATGCAAGTCAGGGCGCAAGACCTGATGGACAGGATACAGAGAGTCAAGTCCAATCTTCAAATCTTCCCGAGTTGGCCAATTCCTGCCAGGACTTTCATGCTGCTGTGAAGAACATTGAAAGTAAAAATACAATCCGTTCAAATGGCTTTCATGATGAAGAGTCTGATCACAGGGAGGAAGATGAACTTTCAAATGCCAGTATGGAGGAGTTAAAGGATTTAAATGTGGTAAACAATGGTGAAGTTGTGGCATGTGATGGTGAACTCGCTTTGTGGGCTGAAGATTCAGTTGAGAGTTATGTTCCTTCTGCCAGCTGGCTAGCGTGCTTGGATAACATTGAAAACGACTGCAATTATGATATCTGTTTGTCTGATCGAAAGCAGAAACGGACCAGTGTCCTGAGCTTGACTTCTGATGATCTTTCTTCTAGAGATGAAGGGTCTTCTATGGATAATGGACCTGTTTCTTACTATATGAATGATTACTTGCTTCGAAAAAGTCTGTACTCCTTTCGAAAAAGTACTGACAGCTCTGAAAAAGAGAAGATTAAAAGTGGTGGCTCCTTGAATGAAGATGGTGAATGCACCCAGAGGGACACCAATGCTGTCAGCACCCAATACAACGCAAGCCAGAACAAGAAAGACTCTATTCAAAAAGTTGAAGTTTCAGGAAGAAGTAGGAAATTGGGGGTCTCACTGAGAGACGTTAGTCGGCGGAAACTTTACTCTCTGAAAAAGAAACCCAGAAAGAACATGTCTCTTTCTGAGCCGGAGGACTCTGAGGACTATTGGGTGGTGGAAGAAACTGTTGAGAACGGGTGTGAAGACAATGGTGATGAGACTGATGAAGGAGAGTACTTTCTGGAAGAAAACATCCCACAAGGGAAATTAAACATTAGCAATGGCAAGGTATACAAAGCTGCTCCTCAGCACAAGGTAGTGTGGAAATACTCCAAAGGTTCTGGGCCTCCTCAATTAATAAGATGGCCATCTTCTGAAAAAGTGAGAATGAAGAAGAAAGGACTCCTTGAGAGCTCTGCACAACTACGTCGGACAAAGCAGAAGGAACAGGAAGTAGATTGGGAGCATGGGAGTTACTTCAAGAGGCCTACAGGTAAACCTGAGCGGTGCTTCGAAGTGCCTGACGAAAGGAGAGCATCGCAAAAGCTTTCAGGAGGTAAGATGGTTAAGTTATATTATTGCTGCAAACTTGAACCTTCAGCACAAGTAAAAGCCATGGGATATTGCGGTGTCATTTAAGCTGTGCATCCTTCTCTTGTTTGCCTCGAAGTACTTAATACGGGGGTACATAGTAACTTTATGGGTATGAGAATAATCTGTAGATGTTCATATGCTTCTGATTTACTATGCCAAGGAAAACTAGTTTAGGCTCTGCCTCCAACTATGGGCGGTTCAATCTGGTGTTTGCGGCAGTCACACGAGCGTTTGCACTATACGTTTGCACTATCTTCACCACGTTTGCTTAAAAAAAAAAAGGCGAAAGGGTGGCATTTAGAGCAATCGGAGACCTGTCTCTGAAGCATTGTTTGAACGAAGGGGGAAGGATGAACTCTGCAGGGCAATATGGATTTAAGCAAAATTGGACTTTGAGTTATGTTCTTTCTTGGGTCACAGCAGGAGCTTCAATACTCTGCTGCTTAATAGGTCTCGGAGAAGATTGTTTGTTTTCCAGGGTCACACATCCGACCCTATGAACTGACACCGTCTTGTACCAGTCACTCAAACTTAGTAAGCGGACTAGCTTGCTCATACGGGTAGATGAGAAGACGGGTGGGGCAGTTATTCGCAACTGTACTGCAAATACCCACATTGCCTCACGGAGCTTGAAAGATAAAGGCACAATGCCCTACAAGGGCATGCTCTCCCACATACACCACTACATTCAGGGTCTTTAGGAAGACTGGCCTGTTTCAAACCTGTGTGGCGTGTGTGAGGGGATACGAGAGGTCCGATCCTAAAATTGAGACACCCAGGAAACCAGCTACTGTTTGAGGGCCATTTTTGATAGTGCATTTGGGCTTGGTACCTATTTGAGCATTTGTATTTTTTTTTTTTTGAGAAAGGAGTTTAGATATGCAACAGTCTGCATTACCTATACATTTAAATGTTGCTGGTATGTGTGGTTACTACACGTGTGGCTTTCAAGCAGAATGCATGTATTTGTTCACACCATTTTAAAATCCCCATCCTATCGACAAAGGGCAGTACAATGTTGTATAATACGGAGTCACATCACAAGAAATATAACCAGAGTCATTGATACCCACAGGAGGAGAGCATGTACAAAACTTATGAACACTTCTTTCACCCATCTCCATCCAGGTTGCAGCTTTGAGTTCCCTGGCATCAGGTCTTAAACTAACAGTATTCAGATCTTACAAGTTATGTTGGAATGATAGTTGAGTAGGTTATTGGAGCCAAGGGTTGAGTCTTGGTCTCCACTTTAGTATTTAAGAGATTGTAGAAGTAACACAACCCCCGTTTTATTAATTCAATTGGGGGGGAGGAGGGAGAACCTGGCAGGGCCTTTTTCTTTCACTGGGCTAACTTGTAAACTGGTTTAATGTTTCTGTTCCACAGAGGGGTCAGTTGGTGTGGAATGCTCTAAAAACCTTGGTTAATTTAAGGCAACATGGATTTGTTCCTAAATACGATTTGTAGTATCCGCTCTGAAGGTCTACAAGACTTGGCAGAAGAAACCAGCCATATTCTGTCAAGATTCCTCTTAGAAAATGTTTGATAAGGCATGGGTGGTGTTGTGTCTTAGTATGTAGCCAGGCAACATGTCAACATTCCTTCCATAGCAACCAGGATGCTTAGTTCTGAGTTGGCTGGAGAGGAGAGCTGGCAGTTGCAGAGAGGACCGGTCTGTCTAGGGGTTGTACATATGAACTGAATAAAGTGCTTCCTTCAAACATCTGTCTGCGCCTCTTAAGTGGCGACGGAGGATGAGATTTATTTTCCATTAAGTGCAGACGAAATTTGTGCTTCGAGTCATCAACCCCTAGACGAGTGAGTCATCGGACCATTGGGCAGTGTATTATTTGAGACTTCCTTGTAAAGATGTACCTATTGAAGGCTATGGATTGCCTGTATACCACACAAGGTCAGTAAGTTTTTTAAAAAAAAATATATATATATATACATTTTTCTTTTGAGATAAGCGCTATCTTCATAATTAACATTATAAACTGTGAAACTGACTGCTGGCGTTACTGGTGCTAAGAAGACTAGTAGAAACCTATTTTGGAAAAGCATAGAGAAACCGGCTTTGATAGCGTGACATTCAGGTTGAATTGCAATCGTTAAACCACTCCTTTTCCTGAAGCATTCAATTGTTGGAGATTAAATAGCTCGTATTGCCTTAATCGAGTTGTTAGTGTGTGTAACGCTCTACCAGTGGACAAATCTTTTGCCTCGTGCGATTCTCTGAATAGAGAGAAATGCGCGGCGTGTATTAAGGAGAGATGCAACGCTGAAATGAGGATTCGCTGCATATAACCCTTCTCTGAGTTTTTTTTTAGTCCAGGATTGATATAAGGCTAGACTTCTTGCCGTGCACGAGCTGCTAATTAAAAATACACACTTGAGTAAAGCGTGTGTTTATGCCTCGCGCACCCAAGCGCTTCTTTACTGTTCGCTAGCTAGTAATCGAAAATAAACACTTGTGAGAAGCGTGTGTTTGTCTCGCGCACCCAAGCGCTTAGTTAAGCCAGCAATCGAAAGTAAACACACGAAGACGAGCATGTGTTTCTATCGCGTGCACCCAAGCGCGAAGAGAAGCTGACAATCAACCAAACACACGGAAGCCAGCGTGTGTTAACCAATAGATAGAAGTGCATACGCTAATTCTATTTTTTTTTTTTAAACATTTTTTTATTATTTTCAAAGCAACCACACAATACAATTGCTCAACGCCCTCTATCCCCCATCGGAGAGTTTATACGAAACCGTGACATCAAGTGTACAAAAGAAAAGTCACCCATCCTGCGCAGAGCTCCCCTCCCTCCCCCACCCCCTGTCAGTGTGCCTCCCTCTGCCAGCCCTCGTCCTGATACGCCCCACCCAGCTCCATGAATCGTGTATGAGTGCTCAAACCTTCCCTAGGCAACTAAGGCTTTCCCCATGCCTAACCACACCTCATGCGACCTGTGCACCCCACTGCTCCCCCCCCCCCCCTACTCCCCGCTCACCGTTTCCTCCTGTCGATCAGACGTACTCCCGTCGCCCTCTGCTTCAGACATCAGCCCCTGAAGTTCCACCACCAGCGCCTCCCATGCCCGGGCCGTCGCTAGTGCTTTGTCGTCGTCCCTCCTAAGAGCTAATTGCAACTGGAGGGTGCCCTCTGCGCCTGCCCATCGCGCGAACTCCGCCCTCCGCGTACGCTAATTCTAATGGCAATTAGTCAAATCAAGCAGGAAGTATTACAAATACAGCAACACGCTTAACAAAACTTATAACCATTAAACAGTCAAGTGGAAATAAATATTACCAGGGAATATTTCAAAAGGATTTACAGCAGCTTTTCCTGGATTGTTACCCAAAGTTCCATACAAGTGATTGAAGTTTGGCTGGTGTGGCTTCCTGTACTTGTGAAAACAAAAGACTGAGTCTCACGATGTAATCTCCACAAGAAAACAGACTGGTCTTTCATTTTAGAAATAAATCACATTTTCAACACAGGAAATTTAAAGACTACAATACTGACCAGACCACGGTGACTACTTTTATTGTGTTTATTTATTTACCAATAAATCAATTTTTTTCTAGGTACTTGGCAACAGCTTGACAACGGTGACAACTTTTATTATATTAGCTCATTGTTTTTTATAATTTCAAACGAGTAATCCAATCGATATTCAATAATATTGTTTATATAATATATATACTATTTTATTCTTGCGACAAGTGTATAAATTGTGATAGGTTACAAATGGATATGCCATCCTTGAGATAAAGGGCATGATGAGGATGCAACTACTGTAGGAGTATACAAAATGTGAAGCAGGAAACAAACTGGCGCCCCCACCCAATATGCACTATATATAGAGCCCTTCAATCAAGCTGCCTTGGTGTTTTGAACATAGTGTTTGAATGTGAGATGGTAGCATTAGAAACGTCCCAATTGCAAACATTTTAAACTCTTTATATTCAACTAGATAACCTCTGGGTTTAAGCTTTTATAGCATGATTTTTCTTTTTTTAATAACCACAGTAGATCTGCAGGATTATGGTCTTGGCTAAGTAAAGTTGAATTACTTCCAAAGACTTTTCTCGTGTGCTTTTTAAAAAAACAAATATTATGAATCACACTTCTGTGTTTTTTTTTTTTGTGTTTTTTTTTACCTTGTATCACTTGAGTTTTATGCTTTCACTCTCTTGAACAATTAACTTGGAAAATCTGTCCCATTCATTCACCCACGTCTGATTTGATCCTGGATCTTTACTTGAACCTTCGGCCCGTGCTGCAAGAGGTCTTGGGTATAAACATTGGGCATCTCCCCCATTAAGGATCATCTAATGCTGGGGGCGTGGCCAAGCCGCGGGCTGCGATGGCTGCGCGGTGTTGAAGCTCCGCCGACGGCCCAGCAAATTAGCGATGTCCCCGGCTATATGAGACCCAAAAACAGACATCCGACGACGCCGCTCTATCTCCGGTCCCCGTGATTCCAGTTTGGTGGTGGCTGGGCTGCGGGATCGTCTATTGCGGCCTCTGAGGCAGCTCTCCCCGAGCGACGGAGGAGACAAGATGGCGGCCTGAAATCATGATGCGGGAAGGACGCGAAAGCTGCAGCTCCCGGCGCTGACACAGGTACCCCGAGGGGGCGGTTGGGGGGATTGGTTGCTGGGACGCGGGCTGGACGGGGTCTGCCTTGCCCTCCCTCCGCTACGAGAACGGTGCCGGTCGGGCTATTGGAGGTGACGCGGCTCCGTCTGCGTCGCTCCCAGTGTCTCGCTGCTTCCAGCGGGTTGGACTGGCTGGAGCGGGCGGCGGCTTGGCCGTGGCGGCAGGGGGGGGGGGGGAGATACCAGTTGATGCCGGGCGCTCCGGGCTTTCCTGCCCCCTTTACCAGGCCTTCCTTGGTGGGTGACGTGCGCATGGAGCGGAAGTGGTGGAAGGTCCTGCCAGCTTGACAGGGCGCTTGGTCCTTGCCCCCCCTGAGGAACGACTTCTGTGGTATCTGCGCTGCCGGGCCTGGTCGTCGGCTCCGTGGTCGTTCGTCTCGATGGGCCAGGCACGAGGTGCTGGAGGGATGTGCAGATGATCCATGGTCCGGACCAGCGACATAACTGCTGAACTGCCCGGCCTCTACATTGCTGCGACACGTGCCCAGTGTAAGGGGGTCATGCAGAGCACTGTGTGGGAGTCAGAGGCGCACAGCGGCCAGTGCAGCGTTTGGTGGCCTGGGCAGCCTTGTGGATCCGGCACTATCCTGGCCCGTCTCCACCATTGGGCCCCTACGAGGACTGGTCAGAATCCAGTCGTTTTTACAGAGGCATGGGTCGCAAGGACCCGAAACAAAAAACACTTCCTTTCGAAAAGCTCGCTGAGAAAACATCAGAGGGTGCCCCTGACATGGCTGTTCAGGCCGAGAACACGGCTGATGGGGCTTCGGCCCGGGCTCCACCGGCGGACTGGTTGCAGTAGATGAGAGCTGGGTTCAGATCCATAGACAGTCGCTTTGACTCCCTTGACAAAACGCTGGAAACAATGGGTGCCAAGATAGTCTCATGATCGCCGCTTAGATGTGGCGGAGGCCAGGATTTCGGACAACTAGGACGGTGCGGCACAGGCAACTAAGCGGCTCGACAGAATGGAGCGCATACTAAAGGATGTGGCCATTAAAAACGAGGACCTAGAATCGCGCAGTCTCAATAATGTACGTATTTTTGGGGTTCCGGAATCCACAGCGACTGGTCGTCTGGATGTTTTTGTGGAAAAGTTGCTGGCTGACATTTTTGGAAGGGACTCTTTCACGACTGGCTTTGTGGTGGAGAGGGCGCATCGCTCCCTGGGACTGCGTCCTAATCCGGGACTCCCTCCTCGCCCACTTATAGCCCGCATCATGAACTTCCGTGACCGAGACACTGCCTTACGGTTGGCCAGGCAGAAGGGAGACATAACCTGGCAGGGCTCAAATTGCATTTTACCCGGACTTCACTGCCATGGTACAGGAAGCCCGGCGAAAATACGCAGGGGTAAGGCGGCGCTCCGCAATCGCTGCCTAAAGTATGGCATGCTTTATCTGACGCGGCTGCGGGTTGAAATCGAGGGCCGGGTTCGTTTCTTTGACAACCCCACGGAGGTGTAGGACTTTTGTCACACATACAAACCGAGGAAAAGCCCTCCTCGGGACGACGGGGGTGGCAGGTCTCATCCGCGCAGTGGCTCGATGGCCAGCCAGGATCTGTTTACGGGCTCCGGGGTGGGCTGAGGTGATGCTTTTGTATGGATCTGGTTTATTCCATTGTTTGCAGGCTGGGGACTCAAGTCAATTTTTGTGAAGTTTTGCTATGTATTGCTGGGTTGCTGTCGGGGCATTGCCACCCCCTCTGGTGGATACCTTGGGGATTTAGGTTAGATTATACTCTCCTTTTGTTAATGAGTGGTTGTTCATGGCGACATTGTTTGGAGTTCTTTTTTTTGCCTACAGGGTGGGATTTGCCTCATGTTTTTGTGATAAGGCTGGGTGGGGGGTGGAGGGATGGGTTCGGCTGTTTTGATCTCAAAAGCAATCACTGGGGTGTGGCTCACATGGTGATAAATGAGAGTAAGGATGACACCAGTTTTCGACTGCCTAGTCAGCTACCTGGATGGCTCGGATAGGCTTGAATGAAAACCCCATAAATTTGTCGCTGATGTCTTGGAGTGTCAGGGGCCTAAATAATCCACGTAAATGCAGGCAGGTGGTGTATTATTTAGATTGGCACCAGGTAGATGTTGCCTTTATCCAAGAGACACACTTAAACACGGCGAGGTTTGCCGCGGGCTGGGGGACACATAGGTACTTCGCCAATTTTAGCAACTATGCCAGAGGCACTGCAGTTCTGATCCATAAGAGTTCAGTTTCATTGCCATCAGGTCATCGAGGATAGAGAGGGACGCTATTGCATAGTGAGAAGGGTGTTGATGGGACACGGGGTCATCTTGGTTTGCATCTATGCCCCTAACACTGACTCCCCGGAGTTCTTCCACACGCTAAACGCTCAACTTACATCTCTAGAGCCCGCTATGCTCCTGATTGGTGGAGATTTCAATTTATTGCTGGATGTGGGCTTGGACAGCTCCTCGGCGGCTGCCGACACTAAGCCTAGAGCGCGGCGCGCACTCAGAGCTATGTCACCAATTCTCCCTCCTTGACATTTGGCGAAGGCGTAATCCTAGCACCACTAGTTACACACACTTTTCCGGCCAACACAACACCTGGACGAGGTTAGACTACTGGCTGCTCTCCAGGTGTGTCCCCCTGGTACCGGACATTGAAGACCCTCCCCAGGACGTATTCTGACCACTCGCCTGTGTTGCTATGTCTGGACGTACCGTGCCCCGAGGGCTTTGAACGACTGGCGATTCCCTGGACGAGCGCCACTAGACTACCTTTTTTGTCACGAGGTTAATGAGGCGATTGAGGAATATTTCGCGATCAACACTGGATCGGTGGACTCCTGGGCCATGCTATGGGAGGGGTTCAAGGCCTACATTTGGGGGGGTTTGTATAGCCAAGCATGCAGGGGTTTTCAAGGCGCTGCGTACAACACTTACTCAATTGGAAACTCAGCTAGAGTCAATAGATACGGAGGCAAGGCATGCGGCTTCGGACTCTGTACAGGCGAGGAGGCTTCGCCTCCTCTCCGAATACAGGGATACCGCAGACGGAGATCCTATACCTGGGTAAATACCAAACTGCCCGTAGATATGGAGAGGGCGACCGACCTGGTCGTACATTAGCGCAGGCTCTGAGACCGCCGTACAGCAAGTCGTTCATTACTGAAATCCGAGGCGAGGACGGATCGCTGCACACGACACCCTCTGAGATTAGAGATGAGTTTCTGACCTACTTCTCTACATGACCAGACAGAGTGGTGACAGCTCTTCACGGGAGGATTACTTATCCGAAATTGCGCTAGTGTTTTTAGAGAAAGGCATCCAGGAATTCATGGCTGAGCCCATTACGGTGACCGAGGTGAGAGGGGCGATTTAAGTGCTGCAGTGCTCCTCGGCTCCAGGCCTGGACGGCCTGATGGGCAAATTTTACAAGGAGTTTTCTGACCTGTTGGCACCCAAACTTATTGAGGTTTATGCCGAGGCCCTTGAGCGGGAAACCCTACCGCCCACTCTGAGTGAAGCGGTCATTGTTTTACTTCCAAAGCCGAATAAAGACCCGGCGCTATGTGGGTCGTACAGGCCCCTTTCGCTATTGAATATAGACTACAAGATTCTCGCCAAAATTGTCAGACTTTCACAGTTGATGGAATTTATTATTGCGTCGGCTCAATCTGGTTTTGTAGCCCATCGCTCGACATCACTGAATTTGCGAACTCTGTTCACGGTACTGCATAGAATCAACCCCGCTACACCTGTGGTGGCAATACTGCTTGACACAGAAAAAGCTTTCGATTCTCTAGAGGGCCCTTCTTTCTATCAATAATGCAGCACATGGGCATGCCGGCTGGCTTTATTGCCACCACTAGGCTCTTATATAGCAAACCCACGGCGAGACTCCGCATTAATGGCACGTTGTCACGCCCGCTTGCTCTCACCCGAGGCACCCGCCAGGGTTGTCCGCTGTCGCCGCTGTTTATTCTCGCTATAGACCCACTGATTCGACATTTCCAGGAGCGATCCCTTCAGAGGGCTGCAATTCCGGACTGGTCCCCTGCTGGTTTCACTATATGCCGATGACACCATACTGTATGTCAGAGAGCCATAACTGAACCTCGCGCCTCTGATACACGAAATCCTTCGCTTTGGTTGCCACTCCGGTCTGGGTATCAATTGGCATAAGTCCATAATTTTTCCGGTAACCAGCGGCACATCCCCTTGGCAATGCGAGTTCCCGCTGGAATGGTGTACAGACACTAAGATATCTGGGCATACACATAAACCTGAGCAAAGAAGAGATTATTCGTCTTAATTATGGCTGCGCTATCGCGAAGCTCTAATCACAGGTGGACAAATGGATACGGCTCCCGTTGTCCATGGCAGCCAGAATCGCCATCATAAAAATGATAGTGCTCCCTAAATTTTTATACCTTTTTTAATAATATCCCCATTACCCTCACTCAGTGTTTTCGCCACGCTACGAGCCCATTTGATCAGACTGGTCTGGGGAGGGAAGCAGCCCCGAATCCGTTGGAAGACACTTTCGCTCCCGTACGATAGAGGCGGACTAGGAATACCTGATTTTTATCTATATTATCTGATTGCACAGTGTGCCCATGACTACGCCTGTTATCACCCAGATGTGCGGATACCATTCCTTCGCCCGGAAGCTGACTTTGTGCTCCCGGACCGTTTGGCGGCGGTTCTGCCCAGGGGTGTACCCAGAAGTCCAGTTGACATACAAACTGTGTTGACCACGAGCTGGGCTTGGAGTAGGCTCTTGCGCTATATGGGTCAGCCCACTTTATATTCCGCCTCTCTCCCGTTACCAAATGGACGATGGCTCCCGGCCACCGGCGAGAAAATTGTACAGTGCACATTGACTAAGTTTGTTATCACCAAGATTGGTGATTTATACCCGGGCGGGCACATATTTTCGATATTGGAAGAGGCGCGATTCAGTGATGCCACATTCATGGACACATTTATTCTCAATCGACTTTATTTAACAGCAAGATCAGAGAAGGGTATTCCCCTTGGAACCGGCCTCTTTCGAACCACTTACACTCCTCATTGAAAAGGAAACGGGGGCACATATTATTTCTAAACTGTGTATTGCACAGGTTCCCTGCATTGACTACAAACGGCGCAAGGACTAGGAGACCGACCTGGGTCGGTCCATCACGGATGAACAATGGTCCGTCTTATAACTTTTTCCGTAGAAGCTACATGACACCGGCTAAACTCCACGCGATTGACCCACAGAGGCCCCACTCATGCTGGAAATGCTGGCCCCTCAAGCTGACTTTGCCCATATGACTTGGGCTTGTCCACTCCTTCAAGCATATTGGGTACAGATACACAAAATAATCAGAGATGCTCGGGCTCACACTGGTTCCCACCCCGGAAGTGGCGTTACTGGGATATACGGTTAACTTTCCCAAGGAAGTGAGGTGATTAGCGTCTGTGCTTTTTGTTAGCAAAGCGAGGAATCTCTATGCGCTGGGGAAGTAGTGCGATGCCCACGACAAAGGCATGGCTTTTTGATTTGGCCTATTGCAGCATAAACAGCGAGATTTATTCCAGTCTCCTTCCTGGTATAGCACGCCCCAAAGATATCTGGGGTCCCTACAGAACATACATCGCGACTCTGACCGCAGATTCCCCCTCCAGTTCAGGGATCGTCCCCACAGGGTTTGGTTAGTTTACCTGCTGGCGACGCTTGGAGGCTGGGCGGGTCAGAGGTGGTGGAGGTGCATTGTGCCCCCTCGAGTTAGGTATGCTCTGAGGGGGTGCTGTGGTTAGATGATGCAGGACTTAGAGGGCAGACATTTGTGTTTGGGGAGGGCATGTGGGGAGAAAGTGGTGCACAAATTACACTGCGCAGGCTGTGGTGGTTCTGACTGCTGGGGTAAAGACAGACTTGCCTCTGGGAGCTAGGAGTATATATTGTGAATGGAGACTGTTGTGGTATCATCAAAATGCACATTTCACACTTAAGATTCATGTTACCATTGAAGAGATCTTTTTGTTGATTTGATTACAAAAGATAAATAAAGTTTAAAAAAAAAGGATCATCTAATGCTCAACCGGGTGCCATATCTTTGCTTTCTTCTCGTTAGAACTTTTAACTCAAGATCTTGGATATAGGTTACATAATCTAGGTTACATAATCCAACCAATCTAGTTATTGCAGTCATGTTTTCTTTTTCCAGTGTCTACATATTTCCCTTCTCGCCACTAAGTCCAAATAGAACAGCATCTTCCTTTGCCTAACTGATAAGGGAACACTGATCTTCAGCCATAGCATACCAAATATAATCCGAGAAGGGCTTTCCTTAATTTCCTGATGCATAATTTATGATATTCTTACCTACACTTTTCAAAAACTGTTCTTTGGTCAATTAGCAAATGCATTGATCTCCTTTTTCGGTTCACGCCTGTAAGGCTTAGTCTTAGTCTTCATAGCTTCCAATATCTTCAGCTTCAATGGGGTCCAATAGCTCTATGTAGAGTAAATATTTTTTCCAGAGAGCAGCAGTTTTAACTGATTTAAAGAGCGCACATAGATACTTGCCATTTATTCTCAGGATCCCTTGTTGTTCGCTCCTTTTCCTATCCTTGAACCAATTTGAATTGTCTGCGGCTTCCAGTATCATCCAATACCATGTCTCTACCTCCTTTTTAGGTGGAGCCAAGGCGGCATGCATACGCGTCTGGAAAACCTGCTGTACTTGTGAAGGACTTGGCTCCTAGCTGCTGGCTTCTCATTGGCTCACTGCAGTGTTGCTAATTTTTTTGCTTCATCCTAAATCGCTCGTGCAGCGGTATGTCACTTCCATTTTGTCCCACAGAATCACCGGCTAAGTACAGTTTTTTTCTGTTTCCAATGCTCTTGTTTTATTTCAGAGAACTATTTTTTTCTATATTTGTTGCAGCGTGGCATGCCGAGCTGTATTCAACTTTGGCAGCCACACCTTTCTTTTGTTTTGCACAGCGTGTGCACCTTCATTTCACCTATCACTGTTTGTTCCACTAAAAACTGCCAGCAAACTACAGAGGATTGTTTAAAAATTACGAAACCAACAAAACAGATCGGCAAAGAAGTGCACAGAAAGGTAACCTGATGGTCGCTCTTTGTTAAGTGATGTGAGCTACCACGAGGCTGTCTGCATTTATTTATATGGCAAGCTTCTGAAGACGAGCCTGCTGCAACACGACCAATGACTATCAGAGGTATTCTATAATGTTCCTTTGTTTCAAAACCGAGGTTTTGAGATCTATTGTGAAATCACTCTCCCTTTGGCCCCTTTGAAGCCCTGGTGCATGGTGCTGAAAATCTGATTAACTGGGCTGTTCCTGGACCTTCCAGCTATGGCTCAGTGAGGCGCAGCTGAGCATGGGGCCCCAAGCGGCTGCCCACACTGCCCTTGCCAAGCGCTGGCCGATTCAAGGCCTGAAAAGTTGATCATTTACATCTTGTAACTTTATAAATATTTATAGGAGTTTGTGTGCCATTGAAGGCAGCACACCACATCATTAAACTCTACTATATACCACTCCACAACACAAACCATTCCACCCAATTAGACTTCAAAACACAGAATCCCACTCCACAAAATTCCGTTACACTCGATACCTCCTAATTACTATCCATATAGTTCCACAACGCACCATGTCAAAATTTCAATACACAAATCTACTCCACTCCATACAATTACACAGCTAACAAATCCAATCCAGCCCACAATTCCACAACACACCACATACATACACTCCATAACACATTTACAATGCCAATAGATCCAACTCCAACGAATACGAGGCCTATTGCCTTTTCAAAGTGTGTTTTCTTTGTAGTACCGCCTGTAGCTCTTATTCAATTTGGCTGCCCCTTCTATAAGATCTGTGGTTTTACAGGGTCTGGCAGTTTATCCTTCATATGTTCTGTTCCTGGAAAGTTCGAGATGGGGTGGCGAGGGGGGGGGGGGGGGGGGGGGTGGGGGGAGGGTTCGCAGCTCTAAAATATGGCACTATCACAGGTTTTAATATCGGACCACAAGGTCACTACTCCCCTCAACTTTGTCTTACTTTCTTACATTTCGGTGCCCCACCCGAATGTGTATGAAAAGTGAGCAACCGTATATTTTTCTTATCATTAATTGCATTAACTGTCCAATTTGATTAGTTTTAATACATTTGTCAATCTGGTATTGTTAGTCCCCCCCCCCCCCCTTTCGTAATGCCAATTCACTGTGCTATAAAGAACAAATACTATATCTAGATTAATGGCCCTCTGTCTACCGGCCTTTGAAGAATAGAAGGCTGTCCGTATTGAAGTGATTTGGACGGCTGGCCTGCATGCTGATTAACGTTTACGTCAGAGTTGCCATCTTGTATAAAAATTTCTCCGGTCATTTACGGTAATAAAACGGTTGTATAACCTAGCCCTGCCTTAGAAGGCCACTTGATTATGATCACAAGATCTTTTTACCTTTTCTGCTCATTTTTGTCACTTTAAACTTTTTTTTTTGTGCTTTATTTCCGATATCCCTTTTTATCTGAGGATACTAAACATTGACCATCATGCATTTATTTATTTGGCTAATGCTGACAGTTAATACTCGAAGGTTCATATTAATGACATGCTGGATATCGCTGATATGCACCTTGTGTATTGGACACCATGTCGCAGGTGAAGCAGCCACGTTTTTGCCTTCGCTATTTTGCATGCATGGAACTGTGGTACCGTGAACTGTCTAATCGATGTATTGCATCCTCAGGCAAGCCTGACCCGTTGCTGTTAATGCTTGACTGTTAATATTTAAAACCTATTTGCAGAATCTTGGTGCAGCATCTCTGATAATGTGGGATAAAGCGGGAGCATTTAAATCTGAGTCTTTTCGATCTTTCAAAAGCCCGAAAAGTTCGTGAACTGGACTGTCCGTATCGGAGGCACGCCTACACGTAAAATAAGCAGTTTGATACATCTAACATTTGTTTGGGGGGGGGGGGGGGGGTGAGGTTGATAGCTGTATGATTTAATTTGCATTAGGATGGGTTAAAATCAGGGGTGGGTGTAACTGGTGTAATTCTCTTGCATAATTACTCGTACAGCAAAATCACATAGTTATGCGTAATTATGTGAAGCGTAATCAAGTACTGTTTTCTTGAGACAGGGGTCTATAGGATGAGCACTCTTGAGGAACCTTGCTGGGTTTAAAAGCCTTACTATCCACGCCTCTCGCATGGAAGGAGGCATAATACCATATTCACCCATTTCCTGAAACCATGCACTTGGGTGGGGAATCAGCATGTCGCTAAAACACTTATAAAAGGGAACCGTAAGCCCATCCTGACCCGGGGCACTCCCATCCTGCATGGAGTTCAAAGCAATACGAATCTCAGCAGCATCAAGGGGTCGCATCAGGTATTCTCAGTGAGTATCAGTCAGCCACGGCAGCTTGATATATTCCAGGTAGTTCAATAGATCGTCGGCCCCTGGGGCAATTTTAGAGCTGTATAGGTCCTGATAGTATCTGCAAAACAGACTAGCTACATACCTTTGTTCTGTTAAGACTGAGCCCTCCTCACCAAGGATCCTAGTAATGACCCCAGAATCAAATCTGTCGTGCCAGCATCGCCAGTACCAAGCCTTGTCTGTCTGCTTCTCAGTAGGTTCGGGCCAGAGTGCATTTCCCCATGTTTGATCTCCCGATCCGCCTCCTTGTGGTACTCGGCTAGTGTGGTTTTAAGGCGGTCCTGAATCTGTATGTCATTATTATTGACCAAGGCAGCCTCCAGCTCCCCCCTAATCGGCCATCGAGAAAGGCGAGACGACCTCTAATGGAGCGAAGCACTCCTGCATGCTTACTGATAGCGACCCCACGGATGAAGACCTTAAAGGTCTCCCACACTGTGGGCAAAGGAGTCCACCGACCCAACATTAATTGCAAAAAATTCCTCTATAGCAGCGACTAAGTCTGCCTTGAAGACCGCATCTAGCAGGGAGTATGGTGGGAATCGCCACTGAAAACGGAGAGGGCCATTGGAGGAAACCAAGCGTCAACAACACACTGAAGTGATCTGAGAGAGCGTGCAAGTACTGCGCAGTCTTGCACCCTGGTCAATAATGCCCCTGAGATACGAGTATAAATTTCATGGTAGGCTGAATAGTGTGTGTGCTCGCCCCTCACCGAGGATCTACTTTTCACACGTTTCTAAGTGCATCTGTAAATCTATATCAGCCACAGCTTTAGTGGCAGCCGATGGGGGCCGAGGCGGGCCCTTGGAGTGATTAAGTGCCAGGTCCATGATGCAGTCCCCTCCCCAGAGCAATGGCAGGGCAGTGCTGTCCCTGATATGTGAAAATATAGAATGATAAAACTGAGGATCATCATAATTTGGCCTGTACGAATTGACAATTAGAAACTCAACACCCTTCCCGAAGCATCTTGACACTACAAATCTTCCAGCTGGGTCTGTTGCACGACTTTCCAGCTGAAGACCAGATTTAGGGTTCACCCAAGCTAACACTCCCTGGAGTGGGAGGTGAACTGAGCAGCATGAGTCGAGCCTTAAAGATTACACCCTGTGTGCAGAGTTAGAACCGAGATGGCTCTTGGAGCAGAGCAATGTCAACCTCCTGTCGCTTAAGATATGGTAGAATTTTACGAACCTTTCTGTGGTCATTAAGACCTCTCGCATTCCACGTCACTAGGGGCAGGCCCATACCATGACCTAGTCTTGGGCCGTGTTGTGACATTCCCTGCAATACAGTATGCAGTGTACCCCTACTGCAGTGTGGTGTCTCACTCTGTGCTTCGATGACCCTAAAATACATGGAATCTTTAAAAACATAAGAGACCCTCGCCTCCCCACGCTGTGCCATCCCCAACTAGGCATCGGCTATATCTCGCCCACCCTACCAACAAACCCTGATGTGCATAGAAGAACTATCATGTGAAAATTGACATTAGTGAACACAAACGGGTGTGAATCGCATTGGGGCGGACGATGCCTGCACGAGCTAGTCTATACCATCATCTCGACCCGCCACTAAGCCTCTGAAATGCAACTGCCATTGGGAGAAAAATGGTAACCAATAAGAATACCTGAACAATTCCAGTATAAATGAAGCACCCCCCTACAGAGTACAGCACCCCCGCCGGGTCCCACCCGACCCAACAAGAGCAGGATAAACAAAAAAAAGCAAAACACACACCAATAATTGGGTCATGACCGTGTAGACCGGTAGGAATGTACGCACTAAAGCACCCACTCCCCCAAGTACTAGCAATATATTTAACACATGGGGGTGAATACTCATCGAGGTGCAGCGACCAGGGTTACTCTTCAATCCTTATCGTCCAGGCTGCCGCAGGCACCATCCGCCCGGTCACCCTCCGTCGAGCCCCTCCCACGTTTGTCAATTTTGTCCCAGTCTTTGAGGGCTTTCTGGAGGAACTGAGGATCAGTGAAAATGTTGGCCTTCCCATTAAGGATCACGGTCTTGCCGGATATAGCATCGCATATTCAATGCTCTGGTCTCTCAGCTTGCGTTTCAGCGGCGTGAACTGTCTCCTGGCCTCTTGGACCCTGAGTGAAATCCGAGGAACAAAGAAGAACCTTCGTATGTTAAGTTGCCCAATTCTCTCGCCCCTCGAAGAGCTGCATCTCTGTCCCTGTAGTTCAACAGTTTGGCAATAATGGAGCCAGGAGGGGCACCAGGAGGAGGTTTAGGGCCCAGCGACTGGTGCGCTCGGTCCATGACAGACCTTGGAGAAAAAGTATCCGCGCCCAGCAACGTGGTAAGTAATTTCTCAATAAAGGACTCCATGTTGCCTGTTGCGGTGGATCCGGGAAGGCCTGTGATGAGCAGATTGCTGCGCTGTGATCTTGCCTCCAAATCCTCTGCTCTGTCCTGCAAGGCCACCAAGGTCCTCATCTGCTTCTGGGTGGAGTTGGAGTCCATATGGGCCTTTTTGGTTTCAGTGATTCGTCGCTCGACCATGTCCAAACGCTCCACATGCTGGTCTACCCTCTTGGACATTCGATCCATCCTATAGGCCAGTGTCAATTTTTGTGTCTATAGCGGATAAACCCTTCTGCATGGAAGTTATGATCGCTTTTGATATCGCCAACTGGGTCATCCGTCCCAGCCACCGACTCCGACATAAGAGATTCAGCAGCATCCTCCCAATGTCTAGACTTTTGCTGTTCAAAGTTCAACTTTGGTTGCGATTAGTCTGTCTTCCACCATCGTAGTCCCTCTTCGCATTGGTATCCGACTCACTGGGGCAGCAGGCCCAGGCACCACAACCACCACCACCACCGCAGCTAGTGTTCCCCCAGCTCAGTCCACAGGTCTCAGGCGTGCACGAACAACCCAGCTCAGGGTACACCAACAGTGGATCGGCAAGTGAGGGGCTGTGCAGCTTAGGGGCTTCTTCTTCGCAGTCTATCACCAGCAGGGGGCGCCAGACGCCTGCTACCCCAGTCTCAAGGAGCCTGATGGTCTAGGCGCAGGGGAGCCAACAGTGTAGACACAGGCCTTGCCTTTGCTGAAGTCTTCAGTGGAGGGATTCAGGAGGCTCAGGAGCAACTGTGCCCTCCAGCAGGACCTGAAAGTGCAGAGGGGGAGGGAGCCACCGCATTTCAAGACTACCAGCCCAATGCAGGCTGCAGGTGCGTAGGTCTCGCCCACACCTCGGGGGGGGGGGGGGGGTACTAGAAACAGGAGCTGCGGTCAATATGGAGCTCCACTCTCCATACTCCAAATGACACGGCTCAGGCACTCCCCGCATCCGCTGCCAGGCCAGCTGGGCCGCCCAGGGAGCCGAATGTCTCCAGGAGGCGCCAGT
Organism: Triturus cristatus; assembly: GCF_964204655.1. Taxonomy (NCBI): domain Eukaryota; kingdom Metazoa; phylum Chordata; class Amphibia; order Caudata; family Salamandridae; genus Triturus; species Triturus cristatus. Next base: position 501,261,950 of record NC_140588.1, on the reverse strand, counting down.
GTTTGCGCCCCCCCCCCGCAGGAGGCGTGCTCCATGCCAGCCGCGCGCCGGGGACGGTAACGGAGTCCGTAGCTGCGGATGCGGAGCAGCGCCGTCACCTGTTCCTTTGCAGATGGGGGCACCAGACAAAGGGCCGCTCTCGTCCAGCACAACCGATAGGAATACTCCTCTCCCAGGTAGCAAATTACTGACTGATTGTGCCGGCGTTGTGCAGAGTTAGCTTAAACGGCCATCTTTAGGCCAGGCAAGCTCCGCCCTACAAGTACTCTTTTTCTTAGTACACAATTGGCCCGTGGATGCTTTGTGCAACGACAAAAAATAGCACTAAATGCTGCAGGGCAGGAACCGCAGTAACCAGGAGCAGCTCGCTCTTAAATCATTTGTGCTCCTACGGTGTGATTTTATTTATTTTTTTTGTCCCAAATTACTCTTAATTACTTGAGCGAGTGTATTTCGCATCACTAGAGCAACACTCAATTGCTAAAATTAGTACGATTCCTCTGGCTTTGGTTACATTTTTGCTCAGGCCTTAACTTTCCTGCAGATTCAGTAATTTTTTTGGGCCACTGATAGCAAAAGGGGTGGTGAACAGGGTACCCGTTGGCATTTTGGAAAATTGTTAGTTCTTTATGCTTTTTTGCTATGCGTTGCCCACTTTGTGCTTTCCCTTGTCTGAGACTGACTATCCTGCTACAAAGGTATTGCGATACCATGTTAGGGGATAATTAAGAGAACACGTTCTCATTAGTGAAATTATTAGCTATTGCCCAAAATGTTCACTGCAGCACTTTAAAACAATGTATACTAGACTTGAAGTGACATTTGCTTTTTAGGTACCCCAGATGCCAAGAACATTATGCCAATGTGTTACATATGTGTGCAACTTGAATCTGAACTTTGCGACTCAGTGGGGAATAGTATTGGACTGTGACATGCTTTTTTTTTTTTTTTTTTAAGTTATTTAAGTGATAGTCCGCTCTAGCACGAATACTTGCATTTGTATTCGTTTTTATAAATAGGCTAATACTCATTGATGAACAGATAAATCTGATGGCGACATCTAGCCGCAGATTCCTTAACTTAGAATATCCCCAGGCGTCAGACTGGATCCGGAAATATTTTGCAGCAGCACCTCTGCGTGCCGGGGGATGGTGCTGCATGGCTCCGCCCTGACTTAGTCTGCGGATATTACTTCAGTGGAGCCATACAAGTCCCTTCCGGCGTGCTGATGTCAGTTTTCTTTTCCGCGTCCTGACACGTATCCAGGAGTAAGCAGTTCCTTTCACCAGGCCTGTTTCCCAGGCCTTCTGGATGCCTTCAGGTGTGGGGGAACAGTGTGTGATGCCTTCTGGCTTTAAGGTGTGAGACGTGCGCGCGGTAGATGTCGGAGACTGATCCGCATGCGATCTGCATGTGGTGCTTAGGCGCACACCACGACTCGGAGGATTGCGTCGCTTGCCAACAAATGAGGCCTAAGTCCCTGCGGGAGCGCCAGATGAAACTATTGGCTGCCCGGATGTCTTGCTTGGCGCCCCAAGCAGCTCTCCCTCTTGACCTGGGGCTTCTGTTTAGGTCCGGTCACGGAGTCATTCTCGGGACGTCGTTCGCCTCACGCAGGTAAGCAGAAGCACAAGTCACGGAGGTCGTCGGCCTCACTTCACTGACAGTGAGGCTCGCGGCTCCCGTTCCTTGCCGGATGCTGACCCCCAGAAGTCTACCCCCTTATACCCACCCTTTCCGGTTGATGGGGCGACTCTAACCCAGATGGAAGCCTATTTTAAGGCTCTGCACTCAATTTTTGGGTCACCTCCTCTACCTGGCTCGACTTCGGGCCCCAAAGTGGAGGTTGGGACTCTGCCGGCAGGTTTACCCTCTGCTTAGACAGTGCCCTGACTCTGACTCCGGAGTCACCGCAATGTCCGGACCGGGCCCGGAGGGGCATCCCATGACGTCTAGCCCTTCCACAGCGCCGTTGCACAACCTTACGAGGCTCCCTGTGGAGTTGCTGGAGGTGGTTGTGGCGCTGTGCACGACACCGCTTTGGCGCACTCTCCCCACAGGTTTCCACCACGGGGGGGATGTTGAGTCGACGCCGGTCCAACTCGGCCAGTCGCGGCCTTTTTGGAGGTTGCCGCCGCTGGCTCCACTCCGCCAGTCGAGGCCTTTTTTCGGAGGTCGTCTATGCCGGTACAATCTCTGGCTTTATTGGAGGATGTGGTCCCAGTGGATTCCCCTCCCCCTGAGTCATTTCAATGCGCGCCAGTGGGGCATTGGCCTACTCATCCTTTTGCTGAGCCTCTGTGGTGGCCGGATTAGCTTGCGTCTGTCACCTACTGATGACTTGCTGTCACCGCCTCGCAGGGCGCAGGAGGCTAGTGGGACGTTTGTCAGGGCTGTTTGCAGGGCTGCAGACATTTAGAGGATGCAGCCGCCCTCAGTCCCTAGACCTTCGGAGCATTTGCTGGATCTTCTCCACGACCAGGGCGTGGGGGACATGGAGCCCCTGTCATTTGCGGAGTCATTATTTGACATCCTTCTCAGGATGTGGGCGAGGCCCTCTTCGGGGGACCCTGTGGATCGCTATGTGGCACATCGACATCGCCCGGCTCCCGATAATCCCGCCTGTTTGACCCTCCATCCTGGGGCTGGAGGACTTGTGCTTCAGGCAACTCTTTCTACTACCCCTCTTCCTTTGCATCCTCCCCACTCTGGAGTCTTGGGGGTTGGAGTCATGGGGCCGCGATGTTTGCATCCACCAGCTCGGGACTCCGGTCCCTAAACACGTGTTTGCGCTCTGGCTACATTTGCCCTTTGGGACTGTAGAGCAGCTCCTCCCCTCCTTGCCAGAGAGCTCTCGTGCCAATCTGGCCTTCCTAATCCATGATGGCCATGATATGGCACAATTTTCGATTTGGTCTGCCATGGCCACCACTGACTGGGTCGTGCTATGGCTGGGTCGGTTGTCTTGCGCTGCCATGCTTGGTTGCACGATGGAGTTTTCCCAGAGCATGTTCAGGAGCGGCTAAGAGCTACCATTTGATGAGGTCACTCTTTTTGACCCCCAAGCTGATTCGGCGGTCAGGCGCCTCCTGTTTGTCTTCCCAGGTTTTATCCTCGTGGAGGATTTTTGGTTTCGTGACCATGCTGTCACTCTTTTCTGTTACCTGTTGTTAGATGTTCTGGGTTGTCTGTTCAGCTGTGTGATTTCCTTATTCTGGTACAGCTGGATAACCTGTGTTTACCTTTCTTTTGAGCCTCTGCCTACGAGCTTGTCTCAAGAGGGACCCTTCTTTTGTAGGGTTGTGCCTTATCCTATGTGGGGGTATTTTATTGACTTCTATATTGCTACTCTTCCTTACACAGGAACTTTTGACGCTAGATTGACTTCCTACTGTTGTAGGAAGTCTCCTCTGGTGAGATCCATGGGGTTGGTCTCTTTCCCGGGGTTACAATTGGTTGGTCCGTAATACATCCTCGCCTCTGTAGGGGCATCCTTCCCTGCTGTTTCGTTAGTTTTGTTCTGCCTGTTCTTACCTGGCGTGTTCTTGCAGCATCGCTGTGCCCGCCTTGCCTGTCTACAGGTGGACATGCGCCCATGGGGGGGGCAGGTTCCTCTGTTCCGTTCTTGAACAGTCATTTCTATATTCTGTGAATACTTGCCGTGCTGGTGCATACAGGTTGTACTCAACGTCTTTTCTTGTGGCTCCAGCACTGTCTAGGTTCTTGCCTAAGGCAAGTGGAGTTCCCGCCGGCTCTCTCCGGCTCCTACCCCACTTCCCTAGCAGGGTGTCCGGTCCCTTGCGTTTTGCAGGACGGGCTCCGGTTTGTCCATTCCTGCCCTGTGCATATTTCTTGGTGCTTCAAGTAGTGGCTCTTGTCTGACTTTCTGTCATCGGATCTGTGCTGTACCCCAGCGGTGTGGGTTCTTACTCACATTTGTAGCACTAGTGATGGGCTCCCCACCTTCTGTTTTTCTGGGTGTGAGTTCTTACTCTCATTCTGGCACAGTTGTTTATTTAGGTAGCATTACTGTGCATGTATTCTTCTCGCCATTCTCCTTGTTGGTAGGTGGTGTCAGTCTATGGCAGTGTATGCTTTTTGGCGACCCGCTTCTGTCTGTGCATTCTTTTGATCCTTTACTGGCAGTATCGTGGTCTGTTTCCGCCTGCCTCACGGGAGACCAGGTTTCTTCCCCCTCAAACTGTTAATTTTCTGCGTTCTGTGCCCGTTATGCTGCACACTGGTACAGTTGTACCAATTGAGTGCCTCCCCTGTTTAGGGTTTCGTCACTTCACGTATGTGTGGTAACCTTGTCTGTGTATGTTGTAGGTTCTACACACCACAGGGGTGCTGGCATACTAGGTTCATTTTGCCCTAGTATCAGGCCTTCTTGCTCGCGCTCTCTCCTTCAGGATACCGTCCTGTGTTCCTGGCTTTCCAGGTAATCCCCTCCCAGTGGCACCTTTTGGTATGTTTGGCTCCATGCCTACCGGCTTAGCTTTTGCTCAATTGTGGCTCTACTTTCTCTGGCACTAGACTCTGGGTTCGGCCCTGCCACTGTTACATTTTCTAGGGGTACACATTTCATGTGTTTATTTTCTTGCACACACCGGCCACCTGTTGCGGCTTCTGTTCTTGGCCGGACAGTCTTTGGACTGTGTCCCGTTTCATTATGGCATCCTCTATGGTGTATGTTCAGGCGATGTGCTCTACCATTGTCATGTTTTGCTCCTTTGGGGCTTCGTTCCTCATGGATCATAGGGACCAGTGCTGGGATCCTTCTTTGAAGGAATTGCTGCATCGTTTCTTACGTTGGCTCTGATCTTTCTAGTTCTGTATTTCCTTTTGTCTGTGCCTGGGTGAAAGGGGTCTCACACCGTCCCTTGTTGGATTTTGGTGTCTTTGCCGTCCCTTGTTCATGCCCCTTGCGGAGTTTCCTGGGTCTAATGTCAGTTGCCCTGGCATTGCGGAGCCCACCGTGTTTCGTCTGCCTTTTGAAAAATGTTCTCCTGGAACTAGGTGGTTGTTTCGCAGACCCTCTTCCTATGGGGTATGGCTTTGGTATCTATTCTAAGTTAAGGAATCTGCGGCTAGATGTCGCTATCAGATGGAAGAGTTACTTACCTTCGGTAACGATATATCTGGTAGTGATAGTCTAGCCGCAGATTCCTTAACGCCCGCCCATCCTCCCCATTCTGCGAGGACCTTTTCAGGTTGGCCTTTATGCACTCTCCTCCCTCCGGGTGGCTTGGTCTTCCTGCAGGGTGACATCTTTCATCCTCCCTCCTCGAGAGAATGATTCATTCTGTTTTACTGGTTCTGCTCCTCCCGTTCTTGTGATGGGTTGGAGGGTTCATGTATCCTCCTACATCCTGGTTATTCCAGTGTGGGGCCTTCTAATGTTCTTCCTTTCCTCCCCACCCTCTCCATTGTTTTGGGGTCTCTTGTCTTTGACTCTACTATAGTCAATTGGTTTGGGGTCTCTGACTGTGCCTCAGTCCAATAGTTTGCTTACAGGGTATATGGCATGCCTAGTGTTGCCGACCCTTGGTGGATCGTCATTAATATTGTGGTTCAGGTCTTTGTTGCCTGTCACGATTAGATCTATGATTGCAGGCATTCTGTCATCTGCCTGGTCATTCTTTTCATGTATAGTTTGCCTCAGGGGAGGGTATTGCCTTCGCTTTTGCGGGCCAACTTTTCAGAGCACTACTCTACTCTTCAATTGCTTTCAGTGTACAGTGCTTGTCACTGTCCCTTTATGGTAATGTTTCTCGCCATTTGATACTATTTATTTCACTGATTTTCATTATTATTCACATTGTTCCCATACTCTAACAGTTTTTGGTAGTGGCTCGGTGTTGTGGGAAAAGTTTCTCCGAAGTAAACTGACGTCCGTGTGCTGGAAGGGACTTGTATGGCTCGGCCGACGTCATGTCTGCGGACTACGTCAGGGCGGAGCCGTTCCCCGGCGCGCAGAGGTGCTGCTGTAAAAGATTTTTTAATTCAGTCTGACGCCTGGGGATATTCTAAGTTAAGGAATCTGCTGCTAGATTGTGTCTCTACCAGAAATATAGTTACCGAAGGTAAATAACTTCTTTTAACGCCTCTGGTAAGCCATAAGAAGATTAATTGGTTGATAGCTATTTTGACTGTGATTGAAATGGAAGACTTGAGGGTAGGAATTGAGTCAATTGGCCTTAACAGTTTTGGCAGGTTTTAAAAAAACGAATTTATTTTATTGAAGTTTATTTTTTCAAGAATTATCAATGAAACAGTATATTGTTTGTCACAAAAGTCTTTATTTTATTTTTATTTTTTATAAAATAAAGCTGTGCTGATCTCTTTTCTAAGCGGCAGTTGCTATGTTGTGTACCTAAACAAACTCCACATCTCAAAACCGCTTCATCTTGACCTAATATTTTGTAATAGTAGCTGAGTAAATGAAGAGGGGGTTCTACATAAATTTCCGTGGCAATCCCAACTCTGTCAAGGGCTTTAATACAGTTTAGGCTCCACCACTTGTCCACGGCAGCAGAATATACAATTCAGGGCAAAGTAGTTTGTAATTGCTGAAATAGAGTGCCTGTTAAGTTCTTCCAGGGCTTCCAGTTGGTTCATGGCATCATGGACCGGTTTCATATTTACAGTTGACAGTGATGGATCAAGCTCTGCCATTCATTTCAGACTAAGGATGGTTGCTGAACTAAGCAGTAGCTCAGCTGATTTGGGGAAGCTTTTTTAGATTGTGTAAAGCAGTGTTTGAGAGTCCAGTAGTCTCCTGCTGCTTAAATGCTGCTATTATCCCAGATAGTACTAAGGGTAATCTCATGCTGGCTGTGGTAGGACAAATGCAAAAAGAACAATTGATGGACAGAAGATGGAACAATGTCTTACATTCACCCGAGTACAGAGATCTGGGCCTAAATCCATAGCTTTTTTGCTCCCCCTGTCATTCCAGTTTGAACCCAGCCATATGCAAATCAGTCTTGACATTGCACCCAATGGGAACAGTCCAGCCTCCATTGCTAGGCCAGGTCCTCCCTGGACTAGAAACAAGCATCCTAGGACCGATTTCGGGGTTTCACCCCCTCATCAGACAGGATAGCTTGAATCCAGTGTCGTGGAGAGCATGGGACCCACGTCTTGGCATACCAGTCTCAATCGGGGTGACAAATGCAAAAAGAACAATGGATGGACAGAATGCTGAACAATGTCATCCATTATCCCAGAAACTTCTTGAAAAAGTGAGAGGGACCCTTTGTGCACCAAAGGACTAGGGTTCAATCTAGAAAAATAACAATATATCCTTTACTTCATATTGGGAAACAACAGTGGATGGATGCAGAGTGACGCCGCCATACTGAAGGATTTAAGACCCTATCAAGTGAAGGGTATATAGGAACCCTCTATCATTCAGGCCGAAGTAGGCAGCAATATACCAGCATTGGAGGTTATCCCCTATTGGTGCTGGAAATTCCACGACGAAAGGAGGACAGTGAGGCTAGCTGTTGTTCAAATATGCATTTCGTATTGATCCTTATACAAGGTGTTTTTTTAAAACATTCTCTGGTGTTGGGAGAAGCATTTTATATTCCCAGAGAAGGAGTTTCAGGATAGAAGTGACTTCTGCACTTTGGTCAAGCTACTTTTTAAGATCTCATCAGAGAGTAATATCTTTAGTCTTGAGAAAGATGGTTTGACTCAAGATACCATCAATGCATTGACGCAATTGAACCATAATCCGCACAGTGGACGGCCACACTAGATATTGATTATCTTTTGTACATCAGGGTTCAGCCGCAACATTACCTCATACGGATATGGTCCTCTATGACAAAGTGTAGTGTCTTTTTAACACTCTCGTCTAATTGTCTTTAAGTTTTTCATTTGTTTATTTATAGTGTGGTTGTTTTTTTGTACATAAATATACTATGTATAATTAACTGTTTTTTATTTTGCTACAATTGTTTTATATGCTTTTAATATATTGATACACATTTCCTGTATCTTTCTTGTGTACTGGCACACTGTTTTTTTCAATTGCTACTGTATCCCCCAGAATTGGGCGTGTGATTTAGGTGAGTGAATGAGTAAGTTCTCTGTTTGCCAACCAAAGGATATATTGTTATTTTTATACATTCACCACAGTACAGAGATCTGGGCCTAAATCGATCATGATTTGCATATGGTCAGGTCTAAACTGGGGTGGCATGGTGAGCTAAATAAACAATGATGGATTTAATACAGATCTTTAGACTGGGGGTGAATGTTTTGATTTGTTCTGCATTCCGTCCATCAATTGTGTCTTTTGCTGTGGTAGGACATTCAGGAGCAGACAGGAGTAGGTAGACATGCCAGCACTCCAACAAAGTTTCTTGACTAAAGGGTGCCTCGTCGCCACTTCTCTCGGGGTCTGACAAACCATGTATAGGTTTTGCCTTAGTTTAAAAAAAAAAAAAGTGTTACCAAATCTGGGCAAACCAGATACTTCACATTTACAGAGGGGATTATGTAACACGATATCTGAACTAAGCGTATGCACTTTGAATAATAACTATGTGTAGAAGATATTTGTCTGACGAAACACCATTGACCCTTTTGGGCAGAGATGTTTGAAACCAGTCTACCACCAAATGGAAAAACAAATTTTCCTATAGGTCCACAATCGATTTTAATCTTGCCGCAGATAAAGCCCATTAATAAAAGGTCCATTGAGGGTAATCTGTATTAAGTCTTACTCACTATAACCATTATTCCTGATCTATCACCACATCCCTATTCAATCGGAACAAGGGTTTAAAAAAATCAACTCTTCAAAGAGCCGCCTCTGAGGGGCCAGTTGGGTACTGCACAGCCCAGCCAATGTGGAGCACTACCTGATAATGAAGCATCCCACCTCGTTAGATGAGTCTGCATCCAAAAAGTGATATCCCTAAACACTTTGGTCCAAAAGTTGGTTTACCACCAGAATACCTTGGTGTCTCCTCTTTAGGGGTGGTAAAAGGTACCAACTGGATGTATCCATTTGTGTGTACGTGGGTGGACCCAGACATAGCAGGTTTCTCAGCCTGCTACCGAAAGGAGATAGTACTCTGATTCTTTCAGGAATGCCACCATTGAATAAACTTACTTATCAACCTTTCTTCCTCTGTACAAAAGGCACTGGCATATAACTGGATACGGGTGGGGATGTGGCTTGACTATACGCTTTGTTGAGGCTCCGTGTACGGGCCCAGACAAGTGGCAACCATCCGAGGGGGGGGGGGTGGGAAATAAAAGGACGCCTGGACAGCCCCAGACTAGTCCCTAAACGCTGGCGAAGCACAAGTAACACAGCAACGGGAGTCTGAGGCAGCCATTTCGAGACTCCTCGGACCACGTGCCTGACCCCAAAATGGCACCGGCCGAGTGATACCCGGGGCTTCAGCCGGCACCTCCAGGGATCGCTGGAGAATGGGCACCCGCAAGTGAGCGGTGAGTTCTGCGTGGCCAGACTGACACAGAGCCTGAGGTGCCGACGGCGGAGTGAGGTGGAGTGCGCCGTAGTGGAGCCTGGTGGCCCGTGTGGATGGCACATTAGTGCGGTCGAAACATCGAAAAGCCAGCACGGATCACAACTTGGGTGAGTGCAGCGCACAAACTACTGGGGGAGGCCTCACAGATCCTTCACCTCACCAAGGCAGGAGCCCAGGACAAGTAACTGGGCACTGGGTCGCGGGCCGGACAGGAGGGTGGCCGTGGCCTGAGACGGCACAGACCGAAGGAGCCGGGAGGCCCCCTCAGGGGGGAGGCGGGGCTGTGTACCACTGGGTGAAACAGGACCACGGTGGGCCCACTGCCTGGCTCCTAGCACGACACCGGAAAGGGAAGCAAACAAAGCAGGGGACAGAGGCCCGAGGACTGATGTGAGTGTACACAGCGCCGCTTAATCAGGTGACCAAGCGCTTCAAACGCTGTCTGCAGCCATGGTACGTCTGAAGACAGCTGGGGCTCTCCAAATTTCTCACCAAGCCAGATCGATATCCCCGACCCCAGCAGGCTCCAAGACGGACACAGACTCCAGCGCCACCATGTCAGAAAAATTAACTAGAGTCCTGGCAGCAATAGAGCACTCGCGAGTTACCATGGAGGAGCGCTTTGGGACCCTGGCCAGGGACCTTAACCTGCTGCGAGACGATCGTAAGTTGGCGGATATGGTGGCGGACGGAGAAAATGAACTGGCGATTATGCAACCACAAACCAAAGCGCAACAAGACTCTATAAAAGACCTGCAGGTCTGAGTCGCAACCCTGGAGGAAAGAGCCAACTATTTTGAGGGAGAGTCCAGGAGGAGCAAACTGCAAATATTGAATTTGCTTGAAGGCGTGGAGGGCAGGGACCCCATCACATACACAGAATCCTGGCTCCTGTCTTTCACGCCACGTGAAGAACTTGCACCCTAGTTCTCCATTGAACGAGCATACAGGGTGCTGGCGTGCCGCCCTCCTCCGGGATCATTCTCCCGCCCCATGCTCGTAAAACTACCCCACTTCCGGGACCGATACCATTCTGAGAGCTGCTAGTCACTCCATCACGGTGGAGGAGAAACATGTTCTGCTCTTACCGGATTATTCCAGAGCAGTGCAGCGAAAGCGAGCGTCCTTCCTCGAAACAAAGACCCCTCCGGAGCCAGAATATTCAATATTCACTGCTGTTCCAAGCGCGACTTAAAATCACCTACAAAGATGCCACAATATTCTTCACAGATCCACAAGAAGCAACAAACTGAATGAAACAACCTGTGACTTGAATCGCTACAAGGGACCACAAGAACGCAAAGACCCAAGTCGTTAAAGCCTCAGAGGTGCCGCACCCAGAAAACCCAAAGCTGCTCTAACTTGCAGTCACTTCATAAATCGCTGGCGTCCCCAAACTTGGAACAGATCATAGCAGACTGCTGGAAGGTAATACAAGCAGCAGCGGAATTGGGAACAAATCTTTCCACATCGCACCATGAAGGCACTCTGCACATCTTCATGCCCGAAGAGGAACCAAACGACTCTAGCGACTCTGGCGAACTCGGGGACACTTCTCTGAAGCTCCTAAGAGATGGTAGCTATACTCTAACCGAATCACACTCCTTAGCACCACATATTACGTCCTGCGATTGGAAAAGGCCCTACACGCACCTGCGCAAGGCGCCCCCGCATGCTAGACATTACGCTATGGGGCTCCCACTTGAGGACCTTAGGGGGCGCACGCGAGCCAGATGGGCCCCCCGTTTTTGTCAATGAGTACACAATAGTACCCGTTTGGTTGTGCTGCACCTTGCAGCAGGTCCCCTGCATTGGGTTTTTAACCCCAGTGTTCTAGTTCAACCCCCTACCACACCTTGAACTCCCATCTATCCCGTCACAAAGGGCAGAGGCACTTGCTCGTAGGTCTACCCTTCCCATCAGGTAGAAACTATTCACACCAGAGGGGTTGCAAAGGGGTCCCCGAGACAAACTTCTATTGTAGTGCGACCCATCAGCCACCATGACCCCCAACAGATATCCAATTTCTCACTCTAAATGCCAGGGGTATCCACACAGCTAGAAAGCGCTATGCTACTTACACATATATAAAGCGCCAGCAGGCACAGAACATTTTACTGCAAGAGACGCATCTAGCAAAAGGCGAACTAGACCAGCTCCAGAAGAAATGGCGAGGCACCTTTTGCGCCATGACATTCTCCGCGTATGCAAGGGGAACCCTGGTCTGGCTCTGGCCAGGAGTCCCTTTTCTGGAGACCGACAGGAAGGTGGATCCTGAAGGGAGATGCGCGCTCTTGGAAGGGCTACTAGATGGTCAGCCAATACTAAGACAGTATATACACCCCCAACACAACAGGCACTATTCTGGGAGACCCTGTCCAGTAACTTGGCTCAATTCACACCTTCCCCGTGGGTGTTGGGAGGGGATTACAACTGTTCCTTTACTCACTCTGGATAGATCCCCCCCCCCCCCCCCCCCCGCCAAAGATTCACAAGCATTTGCACAAACAGCCCAATTTCAAGCCTGGACCAATCATTGGTCACTGAAGGACGCTTGGCGTCACGCACATCCGACAACCAAACTCTACCACTTCCACTCTATTCACCATGATCTAAGAGTATGGCTAGACCGCTTCATGTGTACATGGATGATCCTCCCCTTACTCCAACATTCTGACCACTTAGGCAGGGTGATATTGGACCATGACTCCCATGGCATGACTATCAGGTGGCTCCCACCCACACCCCTGGTTCCCACGTGGCGGCTCCCCGAGACTGCCTAGAGGACCTGGTGTTTCAACATGTACAAACAGAGAACATCTGAAACTACTTTTCGGAGAATACAGGCACCACACGTTCTACAACACTTGAGTGGGATGCTTTCAAAGTGGTCCTGCACGGAGCATGCATTAGGCAAATCATAGGGGGTGCAAAAAATGCTAGAGCAGGCGGTACAAGCAACAGAGCAGCAAGTAGCGCAACTGTCTAAGGAAACTGAAACAGATTTCCAGTGCACAGGTAGCAGAGGCCAAGACTAAATACGCGGAAGCTTGCGCAGGTATAACTTTCATGCATGCGCCACAAGAGCCCATGAGGGAAACCGAGCAGCTGATTAGACACGATGTACAAACGCAACCGATCACCAGGAAATGCCACAGGTGAGTTTGTACGCGCAAGCAGACATTCTGTCAGCCTTTCATGAATACTATGAGCTACTAAATTGGGAACCAGCTCAGGACAGAGGGGAATATATCCGCAAGATGTTTGACACAGACGCTATAACACAGCTGACAGAGGACCGGGCCTCCCTTGATGAACCACTTACAGTAATGGAAATCAAGCATGCGATCCATCACCTAGCCAGAAACCGGGCCCCCGGCCACGATGGCTTCCCCATAGAATTCTACATTATGTTCTCCCAGCACCTAGTCTTTAAGGCAGCACTCGAGGCAAATATGCTCACCAAAACCATGCGTGAATCCACGCTGGTGACGTTTCCTAAACCAGACCGGGATCCACTGCTGAGGACCTCGTATCGCCCTACCACCTTGCTGACAGCGGACTGCAGAATACTCAGAAAAATCCTAGCAGACAGAATCACAGAGGTGCTCCCCCCGTCTGGTGCATCCTGACCAATGCGGCTTCGTGCCTGGGAGAAACTCCTCCCAAAATATACGTAGGCTATTTCAGGTCCAGGACAGTGTGCGAGTATGTCTTCCACATGCTGCATGCCTTGTGCTGGACCTCGAAGGTCTTTGATACTCTAGCATGGCTGTACTTATTCGAGGTTCTGAAACTGGTGGGACTGGGCCCCAACTCCAGGCACACATTCAGCTGCTGTACACCAGGTTGACTACTCTGGTTCGAATAGGCAGGCATATCTCTGCCCCCCCACCACCCTCACCACCACCACCCTTTCTATCACGCGCGGAACGCGCCGGGGATGTCCCCTTTCCCCGTTATTATTCACCCTCACAATGGAGCCACTGGTGATCAGACTGAGAGGAGGGCGAACTATGGGATATACTGCTTGAGGGACGTACAGTGTGTCCCTATATGCAGATGACCTAATTTACATCCAGGACATTACAGCAGACCTCTTCTCTTTGGGCCACACTCGATGAGATCTGGGAGGCAGCGGGATTGAGAGTGAACTGGGCCAAACTCACCATCTACCCTCTACACCCTGATACACTCCAATGGGAGATCAATGTAGGAGAAGCCACACTGTCCTGGAATGAGGACGCCCCAAGATACTTGGGAATTAGACTCTATCACACCTCTAGTAACCATTACAGGGCCCTGTTAGACCTGGCACCATTGGCGTTGGTCTCCCTTCCATTTTTTTGTTGCCTCCTGTGTTTTTGCTATCTTTTTGCTGTTCTAGATGCTTTGGGCACTTTGCCACTGCTGTTCAGTGCCAAAGTGCAAGTGCTCCCCAAATTGTTGTAATGGATTAGTGACTTCATGATTGGCTGTTTGATTTACGTGTCGGACCCTAGTACAGTGCACCACATGTGCCCATGGCCTGTAAATCAAATGCTGCTGCTGGGTTTGCAGCAATAGTTGTGCCACCCACAGGAGCAGCCTGTAAAATGTGGCTCAGGCTTGCCACTGCACAGCCTGTGTGCAGTCTGGGACTGCCATGTTGACCTGGCAAGTGCACCCACTTGCCAGTCCCTAAAACCTTCCCTTTTCTACATGTTGGTCACCCCTAAGGTAGGCCCAAGGTACTTCTGTGGGCAGGGTGCATTGTATGTGAAAGGTAGGACATGCCCTGGTGTGTGTGGCATGTCCTAGTAGTGAATTACAGCCAATTTCGTTTTTCACTATTGCAAGCCTATCTGTTCCTATAGGCCAGAATGGGCAGTTGGATTATAACATCTTATACTCCTAACTGACCAATAGAACAAGGTAGAAAGAGTTTAGTATGCCTGAACTCAGAATGTTAAAATACATCTTTGGGTGATTTTTTTCATTATGTTTGAAAACACCACTTTTAGAAAGTAGGCATTTTCTTGCCTAACCATCCAGTATGCCTCTGCTAGGTTTGTGTATTACATGTCTGGTTTGTGAGTGACTGGGGCCTGGAGAGGGCTTTTAGCTCCAGCAGTCCGAGTCAGGGCTGGGCTGAATGTACCTGGGTTGAATAGAGTAGGGGGAAAGATTTCCTTTCACTTGCTTGAGCCTACATTGAATAGAGAGTAGGGGGAGGAGACTTCCTTTCAGCTACCTGGGCCAGGTCTACTTTCAACAATGCGGTCTCCACCTCCTGCCAGGTAGCTGCACCAGAAAGGAGGGAACTGGTTTTGATTAGGTACAGACACACACTGCCTTCAGAGAACAAAGACTTTGTGTGTGTGTGTGTGTGTGGGTGTGTGTGTGTGGGTGTGTGTATATAAAAACAGGCCCAGACCCCAGAACTTTAGATCACTTCTTGGAATCAAGATGAACCTTTGCCAAGGAGAGAAACCAAGAAAGCTGAAGGAGACTGCCCCTGTACTGTTTGCTATTTGGGGGTTGGCCTGCAGTGGATACTTATTGCCAAGGAAAGGAGAAAAGCAACTTTGTATGTACCTTATCTCTTTTTTAATTTTTTTAAAACTTTATTGCAGATTACACATTTTACACAGCTATGTGCCTACAACCCTGGGGCCGGCAGCATAGGGCAACACACAGTTGAATGACCTAACACAGATTTTGTGCCGACATCCCAAAGGCCCGGCAGCGGTCTAGAACACTTCGTATTGATATTACGTTAGTTGTGGGTAAGGCTGCATTTAATACCTAAAATGTACGATCCTGCAAACCAACAATAAGAACATTTATAACTCTCCCCTCTCCACCTGTCATTTTCTCAAGTTGACCGATTCGCACCTTCACACCTAGTGACGTCTCATGTGCACCCTTGGCGTGTCTCAGTTGCAGCATGCCACAAACCCCGCCAGTAGTAGACCTCTCTCTGCAGCATTGATCATAACCCAATCATCCCAAAGTAATGGTAAGGACAAGCAATTCATATTTTTTACATAGTGAATCTCACCATGCTAACGCCCTGGAGGTCTACCCCCACCCCCCACCCCCCCTGTCGCCAGCCAGCTTGCAAAGGCTCCCCATATGTCTATAGGTCTGGATCTGCTTGGCATTAGCTCCCGATAGCGGGATAGTTGATCTCTACAGTATATGGCAGCTTTCTGCCACTGTAGGGGGATGTTTCTTCCAGTGCATTGCCACCTGACGCTTTGCCAACAGCAACATTGCCGTGAGTTTGGGAGAACCCTTTGGGACTTCTAATACGAAACCCAACAGTGCCACCAATAGTGTGACCCGTAATTAAATGCCAGTAATGTGGCCAATGTGTAAAAAAACTTCCGACCTGAATTGCGCTATTCTGCAGTTCCATGCCAGATGTGTAAATGTGGCGTCCTGAGCACCACATCTCCAGCAGTTCGTATCCGGGTGCAGTCCCATGCGGTGTAATTGAGGTGTGCGATATACTCTATGCCAGAAATTGAAATGTATAAGCCGCAGTCTATAATTTGGCGAGAGGTGCCTCAGCTGGGAACAGCAGAATTGCCACTGTTTGTCTGTGATAGATATGTCAGATTCCCTCTCCCAATCTGCTGTAGTTGTGGTGAGGATAATAGGGGAGTTCTTCTGTTATACTATAAATGCGCGTGTTCAGTTTGCGGGGAGATGGATTTGACAGTCCATTTTCTAACGCTGGTAATGTGGGAGGCTCCTGCGGAAAGTCCATATATCTAGCCCTACACGCCGCTCTGAGTTGATAATACAATAGCATATCTAATGCTGTAGGTGTCTGCGATTTACACATCTGCTGAAGTGACATGAAGGTGGCCTCTGGGTACAGATCGCTGCCTTTCACCAAATCATGTGCCATTACCCTCATTGTGGTAGCTTTGTCTGTTAGTGTTGCTAGTAATTGATTTCTCCCTATTGGCATGGATGGTGCATACAGTTCCTTCTGACCCGCCCTCTTCGCTATTCCTCTCCATGCCCAACGTCTTTTCAGTTTCGATCTCTAAATGAGGTCGCTTGTATGGTTTGTAAACCGACGCGTTAATAGAAATAGATAGTGTTGCTCCTATCCCACTTGCCACATAGGGCTGGAACGGAGTTGGGTGGTGCCAGAAGTACAAGTACTGTGCCTGCGCGCTATATGCATAAAGCTGAAGTCTGGAGCACCCAAGCCTCCCTGGGAAAATAGCAGTATTCCATGAAACCTGGGGTTGTTTACCCGCCCAGACTAATTCGAGGACAAGAGTACGGAGTCTTTATAAAAAAAAAATGGGTGTTCAGTGGCATAGGGATGTTTACAAACAGAGTAGTTTAGGTAATATTACCATTTTTGTAATTGCTGTACGCCCTGTCAAGGATAGTGGCAGTTGTTTCCATCTTTGTATTTTGCTTTCTATCCAGTCAATCACGCACCCATAGTTGACTAACCATTTTTCTTGTAAAGACCTGACTCTAATACCCAGATATCTTGTGGCACCCTCTGCCCAATGTATCGGAAATTCCGTATCGAATGTAGTAGTGTCATCTGTGAGTGGGAACATGGATTTAGTCCAAATAATCTGTATCCCTGTTGGCCCCCCCCCCCCATATCGAATCAATTCCCTCATAACCACGTCGAAATTGTCACTGAGGTTAACTAAATATATTGCCATGTCGTCAGCATACATTGAAATCAGAAGGCCTCTAGAGGTAAATCCTATACTCCTTTGCGTGTGGTGCTGGTGGAGTCTAGCCGCCAACGGTTCAGTGGCTATAGCAAAAAATAATGGCGATAGAGGGCAGCCACGTCTCGTCCCTCTCGTGATTTCAAAAGGTTCCGACACCTGCCCACTCACCCTGACTCTCGCCATCGGTTTTGTGTATTATTTGCATCTGCTTAATAAATATGGGGTTAAGTCCCATTCTGGGCATTAGGATGTAAAGAAATTTCCATTCTAAGGAATGAAAAGCTTTTGTGGTGTCAAGTAACGCAGCTACTGCCTGTACATTGGGGGGGGCAGATAATGAGTCCAAAGAGTTCTCAAATTGTGGGCGGTCGATCGACCTGGTATAAACCCCGATTGATCTGGCAACGAAATCTGCGGGTGCATCGGTTGCAGTCTATTGGCTATTACTTTGGCATATATCTTCGCATCCAAGTTAATTAAGGATAGTGGACGATAAGATTCCGGTTGAGTGGGGTCTTTATCGGGTTTCAGTAAGGTAATTAATTGCCTAGCGTAAGGTGGGGGGAGGGTATCTATTTCCACAGCCTCCAGATAGACCTGTAATAACCAGGGGGCAAGGATGTCGACATATTCCTTGTAAAAAGCAGCGGTCAGCCCGTCTGCACCCGGGGCTTTGTCCGCCGGCATGCCATTTATTACTTGCCTGATATCTTCGACCGTTATTGGCAGTTCCATATATTCTCGGGCCCTACTATTGAACCATGCCAAAGCAACAGTGTCTAGGTAGTCTGTTATAGCTGTCTGGGAGGGATTAGTGTGGGATGTGTTTAGCCGTTGATAAAATGGGGTCATTGTGTGTAGTATGTCCGGCGGTGTTCTGACCACTTCTCCTCTCTGTATGAAGTTCGGTAATGTAAGCCGTACCCCTCAGGGATCTCAGTAGACCCGCCAGTGTTTTACCGGCTCGTTCCCCCTCCCCATAGCGCCTCACCTGTGTGTATTTATGCAGAAACATTGTTTCCCTTTCTGCCTCCTGCTGGAATTCCGTCAATTTAGTCCTGATTTGAGCTGTAATATCAGGGGCGGGACTTAATAGGAGCGATTGCTCTAGCTCTGATTTCGCGCTGTAGCCTGTGCAGTGTATTACGAATGTCCTTAAGGACCCCTGTTTTGAGTCCTATGCAGTTCCCCTCATGACCACTTTGAATGCTTCCCAGAGTATACCCGGTGAATCTACCGTACCCTCATTTAGTGTAAAGTATTCAACTATTTCTCACATAGCTCATCCCGGAAAACCTGGTCCAGGAGTGCACTAGATGGAAATCTCCATATAAATGGTTGCTTGTATGGCGCAGGTATTTGTAATTTTATCTGCGTGGGCGCATGATCAGAAAATGTGCGTGGGTGATGCCCGGCTTCCAAAACCTAGGCGTGTATGTCCTTGGATACTAACCAGTTTTCTAGTCTGGACCATGCGTTCCGATGTGTTACACACGTACCCGCCCTAGTCGTTGGGTGTAACGTTCTCCAGGTGTCCACCAGTTGAAGATCTGTGATAATGTCAGACAACATACCTGCTGCTTTCGGGTGGTGTTCACGAGATGCCCCCTGTCTGTCTGCCGTAGCCGAGAGCACGACATTAAAATAATCACCCCCCACATCACCGCCATGTTGCCTAGTGTCTGTATTTTCTGCCAAATGTGCTGGAAAAAGTCAGGACAGTCAAAGTATAATGTACCATGTAGTATAATATATTGTCCTTCCTTGTCTATTGTTGTGTGGTGTTTTCCATTGGAGCCCCTTAAGTATGAGGATTGCGACACCCCTGGAGTAGTTAGAGTAGCCAGCTTCCACCACCTCCCCCATCTATTGTTTCTGAGTATTCCCGTTGCTGCGGTAATTAAGTGCGTTTCTTGCAGCAAACAGATGTCCACCCCATGTCTCATGAGATAAGTCTGGTCTTTCTGCGATCATTTAAACCTCTGACATTCCATGTAAGACATGTGAGGGCCGTCATTGTAGTGACATGTAAGAGCTATAGACCCGGACCGTTGGTCTGCCACCAACGCTTGAGGTATATACTGAGGTCTGTGACAGGGCGGGGTAACTCGTGAAGCCATAGTTTACAAAGTGATTTACCGGTGTGATTTAAACAGGTGCCCATCCAATGTTGTTGTATCATACATCCTAAAAGGCTCGAGTATCTTAATACAGGCCATGACAGGTCTATGTAACAGAACTTGCACCCCAACCACACCAACCCCCCAATTGGGTTGTGTCATTTCCTCCCCCTTCCCCATTAACTGTAAACAAACCATCCACAGTAGTGAACATAAGGGAATCATCCCATGGGGGCACGTGGGGCCGCCGGCAATACTCCCCTGCACTCTTAGCAGGGTGGCCGAGGACACGACGTGCTAACGTGAACCATGGAACCACTCTACTGGATCTTAATATAGATCTTAATATTTACTGTGCAGTGAGCAACTAGCTCAAACGCTTGTACAATTTACCAACTGCATTAGTTGAGCAACAGTTCACATTACCACAATTGCCCAAAGGTGACACTTATCTGTGCATCCGGAGTGCAGGTCTTGGTCCATCAGTCATCACTCATTGTTCTCCGCCTGTGCATCACAGCTCATTGTTTTTGCTCCTTTACCATCTGTTTCGCGTATGCCAATGCAGCTTTAGCGTCCGTGAAAAATGTGTGCTTGCCATGTCCTTGTATCCATAGCTTCGCAGGGTATATCAAAGCATACTTGGTGCCAAGTTGTTGAAAGATTTTTTTCGCAGGTATAAACTCGCTTCTGGCCGCCTGGACCTGCAGTGTAAAATCCGGATACAGTGCGATGTTACCTTTTTATATTGTATATCTCCTTTCTCTCTCGCCAACCTGAGTATCGTGTCTCGATCTCTATAGTTTAAAACTCTCGCCAGTATTTGTCTTGCCGGTGCTCCTGGTCGTGGCCTAGGGCCCAATGTTCGGTGTGCTCTTTCAATTAAAAACATGGCGGACAAGTCAGGCCCGAAGAGGTCTGTCATCTTTGTCTCTACATACTTCTCCATATTTTGGATGTCAGTCGATTCCGCAATTCCTGTGATTCTTATGTTATTTCTCCCCGACCTGGCTTCCAAATCCTCATTCTTTTGTTTAATAGCATACAATCCGTCCATTTCCCGCAGTTTATTGTCCATATCCGTCTGCCCTTCTTCCGTCTGTCACTCTTGTTTCCAGTACGCTCATGCGGCCCTATTGTTAATTTGTTGCATTATCCTGTCCATCCTCGCCGCAAGCTAGTCCATTTTCGAATCTAACCCTTGAAGGCTTGCTTTCAGATCTTTAAACATCGCTTGAATGTCCTCTTCAGGTGGATGGCTAGTGGCCCCATCTTCAGCTGGATCCTGTTGACCAGTGTCACGATCAGCCGCATTATTCCTCCTGTCGAATGATATCTTGGGCTGGCGCGTGTCTGGCTTCCCCATTATGGCAAGCTGCGACGGCTGTGGCGCAGTTCGTGCAACAGACAACTTAGCCCCCTGCTCTCTGCACCAGAGCCCGGCACCCCGCTCGGATCGCATTTGTCGTTACGTTGCCACCCAGGGGCTCACTGCTATTCTCAACTCCACTTTACGCAGGCTTTTTCCGTCAGGAGTGCAAGCGCGAGAGGTGTGGGGCGCACTGCCAAACGTTTCCTGTCCCCTGCAACCACCCCTCGTGAATGCTCGAGCGGCCGCGCCTTCCGCACTGGCTGCAAGCAGTTTAACTAGCAGTCTTTACTGCGGTGACACCGATATATCCGGGTAGCACCTCTGCAGTGTCGATGAGCACCAGCTGTATGTGACCAAAACGTCAAGTTTGTCAGAGGCCGTAATACCTGTCGTGTGGGGTAGTCTGCCGCCTCCTGCGCCTGTTGTCACCACTAGCAGATCGTTATCCTAGTGACCAACTGCGGTGCAGCATGCAGAGTTTAGTCCCATGTGTTTGAGGCCGTATTGTTGCGCAGTCTGCCACCCCGGTATCCGCCTCTTCAGCTTCCCGTCGCCGCCACCAATTCGCACACCAGACCCTGGCAGCAGGGACAGGCATCCTCCAGGGCGCACAGGTCCGCAAAAGGCTTACTGTAATAGTCAGCCCAACCAAACAGCAGCCTGCGCCCCGTGTCAGCCCCGCATATTCTGCGGCAATCCCGCTTCCTGTCGTCGTGCTCAGTATTTTCCTGTGAGTGGTTCCCTGTCCCATGTAGCATGAACGGATTTTGTCGGATTTATAGATCTGCCAGTGGAGCTGCTCGAATGTGCGGCCATTTCGCAGCACAGTGAAGCCACGCCTCATGTACTTTATCATCTTGAGGAAGATCTCCAAGGGCTTAAAGCTGAGCTTGCCTCCTGTTCTGAAGTCTCAGGGATACCAAGACTTCCCCACCATTTCCCCTGAATTTCCTTGCTGGAATTCTACCTGCAGAGGTGCCTGCTGCTGTTTTAGGACCTCTAGAGGCTGCGTGTCTCCGGGAGCTGGAAGCTCGACTCAATGAGGAAGAAGCGGGTCGCCGCCGCAGCTGTTGCCGTGGCATCGCCAAAGAAGCATGTCGCCGCCGCAGCTGTTGCAGTCTCATCGCCAGGGAAGCGGGCCGCCACCGCAGAGGTTGCTGTCGCATCACCGAAGAAGCGTGTCACAGGGCCTGTCGCGACTCAAGAGGCAACTCATTTCGCCACCATGCATGCTCACTTTGCATCCAAGTTGTCGCACCACATCAAAGACTCCATCTTGTCGCATCGCATGGATCGTCTCATCGCGACCGGGACGCAGTAAGAAATCTAGCTTTCACTCCCCCCGCAGTAAGGAACTGACGCATCCACTCCCCTGGGTGTAAGGAACGGTGCATCACCTTCCCTGCGACCCTTTTTGTTTGCTTTGTGTAATGCATCTAAGGTACTTTGAGTAAAGTGTTGCATTTACCATCTACATTGAAATAAGCTATTTCTACCATTTTAAAGTCATATTCTTGATATTGTATTGTGGATTTTTGTTGTTTGGTCTTAAGTCTAGATAAAGATTACTTATTTTTCTAAACTGGTGTGGTGTCCATCTGTAGTGTTGTCACTGTATTACTGTATGTGTTCACAAATGCTTTACACCCTGCCTCTGAGATAAGCCTGCATGCTCATGCTAGGCTACCAAGGGGGTGACCAGGGGTTATTTTAGGAGTGTAGCCCCCTTACCCTGACTAGAAGCAAGGGTCCCTATTTGGACAAAGGTGCAAACCATTGCCAACTAGAGACCCCCAGTTCTAACAGGCCCTACGAGGGTTAAAAACCCAAATCACCTTCTGGCGAAAGCTGCCCCAATAGGAATGGCAGCTCTATCAAAAATGATAATGGCGCCCCGGCTTCTCTATTTTGCAAATGTCCCGGTGATTTAACCCCCCTACCCCCCTCTTGCACCCCCCCCCCCGGCGATCCTTCTTTCTGGAGCTAGACTCCTTATTGATCTCGCTGATCAGGATGAACGGTCACCGTAGAGTAGCTTTGAGGTCCCTGCAGTTACCGCAAGACAGGGGAGGGTTGGGGGCCCTGTCCTTCGAGGCCTACTTCCTTGCAGCGCAGCTGCAATGGCTCACCAGCTGGACAGCATCTAGAGGAAACGGAGGCACAGGAGATAACCCGGATGCTCCTCACAGGGACCCAACCCAGCACACCCCCTGCTGGTGAAGGTGGACAGATCCTGTATGCTGCGAATACATTGCCTCTCTAGAGCGGCACCCGTGTACTCCCCATTGTTGCCACTAGTGGGTCTCCCTAAAGGAAGTGGGCACTACACAACAGGAGAATTGCGAGTGTGGGAGGAACACACGCTCACGGAGATAGAAGCCCTGTTCACTGAGGGTCAGTTGACTTTGTTCGTGGGGTTGACGGAAGAGAGCAGGCTTCGGGCTGGAGAGTTCGTATTACAGAGACAAATGATAGCCGATTGTCGAAAGACGTGTAATCTCACGAATGGAGAACCCAAAACACACCTGTTACTACATACAATCTTAAACATTGGAACAGGGAAACGCCTTATCACGTGGATATCCAAGTCGATCATGGAACTCGCATGTACACCGCTAATGCGGCTTCGACTGAAGTGGGAGGAGGAATTCGGTTGTGCTCTACACGATAAAGATTGGCTCACACCACTGGAACACCACAAAGTGTCACGTAATCAGCGATTCAAAAATATCCAATTGAATATACTACATCGCGCATATCTCACGCCAGCGTGGCTCAAGCTCTTCTTTCCTGAGACCCAGTTTGACTGCTCTGTTGCCACACGCCTGATGCCACATTCATCCATATGCTATGTACCTGCAAGCATTCTGGGCGAGAGTGCACGCCACACTGCAGACGGTCACAGACCTGACCGAGCTTACCACATGGGAGGCTAGTTCCCTAGGTATATTTAAACCACGCAGAGAAAGGTGGAGACCCGATTTGCGATGCTAGCCATACTCCTAGCAAAGGGAAGCATTACACTACACTGGCAATCACCGGATGGTCCCCCGAAAGCAGCATGGTGGGGGGGGCGGTCAAGAAATGGGGTGCTGCCGAGGAATATGCCATTTTATCAGAAGGAAGCACACAGTGAAATCCCATATCAATGGAATGGTCTGCTCCTCCACAGCTTCGCACAAGACACCCCCACAGAAACCCCACTCGCCACCCAGGAGGCGCCAGACCCAAGAACACCTCGAACCCCAGAAGAACCCCCCTGAGTGAGGTCATCCCCTCCCCCCCCCCCTTACTGTCCAGAGTGGAACGCTACACTTGTTCCGATGAGAGATCTCTCCTTGATGATGGGGGCCCTGGAAAGAGCAATGCCCCTATCCCTTGCCCCATCTCCCCGAGTTATGTCTCCCCAGTTCGGTTGCACATATGGATTGCCTTTTCAACATCGCATACGGACAACAAGGGTACAACGGTTACACCTGAGAACTGGACACTCCAATATGTTGCCCAAGTTCCTCGAACAGGCTCACACCTACACAAACCCCATGCACCTAGACGGGTGATTCTTTGGTGGACACAAATTTTCAGGCATGGTAATGTGGACAATGAATGTTATGTAATGATTAAAGCTATTGATTGATGTAAACCCTGTATGGTAAATACAAAATCCAATAAAGGTTTACAAAAAAAATACTGGATACTGCTGTGATTGATTTGTTATATTTACATGGTTCCAGGGACCAGACTTATTCACAACTGGTTCATTAGCCTGTGAGGTGCAGTAACCTGTAGGTCACCAGGAGCAACGGGGACTGCATCAGACCTGACTCAGTGGATTGAGTGAGGATTTTGAGGTGATAATACCTCCATGGGTTCAAGATCAGGACTATTGGAATACACTTGTTACGTACCACTCAGGCCCCCGGGTACTCGCTTTTAAAAGTGCCACAGCTCTAAGACACGACTATAATCAAGGAGTCAGAGTGGACTCTTGAGTTGAGGCCTACTAGGCTACTTCCCTCGCTGTGGCCACCAGTGATTGTTCCATGTAATGTGATCAGGTTATTCTCCAGAGAAACACAAACTGCAACCTCAAGGGAGAAATGTAGTTTGTGAATACCATAACTTTAATTTGAATGAGTATAGTGGAAATACAATGGATCTTTCTGTTATAAAAGTATCTGGCTGAACATTTATTTATTGCTGCTGTGCATTGTGCAGAACCTATGTGCCTACCCAGAGGTATTGCCTGAGTGATGAGCCGTTTCCTCTGTGGTCACTTAACCATTTCTGGGGGTAGCTTTTCCTCACTTGGTTTGGTGCCAGTCTGCCTAGGTGGACAAAAGCTGGGGAATTTACAACGGTCTCCTAACATTTGCTTGTGAGCGGACATGCCTCTTTTGTGAAGATAACCTCTCCCCACTAGCATGACCTTGTCTGTCCTCTGGGAGTCATTTTAACACCTTTCAGGTAAAGTACAGCTGGCCAGATGCTGAAGAGGTAATGCAAATGAGCCTTTAGCAGCTTCTGCCAGAGTAAGGGTAACTTTCTAAAAGTTGCATTTCACAAATTAATAAAAATCCAACTTTACCATTAGATTGGATTTGTATTCAATATAAAATAAGTGTTTAAATGGAGTTTGAAGCTGGTACAGGTTGAACGTTATATATTAAAATGTACGATTTATACTTTCACTGTTCCTATGTGCCAATTACAGCCTTACCAGTAATATCGTTTGGCCCTAGTCACTGGGGGAATATCCCATTTATAATGTCGTACATGTCCCACTCTTAAATATTAAACACTATCTTATGGGCTTATGGGTGACTAAATTGTATTTAAAATCGGGGTTCCCTAAAAGTTAAAAGGGAGGTTTTGACAGGTTTGTGCTGCAGGAATCCAGTTCTCTTGTCAAGCTATACAGGCTAGACCTGAAGCCATGTTTTCACTGAGGTAGAGGACACAATGGGTGCTGCAGTCCACAAGTGGTATTTAATTTCCTATGCCAGGGGGACATTTCTGCACCATATACTCTGGCCTTCTATGCAAGTTAAATGTGCCCATACACTGAGTTCTATATAACTGTGTCCCAGTGTTTAGGCTCGGGATTATCAGCAGATGAGTCCGCCCCCCCCCCCCTCCCCCCCCCCCCCCCCCAAATAATGCTAAACTGGGGGTGACAGCACAAACAAGCATTTGCAATCCAATCGGTCTCGCCTTTGGGACCTTATAAGTATTTAGCCATGCACACTCTGGCGATGGGAGAAACCATTAGATTTGACAGGGGGTGAAGGTTCGGAGGTGACAGTAAGCATTAGCAAAAGCATGCAATAAAGTCACATTTAAAAGCAGACAGCTGCCAGACTGCACTCAGACTTTCTCTCGTTACAGCTCAGAGGGTTAGCACCTGCTGCACAGCACCTGCAGGTCACACGTGTTTAGAACAGGGACTGGACATGTGTTTCATCATTCCAATGTTGCCGAAAGCAGTTTCCTTGATTTGGGCAGTGCTAGTAGCATCTGTGCGTTCCGTGAGAAAGCGCTATAAAGGGTATGCTATGAATTGTAAAGTGCTTGTTATGGTAATTACTAGTCAAACACCTGCCTGCTTTCAACCAAACTGCAAATCACTCGACAAAGCGCTGTCAGAAGCCTTACACTGCCCGTGCATTGATACCCGCAACAAACTGTAAACACTGATCTCATCTGCAAATAGAAACAGAGTAAAAGTCTGACCTTGAGACGAGCCCTGCAGACGCCCCACTGATGCTCCCCGCACTATGCATGTGCTGCACTTACAATGTTAGCACTGCCCAAGGTGTGAACTGTTGTGAAAGTGCTTTTCCTTCAGCCTTGCACGCGTCTCTAGCCCCTCGTGCCCCCTAGAGCCGTGCCATCTGCAGAGGGCTCTCTGCTGGCCGCCGGGACACTGCTGCCCTCCCCACTCCCATCGCAGCCGCCCAGTACTGCTGGCGACAACGGGTGCTAGGGTTGACCATCTTTAGGGAGGACCTTATTTATAGACCCACGAGTGTTTGTGCGGAGACAACGAGGCTGCAAATTGTCATGTAAAAAGGCCTGCTACCTGAGCTTTAACATTACCGGTAGATTTGTAGAGCGCCATGACCTCAAGATGCTATTGAGAAATAACGGATGGGCCCTCATGGTTTAGGGACACGCAGTAGAGAAACGGGGCCCAGTTCAGAATGGAAGTCTAAAGAAAGTCCTAAGATTTTGGAGGGGAAGTGGTACATCCTCAGTCTGCCAGCGGGATATCTCCAGAGCACACCACTACGTCTGTGTATTCTGAAGCAGAAATACAACGTAATTCTGAAATTGGAGGGTTACTCTGTTCCCGCATAAGTTTGTTTTTTCTTTGCATTCTGAGATTGTAGATCTGAATAATCCGTAGTGAGATCAGAACTACAGGTCCCATAATGCAAAGAAGAAACCTGGGTCGACAATAGATCTATAAAAATTGAGCACTATGAATTCTATGTAAGTGGGGTTATCCACTTGTTTGCGATACTGATAAAGGCTGAAAAGATAGTAAATGCAACACTTAACAGGATTGACTGGGGCCCCAGACCTCTGTGCTCCAGCGAAACTACACCTGCTGCACCATTGGTACTTACGGAATTCATGTGTTTTTCCTCCAAACTGTCTTGCGTTGTTCATCACCACTGGCATGCCCATACTCATTCAACACTACATGGAACTTGAATAAGAATTAAACCCATATGATTAGCAGACTCCAATAACAATAATATCCCGGTTAACGGGGAGAGGATGAGGCCAAACGGAGAGCTGCCGACTTTATAGCGACGAACAAGGTTAGAGTTTAGGCATTGACTCAACATACTGGACAAATTACTTAATCTCCCCGTGCTTACCCAAAAATGAATGTTTCCCTGTGTAATGTAACTGGTGCTCATGTAAAGCGCTCCTATAGCTTCCGGTCGAGTTAGCGCAAAAAAATAAGACCCACATATATGAAGCGTTGTGCTTACACTCACTCGCTACACACCTAAAAAGGAACGACTTAATAAAATGCAAAAGGAACATATAAAGCTGCAAAGTACAGCTAAAAACTGGAGAAATGTTTCTAAAACCGGTTCCAGTCCTAACCCTTTCTTTGATCAACATTGCACTGCTGCCTATGTTCGATTTTTTTTTTCTATTTAAATAATAAATTGTATGCTTACACCCAAATCAGGAGACTGCTGACTATTTTACAGTTCTGCCTTTGCAACACACTAGAAGGTCTTCTCAAACAGCCCAAAGGAATGTAAAACCTTAAACTAAACGATCGGGATAAAAACTGCACAGTAGCAACACGCTGTAACGCGAAGAAAAAAACACACTTTCTTCTCACTATCTATTTAAAAAAATATGTATCTCTTTAGAAGATCTTTGAAAGACGTTGCATTTTGGATAGGGAAGAAAAAGGCAAAACCCCATGACTCAAAAGGGAAACACTGCACATTAATGACGTCATGCACAGGAAACTAACGAGCAGCCACAGCTTACGGGAGAGCGGTGACTCAACCCGTGAGCCGACGTCTGACTGCGCATGCTTTCTGCACAGACATTCTAACGTCCTGTGCCAGCTCTCAACTCCTCAGTGCGGCCGGACGACGTAGAAAGCACAAACTACTTTAAAAACGAGCATTGAAAATGCAATAGGACGCGCATTTACGCGCGACCTATTGCATTAGAATCGGAAGTGGGGTGAGAAGAAGGCACTAACGGGAGTAGGGGGGGGGGCTGGTATGTTCTGAGGTCCCGGACTGTGGGAGGGGAGGTGGGGGGGAAGGCAGGGGAAGATAAATACAGTTGGAAGTAAAGGGGCTGGTAGCCCTGGAAGGATACAAATGTCGAATGAGGAGGGACTAACGAGCCTCGAGCCAATCAGAAGGCAGCATTTAACACAAGCCAATGGGCAGGGTGGCCGGAGCTTCCACACTACAGTATATACTGCATGCCTCGCAAAGCGATAGCAGTGTATTCGCACTGCAACGCTAGCGAGACCTAAAAAGGGTCACTTTGCAGCACTTCTCATACTTCCTTTTCACCCAATCACGGTTCAAAAGTTTAATTTCTGATTCAAACTCTAACCTAAGTTTTGAAGTCTCATAGTGGTTTTCTACTGTCTTTTAAGCAACTGCTTGTACAAACCTCCCTGCATGCAGTGAGCCTTCTCATTAGACCCTTCTTTGTTTGGATTCTAATCCTCATTGATGCAATGAATAAATCGACCAACAGAACTGGACACTGCGTATGAAAGTAAATTATGCCAATGTTAGAGAGCAATCTTTACATTTAACTTGCTTATTCTTATTCTTATTCAGCCGTGGATATTTTAGAATACTAAACTGTAGTTTCCTGGGTTGTGCTTTAATAATTCTAGTAGAAAATGAATGGGTTCACCACCACTCTCCCTCACCAGTGTTTGCGGTGGCATCAGAGCTATAGTGCTTGCAGAAGGTCTGAAACTGCTTCCTAGTGGCTGCCTTGAAGATTTCTACCATCTGTGTTGGTAATGAAAGCCACAATAGCTGTCTTCCTTCACTGATTGGGCAGCGTCTTTATTTGGGAGAGAGTTGACAAAACTACCAGAGAAACCATGGCCTTGACCATTGTCTATTTCTGTTAGGATGTCCTGAAGCCCACAAATGGCCATATTGTAGCCTTTAATGCCATGGTCCTGTCGCACGTGGCTGATATCCATTTTGAAACTCTGCATTGGCCAAGCTCTCTTGGACATTAAAAGCCTGAAGAACACAGCGAGATAACAGACCCCCCCCCCCCCCCCCCCCCCCCCTCCACAACTCCCCTCCCTGCCCCGTCTAGATGAGCTTCAACAAAGCCTAGATTACTCCTACACTTCTGGCCACCTAGAAGACCATATTTCAAGTCTGGCATTGAAGATTAATATCTGTTTAAAACTTTTACTAACTGCATGCCACTACATCGTTAAGTGTGCACCTTGGCGCAACTGTCCAGACCAAGTTGAACCTTTGTAGCAGACCTTTCAGAATGTCCCTTAATACAGGCTGAAAGGCGAGGGCACTGTGACCAGATATCTTCCACGTAATAGCATTCACTCTTTTAGCTTTTTGTCCTGATTTAGTTGAGCCCAGTAGGTATAGCAACAGTTCATGCAGCTCACTTATGTATCCATTTCTATATTTTCCTTTCTTTTCTTGATAGTAGAGCCGACCCTGTAGTTGACAGCATCCTATGAATTATTGGGACTGGAAATGGTGCCCACACTCTGGAATTACAGGGGCCATGCTGAGTGATTGAGGCATGCTGCATCATGAAGTAGAATTCTGTGCACGTTTCGGTTTTGGAGTTGCTAATTCGTGTAAGGTGACCATATGGTTCTAGTGATAAGAGCGATTTGCATTATCAGGTCTGCTTTGCCGAAGCCATAAAAATCAGTTTAGCGGCCTCCAGTGCTGGAGAACCAACTTTGCCGACAAGTAACTTAACCTTGTGAGGCATTGAGAACTGAATGTCTGCTGATGCTTCCTCAGATGTGGGTTGCCTGCCCAAATTGTTGACTCAAGAGATGTTTCTACGGTTAACAAAAAAGAAGCATCTGGGCATAAACCGATATACTAGAACAAAGTATGTACTTTTTAGGTTAGAAAATACTTTACTCCTTTTGGAGAAGATACGTGTGTATGAGAAGCAAAAACCCTTCACTTTAATCCAAAATGTAGGATTTCAAGTACTGCTCCTATTCTATGATCTAGCTTATTCTACCAGAACTTTTATTTTTTAACCCAGTATGCTTTCTGCAGAAATAAAACAGTAACCTTTAAAAGCTTAGCAAAGTTCTAGCTGGACTGTTCCCATGAGGCACAGGGTCAAGACTGATTTGCATATGGCTGAGTTCAAAATGGAAAGGCATGGTGAGCAAAAAAACGATGGATTTAATCCCAGATCGCTGTACTGGGTTGAATGTATGACATTGTTCTGCATTCTGTCCAATTGTTGTTTTTGCACTTGTCACCTGAAAGGACGGCACGGGTGTACTCTGCACAAACGACTGCAGCAGTGCTGATGGGAAGCAGGAGGTGGCCTAGTGCCTGAATCTGCAAGGGGGTCTGGCCACAAGCAGGCCCTTGAGGAATCCACTGTAGTATGAACAGGGCAGTACTTCTCCTGCGTTGGGCCTCAGACTTACTCTGGGGCCTAGTGGACGAACCTGCAGGTGCCTGGGCCCTGGTGAGAACTGAAGCAGCATGAAGGCCCACTTCATGCAACCTGGTGGTGCCACGGAGGTAATCTACCCTTGCAGGGTTTGGACAGTGGGGGCCCAAGGTGCCTAGGGGTACGAGTAGTGTGACTTCCCCAGGAGGACAGGCCGCCCTGTGGTAATTTCTGACTATCCCAGGTGAGGTTGTTGGTGGTCCCCCAGATGTTGACTTCTTTGCCAGGTCTCACGGCTGAAAGCTTTAGTCGGGAGTAACCCCATTAAGCCATGGGCAAGGACAAAGTGGCAGCCCCAGTTCATGGGGAAAATGGTTTCCCCAGCCTGCCAAAGACTGGGAAGAGATTCATGCCTGCCGCCAGGCACAACCCAGCTGGAACCTACAGCGGCAGTACCACAAACTGTTTCCCGCTCTTTCCTGGAAAGTACGATAACTTAGTGTTGACTTCTCCTTGCTCCACCAAGATCTCTGCAACATGGTGAAGACTATCACTGAGGCAGAGGGGTAGTTAACTGAGGACGATACAGCCACATCTCTCCAAACTGCACTTAAGACACACTGGCAGTGTGTGGGCCTTCTGGAATCCTGGGTGGAGGGTGCAGAAGGTAGGTCCAGACGCTACAATGTCCGTGTAGTGGGGTGCTCTAGAGAGCAGCAGGCCACGGCCCGCTACCGTCATGATGGAATGCGTTGCTCATGGATCCCACAGGACTCGTTTACCTGCGTCATGGTGGAGAGGGCGCACGGGTCCCTGGCTGTAAGGCCTCCCCCGGGGGTTCCTACCGCGACAGTTTATTTTACGTCTCCTAACCCTTGTCAACAGATACCATACTCCTCGTCCCGGAAAAAGGGTGAATTGCTCTGTGGGGGACACGAGGTAATGCTCTTTCCTGATTATATGCTGAAGGTACAGCAGCAGAGGTACACCTTCCAGGCAGTCCAGTATATGCTGCAGTTCCCAGCACATCTGTCATACATGATGAGCGCACACTATTCAATACCCCGGAGAGTACCTGGGCCACCACTGCAGTGGTGGAGGAATGCTCGGTCCTCTGCCCGAGGGGTTGTGAAAAGTCCCCCATGCCTAGCAGAGACTCAACGGACAGTGCCTCGATGTCCCAGGAAAAACAGATTACGTCGCATATCAGAGGCCACAACTCCATACCGCTGCAGATTACTGCGTTCAACCTCCGTGGTGGGGTCCTTTTGCCCAGGCAGAGGAAGTGATGGCTCCTCCTAGATGGGAGATACTTTCTTTTTGGTCATCAGGTGGTCACAACGTACTGGAACATTACTGGGCAGGGGTTGGAGGACCTCAGCCCTCTGGCAATTTGTGTTTTGTTTGGGTATTTCATTTGTATTATCGAGGCAACCAATGCTTTGGGGGGTGGAGGGGATGGTCGGGGGTCTGGTGGCTGCTAGTTGCAGCATCTCCAGCAGCAGGTTGAGGTGTTTGTGTTTACTGTTCAGTTTAATAAGCTCTATGACCGAGGTCACACATGAATGCTTTTAAAAGGTGTTTATACACCTCAACACACAAGGCAATAGGCAAAGGCAGGTCTCATAGGGGAATATAAGATTGTCACTTGGAATGTTAATGGTCTTAATGATGAGATTAAGCGGAGGTACGGTCTTGGCATATGGAAAGAGGCACAATTCAACCAGAGTGAATGGAAATTATGAACTAGGAGGGGAAGGCATATCCAGACGACTTAATCTCTAGTTATCAATACGCCCAACTCTCCAGGGAAACGGAGGACGAGGTACGAGGAGGATGTAGAGGCTATTGAAGAATGGGTGGAGGCGAAAATGGCTTTGAACACTTGCAATATCCATGCATCTTCACCTGATTCAGTTCAGGTATTTCCATTGGACATATTGCTCTCTTGAAAAACTCTGGCACATGGGTCGGTCCCTCCACCCAGCGTTTTTGCCATGTGGGTTTTCCCAGAGTTCACTTTACCACATATTTGGACCTGCCCGGGAGCGCAAGCATATTGGACGACCATTCAGACATATTGGGTGGGTGGGAGAATACCCATGGTGCTCGATCCCAAGATTGTTTTGCTGGAAATAATGGATTTGGTGGGAGATCCCCAGATCAGTCTGTTCCTTGATCACCACGGCATATATGGTGGCCAAGAGACCTGGCAGGCATTGGAGAGCTGTGCACGCTCAATCAATACATGAGTGGGACAGAGGCATGCACTCCTGCACACAATGGAAAAGCTGGTGTATAAGGTGCGGGAGCCACTGATCAACTAATAATGGGGTGTGTGGACCGGGGACAAGGAACAGATTGGTTGAGACCATGGAAATTGTCCGGTGTAAAGCGTGTGCTTGTTACTGCTTCAGACATGTTATAATATTTATAGTGTGTAACTCTGTATTTAATTTACTTATGGGTGCTCTAATCGTGGCCCTTGTGGCTTGAGCTTGGTGTTAATTTTGATGTCAAAGTCCATAAAATGTGTTATAAAGAAATTAATGAATTCACTGTTCTTCCTGCTGCCCTTCATCCCACAGAGACATGAAACCTATGTTTTCTTATGTCATGAGCACACCATAACTAACCAATTCTTAGCTTCCGCTTGTACACGGTCAGTCAAGCTGCAACAATAGATTCTTCCACAATGCAACCTCCATTATTTTTAGATGCCTCACTTACGCCCACCAACCCCCACCAACCGCAGGACTAACCGAAGTAGTCTTACTAATCAAACCCATGTTAGTCCCATATTTAAGACCTATTGTTGGTATTAAGATTTGAAATTACACCCATTGCTGTATAGTACTCAAACGGGATCCTAAATGTGAACAAGTTAATACAACTTCTAAATGTATACCAAATTAGGAATGCATTAGGTGTGTGTGATCACAAGCTTGTCCTCCCAGGTCACAACCCATGATTCTATTTTACCTTCTATAAAAACCTTTCAGGAAAATGTGTGCAACCTGCTGTACTGCCCTTCAAGAGGGGTCTTGTTCACTGCTCCTTTACTGTGAAGGACCACCACCACCACGACAGCAGAAGACAGTTGCCACAATGTCTGGGACTACTGCCGCCAATACAGCAGCAAGACTATCTTCTCCCATAGCAAGGACCAGAGCAGCATCGGTGTGACCACAGCCTCTGCCAAAGTAGAAGCAGCTACAATAAATGCTCTGGTGTGGCCACTTTTGTTCATACAAATGCTTTCACCACAGCTGCAGGGACAATGGCTATTGCTGCCAGCAAGGCAGAGAGAAAAGTATTGACCACAATTGTAACAGCTGCCACCACTGCAGGGGCAACCATAACTGCCAGTAAGATTCAAGCAACTGTAGTGAAATGATAATTTTGGAGCAAGACCAAAAGTGAAGGGAGTGGGAGGAGGGGGGGGGGGGGGGGGTCACGTCGGGAATTGGCGTGTTAACTGTGCCACTTCAGACAGGCTAGGCAAAGCCACTGGTGGTACCTTGATTTGGGGCTGTAGAGGAGCTGGGTGGTTTGACATGCTGTTGGATGCCCAAAAGAAACCATTTCAAAGAAACCCACACTAACCTAGCTGACAGGTTACCTTTCAAATTAAAGCAAACAAATGAGTTTTACAGTTGAGCTGCTGCAACAGAATCTTATCTATGTTTGGATATTAAGTATTTCTCAGCAAAAAATTAAAATTACCCGATAGGCGTGCAAGAGAACCAGAACTCCTACTGCAGGGGGGAAAGCCAGGTGCTCAAACTGTTTAAAAAGAATCCTTCTAAGGTGATTGAAAATGAACTAAATTACGTTTAACTCGAAGTGGTAACTGAACAAATGATGTAGTTGAAAATATTGTCCCAGGTCCACATGCTCCTTGACAGAAATAGCCCAAATACATGAAGGAAATGCAATAAATGACACAACCCTTCTTGAATCCTGATGTCCACCCAAATATTTTTGGACCTGTTCCAGTAAAAAACAATCATCCAGGGCAAGAATTTTTTTGTGGAATACTCCATTACCAGTTAAGTCTGCCCAAGGCCATGTCCATTTCACAAAACCTCAAGACTGGAAGACCGCACAGGATCTGTTAAACTTCAACGCAATCCTATCCAGCGTTTACCCTCTGGTTCTTGGAAAGTCTAGCTGTAGATACAAAAGAAACATGAACGATCTATGACGTACTTGAGGGACCTTTTTAAACAAACAGCGAAGCAAGGGAATTGTTGATTTGATTTGCTAGAAAGGTTTGCCTAAAATTTAGCTGAATAAGACTTGGTCACATTCGAAAAATTGAGGTTTTTTTTAAATTTGTTTTTTATGGCATTTGGCTATTTCCCACCTGCCCTCCCCAATTATAGTTACGTCACTCTCATTCTATGCAACATTTGCCTCTCATCCTTGAATTTTCAATCCTTGGTTTTTCGTGTTTGACTGCTCTTTAATGGTGAGACCACATGATTATTTGCTTTCCACAAAAACCTTGAACTGCAGCCTCGGACCCCTTTGAGAGTCTAAACTTGAAAGAATCCTGTCCAGCAGACTGACTTCCTTTGTACAAATGTACCTAAAGTTGAGACTATGTAGGAGGGAGTAGGTACAGTCTGCCAAAAGTAAGATAAAGACCTGTGGATGGAGGTCGGAGGTTGGATGATTGTAGAAGCAGTGACCTGAAGGTAGAATGGAGAGGACACCCCATGTTAGTGTAGGAGGAAGGACAGAATGTGGAATTGAGACGCATGTGGGTGAAGAGGAAACATAAGTGAGAATTTGGTTCAAAGTTGACTGTGTTGGCTGCTTTTAAATATGGTAACCATAAAAAGTTTAACTTTTGGATCTAGAGTATTGAAGATTGTGGTGTTTCATGGTATTAATCTATTAACTGCACTATAAGAAATTAGTGACTGCTCTTACTATATAAACTTTGATTTTCTCTATGGCTATTAAAGTGCATTTGTTGGCCATTATTAGGAAAACCACACAAGGGCAATATTGGCATGCCAAATGAAGAATATTGGACTGGCCGAGGTGCTAAGCCAAAGCTTTCTGAGCAGCCTTTTGTTTTTCAGTCTGCGGCTAAAAGTCAGGAACAAGGTAGGTTTCTCCTATTTCTTATTGTATGTTGAGTAAGTTTTGATATGCCATGTTGCTCTTTTGTGAAAACTGAGTTACCTGCAAATAAACTCATAGCTACGACTTTCCTGTGGATTTCCATTTTCCCATCTTAAAGGGACTAATTCAGCAAAATTGATAGAACAGGTCGCTCTGTAAGGGGTCCATCTGACATTGGGCGCCATTTCTGGATCGCTGCCCACCTTCTTTTCATGCTAGTTTTTTGAGGAGGACACTGGATCTCTGGCTATCCCAGACCAAGACGTTCAGTGGCTCTGCCTGCCCAAGAAGAAACGCTTGCAGGTGACTTTCCTATCTTGGTGGATGTCACCAGGAGAATCACTAGAGCACAATGTTCCTCCTCAGATGTGTTGGCTGGCTTTCTGCCACGTCCCAGCCCTTCCCTGTGCTAAAGAGGGAGGGCAACGGCCCTAGGTTTTTTTTTTTTTAACTTCAACCCAGGTTAGTATTTTCTAAGGCAATCTGCTAGATAATTCCACTTGACACTTTATTGTAACTTCCTTTTTGTCCCACTTTGTTTGCACCTACAAATATAATTGATAACGCTTATTTTTGGTGCCTCAGGGGTTTGTGGGTGATTTATTCTATTGTATTTCCAGATTATCTTTAGTAAATTTGCTCTTTGATTAAATGCCAGAATTCGCTCTAGTGGGCACAAGGAAATGATGTTCTAGTGAATGTTGTGCTGCTACTTTCTCAACATTTCGTTGCAGAAAAGCTGCCAAGAAAGAGGGGTCTGAAATCTTCTAAAATTAAGCCGACACTACCGGAGCCAGAGGAAGTGGAAGTCTGGATCGCTCCGAAAACGTTTGGGAACAAAGGTTTATTACATTTAACACATTTCTGCTTGCATGCCTTTGATTATTGGTGGGTGAACTACCACTGTACCGCATTAATACTGTTGGAGGGGCAGGAGGGGCGAGTGGGGGAGGGGAGAGGTGGTACCATCTGCATCCAGGACGGGTTGCCACAAATTGACGCAGCACGCCAGCTGACCTCCAAGCACAAAGTTGTAAAGTTGGAGTTCTAGAATATCATTGTTAAGGTTATCGATGTTGCCTTTTTGTTTTTATTTTAACATTTTAAAAATGTTCTTTTTGAAAACAACTTTTTTAAGAAATAAGGCCGTTTTAAAAAAAAATAATTTTATTGAAAACAACATCCACAACATTGCAGCAGTCATGACACTTAGCACCTTCACAGGCAAAGTATACATTCGGGCTTTGGAGACAAGCGATACTTTCAGGGTAGTAAGCATTGAATCAAACCAATTAGTGAAGCATTACAGAGGTGGTTACATATACATGTTAGGATCGGGGGGGCCCCCCGTATACAGTATATGAATGGTGGCCTTAAGTTTTCAGGTCACCGCGCTTGCCCCCATTTTATCCAGGATAGCCCGTCTCTCCTTTCTAAGTTCCACCGTAGGAGAAATACAGATGTCGTCCCCCCCCCCCTCCGATATTTGTTCCAACGTCCCCACTTGTGATCCCACTTCCGCGGGCAGCCTCGACGTTTGTATACAGTTTTTCCGCCACCATGGCCTGATCCATATCAGTGGCCCAAACGCGCAACAGCGGCATGGTGTCTACCCCCCATTTCTGGGCAATATTCCTTTTAGCAATGGCCCAACCCACCGCCGACCACTCCTGCTCCGCCTGGGTGAGGTCCGTATCTTCCCACACATTAAGGAGGCAGAGCTGGGGAGAGGGTGTGATGGGCTTACCTATGGACCTCGCCATCTGTCGGGTGACTTCTGTCCAGTATTGCTGAATAAGGGGGCAAGCCCATAGAATGTGTAGAAATGTACCTGTCTGGTGACAGTGTCGTAGGCAGAGCGTGTCTGGACGTCTTCCCAATTTATACAACAGTTTAGCATCAAAATACACACGGTGCAGAATTTTGAGCTGAACGAGGCGGAGTCGCATCGGTATTGCCACCTCACGAGGGGAAGCTAGCGCTTCAATCCAGTCCTAGTCAGCCATTTCTCCCAAGTCCGTCTCCCACCTGGCCCGTAATTTCCGCATTGGGTTGGTACGATTATTAATTAACTTCTTATACGTCAAGGAGATAGCCCTGCGGTCCATTGGATCCAGCAACAGCCTGTCCTCCAAAGGAGAGGAGTCTGGCAGGGGGGGCACTGGCGGGAAGGGCGCTGTCGATAGCATGGCTAATTTGAAGATATCGATAAATACCAGCTCGCACCCTCAGAGTATTAAGCTGAAGCTCCGCAAATGACGCCTTCTTGCCTTTAATCCAAACATCCCCCACCGTAGAGATACCAATAAGGTCCCATTTATCGAAACCTGCGCAGGTGCTCAGACGCCCCAGACAATCGGGCTCCCAGAGTGGGGTGGCCTTAGTTATCTGTCCATACCAACCCATGCGCCGCTGGAGCCTGTGCCAGGTTTCCACCGTCCGGGCCGCAGGGCCAGTCAAGAAGGCAGTTTTAAACACTTTGCAGTTATGTTTTTAATCCAAAATGAAGTCAAATATCGTTTCTAGTAATTACCTAGTTTAAATAGAAAATTTAAATTAAATGCCATTTCCTTTGAAAAGCTAGTGTTACCTTACTGGAGAGGTATATTGAAAAACTTGACTTGTCAATCAAATCAAAAATACGCTTTATTCGATTTTAAAAACAATTAAATCATAAAAGCACATCATAAAAACAAAGACTTAAAAACCTGATGAATCAATCCATGTAAGAACATCAAAAATACAATTTGTTTTCTTTAAACATCCCTAACTTGAATAAAATCGAGAATCAGTTACGCTGGACGCTGATTACATTGAGTTTCTAGATTTAACCATCCCTTTTAAAAATATAGCTATATGGCCAGTACTGATTTCATCATCCAAATATTGCAGTTTAATGAATGCAGGTCGACACTGTCTCAGACCATGTGATTTTAAAATGGGTATGATCCATCTCTTCCTGATTATGATGTAAAACTTACAGAAAAATATGACCTGTATTGTCGACTGTGGGGAGATGTCATCGCATGGGCACAAAATATGTGACCAATCATTAATTTGGGGGAATGAAACCATGTTATGAAAATTGCCTAGACGCAAACTCGTCAAAAGCCTCCTTGACTTGTCATTTTATAATTAAATCTGCTTTACTGAAATTTTTCAAACTAAAAACAAGTTCCACAAAGTGACAATCGGGATGAGTGTACCAAATCTATTATTTGAAAGGTGGATATTCCAAGATTCCACATTACAGTGGAGAAAAAGTAAACCGGGTACAAAGTTAAATCGATCACCCCAAAACACTGTCCAAAGTCCATGCAACGCCTCTTAAGACATGCAGGCATCTCACGATGTCAAACTTCCTTTTTCAAACCCTTTTTAGAGATTCCCTACAACGCCTCTGCCCCTGGCCATTCAGTCAATCAAATTATCATTTCCCAATTTGCAACACCCTCAAATGAACCTCTTTCTCGCTCTCCTATATGTCCGTAAACCTTGGTAGCCATATTGGGGACCACATACAGTAGCGGCCCATGGCCATCCTCTCCCAGTTCTTGCCATACCATTCACCCAGTGTCAAGACTGGCTGCTTTACCTCACTTGGACTACAATAGCGGTTTGTTGACCAACAGTAGACCGGTCCCAGTGGTATGAAATTGTTGTCATTTGGTTAATACAGGCCCAAAAGATGTGAACCGCCTACCTCGTAACGATCCCCAAGATATTAATTCATCCAGTCTGAGGCCAATCCTGAGATTGCTGGTCAGTTACTAAAATATGACTCTATGTGCCCATGCACAAGCCAGACCTGCAGACATCTATGGCCTTAATTGTGTCTGGGTGCAATACCACCTAAACCACGCTTAATGTGTTGACATTAACGTGCAGCAAAGCATATGAGATCTAGTGCAAACGAGTGACCAGACAACATCAGTGACCTATTTGATTGAAAGCCAGCTCAGCCTTCTTGGCGTAGAACACCTTCAATAGCGTAATTATCCTCATTGGACAGTTAAGACTCTTATGTTCATAGTAGGAGCCTTAACCGCACTCAATGACAAACAAAAAATCTAAAGTTTAGGCCCTTTGCCTGCA
The DNA here is from genome assembly GCF_964204655.1 of Triturus cristatus. Classification (NCBI taxonomy): domain Eukaryota; kingdom Metazoa; phylum Chordata; class Amphibia; order Caudata; family Salamandridae; genus Triturus; species Triturus cristatus. Next base: position 501,221,839 of record NC_140588.1, on the reverse strand, counting down.
CAACACACACAGAAGGTGACATCAAAAGGGCCATCCAGCTATTGAACACTGACCACAATGGAGATTCTAGAATGCTGAACTACTCCCACCGCAATCCAAAATGATCCCCAACCAGATGCAGTATTAACGTAGTTTCAGTCACTGACCATACTACTCCAAATAGTGAATGACCAATTACTGTCTATAGATGGGGACAGTTCAGCCAATCTGCTATGACAATGTCCGCTCATCTGCACCACGCACAACTCAAAATGGAATAAAGAAACCTCGATCTTTCCTTGAGACCCTATAGAGCACACAAGGAAGTGGGAGCGGCTCAACTTTGACCCTCAAATGATTGTGTCCTGTTGCCAGATCAGTGTTCAAGGTGGACGTGCTCCCACATTGAGGGTGTGATCCCACAGTCACTTAGAGACAAGCTTACTAAAACCCCTCCCATCACACTACGTCAGATAAATCCATCCTAACTTTTAGCTTAAGAGCAGTGATGCACAACAAAGTGTGGTTAGTCCAGTCTTTTGTCTACATTAGCTAGTTGGCTCCTGGTCAACTCGGGCATGAGGCCAGACACATGGTGGCACTGGCCCGCAAGGTTGTAAAACGATCCAATCACCCCCGACCCCTTAGTTGGCTGCTGTCCAATGACCCATAGGTGTTAAATCTTCCTATGGCACTCGGCAGATACTAGATTTGGTGGAATATTTTATGTCATTGGGTACAAGTGAATAATCATGCATAGACAGTGGTGTTTAGAAAGTAAAATAAGTAAAATTACTCTGTCCCTCTAAATATCCGTGTTTACCCATCGCATCCGCCTCCCCTAGCTTAAGGCATAGGGAGGGGGGATCATTAACCGAGCAATAGATATGCAGACTGGCAAAAGAGAAAGATTGGTTAAAATCTTGCAGTACTTCAATGACTGAGGAGCTTTCAAATGGGCAAATATTGATTAAGCGTGCAAGGTCTGCCACATGCCCGTGGTCCTATCTATCCTACAGCGAAGTGTCATTGGTTGGGAAGTGGGTGAATTGCATAAAGTGATCAGTGTGAAAGTGTAGCTGGTCTACTCGGCACCTCATAACCATACCAGGATATCTGGTTGCCTACTTTGCCACTTGTGTAGATGAACTGGCACATGGGAACGGTATAGAACTACCGGACACTGGGTGTAGCTCTAACACTCCTCAGTGATGTGTGCACAGGAACAAGTGGCACTTGTGATTGATGCGGAAGAGGTCATCCTAGTTCAAACTCCTCTCCTCTGCCACAGTTTCTTAACTTGGCGGGCCCATGGCAACATTACATATAGTTCCATAACGGTCTAATGTCATGAGAATCTTTCTTGCGAATGGTGTGAAATGTCTGGTTGCGGGTTCTCCTATCCAGTTTTGAAGGATTTAATCTCATTCACATTGTTAAAATGTCAGGGTTGTCACAGCTCAGTTTATCCCCCACCAAGAGTGGCTCTAGTAATTGGGTCCGAGTGTAGACCCCAGCTACTGTACGTTTTGTTTAACTCCTCTGTAAGATACTGTGGCTGCATTAGAGTAGCACCGTTGTCTGTTTCGGTTCCTGCCCAGTCCACGAGCTGAATTATGACGTTTTCCTAGCATTTTGGTAGTATAGGGCAGGCCAGTTCTAGCCTCTTGGTGGAAGAGGCCATCATTCCTTTGGCCTCTTCCCAGCTCATGGAAAGCTGTTAATTGCCTTCTGAAATTCTAAAGGAACACTGTCGATAATTGCAAGGCCTGGAAAAAGAATAATGGCTTTTTTTTTTTTTTTTTTTTTTTTTTATAAACTTTTATCAGTTGCCCATAGTAGGTTTTATTTTAACCAAAAGATTAAATCTCCTGCAAGTATGAGGTTGTGGCAATTCAGTTCCTAGTAAATAAACATGTAGATCTCTAAGTGATGAGCTACTGCATACCCACCCGTTTAGAATAAACTTCAGAAGTGGTAGATAGCCTCAACTTCTTAAAAAAAAAAAAAAAAAAAAGTGCGCCCAGCAGAACTTTTGATGGCCTGTTCGCCTTTGCCCCTGTCAGGGCCACGGCATCTTCGGCCACCCCTTTTCAACCTGGCTTGCCCATTTCCAACGGCAAAGGGAAGGCGGCCTGCTACCCCTAGTGCTTAATTTGTGAAAAATAAAAGTGCCAGAGCTCTCAGCAGGAGGCCACTGCAGCGTGCTCCACCCATTGCTCTTGCTAGCGCTGCTAGTACCGACATATGTATTAACCTTCGCACTCCTGTGAGCGTGACCACTCAGAATATTCCAGGCCTTCAAAGCTATACGTATTGCTTAGGCGGCAGAAGAGTCTTATATTAATAAACTGTTTTGCTCCTATCTAAATTAGACCAACAGCACCATGATGTGGCAGGCTGTCGTAAGTGCCGGTGTTGACAATTAAGTGCTGGTGCTGAGCCGTGGAAACCACTGGCTCAAATGAAGCACTGCTACCCCCAGTTTTTATTTTCGGAAGTCCGATCCTGGATCTTGTGGCCGGCAGTAATGCAGTACAGTGCATGGTCTTTATACACTGAGTGTTCCTGGATTTTCCATTTTGGTCCCGTTTACTTCCTACACATGCATGCTGACATGCACGTTTTAAACACCGGTTCTAGACTGAACACTTACCCCCCCCTCCCCCACATAAGTGCAGTTGGTTGTTTTTACAATGTAGGCAGTGCTTAATTTGAGCCGTTGGTATCCGGTTCCCGGTCCCGGCACTTAATTGTCAACAGCACTGCCATGTGGTGGTGCTGCTCATTTATTTTAGAGAGGGGCAGAACAGCAGGTGTTTACGGATACAATGTATACAAAAAAATACCAAAACCTACCTCCCCAGCTTTAGTTATGGGGAGGGGTTCACTGACCTCAGTGGAGCTCTGTTTGGCCATAACTTACGGTTTAAAGGCACCTACTGCAGAGTTCCTTGTGCTCCAGCTTTCAGGCTGCAATAAAAATGTCTTGCTCCCTCGCGATTAATGTTCCTGCTAGAGGAGAGGGATCAGAGTTTTTTTCTAGTGGACTCTCCATAAAGTAGCGCAGAGTGTTAATATGCCTGCTGCATATAACAGATCTGTTTTATGTGGATAGCTGAGTGGAATAGTGAAGCCAGCCTTTGCTAGTACTTTACAAGTGAAACATATGTGAGAGACGCACTGTGGAGAGATGAGGGGCACTTTTGCTGAGAAGTAGTGAGGGAATCCAAAGAGGAGGCCATGCAGGGGTTGGGGGGGGGGGGGGCACCCCCAAAAAAGATGGTTGCACCAGGTGCCACCAGCGCTAAAGCAGGCCCCGATGTACAGAAATGTGCTGTTGCCATCCCTCCTCTCTGCTTCATCTTTGTTGCACCCTGGCAAAAAGATGGGAGGTGGAGACCAGCAAGGCTGGTGTAGTCTGTTTGAAATTTTGTGACATGAGTTTTACCTGGTTGTTACAAGAGCTTGGGAGAAGGATGTGCAGTGTCATGCTGTCCTACTCTGAACGTACGTTTTAATCCACATTTTTGCCTTCTTCCCTTTTTAGGTCGTGGAACAAGGAGAACTTTCTATCGAAGATGACGCATAATTTACTGAGTGTTTGTACATATTTATTGAAAAGAAAATACATGTTCAAGGGAAGGAAGGTGTGCTAATAGTATGCATGAAATTAACTTATACTCTTTAATGAGCCTATAAAAAAAACTAAACGTTTGCTACCTTGTGTTGAGCACCGCTAGAAATGCCAAGTATGCAATTTACTTGACTGTATTAAAGTACACAAATGCATCTGTTCACTACATTGAATATGGAAAAATATGTAAAGTCACATTTGATAAAGCACTTTAAAATGTATGGCACTCACAATCACGGACTGATAATACAAAATAAAAAAAACATGAAATTGTAGAGGTCTGATCATTACTATGTTGTACCTGGTGTTTATTATTTTTACCTCATACTTTGCTTCTATTGCTTTGTGTTAGGACTACTGAATGCATGATATTTTTAACAGATGAGAATATATCCGTCTTTAGGGTGGTGGTAGCGTCAATGGGGGGAGGGATCGAGTTATTTTAGGAGTGTAATGTGGTTGTTTGAAACTGTTCATAAATCCAGCATTTCTGAAGCAAAGCTTTCAAAGATTTAGGATTGTGGTCTGAATTTTCATGATAACCTGCTTGTTCACTTTACTTAAAATATTTGTTTTCTATGCCCCAATGTTAAAAAGACTTGTCTGGTTTTAAACCATTTAGAAACAACAAGCATTTGCAATGCAATAGGTCTCGCAGTTACACGAGTTAAATCTATTGGCATTGTAAATGACAATGCCAATAGGCATTGTTATTTGCAATGTCAATAGCACGAACTCGCGTAAATGCGAGACCTAATGCATTGCAAATGCTTGTTGTCTTTGGGAAGTATTTCTGACTCGGGGGGGGGGGGGAGGGGCGGTGACGATGGCGGGATTGCGTTCTACACTGAAGGGCGCAGCAGGCGACCTGACTGGAAAATGTGATCACACAGTGAGGCGTGTGCTCGCAGAGGGGGGCAAACTGTTAGAATAAGGTGCCATAATGCACGCCTGGCCAGGCTCCACTCCTGCAGAGAAAGGTCAAAAGAAGGGTCAAGGGACACAGAACCCAGCAACTAGGCTACAGAGGTGTGTAAGAACCACTAAAGAAGCTGACGTCATGGGGACGTTCGCGTGAGGGACAGACTCCAGACTCCAACCTCCAACTCCCCATTACATGCTTTAGATACATGGGGCCTGCGCGACGCACACGCCGTTAAAATGCATTTATATTTTGAAAAAAGTAACCCACTATTGAGATGCTCGATAGAGTTTAACAGTACCTCGTTAAAACGTATTAAAAATGTTTCATGTACTTTATTTTATGATTTAAATCAGGTATTACATGACTAGTTATAAAATGCAAAACCCTGCTATAAGTTGACGAGGAGGGAGTGGGAGGGGGAGTGGGGGCGGAAAGACAAGCGCGCACTGAAGTTGACGAGGAGGGAGTGGGAGGGGGAGTGGGGGCGGGCACAGTGGTGCGGGACATCAAAGGGGCCCCGAAAGTGAAAGAAAACGAGTGCTTTCAGGCTGCCAAATGGTGCGCGCGCCCGGGGCACATGCACTGTAGTTGGAGGCCTGAAAGCACTCGTTTGCACTTCCAAAACGCGCTTACTATAAGTCTCGCCAGAGCCAGCGCTAAAGCGCTGGTCAGGCGAGACCTAAAAATGGCTGGCCAGGGATTCTAATATTTGTTCCTTTAAGTGACCAAAGGAGTACCCTGTGTACAGCAAGCAACAATTTTCTTCTAACACAGCTAGTAGGTTGGGATCTATTTTTGATGTCCAAGTAGTATTCAATAAATGAACTGGGTTTCCAGTGCATTAAGCGGCAACTGTCATTCTGTTTGCTTGCTTTTTTAGGTGTGGCCTGGAGACTGCTCTGATTTTCTTTTTTAAATATTTTTTTTTTTTAAAGTGGTTTGTAGTTTGTTTTAAAATTTCTTTTTTGCTAATTTGTTTTTTCTTGCACTTTTTAAATTAAAGTAAACAGTCACCCAGTTTGCTTCCACACATCACAGCATAAGGCAAGGGCTCCGCCCACATCATCCATTGGCTACTTTTCACAGTGATTGGCTGCATTTGCCCTGATCACATGTATTCTTGCATGAAGTTTCAGGGCCAAGGTTGGACACAAACTTACTAATGCTTCTTTCCACTTTCAGTCTATGGTGTGTATTGAAAATGTCTGTTAAAATAATTCAAAGCCAATAGAATATTCTTTGCACCAGTAAGAATCCTAATTTGTCGTGATGTGTTTAAAATTAATTCGATTTTGATACATGTTCCAATTATGCCTGCTAGAAAGCATCAATATAGTATTATGGCTGACAGATTTACGTGGCATGCTTTTTAATTTTGTTTATTGATTAAGGCTTGGGCTTGCAGAAATATGTTGAAAATAACTTGCAACAACTTGCCAAGTGAGTATCGCATCCGCAGGGAATCTAATGTAGGGGATTCGAATCTAATTGGGTATACTTGGATGGAAACAGCTCTCCAAATCTTGTCAACAGCTCTTTACTCAAAACTCCTACCAAGGGCAGCATTGCAAGTGTTTTGGGGACTGTAAAAGCAATGTCAATGCTTTATTTATTGGAGAATTTAATTCGAAATAAGTCCTGTGCTGTCTAGTAGCCGAAAAAAATATAATGCTAAAATGACTACAGGGAAAATGTTAGTCCCTAGTATGGGTTTCTTCGACAACAGCACAATTTCCAAATGTATGGGGTGCCCCCACAACTGTCTCAGATCCTTAGCAAAATATACAGTTCCACATTCTTTGCAATTAAAATTCTCTGGATCCCAAGGGCTGTTATCACTCAGACAAGGGGAAGGGCTCACGGGTGCAAGCAGATGACACATCCAGTTGCAACTAGTCTCCTGTGTTTATTCCAAGGGCTTCTGTCTCCCAGACGTTCTTCAATTTCCATGTTTAGGACCAGTTCCAAAGGGCAACTGGCTACCTGACAGGACCACTACGTATATAAGTGGTCGACGAGGAGCTTAACTATAGATCCAGACTTGTGGAGAAGTCTAGTTTAGTGCCTTGCATCCAAAGCGGGAGATGCAGATCTCCAATGCGGAGGAAGGTGGCAATCTTTCAAGGTAGTATGCATGAAGTCTTCTCCAGCTCTTGTACATTTATGACCTAAATTAGTCATGCTGGCGTTCTTAAAAGGCAAACCTAGTTCGATTAGTGACCCTTGAGCAAATTGCTCAACCAATAATTTCAGTGAATTGGGTTTATTGCTTTTTGTGCTCTGTTATTGCTTTTTGGCAGTAGCTGTCCAAGATTCCTTGTACTACTGAGAAAAATGGCAACGGATGCAAGATTTGCTCCTGTTCAGCACTCTTCACCTCTTCCCAGTGTCTACCCAATTCATTTGATAAAGTATCATAGAAAATCCCCTCCCGTCCAGGTCTAATCTATTATCCATTACATGTTGTAAACGGCACCGTTTGGCCAAGACTAGCTCTACACAAATATTATTGCTTTTGGACCTTTCTTTCATGCGGGAAATGTGGCCTGATTTTAGGGGTGCATTTCCCTCACTTTCTGCATGCCTTAGGTTAACCTGACATTGGAGGCTAGGCAGTTTGCCCCTGAAGCAATCACATAGGTGATTAGGCATGAAACCACTCAATGATGGGAGCCATAGCAAGGTCTATAAGGAGAATGAAAATGGCTCTTTTGCTAAAATGTTTGTTGTATTTAAAGTAGGCAAAATGACTTTAGAAATGACCTAATATAGCTACAAACATCTCCGATAATAAAACGTTAATTTTTGTTGCACTTTTCCCAAGGTACAGATATTTATCTCCATCACCCTTGTGTCCTATAATATGCATTGTACAGTTGCTAAAACCTGTTGAGCAGAAGTCTTATCTGCATGCACCAGCCATTTGGATCAAATAACATATGTTTAGGGAAAGAAGTGGCGGGACATGTCAAAAGGATTGGATTTCTAGAATTAATTTTGATAGTCCTAGTCCCCTGGTTGACATCCGAGTCATGCCGCTTAAAGCCTTTGGAAGCTTTTTCAGCATCTGACTATATCAGCACTACTCTTCTTTCAAAAGCTAACCTGGATTTAAAGAAGGACCTGTCCATGCATTCTAGTGAGTAAGCATAGGTTTATACAACCAAATCGAAATGGCAAGCCCAAAATGCACCCCCCCTCCCCAAGAATCCCCCACAGAAAGTCCAATGTTCAAAGTATTATCATGAGGTGTGCACATCCACTACTCCCACGGTTTTCAGGGAGCAGTCCCAAAGACCAATGCGGAATCTATCACAAATGTGAAGTGCACCACCAAATAAGAATTCCAAAATGAATTAGTCCATCCAATTGGTGCACGTCCAAAAATCCTTTTCTTCGCATCGGTATTGTTAGAACAGCCAACGAGTTTCGTCCAACTTCCGTGGACTACATCAGGTCGTAGTATTTAGTCATATTCTTCTGACTAATGTCATCGGTATCAGCACTGTATGGTTCCTCTACATTGGTGTTTTAGTTCTCTATACCTATTAACTTATGAATCCAAGGTAGGTTCAGTGTTACTCGGCGTCTATCCCATGTTACGCTCCTGTTGCAGTTGACCTGTTCGGAGTCTGACCGTTTAGGAACCATACAGTGCTGATACAGATGACATTAGTCAGAGAAGAATAAGACTTAATAATACGCCCTGATGTAGTTCAAGGAAGTTGGATGAAAAGCGTTGGCTGTTTTAACAATACCAATGTGAATAAAGGATTTTTGGACTTACTCCAACTGGATGGACAAAATTATTTTGGAATTCTTATTTGGTGGTGCACTTCAGCTTTGTAATTTAGTAAGCATAGGTTTGTGCACCTTTTCAGCGACCCCCCCCCTTGTTTTCTGTCCTGCTTGTTCTATTTAACAAAAGATAAATATGCAAAAAAAACGGACCGATAATCATTTTACTACAATAATGTAATTTATGGTGCAATGTTTGTATATTTTCAATGTAGTACACATGCACATAGCTGTTGGCAAGCAAAGATCGGTCCAACTTAATGTCAATGTTTACCTCTCTTGCCCCTCCCCCCCCCCCCCCCCCACCCCCCGCACCACCTCAACTGTAGCCAGGCATGGCCTCCAAGTAGCACTGATAGTGGGACTATCCACCCTGGGAAGGTGGGCTGTTCTGCAACGTTAAGGAGATGAGTTTGGGAGGAGGTCTGTGCATAATGGTCAGTAATTATTCATAGAATAATTATCAAAGTCAAGACTACTTTTTGAGCATGATGCGCAGTTTTAATTCTTTTTTTTTTATCCAGAAATGTAATTTCCAACGGAAAAGAAACTGCAGACACGTGTTTCGCCCAATGGCTCAAGGCCGGGGGCTTCTTCAAGGCTGACCTTTTCAGTACAAACTATGTGGGATGGAATAAAAGACATTGATACAATGACCAGGGAGAGGAAGAGCAGGGTAGAAAAAAGGGGAGCAATTTAACATAATGGTAGGTTTTAGAGGTTCATAAAAGGGTACAATGGGAAGAGACTAAAGTAAGGGGAGACCCAGAAATGAGGAAAAAACACTTAAGATGAAGTTAAAATTCGGAATAAAATGCAAATCAAAATTGAAATAGAAATAAAGAAACAAGTACAACTAAAGTTAAACTAAAATTGGAAGATTTTACAAGTAGCAACCAGCACAGACCAATGAGGTTACATGGGATCTGTGAGTTAATCAACATATTATACACATCATCAAGGCACACTCCAAATTATCAGTGAGGTCAAATCGGCCTCTTTGATGTCCACCTCTTCTCCTTTGACAATTCTGCCACTCTTTGGTAGTGGTGGCAAGTTAGTTTTTTTCATTTTGGTGGACAAATGTGTACAAATTGTCCAACTGCGGTTTGTAGTCCTGTAGCCTCACCTGGATAGTTTTTTCTTTCCTTTTATTCCCCCTCCCCACCGCCCCCCCCCCCCCCCAAATACCTAGAAGTCTATAGAAACAGTTGCTCAGGTCTGGCGGTTTGGTCTTCTCTAACTGCATAATATCCTGTTTCACTGGGCAAAGTGCCAGCAACAAATGTTATCCCGTCTTTAGGGTAGAGGGGGGTAAATTTGCTTTAGTTAGAGTATGATACATGTTGTGACCCTGGGGATGTGCGTCAAATAAATCATTCACTGTACTAAGCACTCCATCCCAGTACCTCTGGAGCTTTGGACAGTGCCACAATAAGTATCCGCATGCCGCTATTCTCAAATCCACCATTTCCCAAATCTGCATTGTCCCACTCTCTAAGTTTCTTCTGTGTTTGATACCAGTTTATAGTATTTTTTTTTAACCCCGGCTTCTTTACTCCTATCAGGTTTTGCCATGTTATGTCTTAGTGTATATCTCTTCGGCTTTGTGGTCTGAAAGAACTCCCTCGCTCTTTCCCCAATATATCTTTGACCTGGGGATTTTGGAACGTCATCCCAAGATGGCACGAATTTGTAAAGAAATCCTTTTCATACCATACTCTTTCAAGAGATGCCAGTGCTCGTAATTGGTTAATGAGTGGCTGGTCATCAGTTTGATTGTGGGTGTTAAAGCCCAGTGTCTAAACTGGGTGTAGTGGAAGCTTCTGGTTGTCTGCATGTTTTGCCATCAAATTCTCTAATTCCCTTGGCATCTAATAGCTCTCCAATGTTTGTGCTTCTCCTTCAACACAGCAGGTACATGTATTGGGTGAACCTAGTAATGGGGGAGGATTTAAAATCACTCGCCTCTTACCCCATCCCTCTCCCTGCCCACGACTTTGGATTCTTTATGAACCGGGGAACATGACTGTGAGCCAAATTCTTTGTTAAAATTGATTGGTGAGCGTTCTATACATGTTTTTACTATGTTTTAGAAGGTAGTAGCCAGAATGGTTTATTTCCAAAAATATTCTACAACCAGAGTTGCTCTAGGCAGTACAGCCCTTAATATGGAACATATATGGGGGGACCGTAGTAAGTGAAACCTAATGAGTTGGTTCTTTTTATGGCGTTAGAGGTTTCTTTCTCTTTCATTTAATTGGTTTATTCTCCTTTTTCAAATTGTTGATAGAGGGGAAAAGGTTGTTTGAATATTGTCCTTTATATTGTACACACAAGCACGGCATGTGTTTTGTTGTGCTCGTGCCTTGTGAGCAATTTACTCACTTAGTTATTGTTTAAAGTAGACCTGAGCGTGACTTGTCTCACGCTTGTCTATTTCATATGATGCTCTGGGGGTTGGTTAGACTGCCCGTGTGCGGGCATCTTTCCAATTCTCGGGGAGATGTATATATTGGACACATGACAGTTGTGGGAATCTTGATGTAGATGTGCAACTGCTAACTTCTTTCTTTAAATAAAGAGCCTGGATTTATACTTACTGGAGTCCCGTCGTTCTGTGTGTACTGCCAGTTCTTACACTATGAATGCTGGGTGGGGGTTGGGAGGGTGGATCATAGCTGCTTGGATGGCACTTGGACTGTAGGCACCGCATAGCCCAAACAGATGGCTTTGCTGGAGGAACATCTAGGGTAGGCTCAGGCATTGAGCTGCCATGATTCTGAAGTTAGTTTCAATGTGAGGGGCTGAGTAGGAACTGACGCAGGAGGTAAGTGAAATGTTCTTTATTCGAAGAAATGGACCTCTGCACCTTCAGCTTGCCAGAATGAAGTCTTCTTGACAGAAGTGCTCCAGTGTCAGCATTCCAAAGGAGCCTTCACCTGAGGGCTGTAAGATGGAACCAATGTGACAGGAGAAGGAGGGGTGAAGGGGACTGTACCAACAGGATGAGATAGAACACATCTCCCTCCCGAACAGGAAAGGAAGCGGGAGGAGAGGAAGGAGGAGAAGAAAGGGAAGAGCACAACAGAAGAGGAGGAAGAGAAAGTGGTGAGGGATAGAAGGTAGTTGTCCAAGAAGGAGAGAAGGGATGAAAGAGTGGGAGTCTGGCAGAAAAGAGAAAGCTTAACGACCCAGGGGAAAAGTGCCAAAGGAGGTACGCATAAACAACCAAAGGCAGGATATATGCACAATGGTCTTGCGCAGAAGACCAAATAACATGAGATACAGAATTGAGCTAAAAACATCACACCATTTTATAATCTTTGTGCCAGCAAGGAGAGCTTCTGGATCTTTCCACTCTTCTCCCTTGCACCTCCTCCGAATGGGTGCCCTTTGCACTGGAATCGCTAACCTCACTGGTACCTGACCTGTCCGTGCATATGGCGACCCGATCCATGCCCCATTTTTCCATTTTCAAGAATAACATTCATCTTCACTTCTTTGATTTTCTCAGAAGCATAGAATTTGTCACCTTTACTACCTACCCCATAGGGTTTTCTGATCCAAACCCATTGCCCTTGCTTTAGTGACTTGTTCTTGGTACCCTATTTCTTGTCATACAGCTTTGTATCTTTTTTTGTTTAGTTACCACCCTCTTCCTGAACTCTTCCGGGTTGACCACAACCTTTGTTCTGGGACAACCAGTTGGGAGACAACTTAGAGCCAGCCTTCCTCCCCCTCAAGAGTTCAAAAGGGGAATGGTCTGTGGTAAGATTGGGTGTGGTATGGTGTGACCATAGCCTGTCTCTAACAGCTGCTTCGATTGGCTTACACGAAGTAACTGCTAATTGAATACTCTTTTAACATCCTATTTGCTCTCTCCACCTTCCCATTTGCCTTGGGAAAATATAAAGGAGTGCGTATGTCAGAAATAGACATGTCAGTAAAACTCCTTCATTTCGTCCGATACAAACTGTACACCATTATCTGACGATGGAGGGAATACCCTCCTTAGAAAACACATCACTTAAAAACCCAATGAGAGACTTGGTGTTGATCTGATTCACAAACTTGTGTGTAATCCAGTTAGAATGATAGTCAATAGAACCAAAAGGTACCACTCCTGAGGTCCCATAGCATGCATAGGACTGGCGATGTCAAGTCCCAGCTTGTCCCTGGGGACTTCAACAGGGATCAGAGGAATGCACCTTGTAATTTTGGATTTATCACCTTCACTTCCATCAACTGATCCATATAGGGGAACCAATACTCCGATCTTAACCTTGCCTTGCTGAGACTTCTCCCCAAGTGCCCTTCATGAGAAAGATCTATTAAGTGGTTCCTTAACCCACCTAGAGGAACACCGGGGCATATTATCAAGCACGGCGTTAAAATTATCGCCGCTTTAGCGGCAGAAAACTGCCGCTAAAGCGGCGATAATGGGCTTGATATGCCGCAGAGAATTCCAATAGAAGCCCATGTTCACATCAGAACATGGGCTTCTATGGGAATTCTCAAGGGCATATTATCAAACCCATTATCGCCGCTTTAGCTGCAGTTTTCTGCCGCTAAGGCGGCGATAATTTTAACGCAGTTTCTTGATAATATGCCCCTATCTTTCCTGACTTGAGCAGAAAATTCCCCTTTACAGACAAATAATCTCTTGCGTTCCAAAAGGGCTGAACCTCCTCAGGTAGTGCTTTGCATTTGCTTGGCCACCCCTTGATTACATAATTTTTGACTTTCTTAATGAGATCTTGCTCCATATGAAGGTCCCATTGGTCTTGTGCTACAGCTGGTAGAGTATTCTCCAGGATCGCTTCCTTGGGCATGGTTGAATCCTCTTCACACTCAATAGGGGCCCTTGATAAAAAGTCAGCAACATTGTTCTGTGGCCCAGGTATATGAACCATCTTGTAATTAAATCCTTGAAGGCCCAATACCCATTTAGCAATACGAGGAGTCATGTTCTCCATTTTTTTTTTTTTTTTTTTTTTTTTTAGTGAATAAAGACAACGGTTTGTGATCAGTACAAAGATCGAATGGCAAACCCCAAACCTAAAACTTGAAGTGTTGTATTGCCCAAAAAACGGCCAATGCCTCCTTTTCCACAGTAGACTAATTGGACTCGGCTCCCGTAAGAGCTCTGGAGGCAAAGGCCACCAATTTCACATTGTTGTCAATCCTTTGGGAAAGAGTAGCCCCTATACCTCTACTGCTAGCATCCGTGGATATTATAGTGTCTTTTTCCACATTGAAGTTGCCTAGGTATGGGGCTGAAATAATTGCTTCTTTTGTATTCTTAACTGCTTCATCTTGTTCCCTTTCCCAGGCAAATGTAGAATTCTGCTTTAGTTGGTCCCTTAGGGTTTGAGACAAGATGTAAAAGTCCTTGATGTATTTAGCAATATACTCTGCCAAACCTAAAAAACGACAATTTCCTCTTTGCATGTGGGAGTAGGAGTTCTTATCACAGCTTCAACCAAGTCAATTTTAGGCTTTATGCCCTCCTCCGAAATTATGTGCCCCAAATAGTCAACAGATGTCACACCTAATTTACACTTGCTTTCTTTTGTAGTATACCCTGCATCTCTGAGCACCAAAAAAACGTTTGAATTGTCTTCCACCTTGCTAGAACCATACATAAGTATATCGTCTTGAACACCTTGTTTTACAGCAATCCTTTAGAATGTGTTGCATAATTCTCTGAAAAGCTGAGGCGGCTGACTCCAAACCAAAAGGCATCCTCAAGAACTTGTAGTTGCCCCAAATGGAGTAGTGAAAGCCGTCAACAGCTGAGACTCAGGGTGGAGATTGACCTGATAGGCCGAGGATAGATTGAGCACGCTAAATAACTTTGCCCCATGAATAGTGCTCAGCATTTCATCTATCCGAGGTAAAGGATGTCTAGCAACCAAGATGTTGGCATTTAAGTCCCTCAAGTCCACACATAACCTAATATTCTTCTTGTTGTCCTTGGTTGTGAGGACAATGGGTGCCAACCACTCTGAACTCTCAATTTCCTGAATGACACCTTGCTTAACGTGTTTTTGAAATTCCAACCTTAAAGGTTCCCTCATGAGTAGTCGAATGGAACGGGTTTTGTGCAACACAGGGTCAGCTTCATCTTTTAAAACAATTCTAAGCATATCATTTTTTAACGTTCCCAGTTTTTCTGAAAATACTTCAGGAAACTCTTTGGTGAGATTACCTCCTACCGACGGGGGTTCAAACAGCAAGACTTGGTCCACATTGTTGGGATCCAGGGTGATACCCAATTCTTTCTGATGTTTCCACCCCAACAAACTTGACCCTTGTTTGGTGACACATACCTTCCCCACTGTGTGTCTGTCTTTACATTCCCTCTAAAGGGATAGGTTCTTTATTGTACCCCGATGGACAAATATCAGCACATTCTAGCTCGACCCTGTTCTTAGCAAATATTTCTCAAACACTTTTTTTTCAATGAGAGTAAATGGGGAAAACGAGTCCGCATACATCTGAAATTTTTCCCCATCAAGAAAAATGTCTCAAGTTGGATATTGTATGCTTTCTTCCATATTCCCTTGTTCGTTCTGAAATACAAGCGTTGTTTTCTCATCAATCTCCGTCTCAGGACTTTCAATGACATGTACTTTGGGACTGAATGCTTTGCAAACCTTCGAAAAATGCCCCCTCTTATTATACTTCCTGCACAGTACACTCCTAGCTGGGCATTTCCAATTGTTTGCCAAGTGACTGAGACTGCCACATCTAAAACACAGGAAGCTATCTGACTTATTACGGGGAACTTCTTTATTCTTATCACCTACTTTACAAACAGCATCCTCACTGTGAGAAACATTTGATTCACCTTTCTCTTTATTCCCCCCTGCAGAAGACTGCAACTCCTTTATACACAATGCTGTGTTCTAAGCCCTTAGCTATACTAATTGCTTCATCAAGGTCTGGATTTCTGGTGAGCAGTTCCTTCCTGTACCTTCATGTCACTTTTACATCCAACTGATCCCTGATGAGGGAATCCGTAAGCGCACCAAATTCACAAGTGGCTGACATGCCTCTCAAGACTGCCACATATGAGGAGACTCTCATTCTTTTTGACTCCTATTGAACTTGTACCTCGCTAAGACGACATTTATTTTTTCTCAGAAGTGTGATTCTAATTTCCTTAAAGTGTACTCATAAACATCCACCCCAGCTTCTTCCTCCGTAGGTTCTTCGTCAATTAACCTTCCTGTAATGTCCTCAAATACTTTCCTCCCCTGAATACCTAAATAGTGCAGGAGCATGTTGCTTTCTTATATTAGAAAAATTGCCACGTCCAATGGCTATAAGGTATGATTTAAAGATACCTTCCCACCTGCGCCAAGGTATGTCAGGCTCTCCTACTTCATTTAAAAAGGGGGGTGGTTGACTCATACCTGCACCTGCCATAGCTGTCCACTAGGGTGAATAAAAGGGAATGAAATAGTACTGCTAAGTGTGCCCTAAAACGTGGAGGATCTGCAAATACACAGAGGATGTTAGAATAATACTGTCAAATGTTATGCGGAGCTTTGTAATAAAACCATAAAAATATACAAAGCATAGTATAAGTCTTTCCAAATTTAGATTAAACAGTACCCTTTCACAATTCAGTTTCAAAATGACATTAATAGTCATCTTTTTATGGCAGTGAAATGCCTCATTAACCAGTGCAGATGAAGGACTACAATGAAGGCGGAAACTTCCTGGGAGGAAAACAGTGACACATTCCAGCATGGATGATTCCTGAATACAGCCCACAGTAACACCTTAGTGGTGAGGATCACTGCCACGAAGAATCTCCGTGCTCTCTGCTGCACCGGGAAATCGGCACGCACCAAACCTCAAACGTGCGCCCCTGCTGAGAGGCAATGCTGCCGTGAGGAAGTTCAGCCTGAACAACCAACTGAAGGAAACACTGGAGCCCACCCCCACACGGAGAAGTCACAGGGATGCGCGGGACTCCAGGAAGAGCATACTCCCAAGGTGGCACCACCAAATTCACAGACCGCAAAAGACAAAGCGGAGATAACAAATCCAAGCGGCGATTACTGGGAAAGACCGTCTGGAGCAAACTCCCACAATGGGCACGGCCCCCTGCAGGTTTCCCTCGTAACGCCCCTGGCAGCAGCACCGGCATTAGAGAAACTAAATCCAGGCTGCCAAGCGCAACGACGAGCAATCTGCCAGTCAGTCAGCACCAAATATGATGATCCGCGTGTCTCCTCCAGTCAATCAGGCACATTCCATGGAGAGGCAAACCTCCATCCTGGCCGTTACACCAGCGCACCAATGCTGAACAAATGACTCACCACCAGGAGGGACAGCAAAGGCAGAATGAGAGGTACTTAGCAACTCTTTCAATTCAACAGGAACCAAGCGTGAATGCGAACCTCCAGACGACTGGCAAGACTAACATCAACAGGGGAAGGTGCAGTACTGTCCCTGTCACAGCATCCCGAAAGTCGTTGCCAAAATGAAGTAGGAACTGAATAAAGAGGTAAGTGAAATGTTCTTTATTCGAAGAAATGAACCTCTGCGCTTCATTCTGGCAAGCTGAAGGTGCAGTCTTGACAGAAGTGCTCCAGTGTCAGCATTCCAAAGGAGCCTTCACCGGAGGGTTGTAAGATGGAACCTATGTGACAGGAGAGGGAGGGGTGAGAGGGACTGTACCAACAGGGTGTGATATAACAGGGACCTTAACTCCTCTGCTAGAAAAGCCTATACATCTTTCACATTCTACATAATTTGGGAGAAGACATATGCCATTTGTAGGAGCTGCAACTGCCAAGCAAACACATGGCCAAGATTCACTGCAGAAAGAAGGGTGAGTTCTTTGTGCGTGATCGTTTCTAGAAGCTGGCACAAGTGGCTGTTGCATTGTTTTAGTTACTGGTTAAGGGCTCACAATTGCAGACCTTATGTTCCCAACTTTACTTAAGCCTTTCTTATGAGAAAAACGTACGAGACTCCATGAGGAGCAGGGCATTGTTACGGATATTTCAATCTGGTTCAAAGATGAGGCCACAAAATTGAACTCTGCAAAGATATGGGTGGTACAAGTGTTTCATCCCAAGTAGGAAGGGGAATGATGGGACTTCCTCAGTTTTGGACATGTGCGGCGGTAGCAACATAGAATGGAGCTGGATTACACATTCTGTGCTTAAAATCCGCCCCATGTTATATTGGATCTCTGGGATTTCAGAGGAGACAGAAGACTGGACAGGAGATAGAAGTCTTAAGTGACTCCTCAGTTACCATGAACATTAAAAAGGGCATAGCCAAATTTTTGTTCGCACAATCCTGTGGAAGGGAAATGCAAAGATGTATCATAAGGCATAATAAAAGCAGTAGTCATGGTGCAGTTAATAGTGACATCTGCTCATTTAAAGCAAGAGTGGTTCTCAAAACCCAAATTGCATTCTAGTTTTCATTTCTCAAATCCTCCTTCCAATCCGTACAGTCAGAAAGGGTCAGAAGGAATCTATTAGCTGCTGGACTGCAGCTAATGGCACATGGTGAAGTATTACCAATTAGATGCCAATATGCACACGTAATTTATAAAAAAAAAAAAATGTTTTGATTGTATAGTATGTTTTTAATGATGTGCTTCAAACACCATGGCGCCTGTCCAAATGCGTCGCTAGGGTATCATCCATACGAAAGTGCAAGAAGAGTGAAACCTTCTGCTGGCGTGAGCACTGTTGCAAAAGCAATTGTATTGCTATCTTCCAGTTACGCAAGTAAACCTTTGTAAATCACTCTTGAGACAAATGTTCGGTGACTTCAGTATTTTATTCTAAAATATGGTGCATTAAACACCAAGCAAAAGTCCTTCTTGGTAATTCAATTATTACGAAAATCATTCTTGGCAATCCAAATATGGCATCAATATTTGCAAACCCAATGCATTTCGAGTCCAATCAAGACCCTTCATCAGGGGTCATTTATGTCAATACTCTAATTCAAAAGAGAACAAAAGGCATTTTATCTTACAGTCCTTACTGTGACCACTGCCAAACTATTATTATACAACATGCTCCGGTTCAATAAAACAAACGTGTTGAATAAAGCAAAACGAGAACAATGCTCATGGCCAATGGATACATTGAAAAAAGATTGTGGTTAAACTTAATGCGAGTTAACTAACCATGAACGCATACCTTGGTTTGAACGGAGAGAAAAGTGAATACGGGAATGCCCGCGGTTGAACTCCAAAGAAAAACGACACGTGCGTTATGTGCTACTAAAGAAGGTGATGAAAGTATGTGAATCAACAACGTTTTGCTTTATTCAACACGTTTTCGTTTTATTGAACCTGAGCACGTTGTATAATAGTTTGGCAGTGGTCACAGTAAGGACTGTAAGATAAAATGCCTTTTGTTCTCTATTGAATTACAGTATTGACATATATGACCCCTGATGAAGAGTCTTGATTGGACCTGAAATGCATTGGGTTTGCAAATATTGATGCCATATTTGGATTGCTAAGAATGATTTTCGTAATAATTGGATTACTAAGAATGACTTTTGCTTGGAGTTTAATGCACCATATTTGAGAATTAAAATACTGAAGTCATCGAACATATGTCTCGAGTGATTTACAAAGGTTTACTTGCGTAACTGTAAGATAGCAATACAATTGCTTTTGCAACAGTGCTCATGCCAGCAGAAGGTTTCACTCTGGTTTCACTCTTCTTGCACTTTCACATGGTGAAGTATGCCTTAAAAATCCTCTAACAAAAGTACTATGCAGATAGGAGCTGGAAAATTACCAGTAGGCGCAGGATCTCAACGAAGAACTGGGAAGATAAAAAAAAATTGACAGGAAGGGTTCTTTGAGTGTAACTGGAAAGGGTAGGACTTCTGGAGTTCACTGTATGTGCCAACACTTTGTGGTGCAAACTTATTTGGTTGCTGTCTAACTCTTATGCTATAACACAAACCAGAGTAAAGCGTGAATTGGAGCTTTCTATAATGGTAAAATTAGTAAAGATGGTTATCTTGAACCTTAAATTAGCAAGGCCGCCTTTCTGATGATCAGTAGGGTCACTCCCTCAGAGCTAACATTTTCAGTGCTTCCTGAACCAGGGAATAACCAAACACTGCTGCTCTGGCTGCTTTCTTCATTCTTCAACAGCTAACAGTTATAGAATAATCAGGGTGGATGTATCCTTAGTGTGTCATATTTGATTGCAAGGACAATCTGGTTCATTGTGGGTAGGCATGAAAACCCAAACATAGAATTTTTTTCATACACTAGATTCTTCAGGAAATGCATAATCCTCCTGGCCTAGATGTTGATGAAGCATTTGATCTTCTTGCTGCCACATTCATGGGCATTGCAGACTATTGGAAGTTTAATGTGATTGTGGTGGAACTGTTAATTTCAAACCAATGTATAAATCTGACCTTCCTTAGCGTGCAAGCATCTGCATGCTCTATCAAGGCTGTGTGTTTTTTTGTGTGCGTGTTTTTTTTTTTTTAATATATATATTTTTTTTATTTCCTTGATTAACACACATCCACACTTCTGTGCAGTTATTCGGAGAAATTGTTATAGGTGCAGGAGGGCAGCTTGCAGTTACATCATGTGTATGCTTGTGTTTTTGTCTAATGGCAACAAACCTTAGACTGTTATCACTCAATGGAGTTTCCCAATCTTTGAAGTTATGCATCAGAATATAACGTCCAGATCTTTTTTTTTTTGTGTGTGTAGAATGGTGTCCCTGTCATAAAGCAAATATACTCCTAAACAAGAGACCTTTTACTTTGCAGGATGACTAGCCTTTCTATTACAAGCCAACTTTCCAAAACTGAATGTTGAACTGTCTGGCATATCAAAAGACCAGTTATAGGTCTAGTTTTTATTGTAACTTAGGTCTTTTTTTTTCTATTATGCCCTTACTGCAAATGGACATTGTCTTGTAGTTGCAACTGAAGATCAGACCGTGGAATAAACAAAAACGGTCAGTATGGAGAGATGTAGAAACATGCTGGTTTTTTCTCTTTTTCTACATGAATCTATTTCATCACAACTTCTGATATGGTTATCAATCATTATTGCAAAAATGAGTTGATCAAAACCAGTCATTTTACTTCAGACTTGTTCGTCTGATACTCTTGATGGCAAGATCATCTATAAGTTCAGGGTATTGCCCTATTTTGTGGTCCTCCATTGAGAGATGACTGAGCATCCACCCTCACAATGAGGAAACCCGCTAGGTGAGATGGTAATGGTAAACCTTCCCATTGTGCATCCGCTGCTACAAAGGAACCAGCTCCCATAATACTTTCCATGACCCTGCTCACCCCACTGATTTGACTTAATGGGTGGTTTTGCATGACAGAATCTAAACTTTTCTGATTTCCCTTTCAGCTGGAGTATGGGCAAAGCCTCCTGGGAAACTCTCACTGCCTACAGCTTAAGCGCATGTGTTGTTCTAAAATGTAATTATGCCATCATGTCCCTTGGGCCAGCAAGGAGGCATCTGTGAGCAGAGGACCAAAATTGCGAAGGAAACCTCTTAAAAGTTTAGTGAGTTCCATCCACCAATGCAGATCATGATGCACAGATTGGAAAAAAATCTGCACCTGAACTGGCGGACTTCCTTAGTGTTGCAACCACTGCCACAATGTGGCAGTTGAGAGTACTCCTGTGATGTCCTAACAAAATCTTCAAGACCATTAGGCCTAACGGGCACAAGGCTGGATCCTAGTGTGAGTCCCCTGTGGAATCATTGTGTGAGTAGCTGCAATTCTCTAACTTATTGGAGCAGTGCTTGACAACCCTTTTGCAGGCCTTCCCTCCTTGTCAGTCTTTGGGTGGGTAAACCTATAGTACATTAATGATAAAGCTCAGTTTGTGGAGGAGAGTCCTTGTTTGTTGGAGATGTTCCTGGACCACCACTGGGAATTCTGTATCCACTAGCCAGCTATCTAAGTAAGGAAATACAGGGACTCCTGTTCTTTGCAGCAAAATGTCCATGACTGACAGCACCTCTTGTAAAGATGATTGAGACTGTAGTCTGAACTGGAAGACTGCAAATGGTGTTCAGAACCTACTGTCCACCTCAAATGGCTCCTGTGGGTGAGGAGAATTGAAAAATGAAAAGTAGGGCTTGTGGAGGTCAAGGGATGCCAAACAATCTTCCTCAATTCATTGCAAATAGGACTTGACTCAAGGAGATCCTTTTGACCTTGTCCTACTGGATGAACTAGTCTAAAAGGTGGAGATCCTGCATACGTCTCAGGTCTCTGTCCTTCACGGGGACCAAGAAGTAAAGGAGTAAAATCAGGTGCCCTCCTTCTAGAAGCACCACCTCTATGCCTCCCTTTTTCCAGCAATTCGAGGGCTTTCATCTTCAGAATCTGGGCAAAAGCAGCAAGCCTGCATTCAAGGAAGGTGTGTGCTATAACCTAATTGTGGTTAGTTGGTGCATCTTCCTTATTTTTGTTCTGTCCCTTGCTGCTCAGCCAATAATTATGTCATTTGGAATGTTGTGTGTGGGACTTGAGGACATGTCAATTGGAAGAGATAGGCTGAGCAGCAATGAGGCTGCTCCTGGTGGGGCATTACATGGATTTTACCATCTTCCAGTTACCTTTATCTGAATCTGTTACCTTATGAATAAACCTGTAACTTGTTTCTACACGACCCGTCTACGAGACATAGTTATATTTAACACTGGTGACAATTTGAAAGAACCTACGTGTATGTTACTTCAATGGATTATGGACTATGAAACTTAAAGGATTTACAAGTAAAAGGAACTTCAAGAGAACTTACAAGCTGGTATATGAGGAAACTGGTTTATAGAAGCTGTGCGTTGCTGAAGGAAAACTGTACTGGAACCAAGTACGTGAGTAAAGAAATTGAAACTTATGAACTGGAACTAGCTGTGCATTTAAGGAAGCTGGCACCTCTGAGCCCCACCAGTGACCACTCCATCGGTCGCTCTACCACGTAAGTGCCAGTTCCTGCTGCCTGCTGTCTTGTTTCCTGCCTGTGCAAATTTACTGCCAAGTACCCTTAGGATTGGCAGGGTGATTGACAGCAGTGAACTGAGAACACCACTGGTGTGTCGTTACTCTGATTTAAAGATGTAGAGACTAGTCATGCCCCAGAATCTGTGGACAGTGTGAACATGGATGTGTCCCAGATTTGAAAAGTTGGTTGACTTGGAATTGATTTTCTCCCACTACGTATGCCTGGAGGACCTTTCAGTTGGCATGTTCCCTTGCATGTCTGGACAAGTTGCGGCTATCGTACAGTGATTCCTGCATGCTATGCTAACTGATGTTTTACTGACTGAGGAAACCTGAGCACGGAGGTGTACCAGTGCCCCTGGTGAGGTGTTTTTGGCATCTTTATTTATGTTTAAGTTAAGCGTGGACGAGGCTGTGGCCGTTAGGAGCGCGCACACCTCTTTCATTCAAGTGTGCAAATCTAGCACGCTCAACCTCACCTGTTCCTGTATATGCGCAGCTTCTTGAGATCTGCTTGTTCACGTCATTGCGCATTTCTGGCCTGCGTTTACACGTTTGCATGCACGGATGTGCCGGCAGCCACCCGGCTCACCGTCGTATTGTGTGCTGCCATTTTGTGGGTTTGCAACATTATACAAGCTGATTTGCAGTCTCCTGCCTTGCCAACCACGTATCATCTTCTCAGTGCTCATAAAGTTAATGAATACCTTGTTGTTTCCAAGCAGCTAAAGTTTACAGCTACTCTCGTTACTTTCAAGATCTGCAGTTTTCTTCCTAGGTATGCGTGTTCATAGAGGCGGCATTGTTCATAGGGTTGACATTCTCCTTCACCCTGAATGTCCTGGAGCGTGTGTAAGTTTTGTTTCAACCACCGGTGATTCTTTTGATTCATTGCGAGTACAATTTTCTTTGTGGTAAATCTCCTGACTTTCCTCATCACTGTGTGCAAAGGTGCATTAGCTGCGTTCTGGATAATTACTGTTTAAAAGCTGGATGTTATGTACTTAAAATACTGAGTTGCGAATGCATTTCATATAAGGACCTCCGGTGAGAGTTTGCTCATTGGTGTTCCCAGTATCTTTTCTTGTGTTTGTGTTCATATTCATTTTCCAGTGTCTCTTCTTGCTTTTGTGTTCGTATGGCTTTTCTCTCGGTTATGGCTGTGTTAATTCTTATTTATGCTCTAGTAGTTAATGCTTCAAAATTGCAATGAGGTGGCAGGGTTTCAGGCATTTGTGCATTAAAGACATCCCCATAATTCTGATACTCCTTTAAGGGAACAAGCTGTACGTGTAGGGGTTGGGCAGTATTCTGTGCAGTGCATGGAGGTTAAGGGAAGGGAGCCCTTCCCACTCTGTGTTTTGTAAGCACAGCCAGGGGAGGTTGAGGATTATGCCATATGGGGGGGCATAAATTGAAAGTCAGTTGTTCTTTGTGAGCCCCGGACAGAACATTTTGGTCTTTGGAGTCGGTTGTGTGATGGGGCTGAGGATAGAAGGGAGTAGTTAAGTGCTCTACTGTTTTGGGTTAATTTACACAGCACTGGGATTTTATGTCAGTGTACATATTTCCAATCTCAAATTACCAGGTGCCTCAGAATCTATCATGACAGACGTCGTTAAGCAGGGAACACCGGGGAAAACCAAGGATACGTACATGGTGTGTTGTAGCTTGGACAGTCTTTTCCCATGTTGTGTGTGTGTGGGGTGTTTCTTTTGTGTTTCTTACTACAACCTCTTTCAAAATGTCCTTCCACTCCACAGTAAAGACATAGGTTACTTTGTCATTGATGATTCTTTCCTTGGTTGGTTAGTGAGGATCGGATAGGTCCGATATGCATCAGCTAAGCTGTTGATTCCAGTGGGGGCTTTGAGCGACCCGTTTGGGAAGAGATTCTAATCTTGCTTTCCTAGCACTCTTCCACGCGGTGGTCTACTGTAAAACAAGATTGATTAACTTGACACAATTGTTAGGTCTGTCCACCACCCAAGTTAGCATGTCCTTGAGCTCGTCCTACCGACCGCGGTACAATAGTGACACCCTCTTATTCTCCGGCCATTCAGCTTCTACTACAACATGGTTGAAGGGGGCTATATGACTCAGAAGATCTTGACTGTCTTGTTGTAGTTCTAATAGCTTGTTGCTCACCATTTGAGGAGTGGTGCGGCTGTCAAAAAGTATGCATAGTTCTCGCTCAATCTAACATCCTAGTCATGCAAGATTGTGCTGTCTTCAGTCACTACGAGGGACTGACCAGGAGGCTGTGTCTCCTGTTGGGTATGATAACACAAAGGCTACTCTGGACTTGGTAGTTGGGAATGTGGCTGGGCAGTACAGGAAGTGTAACTGTCACTGGGTCAGGTAAATTGACAGTTTTCTTTTTAGTCTCCAGTAAAGAGGTGGGGGGGGAGGGTGCTAAGGGGGTGCCTAACTGACCCACTGCCATTTGAGCAACTGCAGCCAAATATAATTTAAGATGATGGAACTCAGTTTCCCCTGGGACTGGAGTGGGCCCCCACTGTTCTGTTGTAGGGAGTCCACCTGATAGGAGCGCATCATGACTTGCATACTCGGATTCTCCACTTGAGAGATTGTTCAAGCTGTCCTTACGTATTCTGCAGGATGCATTCTAAATATGTAACTGAAAAAGTTCCAGATGCCATGCTGACCAGGCAACCAGCAAGAGAATTAGTGGCTTCGCATTCTATCAGAGATGCCACTAGGCTGGTTGCACATCAACAAGGGTTGTGATTGACCTGTTGCGGGGGCAGCATGTACTTACTCTCCCTTGCTTCCATACTGCCACCACTGGTATGGAATTTACACAGTGGTATCTGAATGCACTTAAGTGGAGAAATCTGAATCAAAAAAATAAACTAAAATTGGTAAAAAACAAAGAGCTAAAATAATTATATTGAGGGAACAACCTTGGAGTCCCTCCAGAAATTCTCTTGTCATCTTTAAGATGAGGTGGCTGTTTAATGTACCAATCCCAAGTAGGACAGTAAGCTCCAGTTTCCTTGCTGTGAAGTTCTAGAAATTTGTCTGACTAACCAGAAGTACCAGGTGCTGGTTCAAGTGTTAAAGTGCCACATGTATATGTAAACCTTAATGTGTAGGTAGTCACAGCTTAAAATACAGTCATGTAGTAGTCCAACTCTTAATGTCTTACACCCTCAGATAATTCAAAACAGGAACACACGATGCAAACTACCAGCCCATTTAACTGTCTATAAGCCAGCAAAACTACCTGCACCAGTTGACTTTCCAGTCTATGTTGCAAACACCCTGGTAAATAGGCAAACCCCTCCCTCCTCCTAAAATGGTATACCATATAAACATTCCCCTAGAACAAGGGTACTTATCAAAGGCCAGGCATGGTGTTGTCTGAATTTCTGCAGGGGGTGGGGGCGCTCCAATCTGATGCTGCTGCTTCATATTTCTTAATGCGAAGCATTGAGGCTTCCAAAACGGCTGCCTATATACCGACTGCAACCAAAATGGCTGCCGAGATAATGATCTCATGGGAGCCAGAAATTGAGAGAGTTCGGCAAGCGTACCTGAATGAGAGTCGGTGCTTCCTCTTTACAGTGAGCATCCCCTAGAGCCTGCTAGTAAGGTTAAGTAAGGTTTTTCGGAAACTCTTGTCACAAGCAACATTACTACCAGAAACCATAAGAACGCTACATGCCTTTGTACTAGACAACCCAAGCAATGGATTGTACCGCTGATCGTCCTGGTAACTGAAGTACAACTTTGGCCACAAAAGGTGGAATTCTGTGGAGAGGACCAAGAGCAAAGGAACATACTAAATGTGGGGAGCATGGGTGCACTTTGCTGGGCAGTCACCTGTTCAGACTAGTGTGATGAGAATGCCAGAGCAGGCGCCAAAAGAAGTGGTGACCAGGACCAGGCAGTAGAGGCCAGGCGATATCATTTGGGGTTAGTTAGCAGTGAGGCCACTTGTAGATTACTGCCACCAGGCCTAGGGCATGAAGGGTAGCCTTGCTATTTTCAGCATGTTCCATGGATGAATCTATCACCTTTCTGAAAAGCCTCTCCCCATTAAAAGGCATGTCATTGACAGAAGTTTGGACAACATATGAAAAATCTAGTGGAACACACTCAAGCATGTTTGATTCAGTGTGACTGCTATACCCCTAGAAGGATCTATGGATCTAAACAGATCTGAAGAGTAAATGCCACACCACAGGATCTGTTTTTATACATCTAGGCCATCACTCAACTGGCTAGAGAATGGCTTCTTCATATGTTATCAAGTGCTGACAATTGTACGTTTTGTAAGTCCAGGCATGGGCATAGTGGCTTAAAAGGCAGGCTGCATTATCATTAGAGAAAACCAAGCTGCCAGAGGCAAAAACCTTGTGAGTCAAGGTGTTGAGCTACCTGGTCTTTCAGCTCGATAGAGGCCCTAGCCCTTCTGTTTTACTTGGAAGTTGACATCTGAGCAACCAGAGTGGGAGGGGGTAGACAGAAAGTGAGTCAGGCCAATGGCAATAGGCAGTCTGTCTGACTCCCTGGCCCTAAAAGGGTTTCACTTATGGGGTCTAGGAAAGCCTCTATGAATGGAACAAAGGTCTTCAAAGAACTTGTGGAGGACTGCAATATTTCCATCAGTGTGGAGGACTGCAATATTTCCATCAGCATATTAGTCTTCCCTGCTGCAGAAAGTAGTCAGGAAAAAGGATTCCACTGCCTACCAACTAACTGTTGTAAAAGGTAAGACCACTAAAGCAGGTTGTGAATGGAAGGAAATGTCCCCTTTTGATGAAAAATCAACTGGCATTTTGGAATAATCTAAATGCTAGCAGCAGTACAGCAAGGTGGTAGATGATCATCTTCTCGTTCATCATCCTCTGGATGGCCATAGTCCCCATCATCCACAGCCAGTGCACCTAAATCTGAACCAGAAACATTTACCAAGCAGTTGAACTATTGGGCAGTGCTCACAATATGACTCCTTGTAAAAATTAGACTCTATCTTCTCCTTTGTCACAAGGATGACACTCTCTACTCCTTGGTCAGCTCTGCAGTCTGCACCATGGGGTGCAGAGTTCTGGACTTCAAGATTTTTGTCCAAGGGCCCAAATGATTGTTGATGGTGTTCTAGCTGGTTTTGACTTTACCTTGGGTCCCATAGCCCAAGAAGGCACACTGTTAGTAAGTAGCCTATACAGTGCTGTCATGAAAAGATGCAGATCAGTAGGTAAAAGATCCTCCCTGCATGGAGTCAGCTTAAGACCTGGTAAAGTTTCCTTGAGGAAGACTCCTTTTCCTTCGGCATTATTTGCAGAATGATGTTAGAATGTTTTCTGGATATGCACTTTGGAGCCCCAAACTGGCTCTTAGCTAAACATAACTTGGCAGTGTGTGCCCTAGTGACTTGGGTGCTGGGTTGTGCAAGAGTAGCAGGCCACAGCGTTGTGTCCTGACCACAGCAAACAGTTGTCATAGGGTCTGAAAGAGACATCTTCATTATGTACCATGTAAAACTCTTAAAGCTAAGGTCCTTTGAGGAGGCATTTCACTGAGCACCTGTTGAAACCTGAGGAATTGGTCACAGACACACCAGCAAACCACACTAGAGTGTGTTCATGAGGCATAGAGAAACTGGATCTGATATCAGTGCACCGGTTAGTGCCCAATGTACTCTTGTCCTGACGTGGAGTGGAGGCTAGAGAGCATAGTGCCAGTTGGTAGTAGTGGAGACACGATGCTTAAAGTTTTTCTGGACCAGTCCAAGGACTGGAAGGAGTACTTATCAGATGGGGAATCTGTGGGGGAGATGCATCCATCTGAAGTGGGATGCATCCATCTGAAGTGGGATGGTTGGGCTGTGGCAGGAGTGGGGGAAGTAACGTGTCCCTGCTGAGCTCTAGGATGCAGTCCAATATACCCCTCCCCCCCCCATACCCCTCCCCCCCTCTATGGCAATAAACACTACTAAAAAGGAAGATCTGTTTAAATAAAAGGAAACCAATTGGCTTGTAAATGGGAAGCTAGGCCTGTAAAAGGAAAATTTGACATTTGATGAATAGTATGTTTTGAGGTGGAACACTTACCAATTGCAGCCCACCAGCCACAATAGCAGTTAAGATGATGGCATCTGCTCGAAACTGATGTTGCTGAATTAGGACTAAGAAACTGGGGGGGCACAAAACCAAGAGAGCCAGAGGGGGGTGGGGGAGGGGTGCTGACAAGGCATTGCAACAATGATGGATGAAAAACACTGCTACATGAAGAGTTGGGATGTAGTGCACCAGGATGAGCCTGCAGTGAGTCAGTTGCAGTGGAGTAAGCAGCTGGCTCCTGGTGGTGAAGGCCACATCTTGCGCGTCTTTGTGTGATAGCATATGGTGATCCAATTTTGCTCCTAAATCGTTGTGTGATTAAAAAAAAAATACCAGAGGGAACTGTACCTTAGTACTTTATAACCACAAGGCGATCGTGACAACAAAAATCATATGAGTCTCAAAAGAATACTATCCTATTGAAGGGCGACCTAATCATTTGTATATCACGTATGTATGAGCAATTAGGCTTTCCACCAATGGAACTGTATTCTTTTGGTACTCCTGTGTGGGGTTTTTGGGGGGACAACTGCCTTATTATAAGGTTCTGATTGGGAGGAAGCATTCGGTGACATCCTGTTTCCCTTCCCCTTTTGGATGTTAGTGGTTTATTTACCTTATTACCCATCCTGGAAAAGAATAAGTTGGTGTGTATAGCTGCTGCACTAATCTGCATTACTCTATTCTTATCTAACAACCACATTGGCGATAAGCAAGCAGAACCTCCCACAGTTCTACACAATTCAGCAAATATGGTAACCCCAAGAGCTGATAAGAAACAAGGGACTACAATTGCAAAGAAGTCCAATCATGACTAACCTATGATGTAACTCTAGAAGTGCCCTCTATAAAAGCAGACATCCAACATCTGGTGATGAAATTTAGAAAAAAGATCTCTGCTTTAAGGTAGGATTTTACTAAGTCACTCCAAGATTTGGATCACTCTTTGCAGAAAGCCAAAACATATTTGGAAAACCTCCGAACAGGTGGCACTTGTAGCAGAACTACAGCAACTTGAACATGCACATAAAACCACACTAACACTTCAGCAAAAAGTCACGGCTGGGGGGGGGGGGGGGGGGGGCGGGGAACCTAACGCTATTTATAATAATAAAGCAGAATTTACACTTCTCTGCCTCAAACAGACCTCTCAATCCCAGGGTAATAACGTGGGCACACACTTAGTGTGCCAGCAATGGACCAAACAAGATGATAAATGTATAGGTGATATACGCACAGAGTCTGGACTCTTGGCTACCTCTGAAATGGAGAAAACGCATATATTTGGGCACTTTAATTATAAACTTTATACAGCAGATCAGGTCGAGCGTTGGTGCTTTCATGGATAACTGAGGCCCAAAATGAAATGCTGAGAGAACATATGAGGAGGGAAGGATGCAAGCGCCTGTGGCTCCTTTAAACCCATTGCACTACTCAATATGGATGCCAAGCTATACGCAAAAATACTCGCCTTGCACCTTGACAGCAGATTTGCTCCACCCAGATAAATCGAGCTTCATACAGGGCAGACAGACAGTTGACAATTTGAGACGAGTACTTCATCTAATAGAGAAAGCCACAAATAAACAGATTCCAGTGGTGCTTCTGGGCATGGATGCTGGAAAGGCATTTGACAGGGAGGATTCGCCCTTCCTCTTTCTCACAATGAAACGCTTTGGTTT
This sequence comes from Triturus cristatus, assembly GCF_964204655.1. Taxonomy (NCBI): domain Eukaryota; kingdom Metazoa; phylum Chordata; class Amphibia; order Caudata; family Salamandridae; genus Triturus; species Triturus cristatus. The sequence goes on along the minus strand of NC_140588.1, from coordinate 501,191,710 downwards.
TTGTGATGCATTCATAGCAATGATCTGAGCAAACTATGCCACTCTGAGGACCAGAGTCTTAATCAATGGGGTCAGACCTGAGCCCCGTCTACTTAGGAGAGGGACAAGACTGGGATGTCCCCTCTCTCTGCTGATTGCATTAAGCATCAAGCTGCTGGTGGCCTGGATCTGGTCCTCGCCAATGATCCAGGGCCTTATGTTTGGTGTGACTGGGCACAAAGTATCTGTCTTTGAAGACAATGTGCTGTTAACTCTTGCCTCACCTGCCTCCTGTCTAGAGGCCCTACAGGATGAACTGCTTATAGTCTAGGGTATCGCGGGCTTCCACATTAACTTGACCAAATCCTTCCCTTCTTAATATGGTTCTGTTCAGTGTCATGGAGACACTAGTAGCCTTGACTTCATTCCAATGGGCAAAAAAAGGATATAACTTATATAAGGCATAAAAATCACACCCCATTTATTGAGCCTCTACAGAGCCAATTACCCCTGCTCCTTCGCCAATTGAAAGTTCAACTCAGGCGATTGTGGTTGGGTAGCATCAATGCGATCAAGATGACTGTCTTACCTAAGGTTCTATTTCTTTTTCAGTGCCTCCCTACTGCACTGGAAAGAGGCTTCCTTCTGACCTTGCACACACTTATCAGCCACTTTATATGGCAGAATCATAGAGCCGTACTGCCGCGTTGACTTGTCAGAATGCGGAGGGAGGCGGGTGGGCTGGCCCGTCCCGACTTCCACCTTTACTATTAACGCAGCCAATATAAGCGTTATTACCGAGTGTACTGTAATGCACTGATACCTGTTTTGTATGTCGTTTTATGTATCTTATATGCTACCTGATTTGGAAAATAAAAAAATAACAAAATAAATAAAATTATTCTCTATTTTTCTACGCTGGTGGGGTAAATCTTTTTGTGGCGTTTTCACTTACTGTTTGTAGTGTTGCACAAATACTTTACGCATTGCCTCTTAAGTTAAGGCGGACTGCTCTGTGCCAAGCAAACAGATGGTGAGCACAATTTATGGTGTGTTGTGACTTACCCTGACTAGGATTGTGTTTCTTGCCTGGACAAGGTGCATATCTCTGCCAACCACAAACTCAATTTCTAACAGTCTCCTTTGTGAGGAATGAAATAGCGTTTTTTAATTATTGTCTTTTGGCTAGGATAACCATGGAGACAGGCGCACAACGCCCATTGGGCTCAAAGGGCTTCAGTCTCCCCTACCCCCGCGGTCTCTCCGAGAATCAGACAAAACACTGGTTACGCGTGGACAGAGCCCAAGTGGAGAGAAAGTTATCTGGGATATAATGTGAAAACCGGAAGTGGAACGGCAACCTAATGCCTACTTGAGCACCCTTACAAGAATAACCTTGAAAATTTGGGATGAGTTGAATAGATATTCCTTTCACCATATACGCCCATCCACTATAACCCTGCCTTTCCCCCCGACGTTAGAACCCGACTCCTTCGATGCATTGAAGGAAGGTGGATGTCTAAAGCTTTTAGATCTCTTCCACAATTGGGATATCTTAACCTTCGAAATTTGCAAACACAACTTCCACTTAACAGATTCTGACCGCTACCACTACACAAAATTGAAACATGGGGTATTACAACCTGATATTAGAACAGCAGCCAATAGAGACCTTACCGCCCATCGAACAATTTAAGAGGGCTGGGAAGCACTAGAGGGAAAATCTATTTCCTTTACTCTTTATTATTAGACCCGCTCCACACCCCGCAGCCTAGACACAGGACATTCTGGGAACAGGTATTGGAGACAGACATACCAGAAAGAAAATGGGGATTCCTAAGCAAGGACATTTCAAAACGCAACCAATCATTGGGCATGAGGGATGCACACTACAAAATCATGTTTCATTGGTATTTATACTATATCTAAATTAAGAAAGATATTCCCAGATACTTCTGACCAGTGTTGGAGAGGATGTGGGTTTCTGGGAGACTTGCGTCACAAATGGTGAGACTGCCAAGCTATTCGCCCATTTTGGGCCGAGATCCTCATGCAAATTAACAACATCCTGGGTTACTCACTCCCAGAAACCCCATGTTTCACACTTTTCTGTCTGTGAGAGGACACACTGAAGCACCAAACTAAAGGAGAAAAAGCGATTATGTGGCTTTGTCTAACGGTGGCAAAATTAGCAATAACTGCAACCTGGAAGAAAAAGGAGGCCCTAGCACTGACCCAATAGCAGTCTCGATTATGGCAAGCCTTCACAATGGAGAGGATGGCAGACGTTTTTCAAGATGATTTCAAAGCTTTTGAATTCATCTGTGGTCCGCTACTGGCATACCTCTCCACAGGTCTCCTGCTGGTGACTTGCTTCACCATAACGAGAGCTCGCCATCTCTTCCAGTTTTAAGACAACTGGTGCACTTCTCTGCTATTGAGAGTGTACCTGCCTTGACTCTACACCATCCAGGGTCACTTCACACATGCTCGAAACACATGCTAGGACCTTTCATTCATTCATTCATTAATTCACCATCTTTATATTTTTCTTTTATTGCCTCTTTTGAGGTTATGGGGAATTGGGAGGGAGTGGGGAGGGGGGATTTTTTCTTCATGTAGGGAAAAGTCTACGAGCCAAAACAACAATGTGGAGGTCGGGGTATTGTACTGCACACGCGTTTCTGACTTGTTTCAGCATCTGAAAGATACTGTAACTGTATTTTGATAGTCAACAGCGTTATTGTGGGGTTTATTCTGCCTCTACAACTGTTTTGTGAGTTGTATGAAACGAAATGTCAATAAAAAGCAGTTTTGACAAAACACAGTTGGTTGACTTGGAGGCAAATCCAACTTATAATTTGCAATTTTGTGATGATCAGGCGGATAGAAGGACCAACTTCGAACCACAACAATTTATGCTGGAAGAAAACGGAAGCTGAAGTAACAACATGCCCATTAGAGAAATTAGCAAAGGAGTGTCCAACTCTGATCTAGCGGTCCATGTACCGAGCGTATTCTGACACTTATTGCAAACACTGGAAGGTTGTGAAATGTTCCAAGATAGATTGCACAGGGTCCTTTTTGCATTTCAAACCAGGAAGTAACCGGTTCCAGATGAGCTGGCCAAGGGCCATTACTTTAAAGGTAAAGAACGCGTTCTTATGGCTGGATGATTAAAAGACAACTCGTACAAGAGATGCAGAATTCTCCTGTTAGATGATATCTCCATGCAGAGGCGCAACTAGAGCCAAATTTCGAGGGGGGGCTAAAGTACAGATTTCTGGGGGGGAGGGGGGGGGGCGCGCTAATTCTTCCAGCAGTAGGCAGAGTGGAGCAGCAGAGCTCTAAGAAGGGGTGAAAAAACGACAAAGCCTCATTAATGAGCAAATGGTCTTTTAAAGACCTGTGAAGTACTCAGGTGCAGCTGTGTGTGCGCGCCCGGGAAGCTGTCTCAGCCCTTGCTGACACACGGGGGGGGGGGGGGGGGGGGAAGAGGACTGAAGCCCTTTGAGCCCAATGGGCATTGCGCCTGTCTCCATGGTTATCCTAGCCAAAAGACAATAATTAAACGCTATGTCATTCCTCACAAAGGAGACTGTTAGAAATTGAGTTTGTGGTTGGCAGAGATATGCACCTTGCCCAGGCAAGAAACACAATCCTAGTCAGGGTAAGTCACAACACACCATAAATTGTGCTCACTATCTGTTAGCTTGGCACAGAGCAGTCCAGCTTAACTTAAGAGGCAATGCGTAAAGTATTTGTGCAACACTTCAAACAGTAAGTGAAAACGCCACAAAAAGATTTACCCCACCAGTGTAGAAAAATAGAGAATATTTTTTATTTTTTTATTTCCCAATTCAGGTAGCTTATAAGATGCATATAACGACATACAATACAGATATCAGTGCATTACAGTACATCAAGGAAGGACTAGCTTTTTAAAAAATTCAGGTAGTTAAAAATCAACATTAAGGGGGCATGGCTTGCAGCCGACAGCAATGGCCGCAGCCTAGGAGAGCTCCGCGTTCACCAGCATCTCGCCCCGTAAATCCTGGCACAAATCCGCTACCACGGCAAAAAGCAACAACAGAGCCGACCATCGGAAGGCTTCAGCGGTAATCGGAGGCTGTTTCTGGATCATCGCAGCCGCCGCAAGGACCGCATCAGCGAGACCGGGGGCGCAGCCTGCTTCCGAGGGCCGCGACCGGGGAAGAAAGTAGACCAGCGCGGCAGGAGATGAGGCGGCCGGAAGGGGGAAACTCGGAAGACGGAAGCAGCGAAAAAGACGACACAACGGGGCTTCGGCCCAGAGAAGTAAGGCGCGCTGGCCCCTCGCACCACCCTGAAGCCATTACGGACTTGGCCTCGTGGCTGCGTACTCCCCCAGGAAGACACCAGGCTGCGGGATGAGGTGCGTGGGAGGAGAGGGGAAGAGATAATCCGGATCGGACACATCGGGAAACTGAGGTGCTCCAGAGAGGTGGGGAAACAGGAGCACGACCCCCCCCCCCCCCCCCCCCCCAGACCTGAGAAGTAGGGCCGCTCGAAAGGAAGAGTGGGACCTGATATCCGGACTCCCCAAGATCTCGGCGTGCCCCTGGGCTCGGGCTGGTCTGGCACAGACGGAGATATCGGTGGTGACACCGGGGCGGACCTGCAACACACCGTCAATTGCCATATCAAAAGAGTGACTCAGGGCCATAGAAAGGCTGGAGAAAGGGAGACGTACTGGAAAAGGTGGCAGAGCCGAGCAGAGGTGGGCTGAGTTTCGCGTCGGCCCCCCCCCCCCCTCCCCCCTCCCCCCCTTGCAGTCCTACCTGATTGTAAAGGGAAAATACATCCTAGAGCCACACCACAGTTGCATCAGGCTGCCAAGGTGCTCCCCATTACGATCATAAAACACTAACTTTGAAGAGAAGGCGTATACAGAATAAGACTCCCTGCACATAAGGCGGCGGGGGGAGGAGGGAAAACCGAAAGGCCGAGCGCTGAAAATCCTGGCGCAGTCTGGCAGCGGCGACTACCGAACTCCCTAACGCCTGCCTACTACGTCGACCGACGGGGCGAGCACCGTGGGGGGCGAAGGCCAACGTGGGACACAAGCAGGAAAATTAGACAAATATGCCTACCGCGGAGATAGACCACGGACCCCAGAGACACACAGGAAAAGTGAGGATGAAGCGCAATCAGGTCAACCTAAGGAAATTACCTTGCATGATGTAATGCGCACACTGACGCAATTGCAAACCTCGATAGGAACGATTTCCACAGACATCACACTGCTAAGGGCAGACGTGTCCAAAATTAGTGACAGGCTGAAAGAGGTGGAGGACACGACGGCGACCCTGTCCACGGAGACAACGACACTACAAAAAAGAGTAAGGTCTCTGGAACCAGTGCAGAAACAATTAGAGGCGAAACTTGATGACCATGAAGGGCGCTCACGACGCAATAACATACGCCTAGTGGGAGTGCCAGAGACCATACGTGGTCCGGCGCTAGATTTATTTGTGGAAGACCTAGTTAAGAATAAACTCCAACCTAGAGGATTGTCGGACTTTTTCTCGGTGGAACGTGCGCACAGGGTGCTGGGCGGGGCGCCCAAACCAGGAGCCCCGCCACGACCTATATTAGCGAGAATCTTTATCTTCCGCGACCGGAACGCCGTTCTGCAGACAGCGCGTGTCGCTCCCCCGCTCCAAGTGGAGAATAGTAAAGTAGAGATATACCCGGACTACACAGCACTAGTAACAAAGCAACGACGGGACTTCCTGGAGGTAAAGAAAGAACTCTGGAAGAGAGAACTGAAATACGCAATGCTCTTCCCCGCAAAGCTAAGGGTAGAGGCGGAGGGCAAGACATGGTTCTTCACGTCGCCGGAGGAGGCAACAGAATGGCTGGAGGGATGGCGGACGACCACGCGACGCAGTGGATCGGCACAGAGACTCGGACAATCCACGGAAAGAGCGGTGGAATCAGACTCATCACGAAAGGGGGCGACCGGTGGAATTTGAAACCACACCATGCAAGGCCATGCCACTGGGGCATGAATGACAGCGGCAGTAATATGACGGCCGGAACTTCTCCTGAGGAGGTGGCCCTGGGTGTTGGACTCGAGCCGCCTCTCCGGCACCTTACACCTGCACTGGAACAGAGGCTCCTCGATATCTGAAGATGGTACCGTACTGATAGAAGCTGTAAAAGAGGCTCGCAAGACAAAAAACAGAGACGTCTTTACAGCCGTGGACATACTGTACTTCTGAGGGGGAGACTAGGACTGGGCGCAACTGGCATCTCCCCCCCCCCCCCCCCTGGCACGCAAGCACAAAGTTTTGGGGATTAAGCACTCTGCTCAGTTGGGGTGGTGGGTAGTTTGGAATCCGCCAGGCAGGGAAGCAGGGAGGAGGGTGGGGGGTAAGAGGTGTTCACAGGGGGTTTTGTTTTAAATGGTTCAACTGCATACCACAAGACAAGTTAACACCTACATTGAATCCGCTCACTCCGTTCATTGTAAAGCACACATGCAAGTTAGTATGACAATTGGGGCCGAACATAGAACAGTCATTAATGAAAACCGACAACCCGCACATCACAGAACACACCTTGCGGTCCTGTCGTGGAATGTAAACGGGTTGGGAGACAAGATAAAGAGGGGGTTGGTATTACAGTACATTAAAAGGAGAGGGCCAGCGGTGGCACTGCTACAAGAATCGCACCTGGTAGGTTCCGCGTGTAAAGCGTTAGACAGATGGGGATATAAAATGGGAGTACATTCGGATTTTACCTCCGGATCCAGGGGTGTGGGAATTTTGATCCACAAACGATGCCCACTGATAGTACAAAAGACCTGGACCGACAAACAGGCCAGATTTGCGGCAGTGGCAGGCCAGTGGGAAGGGAGACGATACAACTTCGTATCGGTATATATCCCGCCTGCTTTGCATAGTTCCGCGCTCCCAGACCTAGGCGCATTCCTGCTTTCGCTCCCGCAAGGAGCAACGATTATAGGGGGAGATTTCAACACCGTGATTGATGCAGCCATAGACAGGCGACCCCCTAGAGGATCCAGCAGCTCCAGTTCAAAGCTGAAAGATTTCATAGACACGATCGGCCTAACAGATATATGGAGAACGAGATACCCATACGATAGGCAATATACCTTCCACTCAGGAGTACATAACAATGAGTCGAGGATAGATCATATATTTACCCAGACGCTAGGGATGGAACAGATAACAGAAGTGACACAATTGCCATGGGGAATATCAGACCACTCCCCGATAATGTTGACCTACACATCAGGCATCCCAGACAGGCGCAGGCTCTTCCCGATCTACCCATATTATTTAACAATCAAGGAGATTAAGAAAACACTAGTCACCACCACAAAACAATACTTTACAGAAAACGAACACACGGTGCAGTCACCAACGACACTATGGGAAGCCTATAAAACGGTCCTACGGGGCCAGGCAATATCATCAGTATCACACCACAAGAAACGACAACAACTCCATTTGCTAGAAGAGAACTTGAAAAGGGCAGAGGCGAATTATGCCGCCGACATCACTGCAGCAACTACACGGGCTCCAGCTGGCACAACAAGAGTACAAGACATTTGTATGGGAGGAGGCAAAATCTAGACTTCAGACTACAAAGCACACAGTATACGAACAGGGTGACAAGGCAGGTAAATTGCTGGCATGGTTAGACAAAAAGGACAAAGCAAACAGGTGGATAGCGGAACTAGACACACATAATGGCACCACAATCACAGATCCCCAAGCCATAGTAGAAGAGCTGGCGACTCACTATGAACGCATATATACGCCGACATCCACGGCCACAATAGACGACAACAGAGCCTTTCTGAAAGACATAAAAATGCCAACGCTGACTCAAACGGCAGTGCACGCACTAGAAGTGGATATTACACAAGAGGAAATGACTCGGGCAATACTAGCACTCCACACAGGTAAAGCCCTGGGACCTAATGGAATCCCAGTGGAGCTCTTCAGGCACTTGACTGCTGTTCTGACACCCCACCTACTGAACATGTACAAAGATAGCTTAGAGAAGGGGGAACTTCCTAGGGACCAGTGCCTGGCAACGATAGTAGCAATACACAAGCCTGGCAAACCACCACACAGTTGCATATCGTACAGGCCCATATCCCTGATCAATGCAGAAGCTAAGATACTAGCCAAGGTGCTCGCAATGCGACTGCAGCCTTATTTGGGAGCGGTGATTCACCCAGATCAATCGGGGTTTATGCCACACCGGAACACGGCACAGAACTTGAGGCGAGTGCACAGTGTCATGGCACGCAAATCCCTAATCAAAGAGGATGCTATACTTCTTTCATTAGACGCGCGGAATGGCGTTCGACATGGTAGAATGGCCATTTTTGTTCGAGGTGCTTCACCATTTGGGATTTGGTCCCACATTCATAAAATGGGTGGAACTACTCTACATAAAACCGATGGCACAAGTGGTGGCCAATGGGAGAATCTCAGACACCTTTCCACTGGCAAAAGGGACACGGCAGGGATGCCCATTGTCACCGCTTCTATTCGCACTAGTGCTGGAACCCTTGGCGGCATGGATACGGCAAGATCAAGTTATCCGTGGGCTCAAATGGGCACTAGGGTGGGAGGACCGTGTATCGCTTTATGCTGACGACATACTGCTTTATCTGGCCTCGCCGACCCGCTCCCTAAATTGCCTTATGGATATCTGTGCGGCGTTCGGCCGTGTATCAGGATACCCTACAAACTGGACGAAATCGCATATCTACATACTCTCCGGTGATCAGCCGCGACTCCCTCATAATTGTGCTGCTAAGATAGCGTCTGATGGGTTTAAATATTTGGGCATCTATATCACGTCTCAGGATGCACACTTCATAGCAGAAAATCTCAAGAAACCTCTGGAGCGGTTTCACAGAGATGTGCAGTGCTGGCGTGCACTGCCGCTCACCTTACTAGGCAGGGCAGCCCTCTTTAAAATGATGGCGCTCCCTAGGTTTCTATACGCCCTACAAAATACACCATTTCCGATACACCCATCGTACTTCAGAGAAGTCAATAATGAAGTAAACAAGCTGCTGTGGGATGGTAGGGTGACACGTATAGCGATGCACAAACTGGTGAAGGGCTGGTATGATGGAGGAATAGCGCTCCCCAACATTAAGGTATACTACTGGCCCTCTCACCTGGCGGTAATCAATCAATGGCTTCACGCTGACCAGGAAGACCCGGCCTATCGCATGGATAGGCATCTCCTGGGAACAGACCATATCATGGGAGTACTCTACAAAAGGAATCAAAATAAAAATCTCACAGGCCCTACAGCACATACAATTAAGATCTGGCACGAAGTGCAGAGGGACATGGGATGGGAGGGAGTCTTAACACAGGCAACACCACTCTGGGACACAAAAAAACTAGGAAGACGAAAGAACACGAAAGGATTCAGACAAGGGGACCTGATAGGTATCTCGAAGGTGGGAGACCTGTGGAAAAAGGGGGAGACTGTCCCGTTCACACAACTGCAACAGAGCTATGGCTTGGCTGACACAGACGTTTAGATACTTACAAATAAGGCATGCACTAACAGCACTAATACCGCACGGCACGAAATTGCCAGAATCATCACCCCTCGAGGACAGACTACTTACTGACCATATGACAGGGAAAGCCATCTCACTAACATACAAAAAAATCATAAATAACCAACCAGACCCGACACAAACCCTGAAAACTAGATGAGAGACTGACGTGGGCAAGCTAGATGAGACGGACTGGCAGGAAGCGATGGCGTCCCCAAGAGAAGTGGCGATTTCAGCTAGATTCAAATTAATACAACTGAAGGTACTGCATCGCACCTACTATACCAGGACACTCCTATATAAATTGCACAGAGTTGATACACCGCTCTGCATTAGACAGTGTGGGGAACCGCGCCCTTTCTGGCACATATTATGGCAATGCGTAGAAATTAATAACTATTGGAAAGCAATAATGCACACAATCTCGCAGGTCACTGATATAACGATGGTTCCTGAACCAAAGTGTTGCATATTAAACATCTGGGAGGCCACAGACCTCAATCAGGCAGTGCAAGCATGGGTAACACTAGGAATGGCCTTAGCAAAAAGGGATATCGCGCAGCTGTGGGGAGCCAGGCAAGTCCCGACACTACGAAAATGGTGTAATGGTATGGACGAATTAATGGTAACCGAAAAATCGGTATACATACACAGAAGATGCCCCAAAAAATGGACTAAGATATGGGGAAATGGAACGAGTATCGGGGCAACATCTGTGATCCCCCGCAGGAAGAATCCCTATCAGACAGCTCCGACTAGCAAAGGTGTATATAGAGGACACTGAGAAGAGGTGATTTGATGTGGGTAAAGAGATGGATGAAAAGGTAAAGGGAAATAATGCATGGGTCCTTAATGTATTACAAAGGCTGAAACGATGGAGATGTAATGTATGTAGTGAGGAACCATATGGTATTGCAGAAATGGTTGGAAATGAAAATGTTAATAAAAAGAGTTAAAAATAAAAAAAAATCAACATTGATAGCAGCAAGGATAATTTTAACAACAAAAAAGAGAAAGTGCAAAAGTGATAAATTTCCATCCTGTCGCATACCTCATATGAGTGTGGCCTAAGAATGAGAAATAGCTTTCTTTAATCTTTCATATAATCCATCACGATACCCCATATTTCTAAGCCCCATTTTTTTCTTCTGCACACCTTTCAGAGCATATAAACTATGTTCCAAATGAAATATACTAAAAAATCTAGCTCTCCATTGTTCAAATGTCCGGGCCTCTTTTTGCAACCACATGGATGCGATGCATAGTCTAGCAATCGCTGTTGTTAAAAAGATTAAATACCGTATTTTATAACTTGCCATTGCACTTGTAACTCCAGAATCCATCCCTAATAAAATGTCACTCATTGAGATTTTAACCTGAATCGTCGAAATTTCATAAAGAAACCTTTTAATATATAAGAAGAGGTTAGTTAATTCTTTACATGAATAAAAAATATGGACAAAATCAGCATCTTCGCTACAACATCGAAAACATTTTCCATTGTTTCCAGCTCCCCATTTAGCCATTTTAGCCGGTATGTGATATAAATTAAACATTGTCTTATAATATTGTGCTTTCAGGTTAGCAGACAGAAACACTTTAGCGGCCACCTCAATACAATCTTCCAGATTGATATCTATAGTCCCCAACCTATTATTCCATTTCTGATTATGTTTTTTTAGATCATTCGGCTGTGGGAGTTGTAATAAACTATAAATAGTCCGATACGTCCATTCTTCCTAATTGCTTCTACCAAGGGGTTGGATTCGAATTCCCCCCCTCTGTTTCAAGAGAAAGTCACGTAATTGTAAATATTTTAAGAATTCCTTACTAGCCAATCCATATTTTTCCGCTTGTACCGAGAATGATGACATAACGCCACGCACATATAAATCCCCAATAAATACTATTCCTTTCCTGCGCCAGCTATCTACCACCCTGTCCCAAAATATCACTGGGAGTAGTGCAGTTGCTGCCGTTGGTGTAGAACATGTAATTCTCCCAAGCCTATGAGATTTCCTTACTACTCTCTAGATCTTATAAGCGGCATTTAATACCTTAAATTTGGTTCTTTTGTAATAATTAATATCAAATGACAAAAAAAGGCGATTTTTAAGCTTAAAACCAAGCAAAATTTGATAAATGGATGGAAATTCCACTTTGTTCATAACCTCCTCTCCAGATAAAAGTATTCTCATATTTTGCAGCATACAAGCATAATAATACAGGGTAAAATCTGGAACAGCCCATCCACCTTTCACTCGTGGGAGCGTCATGTATCGCATGGCTATACGAGGTTTCCCTTGTGCCCATATAAATCGTGCACAACAATCTGTCACCCAACCCAGAATGAACAGACGGACAGCAGGCACCAAATGGCTAACGTAAGTAAATGTCCACTTTCTAAAAGTGCCATTTGCCAAACTGCAATTTAAAATCCGACTTCACTATAAGTTGTGACTTCAAATTGTGAGTCCAGGGATACCAAACTGGAAAAGTAGATTTCTTCAAATTGGGAATTTAACTTACAAGATGTAATAAGATAATCCACTGTTATTGTATGGGAGAGATAGGCTTTGCAATAGTGAAAAATGAATGAGAGTTTTTCCCCTACTACGACATGTACAAAATTACATGTACTGCCTTTTAAATACATTGCACCCATCCCTGAGGGTTAGACAGGGTCTACCTTAGAGATGACTTGTATGTATGAAAAGAGAAGGCTTATGCCTGGAAAGAGGTTTAGTGGCAGTGTAATCTACACATACAGGCTCTGCAATGCCAAGCCTCAGACATGGTTAAGGGGCTACTTAAGCGGGTAGCACAACTAGTGCTGTAGGTTCACTAGTAGCATTTAATTTACATGCCCTGGTCACATGTAGTGCACTTTACTAGGGACTTATAAGTTAATTAAATATGCCAATTGGGTATGAGCCAATTTTCCATGTTTAGGGGAGAGAGCACATGCACTTTAGCCCTGGTTAGCAGTGGTAAAGTGCTCAGAGTCCTAACAACAAAGAGGTCAGAAAAAGAGGAGGAAGGCAAAAAGTTTGGCATGACCCTTCAGAAAGGGCCGTTTTCCAACAGAAATGACATCATACAGATGGGGCATTTATTACACATTGTTTACTCTCAATAATGAAGACTGGGACCCTGATTCTTAGGTGCACAGTACTAGTGGAGTGGTTATAAATTTGCTGTTCTTGTATGTTAAATCCCTACTAGTACTGTGCAATTGCACATGAAGCTACATGGAGTGGGTAATTAACGTGTGGGACTAGACCACGTGGAACAATGATGGACTCAATAAGAACAATTATTTTGAAACCAGATAAAGACCTGAAGGATTGAAGTTCTTACGCGTTACTAAATAATGTTAAAATATATTCAACAGTACTAGTATCATGCATCACTCCTATTTCACTGACCCGAGTATTGGAATACCAATCAGAGTTTATGAAAGATAGGCAAACTTTGGATGGTTTCTCTAGAAGTAGACCAAATAGATATAACAGGACAGGACAAACAACCCATGGCACTGCTTCACTAGATGCCGAAAAGGCATTCAACAAGCTTTATTGGCCTTTTGATAAAATTGTTAAATATGGAAAATTTAATAAAACCAACCTAGGTCAGAAAACGAAAAATTACATCCTAGCCAGTTATGTAAAACGATTGATAAGAATCCAAATAAATGGGGAATTTACAGCATCCATCCAGTTGAACAACGGAACTAAATGGGTGTTTGCTCTCTCCTTTACTCTTTGCCTTCACACTAAAAACCCTTTTTAAAATCAATCCCTGTCAATTCATATGTGCACTCACCCAGCATAAAGCAGCTGCCGCTTTGCCTTTTTTTCTTTTTATTAACTTTCCAGCATGGTGGATGCCACTTGGAGCAGTTTAAAAAAAAACATTTTAATGCATGCAATACTGCTTTTTACAAATGGAGTCGCCCTGCAGCAATGTCAGGACTACAAAAATAGTAAATCCATCTGGGTTCTTAAACATTTTTTTATTGGGAGGGAAGGGTGAACCAGGATGAGAAATCAACAGTGGGGAGTAATGTAGGAGCTGGGGGCTACAAGAATGAGTTAATTAAAAAACAAAAAGATGGATCAAGTGAAGAAATGAACAATGGGGTGCGAGGAGGGAGAAACGGAGTGTGCAGGGTGGGGGAATTATATAGGGAGAGAGCAAGAAAACACATTCATGCTCTGAGAGCTAAAAGAAAAAATGAGTCCCCTGAATGTAAACAAACGCAGGATAAAAGTCATCCTATCAAAAGGATGGCAAAAAGACTATTCTTAAGGGGAGGGACAAGCACAAGAAGGGGAACAAAAGTCCACAAATAAGAAGCAAGCAAACCAGAGCAACAAGAAAGCCAACCAATGATAAGTAACAGGGAAGGCTCTAAGCCCACTGTAAGTTTTTGGTATGGTCTGTATGAGGTTTTTCACAAATGGACAGCTAAAAGCTATAGGCGAGACCTAAAATAGTGCATCTAGGGCATGGTCTCAGTCAAGAAGATATTACCACCTGTTCAAAGGAGACACTTTGCACTACTAGTGATTTTATTTTAGGCCTGAAACTGAAGAGGTTGGTCTCCAATTGACTCTTATTGAATCTGAACTTGCCAGTAAATGTCCTGAAATTGAATGCTAATCAGCTGACAAGGCATGACATGCAAGCAACTGGAGGGTTATGTATCAATTAACAGGCCGAAATAAAATGGTTCTCTTGTTTTTTAATGCAAATTATCCAGAGACCTCTATTTGCTTGTCAACATGACAACATGGCTGTGGAAATGGCTATCCTTTGCGTGGCATTCTGTCAGAGCTTTGCCTTATTTTACTAAACCCATTTTTGTTGGCCGTAGGACTCTGCACACCTTACTCTTGCTAACTAGTGGTAAAGTGCTTGTGCCCTCCATTTAAACATGGTAATCTTGACATATTCCTAATGGGCACATTTAATTTACTTATAAGTCCCTATTATATGGTACAACATGTACCCAGCAGCTGTAAGTTTAATGCTACTATACGGCTGCTGCGCTCATTGTGTCACCCTCTAAGGAGCACTATAAAACATGTCTTCAGGTCTGTCTCTGCAGACCTGGCAAAATAAACCTTAAAATGTAAAAAGAACAGATGGACAGAATGCTGAACAAATCAAACATTCACCCCATGTCACATATCTGGGTTAAATCCATTGTTTTGTTTTTGCTAGCCTTTTCAGTTTGGACCTAGTCATATGCAAATCAGTCTTGATCCTGCTCCCCATGGGAACAGTGCAGTCCGAACTGCCAGGCCAGAGCCTCCGTGGACCAGAAACAAACATCCTGGAACCAGTTTCAGGGTATAACCCCCTTATCAGTCAGGCTAGCTTGAATCCTGTGGCATTGCGAACACTGGACCCACGTCTGGGCATACCCTTTCCACTTAAGGTTACAAATGTAAAAAAAAAAAAAAGAACAGATAATGGATGGAATGCCGAACAAATCAAACATTCACCAATAGTCACAGATCTGGATTAAGTCCATTGTTCTTTTGTTCGCCATGCCATTCCAGTTAGGACCCAGCCATATGCAAATCAGTCTTCACCCTGCTCCCCATGGGAACAGTCCAGCCTGGACTGCCAGGCCAGGTCCTCTCCGGACCAGAAACAAGCAATATTTGCCCAGATGTGGGTTCCTTGCTCACTGTGCCACTGGATTCAAGTTAGCCTGGCTGATGAGGGGTGATACCCTGAAACCAGTCCAGTATGCTTATTTCCAGTCCAGGAATGACCTGGCCTGGCAGTTCAGGCTGGACTGTTCCCATGGGGAGCAGGGTCAAGACTGATTTGCATATGGCTGGGGCTAACCTGGGGTGGCATGGTGAGCAGAAGAACAATGGATTTAACCCAGATCTCCTGACTGGGGGTGAGTATTTGAAAAGGTTCAGCATTCCATCCGTCATCTTGTTGCGTTTGCAAAATAAACCTTTGGCCAGGCCTACACCTTCCTTTTTAAGTCGTGCCTAGGTAGTGCATGCAAGGTCTCTCGAGACATGCTGTATCTACTCTATGGGCTTTCAGCACGCCCATCGCTTTTTATTCGTGCCTTTGGAAATTCCTTTGGTGAATTCTTTACATTTGTCCCTCCTTTTGCTGTTTCGGTAATGGCCTTTAGACTTACCCTGTTACATGGATCATTTCACTATCAGCCATATATGTTAGTTTTTTTTCTTTTGCATCAGCTTGTGGTTTAGCATTATTGTGTTTATTGACTTTCTGAACAAAATGAATTAAACTTGTATTTGGGCCATTAAATTCTAAACTTTTCTGCATCAAATGTGCTAGTATCACTGCATCTGCAACTTTGGCAAGACAAAAGGTCAAGGTTGCAAACCTTTTTCTGTCTCTGGGTAGGGAAAGCTCATTAGATTATCTAACCCTACATGCAAAATAGTTCAAGTAGGAGAATAATCATATTTGAGTTTATTTTGGAAATTATGTGTCCATCAATATGTGATTTGTCAGTGACTGAACAGTGATTTTCTGCTTTCTTAATTATGCTCTTGGAAAACCTTAAACACAAACGGTTTTCTTCGGCACGCTTTGTGCACACATCTCAGTGATGGTGTTCGTAATCCACTTCAACAGTTTTTTGCAGGAATGTTCATCAAGAATCACAATTAAAGAAATCAGTAAAGATTTTTTATGGCAAATTTAATGTTGCTCGTTCATGAATGTAGTAAAGGTAATGGGGGGCTGTGCCTAGCCCCGTCCTGAGTTTCTAATTATGCTTGTCCTCTCACTGTCATGTTTAGCTAATAGCTACGTCTGCCTCCATTTTTGTCTTACTAGCCAGGTTGGGAAAGTTGCCCCAGAACTGGTTTGGAGTGATCACAAAGCAGGGTTTGCCCATTTCCATAACCACACCTCTGAGTGGGCATAGGGAGCTCTGACCAAGGGAAGAAGGGTTCTGCCACATTGGTGAGAGGGACACTGTGGGATAGCTTACTGTAAAGCACACAAAAAGTGTTGCAAAAGTTGGTAGGATCACCTCAGGGAACGTTTACCTCATTGGCTAAGGAGTAACTAGGGGTATACCTCACCCTCAGGATGGCAATGGGCATAAATGTAGAACACCATACACTCACCAGGTCACTTCTGGACCTCGGGAAGAACCAGAGATAAATGGACCTGTCTGTCCCGAGTACAAGAGGGAGAGCAGGTCCAATCTCAGGCCACAAGAAAGTAGAGACCAAGAGGCATATTTCCAAGGAAACTGTCTGAGTGCCGTGTTAAGCCAAAATTGCTAATGCAGTGCTCCAACAGTTTCAAAATGCAAGGATGTGCCGTATTTACAATAATCCATTGCACCCCTGCGTTTCCATTAGCGATGGCACTAAATTTAGCTGCCTAACACCAACGCAGGAACCCTTGCACCATATTGCAAGGGTGCCTGCATTGTAGAGCATGATTGTTCATGTGCAGGAAGGTGTCCCTTCCTGCACATAAACAATTACTAATGGCGATTTGTAACTTCTGCGTGTGCTGCATTCTGCAGCACACATCAAAGTTGCAACTCGTCATTATTTAATGATTGTTCATTTGCAGGAAGGGACACCTTCCTGCACATGAACAATCACTAGTGGCGATTTGCTGTTATTTTAGATGCTGCCACATATTTTCGCCACCCTTGTAAATAGGGGGCAGCATCAAAAAGCAATGGGTATTGTGGCGGAACGTCCACCGCAACACCCATTGCTCACCGCTTTCACACAAATGCTGCATGTATAGGGACATTATTTACAAGGTGGCATTAAACCTTAAGAGGCTTAACGCCCTCTTGTAAATAAAGTAAAAGGCTTGACGCCACCAGAACGTCTCAAACAATGACGTTCTGGTGGCGTTAACTCCTTGTAAATATGCCCCCCCCCAAGGGTCATAAAGCTGACCTCCTGTTTGGGCTTTAGCAACACTAACCCTAGGCTTTGTCCTGCATTCCCAGCTGGCCGGTTCCCGCTGTAACTGCCCAGGACCCTGCTCGAATGAGTCTTTAACAAGTGCTGATCAAAAATCCTGGACCATTGGCTGGCGACTGCTCTGAACTTTGCCTGAAACCTGGGACTTAAAAACGTTTTGCTCTGAAAACCGACGGGGGACTGGGACCAACCTGACAGGTCGAAGGTGCTTTGCAACTGGGCCAAAGATTCAGGTTGTCCCTCTACTTACTTCTTTGCAGCAGCAAATCCAATCTAGCTGGCCCTCAAAAGTGGTGTTGGGCCTTGTGGTGCCCTCTCTGCTACAGCCTGCAGCTTTGCCCCACTGTAAGGACCTGAGCTCCAAAACACAGACTAAGTTTAAGGTAGAAATCATCACCGGGCAAAGGAGCGAAAAGTATTTGGCTGTCAAGGGACCTTCTCTAGGAAGATTTTTTTTTATTTCTCCCGCTCAAAGGTCAACTGCTTAAATGAGACCTTGTCCAGCGGCTATTCAACAATGTGGAGCCCTCTTCACCCAAAGCCTTGCCCAAAAGAGGACTTTTTACTTCCATTCCTGAGGCTAAGGGGCATATTTACGAGAGGTTTGTGTCATGTTTGCACCACGCAACGTGGTACATGCGTGATGCAAAGCTCCAAGTTATATTTTTGAAGCCATGCACAGCCACTTTGCGTGGCTTTGAATGGGTTACAAAATCTGGAGTAATGCAGTGCAGTGCAAATTGCTACGTTGCATTACTCTGTGCAACGGAGGTGCTCCATGGGTGTTGCGTTGGTGTTCCCAAGCAACTTCCATGGTTTTTGATGCATTTGCAGATTTACCAAACTTGGAAATACGCCAAAAAGATACACCTTCCCAGGAGAGGCGTAATGGGGAGAACTATCTTTATTTCTCCTCATTACTTCCTCTGTGTTCTGCATTCTTCAGCACACATAGATAAATACGCCTCTAAGGATTGTTTTTGTGCAGGAAGGTGCACATTCCTGCACCAAAACAATCATGTATGAAATGCAGGCACCCTTGCACCATTGTCCAAGGCAGCCAACTTTGGCGCTAGGCAGCTCATTGTGCGCCAACGCAGTGGGAAAGGAAAGGAATGTGCAGTATGCCTTAAATATGGCACATTCCTGTTCTTTCTTAGTGACGCAGCGCAGCTAGGTGACTTATAAATATGGCCCTAAGTTGGAAGGTAAAACTTTTCACCAGGGCAAACCTGGTTCCTGTAGCCCACCCGTGCACAATCGCCGTTGGTCTTAAACCATCCCCTTGTCCAGATCAAGAGCAACCAGATTAGCTTGATTGGTGCTTAAAAATGTTTGCCGTGATTTGGAACCTTAAACATTAACAATTCATATCTCTGATTTTACTTATTGGATTTTTGTCATTAAGATGTCTTTTATGTATTACAATAGTCAATATGTTTCTAAATTAGTTTGGGATTATGGGTTGTATTTTCACTTTATTACAGTTTGAGTATTGCATAAATTCTTTACACATTAGCTCCAATGTAAGTTTGGCTGATTTATGTCACACTACCCGAGGATTAAGCACAAGTGTGCTTAGAGACTTTGATGTTCACTCTGACACGCATTGCAAGTATTATTTGAGATGGGTTCTAACCCCTTCCCCCAACCCCATCAACTAATACTTCCACCCCTCTCCCCCTTAACTAATACTCCAATTTCATAGAGATGTTAGTACACCAAAATGGAATGGGTAGTGCAAGAGTCATCACATGGCCTTTAATCCTGATGGCAACATAGGAAGTGCCATTACAGAACTGGATGTAGAATTATTGATATAATTATTGAAATAGTGATATAGGTGCACATGCATCAACATCCCGAAAAGCGATTCCTTATTAGCGAGAAATAAAGAATCAGTAATAAGGAATCGCATTTCGGAATGCATGAACAGATTCGGTAAATCTCAGCGATTGCTTAAAAATCTCTAATATTTACCGATTACTCAATAGCGATTTCTGAAAATACCGAATAGCAATTACCGAAATCGGTATTACCGAATTCGGTATTAGCGAGTTCGGTATTAGCAAATTCGCTAAAAACGGGTCGCTCCAGAAGCGGGCTGATGACATCACAACCAGGAAGTCAACCAGCCCCACCCTCATTCACTGCCCTGAGGAGCTCACAGGAGGAGGCAGAGCACACAGGCTGAGGCAAGAGAATTCACCCACTGAAACCATCCACCCTACCTTCATCCAGGATGGACAAGGATGCACCAGCCACTGCAGACACGCCCAGGAAGAGGAAGAGAAAGTTCTCTGACAGGGAACTTGAGCACCTGATCGAGGGGGTGAGCAGCAAGCATGACAAGCTGTTTGGCAAGCTGTCACTCAAGGTGCCCAAGCTGAGAAGAGGAGAATTTGGCTTCGCATCAGGGAGAGGGTGAATGCTGTGGAAGTGACGCACCGCATCATCGACGACCTAAAGAAGAGGTGGTATGACCTCAGGAAGAGGGCAAAGGAAAGAATTGCTGAGAGGGTCAAGGAGGCAGCTGGCACAGGAGGGGGGCCATCCACAGTACCTGCAAACACTGCCCTGGAGGAGCTCGTGGAGGGGACCATTGAGCCAGAGGCGGTCGTCGGAGTAACGCAGATGAACACTTTCGGCGCAGCCACCACAGAACAAGGTAATCAATCAATCAATCAATCATGGAACTTATATCGCGCACTACTCACCCGTAAGGGTCTCAAGGCGCTTGGGGAAGGGGGTCTGCTACTGCTCGAACAGCCAGGTCTTGAGCTGTTTCCTGAAGGCCAGGTGGTCCTGGGTCATCCGCAGGTGGACGGGTAGGGAGTTCCAAGTCTTAGCTGCCAGGTAGGAGAATGACCTTCCTCCAGCGGTGGCTCTCTGGATGCGAGGGACGACGGCGAGGGCGAGGTTAGCGGAACGTAGCCGGCGGGTGGGCGTGTAGAAGGTGAGGCGGCTGTTGAGGTACCCTGGGCCTAGGTCGTGGAGGGACTTGTGTGCGTGGGTGAGGAGTCTGAACGTGATCCTCTTGTTGACCGGGAGCCAGTGCAGGTCTCTCAGGTGGCACGAGATGTGGCTGCGTCGGGGGACGTCCAGGATGAGTCGGGCGGAGGCGTTCTGAATACGCTGAAGTCTTTTCTGAAGCTTGGCCGTAGTACCGGCGTAGAGGGTGTTTCCGTAGTCTAGTCTGCTGGTGACGAGAGCGTGGGTGACCGTCTTCCTGGTCTCGGTTGGGATCCATCGGAAGATCTTTCGGAGCATGCGGAGGTTGTGGAAGCAAGCTGAGGAGACGGCGTTGACTTGTCTGGTCATCGATAGGGAGGAGTCCAGTATGACGCCCAAGTTGCGTGCGTGGTCCGTCGGTTCAGGTGCGGTGCCTAGTGCCGGGGGCCACCAGGAGTCGTCCCATGCGGAGGGTGATGGTCCCAGGATGAGGACTTCTGTCTTGTCCGTGTTCAGTTTCAGGCGGCTGATGTTCATCCATTCAGCGACGTCTGTCATCCCTTCGTGCAGGCTGGCTTTGGCGGTGTCGGGGTCTCTGGTGAGGGAGAGAATTAGCTGGGTGTCATCGGCGTAGGAAATGATGTTGAGGTTGTGTTGGCGTGCGATGGCAGCGAGGGGTTTCATGTAGATGTTGAAGAGAGTGGGGCTGAGCGACGATCCTTGCGGGACGCCGCAGATGACTTCGGTGGCCTCGGAGCGGAACGGAGGGAGGCGTACTCTCTGTGTTCTGCCGGAGAGGTATGAGATGATCCATTCCAGAGCCTTCCCTTGGATGCCGGTGTCGTTGAGGCGTTGGACTAGTGTGCGGTGGCAGACAGTGTCAAATGCTGCGGAGAGGTCTAGGAGGATGAGTGCCGCTGTTTCGCCGTTGTCGAGCAGGGCTCGGATGTCATCGGTGGCTGCGATGAGGGCGGTCTCGGTGCTGTGGTTGGCTCTGAATCCGGACTGTGATGGGTCGAGGGATCCGTTCGTCTCGAGGAAGGCTGCCAGTTGCTTGTTGACGACCTTCTCGATGACTTTGGCGGGGAAAGGAAGGAGCGAGATGGGGCGGAAGTTATTGAGGTCGGTCGGGTCCGCTGTTGGTTTCTTCAGCAGAGCGCTGAGTTCGGCGTGCTTCCAGCTCTCCGGGAAAGTTGCTGTGTTGAAGGAGGTGTTGATGATGTCTCGGAGGTGGGGTGCGATGGTAGAGGCTGCCTTGTTGAAAACATGATGGGGGCACGGGTCGGTCGGAGATCCGGAGTGGATGGTGTTCATCATGCGTGACGTGTCTTCGGGGGTCACCTCGGTCCATGTCTGGAGGGTGGCGGCGGGGTGCGAAGGTACGACCGATGGGTGCGGGGGTGAAATGTCGAACCTGCTGTGGATGTTGGCGATCTTGCGGTGGAAGTACGAGGCGAGGGAGTCGCAGAGGTCCTGTGAGGGAGTGATGTCGTTGTTGCCGGTGCTGGGGTTGGAGAACTCCTTGACGATGTTGAAGAGCTCCTTGCTGTCATGGGCGTTCTTGTCCAGTCGTTCCCGCAGAGATTTCTTCTTGGTGGTGCGGATGAGCTGGTGATGTCTGCGAGTGGCGAGTTTCAGTGCTGTTCTGTTGTCGGCGGTCTTGTTGAGGAGCCAGGCCTTCTCGAGGGTGCGGCAGGCCTTCTTGGAGTCCTTAAGTTCGTCGGTGAACCAGGGGGCCTTCTTGCTTCTGGGCTCTGGCTGAGGGGGTTCTTCAGTGGCGCGAGGTCGTCGGCACAGGAGGTCAGCCACTGCGTGAGGTCGAGGGCAGCTGTGTTAGGGTCCGTGGTCCTGACAGGTGGGCTCTGGCTGAGGGAGGTGGCGAGCTGGTCGGCGGTGATCTTGCTCCAGTTTCTGTGGGGAGCCTGCTTCGGGTGATGGTGGACCGTGTTCTTTCTGAAGCTGAAATGAACGCAGCTGTGGTCGGTCCAGAGAAGTCCGGTGGAGTGGCTGAAGGTGAGATGCATGCCTGCGCCCATACGCTGCGTATCGTATACCCATCCCCATCCCCCCAGGTCAATCACAGTGTGCAGCCAGAAGAGCATAACACATATGCCCTCACATCAGTATTGCATCATGGGAGTCGTAGTCATGTCAGCAAAGTGTGCATGTATAGTCACAAATGCAAAATAAATGAGAACAGCAGTACAGGGCCAACAGAGAGTCAAATAATGTAATTCATTGTAGGACATAAATGCAGAATGACAAACAGATGTAGACACAAAATAAATTAACAATGCACTGTTTCATACACAGATGCATCTCCTGGGGATTCAGATGATAGTGAGTGCCTCATCATCTTCGAAACACCGGCAGATTCCGATGGCAACACTCCGCAGCAAGGTCAATCCCCACCACCACCAGCAACAATACCACCACCACCAGCAACAATACCACCACCACCACCACCACCTGCGACAAAACCACCAAGACGCAGGGCACATGTCCCCTCCCTGCAGGTGATGGATGCATGCCCGAGTCCTGCACCCACAAGTGGGCAAAGTCATACAGGTGTCACACCGCCAGCACCACCACCAGCACGTGGCAGAGTCATGCAGCGGCGCAGGTCCATGCGCAGTACTGCTGAGGGAGCCGACCAGGCAAGGAACATTTATGGTGGAGTCGAGGCTCAGATGCTGCGTGTTCAGCGCCTGCAGGGGAGACACATAGGGACAATGAACCTCAACATTTCACGTCTCGCCAAACATATGTGCACTCTGACGCAGTGCGGCACATGACCACAGTTGTGGCAGAGGGCAATAAGGACATTAGTCAGAACCTCCAGGAGCTCACCCGTGCCATCCGAGCAGGACAACACAGCGAGCGCCGGAGGCATAGGCAGAACTTGCTCTGTTCCACAGCATCGACCAGGGCCATCACAAAGCTCTGCAACAGCACTGCTGTGTTGTCGCGCTGCTCCGTGTCACTGCAGGTGGACCTCGAACATTACTGTGGTGCCGTGGCGAAGGCCTTAGGCCAGGTGACCACTGCAGTGGAACACTTGCAGTCAGGGACATTCAGTGGCAGCAACTTGGGAGGGGAGGATGGCAGTGAGGCTGCATCCAGTGTGAGCTGCGTGTCTGTGCTGGAGACCTGCACCAGGAGGCGCAGTTCGCGCTGCTCCACAGCCACAGAGACACAGCGTGGTGAGGTGGAGGTGACAGGCGATAGGAGGCTGGGTGTTAGTGGGAAGTGCCACTAGACATTCGGTCCTGCATCCCTGACCATGGTGGGGTAACCATGGCCCACTTTAATTTTGCATTAGCACCCCGTGAAGCCAACGGTCATGTTTTTGCCCACAATGTGTGGGGGAACCCTAATTTGCATGTCAGTGTAACATTACCTACATAGGTGCTCCTGTGAAGTAAACAGTAGCACTCCTAATGATATCGTCATGGCTCATTCTTACCTGGCTCTGAAATGATGCTGTGTGATGTATGTCCGCCTCCTTTGACCTTCAGCTGTGTTTGGAACATGTGACTGTTGGTGTTGTGCGGGTGGTTGATCATCCCGGTAGTTGTCATTCCTGTCCACCTCTATGGGTATCCCCCTTCTGGTTGCAATGTTGTGCAGCATGGCACATACTGCTTCAATCCTGCAGCAGGTGTCTGGTTTATATTGCAAAGCACCACCAGTCTTATGTAAGATCCGGAAGCGACTCTTCAGGATCCCGAATGTCCTCTCAATCACATTTCTGGTGCTTATGTGGGCCGCGTTGTAGCGTTGCTCCTGTGGTGTTGCTGGGTTGATGTAGGGGGTGAGGATATATTCCCGCAGGGCGTATGCACTGTCACCTACAGGATGGAAGCAAAGACTTAGCGTCAGTCATAATGATACATGTGTGATGCAGATGTTATGAATAGGTATGTTTACGTACCAAGCAGGAGTCCCTCTCCGAATTCTCCATTGAGCAGACGCCTGTGGATGCCACTGTGTCTGAATATATAGGAGTCGTGTGTGCTCCCAGGAAATTGTGCCACTATGTCCGTGATGATGTGCTTGGCATCGCACACGACCTGCACGTTACTGGAGTGATAGGACTTCCTGTTACGGAAGATGTACCCATTGGCTGAGGGTGGACAGATGGGGACATGTGTGCAGTCAATGCATCCTATGACATGGGGGAATTGGGCCACCTGGTAGAATTCCTGTTTGGTGTGGTCCATCTGCTGGGGGGTTGTGGGGAAGCTGATGTGGGTATGTATCAGTCAGCATGGCATCAATGAATTTACGGAAGAAGCGTGAATGTGCGCTTTGTGATACGCCTCCCGCTACCGCTATGACCCCCTGGAAACTTCCAGACGCCAGTAGGTGCAGGCTGCATAGGACCTGGACGTGCGCAGGAATGGCATTGGTCCGACGTGTCTGGTGCTGCAGTAGTGGTTCCAGGTCAGCAATTAGGCGCATAATCATTGCACGATTGAGACGGTACTTGTCGTATACCTCATCCTCATTTTGGCCAAGCAATGTGATGCGCACTCTGAATACTCTCTCCTGGATCCTTATCCTGCGCTGTGCTGCTGCATTTATTCTCATCCTCCTTGCAAGCACGTAGAGGGCTGCCATTTTGTGAAAGGAAACAGGGTCTCCGGGTCCAATTTGTATGGCTTTCTGATTGATTGCATCTGTGGAACACTTGTGAGTTTTTCTGATTTTTATTTTTCCAGCAACTTTACCTCCTGGTTCCGATTCCCCCTTAATCTGATACAAAATACAGTGGTTCTGTCGGGTATATCCAAGCAATTGCTTTGTTTTGTGATTGGTTCAAAAAGAAACTAAGAACATTAATCAAAAAAGGAAAACAGAACTAATCATAAGAAAAGTTGTGTTTAAGAGGACCACATGAAGAAATGACAGTGTACAAATCACGATGAAATCAGATTTGTAGGGTGGCAGAATGTTCTTTATATATAAATTGCATCATTTATATCGACACCCATATCATTCTTTTTTTGCAAAGTATGGCTACCAAAGTTATAAAGATTAAAGTGAATTCGTGAATCAGTGACAAAGTGACATAAGTGACACAATTAGTGCACAATATATACAAAGTGAATACAAAAGTTTTTATATACAGAATAAAAACGGCCAGTATTTGAAAGAGCACAATGACCCAGTTTCCACGGAAAATTCAGGTTCTATATGAAACCGAGTCTTGAACTGGTCCTAGGTACTGTCGACGTTTCAACCCTATATATGCGATCTTAAATCGTCATGCGGGTCTTCATCAGGACTTAAATTTGACAATGGCAACCTACAAGAGCAAATAAAGTACGTGTCAAAAGCTGGTCCTAAATACTCAAATACATATGGTCCCAATACTACAAAGAATGTGGTAATGGAGATGGCCATGACTCACCTAGCCGTTGGTCTAGGATGGCCTAATATTCACACATAGTAGATCCGATGCACTCATCCAGCGGAGTTTCTAAAAATTAATTCAAACAAATTGAAACTAGGTTGATGGTATTGGATAACATTCAATCATCAACCGGTCACCATTAATGCGAAAAAGCTCCAACAATTCAGGGAACTAAGAAACACGAATAACCCCTAACAAAATTAATGTACAAGCGTGACATGTGAATTGCTTAAGGGTAAGACACAGTTATAAACTAACTCAAGCTCTCATCGTAGTAGAGAGAGCCGGTAATGCGTATAGATTCAGTTATTGGTAACGCAATTACCCGGGTGAAATCATCACTAACCAAGAGCTAATTGAAAGACAACTCATAGAATTTAATTCAAAACCGGACCTGCAATTTGTTCAAGAAAAAACACACATGTTTAAACTAACTTGAGCTCTCATCATAGTAAAGGAAGCGGGTAATGCGTGTAGATTCAGTTATTAGCAACGCAATTGCCGGGATGAACTCGTCGCTGACCGGGGGCTAATTAAAAGACCACTCATAAAATTAGTACATGCAGAAACAGATCTACAGTTTGTTCAGACTAAATAGAGCTCCCATCGTGGTAAAGAAAGCGGTTGTTGCATATAAACTCGATATGAACAGCGCAAACACCCCGGTTAAAGACCATCACTAATCGGGGGCTAGTGGTGACAGGCTCAGTGTTAGATTCAAAATTGCGAAGAATAAAATCAACCACAGAGGACACTACTTAAAGAATGCATGATTGAGGACCTGGTCATGGCTCACCTTAAAATCGACTTGTAAGCTACAATACTTGATAGGTTGAATGGTAGCCGTCAAATCCAATTTGGAACAGGAGTTGTTAGAAAAATCTAACTGCGTCTATAAGGTAAATAACAGACGCAAGCTTAGTTGTATAACCTTGGCAAAGCAAACAAAAAAAGAAACGCTTCAACGTGTTATTCGCAGACTCACTTTCAGTAAAAGCAACAAATTGCTTCCAAGCGGTCTTGATTCACGCTTCTGTGCCACCTTTCGTTACTGTGGGGAACCTGCGTTAGAAATACAATTGACGAACCGGCTGATATATGTAAGTGACCTGGTCCCTCCCTGTATGACGTGAGACGTGAAAAGCGCCGAGTTGGTTGCCAAGCAACTCGGGTAGCGTCAAGGAAAACCGGGGCAGCTGATAGAACGCAATGGCCGTCCATCCGTACTGCTTTCTATGCTGACGTCAGACGTATAATCTTCAAAGGAAACTAACGAGGAATGTGTCATAGTGGTTGCTAGGCAACGGGAATTGCCGCCGAGAGCCAAAATAAGGAATCAGAATCCGTCCATTTAAACGCTCTAATGCTGCTAATGCACCTAGTACTTTTCAACAGAAAACGAACGTGAACAGAGATTGAGCATTGTCACGCTGTCCTATGTGCCAAACCAATTACAAAAAAAAAAAAAAATTAATTACAAAAAAATCTTTTCTTTGCAAGTGAGACATACTGAACATTTTCCATTAGATGTAAAAAACAGTTTGTTTCAATAAAGTTTCAAGAAACATTGGTGACATGTCGGACACAATTCTATGCAACACAAACATCAGAATACATCCATATAAAATATTCTGATACTGTTATTGAACAAAATAATTATTTCACATCAAGCCAAAACAAACAAAAATTAGACATAGTCACGCTATGATTTGTAAACCAGTTATCTGGACAGGAACAAATTCAGAAATATCTCTTCGCAAATGGGGCACACTGAACATTTTCAATTGGATGTAAAAAACAGTTTGTTTCAATAAAGTTTCAGAAAGCATTGGTGAGATGTCGTACAGAGTACATCCTTGTAGAAATCCTATTACAACTATTGTGCATAGTAATTTTTCACATCAAGCAAACATGAACAGAATTTAGACAGTCAAGCTATGATTTGTAACCCATCATGTTACAACATGATCTCTCAGGAGATGGAGCACGTTGAGCATTTTCAATTGATTGTGAAAAACGTGTGTTTCAATAAAGTTTCAAAGAACATTGATGACATATCTTATAAAGTTATACACTACATATAAATCTAGGAACGCAGATTAAGTTGGATTTAGGCAAGCGTTCACGTCCACTCCCTAACCTACTCTAGGAAGAAGAATTCAATGGCCGGCAACATTTAAGGGATATCTGTACAGCTGAGGATATATCAAAGTGACAAAAACAAGTGGATTATAATTGACCCATCTGTCTAGATGTTTCCTCAAACTCATTCAAACCATGTTGAACAGTGTCTAGGGAATGTATCCACCTACATTCTTTTCTCTTTAGATTGAATGTGATCGAACCCCCTCTTGGTGCTAAAAATCACCTTTTCCAGCACCCACCATTTGATATTCTCAGGCTGATGTTTCTGCGCAAGGAAATGATCCACCATGGGGGCCCCGTGTGTACTACATCTGATACGACTCATGTGTTGGAGTATCCTGACTTTTATCTTTTGCGTGGTTTGAGCCACATATAGAAGGACACAGGGACAGCTTATTGCATAGATTAAATTGGTACTGTTGCAATTTGTGAAACTCAATGATTTGTATGTTCTGTTATGATATGAAAAAGAGGAACCCTCCACTGTCAAAGGACAGGCTTTACAGTGGCCGCATTTGTAGTGGCCCAAGAGGGGAGGCAAACCCAGGTGATCTCTGAGTCCAAGAGGTTTAGGTGGTTCCAGATATGCCTTGACAACATTATCTTTCACACTCCTGCCCCGTTTAAAGGCAAATAATGGTTCCTCAGTAGTTGGAAGCTCACTGGCAACCAGGTTCCAGTATTTTTTCATAATCTTCTTCATGTCATTACTTTTAGTATTGAATGTAGTTACACATACAATATTCTCCATTTTCGTTGTTCTCTCTTTCACTTGTAGGAGTTGGTCTCTCGGGCAGTACCAGGCGCGTTTCCGTGCGCGTTTCAAAAGGCCAGTTGGGTAATCCCTCTCCTTTAGGCGAGTAGTGAGGATCTCAGTTTCTTTAAAGAAATCAGCTTGTCGTGTACAATTCCTTCTTAATCTAAGGTATTGACCGTACGGGAGGTTGTCCCTAAGGCTGCGTGGGTGGTGAGAATCATATTTGAGGAGAGTGTTTCTTTCTGTAGGTTTGCGATACAGATCACAAATTAACCGTCCATCATCAACTTCAGATGTAAGATCAAGGAAGTCAATTGTTTTGTTGTTATTCGTCATAGTGAATTGGATATCAATCGATCTTGTATTCAACCAGTCATAGAATTGCTTAAGTTCCTCGCCAGTGCCTGTCCAAATCATTATCACGTCATCTATATAACGTTTCCAAACCATAATTTGGTTGATGAATGGGTTTTGATGGCTGTAAAGATGTTCCTCCTCGTATGAATCCATAAAGATATTGGCCAGGCTCGGCGCATAGGTAGCACCCATTGCAACGCCTTTACATTGGTAGTAAAATTTCTTCATGAATACAAAGTAGTTATGCTTCATTGCAATTTCTAAGAGGCCAATAAGGAAATCAGTTGGTATCCAATGTGGTCTCACTCTCTTATCAAGGGTAGCTCTAATCACCTCGAGGGCCCCAGCCTGGGGAATGGAGGTGTAGAGCGAGGATACATCCAGTGTGACAAGTAATTGGGTTTGGGTGTCAAACGGTTGTCCCTCCAACAGCTGAATAATGTGCATTGTGTCCCGCACATATGATTTAGTCTCCGGTATCCAAGGTTGGAGAAAATTATCTATAAACTGGTTGAGTGGTTCCAAAATAGATCCACAACCAGAGACAATTGGTCTCCCTGGCGGTTTCTCTAGGTGCTTATGTATTTTGGGAAGGGTATAGATGGTAGGGATCCTAGCTTCCCTTTTGTTTAAAAAAATCACACTCAGGTTGACTTAGGAAACCCTTTGCCACTCCATCCATGGTTATCTTCTCAATCAGTGATTTAACCCCCGTCGTGGGATCCCTTGGTATAGGGCAATAACTGTCTCTGATCCCCAATTGGAGCTCTATTTCAGCAACGTAGTCTTGTGTGTTTTGTAGGACGACTGCACCGCCCTTGTCGGCGGCCTTGATCACAATTGCATCGTTGGTTCCTAATGCAGATAATGCCAGTCTTTCCCGCTTGCTGATATTGTATTTTATATATTTCTTCTTCTCCATCAGATCCATGATTTCTTCAAGGACAATTCTTTCATATGCGAGTATTTTCTCGCTCATCATATACGCACTTGGAGTGAACGTAGAGGGAGGTCTGAACGGTGTCGCAGCTGCTGCCGGAGCATAAACATTTTTACTGAAATAATATTTCAAACAAATTTTCCTGAAAAACCGTTGTAGTTCAACCTTAACATTAAAGGAATCAGGAGCAGACGTAGGTACAAACGTTAACCCTTTCGCAAGGACCATCCTTTCCTCATTCGATAGTCCATAGTCAGAAAGATTGATTATAGGATCTTGGGTTCCGGCTATCGATGGATCAGACACCTCTTGAATCATTGTAAGACAAATACTGTTTTGAGGATTCAACGCAGTATCATCAGAAGAATTGAATTGGGGGTTTGTAATGGAAAGTATATCAGAATTATCCAGCTGTAAGGTTTCTGCCACAATATCATGAATTTCCTGTCGCTCCATTGTGCTCCCATTAGTGGTTGTGGCCGACGTGCTCTGTGTAGACATGTGTGTCTCAGATCTATGTTGTGAGCAAGGTAAAGTCAATGACATAATGGAGATGCCTGGGTTTCTGATAAGGCCCATATTGATGGGAGTGGGAAGTGTATTAGCAACCGCTAAAGTATCACAATGCGTATTCACCATCTGTATGTTTGTCTGCGGGTCGAGATCTCGCCATGTGTTTCTGGCTGAAAGAAACGGACCCGTGAGATGGTACCCTGAGTGTTCCCACCCCTGTGGTTGTTCCATCCTCTTGTGCGACCCCAGAACTGCTCTTGGCCACCACCCCTGTTTGATTGTCGCTGGCCCTCCCCTAAAAAATGGGACACTTGGTTGTCCTGGCGGCTGGTGGAGGGTCTATCTAGATCTGAATCATAGCCATTGCCAAACGAGGAATCAGAGAAGGTCTTAAATCTCCTAGGACCTTGTCTACTTTTATTGGAAAAGAAACCCTGGCTGTCCTGTTGATAGTAATCGTCTGCCAGGTATGGGTATGTGAATTTTTTATCGTAATTTCTTATATCTTTGGAGAGTTTGTCCAACTTTTTATTAAGGGTTATTGTATTAAATTCTGCTAAGGCCTTCTCAGCCCTTTTCAGGGCCTCCTTAGCAGTCGTTAAAGCACTATCCCCCAATATTTCTCTTTTAAGTTCCGCAATCTCTTGCGTGAGTTTCTTGACGTACTCAATCGCAGTCTCTACTCCAAGCACCATCCAGTGCCTGGAGCAATTATTGGCCCCCTTAATCTGCTCATGCTAAATAGCGATTTTTGAGATTTTCGGTATTTGCGACTTTTGAAATGAAATGAAATGAAAAAAATATTTGATAAAGCGCACTGCGGCCAAGCGGCTTCCTGGCGCTGAGGTCCTGATCAAAACTCACAGAAAGCATCCCGAGGGACTAGGAGGGAAACGCCTGAAGGAAAAGAAAAGTTTTGAGGGCCTTACGAAAATGAGAATAAATGGGAATCGAGCAAATAGAAAGTGGGAGACTATTCCAGAGTTGAGGTGCCAGGACTGAAAACCGTGTGCCCCCCGTTCTGGATTTGCGAAAACGGGGAATGTGCAAAAGGGACAAAGAAGAAGAACGAAGGGTGCGACTGGGGGCATGAGAAGAAATAAGAGAGGTGATAAAGTGAGGAGCGGAACGGGAATGAGCCTGAAAGGCTAAACAAGCCAGTTTAAAGAGAGATCTGAAATGGACAGGAAGCCAGTGAAGGGACTTAAGTACAGGTGTGATGTGAGAAGATTTAGGGAGAGAGAGGATGAGGCGGGCCGCTTGGTTTTGAATGGCCTGAAGTCTGCGGGATTCAACAGCAGGTATGCCCGCATACAGGCCTTTTCCATAGTCGAGGCGAGAGATGACAAGGGCCAAGACTATGGTTTTAAGTGCGTCGGTGGAAAAGAACCGCGATATCTTCCGGATAAGACGGAGGGACAGGAAGCAGGAAGACACAACAGAACTAATCTGGGTGTGCATGGATAAGTCATGACTGACTTTAATACCAAGGGTACGGACAGAGGGGACTGGCAGAGGGGGGGGACCAAAGGAAAGGGGCCAGTGTACCGGAGACCAGGGATTGGAGGGGCCACCAGTAAGGACAAGTTCCGTCTTGTCCGGATTGAGCTTCAAGTGGTTGGCACTCATCCACTCAGCAATAAAAGCTAAAGTGGAGACGAACTTAGAAAGGGAATCAGAGGGGGAAGACAGATCAAAGACGAGCTGAAGGTCATCAGCGTAGTTATACACAGAGACCCCCAGCTCAAGAAGGGAGGTGACAAGAGGTTGGATATAAAGATTAAAGAGAAGAGGGGAAAGGGAGGAACCCTGGGGAACACCACAAGTGACCGGACGGGGAGGGGCAGAGAAGCCAAGAAGATGAACCGCCTGAGACCTCTCGCAAAGGAAGGATGCGAGCCAAGAAAAGGCCGCGCCCCGGATGCCAGCCGATCTGACACGGTCGAGAAGAATGGAATGGTCGACCGTGTCAAATGCGGCGGACAAATCGAGGAGGACCAGGGCTTGGGGGAGATTAGAGTCAGCTTTCCCCTTAAGTTCATCCAGGACCGCGAGGACCACCGCCTCCGTGGAGTGGCCCGGGCGGAAGCCCGCTTGATGGGATGCCAAAAGGCCATTCTCCTCGACATAGGTGGAGAGGCAGGAGGTAACATGGGCCTCAAGGATCTTACCCAGGTAAGGAAGAAGGGAAATGCATTCATTAGAGATTCTTTATTTGCGATTAGCTAATGCCAGGCTCTATTTGTAATTTCGGTATTTCCGATTCTTTATTTAGCGGTTCTTTATTTTAACGGGGTTGTTTTTAGCGATTCTTTGATTTAACGGGGATTTATTTTGCGATTCTTTATTTTTTCGCTATTGGTGTTGATGCATTGGGATTCGTTGTTTGCCACTCGCTAACGGGAGATTTTTGCGATTCGGTATTTTTGCGAGGTGATTTTTGCTTGATGCATGTGCCAGATAGTCTATAGCAAATATAAATAATAAGAACTGCTTCAACAATATGAAAATCGTATGACACTGCCTCAAGTGTTCAGGACTTGACGTCCATGTGTAGAGGATCAGGACTGACAAGAATTACAGAGATGGGATGATGAAGCTGCCAAGTAGCTCCTTTTGTCATGTTGCATGTTGGCTTTTTCGAAAATTATTTTTATTTATTCAACAGGACAATTCCAGCCTGATACACAACAAGCAACAGACAATCCTGTATTATACAGCCTCCGTCGCGTGGGAAATAACAGTGTACACATATGATAAGAGGCAAATACCTCGAGCGGGTTAGAACATTGCAAGTGTTTTCCCCTAGAACCACCGGTTCCATATTGCCACTCCCTTCCCCCCCTACTAAGATCTGTATTTCTCACAAGGGCTCTGTGTATTTTCGCACTTCTTTGGGCAGCCTCTACTACTTTCTCTGCCAAGTGGCACCAGTCCATGTCCGAGATCCAGCCGGAGAGTTTTGGTGGATCTCGTGCCTCCAACAGCCATGCAATATTGCGTTTGCATTTTGGCTTTTTAAACAACATCACTCTGCATTGTGGGACTAGTAGTTT
Source organism: Triturus cristatus (assembly GCF_964204655.1). Taxonomy (NCBI): domain Eukaryota; kingdom Metazoa; phylum Chordata; class Amphibia; order Caudata; family Salamandridae; genus Triturus; species Triturus cristatus. Next base: position 501,158,006 of record NC_140588.1, on the reverse strand, counting down.
TAGTCTATTCTGGACATGCATTAGAGCACCAAGAATGCAAAGTGCTGTTGTATTAAGAGCCAGGAACAGCTGAGTGTCACATGTGACATGGAGTCACTTGGCAGATATAGGAATGACTACTTTCTGGCACAGACTCTGAGCTGATAGCAAATGTGAAGATGGACATACATGGTACAATCTACCCCGAGAAGGATCCATGTGACAAAATTAATTTTCATGTTTAATATTTGCAGTTCTCAAATATAGGGTCATGAAGCACTTAATGAATTGCCTTTCAAGTGCAAATCTGGAAAATGCGCATGGTATGAGAGAGCAGCAAAAAAGGAAATATAAACACTAGCTATAAAAGGTCATCACTGCCAAGGAAAGATACCTAATGCACTTGCCTATGTGCTAACTCTTGTAGATGAGTTGTATAGCAATGGGGTAACCCGATAGGGCACTGGACCCGGGTAAATTGTGGTACAAAAGGTAATGTCACAGTGGAGAACAGTTACAATACATAAAGAAAACAAGAAATGGTCTACGTTATCTAATCAAAGTCGGACACCACCATTAGATCATTCAAAAAATGGATGTGATTTTATTTCATCACAATATTGAAGTAAATGAAATCATACAATACAATGTATTTCACATTTAAATATTTTTGAAAGACAGGTGCACACAGGGTGGAGTGATGAGTGCATGGAAGGGATTTGTGAAAAGTGATGTGAGAAGGGAAGCATTTATAAATCAGCAATCAATAATAGCAACCTATCCAGCCAGATGCCTGGCATCTACATGAATGTTGTTTTTGTTTTCCAACAGTCGGCTTACTTCTGCCCATTGCTTACCAGTGGTTGGCTTCATTGTCACTCCCATTTGCTTGCTTCTTATTGGTCAGCGGTTGTAGGCTTCCTTCCTCTGGTATGGGTGTCCCTCCCTCAGAGCATAGACGCCTTACTTGTGTTCTTCCACTGATAATTTTTTTAGGTGCTACTTTATTTTGCATTTAGACACTTTTCCAGGTAGCTCCCTTGTGTACTTATGGCACCCCCTGTTACTCCAACAACTGTGTTGATTGGATCCTCCACCGAAACTCGCTCATCTGTGTTTTTTGCACCCACTGACCCCCCTCGTCTGTGCTGCTTGCCCAAACCTGTCCTCCTTTCATTATCCATGTTGTTGTTTGCTCCCACCCATCCTCCCTCTGTCAGTGTTGTCACTTGTCCCAGATTCTCTCACGCTCCATTGTTCATCATTTTGTCCCCTTCCTCTCACCCTGCAATAAAAATAATTGTATGAAACTGAGAAACATAGGACTTTCTCCCCCATTGTGCCCCCAACATCTCCCTCCTCCGTGTTGTCTCACACCTCGCAATAAACAAAAAAAAAAGCTGACCGTGACATTGTGCTTTTTCCCGCCACACCATCTGTTGTCCTTGTTACCCCCAGACACGTCCTCCCTCCTTCTATGTGCCTCCTGTACCTCCACCAATAACAAAAACAAGCGCTATGGCACACCTGCTTCATATCATTTTTTTCTGTCAGCTCTGCTGCTTTACAACATGGCTAAAAGACATTGACAAAGCCAATAGCTCTGTTGTAGGCTAGACTAGTTGACTTTGCTAATACCGGTTTCTTTTTCTATAGCCACTCCACAAGACTGCATTTATTTTCCAGTTATCTACCAAGTATGCTTCTCTTCTCCCTCAGCATTTTGCTCTTTCTCTAGCTCGTGTGCTTTTCCCCCCTGCTCCACGTTGCTGTCTCTTCCCATTGGTTTGCTACCCTCCCAATGACCTCCATGTTGCTTTGTCCTTATTCATGCCACCCACCACCACATCAATTGCTGTCTCTAGCACGTGTCTCCCTTTGCTTTGTGTTTGACTATCAGAGAAGCAGTAGCTATTTGGATCTCCTTCAACGTCTGCATGGCCCCCCTCGCTCACGGCGCCCACCAGCACTACCTCCACATCATCTCCTACAACGACGACACCCAGCTCATCCGCTCCCTCACCGAGGACCCGCACACCTCCAAAACCAACCTCCACGAGGGAATGAAGGCCGTCGCCGAATGGGTGAGAGGCAGCCGACTGAAGCTGAACTCGGACAAGACGGAGGTATTCATCCTCGGACCCACCCACTCAGCCTGGGAAAACTCCTGGTGGCCGACCACGCTGGGAACAGCACCGACACCCACCGACCACGCACGCAACCTAGGAATCATCCTCGACTCCTCCCTCTCCATGTCCATGTCGAAACAGGTCAACACCATCTCTTCCTCCTGCTACAACACCCTCCGCATGCTCCGCAGGATCTACAAGTGGATCCCCACCGAGACAAGAAGAACGGTGACACAGGCCCTCATCAGCAGCAGGTTGGACTACGGCAACGCACTCTACGCAGGAATCCCGGCCAATCACCTGCGACGACTGCAACGCATCCAAAACGCCTCCGCCCGACTGATCCTCAACGTCCCCCGCCGCAGCCACATCACCCCCCACCTGAGAGACCTTCACTGGCTCCCCGTCGACAAGAGGATCACCTTCAATATGCTCACCCACGCTCACAAAGCACTCCACAACATCGGACCAGCCTACCTCAACAGCAGACTCAGCTTCTACACCCCCACCCGCCAGCTCAGCTCCGCCAGCCTCTCCCTCACTGCCGTCCCCCACATCCAACGAACGACCTCGGGTGGCAGATCCATCTCCTTCCTCGCCGCCAAAACTTGGAACACTCTCCCTACCCACCTACAACAGACCCAAGACTTGCTCACCTTCAGAAGACTCCCCAAGACCTGGCTCTTCGAGCAGTAGCACCCCCCCCACCCCTCCCCTCAGCGCCTTGAGACCCTCACGGGTAAATAGCACGCTTTTTAAGTACAATGATTGATTGATGACCTGAACAGCTTTGGGATCAGCTTCACCAGGAAACAAATGCTGCAGTTCCTTCTAAAGGGTTATGGTGGCACTAAGAGCCCTGGGAATACAATCACAGCCTGGGTGACACAGTGGAGGTCAAGCCCATGGCTTACTTTCACTGAAGTGAACAACTCTCCCCTCGGACATGTAATATCCTGCCCTTGCAGAGACGCTGAAGCAAGGAGCTTGTACTGGCATACTCACGATTTCGGGGCTGTCCAACTATTATTTGCTGCTCCAGGTTCTGGAGACCGGGTTCTCTCAGAAGAAGCAATACCCTGGTCATGTCCCAATTCTCAAAAGGGTTGGATCCCTATTCTAGATTGAAAAACGGGTCCAAAGACTCTGCAAGACCCTGCATATGTTCCTATAGCGGCCTGCTTTACAAGGAATAATTACTTCTTGTATCTATCTGATTTTTTTTAATCATACTATCAGGCTGATCACCAAATAATTTCCGACCTCGAAAAGGCTCTCCGCAAGTAAGTTTTTCTGAGAGGCATCTGCCTTTCATAGTCTCATCCATAATTTGTGGTGAGCAGCCACGGTTTTACCTGTAGCAGAAAAAGCCGCACTAAGAGCATCGTAGGGGGAAGTCTGACATAAATCTCACTTGTGGTTCAATGATTGCCAATGCCGGACATGCTTCTGCACCTTGATCCAAAAGTTTTGATAGCATTCTAGAGTCTTTAATCAGGGAGTGTACTCTATAGCTAGCATATGCTGCCACCCTCATAGTACAATTTGAGGCAGCATAGGCACTCTTTATTGCCTAATCCACCCTTTTATCAACAGGATCCAACTGAGTAGCATCTTCAGAAATAATGTAACATTGTTTGGCAAGACCTGCCATAAGCGACTCCACTCTTACCATGGAAGGGTATTTATTCATTTGAAAAATCCTGCAACAGGTAACTCACATATAAAATAAAAATAGGAAAACTGTTTACCCACCTCCTTCCACTCATATTCTAATACCGTTTCAACAGCATTGTGAAAAAAGAGATCCAGGTTCCTTCTTGTGATAGTGTGAAAAAAAAATGTAAGTCTCATCTGGCATCCGGAATGCCACATTACGTCTTTTGTGTTTTAAAATCTCCTTCTGCCCTGCACCTTTTATAAATCTGCTTCGGACATCCTCCTCAACATCAAAGTCATCAGGCTCCCCTCTTGTTTTTTAGGAGAAGGTGCAGTCTCTCTAAATTTAAAAGCAGCAACTGCTTCTTGTACCATTACCTGCAAGTCAGACATAATATGGACAGCAAAAGCTGGTTCCTCCTATCCTGGGACGCAAAATAGTGAAGCTCGACTACACTCAACCAGTATGTGCACTAAATCTGGAGAACTAAACAGGCCCACCGCCGTCCTGTATCCTGGAAAGCACTGCTAAAAGAAACAACCAACCAACCTCCTTTTTTGATGATCTCATGCTTCCGGATTGTTTTCCCCAGTAACCAGGACAACCAATCACAGTGCAAGACCATCAGCGTTCACCAAGAAGAAAAGGCGGTCAAGCTGCCTCACAGTTTCACACAGTTCTTAAAAGATCCGGGTGCTGCAATATGCCACTCTAAAGTGCATCAGCACAACAGACACCACAGTCTCAAAAATGTATTAAAAAACCACCAACCGTTTCTTTGGCTATGCTTACATGCAGTCTTGCTTGCACCAATTGGGAGTGCTCAGCAGAATCTCTTATATTTATGTTTTTGCTGTTTTATGTAGGACAAAGGACCTAAAGCTTTTGGAGCGCTTCACTTCAGAACTAGTTACATTACACAAGGACACATTCATTTTAAGTAGGCACCGGAAGATATAGGGGCATATCAGCAACAACCGGCGATAATTATCGCTAAGCGCACTTAGCGCTAGGATAAATATCGCCGGCTAGCGTGGATTTTTATCGCTGAGATAGAGTGCTATTAGCAACGCTTATCTCAAAAGCGATAAGAATCCTAGTGCTAACTGCCAAATGTGTGATTATCGCTGGAAACCCAGCGATAATCCCATGAAGTCTGGCGATAGCTTGCTGATAGGGCCTCACATACTTAGCCATGATATCCACCTTCCATAGGATATCATAGCTAAGTCAGTTTCAAAGCAGGCGTAAGGAAAGTAGCGATAACAGAGGTTATTGCTACTTTTCCTGTCGCTATGCTGCTTTGCGTGAGGCTTGATAATAGGAGAAATGTCGCTTAGCGACATTTCTCCCGATATCCTGGGGAGGAACGCCCACTTTGCATCTCATTAGAGATGCAAAGATGGGCGTTAAGGGAAATGGAGATAAGGCAAGGTTTCACCCAATAGCGTGACCTTGCAGATAAGGTGATATATTATCGCAGCTTTTCGGACGCAAAAGCGGAGCTAATTTTATAACGCCTGCTTGCTGACATGCCCTTAAGTTATTTACCCAAAATCACCGGTTGTTGAGCTGACACAGACTCAAACCTGGTTCCTAGTTTAAAAGTCTGTAGCTCTGGCCCTTACACCACATCCTCTTTCCATATAAGGGTCTTCCTTTAATACTTTTGATGCCGCTAACCAGAACCTTCTAAATAAAAAAAAATAAAAAAAAAATTCTTGCCTGCACTTGGTGACTCACCACAGAAGAAACTAAACCGGACGAGAGGTTGGCTGCATTGCCTTTCAATGTTTAACATAGACAATGTTTGCACTGTCTCTTCCAGACATGTTGGATATCCTTTGTGGGCTTACAGCCTGCCCATTGCTCTTCATTTGTTTCGTTCAATGTACTTTAAAAATCCCTGCTGCCTAGTGGTTCATCTTTCCTATTTGTCCCTCCTTTTCATCGGTTTTGTTCACTCCCACTGAGCGGCGCCTCATTACTTGGAGCCTTCCACTTGTATTATTTTAGTTACTGCCTCAGGAACTTTTTTTTTTTTTTTTTTAACTCTGAAAGAACACTTCACACAAGCATTCGTGTTTTGAGTAGCTACAAGCTTTTCTGTTAAAAGGGCTACAGAGCTGTTAATCTTGGTCTTATCTCATCACATTTTCTGTTCATTTAAATACCGAGATCAAATATCAGAGGCTGTTTCCACGAGTGCGCCTTTTTTCCTTTTGACTATGTTTTGACCATCTGCCCCATTAATTACAGCTTTTCATGGCAAGGGTTTTTATTGCACCAAACTTTTCAAATTTAACGTAAGTTGTTAAAAGTTTTGTCTCATAAGGTGTGATATTGCATTGCCAAATTTTCACCTAGGTTCTTTTTTTTTTATGATAAAGATGTTCAATGTTTTGAAAGTGTACCAACTGTTCACATGCGCTTATCTAAATGAACGCCTGTGTGTACTGTTAGTAGGTTATATGCATCGCTTTTGAAAATGATTTTTAACATCCTAGCAGTATGTTGCTACTTTGCTTGTTTTTAATATTAAAGATGTTACAGGTTTTGAAAATATACCAACTGGCCGCGCTTGCCTAAATGCACGTGTATGTGTACTATTAGCAGGTTTAGGTTGTATGCATCACTTCTGAACATGATTTTAACATCCTAGCACTACAATGAAAATATATTGTTTTGGGGATGTACCATTAAGTGAGCGCACACACTTATTAATTATTCTGCCATCCCATTCACCACCCCCACCCAATTGCCAAAGACAATAGCTCGGGCAAAACCGACTGGCTTTGCCAATGCTTGTTATACCATGCAACAGGAAATGTATTAGAAGACATGTTGCAAGGATGGGAAACTAGTATATTAAATGCTTTGCAATTCTTCTGGTGAAGGGAGCTATTACGCACTGTTAGGACTGTGATGAGGAAGAGGGATGAGGCAGTAACTGAATAAATAAAATAAATCCTTTGCAAGCTTAAAAGGTGGCAGTCCAATGGGTTGTAGAACACCGTCGGCCACTCCCAGCTCTTTTGTCAAAAGAATGCTCAAAGCCAAGATTTTAGTCACATATTTAACAGGATACAAAAAAAAAGTTACACAAAGTGCAGTATTATGGTTACCAGCATGTAAAAGGAATCAACAGAACATGCGTTTGAGAACTACGCCTTTATGGTGTCAGGTAAGGTGCATTTTACATTTACACAATTTTGACAAGCTCTCCGTATCTCATCTCGTTTACTACCTTCTCCACAACCTGTCCCATAAACATATATTAATGTACAGTCACAGAGCACCAGCCAGTACACCCAATATTTGTGAAGCAGCTCTGCTTAATCTGTGCCTTAACTTTCTTGGAAATTAGGAAGCCACATTTCTCTCTGGAGCTGCCTCAGTGACTAACAGGAAACCGTGTACAAGTTTCCATCTTTTAAAAAACTCACAGGGGATGGCAATTCTTGATGAATGTACCACAGCCCAAAAGGCTGCAACTTCGCTCTGTGCGGCACAGTGCTAACCCCTTGATATTTTCTGCAAAGGGGGCATTTCACGGGCAGGGAAGCACAACAAAAACACGCCCCAAAGTAGTTCATGCAAACTGGATGAATTAAACTAATTTGACCAGATTTTTGTGTGAAATCCTAATATCAAATGAAACCAGATGTAAGGAAACAAGGGGCAAGTAGATTATTGTGTGATATTCCTACATACAAATGCAAATTCAGCAAATCACACATCTTATGTGGCTTACCCTTTTTTGTTTGTCCTTGCACTGAAATTTGTACTTTAAATGTTTACCAGGAGTACAAATCTCAAACTAGCGGCAGTTGGCTTGCTTTGCAGTATACTTACCTGTCCATAAAATATTTGTGTGTGTGAGCCGATAAGACCAACAGTGGTACAGAGAAACTTCCAAATAAAAGTTAACCCCGGCAATAAAAAAATAAAAAGGCTTAGTGTAGCATCATCACACTACATGCGCTAGGAACCTAATGGTTCTGGGCCGGACTATAGACAGGAAATGTGTAATATGTTGGGAATATGTTAGGGTGTGGTTAATAAAGAGTATGATGTAATGTGGAAGTATATGCTGTGTAATAAAGAGGTGTTAACTCGGCTCTTCTGTGGTGTCATCTATTCACGTGCTTCCAGGCTGGGGAAGATGCTAAATCTGGCGTTTAGTAGAAGATAAGTGCCCAGAAGAAGAAGAAAAGCCTGGTCTCCCTGAGAATTTGCAACAGTACGGCAAACTGCTTGTGCATGTCAAGTGTGCCTCAAATTGATACAAAGCAGTCTGCGACTGGTACATGTGGAGTAAAAGCCCTGCTCCAGCCCATACCCGTCCAAAGAAGAAAGCGGAGGCCCTGCAGAGGAGCACATTCAAAACACCCATCACAACTGCCAGTGAAGAAGTCAATGAAGATGTGATTTATGCTACAAATATGGAGCGATTACTCAAACAAAGCAGAAAAATAACTGCAATGACAACCACGTACGATAAACAGAGAATCTACTCACCAACATGTAAAACACTCTACAACCTCGGATCGCACGTGGTGAACCAAGTACAGGCACAAGCGTTGTGCTTGCAGAAGATGCATATACTGAAGAGTGCAGTGAAGGCTGTCTGAACAGCATGCGTTATCAATGGCAGAAAAGGAGAGCAGGAAATACAATACAGACATGTTCCTGAAACTGTCACCGCCTTTCGAGACCTCTAAAAACAAAACATTGGCGCCAGCTGGGCTACCCGGATGGAAATATTTGATGACTTTATAGATGCACTAGAAGAAGTAGATCAAAAGAAAATCATCAAATACTTAAAAAATCTTGCTGGTGATGGTGTGACAGAATTGCTAAAGAAAATTGCACGAACTGATGCAAAATCGTACCAAAAGGTAAAAGAAGCGTTGAAGGCCAAGTTCTATCCAATGCCAAATATAGACTATAAAAGATTTATCTTCAGCCAAGCATGATAGGTTGGTGAAACAATGGATGTGTTTGTTGATGATATGCTAATTAGGCACTGCAAGTTCTGCAATTTCACAAACAAAGAAGCCATGCACCTCCGAATCACTGATAGCTTCCTTTCCAATTCATTTAGAAGGTGCATGTTGAGAGAAACACAAAGTTCAAAGATACTATTGATGGCTGCGAAAGCAGAAAAAAGAGCAGGCTGACAAGCTTCTAATATGGAAGCGGGAATGGCCCCACAGTGAATTGGCCCAGACTGTGAAAACCTAGCATAGGCAAAGACTGGATACAAGTAAGTCGACATCTTCCAAAAAAAAGTCAATACTATGTGGATTTTCATTTCCCCATGAAAGTGAAAGTCTAGCCATTGGCCAGATATGCAAAGGTTTTGGAAAAGAAAATGATTTCATAACTGTGTGCTGAGCTAAGGAAAAATCAAGTGCGGAATGATGACAAGATGGACACAGGAAAGTTCCAGAAGCACACTCGCCACACCCACAAGGCCAAAACGCAACTTCAGCTACAAGTGAAAACAAGGTTACATAAATCGTCGACAAGCTCATCATGCAAAGGCTCCTCAACATCACGATTAAGTACTGATGAAGAAAAACCAAAGTGCGTCGAGTGCATATAGGGTTAGTTGCTTATAAACAAGCACTGACAGAGTCAATAGGTCTCGCCTACACAAGAGCTATTGGCAATGTGTTTTTGTTTAGCATGTGGCTGCTATTCAGCATCGCTAAAAGTTATAGGCATGGAGTGTCCTAGAGTGGAGTTTGGGTGGGGAAGGGGAGGAGTAGAGTGTTGCAGACTGGATTTGTGGGAGTGGAGTTTTATAGAATGTAGCAGGGGGATTAGATTGTTGGAGAGTTGAACAGAGGGGAATAGAGTTTGGTGGTAGAGTGGAACTGGAAGAGAACTGCAGGTCCATTACTACTTTTTCGACTCATGTTGGTTTATCATGATATAAGAGACTGAGTTTTGGCGTGTCCTCTGCTGCTGAAATATTTCAAGGTAGTATTTGCTGAGTAAGTCAACCTGTTTCACATGCTTTCAATTACAGTGATGACCTATTGGTCTTTGGAAAAACACCAAGAAAAGCACAAAAAAGCCCTTCTCCAGGTATGCCAATAACTAACTAATGCCGGTCTCACTCTGAATGCGACAAAGTGTGAATTTCACTAAACAAAACTAAAATTATTAGGGCATATATTCCTTGATGGGGAAATGACTCCAGACCTAGACAAAGTGCAAGTACTGTCATCCACTAGCCGACCAAGTTGTTCCATGCTCCGATCCTTATTAGGCATTGCCAGTAATTGCTGAAGACACATTCACAACTTTGCTACATTAACTGCCCCATTAAGAGACTTGGCAAAACAGAATGTACTGTTGCAATGGTCTCCAGCATGAGACAAGAGTTTCGGAGACATTACGCATGCAACAGAGAACACAACTGAAATGGCCTACTTTTACCCCAAGTTACATACAGAAATAATAGTTGATGCAGGCCTGGGAGGGTTAGGGGCCATTGTTGCTCAACACAATGGTTATCCAAATGCTCAGACACATTGTGGCCTATGCCAGTGGGAGCTTGTCTGAAACAGAACGTTCTTACTCACAGCAGGAGGAGGCTGTGGTGTGGGCCAGCAAACTCATCTATTCCTCTATGGAAAGCGATTTACTGTTGTCACAAACCACCATGGGTTAATTACAATTTTAAGAAACCCGAAAGCCAAGATGCACCCTCGCATTGAGAGGTGGGGACTAAGACTTCAAGATTATGACACAGATCGTGCAACACATACAAAAGATCAAAATGTGGCAGATTACTTTTCACGAGTACTGCGGCATTGTCACAGTTCAACATCCAAGACAACTGAAGCATATCTCAACTTATTTGTGAAATCAGATACCAAAGGGGATGATGGACGGAGCGTTTGAGCAAATCAAACACTCACCCCCAGTCAACTGATTTGGGTTTAATCCATCATCATTCTTTAGCTCACTCCACCACCTCAGTTCAGATATGGCCATATGCAAATCAGTCTGACCCTGTGCCTCATGGGAACAGTCCGGCCTGAACTGCCAAGCCATGTCTTCCCTGGACTGGAAATAAGCATCCAGGGATCGGTTTTGGGTTCATAACCCTCATCAGCCAGGCTATCTTGAACCCAGTGGCAAAGTAAGCAAGAGACCCACGTCTGGGCCTACCCTGCCAACTTAGGGCGAACAAAGCGATACCAAAGGGGATGATGGACGGAGCGTTTGAGCAAATCAAACACTCATCCCCAGTCAACTGTGAAATCCAGCACACCAGCGGCTCGGTCAGTGGAATAAAGCATTGCTGCCACAAATACTGATAAAGGTTTTATAGTCAAAGAAATCATCGGCACGCAATAGTGGAGAAGAAAGACCTGACCCCCTATCGATGATGTTAAATAAAAAAAATAAAAAAAATGTACAAGACGAGCTATCAGTCACCCAAGAAAAACTGATCTTAAGAGGCTCGAGAATCATCATACCTGAAAGCCTAACACAGTGGGTCATCAAGCTCACTCATTAAGGACACCGAGGTATCGTAGCCACCAAGAGATCCCTGCTATGCAGAGTGTGGTTTCTTCTGCTAGATGAGTGAGTCGAGAAACCGCTCACGGTGTGCCACATTTGCAATGGTTTGTCTCCTAAGGTAACACAGCGCCGGTGACAATATCTGACCTTCCTACCTGTGGTTGGGAGAGGGTTGAAGTCGATTTTTTGGGGCATTTAGGAAATGGACACCATCTTATGGTAGTCATTGAGGAATATTCCAGTTTTCCTGGTGGAAGACCTATCGTCAACAACTCATGACAAAGTCATAGAACAACTTGATAATATCTTTCCAAGATATCCCGAAATTCTCAAATCTGACAACGGCCCGATCTTCAATAGCAGAGTTCAAGATTAAACACCAAAAGAATACATCCCTGTTGCCCCAAGCCAACGGTGTAGTTGAGCGATTCATGAGCACCCTCAAGGGATCATTTAAAGAGCAGCCATGAAAGGGATAAACTAAACCAAGCTTTATGTCAGGCCGTCTGGGCCTATCTATCAACTGCTCACTCCATAACTGGGGAGAGTCCGTCCACCTCGCTATTTGGGAGAGGCATCAGAATAAAACTCTCTCGATGGACCTCGGATCGATCCGTGAGCACCGACAAGGTTCGGGACACCGACGCAATTCAGAAGAGGAAAATGAAAACCGATGCTAACCAGCATCATTATGTATAGGAAATAGTCTTTGATGAAGGAGACTGGGTACTGGTTAAACAGAGATGAATATGGAAAACAGATACTCCTTTTGCCACTGATCCTTTACAGGTTGTGGCATATAAGGGACATATGGTGACAGCATATTGTCCTGGACAAACCATCACCCAGAACACATCACATTTTAAACACCTACCATGACGTTTGTAGAGTCCTGAAACAAGTTGTGAGGTAACTTTGTCAGCAGTCCTGTTCAAGCGCCTGAAACTAAATTGCCGTTCTCTGATCAAGGTGGACCTCGAAAATCTTGGATCACCGAACCAGCAGACAAGTGCCTCGCCAACTAATTACTACAGCTTCTGTGTGGTGTCCTCTATCCATGTGCTTCCGGGCTGGAGAAGACGCTACAATAGGAAACAGTCCTTTCCTGATCAAGAGAAGACAAAATTATTAAAATCTGCTACTATAGAATAGTCCAATGTGAGCCTGGAGAGAGAAGGCTTGAATTGGTGAATTCTGCATTACAATAAAACTTAAAAACTGGGATGGATGTGGGAGAGTACCATTGAATTATAACATTTACCATACAGGACTCTAGCCATATGAAAATATAAAGGATGGCATTAGTGTACAATCAGAGGGATAATTAGTTCATTAAAAAAAAAAAGGTGCTTCATGAGGCGCAATAAGAATCATACAGCCTAGTTTTTATATTTTTATCCGACAGAGGGTCATTTCTTTACAACTAAAGATATTCACTTTTTTTATATGAATAAACAATTATAAAAGTTTGTTTGTACCATGGCCAGCAACTGGCAAGTTATTCTATGAAGTAGCAAAAAAAATTTGTCTATTCTGCATCTTATTTTGGAGCATACTTAACTATGGACACCATACGCATGCAGCACTTGGATTGAGATCCACTCACTGTGCCTACAGCCGACTTTGTCTGGCAACTACACAAAGTCTATTCAGTTAAATACATTTCTATTGGCACAGGTTCAAAGTCTAAACATATCTATCCAAGATATGGAACAGGACCATGATCAGTAGTAGACACCTCTAGGTTAGTTAGGAAGATATATTCAAAATAACAGGGAACAGAAGTGCAGAAACATCAATCGGAACACTTTCAGTTGTGTTTTCTTTCAAGCGCTACATGCTTCATTCAGTTGGTCGAACCGAACAGTTGGCACAAGCCCTTTCCACTTCCATGCTATAGAACTGTACAGTACTGACACTTTCCACAGTTCATTACGTTTACTGTGCCGGTGAATGCTGCAGGCAGACCTAAAACGGCCTCATAACTGCTGCTTTTCAGTCTGAATCAGAGCCGCTGTTCGATTTGGCAGATTTGTGCTTCCTTTTCTTTTTCTTCTTTTTACTTCTTTTCTTTTTATCTTTCTTTTTCTTCTTTTTGTGTTTTTCCTTGGCGTCTGAGCTGCTGGAACTGCTGCTTTCATCGGAGGTAGAATCCTCCAGTAATTTCTTCAGCTGTTGTATCCTTCAAAAACAGACAATGTTACTTTGAGACATGCTTCCATGAGAGCTTTTCGATGTTGTGAAAAAAAAGTTATAGTAACACATCTTTTAACCAACATCCCTCACAAATGTTTTAAAGCTCTGATAAAGTTTTACTTACCTTTTACCATCCGTCTGTAGCTTCCCAATGTTCAAAAGAAACTGAAAGAGTATGCATTTGAGTGAATTGTGCTTGAGCATAATGTAGGAAGAGCCATTCAAATCACGCAGGTAGCAGAGGTTGGTCAAAAAGACCTATATGGCAGGCATATGCCAAAATAGACTTCACACATGCTAGAAACCTGATGTTCCTACTCGCACTTGCAGGGAAACCCCTTCCAAATCTTAAAAGCATGAAAAGCAGAGTTGGCCCATCTGAGGTCCAAATATACGGCCAGCGGACTGCACGCTGTTTATGTATTAAAACATCTATCGATGTTCCTGTCGCTGGCAGCATTCTTCAATTTGAGGCATAATAATCACCTTCCGAACAGTTAATCGGAAAAGTCATATTCTGATTAATTCATTACAAGCATCTACTAGGACGACGAAAGAGCGCTATATATATATTTATTAACATAAATAGACCAAATGCCACCATAGGCCCGAGTTAATTACGAACCATTAAATGAATCAATGAACACAATGCCATAGCAAGATAGAAAATGTGTACAGCCAATTACTCATGAATCGGAGTACTTTGTTTAAAATTAATACCACAGAATAGGGACATGGGTTCCACTAGTGAATCACTCCCAGATTTTCAACAGATGAAGAAATGGGCATCAAGGGATCAAAAAATGAGTGCTCTCTTCCAAGAAGACAGAGGGGCTTAGATGTCAGGGAGTGCTGGAGTGAATCGGAGCACTGCTGCAGAAGCTTGTCAGGACACCATCGGAGCATGTAGGAGGACTAGCAATTGCTCAGCCACATGGGCTTTAGTTTACCAGTAAGAATAATGTGGGAACTGGAGTAGCTGTTGTCTACATAGCTCAGTGTAATTTTGCCGGTTGTGTGCAGCTTTACCACATCCTGCTTTGGTGTTCTGAGGCTACAAACACACATCACAGCAAGAGAACTTTACCACTGTTCAGTGACTTCTGAGCTATGAACATTTATAGTGTGATAGCATTAATATAATTTACCCGCGTTGAGCGGTCAGGATCGGATTAGTCTATACGGCAATCAGGCAGTGACTGACGAGCTGGTCTGACAGGTCAGTGTGTGGGACGGTTTTCTGTATGTTTCTGGGCCAATGTTATGCTCTGGTGGGCCATTTTTGGGCCAAAGCCTACCAGACAGCACACATTGAGAACAATCGGAAAGCTACCATGGGTATGCATTCCCCCCATTGTCTACCATTTGCTTTGAGGTTTGTAACTCATATTTGTTTGCTTTCTATTTATTGACTCAATTTGCTTTAGGCTATCCAGCTCTAGTTCTTCCCTTTCCTTTCACAAACCATATTTACTGTAGGCATCCACCACTGCTCGATTTCTGTAAACAGGCCTTTAAATATTGTTCTCATCTTTTCACATCAGCTGTGCATTCAAAGAAAGGGGTCAGGCACCGTCTTCCAGGAAGCTTGGTGTTTACTTTTCTTTCCCAGCCTTCAAAGTGAGAGGATTTATGTGACAATCATGCAGGCGAAAGGGGAGTGCTTGAGGAAAACTGTACAATGTAATATATTTCTATAACACACAACAACATTTAAATGTCTGTAAATGACCTGTGCAGATATTTAAGGATTAGAAAAGCCCAAATGAAACATTTCTGGTAATTGTGAAGTATGCTAGAAACACATTTTAAAACAATTAAAACAAATCACGCTAGGTGATATTTCCACACACTGTATGTGTGCTGTATACTTTTACCAGTGATACTGTAGGACTGTGCAAATGTAATGGTGATTTCAACTGAAGATGTGTTGTCTGTAATGGAAGTGTACAACCACACCATGCATATTCCACTCTACTCTGCACTTTACTTAAATACACTTAATTAATCTGTTAACATTATTTAATTTTCTAAGCTGTCGCAGGATATACTCTGCACCACTGTATTTTAAGCCATTCTATCACATTCTGCGCTACGAGACAACACTCTATGATACTTCACTCTACTCCATTGAACTCTACTCAACAACACCCTACTCCACGCCGCTCTACGCAACACTCTCCTATTTTGCGACACACTACTCCACTCTATTACAACCCACTCTTACACTCTAGGCCACTCAACTCTACAACACTCTACTCCACTTTATACCATCCCACTCTCCTACACTACTCCACTCTATGACAATCTACACCACTGTACTCAAAGTAACACCCTCTACGCCACTCCACTCAACACCGCTCAATGACACTATGTCACTCCGCTTCGACACTCTACTCCACGCCACACCACTCGATAACACTTCACTTTACTCTACGACACTCCCCTTTACACAACTAGCTTTAAGCCACACTGGTGTACAACATGGCTAAAACATATTGGCAAAGCCAACAGATCTGGCATAGGTGAGACCTATTAGATTTGCCAATGCTTGTAATGGTTTATTTCCCTGCTATTACCACAAACATTGCATGCAGCAGGCATGAATGCATACATTCTACCATACCCAGCGAAACACCTATACAGCGTGTCTTTACAAGTTGAAAACTGCCGCAATTTGCAAATGTGGCCACTTTTTAGATAACTGATTCGCTAAACAGGTCCACTTTCATGCCAGGGTCTATTTTCTGCAACAGCGCAACTCTATAGACGGTCCCAAAAGTATTCCCTATCACCTGGGTCTTTGTGTAACCACTGCAGTCTGCAATGTGGCCTGTGTCTGATGTGATTCTTGAACGAACTCACTTGTGACTGGGTCTCACACTTCCGCTGCAAAATGTACGGCAGATTATTGCTGGGATATGGAACTACAAAGACTAGGATTATTTCCTGAGAGCTGCAAGGGAGAAAATTGATGCAATGATGGGCAAAGGGGGTACTACTTTCTATCGAGCCGCAGAAACCGGTTCAAAATGGTGAAAGCTGTGCTAAGAACATATTCCAGGTTATACTTGGTCAAGATAAAATCCTTGCAGAGAGGGTACATTTGTCTTCTGATGCGGGGACTGCATTGCAGGAGTGTACTGCAATGCCTTACGTTAAATCTAACACAAAACCATCTTTCAACCCGCTCAAAGATCTTACAGGTATGCAAGACATCCTGTATTCATTCTGTGAGCTTTACATTCTCCTATAGGCTTGCAATTAGCTGGTTCCATTGTCACTCTCGGAATGTGTCTTTCTATTTTTAAGTTTTCTTTTGAGGCTGTGTTTTTTTGGGGTTTGCGTTAGTGCCTTTTTTCAAACTCTACTTTCAGAAGCAACCTTTCGGTGTGTTTATCTCGGAATTGGAGAGCTTCGTTTTGTATTTTTTATTACATTTATTTGAATGGAACATTGTTTTGTTTTTTTCGATATTGCGGTTGTAGGTAAATGCATTTTTCAAAGCAACCCGCACTGATGAGGGTGTAAACGACCATTGATTACTAGCTTTAAACCGGAGGAAACAGACATCTCACAACCTTGCCGGAAGCTGCACAACCTCAGTGAAATTGAGAATGGAGTTAGAAATGGTGGCACTTTAGCAACAATACATTTGGTCTGTTGGCGCTCCAAAGGTATTTTACCTGTTTTGAATTATCATAACTAACAAATATCTCTTTAGACAACACATGTGCAATTTCGTTTAGTACAACGTTGCCGTTTCTTTTTTTCCCACGACTGTGAAAAACAATAACTTTAGGAAATACATCAGTGCAAATGTCTGTATACTTGGATGTAATTTTGGGGGTTTTTACAAACCCTTGGCTCTTTCTGGTATTGCATGCAATCACGGGATTCTAGGAGAACTCATGCAATAAAAGTTTTATGAAACGTTTTCCTTTTGTGCGTTTTGCTTTTATGTACATTCCACTGCAGCATCAGTTTGTTCCCGAGCCTCTGGCTCCCTTAATTACAATGCTGGTTCTGTTTTTAAAAAGCACACAAACTAAGACAAATATTTTACATCTCAACCACAAGTTGTTTACTTACTTGTTGGCAACTTTTACAACTTAACACTGGATACAAAGAGGCATGAAAACCTGACACAGCCTTTACATTCTCTAGCTCAGCACAGTAGGCCAGTGTCCATCCTGTCGTAGCTCCATATTTGTAACAAAGAGGTGTGAACGCTATACAGCTGCTGTTTAAATATTATATTTGCTTGTGTTTTAGCACTTCGTTTACATCAGAATTAAATCTATATTATAGGATTATGCCTCCAGTTCCTTTCTTTAAAAAAACACATACGCTCATTATTTTGAACTGTAGTAATGGGGACACAAGTACTACAAAACATAATATCTGTATCGTCTTAAAGGTAAGCTGGAACGAACACCCCGCCAACAATAGCAGTGTTCTCCAGCTAAGCCGCTGCTGTAGACCAGCATAACTGCCATGTCGACATGTTGTGAAGCTTTCAACACTCCATTGTCACCACATTCTCATCATTAAGCAGTAACAAGGGGCCATACACGCAGACAGGAGACCACAGGCTATCCTTAGATTTCAGATTGAAATGGGGTCAAGATTAGAGCTATTGCGAAGTTAAAGGTAATGTGATGGTTGAAATGCATGTTTTCCCTAAAGTAATTGGTTATAGAGGTTTCATTATTGAAGTCTACATAATGTTACTTGAAATTTAGCTTGGAAGGATTCTTCAGAGTGAGTTTTTCTTAATGGTATTGTAGATTCCAACACAGACCTCAAAATGACAACTTAAGTGATCAATATAATTATTCTAAGAATTGCAACTGAAAGATAAGCAGAATTGCTGTGATTCAGACTCTCCCTGTAACCTTGCGGTTCAGCTTAATAATTTGGATACAAGGAATTCAGCAAAACGGAGCAAGAAGCGCCATCTTTGACTCCCAGCAAGTTCGAATGCAGTTCTGACAGAGTCCGCTCTGGACAAAAATCTAACAACTTCTGGGCAGGTATCTCAACAGTCCCCAGATGTCTTAAGGAATGTACTATGAGAGATGTCAATGGGACGATTCTGCAAGTGTTGATTTGAGTAACTAGAAGCCGAAAAGTATACAGTAAATTCAAAGATTATTTCTTCCACAAACACTATTCAAGTTGAGATTTTGACCAGGATTGCGCTGGCGGTGGCATTCATCTACTGAAAGCAACAGAAACGCTGCTTTACCACAGTTGAATTTACGGCCAAGGTAGGTCATTTGGACCTGAATAGACTATAGGCAGCAAGGTATTGTGCACAATTTTTTGGGAGGGCAATACTGGACACAATCAATGTTAACATGAAAACACTAAAGTGGCTGCATACAGTGGGACGCAGTGACCAGGGAATACTAGGGAGATCACTGCTACCAAAGCCCATTATTTTATTCATTTATCTACTGGCGTTCCTATGTACAATGGCATCCCTGCTGCACCGAAATCTAACAATTAGAAAACAGGCATCACAGTAATCCACAAAGCAGACTGTGCCATGCAACATTGTGGAAGTGAAACTTTCCTTGAGGAAGGTCAAAAAGAAGCACACCAGAATATCTAATACTACCTTTCCTAACAGCTTTCAAAAATCTTCCCTTAACATTCAGAGAAATGGAAATATTGGTGAAAAAAAACATTGGGAACAAAGCATTTCTTAGGTGATCGCTAAACAGCTAAGAAACAATATTAGTTGCTTCTTATCAGTGAGAGGAAGTCAGTGGAGTAGAGAGTAAACACTTGCATTTAATGCCTTTCCAGACATTTGAAAACTAGATCCTTAACAAGTACTTTGCCAAGGTCCATTCTCGAGAATAATCACCAGCAGAGAAGAATAGCAGAGGAGATTTATTCCAGTGAACTATCACGATGTAGGCCTATCCCTATCGAGATCCAACTGACCAAAACCATTGCATACACCACCTTCTCAATGGCACCATCCAATGACCTCAGGAGGCTTTAAATAAGAAACAAAAATGCAGCAACTCTCTGGTTACGTAAAATAAACAATATATAGTCAGATAGTTATAAAAGGAACAGTGAATCACATGAAGATCAGCTCAATGCATAGTAAAGAGCTGAACCTGAACAAGTGAATACATTTTCTTTAAAGATAAGATACAACATAGCCCTTCACCTTAAAGGGAAGATAGAACATAAACCTTCACATAAATGATCAGGCTTCCCTCTGGCCCAGTGACCATAATGTGGTTCAAGCAAAGCGGGTCCAAGAGACCTATCAACCTGTTTCCGGTTATTACACCTTACATGTTCACTCATTTCCCCCAACTCATTCTCTGTGTCCAATTTTGAACTCCTGTGACCCCCACTCACAACCAGGCCATACATGTTCTGAACCACCTCCTCCCTTTCTTTCCCTTTCCTTCTTCACAAACAACTCCTCTCCAACCTCCTATTCTTTCTCTTTTACACAACGCCTATCATCATACCATCTCAAATATTTCTTCTGGTAGTTCTTCCTCCTTTCTGAGTTGCCTCTTCCACCAACCACATCCATTCAGCCCTGATTCTCAAGCACAACAGATTATGCTTAATACCAGCAAAGGAAAGGAAATCCTTCATGACACTATTGAGTTTGTTACGCTGTGCTCACAAATACCTTGAGTAGGACTCCATTTCAGTATGGTCTGTCTACGCACAGTTTCTTCATCCAGTTATGCATCCTGCTGGCTTGGAGTGAATAAAGCACCATCTTACAAAAATTAATGGATAGGTTGCAAAGGAAATTTAATCTCATGTGTGGCAAATTCAACACTATTGTCTGTAACAATTTCCTTAGTTATTCATTTACAAAGATACACATTACTTAAGAAAACCAAAATGCTCTTCATTGTGACAGAACCCGCACAGCTCTGAGTGGCTCATTTAAGCAGGGGTCAGTAACTAAAATGGCCTCAAGACATCCAAACATTGCTTTGGCCACAGTTCAACAGACACATCAACAGGTGACAAAGGAGCTGCCCTCACTACCTTGAAAATGTAATTCCCAGCACATTGGATACAATCCCCGATTACACCTTCCACCTGCCTTTCCATTCTGGGCCACCAATATCACTTTCTCATGCTAGCTTTAGTGTGAATTCTCGTCAAATATCCTTCATGGGCCGGATTATTGATCTTTGCCCATGTTCTATTGGGGGTACCAGCCAATCATTACAACGTATCCTCTGCAATCTTCAGCTCATTTCTCACATTCCAATTGACTTTTAAAGTTTTAAATAAGTCAGCAAGATTCGACCACCTTCTTGCAAAATACTTCATAACCTGAAGAGACCCCTTGTCGTGGGCTACTTGTTGAAAACCTAAAACTATTTCTTCGAATCACCTTACTAGTGCTCAGCATCTAAAATCACAGATTTCTCCATAGGGATATAGCCCGAAAACAAGCTACTGCATTTCTAATTCCAGGTACGTACTGCACACGGGGCAATGATTTGCAATATTCCCTCCACCCACCTCTTAATCTGGTGGTGTGGAACGGTTGGGGGACATTACTCTCTCAGCACCTCTGCAGGTAAAAATCTGGGCTACAGGTCGGTACTCGCTTCAAACAGAAATTCCCACAAAAAAAATCTAAATAGTGCAAAGAATTCCAGTCATCCGCTCCACTGAGTGAGAATGAAGCAAATGCAATCACCTTCTCCCCTCCATTTACCATTTGGAACAAAACTACTCCTATCCCTTTCAAGCCAGCATCAGTGGTCACTATTGTTTTTATAGCCACATCAAAATGTCTTAGGTTAGGCATCTTGCTGATCTTTAGTTTTACAGCGCAAAATGCCTTGTCAAACTCACCAGACCAATAGAATCTAGCCCTCTTTTCAACAACAGCTAAGGAGGTGTACCATACTGGGAAAATTGAAGACAAACTTGATTAAACTGAATTTTTGCCACGACTTTCTTAATCATTTTCTGAAAGCAAGCGGCCACAGAGGCTAACGCAAATGCATTCTGATGAATTGAAAGGCACCTAGTTGTATAACAAACAATGTCAAGGCCCTAGAATCAGAAATACAAAGAGTATGCAGTTCCTAATCACAAGAGGGAGGGGAAGAGTCAGGCTCGAGTGGTCTACACTAACAAGGGGAACGGGGGTCCTCCTGTTGGAATTAATTCAACTCACTATACTTCCCATCTAAGAGGGCTCTCTACTGTAGTCAGTCGCCGAATAACACTCCTACGTAGGGGAAAACCGGAACCTTAGCGAGAATATGGGGGCGAGCTTTAAAACCTTTCGATCCATGCCCCTGACGACCGGCAATTAAAACATACCACTTAGCAAAATTAACAGTCAGGTCCAGCCTGTCCATAAAAGAAACAAAGCAATCTATTAAAATCTGCAGGCCCCGGGTCGTGCGGGCCATGAGCACCACATCATCAGCGTAGAGTAAAACTGGCAAGGCTCTTCTCCCCACTCCAGGGGAGTCCGACAGGAGTGCCAATAAGGCTGCCTCAAGACCAGTAATGTAAACCAAAAATAAAAATGGAGCCAAAATACAGCCTTGGCGAACCCCCCTCTTCCAGTTAAAATTATTTGTAGGTGCCCCCTCACATGTGTATCTCACTGCCGCTGTCGTCTGGGCATGTAATGATTCGAGCAAGTAGACAATACTAGGGTCTACTCCCAAGGAAATTAAAATGTGCTACAACTTAGTCCGGTTAACCCGATCAAAAGCGGACGTAAGGTCCATGAAGGCTAAGATAAAGATTGAGGCATTGGTCAGCAGTAGACATGCTCTCACAGAAGCCAAATTGAAAGTTTGATAAAATCTGATTGTCTATGGCTGTCGAGGACAATCTGGATAAAAGAACCTGACCCATAACCTTTCCTACAGCATCCATAAGGGATATCAGGCGGTGAGATTGCGGATTGTCCTGGTCCCCTTTTTAGGTCGAGCCTAGTGCAGCGCGCATGCGCTGCTCTAGGAAAACAACCTCTTGGAATCACTCTGGACTCCGCCCACGGCTTGCAGTTACAAGCAGCGGTGTGCACGCAGTGTGCCATCTGTTGTGTGTCAGATTTCACACAAGCGCGCATGCACCACTCGCGGGATGCTGCATTCCTTTGGAGGGGTTGCTCTCTTTGATGTTTTCACCCTTACGCTGCCATTTTACGTCAGAGGCCCCAAGAGCCCAACATTTTAGATGCACAATGCCTTTAATTTATGTGTTGGATTTTAAAACATGAATAAAAGGCATTATCATTTACAATGCCAATAGATTAAACTTGTGCAAATGCGAGACTTATTGCATTGCAAGGACAAAAAAACTAGGAGACATTTTTTATATTATTTAATAGGGTTTTTCAGTTGTACAAAATGTCTTAAAGTAACAAAATGAGGTAACAAAAAAAGGATTATAACACTTCTTTATAATAACTTTTCAACGTGCTGCACAGCAGCCATAATGCTCTACAACATAGCTTGGTAACATTTGCAAAGCTAATAGCTCTGCCTAAACAATTATAAGGTTCCAAAGGCGAGACCGATTGGCTATACCAATGCTGGTTTATAAATTGGGATTATTGTAGTGGTGGACCAGGAGGGCAACATTCCCTTTGAGGCTGCCCACATTTAGGACTTGAGTTAGAAGGGGGGCCCCAGACCTCAACATTATCACGAAGGGGATCCAAGGGTACTCCATCGGGATCTGGGGCCTTATTTGACGAAAGCAGCTCTATGCTTGAATATACCTCATCCAGAGAAAAGCTAATGGGGATTAGATCTGGACTAGGGGGTATATCTACCCATGGCTCTACCAAGAAACCTGCGGTATAAACATTTTCAAAATGGGAAACCCACTGGTCTGACGTGATATATTGGCACAGGGTCTGTCTAGCTGGTTCCGCAAAGCAGGGACTATTAATGATCTTCCAAAATAAAGCAAAATCCCTCAACTCCCCTGCTTTGGATAGATCTTCTCAGGCCTGCTTTTGTAACTGGCGCCTGCGCACTTTCACTGAATCTTTATAAAGGCGCAGGCATTGAGTCTTTCTCCCAGGGCACCTGCTTCAAGGCTGCTTTCAGCCTCCTCAATGCTTGCGATCGAACCACGAATTAGGAGCCTGGACATCCCTCGGTATATGTTTAGTTAAAAGGCCAGAAACTACCTGGGCGATGAAGGTAAACAAACTTAATATGTCCTCGTTCGGGTACAAGGTTCCAGACAAAGGCCTATCTCAAGCTGACAGGAAGAGAAGAGACTATGATTAAATGCTTTCCCCATCTATACTTGACCAACGCAGGTGAGTACCCTTATCCGTTGAAATTAAGGGTGCCTAGGATTTATGAGGGGCCGTTGAGTGGGTGCCCACCCCCCCTCATTATAAATATCAGAGGATTATGATCGCTAAATGGGTTATGTTCTATGTTAAAGGAGCCCGCGCCCAAGGAGGCAGACAAAAAAAATAAAAACTATAATTGTGGCGGCTCCAGTACCTTTGTAGGAAAGGGGCAGATGTGAGATGGGCCCAGTGTACCAATGGTCTAGGGTGTGAACAAGACTATGAGTGAATATGAGATTGTGTAGATCATCCCCATCCATGGTATGCTCCATGTGCAAGTCCTCTAAAACGGGCAGGGCTGTGCACTACAGGGGTTCTAAATGAAAGACGAACACAGATGACAATTAAAATCCCCCACTAAAATAGGATTCATGTGCCTAAGACCCTCGCCCTTTAGGGAGTCTAGGGCAGAATTAAGGACATTAAAGTTGGAAGGCCGACCCTTACCCTTCTTCAGATTATAAAAGTAGATTATACCAAGTGGGGGTTCTTTTCCCATACACAGTTTTATACCGTGGAACACCTGAGAATACCTGAGAATTCCACTTTATAGTCTGCAACTCCTTACATAGTTCTAGTTCTTACATGTGATAAGGCCCCCGCTAGCTCTCCCCATGTTAGTCTTGTGCTGGGCAAAAAAAAAGTCTTATACCCTACCAGGTTTCCTGTAGACATACGATATTATATGATCTAATATGTGAAAGGCATCTGTCATCAGAAAACTTGGCGGACAAACCAGCCACATTCCAGGAGATCAGCTTGAGTTCTCTGTCGGGATTGTAGGTGGTACCTCCTGAGCAGACTACAGGACAGGAAGGCATAGAAGGCCTAACCTGGGAGTTGGGGTTGGACACGGGATACACCTCAGGAGGAGGGTCTAATAAAATCCCAGTTGGGCTTGAGACAGGAGCCTAACTGCCTCGGGCCCTGCCACAGGGGGCCTAATTGACAAGGCGGCGGAACATGTTTTAACTCAGATTCACAGAGTCAATCCAGCTCATTGAAACCCTCTAAAGGAGTAAACACATTTTTGAGTTGCAGCTGCCGCCCCATGCCTCCTTCAATAAGCCCCCCCCCCCACACACAAAGTTCCTCATCCTGATTACTCAGTGAGGGTCTATAAAAGGAGTAATTTAATGCATGAGCCTGCTGAGAATGATTTAGATGCCCCAAAGAGGATCTTCTGAGCTAACTCGGGGTGACGAGTGGGGATGATGATGTAATCTCCATTGAACATTTTCCTTGATGGGCCTATCCCGGCCACCCTCCAAACCATCAAAATTTCACGAAAATCCCTAGCAGCAAACCTAGGGCGCTGCCCTAGCCAATGTGAGGCTTTATTAATCAAATGAGTGGTAGTTTCCTCTTTGTGGGCGGCTAAACCTGGTACCCCAGCCAGGACCACTGTGAAAGGAGCACAAGTTGGAGGGAGGTCATTTACTGGAAGCTATAAAACCTTGAGAGAAGACCCCTCAGGATGGGGGGGCATCTACCCTACCTGGGGTCTGAATAATAAGAGTGACAATGGGTGCCCCACCTCCCTTTAAGCACGAGCTACTAGGCCCTTGTGTTGTATAATGAGCCGACACACTCTTGAGCACGTTAACATCCAAGCTCCCATTAATACTCCGGGTATTGCCAAAGGGTATAGAGTCAGGTAATGGGGGCACACAGGCAAATTGTCAGATGGAGGTTTAGCCTAAGAAGTTAAGACAATTGCCAGATTGCGTGCCAACTCCATAGATGCCGACTCCAACTTGTCCAATCTTGTCAGGATCGGTGATATAAGGTCGATGAGTCACCTTAATTTTGTGTAGTGCAGGGCCAGCTGGTTGAACACTTCCTCCACGTTGGGCCCTGATACAAAGCTTGCATGTTCCTGTTGTGTAACCACAGAAGATTCCTTTGCCCGCTTAGTCTTCCTCTGCAGTTTTGGAGCTGGATGATTCGCCACATCCACAGGAGGAGTAAACTGGCGAGTGGGGTGCATGGGCCTAGAGGCTGCAGACTCACAGGAAGAAGATAACTAAATCCTGGTTTAGGGGCAAAAGGGATGAAGCTGGGGATGGAGTGGTCAAGAAGGCCTTAACGACTAAAGGTGAAGTAGATGTAAAACACAGCCCTGAGCTTCCCCATATCAGAAGAAGGCCACCTCTCGGCCCGGTCGCTCTTTATTAATTGATCCCACAGCCTTTGCTAGAAATGTATCAATAACGAGGCGCAGCTGCCCCGCAGGTGTCACAGGCTTTGACTTTCTCTTTCCCATTCCCATTACGCTATATGAAGCAGCGACCGAGGCAATAAAACCAGCTGCCCAAGGTGAAAGAAAGAAGGGCAACGGTGATTACCTCGGCTAGCGCACAGGGACCCAAGATATCTCACGAAAAACAATTTGCTGATGGCCTATTGATCTGCTTCTTCCCCTCAGTATGGCAGCATTAGTATGGACAGTACTGAGATCCAGAAACTGACCCGAAGGGCCAGCCAATAGCGAGTACAGGTGAAACCACTTTTGACCAGGCACATGCTACGGGGGACAAATCGATGTTATGAACGCTCCCACAGTTTGTTAATTCACCCGGTTATCAGCAACCGTTGTGTCACAGTCTTGGAGGCCCCTGGCCAAGTGATCCTGCCTGGGCAGAAGACAATCAGGGCCTACGTGCAACAAATGGTTCCCCAAGGATGCCCTCTCACCGTCTCCAGAGCTCCATGAACCAGAATCCGGAGGAAAGGGGAATGACCCAGCCCAGCCTCCTCTCGTCTATGACAGGTGCAGACGGGACCGCTCTTGGCCCGGGAATGCGACCGGTCACGTCCCGCTTTCTGTGAGCCCTTCTGGACTTAAATGCGCGCCTCCTGGTGCGAGCAGCACGGTCGGCTTCTGGGCCGTGGGTCAGCTGGGGCTTGGAGTCCGCCCCTCCTTTGCAGCAAACCGTGGCTCCCACATTGTGGGACCCCTTCTGGACTTAGATGAGCGCCTCCTGATGCGAGCAGCAAGGGTGGCTTCCTGCGGCTTCAGGGCCACAGCGTCAGCTGGGGCTTGGAGTCCGCCCCTCCTTTGCGGCAAACAATGGCTCCAACATTGCGGGAGCCCTTCTGGACTTAAATATGCACCTCCTGGCACAGGCGGCTTCCAGGCCACGGCGTCAGCTGGGGCTTGGAGTCCGCCCCTCTTTTGCAGCAAACAATGGCTGTTGTGGATATAGATAATGTTGATTATGTACTATTTTTTAAACTGATAAATAAAATATGCTAGAAAAAATTAGAATCCTTTAGAGAAGGACTACTTCCAAGTAACTTCTCCAGTAAAATAATAAATGCGGGTGCACAAAGTTTTTCTCAAAAGCTTGCAGTTAGCGCAGACAGATGTTGAGATTCCCGAATAGCAAGGCTGCGTAGTCTTGATTCGACCTCATGTCACCATCGTCTACTACTATACACATCCTGCCACTTTATTTCACTTTTGCTGGTCCTTTTTCATGTGTGCATTCTCCTTTTAGGACAGTTTTCCTGTCTTTCTCATCCTTTCTTCCTTTTGCATTTTTCTCTCTCCTGCTTGGGGTCAAAGTCTGATGAGGAATCGATGGTCCTCAAAAATTAGTGCTAGTGTGCACCATGCAACCCCTGGCTCCAATTAAGCACTCTGCATGGAAGGCTTTTTAAACAAACCACATATTGTCCCACCTTTTCCTTAGTCAACCACGGTGCTGCATAATGCAAAATGCCCTTCCAGTAGTTTTACATGCATATCATACACATATCAAATCTCACTCTTCTCATTCACTGGAGTTAATTGGTCGAGGCTTGCATAAATATTCCTCCCTTCAATCTAAACGCTATCTTAGCGTACTCCTTTCGGAAAGAACTTCTGACCATCAATCGCATTCAGATATGAATCAAACAGTTATTTCCATTTATTCCAAGGCAAAAGGTGTTCACTAGCCTCAGAGGACTGAAGAGGGTGAGACATACTAGTCAACACAACAAACTAAAAAAGGAAAAGATCAACACAATAAGTGAACAAAACAATAGTGGGATGATGTTTTCAGAACACACCTGTTCTGTTTCATGTCATATTTCACTAGACATGATACTTCTTCACAAGGAAACTTGCAATGCTGGTCAATTCACCTACTCACAGCTTAAAGGTTCCGTTAATTGATTCAGATGCCCATAGTGTGTAACCTCATATCCATTCATTTAATAAAACAAACCATTCCTGATCTTGATTTGCCCCTCTTTGCCTGAGCCTGTTCGAAAAAAATCCTGTTGGCAAAATGGTGATATTCATAGCAAAGTCAAAATCAATTAGCTCAAATCAAGATTACACTGAAAGCGTGACAGGGAAGTTTTCTTTCACTTCAGACAGGCACTGTAGGCAGTACTTCCTTGATGCGTCTTAAGAACAACACTACAGCATCTCCCTAGATGATTCACTACACAGCTAGGTATCATCAGGCATTCAGCGGCCATCATTGTGGGCTAAGGCACCGGTTGCCTAAACGCTGTGTCCCCTCTTAATGATGGTATACGCAGATCTTTGTGTGCAAGGAAAAAAAGAAA
Source organism: Triturus cristatus (assembly GCF_964204655.1). Classification (NCBI taxonomy): domain Eukaryota; kingdom Metazoa; phylum Chordata; class Amphibia; order Caudata; family Salamandridae; genus Triturus; species Triturus cristatus. The sequence goes on along the minus strand of NC_140588.1, from coordinate 501,129,568 downwards.
ATCTGACACCATCACACAACTTGTTATTAACAATTGAAAAAAAGATATGCAAATGACCGAGGTGTGCCAAAATCATCCTCTTGACGTCTGGAGATATTATTTTCTTTAAATAAAATCTGCAAGTCCAGTAGACGAAAACACACCAAAGAATTACTCGCTGACAAACACCTTCACATACAGGTTACATATCAATCATCTATATTTAATGTTATGTGCAGAAAACAAAGTGTTGCAAATGCCTTCATGCAATATGAATCGGTTTTGCATAATATTACAGAATGACAAATTTTAAGAATCGATCTTTTAAACTATTAGGGACTAGAAAAAATAGTGGTAAATGAAATGAGAACTTAAAATGTACAAATGCCTAGTTAACGACTGTCCAAGTGATAAATACAGCCTTTTACTAATCACTGCACCCAATAAGCTTCTCACCTTCGTTCCTTTTCACGACGCTGGTTCTCCCTTATTAAATCATACATGGGGTCTTCATGTGCCTTAAAGATATCAAAAACAGAGAAAACAAATTCAGATTATTCGATTGAAATAATAATTTTGACTTGCATGGTGCTTATATTAACAGAGGGAGTGGAGCCACAAGGAAGTAAAATAAATAAAGACAACAGAAGCATCCAAGAGTTTCTCCTGAAATGTACTTTATTGTAGTTGCATTTATACAGCGCTTCACGCCCTTGAAAAGGCACCAAAGCACATTTGCGCATGAGTAGAGCGGCATTCTAAAAGATTGGTATGAAAGAGTGTAGGCCGGTGAGAAGACCTGTGCTTCTATCATGTTTTGTCGCTGTAACTGTGTGTGTGAAGTTGAATATGCTACTTACCAGTATGCATCTGTTCTTGGCATGTAGGGCTGCTGACATTCATATCTGTGCATAGATCGCCGCCTAGTGTTGGGTCTGGATGATTGCACATTGTTGTCCTGGAAGAGTCTTCGAAGTATCACGAGATAGGTGGCTCCTCCCCTGGACTACAGTGCGCATGGGCATCCTCTCCATCCTTAGATTGTTTTTCGCCATTGTGGCAGTGATGGAGTAGGTACAGTAAGTGATGACCATGCTATATAGTAATTCTGAGTGCTGCAGCCGCTACAGGCGCCGGGGAGGAGGGTGGGCGATATGAATGTCAGCAGCCCTACATGCCAAGAACAGATGCATACTGGTAAGTAGCATATTCAGTTCGAGGCATGTGGGCTGCTGAATTCATATCTGTGCATAGAATACATAGCAGTTCCTCCATTAGCGGCGGCTACCCGTGCCAGCTGCAGCAGTCTGAAAAAGAGTTTTGAGAACAGCCTGTCCTACAGCTGCCTGCTGTTTTGAGTCTACATCTACGCAGTAGTGTTTGGTAAATGTATATATAGTGGACCATGTGGCTGCTCTACATATTTCCTGTAAAGGAATGTTTCCTAGGAAAGCCATGGATGCCCCTAACTTTCGTGTTGAGTGGGCTCGTGGGGGAATCGTTAATGTGCGTTTAGCTTTTTGATAGCAAATTTGAATACATTTAACGATCCATCTGGCTATCCCTGCTTTGGAAATGGCGTTGCCCTTGTGTTGTGGAGAAAAGGCAACGAAAAGTTGTTTTGTTTTCCTAAAGTCCTTAGTTCTGTCTATATAGTACATGAGGGCCCTCTTTACATCTAGTGTATGGAGCATTCTCTCTGCGACATTTTGTGGATTTTGAATGAAAACAGGCAGTTCAATAGTTTGATTCATGTGGAACTGCGATATCACTTTGGGCATGAATTTGGGGTTGGTACGTAGTACAACCCTGTTTGCGTGAACCTGTATGAATGGCTCTTGAATGGTTAGTGCCTGGAGTTCACTAACTCTTCTTAACGAAGTGATTGCCACTAAGAAAGCTACTTTCCAGGTGAGGAATTGAATCTCACATGAATGGAGAGGTTCAAAGGGTTGACCCATTAATCTGGTGAGGACCAAATTGAGGTTCCACACCGGTGCCGGTGGGTGTCTTGGGGGAATTACTCGTTTGAGTCCCTCCAAGAAGGCTTTGATGGCAGGCACTCTGAATAAAGAGAGGTGCTGCCTGTTCTGGAGATAGGCTGCTATCGCGGTTCAATGGATACGTATTGAGTTGTATGCCAGATTGCATCGGTATAGGTGTAAGAGGTAACAGATGATGTTTTGAATGGATGCGTCCAGCGGGTTAATGTCATTGTTGTTACAGTAAATGACAAACTTCTTCCATTTAGCCGCATAGCAAGCTCTGGTCGTGGGTCTCCTGGCTTCTTTGATGATATCCATACAGTCAGGTGGGAGGTTTAGGTAGCCAAACTCTAAAGACCTCAGGAGCCAGATTGCCAGGTTCAGCTGTTGCGGGTCTGGGTGCTGAATTTCGCCATGGTTCTGCGTCGAAAGTGCGGGTTTGATCCGCAGCCTTTGATGCGGCACCACGGAAAGCTCTAGAAAGGTGGTGTACCATGGTTGGCGCACCCATGTGGGAGCAACTAGGATGAGTGTTAGTGAGTGTTGTCGCAGTTTGCGTGCCACTAGCGGTATCAATGGCGCTGGGGGAAAAGCGTACGCAAATCTGCCGGACCAGTTCATCCATATCGCATTGCCCTGTGACTGTGGATGTGGGAACCTGACGGCAAAGCTTTGGCATTTTGCGTTTTCGTTTGTGGCGAATAGGTCTATCTCTGGATGACCCCACTGTTGGAAGTACGGCTGGAGTACTGACGGATGTAGCTCCCACTCGTGCATCTGGTGGCTGTGTCTGCTGAGCAGATCCGCCATCTGGTTGTCTTTCCCCGGGAGGTGTTCCGCCATGAGGAATATGTTCCTTTGAATGGTCCACTTCCACATGCTCTGAGCCAGATGAGACAACTGTGGAGAGTGTGTTCCTCCCTGCTTCTGTATGTAGTACATGGCAGTCATGTTGTCCGTCCGGATCAGCACGACTTTGTTGCACAAGTGTACTTTGAATGCCTTCATGGCTAGGAAGATTGCCATCAGTTCCAGAATGTTGATGTGCATCTTCTTTTGCTGTGTCGTCCATAGTCCCTGCACTGTGTAATTGAGTACATGAGCTCCCCATCCCTGGAGAGAGGCGTCTGCCGTCAGTATTATTTGTGGAACAGGCTCTTGCAAAGGTTTTGTGGATTCCACCAATGCAGAGAGTTGTATGCCTGACCGCTCACCAACACTAGGTCTTTTAATTGTCCGTGAGCCTGATTCCATTGACGTGCTAAGCACTCCTGAAGCGGGCGCATATGTAGTCTCGCGTGCGGGACTATGAAAATGCAGGAGGCCATCATGCCTATCAACTGCATGAACACTCGCGCAGGAAGGGAGTGTTGAGGTTTGAACTTGGAGATCAGCAGTTGCATGCTGTTGATCCTCACTAAATTTGGCTGAGCTGTGGCTGCCAGAGTGTTTATGGTCGCGCCCAGGTACTGTTGTACGTGTGCGGGTTGGAGATGTGATTTTGGGTAATTTAGTGAGAATCCCAGACTGTGAAGAAGGTGAATGGTGAGGGACATGTGGCTGGCACATTGCTGGGCTGACTTTGCCTGAACAAGCCAGTCGTCCAGGTAAGGGAAGACGTGAATGTGTTGTCTCCGTAGATGTGCAGCCACTGTTGCTAGGCACTTGGTAAAGACCCTGGGTGCTGTTGTTACTCCGAAGGGGAGAACTTTGAACTGATAGTGATGCCCCTGAATAGTGAACCTGAGATATTTCCTGTGTGATGGGTGTATGGGTATGTGGAAATACGCATCTTTCAAGTCCAGTGTGGCTAGGAAGTCTCCCTGACTGAGTAGCGGTAGAACCTGCTGTAGGGTGAGCATATGGAAATGCTCTGAGAGAATGTAGTGGTTGAGGGGTCTCAGGTCTAGTATAGGTCTGAGCGAACCGTCCTTTTTGGGGATTAAGAAGTACAGAGAGTACACCCCTGTCCCCTGTTGGTTGACGAGCACGACTTCTATTGCACCTTTTTGCAGCATGCTTAGCACTTCCTGCTGCAATAATGCCAAGTGCTCTACGGACATAGGACGGTGCTTTGGCGGTATGTTGGGTGGAGTGGACGTTAACTCGAGACAGTAACCGTGCTGGATAATGTCCCTGACCCACCTGTCTTTGGTGATGGCTTTCCAAGCTGACAGGAACCGTTGGAGTCTCCCCCCGACAGGTGTTATGTGGTCGGGGGGCAGGGAGAGGGCGTCACTGTTTGTTTTTGGGAGAGGACCTGGTGTTGCCGTACCCACGTCCTCTGCCTTTGGTGCTGGAGCCACGATATCCACCTCTGGTGGTTTTATCATAGTTACTTTGTGTGCCCCCTTTAGTGTACTGCTGCTGTGGCCCCTGACCTCTAGCTGCTCCTCTATTCCCGGGGCGACAAAAGGAGCCACTACGAAATTGCTGCGTCTGCAGAGCCCCCATTGATTTCGCAGTGTCAGTGTCTTTCTTAATTTTTTCGAGGGTAGTGTCAACTTCAGGGCCGAATAAATAGTCTGGGTTGACCAGTTGATTTAAGATATTGTTCTGAATCTCAGGCTTGAAGCCGGAGATTCTCAACCATGCGTGCCTCCTCAACATGACGCTTGTGTTGATTGCCCTCGCCGCAGTGTCGGCTGCATCCAGTGCGCACTTGATGGATGCATTGGTAAGGAGTTGTCCCTCTCTGATAAGGAGCTCCGCTGCCTCTTTATATTCATCTGGCAAATGTTGTAGCAGTGATTCTAGTGTGTCGTAGTGGGACCTATCATAACGGGCCAGGAGTGCCTGTGTGTTGGCAATGCGCCAGATGTTTGCTGCTTTCGCTGCAATCCGTTTGCCTGATGTCTTCAGCACTTTGGACTCCTTGTCTGGGGGAGGAGCATCACCCGTTGTTTGTGAGTGGGCTCTTTTGCGAGCATTAGCAACAACCATGGAGTCTAAAGGTAACTGACCCCTAATGTACATAGGGTCTCCGGGTGCAGGCTTGTATTTCTTTTCAATCCTGGGGTTCAGCACCCGTGCCCTGGTTGTTTCTTTAAAAATGTCTTTTGCAGGTTTTAGAACTCCTTTTAACATGGGCAGAGTTTTGACAGTTTTTTCAGAAGAGGCGAAAGTGTCCACCAAGAAGTCTTCTTCGACAGTGTCAGAATGGAGTTCTACTCCATGATTGGCAGCAGCCCGTTCTATGAGGGCATTAAAGGCAGCAGTGTCCTCTGTGGGAGATGTCTTTATGTTATAAAGCTGCGTGTCATGGGTATCTGGTGCGGTACCCTGGTCGGTGGGGTCATCCCATGCCTGATCTGGGTCTTGCAGGTGGTCATCAGGCTCTATATCCCCAGGGTAGGTGGTATCATCCCCTACATAGTCCTCTCCTGCGTCAGCCTCTGAAGGCGTAGGAGAACAGGACGGTGGATCCTGATGGAAGGGTTGAAAGGGTTCATGAAGCACTGGCTCTGATCATGCTGGCAATTATTTTTGAGAGGAATTTTGTAGGAGTCCAATCCCCTCTCTGGCGTGATTTTCCGCTTGCGGAGCATCAACCTACCAGTGTTGGCGTCGATAAAGTGCGCCTGTGAAGGCTCGATACCCGTTTGTCCCGTGGATGGGGACTGTGTTTGGCGGACACGTGTCCGAATCTCGAACAGTTTCGGCGCCGTGGGTGGCGGCAACCCAAACGTGATGTTGGCGGGCGCCGAGTGTGATTTCGCAGCCTTGTGCGTGTCGGGACCCGACGTAGAGTGGAGGGCTGCCCGTTCTGTGATGCGTTGCAACGATGCCGAGACCTGTTGCACGGTGAACGCAGATGGCTCCTTGGAACCGATCGGCACCTTGGAGGTAGGCGTCGAAGCGGCATCCGACTTCTTTGCAGTCATGGGGTCGTCGATCCGAAGGGAGGTATCGACGCTCGTTGGAGTCGATGATTTGGCATGCGCCGCCGCCTTCGATGCAGACGGGGTGGCCACCTTGACTTTGGTGGTTTGGGCCGTAATCTTCGGTGCCAGAGGCCGAGGCGCCTTGTGGGGACCGAGGGCCTTCTTCTTCGGCTTGGCACCCGTATCCGCTGCGGTGAGCTCGGCACCGAAATCCCTTTTTGCGCGTTCGGAGCCGATGACCTTTGCCGGCGTCGAAGGAGTGGAGGGCTTCGAGGCCTTCGAGCCGATCGATCGCAACCAGTTTCACTTTCGGTTTCGCTGAAGGGAATCCAGTCGTTTTCGATAATAATGGCTCTTGTGAAATGTTCGAGGCCGGGCCTGGAGGCGGGGCCAAAGAACCGTGAGATTGATCTTGGGTAAGGCCGAAAGGCGATCCCTCGACCTGAGCCTTATGACGACTTAGTTTTTCGGCCTCCGTAGCGACAGGTTGGCCTAGCTCTTCGCTGGAGCTATCTTCCTCGGCCCCAAAGGCCTCATCGTAGTCTCCTACCTCTTCGACGACTTCTTCTCCCTGAAAGATCACCTCATCGTCGTCTTCCGATCGTGAGTCGTGTTCGGAAGCGGGGCTGGAGTCTACGTCTTCCACGCTCTCGGCGTCCTCGTCTTCGGTGCTAAAGATGTTGACCGGGGCAGGCGCCGATTGCTGCGCCTCCAATCTCGCTGCCCGTCGATTCCGGAGAGTCTTCTTCGAGCGGAACCGGGCACAGGCCATACATTTCGACTCATCGTGATCCGGTGAGAGACATTTGTTGAATACCGGGTGGACGTCGATGTGTGGGTATTTCGCGTGGCATAAAGGACATCTTTTGAAGGGAGTCCTCGATTCCATCGTCGATGGAAGTTCGATGTTCGGACCAAACTGATCTGAAAAGCTTGAAGAAGGTGCTAAAGCACTAAATAAACGAGTCGACACCGAACGGGAACAGTACCAACGATAACTAAAGGCCTTTTGGCCTTAAACTGAATTTTCCTAACTTGAGCTAAGATAAGCACATCCGAACCCAATGGCGGAAAAAAACAATCTAAGGATGGAGAGGATGCCCATGCGCACTGTAGTCCAGGGGAGGAGCCACCTATCTCGTGATACTTCGAAGACTCTTCCAGGACAACAATGTGCAATCATCCGGACCCAACACTAGGCGGCGATCTATGCACAGATATGAATTCAGCAGCCCACATGCCTCGAACTGAAGTAATATGATATGGCTCTTCCCCATTAGGTGTTAAGTGTATGGGTGTACACGTATGTAATGTGTGATAGCAGTGTACACGTAAGCCAGAAACTACTCAAACCATTCTGCAGCAAGCATGTGCTTCAGTCTGTGTGTAAAAAGAATTGAAAATAAATGTGGATGTCACACGTGCAAAGTAGTTTGTACCAGACAGTTTAAACCATTTGACTAAGGGGCACTGAAATATGTCTTGCTGTAAACGGTCCAGAGACATGCAATTTTGCATCAACTACAGAATGTGTTCAGGAATTCATGAAGGAGCAGCACAAGAGCAACCCACTGGAATGACGATATACAACCAGCCATTCGATATGATCTGGGGAACCCACCCAGAAGCAGCACATAAACAAAACCATGAGCAATTATACAACTAGCAATGCAATATAGCATGAAGAGTCCACCCACAATCTGCGAAGAAGCCCATGGGAATGGATGTATACAATAAGCGAAGGTAAGTTCTGTGGCGCCAGTCAAAGAGAGGCAGGAAGTAAGCCACAGGAATCGTTATTATAGAGAAAGCCACAATATATGTCATGATGAGTACACCCAGACAAGGCAGAGGAGCAACCCAGGGTAAATTACCACCTCCTCCATACTTTGATCCGAGGGGTCCACCCAGGAGCAGCGATAGACAAATCCATTTTGTGGACAACATTTATGAACTCACAGTAAAAAGGCATCAATCAGCGATCTAGTGGAAACAATGCTTATGGTGTGCTTCAACATAGGATGCAAGAGAGTGAAAGAGGCAGGGGTCCTGGCCCAAGGTCCTATCTTGCCCGAAGAGGAAAGACACCTGTAACTTGGCCGCCCTTTATCTGCAAACCTGAGCTGAGCGCGGGGGAGGAGAGATTAAGTAAGTCTGCACCTGTCAATGACAGGCGGTAAGAAGTCTCAAGCTTATTTCATCCAGGCAGTTGGCCACCAACAGTTTGGCCCAACTCACAGTGACTGCGCAAATTGAGAAACAAGAGAAACCTGCAAGCCAGACATTACTCTATGATGTGAAATTACTGATAATTATGCAATTACTGCTGCTTGTGCAATTAAGAGTAATTTGGAGTGAAAAAAACCTACCATGACAGGACATTTAGGGAGGGGCCGCTCGTGCTATTTGTGTTCTGCTGCATTTAGCACCGTTTCTTATAGTAAAATGCATCCAGGCGTCCATTTTGGATGCAAGGGGCATTATGCACTAATAAAATACCACTAAATGCCGGTAGTAAATTGGGGACAAATCGTATGCTAGGGGCACATTTAGTCAGCGTGAGCAGCTGCTTAAGCTTGCTATTTGTGTTCTGTTGTATTTAGAGCCATTTCTTAAAGCAAAATGCATCTTTGCGCACATTTTGGATGCAAGGGGGCATTTTTGTGCTAAGAAATATTGCTGAATGTAAAATTACTCTTCTCGTTTAATTAAAGCATAATCTTGCGGAATTCTTAGGTAACTTCATGTGATTAAGCTACACGGAATTACTTGAGTTACGCCCACCTCTATTTATGCTCCGTTTATAAAAACATATAAAAATAATATTAAATATCACAATACACTACATATCGATACGTTTGATAAAATGATCACAAACTTAATGAGGGGCGTTAGTGACGATTTATAATCATTATTTAAAACAATCCTCTTGCCTACAGTGGAAGAAGCAGCCAACAGTGGTTTAACAGAAGTTGAGCCAATTGCAGACAAGACCTTCGCATGGGTCAAGATATTTTCAAATGCTTTCACCGGCTTTGGCATAATCTACACAATCTAGTATCATATCGAAGTGCATTCCAAACTGCACTGATTTGATCTCGAGAAAAGACAAATGGCTTAGTCAAATTCTTAATGTTAGGAGGACAAATGGGTAAAAGTGACCAGCACCCATAACTACGTCATCAAAGCTTTGCAAAAGTTCATACAAGTCTGTGTTTGTATTCCAGACATCATTAAATTATTTACACAAATAGCTCAAAGTGTCGAGTGTTTTCCTACTTATTTTAAATACTCATGTCAGAGAACTGTTCTTCAGATCCATTTCTGATCTAATAAGTTCAAGAGGATGTTCTCCACATATACCAATAATTTCCTTCAGACAGGTCTCGAAAGGGAACCAATCCACGGACTTGGTCACTGTAGATATTTAAAAGCGCCTTCTCTATTTTCTGCCTTTTTCTAATCAATTAATTATTCAGACCACCACAGCTAGGTAGTATGTTTGTCATTGAAAAGTCTTACCGAAATAAGGGTGAGGAAGGCAGTCTAACAGGCAGCTGTGAATTATACATTTTATTACACATGCCCGAGCCATCATTGTTTTTATCGGCTAGTAACAGTCAGCTCAGAAAAGGTTGTGATATCTATCTATTATCTTCATTTGTAGAGCACAATAAAAAGGCAGAAATTAAGATTTTTATACGCAATCTTAAGAATTGAATAATAGCCGACTTGCAATTCTATCATGTAAATGAGAACTCAGTCACCTGAAACTCAGAACAACTTATGCCTCTCTAATAACTTGATTCATTATCAGGTTTGTTTCTTGAAATGAATGGGAACTCCCATATTCAGTTTCATAACCAATTTATCACAGTCAAAATTGAGTTCACAATGCACCGAAGCCCACACAACACAGTCACTCTTATCCAAATAAAACAAATCTCATTAATCAACAGTAGTTCCTTTATAGTCGTTGATAGAAGTCCAAGCAGATGATGGTACATCTACATTACTTCGACAGTAGAAAAAGGCAGCAACAGACAGGTGTTTTGTCGTCCAGGACTTTTTCAAGGCTGCAAAATTCTATACAATAATATTGGTACCGTGGATGTCAACAAACGTTGCGTTATGTAAACGTGCACGTGGGAGATTCCACACTAGGTGATCATGTAAATCCTCAAAATAAAAAACGGGGTAGAAATTGCACCCATTAATAAATAATATTTACAAAAAATATAAGAGTCAAAATATATTTATGCAACACTGGTAATAAAAATTTGGAAATGACAGACAATATTTTTCTCACCACTCTGAATTGTTCAATTTTCTGATTGCCTTTAGTGAAAAAGGGGCATTCACGATCTCCTGTTCGGTGACCATACTGTTTACATCTCCAACCTATCAGAGGAAAAAAGAGAATATATTATAAACTAAACAATAGAGATTAAAATCACAGAACTGCAAACATGTAAAATGAGGTATTAGTAGAATTTTGTTCCAAATCTGGAACTCAATGTTCTGAGCACAGTACTTTTTTTCTAAGCAAAAATTCTTGGATTAAACACACTAACAAAATGAGGTAATCAAGTTCTCATTTTAACCCTATTAGCAACATTTGTACAATGTTCAAATTCATTTATATGAAATTTTCAAAAATTTTTGCAGTACGCAATTTTAGGTAGTTTTTTTTTTTTTTTTACACCCGATCACATAACAAAAGGCTTGTGAGATACCATTGGAGACTGGTTTGCATACAAAATGTTAAGCCGAGAAACATTTTGTGCATGAAATGGTTACTTGCCGCAAGACTTTTTACTCTAGGTGAGTGTACAGGTTAAAAAAAAAAAAGTGATGTAAGATACCAACATTCCACATTTTGCTTCTAAAGTGCAATTTTGCACAACTGTTATGGAATTTCACATAACTTTACAAGAAAATATTACTCAACTTCACACCCCCCTAGAAAATTATACATTTGATTCAACTCAATCTCTCTGTCTAAATCCCCTAACTACCTGGTAGAGATTCTGCCTCTAGGATAAGATGCGGGAGCAAATATTTTCCAATAGGACAATGCATAAATTTGATGTAATACAAGATGGGGTCCCAATAACGTTGGGTCATTATATATAATATATATGTGTGTTCTTCCCACTCCAAATGAAATTAGCTTAATTGAGAAATAAACAATGAAAACATCACTAAAGCCAAGACGGATCTCTCCTAAACATACAAAATTCCCAACTTCCATTTGAGGTAGCCCATCTTCAAAGAAAACTAGTTCATGTTCTCTCACATCCCAAATCTAATCCTTCAGTCGTAAATGGGCCCTTCCTCTCTTTTACTATTTCTCTCAATGTAGTAACAAAGAAGATGCAAACAATGCAAAGGTACCTAGAACTGTGAGTTCAGCTGCACAGTATAAATAGTGGATATGGCCAACTAAAAATCAAATATGAAATATGGCTGCTGAGACCAATACTACTGGTGACAAAGAAGAAAAGCATCAGCACAGTTTCTTCTGCCACGCGAGCACACCTGAAGGCAAAGAACAAAAGGGATCCTAATTAGTGACCTGGCTTATGCTTAAATCATTTCAATGATTTTTTCAAACTTGGGCATTTACAAGTGTATCAAGCCGAAAATATGCCAAAGCACAGAGAAAAGAAGACCTTGAACTGTGCTTTTCAGGGTCAACTAGATAACACTATTGAACTGAGCAAAAACTATTCTGAATACCTGCATAAAACATGTGAACAAAGCAATACTGTAAATACTCCATAAAAGACATGAATAGTGTAAGACATTGAAATGTAATCTGGATCATACTGCGTGATCCATGATTCTTTCTGGCAATAAACTAATATTTAGTAATACACTAAGGTAAAGGATCTTAAACGTTTGACTTCTGTGAACCCCCACTTAATCATTTTTGAAACACAGGGAACCCTACTGAATCATTAGTGGAATCCGCAGACCCACAATGAGTAATTACTGGAAGCTGGGGATCCTGGCCTAAGCATTTGCGTTAATTTGAACCGCATAATAACAGAAAAAAAACACAAACATACATTCGTCAAACAATTCTTTAAATGATGAAATATTGTATTTTATTCACAAACAAATATAAAAAGAATTAATGGGAAGGTTGGAGCTTTTCTAAATTCAATTGAGGCTACTCATCGTCAATATTAAATTCTTGCATGCACTTTCACTGCTTCCATGAATCAATCTGAGGATGCTAACTTAATTTTTAGCCTCCAATTACAAACTCTGTCACATTCACAGAATGTTGCAAAATTGTACACTTGCTTCTTTATTTCTATACACTTTATTATTCTTTTAATATTATTTCTAAGTCGCGGCTCCCCTGAGCAGACTTTGTGGACCCCGAGGAGTCCGTGGACCACAGGTTAAAACCCACTGCACTAAGGAAAGAGAGAGAGGGAAAGATAGAGAGAGGGGAGATTTTAGAATGGACATATGAACAGATATTTTGTAAGGGATGCAAAGATATGAAAACTGATTTAAAAAAAGAGATCAGAAGATGTGCCACTGCTACAGAGAATTATATATGTATGCATCTGCTGAAGTTTTGTCTAAACTGTGAATTCTTTACATAGACATATCAAGTACACATTGAGTAATTGCAGGGTGAAAATGCCTGACATTTTACACAAAGATTAAAGCTTCAAAGGCCAGCTAATATATATTTCAAGCATAAAAGGGATAACACTCCAGTCAATTTCGTTCTAACATCAAAATGTATCATGCTAAATTAGGAGTCGTTACGAAAGCATAATTTTCCATGCCCTGTTTTCTGTCTACGGGGATCTTTTTCCAGGGTTACTTCTCAACCCCTCATTGCTGTCTGTCACCATCTCACCCAAATGTACACTATCTTAATATTCTGTACTTGATCGTATTGATATTCTAGTTTTAAATGTTTACTAAAAAGGTTTCACCCTCTTAAGCAAAGTGAATATTTTTTACATATTTTATGAGGCATCAGTGTATGTATTTATTTTTACATACCACCCTCAAATTACCCCCCTACTCTTATGTTGTAATATTTTTTCTGAATTTGTTTTTCTTAGCTATAGGTCTCTTAAGTATGAATAAAACTGACTGAAACCTATGGACTGTTTTATGTGAATGGAACGTGATAGAAACATCTCATAAATTCGTAAATACGTCTAACGTTATCAGCATGCACAACAATGATCTAAGCTTTTACCAAAATATAAAAAATACTGTTGAATAAATAGATTGTCTGCATGAAGAAAAAGGTAACGCGGATTAGGTTCGGCGGGGAAGGTGGAAAAGCCAGGTTTGGATTTAATGTGTTAACACATACAAACAAAAGTGGTTTGCATGCATTAGGCATGAACATCCAACCAATTTTTTATTTTTTTTTTTTAAAACAATTTTTATTGAAACAACGAACAAAAGTACACCTTTCGTCATTACATGGTAGATCTGTGCGGTACAATGTGCTGTCATATCATCCAATTTCTGACATTGATTGCTATTGTCATACCGGTACATCCAAGCCCAGTTTTCCGCCACCCGCCACCTCCCTCCTCCTCCCCGACCCCCTCTCCGGTCAAGTCCCACTTGACAATACTGCCCTGAGTTTAGTCGCTTAGCTCGGACTCCGAGTCATCCAACCAATTTTTAATGCGTTATTTTCCATGTATTTACGAATTTGAGCATGAGTGAAACTTCCTTTACATCTCAACATACAGCAGCAACACCCAGTCTCAAGAAATTAGGGATGAATCCCAACGACTCACACAACTTTCTCCTGCTATCCAACATTCAAGCATTAAAGGTGAAGCTCCGGACGATGGCAGTGTTCCCTCCATTCAAGGCTTTCGTTGAATAACATTAAGGCATAAAACCCATACAATCTCGGGCATGCATGTCATGGAATGGGATTTGTGCTGGTAGTGGTGTATGGCATCAAGCAGGCATGAACAGCAGGAGAGTATTACTTCCTCTGCCTAACCATCCTCAATCTATATCATCCCTCCATACCCAAACATTCTCAGGTTTGACCTGTGGTGTGTCCCTAATGGTCAACATAAGCACAACTGTTTGCAGCAACTACATCTAACCCTTGAAAAGATTATTACAACTATGCAGATGACCTCCGGATAAAGCTGGTGCTTCATGGATTACCTGTAATTTCAGTACATTGAAAAATTGCTTGCATATCCTCGAAAAATAGATATGCATTAACTAACCTAAATTAAATCCCATGGAAAAAACAATTCTAAGCCAAGCCAAAGTACACAGCTATCAAGGATACTTAAGCAGGTCCTCTAATACAGATTGCATGCTTAACAAGCATTGGCAATGCCAAAAGGTCTGGCTTTTAATAGAAGCCAGTGACTGGTGAATTTAGGCATTCTATAACTCAATTTATATGCATTCTATCACTCATTCTTGAATGTATGCATACACTTAAAAACAAACAAATTAATTAAAAAAAGAAGGAAGGAAATGAAAAATAGGAGAAAACTAAAGAAGGGACCCTTCAGGCCCGACACTGAAGCACAATTATTTACAGACAGATGTGCAAGGTGATCTGGCAAAAAGCAGTCATTCAGTGGGCAATGAAGACAATAGTTGAAGGGGGCTGACCCACTGCCCCATGCTGCAGGCAGTTACCTATGGAAGCAGAATGTAAATGACACTTAAAAAGACAAATGGCAGAAGAGGAGTGAAACAAAGCTCCGAGAGTCCCTGTAACAATATACCAGTCACCAGGCTTTAACATAGTTTAATAACAATCCACATTTAACAGGCCTATTGAATTTAACATACACTTTTCATAATAAACGTCAGTCCTACTGCCGTTTTGTTGTAATATTTTATAATAGACAAATCAGATATTTGGCATCTGGCATAACTTTCCCAAATAAACCAACCAACCTTCACAAGTGTCACCAAGACCAACTTGGGCCTGCTGCACTGAGCATATGTTTACCAAAAAGCTACCATTAGTCATATAAACATGACATTCTAAATATTCAGAAAATGAGATAATAAATAATCCCTCTCATGGGAATTAACAAGAATATGTAAGTCTTCTTTCAGGGTTTGCCAGAGGGGGTCACTAACACTAAAACTGTTGCCTCATACAGTAATATGTGAGATTACATGTAACAAAATACTGTCACCAGGATTTAACGCAGTGCATTAACAATTCACTCTAAAATGCCTATTGGCTTCGACAACTGCTTTACACAATAAATAAAGAAGACCATCCAGCTTAGTCATGTATTTTTGATTAAAAAATTCACTACAAACCTATTGAATCAGACATCACCTCTGTTACTGGCTTGTCATGTTACCCGAAACAACTCGGGCATAAGCTTTCCACAATGCAAAATAAAGCAACCAGTCACAACAGCAAATATTGCAGTTCACAAAACAAACTACAATAAACCCGTAAAATGGTTGAACAAAGATTTTTACAGTGCAAATATTGTACTCTAGGGATTTGTTTGGTGCGAATACCAAAATATTTGCCTACTAAGGTAATCTGCGATTCCATGAAATAAAATACCCGTTTCTAGACTGCAGCACAGTGTAATAAATATCCAACTTTAAATGCCTATTGAATTCAACACGTTTTTTCATTATAAACAGATCAGGCCTAATGCCTTTATCACTGGCTTATCACAATCACCAAATAATCTCTGCTGTATTTAAAACTCTTTGATTAGGGATGCAAAATAATTTATGACAAAGGTAACGTGCTATACCCACGAGAGGGAGTGATGCTGACTTATTGTCAGTGCCTTGACTCCTGCTTTTGCTCCAGGCAGCCTTGATTTGGATCAAAATCGTTGCTTTTTATTTTTATGCAGGCCTTAAACTTCAAAGGTTAGATGTCTTTAAATTTTTTGCAGAGGTCATGAAAACCCTTTTTTGAGGGAGGTGAAGATGTAACATTTAGAAATTTAGCAGTGATCAGTACTGTTTGCAAATCTTTATCACTTCGTGGTTTTATCATAACAGGGTTAATTTATATATCTTGTCCTAAGCATCATTTTGAGGATTTGCTGAGTGAAATCAGTCATAGAGACTCACATCTTCATTCCTCTATCTGTGGTGTCATCTGTATCTTCATTGATCTGTAGGTGATGTAAGGCAGTGTTTGTTGCTTCTGAGAAAGTAAGCATTACCACCTGCACCTTTAAGAAGGAGTTTTTAAAACAACTTTGGTTGTCCAAGCTATGTAGCTTAAAACAAGACAGCTGACAATTTCCAACCAACTCACCATCAGGCATGCTGAATAACATATGTGCTGCTAGACAATATGGCTAAAAGACATTCACATTGACCAGGCCAATTGTTCGGGCATGGCCAAGATCTATTGGCTTTGCCAATGCTTGTCTGGCCTGGACAGGGTCTTGTTGAACAAATGTGGAAGTGATAGTGAGAAACAGTTGAGGAGCTTTGTAGTGAAGCAAGGATGTGGCTTAATAGCCAGAGCTGCCGACAGGGGAACTGGGGATCCAGGTTCGAATCTCATGGTCGGTTGAACAGCTTGTGATTCTGGGCAAATCACTCACGCTTCCCCCTGCGTATGAAAATGAATGTGTCATGGTGTAATGTAACTGGTGAGCACCTAAAGCGATCCAATATCATCGGCTCGTGTTCGCGCTATAGAAAGACGGAGGACAGAGCAAGCCCTCCAATACCTTTGTATTATGTGCAAAAAAATAAACAAACAAGTGCGAATCGTGTTTTAACAACTTTTTAAGAAATGCATTTGTTTAGCAGTGTAAGGAGACATGCACTTGGTTCATGAGCTATGGGAGGGCCAAACACAAGAAGAGGGTATGATGGCTGCATGTCATGACAAATGGCATCAAAGAAAATGAGAGTGACACCGCAGTTTACCAATGATAGGAGGAGATGGGAGGCCTGTAAGCCCACAGATAGCACATGCTCTGTCTTGAAGAGATGTGTTCTATCTAGCGGAGTCCAACAAATGGCTTGCTATTTCGATTGTCATGAAAACACTCTCACACATTGCTAACAAACAACAAAACTAACATAGGACTACCACATCATTTTTATTTTTAACCAGAGACACATTTCATGCAAATTAACTTTCTGCAAAGAAAGAAAAATACCTACAATATCACTATTTATTTCCATACCGATATGTATTTAGGTTAGTGAAGTACCATTGCTCTTGAATGTTTTTGCTATTTCTCAATGACAAACATCTCAAATTTACAATTCTGCAATCTGGGAAGTCAGGCATTCAGAAGAAAACTGCATGTCCTGAGGGCTGGCACACTAAATTGTGTAAAATATATAAGTGAATATATAAGTAAAATATATAAGCTAAATCATTTAGAGATCAGCAAGCCTTCTCCTTTTAAAATACACTAAGCGCTGTCCCTAGGGGGAACTGCTGGAACCACTATAATTGCCCAACCTGAAACTCCCATCAAATGTTTCCAAGAAAAACACACACCTTGCCTCAAATTCAAAATACATTGAATTTCATTAAGATTAACAGCCAGCCCGTCAGAGAATGTTCTTTCACCCAAGAACAAAAATCTTTTATCCAAGAACAAACAGTAATATTCCAAAAATCGAACAGTAAGTCAAAGTAGCGCAGCACGATGTTGGAAATGAATGGTACTTAAGAAGTGCAAGTAATGACGTTATGCTTTGATCACAACAGTCCCTATAAAATGCGGACAACCACAAGGAACTATCTTATACCCTACCTTTTCAATTTCAACATGGAACTGCTTGGATCCATGCTTCAGGAAAGGGAATCACCATCCATCAATATGCCAACTACATAACTTTGCCCACAAGTATCAAACTCTTTCAACAAATTGACTCTGAAAATCTTCCACAAAAACTACTAGCTAGAAGATTCTCCCTTGCCTAAAATTCAACCCAGCAGAATCCGAACTTCTCCTCAACCATTTTAGAGACTCCTCACACAATACAAAAAGTATCCAATTTCCAGGCAAAATCACAAGGCTTAGCAAAATCAAATAATAACTATGCTATCTTACGACTTGTGCAACATGTTCATTTTCACAACTTCTACTTAAAAAAAAATTCTATCCCACCATCCCGTCTCCTGACTTCACAACAGTATAGGCCCTAATTCGTTGTTGAGTAGATAAGTCTAAGACCCTACTTTATGGCATCCCCAAATCTGCCTTTCCTCCACCTCAATCACATCCTTCGCACAACAGCATGCCCTCCTCAAAGGCGCAAAGAAATCCGATCACATCTCTTTCATTCTAAGAGACGCCCACTGGTTTCCCCCTGAAGCCAAACCAATTTCAAAATGGCCTGCATCTGCCACAACCTCTCCATGTCAACGCTTTAGGACAAGCTAAGCAGTAGCCAAGAGGAAAGAGACACTGAAGGGAAATAATTTTTTTCACTTGAAATTCTGAGAGCTTAAATAGCCTAAAAACCATCAAATAGGCATTCTTGTGCCAAGCACCGATAATATGGAACAACTTGTGTGAAGAACTCAAGATTCAATCCAAATCAGTTATACTTCCAAAAGGGCCTAAAAATACAACTGTTCTGAAATCAGAGATATAAACGCACCAAGCTTCCTTCTTTATAATTCTTCCTCTTGTTATAGTTTATATTTAATGCATGTGGTATTATTGTGTTTTGCGAAGCACCACCAAGCTTGGTGAACCATAAACAAATATCACTAATAAAATAAAATGTAAAAAAAAAAAAAAAACAACCTTTACATTTTAAGGGGCATTGGGAATTAAAAAACAAAAAAAACGAGTTCACTTTTCTTGCCACTGGCCATTTCTCCACTTGACCCTAATTAGCTGCTTCTGATTTCTAGAGAGCCTACTCCTCAGGAATGCTCGAATGCCATTATCAAATAATGCTAGCATATGATTTTCAGCTCCATTATATTTTTAGTTTTACCTCATTTGAGGAGCCATGTCAGAAATAGCTTGAATATGTAAACAGTAAATACACAAACACTTACACTGCATGACCTTGACTTCTCTTCCTAAAGGCATCCACAATCCTTTGGTAGGAGCATGGGCCAGAAATTCCCTTGCATGCTCATTGCCCGGCACATCTGGTATGCAATCTTCTGGCTTCGTCTCATCCTCCTATGGTAAAACAAAGAACCAAAAAGGTGTGCAAAAGAAGTACACTAGGCAATTAAGGAAAGAACCGGAAACAGTGGTAATTCTAAAGACCTATAGTATCTCTTTTTTTCCCCCAACACCCTATAGGGGAAGCTCTAACTTTAAAACAAACATTGGCAAAGGAAACAAGTCTGGCCTTGACAAGCTAGTATTAAGCTTAACACCTGAATGTTGATTTAATTTATTTTACTACAAGCATAGGGCACACAAATAATGAGCAACAGCACTGCCAATAGGTCTGGGCAATCCGAGAGCTTTTGGGATTGTCAATGATAATGTCTTTAAGCCATGGAGTGGAGAGGATGTATGTGGAGTGTAGTGGCATTGTGTTTTGGAATTATATGTTTTTTGTGGAATTAAGGGGTGTGGAATGGAAATGTGTGGCGATTATTAGTTCCAATTTTAAGGCAAGGGCAAAACCTCCTGAGGCAATGCTGTATGATGGATCGCGGGAAGAGCTGTGACATGAGCCAGTTCTCAGTTTTAAGTTGATCGAGTAAAGGATTTTCTACAATTCTGAGGTCGACATAGTTTAAAGCATTCCAGACTGAAGTGGGATAAATGACGCTAATGATCTGGCATGAGTGTTTAAAAAATGTACACTGTTGCAAATGTCTCAATTTGTTCTGCAAAGAAGGTAAAAGAGCTAAACTGAATGCAATCTAAAAAAACATGAAAAGGTGTTGGAAGGCAATGGATAGATTTCCAATAGAATAATTGAAAGAAAGCATTGCAGTTCTTGGCCAAATTGATAAGAGTTGTGAAAAGATCTACCAGGCTGACATGTTTTAGTAATCTTTTGAAAACTTCTCTAGGCATAACCTGGCCACATCTTGAGCGTGGTAAATGGGAATTTGGGAAGGGAATATCAAAGTTATTGGGACCAGTTCAGCTGAATGGAGTGTATTGGCTGTAAGCATACAAGCTTTTGATAATAATAACGTTCTCTAGTTTGGAGGTTGATAAGATCACTTGTTAGTTTAGCTCATGGGTGGATCAATTACTTTAATACGGAGGAATAGTTCTTTGGGTGGTTCCAGTTAGGATACAAGTCAACAAGAAACAAGTTGAGACAGTCATTGCATCAATTTTTAGAATAGCATCTGTATCAATTTTTAGATTTTGCCAAGCTTCAGCTATGACAAGAAGATCTAGAGTAAAGCAGTAAATTCATGCTTTTGGCTGCAAGGGTATGAGCTGAATATGCATTGAAGAGCGTGCATTGCAGGTATGTAATTGCAATGAGTTTGGATGTGTGGAATTTTGCAAGGGAACAAATGAAGCACTAGAGTGAGCACCTACCAGATTTTGGTTGCAAGGGGTTAGTTAATAGGTTTTCTAAATATGTGTGAAATTATTGGGACACAGAATGATTTGATCTCAGAGTTATAGAGTATCAACAGAATAAAAACTGCAGACAGGATGAAGTGAGATTGAGTTGGTGTGTGGTAAAGAAAAAGAGTGGAGGCACACATGATCAACCAGCATTGGTGCTAAGGTACAGGGATTATAGATAGTTTTTTTTATTACAAATCACATACACTGATTCATAATACTTGTAGAGCTAAAAAACCAAAACGGAATTGTATTGAAATGTTACTTTAGAGGACATTCTTCAGGAGCACAGCAACTCTCTGAACCCGATATTCTAATGGTTGCTTCTGGATCACATTTAAGAGCGGAACAGGCTGAAACACCTCGGGAAATTTTACTAGCTACTTCTATTACACTGCCACCGCATATGATTTAAATTGCAATTACGAGCTTCAGATACGCATTTACTACAATATACAAAATGCAAGATGTCCAAAGTTTATGGTTCATCTGTACAACCCTGACTCCCGAAGTTTATAAAAGTGGTGAGATTACCCAAGAGTGCGATCGCTTACATGCGCCTGTTCTGCCCAGTTATGGACATCCCATCATCTAACAAACCCCACATACGCTAAACATGATGAAATAAAATACGAGTGAATGGGTGGGGTAAAAGGGAGCACTGCTACAACTGTGTGGGTATACACCATAGACCTGCCCTCAGTAGCTCTTGCGGCCTGTGACAGCACAGGACGTCAGATGGTGTAATGCAGGCCCAGACAATCACAGCAAAGCACTATAAATAGCCGGTGCAGGAGGCTGCCCGTTTGCCTAGCAATAGTGGGACGCAAAATGGGGAGGGTAGTGCTATTGCGTGACAAGAACAATTAACACTCCAGTGCACAGAAATTCCTTTAACACAGCACTGCCCCAGAGTAATGCAGACAAGGAGGTTACCCGCTTCGCACCAACTCCCATGTACACACTAAAACTGAGAAAATGCAGCATCGCATCACCCAATCACACAGTTGCCACATCAGGCCTCACAGAGGCGCACAAGTACTTGCTATATCAGAGCGAAGAAAAAGTTGAGAAATGCCTTTGGTGATACACGCTAAGATCCATCGCCACTGCGCTGTGTGTCACACTCCCATGGCGAAACCACGCCACCTCCGTGACCTGTTGCCCCCGCCCTTCCCCATGTGCAGCCAATAAAGGAACGAGCAATAGAAAAGTGGGACAGGTTAACTAATTTAAAAAATAAAACAAATGGCGAACAAAGCGAATTAAAAACACCAGCGCTTCTGAGGAGGGCTGATAAACAGAGACAAATGAAGTCCTTAAATTGGTAATAAAATGAGGGATAGTGGAGGGATTGTGCACTCAGTCCCTGCTCTTGGGGAGGAGTAAACAGAGGAAGAGGCATGACAACTGCATGCCAAGGACAAATGGGGAGAAACAATGCGACGAGCGACGATGGAGCCTATGGACAGGCACAAGCCCTAAAGTACATAAAACAGATTTCTTTTCGAGACAGCATACGCGTGCCGTCTAGAGCTGAGACTTAAAAAGACACAAGGAAGTGTGTCCGTAAGCCTTGGTCACATCAGGAAACAGTTTCAGCTGCCAGAAGGGGCAGCAGTGGGACTGGAGATGATCACTCTTCCTTCTGCTCTGATTAACAACTTACTTACCTTCGGTAACGCATTATCTGGTAGAGACAATATCTAGCTGCAGATTCCCTTACCTTTGAATTTCCCAGGCGTCAGACAGGATCTGGAAACTTTTGCGTGAGCAGTCCCCCCGACTGCCATCGGGTGACTCCATCTGGCGCCGCGTGGCTTCGATGGTGCTGGATATGATGTCGCAGTCACCTATATTGGTGCCATCCAGACGCGGGGAGGTCAGTCTCTTTCCATGACATTCCACAACAGGAGCGCAGAGCCATGAATTAGACTGACCAGTGTGTGTTCAAACTAGTTCTAAGCTAACTAAGCTAAGAGACCAACCCTAGCTCTAAAAATGTGTCTGCAGAGTGGGGAGGCATGGGTGGGTCTGTGAGGAATTTGCAGCTAGATATTGTCTCTACCAGATAATGCATTACCGAAGATTAGTAACTTGTTCGTCTGATAGAGACTTTTAGCTGCAGATTCCTTTACTTTGAATAGATACCCAAGACATACCATCCTGGCGGTGGGCTGCGGACAAATTACAAGACTAAAAAGTCCTGCAGGACCAAACAGGCAAAACGACCATCCCTGTGGCCCTGAAAGTCCAGGCAGTAGTGTTTAGCAAATGTATGCAGGGAAGCCCACGTTGCTGCCTAACATATCTCGGAATGGCACTGGAGTTAAATCCGTGGTTGCAGCCTGCTTTCCAGTGGAATGTGCACTTAAGCCCTCAGGAGGCTGCTTTTTAGCCAGGACATAACAGATCTTTATACAGAGAACGATCCAGCACGAAATGGATCGTTTCTGTACTGCCCAACATTTTGTTTCGCTCCCACACAGCCACAAAGAGTTGATCATCCACTCGAAACTCTTTTGTGCGGACAAGGTAGAACGACAACACTCATTTTGGGTCCAGACGATCAAGTTTCTACACTTCCGTAGAGGGATAGGTGGGCAGTGTGACCGAATAACCAAATTGGAATGGGGTCACCATTTTAGATAGGAAAGAGGCCTGGTTACGAAGCACCACCTTATCTGGAAATATCCTAAGATAGGGAAGCTTACATGATAAAGCCTGCAGCTCACTCTGCAGATATTGCCATGAGAAATGCTGTCTTGATGGCAAGCAACCGGAGGGGACAATTATGCAGCGGCTCAAAGAGCGCACATATGAGGTATCCCACAGGTTCAGATCCCACTGAGGGATTACGAAGGGCATGGGGCGAAGAATATGTACAAGTCCTTTCAAGAACCTATTTAAAATAGGGGACTTGAAAAAAGAGGCTGGTCAGGGAGCGGCAGGAAAGCGGACAAAGCAGAAAGATAACCCATGACAGTGCCCAGAGCAGAGACCTGCTGGGCAAGGTTAAGAATGAAGAGAAGAATAATAGAAAGAGAAGCACAAAGAGGGTTGATAGACTTTTCTGTATAATATTTTATACATTTTTGCCAATGGCAGGTGTATACCGTTTTGGTGGAGGGCTGCCAGAATACCTGTAACAAACTTCTGGAGGGAAGTCAAAAGCTATCAACTGTCACCGCTCAATCTCCACGCAAGGAGGCGGAGAGTTGACAAGTTTGAGTGGAGAACCCTGCCCTGCTGTTGCAACAGAAGATCTTCCTGAAGGGGCAGCCTGATCGACATTTTCAGAAACCCGCGATACCACACTCTCCGCACCCAGTCAGGAGCAACAAGAATGATTTGGGCCCGGTCGTTCCTGATCTGCTTGAGAACTCTGGGCAGCAGTGGTATGGGTGGGAAGGCACACAGGAGGCCTGAGCTCCACTTACAATAAAAAGCATCACCGAGCGATATCCGCCTTGGAAACTCCAATGTGCAATATTGCTGATATTGCGCGTTCTCTTCGGAGGCAAACAGATCTAACCAGGGCTCTTCCCACCGCTGAAAAAGACGTTGCACCACCTCCATCTGGAGGCGCCATTCGTAATCGACTAGGCATCGACGGCCGAGTTTGGCTGCCTTGGCATTAAGAGAACCTGCCAAGTGGTGAACCACCAGGGTTATGCTCTGCTGTTCTAGCCATGTTCAGAGGCACAGGGCCCACGACCCTACCCCACTTTGCATGTTGCAGTACCACATGGCGGTGTTGTCCATGAACACCTGCACTAACTTCACCTTGACAGAGGGAGGAATTACTTTCAATGGTAGGCGGATCAACCAGAACTCAAACAAGTTGATGTGGAGCCCTGATTCCGCCGGAGATCAGAGTCCTATGATCGCCACCTCTCCCAAAAGGCCACCTCATCCCAGGACTGACACATGTCACTACTGAGAGATCTGGTTGGGGACGGGAGAGAGGTCTGCCTCTGACCCAATTGCAGCCCATTAGGCATCACTGCAGTTCCCTCCAAGATCTGGACCACATCGGAGAGATTCCTCTGATGCTGCGCCCACTAGAACTTCAGGTCCCACTGCAGAGCCCTCATACGTCATCTAGCATGATTTACCAACAGGACACAGGAGGCCATGAGGCCTAGCAGCCTCAGTCATACCACTTAAATCCAGGATAGAGGTTAAAACATCGGTATCATAACCTGAATATCCTGGACTCGCTACTGAGGAGGATAAGCCCGAAACTGCACTGTGTCCGGAACAGCTCAGATAAAAGATGCATCTGAGAAGTAGTCAGGTGTTAATTTGGTACGTTTATAGGGAACCCCAGCAAATGCAGGAGGTCCGCCGTAGACTGGAGGTGGGAAACGACAGTCTGGGGTGAAGATGCCTTCAACAGCCAGTCGTCAAGGTAAGGGAAGACAAACTCTAACCTGTGCAGATGAGCTGTGACCACCGCCATCACCTTGGTGAACACCCGAGGGGCAATGGTAGGGTCAAAGGGTAGCACAGTGAACAGAAAGTGCTTTTGGCCTACCTTGAACCGCAGGTAATGCCTGTAGGCAGGCAGGATGGGGATGGGAAAATATGCATCCTGCAAGACCAAAGCTACCAGCCAGTCTTGTTCGTCTAGGGCAGACAAGACCTGAGCCAATGTGAGCATCCTGAATTTTCCCTTTTTGAGGAAGAAATTGACAGTTCAAAGGTTTAGTATAGGACGAAGACCTTTGTTCATTTTGTGTATGATAAAGTACCAGGAATAACATCCACTGCCTACTTCTGCTATATAAGCACTTTCTATAGCACCCTTTGCCAGGAGACTTGTAACTTCCTCTCAGAGCAAGATAAGATGATCCTCCGCCAGCTGTTCTTGAGAGGACGGTAAAGGGGGAGGGAAAGATCGGTAAGAAAGGGAGTAACTTCTCCGAATGATCTGCAAGACCCATTTGTCCAATGTTCTGGACTGCCAGAGAAGCAGATGATGTTGGATTCTCCCTCCAACCGGACACCCATGACCTGACAGAACACAACTAGGAGGATTTCGAGCCTGCAGCTGCCTGGGGGTTGGTGGTGGACAAATTCTGGCTACTATACCCATGAGGTCAGACTGCACCACGTCCACGTCCTGGCACAACTTGGGAATCTTGTGTAGGATGGTGGCCGTGATATGGCTGGCACGGCTGAAAGCCCCTTCCATTGCCACAAAAGGGGCAAAAGGCAGACTGGGGGCAAGGTGCCACTGAGAGGCCCAGGAACTTGGCCATATCCCGCGAGTCATTGAAGCGCTCCAGCGTCGAGTCTGCCTTCTCTCTGAAGAGAGGAGTCTGTTCAAAGGGCATGTCCATGTACAACAGGACGATTATTGAGAAATAACATATATTGTGTCAGATTTTGAAGGAAACATAGCTGATCATGTAAAAATGTGGGAGCGCAGACATTGATGATACGATGCAAGGTACAATGTTATTCACAGATGTATGATAGCTATGTGTGGCTTTACAAAACAATAAAAACCGATTTAAAAAACACAAAACAAGGTGGAGAGAGTATACCAGTATCTGGAGAGGTGTCCAGTCCACTGGCTTCTGAAAGTTTCTCATCCCAGTCCAATTCCTTCCCAGGATTGTCTAACTGAGGTTCTAAAGAGTCCAGTGACTACTCCCACTTTTTCCATGCCAGTAACATCCTCAAAATGTTCAGGCAATGACCTAAAGCCCCTAGGGCAGAGGTCTTCAAACTTTTTAACTCTGAGCCCCCCCCTAAACAAATGTTTTGAGGTCGGGCCCCCCTCCAAAACTTTATGACAAGGATTGGGGGAGCGGGAGAGACATGGCTGCGTGCAGGGAGCTGGGCTTATGAGGTGATTTTAAAAATATTTTTTCTGTAGCTTATGAATTGCACCAAATATGAGACTTATAAAACAGCAAAAGCATCAAACAGAAACAGATATCCCAAACAAACTGCTCCACATAATTGGGGTGTTGTGAGCCCCTCACACTCTTTGACCCCAATGCAACTAAACTGAGTAGCAGGCTATCTCCTTTGCCTTTTTTACCTCTTCCCCTCCATGATGGCTCATCACCTCTGTCCTAATGCTTGAAAGGACAATAAGCTCTGATGCCCCCTTTTTTTTTAAAGGTAGACAGTCATAATTGTGATGCAGTGGGCCCCCGAAATCCCTGGGCCCCAGTCCTGCTGCATCTGCTCCTTTATGATAACCAGCAGTGGCCACTTACACACTTGGCAGCAGTGCCAGCTTCACTAATGAATGTCCCTTTTAAAAAAACAAAAACACTTATATTGTCCCCTTCTTTGGGGTATCTCTCTGAAGAAGCGGTCTCTGGCCATTTGTAAACATAAAAATGAGTCCGCATACAGTGCTCCCTATTCTGGGCCTTCTCTTTGACAATATCTATGAATCTCGCTCCTTTCCTCCGTCTCCTAGACCATTACTGTGAGGCCCCAAGGATCGAGAGGATTAGGGCTTTGCATCTGAATGCAACCCTGCTGGCCTTCTACCTGCCACCCCATGTACTAAGCTTTCACAAAAAAACTGCCCCTGAATGGTTAATACTGACTTTGACATGCCTTTGCCTGAAATTGAAGTGTGGGTGGCAGAAAGTTAAAAAAGAAACCTTGGAATTATGAGTTTCTGTAGCAGCGTTTTCCACATAATTATCAGTGTACTGCATTTGCGACATAATCTGCAGATTTCAGCAACAAAAATATTGATTCTAGCTCAAACGGAACAAAAGTTACTTAAAGCGTGACAAAGTGTTCCAGAGCAGTGGAAGGCCCTTTGCAAAGATTGACTGGTAATCTTGTAGTTGCTTACTGCTGTATTTGGGTGTTACGCTGGTACTAATGAGGTGAAATATTTCCCCTGACAGTGTTACCGTGAGTTAAAATGACAAAATAATGAAGTAATGCTAACCACAAAATGTGGCGCATTGTGCTGCATAATTTACCTTTTCTTGCTGCATAATTTAGTCAAACCTGCCACATGTTGTCCTCTTCTGCTGAATAATTCCAGTGGATCTGCTTAAAGCTTTATGGCGGCAAAGATCTATTCTTTTTAAGATGTAATGTAAAGGAGTTATCAGCTGGGATCTGGAATAGTGAAGACACTTACAAAAATGTCTGCATTAGATACAGTTTGATCACTTATTACTAAAAAGTATGTTTTGTAAGAACTTGTTTTATCTCAATCACTGCATCATTTTGCAGCGGCCTAGCTTAGAGTATGTAAATACTGTTTTAAAATAATGACTTACAATATCACAGTGCTTTCTGCCACAGGTTGGGACCTCATAGCACTAGAAACAGGGCCATTGGAATTATGCGGCAGGAGAAGGCCAAATTATGCAGCTTGGTTGACAAAATTCTGCAGCAAGCAAAGGTGAATTATGCTGCCTATTTTGTGATAGCATTACTGCACTATTTTGCTATTTTTACACTCGTTAACATTGTCCTGGCTTTTATTGCCCCTCATAAGTACCACATTAACACCCACATATAGCAATAAGCAACAGAAAGGTGACCAGTCAACCTTTAGAAAGGGCCTTCCACTGTGAGGTAACATGTGTTGCTGCATTTTTTAATCTGCAAATTATGCAGCAGACGATAGATTATGTGGCAAATGCGGGAAAACCATAACTATGCGCTGTGAGTGCAGGGTGAGCGTGAAAGTGAAGGGTGAGAATGAGGAGTGAGTTATCTGAATGCAGGGTGAATTCCCAGACACTTGAAGTTAATCAGCATGTTATTGACGGGGCATAGGGTTTCAGATATAAGATATACTATTGCTATTATGGAATTCATCAGGTAATCGAGGGTGAAGGAAATAAATAATGTGCTGATCCTGCAGCAAACTTTCAGTCTTGTGATTAGGGTTGCCAGCTCATTATTTTTATGTTGCAGATGGTACAAAAATAAACAGTCATCTAAAGCCCTATTTTCAGCACTTATCTGTGCGTACTCAGAAAAGTCAATATAAAGCACTTTTTAATGTGTTCTAGGGCTGTCTGAATGTTTCATGACTGAAAATAAAAGGAACAGACAAAGTCAAATTACAAATGAATACGTACTTTTTTATTTAAGACCCTATTTAGTGTCAAATCAAGGTCTTTGCCGGCTCTTTAAACATACATGGCTGGCATTTTTTCTACACTACAGCAGTACATTTACAATACAAATGTAAGGAAAAGGCAGAGTCAGGGCCCAGGGGGTACTGGAAAAAGAAAAAAAACGAAGCCTCTGTAACCAGTTTCCAAAAGGTATGCATCTGGTCTTTAAAGACCTGTGAAAAACTCTGGCGTGCTGGAGTCTTAATAAGACTCCAGACTCTGCCCAGCCGAGCCCCCAGCAGCACACCCACTGACCTCTAGCCCCAGGGCACTCTCAGGGCTTCTGAGAAAATGAAGACAGCCTCGAAATGCAGTAAACATCGCTGCACTTCCAGACGTCTTCATTTACATGTGCTTACAGAGGCCTTTGCGCTCCCCTGGGAACCCATCCACGCCCCCCCAGGGGGGCGCGCCCCAGAATTTGAAGACCTGTGCCCTAGGGTCTGTCGGCACCGGAATCGACTCTGAGTCATCAGGAATCAGAATGGAGCCTATTGCGCTGGGAGCATCGACTTCGGGACCGGCGCTGGGGAAGGTCAAGTTGGCAAGATCAGGGCCAATCCAGACCCGGAATTGGATCTATAAGACTCCATCGAAGTCGAGGCCGAGCCGTCAGCGCATAACCTGATGGGGGCTCTTCCGATCCCTCGGCCCCAGAGGCGCGTAGGAGGGGTCAGCTCACTCAAATACTAGCTGCATGGCCTCTAAAAACTCTTATTTGAGCAGGGGCGCTCGGACTCCCGGAAAAGGTAGGAGAACTGGAGTCGGACCTGGCAACAGCTCCACAGAACCGTGCCTGGAATGTAGATTTTACACTCATCTCGTCAATCCCAACGGACAAGGTGAAGTTGAAGTCAGTCTAGACTTGTTCTTCTTGTGCTTCTTTCAAGGAGTTTCCTGAGGACCTCAAGTTCGAAGACGACTTGCGGCTCCAGGAACGGTCCCGCGACCTTCTCTTCCTCGATCGGGACCGAGACCACCTAGGAGCCGTGCTAGATAGTGTTGACAGCCAGGCCTCAAGCAGCTTTAGGGACAGGTGCCACATGGCTTAAAACCTACCTTTCTAGAAGTCATTCCTTGACACACAAGGAAAAATATTTGACAAAACGTCGAAAAAAAAGTCTGTCAAAAGAGACAGAGGGGTAGCTTTTCCATGGATCAGCGCTAACTGGCGTGAAAAGAACTGACATCCGCATGCCTGCGTGGCACCTATATAGGTGACTGCGACATCATAATCGGCACCAACAACACCACGCAGAGCCAGATGAGCCATCCGACGGCGCACAGGGGTATTGCTCACGCAAAACTTTCCGGAGCCAGTCTGATGCCTAGGAAATTCAAATGTAAGGAATCTGCAGCTAGATGTCTATCAGATATCCCTCTACTTCCCCTACACTAGGGTTCCCACCCCCTTGACACACCGTGCACCTGAAATAATCCCACCATAGTCAAACAGCCTACTTCACAAAGCCTACAATACCAAATCATCACACAACGACAAAACAGCACTGTCAACGTAAGTGCAAAGCGGTGCAGTACTGCTGCTAACAGTGCTCATTCCACCAGGGAAAGACTGACAGGACCATACCATTATCAATTAATCCCCCCTCCCTCTCTACCACCACCTAGAATGCTCATAATGCTGTACCAGTGGCCAAAGCCAGCCTTGCGGCTGGAACAGCAGGGCCCTTCTAATTGAGACAGCCAAACTTCAACTAACAATAATATGCTACATCCAAGAACCAACAATACACACTGAAATCTTCAATAGTTCCAGCAATTACGATCAACTTCCTCAAGGGTGTGGCATCCCACAGACTATTCAAACCAGGCCTTAAATTGAGCTACAACAACCTTCCAACACTACTTCCAAGGGGCAAAACACAACTGCCAAAAGTGCCACTACAATCCCACAGACAACAAAGCTCACATCTTATTGCCAAAAGGAGCAAAATTGCCAATCAGGCCCCACAACTGTGCGACCCAATCCACAGTATGTAATCCACATTCCACAGGGACCTCACACTTCCACGGCATATCACAGTCCCCAACCAGATCTTAAAAGTTTCATCAACCATGCTACTTCTTGCTAACAGTTCACCAATACCAAAAGGACACCTGCATGATCGGCCACACAAATATCACTACTTCTAGTCCTGCTAAATCCACAGCAGCACCCCCAACATCTGAACCAAACGTTTTCAAGAGCGCTGCCCAACAGATCAGCCCAATTGTTTTTGCCAACATACTAATAGCTACATCAACACAGTCAATACGAATGAGCTTGCACTAATGGTGCCTATAACATCTCTGAGGGGCTCCAATGCCACCAACAACATGTTTTCAAAACACTGCCAACATCTGAACATGAAGCAATAATGCTACAATATAATCCAAAGAGCTCCAAAAGCTTTCGCCATCCCACCAAACTGTTACCCAATACCACCTTCAACCGCCTTAACAAGATACTACAACTTTATCTCAAAGAGGTGCAATACCACTGCCAACAGTGCTGCAACAATCGTAGAGCACCAACAATGTATACAACACCAACATAAGTCTAACACCACAAACACTTCCAGAAACACTGAAGATACCACAGCTCCCCCAATACAATAAATCATGCCCAATACCACGCTGAATGCCACCAATATCAATACTCGAACCTTTTCAACTATGTTGGTAACTTCAATAGTGACAAAGGAGCACACTTAATATTACCTTTTAGAAGTGAAAAACACTTGCAAGTGCCCCGCCCACTGTCAACATCCTGATAATCCCACCAATAGTGTCCTAACCCAAGTGCCTAGAGTGCGCCAACACTCCCGCCAACATGGTCCCAACATCTACGCCACAAACAAATCTACAATGTTCCACACGCCTCCAATAAATCACTTATCCAGGCAAAAAGTGTTAGAACACCTTAGCTAACAGTGCGTAAAGCATACAACCACTTGCATCAATACTTGAACATCTTCCTCACCAGAACTACACCTCAGACCCAACAGTGGTAAAAAAACACAACTGTGCAAAAACAACATGAACAGTTCTTACAATATACTCATCATTCTTCTGAATGTTCCCCATCAGTGACCCACCAAGACCACAAACACAATCTCAAACGCTTCCAACACTGAAAGCAGTGTCTCAATATCATTCCGACATCTCCACAACACCAAGCAAGCCACTCCAAATACCACACTACGTGCTTTAATAGGATTTCAACATTTTCCTCAACACCTAAACATTTTCGTAGTCATGCCCCACCAGGGACGCAATATCACTGCAACAGCGTCCAACAGCTCAAATGCACCCTGTGCTAACTATACTGACACCACCCAAACAACTGCCTCACATTGGCAGGAAACCTCCGGAGGCACCTTCAATATCTCCCCTGAAGCACCAAACCAGCTTACAGTTCTCACCCAAACACCAGCAGAATACAGACCCCACCCAGTTGTCCAAGAACTCTCTCAGAGAGTACCCACACAACATCAACAAGCCATCCTTGGCGGTGGACCCAGCACCGTAAACACACCCCACTGCAGCAGAACCCTAGCGCACACATTTCCATACTACCACCTCCCACAAGACACAGCTGAATAAAGTGGGTACAAGTGTGATATCAGATTTATTCAAGTTGATATTGAAAAATAAACTCAAACAACCTCCCAAAAAAAGTATAAAAATTGTGTTAGAATTTAAAAATACCCTACACAAAACCCAGGGCAACAACAAGAGTGGATGAACTAAGTGCATGGCTGGATACATTGTAGGCAGTGTGAAAACCCAGGCATGACACTGGCAGGAGCAGTGGTAGCTATCGGTCATCAAAGGTCAGGTGTGCGGGTCTTTTTTTGAGAGTTCGAAAAGGAATTTAATCACTCGGGTTCCACGCTACAAAACCAAAGAAACAGTCGCTTTGCAAACAGGTTTGCATGCCTCCACAGAAATGTAAGGATAAGAGTTACTTTGTAAGGACAAAGAAGAAAACCATAAAACTTCAGAAATTAAGCTAACGTGTGGCCTCGAAGAGGGAATTCATTCCTGTAAGAAAGAGGGGTGTGGTGTTGCCAGGAACTGCCTCTTCTGATTACCAGTAGCTATGCATTTTCATGTCTAAATCTTTACAAAACTGCACTCGTGCAACATCACCACGCTTCTAGGTAAGCACTACTACCCAAAAACCTTTTAATGGTACTGCTATGGTTCATATGTCGCACAAGCTGCTGAAGGTAATCCAAAGCACCTGTGTACATTTTACCTGTCAAGAATAGAGCAAACCAGTTTAGCTGTGTGTATGTGAACTGTACATCTGTCCCCTCCTACACATGCACTCAGCTCAATGCTGGAAACGAGAGAGGGGCTGCCTGGTTCAGACTCTGGCTCAGAATGCTTATACATTGCCTTTGCTATCATAGGGCTGCTTCAAAGTGCTAACGATGGGTGGAGGGAGTAAGAGGGGAGGTTGCATGATGTTTCATGCTGCTTATATGGCGCTTACTCAAACCTACGGACAATTCGAAAGAAGTCTATTTTAACCAGATTTTCCAATTCATCACTAATCGCCTCTACCATTCAAGTATTAATGCATTCCTTCAGTTGCCTGTCCAGTGTACAACCTTATTGGTGCCTAACAGCGAGGACAAGACAATGCTAAGAAGTGCTGGGTAAACAAAGATAGAAGTCCTTAAATTGCTAACAAAATAAAAGATTGTAGAGAGATCGTGTACTCAGTCCCTGCTCTCAGAGAGGAAGAGGCATGACAAATGCATATCATGGACAAATGGGGAGAAACATTGGAAGAGTGACGATTGAGCCAGCCAGCCCATGGCAAACCTATGGGTGGGCTGAAGCCCCTAAAGTACATACAACAGGTCTCTTTTCGAGAAAGCGCACCATCTAGAGCAGAGACCTAAAAAGGAGAAAAACATGTAGCAAGCTACCTGAATGAGGTGAGCCATATGTTTGGTTCCTTGCAGACAAGTGTGTTTAGAACAGTTACTGAAAGCTTTCTTCAGTTTTAATGTACATCAAAGAAATATCATTTTTATTGCCACAAGGAAAATGTACTGTTTTTAATTACTGTAACTTTAGAGATACAGCCTGTGTGCCCTGCCTGCAAAAACTGCATGAAATATAAGTAAGTCACCCCTATAGCAGGCAGTAACGCCCTAAGGCAGGGTGCACTCTACTACACGTGAGGGCAAAACTACATGAGCAGATATGACCTCGTACAGGACAGTTCCATTACTGCCAGTACCAGTGATCAGGGAAACCATTCTAAAAGCATGTGCAGGACACTGGTGAAAACGAGTTCCCCAGCTACACGATGGTTTCATTGAAAATAGGGATGTTTGGTATCAAACATCTTGTATTAATAAACCCACACTGATGTCAGTGTTAAATTTAGTAATACATGCACCCAGAGGGCATCTTAGAGGTGCCCCCTGAAAACCGACCTGCTGGTGTGTTGACTGACTAGTTTTCACCGGCCTTTGCTCTCTGGGGGCCATAAACCAAGTCTGCTTGACAAAGGCAACCCCGCCCACAGGATGACCTGCGTATTAGCATTCCAAGTCTGGCGAGTTTCAAAAAGGCCCACGAGGTATGTGAACGTGGCTGCTCTCACAAGAGAGAAAACTGACCCGCTTTGTCCAGAGTCCTTTGGCACCTGGACAGGCAGGAAAATTAGCTAGGCAAGACAGGTGTGTCCATCCTCAGGCAAGCACCACTCCTGAACTGGGCTACCTGAAGTGGATGCGATTTTTCAGAAGTGACCATCTTGGCGATGGCGAATTTAGGATTTTTGGAACAGAGTTCTGCCCACTTCCCTCAGGAAACGGTCACATAGAGGGCATAGTCACCCCAGGGGTGAGTAGCCCATTAGCTACTACCCTACACTCCACAGACGCCCCTAAATTCAGTATTTTGGAAAGTACTGGCACCGGGAAATCAGATCCTGATGACTAAAAGAAGAAGGGGTGGAGTGCCACAAAAGCGAGGACTGCAGAAGAAGCATCTGCCTGCCTAGTCGTATCTTCTTGACAATTGCACCAAAGTAGCCTAGTCCTACAAGTTGCAGATTGTCCAAAGCCTGAGAGAACTGCCAGAACTTCTCGAAAGACTCAAAAACTCCTGTGGAGCAGTGCAGCTGCTTCCCTGCATCCTGCAGGCACCCCAAAGAAGACTAGGAGACTCCTGAACTGCAAACACCCGGTGCCGCAAAGCACTACTGCATCCACGCTTCCTAGCCTGAGCTGAAATGGCCCAACGGTGCCAGTGTGGCCCCCTCGCCCTCCAGAGACAAAGCCCACCTTGGACTTGCCCAGTATGGACTTCCAGAACACCGCCTGCAGCCTCTCGGTGCAGGCCCTCTCTACCACGACTGCTCCTGGTGAGGTAAATCCGCTGCCTAAGGACATCTCTGCACCAGTCACCCCTTGCCAGTGAAGAAGAGGACCAATGGTGTCCCCGTATCCCCGAGTATCGTGAGGCCTGAGGCCCCTTGTTGTTTCAGTCCGAGCCTGCAGCCCCTTTTCCGATGGACTGATCTCCATAGACTTGAATGGGGCACCCAACGCTGTAAGGCACCCCTGCACCTGGCTGCCCAAGTGCTGCCTGCAGTCAATTGTTGGTGCTACATTGGACCTTGTCCCATACTCACCGAAGTCCAGAAGATGGATCCCGTAAGTTGATGCTGAGTGCCCAAATGCAATACATGTCTTTCCTCCAGTGGTTTATATTACCAGGAAGTGCTTCATATACAATTTAAAGCATCAAAATCACCTGATGCTGAAAAACACACCTCTGCACCCGGACGTCCTGGTGCCTCCCAAAGTAACCTGTTGGTGTTGCCTGGGACCTTGTCCCATGCTCACCTAAGGCCCGGGGAAGGGTCCTATAAGTCGTTGTTAAGTGACCGTATACAGCGTATGTTTTCTTCCCAAGTTAACATTGCCGCAAAGTGCTTCAATTATGATTTAAAGTATCAAAACCTCTTGGTGCCTAAAGCTATATAAAGATAGGTGTTATTTTTATAAATTGGTTTGGAGTAGTGTGTATAATTTATTGGTTGTGTGTGTGCAGCCGATGTCTAACACTTCTATCTGATAAGCCTAAGGCTGCTCAGCCACACTACCCCAAGAAGAGCACCATGGGGTTGCAAGAGCAAACCCCTGTCCACTAATAAGGGAATACCTGGACTATTTGCACGTATACCCTTTTTTTGGTATACCATATAACAAGCCAGCTTCTTACAGTAACCATTCTAAAGTGCTGCATCTCTAAATAGAATTCCAAGACCAAAGAATCTTTATTATTGTTAGGGTCTTGAGCCCAAGAGAAAAAGCAAACCAAGCTCTCTGAAACAAACTCTTCTGAATGGCTTTCAGGGAAAGTTGGACAAGGCATCCTACATTCTGTAAGAAGGATGAGATATTGGTTAAAAAAATCATGATCAGTGCAGAAGACCAGAGTGACAACTGCCTGATAGTCAACACCACGAACAGTCTCTCATGCAATTTTCTAAGGCAAATAGACCCGCTAGTGATCCAACTTTATTAGGGAGACTAAGTTTACAAAACCAAGCCACGTATAATGCTCCCCTTTGACTACTGAATCAGAAGTAACAATCACAACCTAACATCAAGGGCCAGTAACAAAGGGAAATAAACAGTGAATGTTCAATTTAAGTAAGGAAAAATAAGGAAGAAAAGAACACAGCAGAGTGCAACTCACAGGGCCAAACTCATACCAATTATGAGGTAGTGCAAGCAGCTGGAAATTGAGAAATGTCTGACAAGAAAAAGGATCAAAAATAAAACTGAAGTACTAATCTTGCCAGCAGATCAAAACAATAACTACAAATTTGCAATAAAGAAGTTTGCTGCGGAAGACTGACAACTGATTGAAGTACAAATCAAACCCTAAATGAAAGAATCCAGAGATGGTCCAGAGGCACATTCATTGGAAATCCTCAAAAGACAAGCAAAGATTCCACTAAAGATGTAGAATGTCACTGGGGCGGATGGGAAACCGAGAAATAACCCGGAGAGCCTTGCTATTCAGATGGGATAGGATTTGCTTACAAGAAATATGGACACAGGAAGCCTGGCATTTACAAGGGTCTATGTCAGCAGTAAATCCAGCATGATTCTGGGATTTCTCCTCCCTAGAAAGTCCGCTTTGACCCACAGCAGCTTTCCCCTTCTCAGGCACCCTTTTAATACCTTGTAGGCACACTCAGCGCTTGAAACG
This sequence comes from Triturus cristatus, assembly GCF_964204655.1. Classification (NCBI taxonomy): domain Eukaryota; kingdom Metazoa; phylum Chordata; class Amphibia; order Caudata; family Salamandridae; genus Triturus; species Triturus cristatus. Next base: position 501,092,798 of record NC_140588.1, on the reverse strand, counting down.
CATTACTGTGCATGTTTCACACCTGTAGGGGGTTTCTCCCGTTTTTAAATATGTGCCCTGTCATGCTGTTGTCTTTACCTTGTCCTTTTCCCCCCCAAGGGCCACAGGATCCAGAGGACCACCACAACGAGTGAGGACTGGCCCTGAAGGGGCTGGGTCTGTGATCTCTTGCTCTGCCGCGACGGTCCTGAGTGGCTGGGGCTGTAAATGGATGGCCCTCTGCGGCTGGGGCTCTCTCGCAGGAGCCACTGAACTCTCAGGGACCATCTTGGGATTTCAGCTGGTATTTATACCCTGGCCCGGCACTCCTCTGTGCTTCACATTGAGTCTTCCTATTGGTGCGGTCTGGCAGCTCTTCGTGCTTCCTCTAGGGGATGTCCAACGTCAGGATTCTTGGATTGCTGTGATTCCTGCATCACCACAGATAACTCCCTACACCAGTTTGGCACAGAATGTCTTTCTTTGGGGTTCTCTCTCTTGGGCATCAGTACTTTGACTTACAAAGCTACCATCTTTGTACGAGACATATTTGCCTTTCTTTACTACTCGTCTTGCGTTTAGGCATACTTTATGTTACGGTCTATGTACGGAATGGCTCATTCACTCTCCTAAACTTTCTCGAAGTCGAATGTATTATTATTTGTACCTACATTATGATTTATGTTTTGTGATTTACGGTTTGTGACTTTAGGCTCAACAGGAAGAGGTCTTGGTAACGCTCCCTGCCTTAGTTGAGCAGGTTTCATGTTGTGAATGTTCATATGTTGGTGTGTAGAAATTCGGTGTTATCTTTGTGACCGTGTGTGAGTGGGTCATTAGTATTGTACAGTCACTTTCCAAAGTTTATGCATTCCTGTCACCTTGACTTCTTCGGACATATTAAAGATGTTTATGCATGCCTGTCTTTCGTGTTGAATAATTGTGTGCTTACAACATAATATTCCTAGGAGCTGGTCTCCCTCTTTTAGGTGTCAATTGTCAGATATCGCTTCCCTACAGCCAGGAATGGTCTTGAGCAAATCCTCATAGTACCATGAGTTGAATTCCCACGGTGATATTGTGACACTTCGTTTGCCTTTTCCACCACCACAAACGCGCACCGGTCATTTCCTTTCATATTTTAACTTTTTTGGTTGACTTATTTTAGTTTGTGTGTTCCCAAACCCCCTTCCCTTGATGTTATCAAATTGGCACTGCTGGCTCTGTGTCCGTTGGATGGTTTCAGAGGATTGTTGGGTTCCAGCTGCCTCTGCGATCCAGCAGAGAGAAGAACGCGATCCAATGTTCATCGTCCCAGCATTTGTTTTATTAGCTTCCTGATAATCATTCATTTTTCCAGAAAATCAGAATTAAGAATGCCATCCTAAAGAAATCAAGCATCTATGTGTCCTTCCTAGATCACACCGCTGCCTTCGACCTGGTAAACAGGGAGAGGCTACTGTTTGATCTGAAGAATACATCCATGAATCCATACGCAGTGGCAATAATTTGCAACCTTTACCTAACACCAGAATATGCGAGTTCAATGCACGCTATCCAGAGAAATCCTTCACAGGAGAGGAGTGATGCAGTGTTACCGCCTGGATTAATTTCTGATCAATCTATACGTGTATGACCTACCGTTCTACCTGTAAGACATTACAGAAAACCAAAAAATGCTCAGACCTAAACTCCAATTCTATTCTATGCCAATGACTTTGTCCTTGTGGCAAAAAAAACCATGTACCTTTACAGAAATTACAAAACCGTGGAGTACTGTCAAAAAAACTTAAATTCAAATATATTACAGATATTCAAAAGACATGATTTAGAATAACAAGACTAAGAAATCAAAATAAACTTCTACTTAGGAAAGGATTACTTAGAGACTCAACCACTTACTCTTTGGGGCTGACACCATCACCGCTGGGGCCCTGACACCGTCTGTTCTCCCCCGCTGCCGTTGTTCGTTGCTTCGCACGGCCGCCGTGGGGGAAGACTACAGCTCCCAGCCTGCACAGCGGTGTCCTGCACCGCCCATTTCCCGCCTGAGCGCGCCCGGAGGCGCATAAACACCAGCTGCTCCCTCGGTGGAGCGGGAGACTCAACCACTTACTCTTTGGGGCTGACACCATCACCGCTGGGGCCCTGACGCTGTCTGTTCTCCCCCGCTGCCGTTGCTCGTTGCTTCGCACGGCTGCCGTGGGGGGAAGACTACAGCTCCCAGCCTGCACAGCGGCGTCCTGCACCGCCCACTTCCCGCCTGAGCGCGCCCGGAGGCGCATAAACACCAGCTGCTCCCTCCGTGTCGCGGCCGCGCGCGGGTGACGCCGGGCAAAGCCCGGGCAAAGGGCGGGCCGTCTGTGGCCGTCAGGGGCCAGAAGAGGCCGGGCCGAGCTACCCCCTTAACAAGCGGTCACTGACGTTCATTAGCTGCTCAGGAGCTAAGGTACTGTGTCCCGGCGTAGGAAATTACATGTATCTCCCTGGGGGCTCGTGACATTGTTAACTATCCACTACTCAGCTCCTGTCACATTCTGTGTGTTGCCATTCTCTTGTGGCCATCTCTTTGGGTGTTGGACTCCCGTTATGGGTAAAAGGAAGGCTGTAGAGGGAGGTCAGATGGGCAGCAGTAAAAAGGGTAAAAAAGCAAAGACAACCACTCATGCTACCATGAACTGTGTTTTGACTAGAATCGAGGAGATGGTCAATGAATGTGAGGATTCACTGGGCGGTGGGCAGGCGGGGAGTAAGATAGTCAATACCACTACAAATCATAAGAACACAATTCCATCTATGTTTTCTAGCCAGCGTTTGAATAAACAACAATGCATTCTCTCCACCCCTATCAAAACAATCCCTGATCCTCAAGTTACCCCTGCACAGGCTACGGATACGGATACTATGAATGATATAGAAGCTGGCCCAGCCATTCTCGATTGTGCCCTTCAACCTATCCCATGTTCTAATAGGTTCGCCCCCCTCGACTCTGATCCATCTTACTCCACTAATCCTGCTGAAAAGCTCAATGTGGATTTTGTGACCCCTAATGGGTCTGATGTTGATACTCTGGTGGTGCTTCTAGATAGAATCAAGAGATTAGAGGAGTTGGTGGTGGACCTTAACAAGAGGGTGGAGAGCCTTGTTGCAAGCCAAGTACCCCCCTGATACTCCCTGTTGTCTCATCATTTTCTGGGGTTGCACCTTCTATGAAGAAGTCTGGTCCATCCAAGCTAATCCCCTCAAAAACCAATGTTGGATCTGTATATGGAGGGGTTCACAGCGAGGATAATAATACCAGAATAAATGGTCTCGTTAAGTCATGTGCAGACATGGCAAGACGCCCAGAGCCAGCGGGGACCCCAATTACAAATTCTCTTAACAGGCGCCCCTCTAGTTCTCTCCTGCCTCTTACACGGAGTAATAACAATCTACCATCTCATATGCCAGCTAACTTGCCCATGTCTCATCTTGTTCAGGCTAAGTCCTCTGTTTTCATGACCTATGTACCAAAATTACCACCATGGTGCGGTTCTGAAAACAGTGTCTCATTACATAATAAAGCTACCCACTGGCTGAGACATGTTAGAGGGTGCAGATCGATTATTAGAGGATATAACATGGGTAAGAAGGTTATCACGGGCGGATGCTACTACTGATTGTGTAGAGATTGTACTTGGGGATCCTACTTTAGCAGAAAATGTATTACTAGAGTATAGGTCATCATCTCCCGCTAACTCTTCAATTCAGATTCGCAGGTTTCCTGCTTGGACCTATTCGAGGGAGGGAGAGGACTCTGGTCTACGACAAGTGGACTGACTATTTAATTCTCGAACAAGGCCCCCTTCACATTTACACGTACCCCATGCAAATGAAGGGCCAGCTCTGAACATCACTTCTCCTCCCAATATGTCTTTTAATGGTCTGGGCGAAATTGTCGAGACCATGGTAGTTGATGAAGGATGTCAAAATAGTAGGGCGGTGGATGTGGGGACTGTTTCAATGTTTTTTCCCCCGGGAGCCATCAAGTTTTTATCGTGGAACATTGCGGGGTTAAATAGGAATCTTATAGATCCTGTCTGGAGTGATTTCATCGATGAATTCGATGTAATCCTCTTCCAGGAAACTTGGAGCCTGGTCCCTCTATACAGATCAGGGTTCATTACCTTTTCCATCCCGCAATTAGGTCCATACGAGGACGACCCTCGGGGGGGGTCTTTTAATCTGGGTCAATATCAGCTTGAACTGGGCAGTTAAGAGCCATATAAGCACATCTTCTGACCTCTTGCATATATCCATCAATGGGGTTGACCATCAACCTCCCCTTGAAATATTTAATATTTATGCTAGAGGGACCCCCGGTGAACAAGTAAGCTCTACCGTATCAGCTCTTGAGTCTGAACTCACAGCCATTACCACTCAGGCGGATGTCATCGTTGCCGGGGATCTCAATTGTATTTTTGAGCCCCCGAGCAGCGATGACATCCTGGGCATTGGAGATGTTGATTCCAAGCAAGGTATACCCCAACTCACTCTCCCACCAATAAAGAAATGGACTAAGAGAGCTGTACAACTCAATGCGTTAACCCTGGAGTTTAACCTGAGGGCGACAAATGGGCGAACTCGTTCAGATAGTTTGGGAGCCCCTACTTTCACAAGAACTGGTGCCCCCTCGCGCATTGACTACATCCTGCTGGTTGTGGTCGGATCTTATCGACATGGAGGTTATCCCTCGGTGTGAGAGCGACCACAACCCGCTGTCCATGCAACTCAGGCGCAGGCCGGTCACTACTTCTATTGAGCCCTCAAATAAGCAGAGGCCTGGGGCAAGAGAGATCGTCCCGACTAACTGTAATAGGCGCCTCAAGTGGCCTAGGGTAGTCAAGCGAGAGATGGACCTGAGCAAAATCAAAAGGATAGTGATAGAAGGTACTGTAGCATTGGACACGCCCATGGGCTGTTTGTCACAGGCCCTTTCTTCTAATGATTTTCTAGAAGCATATCAACAGACCATGGTAAGGGTGGGGAACTTCTTCGAGTTGCACGAAAAGGGGGTCCGCAAGCCACCCCCCCCCAAAGACAGAGAACCCTTGGTTTTCACCTGATTGCAGGGAAAAGAGACAGATTTTATCTCAAGCTATAAAATCTAAGGAACAGCCTTCCATTGCCAATGCCCGGAAAATCTACTATAAAGCTATAAGGAAGGCAAAGCGATTGTGGGATGAAACCCACTGGCAGGATTTAAAGGCTGCAGCCTTATTGAAAGATTCAACCCCCTTTTGGAATCTTATTAACAATAGCGATAGGGGAGGGGCGGACACAATCCCGAATCATATTACGGGGAGTCAATGGCACCTACATTTCTCTGATCTCTACTCACACCGGGAAAGTGTGGTTTTAGAAGAGCAGACCCCGGTGGCAGAGTATCCTGTATCCGGGGAAGGCTGCTGGACCTGACTGTCTCCCTGGTGACCTTCTGCTCCATGAAAAAGATCTTTGGGCAGAGTTCATCCTTCAGACTCTAAATAAATTAGCTTCAGGATACCCAGTCCCGGATTCATGAAAAGGGGCGGAGGTGGCGGCCATCTATAAGAAAGGGGATAGGGAAGACCCTGCCAACTACAGACCGATTAGTTTAATCGACGCGATACAAAAAGTTGTTGGCAGAGTCCTCCTGACCAGGATCAAGGCTTGGGTAGATGAGGAGGGTATTTTGAGCCATTTTCAAGCAGGATTTAGAGAGGGAGTAGGAACTATTGACCAGGTCTTCAGATTCTGTACAATACACTGGAAATCCGTTGTTATTGAAAAAGGCAGCCTTTATTTGGCGTTCATTGATTTAAAAACGGCCTTCGACCTGGTCCCACGATTAAAACTGTGGCAGGTGCTCTGTGATCTGGGCATCTCTCCTCTAATCCTGGACGTCCTCAAACGCCTTCATGAAGGCAATTTCGCAAAAGTTAGGTGGGGACATCAGGGACAGCTCACAGAGAGGATAGCTGTTGAGAAAGGGGTCCGCCAGGGTTGTGTGTTAGCCCCGACCCTGTTCTCTCTTTTCATAAATGGGGTGGCAGACCATTTGAGAGACGACATGGCCGATGCCCCTACCCTGTGCGGGGAAAAAACACCTACCCTGCTCTTTGCTGATGGCACTCTGTTGATCTCAAAAAGCCCTATGGGCTTACAAAGATTGTTGTCCCGTTTCTCCCAGTTTTGCGACATCAGGGTCTTGAAAATAAATACAACAAAAACCAAGCTGATGACGCCGTCACCCTCAAAAAGCTTTAGGAATAACATCAAGTTAAACAACACTACACTAGAGCTAGTGGAGGCTTTTGATTATCTAGGAGTGAGGGTCAACAATAAGCTTAAATGGGCTCCCCACTTGTCCAAAATGCTCCTTGTCCATAAAAGTGCCTTAGGGGCAACAGCGAAACATCAGAGGCTCTCATATAGCAGGCCAATAGCTGCAGCTGTCAAGGTCTATGAGGGGAAGGCCATGTCAGCGGCCCTCTACGGGGCGGAATTGTGGGGATTCGATAATCTAACAGAGCTGCTCAAATCCGAGAACAAGTACTTTAGGGACCTAGTCTCGCTTCCTCTGTCTACCCCGCTAGTTCTGCTTCGCAGTGATCTGGGTAGACATAACATCAGCAATGTGGCTAGGTTGCGCCCTATATTATATTGGACAAGGCTCAGAAGGTCCCCTGCACTTCATCATTAAGCTTCTGCCCTGGACGAGCTGTTAAAACTTGGAGCAGAGCACAAGATTCCTTGGGTAAGGAATCTGAAAAAACAGTTGCAGATGATAGGCCTGGAAGAGGCCTGGGAGAGTCAGCTTCCCCCACCCAAATCAACGATAAAAAAGATCTATTGGGAATGGGTCACGACCAATACTGTAAGAAATCAGAGGTGCGTCCTAACTGGGAATTTTTTAGACGTGAAACCCGTTCCCAGTATGGAACCCCTTATGGACCTGATTGAATCTCCTGGAGATAGGTTACTATACCTAAAAATTAGATATGGTACCCTCCCACTTCATGAGTTTCAGTCTGGATGGAGTAAGGTAACTGAGACCCCCAAAGGCTGACTAGGCTGTGCTTCGCCCACAGAGTCTATTGGCCATTTTATGTTTGCTTGTCAGGCGTACAGGCAGCCAAGATCAAGATGGCTGAAACCGGTTTGCAATAATCTGGGCACTAGGTCGTCCAGGATGGCGCTGCGTATTCTGACCTATGAAACATCAGTCCCCAGTGTCATCTGTGGGACTGCCAAATACCTGGGCTGGGCCTGGAAGATAAGACGCAAGCTCCTTAAGGCGTATCAACCACAAGTGTAACCATCCACCTTCCTGACCCTGCACGAACTCTATTGCTTATCTACACCATGCAATGGAGGAGTGGGAAAATGTTGTAAATATATACACACATATATATATATAAATATATATATATATATATCTTTTTTATTGTTTTATCTGTACAAAGAATGACGCTATTGTTGTAGTGGGTTTTAAATTGTTTTTATGCACTGTACTACACTTTTAGGATATCTTTTTATATCGACTAAAGTTACTACAACAACAACTACTTAGAGAAAGTAACTTCTTGTAAATATTTAGGAAATATGGTTTCTTCAAGGGCAATTGGAAAGGTCCACTATATACAGACGACAAAACGGCAGAATTTACAGCTCGGGGTTCCATTAGCAATCTAAATCAAAACAGATTCAACCTTTCTACAGAGGTGAACTAAGGGCACCTGCAAGGGCAACTGGAATCCTGTGACACAGCCTTATAAAGGCATGAAGAAAATTACTCTGAGTACCCTACATACTTCTCCAGCACAATTTTAGAAGATGACTGTGCTTACTCAGATACCACATAAAAGGCATAATATGATTCTTGAAAGTTGAGAGCCAATGGAAGAGAATCAGCTATTGGAATACTTACTGGTTGACTAACAATAGAGTTAACACTCAGAGAAGCACAATTGCCATGTACAAACTAGATGGCCTAAGCTGAGTGAGGGCACCCATATTAGCAGTGTTGCTCAACCAGGGTAGAGAGTGCATCCATGTAACACCACTAATTAAGCGACCCCCACCTGGAATGTGTTACCCTCTGGCTGTTCATCTGTCTCCATCTCTTTTGTGTTTAAAAACGACAGAAGAGACAAAAGGGGAAACCATGGTGACCAAGAAAGAGGACAAAGAAGAAGCCTTTTAAGACTTCTTCCAAGACAAATCAACACAAGGGTTAGAGGCAGAGGGACAAATACTAGACTTCGTAAATTGGCTTAACCTTGCATCCACTGCACGGAGTTGAAGAAATAAACCTGTAGAAGTTGCATAAGATTGCATGGCTTTAAAGAAATTGAATACAGGAAATCTCCTGGACTTGATGGTTTAGGGGACAATATTATAACATATTTCTAACTACGATGGAAAGCCCTTTAGTAGCTCCGTTTAACTCTTTCACGTAGGAGACAGGAATTAACTCAACAAAGAGGATGGACGACATTATACGGATACATAAGTCAGGGGAAATTAATGGGGACTGTGCCCCATATTGTTCACTAGCATTGCTAAATCTTCACTAAACTTATGGCCAAGAGAATATCAAATCTGATGCCATACCTTACACACGCCAACGAGGTACGCAAAACTAAGGAGATACACGACTGTGAATCTTAGACGGCTGGCACACATAGTGAAAAGAGTCAAACAAAAACAGATACCAGCCGGCCTGATCAGTCTCGATAATGAAAAATCATCTGACCTTGTCAGCTAGAAATTAAATAAAGCTGTCCTGGAGAGATTGGTCTAGGGACTAGGGATGAATTTTAACCTGAAACAAAGAACCAAAGGCTAAGATTTGGGTAACTGGCTTAAAACTGTAGAGAATTGGCCCGCACAAGGCATGGATGTCCCATATCCCCCTTATTATTTGCTTTAATGGTATAACCATTAGCAATCAAAATACACAATCATTCTAACACTATAAAGATACCATTGGAGGGAGAACATCATAACATGTTTTTTTTTTTTCAGATGATGTTCTGCTAACATTACTCAGACCTGAATCACTTATACCAGAGGTATTACTGGAAACATTGAGAAAATATTATGTTTTAGGGTGCATAAACAAAAATCTGAGATGCTGAATCTCACTGTCACAAGAAATAGTGTTAACTATAAAATAAGAAATGGTGCCCATTCAGATGGGCGTCACCATCCATTAAGTATTTGGGAATACATGTAAGGAGCAGATTAGAGGGAGAGAGAGAACGTAATTGGCCAGAACTAAGTCCCCCAAAAAATCTGAGTTAAATAAATGGAAATCGCTCCACATATCTAGGTTAGGGTGTATTAATGTAATTAAAATTAATATCCCTCCCTCATCTCTTACCTTTTTCAGGCTCCAGCTAGAATACCACAAAAAGAGGTTATAGCAAATGTGATACCTGATTAGTCTGACATATTACAGGGCATGACACCTCTGGTTAATAATTTAATGGACCACTACAGAAATAGAGAAAAAAAACTAATTACCAGACAGCAGTGTAACGACCACTGATGGATACAGCATGGCTAAAAAAAAAAGTGCAACGACCCCAAAATCCTGTTTAGCCATCCCTGATAGAATGATGTTAGATGTATGGCGCATAATGACAGAGAGAGAAAGGCTGACTAGCTTTCCATCTCCAAATTTACTTCTAGAATACTATTTGCTTACTAAGATTAAGTAATCATCAAACTGAAACTGTTAATGCAACAAACGAAAAAATATGTGCTCACCTTTATTAGACCTGGAGGTGGTTGTTCGTAACTGTAAAACAAAAATAAACAGGCATGTCAAAAACATTTACCTATACAGATCAGTAATTGTCACAAGTTCATATCTGGTGGAGTTTGCATTCTCAAAACCATCAAATACATATTCTAAATGAGAACAGACCCACAATTAGACGCTGAAAAGGCATTTGATTCACTTGAAAGGCCCTCTAAAATGGTAACGCAGAGATAATGAGGTGCAAGAGCACCAAATTTCTCTCCTGGGCAAAAGTTCAGCATATGAGACCAGAAGCGAGGGTGAAGGTCAATGAAATACTGCCTCCCCCTTTTCACCTGGAAAACGGTGTGAGGCAAGGATGCTCACTGTCTTTGCTGCCGTTCACTTTGGTTCCGAAGCCATTGGCATATTGGGTTAGAGGGGTAATAGGATTAAGGGCCTGAAATGTGATTGTGAACGACATCACTGATTAATCTCTTTATGGGGTTGGTATGCTGCATTAAGGCGCCGATCTTGAGGCATCAATTTCAAAGATATTATATATTTGTAAGAGCTGCGGGAAATACTCTGGAATGAGGATAAACTGGTGAAAGTCCTACCTTCTCCCATTCACAAATTGGGTTCCATCCCATTGTATGGAATGCTCATTTCAGATTCAGAAATTACTGCCATTACTTGGATGTGTGTATGACAAAGAATGTGGGTTTGTTGCAAAAAACTTTGACTGAATACCAACTGGATTTAAGACAGATGTAGTAGATAGGAGTGGGCTGCCACTTTAGCTACTAGGTTGGACAGCATTGTATGTACAAAGTAGTCTGGAAATGCTAGCGAGGACACCGCCGACTGCCTTGTACAGGAGTGCTTATGGAGCAAGAATTGCCCTGCCAGCTCTGAGGATGTACTACTTGGCATCAGAGTTACAGGTGATTAATGTAAAATTTCCTAGCTAACGTGAAGGAAAGTTTCAATTCTATTAAGGACGCGGAGGCAAGGATTATGCATTTCTCCTTTTATTTTTAGCTCAGCAGCCCAACATATCAATAATAACCTACAAAAAAACCAAAGACTATATTTCCCGTGAGTCTTTAAAATCAATGACTTATTCCACCAATGGCCTTCTTCCATCTTGTATACAGACATCAAGAAAGGCACTTCTTACTTTGCTACTCAGCAGCCAGAATAGTGCCTTTCCTATCTGATTGTCATTTATTATAAGTTATTAGCACTTTAATGGCTTCTTGTTTATTATTGCAACAGGTCTGTTGTTCGTTAGATATGATGAACGTACATACAGTACAAGCCACCCCAAGGTCCTGGCATCTCGTTCTTACTCAGTTTACTCTTGAGAGCTGCCTACATCTGACAGCCTAACATGGCTGCATCGAGGTCTTGACCTACACGGTCTGCTTCAGAGCTGAGTGAGATCTGGATCCTGCGTCCTAATCGAGTCGCATTTGAGTTCTCCCAGCCTATTCAGGCCACTTAGGAGCTCCTGGTGTCCACAGAGGTGGGGATCTGGGGGGGGGATCAGAAGCGCGCCCTGTTTGGGTGCGGTAATCACTAGTGGGTGCACAAATGTTTCAGGAGGCTTCGCGACTCGCGAGTCTGCTCTTCTGCTGCAACTCGTTCAGTGGTGTGGCCTTTCTGACTGCAAGCGTGTGGGGCTTCCGTCTGTTCCTTCAATCATCTTATTCTGACTCCAGTTGCCGGTACTGTGATTGCGGAGTTCCCCAATGCAGGATTTTCCTGACGACACGTTTCCTGCTTTGAGTTACCCGATGTCGAGCATCAGCAAATCTACCCAAATTATTACTGCTTGCACAGAATAATTACGGCCAGAATAAATACTTACTTTAATATAGCAGATCCCAAAGAGTAGGCCATTGAAGCAGTGCACGAGGAACCAATATTGTTGCCCCTTAATGAAAGGCTTGTGATTGTCCTGGACATTTTCCTCCAAGAGGCCACTTCTTCTGCATAAGAGCCTATTAGTAAGCAATACCTGCTGCTGGGTGGCAAAAACCAGAGTACTCTCATTACGGAAAGGAGCATTTGGGACTGTCCCCCCAAGGGGGCCCTAAGGTACCCCAGAGTTCAGCCAGTGACAAACAGGTAGTCCCTAAGGGGCAGCAAAACCCTCAACAATTCGATGCTTTTGGAGAGGCTGTATTTAGTCTTCTTGAAGAGACTGGCGGTGGACCAAGATAGTCGGGAAACGGACAATCCTGGAATAACCCCAGATGAAGATTCTTTCGTGCCCTCTGGAGAGGATGCCGAGGAAGCTTCTGACAATGCTGAATCGGAGGATGAACCAGGTCCCAGCAGACCATGGAGACCGGAAGGAGGCCCAAACGTCCCAGGACTATCCTGATAATGCGACCATACAGAGTTTGGCTGACTCCTCGGACAGGTTTAACCCCCGCCTACATTTTCCACCCCCATTCCTCAAACTGGACCCCAGCCGCGAAGGTGGCTCCGTATGTTAGCAGCCGCATTAGAAAAATGTTGGATAAGGAGGTTCGGGGAAGGCTCAGGGCTGAATGCACCAGAACATCTCTGGAAGGAAAGGTGGTGAAAACCCCCGAAATTGAACCCAAAATGGCCACGTTTGTAACAAAATGTATCAAGGACCAAAAAGGGCCTTGATCGCTCTTCAAAGTCCTATCAGGACAAACATTTAGATATCATGGGCTCTCTGAGCCAACAACAAAAGGAGAAATGCATAATCAGAGCCCCTTGTCCCGACATATAATCAGTGGGTTCTATCCTTTCAAGGGGCCCTTCTCTAACCATAAACCTGCATGTGATGGAGGAAAGAGTATGTGGAAGGGCTCTAGGGGAAATAGATGCGGGGGGGAGCACCTGCTACTCGCAGCAACCATCTTACAGGTGTGAAATAAAGCTACTAACCGTAATGAATGGGAAGGCAAAATCTTGGTGGTAATATGGCAGTGGGATAGCACGGCACTAACAGATGGAAAAGTGCTGTAGGACTTTGGGAAGTGGGACATAAAAAGGCATATAAAAGTACAGGATGAAATTGTTTGAGGCCCCAAGAGCTGAATTTGTATTCTATACGTCACAACATTCTAGACGTTTGCAGGTGATGCTCGCCCTAATGTCTTATGAAAATAACTTGGTGGATGTCCAAGATAGCTCACCATTAGAAAAAAAAAAGAGTGCTAGCTGAACCACTTAGGACCAAGGCAATATCCAGATTATATGATGGTTTAAGAATGCTGTGAGAGAGGTGGAGTGTAAAGTGTAGACCTTTGAACAATGGATGGGATGGGAGAATGCATATAAGTACTCCCCCCACCCCCGATGAAGTGGCAATATGATCAGTGTTCAGGCTAGTGCGGTTGCACTGCATGTATTATGCTGGTTTGGTAGGAACAAAAGCGGTGAATGCCTGTTAGAATGGAAAGAAGAGGAGACCCTCATTAGTACATTTGAGTGCCCCAAACAGGTACCATTCTGGGGTAGAGTGGAAGCCAGACTATCACTAATGACTGGGTTAACACCCAAATAAACATCCATACTAGCTTTTTTGCGGATTTGGCACAAACTCAACCTGCTGAAATATGAAAATATACTATAGAACAGAGGGTTAACATTGGCAGAAAGACAATGCTAGATTATGGGGCTCACCATTGGTACCAGATTCTGAGGCCTGGCATGAACACATGGACTGGTGTAAGATGGCTAAAATAGTAGTATATATGAGGGAGAGGTGCCAGAAGAACATTAAAAGGACATGGAGTCAATGGATTGGAGGTTAGGAAGGCGAGACCACTAGAAAGATCCATATGTAATGCTGGATGAAGGAGCTTTGGAGAATAGTACAAATGAATGCTGAAATGTGGATCTCTCTGCTCTCTGTCAGGTTAGACTCCTAATAATATGCAACCTCAATGTCAACATTTTTGTAAGATTTTGGTTTCCTTTCTTGTGTTGAGAAAACTGAAAAAAACAATGAAAATATTTTTCAACAGTAATTTGCCACCGCTTTGTAGCTGCAAATAGATGTACACAAGTTTGGTAGTGTGCAACCTTCATGCTCACAATATGTGTGAACCTTTTCGTGGTTTACTGGGCTAAGACTATGTCAATCAGAACCGTTTACCACTGGTGTACTGTGATTGAACCATAGTTTTGGACACAAAACTGAGCACCAAATACACCCCTTTAAACTGCACACAACCGAATACGGCACATAAAAGATTCAGCCGTAATAAATCGAAAAAGTGAGCAGTAATACTACTCTTCAGAAGTTTCTGCAGGAGGCAGCCTAGGCTACTCCATGTTTAACACCTTTCAGTCTCTGGAGCTTCCCACTACAATTTCTTTGAGACTTTGAGAACCTGAGAGAACGACAGGCTATGTCAGGTATTTTTCAATTGGTAAAGATATGGGTCTCACGCCTCCCATGGCTCAGGCTCCCTTGTGATGCATAATAGATTTCTATTGTTGAGATGTGTGGGGTGCAGGCTGTGTTTACGTGGGTCAGACACCCACTCAGATGTTGCAGGGGAATTCCAAACAGGCTGGGGTTTCCAGGCACCCTCTGCCATGGGGGTAATGCCCAAATTCCTTGGATCCATCCAAGGCAGATGGACCTTTTTCTGCAACATATAATTTTCCCTTAAGTAAAACTTTCTGGGTGTATATCTGATGGTAATAATTAATTGCCTAAAGTGTTGTCAAATATTTTCGATGCATACTTATTACACCCTGCAATTTACATCTGCTGTCAGAGTTCTCCCTCTAAAACACCATTTTAGTTACCACTTGAATGTAGTGAATACAAAAGGGATCCCACTGTGGCTATGGCCACCTGTGTTATACACACTACATACACTCATCGTCTACACACACCATAAATGAAGGAAGGACCAGGTTGCGGTGGACTGGCAGACTGCTTTAAAAAGTAGGCTTCCCAGCTATAGACTGATAAAAAGGCCCGTCTTGTTACTATGGATGGAATTGCTGCCATCCACTGTAAGTCCTCTACCGCCTGGTGAGCTAACCACAGTAATGCTTGGCAAAGAGAATGAACAATGTGTGCACTACTATCCACATAGCCCGATTCTGGGTCTCAAATAGTGTAACAAAATACAGTATATGGAAGATTGTTGTGCGTCTCAAGTCACACCTCGCAGTGATGAACTTGAGACAGATGTGCATGCTCTCCAGTGATGTAGGAAACCTTCTCCTTCCCAAAGTAATACACCATTCAAATAAATTGGCTATTGAATTTCACCATACGGGCTTGTCTGGTCTCAATTTATAAATATCTCAATACATTATTAATGTATTGTCACCGTAATACTTGAATTTCAAGCTTAAGTGGCATGTTTCCACGAAGCAACCTGTACTCATGTTATCTTCTTATCAAGGAATATCAATCTTGACTTTTGATAGCTTAACCAAGGTTGCCATATTAACTTTCACTATGTTTGTACCGGCATTCCTTTTTGCAGAACTAAGTGTACTATAATAAAATATTTTAAACATATGTGATCTAATCCTCATGATCTGTCTGACATCTATCTCACTGCATCACTTCTTCTTTGCTAGCCCTTTATCTAAATGGGTATCTTATTACAATTCTAAACCTTATATTGGATTAAACTTTTGTAGAGAAAAACGTCCTTGTATACAAAGAAAGCTGTTCCAACTGACTTTCTGTTGAGCACCAATTTTCCTCTAGCAATCTCAAACTAAGTCCACTGGAGGGGCTTCATGTTCTGATTGCGGTTACATCAGCAGGGGGGTGTATAGAAAGTATACCTTTACACAAAGTGGTTACTCCCCTCTTATACCTCTCTGCTCGGAGACTGACTGCTGGTGGCAAAACATAGCTTATGGGCAGGTTTTTCTACCAGTACCTCTATTAAGGAAGAGCCTACCTGCTTTCCCTGTTAAGTATACCCAGTTCCCCATAACATAAATCTTGCTTTCCATCCCATTAGGTGTAGAGAGAGTCGGTGCGTCATGTTTCACCTACAGTAGCATCAATGGGAGCCTGTGTGCATGCTCAAGTGTGCGCAATGGACAATACAGCCAATGTCGGGCAAAACAGCAGTCTTATCATATGTTGCATTTTTCCTTTGTGTAGATGTAACAACATGCATGCCAGCATGTCTAGCTCCCTGACAGACGTCTGACTTGAGGAGTATTTTCAGCCAGATCTTGTAATTCCTAAAATACTTGTCGAGCAACAATACTCGAGTTTCCCTTCCCCCATTGACGTCACCTAGAAATAAAGAGCTTGCATTGTGTTTCTATCCAGTCTTTATCTGAAATAAGCAAACTGACCATTTTATGCCAACCCCTTCACAGCCTAAAAAAGTCAGGAAATGATGCTTCCCAAACTATACCAGATAGAGGTTTCTATCAGAGCCACTAAAGGAGGCTGTACCATCCTCAACTTTGCGGGAACCCAGCTGCGAGAGATACAAAGACATCAGCCCTTCACTCTAGGTCCTAGGGAAGTGCCACTAACTAAACATTTGAGCCAGCCTTTGGGCCCCACAGTTATGGATAGATTGTGGACTCCTATTATGCCTATAGCTGAGAGGATCTGTTCCATCTTTAGAGTCACGTGGATGCTGATAGTAGCAATCAAGAATGCAACAGCCTACTTTTGAGATACGGGCCTATGAATACTGGTTACCAAGGGGAAGTACTCATGAGGGCTCGCTAAATTCCAGCACAAGCAGTCCCCCACTTTGAACATAAATTCTTAAGTGTCGTAGGGCCATATGGGAAAGGAACTGGTCTTTCCACTCCCGATTTGTATTTGGGGCCACAGACACAGATCACCTAGTCTTCAACCCACTGAGTTGATCCTTGGGGCTCGGAGAAATCCTGGCCAAGGTCAGCAATCTCGTAGAAGACTTGTTTATTGTAACATACTCTGTTCAGTGGTGTGCCCCAAACACACCACTGAACTTTTTGCCTACTGCTTTGTAGGCGCATTCCAGTATAGAGATTATTTTATTTAAAGAATAATGAGGGGATACATAATTATGGGGAGAGAGGGCAGAAGAAGGAAAGTTAACCTTTGAATGCTCTCCCTCCTTACCCCTGAAGATGGAGAGATTACGCCAGAAAGCATAGTGAAATGTGACAATACACGTGGACCTTGGACACCAAGGGTAAACTACAGCACTCAACATGGAGAATACCCAGTGATAGCCACCTGTCTCAGCATGAGAGAAAAACTCACAACTTTACCCAGCCTTTGTAGTTTCTCAATGCAAGTACTCTGCTACCATTACCATTGCTTTAATAAATGGAGGACATCAGTCTCCAGTACCCTCAATCCTTCACCTTCTGTGTTACACTAAAGCCCTAACCAAATCACAATCAGTGTTTGAAAAGCACAGGGATGCTTGTTATCCTTGTACCGGTTCAAACTATACAGCGGCACAATGCTTTGGGTTGGGTATGTAGATTAAAATTGCAGGGCTGTCTTATAAAAGAAATATGCTGTCAGCCTCTGATTTGAGTGTAAGCATCTTCTGTTTCCTGATGGTTAAACGTTTAGTAAATGGAGAATAGGCACGTTTGCATAATGACCATTTTCTATTCCACTTTGAGGTGTACGATTAATTCCATCTATTCTCTTTACAAAAGGCTGATTCGGTTTGTTAGGTTCCAAGATGCTGCTCCACATGGTTTATCCAAAGACATCTGCAAAGCTCATTCTTTTATGAGAGATTCCTCCTTCAGGTTTTGCAACTTCAACCCACCTCTTGAGTGGTTTCATTTTTAATCACAATGTCAAAGCTGCCTGCAGTTAAAATTGCAAACCCGTGAGAGAGATTCACCTACCCATTTAACCTAAGCCCCCAGTATGAGGGTAAGAGCTAAGCTGCGACAATGTGCAAAAGTGACACTCCCTTTCCATTCAAAATGCATACATACACAGGTAATACATATGTTACTACTGGTTTATATGGCTCTTTTATACCTGCTTTGTGGCTTAGTTGCACGGAAAACAGCCATGTCCAGGATGAAAAACTAAGTTGGAAGCAACATTGTTATCATAGACACATCAACCACAGATCTAAATTACGGACTATGCTTGCTGACTAAGTGTATCTGCTAAAAAGACAGCTCATTGGGTTAAGCTGTCGCTGCAAAGGTTACCATCTGTACGACACACATTTTACTGAACAAATGTTAGACCTGGCATCTTTTGGCATGGTTTCCCCTGTCTTTTTGCTTCTGGCCTCCTGTTTTTGATTGTCTGCTGGACTTTGTTTTTGCTGGTGTTTGGACTCTGGGCACTTTACCACTGCTGATCAGCGCGAATGTGCATGTACTGCATGTCTAAAATGTAATGGCATTTGGTTTCTCCACGATTGGCATATTTGATTAACTTGTTAGTCCCTCATACAGTGCACTACATGTGCCCAGGGCCTGTAAAACAAAATGCTACTAGTGAGCCTACAGCACTGATTGTGCCACCCGCATGAGTAGCCCTTCAAACGTGTCTAAGGCATGCCACTGCAGAACCTGTGTGCAGTTTTTAACTGCCATGTCAACCTGGCAAGTACACCTACTTGCTGAGCCCAAACCTTCCCATTTACTACATGTAAGGCACCCCTAAGGTAGGCCTAGGTAGACCCAGGGGCTGGGTGCTATGTATTTAAAAGGTGGGACATGTGCTTTTAAGTTTTACTTGTCCTGGTAGTGAAAAGCCGCTAAATACGCTTTTCACTACAACAAGGCCCATCTCTCACATAGGTTAGCAATGGAGCAGCCCTGTAGCATTTTACACAGGTATCTTCCAATTCGGAGCGGATTGAAAACTGGAGTTTTGTGTTTCTAGACGCCTAAATTAAAAACATATTTTAGTGAAGTTGGTTTTTAAATTGCAGGTCTGAAAATGTCACTTTTAGAAAGTTGGCATTTTCTTACTTTAACCAGTCAATGCCTCTGCCTGTCCATAGAATATACGTCTGAGATGGATGACAGACGGGCTTTGGTAATTCACTCTAGACACCCAAAGGGAGCCGAGGTGTTCCCTGCATATCCTGATGGCCACCACCAGGCTGATGGGTCTTCGTGAGCTAGTGGTGGGGGGAGTTGACACTTGCACCTAAATAGGACTGTGCCTGTCCCAACACAAGAATCTGCATAAACTCCTGTGTGTGTACTACAAAGACTTTTCTTTGAAGTCTTCCTACTTCAAAGGATAACAAGCATTTGCAATGCAATAGGTCTCACATTTGTGAGAGTTTGAGCTACTGGCAGTGTTGTAAATGACAATCCCTTTAATTTATGGGCTTTGAAAACCTGTAAGTGGTGCGTAAACACGTACTTTGTACTTATAGTCTTTGCTTATGAGAAGCAAGGCTGGCAGTAACCTTGTCACTTTTACTGCCAGCCTTGCTTGTCATAAGCAAGGACTATACCACACTGCTTGCAGGTTTTCAAAACACAAATAAAAGGCATTGTCATTTAAAATGCCAATAGCTCAAACTCTCACTAATGCGAGACATTGCTTTGCAAATGCTTGTTCTAAAGAAGTGTGCTCATAAATGGTGTGTAGGCACTTGCAACATAGGGAAAACTGTATTGCAGGAACTGTGCAAGCCTGTGGAGCTAATGATGCAGTGTAAGGGTTTTCAAAGAGCCACAGTGTGAGCATGAAGAAGGGAAGGCTCTTGTTTCGCACCTTCACCAGTCCTCAATAAACAGCTTGAATTTTATGCTGTATAGATGCTTTTTAAATTCAGTCACACTTGAGATTCATGCTGAATCTTCTTTGGCTAAGTTCTGAAAACGGTTAAAGACATGGGTTTTTTGACAATATTAGAATGCATGTCTTTCATAGAGTCTGCAGCCTCACTGTGGCCCCAATGTAGATTTGAGCCTAAGTGCAAAGAAACTTCACTAGACTTTGTGACGCGCTATTTATAAGATGCACTAATAATAGTAATATAGGCCAATTCAAATGCTTTTGGTCATGAGTGGGCTATATCATTGGTCCTTGGGCCCCTCAAAGGTGTTATAGATGCAAGTCCTTCACTGGTTGCAATAAGTGATTAGGGTGCTAGATTGACCTATTCATTGGCAGAGTTCCGACTCTCAACGAGTCTGCAGAACTGGAATAAGGGGAGAAGACAGACTCCTGGCCAGAGGTCAAGCACAGCTCAGTACCAGAAAACTTTATAGCAGTGGCATGGCCATCGACTCACACTTTTAGAAGACATTTTCGTCGTCAGGCGACTAAGATGATTTGGAGCAAAATGTGAACTGAACTGAGCCCTGTTTGGAAATGTCTTATTGTGTGCTACTGACATACAAACATTTCTTATGTGTTTTACAGCAAGAAATCAACGCAGACTCCAAAATTCACTTAGGAACTGGGGCCTCCCTGCGAGATAGACGCATCACCACTACCTGCACCAAAGCCTAGGTCCCCGCTTCCTGAGTGCGCAATGCAATGACCATGACCAACAATGCATGCCCGAGGGTGCTGCATTGCCTCCAAAGTACCGCTGCGGCATAAGTCACGAGAACGACTTCACCGAAGTGTGTGACGCACCGGTCCAACTCCGACATAGCACCTGCAGCCTGGTGGTACGACATCAAGGTTGTGGAATCGACGCACCGCGCTGTGACATCAATGCATCGACACCGCGTTGCCTTCAGGACCGGAGGTCTCGTACCTGCAACCGACGCATCACCCCGCCACCCTCTGCACTGTCCTGGGCGTTAGCAGCTCAATTACCTTTCACTGCCTCCAGGACCGACGCATCACTTTGCTACAATGACACCTCACTTCCTTTGTGGAACGCATCATCCCAGAGCGCCAATGACCTGGATAGTAGTAAGAGATTGTTGCATTATCTGCCTTCACGACGTCTCACCTCCTTTGTGA
The DNA here is from genome assembly GCF_964204655.1 of Triturus cristatus. Taxonomy (NCBI): domain Eukaryota; kingdom Metazoa; phylum Chordata; class Amphibia; order Caudata; family Salamandridae; genus Triturus; species Triturus cristatus. The sequence continues at coordinate 501,072,120 of NC_140588.1, read as the reverse complement.
TCACACCGTTTTTGACTTTGTGATGCATCCAAGATAATGTACTGGGGTCCATGTGACTCCCGTAGCCGGCCCGCGCCTTATCGCGGTCAGACTGAACTTGTGGATTTGTTTCCATCAAGCGTGACCAAAGATTCACTTCAATGGTTTATGTTGGATGTTTATAGTTACAGTCTTGTTTTACTACCATAAATATTGACTTTTTTTCTAAACTGTTGTGGAGTACTTTTGTGGTGTTTTCACTGCGTTACTGTGCGTGTGCACAAATACTTTACACATTGCCTCTTTAGTTTAGCCTGACTGCTCAGTGCCAAACTACCAGAGGGTGAGCACAGGTAAACTTAGTGTGTACTACACTTACCCAGAAAATATATAAAATATATATATATTATATATATATATATATATATATATATATATATATATATATATATATATATATATAAAATGTTTCCCTAGTCAATTAATGTAGTCTATAGTTTACAGTATCTGCTATACCATATTGAGTGGGTTATACATCCAGTGCACAAAATTGCACGCAATGAGCCGAATATCAATCTCCCAAAGTCAATAAATGTTTGGTGCTACATGACGGATTACATTGAGCATAGCTGTACTACTAGACCGCAAAATGCAGTTAGTACATATAGTGTACATCAAGTAGCCCCATTATGTTTCCTGTCTAATCTAAAAACAAACAACAATTCTGCTTATTTTGGAGATACTTCTGCTGTTTTTCTTACGAAGAAATTAACTTCACAATCTATATGGAAATATTTGTTATTACAGATGAATTCTGAAAGTGGAACACTTTTTTTAATCTTTCGCGTAGCCAACTTGTTAAATGTAAGGCAGCACTCCTGCAGGTTTTCAATTATGGGTAAATTTTAAGCTTTCCTCCCCCAGTTTACAAACAAAACCTATATTTGACATTCCCTGTCCTGGATACCCAATGGAGTGCAAGAAATCACAGACTCTGTTCCCCTCTTTCCAAGTGGGACTGGAACAAGTAGGGAGGGCTGATCCGCAATTTCAACTCAGTAGTTACGGGGTTCAAAAAGTGACAGGGTTACTGCAAGAGCAACAAATGAGCCAAAACCAATCTGCGATGAGTGTGGAGAAAGGGATTCTCCTCAAGACATTCAGTAATTTGTAAAAATATCATCTTTGGTACATGTTTCTAAATGAATGGGTAAAGTGTGACATTCATTGTGAACACCTGGTTAAACAAAATAGCGTTTTGGGGCTGGCGGCGTGGCCTAGCCACTGAAGATGGCGGTAGCTCTTTGCTGAGCTCCGTTGCCTCGCATTTCATCCGACAGCATCCATATTGGTTATCACATTAGAATCGCCCCAGATTCTGCTCCCGGATGCCTGGTGAATTGCTGGTGAGAAGGAGAAGTGACTGTTATCAGCACAAGGCGCCGATATACAGCAGAGCGTCCCGAGGCCTAGTAGGGCCCAGCAAGCCGCGGGCAAAGAAGGCAGAGTTGCAAGAGGCCCCAAGGTGGCATGAACCCCGTGGGCCTGTGCGGTAATGGGGAGGACCACCTGTTGCTGTAGTGGAGTGGGGGTGAGCGGTTCGCTGGTTTGGGAGCCCCCCCTGCCCCGGAGCCTACTGCCTGAATAGCTGCAGGGCACACGGAGGCGGCACTGGAGGCATTGAGCAACCGCCTCACCTGGCCTGAAGCAGGCCCTGGGCTGGAGAGGAGCGGCATCGGTGCTCCCCGCGGCCCCAAACAACAAGAGAGGGGGACCCCATAAGCCACGAGGAATGCGACGGTCCAATCGGTCCGCTGTGGCAGAGTGTCCGAGAGCTAGGGGCCTGCAGTGAGCATCAGTGGTTTTGGGCCGCGGAGGCCCTAACGTGACGGAGGGTGAGTCGGGTCTCTGGGCTAGCTGCTTCCCTGGCCACTGCGGGTGGCTCGCGCCTTGAACCCCAGAACCCTTTGGGTGGAAGGTGAGGATTAAGTGTGAGGCGCCTCGCCCCTCCGTGTGAGGTACAATCGTCGGCCCTATCAGGCCACTGAGAGTACACCCTGCATGTCACTGCCTCTGGACCATGCAAACTTATCGCCTAGCAACCTCAGGAGTTGCGGTGTCAGTGGAGTGGTGTGGATTTGTGTGTGCAGGCCTGGGACTGGCATTAGCCCAGAGGTTTGACTGTGGCCTTGCATGCGGCCTGTGATCTTTGGCCAGGTGTCAGGTGTGGAGCTTCCCTCTCTCTGGGGTCAGTTGTGTCGGCGGCTGCATCGGGCTGTGGGGAGGTGCAGCTAGAGGTGCATGCCGTCTGCAGTCAGTTCGGGCTGCGCTGACCACAGTGACATCAGAGAAGGGCGCTCTGCTTGCAACAACGAAGGTCTGGTGCTCTATGGTTCGCCTACCAGCCACCAATGGTCATGTAGCTTGAACGCGAGGGGATCTTACCTGTGGTCTGCTCTGTCACGACCCGTCTCAATTACAGAGGGAGCTTGTGAGAACTGGGTGGTCGTGAGGTGTGCCCTGACTGGATGTCATGGGGAAGGACAAGCAGCCCCAGCATGGCAAGACAGACAAATTCACAAAACCTACCTCTTCTGCAGAACCCCTGGCCCGCCTCGCTGGAATGCAGGGAGGAGATGCTGATCTGGCAGAGGTGTCCCCCATCCTGCAGTCCATCCATGATCTCTGCTCCTCCGTTGAGGGGAAAACTGGTAAACTTTGAAGTTCGGACAGACCTTTCGCTTAGTCAGCAAGATCTCCGCGACACAGAAGATAGAGTCACAGCAACAGAGGGCTGGATATCTGAAGCAACGGGTTCCTTACAGGCCTGCCAATCAAAGGTGAAGACTCTGCGATACACAGTGGCCCGATTTGTAGCACGAGCAGTTGACGCAGAGGGCAGATCCAGGTGGAACAACATTCGTGTGGTGGGGATTCTGGAGGATGCGGAAGGGCCGAACCCGTCCGCTTTCATTACAGCCTGGCTCCATACTTGGTTGCTGCCAGACTCTGCCTTTACCAGCTTTATAGGAGAGTGCGCTCACAGAGCCATGAATGCCAAGCCCCCGCATGGGTCTCTGCCGAGGCACATAATTGCCCGTATATTAAACTATGCAGACCGTGACGGCATACCACAGGCATCCCGTGCAAGGGACTCTTTGCAATGCAAATCATCACAGATGATGATTTTTCCTGACTAGACCTTCAAAGTTCAGCAACGGACCCGCTCCTTTGAAGGCGTCAAGCAGAAGTTGAGAGCCCTGGGCGTTCAGTACATGTTGCTTTTTCCCACTTGACTGAAGGTGTTGTTTGGGAGCAAGTATTCTTTCTTTGACACGCAGGAGACTGCCTGGGAGTGGGAAGGAGAAAGGCCTTGTTAGAAGAGGAATGCCACGCGGAAAAGACATGACTCCCCTCAGACCAGTAAGCGCCCACGGAGGGGAGGAGACTGCAGCCTTGGGGAGCCTGGCATGGACATGGCTCCTGTGGCCCGGTCGGAACTGAAGTCCATTATCACCAGATTGCCTTCGATGGTGATGTTCCACCGCCACGGGGGTATGGTGGTAAGACCTCCAAACTCGGAATCGGGTCCTAAGTTTGTGTTCAAAGTTGTAGTGCAAGTAAGTTGTCCCATCTTGGCTTGCATGGGATTCATGAAGGTGTTTCATTCCGGGGTCTAGAGAGGTCACTATACTGTTGAAGGGGCATGTCTCGTTCCAACACAAAGACTTGGCATAATAACTTGGGTTGGTACGAGGCCATATCTGGAAAACATTTTCTACACACTGTATATGCACCTCCTCTGTCTGAGGCATTTATGCACACCATCCGTACCATCACCGCTTCGTAGATGGGATGGATTTATTTTATGCACTGCAGTTTGTCACTCATGGAAAGGGGCTAAAAACATTATTCTGGGGGCATACAAAACCTTTGAGACTGGACTATTTTCTCCTCCCCATACTACACGAGGAGCGAATTTTGGCTCAAGTTTTGTCCAATTTTACACCGGTGGAGCTGCTGGTGAAATTTGGGGAGCGGGGAGGCTCACCCTGGTGGTGTGCGAGTCACTGAACCTTACTCAGTAATGAGTTTAGAATGGCCACAACACTACTCGAGACTTCTCAAGATAACCTGCGGCACAATCCGGGCTGTGTAGCCTCCAATGGGACCCTGTGGGAGGCTTAGAAAGTCACCTCGCGGGCTTTATTAAGAACATTCATGCTGTCCAATGTAAAAGGACGGATGCTCAGGTAGAGGACCAGGAGGTAAGATTTCTTGACTTGAGTTTCGATATTTAGAGACACCAGATCTCGTGATTCTTCAGGACTCGCTACATACCAGCTCCATCCTTTGTCATACCTTGATGGATGAGGCAAGGTTAGCCTGAATGGCGACCCAGAGCCGGATTTATCAATGGGGTAACAATCAAGCAAAAGCTTGCAGTGGCTGTGCTCCACTTCGTCCTCCTTTGAGCCCATCTCGCATACTACGATACTCGGAGTGAGAGAGTGGCCCATTGCCAATGCTTTCGCTTCCTATTACGGTGCTCTATATGCTTGCCACGAGACAGAGAGCCCTGCTGAGATTGAGACATTTGTGCAGGACCTCTCGACCCGTTCTCTTTCGACCAAGGACAGGTATGTGTTGGACATGCCCATTACTGTGGATGAACAGTGGGGGCTATTGGCGCAGCTTCAGCTGGGGAAATCACCAGGCCCCACTTACTGGGTGTCTTTTGGGTGGCCCTGATAGACAGGTTGTTCCCCCTAACCTTCAGAACCGTGGATATTATTGTCCTACCGAAGCCACGCCAGCCTATGTATCTTTGTGAATCATACCGGCCGATCTCTCTTCTTAGAGGTCGATTCCGATGTCGTTGGGAAGGGCTCCGAATCGCATTCATGTTTGCCAAATCCGATCGAGAGCGCTGGTTTCCGAGCGAATCGTACACACTTCCCCAACGACAGAGTACAATACCTGCAAACCGGCAGGGCTGTCCGAATCTGTTCCAAAAGGCATTCGGACAGGTCAGGTTTTTTGGAGCCGAATCGTACAGCTCTATGGACTTGGTTTCCGAGCTAGCGAGTACGATGACCGATTCGGACAGCCGTTCTGATTCAGTTTCTCGGAACGAATCTGTCTTTGGGAGCCCATAGCAGGCCCCCCTTCGTCCGGGGCCCTCCGAATCGGCCCTGTGGGGGTACCCAAGGGACCCCCTTTTCTATCTATGCACAATGTGGCAGGCAACATGGGGTGCCCACCACAGGGTGCACGATTTTCCCCAGCCACCCTTTTCCGAACTAGATCAGAATCGGGCCCTTAATATTGAAGTCACAGTGTGTGCAAAAGCCCTAGCAAATAGGTAAAATCAAAGTTACAGATAACCTGATCTGTGCCTTATTTGGGCACCCACATTTATCATGCCCATGGGGATATGCTAGATGGTAACGTAGGGCGGGCACTGCGAAACACCAAAAGTAATTTTGACTTCTGGGCGCCCCTCCCATTGTCGGTAGCGGGTTTGGGTTGCTCTTTTAAAGATGGTGACACTGCCCCGCTTTCTGTATTACTTCCGGTCGCTCCAGCTTTGGATACCCCCTAAAATATTTACTCAGCCTAAATCAATGGCCACGGGCTTCCTCTGGGGCTCTGGAAGGCGGCGAGTGGCTCTCTCTACCATGATGAGACCTAGAACAGAAGGGGGTTTGCAGTACTGGATTTTGAGGCTTATTATCTCGTGGCGCAGTTGCGGTGGTTTACGAAGTGGATGGTGGGGTGTCTCCATCAAGTGGGGGACCATGGTGGTGGCGACCCGAGCTTGCGGCTTCTGTCTCGGGTGCTGATGCGACTTTCCTTAAGGGAACGGACGGCCCCCTCCGACCTGAATATGGTGCGCAAATGCTGGAATAGGTACCTCCGATGGGCGCAGATACGATGTCCCGATTCCCCAGACATCCCGCTGACCATATGCGAGGCATTGCCCCATGGTGGGAGTTGGCACAGATTGCGGGAATGGGAGGAGGTAGGAATCTCCACAATAGGGGACTTGTACGAGGAGAATACTCTACTCCCCTTTAATGCTCTCTTGGGAGAGATATGACCTCCCGAGAGGCGATTTCCTATTACATGCCGCCTTGACAGAAGCCATCAGAAAGCAATGGCAGGAAGGGCTGGTGAAACCTCAAACGTCCACCGTCTGCGAGTATGTAGTGATAGCTGATGGTTACCTGCCTGTATAGGCGTCTGACGCATGAACTACGTCGACCCTGGACTACCTTGCGTAATAAGTGGGAGAGGGATCTAGGAGAGGTTATAGACGAGAAACCCTGGGAAGAGCTTGTAGAAAGGACCTGGAAAAGCTCCAGAAATGCGTGATTTCAGTTGATCCACTTATATGTGCTGCATAGGGCATATCTTACCCAAAGTAAGATTCCGGAGTATTTTGCTGTTTCGGCTGCCTGTCCGCGATGTAATGCAGAAAGTGCTGGATTTTTGCACATGTTTTGGGATTGCCAGAATTTGAGAGAGTTCTGGAGGGGGGGAGGGGGGGGGGGGGGGTTGGGTTACTGAAGTGTTGACGGCTACAACAGAGAGGGAACTGGAGCTGACCCCAGGATGTTGTTTGCTAAATTGGTTCCCTCACACGGCCAGGAATAAGGTCACTAGTAAGTTTATAGATTTGGGGCTGGTATTGGCGAAACGAGAGATCACTAGCCATTGGAAGGCAGGAAGGGGTCCTAGAGTGGCTAGTTGGATGAGGGAATTTGAAAAGTGGGCGGAGTACGAGGGGGTGTTCCGATTACAAATGGCCTGCAGGACGAGGAACGAGAAGACGCTGGAGGCAGCAAGGGTGTGGGTGGCACCTGTAGAGATCCTGAAGTACCCAGTTGATGACGAAGAGGAAGGCCTTGATGGGGAGGACCCTGGTGAGGATGAATGACCACCTGATGCTGCTAATGTCCCAGACTCCTGGTCCCCCACCAGATAGGACTATTATAGCATTTACCCTACACTGGCACTGACACATACTGCATGGAATCGCACATGACTCACTTGTTTGGATACTCATACAACTGCATTTAGTTGAGCCGAGTATAAGCGGCATGCCTTGGGGGAGAGGGAGGGTGGGAGGGTGGGGGTAGTTCCACAGGGTGAGTTAAGTTGAGAGAGGAGCCTTGGGGGTCGCATCAATAATGTACTGTGGTTGCAGATATTGTCGGACAGCAATTTAACAAACGACCCAAATGGATATTGTCCTCTTATTCCACAAATGGTACTGATGGACACTTGCAGTGGACATACTGGGGGTCATAATGGTAAATTGTTTACTTGGGGCTCGAGCATAATCCGAAGAACATTTGTGAATTGATTACTCATGTTTTCTGAAAACCAATAAAGTCTGTTTAAAAAAAAATAGATAGATAATCTTATCTGCACTGATCAGTTTGGTTGCATGCAGGGCAGGGCTACATGACAACATCCAATAGGTGAGCAATGCAATAGTCCTGTTGGGGCACCACCATTTTGAGTGCGCTGCTGCAGGTAGACTTTCGTAAGGCCATTGATTAGGTCAGATGGTCGTTCTTGTTCACTCACCTGACCAAAATGAATTTTGGACCCCGATACATCAGCTATGTGAAGCTCCCCTACACAGAATTATTTGCTCAAGTGTAGGTGGGTACTTCTGTGCCATTTTAAACTGAGCGGGATACCCGGTAGGTGCCCCCTTTCACCATACCACTTGTTATTGAGTCACTGGCAGAGTGGCTCAGAGTGGATGCACAGTTGAGGGGGTTCATCTGGGGGCTGGGAAAGGAGGAAAGAATTGCATTGTATGCTGATGACGTGCTCCTGTGCCTGACGGACCACCTGCAATCAGGACGCATGCATTGCAGATGTTGAAGCTCTATGGGGACTTCGGGTGAACATCGGCAAAACCTCGGTTTCCATAGTGGGAGATGGTGTCCCAGAGTTGTTGTGGGGAAAGGATCTTGCGGTTCTACGGCAGGGGTTCCGATACTTGGGGGTTTACATCACTTCAGATGCGACCCAGACATGGGACCGAAACATCCAGCCCCAGCTGAACAGAGGGCTTGAGGTTCTGGACCTCGCTCCATCTTTCACTTTTGGGGAGATTGGCTACATTCAAGATGGTGTCTTTCCCCCGCTTGCTCTGCCAATGTTAAAAATTCCTGTTCCCTGTCTCCGCATCCCTGTTCACATGCATTAACTCACTTTTTTACGGAGTTTCCTATGGACAGATGAGCTGTGGGGGGTTCGGTGCTGGGACCTTATTGGCATCTTTCGGCTAGGTGATATATTCCAACATAATTCACTTAAGACCTTTACTGATTTCCAAGAGGAGTTTGGTCCCCATCTGTCCCAATTCTTAAAATATTTACAACTCCACTATGCCCTTACACCCTACATCACACAGTTGGTCAATGTCCCAGAGTTCAGTCCTTTGAAGGGCAAGCTGCTTAACATTTCCAACATCTACAGGTCGCCATGCCCGATACCTTTGGGAGGCCTGGGATTGGGATGTGGGCCCTTTTACAAATGAAGACTGGAAGGGGGCGCGTTCCCCTTCGCAAGAGAAGGCCATTGCCTGCCAAAAATCGCCTGATACAGCTGCATTATCTACATCGGTCTATTTTACGAGGGAGAGACTGTGGAGGAGTATGCTGACTGACTGAGTCTGCCAGCTGCTTATGCTGCCAGGCGGAGACAGGAGGTTTCCCGCATACAGTTTGAAGCTACAACATTTTGTCTCCTTTCAGGGAGGGGATGCTTAGCTGCCTGGAAAGTGTGTTGGGACTGACCTGCCGAGGACCCCACGGTACTCCCTGCTGCACAGCGCGGAGGATGGTAGACAACAATAGATACAAATGAGCCTTGATGTGGCTGCGAATTACCATCACCAAGAGGGACATTGGGAACGCATGAAAAGACGCCTGAGCCCTCTCCCTAGAGGTTGGCATGGATCGCAGTATGGGGTTGGATCACCCAATTTATATAGCCATGGGATGACCCAAGAAATATTACAAAATATGGGAAGGTTGGGCAGCCTTTTGTGGGATTCACTTGGAGCCATGCTCCCAGCAAGGGTGGTCCCTGGAATCCGAAATTAGAGCGTTTGGTACATCATCATGTCATGATGGGGAGGGGCGGGTAAGACGGGTGACTAGGTGCAAGCCGTATTCTGTCTGATGAATGTTGTTTGTGGAGCTGCTGGAGGGTGTGTTGTTTTATTGCATAGTGTATTATTATTGTGGTTTATCCGGCAGGGTTTGGTGGGCCGATTGGTCCAATTGTCAGCCGGCTTGTGTGGTAATGGTGCCCACCAGCTGTCTACTTTATTATCCAAATACATTTTGATACTTTTAAGTTTGTGCGCAAATTAAAATTTAGAAAATTCTTTCAGTTCAATCCTAAGATCACAAGTGATCGATCAACATCACATCCAGTACAAAGTGACAGCACAATTCGGGACATACAGAACATACAAACTCTCCTGTCAATCAATGAAGAGGAAAATAACATCCCCATGATATCACAAATCCTATTAGATCTAGATATACCCACAGATTAAGCCTTGATAGCGGTTTTAAACCAAAATCTACTTTCCAATCCATGTTAGGGAGTATAATGTGCTAGAAACTTTTCTCCGATTGGTTACTGCAGATCTACATGCTTGAGAGGACACATTTGAATCCAGTACGCTCCATAAGAACGACAACCTAACTTGGGATGAGAGACATGCTTTACAAGAACTAAATCGACTTCCTGGGTTGATTCTAAAAGAGGCCGATAAAAGGGGGCAACCTGGTCCTTATGGATACCAAGGACTATCTTTTGGAAATTGATAGACAGCTGTCAGACACTACTGCCTATGCCACACTTACCTGTAATCCAATGAAGAGTATTACTACCTTATTGGAGAGCAATCTTAAGAGATGGAGGGAACTTGGTCTTATCAACGATCTGGAGTTTAAATATCTATTTGTTCCACATCCTGTGGCACCGTGTTTGTACGTTTTACCCAAAATCCATAAACCTGGGGGTTTCCCACCTGAGAGGCCCATTATTTCGGGAATTGGTTTTTCTATAGAACACATTTCCGAATATATCGACCAGTTTCTTCAACCTTTGGTTAAAAATCTTCCCTTGTTTGTCTTGGATACCAAGGATCTGCTCAATCAACTAAGTGATTTCAATTAGACTGATGAATGTTGGTTCGTGACATTGGATATCAGTTCTCTCTATACCTCAATTCCTATTGTCTTGGGGTTGGAGGCGGTTAAATACTTCTTGGCAAATAGAGCTGCTTCCCTGTGGGAACATACCACATTGCTGTTGGAAATGATAGCCTTAGTTCTTGAAAATAACGTTTTTCTACACAACGGCACCTGGTATAAACAACATCAAGGGGTGGCCATGAGCTCAAATTTTCACCCTCATTTGCTAATCTTTTCGTGGGTTGGTTAGAGAAAACATTTATCTGGTCTGAATGTCCTGAGTTGTTGATTAATCGTGTAATATACTGGGGACGATATATAGATGTTGTCTTGTTAATCTGGACTAGCAACATCAATACGTTACATGATTTCTGCACTTTTCTGAATGCATGTAATATTGCTTTCACTTATCAGTTTAGCAAAGATTAAATTGCCTTCCTCAATCTGAAACTGTATGTTAAGAATGGCTCCATTCTATCTGCATTATACAGAAAACCAACTGACTGCAATGCAGTGTTATATGCGTATACCTCAACCCAAATCACAAATAGATTCCATACCGTTTGGGGAGTTAACACGCTTTAGACGAAACTGCAGTGAGGACGGGGTCTTTAAGATGGAAATGGATGATGCCATCACTAGGTTTAAAGTTAGAGGCTACAGTACTAAGTCAAACAAGCATTGGCATAGCCAACAGGTCTCGCCTTTGGGACCTTATAAGTGTTTAGCCATGCAACAGTTGATGTTGTTGCACCAAGGATATTGTGCCGCATAACTAAATACTTATAAGGTCCCAAAAGCGAGACCTATTGGCTGTGCCAATGATTGTTTTTTTTTGGTAGCTATTATCTTGGGAACTATTAAATATTTAGTGGATTTCACATCCATTGTAGAAGACACAGAGCTCACTTTCAAAGTGAAAATAATAATGTATGCAGTTTTCCACATAACAAGAAGGCCACTATATAGATTGAGCCATAACATGGCAACATTTGACCAGTTGAGCCATGCCCACTTGATTTCATAATGTTTGTGTTCCAAGACAAGTAAACAAACACAATAAAAAATACAAAATGTAGTCCATAGTTTAAATGGACACATTTGAAGTCCCTGATTAACAAAGCAATCATCACAGGGGATTCATCAGCAGTGTTCCTTTTGGAAAAGAATCTATTCGCTTTACATTTTTTTCCACATATTCTTTTGCACACCAATAAACCTCTATGGTTTGTTACCCTAAAGGGTAAATTCTCATCACAAAAATGTGAGGGTACATCCCATTCTTGCTAAACGACTCCACAGAAACCTTCATCCCTTATGTTTTCTGCAAAAGGTCATCAAATGACAGTATTTGTTAAAACCACCACAATTGACTCTGGGGTCACTTCTGAGCCTGCTGATCTCCAGCTCAAACGCACGCCTCAAACATTCTTTGGTGATTATTTTCAATATAAGTCCCGAAAAGTTTGCTTCAGCGTGGTATGCAGTGCCCGTTAGAATCCTTGGCGCATTTTTGATTTGAAACATCCCGGGAACGGGTGTGATTCTACAGGGGTCCCTCACAGTGTATCGTGTCTGCTTCGTTGTCTCCGGTGTGCATGCTTTAGATGGACAGATACAGATGTCTTGCAGCCTTTAGGAGTGACGCATATCGAAGTGTTTCGTTTTTATTTCCCTGTATTTTTTTGTATGAGAACAGGCTTGAGGAAGAATGGTGCACAATAGGTAGTATTCAGGACACTGGCATACACATTTTTATTTGATAAATAAGGGGGTATGCATTATATTTTTATTTATAAATCCATGCCAGAAAAGACTTAGTTTGGCACTTAGCGGCTAGGAAGCGAGAAATGGCATCTTGTGTGTGATACAAAGGACTGGAATGGTCTCAATTGTTGTAAAAATAGTAGAAGAAACAAAGGTTCCACCCTTGACTTTGTGTGATTCTAGGGCAGTTACGGGTAATGGGGTGATACGGGTGGTATAATGCCGAAAAAAGGCAGGTATCAGTGGCACACAGGTGGTCAGATGCTGGAGGTCATCTAGGTGGTGCCGTACTTGGACACACTTGTGTGCCAGCGGTAATGCAGGTAAGGTTACTTACTCCACCTAAGAAATGACAGTCTCCATGCCTATTCAGCCTCTGTCCCCTCACTCAAACAAGGCTTATACTGCCTGCGGTTCATACTGTGAAACTGCAGGAGGACCACCCACCACTGTGATTTAAAAAAAAAAAAAAAACAGCCAGCCACTACATATCAGCCCTGAGATGTACTTTGCTTCAGAATCATGTTCTCTAGTTCTGAACCCCTAATCTGTTTGACCTTTAATGGAGCTGCATGAAAAAAAAGTACTTTCGGAATGTAAAGATCACGTTGTAAAAAAAATCAACACTTGTAAATAAAAATCTAAGATCGTGAGTTCTCCAACAGCATACTCCAAGAAGAACCACTTTCTCCCTAATTTCAGTAATTTAGCGAAAGCTCCGGTGGAGAGTGTTCGGGAAGCAGAGAAAACAAGCAGGCTCCGAGTCCGCAGTGTACTTAAAAAGAGGAGGAACAGGGGCTGTTTATGACAGGTCCAGCATACATAGCCCAGATGTACTCGAATAAGTAAGAAAGTATGCTGTTCCTAAAGAGAATTACTGGTGAAAAAGAGATAAATGAGTCCCTGAGGTCAGGAGGAAAATCCTCCTTTAGGAAAAAGACCCTCACACACCCGGCAGACTAGCTGTCATATGTCGTCAGCATGTGGCCCAGATGTAAAGTGTCATCATCGGGTCTGCTCCGAATCGGGGCGGCGCTGCAATCCCCGATCGGCGACCCCAATGGCGCCTTTTAATGGAGATCTTTATTCCATAGTTGCCGGTGGGTGAATGCAGGTGAGGGCCTTCAAGTGAGAAGTGTGTGGTGAGGGGAGTGTATTAAAAATAAGTAGTGGGGAACCTGAATGGTGTTTATTAAATGACTGTGGTCCCACTCTTACACTAAAAACATTAGAGTGCGTAATATTACAGTTAGATTGACTGTATTACGCTGTGGTCATAGATGGTCAACATGTTTCTTGCTTAAGTAAAGTAACCGCAATTCTTCAGGACCATGTGATTCACACACTCATTGGTAGTGGTAGTGGCTTAATTTTGACACTTACCACACATACAGCACCCTAATAAGTGGTGACTAGTGCAGGTTAGGAAACAATGCCTGAAAGAGAAAAATATATACAGGGACACAAACATATAAATAACAATCACATTGCATCTACCGGATGTAAACATCGCGCACTAGTCTCTCCGCCAGCATCTCTCTGACGTAGCAATTAGTGCACGGCTCGGATTGGCTGGTCTGCGCTAGATAATCCCTTCGGGAGTTCTGAGATTCGTCCCCCGAGTCGGCGTGGATCAAGGGTAGGTGGATAGGCGTCCTGTACTACGGACTTCTGTAAGTATCCCCTCGTGGCATCTGGGTCCTCATTTTCTGCGGATTTCCTTACTATATGATCATGCTACTAAATGATCAGCTCTCTATTCCATTTTCTTGTGGCTGCACCTTCTGCCCGCTGGTCGCCGCTCTGTGTATCATTAGGACACTGTACTATCCGGTGTCTGCCTCCAGCGCCAGCTCGTTGGATTTTACAGCCCTGCAGTGAAGGGTGAGTGGTTGAACTAAAATAAACTGTTATCTCTGCCCCGATGCCACCAAACACCTCGCGCATCCGGCGTTCTTAATTTTCTGCCCTAGCACCAGTCACAGTGGGAAGTGGTCAAAAATACATATTTTTTTAGAATTCTCCCGTTTTTAGTCCACTTCTATAGGGTGTTCACCACTAGTACCACCTTATAGCTGAACACTTGGCAGTATTGAATTTGCATGACAACTGATTATCGTAGTTGTTAAGAGATAAGATCTATAATGCTTGTCGCAATGTGATTGTTATTTATATGTTTGTGTCCCTGTATATATTTTTCTCTTTCAGGCATTGTTTCCTAACCTGCACTAGTCACCACTTATTAGGGTGCTGTATGTGTGGTAAGTGTCAAAATTAAGCCACTACCACTACCAATGAGTGTGTGAATCACATGGTCCTGAAGAATTGCGGTTACTTTACTTAAGCAAGAAACATGTTGACCATCTATGACCACAGCGTAATACAGTCAATCTAACTGTAATATTACGCACTCTAATGTTTTTAGTGTAAGAGTGGGACCACAGTCATTTAATAAACACCATTCAGGTTCCCCACTACTTATTTTTAATACACTCCCCTCACCACACACTTCTCACTTGAAGGCCCTCACCTGCATTCACCCACCGGCAACTATGGAATAAAGATCTCCATTAAAAGGCGCCATTGGGGTCGCCGATCGGGGATTGCAGCGCCGCCCCGATTCGGAGCAGACCCGATGATGACACTTTACATCTGGGCCACATGCTGACGACATATGACAGCTAGTCTGCCGGGTGTGTGAGGGTCTTTTTCCTAAAGGAGGATTTTCCTCCTGACCTCAGGGACTCATTTATCTCTTTTTTCACCAGTAATTCTCTTTAGGAACAGCATACTTTCTTACTTATCCGAGTCCGCAGTGCCAGCACACAAGGAGGTGCTCCCCTCTGCCTCCCCCACTCGACACCTACCAGGCTTCTTCTCCTGCCGTTGGAGTTCATGGTGCAGGCTCTGTGGGAAAGGCTTCATCCGATTCCGTCGTCGTGCTGGTAAATACAACTCTGAGCCGGGAGTTGTGGCTGCAGCAGTGTGGGCACTTTCTAAGTAAAGTAGGGGAGGCCACCACTTGTAGCAAAAACAAATTGGGCGTGCCATTAGTGATACAAATGAAGTGCAGCAGACATTCTTAAAGTGAAAGTGCGACATTGTGCGCTTTAAAAAAAACATTTGTTTGTGAAATTTACAAACTTTTTTTGTTTGTTGTAAAAGCGCCCAATGCTGCGCTTTCACTTTAATTGCAGGCGCACACCTTTCTTTAGTCCTGGCTCGTGAAAAGAAACAGTGTTGTAGGCTTAGGAAATAACAAGCATTTGCAATGCAATAATGCTGGTTATTTCCTTGGCCAGCAACTCCGTTTCTTTAGACGCGGCTCCTCAAAAGAAAGGGACACAGTTGCCATTAAAGGTAGAGCGTGTAATGGGGCGCTAACAAAACAAGCATTGGCATAGCCAATTGTTCTCACTTTAGGGACCTTATAAGTATTTAGTTATGCAGCACAATATCCTTAGTGCAACAACATCAACTGCTGCATGGCTAAACCCTTATAAGGTCCCAAAGGGAGACCTATTGGCTATGCCAATGCTTGTTCTGTTGCTAGCTGTGCTCTCTGTGGTTCAGTTCACACCCAATCAAGAAAGCTATTCTTCTATGTTAATCTAACAAAACAGTCCTGGTGCTTGCCATTGTAAACTGCCATGGTTAAGAAATAAACTTTCCTACAAGGAGTCATCATGCAGTCACTCCCTTCGCTGAAGCAGTT
Source organism: Triturus cristatus (assembly GCF_964204655.1). Lineage (NCBI taxonomy): Eukaryota > Metazoa > Chordata > Amphibia > Caudata > Salamandridae > Triturus > Triturus cristatus. The sequence goes on along the minus strand of NC_140588.1, from coordinate 501,056,418 downwards.
CTGATGCTGAACGGGTAGAAGGAATGCGAGATGATATGAACACGGAAAATGTTACGCCGAATAATTTTAGCAGTAAGCCACAGTGCAGTATCAGAAAATGTATGCTACCTACCTGGAGAATCAAAGATCGGTTAAAACAGTATCCAAAAGCGGGCGGGCTGTTTAGTTCAAATTCAACAGAAAGTTTTATGTATTTTTTCTTATATATAATTTTAGCAGGTATGGCCTACTTGTTTGAGTTCAGAGAGGGAAGCTGCAGTGTAGAGAGAGGGAGAGGAGAAACAGTGTGGGGAAGGAACTGCAAGGGGTGTGTGAGATTGTGGAAGAGAGAAGAAAGGTCAGAGAGACAGTGTGAGAGGGAGATAGGAATCAGTCTGGGAACAGAGCCATGATAAAAACCCATGCGAGAGACTTTGGAATAGAGAGAAAGGGGCGGTGAGACAATGGAAGAGGGAGAAGAGAAACCGTGTGAGAAAATAACTGCGTGGGATGTGTGAGACGGTGGAAGATTGAGGAAAGGGTGGCTAGACAATATTAGAGAGAAAAGAGAAACTATGTGGGAAAGGAACTGCGAGAGGGAAGGGTGGTCTCGAAGGGCGAGCTTTACTGTGCAATCATCGGGGGAGTAGGCAAGAGCATCCAATAACCATGAGACATGACAGCGAAGGGGCTGTCAGGGTGAGTAGACCTGGACCAGTGGCATTCTTTTTTAAGGCATACTCAAAAATAATTTAGGGGTTCCTGTCGTACTTTGAAGGACTTTTTGCAGCTGCGTTCTGGGACCTGTAGTTAAGTCTTTTAACAAACACTATGGACTTCAATGCAACGCACTGTTGATTTAAAGCAAAAAGGTGTCACAAGCGACACGAGACCCGCTAGCGGTTTGCAAAAGTACGCGCAAGCAAAACGATTATTGTCTTCAGACCAACACTACACTCGGCTTGCGGTTCCGGTTCCTCAGTCGCAGCGTGAAATCAGAAATACCGCAGAAACATATTCCCTCAAAGAAAACGCAAAGCTCTTTCTGAAAGACGTTCCCTTCCAGACAGCGGTGGCGAATCTTTCACGACAGGGATCGTGCTTTCCAAGTTGTGCAGAGGTAATTCTGATTAACCACAGAGTTCAATACAAGGTTTCAACGCACCTAGCGGTAGAGGTGCGCGAACTGCGCCTCCCCCATGCAGCAGGGATATGCAAAACCAAGCTTTTAAGTCGCCTTTGTCAGCAGGACTCTTTAGCTTGGAAGTAATTACAGGAAATTAGAACAGGAAATAGTGTAGATGGAAAGCATTTCTCAAGTGAAAATTAGCACATGCGGTTCTGCAAACATCGTCATCTGGGTAACTCTAAAAACACATCACTTGAACAGCGAATGAGACGTGAAATGTATTAGGTCACCTGCCTTACACTGGATTTAAAGGTTAATAACTAATTAGAAATAATGGTCTCACTCCGAAGATCTATTAATAAACCTCTCAGCTCATTAAATGCATTCTGTACACCGTCACAGCAGGCATTCTTAAATATCCGATAAAGGGAAACCCTACTGAAAGGATTCGTGCTGTTGCAGGGAAAATTGGTTCTATTTGTAACCCCACACTTCACGGGTTTTAACTCACAGAACGCCAACGCACTGCTCAGTGTGAGATGACCTGCCCTGAATGATAACTCCTCTTTACTTACACGCACCGCCGGCGGTGTAGATGTTAAGAAGGAGGCTGGGTGAGGTGCAGTAGGCCCCTGCCACTGAAAAAGAATGTCTGCTCAGCTAGCGGCCTCGAAAGTCGCAAAGTCACATAATAAAGCATCTAGGTTTCATAAAAGGTTAATGCTCCTTAAAAGCACCTACAGGATCGAAGAGAAAAGAAGCAGAGAATAAGATAGAGGATAGCAAAAAAGCCAGGGGCAGAAGTAGAAATAAAGGTGTTAAGGGAGAGGCATGAAGAGAAAGAGACAGCTGGGGGGGAGGGGGCGTACGAGAACGGCAAGGAAGAATGAAGGGAGAAAGAGAATGAGTGAGACCGAGAGGGCCCGGCGTCGCGCCCGAGCTCTTGACACGACTCATAGATCACCAGCTGCATTCACCACGCACTGAAGATTTCGTTAGAGGTTGCTGGGAGCTACAGAGCATGCAAGAAGACAAGCTGAGAGAAGCGGGGGCGAGTGAGAGTAGTGTGCGCCGTGCACGCAGCGCTAATTAACAAGCGTGCGCGCCTCGCGCTTGTTAAACATAGAAAAGAAAGGCAGGCAACAGCCATGTTTAACTAGCACGCGCGCCTCGCGCTACAAGTAAAAAAAAAAAAAAAAAAAGAGGAACGTCTGGCGAGTGGGGTACGCACACCAGGACGAGAGAGGAAAGCCAGATGGCGCCTCTGCTCGTCATTGTGCGCGTAACCGCACGCTCTATGCCACCCCAAAAGCTGAGGTTGGACTTTTGAAAACCCACTCACTAAATGTCTCGCAGAGCAGCGCATGCGCTGACTCAGGCGAGACCTAAAAATAAATAGCAAGCTGAAGTGACAGGGACTGGCTGAAAAATGGATTAAAAGAGGCCCGAGATTGCATTAGGATTACGCTGACTCAGTATTGTGGGCTTGCACGTTTAATCGAAGCAGCGTTTAAGAGGAGAGCTTTAGGCACCGGCACCTTATTTACAAATTAAGCAGTGACATAAATACCAACACATACAAAACAACAGAAGGGGTGTCAACTGGCCTGTGCGCATCCGTGCCTGTCTGTATGGCGATGAATGGGTTTAGGGACAAGTGGAGGTATTTTGCTGTGCCGGTCAGAATATGCATCTGGTGTGCACACACACGCCTAATGTTTTATGACATGCATTACACAAGTGCTAGACCCATTGGTTTACCAACGCTTTGTACTCATTGGCTGGGCGATTAGAAGAAAGGGGCGCAGCACAAACTGTATCACAAATACTACTTTAGGCGAGTTTAAAATACACCTGCGGTATCACAAACAGCTTCTGCGTACATTATGTAGTTAAATCGTTCTAAAGACAAAGTCCACTAATACCACGCTACACAAACTGATCGTGGGCTATTAATGTGTATGGCATTTCCCCCCCACCCCACCCTAAAATAAACAAAAACTCTTCATATATGAGAGCAGGGCTCCGAAGGTTCAGTGCGAGTGATTCAAAGCCGAGCCATCTTAAAATCGAACTCCCACCAGCAAATTGTGATTAAATCCTCTCGTCCTGTTCAGTTGAGTGAACATTAACGATTCCTGCCCAGATCAGCCACTGGTAGCAACAAGCTGTAGCCACGCCATTGCTCGAATGAACAAGTAAAAGTCTCTGCATGGTCATCTGCTAGCCTGCGAGTGGTGTGTGTGCACGCGCGCAATATAAGGGAAAAAAAAAAGCAAAAGTGAGAGCAGTCTTCACTTTTCAAGCACTGCATTCGTGCTTGTGGCGCGCCGCTGCTCGCTGCCGCAAGGTGGATGCCACCTTTTTTATGCAGTTTGGTGTGGAGTTGATGTATGTGGTGTGGAGTGTATGTATGTGGGATGGATTGCGAGTGTACTGGAATTCTGTGGAGTGGGATTGTCTGTTATGGTGTGTAATAATGTGGAATGGTATTGTGTGTTGCGGTACGTAGTGGAGTTTAATTATGTGGTGTGCTGTTGAAGTTTGTGGCATGATGTTGAATTCTGTTGTGTGGATTGGATGTATGCAGTGTGTTGTGTAATTGTGATGAGTTTAATTATGTGGCTTGTTATCAAATGGTGTGTAATGGAATGGAAATGTGTAGAGTTGAGGTGTGTTGTGTGGAAGTGTGTGGCGTGGAGTGAAATTATGCTGATTAGAATTATGTTGCATGGGGGCGTGGTCTCGCGCCGCGAGGAAGATGACGGCCCGTCGTTGAGCTCCGCATTGACGCGGAGCCGGTCTGGAGATTTCGGCCGGATTTCTGCCTTCAACGAGGCATTTGAGGCGAAGTGCCAAAAGATGAAGGGTCGGAGCGGTGATTGAGACCGTTCTGACCGCGTTTCCTGCATCTGTGGAACCAGCAGCCGCAGCGGTGTTTGTCCCTCAGAAGAAATGTAAGAGGCGGCGGCCATTTTGCATCGGCTGCCAGCTTTTCACTTTAATAAGGTAAACCGGCGTTTCTTTCATTGAAAGGCGAGGCACCGGTGTTTTTTTAATATTTTTATATTCTCATTTTTTTTTCTTCTTCATGGAATATTGCTCAATGACTTTATTTAAAACAAAAAAGGGAAGGAGGAAAAAAAAAAAAGCTCTATTAATGGCTTGCTACATTTTGCATTTTTCCTATTCTACATCAGTTAATACCAACATGCATATCTCCTTCTTTATTTAAATGCATGGTTGCTTCTCAGAACGATGCTGTTTTCTACCTTTTTGAGCTTCTAACCTTTTTGCCTCGCAAGTGACTGTTTTAATTATTTTTCTTGCCACAGTCTAGCAATACCTCCTAGCCTCTTGTTAACTGGACATTTGACCTTACAAAATATACGTCGTTTTTTATGTTAACCGAGTGCTGACGGAGAGTGTTGTAATTTTTTATGTACCTCATTAATTAATGATGTGTAGTCATTAAGCATATGGGCAGATTGAAATCTTTGTTGAAAACCACTTCTCGCCCTCCACATCATTTCAAAATGGCCAACGAAGCTCCAATTTCGGTTAAAGCCTCATATTCAGGTACCAAACCCAAGAGAGCCAAAAATGACCCCCCTCACCCATCTTATCCTCTCAAAACCCTGTTCTTGACAGCATTCTAGATGAAGTGAGGGGACTTAAGTCTTTTATGTCCACAACCAACGAGAAACTTTAGCAAATAGAAGATAGATGGATTACTATGGAAGCCAAGGTGTTAGATATGGAACATCGTATCAGTGACCTTAATGATGTCTCTACCAAAATTCAGTCTACGTCTTTATGGCCTGCCAGAAAATTTTGAAGGACCGGATTTGCTTCTCTTCCTAAAGAAATTCCTGTCAGAACTTTTAGACCTTTCACCGGAACCTTCATTAAAATTCAACGAGTACATCGACTTGGTCGTCTTCAACCTCATGCTTCCAAACCTAGAGGAATTATTATGTTGTTTCTGGAATTTACTGATTTAATGCGAGTTCTTGCTGCTGCTAGAGCGAAACGTCATCTCAAGTGGTCTGGTCACAACATCTTATCACAGGATCTCTCCAACGCTACTAATGCACGAAGGAAAGAATTTTTGGCTCTTCGTCCTCAAATGAGACAATTGAACATTCGATATGGTATTCTTCATCCGTGCTTATGTAAAATTATTCACGATGGTTCCACACGTTCTTTTGACGATCCTCTTAAATTGAGGTCTTTTCTCCAGTCTCTTTCTACAAATTCTGCCACGGATTCTCCTAATCGTCCTTGAGTACTTGCCTCTTTTACATATCATACTTATTCAGCTGTTTCATAATTCTATTCTTTTTTACCTTTTTTTCCCGCTGTTTCTTCTCTCGTCGGTACTGTTGCACCCCATGCATCAGTTACTGTTATCGCTTAGATCTGGATGTCTATCCTTGATCTATCTTTTCTTCCTGTTTTACCTTTTCCTTTTTTCTATTGTCTCTTCTTTCTTTTTATTGTTCATCTGTTCTTTCTATTTGATGTTGTTCAATTTGTTGCATGTGTCTATTAGTGCTGACTGTTGTACTGTATTGTATCTCTTTTATTTATCTCAACCGCCTTATTTTTTTTCCTTTCTAGCTGTTTCCCTGAGGTGTACCAACGTTTTATTTGTATTACTCCCCTAATCCCTCATCATGTGTAATATTGTTACGTGGAATGTTCGTGGTCTTGGAAATCCCGTCAAACATCAAAAGGTACTTTCTCACTTATCTAAACTAAACTCTCAGGTATCTTTTATTCAAGAAACGCATTGTAATGAAGCGGAATCGCTTAAGTTAAAACGACAGTGGGTGGGTCAAGTTGTTTATTCTCCTGCCTCAAATAAGAAAGGGGGTGTTGCTATACTGTTCCATAAGTCAGTGTCTGTACACATTTTATCTACGCAAAATGATGCTGATGGACGATGGGTAATGGCCAGGGTTGTTTTACAAAACAAAGAACAGGTCTTATTGAATATTTATGGCCCAGTTAGACCAGGTCCTGATTTTTGGAATGACATTAAGATTTTACTTTCCTCCATTGAATGCCCTAATATTATTATTGCTGGTGATTTCAACCAATGGTTGGACCCCTTCTCTGACAGACAATTTAAGTGTGAGTTTAACCCTGATAAAACCCATAAGGCATTCCAATCGGCCATTGCCTCTCGTTCATTATATGATGTTTGGAAGACTCGTAATCCTGACTCTCTTGAGTTTACTTTCTTCTCTAATGTTCATCAAACACGCTCCAGGATTGATTATATTTTGGTTAGTAAACTACTACTCCCCTCCATTCAATCATCAGAGATTGGATCTATTTTTATCTCCGACCATGCACCAGTTCTTACTGTTTTGGACTTTTCCTTAAGCCCCTCAAAATTCAACCGTTGGAAGCTTAGTAATTCTTTATTATCAGATAATGTGTTTATCACAGAAGCCACTGCTTTTATTAATGAATTTTTTCAGTTCAATATTCCCTCTGACGCCTCCATTTCCAATAACTGGGATGCCTTTAAGGCTTCCTTTCGTGCCTTCACTATTTCGTATGTTGCAAAGAAAAATAAAATTACCTTAAATAAATATGCCACTCTACTGCAACAGCTTAAATTACTGGAGCATAATTATTTCACTACTAAATCATCTTTGGCTCTTCATGAGCTGATCAGGGCCAAATCTGATCTTAACAAACTTGCTACAGTCGGAGCATGCAATATCCTCCTTAAGATTAAATCTAAGTATCATGGAGGACAAAATAAAGCTGGTAAGAAATTAGCCAACTACTTGAAAATCAAATCTGAACGTAAAAATATTGGACCCATCTTAAATGAGTCCACTAATAATCTAGCGTCCTCAGATGAAGATATTGCTAATATCTTTCATGAATATTATCAAACACTCTATTCTGATGATAATCAAAATCTAGATACTTTCTTCACTGGTCTTCCCACCCCTCCTTCCATGCCAGTTGAATTTGAAACATTAGAGGGAGAGATTACTGTTCAAGAAATAAATAATGCCATTAAATATTTTAAAAAAATCAAAAGCACCAGGACCAGATGGACTTTGTTGAATTTTATTCTACCCTTTCCTCCATTTTTGTTCCCAAACTTTTGGATCTTTTTAATTCATTTATTGATGAAGCTAAAGCTTCTGGTTCTTTTATGGTCGCCTTAATAATTCTTATTCCTAAACCTGATAAAGATCACTCCCTGTGCAAAAACTACCGCCCTATCTCATTAATTAACTAACTAGGACTGTAAAAGTTTTGCCTCTCGACTATAAAGTACTATTCCATTTTTGATTAAGACTGACCAAGTTGGATTTGTTAAAGGCAGGTTGGCTGCAGATAATGCTCGAATGTTTGCAAATGTTATTTCTTGTGGTAAAAAGTCTAAGTCTCCTCTTGCAGCGCTGTCTCTGGATGCAGAAAAGGCTTTTGACCGTATTAATTGGCAGTATATGTTTAGAACTCTCCAATGGTTTGGTTTTGGCCCCACTTTCATTTCCTATATTAAATTATTATATTCCAGTCCCCGTGCCAGTATTTTTGTAAATAATCATTTCTCCAGATTTTTTTCCTTATCTAGAGGTACTCGTCAAGGTTGTCCCCTTTCCCCCCTGTTATTTGTTTTATGCCTTGAACCATTCCTTGAACGTATCCATGTTAATTCACATATTTCTGGCTTCACGCACAACTCCATCGAAACCAAAATATCAGCATATGCCGACGATATATTAATATACATGTCCAATCCTCACACTTCACTACCTCCATTTTTGGATGAGGTTCGTTTATATTCCAGTATTTCTGGTTATAAGTTAAATCTCTCCAAAACAGAAGTTCTACCTTTGAACTCTTTGTGCTATCAATATATGTTTAATGACACTAATTTTGCATGGTGTCCCACAAAAATTAAATACCTTGGTATTTGGTTTTCCGCTTCCCTGTCTGCCACAATTAAATACACGTTTAATGCACTAATTACTAGAATTCAATCACTCCTTCTTATCTGGACTCCCCTCTATCTTTCCTGGTGGGGTAGGTTAGATCAAAATGATGATTGTACCCCACAACCTCTATACATTATCAATGTTGCCCTTTCAAATTCCTATTTCATATTTTTCACAAATTAATTCCATATGTGCAAAATTTTTGTGGAATAAGAAACACCCCCAAATTGCACTCACAAAACTTAAATGTCCTAAATCCGAGGGGGGTGTACGTTTTCCTGATTTTAAAGCCTATCACTCGGCTTTTTTGATCAAACAATCCTTTGCTTTATCTTTTGATTTTACTGATGTTCCGATACCCAGATGGATTGTTTTTGCGATCCGCATTAAAGGATTTTCCTTTTCATAATGTAATATACATGTCCAACTGTACTTTCATAGCCAATAACCCTATTTTAAAATATTCCCATAATTTAATGTACAATACATTTACCAATGGTCTAACTCCATTTCAATGTTTTTTATCCTCTACTATTTGGTATAATAAATTTCTCAAATACAAGGGTAAATCTTTCTATTACAAACACTGGAAGGAGAAGGGTATTATTTTTGAGTATCAATTGATTCATCAAAACTCTGTCATTCCCTTCCTTGAATTACAATCACGTTTTCATTTACCTAATACATTTCTTAATGAATACATCTTAATTTCAACCGCTTTACAATCACAATTGGCTTCTCATGACCTTCCAAGTGTCGCACCTTCTCTTACTCCACCTTCACCACTATATAGTTTATTTCGGTTGCACAGACCTAAAGCCGCTCTTGTTTATAAATTATTGTCAGTACCTGTTATTGAAAGACCTAAATCTTCTATTGAAATTGCATGGGAAACAGACTTGTCTTTGTCACTTTCTATTTCTCAATGGGACAAATTATGGTCTAAGTTATTTAAAATTTCTGCTGCAGCTCGTATAACCCAATCTTTGTATTTTATATACAATAGAGCAGTTATTACCCCTGTTTGTATATCCAAGTTTTCCCCTTCCTCTTCCCCTTTATGCTGGTCCTATTCTAAATTCACCGGCACTTTGACACATCAACTTTATGAATGTTCCAATGTATTGAGTTTTTGGGAATCTGTTTGGTCGACTTGCATGAAAATCTTTAATTGTGATATTTTATTATCATTACAAAATGTTTTCTAGGTTCCTCCTCCCCTGACTTTAATGACTCCACTTCTATTTCTTTATTATTCGACCTATTTATTGCATTAGCGTTCAAAGTTATTTTATCAGCTTGGAAAGATAATTCTAAAATATCTTCTTTGACTTGGTGGAGCTTTATTTGTGATGAACATAGAATTGCTAATGTCTCTTTTTCTATTCTGTCTCAGAAAATCAAATCGGACCTCCTTTGGCTGCCATTTACATCTTACCTCTCTACACATGCTCCTATGCCTTAAATCTCTTTTCTTTCTATGCTCTTATAAGGTTCTTAGAACATTTTGTATCCTTTTTCATTTTCTTACTCCTCCTCTATTTTCCTTTTCCTCCTTCCATCTCTTCTTTCTTTCTCCCTTTTCTGTTTTGTATTTTGCACTTCCATATTAATTGATTAACTATTGCTTGTAATATGGTTTTTTGTTATGTGATTGCTTTTGCTCTTGTTCATTTTTGATAATTCAATAAAAATTTCTTAAACAAAAAAAAAAAAGAATTGTTTTGCATGGTGAGGAGTGTATTTGTGTGGATTGTGATACCAATTTTACAAATGATGAAATATAATTACAAAAAAAAATGTGGCCTTCACACAAAAATAAAACTTGTTGCTTTGACAAACAAAATGTCAGAAATGCACAACGGTCTCTTTAATTTTAGACCTAAGCAAGGAGGAGCTGCATACAAACCATACATGTTCAACATGAGCAGGCAAAAAAGAAAAGAGTTCCGAGACCCAACACTTTAACACACTAGTGGAAACTTACCAGAAATGTGAAATGTAGTGGCTTTAAGGGTATGAAATGAGCACATTTTTTAAAGCTTGTAGGAGTAAGTCAGCAAGAGGAACTGACAGAGGGGGAAGAAAAGAAAGAAAGAAAGAAAGAAAGAAAGAAAGAAAGAAAGAAAGAAAGAAAGAAAGAAAGAAAGAAAGAAAGAAAACGAACAGACTCCGGCAGAGATGGTGGTGGGAAAGGTGCAGAGGAAGGAGGAGAACCAGCATGTAGAGAACAAGGGGAAAGGTAATCTTATTTTCAGAGGTGTTATGAAGAGATGTTAAATAAATTCTCTGTTTGTTATAAAAGGTGTGGTCTGCATTTTGTTCATGTGCGTGTGCTACAAAACACTACAGCTAAAACATAACTAGCACTGCAGTTCGTGTGCACACATAGCATTACAGGGCACCACAACACAGTATTGCACTCAGATTATGCAGACACAGTGTTTGTATAGTAGCCAGAGTAAACACACTGGAACAGCAACCACAACTGACTCCTTCCCGACAGCAGCCATGGTTACTACCATTAGCAGGGGAACCTTCCTGCTGACCAAAGGTACAGGTAGCACATAAGACAGGGAAAACGCAACACAATAACAGGCACATGTTAATAAAATACTGTGCACTCGAGCGGACTATAGTTTCTCAGGCTCTAGATTGCATTTGTCTGCAGCGCCCACACTGTCATTCCAGAGGGCAAAAGTGTGTGTCCCCTAATCACTGGCAGCATAGGGTGCTGATGAATGAGAGTCACTGCTTCGCAGCGGGCTCCTGAACCCAACCCTTTACAACTACTGCACCGGCGACCTGCTCCAACCCCCATTTATGTTCTGGGGCTGCAGGATTGGCAGTGGTAGGAAACACCATATTGGAACTCCCTGAGGGGTACTCAGGCGAGGCCAGGAAAGAATGGAAAGGGAGGAGGTGTGGGAGGAACATTTTGCAGATACAAAATGCAGGTACTTGTTTTCCGCAGGAAAGACAACGGGTTCATGGCAGATGTTTCGTCAAACGTCATTGGTAATTAAAATAAAGATAGTTTGCGAGCTTTGAAAGCTGCCAGCGTGATGAAAATGCATGGATTAGGAATGCATTTACGAACGAGATCTTTCAGTGGTTGTTTACTGCAAACGTTTCTCTTTTTTGCGGTTTGGATGCAACATCTGCTTTTAAGCTTAGGCAGTCGAACTAATGTGTAAGACGCTTGATCACCTTTCGCTTCCAGGATGAATTGGTGAGAGGGCCTGCTATTAATATTTATTGGTGCTGTTGTGATTGAGGCAGCACAGATGCTGCCTGTGTAATCATTAAGAACATTACAAATAAAACTAAAGCCCTGCGCGGATGTAGTGGAGACGGTGCTGACTTGGGGAAAGAATAATATAACGGACCTCAGTAACTAGTTAAAAATGAAAGTGATGTCAGCCAGCCGCGCTCTGCGCATTTGATTTTGAGGAGTGTTTGAAACATTACTGAGAAATTATTATAGCAGAGGCATAAATTATATGACTGCATTAAAAGTGAAATGAGGATACCATAAATACTGAAGTTCATTAATTCCTCAGCACTATAAAGCAAGTGCTGGACTTAATGAGTCTTTGTTGATGGAATACACTTGGGAATGATACTTGTGTGTTATGAACTCTAAAGGTTATCTTCCCACATAGGGCCATCTTCTGCGCACACTGTATGTTTGAGAGTCCTCACCGGTTGCCCCCACGGCCTGCCCTGCCCCCGCCACCATAGAACCCACGGCCTGCCCTGCCCCCGTGCCTCCCACGGTCAGAGTCGTTGTCAGCTGATGGGCCTCTTCTGGCCCCTGAAGCCGCTTCCACTGCCCCATTATCAGCTCTTCACGCCGCACCCTCTGGCTCTGCGGGGACAAAAGGGGATGGAAGAGCCCCCCGCCACTTACCCTGAAAGCGGGGCACTTACTGGGCAATAGTATCTGCGCCCCCGCGAAGGAGATGGGGGGGGGGGGATTTACAGAAACCAGGATTCAATGGAATGGCAGATAAGCTTGTGCAGCCTGCCCATTTCCGGTCCAATGGGACATAATGACCCATATAGAACCCAAGCTTTGGCACATTTTTTTACAACGCGAACTCGACCCGAAGGTATTGGACAGCTTCATAGGATGTTGAGTCAACGAGACTCGAGCTTGGTTTCCCGGCTCTGAAGGCTGCTGCTCTGGCCATTACGCTACACCCACATGTCACTAGAACCTACCGCACAGGCCATCTCGATATGGGAGGTGTCACATTTTTTACGTTCGCATCCTGCCCTACTTGCTACGAAAACGAGGTCTCCCTGCCCATGAGAATGTGTAACAAGTTACAGGTGAAGTATAGAAATACGAGTCCTTCTATGAGCATAGCATAATGAATGGGTGAACCGAAGTGAGCACAGCTGCAGTTTCTTTGGTGGTTGCTGTTCGTATAGCAGGGTACACGGTAATACCCTAAACCACATTTACTCCAATGCAGTGTAAATGCTGGGGTCTGGCGGCTGTTCAATTGTTATTTGAGCATTGTTATAACGTTGGTGTTATTCTGCTGCTGGCGAGAAACTAGTAGATATGCTGCGGGACATCGCTGGTGGTAACAGAATACGTATGATAACATAAGTATAATAAAAATAAATACATTGCTTGTTCGTGAGTACCTTTCCCAGCGCCGCGAGCAACCGGCCCGGCTCTCCCGCAGCCCCGGGTAACAGCGCATCCCCCAGGGAGCAGCAAGCGGGCATGGCAAGGAGTCCAAGACGGCCCGCGCTGCCTCTCTGCTCCCGGGACAGCCAGCCGCTAAGGAAGAAGAAGGTGCAGCCGATGCTGAAGAGGGGCTGGCCGCGTGCACCAGGCTTAGCGGGACGGGTTGCAGCGGCGGCCACCCCGGGCTCAGGCACAGCAGGGCGGCCAGCAGCACCGTGGACACTGCCCCGGCGGCCGCCAACCCCCAAGGGACAGCCCCATAAAGCAGCACTAACAAGACCCTCCGCGGGTCGGTCTTTAGCAGGCTGACACCCTAAAAGAACAAGCGGAAGTGAAAGCGTTTGAAAGAAGCCCACGAGTGGTGCGAGCGCGCCACAGCGAGCGCTGGTTTCGGTTTCAATTATCGCGCCCCAGTCTGGGCACGATAATTGAAGCCATAGGGCCTATTAATGTCTATCACGAGCAACAAGCGCATAATAGACACCAATAGGCCGTGGGTGGAGCAACGCGCCCGCCTTTGGCCTATTGCGTGCTGGCTTTAAAAAAAAACACGCATGCAAAGGCCAATAACATGCCACAGAAGGAAAGGCAGACGCTTGTGCGTGTGCCATTCCTAGGGCAGCCTCACATCCCCATTTTTCACCTCCTAAATGTCTCGCGCTGCGCGAGCACTGCTACGCGGTGCCCTCGCTAGGCGCGAGACCTAAAAATGTGGTACTCAGTGACTGGGCTTGCCGCCGGCTGGTTTTTACAAATGTGGCCATTGCTCTGTCGCTATACGTTAGATAAGCTCAACAGTTTCAAATACAACACTCCGACAGAACATAAGATCAAATCATTCATGATTTGAAATACGAAATTCATGGTATATTGCATTATCTGTACATGTAATAACATCTATGTGGGCAGTACAATTAGACCGGTCAAAGAGAGGGATACAAGAACACATACAGGCTATTAGAAATGGAAATTCCAACAATCCTCTAGCTGTACATTTTAATGCAAAACATGGATCAGCAGAACTCTCTCGGTTGAGATTCCATAGGCTTGACACAGTTGTAGACAACCGGAGGGGTGGTGATAAGGTACATTGTCTGCGCAAACTGGAGGCCACTTGGATCTGCAAATTAAGATAAGTGGACTATGGTCTTGATATTGATAGAGAGATGTATGCATTTCTTAAGGATTGATTTGGAAACACACATGCTAATATTTCAACTTCAAAAAAATGTATGATCAACTGTATTGAGTGGTTGTGTGGCATGTATGCTTCCATTTCATGCGTTTACAATATCACACATGCCTGCTATAATCCTATACGTACTTTAAAATATCAACAAAAGTCTAAGTTCAACTGCATTATACTGCTTTATACATGCTAGTGTTAACTTGTTTGGACTAACAATGCCCTCTAATATGTTCACTGTTCTGTATACAACTATGTGTGCTATGTTCTGTATTAAGACGCTGTATGTTGCTTGGTAAAAGAATTACTAACCAGGGCCTGAAAATACGGTTTTTTGACTAATGCAAACTGTAAGTAAAGAATCTGCCAAAAATCACCAATAGCATGCCTCTGCACTGCTGTAGGGTATGAGGGTATGAGGGGTTCTTATTGGACCGGCTTCTTTCACCCTTTACTTTGTCTCTTATGCCTTCTAAAGACTATGACCCGATTACTATCCCATACATGATATATACGTTTCGTCTAGACTTGGAAGTGCTTTACATTGCCTTTTCCGCATGTCCTGCAATGTATGAATCACTAATTAGGTTTCCTCCACCACTGTAGGTTGCAAGCGAGTACAGGGGCATGCACTGGTAGTAGTGCCTAAACTCGTATTCTTGTTGGTATTGCATTTACCAGATGTTCCGTATCAATAAAGTTGGCCAGAACCATTGAAAGTCACGTGGCATGGCGCATATATTCTCGCCAAATGCCTAATACGGCATGGCTCTTCCAGTGATAGACGGCACTACCACCATGAATTACTAAAATGGCGTCATGTGGTGAAACTCTGTGACCACGGATGTCCGCTTTCTATGTTGATGGACACGCTGCGCGCGTCCACAGCATTTAAAATCCGCGTTTCAGAATTGTTCCCCGAGAACTGCAATGAAAGATATAAGGGAGCAGCTTATATGGGTAAGATGCGCTTAATCGCCCATCTGTTACGATTTGACTAGTAGTAAGATATAGAAACCTAGTTCTTTTGCGCCTAATATTGATATTTATACACTTGTGACTAGACTGTCCCTAAACTGTTACGGAGGGCGTCCCTCCACATAAAGGCTCAACAATTTGCCTCAATTTGTACTTCAGTTTCCATTTAGTAAAAGGAAGATAGGTTTGAAAGATAACTAGTAATGCAAAGGATTTGCTCTGCCTATCTAGATAATATAAACGCTAAAAAGTCGTTTCATCAAAAAGTCACTCAGGCTAGACCATATGAAAAACATAAGAAAAATAGACAAACAACTTATATTGACAATATATATTTTTGTCTTTGTTAGAATATACAAAGAAATAATTAAATATAAAAATTCATTGGTATAATATAATGAAGAATGTGCAAAATCAATAATGACCCCATCAGGATGATCATTTAAATGGACAGCCTAACATATCTCATTCATACAACACATGCATACGATAAATCCATTCACAACCTAATTCTATGTAACACATTCAACTCCAAAACATTCAGTCTATATCAAAGGAATCGTCCCAACCGGAGATTGGTATACGTGGTTAGGATCGATCTAAGGGACAGAGAAACAACAAGCATTTACAATGCAATGGTCTCGGCATTGTTAAAGTTGGAGCTATTGGCATTGCTCATGACATTATTTTTGTTTTTGTTTTTAAAACATTTAACCCGTTCCCCGCTCATGACGGAACCACTCCGTCATGAGCCACGGGCGCCGTGTGCTCATGACGGAGTGGTTCCGTCATGCTGCGGCCATTGGCGGCCGCTCCTCCCACGCGGCGCTAATTCCCCGCCTGTGCGGGCGATTAGCGCAGTGGGTGGAGTCATGACGGAACCACGCCGTCATGAGCACAGCTCGCCCGTGACTCATGACGGCGTGGTTCCGTCATGAGCACAGCGGCGCCGTCAACCCCCCAAACCCCCCCAGCGCTGCGGCGGAATTCGCGCCGCAGCGAAGGGGTTAAAGAAACGGCATTGTTATTTACAATGTCAATAGCTTAATCACTCTCAAATGCGAGACATATTGCATTTGCACCCACACACAGAGCCACACACACATAGCCACCCACACACACAGAGCCACTCACATAGCCACTTACACACAGAGTTACCCACACACAGACAAAGCCACCACGCATAGAGCCACCTACAAAAAAAGCCACCCACACAGAGCCACTCACACACACACACACACACAGAGCCACCCACACACACACACACAGAGCCACCCACACACACACACACACACAGCCATCTGCGCTCCCTCAGCCGGCTTGTGAGTGTAACGTCCCATGTGCTTGTGCTGGCGTCACTAGGATAAGCTAGTCCCCATTGTTTGGTTTGCTGCGCGCGTTAATGACAGCTTTGCGGTAATTGTTCATTGTATGTAAGACATCAGGCCAATCTGAGCTGTCAGTCTAAGGAACAGGGCCTGAGCGGGTTGCCCGGCAAGCATAGCCCCAGGGCTGGTGTCTGTTTAATCAGCCAGTGTCCTGCGGTGTTTAGGGAAGTGGCATGTGGTTAAACAGAGGAAATGTCAAGGAATTTTAATAGCCCAAATAGGCCCTGTGCTTCCTACAGGGGCTGACATCAAAGGCTAGCCTGCCCCCGAGCAGACAGTGTGTCACAGAGGTCAGCAGTCACCTGACAGCGCGGCAGCCGTGTGACAGTCGACACAAAGCTCGACAAACGCCGCACAATGGGCACCCTCTGGAACTGGCCTGGCAGGTCCGTTCGCGGATATCTGGGACGGCTTTGGTGGTAAAAGGATGCGCCACAGATTGGTAACTCGGCACCTGGAGAATGCGGCCGAGACCCAAACAAAAAGGTTTGCCCGGCTATTGTGCCAACCCTGAGACGGGTAGAGTTTCAGCAGGCGAGGTCTCCGCTTTCAAAGGGCTCTCTGTGCGCTGCGAAGGCACAATAGGGCCAGGCCCTTTGAAAACAGGGCCCTGGGGGCAGAGATATTCGCTGTACACAGCAACTGTACTTTGCACGAAAAGGAGCGCAAAATACGAAGGCAGCCCTGTCCCTCTGACTGCTCCGGGTCAGGAATAATAGAAGGGCGGTGAATATTGTGAGAGAGGCTTGGCCGTATACCTGGTACTGCACACTGCGTACACCGACCCCTCCCCCGATAGGCCCTTTTAAACTTCAAGCAATGATGAGGCTACATGAAAAACACCTTGTGAGGGGCAGCTAACAGGTTACTTTGGTGAACCACCCCACATACTTTGTTCAGTCGAGTGGAGTCTCCAAGAAGACGGCCTCCCACATCCATCTGCGGGGGTGAACGGGCTTTACTACTCGACTTGGAGTGGAGAAGTGAGAGTTTAGCACGGATATGCAAGAGATCTGATCATATCTGGCTGGTAAAAGAGGGCGGTCTTGGCCAACACAATTGTTAAACGAGAGGAGCACCGAGGGAGCAGAGAGCAGGGGGGAGTGGTGGACGGGGATGACACCATGAACACCACCACCTTTCTCCGAGGTCAAGCAGAAATGCCTCGGAGAAACGCAGTGGCATTTTCGGATTGGGGGGCGTGTTTTTCTTCCTCTCCTCTTCCTATTGGCTGGAATGTTTACATTCTAGAGGAGAGAAAGAAAGTAAAAAACACGCCCCCGAATCCGAAGAAGACGGGGCTTAAACGGACAGACGCCCCTCTCCTCCAATGGCTGGCCTCCGTTTAGGAAGCCAGCCAATGGAGAAGAGGGGCGGGTTCAAGCCCCGTACTAAAAAACATTAAATCTCGAGAGCGAGACTGCGCAAGCGCAGCCTTCGCTAGCCAAGACCTAAAAAGGACACGCCAACGCGCGTTTCGGTGCAATCACCCTTTGATGCGGGCGTCACCTTCTTCAGGGCGTACAATATATATGTTTCAGGAGTCCAAGGGGCCTAAGGTTGATCGAAGTTTTAGACCGATGAAAATGTACCGGATGTCGTATAAGCAATAATATAGGAATCCGATGTGTCTGAAATGGAAGAAGATGACGGATCAAATGAGGAGTTGCAGGTGTTCGTAAGAGCAGACTGGAAATGGAAAAGGTTCCACGTTGAGCGTTAATGGACTCTAATGTGTAATCAATCCGTTCGTGTAGATTTTGAAGCAATGAGCAATCTCGTGAAACTAATGCTGGATAAAAAGTTTCCATAGTCTCGATTTTGCCCGGTAATGAATGATTTTAAAGTTCCGTTTTGATGCTTCCGACACAAGCACACTCAAAAATGCGTTGAATCGCCGCTCAACAGAGTCGTCCTGCCGCGTTGGTTGAAGGCCGATGTCTTGAAAGATAACTAGATCTATCCTGCTGGGTAATTCTCTTGGGATAAAATGGCTCCTTCCATTCTGCACTCGTGTGCAGGTTATTAATATTACAAAAACAAGCTATTTTACTTCACTAGCTTTTATTGTTAGAGGTCATGTCGGGTTTTCTTCTTCCCTTTTGTTTTGGTTAACAGATGTAGCTGCTTCATAATATATTTACCATGGACCTTGTATTCTTGTCAGGTCACACTATAATCAATATGTATTATAGCAATATCCTTTTGTTTGGCAAATACACACATTAACCATATGATAGGAGTGTTTGCATAAACAGGGATCTAGAAAGTTCGCAGGTTAGAACCTAACAGGGTGTTTTAGTGCTCCATCTCTTAAAACATATAAGGTGGTTACCGTTTTTGTTCTAATTCACGTTTTCTCACAGTGCCATGCCAATGCGTGTTGACTGGTGCGTTTGGGAGATAAAACTGTTGCTCACCAGACAAATCTGAAATGGAGTGACACCTACAGACTTTCTAGGACTAAAAAAAGGTTTTTTTTAAAGTTTTAAGTGCTGACTATTCCCTCCTTTTTCAGTTCTTTCAACCACCCCCCCCCCCCTTCCACCACTGTTATCACTTTGGTTCATATAGGTTTTGTGTTTCTGGATTGTGGTTCTTTTTTCCTTTCTTACTTTAAAAATACGTCACGGTTCTATTCTTCTTTGGGTCCCTGCTTTACGTGGTATAAAATTTAGCCAGGTCTCTATAGGGCACATTTCCTTTTCTCTAGTTGTTAGATACGGGTCACTGAAAACATTATATGTGCTATGAAGTGCTTGAAGTGTTTGACACTGGGAGATTTGATCTATATGTCCCCCAACTGTGTAATTCTCAGTTGTACAATATATATATTCTTTTTCCAACAGCCTAGAGAAAGTAGTCTTACGACGAAACACGTGTCGGCTATGTGAATGTACATAACAACTAGGTGTCAGCAAATCAAGAATTGATCCATTTATGTGATATCTTCATGGACGTTATTACACTAATTGTCTTATAGTTGCAAATTATGAAATTAAATTTTACTGACAACATAGTCAGTTGAAACTGTACCTTGGCGTTGTGCTCTGTTGTTTAAAGTTTCAATGAGTAAGGATTTGGAGAAATTGTTCCCCACTTTGAGTAACACTGTTGGTGGCACAGTGTTGACATTGAGCATGCCCTTACACTAAGTGAATCAATATTGGCAAATAGAACAGAGGTGCTGACTATTCTTCTACCACTGCCATCATTTGTTTTGTGTGATACTTTAGTATCCTCTACAGCTGTCAAAAATAAAAACATGTTTCAGATAACAAAGAATAGTGTTTTAGGGCTACGATAAAAACTGTGGGCTACACCTAGAATTCCTACTAGAGAAAAGATAGGCTTTACTTTGATTACTAACTTATGATGGTCAGTTTTGATGCTGTATCTGAAGAAGGTCTCCTGAAATACACCGGTGCAACTCCAGAACCCTTGTTACTATCATAAAAGTGTTGTGACTAGTTGGATTCCTAGATGCACTTCAGCAAAATGCCTAACATCAGAAATGGTGTCCTCCCCGAAACACTGAACTCAAGCAGTAACACACATCACAATTAGTATCTCGGCATAAATGTGGTCATTCATAATGTATTATGGTTAAAAGCACTATCAACAACGGTGCCAGTAGAAAGTTATCAGACATATTATAAACTAAATAAACTTCAGAATATAATACCGTTGAACATGGGCCCTAATAATATTCGAATCAGACCATGCTAGGTTAGTAGGGAACAGAATATTGCCTTGCAATAGACTCTGGTAGAAGTCTTCATCTGCTAAGTCTAACAGGTCAGTGTGTACTACATGAATCTCAACATGCCACCCTTATTACATAACAGCTTTTAGACTAATACTGACTGCTGTCATATTCTGTGAAGATGTTCAAGTACAATTTCTTTTTTAGTCCAGCTTTTTGATTTTATCAATTTAGGTACAGAAAAAGTTGCTAGCTTACAAAGTTTAGCATTGGGAAGGAATAACATACTAGTACTGCTATTTCTATAAATAATATCTGTAATAGCTCTGCTCATAATAACAGTCACAGATTGACAAAATATGATGCTCTTGATATTATCACAGTACAGTAGTAGCTCTGCTCAAAAATCACAAATGCACTCAAACGTTAAACATGCTGTTTTTGGTATTATCACAATTTGCTCTAAGCTAAGCTCTATTTTTAGTATGTGCTCTGGTCTGAAAGTTAGACTCATGCAATACTATATTCTTGATAAAAATAGTTCATACAGAAATCTGCTCTTGGTAAACTTCAGGCTCATTAACACCTCTGCTCATTTTTAAGGTATTTCATATAGGTATAAGTATTTCATGTGTCACATTACAACACTGCGAAATATATTGCGTTTGGAATTTGTGAACTTCGGGGATTTTTTGCGCTAATGCTCAAGTACTCTAATTTATGTATTCAACAATTTATTGTGTTTCTATTGCTTATATGTCCATTAAGCTCATAAGGCAGAAGCAGATTATTTAAGGATGGACTCTTGCTGACCCTAATCTAATGCTGGATGATCTTCGGCTGACAGCCAGTACTGTTTCTTGTCCACAGTTTCTTCCAAATAGATAAGAACCCTAGCCAGTGTTGGCTCAGAGCCCATGATTGATTCCCAAGTGACCGCATGTCAGTCAGACATGCACAATGTACTATTAAATGCAGCATTTGTGCCATATTTTTCATAATAAACTGTGGGACACTCAAGATTTTGATTTGCTAACTCCATGTTGGTTGTGCCCGTTTAGATTAAGAGTCACTTGTGAATGTAATGGGACAGTCACTATTGAAATAAGTATTGGCTGAGTTTGTTTGAGCCAAGAAGAAATGTTTGTTCACATCATATTTGGCATGAAGAGGCTTACAAAACAAGGAAAATATTTTGATGGATCTATAGGCTCCAAAAGGTACATACGGTTACACTAATATTAGGGCTCCCGGTTTTATGGTATTTATTTTTTGGCCATTTCTGTCTTATTTATCCATATTTATTTTTGGGCAATTTTATCTGTATTTATCCATATTTATTTTGTGTTTTGCTTATAAATGAAGTTGTAAAACTGTACATTTCAATATCTATTTAACTGATAGACGTGCATTCATACTTTGATTCCTGTTGTGTTTTAGCTATTTAAGCTGCCAAGTATTATTACACAATATATCCACTGGTAAACACTAGCACTATACCATAAATGTATGTTAACATATGCCATTATTTAAAGTAATTTCATTTTGTTTTTCAATTTCCCATGCTGTCCATCTGCTGGCCTATAATTCATGTAATACAGCACGGGGAGTCACTTAAATTAAGCACAATTTTCTGTATTTATCCACTTTTAAAAATAAATGCACACAGAAATTTTCTGTTTGGATGTATCTGTAAAAATCCGTAAGAACGGAAAACAGGGAAACTTAATTACAATCTGCAGGCGCATCACATTTCATCACGGACTATCAGCGTTCATCAGTCCTGAGGCATACACTGTCGCATCTGTTTGGTTTGTGAACTGAAACATCCTATGATCTCACCTCACTGTGTCTATCAGAATGGTGCCACGAAGTGAAATGCGCACATCTATATAGTCTGTACTCTGCAACTATGTCAAAATAAAGTCGAAATGAAAACCGTTATCAATTAACATTCAATCTAATCGTATATACACATTAGCGGGATAGAACGGGGTTTTTAAAGCTCAATTACAATTTTCAATTTAGCTGGAAGCAGGAAATATTAAAATATATCATTAGAACTTGGTTTCTTCCTATGAAGACTTGTGTCTTGTTTCAATTGTTGCTTAGCTATTTCGGTATAGAAAATGTCATTTTATCAACTTCAGTCATCTAAGGGAGCATAAGATCCCATATTGGGATACATACTGTGGCTGTGAAGATAATGGGGAAGGGCAACTTCAGGGGCGAGACACGTGGTTCAGAGAGTACATGTTCTAGTCGCACATAATGTAGACAGTGAGCACAGAGTTCACATGCTGCTTACAAGGACTCGACGTGTTTGATCTGCTGGAGCTTGAGCACCTCTTCCTTCTTCCTCCGCTTCTCCCTGCGGTCTTGCTTCCGTCTGGGGGAGCTGGAGCACAGCTCATCCTGCTGCTGGGAGGAGGAGGATCGGCGTCGCCGACGACTGCTGGACTCAGCTTCTACTCCATGCTTCTCCCTCAGAGACATGACCAGCTCCTCCAACGTCCACCCAGACACAGAGACGATAACCTAAAATTAGCTTGGACGGCTGCTTCTTTGCCTTCTAACTAGGCACACAGAGAGAGCAGCCTCAGCCTGTACTGTAACACTATGGAAACAGAAGACGGCATTGAATTTTCGTAGCATATCTTTCGCCGCACCTAACTGTGGTGGCCATCTTGAAATGGTCTTATTTGTAATACGATCTAGAAATGTTTCCCCCACCAGATTCGTTTTAGAAATATCTTAACAAAATACATTTATAACGAATAACGGTAAACAAATTGTACTGAGTGACCATGTTTAAAAGAATATTAAAATACCATCGGGTCAAGACGATTTCCTAAAAGCTGGGTTTTCTCAAAACATCTTTTGTAACTTTTTATA
Source organism: Triturus cristatus (assembly GCF_964204655.1). Lineage (NCBI taxonomy): Eukaryota > Metazoa > Chordata > Amphibia > Caudata > Salamandridae > Triturus > Triturus cristatus. The sequence goes on along the minus strand of NC_140588.1, from coordinate 501,033,472 downwards.
CTGTGGGGGAAAAACAATACAAGAAAAGCTTGATCCTCTGGTAAGAATAGCGCCACGACAACAGCTTCAGGTGCAATTTCATCAATTGGTTGTCCACTGTTTTTTTACACCAGTTTACTGAAAGAGCAGGAATTCTATCCTGCTTGGGATACCTGTCAGGTGTGCAACAAATAACCACTTTTGTAGTATGCACTCTCATAATATTTAGTGATGAAATTAGATGGGAGAAATGTTAACTAATTAACGTACCTTTGTGATATTAACATGATTCAATGTGAGTTTAACAAATGATTTATAGAATTGTAGTAATTACGTATAAATGATTTAATATATTTACATAGCGTTTATTAGTGATGTGGCACACTGACACATTCAATGCATTTTGAATGTTTATTATGCTAATGATGTAGTTGGAATAATCAAATTAATGTAGTTTAGGGAAAGTGCCTATTGAAAATGCTAATGAATTTATGAAAATGTTTTTTTTGATAAACACATTTTTATTGATTTCACAGAAAGCACCAGCCAGTCATCAAGATACCATGATAACAGGGGAGTATAAGCATTGATCAGGACAACCCCAAGATCAAGGACACACAAATTCCAAAAGACACATTTTTGGAGCATCCTCAGCGAAATTAAAACATGTCCCCTACCCACTTCCCCCAGACCCTACAATACTTCTTGGCGCTGCGTACATTGTCTTCTCCTGTGAGGTGCACCAGTCAACCCCAGCCTGCCATTTCCCAAAGGTGGGTGGATCAGGGCATTTCCAAGCAGTCGCTATGTCCCTCTTGCCACCACCATTGCCATGGTGTAAAACAATTTTTCATTTCTGGACCCATCCAGCCCGTCTGTGATGCCTAAGATCGCATGTTTCGGGTCATGTGGCATCTCCCACCCCAATACCTCGGTGAGCTCCTCCTCAATGTCCCCCCAGAATCGTGCCAAGCGCAGGCACGTCCATACCATGTGGAGGAAGTCGGCCGGCTCTTGACCCCATCTAGCGCAGGCAGGGGTCGGCAGGAGCCCCGCGCGATGTAGGCGCGCCGGTGTCAAATAGGCAGCATGCAAGAAATAAAGCTGTGTAATGCGCAATCTGGCGGAGGCAGTGACTATCCTGGGTGCCATAAGGGCGTCACGCCAGTCCTCCTCCTCCAAGATACCCACCCACTCCTCCTATTGAGTCCGCAGCCGATCAAGTGATGTTGGGGTATTGTTAATGAGTGTCCGTTAAATGCGGGAGATGCCCCCCCTCCCCGGGTCCCCCAGCATGATTTGTGCCTCAGGAGGGCTATGGTCCGGGAGTCTTGTACCAGTTGTGAGGTGCGCTTGAAGAGAGTGACGCAGCTGTAAACATCTATAAAACTGCGAGTGATGTAGGGAAAAATCTAGCTTGAAGGTCCTGAAAGGCGCGCATGTGATCACCCACCCAAACATCGCCAGTTGTGAAATACCTATAAGGTCCCAAGACCGAAAGCCCTGTAACCCATTGACCTTCCTGAGCCAGGTACCTTGCCACAAGGAAGTGCGCTGGGTCAGTGTGTGGGTTCATTTGGTGTGACGCAACGCGGCCTGCCAGGCCAGGAACACAGAACGCGTCACTTTCGGCAGACGGGACGGGACGGGACAGGTGCCCCATACATCATCGATTGGATATTGGACAGGCCCAACTCACCGAGCTCCAGCCTATACGCCAGATCAGACCATTCTCCATTGAACCAATCGTGCAGGGAGAGCAGTCGTGTAGCCAGATAATATAAATTGGTCATCCCTAAGTCCCCATCAAAGGAAGGGATCCGACAAACACCCAAGGCCAATCGGGACCTACCCTTTCCCCAGATAAATTTGGAAGCCAGGCTGTCAAGCTCCCGGAACCACGCTTTTGGGAAACTGAGGGGGGTATTTTGAAGCACGTAGAGGAATCTGCGAAGAATCATCATTTTGAAAAGTGCAACTCTTCCCATGGGATTCAGCGGCATTGATTGCCATTTCAACAGGTCTGCCCGAGCCCACTTCACCAGGTTAGTGACATTAAGAGCCCAGCTGAGTTCAGGGAGTAAAGTCATCCATATCCCTAAGTACTTAAATGATTGCCGGCGAAGCGGTATGGTGGTTTGCCAATGGAAGCATTCTCTGGACATATGAAGGGGGACCAAGACCGAATTATCAGGATTGAGCCGGAGGTCGGAGGCCTGTTCAAAAGACCAGAGGATCCGGAGGCATTGAGGGCCCGATTTTGTGGGGTCCGCCAAATAAATCAGGACATCGTCCACGTAGAGAGCGATTTTGTCTGGTTCCGTAGCAGGCCATTCCCAACCCTGCACCTGTCCGCTCGAGCGTATCAGGGCCGCCAGGGGCTCCATCACCAGAGCAAAGAGTAGGGGAGAGGGGTGGCACCCCTGCCTCGTACCCCTGCAGATCGGAAAGGGTTCTGATAGAACCCCATTCACCAGGACACGTACCCTCGGACGAGCATACAGTACGCGAATGAAACCACGAAAGTGGGGTCCGAAACCCATCTCCATCAGTACATCTTCTAAAAAACCCCACTCTACCGAGTCAAAAGCTTTCTCAAAATCTACCAGGAGGAGTGCGAGGTAGGGGGTGATCGAGTTGTGGTGGCCCAGGGCTGAATGAAGCCTCCGCAGACAATGTCTGGTACCACGCGATGGCATGAACCCACATTGGTCTGGATGGACCAGTGTATGCAAGCGTGGTTTAAGGCCCTGAGCAAGTATCGTGGTGTACAATTCTAGCTCAGTGTTTATAAGGGAGATGGGACGGTAGTCCGCGCACCGGGGGGAGGGTGGTTGGGATTTAGGAAGGACCACGGTGGTGGTTATATCAGTCTCGGAAGGAAAGGTTTCCTTCTCCACCGCCTCACTGAATAGCTGGGCGAGGTGAGGAGTGAGCGTCTCGCGGTACAGGGCATAGTATTCCTGGGGAAGACCATCCGGACCCGGTGTCTTGCCGGATGAGATAAGGGTAATCGCTTCCCCAATTTCTTCTTGGGTGATGGGACGGTCCAGGTCTTCCTGAACAACTGATGCCAGGCCAGGGAGTTGTCTGGCTCCAACTCGCAACATGTCAGAGAGGGACGGGGGGAGTCCTGGCCGTTTATAGTTGGCGATAATACCGAGCAAAGGCCCGGGCCATTGCGGATGAGGAATTACATACCAAACTGTCCCGATCTATGATTTCGGGAATTATGCGATTCGCTCTGGGGTAGGTGGCCAGCCTATGGAGGAGAGAACCGTTCTTGTCTCCCCATCCATACACCCTTGCGACGGAGGAGCGCCAGAGGAGTTTGGCCGCGTCCATCGACAATTGTCGATTCTCCTCGCGGATGTGGGCAAGGAGTCTCACTTCTGAGATGTCAGGGTTCAGAGCAGTGGATCTTTCAAGGCGCAAGGCCTGAGCCTTGCGTGAGGTGATCTGGTCTAGCTGATCGCACCGCTGGATTTTGAGTTACCCCTTGGCAACTCCACGGATCGTGGCCTTGCCAGCCTCCCATAGGACACCTGGCGACAACACCGACCCCACGTTGGTCTGGAAGTAATGTTGGAGTTCCCGCCCTACCACTTTCCAGAAGCCTTTGTCTTGTTGGAACCATGCATTCAGTCTCCATGTCTGACACATTGAGGCAGGAGGGGCACCCACAGTGAGCAGCACCGGGGAATGATACAATATACCCCGCGGAAGGATAGCGACGTCCTGAAGCATAAGGCAGTCAGTTGAGGGAATGTAGATGGTGTCTATGCGCGCGTGTGTGTGATGCGCTGCAGACGTGTGGGTAAATTGCCTAGAACGCGGGTGCCATGTACGCCATGCATCGTAGAGACCGAGGGATTCAGCCCAATTCGTTAAGTGTTTCGCATGCACCATTCTGCTGTGGGAAGGGGGCCCAGTCGTGTCCAGAGGAAGAGACCACATTGAAGTCCCCCCCCACCAAGGTGGAGCCCAGGGGCAGGGAAGCCAGGAGCTCAACGGAAGCGGCTAAGGTTGCAGTCTGTCGTGAATCAGACCCTGGTCCGCTACTCCTCAGGATTCGGGCGACGCTATATGGGGTCCACCTCTCGACGTCACCAACTTCCTGCACTAAAGGCACGGAAGACTGGAGCAATCAAGCGAGGGAAGGGAAGGATGGGAACAGCGGGGAGTAGAACCTGTAAAGAAAACATTAACATACAAACAATAACAATGTTATACTGCAAGACCAATTAACTATTCTCGATTAGTCTCACTACTAATTCAACAATTCTAGTAAAAGCTTCATTGGTTCCTCAGAAACACACACAACACAACTCGATTGCTTAACCATACACACATGAGCGTTCTGACCAACAAAGTCGGTATCCCCCTCATCTTTGGGGTTTGTGTACCTCTATAGAGGTAGAACACTAGAGAGGAATCTGTTGTATCCTGCTCTACCTGTGGTTTCAGGAGTGGCTCAGGCCCTGTATGTAGGGATATTAGGTCGCTGTGGCTGGACACCCTTATGGCGTACTACTCACACCCCCTTGGAGCACAGAAGCTGAGAACTAAGAATGTCTGTTCTACGGATCCTGTTTCGAGTGCATTATGGCTGTCCCTTCAGCGCTATATCAGTGCGCTATATCCAATGCCTCCCCAGCCTGTGATAGGAACCAGTCATACCACAGCACGGTACATGGCGGTTTCCTCACCGCTTGAACATCCGATACTTTCACCAGTGAAAATAATGTTCCAGACCATTCAGGTCTTTAGTGTTAGGGACTCTCTGGACCGTAATTCCGGGCGATAAGCCCATCGAATGAGAACCAGCAATGTTATGTACAATCACAACTCTCGGGATCCGTGAGCACCAGCACACACCCCCACCAGGGATTTGCGCTTTTCACCCCCGATACTTGCAGTTCTTTGGAGATACTCCCGTCTCCGCCGTAGGTGAACACACTACTTTCGCATGTTTTTCTGACTCTGTGTGCTGCGTTTTTTCAGGTGCCGCAGCTACTTGTAAATGCCTCCAGTCCTGCCTCTATTAGTGGAAAGCCCGTACTGACTGTACGGCCCCCCGGGAAGTGGGAAGGTCTCGCCGCCGGTGCCTCTGATTCCGCTCTCTACCGGCTGCAACGACAGCAATCTCAGCGGCTGTAAATCCAAACGCGGGAAAGCCTGAAACGAGAACCCGCTCCTCAATATTCCAGTTCGTTAATTACGCACAACGCCGTGCGTGTGCGTCCTGGGCGTTTTATGCCCTTGGCTCCGCCCCCCTATGCGCAGGGGTTTCTGGGAGTCGTAGTTTTTGTAGGCGCGGTGGGCCCGGATCCTGACACAGTCAGCCGCGATGGGGGAGAGTACAATGACACCAAATTAAGGGGTATGCCATTCAGGGTGCCGGACAGGGCCAAATAGGTGCCCTGATCGTCATGAATGATTCGTGTTGCCACAAAAGGAAGGGAGCGTTGTACCAGGATCGCAACCCCACGGGATCCGCGTGTGAATCCCGAGTGCCAGACCCTGTCATAACCATATCGCGCTTAGAAGGGGCAGTGGTTACCCAGTAGGTGTGTCTCCTGCAGCATTAAGACCTCCACCCCAAGGCGCTGCGCATATAGTAGTACCGCTGTATGCCTGAGGCGGTCAAGGAGACCTTTGACGTTCCAGGACAGGAGCCGTAAGGATATACCCTGTTGCAGTGCGTCAGTCATCCCAGTAGACCATCTCGGGGAAGGGGGGAGGCCCTGGAGGGCAGCTTGGCCAGGGGCAGGGACACCGGGATGTATGATTGGGAGCCCAGATATCGGTTACCATGTCCCATGATGTGTGAAATAGGACGTCTTGTGAGTGCTGGTGTGATGAAACAAGGAGACAACAAAAACAAGGAACAAAACTCGGGATAACGGTCCCCCGGCCCTTGCCCCACCCCCTCCCCCACCCTATACTTCAGAAACAGAAGCATCTGTCACCCTGACAATAATAACAACACAGGACCAAACTAAAATGCTTGCGATTTGCGAAACGTGGGGGACCCCTCCTCGAGGCAGGATGTTCATAATCAAATCCAACAAGAAAGAGAACAAAATAAAGCCGGCACGCCGCCACCGGCTGCGGAGCCAGGCCCAGCGGGCAGAGACGGGCTCAGGCTGGGTTGCTGAGACGAGTTGGGCTGTGAGAGAGGTCAGTGTCCGGGAGATCAGGCATAGAGGAGGTTGGCGAAGCTCCCCTGCAACTCGGATGACTGGAGGAGCCGGAGCGCCGCACAGCCCGATGATCCCTATGCGGCACCCCGGGCATCTGGGAAGGGTTCAACGGGGAGTCAGAGCGGGCCCTTCTTTGCCCCCGGCGCATGCGTGAGCGGTTGCGCTGGGGCTGAGGATCAGGAGGTCCAGTACAAGCGAGCCCACCCTCCGCACCATCTTGCAGAGGAATCTGACCATTGGGCCGGAGGGGACGTTTTTCCGTGGCCCAAGTCCATGCCTCCCTCGGAGAGTCAAAGAATAAGGTTTTATTAGCGAACACCACTCGCAGGCGTGCCAGGAAGAGGAGCCGATACTGGATGTTGAGGGCTTGTAGTTTCTGCTTGACCTCGCCAAACGAGTGACGTTGACTCTGGACCTCCCGAGTCTGGAAAGATCATGATCGAGTGGTTTTCGTAGGGGAGGCGTCTCTGCTTGCGGGCCTCAGCCAGGATAGAGTCCTGGTCTTTGTAGTTAAGGATTCGCATTATGACCGGTCGGGGCGATGCTCTCGCCGGAGGCCTCGGGGCAAGGGAACGGTGCGCCCATTCTATTGCAAACCACGGAGAGAGAGAACCCTCTGGGAGCCAGGATCTCAACCATTTCTCGATGAACTCAGCGGGGCGGCCCCCCGGAAATCTCACCAGGCGGAGGTTGTTGTGGCACGATCTGTTCTCTGCGTCTTCGGCCCTCCGATGCAGCTCCTGAGTATGGGATTGGAGGCGCGCCACCTGCCCCTTAAGTTGCTGAACACCGTCTCCCACAGATGATATACGGGATTCAGTTTCTTTAATCCGGGCCGTGGCGTTCCGGAGGTCCTGCCGGATTAGGGTCATGTCCACCCGGACCTCTGCGTTCTTGCCCTCCACTGAGGATTGCGAGGTGTGGATGGCTTGGAGGATTGTGGACAGGTCCGTAGCCGGTGGTACATCCCCGTCTGCTGTTCCCCCCGTCGCCCCAGTGTCCGAGGTAGTGAAGCGGTACATTTTGGTCTTGGCTGGTCCATTCCAGCCCATGGCGCCACTCTGTAGGGCAGGGGGAGGACCCCTCCGAATGTCTCAAGGCTGGTACACCACAGCGGGGTTAATGGGCTGCTCGAGGAGGCTCAGGATACGGGGGCAGCCCGAGGTGGAAGCAACGGTCCCCTGAGGCCCTCCGCCGCTCGATCAGTGTGGCCGATACGGAGGCACCCAGCAGGAAGACAGAGAAGGGGCCAGGGAACAAAGTCGGGCCCCCAGGGAAGACGTCACACACAGTTCCCCTGGATTCCGTAAGCAGGCCCAGGGGTGGGGAGGACTTAAGAGGAGACCCCCGCGCCACTCAATGAGCGCGGCCAAGCACCCCCTATCCCTGCAGCACCAACCCGGGAGGCAGAGCGGGTAGGTCCAGTGTCAAGAGCAGACTGAGGGGTCATAAGCCCAATGAGCCCAGGGCCACAGCACCAAGGGCAGGGAGGACGCGCCCCCACCAGGATCTCCTCCGCCGCTCGAAAAAGCGGCCGATACTACTCCACCGCACCCTTACCCCTAGGCCCGAAGGCTCCGTCCTCGACCAAAAGCTTCACACGGAGCGGGACCCAGGGAGCCCGAGAGAGGGTCGTGAGGATTCAGGCAAGACCCTCAAGGCTCCCCTCCTCGACGGGCCGCCCAAACAGTGCGGCCGATACGGAGGCGTCCGGTAGGAAGACAGAGAAGGGGGCCAGTGAACAAAGGCGGGCCGCTGAGGAGGATGTCACACACAGATCCCCTGGATTCCGTAAGCAGGCCCAGGGGTGGGGAGGGCTCAAGAGGAGACCCCCACGCCACTCGGTGAGTGCGGCAGAGCACTCCCTATCCCCGCAGCCCCAACCCAGAAGGCAGAGCAGGTAGGTCCAGTGTCAAGGGCAATCCGAGAGGTCGTAGGCCCAGTGAGCCCTGGGCCACAGCACAGAGGGCAGGGAGGCCGCGCCCCCACCAGGATCTCCTCTGCCGCCCGAAAAAGCGGCCAACACCACTCCACCGCACCCCCCACCCCAGGACCGAAGGCTCCGTCTTTAATTTAAGGCCTCACACGGAGAGGGACCCAGGGAACCTGAGGGAGGGTTGTGTGGATTCAGGCAGGGCCCTCAAGGCTCCCCACCATGATGGGCTGCCCGTGCGGACAGGGGGGGCCCCTCCCAAAGATCCCGGGACCCCCTCCCGCCACCAGGAGTTACCGCCGTTGAAGCAGTGTGACACCGACCCTCCGGGCAGCCGGTCTCCCCTCCAGCGGCCAACCCAAGCGATGGTGCGCACGGGCACAGGCCGAGGGTGCTCGGCGTCGGGTGCGGATATCGGCCTCAGTCGAGTGCTGGACTTCTTGCCACCCGATCCGCAGCCAGGCGTCCACCAGCCTCCACCGCACGAAATAGCGGTTGAAGGTGTCTCTCCGCCGCGGGATCCCCGGGACTGGCAGCAGGAGTCTCCGGTGAGAAGGGCCTGCCAGACGGCCCCTCGCCGATCGTGGCTCCGCTGGATCAATAGGCCCGCCTGGGCCTTCACAGCCGCCCGCCTCCAGACAGGCGCCACTAGGAGGGGGAGCACGGGCAGCGCTCCGGGGTCCACAGCACACCTTCAGTCCTCCCAGATCTCGTGGATCCCCCCTCAGAGCCTCCACACAGCACAGGTCGTGGAGCAGCCCAAGAGGTCCCAGGGTCGCAGAGCACGCCATTCAGCGCGAGCGCTTCGCCATCTTAGAGGCTGATCCCCGCTGGCCGGTCGATCTCTTCATGGAGACGGCCCACGGATGAATACGAGCAGCCGGAGGTGTGACGGCAACCTAGCCAGCGAGAATAAGGTCAGATGGCTCTCTTGTTGGGCGGATCACGGGCGGATGGCGGAGGGGGCCGGGAGCGCACTCAAGGTGCAACCGCCATCTTGGCTCATCAAGCCATGCCCCCAAATTTATGAAAATGTTAACCGTGAATCATAACTAACAAGCATTTATTATTTTAGCTTAAGTCGCAGGCCTGATTTCGGAATACATTTATTGGATGTTCATGTTTCTGAATTGATGCTTAGGTTCCCATGCGAGTTTTGTAGAAATGTTGCATTTTTTGTGCTTAATACTGCAGGTGGACAAACGCTTCGCTAGTGAAGAGTAAGGTCATTGTTTCTTTAGATAATTGAGATATGAAGAAGCTGCAGTTGACATAGTGTGGTGAAGATAAGGTGGAAGGAGGTGCATTCGCATGAGAGAAAGAGAAGAGGCCACAGACGAACTGTTGCACATGGTGTACATGGAGAAAGCCGTGGAAGGAACTGACTTCATGGAAAAAAACCCTGGTTGAGCCAATTGTGGAAAATGTCTGAGAAAAGCATTATGGGACATCGATTAAATGAGATTTGGTTTATGATGTGTTGTAACGAGGGATAAGCAGCCCATTCCATTTTGCCTTTCAGATTGAAAGCACCTGAGTACTAAATTGTTTTTTCTTTCCTGTTAGTGACTTTATGCTGTTAACCCATCTGATGGTGGAGTGACTTATTAGGAAGGCGCTAACCACTCATACCTTTTCTTAACCTTTTGATCTACATTCTAAAATAGGGATGCCACATTAGAGTAAGGGTAGGGTTAGAAAGGACTAAATGCTTTTCTCCAACAAACTACAGATGCAGGGAAATCTCAATTTATGCTTTCTGATTACCTATGTGGTATTTATAGAACTTGTTGTCCTTTTCTTGCTCTATAGAGTGAATTGTTTCTAAAGATTTGGATTCCTTCTGTTAAGATTCATGTATGTCCATCTATTTTTGAATTTGTAATACATTTTGACTAACCTTCATTTGGGTGTCAACCTGGGTTATTGTTTAGCCACACTGGTTACACTGTGCATTAAATTTGATTTGTGGAATTGTTTTGTTCCCCTTTACACTTTCATGCTGCAAAAAAGGACCACAGAGGGTTCATCATCAGGGAATTCCTGAGTGAATGGGCCCAGGCCCTTTCAGTTGGTAGCTGTGACGGATGGTTTGCACATGAAGTAAGCGGAGAATCTGAAACTCAGTCTAGAATAGTCTGGAGCCCTGACCCCAAAGTCCCAGGTAGAACCCCAAAGATCCAAAACTTTAGAAGACGGAGTTTGGTGGTGTACGGCGAAGGAGAAGTGAGTATCAATAGGGTATGTGTGTGTATTATTTTAGATTGTGGTGATGATTTGATTATGTGATGTCTTGCGGAGGTGTTGTGAGAGTCTCATGAATGTGGTTATCGGGTCCGCCATGGCCCAATGATTTGTGAAGTTATTGGGTCCGTCGTAGCTTAAGATATCGGGATGATATATTAAAGTGCAGAAGACATACCATAACATAACGTGTATTTTTAAAACGCACGTTCACCACTACGCGTATCTTGGCGCTGAATAACAGATGTTTGTTGTTACCCAATACACCGTGTTGTATTTGCCTGCTGTGATTTGTGGGGTTTGTCGTGAGACCTCGTCGGCAGACCAATTGAGTCAGGGAACTTTGTGTGAATGGGACAGCTGTGAATAATGTTGTAAACCATTTTGCACAGAGAGTAAACTGTACTGATTTGGGTGAGTCCCCACTGGTCGAAGTTTCGACGTAAATGTGTATTCTTGTATGAGTGTGTCTTTGTTTCTTTTAGAAGAGCAGACAATTGTTCATAATTAAGGTGAATGTGTGAGTGCCTGTGTACTGAGAAATTATGAAGTAGAGTGAGCTGCTGTGGAGTGAGAGTGATGTCAGATCGTGCCACTCTGGGATAGGCTGGTTGGTGTAACGCCACACTGGGAATGGTTGAAGATTGTCTATTGCATTCCATTGTTGCTGGAGGTCGAATTGCCGAACAATTTGAAATTTTAATTGTATTTGGATTGTTAGGTTTTCACAAATAAGCACAATAATGCAATGTTTTTGAGTTCTTTGATATAGGCTTTGAGGGGATGAGGGTGTTCCTACTAGGGTGGGCGAAGAGGTGCCACCAGAGAAAACACCAGCTCATTACATGGTGACAAACGTAGGGCTCTGTACTAGTGTTTGGCTTCCAAATTGGCACAAGATCACTGAGAAAGAGGGCACACTGTCATTTCCACGTTATGGCACTTTTAAGTTGGAAATACTTAACCAGTTGAGGGAAGTGTTATTTGCAATGAGACCTTTATCTAGACCCACACAGCTTGAGGCGGTGGATGCATGGATGCGTGCAGCATGTGCCAAATAGAGAGACAAATATTATGGGAAGATGAAGAAAATGATACATGCTGATCAAGAGGCACAATGGGATGCCAAGCTAAAGGAATGGGTGGTAGACATGATTGAGGGAGAGAGACTATATCCTGCACTGATGAGAGAGGAGGATGTGCAAGACAGGGACAGGAAAAGGAAGCAGATGGCAACGGTGACAGTGACACTGACAACAGCTTGTTGGATGAATTTTTGGTTGATCGTCCATCTCCTTATTGTCAATCACATGGTGGAAGCAGGAGAAGTTCTAATAACACCGTTAACACTGAGGGTGTTTCCGCACCAGTAGCCCCAGATGCTGGTGTTGTGGGAATGATATTGATGTGAGTGAGACTAGTAGAAAGGAGGGAAGAAGTGGGAGCATGCATGACGGGTTGTTTAAATCACTGCTTCGAGGATACCGGAAGTTCTTACAGTACCAGTCACGACTGGGCCTATTGTTCCTATATATGAACCAAACTTGACACGGCATGAAAATCAGCGGCAACACATGGTTGCTGAGGGGACATTACAAGGCAGGTCAAGGAACATTAACAGGGGTTTTGTTCCACTGACTCCTGTGAATACAAGTACTCCTTATGTCACAACAGCAGACCCTTCTGTAATCCAGTATGCCTCGACGCTGCGAGATCTCTACCTGCTAGAAGCACCAATTCGGACCTAACATTGTGAAAGACACTTCCCAGAGTACAAAGTAGCACACCTCGGGAGGCGGGGGAGACACAGGGAACACAGTACAGCGGATTAGACATCCTCAACCCCAAAGACATTTTGAGTTTGTAACAGGATTAAGACCCATGATTAGTATCATGATACAACTGTACTTGATTTGTTGGCAGAACAAGTCTATAAGTCTATTGAATAAATTCTGCATTATGCAAAGTACGTAGTGACGAAGTTGAAACGAGACACAAGAGAATGAAGGAAAAACTGCTGTTAGTACAAATGAAGGCTGCACAAAGAGGAGGACAAGTACAGGTACCTGTTGGAAATGTTGCTCTTACACAAAGACCTCACCCCGGGGGAGTTCAAATGCAGCACAATGGAGGATTTCAAGGACAAGGTAGAGGTAGAGGTACCCCAATAGATCCAAAGACAAGGGTAGATGTTGCTTCTACGCATTGAAAGCGAAAATGTCGGGTCAACCCTGCAAACCAAGAACAAGATGGAGGACCAAGTCAGATTCAGAATAACGTGGCGCAGATGCAAACTGGGTCTAGACCTTGATCACAGAATATGGGCAGGTCTCAAAGTAATGTAATGCAAATACCACAACCCCCAATGCTACAACATGCTGGATCAAACCTAGCTCAGGGAAATGGAATCTTTTGATGACCTTAATAGTGTAAATCCTCAGGCAACGACTATCTTTAACTATCCAACACAATTATTCATTATGCACAGAGCTCATGACCACATGAATATAGAAAAATAGCAAACAAAATATTTTATCCTCAATGATTAAGTCAACATATCAAAATAAATACATAAATATAAATACAATAATGCTCTAAAACACTACAATCATATCATTCACACCTCTCATAACCCATAATTATCCATAAATTGGCTCATAATTCAAGCATACAAATAGACTGTATTGAATTCCAATTTATATCCTGTTGTATGTCTTCTTGGTTTATAATTCATCATAAACGCAAAGGATAACCTTTAAGACATCTAGGAACTTATCAATGTAACATCGCAATTAATTATAAGACATAGTATGAAGGAACACAAGTATTCCAATAACATAAATTCATTCAAAGTTGATTAATATCCGATGACTAGAGTGTGAAGAGCACTCAAATTCTCTCTTCTTTAGTTCAAATAATGCCTAGAGATATACAATGGATAATATAAGAGCCCTGTAATACCAACACGATAGATGATACATTGTATGTAACCAATTACCACAATCCTAGATTCTACCCAAAACAAGCATTGGCATAGCCAATAGGTCTCGCCTTTGGTACTTCCTAAGTGTTTAGCCAGAGCTATTGCATTGCCAATGTCTTTAAGCTATGTTGTAGAGCATTGTGGCTGCTGTGCAGCATGTTGAAAAGTTCTAATAAAAAAGTGTTATAAGCATTTGTGTCACTTTATATATAACCAAGAAGCCATTATGTACAGCTGAATGGCCCTATTAAAAATAGGATCAACTCAAAATATGTTTTCTAGTTTTTTTGTTTTTGCAATGCTAGCAACTTTTCACTGTCTGTTCTAATGCTTGTTTGTTATAGTTTTTTGTTTGTTATGGGGGTGGGGGTTGGACATAAACAACGGGAGGGTGGGGATTGAGAAATAGTACAACACTAGCAAAGGAGGGACACTAGGGGAGAATCAACAGATGCCAGATTCCTAGGGCAGATTGAGGTGGTGCTGAGTGATGCTGAGGTGGTGGTGTGCTGGTGCGGAGATGATGCTCAGGTGATGCTTAATGATACTTGGGTGGTAGTGAGTGATGCTGAGGAGGTGCTGATGTAGTGGTGTGGTGATTCTGAGTGATACTGAGGTGGTGCAGAGTAATTCTGAGATGGTGCTGAGTGATGCTGTGGTGCTGAGTTATGCTGAGGTGGTGGTGCTGCACTGATGCTCAGGTGGTACTGAGTGATGCTCAGTTGGATCTGGCTGAGGTGACGCTGTGCTGATGCTGAGGTGATGCTGCCCTGATACTGCACTGATGCCAAGATGGTGTTGCACTGATGCTGAAGTGGTGCAGAGTTGGTGATGAACTTCTGCTGAGGTGGGACTGCGCTGGTGCTGAGGTGATGCTGCACTGGTGTTGCACTAATGTTTAAGTGGTGCTGCGTTTGTGCAGAGTTGATGCGCTGGGGCTGCACAGGTAATGAGCTGGTAGTGATGTGGGGGTGGTGCTGTGCTGATGCTGAAGTAGTGATGTTGTGGTGCTGAGTAATGCTGAGGAGATGCTACGCTGGTGACGAGGTGGCACTGAGTGATGCTGTCCTGGTGCTGAGTGATGCTGAGGTGGTCATGTGGAGCTGGTGCTCAGGTGGGTGGTGCTGAGTGATGCTGAGTTGGTGCTGGCTGAGGTGATGCTGAGATGGTGTTACGTTGATGATTAAGTTGTGCTGCGTTGGTGCTGAATTGCTGCTCTGGGGCTGAGCTAGTGGTGAGGCAGGGCTGTGCAGGTGGTGCTGTGCTGATGCAGAGATGGTGCTGTGCTGATGTTTAGGTGGTTCTGTTCTGGTGCTAAGGTGGTGCTGTGTTGATGCTGAGTTGGTGCTGCACTGGTGGTGGTGCTGGAGCAGAATTTTCTGATGAAAATCTATTGGGTTTTTAAGCTCTGGTTTGTCTATTTGTCATAATTAAAATTACTAATTATTAATTACAAATTATTTGTTTTGTGTAAATGTTTAAACTTACCAACATGTACTAATAAGAAGAAAACCGACACGTGGGAATGTTTTCGTATTGCTATTTAATAAATGAGCATGTTTTATTAAATAAACGTTGCTGAGTGCTGTTTATTTTAAAGCACGAAACGCTTTTGAATTAATGCTTTCCTGTGTTGCAAAGGCTAGATAATTACATACACATAAGGGTATTAGTGGGGTTAACACTGTTTAATCACTATGCTGTGGTAACGTTGTTTTTGTCTCTTTTAATTAAGATGGTCTATTTTGGCCTAGAATAAAATGGCCGCCGTTTGCAGCCTGGCCTCGAGTGAGAGATTTGTGATGAGAGGGCCTTGCTGAATATGGTCGAAGTCATCTGACCACAGTCTTCGCCTGGTTAAAATTTTCCGTGAGGACAGTAGCAGTGCTGGGCAAGTCACCAAGAAACATCTGAATAACCTTGGAGGACAAAGGAGCCATAAAGAATGAACTGAATGGACTCTGAAGTCATCATGTTAGTTCCGAGGAAATGTGGATGTTGAAAGATACATTTTTTAGTTTCTGTTCTGTCTTTTTATTTTTGTGATTTTTTCTGAGCGGAGATTTTCCAAATGTAGCGATGCTACATCCTTTCCTGCTCGCTCTGCTCAGCGGTTCGGCGGACGTGTAGAACATTTTATGTTTCTATAATATTGCAAGTTTCTTTATAAATATTGTTAGCTTAGAGAGGGTGAGAGGCCACTTTGCCACTTCTTCCCAAACCTGCGTTGGTGAGGATCGATGCTGTGAGGACGGTGACTCGGGAGATTTCTACTGAGAGACTTGTCCTGATGATCCATTCTGACATTTAGCTAGAATAGGTAATTATGAGAAAATGATTTACTCCGATTAATTTCTTTTGACTAATTTTAGATAAAGAATCATAATTTTAAATACGGTGTTGGTGATTATTTCTTGTCAATTATTGAGTACTCTATTTGATTATTGTTGTATAGATTGTTTAGATTATGTCTCAGGACAATTACAATAACTAGGTCTTATCGACCTCAGTGTAGATGTGGGGTGTTTAGGAGTTTTCTTTCCACAGGTTCAGTGCTGGTGGAGTATTTGAGTGTATGTTAGTGAAATGGGCCCTAGTGTATGGTGAGTGTATGTGCGTGTAACTGTGAAATTACTCTATCCGTGGAAGTAGGGAGATTTTGTACACCCCAATCTGCATCAATTTCCTGGTAGCAGAGGATGGTTATTGATGATTGTCTTGATCTGATTAGATTGCTTGTACATTAGCTTATTGATTATTGATTATTGATTGATGTTGGTATATGTACTAATACTATATGTTGGAGTCGTCATGTTGAGTTATATGTAGTGCTTCTGGAACTTTGGAGCTAGTAACAGTTCCGTAGTAGGGCAGAGGGAAGTACATGCTGCTCTCGGGAAAGACGGGATTGTTGGTCCTGTATGTATGCAGGAAAAGAAAACGTGTGACAATTGAAGTTGCGCATCACATTGTCTGGGTTCGGAATCAGTGACATCGTCGTATGTTACTATTAGAAATATTTCTGGTATATGAGGAGTGCGTATGGTAGTGAAGGTTATCTGTGAAACTCTGGTCTTAAGTCCCAGGGATCCGTAAGGTTCGCCGTTAAAGCTTATTGCGGGAGAAGTAATAGGTATTCTCTGAGCTTGTTTGAGAAACTGGGCAGAGGTAAGCTGCTTGGTTAATGTGTGATATAATTCTGTAGTAGAGCAGATTGTTCGCTGTTCTCGGGAAAAGCAGGATTCTGTGTGTATGTACTATATATTTTCTTGTATGAATGTGCGTGAATGCTCATATTTAGTTGATTGTAAGACTCTTTGGACAAGTCCTAGAGGAAACAATTAATGAATGTTAGAAGGGCAGAGTAGAGGGATGTGCTACTGTGTCAACGGGATTCTTGTGAAATAGATTTTCTTTACTATTCTGTGGTTAGCGAAGCAGACAATGGAGATGTTTATATGTTGTAACTCATAGATTTTGTAAAAATTTGACACGAAGTCTACTGAGAAATTTTGTAAAGGAGGGGTAGACGAGTGACAAGAGACAGGAGACAGAAGCGACTGCAGCGACTGCTGACGTCAAACAGACCGCGCTCTGATTGGATATTAGATCAGAACAGTGCTCGCGCTGAGATTGGTGCGTTGGTGTGAGCCGCGCAAGGATTGGTAGAGCTATTCTAGTGACGTAGACGCTCCAGGATTGGTGCGTTAGTGTGAGTCGCGCTGTTATTGGTTGAAAAATCATATTGTGCAGTTGTATTACGGAAGGGATTAGAGAGTTTTGGTCAACGTTAAAATGTATTACCAAGAAGAGAAAAAGAAAAAATCTTTGTTCAGAAAGATTAAAAATTGGTTTGACAAGGATAAAGATGTTAAAACGATAGAGGGTGAATTGTTACCTCCATCGAAAACGCCTGCATCCTTCATGGCTGCGAGATATGGGTATCATACCTGTATATGGTTGGAAAATTGGGTTAGGTATACCAAGGAAGATGGAGTTTTAGCATTTCCAGAACATGGTTCATTTAATCTGGCCGTGTTGAAAAATTTACGGGAAAAGATGTTATGTCTTGACCCAAGACCAAGGCCGACACAGTTTGAGGCTTTAGTGGAATGGGAAGAGGAAGTACATGAGCGAGAGAAGCAGAGGTCTGGGGGAAACTACAGGTACATGTTCGGGAGGAGACATGGTCGTGAAACTCATCATGATCGAATGACGAGATGGCGAGATGCTAGTATGTCAGAGGTATTATATCCTATGAGAACAGTTGAAGAGGGAACAGAAAGGGTTCCTGAGGGAGAAGTGAGAAGATATGGAGTTAATGAATATGAGGATGAGGTTTTAAATGACATGATTTACAAAAGACCACCTCCATATAGACCAAAACCAGAAGAGAGTACACCAGTTGTTTCTCCGATAAGAGATACAGTGCGCATCATTGAGACAGAAAATGTGACACCTGAGTTAAGAAGGGGTAATCCTTTCAGGGAAAGAGAGAATAGAAGCAGTGGCGAAAATACGAGAGAATTAGCCAGAACTACATCGGAATTGACTGAAAAGATCAAAGAGCTGACAAAGAATCTAGACGCTGTTACGGTGCCCGTAACTATAGGTCCGGTTATGCCTGTGTTTGACAAGCAGAGGACGGGTGAGAATGGTTTGGTTATTCCATATGTTGGGAATAGGTTGACAAGTTTGGCTGGTCCTTCAGGAGATTCAGGAAAAAGGGCAGGAAAATTCAGACATGACACATGTAGTGAAGGATTAGAGGTACAGTCTAATTCAGGACTGGATGCTGGTGAAGCTAGTTGTTCAGGGATGCCAATTTTAGAACCGCAGAAGAAAGTGGTTCCAGTGAGAAAATCTACTGAAATAACAGCTGAAGATTTGAATGAATGGATGAAAGTTCTTCAAAAGAAGGATAAAGATTCACAAGCAATTGATGTGGCTAGGTTACGTGTAGAATTAGAAGAGCTTGTTGCAGGGACAGTTCCAACAGAAATTCTTAAAAATCATCATGATGGTGAATTGTTGTTTATGTGTAAAAATATCACCTGGAGAACTAAAAATACACATGACAGGTTAAGAGCAATAGCGAATGAGCAAGGAGTTGATATTGATAAAGTGAAAGTTTTGCAGAAGTCTTACAGGATGGATTTCACAGACAAAGACATTGAAAATCTGAATGGTGCTGGTAGAACAGGACAGATTAAAGAGATGATCGCTTTATTGCGAAAATGGGGTGATGTTGAGAAGTGGAAGGATAGGTGGTACAAGAAGAGGGAAGAATCAGGAGATAGGACTTATTCAGCATTTCCTGTGAGAGAGAAAGAGAAACCAGTAGATACTTATCCTATGAGAGAAATACCGGGAGGAGGATATGTACATGTTCCATGGACCAGACAGGATATTTTATCATTTACGAATGATTTCCCTCGATTGAGAGAAAAGCCCGTCGAGTGGTATAGGCAGGTAGACAGGTTTGTGAAATTGTCAAAAGTGCTGTGGATTGACCTGAATAGTCTGTTTGATATAATTGTTCCAGCAGACTTGTGGGCTGACTGTAAAATAGTTGTGAGTTGGCCTACTGAGGAATATCCAAGAGATCAGAGAACAGGAGCACCAGATCCAGAAGTAATGAGAAAGTATGAGCAGGTGATCGTATACCTGAAAAATAAAGTACCTCCAAAAGAGACAGACTGGGTTAAAATAGATCGAACACATCAGGAAGCAAAAGAATCAGTTCATGCTTTTTACGAGAGGCTGATACTGGCGTTTAAACAATTCAGTGGAGATGAACACCTGGGTGACAAGGATTTGAGTCATTTTGTATACAGATTTGTATATGGCCTGAGACCTGAGATTAGTGAAAGAATTCGTGAGCATACTGTGGATTGGCAGAGTAAGAAAATAGATGAGATTCTGAGACATGCAAAATACTTCAGTGATGAGATTGAAGCAAAACAGAGAAAGCTGAAAGAAAAAGCAATGTGGGCACAAGTGAAAGTTGCGGAAAGACAGGAAGCACAGTTGGTGGAACAGGCGAATAATGCAAGAAATAATGCAGGGAATAGACCTAGGTATGCAGGGAAAGGAAGGGGGAATCTTGAGGAAGCTAAAAAAAGTTCCCATGTCACAACTGTGGCCAACTGGGACATTGGAGATCTGAGTGTACCAATCCACCATTAGTGAATAATGAGGGAAAATCCTTAAATCAACAGGTGCAGAACGAAGGGAATAATCAACAGCAGCAACAACAGAAAGTTGTGAGACAGCAGAGTCAAGAGCCAAAACCGCCCTTGCCGCAGAATAGAGGATCACAAAAGTATAATCCGGATTCGGGATTCTACAATGATGAGCAGGTAAACAAACCAAGACGTTCTAATCAGGTACAACAGTACTTGTTAAAGAATGACGGGAGTGAGTCTGAGGGTGATTATTGAGGGTGCCGAAGAGAGGAGGAAGAGTGCATACTTGGTGCAACTCTAGAAATAGACCAGGCAGGACCATTTGTGGATGGAAAAATAAATGAAGAAGGTGTTACTTTTTTAGTAGACACAGGTGCGACAAGATCAACTGTCAGGTCAACAGATATTAGAAATCTTCCTCTCTCGGATGAAGCAATCCAAGTAGTTGGTGTAGCCAATACACAAATCAGGACACGTCTTACTGAACCAGTAAGAGTACAAATAGGGAAATTTTCAGACATGCACAGATTTATCGTCTGTGACACAAGTCCAGTGAACCTGTTAGGTAGGGATTTGTTATGTAAAATGAATTGTACAATTTTTTGTACACCGGATGGAATAGCTTTTGAAACACCAGATGAGGATGTTTTGTACCGAATGACTCTAGAAAATAGAGAGAGTGAGTTAATTGGTGCATATGCTGTGTTTGATCCGGAGGATTTGCCTCAAGAGCTGAGAGACACAGTGAAAAGGACAGTTTGGGATTTTACTGGAGAGGATGTGGGATTGATGAATAATGTAGATCCTGTGAAAATTTCAGTGAAAGAGGGAATTACTTATCCTAACATTCCTCAGTATAAAATGACACCAGAAATAATTGAGGGAATAACTCCTATAATTGAGAAAATGATTCAGCA
Organism: Triturus cristatus; assembly: GCF_964204655.1. NCBI lineage: Eukaryota > Metazoa > Chordata > Amphibia > Caudata > Salamandridae > Triturus > Triturus cristatus. The sequence goes on along the minus strand of NC_140588.1, from coordinate 501,013,022 downwards.
GGGAGTTCTGAGAGAACTACTGAGTAGTCCGTGTAATTCACCGATAATGGGGCTAAAGAAGCCTAATGGGAAGTTCAGGATTGTACAAGATTTGAGAAAAGTTAACCAAATTGTGGTGGCATGTTGTCCTATTGTGCCAAATCCATCAGTGATTTTGTATCAGATTCCACATGATGCTGAGTGGTATACAGTGATTGATTTGTGTCATGCTTTCTTTTCAATTCCATTGCATCATGACAGCCAGCCGATTTTTGCATTTAGATTTGGCCAGCGTATTTTAGCATGGTGTCGTATCCCACAGGGGTATACAGAGAGTCCTTCGATATTCAATCAGTTATTGAAAAAGTCATTGGAGAGTTTGATCATGCCTGAAAACTCAGTACTAGTGCAGTATATTGATGACCTACTTGTGGCATCAAAGACACGTGAAGCTTGTGAAGTAGATACTATAGCTTTACTGAATCATCTGGCAGATGGAGGGTTAAAAGTATCTCCAGCCAAATTGCAATTCTGTAAGAAAGAGGTGCATTATCTTGGACATAATATTGAAAAAGGTCTGAGAAAAGTGACTGATGACAGGATTAAAATCATCAGGGGAATGAAGGCCCCAAAGACCCAGAGGTAAGTGAGAATGTTCCTGGGAATGGTGGGTTATTGTCGTCAGTGGATAATTAATTTCTCGCTGATAGCAAAGCCACTGATTAAGCTGACAAAAAGTGAAATGACAGACCCATTGGAACTAGATGGAGAACAAATGGCAGCATTTGAAGAGTTGAAAAGCAGAATGTGTGAAGCCCCTGCTTTGGGTATGCCAGACTATGAAAAGGAATTTGAATTGTACTGCAGTGAGAGGAATGGATGTGCACTTTCAGTGTTAATTCAGAAGCATGGATTACTGAGAAGGCCTATTGCGTACTTCTCATCGACACTTGACCCTGTGGCTGTAGGTTTACCAGGTTGTTTGAAATCTGTGGCTGCAACATGCAGAAGCCTGGAACAGAGTGAGGGGATCATAATGGGATATCCTGCAAGGGTATTCGTACCTCATAATGTGGCAATTCTTTTGACAAGAAGCAGAACTCAGTACATGTCACATAGTCGGTTGACTAAATATGAGAAAGTCATTCTGGGAGCATCAAATGTGACTCTTGAGAGATGTGTGTATGTGAATCCAGCGACATTGTTGCCGGATATTGAAAATGTGGGTGTGAAAACAGAAGATGATCACAATTGTTTGGATGTGCTTGATTACTGTACAAAATCGAGACCAGACATAAGGGATCTTCCCTTGCATGAGAGTGATCATGTGTTGTTCGTGGATGGATCATGCCTGAGGAATGATGAAGGTGTGCTATGTGCAGCATATGCAGTGTGTAAGGTTTCAGAAGTAATGGAAGCATCATCATTAAAAGGAGTGAAATCTGCGCAAGTTGCTGAATTAGTGGCATTGACAAAAGCTTGTGAAATTGGGAAAGATTTGAGAACGACTGTGATGACTGATAGTCAGTATGGATTTGGAGTTGTGCATGACTTTGGCCAACTTTGGCTACAAAGAGGTTTCTTGACGTCGAGTGGGACTCCAATAAAGAATGCTGAAGTGATTGGAAAATTACTTGAGGCGATACAGCTGCCTAAAGAATTAGCAGTTGTGAAATGTGCTGCTCATGGACAAGGAGATGATTTTGTGACAGTTGGCAATCGATACGCAAATGACATTGCTCAATATTGCGCCAAGAATAACCAATCAATTAATCGGGAACGAGAAGGTGAAATGTCTTTTTGTTCTGTGATGTTTACTAATGTCTTAGAGACGTGGGATGAAGTGAAACAGTTGCAGGATGAGGCAGAGGAGGAAGAAAAGAAAGATTGGATCAAGGCAGGTTGTGCCCCAAGAGAGACAGACCATGTTTGGGTCTATAGAGATGGCAGACCAGTAATGCCGAACTCCATACTGTCAGCAATGGCAAGGATGTATCATGGACAGGGACATTTGGGAAGGGATGCGATGATCAGGTCTTTTAAACAAACCTGGTACAATGCAAAGTTCAGGACAATTGCAGAAAGTATCTGTCAAAGATGTTTGATTTGCCAGCAATTTAACACTGGGAAAAAGACAGTGGTGAGTCTGGGAACAATAGGCAGAGAAGGAGGTCCTTTTACAAGAATGCAGATTGATTTCATTGAAATGCCCCAAGTAAACAGATTAAAGTATGTACTAGTGGTAGTCTGTTTGTTTTCAAGATGGGTTGAGGCCTATCCGACTAGGAGAAATGATGGAGTAACAGTGGCAAAGTTACTGTTAAGAGAGTTGATTCCTAGGTACGGATTTCCGGTAACGATTGAGTCTGATAGAGGTGGACACTTCTATAATGAACTCATGAGTTTGATTTGTGAAGCATTAAGCATACAGCAGAAGCTACATTGTGCATACAGACCAGGGGCTTCTGGTGTTGTTGAGCAGATAAATGGCACAATCAAGAACAGGATTGGTAAGATGTGTTTAGCCACTGGTATGAAATGGCCGGATGTCTTGCCTCTAGTGCTAATGACTATTAGATCTACTCCAGATAGAACTACTGGTTTAAGTCCGCACGAAATCATAATGGGACGTGCAATGCGACATGCATATGTACCTGTCAATAAGTTGATGACAATAACTGATGACATGATTTTGGATTACTGTAAAGGCCTGGCTGACGCAGTTCATTCTGTGTTTCACCAGATTGGAGAAGAAGCTACCACACTTGAGAAGAAGCAAGCTCATGACCTGAGTCCAGGGGACTGGGTAAGGATTAAAGTTCACAGAAGAAGAAATTGCTTGGTTCCAAGGTGGGGAAGACCAAGACAAGTCATTCTAACTACGACAACTGCGGTGAAGTGTGCTGGTGTGAAAAACTGGGTACATGCGAGTCATACTCTGAGAGTTCCAAACCCAAAAGATGGGACTGGTAGAGAGTATTTTGAAGAGTCAGATTCCAGTGATGATGAAGACCCAGAACCAGTGAGAAAAAATCAAAGTTCAGGAAAAGAAGCAGAAAAGGCTTCAAGAGAACCATTGAGAATCTCAGAAAGGAGATCAGATTCTGAAAGAGAGCCTGAAGTTCCAAAAAGCAGTGGAGGAAAAAGAAAAGAAAAGAGCAGTTCCACAGAAATTACTCCTGAATCAGAAGAGGAGGAGATTGAAGAACCACTTGAGATTATACCTGAAGAAGTAGGGTCAGAAGAAAATAGAGAGGGACAGATTGCGGAAGACCCCCGAGGAGGTGTAGGGAACATTCTTGACAAGCTAGGTGAAGGGACAAGTAGACAGCAAGAAGATTGCGTGTCGGAGACCCGAGGAGGGACAGAAGTAGGGAAGTTTCAAATAGTGGTGAAAAAGACTGTGGAGCGAAAGAGAACTGCTGAAGAACAAGAGGCATTTGAAACAGAATCGGATGAAAGTGAGAATGGAAAATCAGAAGGTCGAGTTCTGAGAAAGAGAACTTGGATTGGAGAAAGAAATAATACAGAAACGAGACCGAAAAAGGTTGTAAGAGGAGATTTTTGGCCTAACAACAGAGTAAAGAGGCTGAGATACAGACTGATAAGAGGGAATACATCGAAAGCTGAACAAGTGAATGAGGTGTCGAGTCAAAACGAAGTAAAAAGAAAAGAACAAAAGGAGTCAAGAGAACCTGAGGAGATAAAGAGAATTAGAAGACCCAACCAAAAGTACAGATCACCGGAATGGTCTTATGTGGCACTGTCTGAAGAAGGAGAAGAAGAAACAGTGAATCGAGACAATCCGGAGGGGATCTTGAGAAAAGTGGTTGAGGAAAAGGAAAAATCCGTTGGAATCTTAAAAGTTATCCTGACTGACATTGGAGAAGAGTCGGATGCACAGGATGTTGTTGATGATCTGATACAATTTGATGTTGCTGAAGAAGAAGGAGTGAAAAGTGATGAATATCCAAATTGAGTGAACAAAAGAAATCAATTGGAGAAAAGTGAAAAGGAAAGTCTGAAATTCAGCTGTCTGAAGTAATCCAAAGTTCGAGAAATTTCAGTAGTGGAGTAGTAGAGGCTAAGTCAAAAGACAAGGTCAAAGTAGTAAAATGGCTAATATAGAGAATAATCAAAGTAGATGTGCCTTCTTAAGAAGATGGTGTAGAATGTGCTGCTGCTGTACTGGATTATTAATGCTACTATGGGGTGTTTTAGCTTTATTAGTTACATTTAGAGTTTCAATAGGTACATTTGAAATACATACTGAGAATGAGACAAATGTGGAGAAGAGTTCGCAAACAGTAGTTCCAACTAGAATTAGTAATACTTACATGCATAAAGATAGGTCAATTAATGATTTTTCTAGTAATGTTTTTTCAAAGTTGTTATACGAATATGTGAAAACAATGGAAGTTAGGGATTGCTACGTTTGTATGCAATTACCTGCATCCGTTTCAGAGGGTGTTACTTATCACCATTTACCAGCTACGTATGGAATTTCTTGTAGTGTATTAAGTAGTGTTTTTTATCTGTTAGGGAAAATAGATTATAAGATGTCTAACAAAGATAGTATTTTTGGGCACTTGCCAATGAACAAAGAGCTGAATCCAGCTAAAGAAGCTAACATTTTTGGTGAGATTTTTATTGAGAAAGAAGAATTAACATTAGATTACATTTTTAAGAATAATTTAACTTGTAGTTTGGAAGAAGAGGAGAAAGCTTTCCTAAACATGGTGGAGGAAAGGAGATTGAGTATGCATGAAAAGGCAGGGAAATACAAAGTGAGTGAGACAATTTGGGACATTGAGATGGGAAAAGAATTGAGAAATGGAGTTAGTCCAACTTTAGCTCTAGATGCACCACAGAAGGGTAAGCTGTGCATTACAAGAGGGAAATCCCAATATGATACATATTTTGTTGGGACTAGTGAATGTCATGATACATACTTCATTGCAACAGGATGGGGTTTCAGAGGTGGAGAAGATGCAATTTTTCCAGGAGTGTATTATGTTTGTGGGAACAAGGCTTATTACAAGTTGCCTGACCATTGGTATGGCACGTGTTATGTGGGCCTGGTTTTTCCAAAGATCTTTCATATAGATAGAATAGAAGATGTAGGACATATTAATTTACTAATGCGCTTCAAGAGGGAAACTTGGTCTGAAATAGTGGGTGACATTTTTGGAGCTTTAATTCCAGCAGTGGGAATTTCTTTGAATGCTTATGGGATTCGGAAACTGTCAACAGTGGTGGATCGCTTATCGCCAAATACCGCTGGAGGGTTTCTTTTGGTGAATACGGAACTAATTGCCGTACGTGCCATGTCTATGCAAAATAGACTTGCTCTTGATATTCTATTAGCTAAGGAGGGTGGAGTTTGTGGAATGCTGAAAGTTCAACATTGTTGCACTTACATTCCAGACGAAAGCAAAGACCTGAAGGTCTATATAAAAAATATTACTGATTTGCATGAAGAATTAGTACCACTTGAAGCTGAAAGTATTTGGACTAAAATAGCTAATAAAATAGTTGCTGTTAAGAGTTTTATTGCAAAAATAGGTAGTACTATTATAGGTAAGATATTGTTTCCTTTAACTTGTATAATTGTTGCTTTATTGATATTGAGATTGGTGTGTTTGTGTTGTAAAAACAGGGGAGGGAAAAAGAAATTAATTAAATGAAACAATGAAAAGAGAAATAAAAGGTTGAAAAGAGAACCACAAGAAATTGAATTAGAAGAATTAAGGGAGAGTGTTTATTTAGAAACAAAGAGGGATGATGAAAGAGTGTCTGGTGTGTAGTGTTGTGTAAGGAGGAAAAGACATTTCCAATTTCTCCTAAAATGGGACTAAATTTCACAAAATCTTTTTTTTGGGTTATTTGGTGATAAAATCACCAAAGGGGGGATTGCTGGAGCAGAATTTTCTGATGAAAATCTATTGGGTTTTTAAGCTCTGGTTTGTCTATTTGTCATAATTAAAATTACTAATTATTAATTACTAATTATTTGTTTTGTGTAAATGTTTAAACTTACCAACATGTACTAATGAGAAGAAAACCGACACGTGGGAATGTTTTCGTATTGCTATTTAATAAATGTGCATGTTTTATTAAAT